>NC_133411.1:137552500-140045833 GCF_049350105.2 Macaca mulatta | reverse complement strand
AATATAAACTACCATCAGAGAATGCTATTATTATGCAAATAAACTAGAAAATCTAGAAGAAATGGATAAATTCCTGGACACATATACCCTCCCAAAACTAAACCAGGAAGAAGTTGAATCTCTGAATAGACCAATAACAGGTTCTGAAATTGAAGCAATAATTAATAGCCTACCAACCAAAAAAAGTCCAGGACCAGATGGATTCACAGCTGAATTCTACCAGAGGTACAAAGAGGAGCTGGTACCATTCCTTCTGAAACAATTCCAATCAATACCAAAAGAAGAAATCCTCCCTAACTCATTTTATGAGGCCAGCATCATCCTGATACCAAAGCCTGGCAGAGACACAATGGAAAAAGAGAATTTTAGGCCAATATCCCTGATGAACAGTGACGTGAAAATCCTCAATAAAATACTGGCAAACCAAATCCAGCAGGACATCAAAAAGCTTATCCACCACGATCAAGTTGGCTTCATCCCTGGGATGCAAGACTGGTTCAACATACACAAATCAATAAACATAATCCATCATATACACAGAACCAAAGACAAAAAGCACTTTATTATCTCAATAGATGCAGAAAGGGCCTTCGATGAAATTCAATAGGACTTCATGCTAAAAACTCTCAATAAACTGGGTATTGATGGAATGTATCTCAAAATCATAAGAGCCATTTATGACAAACCCATAGCCAGTTTCATAGTGAATGGGCAAAAACTGGAAGCATTCCCTTTGAAAATCGGCACAAGACAAGGATGCCCTCTCTCACCACTCCTATTCAACATAGGATTGGAAGTTCTGGCCAGGACAATCAGGCAAGAGAAAGAAATAAAGGGCATTCAATTAGGAAAAGAGGAAGTCAAATTATCCCTGTTTGCAGATGACATGATTGTATATGTAGAAAACCCCATCGTCTCAGCCCAAAATCTCCTTAAGCTGATAAGCAACTTCAACAAAGTCTCAGGAGACAAAATCAATGTGCAAAAATCACAAGAATTCCTATACACCAAGAACAGACAAACAGAGAGCCAAATCATGAGTGAACTTCCACTCACAATTGCTACAAAGAGAATAAAATACCTAGGAATCCAACTTACAAGGGACGTGAAGGACCTCTTCAAGGAGAACTACAAACCACTGCTCAATGAAATAAAAGAGGACACAAACAAATGGAAGAACGTTCCATGCTCATGGATAGGAGGAATCAATATTGTGAAAATGGCCATATTGCCCAAGGTAATGTATAGATTCAATGCCATCCCCATCAAACTACCATTGACTTTCTTCACAGAATTGGAAAAAACTACTTTAAAGTTCATATGGAACCAAAAAAGAGCCCGCATAGCCAAGATAATCCTAAGCAAAAAGAACAAAGCTGGAGGCATCATGCTACCTAACTTCAAACTATTCTACAAGTGTACAGTAATGAAAACAGCATGGTACTGGCAGCAAAACAGATATACAGACCAATGGAACAGAACAGAGGCCTCAGAAATAACACCACACATCTATAGCCATCTGATCTTTGACAAACCTGACAAAAACAAGAAATGGGGAAAGGATTCCCTGTTTAATAAATGGTGCTGGGAAAAGTGGGTGGCCATATGTAGAAAGCTGAAACTGGATCCTTTCCTTACACCTTACACAAAAATTAACTCAAGATGGATTAAAGACTTAAATGTAAGACCTAAAACCATAAAAACCCTAGAAGAAAACCTAGGCAATACCATTCAGGACATAGGTGTGGGCAAGGGTTTCATGACTAAAACACCAAAAGCAATAGCAACAAAAGCCAAAATAGGCAAATGGGATCCAATTAAACTAAGGAGCTTCTGCACAGCAAAAGAAACTATCATCATTGTGAACGGGCAACCTACAGAATGGGAGAAAATTTTTGCCATGTACCCATCTGACAAAGGGCTAATATCCAGAATCTATAAAGAACTTAAACAAATTTACAAGAAAAAAACAACTCCATCAAAAACTGGGCAAAGGATATGAACAGACACTCTCAAAAGAAGACATTTGTGCATCCAACAGACATATGAAAAAATGCTCATCATCACTAGTCATCAGAGAAATGCAAATCAAAACCACAGTTAAGTACCATCTCAGGCCAGTTAGAATGGTGTGGAAACAATAGGTGATGGAGAGGATGTGGAGAAATAGGAACACTTTTACACTGTTTGTGGGAGTGTAAATTGGTTCAACCTTTGTGGAAGACAGTGTGGTGATTCCACAAGGATCTAGAACTACAAATATGGTTTGACCCAGCAATCCCATTACTGGTTATATATCCCAAGGATTATAAATCATGCTGCTATAAAGACACATGCATGCATATGTTCACTGTGGCACTATTCACAATAACAAAGACCTGGAACCAACCCAAATGTCCATCAATAATAGACTTAATTAAGAAAATGTGGCACATATACACCATGGAATACTATGCAGCCCTAAAAAAGGGTGAGTTCATGTCCTTTGTAGGGACATGGATGCAGCTGGAAACCATCATTCTCAGCAAACTATCACAAAGACAGAAAACCAAACACTGCATGTTCTTACTCATAAGTGGGAGTTGTTCAATGAGAACAAATGGACAGAGGACGAGGAACATCACACACCAGGGCGTGTTGGGGAGTGGGGTGCTGGGGGAGGGATAGCATTAGGAGAAATATCTCAAGTAAATGATGAGTTGATGGTTGCAGCAAACCAACGTGGTGCATGTATACCTATGTAACAAACCTGCACGTTGTGCACATGTACCCTAGAACTTAAAGTATATATATATATATAAGAATATTTCATATTACATAAAAATATATTGTGTGTGTCTCCCCCTCCCCACAACCTCTTGCATTGTTTGCAAGGAAGTCTAGCTTTCAGAAATACTCGCTCACTAAATTGAAAGAACAAACTATTTATAGCTTACAAAAATGGCAATCCACAATTCTAATCAGATGACATTTGGGTCAGTTTTGATTTAGAAAAAATAAAAGATGTGCCTTTGTTTTGTTAAAGGAAGCCAGAATGTTCTGTTATTCATGGCTGTTCTTGGAATGCAAGGCTTTTAGGAAGGTTAGTAGCTTTTCAAATTCTGTATGCAAACTTGCTTAGTTGAATGCTGTAGAGTTGGGTTAAGGGTGGGATATCAAGTTTTTCTGACATCGGGTGAATAAAATTTATTATTTTAGTTAGGAGGAGAGTGTTGATTGTAACTATAAGTGTCTTATAAAGACATGTGTGTGCATGCACACCCTTCCCCGCTTATGAGAATCTTATTGCCTGTGGTAGAACTTGGAATGTTAGGTAGTCTCTGACTCAGAAGAGAAGGGGGAGCAGCTGGGAAAACCAGAAAAAGAGAGACAGAGCTCAATCTCATCCACACATACCCTTTTACACCGTTACACTTTTCTCCAAAAAAACTGCACCATTCTTCCTTCGTTTTCCATGTCATCTTTTCTTTTTAACTGCATTAATTTCTACAGATGAATATTTATTTAGGTGAATAAGTATTATCATTAAAAATATGAAAAATCTGGCAAGTTCAAAGACAGTCATTTCCAGACAGGGTGAGTCCTTTTGCTTATTCTTCCTGAGTCGCATGGAACTCTGCTCTCAGGATAATCTATTCAGCTACATCATATTTACTTATTTAGATTATATAAAAAATTCATGAGTTAATGTACATTATAAAAAGTCAAACAATTTGGGTATATATGAGTAAAAATGTAATCCAGTTATGTATATTCTTAATTTCTTTCCTCTCCATAGATCTAAGCACACGCACATTTTTCACTTAATACTATATTTTGAAGATATTGAATAGTTAAAATTTAAATAAATTGTTGCATGAGGCCGGGCATGGTGGCTCATGCCTGTAATCCCAGCACTTTCGGAGGCCAAGGCGAGCAGATCACCTGAGGTCAGGAGTTCGAGACCAGCCTGGCCAATATGGCAAAATCCCATCTCTACTAAAAATACAAAAATTAACCAGGAGTGGTTGTGCACACCTGTAATCCCAGCTACTCGGGAGGCTGAGGGAGGAGAATTGCTTGAACCCTGGAGGTGGAGGCTGCAGTGAGCCAAGATTGTGCCACTGCACTCCAGCCTGGGCAACAGAGCAAGACTCTGTCTCAAAAAAAAAAAAAAAAATTGTTGCATGATATCACATTAGGTGGAAATAAAAAATTATAAACAAAAGTTCAGCTTTTATTAAAATGAGAGTAAAGAGAACCATAGTTTTCAAGTCTCAATGGTATATAATACAAAATCTTGAAGAAAACAAAAGGATGAAGCTGTTTATCAAGTTAATTTCCAAAAGGAAGGAAATGAAGGACGATAAAGTATGCTTATATTTGGTGATCCTAAGAACATAATGGACAAGATTTGCATCCAAAAATTCTTTAAGGTTAGTTTTAGTTTTTTCATTTTTAATTTTTTCAGATGGGTCTCACTCTGTTGCCCAAGCTGGAGTGCAGGGTATAATCACCACTCACTGTAGTTTCAACCTCCTAGACTCAAATAATTTTCCTGCCTCAGCCTTCCTGGTAGCTAGGACCAGATGTGTGCACCACCATGCCTGGCTAATTTTTTAATTTTTTTTATTTTTTTTATTTTTTTGAGACGGAGTCTCGCTCTGTCGCCCAGTCTGGAGTGCAGTGGCCAGATCTCAGCTCACTGCAAGCTCCGCCTCCCGGGTTCACGCCATTCTCCTGCCTCAGCCTCCCAGGTAGCTGGGACTACAGGCGCCCGCCACCTCGCCCAGCTAGTTTTTTGTACTTTTTAGTAGAGACGGGGTTTCACCGTATTAACCAGGATGGTCTCGATCTCCTGACCTCGTGATCCGCCCGTCTCGGCCTCCCAAAGTGCTGGGATTACAGGCTTGAGCCACCGCGCCCGGCCCATAATTTTTAAAAATTATTATTTTAAAAAGTAGACCTTGTAGAGATGAGGTCTCGCTATGTTGCCCTAGCTGGTCTCAAACTCCCCAGCTCAAGTGATCCTCCCACTTAGTAGTCCTAAAGTGCTGCGATTATAGGCATGAGCCACCATACTTGGCCTGTTTCTTTGAAATTTCAATGTGTGATAGTAGCTATTAAAGGTTATAACTGATAAACTTAAGTAAATACAGAGTAGACTTTTTGTAGGAAATTATAATTTGCTCCATGGAATTGTATTTGTTCAGGAGATTAAAAATTTTCATTAACTTTGTGATAATTTACCCATTAATATGATCTCCCTTATCTTCTTATAATTAATACATTGATATATACATTATGTAAATTATCTTCCCAGGCAATAGAAAATATCTAGACTCAGAATTGTAGATAGGCTTTTCTTCTTGCCAGTTGAACCAAGTTAAAAAATTTTGTGTCTCTAAAATATTTGTTTTATATTTTAATTTTAAAATTATTTTTAAAAATTAATTTCAACTTTTATTTTAGATTCAGGAGGTGCACATGCAGGTTTGTTACATAGATTTACTTTTCAAGACAAGGCACAAAATTTCGTTCTTTAACAATAGCATGAAAGTACCATAATCTATTTAATCACTCTCCTACTGATGAGTCTTTGGGTTGATTTCTATATTTAACTATTACAACATCCTGCAACAAACATCTTTATACACATTTTTGTAATTATGTGCAGATATGTGCAAACAGAAGAGATATCTAGAATTGGAATTTCTATATCAAAGCATATGTATATTTTACCTTTTCAAAGAGAAACTGCCCTCTTGAAAGGCTGTGTATTTCCACGGGTATAGGAGACATCAGTTATCCAGTACCATTACCAATAACGTATTTTTAAAAATTACAGCTTTATTGAAATATCATTCACATACCATAAAATCCACCTGTTTAAAGTATGCAATTCATTGGTCTTTAGTATGTTCACAGAGATGTGCCATCATTGCCACACTTGAATTTTAGAACACTTTCTTTACTCCAAAAAGAAACGACGTACCCCTTAGCAGTCACTCTACTTTCTCCCAACTCCTAGTCTCCTAGCACTAGGCAATAACTAATCTACTTTCTGTCTGTATAGGGTTGCCTACTTTGGACATTTCACATAAGCAGAATCATACAGCATATGGCCTTTTGTTTCTGGCTTCTTTCACTTAGCATACATTTTCAAGGTTCATCCATGTTGTAGCTTATATCAGTACTTCATTCCTTTTTAGGACTGAATAATATTCTATTGAATGGATATATCACATTTTGTTTATCTGTTCATCAGTTAATGGACATCTGGGTTGTTTCCACTTTTTGGCTGTTATGAGAAATGCTGTTATGAATATTTGTGGATAAGTTTTTTTGTGGACATATGTTTCTGTTTCTCTAGGAGTGGAATTGCTGTACATAGTAACTCTGTGTAAACTTTTTGAGAAACTGTCAAATTTTCCATAGTGGCTGTACCATTTTACATTCTTATCAGCAGGATATGAGCGTTTCAATTTCTCTGTATCCTCACGAACACTTGTTATTGCCTGTCTTCTTAGTTCCAGCCATTCTAGTGGGTGTGAGGTGGTATCTCATTGTGACTTTTTCTTTTCTTTTTTTCTTTTTTGAGATGGAGTCTCGCTCTGTCACCTAGGCTGGAGTGCAATGGCAGTGATCTTGCTCACTGCAACCTCTGCCCCCCAGGTTCAGGTGATCCTCCCACCTCAGCCTCCCAAGTAGCTGAGACCACAGGTGTGCACCACCATGCCTGGCTTTTTTTTTTTTTTTTGCATATTTAGTAGAGACGGGGCCTCACCATATTGCCCAGGCTGGTCTCAAATTCCTGGGCTCAAGAGATCAGCCTGCTTCAGCTTCCTAATGTGCTGGGATTACAGGCGTGAGCCACCATGCCTGGCCAACGGCTTCCTATTGACTAATTTGTATTCCATTTCCCCCAGGTTGAACAAATTTTCATATATTAGCTATTAATAGCGCTTCTAATGTGTGTTGCCTGGTTCTGTATTTTGCCAAGTTTTGTTTGATCCTTTCTTTTAAAACATCTAGCTAACATTTGATTAAAACATTCTGTTCTGGCTTCCTGCCTTGCTCATATACCTTAGTAAGGATCTGGAAGGCTGGGTTCAGATTTTTCAGACTCATAGGGGATTTCTGTCACAATGTGGCTCTGCAGGGAGAGCTGGCTCCCAATGCAGCTCCAAGTCCACGGGCCGCCCCCTTTTTCCTTCTGTTCCAGTGGCAGCTCTGCCCAGCACTGCATAGCGAGGGGCTCCTGCGCAGCGTGCGGACACTGCAACTCTCTTGACCATGCTCCTTCCATCTCTCCACCAGACACCTCCTTGCTTACGCACCCTGCATGCTAGGCAGCGCAGGTACCTGTACAAGGGGCCGACTCTGGGTGGGCGTGTCCCACGTCCCTATGATTTCCTAGCTCCAGGCACAGGCAGAGGGGTGAGCTGAGCAGGAGCAGGTTCAGAGCAGGACCTCAAGGTGTGGGGCCCGGGGGAGGGGCCTATCTTGCAGGGGTCTAATGATTAAACATTTTGTAACAACAGCAATGACAACAACAAGCTTTACTAAAAGTAAATGCTATTACTATTAGCTTTTGAGTGGGAAAACCTAGTGGGGCGCCGTGGTCAAGCCTGTAATTTTAGTACTTTGGGAAGCCGAGGCGGGTGGATCGCTTGAGGCCAAGGGGTTGGAGACCAGCCTGGGCGACATAATGTGAACCTGCCTCCACAAAAAATAAAAAATTAGCCAGGTGCGGTGGCTCCCGTAATCCCAGCACTCTGGGAGGCTGAGGCGTGTGGCTCACTTGAGGTCAGGAGTTCGAGACCAGCCTGGCAAACATGGCGAAACCTCGTCTCTACTAAAAATACAAAAATTAGCTGGGCATGGTGGCAGGCTCCTACAATCTCAACTACTTGGGAGGCTGAGGCAAGAGGATCGCTTGAGCACAGGTGGTTGAGGCTGCAGTGAGTTGTGATCGTGCCACTGCACTACAGAGTAAGTAATGGGTAACAGAGTAAGACCCAGTCTGGAAAAAAAAAGAAAACAAGTTTGCAAATTTATTATTGCTGGGCGCGGTGGCTCATGCCTGTGATCCCAGCACTTTGGGATGCTGAGGCGGGAGCATCACCTGAGGTCAGGAGCTTCAAGACCTGCCTGACCAACATGGAGAAACCCCGTCTCTACTAAAAATACAAAATTAGCCAGGCATGGTGGCACATGCCTGTAATCCAGCTACTAGGGAGGCTGAGGCAGGAGAATCGCTTGAACCTGGGATGCGGAGGTTGAGGTGAGCCGAGATCGCGCCATTGCTCTCCAGCCTGGGCAACAAGAGCAAAACTCCGTCTCAAAAATAATTGTTTTAAAAAATAATTTTGTAAGCCATAATGTAAATAGAAAAAAAAAAAGTAAATGAATGGGAAAACCCATCCCAATTTCCATTCAATTGACTTGCCAATTAACTTTTTGTAACTCACTTATAAGTTTGAAACTGTGTTCTAACAAGTCAGTGTTAACTTGATCCTAGTTCTTTCATTTGTTCATTCCTGGTAGTAGTTGTAAACTGCCATAAGCACAGTCAGTCTGGGGGTAGGAATTTTATTTTTGAAAATATAAAATATCTTGATTTCCAGGAGCTTACTGAAGAAATAAAAATTTAGTCTGCAGTTTTCAAAATGTGTTCACAAGATTGAAGGTTACAAATCTAAATGATGGTTGGTGTTAGCTCCATAGTGACCAAAGAAACAAAACCAAACAAAAACAAAAACACTCAACAAAACCAAACCAAAGCAAAAAAAAAAAAAAAACAACAAACCAAAACTAAATCCAAAAACAAATAAATAAGCAAACAAATAAGAACCAGGCAGAAAGTAGATGCCTTGTGAAGACCAAGCCATAGGAACTCCTTGGGAACTCTCACATGGATGTCTAGATTTTAGAAACAGGATTTAATTATGTTAGATCATGGGGTAAATATATAAACTTCGGGAAAGTAGAATCATTTCAAGTTCACTGTGGGCTTTCAGATAAGACTTTAATGCTAATCAACTTACTTTAAAGTGAGCCTGCTTAATATATAAGGGAATAAATAATTGTCATGCTTTATTGTTTTTATAATTTTGTCAGCATCTTTTTTCTTTCAATATTGAAGAAAACATGTAATTGTCAGATGCAGCTGCAATACTTTCTGTTTATTCAGTTTTGATAGGCATTTCTTAATCAAGGTTAGTCTGGTAAATGGTTTCTCTTCAGGGCTGTGAACCAAACATCTTTGTGTAAGTGAAATAAATGCCGCACTAGGAGGTAGGATACCTGGACTTGGATTCTGACTCTCACTTGAGAAGTGGTCTCAGACTTACGTATTTGCCTTACGGTCTTTGAGGTGTCCTGTGTACCATGAGGTTCCCTGTCTCCCTCAGAGTGTTGTATATGAAGATTAAAAGAATTAATATTTGCCTGGTGCCTGACATATAGTAATCACTCAATCAATGTTAATTATTACTGTTATCCCTGTGTTTCACTTTTAAACTTGTAACCATTTTTATACACCACCAAGTGACATTTCACATGAAAGAAATGAAAATAAGTATATAGGTACATTAAATTCAACTTTAAAAGTGGATGAATTAAAAATTGACATTTGCAAATCACTTTCCAAGTCACTTATATCTTATCATTTTGCATCTAGTGACACTATACTCAGAAAATATAAATATTTGGCATGGATTTCTTATTAAAAGAGAAGCCTCTGGATTTTATTTGTACTTAACCTCTTTCTCTAATGGTATCTGTATTAGTTGATTCTGAATTCTGAGCATCTTCTCATGCACTTCTCAGTATTCCCACAGAGGGGCAGAGCAGCACTATTTATTAAATTAACACTAATCTTGCTGATTCTTAACTGGATTCTGCAGTCTAGTATGAAACCCTTTGTTTGAAGTTGTGCTTGTTTAATTTACAAGTCTTTCCTGAAAAGCTTCCATGCCCTCTGACCACTTTGTGTTTGCATGTGTGTATGTGTGTGTGTTCAGCATAATCAGAAGGACAATTGAATGTTTACTCTGAATGTTTGTATAACTGCCTTTCATTTTGTCTGATGGATTCCTTTGAGGAAGGTGAGAGAATCCTAGCCTTGTGCTTGGGACAACCGCCGGTTTTGCTGTTGTGACTCAGAAGTATCCCTCTGGGAAACCAGGAACTTGATGCTGATGCTGGTCTTTTCACTCCTTAGATGTAAAGTGAAATTACAAAGGGATGTATACAAGGTTTACACATATTGTCCCTTACACAAGGATCTAGACATCTTGTTGAAACTACCCTTACAGCCTGACTTCTAGATTGATCTACAGGTAGGTCTCTGGGAGGACACTGGTAAACTAAAAAAAAAAAAAAAAAAAAAATAGCAAAAATATGTATAATAAATGAGGATATGTGGGCAAAATGCCCAAATGACTAGTTTTAAGCCTACTCACATACTATTAGCTTTATTTGAAAGATAGCATTTACAGCCAGGCGTGATGGCTCATGCCTGTAATCCCAGCACTTTGGGAGGCAGAGGCGGGTGAATCATGAGGTTAGGAGATCGAGACCATCCTAGCCAACATGGTGAAACCCCGTCTGTACTAAAAATACCAACATTAACCAGGTGTGGTGGTGGGCGCCTGTTGTCCCAGCTTCTTGGGAGGCTTAGGCAGGAGAATTGCTTGAAACCTGGAGGCGGAGGTTGCAGTGAGCCAATATTGCGCCACTGCACTCCAGCCTGGGTGACAGAGCGAGACTCTGTCTCATAAAAAAAAGAAAGATAGCATTTACCTTGCTACCTTATTGCGTAAAGCCTAGGACCTTCACTGACACCAGTATTTTTCTATGACTTGATTAATGTCAAAAAACGCTTTGTAGCTCTTAATTTGAGCAAGATATAGTTTTTGTTTTTTGATGAGGGAGGACATTTGTATGTTTAAAGTCTTGCTTGGCAGGCGAGGCATGGTGGCTCACACCCATAATCCCAGCAGTTTGGGAGACTGAGGCAGGCAGATCACTTTTGCCTGGCCATCATGGTGAAATGCTATCTCTATTAAAAATACAAAAGTTAGGTTGGCGTGGTCGTGCATGCCAACCTCACTTTTGTATTTTTAATAGAGGTAGCATCCCAGCTACTGGGGAGGCTGAGGCATGAGAATCGCTTGAAATTGAGAGGCGGAGGTTACAATGAGCCAAGACGGTGCCACTGCATTTCAGCCTGGGTGACAGAGTGAGACTCTGTCTAAAAATAAAATAAAATTCTTGCTTGGCAGACCTGTGTACAAATCAAAAAGTGCTTGTTAAATATCATCGTATTGGGCTGGGTATGGTGACTCATGCCTGTAATCCTGGTGCTTTTGGGGGCTGAGGAGGGAGGATTGCTTGAGAGCAGGAGTTTGAGATCGGCCTGGGCAATATGGAAAGACCCCTGTCCCTACAAAAAATAAAAAATAAAATAGTCTGGCATGGTTGCATGTACCTGTAGTCTCAGCTGTTCAGGAGGCTGAGGTGGGAGGACTGCCTGAGCCCAGGAGTTTGGGGCTTCTATAAAACCATGTACTGAACATTCACTAACCTGAAAGATTTCAAACAAGCAAGGAATATAGACTTCACAAATGTGCAGTCTGGGGACAGGAGCTAAGATATAGTGGATGTTGAACAACTATTAGCATCCTAAATTTTTATCATGAACTGAGGTTTTCCCAGTTCTAAAAGTTTGTTTCTATAATTTTGAGGATAAAGAAAATATATAAGCAGATGTTAAAATTTTATGGCACAAGTCTAAGTACTGCTTGGGAAGATTAACAATGATGATAATGATTAAAAGTTGATATTTTGGTTTCAAAATTGTTGCTAATGATTAATAAGGGTACAAAAGGAAGAAGTTTTATAATTTTCCTTCCATTTTGAGAAATACACAACCCAAACTTTTCCAGCTTCTTTGGGCTTTCTACTATTTCCCAACAGTACTTACTTAGGATAAAAACTGAGCATTGTAAACTGTTCTCAGTAACTATTTTAGTTATCTTAATTATCTTAATAGCTAACTTTCATTTGAATTCAATCAACAAGTATTTTGGGAACCACTTACTATGTGTAAGCCACAGGGAATGCAAAGACAAATAAGAAGAAGTCCTTATTGTTCTACATTACACAGATCGACTTTATTATATTTATTGTGATCTTTAATGAAAAATACTAGTTGTGGAATATGCTCAGCCTACTCTTCTCTCTCTTGGGATAACAAAAACATAGGGCATGATTTTCTTATGTGTCCACATAAAGGAGCCACAATATCTGTGGCTTCTCAGAAGCCAGAAGCTGCTCTCAGACCATAGTTTCAATATTGGCAGGAACTTCCTCTATACAAATGACTTCCAAATCCACATCCCTAGCTTTGAACACTTCTAAATTCTAGTCATAAATCTCCAACCAGTTGGTGGAAATGCACTTGGATTCTCTGTTCACCTTAGCTGAACTTGACCATAAACTGTCACCATCACACCCCTACTCACAATAAGCCTTTTTTTTTTTAAATGGTGAGTACCATCATTGCTGTGTTCACCGAGGATTGAAACTGATGTTACTATAGATTCCTCTTTCTTCCTTTTACATCGTGATCAGTCTGTCAGTTCGTACTTTATAACATCTCCCATATTAGACTCTTCCTCTTGACTTCGGAAGTCATCACTCTAAGTTTAAACCCTTATCATCTGTCACTTACCTTCTCACCTCTAGACTTTCTGTCTTCTAATCTAGCCAGCCATTATTTCCATATTAGTCTTTGAAAGGTGCTACTTAGATCTCTAAAGCCATTTTCAGTTCAAAGATATTATTATGTTTTATATTGTGTAATTCCAATTGATTTGTTTAAAAGATTTTAACTGACCAAAATTATATATATTTATTATGCACAACATGTTGTTTTGAAATATGTATAATTTGTGGAATGACTGAATTGAGCTAATTAACATATGCATTACCTCACATACTTATCATCTTTTTTCTTTTTTTGTGGTGAGAACAGTAAAAATCTGTTTTAGCAATTTCCAAGACTATAATACATTGTTATTAACTATAGTCACCAAGTTGTACAATAGATTTCTTGAACTTATTCTTCCTAACTGAAATTTTGTATCCTTTGACTAATGTCTCCCCACTCGCCTCCTCCCTGCAGCCCCTGGTACACCATCCCACACTACTTCTATGAGTTCAACTATTTTAGATTTTTACATGTAAGTGAGCTCATGCAGTATTTGTTCCTCTGTGACTGGATTATTTCACTTAGCATATTGTACTCCAAGTTCATCTGTGTTGTTGTAAATGACATGATTTTCTTCTTTTGTAAGGCTGAATAGTATCCCATTGTGTACATGTATAGCACATTTTTTTTTATCCATTCATCTGATAATGGACACATATTGATTCCATATCTTGGCTGCTGTAAATAATGCTGCAATAAACATGGGAGTACATATATCTCTTCCACACTGATTTCCACACTGATTTCATTTCTTTGGCTATATAGCCAGAAATGGGATTGCTTAATCATGTGGTTAGTTCTAGTTCTATTTTTCATTTTTAATATTTTTGAAAACCCTAGTTCTAATAGGTTATAATTCTATTATTCTTCTATTAAAGAACATTAGAACTTCTCTGTTATTTAGAAGATTAAGCCCAAATTGGCATTCAAGGATTTCCAGAGTCTCGTTCTAGCGCACATTTCCAATGCTGTCTTCTGTTACACCATTATCAGGATCCTCTGCAGCAGGTTTAGCAGCGCATTCATGCCTTAGTACACTTCCATACTTTATTTATCTGCTTTGTTTTTTTCTCTGTATCCATGCATTTATCACCTGTCCAAGCAAAGCTCTGGTATCTTTTTTTTTTCTTCAATAAAATCTTCCTTGTCTACTCCGTTTGTAGTGATCTCTCTGTTGGCTGCACCAACAGCAATGTCTATGCTTCTCTATGGCTTTGCTGCATGTGTGATGTTTAAATTCTCCTATTTAAATGGAGGCTGCCCATTATTTTCTATATCCCTAACCTTGTGCAGATAAAGCAGCTCTCAGTAAGTACTTGCTAACTAGCCAACTGAATGAATGATTTAGTAAATGGAGAATGAATGAAGAGTTGGGACAAGCTGACTTTTGACCACTGAAAACTTTAAGAATGGCATTATGTTCTACCCAAATGCTTACACTGGACTCTAATCAAGTCAGGAAGAAGAGATCATCTGTCTCTCTGGAAGAAATTCGAGGCTGGGAAAGTTCGTCAGGAAATTTCTGTTGGAGTGCCCAAAGGGCATATGTAGTCCTACATACTTATGAATCTCAAGTCTCTGAATATTTTGTGAAGATTGTAGACATTTGCAGAGAGATAAAAAGATTTCAGGATTTGCTTTCGTTGTCTGGAATAAATGGAAAACCAAAGGTTTCCAATTTTCTTTCCAGACTTTTGGGAAATGCCTCTGCCTTGAAGGAACTAAGCTTTCCTCTGCACTGGGTCAAGAGGCTTTGCAAAATATTCACTGACCTGTATTGGATGGTTATCATTAGAACTGTTAGCTGCAGTGTGGGATGCCACATTCTTAGAGGTGTTCAAAGGCTTGGCATAATTAGGATTACCTTAGGGTTCGGAGCTAAGAGTTTATCTGCCCATATTGGCACACAAACAAGTCCACAGAATACTTAAAGGGTCTGTTAAGTAACTTTCTATATGTAATGGAACTGAGAGGAAAACTGATTAATTCTGTATCCCTTTTTTTTTTTTTTTTTTTAGATGGAGCTTCACTCTTTTTGCCCAGGCTGGGGTGCAGTGGTGCAATCTCAGCTCACTGCAACTTCCGCCTCCTGGGTTCAAGTGATTCTCTGCCTTAGCCTCCTGAGTAGCTGGGATTACAGGTGCATGCCACCACACCTGGCTAATTTTGTATTTTTAGTAGAGATGGGGTTTCACCATGTTGGCCAGGCTGGTCTTGAACTCCTGACCTCAGGTGATCCACCTGCCTCAGCCTCCCAAAGTGCTGGGATTACAGGTGTGAGCTACCACACCCGGCCAACTCTGTATCCTCTTTACTGACAATATTATGTACCATTTAGGCTTGTACATTTGTATGGAGTAAGCATGATGAAATATTAAAAAGTTATTCATTTTATTTTAAGATTGTTTTATTGTGATGTGGTTAAAAAGTGAAATGAAGAATTTGTCTGAAGACCTTCATTCTACTACTAATCAGTTAGTTGTGTACATTGTTAAGATATTTTCCCTTGGCCAAATTTTCATCATCATCATCATCACGCTTAGGATCTATGTGATTGTTGGCCAAACAAGTTGACTTTGTAGAAGCTCTAATTACACAATTTTCTATAATTGGTATTCTATACTGCAGTATAAAGAAGACTTCCTTTTCCCCTTTGCATGCTTCTTTTTTGTGAGTTGGAGGAATGATAGAAGCCTTTTTCTGACACTGTGATGGTGGTTTAGTGTGAGGCTGGGCTTTCACAATAACCAAAGAATACATACACCATTTCTGTGTTCTCAGGTAGGTATTCTGAGCCTGAGAATATTCCTCTGTTCTTTTTTTTAGGAGGTTCACTGAAGATCAGTGTTTCTGAGACTTGCTTCTATTTCTTCTTTAATGCTCAAGCAGAAGTCTCATGTTTATTCAGTCTTTCCCTCAAAAAACACCCCCTGTAGAACTGTATTACATTTCCTAGTCTTTGAGAATTTCTAGGGCACCATGACTTCTAATGAATCTTTGTTAGTTTTAAACAGATGACTACTTAATATCAGTACCACAGTGGTGACAGAGGCACCTCGTTAAGAAATTAGTAACATCAATAAATGATTACAGATGAAGGTGGGTTACTAAAGATGAGCCTTTTGACCAGAAATCACTCATTCATTTAACAAATGGTTTCTGAATACCTACTTTATGCCAAGTCCTATGCTAGTAACTGGGGATACACTGATGAACAAGGTAGGAAGATTCCTTAGCTTTGTGGATCTTATGTTCTTTTTTTTTTTTTTTTTGAGATGGAGTTTCACTCTTGTTGCCCAGGCTGGACTGCAATGGTGCGACCTCGGCTCACTGCAACCTCTGCCTCCCGGGTTCAAGCGATTCTCCTGCCTCAGCCTCCCCAGTAGCTGGGATTACAGGCATGCGCCACTACGCCCAGCTAATTTTTGTATTTTTAGTAGAGATGGGGTTTTGCCATGTTGGCCAGGCTGGTCTTGTACTCCTGACCTCAGGTGATCTGCCCACCTCGGCCTCCCAAAGTGCTGGGATTACAGGCGTGAGTCACTGCGCCCGGCCGGATCTTATGTTCTAATAGGCAAGACAAACAATAGACAAGTAGAAAAGTGAATAAATAACACAATTGCACATTCCACTGTGTTATTAGTGAAATAACCAAGCATTGCAATTGGGCGATCATGGAAGTCTTTTCTGAGGAGGTGACATTTATGCAGAAACTTGATGGCTGTAGGAAAGCTAGATGCATGAAAAGTTAAGGAAGAGCTTCCCAAGAAGATGGATCAGCAAGTGTAAAGGCTTGCTTAAGGGTGGAAATGTTGGTGTTTTCTAGAAACTGACAGATGAATATGACTAGAGCATAGCGATCAAGGGGAAAAGTGAAACTAGGTGAGGAGGAGTGATACGTGGGATCCAAATTATATAGAGAGAATCTTGAAGGACAAGGTATGAAAATTGTTCATTATGGAATTCTAAGTGGAAAGAGACTCTAGTAAATTTTATTTTGAAGGATCATTCTGATTGCTGTAAAGAGGTGGGGGTGGAAGAAGGTTAAAAGCAAGGAGGCCAATTAGGAGATATATATATATGTGTGTGTATATATATATACACAGACACACACACACACACACACACACACACACACACACACACATATATATATATATATATATAAAATCTTCTGTTTTCTCCTAGAGATCTGCCTTGTGGATCAGCCTAGGAGGCTGATCTGTAGTATGATTAATTAAATGGGGTTCCTAGGCTCTCTGGCTTCCAGTAGGGTGTGACCAACACCCATCTGGGGATCAGAGAAAAAGTGTGAGGTTAGGCTAATATTATCCTGGCCTCTTCACTACAAGGGCTGTTTCCTTCAACTAAGATCCTTGCATCTCTCAAGGTGGCCTACTCTATCAAACGCTTTCTCCTTGTGGGTTCTAGTACCCTTCTCCCCTCATCTCTTCTGACCAGGTCTGATAACAGCTCTGCTGCTAGGGTTCCTGCAGGCCCTATTTCCCTATACTTGTATGTTTGAAGATAAACCTGGAAGTTCTAGATCATCCATGTTGGACATATTCTTTCAGCTGAATCATGCTCTAGGATTCCTTCTTTCACTTTGTACAGAGCAGAACACCATGCACTAGTTACTAATGCCAGGGAGGACACCAACTACATGGAGGATAGCAAAGATCATCACCGTGTCAACCACCAGGAAGAGAAGTCCAACTTGGTATTGGAGTCACCAAGGAAAACAACACAGTCAAGCACTGGATGGGACAGTGCTTTAACTGACACAGAAAAGACATAGAGCAAGATCAGCTCCAATAGTATGTGTTGCTTCCCATGGCTAACAGGTTCCCTGTGTCACAGTAGAATGACCCCTTTTTCACCCCTGTAGACTCTGAAATACTGAAAGATGGGGGTATGCTTGAGAGCCATTGACACACATGCTTAAGCAGAGCAAAGAAGCATACATTGAGCTTGAAACAGAGGGGTGGGAAACAGGCAGAGATATTTCCACACAAAGCAATATGCCTGGCACAGGCTGTGTGGGCTCCTTATCTCTTGGCAAGGCAGTGTTCCAGGCCCAAAGCTCATTCTTGCGTGGATGAGTGGGGGTTGAGACTGCTTTTCCCCACACTCTGTTTTTGGTTGCCATAGATTCTTTACTTTCTTGCCATCTCAGCAACTCATTTAACATAGTGATTGTTATGTATTATGTAGTTTTCACAGTTTTTCTTTTGTTTTTTTTTGTTTTTTTAAAGACAGAGTTTTGCTCCATTGCCCAGGCTGGAGTGCAGTGGTGCGATCTTGGCTCACTGAAACCTCTGCCTCCCAGGTTCAAGTGATTCTCATGCCTCAGCCCCCTGAGTAGCTGGGATTACAGGGACCCGCCACCATCCCAGCTAATTTTTGTATTTTTAGTAGAGACAGGGTTTTGACATGTTGGCCAGGCTGGTCTCAAACTTGTGACCTGAAGTGATCCACCCTCCTTGGCCTCCCAAAGTGCTGGGATCACAGGTGTGAGCCACCGTGCACGGCTGCTTTCACAGTCATTTTATTGGGAGAGTCGTGACGTTACTGACAAAGCTGGTCTCTCCAAAGATGGGGTCTTTCCCTGTTTGTTGTCACAAAGCCAATAATTGACACCTTAAGTGACTGTCAAGCAAAACAGGCTTTAATCTATGGCCATGGAATTGAGAAGCAGGAGCATGGCTCACAAATCAACTTCTTGACAAGTGAGAGGTGAGGGGGTTAAAATTTAGGGTTTCTCTAAAGAAGGAGTTGGCATTAAAAGTGAGGGAAGGAATAGTCATGTCTTCTTTGGAAATAGGTGGTGAACTTCCCGTAACTGGAGTGCTGCCTTCCTTTTTGTCCTTGTATGGCTTCTCTTCCAGTAATTGTCATGGTGATTGTCAACTGTCACAGCACTGGTGGGAATGCCATTTAGTATGGAAACAAGATTATAATGAAGTCTGAGGTCTTTTTGAAGTTATTTGGTTGGCTATCTTGGTTCTAACTAGTCTCACCTGGTCTGGTTACAAAGGGAAATTTTTATAGCAGGCATCCTGTTTCTTAAAGAGAAACAGAGTTAAGATGGGGTAGAAATTCAGTTATGTCAGGTAGACATTACACCAGGTAACCCTGAGGTTATCTAATCAATGAGGTTGCCCTCCATTTATTATAGTAATGCACTCAGAACCTCTTGATCACAGGATGGGCACGTTACATAGGCTGAGACTATTTAGTGTCCAGTCCCTCTGGGCCCCGTAATTGGTCCAGGCTGAGCATGTGCCCTGCATGGGGACAATCATCCCCAGGATTCTTTAAAGTGCAGCCAAAAGAGGGAGGAGATTTTTTTTCCTCTTTTTTGGTTTTGAGCTGTGAGAATATGATAACAGAATTTGTGGCACCCACTCTTTTCCCCCCTGCCATGGGGCAAAATCCTGTTTGCTATGGGTGATGTTGAAGTCAAGCAGAGATTAGCAAAAATGAGAGATGGGTTGAGAAACAGAGAGAAAGAGAGAGCACTTTGGTGCTATCAAGTCTCCAGTTCTAATTGCTAAGATCCTTGAAGCTGTGTGAGTTATTGCAGCTCTTTGATTCTGTGACAAAGCCAAACATCCTTCCTAAACATTCTTTCTTTAAAGATGAATTTAGCATAAGTTGAGTTTCTAGCACTTGTGATCAACTCATTCTAATATGCCACCTCTTTTTCTTTTGCTCTGGATATATATGATACTGCATATGCTCAATATTTTCATTAATACCAAGAATCCCTGTTTTTTTCCCAAAGGCCACTGTCTCTTTCAGGTGGAGTTGGCCACACTACAATAGCATTACAACATAAGAATGTGATCATCTTTTGGAGTAGCTGAAGGTGATATGGGAATTATTGTTTCACCTTTATCTAAATTGGCATCCTCTTTTTTGAAACTAAAATAATAAGATTGCGGAGTTCTTGAAAACCAAAATGGTGATACAGTTTGTATTGGTCAGGGACAAGTTAGTACACAGAGACCATACAGTCACTAGACATTAACATTTGAACATAAAGAATTATTAACTCGTAACAGGAGCTTGGGTAATAAGTGACTGACTCTACTGAGGGGTTGAAGAGAACATAAAAAGTACAGCAATAGCAGATATATGGGACAGTCACTATCCCCTGAGCTGAGGCAGAGTGTCCTTGAATTTGGAACTCTTTGGAAAATTTCCCTTTCCCTATCCAAAGCTGACAGACTTTTTTTGTAGGGGGCCTGGCCATAATCTACAGGATGGCAAAGCAGTTTGTTGATGTGCTGCCGGTCAAAGTTGAAAAGCAGGAAATAATCTGCTGGGGTGCTGAAGAAACTCACCTGCAAGCTTTCTTTGGCAAGGGGCAGCTGTTGAATTTCTTGGGAAGTTGACTGGGTCACAGGTGGGATTCATTAGGAGGCCTCCCATCTGCAGGAGCAGGATACCCTTCAGGAATCTGGCTGGAATGCCTACAGAACTCATGGAATGCTGCTGAACTTGATGGGAAGTCATCTGTGGCACCCATAGAACTCTCTGGAAAGTTCCCTGCCTGGGTGTCCCTGAAACTTGCTGGAGGTTAGCTCTGCTGGTTGTTCTGCATGCTAGCTGAGTGCTGCAGGGCAAAGAAGGAAGGAAAGCATGCCAGGTGCTATAAAAGAGGCCCTTTCTTTCTGTAATGCCCCTTCAGTGCCCTCTATTTGCAAAGCTTAACACTGTGCTAACTGGCAAAGGAGGAATGCATACAAGATTCAGCTCCAGTGTTATGAGGTTTGCACAGATCAGGATTCTGTACAGGTCAAAGAGGCTACTTTATGGTCCATAAGTAAAGGCAATATGTGGTTTTGGAGCTAGACATGGAAGCATTCTGGAATCGCTGGGCCAGTGTCATAGGACCAGTCCTGGGAGATCAGACACTATCACATGAGTTGTGATCACCCCTTGTCTTCTCCTTTATTTGCATCAAGTGAGACCTGAATAGGACCATGAATGGGAGCCATGAGGGAAAAACGAGGGGCAGAAAAGCCCCCAAAATGCCGTAGCCAGAGTGCTGTGTGTAGAGGCAGGGAGGCCCAGCCTCCAGATACCTGGCGTCTAAGTGAGGCTGTGTGGACAACGTTTTTCAGAGCCTCAGCTCTCCTGTAGCACCAGCCTGATCACTTCTCTGCTTCCTTTTCCCCTTCCCTGTGGCATTTCAGCTGCTTGTCTCCCAAGTCCAGTTCAAACCCTGAACATAGGGAGTCCAGGTCCTTAATGATTTGCTGAGTCCTACAGATGATTCTGATTAGATGTGATTGTTAGAGGAAAGGGGTCGCAATTCAGACCCCAAGAGAGGGTTCTTGGGTCGCACACAAGGAAGAATCCAGGGTGAGCCCACAGTGCAAAGCAAAAGCAAGTTTAAGAAAGTAAAGGAATAAGAGAATGGCTATTCTATAGACAGAGCAGGCCCAAGGGCTGCTGGTTGCTCATTTTTATGGTTATTTCTTGATGATATGCTAAACAAGCTGTGGATTATTCATGCCTACCCTTTTTAGACCATAGAGGGTAACTTCCTGACCTTGCCATGGCATTTGTAAACTGTCATGGTGCTGATGGGAGTGCAGCAGTGAGGACGACCAGAGGTTGGTCACACTCATGGCTATCTTGGTTTTGGTGGATTTGGGACAGGTTCTTTACTGCAACTTGTTTTATCAGTAGGGTCTTCATGTCCTTATCTTGTGCCAATCTCCTCTTATCCTGTGACTGACAATGCCTTAACCATCTGGGAGTGCGGTCCACTACATCTCAGCCTTATTTTACCCAGCCCCTATTCAAGATTGAGTTACTCTGGTTCACACGCCTCTGACAATTTTAGTGAAAGGGAAAACAAAAAAATCATCATAGCAAAACTGAAATTCAGAAAAAGTACTAGTATAGATTTCAGTTATTTGTAAGAAAAAAAGAAAGGAATAGCTAAAAAGGTAAAAAAAAAAAAAAAAAAAAAAAGGCTTGGGAGATCCGAGACTATTTAAAAACAGCTTTAGGCAATCTCAGGATATATATTTACACACACACACACATACACATAATGAAAGTTGTTAGAATCAAAATGAAGCCACTTATGCCAAACCCTAACAAAATGAAGTCAGAAGGCCATAAAGGAGGGGCTCTCACACACACACTCCTGTGATGAAAACTATTAGAAAGATTCTCTGAAAATCACAACCTTGCACAAAGGCCGCTACAACTTTATACAAAGACCACTTCTGGAAGTGCATCTGCCCAACAACTGTCTAGTCAGCCTTGAACTGATGCCACCCTTGTTATTGATCCTTGTAGCCAAAGATAATTATCTCAAAATAATATATGTAACCTTCCTCATTTTGCCTTTGAAAACCCTTGCCTTCCTTTGCCTCCTTAGAGGCCTGTGCCCCCTCCATGGGTCACCATGGCATGTGTATTCCTGAATTGCAATTTGTCATTTATTCCTGAATAAGCTAATTTTAGAGCCACTTTCTCTGTTGTTATATTAGGGTGATAATATATATACATGTATGTCATGAATGAAAAGGATACAGATATTTTACAAAAGCCCCAAACCAACCAAAGAAAACTCTAAACTACAACATATGATGTGTCTAATAGGACCTTTACTGAAAAAGTGTCTCCTAAGAAAATTTGATTATTGATCAATTGAGGGGAACTGTACAGCTTACAAAGTAAGGCAACCAGTGTTGGCCCAAGAAACACTATGGGTTGAGATTTGCAAGAGGTGCCCAAGGTTCTGAAAGGCATCACGGAGAAAGGCTTGTTGATTGTCGTGATAGAAAAGGTGGGCTTACATGAGAAAAGGAAATAATTACTGAACAATTTGTGGTCAAAGCAATTTTTTTTTCTTTTTGAGATGGAGTCTTGCACTGTCGCTCAGGCTGGACTGCGGTGGTGCAATCTCGGCTCACTGCAACCTCCGCCTCCCAGGTTCAAGTGATTCTCCTGCCTCAGCCTCCCGAGTAGCTGGGATTACAGGCACCCACCACCACACCCGGCTAATTTTTTGTATTTTTAGTAGAGACGAGGTTTCACTGTGTTGGCCAGGCTGGTCTGGAACACCTGACCTTGTGATCCACCCGCCTCAGTTTCCCAAAGTGCTAGGATTACAGGCGGGAGCCACCGCGCCCGGCTGAGAAAAGCAATTTTACCGTCAATCTAGAGGGTGTTTGCCCTGTGAAATTGCTATCTGGTGTGGAATTGGGCTCTGTGTAGGTCTAGGAATCCATTTTGCAAAAATATACTTTAACATTTAAACTACTCTACAAGAAAATGTACTTCCAGTTATTCATGTAGGCAAAGGAAGAGGAGCAGTAGGGTTGATGATCCTAATGAAGGACCTAAGATTTGAATTACTTTAGATCACTGGTTCTGAAAAGAGGGTGATTTTGCTCTTTGGAGGATTTATAGTAATGTCTGAATGCATTTTTGGTCATCACAACTTGAGAAGGTTTTATTGGCATCTAGTGGGTGGGAGCCAAGGATGCTGCTAAACACCACCCCCCCCCCCATGCACAGGACAGCCCCCACAATGTAGCATTACCTGGCCCCAAATGTTAATAGTGCTAAGGTTGAGAAACCTTGCTTTTGGATAACCTATTTGAGAAACTGATTATTATTTTATTTTCCTGACAGTTTACAGCTTAGGCTAATTACATTAAAACCCAACTACTTGTGTTTGGGAAAGAAATGACTTATATATTTCATGTTGTCCCTCAAATCTGTGGGATAGCAAGTTATCCCATAATAGGATTTGACTGTATGAAGCTTTGTTACAATCCATAAAGACTAAACAGTTGATACCGTGTGTGAGCTTTTATTTGGGGTTGGGAGGTGGAATAGGGCAGAAATAGTGTATGCAGAAGCAATTTGGGGGTTCATAATTTGTTTTGGATAAGCCACAACTTGGGTGATAAACCTACTAATAATTTTGGTTTGATTGTCTTAACATTTCCTTGGATTTATGAGAGACTGGGATAAAATTACTATGGGAGTTTGAAATTAATAAAATGTATTCATTAAATTACAGGATCTTTGGTTTTTGTTTTTCTAAAAAGGATATAATTTTTTACTAGGATATATTTTTTTTCTGGAGCATATACTTAACTCTACTTCTTTGATAGGTAATTTTCACCTCAAAAACATCGAAGGGTTTTCCCACCCCATCTAAAACAAGAAAATTTGTAATTATGTTTTCAGAGACTTTAGGGGCAATGTACAATGAGCAATTGCTCTAGGTAAGGAGCAATGTGGAAATGGATTGATCACAGTTTGAAAAATCAAGCTAGACTGACACAATCTCTAACCAAGAAATATATTTGACTCAAGTATTCCATTGGTATTATGAGCTTTTGAAAAATGCGGAGTCTTCCTGGCTGCAGAGTAAATATACTAATTATCCACTTCCATTTCTGGAGGCTTCTCAGAAATGTAAATGCACAGAGAAAACATAATAAATGTGCTCCCTTGGTGAGAGTGAAGGAAAAGTTCAGCAGTAAATAACTTATTGAGTTCACTGTAAATTCTTAAAATCTCCTTTCCATCATCATATTCTTTTAAATGCAAATTCAAAGCCAAAAAAACAAAAAAAAGCTCATCTCAGGCTTGTCTTTTATGACAGCAGTGTGGGAGGATTAATAAATGTTATGAGATTTTCTGAAAAATAAAGGCACTTTTCAGAGTGAATAAAAGTAGTTTTAATAGATACAAATACCATTTTCCTCAATATCAGTTTTGAATTTTCCCTCAAGTGAGTAGACAGATAAGGGAGACAGCCAGGGTAACTGGTTGGTTGTTTTAGTGTGGAACACCCCATGAATGGCAGTCCAAGGGTTCAGTTTTCAGTGTTGTCTGTCACTGCACCTTCTCTGTTATTATACTCTCTATATATTTCTAATATCTTCTTCCTTCTAACCAAGTTGATGCCAGAGACACGAAGCTGGGAGAGCTTTCTCCAAATTACCACACATATTCTATGTATACATTTTTGAGGTGTATAGGATACTTGGGAGGCTGAGGCAGGAAAATCATTTGAGCCTGGGAGATCAAGGTTGCATGAGCTGTGATTGCACCACTACAATTTTGAGGTGTATAGCAAGAGAAGTTTTCTAAACCTCTGATCCACATAATATTTATATCTCTCTCCCCGCCACCCCCGGGGATACTTTCATCAACATTCTCATCTATGCTCAGGTTCCGTTGTCAGAATAAAGCCTACCAGTTGAGTCTATGTGATTTAAGTCCGTGGTCTCAGATAAAGAACCTCTGGGCTCCTTTCTCCTCCTCCTCCCTCTCCCCCTCCTTCTCTTCCTCTTTGTATCTTCTTGATGATTTGGTGTCATTAAACCCACCTGAGAGTCTTCCTGGTTACATAGAACTTTCACTTGTTTATTTTCGGGTATGGCTGCAGCTGATACGTACCTGTGTCTATTTCCTCCTTCAGTATACTTACTACCATGTACCATTCAAACTTTTCCAGATACCTTCCCAAGACATTTTCAAATATACGCTTCATTTAATTGGGGATTATTCTAAATTACGTAGAGCCCAATGAGAAGGTCTGCTAGAGCATGACTGAGTTTGATCCTGGGTCTGAAAGCATCAGTTAGCTAAAATCTCCCTGTAGTTCCAAGACACACTATATTATTGCTTATCTGCTTCTTCTTTAATCTTTCTAGAATTTGACACTTTTGGATTCAATAATCTTATCCCAACTCAGGAGAGAGTTGAATTGGATGAAGTTAGGGAAGGAGTAACTGTGAGTATTAGTTCTTGCTAATGTATAGGTAAAGCAATAGAACAGCAAGATAGATAGAACTTAGTCAACTTAAAATTTTTTGAGATATATTCTATTGAAATATAATTCACACACCATAAAATTTACCCTTTTAAAGGATACAACCCAGTGGGGTTTTTTTGTTGTTGTTTTTTTTTTTTTTAGGATTTTCACAGGGTCATGCAACTCTTACCACTATGTAATTTTAGAACAGTTTCATAATCCTAGATTTATTTTTGACCTAAAAAAGTGCTTTTGCCTTGTAATGATTTAAGAGGGAGAAAGATGACATGGTAGGAAGAATAATGGTCCCTCAAAGATGTCTACGTGCTAATTTCCGGAACCTGTGACCATGTTAAATTACATGGAAAAGGATATTACAGTTGTAGATGAAATTACAGTTGCTAATAATGGGGAGATTATTCTGGATATCTGGGTGGGCCCAATGTAATCACAAGGGTCCTTGAAAATAGAAGAGAGAGTTCAAGCAGTCTGTCAGAGTCAGAGAAGGAGATGTGATGATTAACGCAGTGGTCAAAGTGTTGTGATCATTGATTTGAAGATGCAGAAAGGGCTGCAAGGCAAAGAATCCAGATGACATCTGGATGTGGGAAAAGGCAAGGAAACAGATTTGCCATAGAGGCTCCAGAAGGAATGTAGCCTTGATGATACATTGATAATTTATCAATGTGGTAATTTGGAGCAAGCTCTCCCAGCCCAGTTGAGACCCACTTTGGACTTCTGTAACATAGTGCATTTGTATTGTTTTAAGCCACTAACTTTGTGGTAACTTGTTACAGTAGCCATAGGAAACTTACGCAGATTGAGAAAGAAGGTAGGCAGGAGAGTGATGGAAACAGGAAGGGAGACAGAGGGAGGATCAACCATTAAGTACTATTTGTATGTCTAACCCCATTTGATGATGTCTCAGACTAAGAGCTGGCTTTGTCATTTCATTTGATCCTGTTGGTCTTTAAAAGAGTGGTTGACAGTAGAGGCTCTTTCCTTAAATGCTAGCAGATCATTTGATACGTTTCTCTTGGTTAGAGCTCAGGAATTCCACTAATGCTGATGTGAATGGTTTAGAACTTTGACTGGTCTTAAGAATTTACTGGGTTTCTCAAAAAACTGTTGGGAAGTGGAACTTGTTAATCAGGGTGAACAAAGAGCTGTACACCTCCATTCCCACCTACTGATTCCACTTCAGGTGAAGCTAACAGAACAAGAGAAACCCCTTGATATCAAGAAGGAGTCAGGTAATTAACTTGATTATAGCGCTATGACTCAGTTTTGCTTACGAACTGTTTAAAACATCAAAGTCTGGCAAAGTTTAAAAGTAGAAAGAACATGAACGGTAAGGTAGTGTGCTTTTCATTTCTTTTTAAGAAAAATTTAAAAAGGTTCTGTAAAATCTGTTGTTAGTTTTTTCCCCTAAAAGCAAAAAGGAAGTGGATATTAAAATTCATTTTTCATTTTTGCTTTCTAAAATAAAAATATACTAAAGGCTGGGCACAGTGGCTCAAAATTATAATCCCGGCACTTTCAGAGGCTGAGGTGGGAGGATCGGCTGAGCCCAGGAGTTCAAGACCAGCCTGGGAAACATGGTGAGACTTCGTCTCTACAGAAATTTGAAAAATTAGCCAAGTGTAGTGGTGTGTGCCTGTAGTCCCAGCTACTTGGGAGGTTGAGGTGGGAGAATTACTTGAGCCCAGGAGGTTGAGGCTGCAGTGAGCTGTTTTCATACCACTGCACTCTAGCCTGGGCAACAGAGTGAGATCCTGTCTCAAAATAAAATAAAATTAAATTAAAATAAAAAGAACAGGCAACCTACAGAATGGGAGAAATTTTTTGCAACCTATCCATCTGATAAAGGGCTAAAATCCAGAATCTACAAGGAACTTACACAAATTTACAAGAGAAAACCCCATCAAAAAGTGGGCAAAGGATATGAACAGACACTTCTCAAAAGAAGACATTTATGCGGCCAACAAACATATGAAAAAAGTTCATCATCACTGGTCATTAGAGAAATGCAAATCAAACCCACAATGAGATGCCATCTCATGCCAGTCAGAATGGTGATTATTAAAAAGTCAGGAAACCACAGATGCTGGCGAGGCTGTGGAGAAATAGGAATGCGTTTACGCTGTAAGTTGGAATGTAAATTAGTTCAACCATTGTGGAAGACAGTGTGGCAATTCCTCAAGGATCTAGAACCAGAAATACCATTTGATCTGGCAATCCCATTACTGGGTATATACCCAAAGGAGTATAAATCATTCTACTATAAGTACACATGCACACATATAGTTTTTGCAATACTATTTACAATAGCAAAGACTTGGAACCAACTCAAATGCCCATCAATGATAGGCTGGATAAAGAAAATGTGGCACATATATACCATGGAATATTATGCAGACCTAAAAAGGTTGAGTTCATGTCCTTTGCAGGGACATGGATGAAGCTGGAAGCCATCATTCTCAGGAAACTAACACAGGAACAGAAAACCAAACACTGCATATTCTCACTCATAAGCAAGAGTTGAACAATGAGAACACATGGACACAGGGAGGGGAACATCACACACCAGAGCCTGTCAGGGGTGGGCGACAAGGGGAAGGAGAGCATTAGGACAAATACTTAATGTATGCAGGGCTTAAAACTCAGATTATGGGTTGATAGGTACAGCAAACCACCATGGTACATGTATACCTATGTAAAATACCTGCACATTCTGTACATGTATCCCAGAACATAAAAGTAAAATTAAAAAAGAATTTTGCCAACAACTGGAAATGTAACAGAAAATACAAGAAAGCTGAGGGTTCTGGGAAGATGGCTGAGTAGGATGCACCAGGAATCTGTCTCTCTACCTAACAACAATTGTACTGGCAGAATCATCTGATGTAACTATTTTGGAAGTCTGGAGTCTGTCCAAGGCTCAAGGCTCACAACTTTCTGGGGAAGGCTTTAATAGTAAATTGTAGTTAATTTGTGTCAATTTTGGCTTAGTAAGGTTGCAACTACTCATTCTCTACCCCTCAGCTACATGGCAGGCAGCCATGCACGTGTTTCTGAAGCAACCTGCACACAACTTGCAAGAACCAGAGGGGGCGAAAAGGAGGGCCGTGCTCCACATGTTGGGGATCTGTGCTCTGATTGCTGAGTGCTGCTTCTGATCACAGAGGTGCCCATAAAGAGGAGGCAGTCATTGTGGTTGTGCTCCTCTCATCTCACATTATTGCAAGCCTCTGCCTCTCTGGCTGAAGTAACTTCCAGGGAATTTAAAGGGCTGGTACCTTCCCCCCCCTCATTTTTTTTTCTTTGTTTGGGAGCTACACATTAAAGACTAGGACGTTCAAAAGCAATTGCATATACAGGGAGAATTAGAAAGTGACTGCACATGCCCAGAGAAAGATACAGGCCCAGAAAAGAATTGAAAAGACCTTAAGTTTGCATCTCAGTGAAGTTTATACCTCACAAGTTTAATCCTTGGCACAGAGATAGCCTATAACAATAATAAAAACAACAAAAGGCAGCAAGCCCTGGGGAAAGGATGCAATATAATTTCCAGAATTACCACAATATTAGACTCAAATGTCCAGTTTTCAACCAAAAATCACATGGCATACAAAGAAACAGGAAAATATGGCTCACTCAAAGGAAAACAAAAATAAACAGAAACTGACCAATAAAAAGACTTGATGGCAAATCTACTAGAGAAATACTTCAAAATATTTGTCTTAAAGATTGCTCAAAGAACTAAGGAATATGTGAAGAAAGTCAAGAAAATGATGTATGAACAAAATAGAAATATAAATAAAGAGAAAAAATCTAAAAACAAACCAAAAGAAATTCTGGTGATGAAAATTACAGTAACTAAAATGAAAAATTTACTAGAGAACCACACCAAGACACATTATATTCAAACTTAAAAGCCAAGAACATGGGCAATTATAAAAGCTACTATTATTGTAACAACAGTTTGTTACTCCACTTTCTGTTTTCTACGTGATGTAAGAGACTAATCCATTAAAAAAAGTTTAAGGCTGGGCACTGTGGCTCATGCCTGAATCCCACCATTTTGGGTGGCCAAGGTGGGAGGATTGCTTAAGCCCAGGAGTTTGAGACAAGCCTAGATAACATAGGGAGACCTCATCTCTACAAATGAAAAAAAATTAGCTAGGTATGGTGGCATGTGTCTGTGGTCCCAGTTACTTGGTAGGCTGAGGCAGGAAAATCATTTGAATCTGGGAGATCAAGGTTGCATGAGCTGTGATTGCACCACTACACTCCAGTCTAGTGACATAGTGAGATCGCATCTTTCCAAAAACAAAGAAAGTGTAAAAGCTAGTATTATTGTAACTTTGGTTTATGACTCCACATTTTGTTTCCTACATAATTTAAGAGGCCAATGTATTTAAAAGAATTATTTTTTGGCACACTAAAGATATAGCATCTACAACTGACATGATCACTGAAAAAGGTGGACATGGAGCTGTAAAGGAGCAGATGCATGTTATTGAAGTTAAGCTGGTATAAAGTCAAATTAGAGTGTTATAACTGTAGAATGTTAGATGTAATCCCTATGGTAACCACAAAGAAAATAGCTGTAGAACATACAGAAAAGAAAATGAGAAAGGAATTTAAACATTTCACTACAAAAAGTCAACTAAACACAAAAGAACCCAGTAATGCAGGAAATGAAGGACAAAAAAGAAGCTGTGAAGGCATATAAAAAACAAATAGCAAAATGACAGAAGTCTCTCCTTATCAGTAATTACTTAAATGTAAATGGATTAAACTCTTCAACCAAAAGACAGAAATTATCAGAATGATAAAAACACATAATTCAACTATATGCTTTGAGGGTCTTTCAATCCAAAGAAACAAATAAATGGAAGGTAAAAGGCTGGAGAAATATCCTATGTCAATGGTAACCAAAAGAGATCAGGGGTTGCTGTAGTAATATCAGACAAAATAGGCTTTAAATCAAGAAAAAATTTACAAGAGAAAAAGAAAGACCATCATATATTAATGAAAGGTTCAGTACAGCAAGAATATATAGCAGTTATAAAATTTAACACCTAATAACCAATCACCAAAATATATGAGGCAAAAACTGTCAGAATTGAAGGAAAAATATAGAAAATTCTACAGTAACAGTTGGAGACTTCAATATCCCACTCTCAATAATGGACAGAACAGCCAGACAGAAGTTAAATAAGGAAATAGAGAAATTAACACAATAAGCCGACTAAATTTGAGAGACATGTGCAGAGCATTCTCCCAAGTGACAATAGCTCCCACGTTATTTTCAAGTGCATGCGGGACATTTTTCAGGGTAGACCATATGTGAGGCCACAGATTAAGCACTGCTGGTTGAAATGTAAATTGATACAGCCACTGTAGAGACAGTTTGGTGGTTTCTCAAGAAATTAAAACTAAAATGACCATATGATTCAGTAATTTCACTTCTGGGTTTATACTCGAAAGAACTGAAAGTAGGGCCTCAAACAGATAATTTGGACATTCACATTCATAACAAACATTCAGCTAAAAGATGGAAGCAACTTAAGTATCCATCAGTGGATGAACCCAGATAAGCAAAATGTGATACATACATGGAATATTATTCGACCTGAAAAGGGGAGGAAATTCTGACATATGCAACAACATGAATGAACTTTGAGGACATATTAAGTGAAATAAATCAGTTACAAATGGAAAAATGCTGTATCATTCCACTTATATGATGAACTTAAGGTAGTCAAAATCATAGAGAGAGAAAGTAGAAGGATGATTTCCAGGAGCTGGGGCAGAAGAGGAATGGGAGTTATTGTTAATGAGTATGGGTTTTAGTTTTACAAGACAAGAAGAGTTATGAAGATGGATGATGGTGATGATTGCACATTATGAGTATATTTAAATTACTGAACTATGAACTTAAAAATGGTTAAGATGGTAAATTATGTGTTACATTACATTTTATGATTAAAAATTTTTTGAAAATTAAAAAATGGAATTACCATATGATACAGCAATTTCATTTCTGAGTATATACCCAAAAGAATTTAAAGCAGGGCCTCAAACAGTCATTTGTATACTCATGTTCATGGTGGTGTTATTACAAAAGCCAAAAGGCAAAAGCAATCTGAGTGTCTATCAATATAAAGACTCTATAAGCAAATATGTCCAAACAAACAAACAAAACAAAAACACCTGAAGATAAATGGGCAACAAAATGTGATATTACATATAATGAAATATTATTCAGCCTTAAAAAGGACAGGAATTCTGACACATGCTACAACGTGGATGAATCTTGAAGATATTATGGGGATTGAAATAATCTAGTCACAAAGGACAAATATTATGTCATTCCACTCTCATGAGGTAATTGAATTAGAGCAGTCCAATTCATAGAGACAGAAGTAGAAGGAGGGTTTTCACACAATGATGATGGGAAGGAGACTAGTGAGTTATTTTTTAATGGATACACAGTTTCAGATTGGGAAGATAAAGTTCTGGAGATGGGTAATGATGGTTGCACAAGTATGTGAATTTACTTACTGCCACTGAACTTTACACTTACAAAGGATTAAAATGGTAAAGTTTATGTTATGCATATTTTACCACAGTCAAAAATTAATCATATTCTTATGTACTAGCAATAAAGATATGTAACATAATCATCTGGTGGGTCTTCCAACTACCTTCATTATATCCACTCCCACATGCCCACTTCCCCGAGTCACAAAGGTGCCAAGAACACACAATGGGGAAAAACACACGATGGTGAAAGGACAGTCTCTTCATTAAATGGTGTTGGGAAAACTACATGTCCACATGTAGAAGAATGATATTGTACCAGTATCTTACACTCTATAAAAAATAAACTCAAAATGAATTAAAGGGTTAAAAGCTAAGACCTGAAACAATGATACTAGAAGAAAACATAGGGGAAAATCCATGACATTGATCTGGGTAATGATTTTTGGGGTATTACTGCATAAACATATGCAACTAAAGCAAAAATAGACAAATGGGATTACATCAAACTAAAAAATTCTGCAGAGTAAAGGAAAGAATCAGCAGAGAGAATGGGAGAAAATATTTGTAAATGATAAATCTAATAAGGAGTTAATATCCAAAATATATAAGGATCTCAAACTCAATAGCAAGAAAACAGGTAAGTTGATTTAAAAATGGGCAAAAGACCTGAAAAGACATTTCTCCAAAGAAGATACACGAATGGCCAACAGGTACATGAAAAAATGCTCAACATAACTAATTGTCAGGGAGATGCAACTTGAAGCCGCAATGAGATATCACCTCATTCCTGTTAGAGTGGCTATGATAAAAAAGACAAAAGATAACAAGTTTTGGCAAGGATGTGGAGAAAAGGGAACCCCTGTACACTGTTGGTAGGAATGTAAAATTGTGCAGCAGCTATGGAAAACAATATGGTGATTCCACAAAATATTAAAAATAAAATTATCATAAGATCCAGAAATCTTGCTACTGGGGATCTATCCAAAGGAAATGAAATAAAGAGCTCCTGGTTCTATAATGATGGCATAGAAGCAAGCTAGATTCACTGCCCCTGAGAAAACCAAAACAAACATACATAGCTGAGTGTATCACCAGCAATAGCCCAGAATTTAATATGAGGAAACAGTTCCTGGGGCCACCGAGAAGTAAAAAAACTGAGCAGATGGTAAGAGTGTTGGAGTTCCATATCTGCAGCGCCTGTACCCCCAATCTACCTGGCACCAGCACTCGGAAAAATTTTTCCTGACTCAGGGTTTCTTCATTGGACAAAGTAAGATCAAGGTGAACAATGAGCTTCCTCACCACCTGGGTTCCTTGGCAGGAGACCTGTTCCTGTCTCAATCCATGGGAATCACTGGGACTGCCTGAAGGGAGAAACATCCCTGAGGACAGCCAGAGACAAAGTAGGGAGTGCGACTATCAACCCCAGCCCTAGAAACTCTGCTCTATAACTTGGCCAAAGGAGATGACAAATCAGAGCGACTGTTAGCAGCACCATGTTGTAGCAGGTTCATTGCACAGGTTGCCTGGGCAGAGACCCTTAGCCAGCCTTTCTACACTACTGGGATAATCAATTTGGAATCTCCCCCATTTTGGATGGGCAGCATTCTGATTGTATACTAGAACTGAAGCAAACCTGGGCTTAATGTACTATCTAGTGCTGAAAAAGAAGCAGCAACCTAGCAGAAATAAATAAATAATAAAATAAATCACCAGGTAAAATATAAAGACTCTAAGCAAATATGTTAAAAAAAACCAAACCAAACCAAACAAAAAACCCCAATAAACCCCAACATGAGCCAGATAGAGAAGACTAGAATAAATAACTAATCCTTCAATGCAAAGACATAGATGTATAACCGTAAGAAACAACAGCAAATAAGGAACCATGACTTCCTCAAACAGACAAAGTAAGGAACCCATGACTGAATCTAAAGAGATGGCAATATTTGAACTCTACGACTAAGAATTCAAATAGTTTTAAGGAAACTCAGTGATCTCCAGGGTAACACAGAAAAACAATTCAGAATTTTATTGGATAAATTTAACAAAGAGGTTGAAATAATAAAAAAAATTAAACAGAAATGTTGGAACTGAGAAATACATTTGCTGAACTGAAAAATTTATTAGAGGCTCTCAACAGCAGAATGGATCAAATAGAGGAAAGAATAAGTGAACTATTTGAAAATGCAGTCAGAGGAGAAAATAGAATGAAAAGGAATGAAGATTGCCTATGAGATATAGAAATTCACCTCAAAAGAGCAAATCTAAGAATTATTGGTACTCAAGAAGGAGTTGAGCAAGAGCAAGGGGTATAAAGCTTATTCAAAGAAATGACTAAAACAATAAAGTCTGTATGCTGAAGAGTATCTACACTTCCACGTTTATGGCAGCACTACTCACAATAGCCAAGGTAGGGAATCAACTCGTGTTCATCAACAGATAAATGGAGAAAGAAAATGTGGTATATACATATGATGAAATACTATTCCACTATAAAAAGAAGAAAATTCTGTCATTTGTGATGACATGTATGAACCCGCAGAACATTATATTAAGTGAAATAAGCCAGGCATAGAAAGACAAATACCACATGATCTCACTCATACGTAGAATCTAAAAAAATTGGACTTATAGTAGTAGAGAGCAGAATGGTGGTTACCCAAGGCTGTGGTGCTTAGGGGGAGTGGAAGATGGGGAGATGTTAAAGGATATATTAATAGAGTTAGATAGAAGGAATACGTTCAACAGATCTATTGTACAGCATAGTGACTATAGTTATTGAACATGTATTGCATTCTCGAAAAATGCAAAAATAGTGGATGTTAAGCATTCTCATCACAAAAATAACTATGTGAAGTAATGCAGTTGTTAATTAGCTAGATTTAACTATTCCACAGTGTATATATGCTCTAAAACATTATATTGCACATGATAAATACATCTAAAAAAGTAGGAAGGGCTAAATTTCAGAAAGGTGTAGGGCTGGTAAAATGTGTCAAAGAAAGAGGAAAGAGGATTATTTCAGTTTCCTGGTACCATTAAATGCAGCTGATACTGATGCCCAGGATCCTATTTTAGTAATTTTTGCTTCCTCTAGGCATAGAACTTTAGCTTCTTCTTATCTCTCCTATGAGACCAGATAAAGTCTCTGGTAGTTTACAGAGAATGGTTATTTCCTCATAGGAAGAACAAAATCTGACTGTATTCTGCCAGGCTTACACATGCTTTGGTTGAGATATATTAGGATAATCGAATATGCATAGTTAGTTACTCCTATACTTATCAGTGCCACTATCCTTCCTTCTAGGTGGCTTTGCTTCTTCTTAGCCTGATAGCATCCCCAGAACATAACCACTAAAATATGAGTTTTGTAGAAAGAAGGTAAGAAAAAGAAACCTGGTGACTGAGAGGTACTACTGCTCATGGTTAAACCTTGGCCTATACCTCTTGACTTTTCCTCTCCACCCTTTCTCTTTACCATGTCCTAGACAATGTCCAAATATATTTCTCTTGTAAACTTAGTAAATTCCAAAGGCTCCATGTTGCCCAGTCTCAGCATGCTGCCACATTCAAAGAAAGAGTTGATCAGGCTGGGCATGGTGGCTCATGCCTGTAATTTCAGCACTTTGGGAGGCTGAGGTGGGAGGATCACTTGAACCCAGGAGTTTGAGATCAGCCTTGGCAACTTGGTGGGACTCCCATCTCCACAAAAAATAAAAAACAAAATTAGCTAGGTGTGGTGGCATATGCCTATGGTCCCAGCTACTTGGCAGGCTGAGGTGGAAGGGTCACTTGAGCCTGGGAGGTTGAGGCTACTGTGAGCCATAATCGCCCCACTGCACTCCAGCCCGGGTGATAGAGTGAGATCCTATCAAAACAAACAAACAAACAAACAACAACCACCACCACCAAAAAAAAAAAAAAAAAAAAGAAAGAGTTCATCAGTCAAAAGTATGTAATTAAAATTCAAACCTTTACTTATGTCTCTCAAAGGACATTAATGGAGATCCAATTCAAAATTCATAGGACTACTTTTAAAGCTAGTTATCTTCCCATTCTTCTTACCCTCCAGTTCTCTCACAGCCCCCATGCTTCCATGGATTATGAATCCCTGCCAGATTCCTTGGTTCCCTGTGCTCACTGATGACTTATTTCTGCACAATAGGGTTGAGCGGTGGTAGGGGAAGAGACATACCAAAGTTCCTTAGTGGGCTGGTGTAGGAGAGTCCACTGGTTTTGATTACAATGTCCTTGAACTTGTAATACTTTATTGAAATTAATTACTTACATGTTTTTCTCTAACACTTAGATCAGCAGTCTCCCACAGAAGTATCCTAGTCCACTAATGTGTGGGAATCAGGCTGGAGTTATACTATTGTTCAGGGAATTATATATAACTTTCACAGTATGCCAAAACCTGAAATGAGTGGCCATAAAAATCTAGATGTATTAAAGCAGTAAAATTTTACACAGTAAAATCTGAAAGGGTAGGGACAGCCACCACATGCATTTCTATTCCTTAGCTCTAGAAAGAATGAATATATGCACTTTTATCATATAGATTAGGATTTATTTATGCCTTAAACTACAGTAATTATAATATAGGTCTTAATCACAGATCAGTTTCTTTCAGCTTGAAGTTATTAACATAAATTTTATGACCCACATATTCCTAAAAGGAATGAATTGGGGCGAAGGAATGGAGAAGAAAGAAGGCAAAGGCCAATTCTTAACTCAGCTGATGGATACAACTTTTGGGAACTTTTCATTTTTTTTTCTCCAGGAAGGATAATGAGTCTCACATTATCAGTTCAGATCTCATGATGCAGGATTTGCTTGAAACCCAGCATGATATTTGCTGCTAGAGATTTCATATGGCTCTGTATTGATTCTGTACTAAAAGGATATAGAAAACTTGTTTTAGACAAATAGTGAATGTGTGCTGGATGATTTCTCTCTCTCTCTTTTTAACTTTGCTTTGTCACATATTATTGCCAAACTCCTTGTGCTTATGTGCTTATGTGGCTATGTTCTCCTGGGTAGCATTCCATCTGTTTGATTTACCAAATCTGTGATACTGTCCCTTTGGCTTGGGAAACGTAGATGTGGTTTGGGTGCTAGAATATGAAAATTCAGTTTCTGCTAATGTACATATAAAATCAGCAAATCACCAGATAAGTCAGTGGCAGATAATTAAAAGTCACACTCTTGGACAACAGTACAGATTTTTGGAAATAAACATTAAGTTTTTATCAATTTTCCCCTCTTATACTGTCAGTACTTTTTTGGAGTGAGGTTAATGGGGAAAAAAATTTGCCTTAATCATTCTTTCATGTGACATTTTAGTGAATATCTTTTGTTGGATTATTTAAATAGAGTATTATAAATTATTTTACATTATAAAGACTTGTAAAGGAGTTGTAATCTTTGAAAAATAGCATAGGGATATTCGAACCCATCTTGCTAATTGGTCTGAATTATTGCAACTCCACATAGCAACCATTTATGTTTTTCTTATTTTTGATTGCATTGAATTTATCATAAGTTTAATATGTTTATATTTAGTATGTTTCTTTTTTTGGTCTAAAAACAAAAAGGATATTGTTTTTATGCTTTATTAATTTTGGACTTTTATATATTTTTAATGTTAAACATTTTTTCAGGTGAATATCAACAGATATTATTTAAACCAGGTAGGAATTCAACTGATGGAGAAGTGATTTACTTTAATTGTTTATTACAGGTCTGCCCTTGTAGACAATATGTAGTTGGGTCTTTTCCCATCCACTTTGCCAGTCTCTCTTTTAAGTAGTGTATTTAGACAACTCAAATGTAAAGTGATTTTTGATATAGTTGGATTAATCTCTGACCACATTTTAACTGTTCTCTATTTCCTTGTTCTTTCTTTTTTTTCCTTTCACTCTTTTTCTGCCTTCTCTAGTTTTAATTAAACATTTCATATGATTTCATTTTCTCTCTTGTTTTAGCATTATCAATTATACCTCTTTAATACTTTTTTATAGCAGTTGCCATACAGTTTGCAGTATATGTTTACAACTAATCCAATTCTACTTTCAAATAACACTGTTCTGCTTCATGAATAGAGCAAGTGCTTTATGATAGAGTATACCAATTCCTCTCTACTATCCTTTATAAATTTTTTGCTGCTATTCATTTAACTTATCTGCAAGCTATAATTGAATGCATTGTTGCTACTATTATTTTGAATAAATGGTTAACTGGTAGATCAACTAAGAATAAGAAAAACAGGCTGGATGCAGTGGCTCATGCCTGTACTCCCAGTACTTTGGGAGGGTGCAGTGGGAGGATCACTTGAGGCCAGGAATTCAAGACCAGCCTAGAAAACATAATGAGACCCCATGTTTACAAAAAATTAAAAACAATTAGGCAGGCATGGTGATGCTCACATGTAGTCCCAGCTACTTGGGAGCTGAGGTGGGAGGCTTGCTTGAGAGCCCAGGAGTTGGAGGTTGCAGTGAGCTACGACTGAGCCACTGAAGTCCAACCTGGGTGACACAGCAAGACAGAGTTAGGCTGTATTTGTTTGCTGTGGCTATGGTGTCAGGAGCTACCATTTCCTCTGGTGTTCCTGTTTTTGTGTTCCCTCTTGTCTTTGGGTTTTCCTAGAGACTCTTTATACAGAAGCTGAGGCATGCAGTGTTTTTTAGTGGTAATTCCATTTTACAGAGGAGCCCTATTAATGTGGTGGCAGGGTGTCAGGGGAAGGCATTCTATAGGGCTGTGATTAAATCTCAGTCTTTTAATGAACCTGAGTTGGGTATTCTCAACTCACATGAAAGGCTGGAGAGGGCTGGATATTATTTCCCTTCTCCCATGTTGGCTAGACTCTGGTAAAACCCCAGTCAGTTAGGCTCTGGTAAGTTTCCTTTGAGGGTAGACCTTGTTAAGCAGAACAGAGAGCTCGGTCATATTTAAAAATTGATACTTTTCCCCTTTTACTGTGTTGGGCTCTCCCTAAGTCTGGGTTCCCTCGGAGTTTTAACTCTCAAGCTAGTCTACCATTGAGACTCTAGCAACTTGTTGGTTTTAAAGTGTTCCTGGTGTTACTGGCTCCAGCTGCAGGCTTTTGCTCCTGCTAAGTAAGCTGTGATTCTCCATATATGCCTGTCTGTCTCTCCTCTTTTCCAAGCAGCAGTTTGACCTGTTTGCCCAATTATCTGATCAAAGAAGAGTTGTTAGTTTTCAGTTTGTTCCGTTTTTTTCTTGTTATAAGAACTGGATTGATAAGTTCAATGCTCTTTACAGGTCAGACTGGAATCTGTAAGTCAACAGGCCTGCTTTAAAGGAAAAGAAAATAAATTCCTTAACATGAAAGCAGTAGTCTATGGACAATTCAAAATAAGAATTATCATTTAACTACCAGTCTAGCATTTAATCACTTGCCTGTTAATATTAGTAACATCCAGAGTATCCACATTATAGTTTTATATGCTATTAGGATATAATATGAAGAGTAAACCAGGCTTTGAGACTATAATTGATGCCTTCAAGTCCCAGAATTGGTTAGGTGTTCATTTCCCTCAGGGTCTCTGTATTTGCTATTTCCTCTCCCAGGGATACCATTCCCCCATTAAATGAGACTCTGGCAGGGGATGGGGGCAGGCAGGAATCTGTATTCTCCAATAAGTTCCTTAAGTGAATCTGATAATAAACAGGGTTCTGGAACTATTGGATAACACATGATTTTCTTTTATTACCCTTGACCCCCAACACAGGGTTTTTGGGTCCTTAGCCCCTTCTCTACAATTCCTTTATCTTATCACTCATAATATTGCACCATGGTGACATCTAATGACCTATGCCTGTGAGTTCTGTGAGGGCAGGGCCTCTATCTTAACCCGTTATTTGTTTGAATACACAGTAAAGTGATTATGTCCTGGTTTGATGAGGATAGTCCCAGTTTATGCCAGTGTTCTCAGCATAAACTCCCTTCACTCCCACAGCCCCCTGGTTGTGATGATAAATTATGATTACCCTAGTTATGAGAATCTCTTGTCAAATCCTTCATAAGAGCTTGAAGATTTTTAGTCACTCATGTAATAATTTTACCATTTTCCTTGGAGAGCAGGTATAATGAACAGACTGTGACTGTTATTTATTGTTTTTAATTTGCCTATTATTGTAACTTATTAAACCAAAGTTTGTGCGTCCCTTTCCCAGAAGATAAAGAACACTAAAATGGAGAAATATAAATCTTGCTGAATCCCAGCATTTTTTTTTTGTATGTTATAGTGGTTTGACTTTGATCTACTGGAAAATAAGAAAATAAAAGAGCCCTATCCTTAGTGCCTCAAATTAGGTAACAAATTTGTGATAGGATATAACCATTAAACTTTTACTAAATGTTGTAATAGGATTAGAACATAGACCCATCATGTCTGCCCAAGGAGACATAACATTAACCTAACCTAACGTAACAAAAATTAATATTGCCAAAATGCCTTGTGTCTCTGAAGCACTTTACCTGGTTGTGACCACATGGCTTGACAAAGATTTTAAGCAAATCTCTCTCATTGTTTTCATAACCAGTTGAGCTCTTCTAGGTTGGGGACCCAGACTACTCTGGCAGTAAGCAATCCTACCTATAGCAGAGGGCAAATAAACATTTGAGTATTTTTTTGACATTGTGTTGGAGAGGATATAAAGGGATAGTATATACCTGTTTCTGGCTCTTAGAGTCTGAAGTGTCCATCTAATTGTGACTAAAGAGGAAAAAGACTTCTAACATTGGCAGATTACAAAACAAACGATATATAGTAGATAATGTAATACAGAGTTATCAAATGAATGAATGAAGAGTCACCGCCCATGTAGGACTTTATATATTCTGTGTGAGTAAAAAAAAAAAGTGTAACATATAAAAGCAACAACAACAAAGAACCACCCCTTCCTCCCATTTTTGTCCTGAAAGCCTTAGTATATTCATGAGTATAGAATAAAAGAATGGAAAGAAATTTGGTAATTTTGATATTCAGTTAACCTAATTATGATGAACAGATGTTCTAAAACCTACTTATAGGTTTAAGCAAAATTAACATGATATTCTATGAGAGCATTTTATTTCATAGAATGATTATGCTTGATGAAAAAGGGTTGTATCTTTTTTCTTCTTAGCTTTCACATGAAATAGAAACTGAAATTGATAATAGAAGTTGAAAAAAATTAAACAAAGGATCTCATATTTAGTGTTAAGAAAATCTACTCCTCTGACAAAGGGTTAATATCCAGAACCTACAAAGAATTCAAACAAATTTACAAGAAAAAAGCAAACAACCCCATCAAAAAGTGGGCAAAGGATATGAACAGACACTTCTCAAAAGAAGAAATTTATGCAGCCAACAGACACATGAAAAAATGCTCATCATCACTAGCCATCAGAGAAATGCAAATCAAAACCACAATGAGATACCATCTCACACCAGTTAGAATGGCAATCATTAAAAAGTCAGGAAACAACAGGTGCTGGAGAGGATGTGGAGAAATGGGAACACTTTTACACTGTTGGTGGGATTGTAAACTAGTTCAACCATTGTGGAAGACAGTTTGGCGATTCCTCAAGGATCTAGAACTAGAAATACCATTTGACCCAGCCATCCCATTACTGGATATATACCCAAAGGGTTATAAATCATGCTGCTATAAAGACACATGCACACATACGTTTATTGTGGCACTATTCACAATAGCAAAGACTTGGAATCAACCCAAATGTCCATCAATGACAGACTGGATTAAGAAAATGTGGCACATATACACTATGGAATACTATGCAGCCATAAAAAAGGATGAGTTCATGTCCTTTGTAGGGACATGGATGCAGCTGGAAACCATCATTCTCAGCAAACTATCACAAGAACAGAAAACCAAACACCACATGTTCTCACTCATAGGTGGGAACTGAACAATGAGATCACTTGGACACAGGAAGGGGAATGTCACACACCAGGGCCTGTTGTGGGGTAGGGGGAGTGGGGAGGGATAGCATTAGGAGATATACCTAATGTAAATGACGAGTTGATGGGTGCAGCACACCAACATGGCACATGCATACATATGTAACAAACCTGCACGTTGTGCACATGTACCCTAGAACATAAAGTATAATAATAAAAAAAAAAGAAAATCAAAATTATTGAAAAGTTGGTTACAAACCAAGCCTCATTATCTATTTTCATTTTCAAGTTGCAGTCAGTTGCCCTACAGAGATAATATGTTACTTGGCACGCTAGTGATATGTATAAATTAATACAGCTTCCCAAAGTGCTCAGCTTCTTCAATATAACCTTTAAACATTTGGATAGAAACTTGGCCTTTTAATCTACATGACAATAAGTACTAAATTTGTAGGTTGAAGAAAAAAAGCAACCTAGATGTGTAGGTTTATTTGGTTTCTGTTACTAAATTTTGGTATGATTTGACAAGACAACTACGTTTTTGAGCTTTAATTGCTGAGCTTATATATGTAAAGGATTGGTATAGGTGATGTTTGACATTGTAAAAAATTCAAACTAGCAGATAGGAAGACAGTTGTAGGACTAAATTGACTGGTTATACTAGCATGGACTCACTACAATCACATAGAAATGTTTGAAAAACAACAAAAAATTAAAATAAATCCAAAGCAGAGCTAAAAATAAATAAATATAATTCCCAGTGAAATGACTAGGGAAAAGATAGTTGGAATGAAAAGTGCAGGAGCTGTCTCCCTGGCTGCCCACGTGGTTGGGGGACCCAAATACAGGCTTTGGAAATGAGAGGCTACAATTTTATCACAGCCTCCTGGACAGAAGATGTGTTGTTAGAACTGCACAAAGCTGGGGCCTAACCCTTAGATCTCTGCATAAAACAAGGACTTTGAAATATCAGTCTCTCTTGGAAAGGGGAGAAGAAAGCTGCCCAGTATTTCAGTAAAGCTGCAAAAAAGCTTTTATGTGGTTTGGGATCTGTATAGAAAAAAGGCTCCAGTGATAATTCTGAGCCTTATATGCCTATACTATGCCCAGGTTTAGTCAGAATTTATAGTTCTCATGTGGTGTGGGAGTCCTGAGCCAATAAATTAATATAAAAACCAATCCTAGATTAGTGAACTCTCTGAAGCATCTGGAAGAAATGATTGTAAAACACTTTTGAGGAGATATTTTTATGAAAGAGACATAAAGCTCTTATTTTAAAAAAGTTTATAGTTGAGTTCCCAGTAAAAAATTACAAACCACATGAGATACTTTGGATATTTGTCCCCTTCAAACCGCATTTTGAAATGTGATCCCCAATGTTGGAAGTGGGGCCTAATGGGAGGTGTTTGGGTTATGGGAGTGGATCCCTCATGAAGGGCTTGGTGCCCTCCTCTTGGTAATGAGTGAGTTCTCACTCTATTAGTTTATGTGAGAGCTTGTTGTTTAAAAGAGCCTGGAACCTCCTCCTCTTTCTCTTGCTCCCTCTTCCACCATGTGACATGCCAGCTCCTTTTCCCTTCTGCCATGACTAAAAATTTCCTGAGACCTCACCAGAAGCCGAGCAGATGCAGGCGCCATGCTTACTGTATGGCCTGAAGGAGGTGAGCCAAATAACCCTCTTTCTTTATAAATTGCTCAGTCTCAGGTATTCCTTTATAGTGATGCAAATGGACTAAGAAACCATATGAAATAAATAAGCATGTTTTATATGATTATTTATACAAATAAATTGAAGTAAAGGGTAAGAAAATAAATATCATGAAAAATAGAAAATAAATATTGTGAAAAATAACTAGATAGATCTTTTTGGGGGGAAACGGGAATAGGGCCTCATTCTGTTGCCCAGGCTGAAGTGCAGTGGCGTGATTACAGCTTATAGCATCCTCAATCTCCAAAGGCTCAGATGATCCTCATGCCTCAGTCCCTTGAGTAGCTGGGACTACAGGTGCACACCACCACACCCAGCTGATTTTTGTATTTTTAGTAGAGACAGGGTTTTGCCATGTTGGTCAGGCTGGTCTTGAACTCCTGGACTCAAGTGATCCACATGCCTTGGCCTCCCAAAATTCTGGGATTATAGGCATGAGCCACCATGCCTGGCCTTAGCTAGATCTTTTAGAAATAAAAATATATAGTCATAGGAATGAAAAATGCAATAATTTGGATTAAAGAGCAGATTAGATGTAACATCAGAGAGGGCTAAGGAAACTAAATAGACTATAGCATTTAGGGTTGAAGAGGAAAAAAAAAATGAATGAGAAATGTGAGAGTAGAGTGAGAAGATCCAGAAAGAGGTGACAGAAATAAGGAAGAAGCATTATTCAAAGTAATAATGATTGACAATTTCTCAAAATTGATGAAAGATATGAAATCTTAGCTTGAATAAACACAACTAATTCTGTGTAAAATAAAAAATAAACTCATGCTTTGATGTATCAGAGAAACTGGAGAACACCAATGACAAGATGAAAAATCTTAAAAGCAATGAGAGAGAAACAACAGATTATTTATAAAGTAATGGCAATTTGACAGACTATCAATACTCAGAAACAGTAGAGGCTAGACAGTAATGAAATAATATCTTCAAAAGACTGAAGGGAGATAACTGTTAACCTATCTAAAATATCATGTAAGAATAAAGTGAAAATAAAGCTATTTTTAGATGAAATCTGAAAGCCTTTACTGCTCACTAACTCTAAAAAAAATAATAAATTCACTGACCCTAACAAAAAATAACTCTTAAGTGGGGCACTGAGTACACAAGGAAGAAGTGGGATGTAAAATGCAAAGTAAATATTAAGTGGAATCACTTAAAATTTTTGATATTTGACTAATTTTGAAATATAAAAATAGCAATTTAGGCCAGGCACAGTGGCTTACGCCTGTAATCCCAGCACTTTGGGAGGCCGAGGAGGATGGATCACTTGAGGTCAGGAGTTCAAGACAAGTCTGGTCAGCATGGTGAGACCCTGATTCTACTAAAAATACAAAAATTAGCCAGGTGTGGTGGGGGGTTCCTGCAGTCCCAGCTGCTTGAGGGGCAGAGGCAGGAGAATCAGTTGACCCCAGTGGCGGAGGTTGCAACGAGCCAAGATTGCACCACTGCACTCCAGCCTGGGCAACAGAGCAAGGCTCCATCTCAAAAAAAAATTAATATGGTCTAACCTAGTACTAATAAGTATTGACCCTAAATAACAATAATAATGATGACTTTTGGAGGATTTAAAAATAAAGTGGAACTAAAATACAAATTGTCTATAACAATTACATGCAAGAGGAGAGGTCTCTTGATTGCAGTTAAAACTTTCTTAAGTCTTTATAGTTTTTGATAGATGGTATGCTTTGTTAAATGAAGTATGTATGTAAACTTTAGGAATATCAGCAACTAAATAGAAAGAGAATATGCAATTTTTAAAGCAGAAAAGGGTAAAAATGGCAATGAGAGAGACAAAGGAAAAAACCCTCAATTAAAGTGATAGAAGGCAAAAAGAAGAAAAAGAAGCAAAGACAACAATGCTAGATACAAACCAGAAAAGTGTTGATAGGAATATTCTAATATAATGATATTCACAGATTGGATTTATCGATTAAAGAACAGAAACTGAGACTGATTTATATGATATCTAGCTATATGCCATTTATAAGAGGCACAACTGTAATGACACAAAAGTTTGAGAGTGAAGAGATGAAAAAAGGCATATTTGGAAAAATCAAACCATGACTAATGTGGTAGAGCAATATTAATTTCACACCAAACAACTTTCAGGCAATCTATATCAGAGATTGTGGAGATAGAATTAATTTACAGCTGGAAAGGAAAACCATTATGTTTATCTCTGGGGATGACTGGGTGTCTGGTTTTTGACTTTTGGTCAAGATAAGGGCAGTGGAATTTGTGATGTGTCGTTTAAGGTCCAAAACTCCTATAGCAACTCTCAAGGTCAGTTTCTTTCTCTTTTTTTTATTATTATACTTTAAGTTCTAGGGTACATGTGCATAATATGCAGGTTTGTTACATATGTATACTTGTGCCATGTTGGTGTGCTGCACCCATCAACTCGTCAGCACCCATCAACTCGTCATTTACATCAGGTATAACTCCCAATGCAATCCCTCCTCCCTCCCCCCTCCCCATAATAGGCCCCGGTGTGTGATGTTCCCCTTCCCGAGTCCAAGTAATCTCATTGTTCAGTTCCCACCTATGAGTGAGAACATGTGGTGTTTGGTTTTCTGTTCTTGTGATAGTTTGCTGAGAATGATGGTTTCCAGCTACACCCATGTCCCTACAAAGGACACAAACTCATCCTTTTTTATGGCTGCATAGTATTCCATGGTGTATATGTGCCACATTTTCTTAATCCAGTCTGTCACTGATGGACATTTGGGTTGATTCCAAGTCTTTGCTATTGTGAATAGTGCCACAATGAACATACATGTGCATGTGTCTTTATAGCAGCATGATTTATAATCCTTTGGGTATATACCCAGTAATGGGATGGCTGGATCATATGGTACTTCTAGTTCTAGATCCTTGAGGAATCGCCATACTGTTTTCCATAATGGTTGAACTAGTTTACAATCCCACCAACAGTGTAAAAGTGTTCCCATTTCTCCACATCCTCTCCAGCACCTGTTGTTTCCTGACTTTTTAATGATTGCCATTCTAACTGGTGTGAGATGGTATCTCATTGTGGTTTTGATTTGCATTTCTCTGATGGCCAGTGATGATGAGCATTTTTTCATGTGTCTGTTGGCTGTACGCATGTCTTCTTTTGAGAAATGTCTGTTTATATCCCTTGCCCACTTTTTGATGGGGTTGTTTGTTTTTTTCTTGTAAATTTGTTTGAGTTCTTTGTAGGTTCTGGATATTAGCCCTTTGTCAGATGAGTAGATTGCAAAAATTTTCTCCCATTCTGTAGGTTGCCTGTTCACTCTGATGGTAGTTTCTTTTGCTGTGCAGAAGCTCTTTAGTTTAATTAGATCCCATTTGTCAATTCTGGCTTTTGTTGCTGTTGGTTTTGGTGTTTTAGACATGAAGTCCTTGCCCATGCCTATGTCCTGAATGGTATTACCTAGGTTTTCTTCTAGGGTTTTTTATGGTATTAAGTCTAACATTCAAGTCTCTAATCCATCTTGAATTAATTTTCGTATAAGGAGTAAGGAAATGATCCAGTTTCAGCTTTCTACTTATGGCTAGCCAATTTTCCCAGTACCATTTATTAAATAGGGAATCTTTTCCCCATTTCTTGTTTTTCTCAGGTTTGTCAAAGATCAGATGGCTGTAGATGTGTGGTATTATTTCTGAGGACTCTGTTCTGTTCCATTGGTCTATCTCTCTGTTTTGGTGGCAGTACCATGCTGTTTTGATTACTGTAGCCTTGTAGTATAGTTTGAAGTCAGGTAGCGTGATGCTTCCAGCTTTGTTCTTTTGACTTAGGATTGTCTTGGCAATGCGGGCTCTTTTGTGGTTCCATATGAAATTTAAAGCAGTTTTTTCCAATTCTGTGAAGAAACTCATTGGTAGCTTGATGGGGATGACATTGAATCTATAAATTACCTTGGGCAGTATGGCCATTTTCATGATATTGATTCTTCCTATCCATGAGCATGGTATAGCTATTTATGACAAACCCACAGCCAATATCATACTGAATGGGCAAAAACTGGAAGCATTCCCTTTGAAAACTGGCACAAGACAGGGATGCCCTCTCTCACCACTCCTATTCAACACAGTGTTGGAAGTTCTGGCTAGGGCAATCAGGCAAGAGAAAGAAATCAAGGGTATTCAGTTAGGAAAAGAAGAAGTCAAATTGTCCCTGTTTGCAGATGACATGATTGTATATTTAGAAAACCCCATAATCTCAGCCCAAAATCTCCTTAAGCAGATAAGCAACTTCAGCAAAGTCTCAGGATACAAAATTAATGTGCAAAAATCACATGCATTCTTATACATCAGTAACAGACAAACAGAGAGCCAAATCATGAATGAACTTCCATTCACAATTGCTTCAAAGACAATAAAATACCTAGAAATCCAACTTACAAGGGATGTAAAGGACCTCTTCAAGGAGAACTACAAACCACTGCTCAGTGAAATAAAAGAGGACACAAACAAATCAAGGTCAGTTTCTTTACCAATGAATTCCAGCTAGCTTAACTGTTGTGACAAGCTGGTTTGATTGTGGCCAGAAGGGCATAAAGCCTCCCTACTGAAAAGTTCTCTTTGAGTTCTTCTGAAACTAAAATTCCTTGCACACATCTTGGTGGTTAAAGTTGGGCCCTGGGGAGCTTGCCTGCAATCACTTTCTCTTGCTACACTGTGTTCTTTGTCTTTAAAAGCCTTACAGGCACATACAGATGCTCCTCAATTTACGATAGGGTTATGTCCCAATAAACCTATTTTAAGTTGAAAATATTGTATGTTGAAAATGCATTTACTATACCTAACCTACCGAACATCATAGCTTAGTCTAGCCTACCTTAAATGTGCTCAGAACAGTTACTAATGCCTAGAGTAGGGCAAAATAATATGAAGCCTATTTTATAAGAAAGTGTTAAAAATCTCATGTAACTTACTAAATACTGTATTGAAACTAAGAAACAAAAAGTAAGAAACAGAATACTGTATTGAAAGTAAGAAACTTACTAATGCCTACAGTTGGGCAAAATAATCTAATATGAAACCTTTTTGTAAGAAAGTGTTAAAAATCTAATGCAACTTATTAAATACTGTATTGAAAGTAAGAAATGGCATTTGTGTACTCAAATACAGTTTCTATTGAATGTGTATCATTTTCACACCATCCATAAAGTAAAAGAAAATCTTAAGTTGAACCATTGTTAAGTCAGGAGCCATCTGTATTCTGGGAAGTTTGGTGAGTCCTTTCAAACATCCAAACTGGAGCAAACTTTACAGAGATAAAAAGGGTCAAAATATAATGAAAAAATAATATTTTACCTGGATGATATAGCAATTCTCAACCAATATGTGCCTAGAAACATAATCTTAAAATACACAAGGCAAAAATATAGAAGAATTACTCAGGATAAATCCATAATCACTCCCCCTAGAAACTGTTAAATCAAGTACATTAAAATTAGTTTACATAATTACACGGCGGAGTTGCATACATGTTTGCCAATAATCTGTGTTCCCTTTCTTTCTCTTTTCTTTTCTTTCTTTCTTTTTCTTTGTTTCTTTTCTTTTTCTTTTCTTTCTTTCTCTTTCTTTCCTTCCTTCCTTCCTTCTTTCCTTTCCTCTCCTCTCCTCTTTTCTCTTTTTTCTTTTCTTTTTTTTTTCCTTCTTTCATATGGTGTCTCACTCTGTTGCCCAGGCTGGAGTGTAGTGGCATGATCTCGGCTCACTGCAACCTCCAGTTCCTGGATTCAAGTGATTCTCTTGCCTTAGCCTCCCTAAGTAGCTGGGATTACAGGCACATGCCACCACACCTGGCCAATTTTTATATTTTTGGTAGAGACGGGATTTCACCATATTGGCCAGGCTGGTCTCGAACTCCTGACCTCAGGTGATCCGTCAGTCTTGGCCTCCCAAAGTCTCGGGATTACGGGCGTGAGTAGTGTAGGGTTGTGGCCGGAAAAATTATGTAGTTTTTCTGCTCCTGTGTTCACTTCTTGTGACTGTATCTGCTTCCACAGCCAAGGCATGGGAAGATGTTAAAAAAAAAAAAAAAAAAGCAACATATATTTCCCCCATGCTCTTGGGACCCAAGTTCTGTCCAGAGAGAAGAGCTCTCTTCCCTTAGAGTTTTAGGTGCTTGCACAGCTGCCACTGTCTCTATGTCTGTTGCTACAGGGGATTGCCTGGGGGCAGCAATAAGAGAGAACAGAAAAGAACACCCCAAGGGATTTTCTTCATGCTGATCCTTAAAGCCTCCCTTTTCTGCTTTTTGGACCAGAATGAGAGGACTTCTCTTGCAGCTCTTTCTATTTGCACCTAGTGTGGAGTTCTGGGTTTTGGGATGCTTTTGAATCTAAGGCCAGAAAATAGCGGGAGAGGAGGACAAAACTCACCAGTGGATTGATCTCACATTGAGTTCTGTTTTGTTTCTCAAACCAGTCTGCTATTATTTACTTTTTACAGTCCCCAGACAACTGCTCTCTGCCTTCTATGCAGGGTTTTTAGTTGCTTCATTGAATGAGGCAGGGTGCAGTGTGCTTACTTCATCTTAACTGCAACTACCCACTGGAATAATTATTGTTTAATTGAAAATCAGTGGTTTTACATTTTGTTCTTCCAGAGTACATTTAACACGAGCCCAAGGCATCTCTTCTTTCCTTAGCTTTTTCCATCTTCCATCAGGAATAAACATGAGATGAATTTTAAAAATTTCCTAACTACACATATTCTTTCTCTTGTATATGGGCACAAGATACTAGAAGGAGAGGAAATCGCTACGTCAGTGAACATGCATGTACTTCAAGACCTATTTGGAGTTTCCAACAAAAGATTTCTTCACTCATTGCACCTAGGCTTTCAACTGGAAAAAGAACAGCCTGAAATGCATTAGAGCTGCATGTTTCTCATGTGAAACTTCATTTCCTGGCAGCCTCTTTCTGAAGAGACCAAGCAACATCCTGTGTTGCTCTGAAAGCATGGGGCAGCCACTCTAGGTTGTCAACCCAGCTAGGCTCCATTTCAAAGACTGAGTACAATGCTAGTTCAGCACTTAGCAATTAACATTGCACAGACCACATGGCTGACCTTTATTTTGAAAGTGTTTTTACAGTTTCAGAATGTATCTAGAGAAAGAGCTTATAATATATTCTTCAGTTAAAAGCAACAAAGAGAAAACTTGCTTCTCATTTCCAACAGGGCATGACTCTTGTGTATAAAAAATTCAAAATTCAAAGAACAACTATAAGGCATTTTTCATATGTACACAACCACAATAAAAACACTGTCTTGAATTCAGCACAGCATAATTTCTTGAGAACAAAGAGTCATAATTATCACCATCACCACTACCACCACAACAAGGCAGGGGGCCAAGGAAGGGGAAGATAGAGAGAGAGAGAGAGAGAGAGAGAGAGAGAGAGAGAGAGAGAGAGAGAGACAGAGAGAGAAAGAGAATATAATTTAGTTGATTGGGCCCTCATGGTTTGAGAAATGATCATTAATTGCAGTTTGTTCTTAAAACAGTAGATGGCTCCTTAGACCTGAAATAGTTGAGGATGATATTTTTGTAAGGACAGTGTAGAAATATAATTCAAATAGGGAAATCTGGTGCTGGGTCATTTTACTAGAAAAGGAATCTATTGTACATTATGAGGTCAGGCAGTCAGAAATGTGTTATCCAAACTTCCCAGAATTGGTGTTGAGGATGAATCAATGATAAGGAGTCATAAAATCCAATTTTGTTATCCTTTCGCTGTGGGATCTAGCATACCATTTTTGGGATTCTTGCCATGGGTGCAATTGTTTGTAGGGTCAGGAGATGCGTCAGTAAGTGCAAAACTCACTAGCCGTAACAGATGAAACAGGAAGAATTGCCACTGAATGCGATATTTTGAAAGAGTTGGAGTTACTTTCTGTTTTGGGAATGAGAAAGAAGAGTATAGAATTTGGCAATATTAACAAGACAAAACTTCCTCATGACACCATAGATTTATTCTAAATAAAAATGGAGAGGCTGAACAGAGATCTTTGGTTTTAATGCAAATGCCAGAGAATTACTTTGTAACAGAAGCTTGGGAAGCACTAGTTTGTAACCTTTTTGATGAGGGAATCAATATACTTGGAGGTGAAAGATCCATGCACACTTAGAAATAAGCAGTTGGGTCTCTGGAAGAACAGGAATGGGAAGTTGGGTCTACAGTCAAAGCAACATGAATGTCCTGCCCTTAACTTGACTCATTTAGCCTTTGTCCATCTGCTTCTCTCTATTTTGATAACAAAATAGATTCTCTGTTCTAATTTTTTAAATCTTCCTCCTAACTTCTGCTTACTCATAGTTTTATTTCCCTTGTAATTTCTGCTTGAACAATGGTCTGTCGTGGTTTTCTTGCTCAATTTCTACATTAGATCATCTCACTTCTGCTTCCTTTTGTTGACCTCACCTTTCTTTTATTTCCTTGGTTAAAATTCCTGAGGAAGAGAAATTGATGAGCTGATCTCAATTCTTGTCCCAGGACTCCTAGGGTACATTGTATTTTGTTGGCAATTTTTGGTTTAACATTCTTTTGGGTCAGGTGTCCTCCCATATATCTGTCAAGGCTGGAAAGTACATAAGGCATGTTTGCATAAGTCCAGCTTCTTCTGCATGGTGAGGGACAGGGCAGAGGACCTAGAACCAGAAATTGGTTTATTTAGAACTAGGGTGACCACATGTCCAAGTTTTTCTGGAAGATTCACAATTTAAATATGTTGTCTTGCATCCATTGTAGTTTAGTATTTGTCTCAGGCTTTTCATTTTTTAATAAAATTTAAACAATTAATACTTGTGGTGGTGGACATGGATATACATTGCCCAAATCTACCTTTCAGGAAGGATTTGCTTTCTAGTTGGTGGAGTGCAGTCAACAGACACCTCCAGCTGTCAGCTTCTTTGGGATTTGCTTGAGCTGCAGTGAACTGCATCATCCAAGGTCATATCTTTTCCAAGGCAGCCTGTGTCTGGTGACTGACTGAGGTGGGGGAATAAACTCCTGACCATTTCACCCTAATGGGGGCTTTCCCTGTATTAGTTTGTTTTCATACTGCTATAAAGAAGTACCAGAAACCAGGTTACTCATAAGAAAAGAAGTTTAATTGACTCACAGCTCCACAGACTATAAAGGAAGCGTGGCTTGGGAAGCCCCAGGAAACTCACAATCATGGCTGGTGTTGACTGCCTGTAGCTTTTCCAGGTGCATGGAGAAAGCTTCTCATGGATCTAAAATTCTGGGTTCTGGAGGACGGTGACCCTCTTCTTGCAGCTCCATGAGGCAGTGCCCCAGTGGAGACTCTGAGTTGGGGCTCCAACCACACATTTCCCCTGCACATTGCCCTAGTAGAGGTTCTCCATGAGAGCTTTGCCCCTGCAGCAGACTTCTGCCTGGACATGCAAGCATCTCCATACATCCTCTGAAATCTAGGTGGAGGCTCCCAAACCTCAACTCTTGCCCTCTGCATACCTGGAAGCAGCTGCACACGTGGAAGCAGCGCAAGCTGATAGCTTACATGCCCTGGAACAGTGGCCTGAGACATATTTGGGAACCTTTTAGCCATAGCTGGAGCTGGAGCAACTGGGATGCAGGGAGCAGTGTTCTGAGGTTACACAGGGCAGCAGGGCCCTGGGCTTAGTCCACAAAACCATTCTTCCCTCCTAGGCCTCTGGGGGGAGGTAGGGCCTGCCATGAAGGTCTCTGAAATGCCTTTGAGGCATTTTTCCCAGTGTCTTGGCTATTAACATTCAGCTCCTCTTTATGCAAATTTTTGCAGCTGGCTTGAATTTTTCTCCAGAAGATGGGTTTTTCTTTTCTACCACATGGTCAGGCTGCAAATTTTCTAAACTTTTATGCTATGCTTTTCTTTAAAATATGAGTTCTAGTTTCAGTTCATCTCTTTGCTCATGCATATGACCAAATGCTGTCAGAAGCAGCCAGGATACCTCTTGAATGCTTTGCTGCTTAGAAATTTCTTCTGCCAGATACCCTCAATCAATCACTTTCAGGTTCAAAATTCCATGGATCCCTAGGGTGGGGTACAATGCTGCCAGTCTCTTTGCTAATGCATAACAAAAGTGACTTTTGCTCCAGTTCTCAGTAAGTTCCTCATCTTCATTTGAGACCCCCTCAGCCTGGACTTCATTGTCCATATCACTATCAGCATTTTTTGGTCACAACAATTTAGCAAGTCTCTAGGAAGTTCCAAACTTTCCCTCATCTTTCTGTCTTCTTCTGAGCTCTCCAAACTGTTCCAACCTCTGCCCATTACCCAGTTCCAAAGCTGCTTCCACATTTTCAGTTATCTTTATAGCAATGCCTCACTCCCAGTAACAATTTTCTGTATTAGTCCACTCTCTCATTGCTATAAAGAAATGGCTGAAACTGAGTAATTTTTAAGAAAAGAGGTTTAATGGACCACAGCTCTGCAAGCTGTACAGGAAGCATGCCTGGGGAGGCCTCAGGAAACTCACAATCATGACAGAAGGTGAAGGGGAAGCAGGCATGTCTTACCTGGCTGGAGAAGGAGGAAGAGAGAGAAGCAGGGGTGCTTTGCACTTTTAAACAAGCAGATCTTGTGATAACTCACTCAATACCACAAGAACAGCAAGGGGAAAATCTGCCCCCATGATCTCCCACCAGGCCTCTCCAATACTGGGGATTACAATTCAATGTGAGATTTGGGCAGGGACACAAATCCGAACCATATCAGTGCTGCATTCTGACTGGTAATATTTGTTCCAGAGATCTTTACAATGTTGACCAAGCCTTTGTCAGGCCTGCATCACAGTTCAACTTCTGCCTGATTTGCTCTCTCAACCCTTCCTTCATAGGTATTGAGCCCTCCTAAACATCTTATACCCCAAACTCTATCTCAGTATCTACTTCTAGAAAATCTAACTGGTGGTGGTTGCTAGCAAGAGTTATCTGAAAAAACCAGATGGGGTTTTGAAACTGGATGACTCACTGCCTGTCTGGTAAAGAGGACCCCATACTGGTGGTGAGTGGAGCACAGATAGCCCATGGTACTTGCTACAACTTATCAGTGGTGAATTGGGAAGGTTTGTCAGAAGGGAATGCACTTGCAGATGCAATGAATCAAGTATTTAAGAGTTATGGATAAATTCTGCAGATATAAGGAAAAATTGATTGCTTGCTTATTGCTAAGAACCACAGATGCTCTTCAGGAAGAAAAGGAATCATGGAGTGTAAGTAATACACCCGTGAAAGCCAGGTGTCAAAGCCAGGATGCCTCTTCAGGTGCATACAAAAAGCTCTCATTTCCCAGAAAGGCAAGGCAAACAAAGCTGAGGGCCAAGCTGGGACTTAGTAATAGTCTGATTGCTGAGCTTCAAAGAAGATTAAATGCCCTATCAAGGCAGGTATGTTATGCCAAGGTCAGGCCTCTGTTTTGGAAGACCTCAGAACCTGACCTGTATGATGGAGATATCTGGGTGACTGTTCTCAAAGATTTTGACTCCCCAGACCCTTTTGAACCTTTTGGATCTACAGAAGAGGTCCTTCCCTTTCTAGTAAAAGCTAACACCCCCCTGTGTTAGAAAACAATGTGAAGTCTTCTCTTTTGAAAGACAAAGAAGATCTGCCCCTGTCAGGATCTGCCCCTACCTGCCTTTCTAGCCACTGAATCTTTAATTCAAGTCTCAGTACACCTCAGCTAAGGATGTGCTGGGACTGATAAAGGAGGAAATGGACATATCTCAAAGGAGCTGCAAGACCTAGGTAATATGTACCAGGAAGAACCTGGGGAACATATATAGGCCTGGATTTGACAGGTGCTTGATCAAGGGAACAGAACATAAAATTGGATAGGAAAGAGTTTATTGATTTGGAAGTACTCTCCCCAGATCGAAGTTCGATATCCCGGCAAAGTCCCCAGAGATGGTGAAAACTTGCCATTAGGATACATGGAAAAAGCGATGGCCCATGCTGAACAAAGATGAAATGCCGTGACTTCTGTGGCTGATGACAGAGGAAGAGATCAGGAGACTCAGGAAAATGGGCATGCTGGAGTGGGGGTACTGGAAGACTCAGCAGATGATTATGTTTCATATCTTTGTTGTAGCACCCAAGAATATGACTGATTTAAAAAATTGTGATAAAATAGCATAAGTTTATCATTTTAATCATTTGTAAGTTTACAGTTCAGTGGCAATAAGGACATTCATATTGTTCTGCAACCATCACCATCATCCATCTCCAGAACTTTTTAAAAAGTTTCCTAAACTGGAACTTTGTATCCATTAAACAATAATTCACCATTCTCTTTTTCACCCCTAGCCCCTGAAAATCATCCTTCCACCCCTGTCTCTATGAATTTGACTGCTCTAATTTGATTACCTCATAAGAGTGGAATAATATAATATTTGTCCTTTTGTGACTGGATTCTTTCAGTCAGCATAGTATCATTAAGATTCATCCATGTTGTAGCACATGTCAAAATTTCCTCCCTTTTTAAGGCTGAATAATATTTCATTCCATGTACACACCACAGTTTGTTGCCCATCGATCTACCGATGGACACTTGGATTGTTTCCACCTTTTGGCTTTTGTGAATAAGGCTTCTATGAACATGGGTGTACAAATATCTGTTTGAGGCCCTGCTTTCGATTACTTTGGGCATATACTCAGAAATGGAATGGCTAGATCATATGGTAATTTTGTTTTTAAATTTTTTTCAATTGTGGTAAAATATATGTAACACCTAATTTATTATCTTAATCACTTTTAAATGTATAGTTCACTGATATTAAATACATTCATAATGTTGTGCAACCGTCACCACCATCCATCTTCATAACTCTTTTCATCTTCTAAAACTGAACTCTATACCCATTAACAATAACTTCCCATTCCTTCAGCCTAGTTCTTGGCAACCACCCTTCTGCTTTCTGTCTCTAAGATTTTGGCTACTCTAAGTACGTCATATAAGTGAAGTCATGCAGTATTTGTCTTTTTGTGACTGGTTTATTGCACTCAACATAATGTCCTCAAGGTTCATCCATGTTGTAGCATGTGTCAAAATTTCCTTCCTTTTTAAGGCTGAATAATAATCCATTATATGTACACACACCACAGTTTTCTTATCCATTCATCCACTGATAGACATTTGGGTTGCTTCTACATTTAGGTTATTGTGAATAATGTTCTGTGAATATGAGTATACAAATATCTGTTTGAGACTTGCTTTTAATTCTTTGAAAATTGATAGATCATATAGTTCTATTTTTAATTTCTTGTGGAACCACCATACTTTTTTCCTATAGTGGCTGTACCATTTTGCATTCCAAGTAACAGTGTATAAGTGTTCTAATTTCTCCATATCCTTGCCAATATGTACTATTTTCTGTTATTTTATTTTTTTTTGAGACAGTCTTGTTCTGTCACCCAGGCTGGAGTGCAGTGGCATGATCTTAGCTCACTGCAGCCTCTGCCTCCCAGGTTCAAGTGATTCTCCTGCCTCAGCATTCTGGTAGCTGAGATTGCAGGCATGGGCCACCACATGCAGCTAATTTTTTAATATTTTTGGAAGAAAGACAGGGTTTCACTAGGTTGGCCAGGCTAGTCTGGAACTGCTGACCTCAAGTGATCTGCCTGCCTCGGCCTCCCAAAATGCTGGGATTACAGGTGTGAGCCCTGGTGCCTGGCCTCTTTTCTGTGTTTTGATAGTAGTTATCCTAATGGGTATGAGGTGATATCTCATAATAGTTTTGATCTGCATTTGTCTAATGATTAGTGATGTTGAATTTCTTTTCATGTGCTTTTTGGCTATTTGTGTATGGAGAAATATCTATTCAAGCCCTTTGCTTATTTTAAGTCCTTTGCCTATTTGCAAATGTTTTTGGGTGTTTGTTGTTGAGTTGAAGGAGTTCTCCATATATTATAGATATTAATTATCTTATTGGATATACGATTTGCAAATATTTTCTTCCATTATGTGGGTTGCCGTTTCTACTCTGCTGATACTGTCATTTGATGCATATAATGTAAACATTCTCATGAAATCCAATTTATCTATTCTTCATTTGTTGCCTGTGCCTTTTGTGTCATATCCAAGAAATTGTTGCCAAAGTCAATGTTGTGGAGGTTTTGTTGTATGCCTCTTTCTAAGAGTTTTATAGTTTTAGGTCTAATTAGGTTTTTCATCCACTTTGGGTTTTTGTATATCATGTTAGATGTGTCCAACAACATATTTTGCACGTAGTTATTCAGTTTCCTCAGTACCATTTGTTGAAGAGACTGCCTTTTCCCCACTGAATGATTGTGGTACACCCGTCAAAAATTACTTGACCATTGTGATGGTTAATACTGAGTGTCAACTTGATTGGATTGAAGGATACAAAGTATTGATCCTGGGTGTGTCTGTGAGGGTGTTGCCAAAGGAGATTAACATTTGAGTCAGTGGGCCGGGAAAGGCAGATCCACCCTTAATCTCGGTGGGCACAATCTAATCAGCTGCCAGCATGGTTAGAATATAAGGAGGCAGAAAAATGTGAAAAGAAACTGGCCTAGCCTCTCAGTCTACATCTTTCTCTTGTGCTGTATGCTTCCTGCCCTCAAACATCGGACTCCAGGTTCTTCAGTTTTAGTACTCAGACTGGCTCTCCTTGCTCCTCAGCCTGCAGACAGCCTATTGTAGGACCTGGTGATCATGTGAGTTACTTCTTAATACACTTCCCTTTCTCTATATACCTATTCCATTAGTTCTGTGCCTCTAGAGAACCTTGACTAATGCAGATTTTGGCACCAGGAATGGCTTCAGAGGAACAGAATATTACGGATGGAGTTCTTTCTTGGTTTTGGGGTTTCTGAAGTTGGCTGCTTAATGATTAGATCCCAAAATGCTAAGGACTTTACTTCTAATAGTATGGAGAACACTGATAGTCCTTGTATGAACTGCTTAGAGAGTTACGGAAAATAAATGCATTTGACACTCCTGATTCATCACTTGTGAGAGGAAAGAAGTTTAGTGACTCTATATATAATACCTTTGACCATATGTGGAGAACCAAGGAGCATAATGTAGCTCATTGGTTGCTCCTTAGTTCAGTGGACAAAGTGATGAAAGAAAAAGATGAACTCAGGGATTCTGTCTTCCGGCTTCAGAAACAGATACTGAGCCTCAAATCTACTAAGATTGCCCTGAGTGAGAGTCTTATTTCCTGTAGAGAAAGAGCTGAAATTGTGGCAAAACAGACACAAGCTGTCATCCTGTGAGTGGCTGACCTACAACGAAAGACACAGGCACAGCTTTGCCAGGTGTCTATTGTTAAAGTAAGGGGACTGATGGGAAAAGAATGGGACCCTGCAACTTGGAATGGGGATGTGTGGGAGGAGCCTGATGAAGCTGAGGACACTGAGTTTGTAAACTCTGATGAAACTTTTTTGCCAGAAGAAACAGCTTCCCCATCCCTAGTAGTGGCAACATCCTCTCCCCAACCTATGCTGCCATCAGCCTTTCCACCTTTGTCTGAGGAGATAAACCCTGCACTGCCTGAGGCAACAGTGATGGCCTCCCCTGGGGTAGTTACCAGGCAACGTAATGTTGATTCTCCTCAGGAGCCACCCCCAACACCTCTGTTTGCTTCTAGACCTATAACCAGACTAAAGTTCTGGTGGGCTCTTAGAGGTGAGATTGAGAATGTGACCCATGAGGAGGTGTGGTACACTTGAAAAGAACTGCTTGAGTTTTCTAATTTATATAAACAGAAACCTGGGGAACAGGCATGGGAATGAATATTAAGGGTGTGGGATAATGGCAGAAAGAACATAGAGTTAGATCAGGCTGAATTTATTGATTTGGGCCCAATAAGTAGGGACTTTGCTTTCAATACTGCAGCTCGGGGAGTCATATAAGGTTCTAATAGTTTATTTGCTTGGTTAGCTGAAATATGGATTAAAAGATGGCCCACTGTGAGTGAGCTGGAACTGCCTGATATCCTTTGGTTTAAATGTAGAGGGTATTCAAAGGGTTAGGGAGATTTGGATGGTGGAGTGAATTAGTCACTTGAGACCTACTCATCCTAGCTGGGAGGGTTCAGAAGATATACCCTTGACCAATGTCTTGAGAAATAGATTTGTGAGGGTAGCACCTGCATCTTTGAAGGTCCCTGTAATTGCTCTTCTCTGTATGTATAACAGTGGGTATCATAGTCACTCAACTAAAACAATTAAATATGATGAGAATAATTAGATCCTGAGGTGGCAGGGGCCAAGTAGCAGCACTCAACCGTCAAAGGCAAGGTGGGTGTAGCTACCATAATGAACAGAAGAGGCAAAGCAGCAATAAGAATAGCCTAACTACTGTAGAGCTCTGGCATTGGCTAATCACAGTGTTCCTAGAGGTGAAATTGGTAGGAAGCCTACTGCATTCCCACTTAATTTATATAAGCAGAAAACTTCTAGGTCGAATGGACAAAAGATTAATTTGAATTATAAAAACAGAGAATCATGGCCCCTTAATTTCCAGACTTGAGCCAGTTTACACACCCAGAACCCTTTGAATGAAGGGGAAGCTGGGTCCCCTTGAGGAAGGACCCTACTACACTGCTCACAATTTATGCTGTTAATCTTTCTCCCATCCTTCCCCAAAGAGACCTCCAGCCTTTTAACACTCTAACTGTGCATCGCGGAAAGGGAAATGATCAGACACTTTGGGGACTACTGGACACTGGCTCTGAGCTGACATTGATTCCAGGGGACCTAAAATAGTATTGTGGTCCTCCAGTTAAAGTAGGGGCTTATGGAGGTCAGGTAATTAATGAAATTTTGGCTTAGGTTCAACTTACAGTGGGTGTAGAGGATCCCTAGACTCTTCCTGTGGTAATTTCCCCAGTGCCAGAATGCATAATTGGCATCGACATATGGCAGAACACCCACATTGGCTCCCTGATTGGTAGGGTGAAGGCTATTGTGGTGGGGAAAGCCAAACAGAAGCCATTATAGCTGCCTCTACTTAGAAAATTGGTAAATCAAAAACAATATTGCATCCCTGGAGAGACTGGGGAGATTAGTGCCACCATCAAGGAGTTGAAAGTTGCAGGGGTGGTGATTCCCACCATATTCCTGTTCAACTTTCCCATTTGGCCTGTGAAGAAGACAGATGGATCTTGGAGAATGACAGTGGACTACTGTAAGCTTAACTAAGTGGTGACTCCAACTGCAGCTGCTGTACCAGATGTGGTTTCATTGCTTGAGCAAATTAACACATCTCCTGGTACCTGATATGCAGCCATTGACTTGGCAAATGCCTTTTTCTCCATTCCTGTCCATAAGGCCCACAAGAAGCAATTTGCCTTCAGCTGGCAAGGCCAGCAATATACCTTTATTGTCCTCCCTCAGGGATATATTAACTCTCTGGTTTTGTGTCATAATCTTATTTGGAGAGACCTTGATCGCTTTTTGCTTCCACAAGATATCACACTGGTCCATTACATTGATGACATTATGCTGACTGGATCCAGTGAGCAAGAAGTGGCAAACACACTGGACTTATTGGTGAGACATTTGTGTGCCAAAGGATGGGTAATAAATCTGACTAAACTTCAGGGACCTTCTACCTCAGTAAAATTTCCAGGGGTACAGTGGTATAGGGCCTGTTGAAATATTCCTTCTAAGGTGAAGGATAAGTTGCTGCATTTGGCCCTTACTACAATCAATAAACAGGGACAATGTCTAGTGGGCCTATTTGGATTTTGGAGGCAACACATTCCTCATTTGGGTATGTTACTCCAGCCCATTTATTGAGTGACCTGAAATGCTGTGTTTTGAGTGGGGTCCAGAACAGGAGAAGGCTCTGTAACAGTTTCGGGCTGCTGTGCAAGCTACTCTGCCACTTGGGCCATATGACCCAGCAGATCCAATGGTGTTTGAGGTGTCAGCAGCAAATAGGGATGCTGTTTGGAGCCTTTGGCAGGTCCTTATAGGTGCATTACAGCGGAGGCCTCTAGAATTTTGGAGCAAGGCCCTGCCATCTTCTGTAGATAACTACTCTCCTTTTGAGAGATTGAGAGACAGCTCTTGGCCTGTTGCTGGGCTTTGGTGGAAACTGAACATTTGACAATGGGTCATCAAGTCACCATGCAACCTGAACTGCCTATCATGAACTGGGTGCTTTCTGACTCATCTAGCCATAAAGTGGGTCATGCACAGCAGCATTTCATCATCAAATGGAAGCGGTATATATGTGATCGGGCTCAAACAGGTCCTGAAGGCACAAGTAAGTTACATGAGGAAGTGGCTCAAATGCCCATGGTCTCCACTCCTGCATCCTGCCTTCTCTCCCCCAGTCTACACTGATGGCCTCATGGGGAGTTTCCTACAATCAGTTGACAGAGGAAGAGAAGACTAGGGCTTGGTTCACAGATGGTTCTGCACGATATGCACACACCACCCGAAAGTGGACAACTGCAGCACTATAGCCCCTTTCTAGGACATCCCTGAAGGACAGCAGTGAAGAGTTCTTCCCAGTGGGCAGAACTTCGAGAAGTGCACCTGGTTGTGGACTTTGCATGGAAGGATAAATGGCCAGATGTGCAATTATATGCTGATTCATGGGCTGTAGCCAATGGTTTGGCTGGATGGTCAGGGACTTGGAAGAAGCATAATTGGAAAATTGATGACAAAGAAATTTGGGGAAAAGGTAAGTGGATGGACCTCTCTGAGAGGGCAAAAACTGTGAAGATATTTGTATCCCATGTGAGTGCTCACCAACGGGTGACCTCAGCAGAGGAGGATTTTAATAATCAAGTGGATAGGATGACCCTGAGTGTGGACACCACTCAGCCTCTTTCCCCAGCCACTTCTGTCATCACTGAATGGGCCCATGAACAAAGTCACCATGGGGCAGGGATGGAGGTTACGCATGGGCTCAGTAACATGGACTTCCACTCACCAAGGCTGACCTGGCTACGGCCACAGCTGAGTGATCAATTTGCCAGCAGCAGAGACCGACACTGAGCCCTTGATATGGCACCATTCCTCAGGGTGATCAGCCAGCTACCTGGGGACATCTTCCATCATGGAAAGGGCAGAGTTTTGTCCTCAGCGGAATAGATACTTATTCTGTATATGAGTTTGCCTATCCTGCACACAATGGTTCTGCCAATACTACCATCCGTGGACTCACAGAATGCCTTATCCACTGTCATGGTAGTCCACACAGCATTGTCTCTGACCAAGGCACTCACTTTACAGATAAGAAAGTGCAGCAGTGGGCTCCTGCTCATGGAATTCACTGGTCTTACCATGGTCACTATTATCCCAAATCAGCCGGATTGACAGAATGGTGGAATGGCCTTTTGAAGTCACAATTACAATGTCAACTAGGTGACAATACTTTGCAGGGCTGGGGCAAAGTTCTCCAGAAGGCCGTGTATGCTCCATATTAGTGTCCAATATATGGTATTGTTTCTCCCATAGCCAGGATTTACGGGTCCAGGAATCAAGGGGTGAAGGTGGAAGTGGCATCAATCACCATCGCTCCCAGTGATACACTAGCAAAATTTTTGCTTACTGTTCCTGCGACATTACTTTCTGGAGACCTAGAGGTCTTACTTCCAGAGGGGTGAACACTGCTACCAGGAGATACAACAATGATCCCATTAAACTGGAAGTTAAGATTGCCACCTGGACACTTTTGGCTCCTCCTACCTTTAAGTCAACAGGCTAAGAAGGGATTTACAGTGTTGGCTGGGGTGATTCACCCAGACTATCAAGATGAAATCAGTCTACTACTCCACAACAAGAGTAAAGAAGAGTATGAATGGAATACAGGACATCCAATTAGGGTGTCTCTTAGTATTACTATGCCTTGTGATTAAGGTCAATGGGAAACCACAACAGCCCAATCCAGGCAGGACTACAAATGACCCAGACCCTTCAGGAACGAAGGTTTGTTTCACTCCACCAGAAAAAATCCATGACCTGCTGAGGTGTTTGCTGAAGGCAAAGGGAATACAAAGTGGGTAGTAGAAGAAGGTATCATCAATACCAGCTATGATCATGTGAACCAGCTGCAGAAACGTGGACTGTAACTGTCATGAGTATTTTCTACTTCCTTTGTTAAAAACATATTTGTGCATGTATACACTTGTACTCGGAAAATATCTTCATTTTATTTCCTTTCTCCTTTATCATGTGACATAAGATTGACTTCACATCAATATTTAAGTATTGTTAACTTTATGTAATAGTATTTGGGTTGGGGTTTGGCGCATTTCCGGTTGTACAAAGGATAGTTGTATTTCTTGTATTTCACTGACATTGTTGGAAGGGTTTTGATTAGTGATTCAATCTTCATATTAGTTATTGGTCTATTCAGACTTCCTATTTCTTCATGTTTCAGTCTTGGTAGGCTGTGCATTTCTAGGAATATGTTAATTTCTTTTTAAAAATAAACTTATTTTATTGTAGTAAGAAAACTTAAGATGATAACTATCTTCAAGAAAAATTTTAAGTGTACAATACAGAATTGGTTGACTATGGGTACAACATTTTGTAGCAGCTTTCTAGGGCTTATTCATCTTGCTTGACTGAAATCTTATGCCAATTGATGAGTAACTCCTCACCTCCCGCTTCCTGGAAACTATCATTCCACTTTTTGATTCTATGAATTTGACTAGTTTAGATATGTTATACAAATGGAACCATGTAGCACTTGACTCATACAAATGGAATAATGTAGTCCCTCTGTGGACTGGCTTATTTCTTATTTCACTGAGTATAACATCTTCAAAGGTCAGCTGTGATATTTGTCTCATTTTGCAGAATTGCACTGGATGTGTGATTCAACTTCTGTCCTTCCCTGGGTGAGGCTAGGAGCTAGCCGATCTGTTCCTGATCATGTGACACTGCACTGGGGGCAGTGTTTCTGGTGAGTCTCCTCAATCTCCCCAGTGGGTTTGGTGAGTCTGGTTTTGCTTTCTCCTATTCCTTTCTTTTTTTAAAAAATGCTAAAATTATTTTTAAATTTATTTAAAAAAACATTTTAACTTTTATTTTAGGTTCAGGGGTACATGTGCATCTTTGTTATATAGGTAAACTCGTGACTCAGGGGTTTGGTGTACAGGTTATTTCTTCATCTTGGTACTAATCATAGCACTTGATAGTTTTCTTTTTTTTCTGAACCTCTCCCTCCTCCCACTATCCACCCTGAAGTATGTAGGCCCCAGTATCTGTTATTCCCTTCTTTCTGTCCATCTATTATCTTATTTAGCTCCCACTTATAAGTGAGAACATGTGGTGTTTGGTTTTCTGTTCCTGGGTTAGTTTGCTAAGGATAATGGCCTCTAGTTTCATCCATGTTTTGCAAAGGACATAATTTTGTTCTATTTTATGGTTGCGTAGTATTCCATAGCGTATAAGAACCATATTTTCTTTATCCAAATCCATTGGTGGTGGGCATTTACTTTGATTCCATGTCTTTGCTATTGTGAATAGTGCTGCAATGAACATATACACGCATGTATCTTTATGGTAGACAATTTATATTCTTTTGAGTATACATCCAGTAATGGGATTGCTGGGTTGAATGGTAGTTCTGTTTTTAGTTCTTTGAGGAATCACCACACTGCTTTGCACAATGGTTGAACTAATTTATACTCCTACAAGCAGTGTATAAGCATTTTCTTTTTGCTGGAGGCTTTCAACTAGTTGTTGATTTCTTACATAGAGAATTTGTCCATGAATTGTTGCTAAATTAGTGTGTTTGGGCCAGATACAGTGGTTCATACCAGTAATCTAGCGTTTTGAGAGGCTGAGGTGGGAGGACAGCTTAAGTCCAGGAGTTTGAGACCAGCCTGGGCAACATAGTGAGACCTTGTCTCTACAAAAAAATAAAAAATAAAAAATAAAAGTTAACTGGGCATGGTGATGCATGCCTGTAGTCTCAGCTACTCAGGAAACTGAGATGGGAGGATCACTTGAGCCCAGGAGTTTGAGACCAGCCTGGGTGACATAGTGAGACCCTGTTTCTTAAAAAAAATTGGTGTGTTTTTTGGGGTAAGGAAGGTCCAAGGCTTCCTACTCCACCATGTTGTGACATAACTGCCTAGAATTCGGCCATTTCATCTAGGTTATCTAATTTGTTGGTGTATAATTGTTCATAGTGCTCTCTTATAAATCTTTTTATTTCCCTTTAAACCATTGAAACAATTTTTACCTTTAAAATTTTATTCTTACTATATATAAGGTGTAGAATATGATGTTCTGATACACGTATACATAGTTAAAAGTCATGCCAATTGACCTACTCATCATCTCACACAGTTACATTTTTGTGTGTGTATATGTGGTAAGTCACCTAAAGTCTACTCTCTTAGCAAATTTCAGCATACAATTCATTATTATTAACTATAGACCTCATGCTGTAACTTAGACCTCTAGAATTATCCTACATAATTGCAACTTTGCACCATCTGACCAATCTCTCCTCAATTTTCCTTCACTCCCCACCTGCTTCTGATAGCCACCATTATACTCTCTGTTTCTATGTGTTTGACTTCTTTTTAGATGCTGCATATAAAAGAGATCATATAATACTTTTCACTCTGTGTATGGTAGAATCTCCTTTTTAAAGACTCAATAATAGTCATATATATGAACATACAATGTGAGAATATTTACATATATAATATATATGTAATTTATATTACATATATGTATTTTTATTATTTATATAATAAATAAATATTTATATCTCACAATTTCTTTATCCAGTTATCTGTTGATGGACACTTAGGTTTTTCCCATATCTTGGCAATTGTGAACAATGCTGCAATGAATGTGGGAGTCCAGATATCTCTATGAGGTGCTGATTTCATTTCCTATGGTTATATACCTAGAAGAAGGATTGCTGGGTCATATGGTAGTTCTATTTTTAGTCTTTAAGGAACCTTTATTTGGTTGCCTAGGCTGGAGTGCAGTGGCACAATCTTGGCTCACTGCAACTCCGCCTCCCAGGTTCAAACAATTCTCCTGCCCCAGCCTGCTGAGTAACTGGGATTACAGGCACGTGCCATCACACCTGGCTAATTTTTGTATTTTTTAGTAGAGACGGGGTTTCACTATGTTGGCTAGGCTGGTCTCAAACCCCTGACCTCAAGTGATCTGCCTGCCTTGGCCTTATTTTTTATACAGGCTTTACTAATTTACATTTCCAACAACAGTGTACAGGGGTTCACCAACACTTATTGTCTCGTCTTTTTGATAACTTCCATCCTAATAGGTGTGAGGTCATATCTGGTGGTTTTGATTTGCATTCCCCTGATGATTAGTGACATTGAGCACCTTTGTATCTTTTCATATGCTTATTGGCCATTTTTATGTCTTCTTTGGAGATATGTCTATTCAGGTCTTTTCCCTATATTTTGACTGAATTATAATTTTCTTTTTTGCTATTGAGTTGTTCGAGTTCCTTATACATTTTGGAAGTTAACTTCTTACCAGGTATATGGTTTGCAAATATTTTCTTCCAATCCATAGGCTACTTTTTTTTTTTTTTTTTTTTTTTTTTTTTTGAGACAGAGTCTGGCTCTCTCGCCCAAGCTGGAGTGCAGTGGCCGGATCTGGGTTCACTGCAAGCTCCGCCTCTCTGGTTTACGCCATTCTCCTGCCTCAGCCTCCCGAGTAGCTGGGACTACAGGCGCCCGCCACCTCGCCTGGCTAGTTTTTTTCGTATTTTTTAGTAGAGACAGGGTTTCACCGTGTTAGCCAGGATGGTCTCGATCTCCTGACCTCGTGATCTGCCCTTCTCGGCCTCCCAAAGTGCTGGAATTACAGGCTTGAGCCACCGCGCCCGGCCTTTTTTTTTTTTTTTTACTCATTCTTTTCCTTTACTATGGAGAGCTTTTTAGTTTGACGTGGACCCCATTTGTTCAATCTTGGTTTTGTTGCCTCTGCTTTTGGTTGTCCTATCCAGAAAACATATTGCCAAGACCAAGGCCCAGGAGATTCTTCCCTCTGTTTTCTTGTAGGAGTTTTATAGTTTCAAGTTATGCATCTGTATCTTTAACAAATTTTGAGTTGTTTTTTGTGTGTAGTCAAAGATAATGGTCCAATTTTATTATTCTACATGTGGATATCCAGTTTCCTAACAGCAATTATTGAGGAGGCTGTCCTTTCTCCATTTTATCTTCGTGGTGCCCTTGTCAAAAAATAGTTTGCTATGTAGCCTCCAACTCCTGTGACCCCACATAATTCTTTTGCCTTTTTCTGCCATTTGAGGACACAGAAAAAGGATGGTTTTCTATTATCCAGGAAACAAGCCCTCACTAGACTCAAATGTGCCAGCTCCTTTATCTTGGATTCCTCAGTCTCCAGAACTGTGAGAAATAAATATTTGCTGTATAAATCACTCAATATGGGTGGTTTTTGTTATAGCAGCTGAACAGACTAAGACGAAGATTAATATTAAGAAGTAGGGTGCTGCTGTAATTAATACCTAACAATGTGGAAGCATCTTTGGAATTGGGTAACAGTAGAGGGTGGAAGAGTTTTTAAGGAGCATTTTAGCAATATGGATGTTAAGGGTGATTCTAGTTAGAGTGCAGAAAGAAAAGAGAAGAGCTGGAAGGAAAGCCTCAATCTTCTTACAGAATACTGTCAAGAAGAGCACTGGGCACTGATTACCAAAGCCAAGGAAGGACTCCAATTATATGGAGGATGGCAAAGGTCATCAAAATGCCAGCCACCAGGAACAGAAGTCCCAACACTTCTGCCCACTGCAACTTGGTATCAGAGTCACCAAGGAAAACACAACACAATAAATTACTGGATGGAACAATACTTCACTCACACAGAGAAAAGACAGAGGAAGATCAGCTTTCATAGTATGCACTGGTCTGCCATGGCTAGTGGGTCACTCCAGTAGCTGACATAGGGCAATTGGCCTATGTACACCTTTCTTGTTCTACAGTAGAACGACCCCTCTCCTCCCCTGTGCTGTCTGAAATACTGAAAGCTGTAGCATGCTTTAGGGCCACTGAAATACTTCAGCAGAACAAAGGAGTGTACATTGAGCTTGAAACAGGGAAAGATAATCCCACACAAGGCAATATGCCTATCACAGAAATATTAGACCATTTATCTCTTGATAAGGAAATATTCCAGGCCCAAGGTCCATTATTTTGCAGATTAATGAGGGGTCAAAAAAGACTACATGCATAAATTATCCTTCCCAACGAATACCTAAGTATGATAAACTGAATGTTGGTAGAATCATGATGGTAAAGGCCATTCAGATTAGGTCTTGAAGGAAATAAGGAACATGTCATTGGAAACTGGAGGAAAAGTAATACTTGATATAATGTGACAAAGAATTTGGCAGAATTATGTTTGTGTCTTGGTGTTTTGTGGAAGGTAGAACTTATGAGCAATAAAATTGGATATTTAACTCAAGATATTTCTAAGCAGAGGGTTAAAGGTGGGGCTTGGATTTTCATGACTACTTTTGTAAAATTCAAGAAGAAATAAATGACTTAAAGACAGAGTTTTTAAGCAAAAAGAAAGCAGAACTTAAAGATTTGGAAAATCTTCCACCTAATCATATTGCAAAAAATTAGAACACAAACAGAGTGTCCAAGTGACTGTTTGATAAGGAAATTATTATAAATAAGCCATCTCAACACAAGTCAGATGCTATTCTTTAAGACAATGGAAAAATGACGCTGCAGGTGATTCAGAGATCATCAAGGCTGCCATTTCCATCATAGGCCACAGTGCATAGGCCCAGTGGCATGGTTGCTTCAACCTAGGTTTCAAAGGATGAGGCTGCCTGGAGCCACGGGTGTGGGACCCCAGACCAGGAGAGCTGTGGGGCTCTGGCAGGTAAGTGTGTTGGGGATGGGGCTCAGGCAGAGAGCCACTGCAGGGCCCTCCTCTCAAGTAGTGAGGGTGAGGTTGCCACTCCAATAGACTTGGAAGGCAGAGCATCTATTGCAAGAGGATTATTCTTCAGTTTTTAAGTTTACTATGAGAAGCAAGGAGGTGGCCCTCTATTAAACAGGAAGTGGGCCCTTACCAGACACTAAGTATACTGATGTCTTGATCTTGAACTCCCCAGACTACAGGCATATTTGTTGTATAGGCTATGCAGCCTATGGTAATTTTGATACAGCTACATAAATGGACTAAGACAGACCTATTGGTTGTTTAACAATGTGTTAATTTCCACATATATATGATTTTTAAAGTTTTTTTTTCCTGTCATGGATTTCTAGTTTCATTTCATTATGATCAGAAGAGATATGTTGTGTGATTTCCACCTTTTAAAACATTTTAAGATTTGTTTTGTGATCTAACATGGTTTATACTGGAGAATGTCCCATGTGCTCTTGATAAAAATGACACCCTAACATCACAATTAAAAGAACTAGAGAAGCAAGAGCAAATACATTCAAAAGCTAGCAGAAGGCAAGAAATAACTAAGATCAGAGCAGAACTGAAGGAGATAGAGACACAAAAAACCCTCCAAAAAATCAATGAATCCAGGAGCTGTTTTTTTTTTGAAAAGATCAATAAAATTGATAGACTACTAGCAAGACTAATAAATAAGAAAAGAGAGAAGAATCAAATAGACGCAATAAAAAATGATAAAGGGGATATCACCACTGACCCCACAGAAATACAAACTACCATCAGAGAATACTACAAACACCTCTACGCAAATAAACTAGAAAACTTAGAAGAAATGCATAATTTCCTGGACACTTATGCTCTCCCAAGACTAAACAAGGAAGAAGTTGAATCTCTGAATAGACCAACAGCAGGCTCTGAAATTGAGGCAATAATTAATAGCCTACCAACCAAAAAAAGTCCAGGACCAGACAGATTCACAGCCGAATTCTACCAGAGGTACAAGGAGGAGCAGATACCATTCCTTCTGAAACTATTCCAATCAATAGAAAAAGAGGGAATCCTCTCTAACTCATTTTAGGAGGCCAACATCATCCTGATACCAAAGCCTGACAGAGACACAACAAAAAAAGAGAATTTTAGGCCAATATCCCTGATGAACATCGATGCAAAAATCCTCAATAAAATACTGGCAAACCAGATCCAGCAGCACATCAAAAAGCTTATCCACCATGATCAAGTGGGCTTCATCCCTGGAATGAAAGGCTAGTTCAACATACACAAATCAATAAACGTAATCCAGCACATAAACAGAACCAAAGACCAAACCACATGATTATCTCAATAGATGCAGAAAAGGTCTTTGACAAAATTAAACAGCCCTTTATGTTAAAAACTCTCAATAAATTCGGTATTGATGGAACGTATCTCAAAATAATAAGAGCTATTTATGACAAACCCACAGCCAATATCATACTGAATGGGCAAAAACTGGAAGCATTCCCTTTGAAAACTGGCACAAGACAGGGATGCCCTCTCTCACCACTCCTATTCAACATAGTGTTGGAAGTTCTGGCTAGGGCAATCAGGCAAGAGAAAGAAATCAAAGGTATTCAGTTTGAAAAAGAGGAAGTCAAATTGTCCCTGTTTGCAGATGACATGATTGTATATGTAGAAAACCCCATTGTCTCAGCCCAAAATCTCCTTAAGCAGATAAGCAACTTCAGCAAAGTCTCAGGATACAAAATCAATGTGCAAAAATCACAAGCATTCTTATACACCAATACAGACAGAGAGCCAAATCATGAATGAACTCCCATTCACAATAGCTTCAAAGAGAATAAAATACCTAGAAATCCAACTTACAAAGGATGTAAAGGACCTCTTCAAGGAGAACTACAAACCACTGCTCAGTGAAATAAAAGAGGACATAAACAAATGGAAAAACATACCATGCTCGTGGATAGGAAGAATCAATATTGTGAAAATGGCCACACTGCCCAAGGTAATTTATAGATTCAATGCCATCCCCATTAAGCTACCACTGACTTTCTTCACAGAATTGGAAAAAACTGTTTTAAAGTTCATATGGAACCAACAAAGACCCCACATTGCCAAGACAATCCTAAGCCAAAAGAACAAAGCTGGAGGCATCACGCTACCTGACTTCAAACTATACTACAAGGTTACAGTAACCAAAACAGCATGGTACTGGTACCAAAACAGAGATATAGACCAATGGAACAGAAAAGAGTCCTCAGAAATAATACCACACATCTACAGCCATCTCATCTTTGACAAACCTGAGAGAAACAAGAAATGGGGAAAGGATTCCCTATTTAATAAATGGTGCTGGTAAAATTGGCTAGCCATAAGTAGAAAGCTGAAACTGGATCCTTTCCTTACTTCTTATATGAAAATTAATTCAAGATGGATTAGAGACTTAAATGTTAGACCCAAAACCATAAAAACCCTGAAAGAAAATCTAGGTAATACCATTCAGGACATAGGCATGGGCAAGGACTTCATGTCTAAAACACCAAAAGCAATGGCAACAAAAGCCAAAATTGACAAATGGGATCTAATTAAACTAAAGAGCTTCTGCACAGCAAAATAAACTACCATCAGAGTGAACAGGCAACCTACAGAATGGGAGAACATTTTTGCAATCTACTCATCTGACAAGAGCTAATATCCAGAACCTATAAAGAACTCAATCAAATTTACAAGAAAAAAACAAACAACCCCATCAAAAAGTGGGCAAAGGATATGAACAGACACTTCTCAAAAGAAGACATTCATATAGCCAACAGACACATGAAAAAATGCTCATCATCACTGGCCATCAGAGAAGTGCAAATAAAAACCACAATGAGATACCATCTCACACCAGTTAGAATGGCAATCATTAAAAAATCAGGAAACAACAGGTGCTGGAGAGGATGTGGAGAAATAGGAACACTTTTACACTGTTGGTGGGACTGTAAACTAGTTCAACCATTGTGGAAAACAGTGTGGCGATTCCTCAAGGATATAGAACTAGAAATACCATTTGACCCAGCCATCCCATTACTGGGGATATACCCAAAGGATTATAAGTCATGCTGCTATAAAGACACATGAACACAAATGTTTACTGCAGCACTATTCACAATAGCAAAGACTTGGAATCAACCCAAATGTCCATCAGTGACAGACTGAATTAAGAAAATGTGGCACATATACACCATGGAATACTATGCAGCCATAAAAAAGGATGAGTTCATGTCCTTTGTAGGGACATGGATGCAGCTGGCAACCATCATTCTGAGCAAACTATTGTAAGAACAGAAAACCAAATACCACATGTTCTCACTCATAGGTGGGAATTGAACAATGAGATCACTTGGATGCAAGAAGGGGAGCATCACACACCGGGTCCTATTGTGGAGAGGGGGAAGGAGGGAGGGTTAGCGTTAGGAGATATACCTAATGTAAATGACGAGTTAATGGGTGCAGCACACCAACATGGCACATGTATACATATGTAACAAACCTGCACGTTGTGCACATGTACCCTAGAACTTAAAGTACTAAAAAAAAAAAAATTACACACCAAAAATATAATAATACTGGTATGTATATTTTTTCATGTATTTACCTTTACCAGAGAACTTCCTAGTTCCATATGGCTTTAAGTTACTGTCTAGTGTTCTTTCATTTTAACTTAAAAGACTTTCTTTAGCATTACTTATAGGGCAGGTCTAGTGGTAATGAATTTTCTGAGTTTTTGTTTAACTGAGAAAGTCTTAATTTTCCCCTCATTCATGAAGGACTGTTTTGCCAGATACAGTATTCCAGGTTGACAGTACTTTTTTTTCTTTCAGCATGTTGACTATATCATCCCACTGCTTTCTGGCCTGCAAGATTTCTGCTGAGAAACCTGATGATAATCTCATTGTGGATCCTTTGTGACAAATTGCTTTTCTCTTGCTACTTTAAAGATTTTTCTCTTTGTCTTTGGTTTTCAACAGTTTGATTACAAAGTATCTGAGCAGGAGTCTCTTTGGATTTATTCTACATGAACTTTGTTGAGCTACTTGGACTTGGAGATGCATGTATTTTCTCCAGTTTGTAAAGGTTTTGGCCATTATTTCTTTAAATAATCTCATTGCTCCTTTCTTTCTCTCCTCTCTCTTTAGGACTCCCATAATGCATACTTTTGTAAGATTGATTTTTTAACTCCATTGGTCCCTTAGGTGCTGTTCATTTTTTTTTAGTTTTCTTTCTATTCTTCAGACTGGATCATCTCAACTAATCTATTCCTGAGTTCACAGATTCTTTCTCCTGCCTGATAAAATCTGCTGCTGAGCCTGTCTAGTAAATTTTTCATTTATTGCACTTTTCAATTACAGAATATTTAATTGATTCTTTTTAAAACATAATTTTCATCTATTTATTGATATTCTATTTTGTTTTGGACATCATTCTGTGCTTCCTTTATTTCTAGACATGGAGTCCTTTAGCTCTTTGAATATATTTAAAATAGTCAATTATAAGGTCCTTCTCTAGCAATTTCTATGTCTCAGCTTCCTTGGGGACAATTTCTATGAATTCTTTTCATTCTGTATATGGGCTATTCTCTTGCTGAGAAGTTGACATTTTGAATCCTATAATGAAGTATCTCTGCATATCTGATTGTCTCTTTTCCTTATGATTTGTTATTGTTGAAAGATTGTCGTTTTTGTTTGTTTAGTGAATTTTCCAAACTAATTTTTTAAAGTGTATATTCTTTGTTATGAGTGGTCATTGAGTCTTTGTTATGGGTGGTCATTGAGTCTTTGTTCTGTTAATGGGGAGTGAATGATTTGACAGAGATTTCCTTAAATTTCTAGAACAAAAATACCTAGTCTTTGCAGAGTTGTTTCATGTATGCTTTGGGACAAATCTACAGCACTCTGCCAGGCAACTGACACTTCTGTTTCGAAGTCAGGATAGGTAAAAGGCTTGGACCTTCTCAGGTCTTTCTTGAGCATACACACAATCCTTGACATATGTGTGACCTTCTAGATTTCCAGGAATATGTCAAAGCTTTCCAAAGCCCTTATTCCCCAAAGCATCACATTCTCAAGCCTTTTACTTCGAGCTTTTTGATTAGTCTATTGCTTGCCCTGACTGTTTATCATTGCCTCAGGCAGCAGTGACTAAAACATTTGCTTTGTACAGATGCTTCTCAATTTATGATGGGGTTATGTTCTGACAAACCTATTGTAAGTTGAAAATATCATAAACCAAAAATTTATTTAATACACCTAACCTACTGAACATTAAGCTTAGCCTAGGCTACTTTAAATATGTTTAGAACACTTATATTAGCTTGTGGTTGGGCAAAATCATCTAACACAAAGCCTGCTTTGTAATACAGTATGAATATCTCATGTAATTTATTGAGTACTATACTGAAAATGAAAAACAGAACGGTTGTATAGGAGATCAAAGTAGAACTTCTACTGAATGTGTATTGATTTTGCACCATCATAAAGGAAAAAATATTCTACTGAACCACCTTAAGTTGGATATGGTCTGCAAATGTTTTCAACAAATGCCCTCTACAGTGTGTTTAGCATTGGATGAGTTCCAAATTAGTGAGGTACAGTCAAACTCATTGAACTAGTTTTCCAGGCAACCACCAGACAGACTAAAACAAAACTTTACAATTCTTTGTAAATTAATGAGCTCTTCTATGTTTTCTCTGGTGCTAGAAGTGTGTGTGGTTATTTTCAAGACAGCAAGGGAGGGTATTACAGTAAGGTAAAACATCACAAAGCTTATTATTCATATTGAGATTCAGTCTTTTTTTTCCTGAATGAGCACTTCCCAGGTTGCTGCAAGCTTTTGGTTAGTTTTCATAGCTCTGGTTTTTTCCCCCATTTTTTCCCGTTGTTTTTATGAAAGAGGCGATTTCAGAGTTCCTTACTTGCCATTTTTGCTGACATACAGGAGCTTTTATTTTTAATTCAGCAAATTATTATTCTGTGCAGTATTCAAATTAAATTGAGAACGCCTATAATTGTAATATCTAAATTTGATAAAATGTTCAACAAAATCATAATTAGGATCTTATTAGATGAGTTTTGGTTTATAAAAATATTTTTTGAAGAAAATTATCCTGAATGATACAAAGAGGACAAGACTTATAAAAATATTTGCCTGAAACATTTACACATTTCAAAAGGAAAAATTTAGAATTGACAATATCTTTCTTTTCAAAAAAATTTGTCTGAGTTTACTGGGTAAATCACCACCTGTAGAGAGCATATTTTCTCAGTTAAAAATTTGATATAAAGAGAGGAATAAATTAAAACCATTAAAAAATTTAAAGACAGGGTCTTGCTCTGTCGTACAGGCTGGGGTTCAGTGGTGCGATCACAGTTCTCAGCAGCTTCAAACTCCTGGGCTCAAGCAATCCTTCCACCTCAGCTTCTGGAGTAGATAGAACTCAGGTGCATGCCACCACATTTGGCTAATTATTATTATTATTTTTGTAGAAACAGGATCTTGCTATGTTGCCTAGGCTGGTCTTGAACTCCTGGCCTCAAGTGATCCTCTTGCCTCAGTCTCCCAAAGCACTGGGATTAGATGCATGAGCCACAGTGTCTGGCCAGGAGTTAATTAAAGGTGTCAGAAATTTCAAATCTCTTAACTGCATAATTCAACTTTATAAAAATTGCAGGCAATTTTTAATGAAAGTGTTGACAGTAGTATAACCTACTTGAAAAAGATACATTTCTTAGGTTACACAGTATATTAGTTTTCAAGGGCTCCTGTAGCAAACTACTACAAACTGGGTGACTTTGAAAAAACCGAGAAATTTATTCTTTCATAGATCCGGAGGCTAGAAGTCTAAGATTAAAGTATTGGCAGGGCCAACTAGCCGGGCGAGGTGGCGGGCGCCTGTAGTCCCAGCTACTCGGGAGGCTGAGGCAGGAGAATGGCGTGAACCCGGGAGGCGGAGCTTGCAGTGAGCTGAGATCCGGCCACCGCACTCCAGCCTGGGTGACAGAGCGAGACTCCGTCTCAAAAAAAAAAAAAAAAAAAAAAAAAAAAAAAAAAAAAAAAAAGTATTGGCAGGGCCATGTTTCCTCCGAAGTCTCTGGAAAAGAATCCTGATGGTTTCTTCTAGCTTATAGTGGTTGCTTGTAGTCTTTGGGTTTCCATAGCTAGTAGGTGCAACACTCTAATCTCTATCTCCATCTCCAAATGGCCATATCCCCTGTACATCTATGTCTCTATATCCAGATTTCCCTCTTTGTATAAGATAACAATGTAACACTAATCATATTGAACTGAGGGCTTACTTTGGTCCAGCATGACCTCACATTAACTGGATTACATCTACAAAGACTCTATTTCCACATAAGGTCACACATTTAGAGCACCTGGGTAGATAGGAATTTTTGGAAAACATAATTCAGCCAGTGCACATGACATTAGAAACAAACGTCAGCTGAGAAAATTGTTAAATACATAAATATATATCAAGAACATTTATTCTGTTTATGTCATCTTTAATGTTTAGGTCATCAATAAAGAGGGTTAACTTTTTATTAAAGTTTAAATTTAAATTTTATTTTACTTTAAGTTCTGGGATACATGTGCAGAACATGCAAGTTTGTTATATAGATAAACGTGTGCCATGGTGGTTTGCTGCACCTATCAACCTGCCACCTAGTTATCAAGCCCTGCATGCATTAGCTATTTGTCCTCGCCTCTCCACCCCCGACATGCCTCAGTGTGTGTTGTTTCCCTCCCTGTGTCTATGTGTTCTCATTGTTCAACTCTCACTTATGAGTGAGAACATGCAGTATTTGGTTTTCTGTTCCTGTATTAGTTTGCTGAAGATGATGGCTTCCAGCTTCATCCATGTGTCTGCAAAGGCCATGATCTCATTCCTTTTTATGACTGTATAGTATTCCATGATATATATACACCACAATTTCTTTATCCATTTTATCATTGATAGGCATTTGGGTTGATTCCATGTCTTTGCTATTGTAAACAGTGCTGTAGTAAACATATGTGTGTTATGTATCTTTATTTTATTTTTGGAGATGGAGTCTATCTCTGTCACCCAGGCTGGAGTGCAGTGGCACAATCTTGGCTCACTGCACCCTTCACCTCCCAAGTTCAATCAATTCTCCTGCCTCAGGCTCCCAAGAAGCTGGGTCTACAGGTGCGTGCCACTTTGCCCTGGTAACTCTTTGTACTTTTAGTGGAGATGGGGGTTTCATCATGTTGGCCAGGCTAGTCTCGAACTCCCGACCGCAGGTGATCTGCCATCCTCAGCCTCCCAAAGTGCTGGGATTACAGGCATGAGCCACCATGCCCGGCCCTTGCATGTATCTTTATAGTAGAATGATTTCTATTCCTTTGGGTATATACCCAGTAATGGGATTGCTGGGTCAAATGGTATTTCTGGTTCCAGAGATCCTTGAGGAATCACCACACTGTCTTCTACAATGGTTGAACGAATTTACATTTCAACAGTTTAAAAACATTCCTATTTCTCTACAGCCTTGCCAGCATCTGTTGTTTCTTGACTTTGTAATAATCACCATTCTCACTGGCATAAGATGGTATCCCATTGTTGTTTTGATTTGCATTTCTCTAATGATCAGTGATGTTGAGCTTTTTTCATACATTTTTGGACACATAAATGTCTTCTTTTGAGAAGTGTCTGTTTCCTTCGCCCACCTTTTGATGGTTTTTTTTTCTTGTAAATGTGCTTAAGTTCCTTGTAAATTCTGGATAGTAAACCTTTGTCAGATGAGTTGATTGCAAAAATTTTCTCCCATTCTGTAGGTTGCCAGTTCACTATGATGATAGTTTCTTTTGTTGTGCAGAAGCTCTTTAGTTTAATTAGATCTCATTTGTCAATTTTTGCTTTTGTTGCAATTGCTTTTGGTGATTTCATCATAAAATCTTTGCCCATGTTTGTGTCCTGAATTGTATTGCCTAGATTTTCTTCTAGGGTTTTTGTGGTTTTGGGTTTTACGTTTAAGTCTTTAATCCATCTTGAGTTAATTTTTGTATAAGGTGTAAGGAAGGGGTCCAGTTTTAGTTTTCTGCATATGGTTGGCCAGTTTTCCCAACACCATTTATTAAATAGGAAATCCTTTCCCCATTGCTTGTTTCTGTCAGGTTTGTCAAAGATCAGATGGTTGTAGATGTGTGCTGTTATTTCTGAGGTCTCTATTCTGTTCTATTGGTCTATATGTCTGTTTTGGTACCAGTACCATGCTGTTTTGCTTACTGTAGCCTATAGTTTTTTTATTTTTGCTTAGGATCGAGTTGGCTATATGGGCTCTTTTTTGGTTCAATATGAATTTTAAAGTAATTTTTTCTAATTCTGTGAAGAATGTCAATGGTAGTTTGATGGGAATAACATTGAAACTATACATTACTTTGGGCAGTGATATGGATTGGCTGTGCCTCCACTCAATCTCAACTTGAATTGTATCTCTCACAATTCCCAAGTGTTGTGGGAGGGACCCTGGGGAGGCAATTGAATCATGGGGGCTGGTCTTTCCCATGCTATTCTCATGATAGTAAATAAGTCTCATAAGATCTAATAGGTTTATCAGAGGTTTCCACTTTTGCTTCTTCCCCATTTTTCTCTTGCCACCACCATGTCAGAAGTGCCTTTTGCCTCCCACCATGATTTTGAGGCCTCCTCAGCATGTGGAACTGTAAGTCCAATTAAACCTCTTTTTCTTCCCAGTCTTGGGTATGCCTGTATCAGCAGTGTGAAAACAGACTAATACAGTAAATTGGTACCAGTAGAGTGGGGTGCTGCTGAAAAGCTACCTGAAAATGTGGAAGTGACTTTGGAACTGGGTAATAGGCAGAGGCTAGAACAGTTTGGAGGGCTCAAAAGAAGACAGGAAAATGTGGGAAAGTTTGGAACTTCCTAGAGAGTTGTTGAATGGCTTTGCCCAAAATGCTGATAGCAATATGGACAATAAAGTCCAAGCTGAGGTGGTCTCACATGGAAATGAGGAACTTTTTGCTAACTGGAGCAAATGTGACTCTTGTTATGTTTTCGCAAAGAGATTGGTGGCATTTTGCTCCTGCCCTAGAGATCTGTGGAATTTTAAACTTGAAAGAGACTATTTAGGGTATCTGGCAGAAAAAAATCCTAAGCAGCAAAGCATTCAAGAGGTGATTTTGGGTGCTGTTAAAAGCATTCAGTTTTAAAAGGGAAACAGAGAATAAAAGTTTGGTAAATTTGCAGGCTGACATTGTGATAGAAAAGAAAAACCCATTTTCTTTGGAGAAATTCAAGTCAGCTGCAGAAATTTGCATAACTGACAAGGAGCCTAATATTAATCCCCAAGACCGAGGGGAAATTGTCTCCAGGCCATGTCAAAGATGTTCACAGCAGCCCCTCCCATCACAGGCCTGGAGGCCCAGGAGGAAAAAGTGGTTTAGTGGACTGGGTCCAGGGGCCCTCCGCTGTGTGCAGCCTAGGGATTTGGTGCCTGGTGTCCCAGCTGCTACAGCTGTGGCTGAAAGGGGCAAATATACAGCTCCAGCTGTGGCTTCAGAGGGTGCAAGACCCAAGCCTTGGCAGCTTCTATGTGGTGTTGAGCCCATAGGTGCACAGAAATCAAGAACTGAGGTTTGGGAACCTCTGCCTAGATTTCAGGAGATGTATGGAAACACTGGATTCCCAGGCAAAAGTTTGCTGCAGGGGCGGGGTCCTCATGGAGAACCTCTGCTAGAGCAGTGCAGGAGGAAAATGTGGGATCAGAGCCCCCACACAGAGTCCCTACTGGCACTTTGCCCTAGTGGAGCTGTGAGTGGAGGGCCACCTTCCTCCAGACCCCAGAATGGTAGATCCACTGACAGCTTGCACTGTGCACCTGGAAAAGCCACAGACACTCAATGCCAGCCAGGGAAATCAGCCAGGAGGGAGACTATACCCTGCAGAGTCACAGGAGCGGAACTGCCCAAGACCATGGGAATCCACCTTTGTATCAATGTGACCTAGATGTGAGACCTGGAGTCAAAGGAGATTGCTTTGAAACTTTAAAATTTGATGGCCCCGCTGGATTTTGGACTTGATGGGCCCTGTAACCTCTTTGCTTTGGCCAATTTCTCCCATTTGCAATGGCTGTATTTACCCAATACCTGTACCTCCACTGTATCTAGGAAGTAACTAGCTTGCTTTTGATTTTACAGGCTTATAGGTGGAAGGGGCTTGCCTTGTCTCACATGAGACTGTGGACTCTTGGGTTAATGCTGAAATGGGACTGTTGGGAAGGGATGATTGTTTTTGAAGTGTGAAGACATAAGATTTGGAGGGGCCATGAGTGGAATGATATGGTTTGTCTGTGCCCCAACCCAAATCTCAACTTGAATTGTTTGATTCAAGGCCTCATATATTGTACTGTATGATTCGGAGGCCTCCCCAGCCATGTGGAAATGTAAGTTCAATTAAACTTCTTTTTCTTCCCAGTCTCGGATATGTCTTTATCAGCAGCGTGAAAATGGACTAATTCAGGCAGTACAGCCATTTTCATGATATTGATTCTTCCTATCCGTGAGGATGGAACGCTCCTTCGTTTCTTATTTCCTTGAGCAGTGGTTTGTAGTCCTCCTTGAAGAGGTCCTTCATGTCCCTTGTTAGCTGTATCCTAGGTTTATTCTCTTTGTAGTAATTGTGAATATGAGTTCATTCATTATTTGGCTCTATGGTTGTCTATTGTGGGTATATAGGAATGCTTGATTTTTGTACATTGATTTTGTATCCTGAGACTTTGCTGGAGTTGCTGATCAGCTTAAGGAGCTTTTGGGCTGAGATGATTGGGTGTTCTATATATAGGATCATGTTATCTGCAAACAGACAATTTGACATCCTCTTTTCCTAATCGAATACCCTTTATTTCTTTCTCCTGCCTGATTGCCCTGGCCAGAACTTCCAACACTGTGTTGAATAGGAGTGGTGAGAGAGGGCATCCTTGTCTTGTGCCCCATTTTCAAAGGGAATGCTTCCAGCTTTTGCCCATTCAGGTATGATATTGGCTGTAGGTTTGTCATAAATAGCTCTTATTATTTTGAGATATGTCCCATCAATACCTAGTTTATTCAGAATTTTTAACATGAAGAGATGTTGAATTTTATTGAAGGCCCTTTTCTGCCTCTATCGAGATAATCAAGTGGTTTTTGTCATTGGTCCTGTTTATGTGATGGATTATGTTTACTGATTTGCCTATGTTGAAACAGCCTTGCATTCCAGGGATGAAGCCAACTTGATTGTGGTGGATAAGCTTTTTGATGTGCTGCTGGATTTGGTTTGCCTGTATTTTTTTGAGGATTTTTGCGTCAATGTTCATCAGGAATATTGGCTTGAATGTTTCTCTTTTTTTGTTTTGTTTCTGCAAGGTTTGGTGTCAGGATGATGCCGGCCTCATAAAATGAGTTATGGAGGAGTCCCTTCTTTTCAAGTGTTTGGAATAGTTTCAGAAAGGTACCAGTTCCTCTCTGTGCCTCTGGTAAATTTGGTTACGTATCCATCTGGTCCTGGGCCCTTTTTTGGTTGGTAGGCTATTAATTACTGCCTCAATTTCAGAAATTGTTATTGGTCTATTCAAGGATTCATCTTCTTCCTGGTTTAGTCTTGGGAGGGTGTACGTGTCCAGGAATTTATCCATTTCTTCTAGATTTTCTAGTTTATTTGAATAGAGGTGTTTATAGTATTCTCTGATGGTAGTTTGTATTTCTGTGATGTCAATGGTGATATCCCCTTTATCATTTTTTTATTACATCTATTTGATTCTTCTCTCTCTTCTACTTTATTAGTCTAGCTTGTGGTCTATTTTATTTTTTCAAAAAACCAGCTCCTGTATTCATTGATTTTTTTGAAGGTTTGTTTTGTCTCTCTCTCCTTCAATTCTGCTCTGATCTTATTTCTTGTCTTCTGCTAACTTTTGGATTTATTTGCTCTTGCTTCTCTAGTTCTTTTAGTAGTGATGTCAGGGTGTCTATTTGAGATCTTTCTAGCTTTCTGATATGGGCATATAGTGCTGTAAATTTCCCTCTTAACATTGCTTTAGCTGCATCCTAGGAATTCTGGTACATTGTCTCTTTGTACTCATTGGTTTCAAAGAACTTTTTGATTTCTGCCTCCATTTCGTTATTTACCCAGGAGTCATTCAGGAGGTTAATTTCCATGTAGTGTGATTTTGAGTGAGTTTCTAAATCCTGAGTTCTAATTTGGATTTTTTCTTCTTTTGGCTATTATGAATAATGTTGCTATGAATACTCATGTACAAGTTTTCATATAGACATATGTTTTCATTTCTCTTTGGGATTCATCTAGAAGTGAAGTTGCTGGATCATATGGCAACTTGATGTTTAACTTTCTGAGAAGTAGCCAAACTGTTTTCCAGTAGCTGCATCATTTCACATTCCTACCAGCAACATATGAGGGTTCCAAGTTCTCCACATCCTTGCTAACATTTGTTATTTGTTTAAAAACATTATTGCCATCCTTGTGGGGGTGGAGTAGTGTCTCATGGTTTTGATTTGCATTTCTTAATGGCAAATGATGTTGAGTATCTTTTCATGTGCTTATTGGCTATTTATGTATCTTTTTTGGAAAACTGTCTATTCAAATCATTTGATCATTTTAACATTAGGTTTTTTTTTTAGTTTTTTTATTATTGAGTTGTAATTTTTTAAATATATTCTTAATACAAGTCTCTTACCAGCTTTAGAAATATTTTCTGCCATCTTGTGGATTGACTTCCCACTTTCTTGCGAATAGTTTTTAGCAAAATTATTTTATTGTTCAATATAACAATTTGTTAGTCAATAAACATTCCAAAATGTACTGTGATAAAACAGAACAGCAATGATACCTCTATGTGTAGCTTCATGTTACCCTTAGGAGTTTACAGTGGGATAGCAGAGGGGAGAGTATTGCTTCATGTGCATGCTCAATTTCAGAATGTTCAGATGTTTAACTAAAGTATGAGCCTTCTATTTGTCTTACATTTCCCTGGACTTCATAGTTGAAACAGAGAATATTTTGGAACTGGTGGTAGTTTTTCACTTATAGGAATTAAAACTCTTAAGCAAATATAGGAAGGAAAAGAGGCTACTGCGAACGATGCATGCAATTCCCTTTGTGGATATGCAATTGAACATGAGGCACATGGACAAAAAGCAAAAAATGCCGAGCTCATTGCAAATGTTCAATAAATGACATCTGGGCACTTAAAATTTTTGCCCTTTTATAAAATGAGCTGCTTAGTAGTTAATGCAAATTAAAGACTTGCTTGATGTTCAATATCTAGAAATGGCACAATTTAGGACAACCTAGGAGCAAGATGCTTAAAGCCGGTATATGGTCTACGTGAGGTCTCATAGCTATTTTGGAGACAAACTAGTGACACTGGTGCAGTTGGGGTGACAGTGACTGAGATTATGTTAATTAGAGGGATCAACCAATTATTTTCTGTGCATATTCTTAAGCATGATGCTTTCAATGAACAAAACCTTCACTGGTAATAAATAAGGAAAGTGGACCCAGTGCATTACATTTTGTCTTAGTCCATTTGGACTGCTATTACAAAATACCATAGTCTGGGTGGCTTATAAACAACAAAAAATTATTTCTCCCTAGTTCTAGAGGCTGGGAAGTTCAAGATCAAGGTGCCATCATGACTGGGTTCTGCTGAAGGCCCTTTTCTGGGTTGCAGACTGATGACTTTTTGCTGTGTCCTCACATGGTAGAAAGGGCAAGGCAGCTCTCTGAGGTCTCTCTCTTTTTTTTTTTTTTTTTTTTTTTTTTGAGACAGAGTCTCGCTTTGTTGCCCAGGCTGGACTGCAGTGGTGCAATCTGAGCTCACTGCAAGCTCTGCCTCCCGGGTTCACACCATTCTCCTGCCTCAGCCTCCTGAGTAGTTGGGATTACAGGTGTCTGCCACCACATTCGGCTAATTTTTTGTATTTTTTAGTAGAGAAGGGATTTCACTGTCTTAGCCAGGATAGTCTCAATCTCCTGACCTCGTGATTCGCCCACCTCAGCCTCCCAAAGTGCTGGGATTGCAGGTGTGAGCTATTGTGCCCAACCTCTGAAGCCTTTTTTTTTTTTTTTTAAATAACTGTTTTAATAATAATTTTAAATTGAGAATTAAAAAATTATATCTATTTATGGTATACAATGCGGTGTTTTCATGTATGTATACATTGTGGAACGGTTAAACCAAGCTATTAACATATGAATCACCTCACATGCTTATCATTTTCTTGTTGCAAGAACATTTAAAATCTACACTTAGCAATTTTTACGTGTACATTATTATTAACTATAGTCACTGTGCTGTATAATAGATCTCCAGAACTTAATTCCTCCTAAGTGAAACTTTGTGCCCTTCAATCAACATTTCCCCATTCCACACCCCCCTCTCCAGCTCCTGGCAACCACTGTTTTACTCTCTGCTTTTATGAGTTTGACTTTTTTAGATTCCACACAAAAGTGAGATCATGCAGTGTTTTCCTTTCTGTGCCTTGTTTATTTCACTTAGCATAATGTCTTTCAGGTCTATCTATATTATAACAAATGACACGTTTCCCTTCTTTTTAAAGGCTGAATAGTATTCCATTGTGTGTGTGTATATATATACATATATCACATTTTCTTTATCCATTCATCCATTCATGGACATTTAGGTTGAGTCCATATCTTGGCTATTGTGAATAATGCTGCAGTCAATGTGAGAGTGCAGATATCTCTTTGATATCCTGGTTTAATTTCCTTTGGATGAATAGCCAGAAGTGGGATTGCTGGATAATATAGGAGTTCCATATTTAATTTTTTGGGGGATCTTTCTTAATGTTTTCCATAATGGCTGTACTAATTTATGTTTCCACCAACAGTATACAAGGGTTTTCTTTTTCCATAAACTTTCTAACATTTGTTATCTTCTGTGTTTTTGATAATAGACTGAGTCCTCTTAATGGCACTAATCCCATTCATGAAGACTCTGTCTTCACGACCTAATTACCTCCCAAAGGCCCCACCTTTTAAGACCATCGCGTTGATCATTAGGCTTCAACATATGAATTTTGGAGACAGACACAACAGGGCATAGCAATTCATTTCTTGAATCTTTTATGTTCTGTAGCAAATGCCCCTTGGAACATAGGATTCACAGAATAGCGCCTTATAAACGTCTCTTATAAAAAATCATCTCTTACTTCTAGCGAATCTTAGTTGACACATGCTTATGATACTGAAATACGTTGAGACATTGATGTTACAATGTAACAATAATTGTCTTTTGGGGGTTTGGTATCCTTCTGAAACTGATATGAGCAAAATGAATAACAGGGTGATACTTATTTGCCTTTAAGGTCATTTCTCACATTGGGAGGCCGAGACGGGCAGATCACGAGGTCAGGAGATCGAGATCATCCTGGCTAACATGGTGAAACCCCGTCTCTACTAAAAAATACAAAAAACTAGCCGGGCGAGGTGGCAGGTGCCTGTAGTCCCAGCTACTTGGGAGGCTGAGGCAGGAGAATGGCGTAAACCCGGGAGGGGGAGCTTGCAGTGAGCTGAGATCCGGCCACTGCACTCCAGCCTGGGCGACAGAGCGAGACTCCGTCTCAAAAAAAAAAAAAAAAAAAAAGATAATTTCTTACCACTTTTCTCAAAACATGAGATTGCATTCGATACAGGTCATGGTTCTATTGATTGCTTGATCATAGACCAAGCTAGGATAAGGGTGCAACGTGATCATTAGCCATCTAACCAGTCGATGGCATTCCTGAGCATGCCTATTGCAGAACAAAACAATTCTAGCTCTTAATTCTGTAGGAGCTTTGCTCTGAAAATACCTTGGGACAGAAAGACATGAGGCCAAGACTAAGATAAAAATTGAGGAAGTAATGGGCCTTTGGGGCAAATTAAAGTGGCCATGCCAATGAACTGAATTCGTCTTTCCCTGATTTTAATGGGTCCTGAAGAACCGCTGCAGTGGTGTTTGTTGTTGTTGTATTAAACCAGAGCCATTAAGATATCAGGCCAATAAAATGTCACCTAATTAATTTGCCTGGATGTGGCTATGAACTTATTTGAAATCAAATAAAGAATTATTGCATTGAACTGAATTGTGTACATTAGGAGATTTAAAATGTTATTACAAAAATATCTTTTATTATATATAGTTTGTTGCATAATGGTTTTCAATTTATCGCATTAGCCTTCTTTTTTGTGATTGCAGGAAAGAGGCATGCCAGTTAAGAAAGGCATAGCTTTCAATCTTTCAACTGAAAATTTGAATTGAAACCTACACATTTTTCAATTGAAACCTTCAGATTTTGGAACGGTTTACTGCAAAATAGTCATAGTGTTATAGTTGTATTTAGATGTGTATGAAAACACATGTGAATATTAGCTGCATTATTCAATACTATTAAGGAAATAGTCTTTTTTTCTTCTCAGGTAATGTGGGATAAAATTTAGTGCTGCATATAAACAAATCAGAATGGTAGCAGAAAAAGGCTTGGAGTTCATGGTTAATTTATTCTTGAAAATCGTTTTTTCCCCCATTTTCAATTGAGGTAAAGATAATATAAAGTGAAATGCTCAGATGTTACATGTACCATTTGATCTTCTTTGATGAATGCGTATCAATAAACAGAACATTTCCATCTTGGAAAATTCCTTTCACCCTTTCCCAGTCAACCTCCTCAGGAGCAAAAACTGATTTCTATCCCCAAAGATTAGTTTTGCTTATTCTAGAATTCATATACTCTAGCTGGAATCATACAGATATACTTTTTTGTGTGTGTTTGCTTATTTCATTTAGCATAATAGTTTCATAATGTTTCCTTTTTTTTTTTTTTTTTTGAGATAGATTCTCGCTGTTACCCAGCGTTGAGTGCAGTGGCATGATCTCAGTTCACTGCAACCTCCACCTACCTCCTGGGTTCAGGCGATTCTCATGCTTCAGCCTCCCAAGTAGCTGGGATTACAGGCATGTACCACCACATCCAGCTAATTTTTGTATTTTTAGGAGAGACAGGGTTTCACCATGTTGGCCAGGCTGGTCTTGAATTCCTGGCCTCAAGTAATCCACCTGCCTCAGCCTCCCAAAATGCTGGGATTACAGGTGTGAGCAACTGTACACGGCTTACCCATGTTTTAATGCATGTCAGTAATTCATGCCATTTCATTGCTGAGAAGTATCCCATTATATGAGTGTACCACAGTTGTTTGTAAAAAGTACATTTACTTGGCGATGATCATCTGTTCAAAAACTCAAAATCTCAAAAACTCTTTCCAGTTTTTGGCTATTAATAAAGCTGCTGTGAACATTCATGTACAAGTGATTTTGTGCATATATGCTTTCATTTCTCTTGGGTAAATAGGAGTGGAACGGTTAGAAGGAAAATATGAGTGCTGGATCATCAGGTAAATTTATGCTAAACATTTTAAGAAAATGGCAAATGATTTTTTTAAGTTGTTGTAGCATTTTATACTTCACTAGGAATGCATGAGAGTTCCAGTTGCTCCATGTCCTTTTCAACATTTGGCACTTTTTCTTTTTTCATTTTAGCCAATCTAGTGAGCATGTAGTGATATCTCATTATGGTTTTAACTTGAATTTCTCTGATGACAAATGATATTGAACACTTTTTCTACAAATTATTGGTCACGCAACATTTACATATCTTTTTTGTGAAGTGTTTAAGTGTTTTAATTTTTAAATTGGGTTGTTTGTCTTTTTGTTAGGTGATACAGATGTTCTGTGTATATTCTGCTTTAAATACTTTGTCAGTTTTATGTATTATGAACATTGTCTCCCACAGACATGGTTTTGTATTTATTTCTTGATGGTGTTTTGTGAAGAGCAAAAATTTTTAGGTTTTAGATATAATTTTGATAAATTATAAAATAAATTCTTTTTCTATTATGATTTGTAGTTTCTGTGTACTTGCCAAGAAACCTGTGCCTACCCCAAGCTTTTAAAGTTCTCCTCCTATATTTTCTTCTAATAGCTTTATTGTTGTAGTGTTTGTATATGAGTCTATTATCAATCTTTGATTTGGAGTATGGTGTGTAGTAGGTATCAAAATTGTTTTATTCCAAAGGGAAATTCAGTTGTTCTGTACCATTTATTAAAGCAGGGTTCCTTTACCATTGATTAGCTGTACTGCTTTTACTAAAACGAAGGCTCTATTTCTGTACTAGCTATCCAGTTCCATTTATCTCCTTTTTCCAGTGCTATTTTTCTCTTGATTACAGTTGCTTTATAAGAAGTCTTAAAGTCAGATAGCATAAGTTCTACATTTTTATTTTTTTCCCACTAAGAAGAATTTTAGCTATTTTCATCCTTTGCCTCTTCAGATAAATTTTAAAATTATCTCACCAATTAAAAAAACTTCTATAGATTTTGTTATTTCATTGAATCTGAAGATAAGTTTGGGGAGAACTAATGTTAATATTGAGTCTTCTGATTCATGAACATAGTATATATTCATTTATTTAGGTTTTCTCTAGTTTCTGTCAATGATGTTTTGTAGTTTTTAGTATAGAAATCTTTTACATTATTTGCTAAGTATGTTTCTAAATACTTGATGCTTTTGATGCTATTGTAAAATTTAAAATTTCATTTATTTATTTATTTTGAGAGGAAGTCTCACTCTGTCCAGGCTGGAGTACAGTGGTTTGATCTTGGTTCACTGTAACCTCCGCCTCGTGGGTTAAAGCTTTCTCCTGCCTCAGCCTCCTTAGTAGCTGGGAGTACAGGCATGTGTCACCATACCCAGCTAATTTTTGTATTTTTATTAGAGATGGGGTTTCATTATGTTGGCCACGCTGGTCTCAAACTCCTGACCTCAAGACCTGCCCACTTTGGCTTCCCAAAGTGCTGGGATTACAGGCATGAGCTACTGTGCCCAGCTTAAAATTTCATTTTCAAATGGTTAATTACTAGTATATAAGTAAATAAATATAGTTATTTTTGGATGGTGACTTTATGTTCTGTGACATTACTAAATTTGCTTATTACTTTTAGTAGTATTCTTGTAAATTCTTTAGAATTTTTGTCAAACACAATCATGTCATTGAAAATAAAGACAGTTTATATCTATCTTCTGAATCTTTCTGCCTGTTTTTTTTTTTTCTTACCTTATTGCTCTATCTGGGACCTGTAGTTCAATATTGAATAGATGGGTTGAGAGCAGAGATCCTTGCCTTGTTTGATCTAAGGAAAAAAATTATTACTTTAGTGTTACATATAATATTACCTATAGGCTCTACTTAGATGCTGCAATGGTTTGAATGTTTATGTTTCTTCAAAATTTATGTTGAAACTTAATCCCTAATGCAATAGTATTAAGAGGTGGAGTCTTTGGGGGAAGTGATTAAGTCATGAGACTTCATGAATGGATTTTTACCCTTATTAAAGGGCTTGAGGGAACTACCTATGCCCTTTTGCTATGTGAGGAGAGAAAGTATATCCCCTGCACAGGATGCAGCAACCAGGTACCACATTGGAAGCAGATAACAGGCCCTCACCAAACACCAAACCTTCTTATTTAAATTAGAATCAGAAGAAATTGATTTTATATCTTTATTTTATTATTATTATTACTTTTTTGACACAGAGTCTCACTCTGTCACCCAGGCTGGAGTGCAGTGGCACAATCTCTGCTCCCTGCCACTTCTGCCTCCCAGGTTCAGGCAATTCTCTGCCTCCTGAGTAGCTGGGATTACAGGTACCCACCACCAAGCCCGGCTAATTTTTTGTATTTTTAGTAGAGATGGGGTTTCACCATCTTGGCCAGGCTGGTCTTAAATTCCTGACATCGTGATCTACCTGCCTCAGCCTCCCAAAGTGCTGGAATTATAGACGTGAGCCACTGTGTCCAACCTATATCTTTATTCTTTTAAAAAGCATAGACATTTAAAGCTATAAATTTCCCTCCAAGAAGTAGTTTTGCTGTATCCTAAAAATTTTAACATATTCTGTTTTCACTGAGTTCAAAATATTTTCTAATTTCTTTCATGCTTTATTTTTGAGCCATGGGTTACTTATTAGTGTATTTTAAATTTCCAAACATTTGGGAGATTTTCTAGATTTCTTATTGATTTCTAATTTCATACCATTATAATCAGAGGACATATTCTGTATAATTTCAAACCTTTTAAATTTATTGAGGCCTGTTTTGTGGCCCATTACATGGTCTATTTTGGTGACTGTTTCATGTGCATTCTGTTCTTCTTGAATGCAGTGTTCCATAAATACTAGTTAGGGCAATTTAATTGGTAATATTGTTTGATATTCTGTATCTTTACTGATTTCTTTTTGGTTCACTAGTTCTTCCTATTAACAGGAGAGAGATACTAAGTTTTCCAACTATGAATGAGAACTTATCTATGGTTTCTTTTAGTTTTACCATTTTTTTTGCCTTGTATTTTTGGGAGCTTTAATATTAAATACAAGCACATTTAGTAGTTTTGCATTACTTTGATTAATTAGCCCTTTTGTTAGGTCTTTCTGTCTCTGATAGTATTTATCTTAAATACCCATCTGAGTCCTTACTTCTTATTTACATGGCCACATTAGCTTTAGTATGCATAGTCAAGGGAGGGTAAATAGTTTTTCTCCTTTTAAAATTTCAACCTATGTATATATTTATTTTGAAATTGTGCTTACTATAAAAAACATAATTGGGTCTTGCATTTTATCCAGTCTGACCATCTCTGTCTTTTAATTGTAATAATTAGTACATTTACATTTAATACAATTGTTGACAAGTTTGGTTTCTATTTGTCCTATCTGCTTTTTTATTTCTCTCTTCCTCCTTTTCTGCCATTTTTTGGGTGAATCAAATACTTTTTAGTGTTCCATTTAGTACCTCATTTTTATTTGTATCTCTTTATATTAACTTAATAGTCTTGTAAATAGTTTTCAGAAAGAATTTATCATAGACATTATTTTAAAATTTATTCTGGATTTTTTCATACCTTTTTTTGGGTGCTGCCACTTTCCTTCTTCTTTTTCTTTTGTATGTCAAGCTTGAGACCACATAAAGCATTGTCTGCAACAAAGACTCCAACAAGTTCTCCTTGCTTCCCAAGATATCATGTCTTTTCAGTTTCAAAATGTGTATTCCCACTAAGGAAAGAAAAGAAGGGCTGACTTTGTGGGATAGAAATATGGAGGTGGAAACAGAGCAACAATAAATGAGAAATGGAGACTTTGCTATTTCTTCAGACTTATTTGCTGAGAAAAGTAAACCTTATCAGCAGTTTTCTGTAGTGGAATACTATTACACTGTTTGTGGCACTGTAAACTAGTTCAACCATTGTGGAAAACAGTGTGGCGATTCCTCAAGGATCTAGAACTAGAAATACCATTTGACCCAGCCATCCCATTACTGGGGATATACCCAAAGGATTATAAGTCATGCTGCTATAAAGACACATGAATATGAATGTTTACTGCAGCACTATTCACAATAGCAAAGACTTGGAATCAACCCAAATGTCCATCAGTGACAGACTGGATTAAGAAAATGTGGCACATATACACCATGGAATACTATGTAGTCACAAAAAAGGATGAGTTCGTGTCCTTTGTAGGGACATGGATGCAGCTGGAAACCATCATTCTCAGCAAACTATCACAAAAACAGAAAACCAAATACCACATGTTCTCACTCATAGGTGGGAATTGAACAAGGAGATCACTTGGACACAGGAAGGGTAACATCACACACCAGGTCCTATTGTGGGGAGGGGGGAGTGGGGAGGGATAGTATTAGGAGATATAACTAATGTAAATGACGAGTTAATGGGTACAGCACACCAACATGGCACATGTATACATATGTAACAAACCTGCGTGTTGTGCACATGTACCCTAGAACTTAAAGTATATAATAAAAAAGGAAAAAAAAAAAACCAGAAATAACTTCATATAGAGCTGTGCTCAAATGTAGAATTTTCTGCCTTTTAACTAGCTGACTTTGGGCAAGTTACTTCACTTCTTTGATCTTTACTTTTCTACCACTTAACAAACATTTATTATTTATTGAGTTGAGACTTGAAATTTACTCTTAAAATAAGAAGAACCTAATGTTTTCAGTTATATTATTATCAAGACAAAAAAAGCAAAACAACAAAAAACACTTAGTGATATAACCTTGTAAAAAATCTATTAAGGTTTAATCAAACTATTTTAATTTTTTTCCGAAGTATCAAGCTGAAAATTCAACAAGAAGCTGGGGCCTTTCATCTCCATATATTTTTCTTAATTTTTTTTAAATTTCAATAGCTTTGGGTTCATTGATTTTTAATGCTTGTCTATAACTACAGATTTCAAATTTATGACATTTGTGTATTACTTAGGCTACATGCATGTTGTTATTAAGAAAGGAAAATACAGTAATTTCTGTTATAATTTTTATCTCATTTCTAATAACAGTTCATACATTTGATACACTAAATCATGCCCTGTTTTTATTTTGTTATAGTTGAAGCTATTCAATGATTTGTAAGGTTTTCTTCCAACTTGCTAGAGCACATTTAAAAAATGCAATCCCAGAGGGCATGCTATTGAATTTCTCAGCAGAAGTCATTGCTTTGTAACAGGTTCTTTAGGAGATTATTCTTCACGGACCAGGATGTGCCCATCTCATAGCAGTTCTGCTGTAGATAATAATGTTCTGATAAGACTGTATGTAGATGCCTCTAAAGATCTGTTTTTAGATCTTTTTTATACCAGGAAGGATATAACTTCTCTGTCTAGGTCAACCAAAGCACCAGCTGTTTTGGGAAAATTTATGTCCCTTGTTAGGCATGGAAAGCATTACTATTTATGTTAGAGATTGGTGACATCTGTGTACTTCACGAAAGCTCTGTGAAAGAATCAAGACAAATGCAGAGAATGACTTGTTTTTCTTCTTTAAGTACTGTTATTCTGCTTCCTTTGTTTTACAGGTATAACAAAAAGTAAAAATAATTATCCATCAAGTGATATATTAATGTATTTTCCCTCAAAAGGAGAAGTTTTGTATGTGAGAGTTATGCATAAAAATAATTAAAATGGAAATATTACTAAAACCCCCAAAGTGAGGATGCCTGGGACCATGGGATAGCTTCATAGTAATAAAGACCCTTCTTTGCAAATGCCTCTTCACAGAGAACAATTGGCATGTGATACGAATGGCTATCATGAACTTTTTGCCAGATCCTTCATTGGAAGGCTTCGAAAGTAAATTAAGTCACTTCGGTCACTAGCTCTGGGAATTGTTATCCCAGATACGAATAAAAAGCAATACAACCTTTGAAAACTTGCTGTCTCTTGGAGCCTGCTTCCTCATCTTTCTAAATAAGAAGGAATAATAAACTACTTTCTTAAGTTATAATGATATTATAGAAATAAATATTTATAAAGTGCTTTGATGGAGAACAAAGGAAGATGCTATGAAATGCCAGCTACTGGTATTATTTAATCACATGCAGCACCTAAATCAGAAAGATTAAATAATGGTTGGCATAATAACTATTCTGCTTCATCTCAGTAAGTAATTTTTGTGAACTGTTGATTAGTATGTTCTTAATTCATATGAATTTAGCTATTACAGTCCGCTCTTGAACAATGGTGGATGGGGGGAGGGTTGGGGTGCTAACTCCCACACGGTTGAAAATCTATGTATAACTTTTGACTTCCCTAAAACTTAACTACTAATAGCCTACCGATGACTAGAAGCTTTACCAGTAACAGAAACAGTCAATTAACACATATTTTTTATGTTACATGTATTATATGCTGTATTCTTAGAATAAAATAAACTAGAAAAAAGAAAATCATAAGGAAGATAAAAATACATTTCCAGTACTGTACTGCTTTTATTGATCCCATAAGTTTATGTCATCTGCTTACAAGTTGACTCCTTTGTCTGAAATGGTGGGCAACTGCAGCTGCAGACCTCAATCTATGATACATATCAAGCGATTCAACCTTTTCTTGTAATGTCATGACTTTTCTCTGCTTCTTGGGACCACTTCCAGCATCACTAGTAGCACTTTGTATGGGTTCAATGGTGTAATTCAATGTTTACAGTATTGCACTAAACAGGATGAAAAATACATGAGAACCACAAGAGATCACTTTTTACTGTGACAGCAATTTACTGGAGAGACAAACTGCTCATTTGGAGATATCAGCATCACACTGCGCTTTAAGCGGATCCTCATGGCACATGAGCTCACCGTAATAGCAACTGAAGGTGGCTACAAAATTATTACAGTAGTATATATAGTATGTACTATAGTTAATCTTATACAGTTATGATTGAATACTGCAGCTTTACATTTGTTTATATTTCTCACTATAACAAATGGTGCCATGTATGGTCTGTAAATGTTTCTGTGCATTAGTTTTGAAAATTTTTAACTTTTTGTAATACATTTGTGTATATTTTATGGTAGCAAATGATAAAATAGGCTACTAGCTACGTATATTTTATGTATTCATGACATACCTAACTTTTTCTTATTTTTTTTGATACTTTTTACTACATGGTTCATCTGCAAGTTTTTTCAAATTGTCACAAATCTCCAAAAATTTTTCCAATATATTTATTTTAAAAATTCATGCATAAATGGACCCATGCAGTTCAAACCCCTGTTGTTCAAGGGTCAACTGTAATGGTTTCATTTGCTTGGATAGAAAACAAAGCTCCTTACAAAGCTACATAAAGTCATGACTTGAAGGATTGCTACAAATCTTTTTGAGTTCTGTTTCCCAAAGAGATTCTTGGTTCAAATTAATGGTATGTTTGTATCTTTATGCCACTACAACTATTTTAAGCAGAAAGTAGGTTTAATGCTAAACCTATTTTTATTTCTTGTATTTCAGAATTTAGTTTATACATTAAATTTAAAGCATTTGAACTTGCTAAAATGAAGATATATCATTATTATTTCTAAGTCCATCCATTCAGTCTTCCTAGTGGGTTAATGATATAAATGTAATCTAGTAGCGTGAATAAGATTGGACAATCCCCACAAAGAATATTGAGCAAAAAGCTCATGATGCCTGATCACTAAAATTCCAGAGACTGTTAGACTATTAAATTTAAAAATTTTCAATAAGTATTAAAAATAAAAATAAAATGATTTATTAATAAAGTATTATTTATTTTAAAATTATTTACTTAATTGATTTATTTTAAAAACTATGGAAGTAATAAGTATTTATTTTATCATACACAAACATTGCAGGAGCATGCGGAATAGGAAGCATACATTCCCTATCCCACATAGTAAATATACTTGAACATGAATGTTGGTACTTGGTATGTATAATTCTGTAGGAAACAGCTTGAGGCAGAGATACTGGGCTGTTCCTAATATTTTCCCCCCTTTTCTACTGTTTCAGAACTTTTAGTGGGGCATATAGTTGCCCAGAATAAAGACTTCATTTCCCAGCCTGCTTTGTATCTTTTTATGGCCACATAACTAAGTTATGGACAGTGGATTGCTAACGTAAGTATTTTGTACCAATTTCAAGAAACATTTTTTTTTTCAAAGGCAAATGACATGTGTTCTCTGCTCCCCTTTTCTTCATTTCTTCCTCTGTCCTGCTGCCTGAAATGTGAGTAGTTCCTTGGACCATAAGCATGAGAGTTGTATCTTACGGAAGAGCTGATAATGACCTAGATCTCTCAGGACATCACGGGCCAGAACCACCAGGGCAGTCTTGGCTTTCTTACTTCCAGACCAATAGATGAGAAAGACAAAGTTCTGTATTGTTTAAATCACACATTCTACTTTTTCCACATTTGCAACCCATGCTAATCTTCACTAAGAGAGAGTTCTGAAGATTTTGGATATATGCAAATGTAATTTAAATTTTTGACATGTGCTTCTAAATATTCCTTACAAAAATTATTTTACTTCTTACTTTACTAAGAGGTCTATGCAAATGCTTTCCCCTCATAAGCTATTATGAGGATTTAAAATATTGTCTGAATAGGTTATTAATATACACTCTTTTTCGGTTTCTGCCCCTTTCATTTTATTTTCTTATCTTGCCCTACATTTTTATTGTTCTCTCTCTAGATTCTCTAATTTTGTTTCTACCTCTGTTGTGACTTTTTTGTCTCTAGCTTCTTTCTTAGCTTTCTCTTTCCTCCAAAGGGCAGATTGGAGTATTATTTTTTCTCTTCCTGAGGATATGCCACCTTGGATCTACTCCCTGGGGCTGGTTCCAGGGGTCTTAAAATCTGAAAAGGGTTTAAGCACACTCAGTAATTGTATTCTTGATGAACTGTGAACCACCACTATTGTGACATTTATGTATATCCTCCAAATTTCCAAAATTTAGATTGCTTATGAAAAATACATACACACAAAATGATAAAAAAATAGCATCTAGAGCTTGTTACTAGCAATTTGTACAAAGCAGGCCTTTGTGAAACTTAGGAAATCATTCTATTTTTAAAAGAGAGTATTATATGCAACTATTTTCTTTATTAATAATTGTGAGTCTTCCATTGTTTGTTATAGTGAAGGAGACTTTTTTTTTTTTCTTTCTGTTCCTTCCAGAGCAGGGCTAACTCTTAGGCAGTGTGCCAGAGTCAGCCTAAGGAGACTTTTGACTGCTTTCTTTACCCTGGTTTTCCTAGCAGTAATTCTCCATGTGACATTGTTAGTGTCTAACTCTCTCCAACAATCCCAAGTTGTCATACCCACAGCCTTATCTTAAAGAACAGTCCATACACAGTTTCTTACCCACAGGTCACCTTCATTTGTCTGCTTAAACTTGACGTGCTGGCCACAGCTGGTTTCTCCAAGGTTTACATCTGATCCTAAGGCAGCCATCTGGACTTGCCATGGTTACTGAGGCAACAGGTTCAAGGGCTTGATAAAAGGAGTCATGTAATGATTACTCAATTGCATTTTAAAAGTCTGAATGGCACACACTCATAGACACACATAAACACACACACACATTCAAGGGGCTGGGTAAAGGGAACTCCCAGAAGGAAAGGAATAAGGATGCCTCATGTGATAGCAAGAAGGAGACTGGAGAGAGAATACTAACCATGGCAGGGGAAGTAGACACAGTGTAGGGGAAACAGACACGAGATAAGCTGCCACAGGTGTGATTTAGTGGAAGTACTAAGCAGAGGATGAGAATGGATGGATAAGACATCAGAACTTCTGTGATCTTAAAAAAATTTTCAGTTTTTCAAGAGTCCAGCTATGTACCTTTTGAAAATGTTTTCTGTCTCATCTTCTTCCTCTTGTCCTTATAATAAATCCTACCTAGTCAGGTAAATTGGCATATCTTTCTCATCATAATTGGAAAGAGCCTATTTTTAATGTCCCTGTTTGTATCTGATTAAGCTTGTTACAGAATATATTTCCAGTTTTTTTCTGTTGGACTAGTTTTTTTCTCTTGCTTCACTAGGAAACAGTTTCATATTCCTCAGATTCGAGGTAATGATTCTGTCTTCTCAGTTCTGTGGTCTTCCTAAAGGACTGTGCTAGGAGAAGAACAAGCAAAAATTGGACACCAAATTGTTTTAAGGCTTGGTAGTTACTTGTTTATTGTTTAGTGTGTCACTGGTCTTTATTTAGTTGTTCTAGACATTCTGCCTACTCTCACCTACACAATTTTTATTTTTCTCTTTATGGATTGTTCTCATTGGCTTATAAACATATTATTAATCACATCTGAATAAAATTCTTTTCTTGATTTCACTTTCTCGGTTACTGCCACATCATTTCTTTGCTTTTCTTGGCAAATTGAAAGCATTGCCTATTTTTATTATTTCCAGTTCTCCTTCCATTCTCCCTTAATCTCATTACAATCCAGGTTTTCTTGTTTCCATCACTCCACTAAAACTGCTCTCAATAAAGGTATCAGTAACTTCCACATTGCTAAATCCTGTGGTTAATTTTCAGTCTGTACTTTATTTGACTTAGCAGTATCACATGATGCAGTTAATTCACCTGGCTTCTGCAAACACTTGATTTCCCTCCTTCATTTCCTGCTTACTCAAATTTTCTGCTTTCTCCCCTTCTTTGCAATCTTTTAATCATGGGAAAGTTCGGTTCTTAGTTCTTTTTTTCTGCCAAAGAGAGAATAGAGTTGTTGTGTTGTGAAAATGCCATGTCAACAATTCAGTTCCCATTAGATTATTCTTTTAATCCAAACAGTGCAGAAGAATGGAAAGTGAGCTCCCCGCCCTGGGCCCTTGGTCCCACTCTTTGTAGTCTTAAAGTGTGGATGTTCAGCAGAAATTTACCATAAATTGATGGATAGTAGCCAATACTTGCTGTGCTCTCACAGTCATTTGTGGATACGCACAGAGCAGCAACATATTTGAGTTGCTCGATGTGCTTGTTTGCAGCTGGGCTTGCTCTACCTTCTTGTTCCAGCTCTTATACTGGAAACAAGAGTCCTTTTCAGGGTCTATTTAGTGCCACGTTTTCCTCATTTTTGTGTTTTGGAGGTGACTTTACTGTTTAAAGCGGTCCCAAGCATAGTGGTAGAGTGCAGCCTAGTGATCCTAGTCATAGGAAGTCTCTGATGTGCCTCGTGGAGAAAATAAATGCGTTAAACTTAGTTTAGGCATGAGTTCCACTCCTATTGGCCATGAGTTCAGTGTTAATGACTCAACAACGTATATTCAATAAGGCGCTTTAAACAGAAACCCATGTAAAAGAAGGCTGTATATTGACCAGTCAGTTGATAAAATGGTGGTGACCTGACACTAGCAGAAATCTAGCCCTAGAGGCGATTTATTCAGTATTTCTGCTAGGAGCAATGATTTAATATTTGCCAATTCAATGTTTCTGGAGACTTTACAGATCATAAGTACTGAGAATGAGAATCAATTGTATTTGCAAATTCGATAGTAACAAATTGACTTCTAAGATGTCTGTAATAATTTATACTCTAATCAACAGTCTATGAATGGCTATTTGCTTATTCCTTCACTAACAGTGTGTATTAGAAAATGTTAAGTCTGTCAGATAGGTTAAAAAGGTGTATTACTCTTATTTTAATTTATATATCTTTATGTATATTTATACATATGCATGCGTGTGCACGTGTGTGTGTGTGTGTGTGTGTGTGTGTGTGTGACAGAGAGAGAGAGAAAGGTTTGCTTGTATCTTTTCCCCATGTTAAAAATTGGGTCCTTGGTGTTTTTTCTCATAGATTTATGAAAGCACTTTATATATTGAAGAAATTTATCCTTTACTGTATTGGTTGAAGATTTTTTTCTCAATTTGTCATTTGTCTTTCAACTTTAAGTTTTTTTTGACCATTAAAAACTCTTTATAACACTATATAAAAAGTTTTGAGATACAGCTGGAGATTATAGTGGACAGGAGGCAGGACTAGATTGCAGCCACTTGAACAGACAAAACAGTGTGTGAAGGCTCACATCAGGAACTTTTGCCCCAGAACGACTGCAGGAATACATTAGGAAAGCCAAGAGAACCCACAGAGCCTCTGAAGGAAGCAGACTGCTCCTGCAGGACCCAGGAAACACCCCAAATACTGTGAGTGCTCAAACTGTGGAAGTGGGAAAGGGAGATCATCTGCCCCCAAACACACTCCCCCACTGGGGAACCCTGAGGGTCTAGATTACAGAAGATTCTTACCTTACCTGGAGCTGAGTCAATTTAGAGAACTGAGAGAAATACAGGAGTACAGGAAGCAGTGGGAAAATCCCTGTGGGCTTGCTGGGTCCCCTAGAAGGCCCTTTCTGCCTCACCTCACAAGGGTCCTTGAGGAGGGCTGCCACAGGCACTGGGAAAAGGCCACAGGGAGAAGGAAACCTCCAGCTGAACTTTGTAACAATTTGAACCAATCAAGAAGTCTCCTGGCCAGAACTCTGGGAAGGGCGTGAATCTGGTGTGCAGACTTCACAGGCAGGGGAAGAAGGAACATCCTACTTACTTTTGCAGGTGGGAGGTGGGTAGCTTGGGGCAAGTTCCTGCTTGCCACTACCTGGAAACAGACTTGGTGCTGTTGTAGGGGGTGGGCATGGTGGGAGTGAGACTGGCCCTTTGGGTTACTTGGGAGCTGGGCTGGGTGAGGCCTATGAGTGCCAGCTTTTCCCCACTTCCCTGACAACCTGCATGACACTGCAGAGGCAGTCATAATGCTCCTAAGAACATAGCTCTATTGACCTGGGAACCACACCTCCATCCTCCACAGCAATTGCAGCAAGACCCACCCAAGTAGAGTCGGAACTCAGACACGCCTAGTCCTGTCCCCACCTAACGGTCCTTCCTTCACCACCCTGGTAATTGAAGACAAAGGGCATATACTCTTGGGAGTTCTAGGGCCCCGCCCACTGCCTCTTCCTCCCATACTACCACAGCTGATGCTCTCTTGAAAATGCCACCTCCTGGTAGGAGGCCAACCAGCACAGAAATAGTCCACTAATCAAAGCTAAGGACCCTCACAGAGTTCATTATATCCCCCTGCCACCTCCACTGGAGCAAGTGCCAGTATCCATGGCTGAGAGACCCACAGATGTTTCACATCACAGGACTCTGTGTGGACAACCCCCAGTACCAGCCCAGAGCCTAGTAGCCTTGCTGGGTGGCTAGATCCAGAAGAGAGGTAACAATCTCTACAGCTTGGCTCTCAGGAAGCCACATCTCTAGGAAAAGGGTGAGAGTACTACATCAAGGAAACACCCTATGGGACAAAAGGAACCTTGAGCCCTAGACCTTCCCCCTGACAAAGCCTACCCAAATGAGAAGGAGCCAGAAAACCAGCTCTGGTAATATGACAAAACAAGGTTTTTTACACTCCCCAAAAATCACACTAGCTCACCAGCAATGGATCCAAACCAAGAAGAAATCCCTGATCTACCTGAAAAAAAAATTCAGAAGGTTAGTTATTAAGCAAATCAGGAAGGCACCAGAGAAAGGGGAAGCCCAATGTAAGGAAATCCAAAAAATGATACAAGAAGTGAAGGGAGAAACAGTCAATGAAGTAGATAGCATAAATAAAAAACAATCAAAACTTCAGGAAACAATGGACGCACTTACAGAAATGCAAAATGCTCTGGAAAGTTTCAGCAATAGAAATGAATAAGCAGAAGAAAAAACTTCAGAGCTCGAAGACAAGGTTTTCAAAGTAACCCAATTCAACAAAGACAAAGGAAAAAGAATAAGAAAATATGAACAAAGCCTCCAAGAAATCTGGGAATATTTTAAATGACCAAACCTAAGAATAATCAGCATTCCTGAGAAAGATGAGAAATGTAAAAGTTTGGAAAATACTTTAGGGGAATAATTGAGGAAAATTTCCCTGGCCTAGCTAGAGAACTGGATATCCAAATACAAGAAGCTCAAAGAATACCTGGGAAATTCATCACAAAAAGATCATCACCTAGGCACATTGTCATCAGGTTATCTAAAGGTAAGATGAAAAAAAGAATCTTAAGAGCTATCAGGCAAAAACACCCAATAACCTGTAAAGAAAAACCTATCAGTTTAACAGCAGACTTCTTAGCAGAAACCCTACTAGCTAGAAGGAATTGGGGTCCTATCTTCAGCCTCCTCAAAGAAAACAATTCTCAGTCAAGAATTTTGTACCAAGCGAAACTAAGCTTCATAAATGAAGGAAAGATATAGTCTTTCTCAGACAAACAAATGCTGAGAGAATTTGCCACTACCAAACCAGCGCTACAAGAACTCCTAAAAGGAACTCTAAATCTTGAAACAAATCCTGGAAACACACCAAAGCAGATCTTCTTTAAAGCATAAATCTTATAGGACCTATAAAACAAAAATACAATTAATAAAACCCCAAAAAACAGGAAACCAAGGTATACGGGCAACAAATAGCATGATGAATGGAATGGTACTTCACATCTCAATACCAATGTTGAATGTAAATGGCCTAAATGCTCCACTTAAAAGACACAGATTGCAGAATGGAAAAGAATTCACCAACCAACCATTTTGCTGCCTTCAAGAGACACATCTAACACATAAGGACTCACATAAACTTAAGATAAAGGGATGGAAAAAGACATTCCATGCAAATGGACACCAAAAATGAGCAGGAGCTATTCTTTTATCAGACAAAACAAAGTTTAAAGCAACAACTGTTAAAAAAGACAAAGAGAGGGTCATTATATAATGATAAAAGGCCTTGTCCAATAGGAAAATATCACAATCTTTAATATACACCTAACACTGGAGCTCCCAAATGTATAAAATAATTAATAATAGACCTAAAAATGAGATAGACAGCAACACAATAATAGTGGGAGACTTCAATACTCCACTGACACCACTAGACAGGTCATCAAGACACAAAGTCAACAAAGAAGCAGTGGATTTAAACTATACCCTGGAATAAATGGACTTAACAGATATTTACAGAACATTCTAACAAACAACTGCAGAATATACATTCTATTCAACAGCACATGGAACTTTCTCCAAGGTAGATCATATGATAGGCCACAAACAAGCCTCAATAAATTTGAGAAAATTAAAATTATATCAAGCACACTGTCAGACCACAGTGGAATAAAACTGAGAATCAGCTACAAATGGAACCTCCAAAACCATGCAAATACATGGAAATTAATAACCTACTTCTGATCATTGGGTCAAAAACAAAATCAGGAGGGAAATTAAAAAATTCTTTGAACTGAATGACAGTGGCGACACAACCTATCAAAACCTCTGGGATACAGCAAAGGTGGTACTATGAGGAAAGTTTATAGCCCTAAACACCTTCATCAAAATGTCTGAAGGAGTACAGACAATCTAAAGTCATACCTCAAAGAACTAAAGAAACAATAACAAACCCAAACCCAGCAGAATAAAGGAAATAACTAAGATCAGAGCAGAACTAAATGAAATTGAAACAAACAAACAAAAATACAAAAGATAAGTAAAACAAAAAGCTGGTTCTTTGAAAAGATAAATAAAATTGATAGATCATTAGCAAGATTAACCAAGAAAAGAAGAGAGAAAATTCAAATAAGCTCAATTAGAAATGAAATGAGAGATATTAGAACTGACACCACAGAAACACAAAACGTCATTCAACCTTTATGTGCATAAACTAGAAAACCTAGAGGAGATGGATAAATTCCTGGAAAGATACAACTGTCCTAACTTAAATCAGGAAGAATCAGATACTCTGAACAGACCAATAACAAGCAATGAGATTAAACGGTAATAAAAAAAAATTACCAACATAAAAAGGTCCAGATCCAGATGGATTAACAGCAGAATTCTACCAGACATTCAAAGAAGAATTGGTACCAATCCTATTGACACTATGCCACAAGATAAAGAAAGAGGGAACCCTACCTAAATCATTCTATGAAGCTAGTATAACGCTAATACCAAAATTAGGAAAAAACATAACCGAAAAATAAAACTACAGACCAATTTCCCTGATGAACATAGATGCTAAAATCCTTAACAAAATACTAGCTAACCAAATCCAATAACATATCAAAAAGATAATCCACCATGATCAAGTGGGTTTCACACCAGGGATGCAGGGATGGTTTAACATACACAAATCAATAAATGTGATACACCACATAAACTGAATCAACAACAAAAATCACAGGACCATTTCAATAGAAGCAGAAAAAGCATTCGACAAAATCCATCATCCCTTTTTGAGTAAAATTCTCAGCAAAATCTGCATACAAGGGACATACCTCAAAGTAATAAAAGCCATCTATGACAAACCCACAGCCAACATAATACTGAATGGGGAAAAGTTGAAAGAATTTCCTCTGAGAACTGGAACAAGACAAGGATGTTCACTCTCACCACTCTTCTTCAACACAGTACTGGAAGTTCTAGCCAGAGCAGTCAGGAAAGAGAAACAAATAAAGGGCATCCAAGTCAGTAAAGAGGAAGTCAAACTGTTGCTGTTTGCTGATAATATGATTGTTTACCTAGAAAACCCTAAAACTCCTCCAGAAAGCTCCTAGAACTAATAAAAAAATTCAGCAGTTTCTGGATACAGAATTAATGTACATAAATCAGTAGCTCTTCTATACACCAACAGCAACCAAACTGAGAATCAAATCAAGAACTCAACCCCTTTTATAATTGTTGCATAAAACAAAACAAAACAAAAACTTAGAAATATACCTAACCAACGAGGTGAAAGACCTCTATAAGAAAAGCTACAAAACACTGCTGAATGAAATCATAGACAACACAAACATATGAAAACATGTCCTATGCTCATGGATAGGTAGAATCAATACTGTGAAAATGACCATAATGCCAAAAGCAATCTACAAATTCAATGCAATTTCCATCAAAATGTCACCATCATTCTTCACAGAATTAGAAAAAACAACCTTAAAATTCATATGGAACTAAAAAAGAGTCCTCATAGCTAAAGCAAATCTGGACTAGATAAAACAGAACTGGAGGCATCACATTACCTGATTTCAGACTATACTCTAAGGCCATAGTCATCAAAACAGCATGGTCCTGGCATAAAAATAGGCACATAGACCAATGGAACAGAATAGAGAACTCAGAAATAAACCCAAATACTTACAGCCAACTGATCTTTGACAAAGCAAACAAAAACACAAAGTGGGGAAAAAGACACTCTATTCAACAAATGGGGGTGGGATAATTGGCAAGCCACATGTAGGAGAATGAAATTGGATTCTCATCTCTCACCTTATACAAATATCAACTCAAGATAGATCAAGGACTTATATCTAAGACATGAAACTATAAAAATTCTAGAAGATAACATTGGAAAAACCCATGCAGACACTGGCTTAGGCAAGGATTTCATGACCAGGAACCCATAGCAAATGCAATAAAAACAAAGATAAATAGCTGGGACTTAATTAAACTAAAGAGCTTTTGCACAGCAAAAGGAACAGTCAGCTGAGTAAACAGACAACCCACAGAGTGGGAGAAAATCTTTACAATCTATACATCTGACAAATGACTAATATCCAGAATCTATGATGAACTCAAACAAATATTAGCAAGAAAAAAACAATCCCATCAAAAAATGGGCTAAGAACATGAATAAACAATTATCAAAAGAAGATATAAAAATGGCCAGCAAACATACGAAAAAACGCTCAACATCACTAATGATTATGGGAATGTAAATCAAAACCACAATGAGATACCACCTTACTACTCCAAGAATGGCCATAATAAAAAAATTAAAAAAATAGATGTTTGCATGGATGTGGTGAACACGGAACACTTCTACACTGCTGGTGGGAATGTAAAATAGTACAATCACTATGGAAAACAATGTAGAGATTCCTTAAAGAAGTAAAAATATGTCCATTTGATCCAGCAATCCCACTACTGGATATCTACCCAGAGGAAAAGAAGTCATTATATGAAAAAGAGATTTGCACATGCATGTTTATAGCAGCACAATTTGCAATTACAAAAACATGGAACCAACCCAAATGCCCACTAATCAATGAGTGTATACAGAAACTGTGACACACACACATATATATATGTCACACATATATGGGTATATACCTATATATTTTTTGGATATATACCCATATATGTGTGACATATATATGTCACAGTTTATACATATATACACACAACGGAATACTACCTAGCCATGAAAAGAAATGAATTAATGGCATTCGCAGCGACCTGGATGAGACTGGAGACTATTATTTTAAGTGAAGTAACTAAGGAATGGAAAAACAAACATCATATATTCTCACTCATATGTGGGAGCTAAGCTATGAGAATGCAAAGGCATAAGAAAGATACAATGGACTTTGGGGACTCAGGGGGAAAGAGAGGGAAGGAGGTGAGGAATAAAAAACCACAAATTGGGTGCAGTTTATACTGCTCAGGTGATGGTTGTACCAAAATCTCACAAATCACCACTAAAGAACTTACTCATGTAAGTAAACACAACCTGTTCCCCAATAACCAATGGAAAAAAACAATTAATAAAAAAGTTTTTATAGAGTAGAATTTATCAGTCTTTTCCTTTCTGGTTTTGAGCTTTGATTAGAAAAACCTTCTCTCTATGTGAAAATAATTTTTTAATTTATTTTACTTTTTTAGATATTTTAATTTTTTATTTCTTTTTTCTTTTTTTTTTGAGACGGAGTCTGGCTGTGTCTCCCAGGCTGGAGTGCAGTGGCGTGATCTCAGCTCACTGCAAGCTCTGCCTCCCGGGTTCACGCCATTCTCCCGCCTCAGCCTCCCAAGTAGCTGGGACTACAGGCGCCCGCCACCACGCCCTGCTAGTTTTTTGTATTTTTAGTAGAGACGGGGTTTCACCATGTTAGCCAGGATAGTCTCGATCTCCTGACCTCGTGATCCACCCGCCTTGGCCTCCCAAAGTGCTGGGATTACAGGCTTGAGCCACTGCGCCCGGCCTTTATTTCATGTATATACATAGGTGTGTATATTTCTGGGGTACATGAGATGTTTTGATACAGGAATACAATGCATAATAACATCAAGGTAAATAAGATATCCATCACCTGAAACAATTATGCTTTCTTTGGTTACAAAGAATCCAGTTATAATCTTTTAGTTATTTAAAAATGTACACTGAATTATCGTTGACTGTAAGCACTCTGTTGCAGTATCAAATACTAGATCTTATTCTATCTAATTATATTTTTGTACCCATTAACCATCCCCACTCCTCCCCCACCACCATTCCCAGCCTCTGGTAACCATCATTCTATTTTCTATCTGTAAGTTCAGATGTTTGAATTTTTAGTTCCTACAAATTAGTGAGATCATATAACGTTTCTCTTTCTGTGCTTGGTTTATTTCACTTAACATAATGACCTGTAGTTCCATCCATGGTGTTGTAAATGACAGGATCTCATTCTTTTTATGACTGAATAGTACTTCATGGCATATATGTACTACATTTCCCTATCCATTCATCTGTTTATGGACAAATAGGTTGTTTCTAAATCTTGACTATTGTGAATAGTGTGGCAATAAACAAGGGAGTGAAGATATCTCTTTGATACACCGATTTCCTTTCTTTTGGGTATATACCTAGCCGTGAAATACCGTATGGTAGTTCCATTTTTAGTTTTTTGAGGACCCTCCAATCTGTTCTCCACAGTGGTTGTACCAATTTACATTCCTACCAACAGTGTGTATGGGGGTTCCCTTTTCTCCACATCTTCACCAGCATTTGTTATCACCTATCTTTTGGATAAAAGTCATTTTAATTTGGGTGAAATGATCTCATGGTAGTTTTGATTTACATTTTCCTGACAATCAGTGTTGTTGAGTACCTTTCCATATGCGTGTTTGCCATTTATATGTCTTCTTCTGAGAAATGGCTATTCAGATATTTGCCTATTTTAAAGTCAGATTATTAGATTTCTTCCTATAGAGTTGAGCTCTTTATATATTCTGATTATTAATCCCTTGTCAGATGGATAGTGTGCAAAGATATTCTCATATTCTGTGGCTCATCTCTTCACTTAGTTGATTTTATCCTTTGCTGTGAAAAAGCTTTTTAATTTGATGTGATTCCATTCGTCTATTTTGCTTTGGTTGCCTATGCTTGTGAGGTATTGCTCAAGTAATCTTTGTCCTGAAGAGTTTTTCCAACATTTTCTTTTTTCTCTTTTCTTGCTCTAATATAACCTGGTGGCTTTTTTTTTTCTTTTGCCAGAGTCTCACTTTTTTGCCCAGGCTGGAGTGCAGTGGCATGATCTCAGCTCACTGCAACCTCTGTCTCCCAGGTTCAAGTGATTCTTGTGCCTCAGCCTCCTGAGTACCTGGGATTACAGGCATGTGCCACTACGCTTGGCTAACTTCTGTATTTTTAGTAGAGATAGAGTTTTGCCATGTTGGTCAGATTGGTCTTAAACTCCTGACCTCAAGTGATCCGCCTGTGTTGGCCTCCCAAAGTGCTGGGATTACAGGTGTGAGCCACCGTGCCCGGCCCCCAAGTTTTCCTTTAGCAGTTTCATAGTTTGAAGTCTTAGACTTAAGTCTTTAATCTATTTTGATTTGAGTTTTGTATATTGTGAGGGAGAGGTTTTAGTTTCAGTCTTCCGCATATGGATATGCAGTTTTCCCAGCATTATTTATTGAAGAGATTCTCTTTCTGCCAATGAACGTTCTTGGCAACTTTGTCAAAAATGAGTTCGCTGTAGATGTATGGATTTGTTTTTGGGCTCTCTGTTCTGTTCTATTGGTCTATATGTTTGTTTTTAAGTGATTAGTATGCTGTTTTGGTTACTATAGCATTGTGATATAATTTGAAGTCAGGTCATGTGATCCTTCCAGTTTTGTTCTTTTTGCTCAGGACAGCATTAGCCATGCTAGGTCTTTTTTGGTTCTATCTGCATTTTAGGACTGTTTTTTTCTGTTTCTGTGAAGACTATCTTAGGTATTTTGATAGAGACTACATTGAATCTGTAGTTTCCTTTGAGTAGGATGGACATTTTAACAATATTGATTTTTCCAATACATGAACATTGGAAAGAAAATAACATTCTTTTCTTTCCAATTTTTTATGTCCTCTTCAATTTCTTTCATCAATATTTTATAGTTTTCACTGTAGAGATATTTAACTTATTTGGTTAAATCAACTCCTAGGTGCTTAATTTTATTTGTAGCTATTTTAAAAATGGGATTACTTCCTCAATTTCTGTTTTCAGATTGTTCACTGTTAGCATATAGAAATACTATGATTTTTGTATGTTGATCTTGTATTCTGCAACTTTACTGAATTTGTTGTTAGTTCTAATAGATTTTTGGTGGAGTCTTTAGTTTTTTCCAAATACAAGATCATGTCATCTGCAAACAAGGATAATTTTACTTCTTCCTTTGCAATTTGGATGCCTTCTTTCTCGTGTCTAATTGCTTTACCTAGGACTTCCAGTACTACGTTGAATAACAGTGGTGAAAGTGGGCATCCTTGTCATGTTCCAGATCTAGAGGAAAGGCTTTCAGTTTTTTCCCCCATTCAGTATGATATATATGGCTTTGATTGTGTTAAGGTATGTTTCTTTTCTACTCAGTTTTTGAGGGTTTTTATCATGAAGGGATGTCAAATTTTATCAAATGTTAAATGCTTTTCAGCATTAATGTAAATGATCATATGGTTGTTGTCCTTCATCCTGTTGATATGATGTATCATGTTGATTGATTTGCATATGTTGAACCATCCTTGCATCCCAGGCATAAGTCCCACCTGGTAATTACAAACAATCATTTTAATATGTTGTTGAATTTGGTGTGCTTGGATTTTTTTGAGGATTTTTGCATCAATGTTCATTAGACATTCTGATCTGTAGTTTTCTTTTTTTTGATGTGTCTTTGTCTGATTTTAGTATCAGGGAAATACTGACTTCATTCAATGAGTTTTAAAGTATTTCCTCCTCCTGTATTTTTTGGATTAGTTTGAGTAGGATTGATATTAGTTCTTCTTTAAATGTTTGATAAAACTCAGTAGCAATGCCATTGGGTCCTGGGCTTTTCTTTTTTGGCAGGTTTTTAATATGGCTTTGATCTTATCACTTGTTATTGGTATGTTCTTGTTTTGGATTTCTTCATGGTTCAATTGTGATAGATTGTATGTGTCTAGAAATTCATCATTTTTGCTGAGGTTTTCCAATTTATTGGCATATAGTTATTCATAGTAGCCTCTAATGATCTTCTGAATTTCTGCAATATTGGTTATAATGTCAACTTTTTTAATCCTTGATTTTCTTTATTTGGGTCTTTTTTTTTCTTAGTTTGCCTTTTGTTGCCATTGCTTTTGGTGTTTGAGACATGAAATCTTGGCCCATGTTTATGTCCTGAATGGTACTTTGTTCTTTTTGCTTAGGATTGTCTTGGCAATGCGGGCTCTTTTTTGGTTCCATATGAACTTTAAAGTAGTTTCTTCCAATTCTGTGGAGAAAGTCATTGGTAGCTTGATGGGGATGGCGTTGAATCTATAAACTACCCTGGGCAGTATGGCCATTTTCACAATATTGATTCTTCCTATCCATGAGCATAGAATGTTCTTCCATTTGTTTGTGTCCTCTTTTATATCGTTGAGCAGTGGTTTGTAGTTCTCCTTGAAGAGATCCTTCACATCCCTTGTAAGTTGGATTTCTAGGTATTTTATTCTTTTTGAAGCAATTGTGAATGGGAGTTTACTCATGATTTGGCTCTCTGTTTGTCTGTTATTGGTGTATAAGAATGCTTGTGATTCTCAGTCCAAAATCTCCTTAAGCTGATAAGCAACTTCAGCAGAGTCTCAGAATTCAAAATCAATGTGCAAAAATCACAAGCATGGGGAAAGGATTCCTTATTTAATAAATGGTGCTGGGAAAACTGGCTAGCCATAGGTAGAAAGCTGAAACTGGATCCCTTCCTTACACCTTATACAAACATTAATTCAAGATGGATTAGAGACTTAAATGTAAGACCTAAAACCATAAAAACCCTAGAAGAAAACCTAGGCAATATCATTCAGGACATAGGCATGGGCAAGGACTTCATGTCTAAAACAGCAAAAGCAATGGCAACAAAAGTCAAAATAGACAAATGGGATCTAATTAAACTAAAGAGCTTCTGCACAGCAAAAGAAACTACCATCAGAGTGAACAGGCAACCTACAGAGTGGGAGAAAATTTTTGCAATCTACTCATCTGACAAAGGGCTAATATCCAGAACCTACAAAGAACTCAAACAAATTTACAGGATAAAAACAAACAGCCCCATCAAAAAATGGGCCAAGAACATGAACAGACACTTCTCAAAAGAAGACATTTATGCCGCCAACAGACACATGAAAAAATGCTCGTCATCACTGGCCATCAGAGAAATGCAAATCAAGACCACAATGAGATACCATCTCACACCAGTTAGAATGGTGATCATTAAAAAGTCAGGAAACAACAGGTGCTGGAGAGGATGTGGAGAAGTAGGAACAATTTTACACTGTTGGTGGGACTGTAAACTAGTTCAACCATTGTGGAAGACAGTGTGGTGATTCCTCAAGGATCTAGAACTAGAAATACCATTTGACCCAGTCATCCCATTACTGGGTATATACCCAAAGGATTATAAATCATGCTGCTATGAAGACACATGCACACGCATGTTTATTGCAGCACTATTCACAATAGCAAAGACTTGGAACCAACCCAAATGTCCATCAGAGATAGACTGGATTAAGAAAATGTGGCATATATACAACATGGAATACTATGTAGCCATAAAAAAGGATGAGTTCATGTCCTTTGTAGGGACATGGATGCAGCTGGAAACCATCATTCTCAGCAATTTATTGCAAGAACAGAAAACCAAACACCGCATGTTCTCACTTATAGGTGGGAACTGAACAATGAAAACACTTGGAAGCAGGAAGGGGAACATCACACACCAGGGCCTGTCATAGGGTGGGGGTCAGGGGGAGGGATAGCACTAGGAGATATACCTAATGTAAATGACGAGTTAATGGGTGCAGCACACCAACATGGCACATATATACATATGTAATAAACCTGCACATGGTGCACATGTACCCTAGAACTTCAAGTATAATAAAAAATTAAAATAAATAAATAAATGGAAAAAAAGAATGCTTGTGATTTTTGCACATTGATTTTGTATCCTGAGACTTTGCTGAAGTTGCTTATCAGCTGAAGGGGATTTTGGGCTGAGACGATGGGGTTTTCTGAATATACAATCATGTCATCTGCTAACAGGGACAATTTGACTTCCTATTTTCCTAATTGAATACCCTTTATTTCTTTCTCCTGCCTGATTGCCCTGGCCAGAACTATGTATTCCAATTTCTTTGTTAAATTTATCTGATAGGATTGTGAATTTCTTCTTTGTGTTATCTTGAATTTCACTGAGGTTTCTCAAAACAGCTCTTTTGAATTCTTTTTCTGAAAGGCACATACCTCTGTCTTTCCACAATTGATCCCTGGTACCTTATGTTTGGTGAGGTCATGTTTTCCTGGATGGCCTTCATGCTTGTGAAAATCCATCAGTTTCTGGGCATTTAAAATTAGGTATTTATTGTCATCTTCACAGTCTGGACTTGTTTGTAACTGTCATTCTTTGGAAGGCTTTTCAGGTATTTGAAGGGACTTGGGTGTTATGATCTAAGTTTTTAGTCACTGCAGCCATATCTGCATTAGGGGGCACCCCAAGCCCAGTAATGCTGTGGCTCTTGCAGACTTGTAGAGGAAGAGTCTTGATGGTCTTGGATAAGATCTGGATGAATTCTCTGATTTACCAGGCAGAGACTCTTCTCTTCCCTTACTTTCTCCTAAACAACTAGAATCTCTTTCCTGTGCTGAGCTGTCTGGAGCTGGAGGAGGGGTGACACAAGCACAACTGTAGCCACCATAGCTGGGACTGAATTGGGTCAGATGTGAAACCAGCAAAGCAGTGGGTCTTGCCCAATGCCCATGGTATCCATTGCCTGGCTACTGCCTGCGTTTGCCCAAAGCCCTAAGACTCTACAGCCAGTAGGTGGCAAATCTAGCCAGGCTTGAGTGCTTCCATTCAGGACAGCGAGCTTCCTCTACCTCTGGGCAGGTTCAGTGATGACATCTGTGACAAGGGCCTGGAGGTGGAAACCTTAGGAATCTACCTGATGCTCTCTTCTACTGAGGCTGTTCTGGCACCCATGCTGCAAGACAAAGTTCTTCTCACTCTTCCCTCCTCTTTCCATAAGCAGAGGAATCTCTCTCCATGGTCATCACCACCCCAGTCCTGTGGTGAGTACTCCCTGGCTACTGCTGATGGTTCACTCAAGGCCCAAGGGTTCTACTGTCAGCTTGTGGTCAATGCTGCCAGGCCTGTGCCTCTCCCTTCAGGGGGAGTGTGCTCCCCTCCGCCCCAGGGCAGGTCCAGAAATCTTGTCCAAGTGTCACAGCTTAGAATTGGGAGCCCCAAGAGGCTGTTTGTTGTTCTACCTCACTGTGGCCAAGCTGGTACCTAAGCTCAAGACAAAGTTTCCTTCACTCTTACTTTTTCTTTCCTAAAGCAAAAGGAGTCTCTCCCCTAGCTACCACAGCTGGGAATGTGCTGGGTCACACCTGAAGCCAGCACGTCTTTGAGTCTCACTCCAGCCCACGATGATTCCTGCCTACCATTGCTGATTATTCAGTGACCAAGGGCTCTTTTTTAAAACTTTCAAGTTTTGGGCATATAGGTGGTCTTTAGTTATATAGATAAGATCTTTATTGGTGATTTTCCAAGATTTTGGTGTACCTGTCATCGCAAACAGTGTACACTGTAGCCAATATGTAGTTTTTTTTTTTTTTTTTTTTTTTTTTTTTTTTTTTGAGATAAGAGTTTCGCTCTGTCGCCCAGGCTGGCATGCAGTGGCACAATCTGCAACCTCTCCCTCCAGGGTTCAAGCGATTCTCCTTCCTCAGCCTCCCAAGTAGCTGGGACTACAGGCATGTGCCACTACGCCCAACTAATGTTTTGTATTTTTAGTAGAGATGGGGTTTCACTGTGTTAGCCAGGATGGTCTTGACCTCGTGATCCGCCTGCCTCGGCCTCCCGAAGTGCTGGGATTACAAGTGTGAGCCACTGCACCCGGCCACCAATATGTAGTTTTTATGCCTCACCAACCCCAACCCTTCTCCCTGAGTCCCTAAAGTCCATTATATCATTCTTATGCCTTTGCATTCTCATAGCTTAGCTTGCACTTATAAGTGAGAACATATGATATTTGGTTTTCTATTCCTGAGTTACTTCAGTTAGAAAATGGCCTCCGGCTCCATCCAAGCTGCTGCAAAGTCTATTATTTTATTCAGTTTTATGGCTGAGTAGCATCCCAAGGTGTATATGTACCACATTTTCTTTATCCACTCGTTGGTTGATGGGCATTTATGTTGGTTCCATATTTTTATAAGTGTGAATTATGCTGCTATAAATATGTATGTGCAGAGTCTTTTTCATGTAATCACTTTTCCTCTGGGTATTCAGTAGTGGGATTGCTGGATGATTGGTAGCTCTATTTTTAGATCTTTATCACCATAGTTTCCATAGTGGTTGTACTAGTTTACTTTCCCACTAGCAGTGTAAAAATGTTTCCTTTTCACAACATCCACACCAACATCTATTATTTCTTGATTTTTAAATTATGACCATTCTTGCAGGAATATGGTGATATTGCATGGTGGTTTTAATTTGCATTTCCCTTATAATTAGTGATGTTGAGCAGTTTTTTCCCATATGTTTGTTGGCTGTTGGTGTATTTTCTTTTGAGAATTGTCTATTTATGTCCTTTGCCCACTTTTTGATGAGATTATTTATTTCTTGCTGATGTGTTTGAGTTCTGTGCAGATTCTGGATATTAGTCCTTTGTCAGATGCATAGTTTGTGAATATTTTCTCCCACTCTGTGGGTTGTCTGTTTACTCTGCTGATTATTTCTTTTGCTGTGCAGAAGCTTTTTAGTTTAATTAGGTTCCATTTATTTATTTTTGGTTTTGCTGCATTTACTTTGACCAAGGGTTCTTTAGTCAGCAGGTAATGAATCCTGCAAAGACTAGATACTTCCCTTCAAGAAGTGGGTTCCCTTCTGGCCCAGGATGTGTCTAGAAATGTCTGGGACCTAGGGCCTAGAATGGGGACCTTGGGGCTCTGCCTGGTGCCCTATCCTACTGAGGCTGCACAGGTACCCAAGTTGCAAGACAAAGTCCTCTTTACTCGTCCCTCTCCTGTTCTCAAGTGCAAGGAAGGATCCCCTCCTGGAGCTGTGAGGTGTGCTGGCTAGGGTTGGGGGAGGGGTGGTGCAAGCACTTCCTTGGCTACCCTGGCTGGTGGCTCACTAGGTCACATGCCCCTAAGTCTAATGGCTGCAAGCCCAGCATAACATTAGCGCTTCCCAGGAATGGAACACAGGTTTCAGCCTCTGGGATGGGTAATTCCCCTCTGGCGTGGGCTGGTCTAAATGCTCCCTCTGTGAGTGCCAACTGAGAGCTGCAAAGTGTTACTTTCCACAGTGACAGGGCAGTGCTGAGTCCCAATGCAAAGTCACACAATCACTGCACTCTCTCTCCCCCAAGCACACAGATTCTCTCTTGTACAAGGAGGCAACTCCTGAGGGATGGGAGAGGGGTGGCACTGGTGATTCAAGACTGTCTTTCCTACCCTCATCAATGCCTCTTTCAGTAATATGAAGTTAGAACCAGATATTGTGATTGCTCACCTGATTTTGCTTTTCGTGAAGATGCTTTTTTTTTGTGTGTGTGGATAGTTGTTCAATTTGGTGTTCCTATGGGGAGGACAATTGGTGGGAGCTTCTGTTCAGCCATCTTCTTCCCCTATGAAAAATTAAATAAAAAAAAAGTTTTCCATATTTTCCCTGAGTCTTTTTAAATTTCATAATTTAATTTTTAAATATTTGATTCATCTAGAATTTACTGAGTGGTAGGTCTAGCTTTGCTTTTTTTCTTAACAGCTAGGTGTTTGAAACAACCATTTAAAAAACAAATCTAATTTAATTAGCTTGATTTAACCATTCTACAATGTGTACATATATCAAAACATTATGTATATCATAAATACATACATTTTTGTCAATTAAAACCATTAAAAAGAAAAAAGAAAAGAAAACAACTGTCGATTTCCTCCATTAGTTTGAAATGCCATCCTGGTGTTACATACTAAATTTCCATATATACTTATGTCTTTTATTTTGGTACAGCACGTTCCCAATTTTGTAAAGAAAATTTATTTCCTTTTGTATAGAAAAAACAGAGGAAAAATACATCATCATGTTTATATAAAATAAATGAAGCAGACCCTTGATGGTGAGCCTAACTGTGCTGGCCTATGTTGTTTTCCTAGTGTTTTAACCTATTATTTCTGTGGCAGATTCTGAAACCAACAGAAAATTGATATCAGATGATGCTTTAGTCCTTAGGGCCCTTGGTTGAAAGTAAAACATAACCGTCTTAAACTTAATGGCATAAATTTTGTACATTCTCTGCATACTGTCACTTCCGACAGGTCAGTATGTAGTGAAATACTTCAACATGATGAAACCAGTGCAACATTCAAGTTAGTTGGAATACACTCACTTTCCTTAGTTAAATCTCACATTATTTGAAAATGTTAGTTTATTACTAAAAAATCCATGCTAGCCTACAAGGCAAATAATAGCCTACTAAATATAACAGAGCCCAAACATCCCTATAATTCTACAAATTAATGGTTTCATGCATAGAGAACCCCTACCATGGTCAAGGAATCCAAATTAGTTATTTTTGCATGCCTTTCTAAAACTGAGTCCTTGAGGAGGCAACAGAAATTAGTGATGTTGAGCACTAGTAGTACTAATCCCACTGACAACCCTCCTATTTTAAAAATAATTGAGTACTTCTTCAGTTTTCTGTGTGGCACTGAAAGTTCACAGCTCTTTAAATACTTATGTAATGCCATTCTTGGGGGGATCTTTAAGAGTTAGCCTTCCTACTTCCCAAACACCACAAAAGAACTAAGCCACTAAATAAACAGTAACAGAAGTAACATCCTATGGCTTTACAGAGTGGCTTCTTTAGAATTGAGGCTAGGTAATATTCTAATTCATTTTTTTGCTGAGCAGCGATAGTTGTTGAGGTAACTCAATATTCTCATCCATTTAATGAACTCTGTTTTCACCGGCAAATACAACAGGACCAAAACCAGATCATCAGCCCAGTGGTTCCCCTGTAAACTCCTTGGCTAGGAGATGAGATAATTAACTGGATCTCTTTTCACACAAAAAACAGCTTCTATTTTGGAGAGGTGAATTTGTTCAGCAGATCTTGTTTGCTTTTTGTACCAGGTTTGATGGAGTCAAACTCCAATTACCCATGAATATTTCTCAGTTGGAGATATGATGGTTCCTTATGATTTTGCCAAAGGAAGCGTCTTCAATTACCTTACTATCATAAATATTAAGAGGAATGTACATGTTGACTTTTTGCCCATCTAATTCATTTGGGTGTCCTGTTGGGCCAACTGATAACTTGTCAGTAGGCTATCTTTCAAATTCTTTAAATGTTGAACGGAGAAATGTCAAGTCTTATTTAAATCTTTCCAAATACATTCCCTCAAACTATATCTTTCATGGTTGTTGGTAAAGAATAATTAGATGGGATTGAAAGTTGTATACACTCTTCTAAAGATAGGCTATATACAGCATTTCAGTTATCTACTGCTATGTAACAAACTAGCGAAAAGCGTGGTGAATCAAAACAGTTAATTACTATTTCACAGTTCTGTACATTGATCTTGTTTATCTCTGCAATTTTCACTTTCTTTCATGCAGTTGCAGGCAGAGAGTGGCACTAGAGTCATCCGAAGTTCAACTGGGCTGGACATTCAACATGGCTGCTTCCCTTGAATGTCTGGAGCCTCACTGTGGTTGGCTGGAACAGTTGGCCACTGGCCAGGTGAATCTCTGACTGGTCAAATTTATGAAATAGGAGAAATGGTTACCTCCATCTTTAGGAAATTTATTCTTATCTGGGTGTGATTTCAAGCCTCCCTCCAAGTTTTACGCACTTATAAGCCAACTACTTTATAAGGTCTGAGACACCTTTTAAGCAGATTGGAAGACAGGAACTCTAATAACATGCAATGTCTTTTCTTGTTGCTTAGAAGGGTATGCACAAATTTTTACTAATACTCCAAACTCAAGCCTTTGGCACAATGTTCTTCAATGTTTAGAAATTTGTATTTGTTTCATTAAAAATTAAGAAAATTTTCTTATGAGCTCCAGATGAGCTTACCCTTTAAAACATTTCTAAAAATAAGAAGCATGTCTTAATTGTTCCTTTGATATACTGTTGGAAATTAGATTGTAACTGTGTAGAACTTATTTTTTTCATATTCAGTTATTTTTCTTAATTGTCTAAACTTTTGCTTGCAAGGAACCATATGTATACAAATTACTTGTTTTTTCCAGATCTTGAAATCTAGGTTATTTTTACTATTTTAAACCCATTAAAATTTTTTTAAGTGTTACTGAAGAGTATCCTGTGGTTTTCACTGTAATTTTTTTTTCCAGGACACAAATTAATTGACACCTGGAGGAATTTAAAAAAAATAGATATAAATATGCTATGTTATAATTCAGTATAAGTTTAGTATCCAATCTCTTGCCTGACTGCTGGAGTTGAGACATAAATCTTCTTCTGCATCAGTGCTTCTCCAGATTCAGACTGGAATGTACACTATTAGCTCTCTTGCTCTTACTCCTTTGAACTATACCCCTGGCTTTCCTGGGTCTCCAGGTTGCAGTGGGACTTCACAGGATTTCTCAGACTCCATAATCAATTCAGCAACACTGAATCTAAACCAGATACGGCAATTTCAGCACTTAAGTGAGACCCCGGGGTTGGCACGCCAGGATCAAAACTGAGATGCACTTCTGAAATCGTCTTTGTTAAGAAGTTGAGGTGCCTGTGGAAGCTCAAGCCAACAGGAGATATCTAGCAAGTGTGCTGCTATTTGAACCTTAAGCCTTTATGGGAATTGTGTTGGAGGTTTACATTTGAATGAATGTAGCTGTTAGGGAGCAGAGCTGAAACACTGTTGGATGAAAACACACAGGGAAGATTGAGGAGAGCAACAGGAAGTCAGCATTTTAGAGATATTTGGAAGTTGAGAAGCCTTCAACGTTCACCGAGGAGGACTTGTCAGAAATGAAAAAATTGGGAGAGTAGGGTGTCTCTGGAGCCAGGAGAACAGAACGATGGTTTTTACACTGTGCTCCCCAAAGTCCCACTAGGGGTTACCACATTTTGTAATAGCAGAGAGGAGTAAATAGATGTGAGTCTACACCTCTCACTAAAATCAGAGCTCTGAATACACTAAAAAATCACTCCAGTGACTTTCATCTTTGATTGCAAGTATAAAAGATGAAGAAAATTTTATTCACTAGACCTTATCTTAGGAGAAAACTGCCTGATTTCGGGAAGAGAGACAAATCTCAAAATCATGCTCCAACAAAATAAGATGCTTAGTGAACTACTAAGCAGGAGAAGAAGAGATAAATTGTTTTGTTTCTGAAAAGAAAGAAGAAAAGAAAGAATGAACAAAGAATAAAGGGAGAAAAATGGGTAGCAAAAGAAAAGGCAGATCTTATGATGTGATTCTATGATTCAGATATAGTCAATAATGTTTCTACACATACAAATCTTTTTCTTTAAATAAATAACTGATGAAGGTTCTGAATTTTATGTTGTGCTAACATAGAGCAAAATAGAGATTTGTGCTAATATAGAGCACAAATTTTATGTAGTATACAGAGCAGATATTTGGAGAAAGTCCCATGATTATGTAATATTTGGGAATTCTAAGAGATCATGAAGAGGTTTTGAATTTTCACAGGCCAATGTATTTGAAATAGGACTTTTTATAGTAGCTCTGACCAGTAGAAATCTAATATGAGCCACAAAACACAAGCCACATATGTAATTTTAAATGTTATAGTTGTCACATATAGTTTACATGCCCCAACATTACAATCTTCACACTTGAATGATTTTTTTTCTAATATGCTTCACCTTAGTGGATGACCACCACTATTCTTAAAATTAAGTAAATTATATACCTGGGAGAATTTACTGTCTCCTTCACTCATCCCACACCATCTTCATAAATTAACGAATCCTCCCAAATACTTTTTAAATTTACCCCCTGTGGTAGACACAATAATGGCCCACCAAAGATGTCCACATCTTAATCCCTGAAGCCTGTGAATATATTTCCTTAGATGGCAAGAAAAGACTTTGTAGGTGTGATTACGTTGAAACTCTCGAGATAAGGAGGTTATTCTGGATTATCTGGATGAGCCGAACCCAATGTAATCACAGGGTCTTTGTAAGAGGGAAGTGGAAGTATCACAGACAGAGAAGGTGATGTGACAACAGAGAGAGAAGGCAGAGGGACTCAAGGAAGAGGACTTGAGCCAAGGAATGCAGGAAAACTGGAAAAAACATTGAAATAGATTTACTCCCCTAAAGTAACAAGAATAAACACAGCTCTGCTGACATTTGGGGTTTAGCCTTATAGATCCATTTCAGACTTCTGACTTCCAGAACTAGGACACCTAGGTGTGATAAGGTGGGGAAGAGGTAGAGATTGCTTTTTTGCATGCCTAGTGTTTGCTTCCATGTAAGAGCTACATTAAAAAAATACTCCTGGCCTCCTTCTAGAACAGCAGTGTCTTAATCTTATTGGCACACCTGGATGATACCAAATTATTCTTTTAAGGAAATCAATATATCACTAAAAATGCATAGAGAAACATCTGGCAATAACATTTCAGGGCTGTGGAGCTACAGTATAAGTACATATGTGTTGGTATGCACACATCTGACTTTTATGTTTGGAACTGAAGCCAGCCATCTTCCCTAGGACAAATCTTTAATCTGCTAAAGAAACACAAGAACATGATTTACTTTCAGCTAGCCATTTATAATGATCCAGTTTTCTTCACTTGATCAAAGGAATATAATCTAATACTTGAAAAATGGGGTCAAAACAGCATTCTGAGGAAAATATTTACTGCAAATATTTATAATTGTGTAAGAAGAATCATTCTTTTTAAAATTCAAACTGTGTTTTAACTTTAGAAGTCTTTACTAGATCTTAAAATCACAATTAAATATTTGAGACTCTATGTAACCCCCCAAATAAAAATAGTATATTAGTTGCTTTAAACAGTATTCATCACTTTTACTTTTTATGTTATAATAAACTTACGTATATAAAAATTTAAATGTACAGCACATGTAGTTGTGTGTGTGTGTAGCATTGTAAAAATATGAGGAAAAATTTTACTTAGTATAAAAACATGCATATATAAGTGTGCAGGAGAGTTTTTGAATTAAAACCTGCTTTACATAATACCATTTTGAATGAAAATTATGGATATTGATTCTCTGATTAAAGGAACTCTGTCTTCTCAAAGAAAAAAAAAAGTTTCGTGTCATGGCTGGTTTTGAATCACCTGGCAGGAAGGATTTTTTTGTAAGAATTAGGCTGCACGTTTTACATTTAGGCTGATCATGCCACCTTTGCTGCCATCTGGCTTGATGTGATATCCAGCATATCTAATTCCAGCACCTGGAAGTTTAAAGTGCTTTCTTTCTAAAGAAAAATAATGCTCCATCTACATCTATAGGTTTGTGAGATGGGGGAGCACATGTGACAAGAAACATTTCCCAAAGAAAGATTGAAAAATTCCAAGGACTTATTCCTAAATTAGGTTCTAATGATCACTCTCCTTTTCCCATTCATCTATGAGATTTTTCCCAGACTTGAGCACTTTGGTTAAAAAAAAAAAAAAAAAAAAAGCCCAACTAAACAACTATGTTGTTCTAAAGACTTGCTAGCTATTCTTTTCTGTGGCCAATATTTCCTTGGTCACCACATCAGTGCAAGCATGATTTAACTGACAGGTAAAATAGTAATATTTATAAAGACTCTATGTGTAGAGGAGAAGACATTGATAGTACACCAATGATTTTGAACATAGACTCTGGAGAGAGCTAGATGCTAATTTTGACTCCTTAACTTAACCATCTGACCTTGAACTAGTTACTTAGTCTCTAGACCTCAATTTCCTCATCTGCAGAATGTGAATAATGAATGTTCTTGTGCAAATTAAATCTGTATACAGTAGATATTGTCATTTGTTCCTTCAGATCCACTGTCCACCTGCTACTCCTTAGTCCCCCTCCCAAGGAGGCTGACCTGCATGGACCACTAGAGGCTCCCTTGTCCTTTGCTTTTTTTTTGGTTTAGCCAATAGGGTGCCCAGAGAGAAGATGAGAGGGAGGGCTGAGAGTGAAGTTGGGGATTTATTCTGAATGCTTGCCCTGCAGCATTGCCTTAGGCTGTCACTATTCCTCCCCAGAAGCTTTCTAGGTGACTCTCTCCTTCTGTGTTCTGGAAAACTACTCCCTACCCTCTTCCCTTCAGGCTTAAGGACAGGTATTGCCTGCTATTACTAGCTCCAGGGCACAACATCATCTCTACAACCTGCCACATCTTTGCAAATAATCCCTTTATTAAACTTTCCTAAGAAGATCCCAATTTAACCATGTCTCCTTGTTTTTGTTTTTCTGGGATGTTGATTGGTACAATATGTGTTTACCATACTGCCTTGCACAAAATAAATGTCCAACACAGTGATATTTATCATTAAGAAGACTGAAAGCATGTAATCATTCTTACAATAGCTGTACAACTGGTATGCTGAACAAGTGTGGTGCTTGGATTGTGACAAAAACACAGCCTAAATAAAAATAATCTTACCACTATGTGTTTAAACTTCATTTGGTGATGATAATTTTCTCTCCGTGGAGGAAAACTCTAGAAGTCCCGTGATTACTCATTCTTTTTTTTTTTTTTTGGATGAGCACTGGGACTTTATTACACAGCACGGCACTTGTGACTACGGGAGGGGTGGGCAGAAATACAGGCCGAAACATTCCACGGTCCAGGGACGGCTGGTCATTCAGAAAGTGTGTGTTTCCAGAACACTCAGTAGTAAGACCCTCTGAGGTTGTTCCGGGGGGTTGGGCCGGAAGCGGTAGGCGGGCATCATCCTCTTGCGGAAGGCCTAGTACTCGTTGTACTCCTTGGAGAGAGCGGCCGGCTGGTCAATGCGGAAGCCGGCGCCAGCCACTGCGGTGGTGCCCTTGTTGACCGGATTCTTGATGCCCTGGCTCTCCGAGCCCAGCCCCTCGCCCTCCTTCCAGCCCATCTTCATCAGCATCTGGTAGCCGATATTCTCCTCCGTCAGTTTGAACTCCTCGTACTCCGAGTAGTCAGGCTCGCGGCCCTCCTTGAAGGTCTCCCTAAACTTCTCCAGCTTGTCTGGAGGCAGGAAGTCTGGGATGAAGTGCTTGCCCAGGCCCATCTTCGTCAGCTGGTCGGCCCATTACCTCATGTTGTTCATCTCCATGCGCTGCAGCTGGTGCTCCCAGGTGACCAACTCGCTGTTCACCTCTTCGTCGCTGTGGTAGCCGTGCTGGTGCTGCTGCACCGCCTTCTCCCACAGCAGCTGCATGTCCTGCAAGGCCCGCTTTTGCTGCAGGATCATGTCGTACATCTGATGCATCTCCTGCTGGTCCTTCAGCTGCTGCTTCTGGGAGCCCGATAGCTCCGTGAGACCCACTAGACCCACGGACTTCCAGTTCTCATAGCTGAGCCCCTTGAGGTCCTGAACTGACAGAGGTGAGGGAGAGTCAGCCACGTCCCTCTGCACCAGCTCAGCAGGTGAGAGCTCTACTTTGTTCTCTTCAGGCCTCCGCCGGCTCTTCGGCTCTTCGGCTTCCTTTTGACGGTGGCTGCGGAGGCTGGCTTCCCGGGGGCGCCTGGAGCAGGGATGATGGGGGGCACAGGCGAGGACGAGGCGGGGCAGGTGATTGTCGGGGGCGAAGGCCCTGACAGGGCCTCAGGAGGGGACCTGCGCTTCAGGCCGGGGTCGGGTGCCGTGAGGGTGCCTGTGGAGCCGGCCTTGGCTTTCCGGAACTCCTCCAGCTTCTGTTAGTAGCAGTTGGACCCTTGGCTGTTGGGCTCGTACAGAAAGCTGAACGCCTGGGTTTTCGCGGTTGTTCTGGAGGGCGATGGTTTCCACCTCGGGATCCCCGCCCGTTATGAACCTGGCCAACTTTTCTGCAAGGTTCTTGACCTCTTCGTCCTCTGGGGGTGAAACTTTCTGAGAGGCTGCCTGCAACTTCCGCGCTTCCTTTCTTATCTCAGCCACCTCCTTTCTGTAGTAGAGGAATTGCCTGCTATTCTTACCGTGCAAAAATGGAAACGCCGGGTTATCCCTGTAGTCCTCCATAGTCGCTTTTTCTAACTCGGGGCCTGCTTCTGCCACAAATCGGCCAGTTTCTCTATCACTTTCTGAGTCTCAACTCCCTCTGGGGGTGAAACTTTGATCTCCAGCCACTGCTCCTAGTCCTCTTCCTCATCCTCGCCGTGGGACTGGAAGACACTCGGGCGGTGAGCCACGGGCAGTTGCTTGGCGTGCGAGTAGCTCTTCACTGGCCTGGCGGGTTGGCCAGCCCTAGGCCTGTCCACCTGCTGATGAGGAGGGACCTCTTCCCGGCGCGGGAGGTAGGCATGCTGGGAGGGGCACTGGGTGCACTGGCATTGGGGGTGGGGGGCATTTGTGCTGGTCTGTGCCTTCTGCAACTTCAGAAATTGCTGCAGGAAGCTACCGTCGTTGGCCAACTTGTTTGAAACGCAGGAAGAGTTGTGTGCATTTGTGATTTCACCAGGATATGGGGGCTGTGGGCTGACCACCTGATTCTGCTTGACTTTCTGTTCCATTTTGGCTTCAATTTCCCCTTTCTTCTGAGCGATGAGCTCTTCCTGGTGAAGGATGTTCATGTTCATTTTTTCAGATTTAGGGGGAGAAACCCCAAACCACCGGTTAGCCTTTCCTGCAACATCCCGGTTGTCCATCTTGAGACTCATCCAATCCCACAATCTCTCTACTCAGTCTTATGTGACAATCCTACAGTCACTTTAAGACATGAACACACTCACAATTCAGTAATTAGAATGTCCTGACCATGGGATAACATCTGACCTTGGTCGCCTCTTCTCCTGTATCCCAGGTTGTACCCTGCTCCAGGCTGCTGCCTGCTGTAGGGACAGGGTGAGTTCCTGGCTGTCCTTCATCTCATCTTCCTATCTCACAAACTGCTGTCTTGGAACTGCCAGTGTTAAGGGTAGGAGAGAGCAGAGGTGTAGGGGAGGGCACTGCTTGGCTAGGAAGCTTCAACTTCTCTGGACATATGGATGTTAGTTAAAGCTGATGCTCCAGGGTGGGCCTGGAGATGATGAAGCTGATGCTTCTCTCCTGGGTTCTTCTTGAGCTCTTCAGAGGTTTCTTACTGGGCCCTTTCTTACGCAGTTCCCTGGACTCAGATGGATTGCTTCCTGGGCATCCACCACACACCTCAGCCTCTTTCTGCTCTTCCTTCTTGCAAATAGTCCTGTTGACTAAGAAGGAGGAAAACCTCTCCCCGACACTCTCTCCCTCCTGACACACACCAGATGTGAAACGCAAAGCATTGTTTGGCTCAGGCCCGATGCAGTAGTGGTCTCTTGGCTTCTCCATCCAAGCAGTTAATGAACTTCCAGACTTCTTAGTCCCCAACCCACTTGAGCTTCATCAGGCCAAGTCAGGCACCAGTCTTCCATGTCTCCAATAGCAGGGAGCACATTTCTAAGCTGTTGCAGGGGTTCCCAGAGACTTCCCAACTAGGTCTGGGAACAGAAGGCAGTATACTTCAACCCATCCTCTAAAGTATTAGAGATGAGGAGAGAAGAGCCCTCTCTGAAGAGATCTTATTACCGTATCCTCAACCTACCAGCATCTCCAATCTCTTTTATGTCCTTGACTGGACTGAGGGATCCAAGAGTCAGAAACAAGTTCTGGTAGGGCTCTTACTTGGTACAGCTGAATAAGATGAGTATTTGGTGTATGATGTCTATCACATCAGCCTCATTGCAGAAACACATCTTTTACAATATTAGCCAACATAGTTTAGTGTTTTTTTTTTTTTTTTTTTTTTTTTTTTTTTTTTTAGAACAAAACCTTAATAATTGGGATGTGGCTAGAAGAAGAGAGTTTTTTGATTAGTAGTTTGATGATGGTATTTATATTATTTTTCTTCTGCCTACATTTGTCTTTTTTTTCTATGAATTTGAACCTAGGATAGAGAGCTAGAACAAGGGCCAAAGTGGGGAGTGATAATACTACAAGCATCTAGAATGACTGATATTGACATCTGGTGCTAGATGCTGTAGGGGAGGCATAGACAGAGGGAGGGGGCATCCTGCACTCTGGGATTTATAATGCAAAGAGAGAATCTCTTATAATGTAAAGGGAGATACTTACAAAGTAGAAGGGAATCAGTGACTTGATTGTGGTAATGGTTGCACAACTCTGTGAACATATTAAGAACCATTGGATTAGTCACTTTAAATGGGTGCATTGTATGATATATAAATTATATCTCAATAAAGCTGTTAAAAAAGAAAAGTAAGACAAAGTGGGAACTAAGAGAAAAGAAAGGGTTCATTCAATCTGGAGAGTCTGGGGCCAGAGCACACTATTGTTATGTGAGTCTTTAGGTCACAGAAGATCAAAAGAAGAGGCTGATTTAAAACATGGCTCTTTTTGTGGGATCAGTGTGTAGCTCAGCTGATAAAAGAGACTTCCCTGAAACCCCTTTAAGCCTGCAAGCACCATCTCTGCATTTTTTTTCTCTAGTGCATAAACAATGATGGAAAAGGGCCTGTCTTTTCTTACAGCTGGATGTGGCAAGCAGCTATTTCGCCTTATAGACTGGTAAAAAGTGGAACTGAGACCACAGATACGATGATTGTGGAGTCTGTTTGCCATCCTAGGCTGTCAGTAGAAGAAGCAGGGTGCTAGAGAGAATGAGGGGATAAGACATAGAGCAGTTCAGAGCTCTTAGCATTCTTTGAAGGTGATGTTAAATGTTCCAGGAAACTGAATGCTTTTAGAGAGAGATGGAAGGGTGCATCTGTTAAGAATTAAAGTGAAGAGGTCTGACTCATCTGTGTCTCACATGAAATTTAAAAACTTTTTCCTTTATTATGTAAATTTTAAAACATACACAAAATAGGGAGAATAGAATAATAACTTCCCATATAGCCATTGCTGTGAGAGGAGGGTTCCATAACTTGTTGAAATAACTACACTTTGCCTTATCCTTTTACTCTGCAAAAATAATATTCAAAAAAATGTAATGACACTGAAACAGAAATGTACTATTTAGTATTCTGGCACAGATGTCCATTTTAATTTCAGATTATGATAAAATCACATGTGCAATTTTTTTTTGTTATTCAGTTTGAAAACATAATGTCTTTGATAAATCTGATTGAATGGGTAACTTTATTCTTCCATTCATATATTAAAAAGTTTTGGCTGGGCGCGGTGGCTCACGCCTGTAATTCCAGCACTTTGGGAGGCCGAGTCGGGCAGATCACGAGGTCAGGAGTTCGAGACCAGCTTGGCCAACATGGTGAAACCCCATCTGTACGAAAAAATACAAAAATTAGCCAGGCATGGTGGCACGTGCCTGTAATCCCAGCTATTCAGGAGGTGAGGCAGGAGAATTGCTTGAACCCGGGAGGCAGAGGTTCCAGTGAGCTGAGATTGCACCACTGCATTCCAGCCTCGGCAACAGAGCAAGACTCCATCTCAAAAAAAAAAAAAAAAAAAAAAAAAAAAGGTTTTAAGCACATGGAATTAAATATATCATTCTCAAATCTTACAACACTTGATTTGCATTAGACCACAGGTTTAATTGCATCAAAGGGCAAACAAGTGATATACTTAGACTTCCCATTTTATCAGCATATAATATCTTTTCTAAATTATTCAGCAGTTGATTCCCCAGATTTCTTCATTCGTTTTTCCTTTTGCTTCCCTGTGAACTTTTAACTTCAGTCATTCATTCATCAAAGAAGAACTTTATCAAGAAGGAGAATTAAAGCAAAACAATCTATTTTGCCCCTCTGCCATTCTTTTTGTTGTTGTTGTTGTTTTTTGTTTTTGAGACAAGATCCTGCTGTATTGCCCAGGCTGGAGTGCAGTGGTGTGATCATGGCTCACTGCAGCCTTGACTTCCTGGGCTCAAGTGATCTTCCCACCTCAGCCTCCCAAAGTGCTGATATTGCAGGCATGAGCCACCTTGCTCAGCTATTTTGTCACTCTTTATCATCTTTAGGAAAATATCTGGAAGAACTAGTAATTAAATCTCCAAAAGGCACTAATCTATAGCAATTTTGCCTCTCACCTCAAGTGGGAGTTTGGAGTTGTCCATGAGAATTAATCCCTGTTAGGGAGGATGATCAACAGGTCAGTGTTAGGGAGCAACATCAGGAGTCTGGAGGGCAAAGACAATGGGATTCCCAGGGTTTACCCCCTTGCAACAGGACCCAGTGGACAGATGGAGAATGAGAACCTAGCGAGCACTTCTCTTTGTCCACCCTCTCATCACCCCCAGGTAAGGAACTGAAGGTTCTAGCACGGAAGTCGAGGCTGAACTGTGGTTACATAGTTTGAGTCAATACAGCAGTTGCAAGACCATGATAGTGGACTCAGGCCTCAAACCTGAAACCAGGTCTACATTGGCAGATTATTTCTAAATGTCATGAGTCAGTGGAATGAGGCTTTCTCTGATTCCTTAGAAGGGTGGCAAGGCAGAGCATGATTTTCTGTGCCCTGCAAATAAAGTCTAAGAAAGGCTGAGCTTTCTGGTTCTCTTTTTTTCACCAAAAACTTTTTATTGGCCTTTTGGGTAGAAACGGGTTTATTTGTCAGGAAGGATGATTCCATCATACTTATGCTCGAAGCAACGCATGGTCTCCTCTTTGCTGAGTCTGTGTTTGGCCCCAATGCAGCCTGTTCTGTGCTTCTTGTCTGTGATGCTGAAACCTGGCCTACCCAGCACCACACAGAAGTCCAGGCCATAGATACCAATGCTTGGGTCATATATGATACCCAAATCGATCTGTTCCTGGATCCCAAAACCAAAGTTTCTAGTATCTGAGAAGTTATTTTTTCTTAACTCATACTTCTGCACCTTTGGATCCCTCTCCAAGATTTCTTCTGCCTTGAACCCTTGAACTGTGCAGTGAATAGCAATCTTTTCATTTCTCTGCATGCCAAAGGATCTGATTGTATCTAGCTCTGCAAAACACAGGGGTCTGCCCTGTGAGCTGCTCCAACACCTTGGCTGCTCAGGTCACTCTGTCTCCACTCTCCTCAACACAGATGTTGAGGCAGAGCTTTCAGATGTGAAGTTTCCACATGGGGTTGTCCTTTTTGCCTTGATCTGCCATGATGGAGAACAGGAAGAGCTCTGGTTCTCTTAAAAGAACTTTGGCAAACATCAAATGGGATATATTTTGGGGAGCTTCAGAAGCTCTACATCAGTCTCTGATTAGGCAAGAAATATCTATATATGAAAAACCTGTAAATAAAATTTGCAGTTCATTCAACTTCAATGCAGCAAATTATATCCTTGATATTTGGAAAATCCTAAAGATGTTTGAAAAGCAGTCTATTAGTGGGATAGCCATTCAATTCTAGAGTCTTTTAGTAATAAGATTGTATTTGAGTGGGGCTACCTGTAGGGTAATGACATAATCCTCATTGCAAAATATAAGCAACTGCAGAGGCAAGAGCTGCCATCAAGAATTATATGCTCCTAAGAGTGCCAAGTGCTTTAAATTTTTTCTTCCTTTTACAGTGACACAGAAAGAGAGAAATCTCTTTTAATATCTCCATGAAATATTAAAATGTTGTCAGGGTCTTCTAAAAGCCCCCAAAAATCTGTGCTTTCAGAAGTATGTTAGCCATAGTACTCAGAATCACATAGCTACCACCATGGTGTTCCCATAGACTGGCCACATACCCTTTAAGTGGAGAGAGAATGTGGCCAGAAGTGTTACTTCTTTTGGTTGCTGGAAATGAAAATGAGAACAATCTTACAATTTCAGAATTAGTCAGCAGGAGCCCACTTTTTTCCTAAGCATTTCTTTATTTGTGGATTTTCAGAATGGTACAATTTAGAGATTCAAATATGAAGCCTTGCTTTCTCTACCGGAGAAAGGAAAAGATACACCTATATCCTGCTGTATATAATCTCCTTCAGAGGAGATTTCAGCTTTTTTTTTTTTTTTTTTTTTACCTATAAGAAACATATATATATATATATATATATTTTTAAAATTTATTTATTATTATTATACTTTAAGTTGTAGGGTACATGTGCATAACGTGCAGGTTTGTTACATATGTATACTTGTGCCATGTTGGTGTGCTGCACCCATCAACTCATCATTTACATCAGGTATAACTCCCAATGCAATCCCTCCCCCCTCCCCCCTCCCCATGATAGGCCCTGGTGTGTGATGTTCCCCTTCCTGAGTCCAAGTGATCTCATTGTTCAGTTCCCACCTATGAGTGAGAACATGCGTTGTTTGGTTTTCTGTTCTTGTGATAGTTTGCTAAGAATGATGGTTTCCAGCTGCATCCATGTTCCTACAAAGGACACAAACTCATCCTTTTTGATGGCTGCATAGTATTCCATGGTGTATATGTGCCACATTTTCTTAATCCAGTCTGTCACTGATGGACATTTGGGTTGATTCCAAGTCTTTGCTATTGTGAATAGTGCTGCAATAAACATACGTGTGCACGTGTCTTTATAGCAGCATAATTTATAATCCTTTGGGTATATACCCAGTAATGGGATGGCTGGGTCATATGGTATATCTAGTTCTAGATCCTTGAGGAATCGCCATACTGTTTTCCATAATGGTTGAACTAGTTTACAATCCCACCAACAGTGTAAAAGTGTTCCTATTTCTCCACATCCTCTCCAGCACCTGTTGTTTCCTGACTTTTTAATGATCGCCATTCTAACTGGTGTGAGATGGTATCTCATTGTGGTTTTGATTTGCATTTCTCTGATGGCCAGTGATGATGAGCATTTTTTCATGTGTCTGTTGGCTGTATGAATGTCTTCTTTTGAGAAATGTCTGTTCATATCCTTTGCCCACTTTTTGATGGGGTTGTTTGTTTTTTTCTTGTAAATTTGTTTGAGTTCTTTGTAGGTTCTGGATATTAGCCCTTTGTCAGATGAGTAGATTGCAAAAGTTTTCTCCCATTCTGTAGGTTGCCTGTTCACTCTGCTGGTAGTTTCTTTTGCTGTGCAGAAGCTCTTTAATTTAATGAGATCCCATTTGTCAATTTTGGCTTTTGCTGCCATTGCTTTTGGTGTTTTAGACATGAAGTCTTTGCCCATGCCTATGTCCTGAATGGTACTACCTAGGTTTTCCTCTAGGATTTTTATGGTATTAGGTCTAACATTTAAGTCTCTAATCCATCTGGAATTAATTTTCGTATAAGGAGTAAGGAAAGGATCCAGTTTCAGCTTTCTACTTATGGCTAGCCAATTTTCCCAGCACCATTTATTAAATAGGGAATCCTTTCCCCATTTCTTGTTTCTCTCAGGTTTGTCAAAGATCAGATGGCTGTAGATGTGTGGTATTATTTCTGAGGACTCTGTTCTGTTCCATTGGTCTATATCTCTGTTTTGGTACCAGTACCATGCTGTTTTGGTTACTGTAGCCTTGTAGTATAGTTTGAAGTCAGGTAGCGTGATGCCTGCAGCTTTGTTCTTTTGACTTAAGATTGTCTTGGAGATGCGGGCTCTTTTGTGGTTCCATATGAAATTTAAAGCAGTTTTTTCCAATTCTGTGAAGAAACTCATTGGTAGCTTGATGGGGATGGCATTCAATCTATAAATTACCTTGGGCAGTATGGCCATTTTCACGATAGAGATTTCAGCTTTATAGATAAGTCAGAATCTCCTTTTCCTTTCCAGGGTTCGATTTCCACAATACGCAATAATTTTAGGGCCTGAAAAAAATGACAATGTCCTCTCTTTCCTGAAGCACTTTTTGTAGTGGAAGACCTTTTTTACTATAATATTTTGTAAGTGTGGGCTTGGGAGAGAGAAAAAGAAGGCAGAGAAAAAAAAATCTAAGTAATTGTTCAGAATGTGTCACTTATCATTATTTTCAAATACAAGTCCTGTCCTTGGAGCTGTTCTCTTTTTTCACTGATTTCCTAGAAACATATGAAAAAGAAGACGAGCCTGCTTATATAGTTTAAAGTTTCTTATTTCATTTTTCATATCCTGCTGCAGATCACACCCACCGTTTCTCCAGGGTGGTGTTTGAACAGATATCCTCTGTTTAATATGTGCTCCATTGTCATTGTTGAGAAGACAATGATTCCCGTGTCTTCTGCATCCAGGTGACACAGGGCAGATTGAATGCATCACCAAACAATGCACATCTCCTTTTCTATGATCATTTATTGTTGGAGAAGGAAGATACTTATTTTTATATTTGAGGGAACTGATGTCCAGAGCTGAAAAGTGATACATTTAGAGGTCAATGGCTAGTTTGCAGTACAGTCAGAATGACTGCAATGACTGCCCAGATATCTTGACCCTTTGTTTAGTGCTTATTTCCCCATCTTGTATCCATAAGCCTCTTTAGTGGCACACTTTTATTTGCTCTATCTACCTGAGGCTCTGGGTTCTCATATTGAGGACCTGCTTCCTGCCTTGGCAGAAAGCCTGCCCTGACCTGCTCTTCTGTCAAAGCCTCCTGGCAATCTCCTTGCCTCTGGCTACATGCAGTAGCTTCCTTAAACATCTCTGTGGCTTCCCAATCAACCTCTAGTTCTGGTGCTATTTGTGACCCCTCTTCAATCTGCCTGATTCCCAAATTACTGCTTTGCTTTAGAATTTTTTGTTTTTCTTCTGAGATGGAGTCTCACTTTGTTGCCAAGTCTGGAGCGCATTGGCCCTATCTCGGCTCACTGCAACCTCCACCTCCTGGGTTCAAGTGATTATCCTGCCTCAGTCTCCCAGGTAGCTGGGATTAGAGGCGTGTGCCACCATGCCCTGCTAATTTTTGTGTTTTTAGCAGAGACGGGGTTTCACCATGTTGACCAGGCTGGTCTCAAACTCCTGACCTCAGGTGATCTCACCTCCTTGGTCTCCCAAAGTGCTGGGATTACAGGTGTGAGCCACCACCCCCTGCCTTTGCTTTAGCTTTGACATGTGGAGGGGAAGGAGGGGACACCTATCCTCTTCCTTATGCAACTAGGAATCTTCTCCTCAAGCTTTCTCTTCCCAGGAGTGGAGAGTGTTTGAGTCTCTTCTGCTCCTCTCTACCTCAGCGCTCAATTCTCCCCAGGGAGAAGGAGGGGTGGAGCTAATTGATCAGGCAATTTTACTAGCGAGTGTGATCAATATGCCTTGTGGTGGGGAAACTGGCTCTGTCCTGCCTCTCTTTGACCTGAGGTGCTGTACCTGCCTCTCTTTGACCTGAGGTGCCGTGGGCCTGCTCACATCTCCGGCCTCTTTTTTTTTTTTTTTTGTCTCCTCTGTCACTCACCCAGGCTGGAGTGCAGTGGTACGATCTTGGCTCACTGCAAGCTCCACCTCCCGGGTTCATACTATTCTCCCACCTCAGCATCCCAAGTAGCTGGGACTACAGGCGCCTGCCACCTCGCCAGGCTAATTTTTTTGTATTTTTAGTAGAGACAAGGTTTCACCGTGTTAGCCAGGATGGTCTCGATCTCCTGACCTTGTGATCTGCCCGCCTCGGCCTCCCAAAGTGCTGGGATTACGGTTGTGAGCCGCCATACCTGGCCATCTCTGGCCTCTTAATTTAACTCTCTAAATGCAGTGTTCTCCAGGTGTTCACGCATGCAGCAGGATGCTGTCTTCCTTGAAGCTGGCTGAGTAAGTAGATTTGGTGTGCTCTACAGACTGCATTCCCCATAGTTTGGACCAAGATTTAGGAAGAGTCAGGAGCATTATTTTATCCCAAGGTTTAAAATGTATTCTTCCTCACAGCTGACAGTTGGGCCCTGTGTGTTGGAAGTTATTAGGTGCTGGCCCAGCCATTAATACAGCTGACACTGTGATTCCTGTTTGGCCATCCATTCTTTGTAGGACTTCTCCATTAGTTAGAACTTTTGTGGGTAGAAAAGTAAGCTTTAGACTCCCAAGTGTCAAAGATCTGCAATGTTGGGTTGTTTCTCCTGGTTACCTGGTTGTCGGAGGATAAATTCCCTGTCTCCTATACAATTTTTGGTCTGTCATTAGCTCCCATTTCACTACTCAATTCACATTAATCAAAAACCATTTTGAAAAAATTGATTTAACAAGGAAAATAAATGATGTTTACTTAATACTTTTATACACTCTTTATCATACTAGCTGTTGCATTCAGATTGTCTATTACCTGTAACAACATAGTGAAGGGATATTAATATACCCATTTTAGATAAAAAAAACTTAGGCCCAGAGGGGGAAAGTCTCAAAAGGTCATTCAGAGCCACTCAAGATATCCCCATTTGTCCAGTAGCTATTATGTGCCAGGCATAGACCTAAATGTTTTACAGAGAGTATTTTGTTTATTATTTACCACCTCAAGTGTTGCCGGGGAGACATTATAATCTCTGAGAAATTAACAACTTGCCAAGGAACATATATCAAAGGAAGGATGGAGAGAGAACTGGAATTCACATCTTTCTGGCTCTAAAACTGCAAGTTCTTCCTAACATTTCAGGGTGCTTTCCCTTTACAAGTGCTCATTTTTCAACTAGATTTTTGAACTGTTAGGGAGACAAGTTTATTGTTTCAGGCCTGCACAGAATTGATAGTAGCAGTTAGAGTTCAGTTTCTCTCTCTGCCTTCCCATCAACTTCTCTCCCATTTCTGGGAATGGGGACAGAGAATTTAGAAAATTTATAGGTATACAATGTAATTTTGTTTGGAAAAACCTTTAGATGATTGAAATCTCTTTAAAAAACTGTACCTTCACCTTTCAGATTTCTGCCCAATGACAAGAACTATGGCTGGCTGTGTGCTCTTAGAGTAAGCGCTAGCTTTCATATTCCTGGCACATGGCCCTGGTTTGGTACTTCCTGGTGTCTTGTCCCAATTACGGGCTCCTCTGCCATTTACAACCCTCTGGTGAAAGACCAGGTCACTTCCCAAGAAGCAAATTATTTGATTAAGCAAGTATTGATGTAAAATTTGTAATATACACATGTAGAAAAATATCAAATTACTAGCTGCACAAGTTTTGCCTTTTCTTTTTGCATTTTGTAATTTGTTTGATTGTCAAACTTGGAGGAGATAAAATGGACAGTAGCAACATTTCCATTGGAAGAAAGATTTCTGAAGAGCTTATAAGGAGGTAAATTTGAGTGGTAGGATGTTCCTTACATTTGTTTAACAGTAGGCAACACATTTAAAGGTGCAGCAAGTTAATATGTACTGGGAAGAGCAAAGGTAAGAGATTGAAGGGTTCAGGTTGTCTTTGAAGATAAAAATGGGAAGTCTGAAGATGAAGTTGAGGTCCTAAGAGAGGGGGAGGAAAAAGTGAGGTGTGAGAAACATTATTCAAACTACACTAGGTCTACAATGAAGTGACCAATAGATTTGACTTCTAAAAGTAAAAGTGAAAATAATGCCAACATAGCTAGGTTAGGGGCAGTTTATTTGCTTCTTTGTTAAATTCTATCACAAGCTAGTTGCCAGTGGGATAGATACTAAAGAGGAGATATACTACATGACAACTCATTGGATAATCATACTAATAATCTGTTTTTCCTAGAGTAAATAAATTTATTTTTAGACTTATAAAGCTGGTTTATTGAACAGTCTGAACTGAGTGTGTGTGGGGGAGTAGAGTAGTTTTAATTTTCTTTCCTTATTCCTGTCTTGATACATCTTCTTTCTAGTCTCATTATTTTGACCCTTTACAACCTCTTGGGAAGATTCACAGCATTCTGATTGCTTTGAGTGTTTCAAAAATCTAGTACATGCCAGTTTAATCCACATGAAAGCTTTAAGCTCATCCTATGTGACACTCTGCCATGGTTCAAGATTTCAGGATAGTATGGAGGTTCCTCAAAAAACTAAAAATAGAACTACCATATGATCCAGCAATCCTAGTTCTGGGCATTTACCCAAAGGAAAAGAAATCAGTATATCAAAGAGACATCTGCACTCCATGTTTATTACAGCACTATTTGGAATAGCCAAGATATGAAATCAACGTAGGTGTCCAACAACAGATGAACAAATGCATACACACACAATGGAACACTATTCAACCATAAAAGGAGTGAAATTTTATCATTCATGGCAACATGGATGGAAATAAATGACATTACGTTAGGTGAAATAAGCTAGTAACAGAAAGTTAAATACTGCATGTCTTCACTCAATATGGAAGCTAAAAAAATTTTGATCTCATAGAAGTAACAGGTCAAACAGAAACTACTAGAGGCTGGGAAAGGCATGGAGAAGGAGGAATAGAGAGACTTGTTAAAGGATATAAATTACAGCTAGATAGGAAGAATAAGTTCTAGTGCTGTGTAGATGTAGAATTACTATAGTTAATAATAATATATAGTTTCAAATAGCTAGGAGGATATTGAATGTTGCCAACACGAAGAAATGATAAATTTTGGAGATGATGGATATGCTAATTACCCTGATTTGATCACTATACATTACATGTGTCACTACATCACTATGTACTGCTGTACACAGTGGCTCACATCCGTAATCCCATTACTTTGGGAGGCTGAGGCGAGAGGATTGCTTTAGGCCAGGAGTTTGAGACCAGCCTGGGCAACATGGTGAGACCCACTCTCTGAAAAAATAAAAATAAAATAAATTATCCAGGCATGGTGGCACATGCCTGTAGTCCCAGTTACTTAGGAGGCTGAAGCGTGAGAAGAGCTTGAGTCCAGGAGTTTGAGGCTGCAGTGAGCTATAACTGTAACACTGCACTCTAGCCTGGGCAACAGAGCAAGACCTCATCTCAAAAAACAAAACAAAACAAAACTGTATACCCCCTAAATATATACAATTATTATGTATCAATTAAAAACATGAAAAAAGGACAATATCCAGTTTGGTACAAAGAACAAGTTATCTGGATAATAATGTCTAATAGAATATAAGGAATCTAGAGAATAGGAACAGGTCTTCATAAGTGGTTTTATTGTTTGTTTAAAAAAATTGCATTGGATTGATACCAAGTCAATTCAGTTTATTGTTTAAATGTCTGAAAAATCTGATATAATTATTTCAACTATTTCAATGACATTAATATTTTCAGTATGAAATCATAACTTTAATAAGAAAACAGTTTAAAAATGATATATATGTATAACACTATTGATTGTTTTAATATTCTAAAAGTAGTAGAAGAAGGTCTTATGGTCTTATAGAAATATGAAATACAAAAATATGGAAAAGGATAAAAAGTTAACTTAAAATAAGAAATAGTGGATGTAGACCATTTTTATTCCATCCATCTACGGATCCACTAATCAATCATTTAAAGAACCATTTATTGGGAGGCCACCACATTTTAGATTACAACTAAGTAAAGTCTGATAATCCCCTGATAATAAAATATACCCAAGAAAGCCAATTTGTTTTTTCAATTACATCCCTTTTCTGAACTTCAGATTTCTCTTTACAGTCTGTCTTTTGCTTGGCCCAAGTATTGTACCTTGCTCCAGTCTGCTGTGGCCAGTACTTATGCCTTCAATGCTTTTGGCAAATGTTACCCAGAAAGCCACTCATCCTTGAGAACACTCTGAGGTGGCTAAACAAAGGCAAGCCACTTCACCAGTTCCTTAGGAGGCCACTACACAGGACAAAATGGACGATCATATTTCTTTAAGAACAAGTTCCGAGTTGCTGCACCTGGTACTAGGAGTCTGTGCCAGGAGTGTGGGCTGCTACACGAATGGCTACTGCCAACATGAGATGCGAGGGATGGCAAGTGGGCAATTTAACATGCTAGGACAGTCTCTTACCACAAAGCAGCAGATTATTTTTTCATCCAGTCTTCAGCTGGTTGTTGAAAGTTTTTGGTTGATTCCAGGATTCTGTAAAGTTCTTTCAGTTTTTGCCAGCTCATGAATTGCTTTTGTGGAGGGAAAAAGTCCTGGTGTTCCTACTCTACTGTTTTTGGTGATATTACTTTCATGGGTTTTCCTTAGGAATATGACACTGCAAAGGAAGTTAAAGGTCAGTCTTTCCTGTCTTTTGTCTTTATGCTTAGAAGATAGCAATACATAAACTATTCACATTTGTAGAAAGAAAGTCTCATTTAATTAACATTTCTGACCCACACCTTCACCCATTCCTCTTTCTTTTTACAAGGAGAAACACTTTAATTGGCACCATGGGTAGAAGGCTCCTGTCTGCCTGCTCTAGGCTCCGTTTAAATTTCCCCTTTTATTTTTAGTTGACAAATGATATGCTTTGGCTGTGTCCCACCCAAATCCCATCTTGAATTGTAGTTCCCATAATCCCTACATGTGGTGAGAGGGATCCAGTGGAAAGTGATTGGATCATGGGGGCAGTTTCCTTCATGCTGTTCTCTTGATAGTGAGTGAGTTCTCATGAGATCTGATGGTTTTATGAGGGGCTCTTCCCCCTTTGCTTGGCACTCCCTACCTCCTGCCTACTTGTGAAGAAGGTTCCTGCTTCACTTTCTGCCATTATTGTAAGTTTCCTGAGGCCTCCCTAGCCATGCAGAACTATGAGTCAATTAAACCCCTTTTCTTTATAAATTACCCAGTCTTGGGCAGTTCTTTATAGCAGCATGAGAACAGACTAATATAGTAAATTGGTACCGAGGTAGTGGACTGCTGCTATCAGGATACCCGAAAATGTAGAAGTGACTTTGGAATTGGGTAACAGGCAGAGGTTGTGATGTAGGATCTTTCTTAGTCATTTTGCCAGCCAGGGACCTCTGGCTGGTGACGCCCCTGGCTGGGACTCCTTCAGACACGCTACCTGCCGCAGGAGGCACCCTGCCCACTTGCCCCACCTGGGCTGAGTTTGGCTTGTGGACTGGCTCAGCCTGCAGCTGGGCTGGGCATGCCCCAGCGTGCATCTGTTATAGCTTGTACCTGTGTTTGGTGGTTCCTGAGCTCTTGTGCTGCATCCCAGAAGAACGAGGATACACTCAATTGAAGGGTGACGAGAACAGAGAAGAATTTTATTGAGTGATGGAAGAGCTCTCAGTGGAGAGTGGACATGGGGGTGGTGCCTCACCTCACAGTCAGGTGGTTTTTCTCCCAGTGTGGCTGAATCCAGGGCCTTTGTGGGCTCAGACTATGGGAGTGTGTGCTGATTGGTTTGTGAGTATGCAAGGAAAAAGCAAAAGGTTAAAGCAAAGGCACCACTCAAATATGATCATGGCAGTGTAGAAAACCAATTAGGAAAGGGTAGGTATATGTAAAATAGATGAAGGGTGGGGATCAATCAGAGGAGTGTGTCAAATGGGAAGACAGCTTCTCAATCTAGTCTGTGGATTTGACTTGTAGCTTGGATTTCAGGCTTTAAACTATCTTTGGCTTATAGATGGATTTTCACTGGAGATCTGTCCCTATCTGCCTAGGCATTTGTCTGCCTCCTGCCACTATTAGTTTGAACAGTTTGGAAGACTCAAAAGAAGACAGAAAAATATGAGAAAGTCTGGAACTTCCTGGAGACTTTGAGGGCTCAGAAGACAGGAAGATGTGGGAAAGTTTGGAACTTCCTAGGGACTTGTTGAATGTCTTTGACCAAAATTCTGATAGTGATATGGATAATGAAGTATAGGCTGAGGTGCTCTCAGATGGAAATGAGGAACTTGTTGGGAACTGGAGTAAATGCCACTCTTGCTATGCTTTAGCAAAGAGACGGGTGGCATTTTACCCCTGCCCTGGAGATCTGTGGAACTTTGAACTTGAGAGAGATGATTTAGGGTATCTGGTAGAAGAAATTTCTAAATGGCAAAGCATTCAAGAGGAAGCAGAGCATAAAGATTTCGAAAATTTGCAGCCTGATGATGTAGTAGAAAAGAAAAACCCATTTTCTGGGGAAGAATTCAAACAGGCTGCAGAAATTTGCATAAGTAATTGGGAGCTGAATGTTAATCAACAAGACAATGGGGAAAATGTCTCCAAGGCGTGTCAGAAACCTTCACAGCAGCCCCTGTCATCACATGCCCAGAGGACAAAATGGTTTTATGGACCAGACCCAGGCCCCCTCTGCTCTGTGTAGCCTTGAGCCATGGTGCTCTGCATCCCAGCTACTTCAGCTCCAGCTGTGGCTAAAAGGGGCCAAAGTACAGCTTGTGCCATTGCTTCAGAGGGTGCAAACCCAAACACGTGGTGGCTTCCATGTGGTGTTGAGCTTGTGAATGCACAGAGTTCAAGAATTGAGGGTTGGGAACCTCCACTTAGATTTCAGAGGATGTATAGAAGTGCCTGGATGTTGAGGCAGAAACTTGCTGCAGGGGCAGAGCCCTCATGGCAAACCTCTGCTAGGGCAGTGTGGAAGGGAAATGTGGGAGTGGAACCCCCACACAGAGTCCTCACTGTGGCATTGCCTAGTGTAGCTAGGGCAGTAAGAAAAGGGCCACCATCCTCTAGACCCCAGAATGGTAGATCCACTGGCAACTTGCACTGTGTGCCTGGAAAACTCACACTCAACACCAGTCCATGAAAGCAGACAGGATGGGAGCAAAACCACAGGGGCAGAGCTGTCCAAGGCTGTGGGAGCCTACCTCTTGCATCAGTGTGACATGGATGTGAGACATGGAGTCAAAAGAGATCATTTTGGAACTTTAAGATTTAATGACTGCCCTGTTGGATTTTGGATTTGCATGGGAACCTGTTGCCCCTTTGTCTTGGTCAACTTCTCCCATTTGGAACGAGTGTATTTACCCAATGCCTGTACCCCCATTGTATCTAGGAAGTAACTAACTTGTGTTTGATTTTACTGGTTCATAAGTGGAAGGGACTTGCCTTGTCTCAGATGAGTTTGGAATTGGACGTTTGAGTTAATGCTGGGTTGAGTTAAGACTTTGGGGGACTGTTGGGAAGGCATGATTGTGCTTTGAAATGTGAGGCCATTGGGCCGGGCGCGGTGGCTCAAGCCTGTAATCCCAGCACTTTGGGAGGCCGAGACGGGTGGATCACGAGGTCAGGAGATCGAGACCAACCTGGTGAACATGGTGAAACCCCGTCTCTACTAAAAAATACAAAAAACTAGCCGGGCGAGGTGGCGGCGCCTGTAGTCCCAGCTACTCGGGAGGCTGAGGCAGGAGAATGGCGTGAACCCGGGAGGCGGAGCTTGCAGTGAGCTGAGATCCGGCCACTGCAACTCCAGCCCGGGAGACAGAGTGAGACTCCGTCTCAAAAAAAAAAAAAAAAAAAAAAAATGTGAGGCCATGAGATTTGGGAGTGGCCAGGGACAGAATGATATGGTTTGGTGTATCCCCATCCAAATCTCATCTTGGATTATAGTTCCCAGAATCCCTATGTGTCGTAGGAGGGACCTGGTGGAAAATCATTGGATTATGGGGGCGGTTCCCCCCATTCTGTTCTCATGATAGTCAGTGAGTTCTCATGAGATCTGACGGTTTTATAAGGGGCTTTTCCCGCTTTGCTCAGCACTTCTCTTTCCTGCCACCATGTGAAGAAGGATGTGTTTGTTTCCCCTTCTGCCATGACTGTAAGTATCCTGAGGCCTCCCTGTGCTTGCTGAACTGTGAGTCAATTAAACCTCTTTCCTTTATAAATTACCCAATCTCAGGTAGTTTTTTATAGCAGCGTGAGGACTAATTCAACATGTAATAATTGTACATATTCATGGGATACAGAGTAATGTTTTTATGTATGTCTGCTATGTACAGTGATCAAATCAAGGTAATTAGCATGTCCATCACAGGCATTTGTGTTGTGAACATTCAAAATTTGATGAGATCAATTCTTAAATCAGTTAAAGAATACTAATAACTGGTTGCTACTTGACCACTATTATGGCTGAAGGAAATAGGACATGAAGGAATGGCAAATTCTTAATGTTGGCTAGACAAGGTCATGTAATTATATGTGTATATACAATTGGAAGAGAATGCTTGTGGTTGGGATAGCCATGAGGACAACAGAAGTCTATTATTCTTAAGGGAGCTGCAACTAAAATGAAAGAGAGTTTGCAAAAATTAATCATACAACAACAGATGAAAATACTGTGATACGTCTGACCTAAGATAATTTGGCTTTTAAAAAATATGTTTTAAATTAGAATTTTAAATAACTTGAATTTGTCTCCTTCATGGGAATGTCTTTTAAGTGGACACAAAAAATTTTAATCATTGCTTAATAAAACTATATACATATTTCTTTGCTAGATTGAACTTTCTGTCTCTGGAATGCCTCTGTCACCATTAGAATTAGTCAGATATTATCCCTCTACTGTCATTTTGGGCAGTGGTAGACAGGTTTTTGCATCCTGATTGTTGTGTGCTCCTCTGCATTTCAACCCCAGGCACCTATATGTGAGTCACAGGATTTATTCTCACCAGTGGGAAAGTGGGAAGAAATGATGTGCCACTTCTGATTGAAAGCAGTTAGAGTATTATAAACCTTCCCTTCGCTCCTCCAGGCAGCTGAAAAAGAAAAACTATAAGATAGCATATTGCAAAATGGAAACATAACTTGTCCCTGAGTCATTGTTAAAGGAGGGCAGTACATATTACAGTGTCTGTGATATGAGTGAGAAGGAAACTTTTATTACATGGAGTTGCTGAGATTTCAGGATTTATTTGTTATTGTAGCATAATTTGTTATTTAAGTAATATACAGGGACACAATTACATTACTAGGAGTAACATGGTGTTACCTGTTTTGAAAGTAACTTGTCATTTGATACCTGATTCTTTATATATTCCTTCTTTTCTGAACTTGAAAATTTGCTGTATTCCAAGAAGATATATGTAGCGATGAATTTACTACTTCCATGCATCAAAACTGTATTTACTATATAACTCTAATTTTGCTGAAAAATACTCCATCATAAATCTAGGCCCATATTTACATTTGCAACTATACTTTACAGAAGTTGGGAAGAAATACACCAAATTATTCATTGTTCTTTTGTCACTGGGACAGAAGATGGCAATAGAAATGACAGAAATTTTTTGTATTGAAAAATGTTCTATATTTTAAACATCCCTTTTAAAATCATTAGTTTTATAATTAGGGGCTGTATTCAGTGGCTCATGCCTGTAATCCTAGCACTTTGGAAGGCCAAGGTGGAAGCATTGCTTGAGCCCAAACAGTTCAAGACCAGCCTGGGCAATATGGTGAGACCTCATCTCTATAACAGCAGCAACAATAAAAAGCTGGTGCAGTGGCATGTGCCTGTAGTACCAGCTACTTGGGAGGCTGAGGCAAGAAAATCCCTTGAACCCAGGAGGTTGAGGCTGCAGTAAGCTGTGATTGCACTACTGCACTCCAGCCTGGGTGACAGAAAGAGATCCTGTCTCAAAAAACAAACAAAACTAGTTTTATAATTAGGAAAGAAAATAATAAATGTCATAAAAGAAAAATTTAAAAAGATAAAAATGTGCTCCAAAGATGGTATCCATGTGGTGAACAAGCACATGCAAAAATGTTCAATATCACTAACCATTAGGGAAGTGCAAATTAAAACCATGACACAGTACCACTACACAGCTATTAAAATGGCTAAAATTAAATGTATACTGACAATACTAAGTGCTGACTTAACAGAACAACTGGAAATCTCATACGTTGCTGGTGGGAATGTAAAATGATACAACCAATCTGGAAAACAGTTGGCAGTTCCTTATAAAGTTAAACAGTAACTTACCATATGACCTGGCAATCCCACTCCTAGATATTTATCCAGAGACATGAAAACAATATACAACAATACATAGTATACATAACAAAATAGTATTTTACATAATAATAAATGCTAGTTCCATTCTTCGTAAAGAAAAGAACATGCCTGCCTGAGGGAGGTAAACAACAATGTAAGCCAAGTGCCTAATTCATACAAAAGGTGCACTCAAATGTTTATGGCTACTCTACTGATAATAGCCAAAACCTGAAAATGACCTAAAGGACTTCACTGGGTGAATGGATAGCCAAACTGTGGTATGTCCATAGAATGCAGTATGTCTCAGCAGTAGAAAGGGATGATATGCTGGTACCCGCAATAAGACAGATGAATCAAAGGCATTACACTATGAAATAGAAGCCAGTCTCAAAAGGTTACATACTGTAGGATTTCATTTATATGACACGCTTGAAAAGACAAAGCTGTAGTGATAGAAAACATATCAGTGATTTCCCAGAGTTACAGAAGCAGGAATGTGGATGTTTTTGGGGTGATGGAACTATTCAGTGTCCTGATTGTGGTGATGTTTATACAGATCTATACGGAGTTTAAATTCATAGAACTGTGCACTGAGAAAAGTTAAATTTCACAGCATGTTAATTAAAAATAAAATAAAAATAAAACAAAATCAGAAACAAAACAAATAATGCCTACCCTTCAAGTTCTGGTCTTTCCCACACCTACTTTTCAAGTCCATTCCACGCCACACTGAGTTTCTCTTTTCTTCCTCTGAAAGGATATTACTAAGTAGACCATTTATCATTTGGTTCTTATCAACAAGGGAATGTACTTCCTAGATCAATAATTGTACTTAGAATAACATATTTGCTGACTACATCATTTATCACTGGACACTTATCAGTAATTGCTTTGCACTGTTGCACACCTCTCCCAGGTGGGCATGCCTTGTTTCTCTAGAAAGCATGGAACTAGCACTCATTTTTATGTATACTACTATTTTTTCTCTACTACATATTGATATGTGTAATACTTTTGTGTATGATGTGTGCAATACTATTGCTGCTGTGTATAATACCATTTTATTTTTTATTCAAAACAAACTAGTGAGATAGTATTAATATTTCCATGTTTTTTTGAAGAGGAAACTAAGGTTTGTAAAATTATAGGAAGAGTCCAGAGTCACATAAAAAGCAAGAGGAAAAGCTGTGGAGTAAGACTAGTTCTGGCTGACTCTAAAGCCCATGATCTTTTCTCTATACCACTGTGCTGCTGCACAACCAGTTGGCATGCTACTAAAGGAAGAGACTGTCTTCGTTTCAGAATCCCAATCAGTCCTCAAGGACTTCTTGACATTTAAATGAAAAAAAAAAAAAAATAAACCATTTAGTTCTGTTCTATATGATAGGTTAAAGGTGCTTGAATACTTTACTTTGGCTGCATGCTTGTCCCTCAGAGTGACTCGGACTCTACAAGTCCAGGTGTGGGGAGGTGGAGCTGGTGTGAGTAACTGGGGAATGATGTGTGGGCTGCAGGAGCCAAGGCTAGGCTTGTTTCTTCGTGATTGTCCTGGAAATTAGGAATCATGCAGAAGAACAAATAATAGAAAAAAGACATGAGAGCCTTAAGAATGTAACTCTAATGTCCAACAGCAGTCATTGTATGTAATATATTAATTTCTCTCATATGCTTTTGGAATGTTATGAGTTAGTACTCTCCTTGGGATAACTGAGAAAAGAATCATTCAAATTATTTTTGTTTTCTGTGGGTCAAAAGAGGATCTGCAGTTGAGAAAGACTGGAGGTTGGGAGTGTGGGGTAGTAGGAGAGAGGTTCCTGCTTTTCTATACAGGGAAAGGGAGTTTCGGATAGATAGAAGGGGAAAACTCTGAGTGACAGGGGAGGCCAGTAAGTACCCTGCTTAGACCCAGGTGTTGGCACGTGAAGGTGAATAGAGCTTTTGTCTTGCTCTTCCCACTGGGTTGTCTATCATTATGAGGCAAGGAAAGCCCCAGTCAGGTCAGGAAGGTACTGGGGTTCAGCAGCAAGTCTTTTTTTTTTTTTTTTTTTTTTGAGACGGAGTCTTGCTCTGTCCCCCAGGCTGGAGCATAGTGGCCGGATCTCAGCTCACTGCAAGCTCCGCCTCCCGGGTTCACGCCATTCTCCTGCCTCAGCCTCCCGAGTAGCTGGGACTACAGGCGCCGCCACCTCGCCCGGCTAGTTTTTTGTATTTTTTTTTTTTTTTTTTTAGTAGAGACGGGGTTTCACCGTGTTAGCCAGGATGGTCTCGATCTGCTGACCTCGTGATCCGCCCGTCTCGGCCTCCCAAAGTGCTGGGATTACAGGCTTGAGCCACCGCGCCCGGCCTCAGCAGCAAGTCTTGATTTTTGTTTTCCCTGTGGGCAAAGTGCCTAGTATCAAAGGTGTTTGCTTTCTTTGTTGGGTGTTCTCTAAGATAAGAATAAAACAAAACTAAACCACTCAGAAAGCTGTGCTTCTGTAAATAAACCTTCACTGAAGTGTAGAGTCAGAGCTTTCTCTGAAATTTTCCCTCTACATTATGTTGCTGCTGCTGCTGCTTAAATATTCTGAAGTCCAAAATAATGGTACTTTGTGATTTGGTGCTTTATCGACACTGCAATGCCATTGTTAGAGGCTTTCATTTTTGTTACTTCATTTCTAGTTCATTCACATTGCAAGTGGCTGCTTTAAGACCACTTTTCTCTTCCCCACCGAGTGTCTGCCTCTTGGTTCTAAGATTTTCTTTTATAAAGGGTTGTTATGTTTCGTATGATGTGGTAACTTGTTTGTACTCATCCGAAAGCTTATTTTCTTTTTCTGCCCATGTTTTTAACTTTGAATCTCTGTATTCTTTCCTCATGCCACTGGTGCCACATCTTAATTTTGTATCATTGGCACATGGTGACTAAATTGCTGCTTACATTTTTGGTTTCATTAACGAAGATGTTAAACAAATGTACCATATGTTATAACTTTTTCTGTGGCTTTCAATTTTTGTTCTTGTTAACTCTTCTTGACATTTTCTGTAATTTAGTGCACTCTTAAAGACTCTCAACTTTCACATTAGCTATGAGTATGTGGCTGGTCTTACATGGGAGATAGATTAAAAACTCTCTGTGTTTTTAAATGGAATATGGGGAGAAGTCACTGGCTGCAGAATAGCTGTTTCTTTAGTGTTACCTTTACTTTTAAAAAGTTGCCTGGAATTCTATCAACTAGGGGTACTGTGTATATGTGGGAAATATACTTTATATATATAAAGTACTCTTGGGAGCATTAATAACCTGGATGATTAAGCAAGTTGGGCAATAACTTGAAGTTTCAAGAAGACTCAAGGAGGAGTAGAACTTTACTGACAGAAAGTGACAGTTACTCCTGGAACTTCAGTAGGATCCTACTGTGAGGGGGAGGTAGCACGAGAGAGAAGAGAGAGCAGAAAGGAGAATGAGTAAGAAAAAAAGATGCCAGGAGATGAAAAAAATGGAAATAAGACAGTACCAAAGATGAATATTCTGATAATTTTTTTCTACAAGCATAGCCAGAGATAGAAGAGGATAAATGTTGTACTTTTCCTTGGCTCGGAGATCAAAAGGGTTCTGCCTCAGGATACAAGATAAAAATACAGTGAGGGGAACTTCCATTTCCAGCAATGTTGTAGACTAGGTAGTTCATAAATACCCCAAAGCTTTATGAATGCACCACTCTCATACACACACATATGTATTTTTAGGTGTATAGCTGGGTTTGCAAGGATGAAAAGGAAATTCTGAGTTCAAAATGGTAAGTATAAATCCTCACATTTGGTCAGTACTGAAGCCAGCAACTGCCCTGGGCTAATCTGCAGATTTCTAGTGGCCTGGAGGCTTTAGTTTTAATAGGTCAAGGATAGGAACACAGAGAGATCAATGGATTTATCAGAGACTGGAGGAGAAATCAGGATTCCTGAAAAGTGACATTTTTAGTGAAATAGAGAACCAGAAAAAAATTTCCACAAAGGGTGATAGTAAGGAATCTTGCTTGTCTTGGCCTTGGCCCAAATAGAAGCAAAACTTCTTTCATGAGAATTTGTAACTGTGAGCTGATCCTCACATTTATTGGGGACCAGAATTCACTTTACCTATGTGGCCCAGGAAAACCCCAAGCCAGATATTTAGTTTAACCTGGTTATATAAACACAAATCCTGTTTTAGAGGATCACACCTTCATTTCAGGCTTCAAAGACATCTAACAAGATAACTCTCAATAAGAATGAACTCTTTCTCCCTCTGTCTCTCAGACATACATGTAGACAAACACACATGTGTGCACACACACACATACACACACACACACACCAACTACCAAACATGTGGAGGAACAAGCAGCTATAAATAAGAGTTACCCCGAAACAACCAATTTCAGAATTAGAACCTTGAAGACCTCAGATACTGGAATTACTGGAAATAGAATATAAAATAAATATGTATAATAAGTGTAAAGGAAAAAGATGTTAAGGACAATCTTACCAAGTATAATCCCTGACCAAGGAAATGTAAAAAATAATAAAATTAGTGGAAATGAAAAATACAATAAGTAAAATGCAAAACCCAAGGGTTTATAGTTAAATGGCTTTTACTTTTTGTTGAATGTGAAGAGAATGCATCATGGGTAGATAAATTAGTAATTTGTAATTTAAATATAGAAGGAAAAATAACAAACAGTGGGGGTTTTTATAGGAGAGGCTCCAAAAGCCAAATTATAACTAGAACTTTGTTTTCCAGTCTTTCTTTATCAAAAGGATCACCCTAGCCATTGTTTAAAATACAGATTCTTGGGCTTCACCACAGACTTCTCAATCAGAATTTCAGTTTTAGAAACACATGCTACAGCAGTGACTATCAAAGCGTGGTTCCTTAACTAGCAGTATTACTAGTATTACCATACTTGGCTAATTTTTGTATTTCTTGTAGAGACAGAATTTTGCCATGTTGCACAGGCTGATCTGAAACTCCTGGGCTCAAACAATCCACCCACTTCAGCCTCCCAAAGTGTTGGGATTGCAGGTGAGCCACTGTGCTCAACCAGGGAATTGTTACAAATGCAACTTATCAGACCCTACTTAAATCTACAGGATCATAAACTCCGGGAATCTGTGGTCTGAGAAGATATACAAGTGACTCTGATGCACATAAAATTTGAGAATTGTGTTAGGTCACTCCCTGGCCCCAGCATGAAGGAAAAGCTAGTTTTGATGGTCTATACGGGGCAAATAGAAGAATTAAAATTAAGAAAAAAATGGGAAGAAATTGATATAACTTTCTTGGTCTCTGCATGCACCAACTAGTCTGTTAATCCTCTGAAATCCCATGGAAGTTTTCCTATCTGTTTTACACCTTCTATCTCTGCTCTTCACCTTCTCTTTCCCTGTTAACCCCTCCATACCCTTCAAGTTGCAGTGTACATTAGTGGTTCTCAGATTTTATTGTAGGAATCACATTTTGAGAATCACTGGTTAAATGTGACCTCTTACAAGATATTTTCTCTAATCCATAGTCTAGGCTAGGTCCTCTATTGCATCTTATGCTGGCTTCATATTGTTATCTCTAATAGGATATGGCAAATGTAGACCAAATAATTATTTATAATGTTTTTTCATTATCTTTCACCTTCCTGAACTATGAACTCCAGACCAGAGCAGAGAGCAGAGACATTCCAGACAAGGGTGGAGACCATGTCTGTTTTGTTCACACTGGTAGTCCTAAAGTCAAGCACAATGTCTGTCATAAATAAGATAGTTGTTGAATAAATATTTGTTGAATGAGTGAATGAATGTCTTTATTTGCTTATGCTTTGTTTACCACCAGAAGTTCAGGACCAGCCTTTCTCACTGCTGCATCTGTTTCCACTAAAAAAATCTCTCCAATCTGCTCAGTGGTAAAGAAAGAAATGGTTTGAGATAAATACTACTTTTGTGGTCATGTCTAGTTACTTTTGGACAATAAAGCATTTTTTTCCCTATTTATTCTCTTGTGTGTATTTAGATTTTACCCTTGGAGATTCTTTTAACTGTTTTATCTGATTTCCTTTGGGAATATTATTTATCACTTGACATAGTTGGATATTTGTTTATTCCAAATCTCATGTTGAAATGTGATCCCCAATGTTGGAAGTGGGGCCTAATGGGAGGTGTTTGGGTTATGGGAGTGGATCCCTCATGAATGGCTTGGTGCCCTCCCTGTGGTAATAAGTGAGTTCTTGCTCTATTAGTTCATGTGGGAGCTGCTTGTTTAAATAACATGGCACCTCTGCCACTCTCTCTTGTTAACTCTATCACCATGTGACACAGCTGCTCCTCGCTTGCCTTCTGCCATGACTTTAAGTTTTCTGAGGCCTCACCAGAATCAGATAGTGTCGCCATGCTTCTTGTATAGCTTGCAGAACCATGAACCAAATAAACCTCCTTCCTTCCTTCCTTCCTTCCTTCCTTCCTTCCTTCCTTCCTTCCTTCCTTCCTTCCTTCCTTCCTCCTTTCCTTTCCTTTCCTTTCCTTTCCTTTCCTTTCCTTTCCTTTCCTTTCCTTTCCTTTCCTTTCCTTTCCTTTCCTTTCCTTTCCTTTCCTTTCCTTTCCTTCCCTTTCCCTTCCCTTTCCCTTCCCTTTCCCTCCCTCCCTCCCTCCCTTCCTCCCTCCCTTCCTTCCTTCCTTTCTTCCTTCCTTTCTTCCTTCCTTGATGGAGTTTCAATCTCATTGCCCATGCTGGAGTGCAATGGTGTGATCTTGGCTAACTGCAACCTCCGCCTCCTGGGTTCAAGTGATTCTCTTGCCTCAGCCTAGCAAGTAGCTGGGATTACAGGTGCCTGCCACCACGCCTGGCTAACTTTTTGTATTTTTAATAGAGACAAGGTTTCACTATGTTGGCCAGGCTGGTCTCGAACTCCTGACCTCAGGTGGTCAACCCATCTTGACCTCCCAAAGTGCTGGGATTACAACTGTGAGCCACCGTGCCCAGCCTAAACCTTTCTTTATAAATTACCCAGCTTCAAGCATTCTCTGATAGCAATACAAAATAGACTAATAGATCTCTGTATTAGTTCATTGTTTCATTATTTAAATCCCATGAACAGGAGACAGTATGGTAGAAAGTATGTGTTCTAAGCAAGGAAGACTTTTAATGGTTTATCCTCCTAACGTCTCTTCAGTGACTTTTTTTTTTTTTTTGAAATGGAGTTTTGCTCTTGTCACCCAGGTTGGAGTGCAATGATGTGATCTTGGCTCACTGCAACCTCCGCCTCCCAGGTTCAAGTGATTCTCCTGCCTCAGCCTCCCAAGTAGTGGGGATTACAGGCATGTGCCATCATACACGACTAATTTTGTATTTTTAATAGAGACGGGGTTTCTCCATGTTGGTTAGGCTGGTCTCGAACTCCTGAACTCAGGTTATCTGCCCACCTTGGCCTCCCAAAGTGCTGGGATTACAGGTGTGAGCCACTGTGCCTGGCCTTTTTTGTATTCTTGATTAGATTTTCTACTCTATAAACATTTGATTTTAAGGTCCCTAAAGCCAGCTCATCATGGGTAAATGGTAAAACCCTTTTGAAAGGCCATTTGTCTATCTAAGTTCCATGAAAATATATGAAATGCCTTGTGTACATCAGGAAACATACATTTATCCCTGTTACCACCCCACAACACACTAAAATGATAGAAAAGAGATTAAAAAAGTAAGTTTCCAAGGACAAAAGAGGAGATAAGAACAAACACCAGGTCACTAACTTAGCACATCAGAAGGTTGAAACATCAGCCTGCAAGGTGTTTTGGAACAGGTAGAAGCCAAGAAACAAGTCCTGGAAAGACTGAGGAATTGGAGGCGCTAGGAAATTTCAAAGGTGGGAATGTGAGTGAGGCTGAAAAATTTTAATGGACAGACATTAAATGAGCTGTTAGCCTCTTGAGATTTTTCTCGACCTATTGTAAACCTTGGAGGGGATGTCTGCCACAATGATTTTAGGCTTTCTATACAATGTGGGGAAACTTACAGTCTCTATGCCTTCAAGTTTGGAGCTGATTACTGAAATGAGGGGAAACCAGGTGGTACTTAAGTTCCCTTGCTAGACATGTACTTGAAAGGGTCTATGTCAAAAATGTTCTTAATAGTAATCTATGGAGAGTTGGGAAGAACAAATAGTTTTAATTTCTCATTCTACCCATACTTTTCATATTTTCTAAAAGGAAAAAAAGAGCTATATTTCTGCTGCCTTAAAGCATCTACTTTCATTTTTCTGATCCTTACCAGTCTTCATCTACATTTGAGTATTTATTGGATACTACGTGTTTGGCTGCAGTTACCTGGAAACCTAACTAATGATGGATTAACCACGTTTATTATTTGCTTAAAAGTGCAGAGATTGCCCTTCTCGGTGTGGTGCAGAGGTTCAATAATATGATCAAGGACCCATACTCTTTTTTACTTCTGTTCCATCACCTTTAGCATGTTGTCTTTTGGTTCCTGTGTTTGTTGCCTCATTTTACGATGGTTCCCACAGTTCCAAACCTCACACCATAGCACTGGAATTCCAATTAGGGACCAAAAGACATGGTAACAGAAGGGATTTTTGTTTTATCAGGGAGGAAAGCACTTTCTCAGAAGGATTTCCTGTCTTTGGAAGACTTCCCTTTATATATCACTTCCCATTGACTAGAACTGGGTCACATAGATGGGGAAATACTAGTAGCAAAGGATAAATGGCTCAGTGACCGCTGCTCTGGACCAGTCATGCTTTGTCCTAAGCAGCTGGACACAGTGTTACCCTTAACCAAACTCATATCCTGTTAGATAGGAAATTGGAGGGGTGGGCTCCCATAGAATGTGTTGAAAATATTTGTTAATCTAGAATCTTAGTCTGTTTGTGGTGCTGTAACAAAATACCCAAGACTGGATAATTAATAAATAATGGAAATGTATTTCTTACAATTCTAGAAATTGGGGAGCCCCACATCAAAATATCAGCAGGTTTGGTGTCTGGTGAGGGCCCTGGTCTCTGCTTTTAAGAGGGTGCCTTAAATGCTGTGTCCTCACATGGCAGAAGCGATGGCAGGGTGAAAGGGCAGGGGGGTTAACTCCTTTGCACCTCTTTTATAGCAGTGCTAAACCCAGTCCTGAGGGCTCCACCATCATGACTTAATCGCCTCTTAAAGGTCTCACCTCTAATATTATCACATTAACAATTAAGTTTCAGTATATAAATTTTGGGGTACATATTCAGACCATAGTCTCTAGTATGTTTTGTTTTCTACAATTTAACATTAGCATTATTTTATATACATTTGGCACAAAACTTCATTCTTTATTATCTTTTTAATTAACTGTGTCAACTTGCTATAATCTGCTAAGCCAGTCACCTACTGTTGAACATTTATACATTAATTTTTTTTATCCTCTGAGTTCATGTCTTTTGCAGGGACATGGATAAAGCTGGAAACCATCAGTCTCACCAAACTAACACAAGAACAGAAAACCAAACACCGCATGTTCTTGCTCATAAGTGGGAGTTGAACAATGAGAACACATGGACACAGGGAGGAGAACATCACACACCAGGACCTGTTGGGGGTGGGGAATGTGGGGAAGGATAGCATTAGGAGAAATACCTAATGTAGATGACAGGTTGATGGGTGCAGCAAATCACCATGGCACATGTATACCTATGTAACACAGCTGCATGTACTCCATGTTCTGCACATGTACTCCAGAACTTAAAGTATAATAAAAATTTTTTTTTATCCTTTAGGTCGAAAACATTACAATATTACACATTTTGGTATGTGTGTGTGTGTGTGTGTGTGTATATATATAAATATAATATGTAATATGTAATATATAAATATATGTATATATAAAAATATATATATATACACACACACACACACACATACACACACATACATACATTTTTCTTTCTTTTATTATATTGGGCTAAATTCCCATATGTGAGATTAAACCCAAGGAGATGCTTTCTGAAAAGTATCAGTTTTAATGTTCCTGAAAATGTATGTGTGTCAATAAATCTTTGCTGTTATTCATTAAAAACAGTTTTTGAACCTAGCATTTATTTAGCACCCACTTGAAGGGTATGCAATGCTAAACATTTGCTAATATAATTAGAATAATTTTCTGTACCATTTAAGCATTCAATTACTAAAAAAGAAAAATACCTTTTATAAAAGTAACAATGGAGAAGTCAACATAATGGATAGAGAGTTTTTTCCCCTCTTCCAGGTGAAACCTCATTATAGTAGGAAATAATATTGTTGCTTGACTTCTATTTAGAAAATATTATTTTGTTTGTTTTAATAGTTGAACTCACGAATTAAGAAGCAGATTTAAAGGTATGGCTTTTGGATTAGAACCCACTGGGCAAAACTAGCAGAATGACTGTTTTCTTCCTTACTTACTCTTTTATTTCCCTCTCGGTTAAAAAAACCCCACCCCACTCTGACAGCTGTTTTCCTTTCTTTCTTTAGAGAAAATTATTGCTCAATAGATTGGAGCACAGTGAGAAACTGTTCGTACCTAGCTATTTCCTGAATGGGATGTGGAAACATATTTTCTAGCATAATGCTATGTCATTGAGAATATAAATTATTTTACTTCAAAATTCTAGCTTTTTTGGCTTCATAACTACAGCTGAGACACCAATGAAGAAGTGCTGTTCTGTATTTCTCCACAGCCCCACATTAAATTAATGAGAGCTGTAGCAAAGAGGATTATGCTGTACCTTCTCATCTTGTGCTTAAAAGGACAAATATGATTTGGCTGAGACTTCAGAACTGAAAAATTGCTGACCTCTATTGTTTCTAAAGGAAAGGCCAGCTGATAATTCACCACCTTCAATAACATCACAGAATCTGTAGATGCTACACACCAACATGTCAATTTGTTTGTTGGATTACATAGACATTTGGTAGAAGAGCTCAGAATTTTATACAATTTCCTATTATCAGAGTAGTCTAGCCTAGCTCAAGGAAAGGATAAAAAGTGAAAATATTTGGATGGATGAATTTGGTCTTAATTTTCCTTAAGTCATTGAGTGAGAATTACATTGTTAAATCTTTTTCAAGAAGGCCGATGAATAAGGTAGAAAAATATGTTGAAATAAAAGTGACCAACTGTGCCTGTTTTTATATAATTAGAAATGTTAAATTGGGTTCCTCTCTATCGCTTCTTAAAAAATGGGATGTAGTTTGTGTTGAGGTGAATTTGAACAAATGTGTCCCTACTTTGAGAAAATAATTATAAAAAGTTCCAGAGATGTATGAAACATTATTTTCTTCCCTTAAGAGTTTAAAATTTAGTAGAAATTTAGATAGATAGATAAAAGGTATTTAAGGCAGAAACAGATGCAGATTTTAATGAGTAAAACTTAGTGCTTTATTTAAATAAGACTTTTATGAATGATCAGAAAAAAGATAGCATTCAAATTGTCCATCTCTCCAAATTCCAGTTTTGCATGTCCACACTTGCATATCCAGCTTCCTATCTTCACTTGAATATCCAGCTTCATATCTCCACTCAAATCTCTCATGCACTTTTTAATTTTAACATGTCTACAAATGAAGTCTTTATTCCCCACCTCTCCTAAACTGTCGTCTCTAAATCTTCCCAGTGTCAGTAAATGCCTCAACCAATCTCCCAGCTGCATCTTTAATTTCTCTCATTCCCATATAACCTATGTTTCATCAAGTCCTGTAGATTCCATCTGCAGAATTTATTCTCACTTCTCTCTCCCATCATTATACTTTAGCCCAAGCCACCACCATCTCATTCTTTGGCTAATTCATAGCCTCCACATGGCTTTATGCTTTCATTTCCCCTCTACAGTTTGCTTTTCACTCTGCAGCCAGAGTGATCTCTTAAAAATGCAAACTGTTAGCTGGGTGTGTTAGTGTCCACCAGTATTCCTGGCTACTCTGGAGGCGGAGGCAGGAGTATTGCTTGAGCTTAGGAACTCGAGGCTGCAGTGAGGTATGATTGTGCTACTGTACTCAAGCCTGGGTGACAGAGTGAGACCCTGTCTCTTAAAAAAAAAATCATATTACATCAGTCACTTCTCAAAACACACTTTAATGGTTTTTTCATTGAATGAAGACTAAAATCTAAACTACTTACTGTACTCTTCAAGGCCTCACCTGCACTACCCTGCCCACCTCTCTACTTCATCTTGAGCGTTCCCTCTTTTCTTTGCTCATCATGCTCCTGCCAATTCAGCTTCTGTTGGTTCCTAGAAAATTGCAAGCCATTTACATTCTGAGCCTTTCCACTTATTCTGCATTGGCCATATTCTGGTCTGTTTTCTTCCAGCCTTAGGCATAGGTGAATCTTAACATTGAGGCTTTTGTCTGTAGTTGGAGAAGATAAAAGAGGATGTATTGTTTTTCTATTGCTGCCAGACAAATTGCCACACACTTTACTGGCTTGAAACAACTCACATTTATTATTTCACAGTACTGGAGGTCAGAATTCCAAGATGGGTTTTACAGGTGAAAATCAAACAGAGCTCTGTTGCTTTCTGGAAACTCTAAGGAAGAAACTGCCTCCTTTCCTTTTCCAGCTTCTAGAAGACCATCTGCATTCCTTGGTTTCTAGCTCATTCCTTCATCTCCAAGTGCATCACATCCACCTCTGCTTCCATTGTCACACTTGTCTCTTCACCTCTGCTCCCCTCTTGTAAGGATGCTTATGATTATCTGTGCCCACCAGATAATATAGAATAATCTCCCAATCTCAATATTTTTAAGCTTAATCATATACAAAGACCCTTTTGCCACGTAAGGTAACATTCATAGATTTTTAGGCCTTAGGATGTAAACATTTTTATGGGGCCATTATTACCATACCACAGAGAGTTTGCTGAGTTATCTTCCCTCCTACATGGTTCTGCCAACTATCAGAGAAATGGGCTTGGTTCCGAAGAGTGAAGATGCAGTTTGAATTACTCACACTCTGACACACTAAGCCTGATTAAGTCCGATTAAAATTGAGCGAGCTGGATGAGAAATCCAGTCCCCCATCATTCAACAAATATTTACTGAGTAGCTGCTCTGTATGTGTACTGTCCCTATGTAGAACTTCTCTTTAGATATATTGCACCCCTACTTCTTGACTCATGGTGAAATTCAGTTTCATTCAGATGGCTTTTTATCCTGTCTTATCTTCAAAGCAGTTATCAGGAATGCTGGCCCATTATTTTGTTTATCATTTGGCTTTGGCATATGCTTTTAAATATATTAGGGCCTATGCTATTCATTCTTTTAGCATGGGTGTTGCACTGTGAGTGATCAGCCGAACAGGCAAAAGTGAAGACACAAATAATCAAATCATAGGAACAAATCAAATCTACTGGGCCTGACATCTGTGGTGCACAAGATGGTGATAGCTTCTTTTTCAGTTTGTGTCCAGGACAAAAATACAGCTTGACCAGAAAAATGATGAGAAGACTGGGCATTTTTCTCGGAAGTAATTTCTGGATTTCAAAATCCAGGTGCTGCATTTCCTCCAGTCTTTAAAGCCCATTACTTGTGTGATGGTTTACCAGCTTGCCACAGCCAGTGGGGATGAAACTCTGCAGAGACATGAAGTCTGTTATCTTTATTAGAGGAGTCTTCCTGTCAAATATTACCCCCTTTTCCCCATCTTGCCTCCATTCTTCAGTATTCAGTGAAGAACGTAAATACTGGAAAACAGAACTCATTCAGGTTATCTACCTATTCCTTCCTGACCTTTCCTGATCTTTTTGTCAGAAATATAAAGTCACAAGAGTTGAAAATGTCATTAAAGCATACCTTCACTTCTCCCTCTCATTTAATTTTTTTAAAAATATCTCCCCTTTACTATTACCTTCTTTACCTTTTCTTTGGAATAATTTATTGGTACAAAACTATTAAGCAGAAATAATGCCCACACTTCAAAAGTGATTGATATTTTAGTGCATTCCTAGAAAAAAGCACTTAAATGTTTTTCTCACTCTTCTGTCCAATCCCTGCTAATTTACACTAGATTAGTCATCTTTATGGTAGCTAGGGCAAACCTGAGACTATGGTAAGACATTTTTTCTTTTTTTGAGACGGAGTCTTGCTCTGTCGCCCAGGCTGGAGTGCAGTAGCCAGACCTCAGCTCACTGCAAGCTCCACCTCCCGGGTTTACGCCATTCTCCTGCCTCAGCCTCCCGAGTAGCTGGGACTAGAGGCGCCCGCCACCGTGCACGGCTAGTTTTTTTGTTTTTTTTTTAAGTAGAGATGGGGTTTCACCATGTTAGCCAGGATGGTCTCGATCTCCTGACCTTGTGATCCACCCGTCTTGGCCTCCCAAAGTGCTGTGATTACAGGCTTGAGCCAATGCGCCTGGCCGGTAAGACATTTTTATGCTTAGGGGAGTAAGAGAGAGAGAAAAAGACAATGTAAGATGCACATATAAGAATATTTATTTGCCACTTTTATTTGTTGCTATTTCTTAGTATAGCCAGTGCAGCTTTATACAATATGGCCTAAGCTTGCTAGCATTAATTTCTTGTCAATGATATTTTTGTTAGATATTGAGTATATGTTGGAGTATTTCTCTTTGTATTCCATCTTCTTAAAGTATCCAACCACTTGCATTTAAATAAATACACTTTTTTTTTTAATGTCTTGCTGCTTATGAACTTGCTATTCCCTATGTTTGAAATGGTCTTCTCCATGACCATTCAGGAAATTCCTGTGCATTCTTCAAGACTTAGCATAAATATGATTACAAAATGAGTCTACATCTCTCTTTCTTGTCCATTCTAGCAGTTAGTAATTCTTTCATCTGCTTTTATTTTTCTGCATTTGTTCATGCTTCTTTTACTTCCTTATCATCCTGCAAAGGCAATTGCCCATCTCTCTTCCCTTTGGACTGCCAGGATATTCTTGAGGGAAAGTTTCCGTCATTTTCATAGCAGGTTCTTGATCAGAAAGAGTCGGGCTCAATAAATGGTGAAGAAGGGAGATTGGTAAGTAACTCCCTTTTCTGTATTACTTGGAGCCAGAACCTTTGGAAAAATATAAACCTCATAAAAATCAAATAAAAGCAATTAGAAAACAATTAGACATTTTTAGAAAAGACTGCCAGTCATAGGAGTTAGGCAATAGAATGATTTCCTGTGTAATTACAAAGTAAACTTTCCTGTGTAATTACAAATTAAACTGTAAAATAAATCAGATGGGTTACAGTACTTGCTGTGTCATTAACTAGCTATGTGATTTTGACAAAATACATTAGAGAGCCAAATTAAGGCCTCTTATCTGATAATCCTGTGGAGGACCTTTAGACTAGTTATGTAAAATGACAAGTTCATGAAATCAATGTATTCCTTTTTTTCCCCCCAGAAGACACTCTTGTGTAATGACAATGGAAAATAAGTTAACTTATTGTGGGTAAAAGCCAAAAGCCAGCAGGAATAAATTTAATAACGATTGAGACCACAGTGGCAGCCATGAAAATACATCTTACCAAAAATTTATTGACATCTCCATGCCTTGTGGAAGCAGATGGTGCCAATGAATCTGGAAAGAGGCTTGGGATTGGATGTAAGAATTTTCTTGAAGCCTGGGGATTATGAAGGAATGAGACAAAGAAAGGATTTTTCTTGAACTGATCAGTCACCTTACAGATGGAAAGTTCTGACTTTCTAATTGTGAAAAGCTTGTGTGTAAGAAGTCAAGAGTATCAGGCTATAGAAAAGGACAGGAGATAGCAAATGCAAAAGAACCAAAATCATACCAAACACAACTCTTGACCACAGTGCAATAAAAATAGAAGTCAAGACTAAGAAAATAGCTCAAAACCAGGCAATTGTATGGAGATTAAACAACATGACTTATGTGCAAATAAGTCCCATAATGACTTATGTGCAAATAATTTTATACAAATAAAAATTGTATAAAATTCTTGCCCTGAATGGCTTATGTGCAAATAATGAAATTAAGGTACAGATCAAGAAGTTCTTTGAAACTAATGAGAACCTAGATACAACATACCAATATCTCTGGGACACAGCTAAGGCAGTGTTAAGAGGGAAATTCATAGCACTAAATGTCCCCCATCAAAAAGTTAGAAAGATTTCAAATTAATAACCGAACATCATCACTAAAAGAACTAGAGAAGCAAGAATAAGTCAGCCTCAAAACTAGCAGAAGACAAGAAATAACTAAAATCAGGGGGCGGAGCAAGATGGCCGAATAGGAACAGCTCCAGTCTCCAACTCTCAGCGCGAGCGACACAGAAGACCGGTGATTTCAGCATTTTCAACTGAGGTACTGGGTTCATCTCACTGGGGAGTGCCGGACGATCAGTGCTGGTCAGCTGCTGCAGCCCGACCAGCGAGAGCTGAAGCAGGGCGAGGCATCGCCTCACCTGGGAAGCGCGAGGGGGAAGGGAATCCCTTTTCCTAGCCAGGGGAATGGAGACACACAACACCTGGAAAATCGGGTAACTCCCACCCCAATACTGCGCTTTAAGCAAACAGGCACACCAGGAGATCATATCCCACACCTGGCCGGGAGGGTCCCACGCCCACGGAGCCTCCCTCATTGCTAGCACAGCAGTCTGTGATCTACCGGCAAGGCAGCAGTGAGGCTGGGGGAGGGGCGCCCGCCATTGCTGAGGCTTAAGTAGGTAAACAAAGCTGCTGGGAAGCTCGAACTGGGTGGAGCTCACAGCAGCTCAAGGAGACCTGCCTGTCTCTGTAGACTCCACCTCTGGGGACAGGGCACAGTAAAAATAACAAAAACAGCAGAAACCTCTGCAGACGCAAACGACTCTGTCTGACAGCTTTGAAGAGAGCAGTGGATCTCCCAACACGGAGGTTGAGATCTGAGAAGGGACAGACTCCCTGCTCAAGTGGGTCCCTGACCCCTGAGTAGCCTAACTGGGAGACATCCCCCACTAGGGGCAGTCTGACACCCCACACCTCACAGGGAGGAGTACACCCCTGAGAGGAAGCTTCCAAAGCAAGAATCAGACAGGTACACTCGCTGTTCAGAAATATTCTATCTTCTGCAGCCTCTGCTGCTGATACCCAGGCAAACAGGGTCTGGAGTGGACCTCAAGCAATCTCCAACAGACCTACAGCTGAGGGTCCTGACTGTTAGAAGGAAAACTATCGAACAGGAAGGACACCTACACCAAAACCCCATCAGTACATCACCATCATCAAAGACCAGAGGCAGATAAAACCACAAAGATGGGGAAAAAGCAGGGCAGAAAAGCTGGAAATTCAAAAAATAAGAGCGCATCTCCCCTGGCAAAGGAACGCAGCTCATCGCCAGCAACGGATCAAAGCTGGACGGAGAATGACTTTGACGAGATGAGAGAAGAAGGCTTCAGTCCATCAAACTTCTCAGAGCTAAAGGAGGAATTACGTACCCAGCGCAAAGAAACTAAAAATCTTGAAAAAAAAAGTGGAAGAATTGATGGCTAGAGTAATTAATGCAGAGAAGGTCATAAACGAAATGAAAGAGATGAAAACCATGACACGAGGAATACGGGACAAATGCACAAGCTTCAGTAACCGACTCGATCAACTGGAAGAAAGAGTATCAGCGATTGAGGATCAAATGAATGAAATGAAGCGAGAAGAGAAACCAAAAGAAAAAAGAAGAAAAAGAAATGAACAAAGCCTGCAAGAAGTATGGGATTATGTAAAAAGACCAAATCTACATCTGATTGGGGTGCCTGAAAGTGAGGGGGAAGATGGAACCAAGTTGGAAAACACTCTTCAGGATATCATCCAGGAGAACTTCCCCAACCTAGTAGGGCAGGCCAACATTCAAATCCAGGAAATACAGAGAACGCCACAAAGATACTCCTCGAGAAGAGCAACTCCAAGACACATAATTGCCAGATTCACCAAAGTTGAAATGAAGGAAAAAATCTTAAGGGCAGCCAGAGAGAAAGGTCGGGTTACCCACAAAGGGAAGCCCATCAGACTAACAGCAGATCTCTCGGCAGAAACTCTACAAGCCAGAACAGAGTGGGGGTCAATATTCAACATTCTTAAAGAAAATAATTTTAAACCCAGAATTTCATATCCAGCCAAACTAAGTTTCATAAGTGAAGGAGAAATAAAATCCTTTACAGATAAGCAAATGCTTAGAGATTTTGTCACCACTAGGCCTGCCTTACAAGAGACCCTGAAGGAAGCACTAAACATGGAAAGGAACAACCGGTACCAGCCATTGCAAAAACATGCCAAAATGTAAAGACCATCGAGGCTAGGAAGAAACTGCATCAACTAACGAGCAAAATAACCAGTTAATATCATAATGGCAGGATCAAGTTCACACATAACAATCTTAACCTTAAATGTAAATGGACTAAATGCTCCAATTAAAAGACACAGACTGGCAAACTGGATAAAGAGTCAAGACCCATCAGTCTGCTGTATTCAGGAGACCCATCTCACACGCAGAGACATACATAGGCTCAAAATAAAGGGATGGAGGAAGATTTACCAAGCAAATGGAGAACAAAAAAAAGCAGGGGTTGCAATACTAGTCTCTGATAAAACAGACTTTAAACCATCAAAGATCAAAAGAGACAAAGAAGGCCATTACATAATGGTAAAAGGATCAATTCAACAGGAAGAGCTAACTATCCTAAATATATATGCACCCAATACAGGAGCACCCAGATTCATCAAGCAAGTCCTTAGAGACTTACAAAGAGACTTAGACTCCCATACAATAATAATGGGAGACTTCAACACTCCACTGTCAACATTAGACAGATGAACGAGACAGAAAGTTAACAAGGATATCCAGGAATTGAACTCATCTCTGCAGCAAGCAGACCTAATAGACATCTATAGAACTCTCCACCCCAAATCAACAGAATATACATTCTTCTCAGCACCACATCGTACTTACTCCAAAATTGACCACATAATTGGAAGTAAAGCACTCCTCAGCAAATGTACAAGAACAGAAATTATAACAAACTGTCTCTCAGACCACAGTGCAATCAAACTAGAACTCAGGACTAAGAAACTCAATCAAAACCGCTCAACTACATGGAAACTGAACAACCTGCTCCTGAATGACTACTGGGTACATAACGAAATGAAGGCAGAAATAAAGATGTTCTTTGAAACCAATGAGAACAAAGATACAACATACCAGAATCTCTGGGACCCATTTAAAGCAGTGTGTAGAGGGAAATTTATAGCACTAAATACCCACAAGAGAAAGCAGGAAAGATCTGAAATTGACACTCTAACATCACAATTAAAAGAACTAGAGAAGCAAGAGCAAACACATTCAAAAGCTAGCAGAAGGCAAAAATAACTAAGATCAGAGCAAACTGAAGGAGATAGAGACACAAAAAACCCTCCAAAAAATCAACGAATCCAGGAGTTGGTTTTTTGAAAAGATCAACAAAATTGATAGACCGCTAGCAAGACTAATAAAGAAGAAAAGAGAGAAGAATCAAATTGATGCAATTAAAAATGATAAAGGGGATATCACCACCGACCCCACAGAAATACAAACTACCATCAGAGAATACTATAAACACCTCTACGCAAATAAACTGGAAAATCTAGAAGAAATGGATAATTTCCTGGACACTTACACTCTTCCAAGACTAAACCAGGAAGAAGTTGAATCCCTGAATAGACCAACAGCAGGCTCTGAAATTGAGGCAATAATTAATAGCCTACCAACAAAAAAAAGTCCAGGACCAGATGGATTCACAGCTGAATTCTACCAGAGGTACAAGGAGGTGTTGGTACCATTCCTTCTGAAACTATTCCAATCAATAGAAAAAGAGGGAATCCTCCCTAACTCATTTTATGAGGCCAACATCATCCTGATACCAAAGCCTGGCAGAGACACAACAAAAAAAGAGAATTTTAGACCAATATCCCCGATGAACATCGATGCAAAAATCCTCAATAAAATACTGGCAAACCGGATTCAGCAACACATCAAAAAGTTTATCCACCATGATCAAGTGGGCTTCATCCCTGGGATGCAAGGCTGGTTCAACATTCGCAAATCAATAAACATAATCCAGCATATAAACAGAACCAAAGACAAGAACCACATGATTATCTCAATAGATGCAGAAAAGGCTTTTGACAAAATTCAACAGCCCTTCATGCTAAAAACGCTCCATAAATTCGGTATTGATGGAACGTACCTCAAAATAATAAGAGCTATTTATGACAAACCCACAGCCAATATCATACTGAATGGGTAAAAACTGGAAAAATTCCCTTTGAAAACTGGCACAAGACAGGGATGCCCTCTCTCACCACTCCTATTCAACATAGTGTTGGAAGTTCTGGCTAGGGCAATCAGGCAAGAGAAAGAAATCAAGGGTATTCAGTTAGGAAAAGAAGAAGTCAAATTGTCCCTCTTTGGAGATGACATGATTGTATATTTAGAAAACCCCATTGTCTCAGCCCAAAATCTCCTTAAGCTGATAAGCAACTTCAGCAAAGTCTCAGGATACAAAATTAATGTGCAAAAATCACAAGCATTCTTATACACCAGTAACAGACAAACAGAGAGCCAAATCAGGAATGAACTTCCATTCACAATTGCTTCAAAGAGAATAAAATACCTAGGAATCCAACTTACAAGGGATGTAAAGGACCTCTTCAAGGAGAAGTACAAACCACTGCTCAGTGAAATAAAAGAGGACACAAACAAATGGAAGAACATACCATGCTCATGGATAGGAAGAATCAATATCGTGAAAATGGCCATACTGCCCAAGGTAATTTATAGATTGAATGCCATCCCCATCAAGCTACCAATGAGTTTCTTCACAGAATTGGAAAAAACTGCTTTAAAGTTCATACGGAACCACAAAAGAGCCCGCATCTCCAAGACAATCCTAAGTCAAAAGAACAAAGCTGGAGGCATCACGCTACCTGACTTCAAACTATACTACAAGGCTACAGTAACCAAAACAGCATGGTACTGGTACCAAAACAGAGATATAGACCAATGGAACAGAACAGAGTCCTCAGAAATAATACCACACATCTACAGCCATCTGATCTTTGACAAACCTGAGAGAAACAAGAAATGGGGAAAGGATTCCCTATTTAGTAAATGGTGCTGGGAAAATTGGCTAGCCATAAGTAGAAAGCTGAAACTGGATCCTTTCCTTACTCCTTATACGAAAATTAATTCAAGATGGATGAGAGACTTAAATGTTAGACCTAATACCATAAAAATCCTAGAGGAAAACCTAGGTAGTACCATTCAGGACATAGGCATGGGCAAAGACTTCATGTCTAAAACACCAAAAGCAACGGCAGCAAAAGCCAAAATTGACAAATGGGATCTCATTAAACTAAAGAGCTTCTGCACAGCAAAAGAAACTACCATCAGAGTGAACAGGCAACCTACAGAATGGGAGAAAATTTTTACAATCGACTCATCTGACAAAGGGCTAATATCCAGAACCTACAAAGAACTCAAACAAATTTACAAGAAAAAAACAAACAACCCCATCAAAAAGTGGGCAAAGGATATGAACAGACATTTCTCAAAAGAAGACATTCATACAGCCAACAGACATATGAAAAAATGCTCGTCATCACTGGCCATCAGAGAAATGCAAATCAAAACCACAATGAGATACCATCTCACACCAGTTAGAATGGCGATCATTAAAAAGTCAGGAAACAACAGGTGCTGGAGAGGATGTGGAGAAATAGGAACACTTTTACACTGTTGGTGGGATTGTAAACTAGTTCATCCATTATGGAAAACAGTATGGCGATTCCTCAAGGATCTAGAACTAGATGTACCATATGACCCAGCCATCCCATTACTGGGTATATACCCAAAGGATTACAAATTATGCTGCTATAAAGACACATGCACACGTATGTTTATTGCAGCACTATTCACAATAGCAAAGACTTGGAATCAACCCAAATGTCCATCAGTGACAGATTGGATTAAGAAAATGTGGCACATATACACCATGGAATACTATGCAGCCATCAAAAAGGATGAGTTTGTGTCCTTTGTAGGGACATGGATGCAGCTGGAAGCCATCATTCTTAGCAAACTATCACAAGAACAGAAAACCAAACAACGCATGTTCTCACTCATAGGTGGGAACTGAACAATGAGATCACTTGGACTCGGGAAGGGGAACATCACACACCGGGGCCTATCATGGGGAGGGGGGAGGGGGGAGGGATTGCATTGGGGGTTATACCTGATGTAAATGACGAGTTGATGGGTGCTGACGAGTTGATGGGTGCAGCACACCAACATGGCACAAGTATACATATGTAACAAACCTGCATGTTATGCACATGTACCCTAGAACTTAAAGTATAATAATAATAAATAAATTAAAAAAAAATAACTAAAATCAGAGCTCAACTGAGGGAAATTGAGACACAAAAAACTATTCAAAAGATCAATGAATTCAGGAGTTGGTTTTTTGAAAGAAATAATTAGATAGGCCACTAGGTGGACAAATAAAGAAGAAAAAAGAGAAGATCCAAATAAACACAATTAGAAATGATGTAAAGAATGTTACCACTGACCTCACAGAAATAAAAAAAAACAACCATCAGAAACTACTACAAATACCTCAATGCATGCAAATTAGAAAACCTGTCAGAGATGTCTAAACTCCTGGACACATACACCCTCAGAAGACTGAATCAGGAAAACATTGCTTTCCTGAACAGACCAATAATGAGCTCCAAAATTGAATCAGTAATAAATAGCCTACCACCCAAAAAAAAAACCAAAAAAACAAAAAAAACAAAGAAAAACAAACCAAAACAACAACAAAAAAACAAAAAACCCCCATAAAATCCAGTACCTGATGTATTCACAGCTGAATTCTGCCAGCTGGTACCATTCCTACAGAAATGATTCCAAAAAATTGAGGAGGAGGTACTCCTCCCCAACTCATTCTGTGAGGCCAGCATCATCCTGATACCAAAGTCTGGCAGAGAAACAACAACAAAAAAAGAAAACCTCAGGCCAATATCTTTGATGAACATCAATGCAAAAATCCTCAACAAAATACTTGCAAACCGAATCCAGCAGCACATCAAAAAACTAAGCCACCATTATCAAGTAGGCTTCATCTATGAGGTGCAATGTTGATTTACCATATGTAAATCAGTAAGTATGATTCATCAAATAAAACTAAAGACAAAAACCACATGATTATCTCAGTTATTATCTCAATAGATGTAGAAAAGGCTTTTGATAAAATTCAACACGATTTCATATTAAAAACTCTCAGTACACTAGGTATTGAAAGAGAATACCTCTAATAAGAGTCATCCATGAAAACCTCACAGCCACATTATACTGAATGGGCAAAACCTGAAAGAATTCCTCTTGAAAACCAGTACAAGAAAAGGATGCCCTCTGTCACCATTCCTATTCAAGATAGTATTGGAAGTCCTAGCCATGGCAATCAGGCAAGAACAAGAAATAAAGGGTGTCCAAATAGGAAGAGAGAAAGTAAAACTATCTCTGTTTGCAGACATGAGTCTATAGGTAGAAAACCCAATAGTCTTGGCCCCAAAGCTCCTTAAGCTGATAAACAACTTCAGCAAAGTTTCAGGGTACACAAATCAATGTAGAAAAATCACTAGCATTCATGTACATCAACAACAGCCAAACTGAGAGCCAAATCAGAAAAGCAATCTTATTCACAATTGCTACAGAAGTATAAAATACCTAGGAATACAGCTAAACAATGAGGTGAAAAATCTCTCAAAGAAATGAGAGAAGACACAAATGAATGGAAAAACATTTCATGGTCTTGGATAGGAAGAATCAATATTATTAAAATGGCCATACTGCCCAAAGCAATTTACAGATTCAGTGCTATTCCTATCAAACTAACAATGACATTCTTCACAGAACTAGAAAAGACTATTTTAAAATTCATATGGAACTAAAACAAAGCTCAAATAACCAAGGCAATCCCAAGCAAAAAGAACAAAGGTGGAGGCATCATGTTACCTGACTTTAAACTATATTATGGGGTTACAGCAACCAAAACAGTATGATACTGGTACATAAACAGACACGTAGACTGTATTAGTCCATTGTCACACTGCTATAAAGAAACTAATTGAGACTGGGTAGTTTATAAAGAAAAGAAGTTTAATTGACTCACAGTTCTGCATGGCTGGGGAGGCCTCAGGAAACTTACAATCATGGCGGAAGGTGGAAGGTAAGCAAGGCATGTCTTACATGGCAGCAGGAGAGTGAGAGAGAGCAGGGGAAATGCCAGACACTTATCAAACAACCAGAACTTGTGAGAACTCCCTTAGTATCATGAGAACAGCATGGGGAAATTGCCCCCATGATCTAGTCCCTCCCACCAGGTTCCTCCCTCGAAATGTGGGGATTACAATTCAAGATGAGATTTGGGTGGGAACACAGAGCTAAACCATATCATTCTACCCCTGACCCCTCCCAAATCTTATGTTATTTTCACATTTCAAAACCAATCATGCCTTCCCAGTAGTCCCCCACAGTCTTAACTCATTCCAGCATTAACCGAAAAGTCCAAGTTCAAAGCCTCATCTGAGACAAGGCAAGTCCCTTCTGCCTATAAGCCTGTAAAATAAAAAAAAACAAAACAAGTTAATTAGTTCCAAGATACAATGGGGGTACAGGCTTTGGGTAAATGTTCCCATTCCAAATAAGAGAAACTGGCCAAAAACAAAGGGACCACAGGCTCCATGCAAATTCATAACCTGGCTGGGCGGTCATTAAATCTTTTTTTTTTGAGATGGAATTTTGCTCTTGTTGCTCAGATTGGAGTGCAATGGTGCAATGTCGGCTCACTGCAACCTCTGCCTCCTGGGTTCAAGTGATTCTCCTGCCTCAGCCTCCCAAGTAGCTGAGATTACAGGCATGCACCACCATGCCTGGCTAAATTTTTGTATTTTTAGTAGAGACAGGGTTTCACCAGGTTGATCAGGCTGGTCTTGAACTTCTGACCTCAGGTGATCCACCCGCCTTGGCCTCCCAAAGTGGTGGGATTGCAGGTGTGAGCCACTGCACCCAGCCCAGTCATTAAATTTTAAAGCTCCAAAATTTCCTTTGACTCTGTGTCTCACATCTAGCACACCCATGGCTTTGGATAGCTTTGCCCCTGTGTGTCTGCAGAGTATAGCCCCTGTAGCTGCTTTCATGGGCTGACATTGAGTGCCTGTGGCTTTTCCACATGCATGGTGCAAGCTGTTGGTGGATCTACATTTCTGGGGTCTGGAGGATGGTGGCCCTCTTCTCACAACTCCACTAGGCAGTTCCCTACTGGGGACTCTGTGTGGGGGCTCCAACCCCATATTTCCTTTCTGCACTGCCCTAACAGAGGTTCTCCATGAGGGCTCCATCCCTGCAGCAGATTTCTGTCTAGACATCCAGGCTTTTCCATAAATCCTCTGAAATCCAAGCAGAGATTCTCAAACCTCAACTCTTGTCTTATGCACATCTGTAGGCCCAACATCACAGGGAAGCTGCCAAGGCTTGGGGCTTGCACCTTCTGCAGCAATGGCCTGAGCTGTACCTTGGCCCCTTTTAGCCACAGCTGGAGCTGGAGCGGCTGGGACTCAGGGCATCAAGTCCCAAAGCTGCACAGAACAGCATGGCCCTGGGCCCAGCCCATGAAGCCACTTTTTCCTTCTAGACCTATGAGTCTGTGATGAGAGGGGCTGCTGTGAAGTTCTCTGACATGTCCTAGGGACATTTTCCCCATTTTCTTGGCTATTACCATTCAACTCCTTGTTACTTATGTAAATTTCTACAGCCAGCTTGAATTACTCCTGAGAAAATGGGTTTTTCTTTTCTACCACATAGTCAGGTTGCAAATTTTCCAATCCTTTATGCTCTGCTTCCCTCTTAAACATAAGTTATAATTTCAAACCATCTCTTTGTGAATACATATAACTGGATGTTTTTAAAATAAGCCAGGTCACTTCTTGAATACTTTGTTGCTTAGACATTTCTTCCCCTGGATACCCTAAATCATTTATCTCATGTTCAAAATTCCACATATCTCTAAGGCAGGGACAAAATGCTGCCAGTCTCTTTGCTAAAGTATTACAAGAGTGACCTTTGCTCCAGTTCCCCATAAGTTCCTCATCTCCATCTGATCACCTCGGCCTGGACTTCATTATCCATATCACTATCAGCATTTTGGTCAAAACCATTCAAGAAGTCTCTAGGAAGTTCCAAACTTTCACACATCTTCCTGTCTCCTTCTGAGCCCTCCAAACTGTTCCAACGTCTGCCCATTACTCAGTTCCAAAGTCGCTTCCACATATTCAGGTTATCTTTAAAGCAGTACCTCACTATCTCAGTACCAATTCTCTGTATTAGTCCATTTTCACACTGCTATAAAGAAACTACTTGAGACTGGGTAATTTACAAAGACAAGAGGTTTAACTGACTCACAGTTCTGCCTGGCTGGGGAGGCCTCAGGAAACTTACAAACATGACAGGTTTGTAAAGGGTAAGCAAGGGTGTGTCTTACATGCAAAGGTTTGTAAAGGGTAAGCAAGGTGTATCTTACATGACAGCAGGAGAGAGAGAAAGAGAGCAGGGGAAATGGCAGACACTTGTCAAACAACCAGATCTCGTGAGAACCTCCTCACTATCATGAGAACAGCATGGAGGAGCCTACCCCCATGATCCAATCACCTCCCATCTCATCCCTCCCTTGACACTTGGGGATTACAATTTGATATAAGATTTGGGTGGGGACACAGAGTTAAACCATATCATAGGCCAATGGAACAGAATAGAAAGCTCAGAAATGAGACCACACATTATGACCATCTGATCTTTGACAAAGCTGAGAAAAACAAGCAATGGGGAAAAGACTCCCTATTCAACCAATGGTTCTGGGATAACTGACTAGCCATATGCAGACTGGAGCTGGACCCCTTTCTTACACCCTGTACAAAAAGCAACCAATGTGGATTAAAGACTTAAATATAAAACCCAAAATTATAAAAACCCTGGAAGACAACCTAGACAATACCATCCTGGACATTAGAATGGGCAAATATTTCATAACAAAGACAACAAAAGGAATCACAAGAAAAACAAAAATTGACAAATGAGATCTAATTAAACTTAAGAGCTTCTGCACAACAAAAGAAGCTATCAACAGAGTTAACAGACAACTTACAGAATGGGAGAAAATATTTGCAAACTATGCATCTAATAAAGGTCTAATATCCAGCATATATAAGGAACTTAAATTTACAAGAGAAAAACAACTCCATAAAAAAGTGGGCAAAGGACATAAACAGACACTTTTCAAAAGAAGACATACATAGGGCCAAGAATCATATGAAAAAAAAAGCTCAATATCATTAGAGAAATGCAAATAAAAATCACAGTGAGACACTGTCTCACATCAGTCAGAAAGGCTATTAAAAGTCAAAAAATAACAGATGCTAGCAAGGTTGGGGAGAAAACAGTTACACCCTGTTGGTGGGAGTGTAAATTAATTCAACCATTGTGGAAAGCAGTATGGTGATTCCTCAAAGAGCTAAAAGCAGAACTACCATTTGATCCAGCAATCTCATTATTGGGTATATACCTAAAGGAATATAAATCATTCTACCATAAAGACACATGCATGTGAATGTTCATTGCAGCATTATTCACAATAGCAAAGAAGTGGAATCAACCTAAATGTCCATAGTGGCAGTTTGGATAAAGAAAATATGGTACATACATACCATGGAGGACTATGCAGCCATAAAAAAGAATGAGATCATGTCTTTTGCAGGAATATAGATGGAGCTGGAGGCCATTATCTTTAGTAAACTAATGCAGGAACAGAAAACCAAATACCACATGTTCTTACTTGTAAGTGGGAACTACATAATGAGAACTTACAAAAACAAGGAATGAAACAGCAGGCACTGGGGCCTACTTGAGGGTGGAGGGTGGGAGGAGGGAGAAAGCAAAAAAGCTAACTATTGGGTACTGGGCTTAATACCTGGGTGATGTAATAACCCGTACAATACAGCCCCGTTGTCGGGATAACTCCACCTCTGATATTCAACGTGCATTCTTTTCTATTTCCCTAAGCATTGGCTGGTCTGAGAAATAAAGGGAAAGAGTACAAAAGAGAGAGATTTTAAAGCTGGTGTCCAGGGGAGACATCACATGTCGGCAGGTTCCGTGATGCTCCCTGAGCCGTAAAACCAGCAAGTTTTTATTAGCAATTTTCAAAAGGGGAGGGAGCGTACAGATAGGGTGTGGGTCACAGAGATCACATGCTTCACAAGGTAATAAAATATCACAAAGCAAATGGAGGCAGGGCAAGATCACAGGACCACAGGACGGGGTGAAATTAAAATTGCTAATGAAGTTTTGGGCATGCATTGTCATTGATAGCATCTTATCAGGAGACAGGGTTTGAGAGCAGACAACTGGTTTGACCAAAATTTATTAGGCAGGAATTTCCTCATCCTAATAAGCCTGGGAGCTCTATGGGAGACCGGGGCTTATTTCATCCTTCTGTCTATGGCCGTAAAAGACAGCTGCCCCCAAAGCAGCCATTTTAGAGGCCTACCCTTAGGGGCACATTCTCTTTCTCAGGGATGTTCCTTGCTGAGAAAAATAATTCAGCGATATTTCTCCTATTTGCTTTTGAAAGAAGAAAAATATGGCTGTGTTCTGCTCGGTTCACTGGCAGTCAGAGTTTAAGGTTATCTCCCTTGTTCCCTGAACATTGCTGTTATCCTGTTCTTTTTTCAGGGTGCCCAGATTTCGTATTGTTCAAGCACACATGCTCTACAAACAATCTGTGCAGTTAACACAATCGTCACAGGGTCCTGAGGCGACATACATCCTCCTCAGCTTATAAGGATGACGGGATTAAGAGATTAAAGTAAAGACAGGCATAGGAAATCACAAGGGTATTGATTGGGGAAGTGTCAAGTGTCCATGAAATCTTCACAATTTATATTCAGAGATTGCAGTAAAGACAGGTGTAAGAAATGATAAAAGTATTAATTTGGGGAACTAATAAATGTCCATAAAATCTTCACAATTTCTGTTCTTCTGCCATGGCTTCAGCTGGTCCCTCCATTCAGGGTCCCTGACTTCCCGCAATACCCCATGACATGAGTTTACCTATGTAAGAAACCTTCATGTGTTTCTAAAATAAAAAACCTAAAATAAACTTTAAAAAAAAAAAGAAGAAAAGCAAAGGGCAGGAGAGCATGTATTGTTGGGGTTTCTTGAGGTTTCTGGTCACAAATATTACAGGGTGAGAAGCAACTTAGAGAAGAGGCTGATGGTATAAATTTTCTAACACTGTGAAAGGATGCAAATAAAGGTTTTTATAACTTTTAGTCTGTCAGCAATAAATATAGTACCATCTCTTCCGATAAATGAATATGCTCCACTGATAGGCTTTCTTGTTTGAAAATCTTTTGCCCAAGGCAGAAAAGTGGAATTCAGGTATACACATATCACTAATAATGAACTGATAATATGAATGCTTTTAGACCACAGAAAATTACACTTCTAGAGGTCTTGGGACAAATAGAGTACTTCAAAGTGTAGTTTGATAAGATACGAAATATGTATGTAGTTTCTGCCCTGTTTCCTGTCACACAACTCTTAAAACCCTTGGAATCTCTGAAGTGACATGTCATTTTGTATGCTAATCTGACTAATGGCTGGGGTCTGCTGGATAACCTTAGGGGTGGGGGGGCTGGTTGCCAAGGGAGCCAACCTTGTAATTGGAGGATTGGAATTTTTCAGCCTTTCCCTCTATCTCCTTATGAAGGAAGAGGGGCTGGAGGCTGGGCAAATCACCAACGGTCAATAATTTAATAAATCATGCCTGTGTAATGAAGCCTTCATAAGTATCTATCCAGCATGGGGTTGGAGAGCTTCTGGGTTGGTGAACACATGGGGGTGCTGGGAGGATAGTGCACTTGGAGAGGACATGGAAGCTCTGCACCCTTTCCCCATATTTTGCCCTATGCATCTCTTTCATCACCTGTTCTTGAGTTGTATCATTTTATAATATACCAGTGATTTAGTAAGTAAAGTGTTTCCCACGTTCTGTGAGCCATTCTAGCAAATTATCAGACCTGAGGAGGTGGGAACCTCTGATTTATAGCTAGTTGGTCAGAAGCACAAGTGACAACCTGAACTTGGAATTAGCATCTGAAATGAGAGGCCAGACAGTCTTCTGGGACTGAGCTGTCTAACGTGTGGGATCTGAGGCTAACTCCAGGTAAATAGTGTCACAGTTGAATTGAATTGTAAGATACTGAGCTGGTGTCAGATAATTGGTTGGTATGGGAAAAAGCCACCACTCATTTGGTGGTCAAAAGTATTGGTGTGAATATAGAGGAAAACAGTTTGCTTTTCCTATACAGATAGAGAAGCAGTAGTCTAAGAATGATTCGTATGCAAGTAGTTTAAGAAAATCAGTAGAGATAAGAAACAGGGAAGATTACAGATAAGGGTGAAGTAAGTGACAATAAGGGCCCACATTTGCTGTAGACAAACATTGTAAAGGTTAATCTAGCAGGTTAGAATTTAGATGTTCCCTACTAGTACCCTGCACAGCCTTGTATACCTTCCATCATTCATTCAAATCAGGATCAAGTATTTCTAGTAATGAACTTCATTTTAACATTCAGTCATTTTTCCAGTTTTACTCATTTGCTGACTAAACTTCCTTTGACAAGGCACAAAGCCTTAATTGCAGCATAATTTCAGAAAAGGCTATGTACCTCCCCACTTAGGAAGAACTTCTTCAACAGAATATTTTTTCCTAAGGTGGTTTGTTTATGTGTCTACAGTTAAATTTGGCATTTTTTCTTGATCATCTCCCTAATTTATCAGTCATATTACTACTGAAATTTCTTTGTTTGGTCAACAATTATATTTCAAAGCTTAGGAATTTCTAGGAATCACTCTTGTCAAGGCAATCAGAGAAGTAAATTGGCCTCTGGATCCTTATTTTGTGTGATATATGGGTGTTTATTAATTCTTTCCTAATATAATTTACTATGTTGCTTTTAAATATAGTAATTCAAGCTTGTCAAGTTATGTGACATTACGTAGAATGAAAGTCTTTAAATGTTATTATTTGCAGTAGTTAATTTAGCATGATTTGTTAAGTAGGCATTTAGATGTCTCTTCACTGAGATCGCAAATCTGCTGTTCCATGAGCTCCAGTTCCTGGTGTGATGCAAAGAGGGCCAGGTGTCACTTACATGTAAAGTGGGTTGTGTTACAAAGAGAAACCCTGATCTTAGGGAGTTCAAGTTTTAACAAATAACAAACAAGTGAGCCTGCCTGCCCTTTGCTTTGGAGGAAGATACTATCTCTATTAGTTTTATAACTAGGCTGTTCATTTTACAAACATGTTTGAAAAGGTAGTTTAGCACAAACCTCTGCTAGCAAGCTGTGCAGAAATATGAGAGATTCATGGAGAAGCCCAATATGATTATCTTAAATATTTCTATTCTTAACTCTAATTATAATTCAAGGTTATAATATGCTTATTCAGTAAGGAAACAATGTTTCATCTCAAGCAATTGAAGATATCTTCTCATCTAAGTTTGGATGACAACCTGAGATTTAAATTCACACTTGACTGAGTTCTTGTTGGCAACCAGGACTGCCACAATGGCAAAATTATTGACCCTTACATGGAGTGATCTCACAGCTCATGTCTACTTGTCAGAGGCATATGAACCAGAGCGACTTCATCTTGAGTGAGGGCTAGGAAAATGAGACTGGGACTTGCTGGCCTGCTTTCCCAGAAAGGTAGGTATTCCCGGCTTCTAGATCTTTATGTTAAGGGAACAGATTGATGATTTTACTAAGCAGACCGAAATGTGGGAGTGTCCTGATATCCTGTTATCTTTAGAACAGAAGCATTCCTAATTTTGATTTAAATATAATAATATTTATTCTTGCAAATATAGTAATTAAAAAAATTAATTCTTTATCACAAACCCTTATAGCAGAGCACATCTCTCCATGATCTTTTTTTATCCTATATATAAACAAGTATTTTACCTAGGGTGGACATATTCCTTCTCTTACTTTCAGGAACTCGCTACTCTGTCTATGGACTATCTGCACTTTCACCACTTTCCTTTCTTTTTCTTTTTCTTTGAGATAGAGTCTCACTCTGTCACCCAGGCTGGAGTGCAGTGGCGCGATCTCGGCTCAGTGCAACCTCCGCCTCCTGGGTTCCAGAGATTCTCCTGCCTCAGCCTCCTGGGTAGCTCGGACTACAGGCACGCACCACTATGCCCAGCTAATTTTGTATTTTTAGTAGAGATTGGGTTTCACCATGTTGGTCAGACTGGTCTAGAACTCCTAACCTCAGGTAATCCTCCTGCCTCAGCCTTCCAAAGTGCTGGGATTACAGGCATGAGCCACTGCGCCCAGTCTACTTTCTTAATAAACTTGCTTTTGCTTGCACTGTGGACTCACCTTGAATTCTTTCTTGTGTGAGATCCGAGAACCGTCTTTTGGGATCTGGATCCGGACCCCTTTCCTGTAGCATACTGAGTTCCAATTACATGGATTTGGAGTTTAAATCACTTGAATCTAATTAAAGTACTATGCATCTCCTACCCAGGTGTCTATATCACTGAATTGGACTTTGTATTCTTTTACTTATAAGAAATATAAATAGTTTCCTGTCTACATCTAAAATATCTTTGAACTTGATGGAATCTTACATTTTCTTTCTCATATATATTGTTTCATTGAGTCACATAATTCTGGATAATAAATAATATCTGAAATTTGAAGTTTCATCATAATTATGTTTCACCTACTGTCAGATCTTCTAAGGCTATTTGACTGGCACTAATAAGATAAATTTGTTTCAGATGCCCTAGAATGACAAATTTTGGGAATTAATTTCTTTTTTTAGGAAATGTACATAAAATAATATTCATTGATTTTATTTTCTTTACATGAGTGACAGCTTTTCTCTTCTATCTTCCATGAGAATATAAAGCTAAAGTGTAGTTAATAATTCATTGAATGCTGAGTTTGTATTTTCCCTTTCATCTTTTACTGCTTTTTGGCCAATAGCATGTAAGATTTGTTTAATGTGGTTTCCCAAACTCTTTGGTTTTATTGATGGGTGTCTCTAAATCACTTACTGCTATCTGTAGTTATAATAATCTAAAAGGAACATATTTAAAAAATTCAACTTTTTTTTCAGTAGCAGAGCTGCCATGTTTGCTATAAAATATAGTTTCAGGTTGATAGCATTTATTATCTTAAACAGGGTGAAACATTTAAACAAAACAAAAGGGATATAGTGAAAAGCAACTCTCCCTCCTCCAAAGGGTCCTATGCTTTCTTTTTTATCAGCAACGACTTAGGCAAAAATTAATTCTAGAGAGTGATTTCAGAAAGAGTCTTTAGGAATTTACCTCAACATAGTATAAGCCATATATGATAGGCCACAGCTAGTATCATAGTGAATTGGGGAAAACTTGAAAACTTTTCCTCTAAGATCTGGAACAGACAAGAAAGCCCACAGTTACCACTGTTATTCAATATAATACTGCAAGTCCTAGCTAGAGCAATCAAGCATGAGAAAGAAATAAAAAACATGCAATTTGCAAAGGAAGAAGTGAAATTATCCTTGTTTGCAGATGACATGATCTTTTATATGGAAAAACCTAAAGACTCTACCAAAAATGATTAGAGCTGATAAACAAATTTAGTAAAGTTGCAGGACACAAAATCAACATACAAAGATTAGTAGCATTTCTATATGCTGACAGTGAACAATCTGAAAAGAAATAAGTAATTTTTTTACAACAGCCAGAAATAAAACTATGTATCTAGGGAATAATTTAACCAAATAAGTGAAAGATTTCTACATGAAAACTATAAAACACTGATAAAAGAAATTAAAGAGGAGACAAAAACAAGGAGAGATATTCTGTGTTCATGAATTGGGAGAATCAATACTGTTAAAATGTGCATAGTGCCCAAAGCAATCTACAGATTCACTGCAATTTCTATCAAAATACAAATGACATTCCTCACAGAAATAGAAATAAACAATACTAAAATTCATATGGAACCACAAAAGACCCACAGTAGGCAATGCTATACTGAGCAAAAAGAATAAAACTGGAGAAATCACATTACCTGACTTCAAATTATACTACACACCTGTAGTAACCAAAGCAGCAAGAAACTGGCATCACACACACACACACACACACACACACACACACACACACACACACACCAGGAGAGTACCCAGGAACAAATCCACCCACCTGTGGTGAACTCATTTTCAACAAAGATACCAAGAACATACCCTGGAGGAAAAACAGTGTCTTCAGTAAATGTTGCTTGGAAAACTGGATATCTAAATGCAGAAGAATGAAAACTACACTCTTATTTGCATTTGCTTTTGGGGTCTTAGTCATGAATTCTTTGCTTATGCCAATGCCCAGAAGAGTTTTTCCAATTTTTTTTTTTTTTTTTTGAGACGGAGTCTTGCTCTGTCACCCAGGATGGAGTGCAGTGGCCGGATTTCAGCTCACTGCAAGCTCCGCCTCCCGGGTTCACGCCATTCTCCTGCCTCAGCCTCCGGAGTAGCTGGGACTACAGGCGCCCGCCACCTCGCCCGGCTAGTTTTTTGTATTTTTTAGTAGAGACGGGGTTTCACCGGGTTAGCCAGGATGGTCTCGATCTCCTGACCTTGTGATCCGCCCGTCTCGGTCTCCCAAAGTGCTGGGATTACAGGCTTGAGCCACCGCGCCCGGCCTCCAATGTTATATTCTAGAATTTTTATGACTTCAGGACTTAAATGTAAGTCTTTGATCCATCCTGAGTTGATTTTTGTATAAGGTAAGAGATGGGGATTCAGTTTTTTTTTTTTTTTTTTATAAGACAGAGTTTCACTCTTTTACCAGGCTGGAGTGCAGGGGCGTGATATCGGCTCACTGCAACCTCTGCATCCCTGGTTCAAGCGATTCTCCTGCCTCAGCCTCTGGAGTAGCTGGGACTACAGGCGCGTGCCACCGCGCCCAGCTAATTTTTGCGTTTTTAATAAAGACACGGTTTCACCATGTTGGCCAGGATGGTCTTGATCCCTTGACCCCGTGATCTACCTGCCTTGGCCTCCCAAGTGCTGGGAATACAGGTATGAGCCACCGAACCCAGCTGGGGATTCAGTTTTATTCTTCTACGTGTGACTTTCCAGTTTTCCCAGCACCGTTTATTCAATAGGGTGTCCTTTGCCAAATTTGTGTTTTTGCATGCTTTGTTGAAGATCAGTTTGCTGTATTTGGCTTTATTTCTGGGTTCTCTATTCTGTTCTATTGGTCTATGTGCTTATTTTTATACCATGCTGCTTTGGTAACTTTAGCCTTATAGTATAATTTGAAGTTGGGTAATGTGATGCCTCCAGATTTGTTCTTTTTGCTTAGTATTGCTTTGGCTGTGCAGGTTCTTTTTTGGTTCCATATGAATTTTAGGATTGTTTTATCTAGTTCTGTGAAGAATGATAATGGTTTTTTGATGGGAATTGCAATGAATTTCTAGATTGCTGTTGGCAGTATGGTCATTTTTACAATGTCGATTCTTCCCATCCATGAAAATGGTATGTGTTTCCATTTGTTTGGGTCATCTACGATTTCTTTCAGCATTGTTTTGTAGTGTTCCTTGTAGAGATCTTTCATCTCCTTGGTTAAGTATATTGCTAAGTATTTAATTTTTTTTTTCAGTGGTTGTAAAAGGGATTGAATTATTGATTTGATTCTCAGCTTGGTCATTGTTGGTTTATAGCAATGCTAGTGATTTGTGTATGTTGATTTTGTATCCTGAGACTTTACTGAATTTACTTATCTCCATATAAATTTTAGAATAGTTTTTTTTTTTTCTAATTCTGTGTAAAATGGCATTGGTAGTTTGATAGGAATAGTGTTGAATCTGTAGATTACTTTAGGCAGTATAGCCATTTAAAAAATATTGATCCTTCCTATCCATGAGCGTGGAATGTTTTTCCATTTCTTTGTGTCATCTACAATTTCTTTAAGTAGTGTTTTGTAGTTTTCCTAGTAGAGACCTGTCACCTCTTTGGTTAGATGTATTCCTAGATATTATATTCTTTATGCGGCTATTGTAAATGGGATTACATTATTGATTTGCCTCTCAGCTTGAACATTATTGGTATATAGAAATGCAACTGATTTTTGTACATTGATTTTGTATCCTGAAACTTTACTGAAGTAAAGTTCCAGGATCCTTTTGATGGAGTCTTTAGGGTTCTCTAGGTATAGAATCATATCATCAGCAAAGAGCAGTAGTTTGAATTCTTTTCCTATTTGGATGCCTTTTATTTCTTTCTCTTGCCTGATTACTCTGGCTAGAACTTCCAGCACTATGTTGAATAGGAATGGTGAGAATGAGCATCCTTGTATTATGTTGTTCTAGTTCTTAAGAGGAATGCTTCCAGCTTTTGCCCATTCAGTATGATGTTGGCTGTGGATTTGTCATAGATGGTTTATATTATTTTCAGTTATATTCCTTTGATGCCTCATTTGTTGAGGGTTTTTATGATGAAAGGATGCTGGATTTCATTGAAAGCCTTTTTCATGTCTATTGAGATAATCATGTGGTTTTTGTTTTTAATTTTGTTTATGTAGTGAATCACATTTATTGATTTGCATGTATTGAACCAACCTGGCATCCCAGGAATGAAACTCACTTGATCTAATTTTTTGATGTGCTGCTGGATTTGGTTTGATATATATTTTTTTGAGAATTTTTACATCTATGTTCATCGGGGATATTGGCCTATAGTTTTCTTTTTTTTTTTTGTTGTGTCTTTGCCAGGTTTTGGAATCAGGGTGATGCTGGTTTCATAGAGAGTTAGAGAGGAGTCCTTCCTGCTTTATTTTTTTGGAATAATTTCAGTAGAATTGTTACTAGTTCTTCTTTGTATGCCTGGTAGAATTCAGCTGTTAATTCAACCTGTCCAGGGCTTTTTGGTAGGTTTTTCATTATTGATTCAGTTTGTTTGTGAACTTGGTATTGGTCTGTTCAGGGATTCAGTTTCTTCCTGATTCAAACTTTGGAGGTTGGATGTTTCCAGGAATTTATCCATTTCCTTTAAATTTTATAGTTTGTGTGCTTAGAGGTGTTCATAGTAGTCTCTGAAGATCTTTTGTACTTCTGTGGGATCAGTTGTAATGTCATGATTGTCATTTTTTATTGTAATTTTGGATATTCTCTCTTTTTTTTCTTTGTTAATCTAGCTAGTAGTCTATTGATCTTGTTTATCCTTTTAGAAAAGTAACTTTTGGTTTGTTGGTTCTATGTATCAATTTTGGGGTTGGAATTTCATTCAGTTCTGCTTTGATTTTAGTTATTTATTTTCTTCTGCTAGATTTGGGGTTAATTTTTTCCTGTTTTTCTAGTTCTTCTAGGTCATCCTGCTTTTCTTTTCTTTTTTGTTTGTTTTTAAGATGAAGTCTTGCTCTGTCACACAGGCTGGAGTGCAGTGGCATGATCTCAGCTCACTGCAACCTCTGCCTCCAAAGTTCAAGTGATTCTCGTGCCTCAGCCTCCCAAGTAGGTGGGAATACAGGTATGTGCCACCATGCCCTGCTAATTTTCGTATTTTAGTAGAGATCGGGTTTCACTACGTTGGTCAGGCTGGTCTTGAAATCCTGGCCTCAAGTGATCCACCTGTCTTGGCTTCCCAAAGTGCTGGGATTACAGGTGTGAGCCACCACTCCCAGTACCATACTACTTTTCTTAGTGACTATATTAATTTACATTTCCACCAACAGCACTTGCTAACACTTATGTTTTTTTTTTCCACAGTAGTTATCCTAATGGATATGAAGTTATATCTTATTATTGTTATTTTCATTTTTCTAATGATTAATGATGTTAAACATTTTTTCATGTAAGTGTTGACTATATACCTTCTTCAGTGAACTGTCTATTCAAGATCTTTGCCCATTTTTTAATTTTTTTTTTTTTTTTTTTTGAGACAGAGTCTTGCTCTGTCACCCAGGCTGGAGTACAGTGGCGTGATCTCGGCTCACTGCAAGCTTCGCCTCCCAGGTTCACGCTATTCTCCTGCCTCAGCCTCCTGAGTAGCTGGGACTACAGGCACCTGCCACCATGGCCAGCTAATTTTTTTGTGTTTTTAGTAGAGCCAGAGTTTCGCTGTGTTAGCCAGGATGGTCTTGATCCCCTGACCTCGTGATCCGCCCACCTCGGCCTCCCAAGGTGCTGGAATTACACGCGTGAGCCACCGCGCCCGTCCTTTAATTGGGTTTTTATTTTGTGGCTTATGTTGTTGAATTGTAGGAGCTCTTTATGTATTCTGGATATTAATCTCTTATCAGCTATATGATTTGCAAATATGTTTTCCCATTCTCTAGGTTGTCTTTTTACTCTGTTGATTGTATTCGTTGGTGCATAGAAGCTTTTAAGTTTATTGTCATCCCATTTGTCTATTTTTGCTTTTGTCATTGTCATTGTAATTTTGTCATTGTCAAATCTAATGTCATAAATACTTTCTTTAAAAATAATTTTTAGAGGGTTTTAGACCATCTTTTTAAGTTTTTAATTCATTTTGAGTTAATTTTTATATAGTATAATGTTTTTCCAACACGATTTGTTCAAGAGACTGTCCTTCCCCATCTAGTGGTCTTGGCACTGCCACTGAAGATCATTTGACCATATTTGTGAGACTTCATTTTAGGGATATATCTTAAATTCCATTGGTATATATGTCTGTCTTTATGACAGTATCTTACTGTTTTGATTACTGTTGCTTTATAATAGGTTTTGAAACCAGAAAGTGTGAGACCTCCAACTTTGTTTTCTCTCTCTCTCTATTTTTTTGGCTATTTGGAGTATTTTGTTTTATAACTGTGGCGTTTCTATTTGTAGGGCAGAGTAGGTGGAAGCTGATTTTTAAGAAAAGTAGATGGGTTAACTGAGAGGAAGAGATGCACCTCATGGGTGCCTGTGATGCAATGCAATATGAAGGTACAGAAATACATTGGGAGGGCTGGGCATGGTGGCTCAGTCCTGTAATCCCAGCACTTTGGGAGGCCAAGGCAGGCAGATTGCTTGAGCTCAGTAGCTCAAAATCAGCTTGGGTGACATAGTGAAACCTCATCTCTTAAAAAAATCCACTGGGAGAAAAAGAGAAAAACGACCACCACCATCTCAATAAAAATCTACTTCCAGCACAGACCTTGGAACTCATGTGCAGGAACTTTTCCTCAAATTTGTAATCATGTTCGTCAGTGTGTTGTTCTTTCTTTTACAATTTGGGGATGTTGAAGACACCTTACTGGAATTGTAGGTTGAACCAAAACTGACTAAACTTTGAACTTTGAGGATTTTAATAAGTATTTTGCTCTTTCACTCATGAAATGCATCCCTGACACTATAATATGCTCTGGACTTGCAGTGGTGCCTACAGTGATGGGTAAAGCAGACCTGATCCTTGTCCTCAAAGAAATTGACTTAGCAACTTCTTGTGAATGTGGACAGAGTTGAGCATATGCATTGATGTAAGAGAACTCCAAGTTTTTCTCTTCAGCTACAGAATGTAGTCTTCTGTTTTTTCTTGGGCTTGTTCTTTGATGAGTTTTTAAGATGAAGGGACATGTTGCTAGTTTCCTATATGGGAAATTCAAGTACTCCCTGGCTATGAACTGGAGATAAAACACATGCCATTCTAAAACTTTAACAAGAAATTTTAATTTAATTTAATATATTTGAGATTTAAGTAAATAATTTATTTCCTCCTCTAAAGTCATGAAAGAACCTCTCATGCTGTATGCAGTAGTGAGAGCCAAGATATTTGGCAAGAGGGAATAGGAAAATAATTGATGTTACAGTCTGCTGCATGGAGGGAGGGGCCAAATTGTACCAAAACAGGTTTTAAAGAATTATTGACAGGAAAATGTGCTTTCTGGGAACTTCTCTCCCTTGAGGTGAAAACTAACGCATGAAAAAATTAGATTTTATCTGGAGGATATTCATCACCTAGATACATTTTCCTTCAGAGGGGTTAAAAATATTAAGCAGCTACTTAAGGCCTTGTTTTCCGGGCACATAGCCCACATTATATAAGTATTAAACAGCAAATTTAAAATGTACAAAAGTTTTTGTAGTTTCTTTGATTTTATTTGAAAATCTTTGAGGTTTATAGCAAAGACAGAGGAAATTACTTTAATGGAATTGGGGGAATGTATATGTAACACAGAAACTTATTTTGCTAGGAACTTTTATAATATGACACAGCAACATGATAAAGTTATACAGCCCCTTTTATTGTTAATATGTAATGTTTAGCTCTTGATATTAATTTGTGTGTTTTGAAGGCTTTTTGCTAGTTTTGGGTGGTTTGGGATAATGCTATACTGAAATCACGGATCTCTGTATGTTCATGAGCTTCTGAGGAGTTAGAATTAGGTTAACAATTTTGTCATGAGGTGCTCAGTGTTCTAGAAGTCATCTTTTGTCTTTTCTTTTGGTTTGGTTCACAATCTGCAAAATCTCCAGACATTGAAGTAAACATATTTAGAAAAAGAAAGATAGCTTTCAGAACTTACTCTATGAAATGTTATTTCTTTGGATTGTTCTGTATACCAAAGGATGAAGACAATTACTTTTAAAAAATGGAATGTGCATTTGTTTGCTAAATTATTTAATTTTCTTTTCTATGTATGTGAAATTTTAGTTGTAAAACTTATAGTTTGTTAGAACTTCTTAATTAGACCTGTGAAAATATTTTTAAAATATTTGCATTCCAAAAATATGTTCAATTATCTATAAAATGCTTCAGTCTGGGTATCGTAGCTTATGGAAACACTGGCATGTTATGTTGTATTAGCATGACAATAAAGGATCTATGAAATACCCTGATAAAAGATTAGTATGCCAAGGTTTTGTTAGTGTTAATATGAAAAAGATGATATTGGCAAAAAGTAAAACTTTAGACTTTGGGAAATGCTTCCAATACTGAAGCTGCTATGTCTTTGATTTTATTTTCTAGGTCATTGTTTCCCAAACTAGATGCTGAATCCCGGTGAGACTGTGAAGATATTGTGAGCATTCTTGGAGATCAGAGCAGAAAACGTCCATCGGAGGTAGGTAATAGTGAGGGACTACAGGCAGTTGTAGAAATGAACCAGATGCCCTCTTTCCTCTGGTACCTCTCATGATAGCTCCAAGTCCATGTGCTTCCTTTTAGCCTTTTCAGATTTTTGATTCTCTGAAAGAAGCTACTGGTAACCTTTGAATTTTTCTTTTCCTTAATAATAACTACTGCTTATTGATCAATTATTTTGTACCATCAAGACTTGTACTAAGTGAATTAGATAGTTTCATTTAAACCTCAGTATACTTCTATGAGACAGGTACTAGGTTTTTTTTTTTCTCCAGTTTATAAGTGGAGCAGCTGAGGCTTAGGGAGTTTTAGTGATTTCTGTAAGGTCATTCAGCTAAAAAGAGATGTTACTGATTTTGCACACAGGCAACCTGAATGTAGGACTCACAGTCTTTCCCTCCTTCTTCTGTTGTTTTTGTCATTGGATTTTATCAGATGAAATGGTCTGAGAGCTATTCCTCTATCATTATCAACTAGGCTAAGGATGGGGAGTAAGCTATCTTAGTGGGGCATCTTGGACAGAATATTCTGAGCTTTTTCAAATGGCAAAAATGCTTTCTACAAAGATTAAGACAGGCCATTTAGCACCCTCAAGCTCTGCTTAAGGAATACTTTATCTAACAAAAGTGAAATAACTATTTAAAAAATGTAGTAGATATGAAGCTGACATAGAGAGTGACAAAAGTTTAAGAGCCTTGTTATTAGTTCTCAGACTTAGACTATTTTGACACAGTTGCATATTTTGTATGTAAAAGACATTATTATGAAAGAATACTTCAGTCTCTCTTTTAGAGAAAGTTGCTGAAGTGTCTCTCTCTCACCTGCTCTTAGCTTCCTGCTGCTGTCCTCTACCTCTCCTGAAGATACTTGTGTAATACCGGGGTCATTGTTGAGAATTAAGAGACACATTTAACAGCTGAATTCTCCCAAATGAATTCTAAACTCAAATAAAAATGAGACTTCCAGTAATGGTGGCTTGAGAAACTGGGGCAACAGCTTCCACAAACAGTTTAAAAAATCTGGACAATATTATGAAAGGCAGCTTAACTGAAGGCACTGGAACATGCACCAAGACAGACAGAAATTAAGAAAAATACACCCTTGAAAGACTACTGCATTGGGTAAGAACTGCAAGTTTGTGCCTTTCTGGCCTAGGGCTGCTCCCCAAACCCAACTGTAGCACAGGAAAACCTCAGCCTTAATGGTGTTAAAAGGCAGATGTCAAAGGTCAGAGCAGCAGAGATACCAGTAAGTTATAGGAGGATTTTGGAAGTGAGAAAGCCACACTTATCTGACAAGTTGTTTCATTTATACCATCAAATAGGATGTGGATATATGTCTTCTTGCTGACAGAACATTCTCTCAATGTTCTGAGATAGTCTCCAATCTCATATATTTTGTGCTATATTATCTCTTTTTTAAAATTGGAATTTGCTTTAACAACACTGGCTCTATCAGGATATTTAGGGCAGAGCAGACATATTAGGCCTTTATACTTAACTTTGATAATGGGATTAAACCTTCCTTTGGGAACTGAAGGCTGTAAGAGTATGGAGAGAAACAGATGCATTCTCTACAAGGAAAACTTGCCTTCAGCCATTATTACTGTGCTTTTGGTTCCCAGCAATATATCCACTGGTGTCCATTGGGTACCCAAGTGTTCTGTCCCATTAATTTGGATAACCCCAGGAATAAACTGAGGTGGCATATGTGCTTAGAGTAGGTCAATGGCTTGAAAGAAAAATGTTTGTTAGAATCACATCAGTTTGGGGCTTTCTCCAGATTTAGATAAGAGGAATAAGAAGAAAACAAAGATTTAGCCTTGTCTGCGTTCTTCAGTCACCCTCTGTACTCCATAGCCATCAAGTTGACTTGATCTATACAAATATCACTCTTCTGGAGACGAGCTCAGTCTCCCTGGGTGACTATTAGTCAGGATTCTCCAGAGAAACAGAATCATATGGAGGCTGAGAAGTCCTGAGATCTGCAGCTGGCCAACTGGAGATCCAGGAGAGCCAATGGGATAGTTTCAGTCCAAGTCCAAAGATCTGATAGCCAGAAGAGCCAGTGTTGTGAGCTGCAGTCTGAGTCTGAAGACAGGAGAAGACCAGTATCACAGCTCAAAGACAGTCTGGCAGACAAAAGAGAATTCTATCTTACTCAGCCCTTTTATTCTATTCAGGCTTTCAATGGCTTGAATTAAGCCTATCTACACTGGGAGGGCAATCTACTTTACTTAGTCTATCAATTCAAATGTTAATCTCATCCAGAAACATCCTCACAGGCACATTCAAAATAATATTTAATCAACTATCTGGGTATTCCATGGCCTGGTTAAATTGACACATAAAATTAACTATCACGGTGATGCAAAGTGAACTAGGTGTATTTGGTCACTCTCTATGGCCAAAGAGCTGATCTTGGCTAAAAAAATACATGCTAAAACTTTATATGCTTCTGATGGGTCATATATTGGGCTGGGCCAAATTCTTGTTAACTGAACTTTCAACAACTCTCCTACAGTGAGGATATTACAAAGCCTCAGGCAAAACTAAAAAGTGAGTAAGTGGTTAATATTTGGCCAAAAGAAATACGTCTTAGTGTTAATTGTCCTTGAGCTAATTAAAACTTAGATGGAGAACTACAAAGCTAACTATAACATGGGACAACCCTGATGAGGGCCATATTAGAGAAAGTGAACACTATGAGAGTACAGGGTGAGTGACTGAGGGAGGGCATTTTAGTTGTCTTTTGTCATCATTTATCTTGGCCTTTGTTTTGGGCAGCTTTTGTTTTTATTGAGGTATAATTCACATACTATAAAGTTCACCATTTAAAAATGTACAGTTTGTTGATTTTCAGTATGTTTACAAGGTTGTACAACTACCACCACTAATTCAAGAATATTTTTATTGCCCTCAGGGCAACTTTTTGCAGCAGATAATATTTTCTCACATTCATGATTATATACAAATCTTATAAATTCTATGGCATTAATTTATTGGTGAAATATGTTGATTCACCAACTCGGACAGAGAAGCAGTTTTATTTATTTATTTAATTTATTTCTTTGAGATGGAGGCTCGCTCTGTTGCCCAGGCTGGAGTGCAGTGGCACTATCTTGGCTTGCTGCAACCTCCAGCTTTCGGGTTCAAGCGATTCTTGTGCCTCAGCCTCCTGAGTAGATGAGACCACAGGCACATGCCTCCACACCTGGCTAATTTTTATATTTTTAGTAGAGATAGGGTTTTACCATGTTGGCCAGACTGGTCTCGAATTCCTGGCCTCAAGTGATCTGCTAGCCTCAGCCTCCCAATGTGCTGGGATTATAGGTATGAGCCGCTGCTCCCAACTGAGAAGCATTTTTAAAAAAATTTATTACTCAGAACCTCTTGAGCATCACATTGTATGTCATTAATATGTTGTCGACTTGTACTGTTTGAAAGTAGAACACTTTCACTTTCTCATACTCATTTTGCCCTAATACTGTGCTATAATTTTACATGCTAGTCTTAATGTGTTCTCACCAAGTGCATAACTTTTCCTTTTCTAGGAAATACGTTCTATTACTAAATAGTTTGCTTCCTGGGCCTTTTTACTCAAAGCATTACTCTGTTCTAGGATTCCAATTGCCATTTAAAATAATCAGATGGATACCCCATTTCCCATGGTGATTATTACACATTGCATGCCTGTATCAAAGTATCTCATGCACTCAATAAATATATACACCTACTATGTACCCACAAAAATTAAAAATAAAAAAGATCAGAATCTCTAACTGCTAAATAGCTGTCACTTATGTTCAGTGTTTATTTCAATTTTGCTGGAGCTATCACTGCTGTTTTAAGTTCTTTGCCCTAAACCACCCACAATGGAATAGCAACTTGGATTACCACCAGTCCATGTACAACTAATTAATAAGCAGCTTTTGTTGTAAAGATGGATTTTTTTAAAAAAAATTGGTATCTCTTATTGCACTAGAACAGCAAAATACTTGGAAAATTATAATCATTTATCACTATCTTTATCAGAATTGTCCATAGATCTAGGCCTAGTAACCTCCTTTTCCATCTCAGACCTTGTCTTCAAAATTTGTCACATTGGATTCTCAGGCATATCTACAAAACGCAAACATTAAATAAAGCAGAAGGATATAATAAATATGCAAACAGGAAAATCTCAAAAAATACAACTTCATAGTATAATTTACTTCTAGCTGACCCAATTGACACTTTGCAGTGTTCATAATAGCAAAGTGTCAGGGAAAGAGTTGAAATACATTATGTAAAAATTCCCTTTAGTTTTCTGTTATATCAGTGGAAGCTGTTGGCATGGGGTAAAGGGAGGCTGGGGGAGGTAATAGGAGGGGAGGCTGATGTCATCAGTCTATTGTCCTCCTTTCTGTGTAATACCATTTACCATTAGCTGTCTTTTTCTTTTATCAGTGCCTGAAAATAGGCCCAAGCCAGAGTTCCATCTTACCAATTTCTATTACTGATATAATGTGTATATTTAATATTCAGTGCTGATGTTCTTGAGCCAGTATCAGTAAGAGACACATTTTGAGTTTTTTTTGTTGTTGTTGGTGGTGCTAATAAGTCTCGTCTGAGTTGCTGAGTTGCCTTGTACCCCATGTGGTCAGTGGTGTATGACCTAGATGGAGTCTTTGGGTCTCTGTGGCAAGGGTCAGATGAATAACAGCCTCATTAGGACCTGGCACTAACCTCCTCTTAGCACTCATCAACTCTAATTGTCTCTTTCCTGTCTGCTTTCCCCACTGGACTGGATGTAAATAAGTATTTATTTACTTCACTTCCCAAGTATGTTGCACAACACCTTGCAAAAAACAAATGTTCTATAAAACTTTACGTAATGAGTAAATGCCAGGCTCCCTAAAACATCTTGTGTCCTCCTGCTTCATGCTTGTTGCGGAGACAACTACTACTCTGACAAAATGTTCAGTGTAGTCTTATTTTAAGAGCAGCAGCCCCAGCAGGCACTGAATAAGAGCCTAACTCTTAAAAACCCATTAAAGTTCCAGCCACTCTATTGATGGCAAAATGAATGCAACTTTTCCTGGTCCAACAGAAGCAATTCCATAACACTCAGCATTCCCCCCTCTCCTGCCCCATTACTCTGTCCTGTGGGCTACAAACAAATGGAAAGTAATTTTATCTCAGTTAAACAATCACCTTTGGGGAATCCCTGAGTCTGTGATATCTTGGATTGCTGAAAACATTTTGACTCTGTTGTCTCCTTAAGACATACATCTGTAGATCATGCTCTGCCAATGCGGATTATTTAGTTATTTGCAGTGATACTCCCTATGAAGGGCACAGAAGGTAATGTCCTTCTCTTGAGGCAGACTCTGGGGATATCTGCAGGAAATTAGATACTTTCTTCTGAAAAAATTCATTGGTTCTAGTTATTTGTTTCCCAGTTCAAAGCATTCCTTTGCCCCTGCCATGGGATATTATGGAAATTCCCAGGACGTTTTTTAAAAAATCAGAGCTACCACCTGTTGTCTTTTACCCTCAAGAACAAGTCACGCTATGGGGATGACAGTGAAGAGCTAGGTGAACTCTTCCTTATCCTTACAGTACCCTCTTCAACTGAGGGTGACATGCTGTAAATTGTTGTAGCGTTATTTAATGTAATTTAGCTCATTTGTTTTCCTTAGTGTCTCTGATAGCTTACAGATTAGAAAATTAATAAACTCATTATTGCTTTTTTATAAGTCTCTACTGTCATTTCTTTGCCTGCATTTCTTGTTTGCCTGTTTTGTGCTGATACCTTTAAGGTGCACTATTTCTATTCTGATATAATATTCCCTTTTCTAGGTCCCTTGCTTTTTCTTTCATGCTTTATGGATTTCCCCTTTTCATGATTCATATATTACATAAACTCTCAGGTTAAGTTGACCCACTTCTCACCTGAGCTCGTGTTTAAGATCCACTTGTTTGAGAAACTCTTCCTGGACCACATTGCACCTAGATTATATGAATGTTTAAAGCTCGGAAAACATAAAAATATGTTCTGAGCTTTAAACATTTTTTAAAAAGTTTGTGTATTGCTGTTTCCTGAAGCTGCTCAGCGTTTGCCAATTCGTCTTCTTAACTCTGTGTGATCTTGGCCTTGCTCAGAGTGATGTGCAGGATGAGAGAGAAGGAATAATTCATCTTTTCTCTTACATAAAAAATGATTTATCTGTCAATTTAAAAAAATGAAGTGAATGATCCACAAGCAACATAGCTATTATAAATAACACCATTTTACAGTGGAGGTAACCAAGTCCTAGAATGATTAAATAACTTACCCAGCCAACACAGCTAAAAACAGAAGGAGTCAGAATTCCAAACCAGGCAATAGGGTTTCCCATGCTCTTCCCATTAAATGTGGTCTAGTCTCTAAAGTAGATTTAAAATGAATACATTTTCCAAGTATGTGCTTTTAGAAATAATTGGAAAAGGAGGTGGGGAAAGAAGTCACATAATTATATATGAATTGTTAAACATGGATTGAACCCTACTAAGGACCAGCACTCTTATAGATGCTGGGGATGGGTCAGTGGACCAGCAGACCAGCTTTGTTCTGTTGTAGTTTACATTCTACAGAAGCAGTCCCCAACCTTTTTGGCACAAGGGACCGGTTTTGGAGAAGAAAATTTTCCCACAGATGAAGCGGGGATGGTTTCAGGATGAAGCTGTTCCACCTGAGATCATCAGGCATCAGTTAGATTCTCATGAGGAACATGCAACCTAGATCCCTACATGCACAGTTCCCAGTAGGGTTCACACTCCCATTAGAATCTAACACCTACTGCTGATTTGACAGGAGTCAGAGCTCAGGCGGTAATGCTTACCCGCTGCTCACCTCCTGCCATGCAGCCTGGTTCCTAACAGGTCACAGACTCATACTGGTCTGTAACCTGGGGATTGGGGACCCCTGTATTAGAGGAAAGGGGCACATGTTGACAGATAATAAAACAAGGACTAAACAAGAAAGTGTCAGACAATGGTCAGTGCTATGAGGCAAATAAAGCAAGGTGACTTGATTGTAACTGTTGAGTGATACTACCTCAGTTATCTATCTAAGGCCAGGGAAGGCCCTTTCAGAGGAGGTGACACTGGAGCTGGGAAGTGAATAGTAGATATTTTATTGATTGTTATGAAGAATTTGGATTAAATGTTTTCAACTGTGTGAAAAAGTTTGGAAACCAAATAAATTCTCTTAAAGCCAAAATAAAACAAAACAAAAATAAAACCTAAGTGAGGCATCCTCTTATTTCACCAAATGTAGAAAAACAACTTTCACATCTTTTTATCTCTCTGAAGTTTCACTCTCTTTCTCTGAATAAAGATGCAAAGGCATATATAATATTCTATTTTAATACAATGAATCCTCTTAGTAGACATGTACTTTTTCATTTTACTTTTATCAAGTTACAGATATACAAAGTTTAAAAGGTCAAATAGTTCTAAAGAGGTAAAAGGAAGGGCAACTCTCTTTTGTTGCACTCATTCCCACCTGCAGTTTCTGTTTTTTAGAGACAACCACTTTTAATCTTCTGGTTATTTTTTTAACCTCTAGTACTTCAAAAATAATAGGTTTATACACTATGTCTTGATTTTTTAGTTTTACGCATTGTGTTTTGATTTCGTCTATTGAAAATGATATTTTAGCCCTCTTATAATCTCCTCTCTCCCAGTATCTTTTTTTTTTTTTTTTTTTTTGAGACAGGGTCCTGCTCTGTTGCCCATGCTGGAGTACAGTGGTATGATCACTGCTTACTGCAGCCTCATCCTCCCAGGCTCAAGCAATCCCCTTGCCTCAGCCTCCCCAGTAGCTGGGACTACAGGTGCATGCCACCATGCCCATTGAATTTTTGTATTTTTTTTTTAAGAGACAGGATCTCCCTATGTTGCCCAGGTTGGTCTTGAACTCCTGGGCTCTAGTGATCAGCACATCTTGGCTTTCCAAAGTGCTGGGATTGCAGGCATGAACAATCATGCCCAGTATACTCCCACTATCTTTAAAAATAGTTACATCATTAGTTTTAATTAGATCATGGTTCAGAGTTTGTTATGATAACTATATAAGTATTATTTACATCTGAACCATGTAGTTTGTTTTGATTGCATTTCCTTTTTTGCATATCCTTTTGTCTTCTCAGTATTAATGATTTACTTGTTTTAAAATTTCATTTGGTTTTTACCTATCATTTTTTCATACCCAAATTCTCCCTTAGAACTATAAATCTCTTTTCAAATTTTCAAACACATTAAGCAGTCTATTAATTACAACTTTTCATGAAAACATTTCTCCTTGTGGTCCCCTTTCTCTTGCTCTAATAGGAATTGGTTGATTTTTCATTATAGCATCATTCTGAGATCCTACCCCCATTTTTTTTCTTTTTTAAATTGGGAGCTCTGTTTCTTGGGTTAAGTGAACTTCTTTTTTTCTTGGGTATAGTAGGCAGAATAATGGCCCTGCAAAACATGTTCATGTCCCAATCCCCAAAATCTGTATATACACACCTTACATAGCAAAAGGGACTTTGAAGATATGATTAAAGATCTCTTTTTAAAATGAATTTATTTTTTCTTAGTTGTAAAATCTATGTAAAATAGAAGAAAATTCAAAATGAAATCAAAAGATAATAGCTGTAATAAGATTAACCTACAGCAGCTGCAGCACCAGTAACAACACTAAAAGAATTACTTCTACTCCAAAATGACTAAGAAATACGTATATGAACCTCTTAAGCAACTCACTTTTAATAATGGCTAAATTAAATGGAATTGTAATATCTTCAAATGGATCTCAATGATTGTACGCTGATTAGTGTCCATAATGGGACAGGTTATACTAGTTACATATTACAATCTGGAGAGAAATGTGTAAGTCAGATCAGAAGACATGATTTCTAGTCTGTGCTTCACCGTTCACTTTTTCAAAAAATTATTTGAAGTTCTGGGATACATGTGCAGAACGTGCAGGTTTGTTACATAGGTATATGTGTGCCATGGTGGTTTGCTGCACCTATTGACCCATCCTTTAAGATCCCTCCCCTCACCCCCCCACCCCCAAACAGGGCCTGGTATGTGTTGTTCCCCTCCGTGTGTCCATGTGTTCTCATTGTTCAACTCCTATTTATGAGTGAGAATATGCAGTGTTTGGTTTTCTGTTCCTGTGTCAGTTTACTGAGGATTATGACTTCCAGCTTCATCCATGTCCCTGCAAAGTACACGATCTCATTCCTGTTTATGGCTGCTTAGTATTCCATGGTGTATATGTACTACATTTTCTTTACCCAATCTGTCATTGATGGGCATTTGGGTTGGTTCCATGACTTTGCTATTGTAAATAGTACTGCAGTAAACATATGTATGCATGTGTCTTTATAGTAGAATGATTTCTATTCCTTTGGGTATATACCCAGTAATGAGATTGCTGAGTCAAATGGTATTTCTGGTTCTAGATCCTTGAGGAATCGCCATACTCTCTTTCACAATGGTTGAACTAATTTACATTCCCACCAACAGTGTAAAAGCATTTCTATTTCTCTACAACCTTACCAGCATCTATTGTTTTTTGATTTTTTTAAAAAATTATACTTTAAGTTCTAGGGTACATGTGCACAACGTGTAGGTTTGTTACATGTGTTGGTGTGCTGCACCCATTAACTTGTCATTTACATTAGGTATATCTCCTAATGCTATCCCTCCCCACTCCCCCCTGCCACAATAGGGCCTGGTGTGTGATGTTCCCCTTCCTGTGTCCAAGTGATCTCATTGTTCAGTTCCCACCTATGAGTGAGAACATGTGGTATTTGGGTTTCTGTTCTTGCGATAGTTTGTTGAGAATGATGGTTTCCAGCTGCATCCATGTCCCTACAAAGGACACGAACTCATCCTTTTTTATGGCTGCATAGTATTCCATGGTGTATATGTGCCACATTTTCTTAATCCAATCTGTCACTGATGGACATTTGGGTTGATTCCAAGTCTTTGCTATTGTGAATAGTGCCACAATAAACATATGTGTGCATGTGTCTTTATAACAGCATGACTTATAATCCTTTGGGTATATCCCCAGTAATGGGATGGCTGGGTCAAATGGTATTTCTGGTTCTAGATCCTTGAGGAATCGCCACACTCTTTTCCACAATGGTTGAACTAGTTTACAATCCCACCAACAGTGTAAAAGTGTTCCTATTTCTCCACATCCTCTCCAGAACCTGTTGTTTCCTGATTTTTTAATGATTGCCATTCTAACTGGTGTGAGATGGTATCTCATTGTGGTTTTGATTTGCATTTCTCTGACGGTAAGTGATGATGAGCATTTTTTCATGTGTCTGTTGGGTGTATGAATGTCTTCTTTTGAGAAGTGTCTGTTCATATCCTTTGCCTACTTTTTGATGGGGTTGTTTGTTTTTTCTTGTAAATTTGATTGAGTTCTTTATAGGCTCTGGATATTAGCCCTTTGTCAGATGAGCAGATTGCAAAAATGTTCTCCCATTCTGTAGGTTGCCTGTTCACTCTGATGGTAGTTTCTTTTGCTTTTTAATCGTCACCATTCTGACTGGCATGAGATGATATCTCATTGTGGTTTTGATTTGCATTTTTCTAATGACCAGTGATATTGAGCTGTTTTTCACATATTTGTTGGTTGTGTAAACATCTTCTTTTGAGAAGTGTCTGTTCATATCCTTAGCCCACTTTTGGATGGGATTGTGTGTTTTTTTCTTGTAAATTTGTTTAAGTTCCTTATAAATTCTGGATATTAGACCTTTGTCAGATGGGTAGATTGCAAAAATTTTCTCCCATTCTGTAGGTTGCCTGTTCACTCTGATGACAGTTTATTTTTCTGTGCAGAAGCTCTTTCGTTTAATTAGGCTTTTGTCACAATTTGTCATAAATTTTGGCTTTTGTCACAATTACTTTTGGCATTTTTGTCATGAAGTCTTTGCCCATGCCTCTGTCCTGAATGGTATTGCCTAGGTCTTCTTCTAGGATTTTTATGGTTTTGGGTTTTACATTTAAGTCTTTAATCCACCTTGAGTTAATTTTTGCATAAGGTATAAATAAGGAGGGGGTTCAATTTTAGTTTTCTGCATATGGCTAGCCTGTTTTCCCAGTACCGTTTTTTGAACAGGAAATCCTTTCTCCATTGCCTGTTTTTGTCAGGTTTGTTGAAGATCAGATGGTTGTAAATGTAAGGTGTTATTTCTGAGGTCTCTGTTCTGTTCTATTTGTCTATATGTCTGTTTTGGTACCAGTACCATGCTGTTTTGGTTACTGTAGCTTTGTAGTATAGTTTGAAGTCAGGTAGCATGATGCCTCCTGCTTTGTTCTTTTTGCTTAGGATTGTCTTGGCTATACAAGGTATTCTTTGATTCCATATGAAATTTAAATTAGTTTTTTTTCCCTAATTCTGTGAAGAATGTCAATGGTAGTTTGATGGGAATAGCATTGAATCTATAAATTACCTGGGGCAGTATGGCCATTTTCATGATATTGATTCTTCCTATCCATGAGAATGGAATGTTTTCCCATTTGTTTGTGTCCTCCTTTATTTCCTAGAGCAATGGTTTGTAGTTCTCCTTGAAGAGGTCTTTCACATCCCTTGTTAGCTATTTTCCTAGGTATTTTATTTTCTTTGTAGTAATTGTGAATGGGAGTTCATTCATGATTTGGCTTTCTGCTTGTCTATTGTTGGTATATAGAAATGCTTGTGATTTTTGCACATTGATTTTGTATCCTGAGACTTTGCTGAGGTTGCTTATCAGTTTAAGGAGTTTTTGGGCTGAGATGATGGGGTTTTGAAATTAAAAATCGTGTCATCTGCAAACAGGAACAATTTGACTTCCTCTCTTCCTATTTGAATACCCTTTCTTTCTTTCTCTTGCCTGATTGCCCTGGCCAGAACTTCCAATACTATGTTGAATAGGAGTGGTGAGAGAGAGCATCCTTGTCTTGTGCAAGTTTTCAAAGGGAATGCTTCCATCTTTTCCCCATTCAATATGATATTGGCTGTGGGTTTGTCATAAATAGCTCTTATTATTTTGAGATATATTCCATCAATACCTATTTTATTGAGTTTTTAGCAAAATGAAGGGATGTTGAGTTATACCAAAGGCCTTTACTGCATGTATTGAGATAAACATGTGGTTTTTTGTCTTTGGTTCTGTTTATGTGATGGATTACATTTATTGATTTGCATATGTTGAACCAGCCTTGCATCCCAGGGATAAAACCGACTTAATTATGGTGGATAAGCTTTTTGATGTGCTGATGGATTTGGTTTGCTAGTATTTTGTTGAGAATTTTCATATCTTTGTTCATTAGGGATACTGGCCTGAAGTTTTCTTTTTTTGTTGTGTCTCTTCCCATTTTAGGTATCAGGATGATGCTAGCTTCATAAAATCAGTTAGGGTGGAGTCACTCCTTTTTAATTACTTGGAATAGTTTCAGAAGGAATGGTACCAGCTCCTCTGTACCTCTGTTAGAATTTGGCTGTGTATCTGTCTGTCCCTGGGCTTTTATGGTTGGTAGGCTATTAATCACTGGCTCAAATTCAGAACTTGTTATTGTTCTATTCAGGGATTCGACTTCTTCCTGGTTTAGTCTTGGGAGGGTGTATGTTTCCAGGAACTTATAAATTTCTTCTAGATTTTCTAGTTTATTTGCATAGAGGTGTTTATAGTATTTTCTGATGGTAGTTTGTATGTCTGTGGGATCAGTGGTGGTATCCCCTTTATCATTTTTTGTGTCTATTTGATTCTTCTATGTTTTCTTCTTTATTAGTTTAGTTAGCAGTTTATCTACTTTGTTAATGTTTTCAAAAAATCAGCTCCTGGATTCACTGATTTGTTGAAGGGGTTTTCATGTCTCTATCTCCTTCAGTTCTGCTCTGATCTTAGTTATTTCTTGTCTTCTGGTAGCTTTTGCATTAGTTTCCTCTTGCCTCTGTAGTTCTTTCAATCGTGATGTTAGGGTGTTGATTTGCGATCTTTCTAGCTTTCTGATGTGGGTATTTAGTGCTATAAATTTTCATTTAACATTGCTTTAGCTGTATCCCAGAGTTTCTGGTGCATTGTCTCTTTGTTCTCATTGATTTCAAAGAACTCTTGATTTCTGCCTTAATTTCTTTATTTACCCAGGAGTCATTCAGGAGCAGGTTGTTCAATTTCCACGTAGTTGTGTGGTTTTGAGTGAGTTTCTTAATCTTGAGTTCTAAATTGATTGCACTATGGTCTGATAGATTGTTTGTTATGATTTCAGTTCTTTTGCATTTACTGAGGAGTGTTTTACTTCCAATTATGTGGTTGATTTTAGATTAAGTGCCATGTGTCATTGAGAGGAATGTATATTCAATTGATTTGGGGTGGAGAGTTCTGTAGTTGTCTCTTAGGTCCACTTGATCCAGAGCTGAGTTCAAGTTCTGAATATCCTTGTTAATTTGGGATTAACTGTCTGATTGTCAGTTAATCCTGTCTCGTTGACCTGTCTAATATTGACAGTGGGTTGTTAAAGTCTGCCACTATTATTGTGTGGGAGTCTAAGAACTTGTTTAATGAATCTTGGTGCTCCTGTATCGGGTTCATATACATTTAGAATAGTTAGCTCTTCTTGTTGAATTTTTCCCTTTACCATTATGTATTGCCTTTCTTTGTCTTTTTGATCTTTGTTGGTTTAAAATATGTTTTGTCAAAGAGTAGGATTGCAACCCCTGCCTTTTTTTTTGCTTTCCCTTTGCTTGGCAAATTTTTCTCCATCCCTTTCTTTGGAGCCTATGTGTGTCTTTGAACCTGAGATGGGTCTGCTGAATATAGCACACTGATGGGTCTTGACTCTATCCAATTTGCCAGTCTGTGTCTTTTAATTGGGGCATTTAGCCCATTTACATTTAAGGTTAATATTATGTTTGAATTTGATCCTGTCCTCATGATGCCATCTGGTTATTTTGAACAGTAGTTGATGCAATTTCTACAGCGTGTCACTGGTCTTTATATTTTGGTATGTTTTTGCAGTGGCTGGTACTGATTTTTCCTTTCCATATTTAATGCTTCTCTCAGGAGCTCTTGCAAGGCAGGCCTGGTGGTAACGAAATCCCTCAGAATTTGCTTGTTTGGAAAGGATTTTATTACTTCTTATGAGACATAGTTTGGCTGAATATGAAATTCTGGGTTGAAAATTCTTTTCTTTAAGAATGTTGAATATTGACCCTGCAATCTCTCTGACTTGTAGAGTTTCTGCTGAGAGGTCTGCTATTAGTCTGATGGTCTTCCCTTTGTAGGTAACCTAGCCTTTCTCTCTGGCTGCCCTTAACATTTTTTTCTTCATTTTGACCTTGGAGAATCTGATCATTATGTATATTGGGGTTGATCTTCTCATGGAGTATCTTACTGGTGTTCTCTATATTTCCTGAATTTGCATGTTGACCTGTCTTGTTAGGTTGGGGAAGTTCTTCTGGATAATATCCTGAAGTGCGTTTTCCAGCTTGTTTCCATTCTCCCCATCTCCTTCAGGTACTCCAATCAATTGTAAGTTTGGTCTTTTTGTGAAGTCCCATTTTTCTTGAATGCTTTGTTCATTCCTTTTCATTCTTTTTTCTCTAATCTTGTCTGGATGCGTTATTTCAGCAAGGTCGTCTTCAAACTCTGATATCCTTTCCTCTGCTTGGTCGATTTAGCTCTTGATACTTGTGTATGCTTCATGAGGTTCTCGTGCTATGTTTTGCAGCTCCATTAGGTCATTTATGTTCCTCTCTAAACTGGTTATTCTAGTTAGCAGTGCCTCTGACCTTTTATCAAGATTCTTAGCTTCTCTGCATTGGGTTAGAACATTCTCCTTTAGCTCAGCATAGTTTTTTTGTTACCCATTTTCTGAATCCTACTTCTGTCAATTCATCCATCTCATTCTCCATTTGGTTCTGTGCCCTTGCTGGAGAGATGTTGCAATCATTTTGGGGAGAAAAGGCACTCTGGCCTTTTGGGTTTTCAGAGTTTTCTTCGTTGATTGTTTCTCATGAGTTGTCTAGTTTTGATCTTTGAGGCTGCTGACCCTTGGATGTTTTGTGTGGGCTTTTTTTTTGTTCTTGTTGTTTCTGCTTTCTGTTTTTCTTTCAAAGGGTTGGGTCCCTCTTCTGTAGGGCTGCTGTGGTTTGCTGGAGGTTCACTTCAGGCCCTGTTAATCTGGTTCGCTACCGCGCCTGAAGATGCCATTCAAGGAAGCTGGAGAACAGCAAAGATGGGTCCCTTCTTCTTCTTCGGGGATTTCTGACCTCAATGAGCACAAACCTGATACCAGTAGGATCACTCCTGTATGGGGTGTCTGACAACCCCTATTGGAGGGTCTCACCTAGTTGGGTGGCACAGGGAAGAGGACTCTTTTTCTTAATTATTATACTTGAAGTTCTAGGGTACATGCCCACAACATGCAGGTTTGTTACATAGGTATACATGTGCCATGTTGGTTTGCTGCACCCATTAACTCATCATTTACATTAGGTATTTCTCCGAATGCTATCCCTCCCCCTGGCCCCCACCCCCTGAGAGGCCCCAGTGTGTGATGTTCCCTGCCCTGTGTCCATGTGTTCTCATTGTTTAGTTCCCACCTGTGAGTGAGAACATGCAGTGTTTGGTTTTCTGTCCTTGTGATAGTTTGCTCAGAATGATGGTTTCCAGCTTCATCCATGTCCCTAGAAAGGACACGAACTCATCCTTTTTTATGGCTGCATAGTATTCCATGGTGTATATGTGCCAGATTTTCTTAATCCAGTCTATCATTGATGGACATTTGAGTTGGTTCCTAGTCTTTGCTATTGTGAATAGTACCACAATAAACATACATGTGCGTGTGTCTTTATAGTAGCATGATTTATAAATCTTTGGGTGTATACCCAGTAATGGGATCACTGGGTCAAATGGTATTTCTAGTTCTAGATCCTTGAGGAATTGCCACACTGTCTTCCACAATGATTGAACTAATTTACACTCCCGCCAACAGTGTAAAAGCATTTCTATTTCTCTACATCCTCTCCAGCGTCTGTTGCTTCCTGACTTTTTAATGATCGCCATTCTAACTGGTGTGAGATGGTATCTCATTGTGGTTTTGATTTGCATTTCTGTGATGACCAGTGATGATGAGCATTTTTTCATATGTCTGTTGGTTGCATAAATGTCATCTTTTGAGAAGTGTCTGTTAATATCCTTTGCCCACTTTTTGATGGGGTTGCTTTTTCTTGTAAATTTGTTTAAGTTATTTGTAGATTCTGGATATTAGCCGTTTGTCAGATGGGTAGATTGCAAAAATTTTCTCCCATTCTGTAGGTTGCCTGTTTACTCTGATGGTAGTTTGTTTTGCTGTGCAGAAGCTCTTTAGTTTAATTAAATCCCATTTGTCTATTTTGGATTTTGTTGCCATTGCTTTTGGTGTTTTAGTCATGAAGTCCTTGACCATGCCTATGTCCTAAGTGGTATTGTCTAGGTTTTCTTCTAGGGTTTTTATGGTTTTAGGTCTAACATTTAAGTCTTCAGTCCATCTTGAATTAATTTTTGTATAAGGCGTAAGGAAGGGATCCAGTTTCAGCTTTCTACATATGGCTAGCCAGTTTTCCCAGCAGCATTTATTAAATGGAGAATCCCTTCCCCATTTCTTGTTTTTATCAGGCTTGTCAAAGATCAGATGGTTGTAGATGTGTGGTGTTATTTCTGAGGCCTCTGTTCTGTTTCATTGGTCTATATCTCTGTTTTGGTACCAGTACCATGCTATTTTGTTTACTGTAGCCTTGTAATATAGTTTGAAGTCAGGTAGCATGATACTTCCAGCTTTATTCTTGTTGCTTAGGATTGTCTTGGCAGTTTGGGCTCTTTTTTGGTTGCTTATGAACTTTAAAGTAGTTTTTTTCCAATTCTGTGAAGAAAGTCATTGGTAGCTTGATGGGGATGGCCTTGAATCTATAAATTACCTTGGGCAGTATGGCCATTTTCACAATATTGATTCTTCCTATCCATGAGCATAGAATGTTCTTCAGTTTGTTTGTGTCCTGCTTTATTTTGTTGAGCAGTGGTTTGTAGTTCTCCTTAAAGAAGTCCTTCACATCCCTTATAAGGTGGAATTCTAGGTATTTTATTCTCTTTTTAGCAATTGTGAATGGGAGTTCACTCCTGATTTGGCTCTCTGTTTGTTATTGGTGTATAGGAATGCTTGTGATTTTTGCACATTGATTTTTGTCTCCTGAGACTTTGCTGAAGTTGCTTATCAGCTTAAGGAGATTTTGGGCTGAGATTATGGGGTTTTCTAAATATACAATCATGTCATTTGCAAACAGGAACAATTTGACTTCCTCTTATCCTAATTAAATACCCTTTATTTCTTTCTCTTGCCTGATTGCCCTGGCCAGAACTTCCAACACTATGTTGAATAGGAGTGGTGAGAGATGGCATCCCTGTCTTGTGCCAGTTTTCAAAGGGATTGCTTCCAGTTTTTGCCCATTCAGTATGATATTGGCTGTGGGTTTGTCATAAATAGCTCTTATTATTTTGAGATACGTTTCATCAATACCTAGTTTATTGAGAGTTTCTAGCATGAAGGGCTGTTGAATTTTGTCAAAGGCCTTTTCTGCATCTGTTGAGATAATCATGTGGTTTTTGCCGTTGGTTCAGTTTATGCGATTGATTACGTTTATTGATTTGAGTATGTTGAACCAGCCTTTCATCCCAGGGATGAAGCTGACTTGATAATGGTGGATAAGCTTTTTGATGTGCTGTTGGATTAGGTTTGCTAGTATTTTATTGAGGATTTTCACATGAATGTTCATCAGGGATGTTGGTCTAAAATTCTCTGTTTTTGTTGTGTCTCTTTCAGGCTTTGGTATTAGGATGATGCTTGCCTCATAAAGTGAATTAGGGAGCATTCCCTCTTTTGCTATTGATTGTTGTAGTTTCAGATGGAATGGTACCAACTCCTCTTTGTACCTCTGATAGAATTCAGCTGTGAATCCGTCTTGTCCTGGACATTTTTTGGTTGGTAAGATATTAATTATTGCCTCAATTTCAGAGCCTGTTATTGGTCTATTCAAGGATTCAACTTCTTCCTGGTTTAGTCTTGGGAGGGTGTAGATGTCTAGGAATTTATCTATTTCTTCTAGATTTTCTAGTGTATTTGTGTAGAGGTGTTTATAGTATTCTCTGATGGTAGTTTGTATTTCTGTGGGATTGGTGATGACATCCCCTTTATCATTTTTTATTGCATCTATTTGATTCTTCTCTCTTTTCTTCTTTGTTAGTCTTGCTAGTGGTCTGTCAATTTTGTTGATCATTTCAAAAAACCAGATCTTGGATTCATTGATTTTTTGAAGGGATTTTTTGTGTCTCTATCTCCTTCACTTTTGCTTTGATATTGGTATTTCTTGCCTTCTGCTAGCTTTGAATTCTGCTTGCCTTCTCTAGTTCTTTTAATTGTGATGTTAGGGTGTCAATTTTAGATCTTCGTTGCTTTCTTTTGTGGGCATTTAGTGCTATACATTTCCCTCTACACACTGCTTTAAATGTATTTCAGAGATTCTGGTACGTTGTGTCTTTGTTCTCATTGTTTTCTTTCTTTTTTTTATTATTATTTTTTAATTAATTTATTATTATTATACTTTAAGTTGTAGGGTACATGTGCATAACCTGCAGGTTTGTTACATATGTATACTTGTGCCATGTTGGTGTGCTGCACCCATCAACTTGTCATTTACATCAGGTATAACTCCCAATGCAATCCCTCCTCCCTCCCCCCTCCCCATGATAGGCCCCGGTGTGTGATGTTCCCCTTCCTGAGTCCAAGTGATCTCATTGTTCAGTTCCCACCTATGAGTGAGAACATGCGGTGATTGGTTTTCAGTTCTTGTGATAGCTTGCTAAGAATCATGGTTTCCAGCTGCATCCATGTCCCTACAAAGGACACAAACTCATCCTTTTTCATTGCTGCATAGTATTCCATGGTGTATATGTGCCACATTTTCTTAATCCAATCTGTCACTGATGGACATTTGGGTTGATTCCAAGTCTTTGCTATTGTAAATAGTGCTGCAGTAAACTTACGTGTGCATGTGTCTTTATAGCAGCATGATTTGTAATCCTTTGGGTATATTCCCAGTAATGCGATGGCTGGGTCATATGGTACTTCTAGTTCTAGATCCTTGAGGAATCGCCATACTGTTTTCCATAATGGTTGAACTAGTTTACAATCCCACCAACAGTGTAAAAGTGTTCCTATTTCTCCACATCCTCTCCAGCACCTGTTGTTTCCTGACTTTTTAATGATCGCCATTCTAACTGGTGTGAGATGGTATCTCATTGTGGTTTTGATTTGCATTTCTCTGATGGCCAGTGATGATGAGCATTTTTTCATGTGCCTGTTGGCTGTATGAATGTCTTCTTTTGAGAAATGTCTGTTCATATCCTTTGCCCACTTTTTGATGGGGTTGTTTGTTTTTTTCTTGTAAATTTGTTTGAGTTCTTTGTAGGTTCTGGATATTAGCCCTTTGTCAGATGAGTCGATTGCAAAAATTTTCTCCCATTCTGTAGGTTGCCTGTTCACTCTGATGGTAGTTTCTTTTGCTGTGCAGAAGCTCTTTAGTTTAATGAGATCCCATTTGTCAATTTTGGCTTTTGCTGCCGTTGCTTTTGGTGTTTTAGACATGAAGTCTTTGCCCATGCCTATGTCCTGAATGGTACTACCTAGGTTTTCCTCTAGGATTTTTATGGTATTAGGTCTAACATTTAAGTCTCTAATCCATCTTGAATTAATTTTCGTATAAGGAGTAAGGAAAGGATCCAGTTTCAGCTTTCTACTTATGGCTAGCCAATTTTCCCAGCACCATTTATTAAATAGGGAATCCTTTCCCCATTTCTTGTTTCTCTCAGGTTTGTCAAAGATCAGATGGCTGTAGATGTGTGGTATTATTTCTGAGGACTCTGTTCTGTTCCATTGGTCTATATCTCTGTTTTGGTACCAGTACCATGCTGTTTTGGTTACTGTAGCCTTGTAGTATAGTTTGAAGTCAGGTAGCGTGATGCCTCCAGCTTTGTTCTTTTGACTTAGGATTGTCTTGGAGATGCGGGCTCTTTTGTGGTTCCATATGAACTTTAAAGCAGTTTTTTCCAATTCTGTGAAGAAACTCATTGGTAGCTTGATGGGGATGGCATTGAATCTATAAATTACCTTGGGCAGTATGGCCATTTTCACGATATTGATTCTTCCTATCCATGAGCATGGTATGTTCTTCCATTTGTTTGTGTCCTCTTTTATTTCACTGAGCAGTGGTTTGTACTTCTCCTTGAAGAGGTCCTATATATCCCTTGTAAGTTGGATTCTTAGGTATTTTATTCTCTTTGAAGCAATTGTGAATGGAAGTTCATTCCTGATTTGGCTCTCTGTTTGTCTGTTACTGGTGTATAAGAATGCTTGTGATTTTTGCACATTAAAAAATGTCCAGGAAATTATCCATTTCTTCTAGATTTTCCAGTTTATTTGCGTAGAGGTTTCTATAGTATTCTCTGATGGTAGTTTGTATTTCTGTGGGATCATTGGTGATATCCCCTTTATCATTTCTAATTGCGTCGATTTGATTCTTCTCTCTTTTCTTCTTTATTAGTCTTGCTAGTGGTCTGTCAATTTTGTTGATCTTTTCAAAAAACCAACTCCTGGATTCATTGATTTTTTGGAGGGTTTTTTGTGTCTCTATCTCCTTCAGTTCTGCTCTGATCTTAGTTATTTCTTGCCTTCTGCTAGCTTTCGAATGTGTTTGCTCTTGTTTCTCTAGTTCTTTTAATTGCGATGTTAGAGTGTCAATTTTAGATCTTTCCTGCTTTCTCTTGTGGGTATTTAGTGCTATAAATTTCCCTCTACACACTGCTTTAAATGTGTCCCAGAGATTCTGGTATGTTGTATCTTTGTTCTCATTGGTTTCAAAGAACATCTTTATTTCTGCCTTCATTTCGTTATGTACCCAGTAGTCATTCAGGAGCAGGTTGTTCAGTTTCCATGTAGTTGAGCGGTTTTGATTGAGTTTCCTAGTCCTGAGTTCTAGTTTGATTGCACTGTGGTCTGAGAGACAGTTTGTTATAATTTCTGTTCTTGTACATTTGCTGAGGAGTGCTTTACTTCCAATTACGTGGTCAATTTTGGAGTAAGTACGATGTGGTACTGAGAAGAATGTATATTCTGTTGATTTGGGGTGGAGAGTTCTATAGATGTCTATTAGGTCTGCTTGCTGCAGAGATGAGTTCAATTCCTGGATATCCTTGCTAACTTTCTGTCTCGTTGATCTGTCTAATGTTGACAGTGGAGTGTTGAAGTCTCCCATTATTATTGTATGGGAGTCTAAGTCTCTTTGTAAGTCTCTAAGGACTTGCTTGATGAATCTGGGTGCTCCTGTATTGGGTGCATATATATTTAGGATAGTTAGCGCTTCCTGTTGAATTGATCCCTTTACCATTATGTAATGGCCTTCTTTGTCTCTTTTGATCTTTGATGGTTTAAAGTCTGTTTTATCAGAGACTAGTATTGCAACCCCTGCTTTTTTTTGTTCTCCATTTGCTTGGTAAATCTTCCTCCATCCCTTTATTTTGAGCCTATGTATGTCTCTGCGTGTGAGATGGGTCTCCTGAATACAGCAGACTGATGGGTCTTGACTCTTTATCCAGTTTGCCAGTCTGTGTCTTTTAATTGGAGCATTTAGTCCATTTACATTTAAGGTTAAGATTGTTATGTGTGAACTTGATCCTGCCATTATGATATTAACTGGTTATTTTGCTCATTAGTTGATGCAGTGTCTTCCTAGCCTCGATGGTCTTTACATTTTGGCATGTTTTTGCAATGGCTGGTACCGGTTGTTCCTTTCCATGTTTAGTGCTTCCTTCAGGGTCTCTTGTAAGGCAGGCCTAGTGGTGACACAATCTCTAAGCATTTGCTTATCTGTAAAGGATTTTATTTCTCCTTCACTTATGAAACTTAGTTTGGCTGGATATGAAATTCTGGGTTGAAAATTCTTTTCTTTAAGAATGTTGAATATTGGCCCCCACTCTGTTCTGGCTTGTAGAGTTTCTGCCAAGAGATCTGCTGTTAGTCTGATGGGCTTCCCTTTGTGGGTAACCCGACCTTTCTCTCTGGCTGCCCTTAAGATTTTTTCCTTCATTTCAACTTTGGTGAATCTGGCAATTATGTGTCTTGGAGTTGCTCTTCTCAAGGAGTATCTTTGTGGCGTTCTCTGTATTTCCTGGATTTGAATGTTGGCCTGCCCTACTAGGTTGGGGAAGTTCTCCTGGATGATATCCTGAAGAGTGTTTTCCAACTTGGTTCCATCTTCCCCCTCACTTTCAGGCACCCCAATCAGACGTAGATTTGGTCTTTTTACATAATCCCATACTTCTTGCAGGCTTTGTTCATTTCTTTTTCTTCTTTTTTCTTTTGGTTTCTCTTCTCGCTTCATTTCATTCATTTGATCCTCAATCGGTGATACTCTTTCTTCCAGTTGATCGAGTCGGTTACTGAAGCTTGTGCATTTGTCACGTATTTCTCGTGTCATGGTTTTCATCTCTTTCATTTCGTTTATGACCTTCTCTGCATTAATTACTCTAGCCATCAATTCTTCCACTTTTTTTTCAAGATTTTTAGTTTCTTTGCGCTGGGTACGTAATTCCTCCTTTAGCTCTGAGAAATTTGATGGACTGAAGCCTTCTTCTCTCATCTCGTCAAAGTCATTCTCCGTCCAGCTTTGATCCGTTGCTGGCGATGAGCTGCGCTCCTTTGCCGGGGGAGATGCGCTCTTATTTTTTTGAATTTCCAGCTTTTCTGCCCTGCTTTTTCCCCATCTTTGTGGTTTTATCTGCCTCTGGTCTTTGATGATGGTGATGTATTGATGGGGTTTTGGTGTAGGTGTCCTTCCTGTTTGATAGTTTTCCTTCTAACAGTCAGGACCCTCAGCTGTAGGTCTGTTGGAGATTGCTTGAGGTCCACTCCAGACCGTTTGCCTGGGTATCAGCAGCAGAGGCTGCAGAAGATAGAATATTTCTGAACAGCGAGTGTACCTGTCTGATTCTTGCTTTGGAAGCTTCCTCTCAGGGGTGTACTCCACCCTGTGAGGTGTGGGGTGTCAGACTGCCCCTAGTGGGGGATGTCTCCCAGTTAGGCTACTCAGGGGTCAGGGACCCACTTGAGCAGGCAGTCTGTCCCTTCTCAGATCTCAATCTCCATGCTGGGAGATCCACTGCTCTCTTCAAGGCTGTCAGACAGAGTCATTTGCGTCTGCAGAGGTTTTTGCTGAGTTTGTTATTGTTTACTGTGCCCTGTCCCCAGAGGTGGAGTCTACAGAGACAGGCAGGTTTCCTTGAGCTGCTGTGAGCTCCACCCAGTTCGAGCTTCCCAGCAGCTTTGTTTACCTACTTAAGCCTCAGCAATGGCCGGCGCCCCTCCCCCAGCCTCGCTGCTGCCTTGCCGGTAGATCACAGACTGCTGTGCTAGCAATGAGGGAGGCTCCGTGGGTGTGGGACCCTCCCGGCCAGGTGTGGGATATGATCTCCTGGTGTGCCTGTTTGCTTAAAGCGCAGTATTGGGGTGGGAGTTACCCGATTTTCCAGGTGTTGTGTGTCTCAGTTCCCCTGGCTAGGAAAAGGGATTCCCTTCCCCCTTGTGCTTCCCAGGTGAGGCAATGCCTCGCCCTGCTTCAGCTCTCGCTGGTCGGGCTGCAGCAGCTGACCAGCACCGATCGTCCAGCACTCCCCAGTGAGATGAACCCAGTACCTCAGTTGAAAATGCAGAAACCACCGGTCTTCTGTGTCGCTCGCGCTGGGAGTTGGAGACTGGAGCTGTTCCTATTCGGCCATCTTGCTCCGCCCCTCCTGTTCTCATTGTTTTCAAGGAACATCTTTATTTCTGCCTTCATTTCATTGTTTACCCAGTAGTCATTCAGGAGCAGGTTGTTCAGTTTCCATGTAGTTGTGTGATTTTGAATGATTTTCTTAATCCTGAGTTCTACTTTGATTGCACTGTGGTCTGAGAGACAGTTTATTGTGATTTCTGTTCTTGTACATTTGCTGAGGAGTGTTTTACTTCCAATTATGTGGTCAATTTTGGAATAAGTGCGATGTGGTGCTGAGAAGATTGTATATTTTGTTGATTTGGGGTGGAGAGTTCTGTAGATGTCTATTAGGTCAGCTTAGGTCAGCTTGGTGCAGAGCCGAGTTCAAGTCCTGGATATCCTTGTTACCTTCTGTCTTGTTGATCTGTCTAATATTGACAATGGGGTGTTAAAATCACCCATTATTGTGTGGGAGTGTAAGTCTCTTTGTCGGTCTCTAAGGACTTGCTTTATGAATCTCGGTGCTCCTGTATTGGGTGCATATATATTTAGGATTGTTGGCTCTTCTTGTTGAATTGATCCCTTTACCATTATGCAATGGCCTTCTTTGTCTCTTTTGATCTTTATTGGTTTAAAGTCTGTTTTATCAGAGACTAGGATTGCAACCCCTGCTATTTTTTGCTTTCCATTTGCTTGGTAGATCTTCCTCAATACCTTATTTTGAGCCTTTGTGTGTCTTTGCACATGAGATGGTTCTCCTGAATACAGCCCACTGATGGATCTTGACTCTTCATCCGATTTGCCAGTCTGTGTCTTTTAATTGGGGCATCTAGCCCATTTACATTTAAGGTTAATATTGTTATGTGTCAGTTTATGATGTTACTAGTTATTTTGCCCATTAGTTGATGCAGTTTCTTCCTAGCATCGATAGTCTTTACCATTTGTCATGTTTTTGTAGTGGCTATGCAAAACATGCAGTTGCAAGTTTTTGCAGTGGTACCACTTGTTCCTTTCCATCTTTAGTGCTTCCTTCAGGAGCTCTTGGAAGGCAGGCCTGGTGTTGACAAAATCTCTCAGCATTTGCTTGTCTGTAAAGCTGTTCTCTGTATTTCCTGAATTTGAATGTTGGCCTGCCTTGCTAGGTTGGGGAAGTTCTCCTGGATAATATCCTGAAGGGTGTTTTCCAACTTGGTTCCATTCTTTTCGTCACTTTTAGGTACCCCAATCAAACGTAGGTTTGGTCTTTCCACATAGTCCCATATTTCTTGGAGGCTTTGTTCATTTCTTCTTACTCGTTTTTCTCTAAACTTCTCTTCTCACTTTATTTCATTGATTTGATTTTCAATCACTGATACCCTTTCTTCCACTTGATTGAATCAGCTTTTGAAACTTGTGCATGCGTCACGTAGTTCTCATGCCATGGTTTTCAGCTCTATCAGGTCATTTAAGGTCTTTTCTACACTGTTTATTCTAGTTAGCCATTCGTCTAATCTTTTTTCAAGGTTTTTAGCTTTCTTGTGATGGGTTCAAACATCCTCCGTTAGCTTGGAGAAGTTTGTTATTAGCCTTCCGAAGCCTACTTCTGTCGACCTGTCAAAGTCATTCTCTGTCCAGCTTTGTTCCGTTGTTGGTGAGGAGCTGCGATCCTTTGGAGGAGAAGAGGTGCTCTGGCTTTTAGAATTTTCAGCTTTGCTGCTCTGGTTTCTCCCCATCTTTGTGGTTTTATATAACTTTGGTCTTGGATATTGCTGACCTACAGATGGGGTTTTGATATGGATGTCCTTTTTGTTGATGTTGATGCTATTTTTTTCTGTTTGTTAGTTTTCCTTCTAACAGTCAGGTTCCTCAGTTGCAGGTCTGTTGGAGTTGGCTGGAGGTCCACGCCAGACCCTGTTTGCCTGGGTATTACTAGCGGAGGCTCAGTGGAAATGGAGAAATCACCTGTCTTCCCAGTCTGTCACACTGGGAGCTGCAGACTGAAGCTGTTCCTATTTGGCCATCTTGGAACAGGCCCTTTTATTTTTTAGACGGAGTCTCGCTGTGTCGCCCAGGCTGGAGTGCAGTGGCACCATCTCGGCTCACTGCAAGCTCCACCTCTCGTGTTCACACCATTCTCCCGCCTCAGCCTCCTGTGTAGCTGGGACTAAGGGCACCTGCCGCCACACCTGGCTAATTTTTTTGTTTTTGTATTTTTAGTAGAAATGGGGTTTCACTGTGTTAGCCAGAATGGTCTTGATCTCCTGACCTGGTGATCTGCCCGCCTTGGGCTCCCAAAGTGCTGGGATTACAGGCGTGAGCTACCGTGCCTGGCCAGGAACTGGACTCTTTTACCAGAGTACTTTAAGTGTCCCTTGGTGGAGGGGGTGGGCGTCACTAGGGGTAACCCACTTATCTGGGCTGCCTGGATTCCTCAGAACTACCAGGAGGAAAGGCCAAGTCTGCTGGTTCACAGAGACTGTGGCCACCCCTTCCTGTAGGGACTCAGGGCCAGTGAGATCTGGGTTCTGTCCCTGAGCATCTGGCTGGAGTTATTGGAGTTCCTGCAGGGAGGCCCCACCCAGTAAGGAAGGATGAATCAGGATCAGGTCTGAAGAGGCACTCTGGGCACTTGGGCTGTGGAGGACATGTCTTGGGACCAAGCCTTCCAGACTCCCTGGCTCAAGCAGAGGAAAAGCGTGGCCTGGACCTATAGAGATGGATGCCGCCCTTCCCCCGCCCAGGGAGTTTAGTGTGTTAGGCAGTTGTGATTCCCAGTGCTGGCTGCTGCCCCTCCCCCAGTGAGCTCAAATGGCTTAGACAGCAGGCAGCCACAGCTGTAGTACTGGTTGCCCCTTTCCTCAGGAGCTCAGTGGGCTTAAGCAGATTCCAGCTGAGAGGCTGTTGAGAACTGTACAGCTCTGGGGTTGGGAACTAGGCCCTGGTGGCGTGGGTTTCAGAGTGGGATCTTTCGATCTGTGGCTTGCACAGTTCTGTGGAAAAAGCATGGTTTCCCTGGCTGCGTAGCACACTCACTCGCTGCCTCCCTTGGTTGGCGGGTGGGGGCTCCTCTGTCCTGTGTTGCTCTCAGGTGGGCTGCCACACCACGCTGCTCTTCCTTCCTCTCCATGGATTACTCCAGCCACCTAGTCAGTTCTGATGAGAGAACCTGGATACCTTGATTGCCAGTGAAGGATTCACATGTTTATTATGGTTCTTTTCTACCGGAGCCTCTGATCACTGCTGTCTACTGATTAACGATCTTGAGAAGAGGAGATTGTTCTGGATTATCTGTGTGGGGCCAACGTAATTACATGAGTCCTTATAAGTGAAAGAGTGAGGCAGGAGTGTTGGGGTCCGCGTGTTTCCTAAACAAAGGAATGAACACACAAGACAACGCAAGACAAGACAAACATGGCGGCTGCCTCGAATGGCACGCTCTGCTTTATTTTATAAAGTTGTTTGTGGAATGTTACCAAATCACAAGACACATTGTTGTTTTTCTGACCTTTCCCTGACTTTCTGGATTTTCAAGATGTTTACACAATAACAAGCCGCCAAGGCCCTGCTTCATTTGCAAGAGCAGGACTTATCCAGAACGCCCTGCTTCGTTTGCAAGAGCAAGACTTATCGGGAACATCTCGTTTGTGAGCATGTAGTTCTCTAGGGTCAGTATCAGAGTCAGAGATATTCAAAGATGTTATGCTGTTGGCTTTGAAGATAGAGGAAAGAGCCATGGACCTGGGAGTGAGAGTAGCCTCTAGAAGCTGGAAATGGCAAGAAAAAGGATTTTCTGTAGATCCTCTAGCAGGAATGCAAGGTTGCTGGCTGCTAACACATTGATTTTAGGACTTCTGACTTGTAGAACTGTAAAATAATAAATGTAAGTTGTTTTATACCACTAAGTTTGTGGTAACTTGTTACAGCAGCAATAGAACACTAATACAGTGGGTTAGTCTCTAATTTTGAAAGAGTATCTCCTTCAGGATCTTGAAAAAGAACACATGGAAAATAGATTTTTGATGACATATATCTAAAAGTATCTTTATTTTTATCTTAGAGTCATTTGAGGATGGAAATAATTTTCCCTCAGGATATTGAAGGTATTTCTCTATTGTATACTTTCTTCCAGTGAGAAGTTTAATGTCATTCTGATGCCTTATCCTTTCTTTGTTTCCTGTTTTATTTATCTCTCTGAAAGTTTCTAGTGTATGTATTTTTATCTCATATGTGGAGAAATTTCATGATGGTATACTTTTGTTTCAGCATGAGTCTTTTTCTGTCTATTGTGTTAAGCTCTCCTGATTTAGAAATTTAACTTTATCAATTCTGAAATAGGTTGTGCATTATTTATTTGATAATTTTCTTTATTTCCTTTCCTCTGTTCTCTCTTTCTGGAACTCTTGTTACTTCGATGGTAGACATCCTGGACTTGTTAAATTTTCTTTTTTTCCTCCTTCCCATTTTCTGTTTTTTTATTTGCTCTACTTCTGGAGATTTCTTTAAACACGTCTTCTAATTCTTCTTCACATTTCTTCTATCTTATTTTTAGTTCCCAAGAGTTTTTTCTTGATCTTTGAGTATTTCTTAAAAGTTTGCCACTCTTTTCTTCATATATATAGTACTTTTTTCTTCATCTTTAAAGAAAATAAGTAAAATATCAGGCTCCCTTTAAGACATCTGTTTCTGACACTCCAGTTCATTTTGGTCTTTGTTTCGTGTAGGAGGCTTTTCTGAAATATCTGATGTTGCTTGTTTACCTGTTCACATTGAAGAGTGAGGCACTAGAAAGCTGTTTGGAAGTGTTGTGTGTAAATTTAAGTGTGTGTATGTTTGTGGCAGAGATGTAGGTTGCTGATTGGTGGTCCTCACCGAAGGATTATTTGACTTGGGTCTTTCAGGAATGGAATTTCAATTGTTATTGTAGTTTTATTTTTCCCTAACTTGTGCTGGTCAGTTAATTCAAAGATGATTCTTTTAACCTCTTATCTAGGATATTTAAAGTCTGCCAGTGTTCTTGGAGACAAATAGGAGAGAGGACCCATGCATCTCATTGTTCAGTATATAGACATTCACTTAATCCTTCTGTTTTTCAACTTGCCTGGGTTTTATATAGATACAGTCTCCCTGATTTAATCTCTCTAAGTTATCTGTGGGGGTGGAGGAGGGAATCTGTGTTTTCAACAGTGTCTTATGCAAATTATTTAACAGTCCTCCTGTATCAAATTCAATTGCATGCTATGATGACTCCAATTTCTGAGAATCTCTTGGATTCTAAGGTCCAAAAACAGCTAGCTTCTAGTTTTTTTTGATTTGGGAATTTTCTTGTTCTCTAATCCTCTTCCTAGCTTCCAAAATTCAGTCTCTGTTATTGCTTCTTGGACTCACTTTATTCTTATGAGCTTTAAATCTTTTCATCATCATTTTAATGAATTTCAAGAGAGATAGTAGAAACAAAGTATGTTCAATTCTTCATATTTAACTGGAAGTTCAAGGATTTGTCTATTTTAAAAAATCCTATATTGATTTTTAATAAACGTTTATGAGCTCTAGTGCTCAGCCTCTCAGTCTGAATGTTACCTTGTTTACTGAGGCACATGGCAAAGTAACTGATGAGTCTATAAAACTGTATAGTCCTCCTACCAGTTTTCTGGCTATGTTGGCAATTGCTGATTTAAGTGTTCATGGCAGGACTAAGGGAGCATTGTACTTTGTCATTGCCATGTCCATATGTCATATAACAATTGTTTGAAAATTAATATGGTTCAAAACTTTTTGAACTTTTCCTAAAGGTGTACTGTGCTCAAACACTATAAAAGGAAATTTGTTTTCATGGTGTTGAAAGCGCCATTCTACTCTTCTCTCCCTATTTTAACTGAATTTTGTTTTTTATCATTATTTCTGAGAATTCTTTCTGAAACTCCAAACCAACAGAGTATTCTTTGGTATGTTAATTTTTATTCGTCATCCTTTTGAATTTATATTTTGTGATTAAATGAGGAGACACTTTCATATTCTTCCCCCCATGTAAAGTATTTATCGTAACAGTCCTTTTTTTTTTTTTTTTTTTTTTTTTGAGACAGAGTCTCACTATCACTCACGCTGCTGGAGGGCAGTGGTGCAATCACAGCTCACTACCACTTTGACCTCCTGGGCTCAAGCAATTCTCTTATCTCAGCCTCTTGAGTAGCCAGGACTACAGTCATGCCACCATACATGGCTAATTTTTTTCTGAGATAGGATCTCACTATGTTGCCCAGGCTGGTCTTGAACTCCTGAGTTCAAACCGTCTTCCTGCCTTGGCTTTCCAAAGTGTCGGGATTACAGGCATGAGCTACCAGGCCCAGGCTACTTTTTTAAGTTTTAAGAGAGTGCTTGTTCTAATACTTTAGAATACATTGAGGAGATAATACCTGATCCATGTTTTGGGGGATATTTATCTCCATTGCTTTACAGTCTTAATATTTTCATAAGAGAGAACCTTAATTATTTTAGTTTGTGTTCAAATAGATATATTTTATCATTTTAATTTTGTGTCTTTGGACCTTCTCCAGACTCATTATGTTTGTTTTGAGGTTCATTAACCAGAAGTCACATGGTATTTCTGGTGTGAATTATCTATGAGTTTTTAATAAGGATAGAATTTTGTTCTGTGTTTGGCTCAGTGGATTTCCTGATGATACCCAGAACTTTTCTTGTGGACTGCATTACAAAATCTATACAGATTGACTTCCAGGACAAACTGTGACCTTTAGTTTTGTGGGGGTATTCTCTGTCCCATACTCTTCTTTAATTCCCTAATATTACTTCCATTATTTTAATCATCCCCAATTCCTTACCCATTGCCTGTCTCCACTCTTTTCAATTTCCTCTTACTTCCACCTACTATTCTGACACCTTTCCTTAGTCCTGACTCTTTTATCATATGTGCCTTAAAGCCTTCCCGAGAACAAGAGAACTATGAGAGCTTTGGTCTCCCTGGTTCCATTTTTGTCATGCCTGTACTCCCCACAGCAGCCTGAGTGTTCGTTAGAAATATGTGAATTAAATCATGCTGCTCCTTAGCTTAATAGCCTCCAGAAGCTTTGCATTGTGCTCAGAAGTAAATCCAAGTTTGACAGTGCCCTACATTATCTGACCTCTGCCTACCTCTTTGATCTTATCTCGTTAGATCACAGTACTGTGAGACACACTGGCCTTCTTGCTGTTCTGATAACACTTCAAGCTCATTCCTGCCTTGTCTCTATGTACTCAAGTTCCTTTTCCTTTTCCATGCTGTGCTCAGATCTTTGCATAACTGGCTCCTTCATATCATTCAGGAATAACCTTAGATGCTACCTCTGAAGAAATGTCTTCCAATTCAATCCAAAGCAGCATACCCCTGGTTTCAGTCACTTTCCATCACATAACATCATTTTATTTTATTGTCTTCATATTACTTGTTATAATCTAAAATCATCATTTACACTATTTGTATATTTTAAGATTGTCTTGCTCTCTATTTTTTTGGTCAGTTTTTGCATAGTGTATCTTTTTTCCATTCTTTTACTTAAAAAATTTACATTTTAAAAATTGAGGTAAAATACACCTATAAATTTGTGATCTTTGCCATTCTTTTTTTTGTCTTTAGTTCTGTTTATGTGATGAATTACATTTATTGATTTGCATATGTTGAACCAGCCTTGTATCCTGGGGATGAAGCTGACTTGATCATGTTGGATAAGTTTTTCGATAGGCTGCTGGATTTGGTTTGCCTGTATTTTATTGAGAATTTTTTTATTATACTTTAAGTTCTAGGGTACATGTGCAGAATGTGCAGGTTTGTTACATAGGTATATACATGCATGGTGGTTTGCTGCACCCACCAACCCATCATCCGCATTAGGTATTTCTCCTAATGCTGTCCCTTCCCCAACCCCTACCTCCCGACAGGCCTCAGTGTGTGATGCCCCTACCCCCATGTCCATGTGTTCTCATTGTTCAGCTCCCACTTATGAGTGAGAACATGTGGAGTTTCGTTTTCTGTTCTTGTGTTAGTTTGCTGAGAATGATGGTTTCATTCATGTCCCTGCAAAAGACATGAACTCATCCTTTTTTATGGCTGCATAGTATTCCATGATGTATATGTGCCACATTTTCTTTATTCAGTCTATCATTGATGGGCATTTGAGTTGGTTCCAAGTCTTTGCTATTGTGAATAGTGCCACAGTAAACATACGTGTGCATGTGTCTTTACAGTAGAATGCTTATTCTTAAATGTATGGTTTAATGGTAATAAATACATTTATATATATTTTCCCTCTTCATCCCTCCCTTTCCTCTACCATTCCCAGCCTCTGGTCATCACTAATCTATTCTATCTTCATGAGGCCCACTTTCTGAGCTCCCACATATATCAGTGAGAACATGAAACATTTGTCTCTTTTTGATTGACTTAACATAATGACCTTCAGTTCTATCCATGTTGTTGCAAATAACAGGATTTCATTGTTTTTAATGACTGAATAATACTCCATTGTGTGTATATACTGCATTTTCTTTATTCATTCATCTGTTGATAGTCACTTAGATTTATTCCGTGTCTTGGCTATTGTGAATAGTGTTGCAATAAATAAGGGAGTGCAGATATCCCTTCAATATATTGATTTCCTTTCTTTTGGAAATATACCCAGTAGTGGTTAGTTTTTTAAGGAACCTCCATACTCTTCTCCATAGTTGCTGTACTAATTTACATTCCCACCAACAGCATATGAGGGTTCCCCTTTCTGTACATCCTTGCCAGCATCTGTTATTGCCTGTCTTTTGGATAAAAGCCATTTTAACTGGGGTGAGATTTTACTTCATTATGGTTTTGATTTGCATTTCTCTGATGATTAATAATGTTGAGCATTTTTTCATACAGTTGTTGGCCATTTATGTGTCTTCTTTTGAGAAATATCTAATCTGTTTGTCCACTATTTAATCAGATTAATCACTTTTTTCCTATTGAGTTGTTTGAGCTCCTTATATATCCTGGTTATTAATTTCTTGTCAGATGAATAGTTTACAAATATTTTCTCCCATTCTACAGGTTGTCTTTTCACTTCATTGACTGTTTCCTGTGCAATCAGAAGCTTTTTAGCTTGATGTAAATCCCATTTGTCTATTTTTGCTTTGGTTTCCCGTGCTTTTGAGGTCTTACTCGAAACATGTTTGCCCAGATCAATATCCTGGAGCATTTCCCCAATGTTTTCTTCTAGTAGGCTCATAGTTTCAGGACTTAGATTTAAGTCTTTAATCCATTTTAATTTGATTTTTGTGTATGGAGGGATAGGAGTCTAGTTTCATTCTTGTGCATGTAGTTATTCTGTTTTCCCATCACTGCTTATTGAAAAGATTGCCCTTTCCCCATTGTATGTTCTTGGTGCCTTTGTCAAAGATGTGTTGGCTCTAAATGCATGGATTAATAAATGAGCTCTCTATTCTGTTCTATTAGCTTATATATCTATTTTTATGCCAGTATCATGTTGTTTTGGTTACTACACTTTTGTAGTAAATTTTGAAGTCAGGTAGTGTGATGTCTCCAGCATTTTTCTTTTTGAGCAGGATTGCTTTGGCTATTTGGGGTCTTTTGTGATTCCATATAAATTTTAGACATTTTTTCTATTTTTATGAAGAATGTTGTTGGTATTTTGATAGATATTGCATTGAATCCGTTGATTGCTTTGGGTAGTAGGAACATGTTAACAATGTTAATTCTTCCACTCCATGGGCCTGAAATATCTTTTAATTTTTTTGTGTCCTCTTCAATTTGTTTCATCAGAGTTTTATAGTTTTTTCTTGTCTAGATCTTTCTTTAGATTGATTTCTACATACTTTATATTTTTTGTAGCTATTGTAAATGGGATTACTTTCTTTCTTTTTTTAGATAGTTTACTCTTGGTGCATATATTTAATAAATGCTACTACTTTTTTATGTTGATTTTGTATCCTGCAACTTTACTGAGTTCATTGATCAGTTCTAAGATTTGTCTGGTGTAGTCTTTAGGATTTTCTAGATATAAACTAATATCATTTGTAGAGAGGGACAATTTGACTTCCTCTTTTCCAATTTGGATGCCCTTTATTTCTTTCTCTTGCCTAATTGCTCTGGCGGGAATTTTTAAGACTGTGATGAATTAGAGTGTTGATTGATGGTGGGCATCCTTATCTTGTTCCATTTCTTAGAGGAAAAGACTTTCAGCTTTTGTCCATTCGGCATGATGTTAGCTGTGGGTTTGTCATATTTGGCACTTATTATGTAAAGTATGGTCCTTCCAGGCCTAATTTGTTGAGGATTTTTATCACAAAAGAATGTTGAATTTTATAAAATTGTCATTTTTCTGCATCAGTTGAAATTATCATATAGGTTTTGTCCTTTATTCTATTGATGGGATATATCACATTTAGTGATTTGCATATGTCAAACCATCCTTGCATCTGTGGGATAAATCTCACTTGATCATGGTGTATTATCTTTTTGATGTGTTGTTGGATTAAGTTTCATAGCATTTTGTTGAGAATTTCTGCACAGATGTTTATCAGGGATATTGACCTGTAGTTTTCTTTTTTTTGCTTTTTCCTTATCAAGTTTGTTATACGATAATGCTGGTCTTCTAGAATGAGTTTGGAAGTATTCCCTACTCTTTATTATTATTATTATTTTGGAGTTTAACTAGGACTGGTATTAGTTCTCTAAATATTTAGTAAAATTTGCCAGTGAAGCTGTCAGTTCCTGGGCTTTTCTTTGATGAGAGACTTTTTATTATGGCTTTGATCTTGTTACTCATTATTTGTTTGTTGAGGCTTTCTATTTCTTCATGGTTCAGTCTTGGTAGGTTGTATGTGTCCAGTAATTTATCTCTTTCTTCTAGGTTTCCAATTTGTTGGCATATAGTTGTTCATAATGGTCTGTAGTAATTCTGTGTATTTCTGTGGTATCAGTTGTTATGTCTCCTTTTTCATTTCTGATTTTATTTATTTGCATCCTCTGTCTTTTTTCCTAGCTAGCTAAAGATTTGTCATTTAAAATTTTTTTTCAAAAATCAACATTTCATTTCATTTATCTTTTGTATTTTTAAAAATCTTAGTTCAGCTATTGTGGAAGATAGTGTAGCAATTCCTCAAAAACCTAAAGATAGAAATATCATTTGACCCAGCAAACCCATTATTGGGTATATACTGAAAGGGATATAAATTATTCTATCATAAAGACACATGCACACGCATGTTCACTGTAGCACTATTCACAATAACAAAGACTAAATGCCCATCAATGATAGACCGAATAAAGGAAACGTGGCACATATACACCATAGACTACTATGCAGCCATAAAACAGAATGAAATTACATCTTTTGCAGGGACATGGATGGAGCTGGAGGCCCTTATCCTTAGCAAACTAATGCAGGAACAGAAAACCAAATACCGCATATTCTCACTTATAAATGGGAGCTAAATGATGAGAACACATGGACACATAGAGAAGAACAACACACACCAGGGCCTTTTCTTGGGCATAAAAACATAAATAATGGGTAGTAGGTTTAATACCTGGATGATGAAATAATCTGTATAACAAACCTCCATGATACAAGTTTATCTGTGTAACAAACCTGCACTTGTACACCTGAACTTAAAATGAAAGTTTTTAAAAATCTTGATTTCATATATTTCTGTTCTAATCTTTATCATTGCTTTCTTTCTGCTAGTTTTGGGTTTGGTTTGTTCTTGCTTTCCTTAGTTCCTTGATTTTCATCATTAGGTTATTTATTTGAAGTCTTTCTACTTTTTTGATACAGATGTTTATTGTTATAAACTTCTCTCCTAGTGTTGCTTTTGCATATCTCATACATTTTGATGTGTTATGTTTCTATTTTTGTTTGCTTCAAGACACTTTAAAACTTCCTTAATTTCTTTATTAACTCATTATTAATTTCTATGTGTTTGTGTAGTTTCCAAAGTTTTTCTTATTGATTTCTAGTTTTATCACATTTTTGTGAGAAGAGAGACGATATAATTTCTATTTTTTGAATTTGTTCAGATTTGTTTTGTGGCCTAACATATGGCCCATTCTGGATAATGTTTCATGTGCTGAGGAAAGAATGTGTATTCTTCAGCAGTTGGATGGAATGCTCTGTAAATGTCAGTTAGGCCTATTAGACCTAGTGTGTAGTTTAACTCTGCTATTTATTTGTTGATTTTGTATCTAGATGATCTGTTCCTGACAGTGGGGTGTTAAAGTCTCCAACTAGGATAGTATTACATACTGTAATATACTGCAATTATTTATATTGTAGTATATCTCTCCTTTTAGATTTATTAATGTTTGCCTTATATATTTGGAAAGTCTAGTGTTGGATGCATATATATTTATATTTTTATATCCTGTTGCTGAATTGACCCCTTTATCATTATATAATGACCTTGTCTCTTTTTACGACCTTACATTGGCAGTCTATTTTATCTGATGTAAATATTGACACTCCTGTTCTTTTTAGTTTGCAGGTACATGTGGAATATCTTTTTCCACCTCTTCACTTCCAGTCTATGTGTGTCTTTATAAGTGAAGTGGGTTTTTTGAAGGCAGCATATAGTTGTATGTTGTTTCTTTATCCTTTTAGCCACTCTGCCTTTAAATTGAAGAATTGAGACAATTTATATTCATTGTCATTATTGATAAGTAATGACTTATTACTGCCATTTATTGCTTATTTTCTGCTTGTTTTGAGACTCCTTTTTTCTTACTTTATGTTTAAGTGATTTTCTCTGGTAGTATGTTTTAATTTGTTGCTTTTTATTTTTAGTGTTTGTACTAGAGATTTTTGCCCTATGGTTGCCATGAGGCTTGCAGAAAACACTTATAGATATAACAAGTTATTTTAAAGAGATGACAACTTATCTTAGATCAAAAATATAAAAATAGACATAAACAAAGGTAAAAGACAAAATATTCTACATTTTAACCCATCCCCCCACATTTTGACTTTTAATTGTCTCAATTTTTACATTCTCTACTCTTAGCCAGTTGCTTTAGCTATTGTTGTGTTTGATAGGTTTGTCTTTTGGGCCTCATACTAGAGTTATTTGTGGATTGTATACCATCATTACAGTTGTAGAGTATTCTGGGTTTGTCTGTGTACCTAACTTTACCAGTGGGTTTTATACCTTGAAAATTTTTATTTTTTGCACATTACTGGTTGTTTTCTTTTAGATTGAAAAACTGCCTTTAGCATTTCTTTTAAGATGGGTCTGGTTGTGGTGAATTTCTCTCATCTTTTGTTTGTCTGGGAAAGACTTTATCTCTCTTTCATAGTTGAAGGAGAATTTTGCTGGACACAATATTACTGGATGGCAGCTTTTTTTCTTTAAATATTTTGAATGTGCCATTTTAGTCCTTCCTGGCTTGTATGGTTTTTGTTGAGAAGTCTGTTGCCGGATGTATTGGAGCTTCGTTACATGTTATTAGGATCCTTTCTTTGTCCTTGGCCTCTGAGAGTTTGACTATTATGTTTCTTAGGGTAGTCTTATTTGGGCTGAATCTGTTTGTTGTCCTCAGGCCTTCCTGTACCTAGATATTTACATATTTCCCAAGGTTTGGAAGGTTTTCTGTTATTATCCCTTTGAATAAGCTTTCTACCCCTTGGTCTCACTCAGTTCCCTCTTGGGCATCAATATTTCTTAGATTTGGTGTTTTGAGGTAATTTTGTATATCTTGTAGGCAGTCTTTGTTCCTTTTCATTCTTTTTTCCTCCTCTGACCATGTATTTCTAATAGCTGATCTTCAAGCTCACTGATTCTTTCATCTGCTTGTTCTATTTTGCTGTTCAGTGCCTGTAATGAGTTAAGCATCTGTGTTTTTCAGTTCCAAGATTTCTGTTTGACTTTTTCTATTATTGCAATCTCTTTTAAATTTCTGTGATAAATTTCTGAATTGCTTTTCTCTGTTATCTTGGAGATCACCGAGTTTCCTTAAAATTTCTATTTTCAATTCTTTGTTAGAGAGTTCACAAGTTGCCATCTTTTTAGAGTTAGTCACTTGATTTTTGCTTTGTCCTTTTGGTGAAGTCATAGTTCCCTGTTTTCTGTTGTTTCTTGTGTATATATGCATGTGTCTTTGCATTGAAGGATTATTATTACAGTCTTCTCTGTTTTGTTTTGGTTTTATTGGATACATTTGCTTAGGAAATTTTTACTACTAGGTTGCTGCCTCCTTTTTGGCTCTGGGTGGCCCCTTAAGTTCAGGTTCATCTTGGTTTTTATTAAATAATTGGAACACTGCCTGTCTTGAATTGGGAAGGTCCCAAAGGCATTATCCCACTAGTGTATCAAAGCTGGCTAGATGTTTGTGCCCAGGGGACCTGTGGAATGTATCTCCTACAGTATTGGGCAGGTGAATGGCTATTCTGATTTGGCATCTCCTTAGGCCAACTGGTAGAGCAGTTTCCAGGGCCAGGGATGATAGCCCTCTATTCCCACTTTGTCTCTTCCTGTCCTTAGGGATATTTCTCCCATCAGGCAGTCACAATGCTTCCTATGTGTTAAGGCAAAAAAGGTCTTCTGCCATGGCACCCAAGATGGTAGGGAAGCTGATTTACCACCTCAGTTTCACCTTTTCCAGCATAAAAATGATGAATTGGGAGCAGATTTTCTATGTGCTTGGTGCTGGGCAGAATGGGGGATATATGTTGTGGATATAGAAGTCTGATTCTCTTACCATCTTTTCAGTTTTTTCACTTTTCTGTGGCCCTGAGAACTCTCTTATTCTCATGTTTGTGTTCTGGGATGTTGCTGGTGAAAATCTTGGTGCTGTATGTTTGTTTTTGGTTTTCTTTATGGAGGAGTGAAGCCAGTTTGTTTCTACACTGCCATTTTGCAACCAGAAGTCTTTTACTTCCAACTTACCTGTGTTGTTGAATTGGAAGTATGTTTCTCATAAATAGCATGTAGTTGGGCTGTGTTTTCTTATCCAGTCTGACAATCTCTGCCTTTTAATTGATGTGTTTAGAATATTCATATAGTTGAGTTTTTATAAATGACTTGGAGTGAATTTCTTTGGGTTTATCCTACTTGGGATTCACTTAGCTTTTTGAATTTGTGTTTATATCTTTCACCGCATTTGGAGAGTTTTCAGTCATTATTTCTCTGAATACTCTTTCAATTCCATTCTGTTTCTCCTCTTCTTCTGGAATTCAAATAATGTGAATATTGGATCTTTTGATAGTCTTGTAGGTTCTTGGGACTCATTTCTTTTTCAGTCTATTTTTTCTTTGTTTTTATTGGGTAAATTCTATTGATTTGTTCTTAAGTTTATTGGCCCTATCCTCTGTCACCCCTACTCTACTATTGAGCCCATCTGGTGAATGTTAAAAAAACCTCTATTATTGTATTTTCCAGTTTCATAATTTTTATTTGGTTCTTTAATAATTTTCATTTTTTACTGTTATTTTTATTTTTCATTTATTCTAAGATAATTTGTAATTCCTTATTCAGTCATTTTTATGATGGTTGCTTTAAAATCTTTTTTAGACACTGATTCATCTCAGTGTGGGTATCAGTAGTTTGTCTTTTCTCATACAAATTGAGATTTTCTTGCTTTTTGATGTGACGCATGATTCTTAAATTGTATTCTTGACATTTTGTTTGTCATTTTAGGAGACAATGAGTTCTACTTTAATTTTTTATTTTAGCAGGCAGTGAGTCTGTTTAGATTTAGTACAAAGGTCCTCAGTTACGTTTTTGGGCTGTGATTCAGTGACATAGGTCTTGTGGTGATATTTTTGTCTCCGTGGTTTATCTCATGCTGCTGGATCTCCCACTAGTACCTAGTGGTGCTCCTTGGTGGGGTGAAAGGAGTTTCCTTCAGCCACGTTTCCAGGTGCCTTTGTATGCAGGAAGGGAGTTTCTATCCCATGGGGACAAGAGTACTCCTGGGTTGGATATTTGTGGTAGAATCCCCTCTGCTTATGGGGAATGAAGTGGCTTTCCACTTTTATAAGTTTCTTGAGAGCTAGCATATTTCTTTTATTTTCTAACTGAATGTTTAGAATAGTGTTTAGTGCATGCTGGGTCATCAATATGTATCTTTCAATTAATGAATTAATACTTTATGACCTGCCCTCTCAAGTTATGAGGTGAAAAACATGATCCATGTCAGATATTTAATAATTTTCTGTAGCCGGATGTGTTGGCTCATGCCTGTAATCCCAATACTTTGGGAGGCTGAGGCGGGCAGATCACCTGAGGTCAGGAGTTTGAGACCAGCCTGGCCAACATAGTGAAACCCCGTCTCTACTAAAAATACAAAAATTAGCTGGGCATGCTGGCATGCACCTGTAATCCCAGGTACTTGGGAGGCTGAGGTAGGAGAATCACTTGAACCCAGGAGGCGGAGGTTGCAGTGAACCGAGATTACACCACTGTACTCTAGACTGGGTGATGGAGCGAGATTCCATCTCAAAAAAAAATTTTTTTTTTCACCTGAAAAGTTGGCATTAAGAGCATCAGGTCTGCATATGAAAGTGGTTGCAACTTGCAAAGTATATACTAAAGAGGTGTGAAACAGCTATAATCTGCCATGTGTAATGAGTTGCAGAAACGCCATCTGCAGAACAAGAGAAAAGAATGAAACAGCTTTACTGACATAAGTAGGACCTGGTGTTGGAGAGAAAGCCATGGTGGCTCTCCAATTCACCATGGGACTCATGTCTTGGGGTTACACAAAACATCCGTATATCCTTGTAGTAAATTTTCTTTCTATGCCTTTGAAAGCCTTATTTATATTATGCACAACTGAAGTATCTTAGCTAATATGTGTTTAAATAAAATAATGAACTGTTTGAATGTTTATTTTATGTTGAAAAGAATTTTTTCCTTGCATCTGAAACACCATTTGTACTATTGTTTCTATGGGAAAATCTGTGCCCAAATAATGTAGATGATTGTTTACAACAAAATCTAAGTTCTAAACTGGGGATTGCTGCATGTTCGTTTTTACCAATTACACTTTTAAAAGCACATATTTATATCTTTATCTACCCTTCATGTACTTTTTGGAGGTGAGGTGAGGGTGGGAAGATACCATGCTGTGGTCCTAGGAAGATATTATTAGCTGTGTTGAATATTAAAAGAATTTTTCCTTGCCCGTCAGTGTATGCCAACAAACCTATTGACTTTTTCAGTCAGAGTTTTTGGAGGCAGAATTCAATATCAGTTAAAAATTTGTTATGCAAATGTGAGGAAGCATAGAACAATGTTGAAGGAGAAAAGATTTTTGCAGCATTTTTTTCTCTTAAAAGATGAAATCCATTAACCCTATGATCTTTTTACCACAAAAGTTTAAAAATATAAAGTGAAAGAAAGAGAAGATAAAGAATATGGCCTTTAAATCAAATTGGTTTGATAAATAAATAATCTCTGAATGTTCAGCCACACTTTTAGGTAGTTGAGTTTTATGGTGTGTGTGTGTGTGTGTGTGTGTGTGTGTGCACATGTGTGGGCGTGTGTGTCTGTAGATGGCTTTGAAGTGCAAGTAAAGCATTTTAAGTCAAATAAGCAAGAAAAAAGATACATAATAATGGCCTGTTAATTGCTGAGGCAATATCCAGTGAACATCAATTAAAACAGAAGGCTTTGAAATCAGGGAAAAATAATTTTAAAAAATCATTGTTTTTCTTAATTACAGAGTAAGAATGAGGCTAATTCACTGCCCTCTTCCTCAACCCTCCTCAATCATAGATAAAGAAATCTCAGTGGTATGTTATTTAGTACAAGAACTTTACCATCAGTTTTATTCATCAGCAAAACCAAAGGAACAATTGCAGGATGTTCTCTATTATTTAGCATGGAATGCCTTTGTTACTTTATGTTCTTGCCTGACATTCTTCCTTGTTTGTTGCCATTAAATGCTTGGATTTTAGTGACACAGTGCAGTGCCAAATAAGTCAGTGCCCAGGAGTTTATGTTATACTACTTAGAAAGTTATGGTAATATCACCTCTTGCTTAAAACACTTGGTCAACACTGCCTACCAGGTTGAGTACAGTGGAATACATACAATATAAGGCCATGTTGATTACCATGAGAAGGAAAATAGATAATTAACTGTAAAAAATAATATTGAGAATGAATTGCTTGGCAGACTATTTGATCCCATTAATGATTTCACTTTTATAAGATTAAGTAAGATCCTATCATATTCTGTAGTGTTGATACTAAAAATTCTATCCCCTCCCACATTTTTAGCTCCCTGTCCAAAAGTGAAGGCAAGTGCTTTTTTGGCATACATTTCTTTCTTATATTAATTAGTTGACTTTTCTGTACCAAGAAAAAGGCAACTAACAGGCAACATAATCATCCTGCTGTCATTTTCTAAATTATTCTAATGTAATTTTCAGAGCATGGCTTCCATAGATCATTTATTCATTTAGTTGAAATGCTTTTGGAAGTATAGAAGCCAAATTTTCTTATGTGGTTTTATAACTTATAAGGACAATTTGGAAATAATAAGTTTGGATGCTTCACTAAGACATTTTGGCTATCTGTCCCTAACCATATAAGGAACTTCATTTCAGGCATCTTTCAAATCCCTCCTCTAAATCTTTTACTTTGGGAATGGTTTCTGGATACAGTAAGAACGGTTTGCTTTTGAAGGTGGTAATTGTGGACTGCGTGCTGTTTGGCAGCTGCTAATTCTCTTTCTTTTTCTGTGGGCTCTAAGTGGAATGTCCTTGAAATAGTAATGAGGAATTACTCTCTTTTCTACCATGTCCAGAATATTCCTGGTGATTTTAAATTGTATTATTTTTGGTGCTCATACCAGAGACACCTATGTTAATTAGTTCTGTATATACTTCTTAAGTTCTCATCTCTAAAATTAAAAGAGCCAAATTATAGACATAGTGAAGTTTGACTCTGAATGTGGTTGGGTTTAAATAAGTTCCTCCAAATAATTCTTTGAGTTTAATATGTTTTCATTTGCAATCCTGTGTCACATTTTATGCCTCACGATTGGTTTCCATTTTTTAGAAATAATCAACTGCAGGTTTCTTTGCGGTGTTGATATTTCTGTTTATATTACTTTGTGTATTTAAATATTTACATAAGGCTATCTGGGTATTTCTTACCTTGGATGATTACTTTCGCAGTTTCTGATGTCAAAATTCCTTTTTTATTTAAGAGTTAATTACAGTTGAATAAAGTTTTGGTCCCATCTAATATTATTTTTTTGAGGTTCTCTTTTTAGAACTAAAGCTGTATCTTACTGTTAGATAGGAATTAGTTTTCAGAGGATTGTACCATTATTGAGTCACTAAATATTTCTTAAATCCATCTATACTATATTTCCCTAGTCTCTTCACTCTCCCATACTCTTAGATAATAATTTCATATAAAACCTCCTCCCCCGGCACCACTCCCAACTTTTTATTTCCCTGAGAAAATAGAAGCAATCAGAAGAGAACTTGGACAAGCTAACCACAACATCTACTCACCTCTTTGTATCTGTCCTCATATGTTCTGCTTTCTTTCCTATTTGCTCTAATGAATCATTCACGTTCCCAGCAAATGCCAGCATCTCCGTTCTGCCAAGGTCCCTTCTTTTCTTGTGTAGTTGAAGAAATTTATCTAGCAATTCTTTGCTCTCCCTCCCTCACTAGTAAGTTTTCCCCCTCAAGTGGACTTTTCTTATTGGCCTGCAAACATGTAGATATAACTTTTTCTTTAAAAACTCTCTTTTGACTCCACATCCTCCTCTAGCTACCATCCTGTTTCTAGCCTTTTTCAAAAACACATTTATATTCATATATTGTAAAACTAATCCTGTCAATGTGTTGTCCAGAGTTATTGTATCATTTTGCATTCCCATTAGCAGTATATTAAATTTTGAGTTGCTCTACTTTCTTGCTAATACTTGGTATTGTCAGTTTCTCTTCCTCTTTTTTCTTTCTTCTTTTTCTCCTCCCCTTCTCTAACCCTTCCATCTTTTAAATTTTAAACATTCTATTAGGTTTATAGTGATATTTCATTGAGATTTTAATTTGTATTTCATTAAGGACAATAATGGTGAGCATCTTTCCATGTAGTTATTTGCTATCAATATATCTTCCTTGGTGAGGTGTTTGTTAAAATCTTTTGCCCATTTTATATTGTATTTGTTTTTCTTTGGCTAAGATTTGAGAAATTTTAATATACTTTATATAGAAGCCCCTTGTTGAATATGTTATTTGTGAATATTTTCTCCTAACTTTCAACTTGTCTCTTCATTCTCTTTAATATATTTTTTGCACAGAGAAAAGTTTTAAAATTTGATAAAGCCCAATTTGTCCTTAAAAAAGTCATGCTTTGATGTCAAATCTAAGAACTTTTTAACCCAAGGTCAAGAAAATTTGCTTCTGTATAAAGTTTTATATTTTACATTTGGGCCTATGATCCATTTTGGGTTAACTGTTGAACAAGGTGTGAGGTATGGGTTGAGGTTTAATTCTGCTTTTCCATACAGATGTTCAGTTATCCCAGGACCATTTGCTGAAAGGACTATACTGTCTCCATTGAATTCTTTTGCATATTTGTCAAAAGTCTATTGTGTTCATATTTGTGTAGATCTATTTTTGAATTCTCTATTCTGTTCTTTTAATCTATGTGTCTATTATTTATCCAGTACCACATTGTGTTGTCTACTAATCTGAATCCTCAAAGTGTTTTTTCAAAATTGTTTGGGCTATTCTAGTTTCCTTGTCTTTACATACAAATTTTATAGTCAGCCTTCTTTCTCCCTGTTTTTTTTTTGTTCTTAGTCTACATGGCTATATCCAGTGACTTTCTTTCTTTTTTTTAATTATACTTTAAGTTCTAGGGTACATGTGTACAATGTGCAGGTTTGTTATATAGGTATACACGTGCCATGTTGGTTTGTTGCACCCATCAGCTCGTCATTTACATTAGGTATTTCTCCTAATGCTATCCCTCCCCCTGCTCCCCACCCCTTGACAGGCCCCCGGTATGTGATGTTCCCTGCCCTGTGTCCATGTGTTCTCATTGATCAATTCCCACCTATGAGTGAAAACATGTGGTGGTTGGTTTTCTGTTCTTGTGATAGTTTGCTCAGAATGATGGTTTCTAACTTCATCAATGTCCCTGCAAAGGACATGAACTCATCCTTTTTTATGGTTGCATAGTATTCTATGGTGTATATGTACCACATTGTCTTAATCCAGTCTATCATTGATGGACATTTGAGTTGGTTCCAAGTCTTTGCTATTGTGAATAGTGCTACAATAAACATACTTGTGCATGTGTCTTTATAGTAGCATGATTTATAATCCTTTGGGTATATACCCAGTAATGGGATGGCTGGGTCAAATGGTATTTCTAGTTCTAGATCCTTGAGGAATCGCCACACTGTCTTCCACAATGGTTGGGCTAGTTTATACTACCACCAACAGTGTAAAAGTGTTCCTATTTCTCCACATCCTCTCCAGCACCTGTTGTTTCCTGACTTTTTAATGATCGCCATTCTAACTGGTGTGAGATGGTATCTCATTGTGGTTTTGATTTGCATTTCTCCGATGGCCAGTGATGATGAGCGTTTTTTCATATGTCTGTTGGCTGCATAAATATGTTCTTTTGAGAAGTGTCTGTTAATATCCTTTGCCCACTTTTTGATGGGGTTGTTTGTTTTTTTCTTGTAAATTTGTTTAAGTTATTTGTAGATTCTGGATATTAGCCCTTTGTCAGATGGGTAGATTGCAAAAATTTTCTCCCATTCTGTAGGTTGCCTGTTCACTCTGATGGTAGTTTATTTTGTTGTGCAGAAGCTCTTTAGTTTAATTAGATCCCATTTGTCTATCTTGGATTTTGTTGCCATTGCTTTTGGTGTTTTAGTCATGAAGTTCTTCCCCCTGCCTATGTCCTGAATGGTATTGTCTAGGTTTTCTTCCAGGATTTTTATGGTTTTAGGTCTAACATTTAAGTCTTTAATCCATCTTGAATTAATTTTTGCATAAGGTGTAAGGAAGGGATCCAGTTTCAGCTTTTTACATGTGGCTAACCAGTTTTCCCAGCAGCATTTATTAAATAGGGAATCCTTTCCCCATTTCTTGCTTTGTCAGGTTTGTCAAAGATCAGGTGGTTGTAGATGTGTGGTGTTATTTCTGAGGCCTCTGCTGTGTTCCATTGGTCTATCTCTCTGTTTTGGTACCAGTACCATGCTGTTTTGGTTATTGTAGCCTTGTAGTACAGTTTGAAGTCAGGTAACATGATGCCTCCAGGTTTGTTCTTTTTGCTTAGGATTATCTTGTCAATGCGGGCTCTTTTTTTGGTTCCATATGACCTTTGAAGTAGTTTTTTCCAATTCTGTGAAGAAAGTCATTGGTAGCTTGATGGGGATGGCCTTGAATCTATAAATTACCTGGGGTAGTATGGCCATTTTCATGATATTGATTCTTCCTATCCATGAGCATGGAATGTTCTTCCATTTGTTTGTGTCCTCTTTTATTTCGTTAAGCGGTGGTTTGTAGTTCTCCTTGAAGAGGTCCTTCACATCCCTTGTAAGTTGGATTCCTAGGTATTTTATTCTCTTTGTAGCAATGGTGAATGGGAGTTCACTCATGATTTGGCTCTCTGTTTGTCTGTCATTGGTGTATAGGAATGTTTGTGATTTTTGCACATTGATTTTGTCTCCTGAGACTTTGCTGAAGTTGCTTATCAGCTTGAGGAGACTTTGGGCTGAGACAATGGGGTTTTCTAAATATACAATCATGTCATTTGCAAACAGGGACAGTTAGACATCTTCTTTTCCTATTTGAATACCCTTTATTTCCTTCTCTTGCCTGATTGCCCTAGCCAGAACTTCCAACACTATGTTGAATAAGAGTGGTGAGAGAGGACATCCCTGTCTTGTGCCGGTTTTCAAAGGGAATGCTTCCAGTTTTTGCCCATTCAGTATGATATTGGCTGTGGGTTTGTCATAAACAGCTCTTATTATTTTGAGATGTGTTCCATTAATACCTAGTTTATTGAGAGTTTTCAGCATGAAGAGCTGTTGAATTTTGTTGAAGGCCTTTTTCTGCATCTATTGAGATAATCATATGGTTTTTGTCATTGGTTCTGTTTATGTGAAAGATTATGTTTATTGATTTGGCTATGTTGAACCAGCCTTGCATCCCAAGGATGAAGCTGACTTGATCGTGGTGGATAAGCTTTTTGATATGCTGCTGGATTCGGTTTGCCAGTATTTTATTGCAGATTTTCACATGAATGTTCATCAGGGATATTGGTCTAAAATTCTCTTTTTTTGTTGTGTCTCTTTCAAGCTTTGGTATCAGGATGATGCTTGCCTCATAAAATGAGTTAGGGGGGATTCCCTATTTTTCTATTGATTGGAGTAGTTTCAGATGGAATGGTATCATCTCCTCTTTGTACCTCTGGTAGAATTTGGCTGTGAATTCATCTGGTCCTGGACTTTTTTTGGTTTGTAGGCTATTAATTATTGCCTCAATTTCAGAGCCTGTTTTTGGTCTATTCAGAGATGCAACTTCTTCCTTGTTTAGTCTTGGGAGGGTATATGTGTCCAGGGAATTTATCCATTTCTTCTAGATTTTCTAGTTTATTTGCACAGAGCTGCTTCTAGTATTCTCTGATGGTAGTGTGTATTTCTGTGAGATCAGTGGTGATATCCCCTTTATCATTTTTTTATTGCTTCTATTTGATTCTTCTCTCTTTTCTTCTGTATTAGTCTTGCTAGCAGTCTATCAATTATGCTGATCGTTTCAAAAAACCAGCTCCTGGATTCATCGAGCTTTTGAAGGGTTTTTTTTTGTGTGTGTGTGTCTCTATCTCCTTCAGTTTTGCTCTGATCCTGGTATTTCTTGCCTTCTGATAGGTTTTGATTTTGTTTGCTCTTGCTTCTCTAGTTCTTTTAATTGTGAGGTTAGGTTGTCAATTTTAGATCTTTGTTGCTTTCTCTTGTGGGCATTTAGCGCTATAAATTTCCCTCTACACACTGTTTTCAATGTGTCCGAGAGATTCTGGTATGTTGTGTCTTTGTTCTCATTGTTTTCAAAGAGCATCTTTATTTCTGCCTTCATTTTGTTATTTACACAGTAGTCATTCAGGAGCAGGTTGTTCAGTTTCCATGTAGTTGTGTAGTTTTGAATGAGTTTCTTAATCCTGAGTTCTAATTTGATTGCACTGTGGTCTGAGAGACAGACAGTATGTTGTGATTTCTGTGTTTTCACATTTGCTGAGGAGTGCTTTACTTCCAACGATGTGGTCAATTTTGGAATAAGTGTGATGTGGTGCTGAGAAGAATGTATATTTTGTTGATTTGGGGTGGAGAGTTCTGTAGATGTCTATTAGCTCAGCTTGGTGCAGAGATGAGTTCAATCCTGGATATCATTATTATCCTCTGTCTCGTTGATCTGTCTAATATTGACAGTGGGGTCTTAAAGTCTCCCATTATTATCGTGTGGGAGTCTAAGTCTCTTTGTAGGTCTCTAAGGACTTGCTTTATGAATCTGGGTGCTCCTGTATTGGGTGCATATATATTTAGGATAGTTAGCTCTTCTTGTTGAATTGATCCCTTTACCATTATGCAATGACCTTCTTTGTCTCTTTTGATCTTTGTTGGTTTAAAGTCTGTTTTATCAGAGACTAGGATTGCAACCCCTGCTATTTTTGCTTTCCATTTGCTTGGTAGATCTTCCTCCATCCCTTTATTTTGAGCCTATGTGTGTCTCTGCATGCGAGATGGGTCTCCTGAATACAGCACACTGATGGGTCTTGACCCTTTATCCAATTTGCCAGTCTGTGTCTTTTAATTGCGGCATTTTTTGCATTTACATATATAGTTAATATTGTTATTTGTGAATTTGATCCTGTCATTATGATGTTAGCTAGTTATTTTGCCTGTTAGTTGATGCAGTTTCTTCCTAGCATCGATAGTCTTTACAATTTGGCATATTTTTGCAGTGGATGGTACAAGTTGTTCCTTTCCATGTGCAGTGCTTCCTTCAGGAGCTCTTGTAAGGCATGCCTGGTGGTGACAAAATCTCTCAGCATTTGCTTGTCTGTAAAGGATTTTATTTCTCCTTCCCTTATGAAGCTTAGTTTGGCTGGATATGAAATTCTGTGTTGAAAAATTCTTTTCTTTAAGAATATTGAATATTGGCCCCTGCTTTCTTCTGATTTGTAGGGTTTCTGCCGAGAGATCCACTGTTAGTCTGATGGGCTTCCCTTTGTGGGTAAGCCAAGTTTTCTCTCTGGCTGCCCTTAACATTTTTTCCTTCATTTCAGCCTTGGTGAATCTGACAATTATGTGTTTTGGGGTTGCCCTTCTTGAGGACTATCTTTGTGGTGTTCTCTGTATTTTCTGAATTTGAATGTTGGCCTGCCTTGCTAGGTTGGGGAAGTTCTCCTGGATAATATCCTGAAGAGTGTTTTCCATCTTGGTTTCATTCTCCCTGTCACTTTCAGGTATGTCAATCAAACATAGACTTGGTCTTTTCACATAGTCCCATGTTTCTTGGAGGCTTTGCTCCTTTATTTTTACTCTTTTTTTCTCTAAACTTCTTTTCTCACTTTATTTCATTAATATGATGTTCAATCACCGATACCCTTTCTTCCAGTTGATTGAATTGGCTATTGAAGCTTGTGCATGCATCACGTAGTTCTCATGCCATGGTTTTCAGCTCTATCAGGTCACTTAAGGTCTTCTCTACACTGTTTATTGTAGTTAACCATTCGTCTAGCCTTTTTTCAAGGCATTTAGCTTCATTGTGATGGGTTAGAACATCCTCCTTTAGCTCGGAGAAGTTTGTTATTACTGACCTTCTGAAGCCTACTTCTGTCAGCTCGCAAAAGTCATTCTTTGTCTAGCTTTGTTCCTTTGCTGGCGAGGAGCTGTGATCCTTTGGAGGAGAAGAGGTGCTATGGTTTTTAGAATTTTCAGCTTTGCTGCTCTGGTTTCTCCCCATCTTTGTGGTTTGATCTACCTTTGTTCTTTGATGTTGGTGACTTACAGATGGGGTTTTGGTGTGGATGTCCTTTTTGTTGATGTTGATGCTATTTTTTCTTTTTGTTTTCCTTCTAACAGTCAGATCCCTCAGCTGCAGGTCTGTTGGAGTTTGCTGGAGGTTCATTCCAGACTCTGTTTGCCTGGGTATCACCAGCAGGGGCTGCAAAACAGCAAATATTGCAGAACAGCAAATAATTGCTGCCTGATCCTTCCTCTAGAAGCTTTGTCCCAGAGGGGCACCCGCCTCTATGAGGTGTCAGTTGGCCCCTACTGGGAGGTGTCTCCCAATTATGCTACACAGGGATCAGGAACCCACTTGAGGAGGCAGTCTGTGCATTCTCCGAGCTCAAACACCGTGCTGGTTCTCCAAGTTTTTATCCTATTTACTTTTCTTCTCCTCTTTCCTTTGCTACTTTCTAATATCTAAATATTGGAGATACTTAGGATTGAGTCCTTGTTTCTTTTATTTTTCTTATCTAACATTCATTCCCAATGTCATCTCACTTCATATCATGGATTGAAACAAGAACTATTAATACATACACTAATAGCTCCTCAAATTATATCTCTAAAATGTTGTGCTTCCCTGAAATCTAGACTTGTAACAACTACCTACTTATCATTGCTACATGGATGTCAAACTTAACTGGTCTAATATGGAACTCTTCACCTTCCTCCCCAAACTGACTTTATTTTCGTTTTAGGAAACAGCATCTTTGTTTTGCTTGTTGTTTAGGTCAAAATTCTTAGAAGAAGTCTTAAGCTCTTCTTTTTCTCTCACCTCTTCATCTGATCCAACAACAAGTGATGTTGGCCCTAATTTCAAATTGTAACTGGACTCAAAGCATTCCTCATTTATTCCACTGTCTTGTCCCCAAGCCACTATCATTTGTCTCTTAGATTGTTGTGGCAGCTTCCCAGCTGGTCTTCTTATTTCTCCTATCCAGTTATAGTCTTGTTAACACAGTGGCCGGAAAGCTCCTGCAAAAACATGAGTCAGTCATGTCACTTCTTTCCTTACCAACATTTCCTGGCTTTTATGTCACTCAGAGTCAAAGTTCTTTTTTTTTTTTTTTTTCAGACAGTCTGTTGCCTAGTCTGGAGTGCAGTGGCATGATCTTGGCTCACTGCAACCTCCGCATCCGGGGTTCAAGTGATTCTCCTGCCTCAGCCTCCTGAGTAGCTGAAATTACAGGATGCCACCACATCCGGCTAAGTTTTGTATTTTTAGTAGAGATGGGGTTTCACCATGTTGGCCAGGCTGGTCTCGAACTCCTGACTTTGAGTGATTCACCTGCCTTGGCCTCCCAAAGTGCTGGGATTACAGGTGTGGGCTACTGTGCCCGGCCAAAAGTCAAAGTTCTAGATGTCCCTCAAGGCTTCCGTGATCTTTTTCTTTTATTTCTGAGAACTTATTGACTATTCTTCCCCCATTCACCCCAATCTAGCTGCCTTGACTTTGCTGTGTCCTTTTCCCGGAATACAGTTTCCTCAGTAAGCTGCCTGATTTGCTTTTCAGACTCCTTCATGTCTTCATGTAAACGTTTCATTCTCAGTGAAGCCTTCCCTTGCTACCCTAACTAAAATTTGCACCCTTTCAACAATCCCTTTCCCATTTCCCTATTTATTTGTTTTAAAATCACTTATCCCATTTAGCATACTACTTAATATGCTACTTATTTTCTTTTGTATTTTTTGGCTGCCATCAGTAGAATATAAGCTTCAAGAAGATTTTTGAATGCTTGATAAATATTTGCTGAATTAAAGAATGAATCTATTTTTTTTATTTTATTCTTAGGTCAAGTTCCCTAGCAATCCATTTCTCTTGTAACAGTTACAATGATATTTTAGAAACATGAACTCAAACATTTCTCTAACTTGAAATGAAAATAAAATCTTTCACTGGGCCTGCAAAGCACTGCGTGATGTGACTCCTGCTTACTTCAGAGAATTTATCTTGCTTCACTCACACCCTTGCTACAAGCTCCAGACACCTGCTTTTCTTAATGCTCTTGGAGGACACCACATTCCTTTGTGCCCAGGAGCCTTTACATGCCCGGTTCTTTCTGCTTAGAATACCTCCAACCTCTGCCTGGTTCTTTGGGTGACTTTAATTTCAGTCAGAGCTTAGTTTTTAAATATAAGTACTTCATTATTAAAACTGCTTTTGCTGAGGTTAAAAGGGATAAAATATACTTAAAACATCAGAAAATCCAGTGACAGCATGATAGTTCCCAGCTTCACTAAACGAATTTTATTCAGGATGTTTAGTACTCCTTATATTTATTCAAGATTTTAGTGTATTATGTGACTACAATATAGATTTTCACTTGGGTGTACTCACAGATACAAGGGAGTATCTCTATTTTTGGGCAAGAGATTAAGAATAAAAGAGGAAGAAGGAGAGGGGAGACAGAGAAGATGAGAGAGGCAGATGCTGTAATAGCAGTCTTCTCTTGCATCTAACAATATAAAGAGGAAGATGAAACAATCCCTACAAACAAAAAAGAGCATAGTTTATGCGCCAATCTTAAAACCGCCAGGCAGTGTTACTTTATTGATCCTTGCAAAGTCAGCAAAGTAGATGTTAGGAACTGTGTTTCTTTATTGTGCTTCTCAATTCTTTGGTGAAAAGCATGTCCTCTGGGACTTACTGCAAGGAGGCAACAGCAAGGAGGTGTGTGGATGGTAGTGCATAATGAATCCACTATAACATTCCTATCTCTCTGGGCATTTAGATTTTGTTTCTTTATATTCTAAGAAATTTTTGGCATCTCAATCTCACATTAAATACATAATCTTGGCCGGGAGTGGTGGCTCACGCCTATAATCCCAGCACTTTGGGAGGCCGAGGGGGCGGATTGCCTGAGTTCAGGAGTTCAAGACCAGCCTGGCCAACATTGTGAAACCCTGTCTCTACTAAAAATACAAAAATTAGCCGGGTGTGGTGTCACACGCTTGTAATCCCAGCTACTTGGGAGGCCAAGGCAGGAGAATCGCTTGAACCCGGGAGGCAGAGGTGGTAGGGAGGCAGAGGTGGCAGTGAGCCGAGATCGCGCCATTGCACTCCAGCCTGGGCAACAAGAATGAAACTCCATCTCACAACAACAACAACAGCAACAACAAAAACCCCCAAAACAAATATATAATCTCTGGTAAATATATTCATATTAATAAATTAGGTCCCACTTAAAATTATATTCCATCCTCTGATCTAGCACTCTTAACATCCATTCCCACATTTGCAATTATCTTAGAGTAAAAGTGGTCTCCTACCTTCTCAGACATTGCAGTATCCCCTAGAATCACTGGACTTGACTTATATGAGTAGATGTAATAAGGCATCCTATTAATAAGATACCTCTAGCAAAGCATCTGCTTCAGATGGGTTATTACAACGTCTCCAAGCAAGAGATGATGAGTCTTCTCAGAAGAGACTCAGAATGACCCAGGGATCAATATTCTTACTTTCATCTAAGTCTACCCAGATGTCCTCATTTCAAGGATCTGAGTTCTACTCTTTTCACATTAGTGTCCTACCTTTCACAAAGGAGAATGTGAGTCTGTGAATCAATTTCTGTTATAATTCTTCAACTTGCATAATTAAATTTTGTGTCTGATTTTAAGCACTATCGATAATCTTTAAGAAATAAAAGATTCTCTTGGCCTGCCATAGAAGTTCTCATTTTCTTGAACTTAGATTTTAAAAAAATCCTTATTTATTGCTTTTTGTAAGCTTTCCAGGAGGCATAAATAAATAAATAAATGAATGAATAAATTTGTTTCACCCCGCAGTTTTGTAGTCACCACTACTGCCATAAAAGTCAAATACAGGAGCCCCCTTTTTTCCAGGACATTTGCTTTAAGGTACCTCATTTCACTCTATTACAGATTACAACTTAATAAAATATGATACCACTGTATGACAGATGATCAGTATCCCATTTTTAATTGACAGGGAATTCAGCACAACATTCAAGGCTAATGGAATGACAAAAGTCCTGGGATTTTATTTTTGAGGATCTGTTTTCTGATCTCACTCATAGTGGCAAATGCTGTATCAGTTGGGTTCAGTTAGGAAAAAGAATTGCACTAGGAATTTCTACACCATAAGTTTACCACTAAGAATTGAATGCATAAGTATTTGGAGGGTTGACAAATCAAAATCAAAGCATGGAAGTCAGTTAGATAAAACAATTACAGGAATCAGCTGCTACATCTGAGTCCAAGCAACAAAAGGATACTATAACCTAGGATTTTTGAATGAGGGGTCCTGCAGAGTTTGGTCTCAGAACTTTGCATATCTGGATTCTGCCGGTATTTGTGAGGGAGTGTAATGGGTTTAATTTCATCAATGTTGGAAGTTACTGGCAGCTAGAACCAACTGTTGATGCTGAGGTGAATTGCCACTGCTCTGGCAACACAGGCAGCAATGGCAAAAATCCCAAGAAAACAAAACAAAACAAAACAAAAACAGAAGAAAGCCCTTCTCTACTCCTTCTGGCTTCCAATCCCTTCTGTTGCCTCCTATTGACAGACCTAAAGAGCTGGCTGACAAGTGAGTCTGGAAAATGTAATTTGCAGGTTCTCAGTGCAAGTGTTACGTAAGAGAATATAGAAGAGTAGAGCTGGATGACAAAAGGTACATGACATTCAACAAAAGAGTTATAGAGGCAGTGATTTTTTGAAACTGCCACCTAAAAGATGAGTAGGAGTTAGGCCAATAGGTAGAAAAAATATTCAAATCAGAGGGAACCACATATGCAAAGGCCAGGAGAAAGAGAGAAGGGCATGTTTAGGTCACTAAAAATGAAATTCATACCATTTTCTTTATATGACCCAGGAAACTAGTTAATGGACACTCCTAGTTAGAGATTGAGATCTAAGCAATGGTTCTTATGTTACTGCTGATGTGTTCTGGTATTATTACACTAACAGAAATTTATGGATTCATAGACCATTCACATTTTCCAAATTCAGCATCTAAAGAAACTGCAAAAATTTTGGCTAATGTTTGTAATTTTGTCCATCTATTCTTCTCTCTCTTTCTCTCTCTCTACATACACTCACACACACACACACACACACACACACACACACACACACACACAAGGCCCTTTGTATCTATGGATTCTGCATCTGTGGATTCAATCAACCTCAGATAAATAGTATTCTGAAAAAAACCTACTCCAAAACAATAAAAGTGATACAAATAAAAAATTCAGTATAACAACTATTTACATACCATTTTCATTGTATTAGGTATTATAAGTAATCCAGAGATGATTTAAAGTATATAGGAGAATGTGTATAGGTTAATATGTAAATACTACACCATTTTATATAAACAACTTCAGCATCCTTGGATTTTGGTATCTGTAGGAAGTCCTGGAACAATTTCTCCATGGACACTGAGGGACAGCTGTACGTACACACACACACACACACACACACACACACACACACACACACACACACACAGTTTAAAAACTTTTTTTGGAATAAGAAACACTAAAGGAAATCAAGAAAAACCAGATTCATGTAATGTTCATGTTTTTCTGTTTTAGAGGTTTATTTTTCATAGAAATTTTCTATGAAAGGTAATGTGCATTATATTTAAAAAGTTTTCATCTATTTCTTTTCAGTCCTGGTGAGAAAAACTATCTTATATAGCTACATGATATAAGGTGATTTCAGCTTGTGTGACTGCAGCCCAGTGATTTCAAAGGCCTTTAATGGTATCAAAGACTACATGTGGGGTGAGCCTCTGAGAATAGGGGTGTTTGCTTCATGCACCTGATCTGCTGCACCTGCGGGCTTCAGGAAAGGGAAGAATGCCCAAACTGGTTGTCTAACTTAGGCTACTGTGTTTTACTACTTAGATCTGTGCTTATATAGACATCTGGAATGGATACTTGGGTACCAATATCCTATGGCTAGTAAGGCCTTGCAAAGCATTTCTGAATTTTACTTTCTTTAGAACTCACTGAAGCATCAGATTCCTCAGAACCGGCTTGCTCCATGTACTGAGTACATGATACATGGCACATTAGCTACAGGATGACATACTGATTTATGCATTTATGGTTTTGTTCAATCATCCATCATCACTAATTGTCAGAGATAAAGGTTTAATGTGTTTCTGTGACTTCCCGATGTGTCGTTCTCTTTTGCTTTTAGGATCTAAAAAACTTGAGAATACTTTCTCTTTTTTTGCTCTTTCATATAATTTTTCTTATTGTCACCTTGTACACATTAGCTGTGGTTAATTAAGAAAGGCTTTTCCAAGTCTACTATTTTCTTTCCTTATGCATTATGTAACTAAGGCATCCAGCTTACCTAATTTTATCCTTCATTATAAACAAAAATAAGAAGCTCAATTAGAAAAAGAAAAGAACCTATTATACCTCTTCCCAGGTGTCTGCATTTATTAGAAGAAATTATTTCTAACAGAACGGGGGAGAGAGATGAAAACACACATTTTGGATGATTGGGTGGGGTCCTGAGAAAAAGTACGACCATCTCTTGTTGGAGAGTGTATTAGCAATCACAGCTGTTCATTAGTGGTCAGACTTGAGTAATTAAGAGATTAATTAGAAGAAGAGATAAAAATGTGTTCACATTCTAAGAATAAATCACACTAATGAATAAATAAATACATTCTGATGAATAAATGAACACATTTATGCTTTATATATGTGAATTTCACTGTCAAGTTCTGCAGATAATCTCCAAGCATTTATTAATAATAGATACATCACATAGATTGTATTCAAAGCAAAAAGCTTTGTGTTGTATTCAATCAAAATGAAAAATCTGCTATGTAGTTCCACATTGCAAAGAGTGCTATCAGTCACATCCCCATAGCACTGGGTAAGAAAAGACAGCTTCCGTTTCATTATCACACCTGGCATACCTCTTTACCTGCCTCTTATCCATCTAGATAAAGAAAATCAAAGGATCTTTGAGATAACTGAGTTATCAGTCTGTGAGAGAGTGCTGTAGATTCTCCTTTTATTTTTGGATGTAAAGAGAGTAGATTATTTTGATTTAAGCCAAGTGAAGGAGTGACACTCCAAGAGATCCACTCACAGAGACTGGGTGTGTCTGAAGAAGGTGTGAATGGCGCTGAATTGAAAGTTGGATATTTGCTTATACAGTGGGTTTGAAATCAGGATGTGGAATATGTGAGACTAGGGGAAAGAGAGTCAAGCATTAAGGAAGTCACACCTCCAGTGTTTAGTAGGTAAAGGACGATTCTCTCACGGACTAGATGGGCACTGTGAAAGGGAACCGGGCTTCAGCCATGTTGCTGGAAGCAAGAGGTCATGGACTATATGGCTGAGGGGTGGGAAGTCAGGGTGGATTGGGTGAGGTCTCTCTGAGTAGATTGTCTACATCAAATAACTGAGTGTTCTCTGCGGGGCTTCCTGAAGAGTCTGCACATACTCTTACATGTATGATAGTGGGCCCTTGAACGTCCGTGACACAGAAAGCATCAACCATCAAGGAGCATGAGGAAGTCAGAGATATTCTCCCCTTTCCTCCTATTTTCACCAAGGTTCTAAACCATGGAGAAGGGGCAACCCAAAAAAGGGAGAGGGGGAAGAGGGAGAGAAGCGGAAGAGCTGACACTGTCACTCTCTAAGTGCTGGCCAGTCCTAGCTAGGGAAAGATTAGTGCATTAAACTGCATTTGAGGGTTAAGTTTTAAACTGTGTTTAATGTTACTAGACATTTAATGTTACTAGACTCAGGGTTGTTTTATAACTGAAATTGACTGTGAAGCTTTCCATTCTGTCTGAAATGTCTTTAAATGGAAGGCAAAGGAGACTTGGTATAATTCATTGAAGAATAAAGGTTGGAAAGAAACAAAAATTCTTCTCATGGCTATAGTCCATTGAGTCAGACCATTCAGTATAGCCGTGAAGAACTGTATGGTCTTATTCCTGATCATTTCTCTATTATCATCTTCTAACATAATCTTCTGAATTCAGGTCACTTTAGTTCTACTGGCGCCAAGATCTCTCCCATCTTAGATTGCTGTTCCCTCTGCCTGGAAGGTTCTTCCCTGGATCTTCACAGCACTGGCTCCTGTTTCCCTCAGCTCAAATATCCGTGTCTTAGAGAGGTATTTCCTGACTGCCTGTTTAACTTCGTGAGCCTCCCTGTGCAGTTACTTCATATCATTACCCTGTTTATTTCCATCATGCTATTTGTCACCATCTCTAATTATTTTACTTACTTGTTTACTTGTTTATTGGCGTTGTATCTGTCTGTTTTACAAAACTCTGTATGTCCCAGTGTCTGGGCTATAACCACTCAATGAACATGGATTAATGAATGAGTGAAACAAGCTTCAATAATTCAAGATAACCTTAAGGTTATCTGTAAACAAGCAGAAAAAAAAGAACCCAATTGCTGTGTAACCTTCTTCCAAATGTAAACTGGTGGCTAATGATATAATTAATTGGGGCTCTACCTTAAGGCTTTTCACTGTAGGGAAACAGATGTTTTATCAGTTCTGGTTTCCTTGTGACAAAATCATTCCCTTCAGAAAAAAAAATGAAATAATAATTTGTGTTTACGATGTATTAGATGCTTTAAATATTTACTCATTTACGTCTACAAACTCTTTAAGGTCAGCATCGCAGTTTTGTAGATTCAGAATCTAACTATTTCATAGAATTGGAATCTAAGACTTCCAATGAGTATGTGACTAGTAATTTGTTGTGTCAGTACTGCATGCCAGCCTGTTTGGCTCCAAAGTCAGTGGTCTCCCTGTAACATTGTATTACTTTCCATCATAAAAATCTCAGGCCACTAGTGACATCATACATGACATCACTGGTGACTTTATGGACTTGAGATGGCCCTAACTCACTGTTTATGACTTTGGCTACAGAATCAAGGGCTCATTATAACAAAGTCTCTTGGATTGGTTTATCTTGTTTTGCATGTATTGTTTGGACAGAATCTTAAAGCCCTAAAGAATATAAACTGTAGAATCATCTTTCACTAGTTGTCTAAGACAAGGATTGTCTGTGCAAGTGATTTACTGGGAAGTGTTTCCAGGAGAAACTGTTAAGGGTGTGAGGGAGGTAGGACAGAGCAAGTCAGAAGCCAAGCAAGGGGCTAGTTTCAGGCAAAGTCCTGGGGAGGGTGTAGTGAATTCCTGCAGTGGCATTGCTGAGTAGAAGATGCATCTCAGCATTGTCTTGACCTGAGGGGAGGAGATGGGCTTCCATATTTCCCTGCTAGTCCTGGGCTGGAGGATGAAGGTTGGGAGGTACAGAGGTAAACCTCTAGGTGTTTCTATGGCTTCCTGCTATTGCAGCCCAAGCTGTGCCAGGACTCAAGAGCACTTAGTGGAAGACAGTCCTGCATAGAGAACTTTGGAGGTAAAAGCACACGAAAGCCTGAAGAAGGATATGTGGGGATGGCAGAAGCAGTCCTGGGGAATTGGGGAAGCACCAGTCAGTGCCCACTATATTGATCATAGCTGTCTCATTTTAAAGGAAAATTTAAAAAGTCGTCTTGTACAATACAAAAATGGAAAGTTTATATTTGGTCATGATTGGGCTATTTAATTTAAGCTCCAGTGATAATTCTTCTCAGCTGGATATTTTTAAATGAAGGTAGAGAGTGACATGGTGTTTGCCAAGTTGGCCTTCAGTGGAAATGGCATGTGGTTCCAGTTGAGGCCTGGAGCCATAGGGAACAAGGCATGAGAAAATGCATCGGTCACTGATTTACACACATTGGCTGCCCTCTGACTCTGTCTTTATTGTCTCTTCAGCCCTAAACCTCAGCACATTTATTGCTTCAGAGGCCAAATGTGCTCAAGGCAATCTATGGGATGCTTTTCTTTCTGGCTGCTTCTTTGTACTGAGAACTTTTGTAGTTCTTTCATCACTCACAGTTAGACTTCATTTCTGTTCTACAGTTTTCTGATCCTCCCTAGCAATTCCTTCCTTTGACATGCTGGCAGAATTTGGCTCTCTTATTCTTTAGCTCTCCCTGTCTTGTGTCTCTCTGTGTGTTTAAATTACCATTGTGCCCTTATTTTTATGGAAAGAACTTAAAATGACAACTCTGATAGTGCATCAACTTACTTTTATTTCTTTATGTTCCTTCCCAAATTCAATACTTTCATTTTTCTTTTTGTGTATAAATTACTCTTTAATAGCTTCAGTTTAATTTGCTTTCAATTTTTGTTACAGCTCAAATTAATTTAATGACAAGAGGAAAACCTAAAAGAAGTTTAAATACCGTGGAATCCAATTCATGATTATTTGTCAGGGTTGAATTCAATTTACAATTATTTCCCAGAAGTGATTCCTTATCTCAGAATAAAGGTAATAATAACATTCTAAATATTTTCATATGCATTTCGCAAATTATTGACTAAGCAATAAATGCTGAATTTACTCATGATGCTTAATTTTTTGTGTCAACTTGGTTGCCCTGTGGTTCCCAGATATTTGGTCAAATGTTATTCTGGATGTTTCAGAAGGTGTTTTTGAATGAGACTAACATTTAAAGCAATGGCTTTTGAGCACAGTAGATTACCCTGTATAATGTGGGTGGGCCTCATCCAGTCAGCTAAAGACCTTCATAAACCGGACTGACCTCCCTTGAGCAAGAGGGTATTCATCAGACTGCCTCTGAACTCAAACTGCAACTCTTTCCTGAGTCTCCAGCCTGCTGGCCTACTTTTGGACTTGTCAAGCCTCCACAGTCACATGAGCCAATTTCTTAAAATCTATCTATCTATAAATCAATCAATCAATCAATCAATCTATCTATCTGTCTGTCCATCCATCCATCCATCCATCCATCTATCTATGTCTGTTTATCATGTTGGTTCTGTTTCTCTGGAGAACCCTGATTAATACATCTAGCTATGGTTTTTTTTTTTGGTTTTTTTTTTTTGTTTTTTTTTTTTTTTTTTTTTTGAGACAGAGTCTCACTCGATTGCCCAGGCTGGAGTGCAGTGGTGTGATCTCAGCTCACTGCAACCTTCACGTGCTGGGTTGAAGTGATTCTTCTGCCTCAGCCTCCTGAGTAGCTGGGACTACAGGTGCATGTCACCACACCTGGCTAATTTTTGTATTTTTAGTAGAGATGGGGCTTTTCCATGTTGGCTAGGCTGGTCTTGAACTCCTGACCTCAGGTGGTCCACCGGCCTTGGTCTCCCAAAGTGCTGGGCTTACAGGTGAGCCACCATGCCCAGCCACATCTGCCTATTTTAAATTACTCTGTTAAAACCCTGTCCTTTCAAAATGGGAAAATGCTTTAGGTGAAAGGGTTTAATCATAATGAGATTATTTCAGACATCATAAATGCTGAGGATGGTCTACTTTTGATCATTACTATGGTCCGAGTGTGTCCTCTGAAACTCATGTGTTGAAAACGTAATCCAATGCAATTGTGTTGGGAAGTGGGGCCTTTTGGCAAGTGTTTAGGAGATGAGGGATCTACCCTCAGGCATAGATTAATGTTGTTATAAAAGGGCTTGACAGAGGCAGTTTGGCCCTCTTGCCCGTTTATCCTCTGCCATGTGAGGACAAAGTATTCCTCCCCTTTAGAGGACACAGTGTTTAATGCACCATCTTGTAAGTAGAGAGCAGCCCTTGCAAGAGGCCAGACCTTGATTTTTTACTTCCCAGCCTTCAGAATCATGAGAAATAAATTTTATTTCTTTATAAATTACTTAGTCTGTGGTATTTTGTTATGGCAGCATAAATGGACTAAGACAGTGATTTGCAAATAAATGTACACGTTAAAGGAAAATGGTAGCAAAGGCCAGACTCCACCATCCTTAGCCATTAGTTTTGACTGAGTTTTATGCTTTGTCACTTTTCAGCCCTCTCTGCAGTGAACAGGCTATAGACTGCCTTCTGAAAAAGGCTTTAGTATTTTTTTTTGGTCAAATTTGAGTAATGTACAGTCTTTTTTTGAAAAAAAATTGTAAATATCCAATGTTAAACTACAATCTGTATTAGAATAGTACTTAAATATAAACAAAATAGAAATAAACAAAACTCTTCTATTTGGTTCACTGATATAACCCAGCATCTAAATTAGTGTTTGGCATATATTAACTGTATCAGTTCATTCACTGGGGAATGAATGAGTGGAGGAATGATTTTAGTTCTTACAGAACTATGAAATTCAAAGCAAATTTCAATATTAAATGTATAAAAATCCAATAAACAGATATTTAATAATATTAATTTTGTGTATGATATTGTTTTATAAAAATTAAATTTCTGCTTTCAGTCTGAATGTGGTACTATTGTTATAGTTCGAAAATGTTTGGCTTTAGCATTTCTGTTAAAATCCCATGACTCAATTCTTTTCCAGTTTTATTTTATCCTGAATTACTATAGCAAAATCTATATTCACATGTTGTCTTTTGGTTTTTAGTTTATATCAATGCATTATTTTAATATACATACATCCAGTGGTGTGATAGCAAATGTTTACTAGCTCTTTGACAAAAACCAAAGTTTGATAACATAAAGGATGTGCAGCACACATAATCTTTATTGTAAATTTCATATAGCTAATTGATTCTCACAGAATTTTTTTTTTTTATTTTGGGGGAGTTCTTTTATATAATCGATCAGTGCAATTCATGAACAAGTGTAGTTCCTATCTGAATATTGAATGGTATTTTTGTTTACATTAATGTAACATCAAAGTGAAATGATAAATATGTATGTTGGAAGTTCACTTTTAAAAAAATCAATACGGTGAGCAACTTACTTACTGAATCAGCTAATAGTGTTTGAATACTGGAGTAATATTTTTTAATTAAAAAAAATTTAAGACACACTTTGAAATTTAATCTCCATTGTTAACATTTTTCTACCACTTTCTTAGGTCTGGACAATCAAGAAACAATAAGTCAAATCCTGATTTCCAATGTTTGCTGATTTCAAGCTACCAATGTGTTATCACTGAATAAAGAATGGGAAAAAATGAGCAGTAGCACACCATTCCATGTGTTTCTACCATACAGATACATTAAATGTAAATAATCTCAAGGGTATATATAATAGTAAAATAATTAGGAAGTGATAAGCTTTGAGTGTTTATTACTTTTCCTTTTAATATAATCTATTTAAGTTTATGCAATTTGATTTTTAATAAAGGTTCTGCTTAAAAATGAGATCTACCATAATTATGCACCTCTCTCACTATCTCATGATAATTAAAGTGATATTATCAGATGCTAAAGAGACCATAAATGCAAACAAAGGCAATACTGTGGGGCAATACTTCATAATATGGTGGTCATCCAGAGGCTTTACAATGTGCCTCTGTAATTCTTTTTAGAATTTAAAAATTCGTATGGGAACTCTAGAGCCCCAGGGAATACGTGTATGAATCCCAGGGCTCTTTGGCTTCTCACTGGCCCGGTGCTGAATTTTCCTCCAGAAGGCAGAGGAGTGCTGTAAGGGGACTCACATGTGAATGTGATGCAGCAGCGTCTCCCTTTAATGCTGCTGCCAGGGCATCATCTGTGGAATTTAGAAGGGCCCAATAGTATCTTACACTTTGAAGCAGCTAGAAATCCCATTTAACACCCTAATCAATAAGGAAACTCTTGAAAAGTGAGAAGGCTGTGACAAAAGCCAGGTGAAATTTAAAAATTGCTTCCTTCATAAATTATTATCCCAGCATGTCATTTCTAGGACAGATTCAGATATATGAGCTGAGATTTTTCTTACAAATTCTTTGAACTAGGGATCTAGATCTCAAGATTAAAAAAAAGTGATGGGCATTCCTAAAAAAGAAGTGATGGGCATTCTTCTTGCAAAGAAAAGGAAGAAAGTGGAAGTAAGAGGAACTGTTTATAATATGGACAGCTTTTAGGCAACGTCCTTTCTGCCTGGAAACTACCTATTTGCAACTGAATATTTGATTCAGAATAGTGTGATGTGTGATATACTCTGGTGAAGATCTTTTCTTGGAAAGAAGAAGGACAATAGATGGTTGCCTATGATAGAGAAGTAATTGTGAATATGCCTATGCTTAAGTAACTTTATATTGGAGGACTTGGTCACCTAGATATTTAGATTATTTGCTTTAATGAGAATTTTAAAATCACTCATAGATTTTTGAGAGTATACATTTTGTATGCAGTCTTGAAGTTGGTGATTTATATTCCTGCATCAGCACTTCAGAAGATCTCTTAGCATCTTCAGGAATATTACTCAATTTTTGAAATGGTATTTTGTATTAATTTTTATTTTTAAATACATTAATATGTCAAATTTAGAGAAGAAGATTTCAAACTTACTTAATAAAATCAGTGCCCAGTTAGGGTTACAAGAAGGGTGGAACCTGGTTTCTCTGCCTTGAACACGTTTTGCTCAGATGTCTTTCATGTCTAATTTCTTTACCTCCTTTAGGCTTTTGCTCAAATGTAGCTTTCTTATTCAGACTTTTCTGCTACATTAATCTGTTTTCATGCTGCTGATAAAGACATACCCAAGACTGGGCAATTTTACAAAAGAAGGAGGTTTATTGGACTTACAGTTCCACGTGGCAGGGGAGACCTCACAATCATGGTGGAAGGCAAGGAGAAGCAAGTCACATCTTACGTGGATGGCAGCAGGTAAAAAGAGAGCTTGTGCAGGAAAACTCCGTTTATAAAGCCATCGGATCTTGTGATGCTTATTCACTGTAATGAGAACAGCATGGGAAAGACCTGCTCCCATGATTTAATTACCTCCCACTGGGTCCTTCCCACAACATGTGAGAATTCAAGATGAAATTTGGGTGGAGACACAGCCAAACCATATCATCTGCCTATTAAAAAAGCATATACCCCCAGAAAATCCTGTTCCCTTCCATGATTGATTTTTCATCTTAGCATTTATTACCACGCAATGTACTATACCTTCTCTGTCACTCTTTCTTATGGTCCAGACATAGGAACATAAAAATACATATTTAAACAAAATTGTATTTAAATAATAAATATCAGTTTGTATTTTTTTTACTGAATGATGTAACTCTGGGTATTTGTCGATGTTTGCACCTCACTATTCCTAACTGCTGTTTATTAGTATTCCCAATAAAGATATACCATAGTGGTTTATTTATTCTCTTGCTGATGAACATTTCTCCCCAGTATTTTTGCCATTGCAAAAAATGTTGCAATAAAGATCGCTTTACAACCTTCCTTTTACATAGTCACAGGTTTTTTAAAGAATATTTAAAAGGGAGTAGAATTTTGGGGTCATGGGATATTGTTTGATTTGATCTATTATCCATAAAGAAAAATCACTTCAAAACATCCATTTATTATTACAGTTATATTAAAACAAATTTATTATCTCTTATAGTTCTCTTGGTTGCTTGGGCTTGGTTGAGTGATTCCCATCTGAGTCTTCTTGTGGTTATAGTCAGATGGCTATTGGGCCTGGAGTCAGTCATCTGAAGGCTCGAGTGGGCTGATAGGCAAGAAGGCTTCTTTATTTACATGTGTGGAGCCTCATTTGGGATGACTGGAACTGATGGGCGCTAGTCAGACATCTTTCTCTTTCTATGTGTCCTCTCTACATGGCTAGCTTGTCCTTCCTTATAGCATGGTGATCTGAGGATAGTCAGACTTCTTACATGAGAGCTAGCTTCACCCAGAGCAAGTGTTCCAAGGAGTAACGTGCAACGATTCTTATATCCTGGACCTGGAAGTCCCTCAACACCATTTCAGTTGCATTATATGGTTAAACAGGGAGAGAGGGGAGGGGACTACGTAAAGATGTGAACAGTGCAAGATAGGGCTCATTTAGGGGCCATATTTGGAGATTAGCTACCAAGGACATGGGTTTCTCATTATATTTTAGCAGGTTGGGATTAGAACTAATGTCAAATTAAAATGGAGATTTAGTGAAAAACAAGCCGCAAATTAATAGAATAGGTGTATTTAACCTCGTAATGCTACTTATTACTTATAGTGACTTCCTATAGTCCCTGAAATGATTTTGTGTTCCCAGTTGGTCCACGCAAGGTATTTCCAGGGAATTAAGCAATCTAGATCCAAGAGTCTAGATATGTCAGACCTGGAAATGACCCATATGTGTTTTTAGTTTCCTTTTAACACTTTATAGATGGGGGAAATAGGGTTCAGAGAAGTTAGGGTAACAGTTCAAGGTAATTAGTATAAGCAGTTTGTAGCAGGACCAAAAAATAGTACTCAGGACTCTTTCTGTGTTCTTTCCCTTATGTTTTATTTTATTATAAATCAGCTTCAGTGAGTAATAGTGAGTGCATCTACTCTAGGAAGATGTTTGTATTCATGTAAGTTTAGTAATACTGGAAGTGGTGTAGGCGGTAACTTTTATTACTTAGTAAGTAGGGTGCAAGTTTAATCCTTTTTTATAAACTATTTGCAATGTTTTTAAAATGACCTATCCCTTAGAAATACTACATGCATTGCTTCATTTCACTTGGTAATATGTTCCAGGGAATAAAATAAAAGTTTTAACATATGTTTTGTGGTTGAAAACCCAGGGATCAACTTGTTTCGCAAAACTGAGTCTAGAAGCTGGCTGGGAATGATTTTTGGGTCCCAGTTCATGGTCCACCACTGGGTGGTGAGTGTTGGAACTGCCAAAGAAACAGGGATGCTTGGTACCTGGGATGAGAAATAATTGGAATATACCTGGCATGATACTTCTAAGAAATCTATTTTGGTTTTTGGAATACAAATATATTAATTTCTTCTAAAACTTTCCTAGCAGATATGATGCAGATGTTATGGAGGGTGGGTGGGCACTAAATGAGTTCCATGGTTCTCTTGGAGTTCAGATGCTGTTCATTGGCATATCCCAGATTCAGAGCTTGAAGTGGAACTGAGCTATTGAGCTCAACTACTCATCAGGAATTCTGTTGGACTGGCAGGAGATAAACCTGGATGATTACCAGAAGCAGCTGTGGGCCAGATGGGACTGGCAATGCTTGCTGCAGCCTAATTCCCAGGACCTTCTGTGCTCAAGAAGAAAGGCATATGCTTTGTCTCCCTGCTGCCCCCACCCAAGACCAAGCTAATTCCACCCTTCGTTCCCTTCTCTGTTCTCTGTCTTCTCCTCCCACTCAAACTTCATTCAGCATCAGTGCCAACTTAAGAGTTCCTTTGTAGCTTTCTCTGGCAACTCCGTCACTCTCAAATCTATTTCACCTGTTAATTTTTTTTTCAAAACAGCATAAAAAAGTGAGTGTATTTAATCATACCAGCTCATAATAGAGGAAATTGATGAATAGATTAATAATTCATGCTCCAGCATTAACTGGCAACAGAGAAAGTTGGTCACAGGAAGGCAGAAGAACCTCATTTTCTAAGAGTTAGAAACTCTTAGAAACTTAGAAAAGGGGCTCCATAATCATTTGGCATCTACTTGATGTTATATCTATGTTTAGAAATCTTCTAGATTCCTTGTTTAAGGTCTTGGTCAACTGTGGCCACAATGTAACACAGTCGTTTGGGGTTACTCTCTGTACTAAGCTGTCATCTGCATAGGTTCCTTTGTGTGTGTGTGCAAGGTAATCTTGAATCCTTGATGATCCTTAGAGCCACCCAATACTCCTGCCCCATTTCCCAATTTTAGCCATTACACAGTCAGTTATACAACGGATACACTTGGTATAGACAATTCATCATTAACTGTGCTAAATCTAGTTTGGCATTAATGGAAAAGTTGATAAAGTTGGTATCAATTAGGATGTGTTATGGTGGGCCCAGCTGTGTATTATATTGTAAGAATAAGCAAGAAGAGGGTTGGGAACTTCTCTTTTCTTCAGCATGCTGGTATCTTTCTTTCCTTTCTTTTTAGGTTTTAATCTATCCTTTTTTAAAGCCTCTGATCTCTGAGACTAAGCATTCACTTTATGGTTGCATAATTCCTTGCTTTTTGTTGCTTCTCTATGTTCATCCCATACTCTTCTTCCAGAATCCTTACCTGTTAGATTATTTATAAAAATGTTTGGAATAACTTTTCCCCTTGGGTTAATAGTTGCTCTACATCAATGGTTCAACTCAGTGGATGTGTGTTAGACTCATCTGGGCAGCTTGCAAAAATGCCTATTTCCAGACTATGGTCCAAATCAATCAAATTGTAGTCTCTGAAGGTAAGACTCACCCACTTGCATATTAAAAAAAAAAAAAAATCCCTAGGCACTTTGGGAGGCTGAGGTGGGTGGATCATGAAGTCAGGAGATCAAGACCATCCTGGCTAACATGGTGAAACCCCATGTCTACTAAAAGTACAAAAACTTAGCCAGGTATGGTGGCGGGTGCCTGTAGTCCCAGCTACTCGGGAGGCTGAGGCAGGAGAATGGCATGAACCCGGGAGGCGGAGCTTGCAGTGAGCCAAGATCATGCCACTGCACTCCAGCCTGTGCGATAGAGTGAGACTCCATCTCAAAACAAAGAAACAAACCAAAACCTCCCCAGGTGATTTCAATGTTTAGCTAATTTGTATACTACTATGTATACACTGTAAGTCCGAAGGGGGAAGGGATGGGAGTTAAACTCTTTTTTGTATGCCTCATGGTCCTTAGCACAGGCTTGGTCACAGAGTGGTGATTCACAAGCCTTAGTGCTTGGTTCATTGCTGGGAGAGCTCAGTGCTCACAGGTGTGATGAATCAGGTACTTGGTTGCCACAATTCTTTAGCAGTCCAGAGAGGCAATGACCAAGGTATTAAGATGTAGGCTCTGGATTGAAATCTGGGTTAAAATCCTGGGTACCACTAAGTAGCTATATGACCTTGGGCAACTGAATTGCACTCTTTCTGCTTTAGCTTAACCATCTGCAAAGTGGGAAAAATTATACTGTTTACCTCATAAAATTCTTTTGTGGATGAATTTTTTAAAATTGCAGTAAAAAACATAAAATCTCAATTGACAAATTTTCAGTTGTATATAGTACAATACGTTTAACTGTATGGATATTGTACAGCAGATCTCTAGAATGTTTTTCATTTTTGCATGCTGAAACTCATACTCATAGTATGGCAATTCCCTATTTGCTCTTCCCCTCAGCCTCTGGCAATCACCATTCTAATTTTTGCTTCTATGAGTTTCACTGTTTTAAATACCTCATGTGAGTAGAATCATTTGTATTTGTCCTTCTGTGACTGGCTTATTTCACTTAGCATAACATCCTCAAGGTTTATCCATACTGTACCATATGACAGTATTTTCTTCTTTCTAAAAAGCTAAATACTATTCCATTATATATTTATACCATCTTTTCTTTATCCACGCATCAATTGTCACTGGACAATTAGATTGTTTCCATCTCTTGCTTACTGTGAATAATGCCACAATGAACATGGGAGCTCAAGTATCTCTTGCTGCCTTCAAAATTTTCTCTTTGTCTTTGGCTTTTGACAGTTTGATTATAATGTGTCTCAGTGTGACCTTTGGGTTCATCCATGACGGACACTGTTGGGCTTTGTGAATCTCTATATCCATTTTCTTTCTCACATTTGGGAAGTTTTGGGCCATTATTTCTTGTACTTCTTTCTTTCTCTGTTTTCCTTGTGAGACTCCATAATGTATATATATTGATGTGCTTGCTAGTGTGCCATAGTCCTTGGCTTTCTTCCCTCTTCATTTTTCTTTTTGTTCCTCTGTTAGGATAATTTTAAATGACTTGTCTTTGAGTTCACTGATTCTTTCTTCTGCTTCAAATCACTCTAGTGAATTTTTAAAGTCAGTTATTTTATTCTTCAGCTCCAAATTTTTATGTTTGGTACTTTGTAGTATTTTCTATCTCTTTGCTGTTTTCCTGAGCTCATGCGGCATCCTTATGAAGATCATTTTGAATTCTTTGATAATTCATACACCTGTGTTTCATTAAAGTTGGTTTCTAGAGATTTATTTTATTCCTTTGGTTAGGCCGTGTTTTCCTATGTCTTTGGATGCCTTATTACTTTGTGTTTGGATGCACACATTTGAAAAAACAGCTACCTCCCCTAGTATTTACTGGCTTCATACGGGGACCTTCACAAATCAGACTGGCTAGTGATTCTGGTGACCTCTCAAAGATTTTTTGGTGATGTGCCTTCTCTGGACTTGTGCGTGTAAATTCTTAATTACCAGTTTTCTTTTTTCTGAAGCTCATTATCTCTTCCTCCCTCTGGTGTTCATCTGGAGTACTGCAGGTTCTCTGGAGCTGTCGTTGGTCACCCAGGTTTTATTCTCAGTGGCACCCTGTCAGGGTCCCAATAGCATTCTGAGTCAGGTTAGGCAGAAATTCATTTCTCAGGCAGATACTGGAGAAACTGGAACATTGGACACATGTTCCACTCCCTCCTTTCCCCCTGAGGGAGAAACTACCAAGTTGCATCAGCCTCTGTCTTCTGCACCACAGGTCCTTGGAGTAGCACTAAGCTACTCAGCTGTTTTTTGTTCTTAGTGATTTCCAAACATCGAAAATATCCTGCATCCCACAAGTACCCAAAATAGATGGAACAGAAGCCAGGCCCGCAGGCAGCCCTCTGAAAAGCTGGAAATGTCGGATAGAGACGGCAACTCTTTTCCTCCCCAGCAGGAAGTCAGGATTAGGAGTTTTCTCCCACTTGTGCTGTGCTGAACTGGGGGTAGGGGAGAATGGCAAGTGAGTTTGTTATAATTCTTACCATCACCTTTGTGCTTAGTGGCTTCCAACTTGGTGCTGTTTCTTGTCCATGCTCATATTCTTGAAAGACAGAAACCAGTCCCTTGGGTAGCCCCACAAAATGTCTGAATATTAGGCCTATGTTCCAGTCTTCTCTTTCCTTCCCCAGGAAGATGCTCGGAGTTGAGAATTACCTCATGATCACTCTGGGCTATGCTAGGGATATGGGCTCTGTTGAGTGATTGCCACAGATTTTCCTGTTGGTCAGTGTGACTGGTTTCATGTTCCCCAGGGTGCAGGAGCCTCTGATCTAGTTTCTGGATTTCTCACAAAGGGATCTGGTCCATGTGTTGTTGTTGAATCATTGTCTGTAGGGGAGAAGAATGGTTTGGAGCTTCCTATTGTGCCATATTGCTGATGTCATCCCCCAAGGAAGAGTGTTAACACATAAATGACTTAGAACAGTTGCTAGGATTTAATCAGCACCCAATAAATCTTAGCCACTTTTATTCTTCTGCCTTAAGAAGGCTGAATTTTTTCTTATATGCCCTATTACTTATGTTACTTTGAAAATTGATAAAATAATGTAATGAGAATTATAGTGTTAATAAAAAAGTACTGGTATGTTGACTACAACTTCAAAAGAGAAAACAGAAGAACTAAAATGAAGCCATATTTGTTTCTTTTGAATCACCAACACACTAGTCAGTATAATTACTGGCTCTTTTAAGATTGACAGGAGAAGTATTGATGGGCAGTAAGTAAACATCAATGCTGCTTTATGACAGTTTCTGAACAGCAGAAATTTCTGTGGTCTGCAAGTACTGTGATCCAGAAGGAAGCAGACTAACAAAACTCATAAGACAAATAAATAATACCATCAAACCAGAACCTCTTGGCAAACTATAACAGTGTCAGTTCTTTTTTTTTTTTTTTTTTTTTTTTGAGATAGAGTCTCGCTCTGCCACCCAGGCTGGAGTGCAGTGGCACAGTCTCAGCTTACTGCAACCTCCACCTCACGAGTTCAAGCAATTTTCATGCCTCAGCCTCCTGAGTAGCTGGGACTACAGGTGCATGCCACCATGCCTGACTAGTTTTGTTTTGTTTTGTTTTTTTTTTTTTAGTAGAGATGGAGTTTCACCATGTTGGCCAGATTGGTCTTGAACTCCTGACCTCAGGTGATCCACCTGCCTCGACCTCCCCAAATGCTGAGATTACAGGCATGAGTCACTGTGCCCAGCCTAGAGTCAGTTCTTATTGAAGTTACTTAAAATTCCACTGGACTTCTGTGGTAAGACAGGCACTACTTGGTTTCAAATCTTTGTTTAGAAAGGGTTTGTAGATGGCAATAGTGGGCATATGTATTTATATTCCTCTGTAGATATAATATATGTCATTATAGAAATTTCTAAAGCATCGCTATGGTTAAGACACTATATCTGAACTGAAGTACTTTTGAGAGTAATAGGGTGCCAGGATAACAGGTCTAGAGCACCCCAGAACTTATAGTCACCCTATGATCACCAAGAAACATCAAATCCTTTCCTGGTAGAAGGAAGATGTTAAAGCCTGTGAGATTGCCCCTCTCTTGGCTCTCATCTGAAGACTTCTCCATTTTGGCCCTGTTTTCCTATGTGTCTGGACATTTATACATGTCTGGCAGTGGCTGGTTGCCATAGATAAGTACAGTTCTTGATTTTGGGCATGGGTTAAAAAACGATTGTAGCAGCTCTATGGAGTTGAAAATTAAATATACATTTAATTTTGGACGTGAAGGATGTCCTTTCCTTCAACTGTAATGAAGAATATATTAGATATATTTTATGTCTATATTTCTATTTATATATGTATCTGATCATCTATTTTTTCTCTTGGCCTGATATGCTTTGGTTCTGTCTCCACCCAAATCTCAACTTGAATTGTGTCTCCCAGAATTCTCACCTTTTGTGGGAGCGACCCAGGGGGAGGTAATTGAATCATGGGGGCTGGTCTTTCCTGTGCTGTTCTCGTGATAGTGAATAAGTCTAATGAGATCTGATGGGTTTATCAGGGGTTTCCACTTGCTTCTTCCTCATTCTTCTCTTGCTGCCACCACGTAAGAGGTGCCTTTTGCCTCCCACCATGGTTCTGAGGCCTCCCCAGCCATGCGGAACCGTAAGTCCAATTAAACCTCTTTTTGTTCCCAGTTTTGGGTGTCTTTATCAGCAGTGTGAAAACGAACTAATACATGATCCAAACATGTTAGAATTTCTTCCTGAGCCCTGCACTCTCTCACTAATTAGAAAGAACTATTCTTTGGTGATAATCTAGAGAGAAATCAAAAGTGAACAACACAGTCGGGGGAAGACCACGTTAGAGGCTTTTTTCCCCCAAATTTTTCTGTGATGTGACATTAATAGCACTTAATCACTTAAAAAATTGTTCCAAAATCTCCCTGGAGCCTCTTAGGATGCTTTTATTTAAAACTAGTAGCTTCTGGAACATTTTCCACGGTTCAGCTCCCATGGGTTCCTATGTGTAGTGCAGAGCTTGAGAAATATGTCAATACTTCCCTTAAGTCAGAAATTAGTTTAGCTTCTTGAGGTCACAGACCAGATGTACTGTTGCAGTTTTATGAGATTGTACTTCTCTGCATGGTTTATGCTCCTGTTTTTAATTTTTGGAAAAAAGATTCTCTGGTTGCTGCTATTCCACACCCGACATGCTGAGTCCTGCTTTTCCTTCTTCACTGTTTAAAACAGGGTGATGTTTTTCTGCATTACACAAGTGACCTTGAAATGGAGACACTGATCTCAGGGGTTTAGGTTCTATGTATTTTCTCCTGTTAAAACCAAGAAATCTAGTCATGGAATGCATTGGCTTACTGAAAGTTCCCTGGGGCTTTTGACTATGCTGCTTTGAATTTCCTGCATTCTTTGTTTTTAAACTCTGTGTGTGTGTGTGTGTGTGTGTGCTCGCGCGTGCGCGTGCACGTGCATGTTCATGTGTGTGTTTTGTGCACCTTGAATATAGCATCAAGGCAAAATTTCTGGAGAGAACAATGCAAAGAATGTACTTCTCTAGAAAAAGGAAGTATAGATAAAATAGTCTTTCTGGGTTTCCAAATGCATTGTGTTTTATATCTTTTGTTTCTTGAAAATTTTTGCTTCCTAATAGATTACCTCTAAAATCTTTTTATATAAAAATAGCTGCAGCAAGGGCATTAAAAAATCTCACATCTGTGTGGAGTTATTTTGGGGGAAGTCAATTGAAAAGCAGAATAATAATTAAATAACCTTTGAATAACTCTTACATTCTGGGTTAATCTGAATCTGCTTTCCCCTGTGTCCAGCAGTTTGAATGTTTTGAGTCAAGTAAAGGCAGTGTGAAACAGTGATTAGCATGGGTGAACTTTTGGACATGCAAGGCTCTTTTAGGTCCAGATAAGCAGTATGACAAAGTGGTGAAGAGTCCTGGCCACAGCTGGACATTTCCAAGTTTGAATTCCTAGACCTGTTCTTACTGGGGCTATCTTGGACATGTTACATAGATTTCCTGGGTCACAGTTTTCTCATCTGTACAGATAATTATACCTAATTCACATGGTTGTTGTGATGGTTAAATGAAATAAAAGCATAAAGCCAATTAACTGACACATTAAAGTATTCAATAAGCAAAAGACATGTTTTCTCATTTATGATGCCAATGAGTACAGGGGTGCAGTCTGACCTTGCAGAACTACTCAGCTCATTTTTATTCTGCTGCTTTTACTTTCCCAGTATTAGGAAAAGCAAACCTTCACACCATGATTCAAATGAAATCTCTTGAAAATGTGAGGATCATTTAAATCACTAACCTATGTTGCTCTTTTCCAATACTTGCTCATAATGCTTATACCTTTCAAATAGTGGGGATACAGTTATAGGGCCTTTGTTAAATAAAGTACTTTGTTCCAAAAAAACCCCCACTAAAACTGCAGACAAATAGAATTGCATAAATCAACATAATACCTATTTTTATTACCAAAGGAGCTTGCACATTTCTTTTCAGTATCTTTAAAACTCGTATTAAAAGTTTTACAACATTGATTTATTAAAAGTGATATTTAATATAATTTTGTTCAACTCTTTAATGATAATGGCTAGCATAGGATGCTATGTGTTGGGCATTGTACTACGTGCTCCATGAGGCCTGGGGTCTCACAACTATATTCCTTGTTATATCACCCAATTAATGAGTAAGAAAATGGAATCTAAAAGAGGTCTAGCAAAACTGCCAGCAAAAGGCAGAACTGGCATCTGGAAACTTGACCTTGAAATGTTCATGGTGGTAATAAGGCCTCTTTACCAGTTTGCCTAGATAATAAGATTGAAGATGACCACCTACCTGCTTTCGATCTGGTAGTCTAGAATTTTAGTAGTTGTGGCTATGCAGAGAGTGCCTATGTGACAAGTCCCCTATAAAAACCTTGAGATCAGAGTCCTACAATGGCTTTATTGGCAGAGACATTATACATATGTTGCTGTATTTCACTGTTGGAGGGGCAGTGAGCTCTCTGTGGCCCTTTCTGGGAGAACACAGGAAGCCTGCATGTGAATGCAACCAGACTCTGTCTGCTGTATTCTATGCCTTGTCGATTTGGCTCTGTAGTCTTAACTGTGTTGTAAAAAATCTTTGCCATGAGTACAAATCTATACTAAGATCCATCAGTTCTTCTAGGGAGGTGCCAAATGTGTGGGTGGTTATAGAATTGCTGAAACAAGTGGTAGTCAAAGTCTGACACAGGTGTGGATGTGACTCTTGAGAGGACAAATTATCCATCAGTTAGGAACTTTATTTACATCACCTTCCTAAAAATTGCAAATGGTATTAGTTAGTAGAGCTGAAGTTACAGCCCTTTTAGGAGCCTCAGCTCCAACACCTCATGTTGGGTCATTGTATGGAGTATAATATGCACTTTGTAAACTATATGCATACAGACATACAATGGTTAAAAATTGGCCAGTATGTCCAATGTCTGTCTTCTTTTTGTGTGTATCCTGTGTTTTTATTGTTTTGCAGCTGAATGCCAAACATAGAAGATAATTACAAATATTCAGCTGTGTGAAAGTGAAGATAGGGCTTTAGTACAAATGGGAAACATGAATTTTTAAAATAAATGCTTAAATATGACTTGTGTTCTACAAACATCTGGAGGCTAGGCCTGCATAGCGGAGCTGTCTCATCTCTGGGCCCATCATGATGATCATGATCCTTCCTCCCACACAGTAATCAATGCATGGGATCAGAATGCCAATGGCTAAAGATGATCACAATGAACCCCTTTCTAGAGCTTTTCCTATTCCTCTCCAATTGTTTATCTTCTTAAATAAGATTTTAGATGGTTTTATTTTTTTCTTTGATTTCCCCCTTGCTTTTAAGCCATATACAATGTGTCTGTTATTCTTACAACAAAGAAACCTGACATTTATAATCAGTATTATAACATTTTGAATATACCAGTGACATGGTTTGGCTTTGTGTCCTCACCCAAATCTCACCTTGAATCGTAATCCCCACATGTCAAGGGAGAAACCTGGGGAGAGGTGATTGGATCATGGGGGCATATTTCCTCCTTGCTGTTCTCATGGTAAAGAGTGAGTTCTCATGAGATGGTTTTATAAGTATTTGACAGTTCCTCCTTCACATGTTTTCTCTTGTCTGCTGCCATGTAATATATTCCTCCTTCCCATTCTGCCTTGATTATAAGTTTCCTGAGGCCTCCCCAGCCATGTGGAGCTGTGAGTCAATTAAACCTCCTTTGTTTATAAATTACACAGTCTCAGGTAGTATCTTTATAGCATTGTGGAAATGGACTAATACAGTAAATTGGTACCACAGAGATTGGGGTACTGCTATAAAGATAACCTGAAAATGTGGAAGCAACTTTGGAACTGGGTAACAGGCAGAGGTTGAAACAGTCTGGAGGGTTCAGAAGAAGACAGGAAGATGTGGCAAAGTTTGGAACTTCCCAGAGACTTGTTAATGGTTTTGACCAAAATGCTGATAGTGATATGGACAATGAAGTCCAGGTTGAGGTGGGTCTCAGATGAAGATAAGAAACTTCTTGGGAACTGGAGCAAAGGTCACTCTTGCTATGTTTTAGCAAAGAGACTGGTGGCATTTTGCCCCTGCTCTAGAAATCTATGAAACTTTGAACTTCAGAGAGAGATGATCTGGAATTGAAACTTATGTTTAAAAGGGAAGCAGAACATAAATGTTTGGAAAATTTGCAGTCTGACTATGCAGTAGAAAAGCAAACCTCATTTTCTCAGGAGAAATCCAAGCCAGCTATAGAAATTTGAATAAATAATGAGGAATTGAATGTTAATCACCAAAACAATGGGGAAAATGTTTCCAGGGCATGTCAGAGACCTTCATACCAGCCCCTCTCATCACAGACTTGGAGGTCTAGGAGGAAAAAATGGTTTCATGGGTCAGGGCCTTGGGTGCATGTGCTGTGTGCAGCCTCGGGACTTGGTGCCCTGTGTCCCAGCCACTCCAGCTTTAGCCATGACTAATAGTAGCCAGGGTATAGCTTGGGCTATTGCTTCAGAGGGTGCAAACCCCAAGACTTGGTGGCTTCCATGTGGTGTTTGGCCTGTGGATGCAGAGTTTAAGAATTGAGTTTTGGGAACCTCCACCTAGATTTCGGAGGATGTATGGAAATGCCTAGATGTCCAAGCAGAAGTCTGCTGCAGGGGCAGAGTCCTCACGGAGAATCTCTGCTAGTGCAGTGCAGAAGGGAAATGTGGGGTTGAAGCCCCCACACAGAATCCTTGCTGGGGCACTGCCTAGAAGAGCTGTGAGAGGAGTGCCACCATCCTCCAGACCCCAGAATAGCAGATCCACTGACAGCTTGAACTGTGTGCCTAGAAAAGCCACAGTTACTTAATGCCAGCTCATGAAAGCAGCTGCAGGGGCTGAACCCTGCCAAGTCACAGAGGCAGAGCTGCCCAAGGCCATGGGAGCCTACCCTTTGCATCAGTGTGCCCTAGATGTGAGACATGGTGTCAAAAGAGATTATTTTGGAGCTTTAAGATTTAATGACTGCCCTGCTGGATTTTGGACTTGGATGGCCCCTTTGTTTTGGCTAATTTCTCCCGTTTGGAATGGGAGCATTTATTCAATGCCTTTACCTCCATTGTATCTTGGAAGTAACTGACTTGATTTTGATTTTACAAGCTCCTAGGTGGAAGGGACTTGCCTTGTCTGAGATGAGACATTGGACTTGAACTTTTGGATTAATGCTGGAATGAATTAAAACTTTGGGAGACTGTTGGGAAGGTATGATTGTGTTTTGAAATGTGAGGACATGAGATTTGGGAGGGGCCATGGGTGGAATGCTATGGTTTTGCTCTGTGACCACACTCAAATCTCATCTTGAATTGCAATCCGCATGTGTCAAGGGAGGGACTTGGTGGGAGGTTATTGGATCATGGGGGTAGTTTCCCCCATGCTGTTCTCATGATAGGGAGTGAGTTCTCATGAGATTTGATGGTTTTTAAAAGTGCTGTTCCCCCTTCACTTTCTCTTCTCTCCCCTGCTGCCTTGTGAAGAAGGTGTCTGCTTTGCCTTCTGCCATGATTATAAGTGTCCTGAGTCCTCCCCAGTTATGCAGAACTGTGAGTCAATTAAAACTCTTTCCTTTATAAATTACCTAGTCTTGGGTAGTATCTTTATGGCAATGTGAAAACAAACTAATACAACCAGAAATCACAACTAATTTGTACATATCCACAAGATTGTGAGGGGGTAAACAATAGCAAATAGGATCTTTGAGTTATAAAATTGTGAAAAAACCGTTCTCACTTGCTAGTTTTTTGTTTTTCTCAATTTCTCAGAGCAAACATTACTTTCATAATGAGGTAATGTATTTATGTTTATTATTTATTTTGAAATTTTGAAATATGCTGGGATCTTGGGAAGGTCAAGCCCATTCATCAAAATATTTCTTTTTGGGAAGAAGTTTACAAGACCCTATGTTCAAGAACATTTAGGTGTTAGAGTCATGAAAAAGGTTGGGGTGAACCCCTGAGTCCCACTGAGGAGGTGGCAAAGAATGTCCACACTACAACATGTGAATATCCAAGTGCTCTTTTTAGTGTAAGGTAGTAGGATTAATTTTATTGATGAGGTATCAAAATCACACTATTTGATAAACACACAAGCACTTCTAGTCATCAATAAATTACTTTTATTTTGTAGAATTTTATAGTAGAAGCAACTTTAAGAAATACTTGTTTTAGTAAATATTTCTTCCCAAGATGAGGAGGCTTAAGCCTAAATAAGTAAAGTGATTTTTTCCTGAGTAGTAATGAAGGAGTGGAAAAATCAGGGTAGAAGTCCGTTTGCCTAGGTTCTGGGTCAGAACTCCATGGCTGTGTTTAATTTTCCTTAAAGTGACATTTTTCACTAAGTAAATGTCAGGTTTTGGCTTAGCTATCTTTTCTAGGCATTACAAACTCAGCACAGTAAAGTAATTCTGTTTGCTTCTAGTTGCTCAAGGAAATTAGATTAAACATTCTGGATTAACTTTACTCTTTTTGTAAGAGACTACCCAAGAGACATTGTAAGAAACATTTCAAGTGTGAAAATGCTAAAGCTGGACATCTAGAGAAAGTAGGAGTGGAAAGTGAGTCTGAGGAATAATTAATAGATTTTAGAGAAGTAGATCAAATAATCAATTGGGCAACTGTTTTATGAGTTGTTGGAGTCGAACTTAGTGAGCATATTTCCTGTGAACCCCCAGTTATTTCCAATAGCTCTGGGACTGGCTTTACGGGTACTCCATTTCCAAGACTACTTTTTTTCTTTTCTTTTCCTTTCTGTTTTTGCACAGTGAGAGCTGCCAATGCCAAAGCAATTGACAATGTTTCATGGAAAAAATAAAAGCTCTCTGTAGTGGATATTAATGGTAAATTATTTTTAATGATTTTTCACATTACAATTGAATCAGAAAAGTTATTATTTGACTTGTCCTGTTGAGTAAATATTAAAAGAGTTACACTACATCTGTTTCCACCACACTTTTTGAACCTTGACAGTCAATTTCAAATGCATTTTCTATTTTGTCCTTATTCCGGGTGTAGGAAACTTACATGGCAGAGTCCCTGGAACTGGTCTCTCTCTTTCATTTCACCTCTCTCCACACCGATTTGTTAGCTATTTCAGTATTTAATAGGATATAGAGTTTTTCATTTCTACCTGCCAAAGAGAAACTTGAGTGGCTAAAAAAATCCAAAAAACCAGAAATAATTAAATGTAGCTTTTGAGAGCTCATAAGTAAAATTACAATTTCAATATAAAAGGAGAAAGGAAAGGCCTTGAATGAAGTGACTATGTTTTCCTCAAATATGTAAGCTAAATCACATATACATCTTTGATACCTAGAATAAAATCATTTCCTTGTAAGTTCACAAAAAAGCAATTTATAAAATAATTTTAGGTTTATGTTAGAGGACATCTGACCAAATATAATACTAAGTGTACACTGCCGTGAGGCCTGAAAATTAACTTGGTTTTCATTGTGAATATTAAGTCTTTGTAGACACTATCTTGTGTGTTGTATGCCTGACCTTCCACAGGCTGGAGAGGTCCATTTTTTGTCCTACTTAGGAATGAGTTCAATTCCTGTGCATCAGTTCAACTCCTACTTTTGTGAAGATAGGTTTGGAAGCTAAGCAACTACCTGTTCTTCCGATGTGCAAGATTCAGCTTAATGATGGCTGGTGGGATGTCATGAGACTACTTTTGTTCATCTGTTTTGAGTTTAAAAGAAACATATTCAAATTTATACTTTCAGTTGAATCATGGAATCATGAATGTTAGTGCTAGAAAGAAATATATTGAGGTCCAATCTTCACTGCTATCCAGTCTCCCTCATTCATACCTAAAAGAATGGACAATGGTGACATCCAATGAAGACTTTTTGTTTATAATTTGGGATACCTCTTTTATTCATAGAAGCATTAGAAACTAAAAAAAATGTCAGATTTCTTAGGACTTAAACAATTTTGAAAAATAACCCAAACTTTCCCCCTTCCATGTGTAACTAATATAAATTACCTCTTAGAAATGGAATGGCCATATTTTGAGGCATCATTTTCTCGTATTAAATCCATCCATTTCCAGATGAAGACGGTATTGTCTTGTAGAAAATAGCCAAGATTTCTCCTAGGCTGGTGAGACAAGATTTTCCAAGTATCCTTTTAAATATATTCCATAAGTGTTGGCTTTTTTCTTTATAAATTATAAGAATGATGCATTAATACACAGAGAGGGAGGGGAGGAAAGGAGATAGAAGGAGGGAGGGAGGGAGAGAGAGAGAGCAGGAGAGAGGGGTGGAGAGAGAGAGAGACACTAATTTTAAATTTTAATCTGCTGTTTACTGAATAGTAAACTATTCAAATGTGATTTAAAATTTCTCTTGACATTTATTGCATTTTGCCTTTCTATTATATTTGGTTTGACAGAAATACATAGTTTGGGGTCACGTCACCTAATCTCAACCTTGATCTGAACCTTTTAAGTCGCTTTCACAAGTTTCATAAAAATATACTATGAGAGTTCAAATAGACAATAAGAATTTTCTAATAGAGGATATTCTTGTATTTAAAATTCTAAGTCAGGGATGGGTGCTAACATTCCTCTTTCTAAGGTTATGTACAGATTTTAGATAAAATGGCCAATACCTGTTTTGGCAGACCAGAGAAACATCCTCTTTATGTGAAGAATGTGATTCTACTTTCACAATCCAGGGATGACCATGAGAATCTGGATGATCTTGTCCAGAGACCAGGCACCATTCATAAATTTCTCTCTGTTTTCCTTGCTTATGATTTCCTTCCTCATGGTAAATGACAGAGCTCCAGGTTTTATACCATCAGTCAAGCAGTAGTAGGAGGAGAGAGGAATGAAGTGGCATGGCTTCTCCTGTAAGAACAAGTTCAGAGGGGGTAGGCATCACTCCTTATTACAGTCTGTTGTATAAAATTTAGTCACATGGTGATGTGCAACAAAATACAGGGCTGAGAAATTTAGTTCTTATTCTGGGTAGCCATGTATGCACCAGAAATCAAGGATTCTATTCCTATAAGTGCAAAGGAGAGAATGGATCTGAGGGGAGCCACTAACAGTCTCACCGATACTCTTTGGTAGTTAGAGTCATCTTGGAAACTCTAAAAATACGTAATACTGGGCTTCAACCCTGGAGATTCTGAATCAGTAGGTCTGGTTTAGGCTCACTGGCTAAAATGTTCCCAGGATGTATCTCAGTGATGAGGTAAATCACCAGAAAGTTGTATTCCAGTGGAATTGCCTTTTCAGAAAACCTATTATGCTCTCAAAGCTTTCAAAGGGAGAGATATGATAAATAGCTATATGTGAAGCGTCTCTGCACTTTTTTGCAAGTAGAACTTTTGTCAAGGATATTATGCATTATGTTGTTTTGTCCTTCTTATGTAAAGGAGGACTTATGACTAATTTCTTTCAGCACTCAGACCCAGGTAAATACATTTATTTTCCTACACACTAATTTTGTTGTATTAGACAATTAAACCTGTGTGATCCACTTATTTTTTCTCTTTGTTTCAGCTATGGAAAGCAAAGAGCTTCGATGTTCAGGTGTTGTAGCTTTTCTTAGAATTTGTGCAGATAATTTCTTCTGTCTTCTGACAAAAATAATAAAAATAGGAGTTTCTAAGTTTTGTAAATTTAGAATACATTGTGAATAATGACAATAACATTTAATTTTCCAGTGCTTATTTTGTGAGAAGCACTATGCTAATCATCTTATAACGTCAACCCGGGTGTATCACCAACTTGTATAATCCAACATGGTTCAGTTTCTACATAGTGTAACTTTCAAATAAACATTATCCAGCCCCATTTATTAAATAGAGAATCCTTTCCCCATTTCTTGTTTTTCTCAGGTTTGTCAAAGATCAGATGGCTGTAGAGGTGTGGTATTATTTCTGAGGCCTCTGTTCTGTTCCATTGGTCTATATCTCTGTTTTGGTACCAGTACCATGCTGTTTTGGTTACTGTAGCCTTGTAGTACAGTTTGAAGTCAGGTAGCGTGATGCCTCCATCTTTGTTCTTTTGACTTAGGACTGTCTTGGCAATGCGAGGTCTTTTTTGGTTCCATATGAATTTTAAAGCATTTTTTTCCAATTCTGTGAAGAAAGTCATTGGTAGCTTAATGGGGATGGCATTGAATCTATAGATTACCTTGGGTAGTATGGCCATTTTCACGATATTGATTCTTCCTATCCATGAGCATGGTATGTTCTTCCATTTGTTTGTGTCCTCTTTTATTTCACTGAGCAGTGGTTTGTAGTTCTCCTTGAAGAGGTCCTTTACATCCCTTGTAAGTTGGATTCCTAGGTATTTTATTCTCTTTGAAGCAATTGTGAATGGAAGTTCATTCCTGATTTGGCTCTCTGTTTGTTTGCTACTGGTGTATAAGAATGCTTGTGATTTTTGCACGTTGATTTTGTCTCCTGAGACTTTGCAGAAGTTGCTTATCAGCTTAAGGAGATTTTGGGCTGAGATGATGGGGTTTTCTAAATATACAATCATGTAAATGGTGCTGGGAAAATTGGCTAGCCATAAATAGAAAGCTGAAACTGGATCCTTTCCTTACTCCTTATATGAAAATTAATTCAAGATGGATTAGAGACTTAAATGTTAGACCTAAAACCATAAAAACCCTAGAAGAAAACCTAGATAATAACATTCAGGACATAGGCATGGGCAAGGACTTCATGTCTAAAACACCAAAAGCAATGGCAACAAAAGCCATAATTGACAAATCGGATCTAATTAAACTAAAGAGCTTCTCCACAGCAAAAGAAACTACCATCAGAGTGAACAGGCAGCCTACAGAATGGGAGAAAACTTTTGCAATCTACTCATCTGACAAAGGGCTAATATCCAGAACCTACAAAGAATTCAAACAAATTTACAAGAAAAAAACAAACAACCCCATCAAAAAGTGGGCAACGTATATGAATAGACATTTCTGAAAAGAAGACATGCATACAGCCAACAGGCACATGAAAAAATGCTCATCATCACTGGCCATCAGAGAAATGCAAATCAAAACCACAATGAGATACCATCTCACACCAGTTAGAATGGCAATCATTAAAATGTCAGGAAACAACAGGAGCTGGAGAGGATGTGGAGAAATAGGAACACTTTTACACTGTTGGTGGGATTGTAAACTGGTTCAACCATTGTGGAAAACAGTATGGGGATTCCTCAAGGATCTAGAACTAGAAGTACCATATGACCCAGCCATCTCATTACTGGGTATATATCCAAAGGATTATAAATCATGCTACTATAAAGACACGTGCACACGTATGTTTATTGCGGTACTATTCACAATAGCAAAGACTTGGAATCAACCCAAATGTCGATCAGTGACAGATTGGATTAAGAAAATGTGGCACATATACACCATGGAATACTATGCAGCCATGAAAAAGGATGAGTTTGTGTCCTTTGTAGGGACATGGATGCAGCTGAAAACCATCATTCTCAGCAAACTGTCGCAAGAACAGAAAACCAAACACCGCATGTTCTCACTCATAGGTGGGAATTGAACAATGAGATCACTTGGACTCTGGAAGGGGAACATCACACACCGGGGCCTATTATGGGGAGGGGAGATGGGAGAGAGATGACATTGGGAGTTATATCTGATGTAAATGACGAGTTGATGGGTGCTGACGAGTTGATGGGTGCAGCACACCAACATGGCACAAGTATACATATGTAACAAACCTGCATGTTGTGCACATGTACCCTAGAACTTAAAGTTTAAAAAAAAAAAAAAGCTATAATTGTCAACATCAGGAATTAAGAATGGAACATCACTTTAGATCCTATTGGTATTAAATTATGTATGAGGATACTATAAAAATTTATTCCAATGAATTTTAAAAATGGCACAACTTAATTACTAGTAAAGAATGATTTGCCAAACTGACGCCTATTTCTGACATGAGTAGAAATAGAATATATGAGCCATCATTTTGTAACTCACCTATTCATATTCTCAGTCTATATTCAAATGGGATATTTCTTTTTTAAAAAATTGATTCATGGGGTGTGGGGGGGAAACAAACGTTGTCCAGCCAAGAAATGTAACTAAACACAACACCCAACTTTTACTTAGAGCTCTCAGAGATGAACATTAACAGGAATACAGCTAATTAAACACAATAGAAGGTCCTTAAGTGTCTTTCTTCTTAATCTCCTGAATCTTTTATGACTCAGCAGTTGCCAAGTTTCCCCAACTCTCTCTGACATTCAGTGAGTCTTTTTCCCTTTTCTTTTTGTCATTCCTTTGTAGTAACACTTTGCATTATCTTTCTGTGACAGAGGACAGAACTTCCACTCTCAACTTCTGTTGACTGAGCAACTACATTCTAGGATGGCTGGAGGACCAGGCAACCCCAGGCTTGCTGGTTCTTCCCCACTTCCCACAGATGAATTTTGTGGATCTTTTTGAATGCATTGATCTCCTCTCAATGCATTTTCTACGTGGCTATGCGTTTGAGGTATCCCCATGAGAAGACATGGAGGTTTTGTAAAATTAAGTGACTTCTCCAAAGTCACCCAGCTAAGAATCAGGATATTGAAGTTCAAGGAGTGCGGCTTCAATGTCTATATGACTAGACACTGTTCTCTTCTTATACTTTGTATGGCTGGGATGACAGCAAAGTTATTCTTTTCATAGTTTGAAACCATTTCCAATATTATCTTCTAGAAACAGTATTACCTCTTCAGATTACTTATCAGAATTTATTTAATTACTTATTTTTCTTCCAGTCTGCCATTGCACTCATCATAAGCTCAGTGAGATAGTTTTGTCTTTTTCACTACTAAATTCTCACCATTATATGCAATATTGTGTTCAGAGTAAGCAAAAAATAAATACCCATTGAAATAATGACTAGATCACTAGATGAAAAGAGTGAGTTACCTTTCCCTACAACTGTGGAAATTTTTTGTCACTAATAGTATACCTATCTTTATAATGTGAAGTTTTCTTGGAAATGAAAAATAGTTACTTGTCACAAAAACTTAAGACCTTTGGTATATAGTAATGAGATAGCCTTCTTTCATGGCTCATAACTTGATTATGAAGGAAATTACAAAAGGATAGTTAAAAACAAAGTTTTTGTCTGTGGCAACACTATATGTGACATAGTGAAGAAAACAGAATTTTAGAGCCAGTAAAGAAAGGTATAAATCCCAGCTGTCTTATCCAAGACTGTGGCCAGTCTTGGGTAAGAACATTAAATAATTTAAACTTTAAATTCCTCATTTTAAATTGGAAATACTACTTATTCAATGTCATTGTTTATTTTTTAGTATCCAATATGAGATGTATGCAAAAGGTCTTTGAAAAATCTGAATATGTTTATTATGTAAATTATTAAAATTTTAACTTGTTAAATGTCGTGAGTAATGACTGCATCATCTTTGGGTTAAAAAGTACACAATAGTGTCCCAACTGTGTTCTCTGCTTTTTCCATTAAAATATCAGAAGAAAGGAGTGTGTGGGGCTTTTTTTTTAACTTTCTTCATTAATTTTGAACAATAACTATGCCTGTTATCAAATGCATTTCCATTGATGAGTTCATAAACTGAACAATATGCCTATCACATCCCACATTTCACAGACTGTTATAACATTTTTGGTTTTATAAATATGGTTTGGTAATGTTGTTCTATAGTATTATACAAGGTTTTCTGAAAAAATGAAATTTATTTCACTAAACAATTAGCAAGATAAAAGTTATTTTCTAATCATCTTGTCAAAAAATAAAATTTGAGCAATAAACAAAACATAATATCTCCATTTGGTTGAATTAAACAGTTACAAATCTAATCTTATCAAGGTTATTAAAAATCATTATGTACATTATGTATTAAAGCTTTATCATAATGAAACATTTTTAACTAAGAGTCTCCAAAATGAACAATAACTGCACTTTAGCAATGTCAATAATTCAAAATATGAGTTAAACAAAATTAGGATCCAAGACAATTAATTCTAAATATATTACAGATTATAAACCATAGGGAAGTGGCAAGCCTCTATGGTTATATTGCATATATATTAGCAATTATATTGAAAAGTTCATTTGAAAACAAATATATAAAAGCTCTTACAAAAAACCCTAGACATTTCTTAAATACAAATTTTGATGAGTCCCAGTTGCACAGTGCTGATACTATTTTTCCAATGGATTCCAGGAGTCTGTTCCCACTTTTATTCTGTGTATTGCAATGAAATAGTCAGCTTTACCATAACACTTATGGAAAGCACAATTGCAAAGAATGGCTGATATCCTTGTAACTTACCTTTAAAACTTAAGGTAAGGTTTGAAAATATATTTTGCCAGCATAATATACATTGAACTGGTGCACATGTCTAAGAAAACTGTCTCGCAAATATATATTCATTAGATCATTGCCTTCTTGGGGTCCACATATCACTTGTGTTAAAGATAAGCACCATCTGTTCAGAATGTTTTAAAATAAATGCACAATCTCATTTCATTGTGTTTTCTCCCCCATGATCTTCATCATTAGACTCACCTAATTTATTTTATATCTGTATTATCTGCATGACTATAGACACTCCAAATAGCAATGTCTCTTTTAGGCATCATTTTGATCTGGACTCTCTAAGCGTTGGAGGATAAATTTGATTAATTCTTTGAGAAGAACTAGACCCAAACTCCATTATAAAGTACATAAAATTTGTAAATAATTAACTTAAGCACAAACACAAAAAGACCACATATAAATATACCTTCTATGTGCCTTTTGGTCCATTAACAACTATCTCTTAATGAGGAGTGAACAAGACTAATGTATGTTTCCTACTTCTATTTGGGACTTTGCAGTTGGAGTGGGGCATTTCATTTAGCATCATTTGCTCAGTCGTTTCTGTGGCTCACACCCAATCATATCTCACATCATTCCATGACATTGATACTGTACAGATATATTGGGCGAGGCTTGCTTTATTGCAACCAATAGAAAAAAAGTGACTCTGGGTAATTCAAGCAGAAAATGGAGGTAGCTACACAAACCAAAAAAACAAAAAAACAAAAAAAAACAAAACAAACAAACAAAAAAACATGCCCCAAACCAAGCAATTATGGTTTTGGGAAGCAGGGACAAAGGCTGGGTCTGGCACCATAGTAACTGAAGTGCATGGAGCCAATGTTAGGGTGCTACTCTTTTTGTGAGTCAGCCCATGTCCCCATGGGACCCTGTGTCTTTCTGTTTGAACTCCAGATTCTCAGGAGAAAGGCATGGACTCATCCGACTTTTTTTCTAGTGTTTTTAACCCCTATTTTCACCAGTCATGGGCAGCAGGGTAGTGGAACAGCACAAATATGGTGGTGTTGGCATTGCTGTGAGCCAAGATGTACCCTAATTTTGTGTTTGTCACAGTTGGTCACTCTCATCAGGGCTGATATGATCATTGGAAAAATTTTTTCTCTTTATACTAGTAATTCCCTAAAGTTCAGCATTCAAGCACAGAATCTTTATCATGTTTACATCTACAGCTCTGCTTATTTCTATTTCCATTAGTTCTTGCTCAGATTGTGCAATGCTACAGTTATGACTGCTGACGCCCAACTATGACAAAATGCTCCCTTCTGTACTTCTGGAGCAGGATGGACTCACCCACCTTTTTATAAAGAAGAATAAACTTTTGAGCTGAATGAATCATTGAAAGATTCTCCTCCAGTACGCACAAGTAATTTACTCTGCAGTTAAGTCCTGTCTCCACTACCAAATATTTTCCTCCCCATTTCTACAGATCTGTTAATAATGGCCTATGGGCCTCCTGGAGTTTTGCTATTTAATTATTTTATGTTGGTTAATGCAGAAAATGAATCTGGACAGTACTTTATTTCAATCTGTCTTCAAGGTCCTGGAGAGATTTACTGAATATGGCAAGCTTTGTTTAATGTTCATTCAGTTCTTTCATGTCCACTTACTGTGGAAAAGAATGACTGAGATGAATGGTGACTCTGTGGCATATTTACTTGCCCAGCTGGAAAATTGTTGCTGCTGCTTTCTGAAAAACTTTCCAACCTAAATTAAGGCCATGTTCCTTGAAGTTAAAATGGGAAAAGACAAATCTATACTATAAAATATATATTGTCTTTTTTTGAAATCATACTCTTTGATATATTTTTTTCAATTTTATAGCAGTAAAGTTTCAATGAACTCAAAATGATATTTTTGTTTCTTCATTTAAGGAGTAGCGCCAGCAGACATAGTATCTATTTCTAGTTTTGACTCATTGCCTGACCTTAAGTAGGTCATTTGAGCTTTTAGGTCCTTCATTAATGAAATGGGAATATTAGTATTTATATTCTTAATGGAAACCAACAGAATTTTTATATGAAGAATAATTGGCATGGTTGAGAAGGTGTTGGTTGCTCCCACCACCCAAAGGATTCACATTTTTACCATGTTTTCAAATTACTTGAAGATTTTGACTATCTTCCAATCTTTTCTTGTGTTTAAAAGACAATTCTGATGACGACACTTCATGTTCTGATCATTGCGGTACTCAAGGATTGTACATTAAGGCTAGCGCAGTGGCTCATCCCTATAATCCTAGCATTTGGGAGGCTGAGGTGGGCAGATCACTTGAGGTCAGGAGTTCGAGACTGGCCAACATGGTGAAACCCTGTCTCTACTAAAAATACAAAAATTAGCTGAGCGTGGTGATGTGCATCTGTAATTCCAGCTGCTAAGGAGGCTGAAGCACAAAAATTGCTTGAACTGGGGAGGCAGAGGTTGCAGTGAGCCAAGATTGCCCCACTGCACTCCAGCCTAGGTGACAGAACGAGACTCCATCTCAAAAAAAAAAAAAAAAAAAAAAAAGGATTGTACATTAAGCATTGGCCACCTGATGCCTCAGATGCCTTCATTATGGAATCACGATTGCCTAAGTGGGCTAGAGACTATAGGCTTATTTTGATTTGTGCAAATCTAGGAAGTTATTTGGGTTACTAAAATAGTTTCTTAGTATTATGAAAACCCTTTCCTTATTCCAGAGTCCATTGAACCTGATCATATTGATTATATTTAAAATGCTTCCATAATTCTCTCTGTTATAAATGGAGGTTAAAACAAAGATTATGGGACACAATCTGATACCAGAACTATATTTTTCTGGAACTTTCTTCAGCTGCGTTCTTTCCCCCTTACGAATTTACAGTTGAAAGACATTTATATCTTTTTACTATCCAATCACACAGAATCTAATTATATATTGTTTTGCTTCTGCTCTTCTTTGCTGTAGATGTTGTAGAAACTTGAGAACACTCCAAAACTAAGTATGATTCAAGAAAGGCTAATGCTTTTCACCTTTAGTTTTCTTTTATAGTTTTTGTTTTTAAGAACGGCATATGCCATGCTTACTTTGCTTATGTTTTAAAGTGACTTTATTTATAATGATCGCAGCTACTATATCCCAATTGCCAAGAATTTGATAGGAATCATGCTAATGACTAAATACATATTATCTAACATGTAGCATCAATATCTCAGTTGTCATAAGACAAGGTTGTTATTCCATAGGTATTAGATATGTGCTGATCATTACATAAAAATATTGCTTTGTGATTGTAACATCATTGTAAGTGGATAATCTGCTTAATATTGGAAGTGGAATCATTTTCTTCATTATTAATTTGTTCTATTATCTATGTCTCATAATAATTTGGGTAATACATAAAGTTCTATGACATTTAAAATTGTAGTCATGCAGAAATTGCTTGGTTGTTCCTATAAAGCTAAGTAGGTAAACAGACATGTTTTGAATAAAAACTTCAGGGACATCTAAAATACTAATCTAGACTCAGAAATGTTTAATTTCATTCCGTTTGGAAGTCATGTTAGTAGTGGTTAAGTACATAGGTTCTGGACTCCAACTGCTAATGTCTAAATACATGCTCTGCCACCTTCTTACTATATGACTTTGGGCAAGTTACATAACTTCCCGTACCTTAGCTTTCTCATCTGTAGAACAGAAACAACAGCTGCTTATTAATTGGGCTCCCTTATTCTGCTGCTCTTTTTAATACGTACTCCAGTGTCATTGGCTCCTTATGTCTCTCATGATAGAGTCTAATATACATTGTACAACTGGATTATCCCAGGAAGTACACCCTAATTAAAACTATTGTGTCAGTTTGAGTTCAATGAAGTGGAACTGCTATGAATGATGCAGAATAAGAGATTATTCTAATACTAATTTAAGATTGTGTTTGAAACAAATGGGCTTTGAATTTTAGCCAATGTTTTCCTGCTTGTTTTGAGATGTTGTTTTCTTTTTAGAAATGTAATGGATTAGGGTGATAGGATAAAACAGCAGAAATGTCCCAGGCATATTTGTATGGCAAAGTTGGCATTTCATATCAGTGGAGAAAGTATAAAGTATTCAATAAGTAGTTTTGAGGAAATTGGTTATTCATTAGGAAAGAAGTCAGGTTATATGTCTAGTACATGCTGTTCACAAAAATTCTATGTGTGATAAGAATTTTTATATCAAAATCCTGAACTATAAAAGTAATGATAGAAAACATATGACTATGATTATGACTTAGATTAGCATAAACCATATTAATCAAGGCACAAAATAGTGATTAAGATTGATAAATATAAATTTGATGTCAAAATTAGAAGCTTCTTCATAATAAGCAACACAATAGGAGAAAATGTTTTCAATGTATATAAACTAAAATTGGATTCATATCAAGAGTATATAAAATTTCTGTAAGTTGAGAAGTGGTATAGCCTGAATGTTTGTGTCCTCTCAAAATCCCCAAGGTGATGGCATTAGAAGGTGGAGCCTTTGGAAGGTGATTGGGTCATGAGGGCAGAGGAGTCCTTGTGAGTGTAATTAGTGGCCTTATTAAAGGAATTGCAGATAGATAGCTTGCCTTTTTCACCATGAGAAGTTACAATGAGAAGACAGTCTAGGAAGTGGGCCCTTGGCAGACATCAAATCTGCTTTGATCTTGGACTTCCCAACTTTCAGAACTGTAAGAAATACATTTGTGTTGTTTATAAGGCACTTAGTCTATGATGTTGTGTTATAGCAGCTCAAACAGACAACCAGAAAAGAGAAAGAAAGAAAACCCATAGAAAAGTGGAAAAAAGGCTACAAATGTGGTAATAGTGGTTTGCCTCTTCAGAGAGACCTGGCATTTGGAGTGGTAATAAAAGAGGGATTTAGTTTTATATATAGGATTATGATTTTTTCAAAGATAATCTACTAATGAATTATTTTATCTTCATATATTCTAGGTATTACTTTTTTTCTTCAAATGTGGAACAAATTATTTATTTAACTATGTTTTTCAATTAATGGGAAATTTATTCATTTCCATAGTTTTGCTATCCAAAGACTACTGTAATGAGTATCCATTATGTATCTCCCTAAGAACATGAGGGAGATTTTTCTTCAAGATAGATTCCATGAATGGAACTTCTGGCTCATGCCTGACACTCAGGTTTAAGTTTAGAAAGTATAGATAAATTGCTTTCCAAAGCACATGGGACAGTTTATACTTTCACAATCAGTGTATATCTGTTCTAGTTTTTCTGTGTCCTTGCTAACAATCAATACACTCATTCAAAGTGAGAAATATGACAGCTCAATAGAAATATGGGCAAAGGCTATGGATACTCATTTACTGAAAAATAAACATAACAGCCAGGAAAAATGAAATTATGCTTGTTCTCACTCATAATCATGAAAATACAAAATATAACAACCGTGGGTAAAAGTTAAAAAAAGTTGTGTGAATTTTAGGAAATGCATGTCAATATTTTCACCATCCAGCAAAGTAAGATAAAAGACTTCTAGGTAGGTTTTTGAAATTAGAAAAAAAAAAGTTCTATTTAACGTAGTAGACAAATGACCCAGGGAACTTGTGCAGAGAAGTGAATAAGGATGGATCCAATGTTGAAAGTCAAATATAGCCAAGCTCTGTCAGCAAACTGATGGCAGCAGAGCCTTCCACAATCTTCCTGTTATTACAGTTAGATTGGGTAGAACCAGAAAAGGCCAAGGCTCCTAAAAACTGGCAAAAATCCAGAATCGAATAGAAGAGGTGGGGCCCCTTGACAAAACTCAAGGCCTAGTGGTCAATGTCGAAGATATGTGCAGTCAAGTTGAAATATGAGTATCCCGTGGAAAAAACTGGAGAGTGAGAACTCCTGAATTTTTTAAGGGGTTAGGAGAGAAATGTCCCTAAGCAAGTTCAGAGTGCTTTCTTCAGCAGTAAGGGCTTGTTTCTGTAACCATTATAAGAAGAATATACATTTAATGGAGCACTGCATGTGCCTGGAGAATCATAGTTTAATGTTGAAAAGGTTGCAGAAAAATTAGGGGCATTTGGAAAGTGAGCTTGGTCCTAAGGCCAGTATCTTCCGGGCACTGTACTGTTAGATTAAGCCTTGTAAAAACTATCTGGGACCTTTCGCTTGGAATTATGATCCAGAATTATCAGGATATTTCCCAAGAGACCTGTGGAGCCATAGGCTACACTAAGTAGGGTTGTGCTAAGCAATGTTGGAAGTGAATTCTAATATACTCTATTTTTCTAAGTCAGAGATCACTCTGTATCTTGGGAATATCGTGAACTGGAATTTCCGAAGGGAATTGAGGGAGTGAGTTAATTAGGCACACATCTGAGATAGTGTACTCAAATTTCTACAGACCAGATAGGAATAGGTGTGCTCATTGTGAACAATGTGAGCCTCTCCTAGGTAGTCAGCCAATTTTGCTACAGGCAGACTGAGGAGCAGTGTGTGTCTACTCCCCTGATATATTACCCAAGTACTAGCATGAAGCTACAAATAGAAGGAGGAAAAGGAAACAGCTTCTTATTTGCCCAACCCAGAAGTGGGGAATGAAGGTGTGGTTAGAACTCAGTTTAAACAAGAGGAGAAAGACCTCCTCTGTCCATAAATGGAACATAGGTTGTAGAAAAGATGTGAAGCACTGAATAGAATTATAATGTTATAAAAATTTCAGATCATTATTTAGAGGATGAGTTTTCATTAATCTGTGAATTAAGAAAACATATATTGGTATTTCAAAATCTTTTTGTGTATCTGATACATGTGGGTTATTCTGAACTAAATGAAAGGAATAAGATTGGGGACACTATGACTTGAGCTCAGGATACCCATTGCCAAGGAGTGAGAAGTGGTAGCTTTTAGCATTGTGTTTAATTTTAGGGAGTGGGTATCATCAGTTACATTTGGCTAAGGAAGGTAAGGCAGCTTTCCTCAGGTTCATCCCACTGGAATATATTACATAAGATTTTTCTAAAGTGAGGTTATGTTTCATTGGTTGATGAAGAGGAACATTGGGATCTAAACAGTTTTGGAAGTACTGGTGTAATTAGATAAAATATTTGTACAGTACTTGGAAGACTATGAAGAAACCCTGAGAGAAACAACTCCTAAAGATGCCAAGGTGCTTCCAGGAGAGGGTCATTCCTGCTACCTATCTGCGAGGTATGCATGGAACATAGAGTTCTCTAGTAGGAAAAAAGCCAGTTCCTGAAGATCCTTTGGCTTCATCCACAGCCTCATCCAAGTAGCATTAGATAACTAAAGCTGTTTATGAAACTCAGTACACATCATAGTACTGATAAAAGAAGATCAGTACTATGTACTGGATGAAAGAAGACCCTAGATAAACAAAAGCATATTGCTGAGTTAATTCAAGGATACCATCAGTGTAGGGGCATCTGGCAAGTCTGCATCCAAGACATTGAAGATAAGATCCATTTGATGGGTATAGAATAATTTACATACGTGAGTCACATGATAAAGATTAACAATTTTTTTATACACTAAAAAAGCTATTTGTTTTGACTCTCTTGGTTTTTCCCCCTCAGAAATTTTCTATCCCATCCCTCCTTTTCCCACAAATAATCCATATTAACTACATACAATCTCTTCCTTCAAATTAGTAGAATTATATAAAGATATAGGTATATGTGTGCAAGTATACAAACATACATATATAAATATACATATATGTAGATATGAAACCTATCTTTTGTTACTGTTTTGTAAAATACTTTTTCATATGGAAAATGCTGTGAATTTGGTACAACTTTCTGTCAGGACCAGAGAGGAGTGAGAGAGAGAATCCCCTTTTGGGGAGTGCTTGTTTCACCAGACACTAGAGAAGGTGGTGGTCATGTGCAAGGCTTAGAGTCTAGAGCGAGGAACTTGTACCAATTAAGGGCCTGAGTTTTGAATGAATGGCAAGAATGATCCACTCCATAGCATGTATATCCATGTACATTTTTAAGAAGTTGGAAGATGGGCTGGAATCTGAATTAGATAATTGTTTTATAAATTCTTCTGGATTTAGTGTGAATCATGATCAGCCAGTAGTAAGGTTGTTTATTAATGGATAACCCTTTGTGTCTTCTAAACCAAGTGCAAGTGCAGTAGTTCATTATGCTCACTGGGGTAGACCCCTGCAACTTCAAATGGTGGCTGGAAGGGCCTTGGCATCCCAGTAGAGTGCCCAGGTGCACCAGAGTTGTGGTAGAACCCCACAACAGTATTCTCTTTGTTCGGTGGCATTGAATTTCTGAGCATAATATTAGTGTCTCAGGAAATCCTTCCCAAGAAGTTATTTCCAGCTGGCAGCTAGTAATTTATTCCAAATGTCTGAATGAGCTGAAGAGAGTTTCCTCTGGTCTGAAGTTGCTTGTCCTGGCAGACAGATGTCTGTACTGCTTCTTACTTTTTAAAAAATTTGTCTCTGCTACACAAGGCTTAAAGATCTCTCACCTTTATGTCGTTTGCCTGGAGACAGCAAAATAATGAATCTGAATAGGAAACAGATCCTATCACAACTGCTCTGTATAACTCTCGTATTTATTTTTCCTGACACAATGATTTTATCTTCATTTGTATCCCTCATTATGGATTTTTCTTTTATTTTACACTCAGTAAGTTTGGCCTTGGCAGCATCAACTCTACTGTTTGGAAAGCTCTTTGAATTTGAATTTGAGGCTTAAGCCACAGTTGAAGTTGCCTTTGGCAACTTCTCTTTCAGACAGACAGATTTCTTCAGTTTCCCTAAAGGATGTCTAGGGCACCGAGATGAGACCATGTCCTGGACAACACAAAGACCTCTCAACAGATGTGAGGTATGCTCAAAGGCAGTCTAAACTCCAAATTTTTTAAATGGAAGGAAGTGAGTGATCTAAAGTGATTTTCTAAAAACAATCATTGCCTTACCAGCTCTAGGGATTCAGCAAGCAAAGTATTTAATGCTTGTCATTAATAGGATATACCTAGGTAATTTCTGATGCTTTTGATATATAGTAATAGAATTATTTAATTAGGAAAGTTTCTAGGGTTTTATTGAGATGTTGTAGAGTGGGAGTTTTGAACAAGTATTATTGCATAGAGATGGTCTTTGACTTATGATGGTTTGACTTGGGAATTTTCAACTTAATGATGGTGCAAAAGCAATACTCGTTCAATAGAAACTGTGTTTTGAATACCCCCACAACCATTTTGTTTTTCATTTTTTAGCACAGTATTCAATAAATTACATGAGATACTCAAAATTATATTATAAAATATCCTTTGTTTCAGATGATTTTGCCCAACCATAGGCTAATGCAAGTGTTCTGAGAATGTTTAAGGAAGGCTAGGCTAAGATATGATGTTTGGTAGGTTAGATGTGTTAAATACATTTTCAACTTTTTTGGTTTATTTTCAACTTATAATGGGTTTTTTTTTGTGATGTAACCCAATTGTAAGTCGAGGATCATCTGCATACTGATTTGTTAATTAACATTTTAAATTTCCTCTAATTAAATATTAAAAAGTGTGTATCTGATTTATTTTTGTCTTTTCAGCCCTAACAGTACAGAAAAGTCTAACCAATTCATTTAAAAAGATCTTGTCACCTGTAGGATCCTGTTGAGTCCCTGCAGAATGCTTCTGATGGATGCCACTGCTCAGGTCTTGCTCAATAATTACCATTTCCCATGCTTAATTTTTTCCTTGAAAACCTTTCCAGGGGCCCTCTGAGGCTTTTGTCCATAGTAAACAAGGCTTATCACTATGCGTCCTACTTTCTGGAATGCTTTGTCCCATTATTGCTTTAACTTAAACTTAGTTCTTGAGGACCTTTCCTCTTGCATCTTTCTCAAGTGAATCCGGCTCATTTTCCTGGTGAAGTTCACACATTTTAGCTTCCAATGTCTTTTCTGAATCCTTATTTTTCCACCTGCATGAAAAAAAAAATACCTCTTTGATGTTCGTACTCTTCCACACGATAATTGCTTATTATATGGCTACTCTCTGTTGGCTAAAACACTTTGGTCATCCTGCTTGCAAAATTCCTCTCTGCCCCAAATTATGCCATTGTGCCGAATGACTTCAGAGTTTACAGGGCCCCATTTACTATGGTTTGAATATGCACTCCAAAGTACATGTTCTGGAACCTTAATTCCCAATGCAGCAATGTTGGGAGGCGGAAACTTTAAGAGGTGATTATGATATGAGGGCCCTACCATCACAAATGAATCAATGCCATTACTGTGGGAGTGGGCTCATGATAGAAGGATGAATTTGACCTTATTTCCTCTGTCTGTCTCTCACACTTGCTGTATGATGCCTTCCTCTATGGGATGATCCTCACGAGATGCTAATGGCATGCTTTTGGATTTCTTAGCCTCAAGAGCTATGAGCCCAATAAACTTCTGTTCTTTATAAATTATTCAGTATGTGGTATCCTGTTATAGCAGCAGAAAACAGAGTAATACAGAAAATTGGAGCCAGGTGTGGTGACTCATGTCTGTAATCCCAGTACTTTGGGAGGCCAAGGCAGGTGGATCACCTGAGGTCAGGAGTTCAATACCAGCCTGGCCAACATGGTGAAACCCCATTTCTACCAAAAATACAAAAATTAGCTGGGCATGCTGGCATGCGCCTATAGTCCCAGCTAGTCGGGAGGCTGAGGTGGGGTAATTACTTGAACCTAGGAGGTGGAGATTGCAGTGAGCTGAGATTACCCCACAGTACTCTAGCCTGGATGACAGAGTGAGAGGCCCTGTCTGGAAAAAAAAAAACAAAAAACAAACAAAAAAAAACTGGTACAGAAAAGTGAGGCTGTGGCTATAACAAATACCTGAAAATGTGGAAGTGGTTTTGGAGCTGGGTAATGGGTAGAGGCTGGAAGACTTTGGAGGAGCAGGTTAAAGAAAACCTGTACTGCAGTGAATAGAGCAATAAGAGTGATTCTAGTGAGGGCTCAGAAGAAGAAGAGACCTTCACTTCTGGAAGAGGAGAAGTGGAGAAAGTTGGAATCTTCTTAGAGATTCCTTAAGTAGTCACGGCCAGAATGTTGGTAGAAATATGGACAATAAAGGTCATTCTGATAAGATCTCAGATGGAAAAGAAGCACAATGTATTAGAAAGGGAATAAATGTCATCTTTCCTATACCGTTGTAAAGAACTTGGTGGAATTGTGTCCATGTCCTAGGACTTTATGGAATGTAGAACTTATGTGCAATGAACTAGGGTATCTGGTGAAAGAAATAGCTAAGCAGCAAAGCATTCAGGCTGCTGCATGGCCACTTTTAACTGCATACAGTGAGATGTCACTTCTTTAATTTTAAAGGCTTAAACTGTCTTTCCACATCAGCCATACACTTCCTTATTCACATTGTAGATCCTGTGTCACCCTGAATCCCATAACAGTACTTGTTTTACCACCATAATACCTAACACAGATTAAGCACTTACTATGCACTAGGGCACTGAGCTGTAATTTTTAGATTTATTGTTTTATTTAATTTTGAAATCAACTCTGTGAAGTAGGTACTATTTTGGTCCCCATTTTACTGAGAGAGAAAATGAGGCTCTGAGTGGTTAAGTAAAGTATTCAAGACCATACAGTAAGAAAATGGTAGAGCTTGGATTAAAAACAATTATATCTTTGCAAAGTTCAAGGTTTTAACTCCCACAATATAAACATTATGCTCTTTAACGCTACCACCCACTCTCAGTACCTGTCATTCAGTGCCATTACTCCTGATCCTTAGTCTTATGGTGAATTCTAAGAGCTCCTTGGGTTGCCTGATTCTTCTATACATCTTAGCTTCTCTCCATTTTCATTTTCTTTATTACTAAGTATAGATCCTGTGGACTATCATTGAACTATGCTCTCTTGATAGGTTCTCCCACTTTCTTTCCTGTTGTCCTTCACTCACACCTGCCTAGAGAATCTCTAACCCACTCTACAAATGGGTGGCCAAGCATTTGGGAGAAAAATCACCCAAAAGTGTAAAAATGCAAATCTTACTTCCTTTATTTAGTATGTACTAAAAGTAACTCTTTATTCTGCCATAACAAATTAGTTTCTCATTTAAACAACTACTGATTGACAGAAACTATATCTTAGTCAGTTTAGGTATTTTCCCTCTTTTTCTGAAATTGTATCTAATTTTCAGGGAATTTACATATCTTAAAGTGAAAGTTGGGAGGTGAGGGTGGGAGGAGAAAGACCTTTCCTTGTAGTTGTCAAAAAACCTCACTGTAATTCATTGAGATGTCTGCATTTAGGTTGGTTTTTGGCACAGGAGGGAGGTGACTGCTTCATTCTGCCTCATTGCTTACTTTTAAAAAAATTCAGTAGCTTTAGGGGTACAAGTGGTTTTCGGTTGCAAGGTGAAGTCTAGAATTTTGGTGTCCCCATTACCTGACTAGTGGACATTGTACCCAATAGGTAGTTTTTCATCCTTCCCTCCCTTCCCACCCTCCCTTCTTCTGAGTCTCCAATGTCTCTTATAGCATTCTGTATGTCTTTGCATGCCCAAAGCTTAGCTCCCACTTATAAGTGGTATTTGGTTTTTGATTCCTGCATTACTTCACTTAGAATAATGGCCACCACAGGGCAATCAGGCAAGAGAAAGAAATAACGCATATTCAAATAGGAAGAGAGGAAGTCAAATTGTCTCTGTTTGCAGATGACATGATTTTATATTTAGAAAACCCTATTGTCTCAGCCCCACAACTCCTTAAGCTGATAAGCAACTTCAGCAAAGTCTCAGGAGACAAAATCAATGTGCAAAAATCATAAGCATTCCTATACACCAAGAACAGACAAACAGAGAGCCAAATCATGAATGACTGCCCATTCACAATTACTACAAAGAGAATAAAATACCTAGGAATCCAACTTACAAGGGATGTAAAGGACCTCTTCAAGGAGAACTACAAATCACTGCTCAATGAAATAAAAGAGGATACAAACAAATGGAAAAACATTCCATGCTCATGGATATGAAGAATCAATAATGTGAAAATGGCCATATTGCCCAAAGTAATTTATAAATTCAATGCTATCCCCGTCAAGCTACCATTGAGTTTCATCACAATTTGAAAAAACTACCTTAAATTTCATATGGAACCAAAAGAGTCCATATAGCTGAGACAATCCTAAGCAAAAAGAACAAAGCTGGAGGTATCATGCTACCTGACTTCAAACTATACTACAAGGCTACACTAACCAAAACATCATGGTACTCTTACCAAAACAGATATATAGTCCAATGGAACAAAACAGAAACCTCAGAAATAACACCACACATCTACAACCATCTGATCTTTAACAAACCTGACAAAAACAAGAAATAGGGAAAGGATTCCCTATTTAATAAATGGTGTTAGGAAAACTGGCTAGCCATACGCAGAAAACAGAAACTGGATCCCTTCCATATACTTTATACAAAAATTAACTCAAGATGGATCAAAGACTTAAATGTAAAATACCAAACCATCAAAACCCTAGAAGAAAACCTAGGCAATAACATTCAGGACATAGACATAGGCAAAGACTTCATGACTAAAACACCAAAAACAGTTGCAACAAAAGCAAAAATTGACAAATGGGATCTAATTAAACTAAAGAGCTCCTGCACAGCAAAAGAAACTATCATCAGAGGGAACAGGCAACCTACAGAATGGAAGAAAATTTTTGCAATCTACTTGTCTGACAAAGGTCTAATATCCAGAATCTACAAGGAACTTAAACAAATTTACAACAAGAGACAACCCCTGCAAAAAGTGGGCAAAGGATATGAATAGACACTTATCAAGTGAAGACATTTACACGGCCAACAAACATATGAATAAAAACTCATCATCACTGATCATTAGAAAAATGCAATTCAAAACAATGAGATACCATCTCATGCCAGTTAGAATGGCAATTATTAAAAAGTCAGGAAACAATAGATGCTGGCAACGTTGTAGAGAAATAGGAACGCTTTTACATTGTTGGTGGAAGTGTAAATTAGTTCAACCATTATGGAAGACAATGTGGCAGTTCCTCAAGGATCTAGAGCCAAGGAAATACCATTTGACCCAGCAATCCCATTACTGGGTATATACCCAAAGGATTGTAAATCATTCTACTATAAAGACATATGCACACGTATGTTTGTTGCAACACTATTTACAATAGCAAAGACTTGGAACCAACCCAAATGCCCATCAATGATAGACTGGAGGGAGAAAATGTGGCATTATGTACACCATGGAATAGTATGCAGCCATAGAAAAGAATGAGATTATGTCCTTTGCAAGGACATGGGTGAAGCTGGAAGCCATCATCCTCAGCAAACTATACAGAAACAGAAGACCAAATACCACATGTTCTCACTCATAAGTGGGAGTTGAAAAATTCAACACATGGACACAGGGAGGGGAACAACACACACTGGAGCTTGTCGGGAAGTGGGGGGCAAGGAGAGGGAGAGCATTAGAACAAATACCTAATGCATGTGGGGCTTAGAACTTAGATGATGGGTTGATAGGTGCAACAAACCACATGGCACATGTATACCTATGTAACAAACCTGCACATTCTGCACATGTATCCCGGAACTTAAAGTAAAAGAAAAAACAAACAAACAAACAAAATAATGGCCTCCAGTTCCATTCAGGTTGCTGCAAAACACATTATTTTATTCTTTTTTTGTGGCTGAAGAGTATTCCATGGCATATTTACCACATTTTCTTTATCCACTCATTGGTTTATGGGCACTTAGGTTGATTTCATATTTTGCAATTATGAATTGTGCTGTGATAAACATATGTCATCACCTACTTAAAGGCACCTACAGTTCTGTCAGTCACTGGGCCATTTTTTTATGCTAGGCTGTGGCACTGAGGGATTTAGCAACATCCAGCATGATGTGGTTTCAGAAACAATGGATAAGTTATGTGCCTGTGCCCACGAGCCTAAGCAACCTCACAGAGTCTCTCCCACTGTGCATGCCAAACCCGCGTGCCAGTTTTCTAAAACTTTTGACCTCAGCTGCACTTGAGATATCTCCACATTCCATCTTATTTATTTCATTTATGTTAATGTCTCAGGGAATTATGGTGATGATGGTGAGGGAGGAGGGGATAACAGGCTGCCATCTTTTTGAAATCCCCTGTGGGTATTCTTGGCTTCTTATTCTTTCTTCACATTCCATCAAATTTAGACTCTATCATTAAGTTCTGTTGATTTTTATCTTGAAGTCATCCCTTAATCTTGGACCTACTCCCTAAGATCCCATTCATACTGCCACTCTGCTAATAGATACCCCTAAATGACCCTATCGTGTCTCTCCCACATTGTTGCAGCAGCCTCCGAATTTGCACCCCCACTTCTGGGTCTGTCTGCTTCCCACAGCAATGTATTCTACATATTGCAGCTAGAAAACTCTTTGTAAATTGCAAATACAATCACATAACTTCTTTTCAAGAAATCTTTTTGTAGCACCCAAAATAATAAAGTTCATATTCTTTATGTTGCTTACAGAGGCCCCAGTAACCCAGAACCCAGCCCCTGGCAAACTCTCTAGTCTCATCTTCAGATACTTCTTCCTGTCATCCACTTTGGGCTTTAGCCATGCACTTAGACCTTTTTATAAGCTGTTCCCTTTGTCCTTAATTACCGATCCTCACTTGTGCACCCATCTGGAGCTTACTTTTTCTTTATGTCTAAACTTAGACTCAATTTCCAGACCTCCTGAGACAGATCACTGCCACCCTATATGCTTCCATAAGTGCTTACCAGGCTGCCTTGTTAATGCCTGTTCATTGACTGCATCTCTTTCCTGACTGTGAGAACCTGGGGATCCAGCATCATGTGGGTGTTCATTATCATTAAGTTCTTACAGAGAATAGTAGATAAAAATCCAGTAATTTAGACTCTCCTGTTTTTCAACGACACAAAATATAAGATAAAACTGTCTTATTTTTTACATAAGCATCCATGTATTTAATAAAAAACTTTTGCCCATGAGGGTTGTTAGAAATAGAAATTTTTTTTTGGAGAACTGGTATGTTAACTTCTGTCATATGTCTTTTATATTACATATTATTAAAACAGCAATTAGATGCCACTATACCTCAGAATAGCTAAACATAAGAAGATTGATAATACTACATACTGGTGAAGTTGCGGAACTGCTGTAACTTTCATACATTGTCGATGGCATGTAAATTGGTACAACTGCTTTAGAAAACTGTTTAACTTATCCACTAAAATTGAATATTTGCATACTTATCAGTTAGTCATTCTCATGTACTGCAAAAGATATGATGATAATGTTCACAGAAACATTATTTGTAATGGCCCCCAAATGGAATCAGTCCAATTGTCCATCCACAATAACACAGACGATATGTTCATTTAAAAGTAAAATATTGTATATTTATCCTATGAAGTACCATATAGCACCAGTAATGACTAGACTGTAGCTACACACATAAACATTGCTGAATCTTATGGCTGTTTTTATTTATATAAAGTTCACTATAGACAAAACTAACTTACAGGATTAGAAGTCAAGAGAGTAGTAGGCTTTGAGGAAGAATAGTGATTGGAAAGGTGAATGAAGGGGAATTTTGGGGTGTTAGAATGTTCTGTTTCTTAACTTGGATGGTAGTTACATGGCATATTTATTTTGTGATAATTTGTATTTTATGATTTGTGTACATAAATGTATAATTTGTGCATATTTCTGTATGTGTGTTATACTTCAACAAAAATGTAGGCACCTCCCCAAACCAAGCTGATAATTGTTTATCTGCATGAAAGCAGAAATATGATCAAATATAAATTAGAAGAGGCCACCTTTACTATGTTCTTTACCTAAGTATACAAGTTTTACCAGCATAAGGCCAATACTGTCCTTCTGGAAGCTCCATAAAGGCTCCTTTAAGCATTATAATTTCAAAGTAACCTATCAGGAGAGCATTACTCCAAAGCAGAGATTCTTAACTTTGTAGTTCCATTGGCAATTTGGCATGAGACCTATAAATTTCTTCCCAGAAGGAAGAAATGTTTCTAAGTGTATAAAATAAAAAGAATGCATGCAAAATTACAAAGGAAATTCATTATAGTGTAATTATAAAAATATAAAAAATGAATTTTAGTTAACACATTAAATAATATGACAGCACATTTATGCTGTGGTTTGAGTTTGTGTCTCCTCCAAATTCATTTAATCTTCAATGTTATAGTATTAGAAGGTGGGGCATTTGGGAGGTAATTAGGTCATTAGGGCTCCACTTTCATGAACGGGATTCATGCCTTTATAACAGAGAGGCCAGAGAGATAGCTAGCCCCTTCCACCATTTGAGAATGCAGTGAGATGTATCCTATGAATGAGAAAGTAAACCCTCATTAGACATTGATTCTGGCGGTGTTTTGATCTTGAATTTTCCAGCCTTCAGAACGATGAGTAACAAATTTCTGTTGTGTATAAGCTACCTAATTTTTGGCATTTTTATTACAGCAGCTGAATATATCAAGACAATTTAAATATAGGCAAATTACAGTTAAAAATTTTTTTTAAGAGGTAGGTCAGGGTGAAGGTTATTGACACATTGCTATGTCACTTTACAAAAGGGTGCATCTTACAGGAATTTAAACAATCTCATTGGAATTGTCCAGTTTTGGGAAACTTGAAACAGTGATGAAGATGACTTACGTCTGTCCATGTCTTGATGAATAAACAATTGTAGATAGAAAATATCAGAAAGCAGAGTAGATGCCTGGACCACCAACATAAGATTGCCACCATTTTGGTGATGAAATGACTTCTAGGTGCCAAGTAGTTGGCTAGCCATGTATCCTGAGTGGCTATAAGTAGAAAGATCACAATTGCATATCATCTGGTGGTAGTTCTAATAGCCACTGTAATTTTTAAGAATTGGTGAAAAAAATACTTGAAGTATATGTGATAGCTCTGCTGTGATATGAAAATATCTTTGGTTTCTATTGATGATAAAGTCATAAACACTGATAATGCTTCCATGGTTTGTTGCCCATTTTCATGATGAAGGAAATGTTACATTTATTGAGAGGTTAGAGGTTAGCAAAGTAAAGATGAAAGTAAAGATGCAATTTTTTTCCCATCCAAGTATGAGTTCCCTGAACGATAACCTAGGTTAAGAACTGCTGCTCAAAAGTGAAGGTAGAAGTTATAGGAAAGTGGTGAAACAAAGATTGTCAGTAATCACAAGCAACACTTTAGGCTTTTTTTTTTAAGACCAGGTAAAGAGCTGAGGGTAATATTAAAGGTAAACAAAATGTTTCACATATTCAGTGCTCCCAGGAGAGCAAAACCTCTGAATAAGAAGCCAGCTGTTGACCCCATTCCTTTATTGTTTATGCTAAGTCATCTCGGTGGGACTGGACACTTGGAAGCATAAACTGACAGATAGAAACATTTTAATTTTTTCTTATATAAGTTATCTCCGCATACATGTAGATTACAGAATAAAATGGTTTAATAACTCCTGCTCATTATTACAGTCTTAGATCAGCCTAAATGTCACCTTCTTTAAGAAGCCCTTCCATGGTCCCTGCTCCCTCTTCCCAAAGCACCTGAAATTATGCTATATTGTGCACTCACCACCCTGATAGTTTTGTTTTAGGATTTGTTCTTTTATTTCACTACCTTCTAAGCTCCATACATAGGGACATATCTGTCTTATTCTTGCTTTATCCCTAGCAAATAGCAGTGTCTCAAATATGGTATGCACTCAACAAATATCTATGGGACAAACAAGTGAATAAGTAAGTTACTGAATGCTTTCTCAATCCATCTCTCTCCTGTTTGTTAAAGTTAGTCATGATGGAGTGATGGGGAAGGGAAGAAAGAGTAGAACGGTAGGAGTTCTGATTTCATGGAGAACACTGACTTAATGCAGAATAATCACTGCATAATAGGGCTTTCAAAAATTTAGAGGTTGGGATATCAACATAACAAACAGATAAAACGTCCCTGACTAATAGAAGCATTGACAAAAGCAAAAGTGAAAATGCCTCTTCTTTTGTATGGGCAAGCCTCTTAAATCCTGTGTGTGTTCTCCTCAATTTTACCTAAGAGCTCATAATTTTTATTAACCTTTTAGAGTTAGGTAACTAACCTAGTAAAATACAGAAGTGCAGTTCGATGAAAATAACAGTTTCCCAAGGCTTTCTGAGAATTACACTGCTGAGTAAATTAAATTCACCGTAGAGGAGATCAGCTGTGACTAATCTAGATTTTTTTTTCCATATTATTCTTGATTTATTTTTCCCAAGTCCACCAGACAAAACCAGCTTTCCTTCTGAGTGACTGCAATCTATGTTTTAATGCAAAATGATGTTTGTATTCCTAATGAGTAGCTCGTGTAACAGGAATAGGGTAGTTTTTTTTTTTTTTCACCCAGTTTGGCACTGCTGAAAAGGCAAGATTTGTGGCCTTGATATATATTCTTGATTATTGTTGCACATTGTAAAATGTGTGTTTTTATAACGCCACAAGGACTAGGGCAAAGAAGAATGACCATCAGCACTACCCTTGTCCTTTAATTTTATTTTATAGCTTTATTGTTTGATAGTGTTCTTAGACGAACTGAACTTAGGTCCCCAATCCTTACAGAACGGGAGACGTATGCTCCTATATACTGGCAATATTGTTCACGATCATGAGACAGTAATAAAATCAAAAGATAATTGGCCTTGCCATTCAACTACTGCCATAAAGAATTCTACAACATAATTTTTTTAAAAATAGAAAACCAAACAAATAATATTTCCTATGGCATGTGTTCTTCAATAAATGAAAATTCAGTAATGGATAACTCTACCTTGCAAGGAAATTAGTTTTCTGATCAGAGAGTACATTTTGTAGCTAATTAATTCTGGCTTGCAGGTGCTAAAAGAGGAACAACCAGAGTTTGCCCCAGTCTATGGGTTCATAAGAGGAAGCATCCTATATCAAAACATTTCTTGGTTAAATAAACTCCCATGTGATCCATGAGGCTGGTCTTTGGGAGTTCATTCAGAAACTTTGTTGATCAAGTGCTGAATCAAGGCCAAGAATTTTTCCAAAGGAAAATCTTATTCATGTGTGGAGTTACTCCTGAGCTGCGCCTTCATATAAATGTTCCATGAGATAACATTAGCTATTTTTTTTTTGAATTAGCAAAATGTAAACTCTACCACCTGTTCTCTTGGTTTCCAGAATATACAGATCTCTTCTCAGGCATCAGTAAGCAACTCCACTGTACTCATCAGATTATCGAAACATATAGATGACTGCACCACCTACTCTTCATCTGCTGAGATAAATTTCATTTGGGGAAGGATTTTGAAGGAGAGATACCATTCGTCTCCTCCGGGTGCTTTTGGTCCTATTCTAGGCTCTATTTAGAAATGAAATAACTGTATATGAGTACCATACTCATTTAGGCCTTTATAGAATCACCACAATTTGCTAACTTGTACATTCTTATATTGCTCAACTTATTATTCAAAATTGTTTTAAGAAACAACTGAATGGTACCTATGTCTACTTTTGTTGCTATATTAGAAAATGTATGTTAACAGTTAACTTTTGCAACAGAATTACCTATATAATGCTTCTGGAAAGAAATTTATTTTAGGATTTACTAACAAAGAAATCACCTCAAAATAAAATAAAACCCAAACTTTGTTTTCTCAGAAAAAAATGTTTTGCTTTTTTCTTTTAATGTACTTTGTAACACTATATTTGTTTTTTTTTTCCAGCTGCATTCTAGGAGACTCAGAATGAAATCTGAGGCATAATTATAGCAATTATATTAATCCTTGTTTAACACATTTGGGTACATTTTTTCTTAGTTTCCATTTTTTCATTTTCTATTTTATTACCCAGGCATAAATCTTTTATGACAATTTTTATCAAACAATTTTAGAAAGAAATTAGGTTCATTATATTCAAACAGCCAACCTCCACAACAGAAAGGAGACATATTTACTTAGTGCACAGAAGAGGGACTGACCATGTAGGCACTAACTGGATAAATACAGATCAAATGGACAAAGTCTATAATCAATACACAAGTATATATGTCCATAGAAGATTGCTTTCCCGGGTGGGAGAAATGAATTATAGTTTGCCATTATCCTCAGCAAACTAATGCAGGAACAGAAAACCACATACCACGTCTTCTCACTTATAAGTGGAAATTAAGTGATGGGAACACATGGACACATGGAAGGGGGCGACACACACTGGGGCCTAAAGGAAAATGAAGGGTGGGAGGAAGGAGAGAATCAGGAAAAATAACTAATGGGTGCTGGTCTTAATACCTGAGTGATGAAATAATCTGTACAACAACCCCCCATGACATGAGTTTACCTATGTAACAAACCTGCACATGTGCCTTTGAAGTTAAAAGTTATAAAAAGACCTTTGATTGGTAAATTTTGTCTGGTCTGATGGGAAGTCATAATTCTGGCCCTCCATGATTGTGATGATTCCTGTAGTTGGACATGTCTCTGTGGGACCTATGGAACTATTACTAGAAATACAGGCTCCTGTGGGGCAGGAAGCATTTTAGCTGGTGTGTTTCATGCCTCCTTGCACCTGCACTGTTACCTGGGGGTGACTGCGACAGCCTTAACATTCCCCTCAGTGTGACTGAACTTTTCATGTTTCTTCCTGATTATAGGCTCCTGATTATATGATTATTTGCATTTCTCTAATGATCTCCTTCTTCTTAGAGCATTAACTTCAGAAAGCTTGCACTCTGTCCCTTTGAAATGTACATCTTCTACAACCTAAAAATGAATATCCTAAGGGTTTAGGAGCCATTCCTTTGAAATTTAGTGCTCAAGAAAGATAGGACTCCTCTCTCCCAGTGCTTGTGGAGAGGTAGGAGACTAACTCTGATAAGGGGCCATTAGTAAACAGAGATAGCCTAATAACATTGACCAACCTCCCCACTAAAGTCCTCCAGTACTTTTCCATTAGCTCATCACAACATTTAAAAATCCGCCTGCCTTTTATTCCAGAGGAGTTTAGTTCAGTCTCTGTCCATATTGCAGTAGTCTCGAATGAAGTCTTGCTCACCATTTTTAACAGGTTTCCAGTGCAATTTTTTCTTTTACAGAGGGGAGGTGAGGGAGCAATGAGAACAGCTGCTGGATGTCTGTGTAGACCATTGCATAAACTGCTGCAAGGACTTCACTTGAAGAATCCTGATGCTACACTTCCATGCTGGCAAACTGTGGTTCCTGTCCTATGTCTTTCAGAGTCAGCTAAGGCCAAGTTGGGCCTGTGATAGTTTTGTGAGTCTGATTGTTTAGTTGAACATGAGAAGATCCCTCTTACTGGATGTCCTCTTATAATGACCTCATTCTGCTTTCTTGATACTAGTTTTCATTTTGCTTTCTGGTAGAATTTGTTTTCAATCAAAAGGCCAAGTAGAACCAGAAAGTGAAATAATGAGTCCTTATTAACTTGCTCCATAGTTTTCAGGAGTCCATTCTGTTTATTTCTGCCATTAATTATGCGACTCTAAATTATTATTTTATGGTTTTTGAGAAAATCCTCTTAGACTTACTCTTACAATGGGGCTACTTACTTGTGTTGGGACTGTTGAAGAACAGCTGAGGCATTTTAGTCAGTTACATGCAAGGAAAATAGCTTATTCACATTTAAAGGAGATAACTGGTATACAGTCAGCCCCCTGTAACTGTGGGTTCTGTGCCTGTGGATTTCACTGACTATAGGATCAAAAATATTTGGAAAAAGATTATTTGTTCAGAATATATACAGATATTTTCCTTGTTATTATTCCCTAAATAATATAGTATAACAACTATTTCATAGCACTTTAATCATGTTAGGTATCATAAGTAATCTAGAGATAAGATTTAAAGTATGTAGGAAGATGTGTGTAAGTTATCTGCAAATACTATACCATTTTATGTAAGGAACTTGAGCCTCTGTGAATTTTGGTATCCATGGGGGGTCCTAGAACAAATCTCCCATGGCAGGGATCACTGTACTGTCATCAAGGAACAGGAATTATAGGAACGTGGGTAAAGAAAAACAAAACAAAACAAACCATAGGAATTCTGGGATCAGTGGAGTTAGTATCTGCATTTTTTTGAGTGAAAGTGGGGTAAACTGATTACCTGGCAGTCAATAAGAAGTCACTGTGGATAACATGCCCTTGAGCAGGCTGGCTGGGGTTATCTTATAAAAAAACCCCAAACCCATTTTAGCTGTATATGGATTCTTTGAAAAACTGTGAGAATTTATTGTGGAGTACATGCAATAGGCTGTCTCACTGTATTGTCTAGCAGGGTCTTTCATCAGTAACTTTCCCTTAATTATTAGTCCAGGTCTGCAGCATTTCCTCATCAGAATTTCTCAGCACATTCAGGTAGCCTCAGCTTGGGCAGGATGATGGTAGACGCTCCTTCCTGAGGACTAAATGTATTTTTCAAAACAATTACATAGGTTCAATTGATCAAGCCAGAGACACTGTTCAGAGACCTATAGATAGAACAGAGAAGAACCAAATAAGGAAAGGAGGAAATTTGGGACTCATTTTAATCTTTTAAATGACCCTTTAAACGCATGTCACATATTTGAAGGAAAGTACATTTAGTACTTGGAAAAATTATTCCAAATATATTATACCTCAAATTAAAGCACATTCAGTCAGATAATGGATTGCTGCAAAATTATTATACATACTTTATCTAAAGAGCTGTCACAAATTTACAAATGAATATCACATTTTTGAAGTACTTAGAGAACACAGACTGCTTCCTTGGACTAATGCTAGCTGTCAGCTGTTAATGCATAATAATTATGTCTTCACTAATAGTTCTTCCAAGAAGTTGTTTTCTGTATCTCCTTATTGTGATTCTCACCATCTTATTCTACCTCCTCCTGTTTTTAATCTTACCTCTTTGATTGTTAATATTAGGCTATGCAAAGATGAATTTTCTAGAATACGAAAGAATTTAACAAATGATAGAATTTGCAGAGTCATGGATAGCACATGAAAACTACAAACATGGCAGAAGCTGAAACAAGAAAAGTAGGAAAAACATCTCTGAAACTGTTCCAGACATCTTTATAAACTAAACAGGACTATGAAGGATTATATGGTATTGTAGAATAAATTTGAACTTGAATTATAGGGAAATACAACACTGGAAGAAATTCAGTTAAATTCAGCAACATTGCATTAAATATAAGCTCAGTTCAGGTGCCGTAGGAGTTACAAAGGTAAGACCTCTTGTGTCCTCATGAAATTTATGATCAGGCAGAGCTCCTTATTACTTAGAAATCCTGTCCTTGAGAAAAGGGTGACTTCTAGTTATTTAAAATCCCCAGAACCTAGTATAGGGCCAGTAAATGCCCAGGAAATAGTTATTGAACTGAAGCACACAAAGGCACCTTACGGGAATAAAAATGCGAATTACCTAATGCAATGAATGATTCATAAGAAAATGGTCATATTAATTAATCAAGAAATCTTTCTCTGCAGCACCAATAGCCCTTTAAAAGTACCTCTCAACTCTTTTCCTTTGAGTTATAAGAAAGCATCATCTCTATCTGGCAGAGAAGCACAAACTAAAATGAAATAATAACCTCTTACTGAGCTATTGAGCCCTTGCAGCGCCCTGAGTGTTCCACAGGCTGCTTTACATGTTTTATCTCACTTTATTCTCACACAATTCTATGAAGACAATAGAGTAAAACAACTGAAGCTTTGAAAGGTGATTTTTTTTTTTTTTTTTTTTTTTTTTTGCAGTTATATGGCAAGTATGTAGAGAAAACAGGACCAAGGCTCTGTTTTGTTTAACTCCAAAGCCCATGTTATTTCCCTTGGTTTTCACTGTTTCTGAAGCACGAGAAAATTACCTGCAGCCACTAGATACATGCCTTCAAAGAGCCAGAAACTTTGACAAGTGTTCTTAGTTGAAGGTTAATGCATTCAAGGCTGACTGGGAATTGCTCACAGATAAAAGGTAAGGTAAAGTTTAATTTTCCTAAGTGAGTAATATTTAAGACATCTTTTCCTCTAATTTCCAAATCCCATTTGCAGTACATGTTATGGAAAAAATATATGTGAGTTTTTATTGTGACTTCCAAATATATGTGAATTTTTATTGATATTTTTCTAGGTTTATATATCAACAAAAAAAGGAACAGAAAGAAAATTGGAAATTAATATTTTAGATGTTGATATGGTTTGGCCCTGTCCCCACCCAAATCTCATCTTGAATTGTAGTTCTCATAATCCCCACATGTCACGGGAGGGACCCCGTGGGAGGTAATTACATCACGGGGGTGGTTACCCCCATGCTGCTGTTCTCAGATAGTGATTGAGTTCTCAAGAGAAGTCATGGTTTTATAAGAGACTTTTCCCTCTTTTGCTCAGTACTTCTCCTTGCTACCATCATGTAAAGAAGAATGTGTTTGCTTCCCCTTCCACCATGATTGTAAATTCCCTGAGGCTTCCCCAACCCTGAGTCAATTAAACTTCTTTCCTTTATAAATTACCCAGTCTCAAGTATGTCCTTATGGCAGAGTGAGAATGGACTAATTCAGTGAATGGTACCAGTAGAGTAGGTGCTGCTGTAAGGATACCCAAAAGTGTGGAAGTGACTTTGGAACTGGGTAACAGGCAGAGGTTGAAACAGTTTGGAGGGCTCAGAAGAAGAAAATGTGGGAAAACTTGGAACTTCCTAGAGACTTGTTGAGTGGCTTTGACCAAAATGCTGATAGTGATATGGACAATGAAATCCATGCTGAAGTGGTCTCTGAGATGAAGAACTTGTTGAGCACTGCAGTAAAGGTGACTCTTGCTATGCAAAGATACAGGCAGCATTTTGCCCCTGCCCTAGAGATCTATGGAGCTTTGAACTTGAGAGAGATGATTTAGGGTATCTGGCAGAAGAAATTTCTAAGCAGCAAAGCATTCAAGAGGAAGAAGAGTATAAAAGTTTGAAAAATTTGCAGCCTGACAATGTGATAGAAAAAAAAAACACCCATTTTCTGGGGAGAAATTCAAGCCAGCTGCAGAAATTTGCATAAGTAATGAGGAGCCAAATGTTAATCACCAAGACAATGGGGAAAATGTCTACAGGGCATGTCAGAGACCTTCATGGCAGTCCCTCCTATCACAGGCCTGGAGGCCTATGAGGAAAAAATGGTTTCATAGGCCACGCCCAGAGACCCCTTGCTCTATGCAACCTCAGGATGTGGTGCTCTGCATCCCAGCTGCTCCAGCTCCAGCCATGGCTAAAAGGAGCCAATTTACAGCTCATGCCGTTGCTTTAGAGGGTGCAAGCCCAAAGCCTTGGCAGCTTCCATGTGGTGGTGGGCCTGTGTGTGCACAGAAGTCAAGAATTGAGGTTTGGGAACCTCTGCCTACATTTCAGAGGATTTATGGAAATGCCTGAATGTCCAGGCAAAAGTTTGCTGCAGGAGTGGAGTCCACATGGAGAACCTCTGCTAGGGCAGTGCAGGAGGGAATTGTGGGATCAGAGCCCTCACTCAGTCCCCACTGGGGCATTGCCTAGAGGAGGTGTGAGAAGAGGGCCACTGCCTTCAGGACCTCAGAATGGCAGACCCACTGACAGCTTGCACCATGCACCTGGAAAAACTACAGACACTCAAGGCCAGCCTATGAAAGCAGACAGGAGGGGGGCTGTACCCTTCAAAGCCACAGGGGCAGAGATGCCCAAGGCCATGAGAGCTCACCTCTTGCATCAGTGTGACCTGGATGTGAGACATGGAGTCAAGGGAAATCATTTTGAAACTTCAAAGTTTAATGACTGCTCTATTGGATTTTGGACCTGCATAAGCCTGTAGCCTCTTTGTTTTGGTCAATTTCTCCCATTTGGAATAAGTATATTTACCCAATTCCTGTACCTCTATTGTATCTAGAAAATAACTAAGTTGCTTTTAATTTTACTGGCTCATAGGTGGAAGGGACTTGCCTTTTCTCAGATGATACTTGGACTTTTGGGTAAATGGCAAAATAAGCTAAGACTTTGGAGGACTGTTGTGAAGGCATGATTGTGTTTTGAAATGTGAAGACATGAGACTTGGGAGGGGTGAGGGGTGGAATGATATGGTTTGGCTGTGTCCCCACTGAAATCTCATCTTGGATTGTAGTTCCCATAATCCCTACATGTCATGGGAGAGACCTGGTGGGAAGTTATAGAATCACAGGGTGGTTACTTCCATGCTTCTGTTCTCATGATAGTGAGTGACTCCTCATGAGACCCAGTGGTTTTATGAGGGGCTTTTCCACATTATACTCAGCACTTGTCCTTGCTGCCACCATGTGAAGAAGGATGTGTTTGCTTCCCCTTCCATCATGCTTGTAAGTTTCCTGAGGCCTCCCAAGTCCAGTAGAACTGTGAGTCAATTAAACCTCTTTCCTTTATGAATTACCCAGTCTTGGGTATGTCCTTTTAGCTGTGTGTGGATGGACTTAAAGAGATGTTTGCTAAGTACTAGATATTTAGTAATATCAGCAGAATTTAATATTTACAAGCCATTTTTTTCTGACCCTGAATTCCATTTATTTTCTCTCTACTGTGCTAATTTCCCCAAAATTATCAGTAGATTTGACAATTAATAGATTGTATTAGCTTCATTATAATCTAGCAGCAAATTTTGGGCAAATTTCACCAAGCATCAGTTTGCTAATCTATGAAACAGGGATGATGATAATGATTATCTCACAGAGCTTGAGGATTAAATAATTTAATTTTCTTTTATGTCTAAGAAATATAAATTTTGTCCATCTTTTCATGACACTAATAGTGTAAGATGTCATATTTTACATTTGTCTAAATGAAACTAAATCTTAATATACTCACATGCCAAGTTTGGCTATGTCTTTAATATCAGTAAAATCTGAGGCGTCACTCCTCCATTATATAGAAAGAAGTTCCAGAGTATACTCCGTTTAATAAAAAAGGCTAAGGGGCATGGTCTTCTGTTTCAGTTGGCCATGATGCCTGGCTTCTTGTGTTATTCAATGCGTGGTCCATCACCACGTGCTGTCATAGCTGTGGCTGCAGGGAGACCATGTTCTCAGCTTTAGCTATAGGAATGTCACTGGAGTGCACAAGACCATGATTTACAGTTTGCAGCCCATGCACACATTCATGCATCTGTCACCATCAGAGTTCCTGCCATGACCCAGGGGGATGCAAGTTGCTAACTTCATCTCTCCACTTCCCCGACAAAACAGCTCCTTCTCTTAAAAAGGGACTTTGTGGCCCGGCATGGTGGCTCACGCCTGTAATCCCAGCACTTTGGGAGGCCGAGGCGGGCAGATCGTGAGGGCATGAGGTCGAGACCATCCTGGCTAACACGGTGAAACCCCGTCTCTGCTAACATAAAAAAAAAAAAAATTAGCCAGGCGTGGTGTTGGGCGCCTGTAGTCCCCGCGACTGGAGAGGCTGAAGCAGGAGAATGGTGTGAACCTGGGAGGCGGAGCTTGCAGTGAGCCGAGATCGCGCCACTGCACTCCAATCTGGGCGACAGAGCAGGGCTCTGTCTCAAAAAAAAAAAAAAAAAAAAAAAAAAAAAAAAAAAAAAAAAAGGCGGCAGGAATACTTTGTGCGATTTTTTTCTGCAGGGTCGCTCAATGTCAATTTTCTATTTCAGGCTTGAAACCTGGAGAGGCTGTTAACAAATACTTCCTTTCCCATCTCCCACACAACAACAACAACAACAACAACAACACAGACATACAGATGCGCTCGCGCACGCACACACACACACACACACACACACACACAGAGTAAAAGTCTAGAAGTCAAGAATTCAAAGTTATAGTCTCATTTCTGGGTAGTTTGGTGTGGGAGTGAATAATAGGAAGATGGAAACAAGTGCTATTTACCAGGTTCTTATAAATATTAATAGGGATATTTTATATTTGTAAATATTAGTGTGTATCTTGTATTTTTGTAGACAATTAGGTATCAGTACTTCTCAAGCTATCTGTAGTGAATGACCAGTTAAAAAATTCCAATCAGATGGAGACCAATAATTTTGTAAAATATAGTAAATAGGTTGTGGCAATGCCAGTAAAGCCTTCTAAGTTTTATTTTTATTTATTTAAGCTTTCTGAGTGTTTACTCTCAATTCTCTGACCTCACGGTCAACTATTAGCACTGGTCTACAATTGCATTTTGAGTGTAGTACTGTTATGCAATAGCTTCTTATTATAATATACATATTTTTTCATAGTTTGTTTTTTTGTCTATTTAATATTATATCTCAAAGATCTTTCAATGAAAGGACAATTTAGAGCAATCTGTAGATAACATGAAACTGAGTAAGAAAAAAACTTGTTTTTGTAAGGTACCCAGATGTTTGGAGTGGTTTGTGGCACAACATTACCTGGCAAAAGCTGACTTATACTTCTACTTATATTTTGCTGTCTCATTTAGAATTAATCAATGTCAATTATCATTCCAGATAACTTTTCGACCTATCACTTCTTTGTCTTGGATTCAGCATTGCCAGTGAGGAATCTGATGTCAGTCTTATTCTTATGAATTTCCTATTTTTGGTAACATATGTCTATTGCTGTTATACTTGAAGGGTAACTTGGTTGGGTTAAATGATTGGGTGACTTTATTTTTTTATAATCTTACTTACATGTCTTCTTGACTCCTGGCATGGAGAGTAGCTACAGAGAAATCTAAAGTAACCTGATTTTTCCTCTCTATGTGGCTTCCTTTTTTGGGGGGTGGCCATACTTTTTCCTTCAACAAAGCTTTTTCTTCATTTAAGTTCACCCAGTTATATCTTGGTGCCTATCATTAAAAAAATATTTTTTTTTCTGGCCAGGTGAGGTGGCTTATGCCTGTAATCCCAGCATTTTGGGAGGCTGAGGAGGGTGGATCGACTGAAGTCAGGAGTTCGAGACCAGCCTGGTCAAAATGGCAAAGCCCCATCTCTACTAAAAAAAATGCAAAAATTAGCCAGGCATAGTAGTAGGCGCCTATAATCCCAGCTACTCAGGAGGCTGAGGCAGGAGAATTGCTTGAATCAGGGAGAAGGAGGTTGCAGTGAGTGGAGATTGTGCCACTGCACGCCAGCCTGGATGACAGAATGAGACTCTGTCTCAAAAAAAAAAAAAAAAAAAAATTAAAAATAAATAAATAAATAAAATTTCTGAGACACTTGGGAAATAGAGTGTTCTTTAGACATTCAGATTAAATTTTTTCTGTATTTTGAAATAAAAACTTTTTGGTGTCTTTGCATGGTATGTTCAGTTCCATTCATTATAAATTCTGCTTCATGAGTATTAATTATATGTATGCTGGATCTCTGTGTGTGGCATTTGATCTACCATCTTTCCTATAACTATTCCTGTATATTTATTTTTTCATTGATTTATATTCATAATTTTTCTAGGCTGTCAACATGTACTTAAATGTGATTTAAGTCATTCTATTTTTAGTTTGTTTTGTGGTGAGGACACTTAAGATCTGCTCTCTTACCAAATTGAAGTATACAGTCCAGTACTGTTAACTATAGTCACATTGCTATACATATTTCTAGTTATCTTTAATATATATATATTTTTCTTTGTGTATTTATTTTTCATTTTATTTCTGCACTCAACTAGCTCACCTTTCCACTTCTGCTGTCTTATCAACTCTTTCTCGAGCTATTTGTCTCTTTTGTGAGCTCTTCTTTTAAGTGCAAGTAATATTATCTGAAATTCATTTGAGACAATGAAGAATTATTTGTTTGAACTGCTAACCTATTGGTGAATTATTCTTGCAATGTATTCTCTTCATCTGCCTGATTTTAATTTTCTCTCCTGCTGTGGTCTGAGTGTTTATGTTCATATGTTGAAGACTAATGCAAGGTAGGGCCTATAGGAGGTGATTAGATCATAAGGGTAGGGTCCTCATGAATAAGATTGGTGCCCTTGTGAAAGAGGCCAGAGGAAGCTTGTTTGCCCCTTCTACCATGTGAGGACAGAGCAAGAAGGTGCCAACTATGAGAAATGAACTCTCATTAGACACTGAACCTGCTGGTGCCTTGACCTTGGACTTCCCAGACTCCAGACCTGTGAGCAATCTATTTCTGTTGTTTATAAATTACCAGTCAAAGGTATTTTGTTATAGCAGCCTAAATGAACTAAGACAACTTCCTACATTTTTGTGTGTCTATTCATATTTTAAATGTTTTTGTTCTGCTTTTAATGGGTCTAATTATTTGAAGGATATAGTTGGATAACTGGACAGAGGTATATGTGATGTGCGTTGGGACACTGTAGGTTTGATTTATGTTTCTCATCTTAAAAACCCTATTAGAAAGCTTATTATTTCCTCTGCCTCAGGACTCTTGGGATCTCAGCTTTCAGTGTCTTAGCACTTTATGACATATTGAAGTCCTTTATGTCACAGCTCTGCTGCTGAGATCTGGTGGTCTCTCCTCCATTTTACCCATCCATGAATAGTCTAGGTTGTAGACCAGAGAAATGGCATATCATCATGAGTATCCATTCTCTTTCCTGTGGTTCTGTTTATAGTCCCTATTACTTTTCTGACCCACCCATCCTCCTAGATCTTATTGCTAATTTAGGACAGAATTATTTTCTTTTACACAAGTGTTTCTTTGTTCAAGACTTAAGCCTGTATGTGCCTTTTCTCAACGTCCCACCTTGTTTTGGTGTAGATTTTACAGTATTGCAAATATACTTCAGTTTTATAATTTAATTGATGATGATTTCCCCCCTTGCATTCTTTTGGTTGTTTTTAGTGGGTTTCACAGGATTGGGAATACAATAAAAAGAGTCATTTTTCCATCATTTTCAATTGAAAAGCCAAACAGCTTTAAGATTGAATTGACACAGTGAAAGCTCTCTCCTAATAATTTTCATTGATATGAAGTACAGAGATATTTAAGAGATAGAATCAACAGAACTTGCTGATTTGTGGGAAATAGGAGCCAAGGGAAGGGGAGCAATTAAGGGCAGTCATTACATTTTCTTGGCTTGAGATATTTGGATGATGATGGTGCCAATTATTTGATGGAGAAGGTAGGAAGACCGGGTTGCCATGGGAGGATATGTTAAGGGTTACATTTTGGATTTGTTAAAATTGAGAAATATCTGAAATATTCAACTAGGGATTTCACATATACTCTTGGATATGAGTCTGGAACTCTGAGCAGAGGTCTGGGCTTAATATGAATTTGGGATGTGTTAGCTTAATTAATGTAAGATAATTTCAGCCTTGGGGATGGGTAAAGGAATCTTGGATGTAGGTTGTATAGATAAAAAAGAGTAGAACGTAGCTCTGAGATTCCCTTACCCTTAGAGGTCAGTTATTAGAGAATGTGCAAAGGAAGCTGAGGTAGAAGAAAAACAAAAACACAGTATCTGTGAAGGGAAGAGGTGATACTATTTCAAGACAGAGGGAATAGCTGATCATATTAAATGAGTCTGAAAGGTGGAGTAGATGAGTGAAGGAAGTGCCCACTGGATTTGGCAACATGAAACTGGGCAGTGACCTTGACAATGGCAGCATCAGTATATTAGTGGAGTGAGACACCAGACTGCACTGGCTCAAATTAGTAAAGTGGAAGTGAAGAAGCAAAAGGAAAGCAGATGACATGTAAAAATATTTTATTTTAAATCGACAATTTATAATTGTATATATTTATGAAGTACAAAGTGATGTTATGATTTAAGAATAAAATGTGAAATACTGATAATTACATTAAGCTAATTAATATATCCATGGCTTCAAATACTTATTTTTTTGTGAGGAAAACATTTTAAATTTACTCTCAGTAATTTTAAAATATGCAATTCACTATTATTAACCATATTAACCATGTTGCACAAAAGAATTAAAAAAATACCTTATTACTCGTGTCTGATTTTGTACCCTTTGGCCATGATATTCCCATTTCCCCCACCCCAGCTTTCATTACCACAACTCTCTGCTTCTGAGTTCAACTGTTTTAGATGTCACATGTAAGTAAAAATATTAGGTATTTGTCTTTCTGTTCCTGGCTTATTTCATTTAGCAGCCTGTTCTTCAGTTTCATCCATGTTGTTACAAATGACAGAATTTCCCTCTTTTTTTTTTTTTAAGGCTGAATAGTATTCCATTGGAAAGCAGGTGACATTTTTGAGAGGTTTAGCTATGAATGGTGGCACAGAAATAGGGTAGTAAGCCAGCCTTAAGAACAGAGCATTGCCATCACTTTTGAAGCCCTTCATCCCCTCCAGATGCAGCAACTACACTTAATTCTTGTTAATCATTACTTGTCTTTTTAGCTTTACCATAAACTCTTAAAATGCAAAAAAAAAAAAAAAAAAAAAGAGAAAAGAATAAAGTTAAAAAGTAACATCAGTGTTTTCTGTTTATTTTAGTTTAATATAAAAGGTACTAAAGCATGTTTGTGTCCTGATTGAAATGATATATAGAAGAGATTAATCATACAGGAGAGAGATGGATGACTGACATTGTATGGGCATTAAAGAAAGTATGAGGGAATTTAATTCAGAGCAGAAGTGGAGTGACTGGCCTTGGACAGATGTATGGTCATATCTTTTGTTGAACAGAATAGAAGATGGGAATATGGGTATTAATGCAGGAAGGTTTTTAAATTTGGGGGTGGAAAAATGATGAAATTTATTTCTGATGGCTTCTGTTTCCTCTGTGAGATTTGAGGGAAAGTAATCCAGTTGCTTCTTTTGTGAGGCTTGAGATAATAAAGGTATTAGAAACCTTTTCATTGTTGTTAAGGATTCAAAACATCTGCCCTGTTGTACTTGATGTACTTAAATTATTATATTATATTCCAGGATTCTTTTTCTAGAAAATAATTAACGAAACTATAAATCAAGGCTAAATGCCTACTGATACATTACTGTTTGAGTTAATGCCTACTAGTATATCTATTTTACAGATTAAAAATCCTGAACCCTACAGACATTAAATAATTTGCTCAATATGACATAGGTGGGAAGTGAGGGAATTGGATTGCAGTCTAACCTGACTGATTTTAGAATCTGTACTATTAATCACTACACCATATTGCCTCTGCTCATTATAACATTTAAATTACACACATACATACATAATGAAAGGATAATAACATGGACTTTTTTCTCATTACTGTCCTTGTTTTTGTTTCAAAAGTTCCTCTACCACACCCACCATTTTTAAAAAGATTCTTGGTAAAATAAATACCTCATTTCTACATTACTGAAGTCAAGAGGAGTGGAAATAAAACTATACATTCTCACCTTAGCATTTTCTATACTATCAAGAATTTTTATTTTAAATCTTTAACAATCAAACAGTGATGACAGAGCTTGAAACTTGACAGCATTGTCTTCCTCCCAATCTAATGTTAACATTTGCTTTTATGAGCATGTTATTTTCTACATGACATTTCCCTTTAACATTTTTAATAAGATAGAAAAAGAATTCAGAGAAATTGACAGAGTATCTATATAAAGCAGGGAAGAACAAAAATATGCTGTGTAGGCACTGAGTTAATGAAGAATTATATTTAAAATAATCGTAAAAGATGTTGTAATAATGTAGGTATGCTTTTCCTCAGTGCAGTTTAGTTCTCTTATGTTTCTTTGTGTAGGAGTACTGTCTGCAATTTGAGTGCAAAAGTTTAACACTTCATTTATTAAAGAAAACTTAATACTTCCAATGGTATCTTTGTACCCATTATTAGTGTTCAATAAATCAATAAAGTGACCATAGTTAACATTAAGCTATTGAGCATTTCAAAATAGCTAGAAGAGAATAATGCAAATGTTTCCAGCATAAAGAAAAATTAAATTTTTAAGGTGATAGGTATCCCAATACCCTGATTTGATCTTTTCACATTATATGATGGTATCAAATTATTACATGTACCCCCAAAATATGTACATTTATTATATATCAATAAAAAGTAAATAAAAATAATTACAAGAGTGGAAAGCAGATCCTTAGCTAGAGAGGAGAAATGTAATAAAATGGAAGAAAAGATTGACATGGAGGGATACAAAAGAAAACATTAACGTGGGAGGGCTACAACATTTTCTGTGGTTCCTGAATTTTATAACATATTGATCATTTATTACAAAATTCTCTGAAGGAACTATTTCATTGAGAAGAAAATGAAATATCAAAAATATGTATAATTTGTTTTGGGATAAACAGTATATCAATAATGTATAGCATCTAAAATTCATGTCTCTTTTTTTCTGACATTCTTCTTGCTTACCTCAATTCAAGAAGTGTTGGCTGTGTAGAGTTACTGTTGAATAAAATTAATGCCTAAAATTCATAGCTATATTTGGAAAAAATTTAAAGATAATTAAAATGCAAATGCAACCAGAAGAATTTAACTATGAATTAAGTTCATTCTGAGACTTCAATGATACCCTGACATATTACCTGACTGTAGGATCAGCTTTTATTGAGGAGAGGAGAAAGTGAATATCCACACACAATTGGAGGAAACGACACAAGATGGAATGTTTGGCTACAGGCCAGAATGACAACTTTGCTTACTTGATTTTTCCTCTTTACAGAATGGCCCTGTGTGAGAGATATGTTACCCTAAACACCAAGACTCAATATATATGACTTAAGAAAAAAAAGATCCTTAAGCCCTATCTGAAGGCAGTGCTTCCTGATTTTTGCAACAAGTAATTCTTTTTCTTTCAATGGAGAGAACCAGACTTTGATCACATAATTTCACTTTATAATATGGATAGTTTTAGGACAAACTAATTAAAGCTTATATTACTTGTATTTTCAAAAAGCCCTCATGTAGTGCAGTATGTGATTAATTAGCTCTTGTAATTTGGTAAAATGAGAGTTGTATTGGCGCTCCAATAAGAATGAAAAAAGAGAGAGGGATGAATTATTGTAGCATATCTAGAACAATATACGAATCTTTATTTTATTGCTTTTGGCCTCCCTGAGGTGTCAGGTGTGGCAGACATGTGCATGCTTTCCTTTAAGTTCATGACCATGGAAATTCCTTCTTTAAAGAAATGTTGAAAAATGCTTCATTTTTGCCTTCTAGAGAATGGATGTCAGAAAAATTGGTGGACTACATTTTTAGCTACTTCACTTCTATCCCTTACCAATATTCTTGATCCTACAACTTGCTGCTTGAAGTTGGATGCCTCTTTTGAGAGTTAACATTTTATGCAAGGTCCTAGTTAACAGAAAGAAGGAGTTCCTTCTCAATGGAAGTGAAGTAATTTTCCTGAATCAATAATACATATTTCAACTGATGGTCATTTAGATTGTGAAAGTTGATAACCCAGAAACTAGGAAATGCTTCAAAAATGTGACATAGCCTAAGAGAATTATAAATATTATCTAGTAACTTTTGCATGTTCTAGAAGTATGGTTTGACTCCTGCATCTTGCAGACAAATACTAGTATTAGAAAAAAAGGATTTTTTTTTATTTTTGCCTGATGCTCTTTAATATTACAAAATTATTTCAATTTAAACATTTCAGCTATTTTTTCATAGCAGTCCAGTGAGATAAACATAAATTGGCATTATCACAGATCAAATTCTTTTGAAATTCACTGCTTTGAGGTAAATCACCTGAAGGAGCTGGTAAGAATTAGATGGCAGTTCCAGAGCATCACATGTTTGATATACTCCCCATGGCCTCAGTTCATATACTTTCTCCTCTATGATTTATTGAGGAATAAGTTATGAGTAAGCTGAAGAGCAAACTAGCAGTACTGGAAGTGAAAGGGCCAAGGAAAAAATGATACATTTTAGAACGTGAGCCTTGGGAGGAAATGGGTTGATTAAATTTCATCTTCTACCCCAGGACCCTGCCTCTGCTTCTTTGATAATTGAAATTGTGTGGGGAGAGAGAGAGAGAGAGAGACAGACAGATATTGAGAGAGATTGAGAGATTGAGAGAGAGAGGGAGATTGGGAGATTGAGAGATTGAGAGAGAGAGAGAGAGAGAGAGAGAGACCCACATGGTAGAAGTTCAGACTAGCATCTGTGATTTTAAGTATTAATTTAAAACAGCTGTAAAAATATTCAGATATTCACTTTAGGTAATATATTGGCTTTTTCCAGAAAAGAATGCTTTGTCTTCCTGTGCCTGGGGAGATGATATTCAAGCTGGCACACTGACAATCAATGTAAATTCATTAAACAAAACAGGAAGTAAACAGGTATCTTTAAGTTTGTATCTCCCATTCATAAGTACTTTCAATCATACCTGGTTATCAAATAGTTTTGATGTTGCAAATCAATAAAACAAAAAACAAATAAATGAAACCCAAGGCAAAAAAAAAAAAAAAAAAAAAAAAAAAAAGAATGGAAAAATCCTCAAAGAAATAATCAGATTTCCCACCAGAGTATTTTGTTCTCTGAAATTATTCTGACTGCCTGCCTTTCCAAGATATCTACAACTTCACTTAGCTAGTGCCATGTTTTATACATATTCATTTGCTGCTTTTATCTTGATTACCAAAATAAACATGTATCGTTTAGAAAAAAGGAAGAAATACACAAAAACACAGGGAAAAATTAAAAACAATTCATGCTCTTTTCACTCAGATATGATCAACTTTTGATATTTTACAGAGTATTCTTTTATTTTTTTTTCCTGTGGTTATTTTTTTCCAAATCGCAATGCAATGCAAGTACCTTTGTGTTTTCATTTTCATGACTACATACACAGAAACTCACCTAAAATAAAAATACAGTTTGATTTTTTTTTTCATTTTACATAGAATGATATTATGTGTATATTTCTGTGACAGTGGTATATCATATTATTTCAAATAACTTATCATTCTTTTTATAGTCTGTAGTGACTGTTAGAAGCCTACTTAATATCCAGTAATCTCTTCTTTCTAAGAGAATCCCAATTTTATTGAAAGCAGTAATGTGCCCAGATGAAACAAACAAAATAAACAAGTTTATGTGTCCTTTGCATAAAAGCCATTTTGTTGACAGCTGTTGGGATACCTTGGTTCTTGTCTTCTTTGGTTTAGGAGAATTTAAACAAGAGACACACAGCAAAGGAGATACAGCATAGAGTAATTTATTGCAAAATAAAAAGAATATTTGGAAGTTAGGTGCAGAATAGACACTACACCCTGAGAGAGAGAGAGGATTCAGGGCGTGCTGTTCGTAAGGATGAGACAGCAAAGACTGGCACCTGGGCAACTCCTTTTGTGGGAGTCTTACATGATTATTCATAAGGAAGTGGAAAGAAGTGTTACTAGTAAGCATGTTTTGGGTGGTCTTCTGGGTGCACATGTGCAGTAGCTGTACATGTTCGTTCATACGTTGCATGTCTCATTAGCATCTTAAATATCCACCCAGGGGTGTGTTTTTTACTATTAAAATGAGTAAAGGGTCAGTTTGAGGACAGATAAAATCAAAGTGCGCATGCTCTCTATGGGGAAAATCTCCTACTGAAGATAGCTTTGCTTGAATATGCAATTACAATGCACATGTTGAAGCTTGTTGTTGACTGTATGGTCATGATGGTTGCTGCATCCCGAGAATATGATCACTTACTTGACTACCTATCCTGTCTCAATTTGACGTAATTCTAGCCATTTGTTTAAGCCCCTGCTTACTTAAAATTGTTACAATGGAATGCAACTGTTGTTATGTATGTAATAGTTAATAAATATGGATGCACCATATTTTAATGTTATATTGTAATAGATAATAAATATGAATGCACTATAAATTAAGAATTCAATAAGTAAATAAAATTTATAATATTTTCAATTTTTCACTATTAAAACAATGACACAATAGGCATATTTGTATGTATCTATGCCAGTCAACTTTTGTACATATTTTTCATTTCTTTGCTATTTTGCACTTCTTTTTTGATAATAATTTTGTTTAATCTTCCATCTCACTAATTCATATTTTATCTGGGTCTCTTCTTATTTCCAGCTTGTGATTTTGTGTGTGTTTTAAAATTTCAGCATTTATTATGAACATATATGTATGTGTGTGCATCTACATACATTAAATATTTTAGATATATAAATAAACTCTATGAATATATATTTAAAATTATGTATTATATATACATATATATTATGTTTAATCTCTAAGCCCCAAAATAATTTATTTCAGAGAAGCGTATTTCTTATATAATGGATAAGAAAGTCTCTCTCTGAGGATGTTAATTATACTTATTTAAAGTGTTTTTCTGTTTTTCTCTACTATGTCTATTTAAGGGATTATGATACTATTTTTATTGTAATTTAGGTTTAGCAGTTCTCACCCCTGCAACCCCCACTAGGCTTTTGAGTTTTGTTCTGAATATCTGGAAATTCTTGGGAAATTTTAGATTGTAATTTGATAGGCAGAGAGTATTTGTTTGGTTTATATGGGGATCTCTAAAGGCTTTGCAGTGAATGTAGGTTCTGACTACTGTAGTCTCATCACGGCTACAGATATATAGTTGGAGTACCTGGGGAAAACATCCCTTATGGGTTGCATATCTTCAGGATATTGGCTCCTTGAAGCTTCTTTGCAGGGTGGACCTGAAAGAGCAGCAAAGTATGTCAGGTACAGTCAGGCATTGATCTTTTCATTTATTTTTAGATTCAATTTTTATGTTTTGCCTGGTGCAGTGGCTCATGCCTCTAATCCAAGCACTTCAGGAGGCTGAGGCAGGAGGATTACTTGAGCCCAGGAGTTTGAGACCAGCTTGAGCAACATGGTGAGACTCCATCTCTACCAAAAACAAAAAATAAAATAATAAAAAAATTAGCCAGGCATGGTGGTGTGTGCCTAGTGCCAGCTACTTGGGAGGTTGAGGTGGGAGGACTGCTTCAGCCTAGGAGGTCAAGGCTGCAATGAGCCATGTTTGTGCCACTGCACTCCAGCCTGGGTGACAGTGTGAGACTCTGTCTCAAAAAGAAAAAAGTTGTATATATTTTGCATTTACATTTAGAAATGAACTTGGCCTTAGGATTTCCTTTCTTATAATTTCCTTTATGGTGGCCTTGTAAAATAAGTTGGGATTTTTTTTTTTTTGTATTTTTCTATTACCTCAAAAATTGTTTTAAAAATCGGCATTATTTGTACCTTAAACATTTTTTAGAACTGGTTGGTAGGGTCATCTGATCTTGGTTATATATTAGTTCATTCTTACGCTGCTATGAAGAAATACCCAAGACTGGGTAATTTATAGAGAAAAGGGGTTTAATTGACTCATAGTTTTGCATGACTGGGGGGCCTCAGGAAACATACAATCATGGTGGAAGGTACCTATACACAGGGCAGCAGAAGAGAGAATGAGAGCCAACAGGGGAAATGCCAGACCCTTATAAAATCATCAGACTTCATGAGACTTACTCATTATCATGAGAACAGCATGAGGGAAACTGCCCCCAAGGTCCAATTACCTCAACCTGGTCCTGCCCTTGACACATGGAAATCATTACAATTAAAGGTGAGATTTGGTTGGGGACACAGAACCAAACCATATCATTCCATCCTTGGCCCCTCCCAAATCTCATGTCCTCACATTTCAAAACACAATCATGCCCTTCCAACAATCCCCAAAGTCTTAATTCATTTCAGCATTAACCAAAAAGTCCACGTCCGAAGTCTCATCTGAGACAAAACAAGTACCTTTCATGTATGAGCCTGTAAAATCAAAAGCAAGTTAGTTACTTCCTAGATACAATGGGTGTATAGGCATTAGGTAAATATGCCCGTTCCAAATGGGAGAAAGTAGCCCAAACAAAGGGGCTACAAGCCCCATGCAAGTCTGAAATCCAATAGGGCAGTCAGTAAAACTTAAAGTTGCAAAATGATCTCCTTTGATTCCATGTCTCACATCCAGGTCACAATGATGCAAGAGGTAGGCTCCCACGACCTTGGGCAGCTCTGTCGCTGTGGCTTTGTAGGGTACAGCCCCACTCCTGGCTGTTTTCACAGGTTGGTGTTGAGTGCCTGTGGCTTTTCCAGGTGCATGGTGCAAGCTGTTGATGGATGTACCATTCTGGGGTCTGGAGGATGGTGACCCTCTTCTCACAGCCCCTCTAGGTAGTGCCCCAGTGGGGACTCTTTGTGGGAGCTCCAACCTCACATTTCCCTTCTGCACTGCTGTAGCAGAGGTTCTCCATGAGGGTTCCACTGCTGTGGCAAACATCTGCCTGGACATCCAGGAATTTCCATACATCCTCTGAAATCTAGGCAGAGGTTCCCAAGCCTCAATTCTTGACTCCTATGCACCCATAGAAGACCACATGAAAGCTGCCAAGGCTTGGGGCTTGCGTTCTCTGAAGAAATGGCCCAAGCTGTACCTTGGCCCCTTTTAGCCATGGCTGGAGTTGAAGCACATGGAACACAGGGCACTAGGTCCTGAGGCTGCATAGAGCAGGGGGCCCTGGATCTGGCCCACAAAACCATCTTCCCTCCTGGGCCTCCTGGCTTGTGATGGGAGGGGCTGCTGTGAAGGTCTCTGACATGCCCTGGAGACATACATTTTCCTTATTGTCTTGGTGATGAACATTTTGCTCCTTGTTAGTTATACAAATTTCTGCAGCCAGCTTGAATTTCTCCCTAGAAAATGGGTTTTTCTTTTCTATTGCATCATCAGGCTGCAAATTTTCAAATGTTTATACCCTGCTTCCTCTTGAATGCTTTGTGCTTTGTCACTTAGAAATTTCTTCTGTCAGATTACCCTAAATCTTCTTTCTTGAGTTCAAAGTTCCACAGTTCTCTAGGGCAGGGACAAAATGCCACCAGTCTCTTTGCTAAAGCCTAGCAAGAGAGACCTTTGCTCCAATTCCCAACAAGTTCCTCATCTGCATCTGAGACCACCTCAGCCTGGACTTCATTGTCCCTATCACTGAGAATGTAATGAATTAAATCAATACTGGGCAAAGTGTGTCTATGGTAGTAACAGAAGCAGGTAAGGCTACTGTGTACCTAATAGTCAGATGATATCTTTATGATAATGGTGAACTTTTGAAAGTTATTTGAAAATGTCCTTTCTAAAGAAATTTCCATGAATCTAAAAATAGTAAGGCTAAGAAATGCTTTTGTTTATATACACAAGAGCAGAATTAGATGTGATCATAATAAGTAAATGTGGTGTTAAAATGGCAGTCTTGTTCCTTTATAGGAAAAGGTATTGGAACAGCCATTTTAAATGTGTCTTTTACTGAAATGTTGCCAAAAATTCTTCTATCCAAGTACACGTCCTTTTGCAAATGATAAAGCAATTAATTACTTTTCCCTACCATATCTGCTAAGTTAAATGTCACATTGATTGAGAGATTTTGAATTGTTTTATGCAGCTTTCTCAATCAGATCATATGTGGTTTTTATAAAATGGCATATTCCTTTTGACATTATACTTACCTATTAGAAAAGTCATAAAAGTGGAAAAAACTGATGAGGTTTGAGGCTTTTGGTTCATTGTATCTTTGTGGAGTCTTGACCCATATTCTCATGGAGCTAGAGGATAATTAATGTTTCCTGTGATTTATGATATCCACCGCTAGGAAGCTACAAGAAATTATTCTTCCCTGCTACCACTCTCTGTTCTCTGTCTGCAGATATGTTGAAAGAAATGTAGCTTTTGCTCATAAATTTCATCATTTGAGATTGTTATTTCAGTTGAGTATTATCAGAAAGCATTTCTAACAATTAACTCTTGTTGCATACCTGTAATCAGAAAGGGATCTTCTTCACTGCACTGCTGTGCTGCGGGATATTAAGCTGGCAAGCATGAAAATAGCTTTGTGAACAGCTGGGCTCATCACAGTGAATCTGGAGATCAAAGCTGCCAAAAATGGAAGGCACTTATATTCACCAACCCAAAAGAGAAGGTTTTGGCCTTGAGAGAACACTGCTGAGCATAGGAACAACAGATTAATGGGAAAACTGTTGATAAAGCAGTAACTATCATCCTCGAACTATTTAATCCACTGGAACAATTTTATGATGTCTTAGTACTTAATCATTTTAAATGATTCAGACCTGTTGAATAGAGGTAAGATTATCTGCCTCTTATGAACTCATGTAAAATATTTTACACAAAGTGAACCAAATTATATGCAACATAGGACTATGTGATTAAAATGCACTTCAGTGCTTACCCTTACATACCATTCAGAGACATTCTAGGAGAGCAAAGTGTAATATTCAGGTGCCCTTGAAAGAATGAACAATGAACACGTTGTCATTAGGAAAATTTAGCCACCTGTGAGATAACTTTCAAAATATTATCAATAATGGATATTGCTGTCAGAACTATCTTCCTAAAATATATTAGACTATTTTTACTATCCTATATTCTGTGTTCAGTTGCTTAAAAAATTAAATTCAAAAGTGTTTGGCATTCAAAGCTGTTTATGCTAGCACCTCAGGTTACCTCTTCAGCATATTCTCCCACTACTCCACTGTGTGTATTCTGACCTAGTATTCTGTTATATTTTCTATTTCCTAATAATGTTAGATAATTCTAAATTTCCTTATATGGCTATGCTGATCTCTTAGCCTAAAATGCTTTCTCTATTTTTTTTACAGTAAAAAAAAAAAAAAAAAAAAAAAAAAAAAAATTGAAGGCATTGCTCAAATGCAACATTCTCTTTTAAACTTTCCTGGATTCTCACAATTAGAATATATATATTTTTTGTTCCAGGCTTTTATAATGCTTATATTTCCATTTTTAATGCTTGTATTTCCATTTTGACTTGCATTGTGGGTAGTTTTTACTGTTTCTCCCAAATATTTGAGTCTCTGTGGGTAGGGCCTATGAGTAATTCAACTTGTGTTCCCCAGACTTTAGCAATTATCAGAATTTATTTAATGGTCATTGATATGGTTTGGCTGTGTCCCCAACCAAATCTCATTTTGAGTTGTAACTCCCACAATTCCCATATGTCATGGGAGGAACCCAGTGGGAAGTGATTGAATTATGGGGGCAGATTTTCCTGCGCTGTTCTCATGATAGTGAATGAGTCTCATGAGATCTGATGGTTTTAAAAATGGGAGTTTCTATGCACAAGCTCTTTTTGCCTGCTGCCATCCATGTAAGATGTGGCTTGCTCCTTCTTGCCTTCTGCCATGATTGTGAGGCTTCTCCAGTGATGTGTAGCTGTGAGTTCTCCATTAAGCCTAATTCCTTTGTAAATTGCCAGGTCTCAGGTAGGTCTTTATCAGCAGCATGAGAACAGACTAATACAGTAATTCTTTGCAAGATGCTATTTGCTTTGGATACAAATATGAAAAGACATGGTCCCTTGCATGTGTTATATGCTTATGAAATACATATTGAATTGACTGATTAACAAGAGAAAGATCTCAGTTCTCTACCTCTGATAATGAGTTGCTATTGTTTTAAACAGTGTATAGTTCTAGAAAATCTAATAAACAGAATGAAGGAAGATATTTTAAAATACTGACAGTTCTTGTGAAGAAAATCAGTGAGGTTGAGATATGTCAAGATAGAAGAACATTAACTCCCTAATTTTGAACTTTACTATAGCTACTTTGTGTCATGATTTAACAAAGAGAATTATCTTATTTTGTCTGAGTCTTAAAGGACACAGCTTTGAAGCCTTTTCTATGGATGGTTGGATACTATCAGTTTCACATGTAATATGTAGGCACATTGATAGAGCTTTGAATTTGTGGAGTCTTTTAAAAAACTGATTATGATCAATATTCACATTCTTCCAAAAGCTCAAGAGCCCCTTCATTGAAAAGCTTCCTAATATATAAAAGATATAAATTTGAATACTAAATATAGCTGAGAAGCTAGTTTGGGAATATGATATAGAAAGCCTTGATTCCCTAACTAAAAATTTTGAATTTTTAATTAGCAGTAACAAAACACTCAAAGTTCTAAGTAGTTGAATGACTTAATGTCCATTGTGTACGAGGCATGTTAAATGTGCTGAAGTAAGGTGGATAGGTTGTCTGCACAATAAGTGATTGAGGATTAGAGACCAGATATGAATATAGCTTCATTATTGGTGATAGATGATGAGAACAATGGCGAAAGTTACTTTGGAAATAAAAAAGACAGCACGGTGTTGTTAGAACCATTTCGGAAGATTTATCTAGAATCTAGTGATTGGTGAGAGACATGGGGAGGAGAGAAAAATGTAATAAACATGATAGGCCTGCATGCCTGGAAGTACCTTTTATGAAGGAACATAGGAGGAGAAAGATAATTGGAGAATGAGAGATTTTGCAACCGGCATGACCTAGGTTATGTTTCGATAATGTTAACTTTCAAATCTCAGTGGATTAAAATGGAATAACAAATATTCATTTCATGTTGTTACTGCGTGTTTATTTTGGCCTGGCTGGCATTTCTGCTCCACATTTTCCTCACTCTGGGGCCCAGGTTGACAGATCAACCATTATCTGGAAAGTTACCAGTTGCTTTGGCCCAGGTAGAGGGAGAATCTGAGGGTCTAGAGTCAGAAATTACTACAGCCTGGAAGTGAGAGTGGCAACTTTAAATCATTGTCAGGTGACACTCTCTTCTTCTAATGCCAGTCAAGTGGGATATTTCCTGTTCATTACTTATGGCCTCACCCCTGATTTACTTCCCCCAGCATTATTGAGGCATAATTGACAAATAATAATTGTATATTTTTAAGATGCAAAACATGGTGTTTTGATGTGTGTACACATTGGGAAATGGTTACCACAATCAAGCTAATGAACTTATTTATCATCTTATGTAATTAACTTTTTTTGTGGTGAGAACACTTAAGATCTACTCTCTTAGCTCATTGTAAGTATACAATGCAGTATTATTAACTATAGTAACCATGCTATACATTAGATCTCCAGCTATATTCATTTTGTATAATGGAAATTTTATCTCCTTTGACCAACATCTCCCCAGTTCCCCCAACACACCAGCCTCTGGCAACCACTATTCTACTCTCTGCTTTTAGACTCCATATATAAGGGAGATCATGCAGTATCTATCACATGTAGATATCTAGTTTTCCAACACCATTTATTGAAGACACTATCCTTTCTCCACTGTATGTTCTTGGCAGTTTTGTCAAAGATCAGTCGACCATATATATATATATAGATTTACTTTAGTTCTCTCTATTCTGTTTTATTGGTGTATATGTCTATTTTTATGCTAGTATCCTACTGTTTTGTTTACTATAGCTTTGTAATATATTTAAAAATCAGGAAGTGTGATACCTCTAGCTTTATTCTTTTTGCTCACTATTGCTTTTGCTCTTGGGGACTTTTGTGGTCTCATATAAATTTTAGGATTTTTTTTTCTATTGATAGGGATTACATTGAATCAGCATAGCACATTGGGTAGTAGGGTCATTTTAACAACGTTTATTCTTCCAACCTGGGAACACAGGAAACTTTCCATTTATTTGTGTCTTCTTAAATTTGTTTCATTAATGTTTTGTAGTTTTTGGTGAACTGAAAGTGGACCCCTGGTTCAGTTTACTCCTAATATTTTATTCTTTTTGAAGCTATTGTAAATGGAATAGTCATCTTAATTTCTTTTTCAGATAGTTCATTGTTAGTATATATTAATGCAAATTGTTCAAGAGTGTGATTTAAAATTTTTATATTTTTGTGAATTTTAATTTTCCCTCCCATTATTGATTTCATGCCACTGGGGTCCAAAAAAATACTTGATATGATTGCAGTCTTCTTAAGTTTGTTAAGACGTGTTTTGTGGCTTGTGATTATATAAATATGATCTATCCTGGAAAATTTTCCATGTGTGCTTGAGAAAAATGTTTATTCTGTTGCTGTTGGATGAAATGTTCTATATGTCTATTAGATCCACTTGGTTATAGGTTATTCAAATCCAATGTTTCCATATTAATTTTCTGTCTGGATGATCTATCCATTGTTGAAAGTGAGTATTGAAGTCTCCTGCTAGCAGTATATTGCTATAAATTTCTCCCTTCAGTTCCATTAATATTTGCTTTATATATTTATATTTCTAATGCTTTATATATTTATATGCTCCAATGTTAATATTTGCTTCATATATTTATATGTTCCAATTTATACCCAATGTATCTGGTCCAACATTAGAATATATATATTATATATATATATATATATATATATATATATATAAAAAATCATTTTTCATCTCTTTATTCTTAGCCTATGTGTGTCCTTAAAGCTAAAGTGAATCTAGTGTAGACAGTGTATATTTGGTCTTTTTTTTTTTTTTTAATCCATTCAGCCAGTCTGTCTTTTGAGTGAAAAATTTAATCCATTTACATTTAAAGTAATTATTGGTAGGTAAGAACTTCTTACTGCAATTTTGTTTATTTTTTTAATCACTGGTTTCTACTTCTTCTGTTCCTCTTCTTCCATTTTTGTTGTCTTCCTTTGTCATTTGATGAGTTTTGTAGTGGTATGCTTTGATTTCATTTTCTTTATCCTTTGTGGATCTACTAGAAGTTTTGTCTTTGTGGTTACCATGAGGCTTACATAATCTTATAGAAGTCTATTTCATGCTGATAACAACTTAACTTTAACTGTGTACAAAAACACTACACTTTTAATTCTCCTCTTCCCACATTTTATGTCATTGCCGTCACAATTTACATCATTTTATACTGTGCATCCATTAACAAATTATTGTAGCTATGATTATTGTTAATACTTTGTCTTTCAACTTTTACACTAGATTTTAAAAATCTTTTGTGCATCACCATTACAGCATTAGAGTACTCTGAATTTGACTATTTATATTTATTAGTGAGTTTTATACTTTTATATGTTTTCATGTTATTAATTAGTATTCTTTCATTTCAACTTGAAGAGAACCCCTTTTTGCATTCCTTGCAAGGCAGGCCTTAGTGGTGATGAGCTCTTTCAGCCTTTGTTTGTCTGTGAAAATCTCTATCTATCCTTCATTTCTCAAGGACAGCTTTGTCAGTTATAATATGCTCAGCTGGCACTTTTTCCTTTCAGTACTTTGAATATATCATCCTACTCTTTCTTGAAATGTCAAGGTTCTGCTGAGAAATCCACTAATAACCTTATGGAGGTTCTCTTGTATTAGTCACTTTTCTTTATTTTATTTTATTATTATACTTTAAGTTCTAGGGCACATGTGCACAACGTGCAGGTTTGTTACATATGTATACATGTGCCATGTTGGTAGTCACTTTTCTCTTGTTTCAAAATGTTCTCTTTGTATTTGAGTTTTGATAATTTGATTTCAAAAAGATTCCTATTTAAATTTGGGACATCTCAACTTATTGTATTATAATCAAAATATCTTTATGATGCCTTTTTATTTTACTGGCAAACAGTGATAAGCTATGTTGGACAAGACTGAAAAATAATTTGGCCTAAGAAATAGAATAGAGAATAAATTTTTAGTATTAATTCCTAAGTCGTTTTGGGATTTAGTTAATATGTGGTTTTGGCATATTTTAGTGTCTTCTGGGAGAAAACTTTATACTGCTGAAATTGTCGTCCTGGGATTAAAAAAAATGGTCTTACAAAGGTGAGAGCAGATAATTTTGATAGACTGCTGATCTCTCTGGAGGGTGATGTCTCCATACCTGGTTATTCCTAAAATATTGGTTAAGCCTAAAAGGTAGAGATGAAAGAAAAACTGAGAAGTGGTGGGGTAATTACTTATTATGTTCTTCTGATGTCTCTTGCAGGTAGAAGGACATCTTTCTCCTCTGTGCTCCTTGCTTTTCCTCATGAAAAAAGAATGGACTAACCTCATTGGTGAGTTTGGGACAAGGAACAGAGCATGTTTGGCATATTATTTCCCTTTCGTCTTTGTGATTCTTCTCTCTGTAGAGAGATCTGATATGCTCTTGGTTATATGGGGAAAGGACTTCCATTGTTCAGTGCTGATAGTGACTGAAGTGTAAGTATCTAATTCTGAATAAGGGAGTTTTAGGAACATCTTTTTTTCTCCAAAGCCATCTATTCCAATCCAGTTTAATCTATAATAAACTTGATATTTTTATCTGATCTTCCTCACATTTTTGCTTTCAATTGGCTTGTATCTGACAGGGAAGAGAGTATCATATAAGCTGTCTTCAAACCTCAGCAGTCTTTATGTTATTTTGAATAGGGATGCAATTTGTAAACATATAGGCTGGTCAATGCTTAGGTGAAATTGATTGGTCAATGTTTCATTTTTGGAACATTTTCAGATCCAGAAATATTTGCTATTTACAAATATTTCCAAAGGCATTCTAAATTATTTGGTTGAACAAATAAAAGCTGATGCATAAACAAAGTTTAAAAACCAGAATACCATTCTGACTTTGGATAATGGGTTACTAGAAGGTTTGTGGGGTAGATAAATGAATGTGATAAGTAGCCAAATATTTTGAGATGTGTTAAAGTGAGATGTATCTCAGACATGAGGATGGTCTTGGAAAAACCAGAAAACATGTTCAATCAGGAAACATGGTCAATGAAGAGTTTGGTGTGTGATTGTGCAGTGTTAGTAAGAGAAGGCATCAGTGATTGGAGAAAGAATTTTGTACGGCTATATAAGTATGCATTTCTGTGTGTGTGTAGGGTGGGTGTATATATGTTTATGGTTGTGTGGATGAGCATATGTGTGGGTGGTTGGGTGACTGAGTGTGGGTATGTATGGGTGTGGGTATGTGTGGTGTGTTTTTGGGTGCATGTGGTTGTTTGTATGTATGATTGTGTATGGTTGGGTGAACGTGTATAGTTGTATGGGTGTGTGTTTGCCTGGTTGTGTGTGTATGTGTGTGTCTGTGTATATAGGTATGGGTGTGGCTGGTGAGGGACATGGGTGTGTCTAGGTCTGTGTGTATGCATGTGTGTATTGGTATGATGGGTACGAAGTGCACAGCAGAGGGCAGATGAAAGAAAAATGCTTATATAGTGACAGAAGACAACAATTTCCTCAGTGAATTTCAAAATACATCTTGGGGAAATATCAAACAAGTGTTGACTTTTCAGATATTTGTACTAAAATTTAACCTGAAAGATTAGAGTTTTCTTTTAATTAAGACAATTTGAAGAAGCACAATCAGAGCCTGTGAACAATCTTTTGCAAACTGAGACAGTAGTCCTAGAGAACCTCACATATGGTTGGGCAGTTTCTGTGCATAGTGCACATTGCTCCTAGTAAGGATGGGGGTAGGGGTTGAAATTCAGCTGTTTCTTTTTTTGCTGAGTCGTGAGCCCTACATCCAGAATGGGTGCCTTTTTCTAATTGTACAATAATGTCCTGAGGTCCTAGATAGCATAGTGGGATGGGGTTTTTATGGTTTATTTTTCCATGTGTGTCTTAAATGTATACTTGCCTCTCTCTGGAACAGTTCCTATTAATGGGTACAATTTCTCCTAGCCTAAAGGAACAAGTTTATTTTCAAAAAAAAAAAAAAAAAAAAAAAAAGAAAGGCTGATCTGGAACCTGAGAAATTTGGACAAATTTACTGACAAGCACTTTAGAGGCTTACGGACAACATTTGTTGTTAGTCTAGGAAAATGTGTAGGTACCTTTTCTCCTTCCTGAACTCCTACTATGGTTTTGCTCTTTTTCTTAGCTCTTCCCAGATACATTTTATTTAATAATAATTTTAGATATTTGTGTTTTGAAAAAGATCTCTTGAAGAATAAAATCTCAAAGACATCTAGGAATGAATTTCTAGTGCCGCAAAGAAGCCTCACAGGAGCATGGTGTTGGAGAGTGGGGTAGGCTCATAAATCCCATTGTGACAGCATTGATTTGTTCCTTCTAAGAGATACACATTTCTCAAATATTTGAAGAAATCAGAAGTCCTGAGAAAGACACCTGACGAGTCCTTCTCTCAGGAGAGCAGACTTTAGATAAGAGATTAGTGGAAGGTTTGTGGGCTAGATAAATGAATGCGATAGCCAAGTATTTTGAGATGGGTCAGAGTAAGACCAAGTATTTTGAAGTTGTGCATATAGAGAATTAATAACTCTAAGAAATCTAAGGGAAAGATTGCATATGAAAAACTGAGAAGGAGTTGCAATGGATCATCCTAAGGAGGGATTTACCTTTGCCAGCCTTTCCAATGTGCTGAGTCTAGGGCAAACAAAGTTTCTCAAGCCTCATTTATCCTTTTATAGCACATTAATAAAGTGATTCACTTGTTTGTCAGCACTTTTTACTCTATAAAGCCTCAAATTGACATCAATCACATATGCCAAGGTGTACAGAATAATAAATGCATCTTTCTCCAAATCTAACTGCAGTGAATTCATACAGCCCCTTTTAATTTACTTTACCTAAGCTATATATTTTAACTCCTTACAGGGATCAGCTTTCTGCATGCCTAGGCAGTTATTTGAAGGACACAGGATTGTTTCTTCCATCACCCTCTATATTTCAGCCTTCCTTTCACTAATATGTCACTGATGTATTAATTTCTAACATGAATCATGTGTATGTCTTTGCTGAGGAACTATAGGGAGTTACATAATATAGTTTAAAAAGGTGAAGATATTGTATGCAAACAGACCTTGAGTTCAAGTCCTCAGTCTGCTAATTGCCAGATGTTTGACCTTGAGAGACTAATTTAAATCCACTGAACCTCAGTTTCTGTATCTTTAAGACTATTATAATGATTCCTAATTTTCAGCCTTTGGGAGAATTAACTTATCTATGAGAATTACATTAAATATCTAGCTTAATATCTGACACTATGGTAGGAAAATTTATGTAATTATATTTGTAGAAATTTTACCTCTTTTTTTTGCAAATCTGAAAATTATAAAAGCATATTATAAGAAACTTTCAATGGTGATGAGTATAATAGTAGAGATGACCCATTCTTGTAATCATGTATTTTTTTCCTCTAAAATCTTACTTGAAGTTTAGAGTGCTAGTTAAGGTCCTGTGTTCTGCTGGTTTAGGAATTGTCATTTTAACTGAAATACATTAGTCTCCTTTTATCTAGAGTTCTGCTTTCCATGGTTTCAGTTACCTATGGTCCACTGTGATCTAGATATATTAAATGGAAAGTCCCAGAAATAAACAATTCATAAGTTTGACGTTGCATATCATTCTGAGTAGTGTGATGAAGTTTCATGTTGTCCCACCCTGTTCTGTTCTGGGTGTGAATCATCCCTTTGTCCAGGGTGTGCATGCTGTATATGCTACCGCACTCATTCATTAGTCACTTAGTAGTTCTGTTGATAGTGAAAGAAACAGCACTTTTCCCCATGATTATCTTATTCCCAAAGATCATGACATATCCTCAGATATCAGCATGCAAAAGTGAGGGATAAAGTTTAAATTTTTTCCTAGATTGATTTAAATGTAATTGACAAGTAAAATTGAATTATGAAGTACAATGTGATGTGTTGATATATGTATGAGGACGTAGTTGTTTTTGCTAGGGAGGAAAGAATATGGGAGAAATATTCAAAGTTGCATTGACTTGGGGCACAAGAGGAGATATGGTGACCCTGGTCATGTTGTAGTGTAAGTTTGTTTAGTAATCTTTTGATGTAATGTTATTGATTTGATGTTCAACTTTAGCAAATATAACATGCAATCTTGAGTTAGTATAATATTGGTTGGTAATATAACCTTTAAAATCAAAAGACTTAAGAATCCCTTAGAATCAATTTCCTCCTTCCCAATACTGTAGTTTTAAATTATCTCCTTGTGTTTTTATGTAGACTATTTATTGAAGGATAAAATAATGAAAATGTGCAAAATTCATGAATGTACATTTTAATAAATCTTCACAAGTTTTATTTTATACAGATGGAACTAGCGTCTAGATTAAAAATCAAAGCATTGCCCGAAACCCAGAAGTGCCCTTATGCCCCTTTAAGTTACTATCCAATCCTCTTTCCCTGCCATCAAGGATAATTTTATTCTGACTTTTAATACCATAGATTAGTTTCACCTCCTTTTGCCTCTTTGTAAATAGATTTATATGATATGTACTCTTTAGTGCCTTACTTATTTTATTCATGCTATGTTTTGAGATTCATTTTATTTTGGGTAGGTATAACTAATTCGTTCTCATTGTTGTATGATATATCATTATATGTAATACTATAATTAATATATCTGTTCTTTTAATGGTGGACATTTTGGTATTATGAACATTTCCAGATTGATGGTATTACAAATAGTGCCATTATGCACATTCTGGTTTGTATCTTTTGTTGACCATACATATATATGTCTAGAGTGTGTATACCACAGAATGAAGTTGCAGGGTGCAGGCTGTACATACATAGATTACCTTTGGTAGATGCATCTGAACAGTAGTTGTACCAACTTATACTCTCATCAGTCCATGTATGAGAATACCAGTTCCTCCTTACCAAAGCCAACATTTGGTATTTTCTATCATTTTAATTTTTACCCTTCTGATGCATTTAATTTGAATTTCTCTGATGACCATTTGTATATCCTCTTTTATGAATTGCCTGTGCAAGTCTTCTGGTCATTTTTTCTATTGAATTGTCTTCCTTTTTCATGTTGATTTGAAGGTGTTCTTTATATACTTTGGAATCATACAGTATATTCTCAGTTGAGTATGTCTTATTTTTGCTCAAAATATGATTGTAAGATGCTTCAATACTTCCTGTTTCTCAGTTGTTTTATTTAAGATAATGGCCACCAGCTCCATCTGTGTTGCTGTGAAGGACATGGTTTTACTCTGTTTTATGGTTACATGGTATTCCATGGGATATTTTCTTTATCCAATCAACCATTTGTGGAGACTTAAGTTGATTCATGACTTTGCTATTGTAAATAGTGCTGCAATAAACATATGAGCACAGGTGTCTTCTTGACAAAACAATTTCTTTTCCTTTGGATAAAAACCCAGGTGGGCTGAATGGCAGTTCTATTTTGTTCTTTGAGAAATCTCCATACTGTTTTCTGTAGGGGTTAAACTGCTTTATACCCCCCTCCAATGGTGTGTAAGTGTTCTCTTTTCTCTGCATCCTTGCCAACATCTGTTATTTTTTGACTTTTTAGTAATAGCCATGCTGACTAGTGTGAGATGGTACCTCATTGTGGTTTCGATTTGCATGTCTCTGATGACTAGTGGTGCTGAATCCTTTTTTAAAAAATATGTTTGTTGGCTGCTTGGATGTCTTCTTTTGAGAAATGTCTATTCATGTCTTTTGCCCAGTTTTCAATGTGGTTATTTGGTTTTTGCCTGTTGAGTTGTTTAAGTTCCTTATAGATTCTGGATATTAGACCTTTGTTGGATGTATAGTTTGCTAATGTTTTCTCCCATTCTGAAGGTTGTCCATTTATGCTGTTGATAGTTTCTTTTGCTGTGAAGAAGCCCCTTAGTTTAATTAAGTCTCACTTGTAAACTTTCATTTTCGCTGCAATTACTTTTGAAGACTTAGTCATAAATTCTTTCCCAAGACTGATGTTCAGAATGGTGTTTCCTAGGTTTTCTTCAAGGATTCTTTGAAATTTTTTTAATTTTTAATTTTTGTGGGTACATAGTACATGTGTGTATTTATGGGGTACATGAGATGTTTTGATAGAGGTATGCAATGTGAAATAATCATATCATGGAGAATGGAGTATCTATCCCCTCAAGCATTTATCCTTTATGTTACAAACAATTCAGTTATAATCTTTTAGTTATTAAATATGTAAAATTTTTGTTGACTATAGTCATGGTTGTGCTATTAAATAGTAGGTCTTATTTTTGAACTATTTTTCTGTACCCGTTAACCATACCCACTCCACCCACCCAGCCCCTTACTATCCTTTTGGGCCTCTGGTAGCCATCCTTCTACTCTCTATCTCCATGAATTCAATTGTTTTGATTTTTAGATCTCACAAACAAATGAGAACATATGATGTTTATCTTTCTGTGCCTGGCTTATTTCACTTAACGTAATGATCTCCACTACCATCCATGTTGTTGCTAATGGCTGGATCTCATTCTTTTATGACTGAATAGTACTCCATTGTGTATAAGCACCACCTTTTCTTGGTGAACACTTAGGTTGCTTCCAAATCTTGACTATTGTGAACAGTGCTGCAACAAACATGGGAGTGCAGATACCACTTTGATATACTGATTTCCTTTCTTTTCAGTATATACCCAGCAGTGGGATTACTGGATCATATAGCAGCTCAATTTTTAGTTTTTCTGAGGAACCTTCAAACTGTTCTCCATAGTGATTGTACTAATTTACATTTCCAAAATCAGTGTGTGAGGATTCCCTTTTATCCACAGCCAAGATGTTGGCTTATGTCTCTTGGATATAAGCCATTTTAACCAGCATGAGACGATATCTCATTGTAGTTTTGGTTTGCATTTCTCTGATGATCAATGATGTTGAGTGCCTTTTCATATGCCTGTTTCCTATTAGTATGTCTTCTTTTGAGAAATGCCTATTCAAATCTTTTGCGCGTTTTCTGATTGGGTTATTAGATTTTTTCCTGTAGAGTTGTTTGAGTTTCTTATACAGTCTGGTTTTTAATCCCTTGTCAGATGAGTAGTTTGCAAATATTTTCTCCTATTTGTGCGTTGTTTGTTCACTTTGTTGATTATTTCCCTCACTGTGCAGAAGCTTTTGCACTCGTTGTGCTCTCATTTGTCCGTTTTTGGCTTGGCTGCCTGTGCTTGTAGGGTATTACTCAAGAAATATTTGTCTACAACAATGTCCTGGTGAGTTTTCCTAATGTTTTCTTGTAGTCATTTCATAGTTTGAGGTCTTAGATTTAAGTCTTTAATCTATTTTTATTTGATTTTTATATGATGAGAGATAGGGGTCTAGTTTCATTCTCCTGCCTAAGGATATTCAGTTTCCCCATCATCATTTATTGAAGAGAATGCCTTTTCCCTACTGTATATTCTTTGCCTCTTTGTTAACAACGAGTTCACTATAGGTGTGTGGATTTATTTGTGGATCCTCTATTCTGTTCCATTGGTCTGTGTGTCTGATTTTATGCCAGTACTGTGCTGTTTTGGTTACTATGGTTCTGTAGAATAATTTGAAGTCAGGTAATGTGATTTCTCCAGTTTTGTTCTTTTTGCTTGTGATATCTCAGGCCATTCTGGGTCTTTTGCAGTTCCATATAAATTTTAGGATTGTTTTTTCTATTTCTGTGAAGAATGTAATTGGTATTTTGATAGAAGGTGAATTGAATCTGTAGATTGATTGCTTTGGGTAGTATAGACATTTAAGCAATATTCATTCCTCTAATCCATGAATATGGAATATTTTTCTTTCCCTCTTCTGTTTGTTTCAACAGTGGTTTATAGTTTTCATTATAGAGATCTTTTATTTCTTTGGTTAAATTAATTCCTAGCTATTTAATTTTATTTGTGACTATTACAAATGTGATTACTTTCTAAAATTTCTTTTTCATATTGTTCACTGTTGGCACATAAAAATGCTACTGATTTTTGTATGTTGATTTTGTATTCTGCAACTTTACTGAATTGGTTTATCAGTTCTCATTGTTTTTTGATGGAGTATTTAGGCTTCTCTATGTATAATATATCATCTGCAAACAAGAATAATTTTACTTCTTCTTTTCCAATTTGGATGCCCTTTATTCCTTTCTTTTGTCTGATGGCTTTAGCTAGGACTTCTAGTATTATGTTGAGTAACAGTGGTGATAGTGGGCATCCTTGCCATGTTCCAGATCTTAGAGAAAAGGCTTTCAGTTTTGTCCACTCAATATGATACTAGCTGTGGGTGTGTCATATATGGCTTTTGTTATGTTAAGGTATGTTCCTTCTATACCCACTTTTTTATCATAAAGGGGTGTTAAATTTTATCAAATGTATTTTCACCATCATTTGAAATAATCATATGGTTTTTATCCTTCATTCTGTTGATATGATGTGTCACATTGATTGATCTGCATATGGTGAATCATTCTTGCATCCCAGGAATAAATCCCACTTGATCGTGATGAATGATCTTTCTAATGTATTGTTGAGTTCAGTCTGCTAGTATTTTGCTGAGGATTTTTGCATCAGTATTCATCAGAGATGTTGGCCTGTAGTTTATTTTTATTTTTTTTAATGTGTCTTTGTCTGGTTTTGATATTGGAGTAATGCTGGCCTCATAGAATGAGCTTAGATATATTCTCTCCTCCTGAATATTTCAGAATATTTTGAGTAGGATTGGTATTAATTCTTCTTTAAAGTTTTGGTAGAGTTCAGTAGTGAAACCATGAGGTGCAGGGGTTTTCTTGACTGGGAGACTTTTGGGAGACATTTTTTTTTGAGTCAGGGTCTCACTCTGTCACCCAGGCTGGAGTGCAGTGGTGTGATCTCAGCTCACTGCAACCTCTGCCTCCCGGGTTCAAGCAATTCTCGTGCCTCAGCCTCCCCAATAGCTGGGATTACGGGTGCCCACCTCCCAAAGTGTTGGCATTACAGACATGACCCACTGCGCCTGGCCACTGGGAGACTTTTTTTTTTTCTTTTTTTGAGACAGAGTCTTATTCCATCACCTGGCCTGGAGTGCAGTGATGTGATCTCAGCTCACTGCAACCTCCGCCTCCTGGGTTCAAGCAATTCTCCTGCCTCCGCCTCTGGAGTAGCTGGGACAACAGGCGCATGCCACCACGGCTGGCTACTTTTGTATTTTTAGTAAAGATAGGGTTTCGCCATGTTGGCCAGGCTGGTCTCGAACTCCTGACCTTAAGTTACGCACTCACCTCAGCCTCCCAAAGTGCTGGGATTACAGGCATGAGCCACCATTACCGGCCCACTGGAAGACTTTTATTACAGCTTTGATCTTGTTACTTGTTATTATTCTGTTCAGATTTTGGATTTCTTCCTGGTTCAGTCTTGATAGATTGTATGTCTGGGAATTTGTCCATTGTTTCCTAGATTTTCCAATTTATTGGCATATAGTTGCTCATACTAGCCACTAATGATCCTTTGAATTTCTGTAGTATCAGTTGTAATGTCTCTTTTTTCATTTCTGATTTTATTTATTTATATCTTCTCTCTTTTTTTGTGTTAGTCTGGCTAATGGTTGGTCAATTTTGTTTAACTTTTCAAAAAACTAACTTTTTGTTTTACTAATATTTTGTATTGTTTTCTTCATTTCAATTTCGTTTATTTCTGCTATAATCTTTATTATTTCTTTTCTTCTACTAGTTTTTGTGTTTGGTTTGCTCTTGCTTTTCTGGTTCTTTAAAATGCATTATTGGCTGGGCGCGGTGGCTCAAGCCTGCAATCCCGGCACTTTGGGAGGCTGAGACGGGCAGATCACGAGGTCAGGAGTTCGAGACCATCCTGGCTAACACGGTGAAACCCTGTCTCTACTAAAAATACAAAAAACTAGCCAGGCGAGGTGGCGGGCGCCTGTAGTCCCAGCTACTCGGGAGGCTGAGGCAGGAGAATGGTGTAAACCCGGGAGGCGGAGCTTGCAGTGAGCTGAGATCTGGCCACTGTACTCCAGCCTGGGCGGCAGAGCGAGACTCCGTCTCAAAAAAAAAAAAAAATGCATTATTAGATTGTTTATTTGAAGTTTTTTCTCCTTTTTGATGTAGGCACTTATTGCTATAAACTTCCCACTTAGTATTGCTTTTATTGTGTCCTATAGGTTTCGATATGTTGTGTTTCATTATCATTTGTTTCAAGAAATTTTTCAATTTCCTTCTTCATTTCTTCATAGAGCCACTGGTCATTTAGGATCATATGGCTTAATTTCTATGTATTTGTATAGTTTCCAAAATTCTTCCTGTTTTTAATTTCTAGTTTTATTCCATTTTGCTTAGAGAAGATCCTTGATATTATTTCAGTGTTTTTGGTCTATCTTTGAGAATGATTCATGTGCTGAGGAAAAGAATACATATTCTGTAGCTGTTGGATGAAATGTTCTGTAAATATTTATTAGATCCACTTGGTCTATAGTGCAGATTAAGTCTAATGTTTTCTTTGTTGATTTTCTGTCCGGAAGATCTGTCCAGTGCTGCAAGTGGGTGTTGAAGTGTTCAGCTATGATTGCATTGGGGCCTTTCTTCAGCTATGATTGCACTGGGGCCTATCTATCTTTCTAGTGATATTTACTTTGTATATCTGTGTGCTCCAGTGTTGGGTGCATATATATTTAAAATTTTATGTCTTCTTGCTGAATTGACCTCTTAATCATTATATAGTGTCCTTCTTTGTCTTTTCTTATAGTTTTTGTCTTGAAATCTATTTTTTCTCATATAATTATTCCTGCTGTGTTTTAGTTTCCATTGGCATAGAATATCTTGTTTCATTTCTTTATTTTCGGTCCATGTGTGTCTTTATGGGTGAAGTGTATTTCTTGTAGGTCATGGGTCTTGTTTTTTCACTCATTCAGCCAGTCTATGTCTTTTGATTGAAGAGTTTAGTCCATTTACATTCAACATTGCTATTAATAAGAACTTACTTTTGCATTTTGTTATTTATTTTCAGGTTGTTTTGTGGTCTTCCTTCTTTTTTTCCTTCCTGTCTTTGTTTATTGAAGGTAATTTTCTCTAGTGACATGGTTTAGTTTCATTCTATTTTTGTGTGTCCATGATATGTTTTTTGGTTTGAGATGACCACGAGTCATGCAAAAACTATTTTATAACCCATTATTTTAACCTAATAATTACTTAGCACTGTTTGCATAAACAAACAAACAAACAGGCAAAAAGAAAAGTAATAGAAACACTGTCTTAAGTTCATCTTCCCACATTTTAACTTTTTTATTGTTTCTATTTATGTTTTATTGTACTGCCTATGTCTTGAAAAATTGTAGTTATTCTTTTTGATTGGTTCATCATCTAGTCTTTCTACTTAGGAGAAGAGTAGTTTACATATGACAGTTACAGTGTTATAATATTCCATGCTTTTCTGTTTATTTATGTTATGGCTAGCCAGCTGTCCCAGCACCATTTATTAAATAGGGAATTGATATCATTTGGCTGTGTCCGTACCCATATCTCATCTTTAATTGTAATCCCCATAATCCCCATGTGTCATGGGAGGGACCTGGGGAAGGTAATTGAATCATGGGGATGGTTTCCCCCATGCTGTTCTCATGATAGTGAGAGTTCTCACAGACCTTCTGGTTTTATAAGCAACTGGCATTTCCCCTGCTAGTTTTAGTTACTGCAGACTTGTGGTACAGTTTGAAATCAGGTAGTGTGATGCCTCCAGCTTTGTTCTTTTTGCTTAGGATTCTGTTGGCTATACGGGCTCTTGTTTGGTTCCATATGAAATTGAAAGTAGTTTTTTTTCTAATTCTGTGAAGAAAGTCAATGGTAGCTTGGTGGTGATAGCATTGAGTATATAAATTACTTTGGGCAGTATGGCCATTTTCACAATATTGATTCTTCCTATCCATGAGCATGGAATGTTTTCCATTTGTTTGTGTCCTCTCTTATTTCCTTGATCAGTGGTTTGTAGTTCTCCTTGAAGAGGTCCTTCACATCCCTTGTAAGTTGTATTCCTAGGTATTTTATTTTCTTGGTAACAATTGTGAATGGGAGTTCACTCATGATTTGGTTCTGTGTTTGTCTGTCATTGGTGTATAAGAATGCTTGTGATTTTTGCTCATTGATCTTGTATGCTGAGACTTTGCTGAAGTTGCTTATCAACTTAAGGAGATTTTGGGCTGAAATGATGGGGTTTTCTAAATATACAGTCATGACATCTGCAAACAGGGACAATTTGACTTCCTCTTTTCCTAATTGAATCCCCTTTATTTCTTTCTCCTGCCTGATTGCCCTGGCCAGAACTTCCAACACTATGTTGAATATGAGTGGTGAGAGAGGGCATCCCTGTCTTGTGCCTGTTTTCAAAAGGAATGCTTCCAGTTTTTGCCCATTCAGTATGATATTGGTTGTGGGTTTGTTGTAAATTGCTATTTTTTTTTCAGCTGAACTCACCACTTTTTTATTTTATTTTATTTTATTTTTTTATTTTTTATTTTTTTAATTAATTAATTTATTTATTTTATTATTATACTTTAAGTTCTAGGGTACATGTGCATAACGTGCAGGTTTGTTACATATGTATACTTGTGCCATGTTGGTGTGCTGCACCCATCAACTCGTCAGCACCCATCAACTCGTCATTTATATCAGGTATAACTCCCAATGCAATCCCTCCCCCCTCCCCCCTCTCCATGATAGGCCCCGGTGTGTGATGTTCCCTTTCCCGAGTCCAAGTGATCTCATTGTTCAGTTCCCACCTATGAGTGAGAACATGCGGTGTTTGGTTTTCTGTTCTTGCGATAGTTTGCTGAGAATGATGGTTTCCAGCTGCATCCATGTCCCTACAAAGGACACAAACTCATCCTTTTTCATGGCTGCATAGTATTCCATGGTGTATATGTGCCACATTTTCTTAATCCAATCTGTCACTGATGGACATTTGGGTTGATTCCAAGTCTTTGCTATTGTGAATAGTGCCGCAATAAACATACGTGTGCATGTGTCTTATAGCAGCATGATTTATAATCCTTTGGGTATATACCCAGTAATGGGATGGCTGGGTCATATGGTACTTCTAGTTCTAGATCCTTGAGGAATCGCCATACTGTTTTCCATAATGGTTGAACTAGTTTACAATCCCACCAACAGTGTAAAAGTGTTCCTATTTCTCCACATCCTCTCCAGCACCTGTTGTTTCCTGATTTTTTAATGATTGCCATTCTAACTGGTGTGACATGGCATCTCATTGTGGTTTTGATTTGCATTTCTCTGATGGCCAGTGATGATGAGCATTTTTTCATGTGTCTGTTGGCTGTATGAATGTCTTCTTTTGAGAAATGTCTGTTCATATCCTTTGCCCACTTTTTGATGGGGTTGCTTGTTTTTTTTCTTGTAAATTTGTTTGAGTTCTTTGTAGGTTGTGGATATTAGCCCTTTGTCAGATGAGTAGATTGCAAAAATTTTCTCCCATTCTGTAGGTTGCCTGTTCACTCTGATGGTAGTTTCTTTTGCTGTGCAGAAGCTCTTTAGTTTAATTAGATCCCATTTGTCAATTTTGGCTTTTGTTGCCGTTGCTTTTGGTGTTTTAGGCATGAAGTCCTTGCCCATGCCTATGTCCTGAATGGTATTACCTAGGTTTTCTTCTAGGGTTTTTATGGTATTAGGTCTAACATTTAAGTCTCTAATCCATCTTGAATTAATTTTCGTATAAGGAGTAAGGAAAGGATCCAGTTTCAGCTTTCTACTTATGGCTAGCCAATTTTCCCAGCACCATTTATTAAATAGGGAATCCTTTCCCCATTTCTTGTTTCTCTCAGGTTTGTCAAAGATCAGATGGCTGTAGATGTGTGGTATTATTTCTGAGGACTCTGTTCTGTTCCATTGGTCTATATCTCTGTTTTGGTACCAGTATCATGCTGTTTTGGTTACTGTAGCCTTGTAGTATAGTTTGAAGTCAGGTAGCATGATGCCTCCAGCTTTGTTCTTTTGACTTAGGATTGTCTTGGCAATGCGGGCTCTTTTGTGGTTCCATATGAACTTTAAAGCAGTTTTTTCCAATTCTGTGAAGAAACTCATTGGTAGCTCGATGGGGGTGGCATTGAATCTATAAATTACCTTGGGCAGTATGGCCATTTTCACGATATTGATTCTTCCTTTCCATGAGCATGGTATGTTCTTCCATTTGTTTGTGTCCTCTTTTATTTCACTGAGCAGTGGTTTGTAGTTCTCCTTGAAGAGGTCCTTTACATCCCTTGTAAGTTGGATTCCTAGGTATTTCATTCTCTTTGAAGCAATTGTGAATGGGAGTTCATTCATGATTTGGCTCTGTGTTTGTCTGTTACTGGTGTATAAGAATGCTTGTGATTTTTGCACATTAATTTTGTATCCTGAGACTTTGCTGAAGTTTCTTATCAGCTTAAGGAGATTTTGGGCTGAGACAATGGGGTTTTCTTAATATACAATCATGTCATCTGCAAAGAGGGACAATTTGACTTCTTTTCCTAACTGAATACCCTTGATTTCTTTCTCTTGCCTGATTGCCCTAGCCAGAACTTCCAACACTATGTTGAATAGGAGTGGTGAGAGAGGGCATCCCTGTCTTGTGCCAGTTTTCAAAGGGAATTTTTCCAGTTTTTGCCCATTCAGTATGATATTGGCTGTGGGTCTGTCATACATAGCTCTTATGATTTTGAGATACGTTCCATCAATACCGAATTTATTGAGAGTTTTTAGCATGAAGGGATGTTGAATTTTGTCAAAGGCCTTTTCTGCATCTATTGAGATAATCATGTGGTTTTTGTCTTTGGTTCTGTTTATATGCTGGATTACATTTATTGATTTGCATATGTTGAACCAGCCTTGCATCCCAGGGATGAAGCCCACTTGATCATGGTGGATAAACTTTTTGATGTGCTGCTGGATCTGGTTTGCCAGTATTTTATTGAGGATTTTTGCATCGATGTTCATCAGGGATATTGGTCTAAAATTCTCTTTTTTTGTTGTGTCTCTGCCAGGCTTTGGTATCAGGATGATGTTGGCCTCCTAAAATGTGTTAGGGAGGATTCCCTCTTTTTCTATTGATTGGAATAGTTTCAGAAGGAATGGTACCAGCTTCCCCTTGTACCTCTGGTAGAATTCAGCTGTGAATTCATTTGGTCCTGGACTTTTTTTGGTTGGTAGGCTATTAATTATTGCCTCAATTTCAGAGCCTGCTATTGGTCTATTCAGGGATTCAGCTTCTTCCTGGTTTAGTCTTGGGAGAGTGTAAGTGTCCAGGAAATTATCCATTTCTTCTAGATTTTCTCGTTTATTTGCGTAGAGGTGTTTATAGTATTCTCTGATGGTAGTTTGTATTTCTGTGGGGTCGGTGGTGATATCCCCTTTATCATTTTTTATTGCGTCTATTTGATTCTTCTCTCTTTTCTTCTTTGTTAGTCTTGCTAGTGGTCTATCAATTTTGTTGATCTCTTCAAAAAACCAACTCCTGGATTCATTGATTTTTTGGAGGGTTTTTTGTGTCTCTATCTCCTTCAGTTCTGCTCTGATCTTACTTATTTCTTGCCTTCTGCTGGCTTTTGAATGTGTTTGCTCTGGCTTCTCTAGTTCTTTTAATTGTGATGTTAGAGTGTCAATTTTAGATCTTTCCTGCTTTCTCTTGTGGGCATTTAGTGCTATAAATTTCCCTCTACACACTGCTTTAAATGTGTCCCAGAGATTCTGGTATGTTGTATCTTTGTTCTCATTGGTTTCAAAGAACATCTTTATTTCTGCCTTCATTTCGTTATGTACCCAGTAGTCATTCAGGAGGAGGTTATTCAGTTTCCATGTAGTTGAGCGGTTTTGATTGAGTTTCTTAGTCCTGAGTTCTAGTTTGATTGCACTGTGGTCTGAAAGACAGTTTGTTATAATTTCTGTTCTTGTACATTTGCTGAGGAGTGTTTTACTTCCAATTTTGTGGTCAATTTTGGAATATGTGTGATGTGGTGCTGAGTAGAATGTATATTCTGTTGATTTGGGGTCGAGAGGTCTGTAGATGTCTATTAGGTCTGCTTGCTGCAGAGATGAGTTCAATTCCTGGATATCCTTGTTAACTTTCTGTCTCGTTGATCTGTCTAATGTTGACAGTGGGATGTTGAAGTCTCCCATTGTTATTGTATAATTGTTTTTTAAAAACAAGCTTCTGGTTTTGTTGGTTTTTCTCTACTGTAAGTTTGACTTTCTCTTTTGTTGATTTCAGCTCTCCTTTGCTATTCTTTCCATTTTTAAGGTTTGATATACTGTTATTTTTTAAACTTAATGAAGTGGAAGCTTAGATAATCGATTTTTCATCTTTCTTCATTTCTAAAATATGCATTTAAGGCTTCCCATTTCCCCCTAAACACTGCTTTAGGTGAATCACACAAGTTTTTGTTTTTGTTTTTTTTTCTTTTTTTGAGACATAGTCTCGCTCTGTTGCCCATCTAGAGTGCAGTGGCACGATCTTGGCTCACTTCAGCCTCTGCTTTGTGAGTTCAAGTCATTCTCCTGCCTCAGCCTCCTGAGTAGCTGGGACAACAGACGCATGCCACCATGCCTAGCTAATTGTTTTTGTTTGTTTGTTTAAACGGAGTCTTGCTCTTGTCACTGAGGCTGGAGTGCAGTGGTGTGATCTCATCTCACTGCAACCTCTGCGTCCCAGGTTCAAGTGAGTTTCCTGCCTCAGCCTCCCAAGTAGCTGAGGTTACAGGCAACTGCCACCATGCTAGGCTAATTTTTGTATTTTTAGTAGAGACAGGGTTTCTCCATGTTGGCTAGGCTGGTCTCAAACTCTTGACCTCAGGTGTTCCGCCCACCTCAGCCTCCCAAAGTGCTGGGATTATAGGCATGAGCCACCACATTCAGCCATTTTTGTATTTTTAATAGAGTTGGGCTTTTGTCATGTTGGCCAGGCTGGTCTTGAACTCCTTACCTCAAAGAATCACACAAGTTTTGATTTGTGGTCTCTTTTTAATAATTCAGTTTAAATATTTTAAAATTTTAGCTTCAAGTTATTCTTTGACCAATGCATTATTTACAGTGTATTTTAAAATTTTCGGTCAGTTAGGAATTTCCTAGTTGTCTTTTCTGATTTCTTGCTTAATTCTACTGGGTTCAGGGAACATACTCTGAACTATTTTGATCATAAAATTTGTTGCTTTATATTCAAGTTCATGACTAATTTTGGTAATGGGTCAAGAGGACAAGGTCTGGAATCAGACTGGCTGGCTTCACAGTTAGTCTCTGCTACTTTTAAGCTTTGTAATCTTTGTAAATTATTTAATAATTTAGTGTCTTGGTTTTATTATGTACATAACAAATATATTTAATACTACCTACTTCATTGGCTTGTAATGATAACTGCATGAAATAATATATGCTACATGCTTTTGTTAGTTGCCTGGCTCATGATAAGCATGAAAAAATACAGGTAATTTTTATTTCTCATGTTTACAGGTAATTGAGGTTCTGTGAATAACCTTTTCTGAAAATGCTGAATTTTATAGTCAAATATATTTGTATGATATATATGTTGATTCTTAGCTTTATTATATTTTACATTGTAATTTCTGATACAAATTTTTATGTTTTACTATCTGGTTGTGTTTTGGTAGCTCTTGTGTATTTTTATTTTCATTTTTATTATTTCAAAGTGTAATAATTATTTCCTTTTATTTAAAAAAATTTGTAACAAGTATTGATAACAAGTATTGAATGCAAGTATTGATAACAGTGCTATAAAAGAACTGCTGAAAAGAACTTTCTAAGGTGATCAAAATGCTTTATACCTGTGCTATTCAATGCAATAGCCACTGACCACATGTTGCTATTGAGCACTTAGAATGTGGCTAATGTGACCGAGGAACTGAATTAAAACTTATTTCATTTTAATTAATTTAAATTTAAATACATGTGACTAATGGCTACTTGATTGGACAGCATACACCTATGGTATACTCAGTTCTCTGTTTCATTAAACAATATTCACCAACTCCCCTCTATAAATATACTTCACCTTCCCTTCATCTCCCTGATTTTCTTCCTCTCTTCCCCCTTCCCAATTTTACCTCATTATTTTTTTCTTGGTCATTTTGGTGTTACTTGTAATTTACTTAAATATAGTTATATCTTGATATGATAACAACTAGTGGCTGTTTGCCATATATTTCAGTTCTCTCATTCTGGACACACAATAAGACATCCTTTCCTGATAGCCTTGTGTTTCAGTGAGACCCTGTGTTGAATTCTAGCCATTGAATTGTGAAGAGAAGTGACAATACTGATATGAGGTCCTTTTCCTCTGCCACTAAGTCTGTTGTGTTTCAGATTGTGGTTCTCTGTCAGTCCGTGTTTGAGTGAAGATAATGTGGAGAAAAGCCACAGCTCGCCCATGATGGGCATTTAACTTGAGTGTGAAACAAAACTATTGTGTTAAGCCACTGAGATTTGGAGATTGATTTTGCAACTTAACCTAGTTAGTCTGTCTTTACTGGTACATTTAGTTACTTGATTGATCAGCATAAAATCAGTTGGCATTTCTATAAAAGGTGTTAACTCATTTGCCATGTGTCAATCTTCTCTTCCTTCTCTTTTTCAAACATTTGTTACAGTATTTGTAAATAATAATAATGGTAAAAAGTTGTTTTGTTCTATAGCATTCTCCACAATTGTTTTATTTATAGTCGTACAGTTAAATAAATGTATTTTGCCACAGTTTCTATATTTATATTTTAGTTAATAGAGACATGGAAGGATTCTCAGTCAGAAAGCAGTAAGAGTGACTTCACTCTTTGCAATTGAGTGGTAATAAGATAATAAAATAATAAAAGGTGGTTAGAGCAGAACAACAAAATTGAGAAGACATAAAGACAAAACATGGCAGTCTTCATCTAGTACTCTTCACAGGGGAGGATAACCTGCTAATAGTTTCAGGAAAGTTTCATAGAATTATATTTCTTGAATTCTTGAATGTTGCACTTATACATAAAAGACAGTTTGGCTTCATATAAAATTCTTGGCCCCTGCTTTTTTTTCTTTAGGGACTTGGAGATGTTTCTCCATGTCATCTAGTTTTTTTGTTTGTTTGTTTAATTTTTTTTTTTAAATTTCCATAGGTTATTGGGGAACAGGTAGTATTTGGTTACATGATTAAGTTCTTTAGTGGTGATTTTGAGATTTTGGTGCACCCACCACCTGAGCAGTATACACTGCACATTATTTGTAGTCTTTTATCCCTCACTCCCTTCCCACCCTTTCCTCCTGAATTTCCAAAGCCCATTGTGCCATTCTTATGCCTTTGCATCCTCATAGCTTAGCTCCCACTTATGATGAGAACATATGATGTTTGGTTTTCCATTCCTGAGTTACTTCACTTAGAATAATAGTCTCCAATCTCATCCAGGTCACTGTGAATGCCATTTTATGGCTGAGTAGTATTACATCATACACACACATACACATACACACACACACACACACACACACACACACACACACACACCACAGTTTCTTTATTCACTCATTGACTGATGGGCATTTGGGTTGGTTCCATGTTTTTGCAATTGTAAATTGTGCTGCTACGAACATGCGTGTGCAAGTATCTTTTTTGTGTAATAACTTCTTTTCCTCTAGATAGATACCATGTCATCTGGTTTTGAATGTTACCATAGATCAGTCTAAAACTTCTGCTTGATTTTTTTTTGCTCTGAATAATTTGGTTTTGTGATTTGTTTCCTGAACATCCAAAAAGTGCTTTCTTCATTTTTGAAGTCCAATAATTTTGCTCATATACATTGATTGTTTTGTGTTGATTTTTCTGGGATAAAATAAAACTTTTAACCTGTAGAGCCAATTATTATGTTATTTCTTGGAAGTTTCATTGATTTATATCTTTGATTTTTAAGTTTTTGGATTCTATTAATTCAGTTACTCTCTTGGGATATTCCAGTTATACTCTATTGACTCTTCCATATCTATCACACTCTCTCTAATAACTGTGAACTCTTAATTTGAATTTTATTTTGTTAACTTTTCTCCGTAAATTCTTCATGAATTTCACTGTATTTTCAAAGTTACTCATTCCAATGAAACCTTCAATTCATCTTACTCCTCCACTCCTTTCTTCAGCTCTGTCAGTTCCTGTTTTATTTCCTCTTGTATTTAAAATGATATGTCAGACTTCTTGTTTCATTAATTTCTTTAAGTTCATGGTAATACAATTGGTCATGATTTTCATTTGCTTTTTTGTTAATTTTGAATTTTTTGCATTTTTTTTTCTGTTCTTTCCTTCTTTGTTCTTTGAGTAGTAGCTTTCTTTTTAATGTTCAAGTTTTAGCTCAGATACAACTTTGTAATATCTATCACATCATCCCTCATAATATTGTCATATCATGTATAATTGTGTTCTTGTTTTGTTTACTTGTTCATTATATGTCTTCATAATATAATTAAAGATTATTGCAGACAGGGACACTTCTTTTCACATTTAACACTTCATTATAAAAGCTTGATTTAGACAAATATACATCAGCAATGAATGAATATATATCTTCTCAGTACATTTCTTATGTTGAGACTGATTTTTATGGAGAACATTCATAGTATCTTCCAAATCATTGTTACAGATCTGAAGGATATCAAATAATCCACAAAACTGAGAAGGATTATTAACTGGTCATTTTTAAAGGTGGAAATTTTGCAAATAAGTATAAATACAAAAATTTTAGTCAGAGACAAAAACATTGCACTAAGAGGAAATAATTAAGCATTTGTGTGGAGTTCTAGTTCACATAAGTTTGCTGTGGTAATTCTAGATATAATAGTTTTACCCAAGGCATCCCAGAGGTTAGAACCTTGAAGACTAGTGGATTTCCCTTACCTACTCAGAGGTTAGAACCTTGAATACTAGTGGATTTCCCTTACCTACTCAAAGTTGAAAAAAGATAACAGCAGCTGTATTCCACAAAAAATGGAATTCAATATTGCATTTTATGTTTTTCCATATGTTACTCTTTATTATCATACAAATGTGAACAAGACTTGCTTATGTAAAGGTAACACTTTTGGATTTTTACCACTGTAAAATACTGTGCTAACCACATTCTTCCTCCCCTACTCCATTCCCTCCTCTTCTTCCTTCTCCTCTTTCTCCTTCCTCTTCTTTCTTTTTTAAAAATACATAATGGTTTAGTCTAATGGTATAGAAATTTTTTACCAAAAAACTAAAAATTAGAATAAATGGGCTGTTGTCACTTGACAATTAGTTAATTAGTAAACCGTAGCATGCAATTTCGGTGTACTTTTGAATTAAAAGTTGATAAATGGCGTTTTTACTAGCTTAGAAGTTGCTAGGAGTTTTTACTCAAATTTCTTCTGAATAAATATTGATTTTCATGTATAGTTTGGCATCATTTGATTTTAATAATTAATCATGGCTAGTAAACTGTTTTCTTTTTAAGTAGGCTAAATAACTTACTAGTTCAAGCATTGATTCTTTTACTGTAAAAATAATTCCTATGAATTTTAAATGTTTTTATTTTAAATAGACAATAACATTTTGATATGTTTGTTACTTGAGGGCAGTAGCAGCAGTCATGGTTATGCTTTCTGTACCATAAAGTTCCCTTACAGGCTTCTTTCAATGAGAAAATCTTTCTGGCCTCTTTCCAATGATCTGCATACTAATTTCCTTAGGGCTTATGCATTGTTTTATATGCTGCTAAATTCCCTGTATTGAAGAGGTACAGCAATATTCAAGGCAGTTTTAGAAATGTACTTACTCGTTTATTTTATAAAATTATTTTTCTAAACAATGCAGGTTTATAAAACATACTCAAACATTTAAAAAGTATCTGTATTTAAAGATGTATGTAATGTTTTCAGATATTTATTAATCTAAGTTTTTGAACTGATTATCATAAGGGGACATTAATGCCACATATATGAGTAAGGAACTTGATGCAGACTTTTATCTAAATTTTCCTCTTCTAGTAAGTGCTATTTTTCCATGCAAGAAATCATGCATGTAATTTTAGGAGAGTGGCTAGAACTCGTCTATTTCCTAAGGGCTTAATAATGCTTAGTCTCTCTGTATTGGTTGCCAGTGTCTCCTAAGTATCTGGGTCAGTCTACTGAGAAGAGCATGAGGGCATGTTCCTTGGATGTCTCTCAGATTTTGTCTGCTACTCTTTTCACTGACATCATCAAAAATATTTCCTTTTGCAAATTCTACAACTTACTTTTACTCTAAGTTTGAAATACCTTAAGCACACCTATTTTGACCCCAGATATAATGGAGATAATGTCATAACCAGAGGTAAGTGCTAAAACTAGTTTTTCTTTTGGGTAAACAAAGAAACAAACAAAAAAACAAAGAATCACACACATGCTCTTTTCCCTATCAAGACTTTCCCAAGAACTTCTCATTGCAAATAGATTGCCCGTGGAGATAAATTAAGAAGCCTATAAAATTGATGCTTAATCAAAGTTGTATATTTAATTTAAATAATTCAAAGGCAGAGGTATGTTTTTTAAATCATTAATCGCAATTTGAACTTTAGTTCTAAAGACATGCAATTCATTGTTGCCCAACTATCACTATAAATCTCAAGCACCTGTGAGTTTTAACATTTGCTGTCTTCTGATTTCTTAAATATAACTGGGCTACCTTGAACCTCATCTTTGTAGGCATATGCAGAGAAGAATTTTAGCTTTCACAGTGCACTTTGGATTCCAGCAGTCAATTTTTAAAAATTGGATCTACTTAGTTGAATGGAATGTCAAACAATAATTAATCAAGATGGTAGTGCAAATCTACAAGCTACACACATTTTCACTGATAAGGTCATATAATTACAAGATTACATTTTGTATAGACTTTACCAGAACGATAGTGACTTCAAGGGTTAATTTTCATTCAGTACCACAGACATTTTTTGCTGCTTCTAAAAATGCCTGATTCATTCTTTTCTACTTTTAAGTTTCCCAAATGCCAAATTAACATTGTTGGCTGTCTTGTCCCTGTGCCGACTGATGGCTTTCTACTGCATGTGTTTTTTGCTGTGCTTTAATGCTTTCCTTGGTATGCTTGGTACCTGCGTGGGACACACCAGAACTCCTGGGGAGTTGATGCTCACAGCAGTGGCCCTCAGCTCATGAAGCATGGTAGTTGGAGAATAAATACTGGCTTCCTCATCCTTTTGGTGATCAAGGGCTGAAGAGGGATCTTTTCACTCAGAGGTTCCCAGTGGAATTGAGACTCAGTCACCCACAGGGATTTCCTGCATATTATCTTACTCTGTATTAACTTCCTTCCATTTCCTGTCTCTCTTTACCACTCTATTGCTGGTTATTGGGATCAACTCCCTAATAAACCACTTACACTCACTCAAATCCTTATCTTATGGTCTATTTCCAGGATAACTAAATTTAAATCACTGTTTTTGATTGGTTACTTTTGAGAATGCTCAATACATTATAGTCAAGATCTACTGAATTAAATCTTCATTTTCAATTAATAGCATTGATTCAAAATAGCTAGATATAAGTTATGATTTGCCAGATTCATCTCTTCAAAGGGTTCTTTTTTTGGAGCTCTTTTATTGTACGATATAAATTAATCCTAATGTAGCTTGTTACTTTGCAGCTCCAGATGTTAGGCTGATTAGGAGCTCTGCATATTCATGCCTTTACTCTCTTTTGGACAAAATAAATGATGAATTTGATTCACTCCTCTGCTATTGAAGCCCTTAAACATAAGAGCTGCAACACAAACACATACGCGCGCGTGCACACGCACACACACATGCATGTACACACACATAACGGATCTAGAGGAACACTCGATAGCCTTTTATAGAGTTAATTGAAGACTCTGTTCTATTTTTGAAAATGTGTATACATCAACTTGTAAATGAGTGGACAAATGGTGTTTCTAATGTCTAATTCACACAATTTAAGCCATAAGCTTCAGGCAGACCAGATTCTCTTGATTGGTCCTCTAAAGGTTAGCAAAGGGTATAACTCAGATGTGCATAAATTAATTTATATGACTTATCAACAACTCCCATTTCCACTCAGTAGCAAATACCAAACAGCACTCAACACAAAATAGCCCATTTAAGATTACTCAGTCTTCTTCAGTGTAAAATAGTTTAGTGGGGAGTGGGGAGGTGCCTAGTCCTTCCCTTCATTCTATTTCTTCCCTTCTCCTTGAGTGCCTTTTGATACAAGGCAAAGTTCAGGTAATATTGTGATGGCAAGAGAAGTGTCTGGACCTCATGTCGGTTCTCACTGACTTTGGATTGGAGTGTGGCAGGTTGGTGTCTGCTTGAATGGCTCACCTCTGAGACTCAGTGTTTTTCCATCTGCTTTCTAACTGCTTTCCACTCCATTTCTTCTCCCCTCAACCCTCTGAAAAAAAGTTTGCTTTTTATTTCTTAGCTACCTGGTAAATGTCCCCAACTCCCAACTCCCGATAACTCTTTAGGTCTGAATCTCTGCTGTGCCGCTTGGAGGCAAGGGTGTGGGTGCCACATGGAGGCAGGGATGTGAGTACCACCCCTGCCTTAACATGCCACATTATTGTGGCTGCTCTCCTTTGGTCAGCCCAATGGCTCTGAGACATTCTTCAGCTGTAGTTCTGGGAAGAAGTATATTCTCCTACTGCGTGTCATTTCTTCCGTCTTTGCTCCAGGGTAGTGAGAACACCTAACTCCATATCAGGGACCCAAGTAGTGCTACCCTAATTTGATCTTCCCCAGAGTTCTGAAAGTCCTCCCCATATAGCAGGTTTCCTTTCTATTTCTGTGTGTCTGAGCCTTCCTTGATAGCCTTCCTTCTCTGTGTACCAACGCTGAGAGTAAAAATTTAAGCTCTGACATCCACATTTTACTTCTGCAATATAAAAAGAGTTTGGAATTTTGAAAACATATTTCTCCAAGCAAAACTTGGTTCTTAAGACTGTCATCTAGCATGAAGCAGGAATAATTTAATTTTGAAGCTTAAAGTTGAATAATGACTTATTTGTTGTAGGAAATATTCAACAAACCCTGAAGTAATGAATATTACTTAATGGGTGAAGAGTCATGAGCAAGTAGATTTATGATGAATGAAAAATACATTGGTTTAATATTTTCAGAAGTATTATCTCATTAAAAATGTTATTACGAACAGTGTGTCTTAAAATAGACTCTTATTCACATATCCACTGATGAATAACACAAATAAAGCAGAATATGTGAGGCTGGTGATGCTTAACTTTATAGGGTTACATAGATTTTGTGAATAAGAGATGCAAATTTATTTTTGTTTCTGCTAATCTTAGCTTTATTACTGTTGAGCGCATAACACACAAATTCACTCAAGTTTGGCCTTGAAAAATTAAAAAAATGTTATTTTTAAATGAGTCCTACCTGTACCGACAACTATAATCATCACTTTCTAGTTTTGGTCAAAACAAGAGATTGAATCAACAAACAAGGGGGTATAATTTCTAAAATTGCATCTTCCTTAATACGTGTATCTTCACTGGTACACATTCATGTTCATCTAACCTGAAGTGGGTGCTGTTTAAACCAATTTGGCTGTTGCACTCCACAATTATCTCAGCCTGACTCACCGCTCCTGGAGTGACGAATGAGGAAGTCAGAATTGGTCTGCCTCACAGACCAAAGTCTATGGATGGAATCAGGTAATAGATGAGAGGGGTTATGCCACCGTGAATGCCTGCAGTCTGGTTAGGCACATGGAGGTTTGACAAGGAGCTCACGTTTATCAGGCACCTCTTATCTGTCAAATACTTTCAGATGAGTAAGAAGAACAAAATCATATCCTTAAAGACCAAGTATCCTTTTTAACTGAAGGCTGAAAATGTAACTAGAATGGAAGGAGAAGAGAGAGCTATTATTACTTGAGGATTTACTACACAGGTGCCAGGCATACTTTACCTTATTTAATCCTCAGAGCAATCCTATACCAACCTTATTTTATAGATGAGAAAACTGAGACTCATAGAGTTAGTAGACTTTCTCAGTACCACATTGGGTGGTAAGTGGCAGATACTGGGAGTGGAACCCACATCCATTTGGGTCTAAATCTCAGGTCTTTTACACTACACCAAAATGAGTATAAAAAATACATTTACCTTTTTTCACCTGGCTAGTCTGGTGTTCTTTCGTAAGAAGTGAGCTAGTTAAGATGGTTCCTTAGTTCAAAGAAACAGACACCAAGATTATTTGTTGACAGAACATGTAGAGGCCACTGAGACTGGGACCTTAATATCCCAGAATAAAGCTGAGAAGTTGCTGCTAACAACTAATAGAGAAATCTAGAGCCTTTAGCATAAGTGTAAGAATTTGCTTTTTTTTGCATTATTGTGCCATATCTGACAGTTTTTTTATATTTCACATGGTACGTTATCTATTTTGTACTCACTAATAGCCATAATCAGAGCTTATTATGCCTAAATAATTGCCCAGAGCAAACCGTCTTCCTTCCTTCCTTCCTTCCTTCCTTCCTTCCTTCCTTCCTTCCTTCCTTCCTTCCTTCCTTCCTTCCCTCATTTCTCTCTCTCTCTCTCTCTCTCTTTCTCTCTTTCTTTTCCCTGAGATGAAGTCTTGCTCTGTTGCCCAGGCTGGAGTGCAATGGTGTGATCTCAGTTTACTGCAACATCCATCTCCCTGGTTCAGGTGATTCTCCTGCCTCAGCCACCCGAGTAGCTGGGATTACAGGTGTGTGCCACCATGCCTGGCTAATTTTTTTATTTTTAGTAGAGATGGAGTTTCACCATGTTGGCCAGGCTGGTCTCAAATGGGCTGGTCTCGAACTCCTGACCTCATGATCCGCCGTCCTCGGCCTTGAAAGTGCTGGGATTACAGGCGTGAGCCACTGCGCCTGGCTGCAAACCTGTTTTTTTATATTCCTTGGCAGTGCAGTAACTACGGGTATATTTTTAAGAGTACTAACAGAGATGATTTCCATATTTCAGTATTATTTTCAATTTCTAATATATTATAAATCACATTTCAAATCATTAATCCAATAAGCAATTAATGAATCATTAATTCATAAATGGTACATTACCTGATTAAAGCAGAGAAAAGCTGTATACCTTCAGAAATGAATAAAATTTGAATACTTAATTCTTTTGTGGATTAATTTAGACATGTAAACTTAAGAGAATTTTAAAAAGATTTTCCCTCATATTTTCTATTTAGTTTGAAAATTATATATTTAGGCAGATAGGCTTTATGTTAGAAGATTATGGAGCAAGAATAGTAGGTCAAGAAAATGAGAAGAGTAATATAAGAGAAAATAAACTTCACAATTGATCCTACCTCAGACTAAGGAAAAACACCTTATATGCAGGCCACATTATCAGACTTACCTTTACCTCCCCTTTGCCCCCTAAAAACAAGAGAGAAAAATTCAGACAAAATTATAATGCACTCAACTTTTCTTTGACATTCAGAAAGACTTTTATTTAATTTTTAATTTTTTAAGTTTAGTTTTTGTGGGTACATAGTAGTTGTAAACATTTATGGGGCACATGAGATGTTTTGATACAGGCATATGATGTGTAATAATTACCTCATGGAAAACGGGGTATCCATCCTCTCAAGCCGTTATCCTTTGTGTTGCAAACAATCCAATTATACTCTTAGTTATTTTAAAATGTGCAATTAAATTACTATTGACTATAGTCACCCTGTTGTGCCATCAAATCCCTCACCTCCCCCAACACTCTCCTACTACCTTTCCCATACCCTGGTCAGAAAGAGTATTTTAGAATAGTTAATTACACACGTAGTTTGGTAATTTCTCCTCAGCTGATCCCTTTGGCAGACTCTAAAAGGTATGTTTCTTTGTGTAACTTCTATGTCTAGGGTGGCATCTGGAAAAGGAGAATTAAACTTCTGGTTTATAACCTTACTTTGCTGCTTTGCTGTAAAGTATCTTAGCTTTATTTACACCTACCTGCCAAAAAATAAACACTCAGTCCTGATGGCAATAAACCAGAAGGAATCACATATCCAAAGGAGTCTGTCAAGATGGCAAAGTGGAAGAAATGATTGACTATTTTATAGTGATTACCTTATTTTATCATGTATGAGACATCCATACTTTGAATTTAGCTCATTCTGTATTTGCTTTCGATTGTGTATTACTCACGACTGGCACAGTGTCTCTTAAAAAAAAAAAGAAAGAAAATGAAAACAGAAAGAAAACTTAATAGAGTGAAAGAAATTTGCTCATCCTGAGTCCTTTCTTTGCTAGGAAATTTTCCAATCCCTGTGACATAATTGTTTTCAACTATTCACTATAAACAGGCCAGATAAAATAACACAACTTCCCACCCCATAAGAATACAAATATGGCCATTTAACTTCTCCATGGTGTTCTCTAAATAATAGATTTCATTCATAAGCATGCCTGCAATTGAGTTATTCCAAAAAGTAGCTATAGATGTGTTATGATCAGTGTTGGAAAACTAACCTCCGCTCTGCAGAAATACAGACCCCCTGTATTTCTCCTTCAGCAGACTCATAGTACATGCTGCTTTTCTTCATTTCCTATGCTTCATCAGCTTCGCTGTCACACCCTTAAGTGATGTTTTCCCAACCACAAATCTACTCACCTCTGCAGAAACAAGAACTATGTCTCCAACCACCACTCTCTTTTTCATATTGAAATTCTGTGTTTCTACCATTGTGCCTCCAGGTATAACTCACAGGCAGTCATTCTTCAGGTTTGATTCTACTCTCAATTTAATCCCAAGATTTAGGCTATATTTTTACCACTATCAAGAAACAGAACACCGTTATCTGTATCTAGTTATTTTATTTAAAATTTATTTCCATTTCCACTCTTTTTTAACTTGAAAAAATTAACACATAGTATTTGTACATATTTATGGGGTACATGTGGTATTTTGATACATGGATACAATGTGTAATGATCATGTCAGGGTATTTAGGATATTCATCACCCCAAACAGTTATCATTTCTTTATGTTAGAAAGATTTCAAATATCTTCCATTAGTTATTAATAGTTATTTTAGAAATATTCTATAAATACACAATATATTGTTTTTAACTATAGTCACCTTACTCTGCTATCAAACACTAGAACTTATTCCTTCCATATAAGTATACGTTTGTCCATTAACCAACGTTTCTTCACCTCCTGACCCTCACCTTCCCAGTCTCTGGTATCTGTCATTCAACTTCCTCTACCTCCACAAGATATACATTTTTTTAAGTTCCCACATAATAATGATACTCTGCAATATTTGTATTTCTGTGCCTGGTTTATTTCCTCCTGTTCCATCTACATTGCTGCAAATGACAGGATTTTATTCTTTTTATGGCTGAATAGTATTTCATTGTTCATATGTACCACATTTCCTTTATTCATTCATCTATGGATGGACTCTTAGGTTGATTCCATATCTTGGCTGTTGTAAATAGTGCTGCAATAAATATGGAGGTACGGGTGTCTCTTTGATAACACTGATTTCCTTTCCCTTAAGTAAACACCCAGCAGTGGGGTTGCTAGATGGTATGATAGCTCTATTTTTAGTTTTTTGAGAAAACTCCATACTGGTTTCCATAATGGCTGTATTAATTTACATTCCCAACAACAGTGTATGAGTTCCTTTTTGCATCTTCAACAGCATTTGTTATTTTTGTCTTTTTTGATAATAGCCATTATAACTGCATCTCACCCACTCTTAATGAAATTTGTCATATCAATGGAGAATATACTTGAGACATATTAAATTATTTGTTTCCTTTTCTTGCTTAAACTTTTTTTTTTAAAGGGAAGGAACTTAGGGCTAGTTGTTAAATTTAAGAGAAAATATATAGGTTAATTAAAATTTATACAGAGAGTGAGAGAGGCAGAGAGAGAGAGAGAGAGAGAGAGAGGAAGGGAGAACAAGAAATTAATGAATATAGTCAGGATGATAGAATTCTTTGTTTTCTTGCAATCATGAAATTAAGGTCTTCCAAGATCACAGTAGGGGTTTAGTCAAGAATAATTCAGACATGTCAATAAAGATGGAAACTTAGAATGTACTACTCCTGTTGGGATATATATTATAGTAATGAGATTAAAATGAGAAATTATTTACAAATAATATAAATAGTAGTGAAAGGAAGAATTAGTTCCATCAGTTCCTATTGAAAAGATATAGGGAGAAGTTTGAGAGAGGTTTGTGCCAAAAACGATGTGGTGAGCCCATGAATGGAAGAACTTGTGTTTCATAAAGAAGAGTTGACAGTACCTTAAAGCCAATTAAGGTAAATTTTTAAGAGTTCTAACCTTCTCTTGACCCACTGATTTTGGCTGAAGTCTATGTAAGTAATATATCATGTAGTTGTTTCCTTTCTGCATTGTTTTCTCTGTGCCACACAGTGGCACCTTCTAAGAGCCTTGGACGGCAGAATGGCTGAAGCTCACTCTGCTGGGGCCCCTGGCTAGCTTCGCAGGGAACTGGAACAACTCTAGCTGTTCGCTGTTTCGTTTGCTGTTCTTTCCTTATTATCGTGGAGGACCAGTATTGCCTAGAACAAGAACAGAACAAACATCTCTTCTTCCTTGGCTATTAGTCGTTTTTATTTTCAGAGGATTACTGGGAAAATTCACCAATCTTCAGGATATTACAAATGGTGTATTTGTAGAAGAGTTTGATCCAATCTGTCCTAATTTAAGAAGCAGCTTTATTTTTCACATTTGAAAGCTACTCAACTCTCATGGTGAATGAATTATTGTTTGTTTTTTGACTACGTACATTTATTTTGATTGTTGGGTCTTTGTGGTTTAATAATTGCTATGTGGCATTGGCTGGAAATAATTTAGTGAATACAACAGGTCGGGAATAAATCAGAATTTTTTTTCTTTCTAATGGGACATAAATGGTTTTGGTTAATAGATGAAAGGTGAAAAGAAAATATTGCAAAACACAAGGTGACATGACAATATGCAAAATCCTGTTTATATGACACATTTTAGGCATCCTTGAATCTAAATCTTCAGAGCAATTTAACTTAAATGATTTGACTTTTATCTAAGGGAATCACCCTATATTAATTCTTTTAGATAGAGAAAGCAGGCACAATACTCCCCAATCATAGAGTACTAGTATTTATATGGAACAAGGTAGATATTCAGAAATATTACTTGAATAAGTGTTGTAGCATACACTGTGGTTAACTGTAGCCAAAAATCAAAAACAATAAAAATTAAATTTGGTAAACTAATGAGTGCACTGAAAGAGAAATTAACTTATTTACAAAATAATTTTTCAATGGAAAGGCTACAATATTCCAGTGTAGACACATCTAATTAACATTACTATCTGTGTTTCTAATCATAAATCAATGACTTTATCTGATCTATGTTAAATTTGCTGAAGAGAGTTGTGACTTCTCTGTAAAACAAGGCCGTCACATTGTTTTTCAGTGTTTGCATACTGTTTCATGAAATTTAAGCAGGGAGGTCACTGCAACTGTTGACAAAATGCCTGGTATCATTAGGTTTGTGATTATTCCCTACCTTCTCACTGTACCCGTAAGATAGTACAACATGGTGGTGATTGCCACTGGGATGCTCCATAGAGGGGATATTCCAGAAATTCTTACTCCTTCACTCCCAACTTGCAGCATCTTGAGAGTTCAGGGAAGGCAGAAACAAGAGAGTTGTCTACATAGGAGGAACAAGATTGCTCCCGCTTAGCAGTAAGCTGAAGGCTCCAGAGTTCTGCCATATTAACTTTCCAGATTTAATCTGGCTGGATGCACTGTGGATTTCTTGAATATTGTTTCAGGCCTTCAGAATAAAGCTACAGATCTTTTCAGTTACCTGACCAGTAAGATTTCTAGTTCAACACATAGCATAGTAGGCTTGGTTCTTCTATTCTCTTGCCTGAAAAGCTTAACATTGTAAGTCAGAGGGGATATCATCATACATTGAAATCTTTGACTTACAGCAGTGGCAATGTGGTCTATGCAATAAAAATCTACAAAGAGTATGCATCTTGAGAGGTTTCTATGCCCCGCCCAGCTAATCAATGCCCTGGATCTGCCATGTATAATCTATGTGACTTCATACCAATTGCTTTTCCTTTCAAATGCTTAATTTTCTAGTTGTATTAGGTAAACAATACTACTACTATACTTCGTTCTTCTCTTTCAATATAGAGTACCTTCAACGTTCTAAGCTCACAATAGTGTACAAAACAGCAGTCTTTCAAGGATCCTATAAACTAGTGAAAGAAAGCAGTAAAGAAAATAGATATGACACAGTGAAAAGTAGTAATTAATGAGTGTTATCAGCTCTTTTCCCTGACTGCTAAAGAGTATTCTGGCTTTGATGCTCAATTCTTAGTTGCCTCCTCTGAATCCTCCAACCCACCCTTAGAAGAAGGCTTTAATATTGCAAGAGTCATTATTTTGACTTTGAAATAAAGAATCAGGAGAATAGAGCAGAATGTGGCAATAAAGGAGTTCACAGAGCAGGGCTAGAGCAGGGGATTTGGGGGAAACTGCCAGTGAGAAAGTAAGGTAAGAGGATAGGAGAAGAGAGTGTTCTTTTTTTTTTTTTTTAACAGAATTAAGGTAGAAATTGTGGAATGATGATAAGCATGCCTCTGTCTTGCCTGAGGTCCCACTAAAAGAGAGTTAGAAGTGAAAGAAAGAGTAGGCTCACAGCATAGTAAGGAGAAATGGAGGGGTATGTACCAGGAACTGAGAGATTTCAACAAATTTCTTGAGGGTAGAAAATGAATGAATGAGAGATTCCTGGTGCCTGAAGAAAAATTGCGATGGAATCACAGTCCATAGTACACTGTGAAGAGTTGGAGAAAACATGTGCCAATCTACAAGGTGGAATACTGAAGAGATTCTGGGGTCAGAAGCAGTAGAAGTGAGATGTGAAGCTGACACCGTGGTGTGTGTATATGTTTGAGTAGGAGTAGACCTGAAGATCCATAGGGGAACAATTTTGTCCTTGCTCCATCTGCCTCCCCAATCTCACGTGCAGAATGATTGGAGCAGTGTTAAGCCTCAGGCAACGGAGAATGAATTCTACTCTAAAGAATTAAAATTGGCCGGGTGTGGTGGCTCACACCTGTAATCCAGCACTTTGGGAGGCCGAGGTGGGTGGATCACAAGGTTAGGAGATCAATACCATCCTGGCTAACACGGTGAAACCCTGTCTCTACTAAAAATACCAAAAATTAACTGGGCATGGTGGCACGTGCCTGTAATCCCAGCTACTCGGGAGACTGAGGCAGGAGAATAGCTTGAACCTGGGAAGCAGAGGTTGCATGCAGTGAGCTGAGATTACACCGCTGTACTCCAGCCTGGGTGACAGAATGAGACTCTGTCTCAAAAAAATAAATAAATAAAATAAATAAATAGAATTACATAACTATGTGTGTAGAGCTCAGACTGCTAAGACTTAGTGCTCCAGAATAAAGCTGTATTCCTTTAGGCTTTCAAAGGGCCTGCCTGATGACAGCTAAAACTCTGAATCTAGTGTTCCAGTGGACACTCAAATTGTTAGAGCTTGTTATAATTCTACTGTGGGTAAAGAGTAAGGGTGAGTAAAAAATATCTTATTAAGCAATAGGAGAAACCCATACTAACTAGTCTCATCCTTGTAGTTCCTCTTTCTTAAATAAAAATGTCTGGCTGGGCCTGGTAGCTCATGCCTGTAATCCCAGCACTTTGAGAGGCCAAGGCAGGCAGATCACGATGTCAAGAGATCGAGACCATCCTGGCCAACATGGTGAAACCCCGTCTCTACTAAAAATACAAAAATTAGCTGGGCGTGGTGGCATGCGCCTGTAGTCGCAGCTACTCAGGCAGGAGAATTGCTTGAACCTGGGAGGCAGAGGTTGCAGTGATCCGAGAATACGCCACTGCACTCCAGCCTGGCAACAGAGTGAGACTCTATCTCAAAACAAACAAACAAACAAGCAAAAACAAACAAACAAAAAGTATACTTGGAGTCATGAGGATAAGGAAGAACTAATTCTTTAAGTTAAAAGAAAAATAACCACAAGAAAAGGGAACCCTTGTACACTGCTAGTGGGAATGTAATTTAGCACAACCACTATGGAGAACAGTTTGAAGGTTCCTCAAAAAACTAAAAATAGAGGTACCATACAATCCAGCAATCCCACTGCTGCGTATATACTGGAAAGAAAGGAAATCAGTCTATCAAAGAGATACACGCACTCCTATGTTTGCTGCAGCACTGTTCACAATAGCCAGGATTTGGAAGCAACCTAAGTGTCCAGCAGCAGGTGAATGGATAAAGGAAATGCGCTACTTATACAAAATGGAGTACTATTCAGCCACAATAAAGAATGAGATTCTGTTATTGGCAACAACTGACATGGAGGTCATTATGGATGAAACTGGAGGTCGTTATGTTAAGTGAAATAAGCCAGGAACAGAAAGACAGACATCACATGTTTTCACTTATTTGTGTGATTTAAAAATAAAAAAAATTGAACTCACAGAGACAGAGAATAGAATAGTTACTAGAGGCTGCAAGGTAGTGGATGTGGGGCAGGAGAGAGGAGGAGATGGCTAATGGGTACCAAAAAACTAGAAAGACTGAATAAGACCTAGTACTTGATAGTATAACAGGGGAAGTTACAGTCAATAATAATTTAATTGTTCATTTAAAAATAACTCAAAGAGTATAGATTGCTTTTTAACACAAAGGATAAATGCTTGAGGGGATGAATACCCAATTTTCCATGATGTGATTATTATGCATTGCATGCCTGTACCAAAATATCTAATGTACCCCATGAATTTATACACCCACTATGTACTCATACACACACAAAAAGAGAAGCTAACCATAGGGAAACAAGAACACTTTAGGGAACAAAGAGAAGATAATTTTAAGGAAATGTTCTCTAAAAGAGATTTGGGAAGAATCAAGGAAAATAAAAATGGAAAAAATAAAGAAAAATAAATGAAGGGAAGAGTTAAAGAAAAAGAAAGATATTTTTGAGATTGTAATAAAATTGTTTAAAAAAATGTACAGCCAAAGAGCCAGAAAACAAAATGTAGATAACTTCTAAGAATATAGAGTAAAACAAACCTAACCTATACATAGAGTGATGTGGTAGTTTACCATGTTAAAAAGTTGGCAAACTCTGATTGGGCAATGGTAAAATGAAAATTAGTTTTTAACTAGTAATTAATGAATACCTACACTCTTTTAATATAGAATCATTTTTGGATGCCAGAATGAGGCTCATACTACACTTTTTCTGATTAGTGGAAAGGTGTTGCCCAGGGCATATTACCTGGGAATGTGGCTATTGCTTTTGGACTTAAATGGAAGTTGGCTTTGAAATAGTGAGAATACGTTATACTGCCAGAGACATGTTAGACTACATATAGCTGGAAACATAACCAATGATGTCTTGACCAAATAGAGGTTTGTCGTTATTTCCACAATCAAGAAGCTTGAACGTGGGTGATTGAGGGTATCAGTTCAGTTGCTCAAAGATGCTACCAAGATTCCCAGGCTATACTCTCCTTCCATTTTTCTATCCAAAGCTATTGCCTTTTTATTCTTGCCCTTGTCATCTCATGGCGATATCCTTATACAAGTATCCCAACAAAAAAGACAGCTCTTGTTTTCCCAGAAGGAACCTCTTAAACTCTCTCTTATATCTCCTTATTCAGAATTGGTCTTGTGCCAATTCCAGACTACTAACTAGCAAAATCAAGTAAAAATTCCATGGCTACCATAGAGTTATTATTATTCATCCTCATGAATTATGGGTGGGACCTCTCTCTCCTGAGACCACTAGTTAATTGTATTCTCTTTGTAGGGAAGAAGGGTCACCTATTGAGTAGGCAACAAGTCAGGTCTGCCACAGGCATATCCTACAAAATGCTTAATTCTTGGACTAGATGTGGAGGGTTTTAGTAAAAAGATAAGTGATTTAAAAAAGGGGAAGCCAGGAAGGACAACAAAATAAGAACTTTAAGAATTTCTAAATAGGAGATGTTGTAATAAAATATGTGTTTAAGTTTAGCTTGCTTATATGTATTTGGAGAACAAAATTCTCATATAGACTAGTTTAATGTGTTCATTTCTCTCTGGCCATGAGTTCCACATGGCTGATAAATTCATGTCAAGGAAGAAGACTATAAAGAAAAGGCAATGTTTGCAATTTCAGGGTCTTCACCTCACCACAGACTTCTGAAATCCTGGGTGGAAGTGATGAGGTTCCATGGAGGCATCTCCTGTTTAGTTTATCTCTAGCATTCCCTCCACTTTTTCCTCAAAGGAATCACAGAAGAATTTGTCTTGTTTGTTTCACCAACATGACTGTGACTTGGAAATCAGCAATTGTACAGAGGTTTTATCTTGCTTCTTGCCTCTCTCCTCTAAGAGAGACAGACATTTATGCCCGACAGACACATGAAGTTGGCCTAATGACAATAGGTTCATTCATTTCCTAAATCACCCTAAAACACTTCAAAAACTAAACAGAATTCTTATTAGTTTGCACAGAGGGCCAATTTTCTTCTTTAAAGTAGTCTGAGTAACCAGAGATGCTGCTGCTGCTACTGCTACTGATTAGGATGACATCACAGAATAGTCCTTACTTTGGAGGAAAAAAAGTCTTAAATTTAGTCAACACTACTCTCTCTGTCTGCCTCTTCTTCACGTTGACATTTATCAAGCTGTGTTTTGCACAATGGTCATAATTTTTAGACTAAAATTAGGTTTGTAAGCAAGAATATGAATGAGATTTCTGAGGATTTTAAAGCCACTTTCTGTTCCATTTTAACTGAATATCAAGCACTTTGGCTGGAATTACAGAAGGTGAAAAAAAGAAAACAAAGGCTGCCACTGGAACTTTACCAGGACCATAAATTGGTGGAAAAAATATATATGTTTAAGTGAACAAAAATTGTTAAATTTTGGATTCCTGTTTAATATACATAATTATTTCATGACTTTATTAATTTACATAAAAGAATGAGCAGGGAAACACAATTTTAGTTACAGTTGTAGCATTGGTGCCTGAACAAGAGAGGACAAGGAATGTACTGGAGTTGGCCTAGATTGTGGTGCTTGAACTTTAGGTTGCATTAGTATCATCTAGAGGACTCGTTAAAACCCAGATTGCTGGGGCCACTGCCTCAAGTTTATATTCCAATGAGTCTGGGCTGGGACCTAAGAATCTGCATTTTGACAAGTTTTCAGGTGTTGCTGATGCTGCTTGTCCAGGATCTGTACGTTGGGAACCACTGGCTGAAAGTAAAGAGTGGTATGATTGCATGACAGCAGAGCAAAACATGACCCCAATTTTAAGTTTGTTCTTTCCCTGCTCATTCACATGTCATTCACTCTGAGCTCCTTGAGGCCAGAACCAATGTGTCACTGTCCATTTTTCACCAGTGTTTACTAGAGTACCTGGCACATAGTAGACAGTATATATTTACTGGAATATTGACACCGTTTGTTGACACCCTCTGTTGGCTCCATGGATGCCTGATTAGTATTCTCCAAACATTTCTGTTCAAGACACTTTGTCAATACAAAAATTCTTCAAGATCCAAATCAAAAAGATGTCTCAGGGGACCATGTCTTGTTGCAAGGATCATGTTATGCTTTCTCTGGTTTTGGGACAAATGATCATTGTTGTGGTTGAAGAGAAACAAAATACAACTAATAAGAAATTGCTTGAGTTTAGATAAAAATAATATTTGTAACTCCCAAAAACAATGGCACATGAATATCCCAATTATTTTCATAAGTTATAATGAGCAGTAATCATTTAAACTTCTAAATTTCAAGCAACTTCATTCTAGTGTATTTATTCATTTGTTCAGTTGGCATTTATTAAACTGTTTCCAGATGGGTTATTCCTCCCTTATTCTTCTTTGGGACCAGATAACATCTCTATCATAGCCCTTCACACACATTTTTGAAAAAGAATGCTTTTCCATGTCTATTTCTCATAGTTGTCATGTAGGCGCCTTAGGTCTACATCTAAGGACTATCTGTCTAGATTGGGCTTGGCATTGAAAATACAAAAAATACGTATCGCAGGGTCATTTCCATAGAAAACTTTTCAGTTGAGAAGATGAGACAAGAGTGTACATCAATGTACTCATTTAGAACCACAAACACTTGTAATAGTCTATCGAGTTTATTACTACTTCATTAGAAATTTCAAACTATTTGGAAAAAATATGTTAATCATACTGCAGGCAAGGACTGAGTGTCTCATGCAATCTTGTAAAATGCCCCATTCATAGTAAATGCTCAGTGAGTCACTGCTGAATGTAATGATACAATTGAACAATCATACAGAAGGCTTCTGAGGGCAGGGACCATATTATACTCATACGTACATCCTTTGCAACTTGCACTCCGCCTTGCATCTAGTTAGGCAGTCGGTATACCTGCGAGTTCTCAGGAGTGTTAACTTACTCAACTCCAAGGTGTTTTAGCTTTATAAATAATTCATTACTTTAAGAAAAATTCCTGGATTATAATCCTAAAATCAAAAGCTCTGCTCTGAGGTCTGGAAACTGTAGTACTGAATTTAAAACAGTAACAGAAAAACTAAATAGGGAGGTTATAGTCTAAGCTGATATTAAAATAAGATGTGTTAAAATAAAATTATTGCTGAATAAGGGTACCAAGAATTCTAGCAGGTCAAATACTGTTCCCGTGAATTATAGATGCTCTTGCCTGTAAAATGATCCCATGAATCTGCTGGGCCACTGTGCTAAACCCGGTCTTTCACTGAAAAAAATGGGCCTTCTTATGCAGGAAAAAAATAGAAGGATTATATGGAAATAAGCATAAAGGCAGGGACTTACTTTTCTCTCCTAACAACCAGAGGATTTGTGGATGCTTAACATAAACTACTGAAATGTTCAGTGGGTAATGTCTCTTGAAGAATTATTCTCTACAGCCATGGTTCATTAGTTTTGGCAGCATTCTATTCTCTGTTTAAGTTCAAGACAGGCTGGTGTGCAAGGAATGGTGATATTGAGGAATGTTTAAAAAAATTCTCCCTCAAACTGCAAAATTACGGGAAAAATGTATTTCATAGATACATGCAAGTAACTGAAAATGTACTGATGTGCTAACACAAAAAACTCCTAAAATAAAATAAATGTGTTATATTCTTCATCTCACCATGGAGCCAAGATCATATAAAATTTGGTATTTATAAATCATGACCTTGAAAGAAGAATCAACTGTCCTTGCTGATTTAATTTGCTTTATTTTCTGGCACTTACTGGTGGAGACACAGATGGGCTGGTAACACAGTGTTGTTGGACTTTCTCCTTTGTTCAGCTAAAAGCCGGGTTCTTGTCACACGGCCATGAGAGATTAGGCTTGCAGACACTTTGAAGGGTGAGAAAAATGGAATTTATTGGGCAAAAAGGAAAAAAGGGAAACAGGGTCCTCTCAGCAGGGAGAGTCCTGCTAGTATAGGCTTCCTGCCTCACAAATTGAATTCCAGGTTCCATCCCAGAACAGGAGAGGCCAGGCTCCTCCCCTCTGCAAATGGTGCGAACTTCCCTAGGCTCCACCCCAGTGCGCGTTCTCTCAGTGTACCGGCAGGTTGGAGGTTCTCTGGTGACCGTTTTATACTTGGCTGTCTCAACAGCCTGATTCTATAGGCTGGCATTTGGGACCTCTTTTGATTCGTGCCACTGATTTTGTATGATTTTATATAGTTTGCCCCATTAAATTTCTGAAAGTGTGGTCTCTCAGTGTTAATACTTTCAGGGTGTGAATACTCTGGGATAAATGCAAAGGAGCCATTTATGTTTGGTGAAAAGAAAGAAAGTAGGAACTTTGGATACTTGGACTACGCAATCAATTATAAGTTCCTAATGATATTAATTCTGACCTCATTCTTTCCTTCCTTCCTTTTTTCTTCCTTTCTTTTTGATAGCGCCTCACTCTGTCATGCAGGCTGGAGTGCAGCAATGTGATCATAGTTCACTGCAAGCTCCAAGTCATGGGCTTAAGTGATCCTCTTGCCTCAAGCCTCTGGAGTAGCTAGGACTACAGGTGTTCACCATGTAGTTTCGCTCTGTTGCCCAGGCTGGTCTCAAATTCCTGTACTGGAGTGGTTTGGCCTCCCAAAGTGCTGGGATTACCTGTATCAGCCACTGTGCCCAACTATTTTGTGCATTTTCCATCACATGATACTCTCTCCTTCATTCTGAAGCAAACCTAATGATGATATTGTTTAATGAATAAGCTTTGTATACATATATCCTGTATAATAACTATTATATAGAGTAATGCCATGGACTCTTTTCTATAATCATCTCAATATACATATATATTTTATTATACTTTAAGTTCTGGGGTACATGTGCAGAACATGCAGTTTTGTTACATAGGTATACACATACCATGGTTTGCTGTACCCATCAACCTGTCACCTACATTAGGTATTTCTCCTAATGTTATCTCTCCCCTATTCCTCCACCCCCTGACAGGCCCCAGTGTGTGATGTTCCCCTCCCTATGTCCATGTGTTCTCATTGTTCAACTCCCACTTATGAGTGAGTACATACGGTGTTTGGTTTTCTGTTCTTGTGATAGTTTGCTGAGAATGATGGCTTCCAGCTTAATCCATGTCCCTGCAAAGGACATGAACTCATCCTTTTTTATGGCTGCATAGTATTCTATGGTATGTATGTGCCACATTTTCTTTATCAAGTCTATCATTGATGGGCATTTGGGTTGGTTCCAAGTCTTTGCTATTGTGAATAGTGCTGCAATAAGCATATGTGTGCATGTGTCTTTGCAGTGGAATAATTTATAATCTTTGAGTATATACCCAGTAGTGAGTAATCTTTTGGGTATACTACCCAGTAGTAGTGGTTCTTTGAAACCAATGAGAATGAAGACACAACGTACCAGAATCTCTGGGACACATTTAAAGCAGTGTGTAGAGGGAAATTTATAGCACTAAATGCCCACAAGAGAAAGCAGGAAAAATCTAAAATTGACACCCTAACATCAAAATTAAAAGAACTAGAGAAGCAATGGCAACAATTCATCTCAATATTTTTGTCCATTTAAAAATCCACAGCTTGTCTTAATTTAAAAATATATTGCATGGAGGAATTTTCACAACATAAGGGGTATAGACACTCATAAGGTATAACCGTTATTGCAGGTGACTTTAAATCCATATGAGTAACAAAAATTGATAGCAGTTTGAATAAATAGTATACCATAAAATAGAAAATATGAAGTATTATCCAAATGCGTGTGAATTTATTTTAATAAAATACAAATAATTTTAAACATAACTTCTGGTCATATATTTTGTTATTTATGCACATTAAAAGTATAACTTTTCTATTATGTGGAAGCTTGAAGAACATTTTTTTTGTTAAGAGGATTTAATCACACTCTGAAATGCTATATACCATGGGGTAGGGTAGGTTTGTCAGAAATAAATATGCATTCTTGCTACCATTCCCACCTCCCACACCCATAGCAGATGTTGCTTCTTTTTCTGGTAAGCTCAGACTCAGCTTCAGAATCCTTTTCTATACGTGCTCCAGGTGGCCATTATCAACTGATTGATGATGGCATTAAAATCCAAACTTTGTGCATGTTGGTTCAAGGTTTTATAACTTCTTAAGGCTCAAGCCCAGCACCTGAGATCTTAAAGATGTACCTATAAACTCAGACCCCAAAGCAAAATAGATAAATTTTTAAAGCACACAGATTTCTCTTTCCTTAAAAATTTAAAAACCACGTGGAATAATTTACAATAAAGGGAAGCAAATTTGGCATAGTTTTACTTTTTCTGTCCAACTTGGAACTATTAGTTCACTTGCCACTCAACCTGGACTCAACTCACTGATATTTTCTTGATAATTTTCAACAACTACAAAGTCAGCACATTGACCTGAAGTAGGAAGAAATGAAAGTAACATTGAGTGTTTTCTATTTGTCAGAGAGCTATGTTTTAAAACGTTTTATCTTTTTTCCTCACAACAACTTTTCTAGGGAGGAATAATACATCTCAATTTTACTGTTGAGGAAATTGAGACCCTCGAAGATTAACTTACTTCCTCAAGTCGTGCAGTCTTTAGCTGGCACAGCCAAAATCCAAACAAATTTATAACTGCCTGGAAGGACCATGGTTGTTTTATGAAACTTTAAAGGTTTTATTTGTCCATTTGCTTGTACTTTGTATGTTTCCTAAATTGAGTTAGCAGATTCTGACTAAAGTAGATCTCTAGATTAGAACATCTGAATTGGTCCTACCAGTTCCTTCAGATCTTATCAGAAAGCAAGAAGTTAAACTCTCCATTGTTGTAAAAAAAAAAAAAAATAAATAAAATAAACATAATGCCAGGTAAAATAAAAATAATGCTCAACATAGGGTACTTTGTTTTCAAAGATTGTTCGACTAGTTTTGCTTTATATAATTCTATTTAAAGCTTAGAACTATCATGTATGCAAAATTACCACCTAGGAGAATTGACACATTTACCATGTTGAGGTTTCTGATACATGGTCATTCACAGTCTTCTTTCTACTTAGGTCTTTACTGATTTCTCTTAGTAATATTTTATGGTTTTTTATACAAAGGGTTTGTATATTTGTTGTTAAATTTATTTCTAGATACTTAAATCTTTAAATGCTATTATAGTATATCTTTTACATTTTTATTTTCTAATTGTTTTTAATTGTTCAAAAATTAATGTTTTTATATCAGCTCTGTATCCAGCATGCTTGCTGAGTTCACTTATTAATTTCAGATTGTAAATTCTATTTAGATTCTCTACATAGAGAATCCTATAATTTGTGAATTATGACATGGTTACTTCTTTTCAAACCCTTCTGTTTCTTTTTTTTTCTGGTACATGTCATAACTTAGGACCTCTAGTACTGAAAAAATTTTATTACAACTTGACAATTTATAATTATATATTTATAGAATACAAAGTGATATGATTTATGAACACAATGTGGAATAATTAAGATAACATATCAATTTCCTCAAATACTTATCTTTTTTTTGTGATGAGAACATTTGAAATGTACTGTCCTAGCAATTTTGAAATATACAATAAAACATGCTGTGCAATAGATCTCAGAAAAACTCATTTCTTTCTCCACCAAGACCTTATACCCATTGACTAACATCTCCCCATCATCCTCAACCCTGTAACTAACATTCTACATTGCTTGTAATATCCAATATTTTATATTCCACGTGTAAGTGAAAACATGTAGCATTTGTCTTTTTGTGCTTGGCTTATTTCATCTGGAAAAATCTTCCTTAGTTCCATCCATGTTGTCACAAGTGAAAGAGAATTTTCCATCTTTTTAAGAGTTTCAGGCTTTATCCATTTATCTGATGATGGGCACTTAGGTGGCTATTGTGAATAATGCTGTGATGAGCATGAGAGTGCAGACATCTCTTTGACATACTGATTTTAAATCTTTTCGTAGATACCCAGAAGTGGGATTGCTGGATCATATGATAATTCTATTTTTAACTTTTTGCAGAACCTCCATACAGTTTTCCACAATGGCTGTCCTAATTTACATTCTCACCAATAGTGTACAGGGTTCCCATTTCTCCACATCCTCACCAACACTTATTGTTCATATTTTTGATAACAGCCATTCTGACAGGTGTGAAGTGATATCTTATTATGGTTTTAATTTGCATTCCCTAATGATTAGTGACATTGATAATTTTTTTCATGTATCTATTGGTCATTTATATGTTTTCTTTTGAAAAATGTCTACTCAGGTCTTATACCCGTTTTTTAAATTGGGTTGTCTTATTCCTATTGAGTTGAGTTCCTTATACATTTTGGATCTTAACACATTACCAGATGTATATGTATGGCTTGTAAATATTTTCTCCCAACCCATATGTTGTCTCTTCACACAGTTAATTGTTTCCTTTGCTGTGAAGAACCTTTTTAGTTTGATGTAATCCCATTTGTCTATTTTTGCTATTATTGTCTGAGCTTTTGGGGTCAAATTAAAAAAAAAATCATTGCCAAGACTAATGTTGTATAGTTTTCCCCCCTGTTTTATTATGTTTCAAGACTTATGTTTAAGTCTTCAATCCATTTTGAGTTGATTTATTTTTGTAAATGGTATGAAATGTGTCCAATTTCGTTCTTTTGCTTGTGGATATCCAGTTTTCCCACTACCATCTCTTGAAGAGAGTGTCTTTTTCCATTGTATATTATTGGCAGCTTTGTTGAAAATCAATTTACTGTACATGCGTGGATTTTTTCTGGGCTTTCTGTTCTGTTCCATTGGGGGATATGTCTATTTTAATGCAAGAATCATGCTGTTTTAATTATTATAGTTTTGTGGCATAGTTTGAAATCAGGTAGTGTGATGATGCCAAGCTTTGTTCTTTTTGCTCGTGATTGCCTTGGTGTTTTTGTGGTTTCATTTAAATTTTAGAATTTTGTTTTATTTCTGTGAAATATGACATTGAGATTTTGATAGATTTTGCATTAAGTCTGTAGGTCATTTTGGGTAGTATGAACATTTTAAGGATATTAATTCATCCAATCCATGAACACAAAGTATCTTTCCATTAATTTGTGTCTTCAGATTTTTTCATAAATATTTAATAGCTTTCAGTGTACAAGTCTTTCATCTCCTTGGTTAAATTTATTCCTAAGTATCTTGTGGTTTTTGTTGTTAGTATTCAGAAAAACTACATCTTGATCTTATTTCCATGTTTAGAGAGAAAACTTTCTAATATTTCACCATTATTGTTCCCTGTAGACTTTATGTTGATACCCTTTGTTAGCTTAACAAAATTCACATTTTACTGTTTGTGAAGAGGTTTAAAATCCTTTTGGTCATAAATGGGTGTTAAATTTTATAAATGCCTTTCTAATATCTGTTAAATTGATCATATGGGTTTTTTTGTTGTTACCTTAATGTGATAAATTGCATTGGCTGATTTTTTTTTTCATATCAAACCAAACCATTTGTAGAATAAACCATGCTTAGTTGTGATATACTATTATTTTTATTTGTTGTTAAGTTTGATGTCCTTTTTTTTCTTTTAAATTTTCACACTTGTGTTCTCAAAATACATGAACTTTGCCTTTCCTTTATTATAGTGTTCTTGCCAGGTTTTTGTACAAGATTACCCTCATCTCATGCAATTAGTCAGGAAGTAGTTTTTTCTTTTTTGTTCCCTGAAGAGCTTCTGTAAGATTGTTGTTATTATTTTTAAACATTTGGAAAATGTTACCAGTGAATTTTAGCCACCATTAGTAGAGGTTTCATTGTAAAAAGTCTTTTTTTAAAATTGCATATTAAACTTTCTAAATATATACAAGACAGTTTGGGTTTTCTGTATCTTCTTGTGTAGGGTTTGCTAAATTGTAATAGTTAAACAATTTGCCCATTTTCGTGTGAATTTCTATACTTGGTAGATAAAGTTGTTCAGAATATTTTATAGCCTTTTTAATATTTACAGCATTTCTAGTAATGTCTTCTTTCTTATTCCTGATACTGGTAATCTGTATGTTCTCTTGCTTTCTTTTAAACAATAATACCGTACTAGTAATTTATCAATTATTAGTCTTTTTCAAAACACAACTTGTGGCTTTGCTGATTTTTTTCTGTTTACATTTATTTTCCATTTTATTAATTTCTGCCCTTATCATTATTTCCTTTCTTTTAATTTCTTTGAGTAATAGTCACATTTCATTTCAAACTCCTTGTGATGGCTACTTAAATCAATATTTTAAAGGCTTTTTCTCCTTGTACATTTGGTGCTATTTTTTTTCTTGTAAGCAGAAGACCAACAAAGTAATATGACATGTTTTTCTCAACATTCAGTTCATAGTATTTTCTAATTTTTATTATGGTTTCTCCTTTGACTTAATGATAATTTAGGAGTGTGTTCCAGAAGTATTTTGAAGTATGTTTGCAGACGTATTTAGAAGATTTTTAGGGTTCTTTTGTTATTAATTATAGTTTAATTTCATGGTGGTCAGAAAAATACTTTAAATTATTTCAACTATTTAAAATTATTATGACCTTTTCCCTGTGGTCCAGCACATTGTCAATAATGGTAAGCTTTTAAAATGCAGTTGAAAAGAATGTGTATTCTGTTACTGTCAATGTAGTGTTTCCTATATGTTAATTAGGTCGTTTGTTAATCCCATTATTCAGACTGATTTTATCTTCACTGATTTTTTTTGTTCTATTGCTTTGTGAGAAAATTGTGTTAAAATTTTCTATTAAGTGTGTGTATTTGTCCATTTTTGCTTTTAGTTCTATGAAATTTTAATATAGTACAATTCACTTCACATATTTTGCAATTTAGAATTGTTATATCTTTCTGGTATTTTGACCCTTTTGTCATTTTGACATGTCTTTTTTGACTCTAGAAATGTCTTTTGCTTCTGTATTTTTAGAAGTGCTGCAAGAACTTTTCTTTTTTTTAAGTTAGTGTTTGTGTTGCATATATTTCTGCCTTCTTTAGTTTTCAGCTTTTTTGTTCATGTTTTAAAGTAACACACAATTGTTTTTAGTGTGGTCTGAAAATCTCTGTCTTTTGAATCAGAACATCTAGATCATTTACAATTGAGGTAATTACTGATATTTTTGGGCATATGTCTACTGTCCAACACTTTGATTTCTATTTGTTCCACCTTTATATGTTCTTCTTTTTCACTCTTTTTAAACTTTGTTTTTATTACATATTATTTTTATTTCCATTCCCTCCACCTCATTATGCATTCTGTTACTACTTTCTTTTGCTTTGATTTTATTCTTTTTCTTTTTTTACATTAGAGGTTACAAGATGAATCCTTAACTTTGTTTAGAGTTTAATGTAAATGAATACTTTTACCACTTCCTAGATAATGCTAAAACCTCAGATCTTTCTATCACCATTTACCTGTACTGTCTTTTAAAATTACTTTGTTGGGGCTGGGCGTGGTGGCTCATGCCTGTAATCACAGCACTTTTGGAGGTCGAGTGGGGCGGATCTCCTGAGGTCAGGAGTTTGAGACCAGCCTGGCCAACATGGTGAAACCAAGTCTCTACTAAAAATACAAAATTATCTGGGCTTGGTGGTGCACACCTACAATCCCAATCACTCAGGAGGCAGAGGTAGGAGAATTGTTTGAACCTGGAAAGCAGAGGTTGCAGTGATCTAAGATTATGCCACTGCACTCCAGCCTGGGTGACAGAGTGAGTCTCTGTCTCAAAAACAAAAAAAATATTAACTTGAATTTTAGTTGTATATGTACTTTAAATACCACCAAAATTATTACTATTTTGTATGATCAGTATTCATTAAGATTTATGCACATTTTTACCTCTTCTGTTTGTCATTCTTTTCTATAATTTAACATTTTATACTGGATCAGGACCATTTTCTATTATTATTCTGCTGAAAAAACTCCCTTCAGTATTTTTAAAGTGCATTTATACTCTTATCTTGACAAATTCTCTATTTTTTTCTGTCAAGAAATGTCTTTATTTTGCCTTCCCTTTTAAAGGATATTATTGTGGCAGTTTATTCTCTTTCAGTACTGTAGGGAAATCATGCCACTATCCTGTGGCTTCCCTCATTTCTATTGAAGAAAATATGTCTTTTATTCAGTGGCTGATTTGAATATTGACTATTTCTGGTGTTCAATAGTTTTATTTTGATGTTCCTAAGTGCATTTTGTTGTTGTTGTTGGTACATGATCTTATGTGTGAGATCATACTGATTCTTCAATCTGTAACTTGACATCTATTAGCAGTTTAGGAAAAATCACAGCCTGTGTCTCTTCATACATGCTTTTGCAGCATTCTCTCTCTTTCTCCCATCTAGATTCCAGTTCATGAGAATTAAAAGTTTGTATTGTATTCCATATGTCATTTATGCTTGATTTTATATCAGTTTTAAATTTTATGCTTCAGTTTTTGTATTTTCTACTGACCTATCTTCCAGATTGCAGAGTCTCTTCAGTTGAGTTCTGTCTTCTGTTAAACTTATTAAATTGATTTAAAAAATTTTAGTTATTATATTTTTCTGCTCTGCAATTTCCATTTGAAACTCTTTATCATGTCATTTATTTTTTTGAATACATTAATTATCACAGTTATCTTAAAGTCAATAACAAATAACTTCAATATTTGGGTCAACTGTGTATCGAGTTCTATTATCATTTTTTTTCCTCAGTCCTGCTTCTTGAATTTTAGAGGCTCTGGATGATTTTTTTTTTTTTAATCCCACTGAGAAGATTCTTCCAACTTGTGCTGGTAGCAGAGGGACAGGTTATCTCAACTCAATGAGAACTTGAGCCAACTTAATATTTTTTTGCAATTTTTATATGAACTTCCTTTTTCTTCTTTGACTCCTAGGATGAAGCCCTTCAAGACTCCAACTAAGATCCTAAGGTATTTTCCAGGCACCTTTTCCTCAATAAGCCCTGAACTGCAATTTTTTATCTCCAATACCCTGGGAATGTCAAAACCTCCATTGTAGTTTTTAGCTGTTTATTGGTTCTGGTTGATAGCCATATTAGTATGTTTTCATGTTGCTGATAAAGACATACTGAAACTGGGAACAAAAAGAGGTTTGGTTGGACTTAAAGTTTCACATGGCTGGGGAGGCCTCAGGATCATGGCAGGAGGTAAAAGGCACTTCTTACCTGGCAGCGGGAGGAGAAAAATGAGGAAGAAGCAAAAGCAGAAATCCCTAATAAACGCCTCAGATCTTTTGAGACTTATTCACTGTCATGAGAATAGCACGGGACAGACGGGCTCTCATGATTCAGTTAATTCCCTTGGGTCCCTCCCACAACATGTGGGAACTCTGGGAGATACAATTCAAGTTGAGATTTGGGTGGGGACAGAGCCAAACCATATCATTCTGCCCCTGGCCCCTCCAAATCTCATATACTCACATTTCAAAACCAATCATGCCTTCCTAACAGTCAAAAGTCTTAACTTATTTCAGCATTAACCCAAAAATCCACAGTTCAAAGTCTTATCCAAGACAAGGAAAGTCCCTTCTGCCTACAAGCCTGTAAAATCAAAAGCAAGCTAGTTACTTCCTAGATACAATAAGGGTACAGGTATTGGGTAAATACAGCCATTCTGAATGGGAGTAATTGGCCAAAAGAAAGGAGTTACAGGGCCCATGCACGTTCCAAATCCAGTGGGGCAGTCAAATTTTAAAGCTCCAAAATGGTCTCCTTGACTCCAGATCTCACATCTGGGTCATACTGACCCAGATGGTCTTGGGCAGCTCCACCCCTGTGGCTTTGCAGGGTACAGCCTCCCTCATGGCTGCTTTCACGGGCTGGCCTTGAGTGTCGGTGGCTTTTCCAGGCACAAGGTGCAAGCTGTTGGTTGATCTACCATTCTGGGGTCTGGAGGATGGTGGCACTCTGCTCACAGCTCCATTAGGTAGTGTCCCAGTAGGGACTCTGTGTGGGGGCTCGACCCCACATTTCCTTTCTGTACTGTCCTAGCAGAAGTTCTCCATGAGGGCCCCACCCCTGTAGCAAACTTTTGCTTGGGCATCCAGGCATTTCCATACACCTTCTGAAATCTAGGCAGAGGTTCCCAAACCTCAATTCTTGACTTCTGTGTACCTACAGGCTCAATACTATGTGGAAGCTGCCAAGGCTTGGGGCTTTCACCCTCTGAAGCCACAGCCTGAGCTCTATGTTGGCCCCGTTCAGCCATGGCTGGAGCTGCTGGGACACAGACCACCAAGTCTCTAGGCTGCACACAGCATGGAACCCTGGGCCTGGCCCATGAAACCACTTTTTCCTCCTGGGCCTCCAGCCCTGTGATGGGAGGGGCTGCTGTGAAGGTCTCTGACATGGCCTGGAGACATTTTCCCCATCGTCTTGTGGATTAATATTAGGTTCCTTGCTATTTACACAAACTTCTGCAGCTGGCTTGAATTTCTTCTCAAAAAATGAGTTTTTCTTTCCTACTGCATTGTCAGGCTGCAAATTTTCTGAACTTTTATGCTCTGTTTCCCTTTTAAAATCAAATGCTTTTAACAGCACCCAAGTCACCTTTCGAATGCTTTGCTACTTAGAAATTTCTTCCTCCAGATACCCTAAGTTATCTCTTTCAACTTCAAAGTTCCACAGATCCCTAGGGCAGGGGCAAAATGCTGCCAGTCTCTGCTAAAACATAAGAAGAGTCACCTTTGCTCCAGTTCCCAACAAGTTCCTCATCTCCATCTGAGACCACCTGTGCCTGGACCTTATTATTCATATCACTATCAGCATTTTTGTCAAAGTCATTCAACACGTTTCTAGGAGGTTCCAAACTTTCCCACATTTTCCCGTCTTCTTCTGAGCCCTCCAAACGATTCGAACCTCTGCCTGTTACCCAGTTCCAAAGTCGCTTCCGCATTTTTAGGTATCTTTTCAGTACCACCCCACTCTACTGGTACCAATTTACTGTGTTAGTCCATTTTCATGCTGCTGATAAGACATACCTGAGACTGGGAAGAAAAAGACGTGTACTTGGATTTACAGTTCCACATGGCTGGGGAGGCCTCAGAATCATGGCGGGGGTGAAAAGCACTTCTTACATAGAGGCAGCAAGAGAAAAATGAGGAAGAAGCAAAAACAGAAACCCCTAAAAACCCAACAGATCTCGTGAGACTTATTCACTATCTTGAGAATAGCACAGGAAAGTCTGTCCCCCATGCTTCAGTTACTTCCCCCGATCCCTCCCATAACATGTGGGAGGTCTGGGAGATACAATTCAAGTTGAGATTTGAGGGGAGACACAGCCAAACCTTATCAATAGCCTTTTGTACTATGTAGCCTAATCAGCATATACATTAAATGATAACTGGTGTTCAGCATTGGTTTTACTTTTCTGTGTTTTCCTTCTTTCTGGTGGTGCTTGTTTCCTCACATCCTGACTGCCTTAGCAGCCCCAAATCTTAAATCCTTTGTCTGTATCCATATGAATTTACTTAAAACTCTGATAACTTCTTTGCCACTTTTTGTTTTCTAAGTCAGATGCATGTTTCTGAGAATTGGCAAATGCTCTGAGAGTAAAAGTGGCATGAAGAAAATTGTGTTTATATCAATTTGCTTCTCCTGTTTCTGCAATGTAGACCCTCAAGTCCTGGTTGATTCATTATCTCTCTGATTGTTTCAAATAGAGTTTCTTTTTGTATTTTGTCCAGTTTTTCTAATTGTTCTTAATGGAAGCATTGGTCTCCTGCAAGCCACTCTATCAAGCAAAAAGCAGATGTCTGTGTAGTTCCTTTTCATTTTCTATACATGCTTGTTAACCATTGAGGTGTGAAGATTTATTTGTTGCTTAACACTCTGGACCTTAGAACTCCTAAATGTTCTTGTGGGAGTAAGAACCAACAATCCTTTATGGAATTAACCCTATAATGGCAGATTTTCCTGTCTAAGAGTGCCCTTATGGAGGCAAGAAGGGGCAAAAGGAAGGCAAATGTTGCCTCATGATATAGGCAAAAAGGGGAAAGTTTGCTTTTGCAACGTCCTGTCTTTACCTTCTATGCTGCTGTTTCCCAAACTAAGTAACCCAGTGTCATCTCCAAATTTGCCTTCCAGGACATGGCCCTAGTTTTGCTTCTGAGAACATGTGTTAACATTTTGATTTATATAGAGTGTCTTCCAAAATATACCATTTACATGAGTTACAGTGTGAAGGAGGACTCCTGCAGTTAGGCAATGGGGGCAAAGTGCCTTGCGTAGATCATCCACTAGCACAGTGCTCCATACTATGCTCCTTTAGGTAGCTCTTTCTTTTTCTTCCCATGTTCCTGTCATTTACTTCTTGTTTGCAGATTACTCAGAGTTTAAATTATATAGCTAATATATAATGTAAACTTAATAGTTTAGTGTTTTGCTCTTCTCAATTTACTTTTCATTTTTAGAGTTCCACTGATTATTAAAAAGTTTCCAAGTAATGACTTTCACATTTTCAGAATGTTTTCTGCACACTTACGGGAAAAAATAGAGGAGTTAGTTTGAATTTGGATGGTGAATATGTAATCATATTGGCAATCAATCACATCACATGTGTCTAAGAATTAGCAAGAAGATGGGTAAATTAAGTGTTTCATAGTTCAGCAAATTTTATTTATTTCTCTTAGGTTCTTAAATGGTCCAAGTCCCATATTCAGTTGTATTTGAATTTGGGAATTTTCAAGTATGTATGATAATATTTAGATTAAATCATATTTGTATTGTATTGGGCATAATAAAATATCTTTATTTTAAATATTTTGCAGCACATTTTTCAATGTTTGTGATATATTAAATTATTCCAGTCAAATTTTGAACCACTTGTCCTTCTATATCCCAGTACTTAATTATTCAGTGTCAGAAATTCAATTTAATTACTGTACAAGGTAAAATTGAATTGCATACCTCATGAAGAGCCTATTATGAATGTCTTATTGCATTGAAAAAAAAAAGAATAACCTTGTAATAAATTTTGATGGCTTCCATGAAGAAACGTTTAGAATGATTACAAAATAACAGTTGCATACCACGTGCATACTTTATCTGGCTCTTTATATGAATGACAAAGAAGGGCCGGGCGCGGTGGCTCAAGCCTGTAATCCCAGCACTTTGGGAGGCCGAGACGGGCGGATCACTAGGTCAGGAGATCGAGACCATCCTGGCTAACACGGTGAAACCCCGTCTCTACTAAAAAATACAAAAACTAGCCGGGCGAGGTGGCGGACGCCTGTAGTCCCAGCTACTCGGGAGGCTGAGGCAGGAGAATGGCGTGAACCCGGGAGGCGGAGCTTGCAGTGAGCTGAGATCTGGCCACTGCACTCCAGCCTGGGCGACAGAGCGAGACTCCGTCTCAAAAAACAAAAAACAAAAAAAAAACAAAGAAAAAGAAGAGAAAGCAGTGTCATCAGAAGGATATAGGCACATGTCTTCTGGTTAATTTGGAAATATTATGGGCCTTAATGTGCTAACGTGGGAAGGTGTTGAATATCAGGAGAAAGAGTGCTGAGGTCTACCCCACTTTTCAGAAGGCCAGTTTTCTGCAGAAATGGAATGGGGAGATGTACCCTTTGATGCATACTCTTTTATAAAAATGTTTTAAATGATAAAATAATAGATTCAGAATATTACTTATTAGATGATGTATGTGGCACATGATTTATTACATATAACATAAAGAATTATTATAGCACAGTAAATTGTTGAAAGGTGAAGTATAATGAAGGTCAAGAAATAGAGCTTTGCCTGCCACTCCAGAAGCTTTCCACATTGCCTATCCCTTATTTCATTCATAAAGGTAACTACTATCAGATTTTTATGATAATGATTTTCTTACATTCCTTTAAATATTTTTCACTCAAGCCTATATCTCTGAACACTGTAATTTAATTTTGCCTATTTAGTAAAAGTATTTTAGAAGTCTTTCTTAATATAAATGTTTCTTCACATCTCTTTTTGTGCTCTTGCTGTTTATTTACAGAATTACCCAGGTTCTTTGACCTGTAGAGATTTGAATTTTGCTAATTACATTGATGGATCCTTTTTGTGGGAGTATTAATTACTTCCTTGGGAGCTGTTAGGCAATTTGCAAGTGCTGTGAACCTTGAGCTAATAGGAGAGGCCATTCATCATTCACTGGTATCTGCACATGTCCTTTCCACGCTGATGAATACCTTTTTGCACCATCATTAAAAACGAGCTTGTGTGTTTCAGATGGGGAGTTTGTGCAAAGCTTTTCAGTAATGCTGTTGCGAGATAATCATAAATAAATATGCTCAATACAGTTTTCGGGTTAAAAGATGAAGATATGTGTGCTTAATGTACACAGGCTTGATTTTCTGACTCTCTAACTGATTGTCTCACTGTATTAGCTAGGGATAAAAGAGGAGGTAGACCAACAGAGTGAATTAATATCTCTTAGCACAGCATTTTCCCAAAATGTGTGTTGGAGAACACTAATGGCCCTTGTATGTTAATGCATCGTCCTTCCAAAGAACACTTCTGCATTTAAATAAGTTGAGAAAATGCTAAGCCAGAGTGCTCAGGAGCATATTAAAAATTACTGAAAAGTCTTACATTAAATAAAATTTTAAAATTTTGGTTATTTTTCCCAAATCTCTTTGACCAGAGAAGGTTTTTGTTGTTGTTATTGTTGTTGTTTCCATTGATTATTTGACACTACCTTGTAATACCTGTTTACTGTGGATACAACTGGAAAATTCTGATCAGGATTGCATTGAATCTGTGATAAAGTGGGGAAGTATAACCATTTGAACAATATTAAGTCTTCTGGCCCATGAGTATGGGATGTCTTTCTATTTATTTAGATCTTCTTTAATTTATTGCAACAAAAGTTTGTACTTTTTAGAGTATAAATTTTGTACTTCTTTAATTAAATTTATGCCTACATATTCAATTCTTTTTGATGCTATTGTAAACAGAATTTTCCTAATTTTTCTATTATAAATAATTAATGTATAAAATTATAGTAGACATTTTTATGCTAATCTTTTGTACTGCAACCTAGTTGAACTTGTTTATTATCTGTAATAATTCTTAGAAGATTACTTAGGATTTTTTATATACACTCGTGATCTGCTTATAGAATATTATTTCTTTCTTTCCAACCTGGATGCCATTCATTTTACTTTCTTGCCTATTTGCCCTGACTTTAGTACAATGTAGAGTAGAAGTGGTAAAAGTAGACATCCTTGTCTTATTTCTGATCATAGAGGAAGAACATTCAGTCTTCACTATTAAGTATAATATTAGTTGGGATAAGTCCAATATGGTCATGGTATAGAGCCTTTTTATATGTTTCTGCATTTCGTTGCTAGATTTTTGTGGAGGAGTTTTGCCCCTATATTCTTAAGAGATATTGGCTTGTAGTTTTGTTTTCTTGTCATGTCTTTGTCTGGTTTGGGTCATTACAGGACCAATGAATGAGTTCGGAAGTATTTGCTCCATTTTAATTTTTTTGTGAATAATTAGTGTTCTTTAACTGTTTGGCAGAATTCACCAGTGAGGTGACCTGGGCTTGGGCTTTCCTTTGTGGATAGTTTTTTGTTTACTAGTATAATTTTTTTTTATTTGTTGTAGAACCATTCAGATGATCTATTTTCTCTTGAGTCAATTTTGGTAGTTTTTGTCTTTTTAGGAATTTTTCCATTTCATCTAATTTATGAGCAAACATTGTTCATAGCATTCATTTATAGACATTTTTATATCTGAAAGATTGGTAATGATGTCCTTTATTATCTTCCTGATTTTAGTAATTTAAGCCTTCTCTCTTGGTCAGTCTAGCTAATGATTTATTAGTTTGGCTGATCTTTTCAAATAAGCAATTCTTGGTTTTGCTAAAATTTTCTATTTTTTTTCAATTGCTATATAATAGGCTGGGAGTTTTAAAAAATTGCTATTTCTTTTATCTAAGTATAATCTTTATTATTCTTTTATCTATGTATAATCTTTATTATTCTGCCATTTGAGGTATAGTTTGCACCCCAATGGCCAGCGTCTTAAGGTGGCATGATATGCTATTGATTTGAAATCTTTATTATTTTTTAATAATAAATACATTTGCAACTGAAAATTACATTTGCAACTGAAAATTTCTCTCTAAGCACTGTTTTAGAGCTGCATCCCATAAATTTTGGTATTCTGTGTTTTCATTTTCATTCATCTCAAAGTACTATCTGATTCCCTTGTGATTTCTTCTCTAACCCATTATTTAAGAGTGTGCAGTTTAATTCTTATGCATTTCTTCTATTGTTCTCTAATTTTATTCCATTGTGGTTGGATAATATTATTGAGATTTTTTTAAGGGTTAGCATGTGATCTATTTTGGATAATGTTCCATGTGCACTTGAAAAGAATGTATATTCTGTTGTTACTGAGTGGAGTGGTCTATAGATGTCTGTTAGGTTCAGTTGTTTTATAGTGTTGTTGAAGTGTTCATTTCCTTGTTTATCTTCTGTGATTTTTTTCCTACACATTATTTAAAGTGAGATATTGAAGTCTCCAACTAGAAATGTTGAATTGCTTCTTTCTCTCTACATTTCTGTAAGTTTTTGCTTCATGTAGTTTGGTGTTCAGTTATTAGGTACATATCTATTTGTAATTGTTATATCTTCCTGATGGACTTACTCTTTATCATTATGATGTATCTGTCTTTGTATCTAGTAACTTTTTTTAAAAGTCTATTTCATCTAATATTAGTATAGTCACTCTAACTTTGTTATGGCTTCTGTTTGCATGATATATCTATTTCCATCCTTTTAATCTGTTTGTATCTTTGAATTCATAGTGTGCATCTTTTGTAGGAGTTCCGTCAGGGTGGTGGGGGAAATAATAAGAGAAAATTAAAGGAAAAAGGCAAACCTTCTTGGAAGGCTGAAAAGTTTTGCAAAAGCTTTAAGAAAGGGTTGTGGCTGAAGACAGCCTGATCCTCTTACCTTGAGCTAATAGTGAAAAGCAAATAACAAGGGAATGTAGATGAGTTTATCTAAATGATGTGTTTACTCATGTTGTCCTAAGACCAACCTTTGATCATTCACGTGCAGGACTGTTCTCTCCAGGGAGGGCGGCCATGTTAATTATCCACAAATGTGTTGACTCAAAGCCTTTGTCATTAAATCTGTGCTAAATAAATGCCCATAGAACCAGCTGGTCAGGGCTGTGGCTGCTGACTCTTTACAGCACCCTCCTCAGTGTTTGTGGGTGGCCCGATCCCCTAGCCCGCTTGTTCACTGGATAACTGTTCTGAGTGCATTTGTTCATCTGTCATTTGGCCAGGGTCTGCGGGTTGGACCCAGCAATCTTTGACACAGCACATAGTTGGATCTTGCTATTTTTAATATAGTTAACAATCTTTGCTTTCTGATTGGATTGTTAAACCTATGCACATGAATGTTCTTATCAATAAAGTTGGGTTTGTGTTTGTAGTTTTACTTTTTGTTTTCTATATAGCTCACATCTTTTTTGTTTCATTATTTCTCCTTTACTACTTTTCATGAATATTTTAAAATGTAACATTTTAATTTCTTTAGTAATTTTCCATAATTCTTTTTTTCTTTTACTGAGATGGAGTATCTCTCTTTTGCCTAGGCTGGAGTACAGTGGTACAATCTCAGCTCACTGCAACCTCTGCCTCCCTGGTTCAAGCAATTTTCCTGCCTCAGCCTCCTGAGTAGCTGGGACTACAGGGCTGTGCCACCATGCCTGGCTAATTTTTTATTTTTAGTAGAGATGAGGGTGTCACCATGTTGGCCAGGCTGGTTTTGAACTCCTGACCTCAAGTGATCTGCCTGCTTTGGCCTTCCAAAGTGCTGGAATTACAGATGTGAGTTACCATGCCCAGCCAATTCTCTTCAAAATATTTTTAATTTTTTTTCTCATTTGTTGCTGTAGGGCTTACCATATATATCTTAACTTGCCAGAATTGACTTCAGATTTACATTAATTTAATTCCAGTGTGATATAGAAATATTAATTCTATGTGCTTCTATTTTATTTTCCCCCTTCTGTGCTATCATTGTTATAAATACTGCATCTATGTTTCAAACCCAACAATACATTGTTACAATTTTTGCTTTGTATAATTTTTTTTTTTTTTTGAGACAGAGTCTTGCTCTGTCACCCAGGCTGGAGTGCAGTGGCATGATCTCGGCTCACTGCAAGCTCCGCCTCCCGTGTTCATGCCATTCTCCTGCCTCAGCCTCCCCAGTAGCTGGGACTACAGGTGCGCTTTGAGGAAGCTGAGAGAAGATAGGAAAGCAAGTATGTATTTTTGATATTTGTTGTATTAATTATCATATTTACCTATTTCTGATTTTCTTCATTTGTTCCTGTGGTTTTAAGTTACTATCTGGTATCATTTCCTTAGTCCAATTAAGCTTTTGTCCTATCTTCTTTTTGTTGTTATTGGCAAATATATAATATTTCTACACATTTTAGGCTCAACAATACAATTATATACATGTTGTTGAATAAAATTGCTTTTAAAATCAGGAGATGAAAGAAGAAGAAATATGCATTTATTCTGTCTTTGCAGCTATGTAGTTACATTTACTTTTTTTTTTTTTTTCTGTGTGTTTGACTTACTCTTTGGGGGTAGTTTGCTTTCAGCTTGAAAACTTCCTTTAGTATTTATTGTAAGGCAGGACAACACAATGTCTTGTGTCTGCTGACAACACAAATTCTCTGTTTCTGTTGTTCTACAATGTCTTTTTATTTTGTCTTATGTTTGAAATGTACCTTTACTGGATTTATGATTCTTGGTTGATAGTTTTTTTTTCTTTGAACACTTTAAATGTTACTCTCAGAAAAATGTTCATTTTTGTGATAAGTTAGGTACTAATTTTATTGGAGTCCCATTGTAAGTGATAAATTGTTTTTTTCTGTTGATGCTTTCAAGATTTTCTTCTTGTCTTTGGCTTTCTACATTTTACTATGAATTTTCTGTGTGTTGATCTCCTTGTGTTCATTTTACTTGAATTTCATTGAACTTTTTGAATATGTAAATTAATGCTTTTCATTATATTTGGGACATTTCTAGCCAATACTTCTTCAAGTATTTTTTTCTTTTTTCTCTCTCTTCTCTCCTATGATACTCAGTTATGTATACATTGATGAGTTCAATGGTAAGCATTTTCTTAGGCTCTGTTTATTTTTCTTCACTTTCTTTCCTCTCTGTTTTTTGGATTACATAATCTTTACTAATCTATCTTGAAGTTTCCTAATTTTTCTTCTACCAGTTCAAGTCTACTGTTGAGTCCCTCTAGTGAATTTTTCATTTTTGTTATTGTATTTTTCATCGCCAGAATTTCCATTTGGTTCTTTTTATAATTTCTGTCTCTATATTGATATTCTCTATTTGGTCAGGCATTGTCTTCATATATTTCTTTACTTTTTAAATCCTGACTTCCTTTAGGTCTTTGAACACATTTATAATGGCTACTTTGAAGTCTTTGTCAATTAAATCTGTCATTGCCTTGCTCTCATAGACAGTTTCCATTGCTTGCTATTTTTCCCTGTGTAGTGGTCACATCTTCCTGTTTCTTTGCATGTATCATAATTTTTGTTGAAAATTGGACATTTTTGATAATATATTGTAGCAACTCTAGTTGGTTGCTACTGGTCCACCTTTCTTCTATGAAGGTTGTTACTGTCATTTACTTGTTTATTTGTTTAGTGACTGGTTGGATTATTTGAGTCTATTTCCCTTCTGCAAGATGAAGCCTCTGATCTTGCTCCTCCAAGGGTGTAGCCTTGGGCATGTCACAGTGTTATGGTAGGGCTCTCTTTGACCGCCTCTTCTGATTATACTCACCTGTTAAGCCCCACTAATTACTGGTTGATTGCTCTATTGTCTTTAACAATGTCCTGGAATATAAATTACTCCACAGACTGGTCTAGTTATATTCCGGCTCCTTTTCAGGCATAGTGTTGGAAGCCCCTTCTAACTCCAGGAAAGCTTTTCTTAGCTTTCCCTTTTCTGGGGTCCCTAAGTAAATTAGCTGGCCTATAGGTTAGTTTCTATCTATAATGAAGCCTGTTCTTCATTGCTTTCTGCCAAAACCACTGTTTTTGATAGCACCCTTAGGATTGAACTTGTTCATATTCTATAATAAAGTCAGTTCCTTTGTGGGGAGCTTCAGAGCTCTCTAGTTTATGGCCTTCTTCTCCCCCTGGGCAAAATCTCTGGGCCATGACTCTGGATCTGGAGTTGGGGGCAATGGCATGCTTTTCTCTGAGCAACACTACTGGTTTAGTCACTGGGCACTAGATGGTAATTTGTTACACAGCAATAACAAAACAAATACAAGTCCTCTTTTAAATGTTTACTTGGGACATCAAAATATATAGCCAGGCTTTTAAGGAAAAACATTACAATGACTTAGATCATTTTGGAAAATATTTGACCTATATGATTATTTCTTTTGCTTATGTTTATTCCATCTTTCCAAAGATATGAGAAGAACCATGGTTGAGCTAGTTGTCAAGACTGTGTTTCCTTATTGCTTAGTTTTGCAGTGTTTTGCCTGTGGCTGTTTACTAGAAGCTTTCAAAATCCTCTAGTAATATTTTCTATTTATTAAATAATGGCATTAGAAAGGGGTAACTGTATGCCAAATTGGTTCTTATTTTATCGAAGACTGACATCTTCATTCCCACAGTTATATTTTGTATGGTTTCACCTTTTTCCACTCACCTAATAAGCTCTGACCTATAATCACTGATATTAGAGGAAACAAAAATAAAAATATCTTTCTAAATAGCATTTAAGGCAGTTCTAAGGTGGATATTGGAAAGCTTGGATGTGGGTACAAATTCTTAGTACTGACAATGAAAAAAGAAAGATTATGTGTTTTGGAAAAAAACCATTCAAAACATTTTGGCTCCACATCCTTTTGCTTTTACATTTAATCTGTGCTCTTCTGTTGGCAGATTAGCAAGTTCTTTATAACATTGTATTTTTAATATAAAGAAATGTTCACTTTGGTATTAATTTTGTGTATTAAAGGAAAACAATTTTTCACTGATAAAGGAGTTCAAAGGAATCAAATTTGTTTTGCTCTAACGTCCTCTTCTCTTCAAACCTGTGAACTTCTGAAGATACAAGATCAAACAAATTACTACAATTGGCAAAAATGGTGTGTTTAGATTAGTCAGGATGAATATATTTTATTTTGGAAATTTACAATAATGCTGTGAAGATGAAGAGTCTTCTCCATCTGTTATATAGTTTCTCATGAGAAAAGCTAGCAAGTGGAGTGGCCAGGCATTTATAGTTCATATGTGGATGTCTGCTCATCCTTCTTTCCTATTTAATTTTTTTGCCAAGTAGTAAAAGTGGGAAAAAAATCTTCCAAAATCTAGAGTTTCCCAATGTGTGGTGCAGTATGATGACAGCTGTTCAGAAAATTTTTTGAGAGGTAGAAAAAAATGCTTAAGAATGGTGCCAGATTGTCAGCACAAGGATTTGAGTCAACTGATTGAATGCTAAGCAATATCTTGTTTGAGAGTTTGTTCCTAAAGCTGCAATGATTGTTTGAGCTGTAGTTACATGTATGAAAACATGTGAAGACACTTAGAACGCATGTTTCACACTCTGTCATTGTTAGGATCTTGAAATAAGTTGCTGGCCTAAGTACATGTAATTCTCTCATTAGAAAAATGGCAACCCAAGTGATCCTGTGACACAGCCTTTCTCTCCAAAGAAAAAAAAAAAATACGGCAGTTCTTAAAGCATGGCATCTGATAATACATTATATTTTAGTCAGAAATTAAGCTGCGCTAAAGAGAGCTAATGGGGCAGAACAAAATCTTTAAATAACAAGTCCTCTTTTGTTATTATAGAGCTTTTAACATCCCACTCTGCCTTCTTCCCAGTTTGTAGTACATTAGTGGAGACAAAGAACTATACCTCTGTAGTGATCTATGAAGTAAATAGGTCAGTTAGTCGAGACTAAATTCAATACTATTTGCAACAGGTAAAGTTCTTTGCCAGTCTGTCCATGTGACCACAGATTTCCCTGTACTCCTTCAGCCAGGAGGAATTATTATTAGTGCAATAGCACAGAGCACATCAAGCCATTTGGAAATCAATAGTATTGTAATATGGACCCAAAATAAAATTAGGTAGATTAATCTCAATTTTCAACTTTATTGAGGTATAATTGACAAATAAGATTTATGTATATTTAAGGGCTACAACTTAAAGTTTTGATATATATACACGTTGAGAAATAATCACTACAATCAAGCTAACTCACATAGTTCTTTCTTTCTTTCCTTTTTGTGGTGAGAACATTTAAGATCTACCCTCTCAGCAAATTTCAAGTATACAATACATTATTGTTAACTGTAGATACCATACTGTATGTTGGATCTGCAGAACTTATCCATGGAAACTATACACTTTGACCAACATTTTCTTAGATAAAACTGAGTACTTAAATTTTAACGTTTGTTACACTCAATGATTAAATTAGAGATAGAATGATGCCAGTCAATTTAGAAAGACAAAGCTCACAAAATTCTTCATTTACATTATAATTCTTCATATTTATGGGGCACAGTCTGATGTTCTAATACATATATATATGTTATATAATGATAAAATCAGAGTATTTAGTATCCATCACCTTATGCATTTATTGTTTCTTTGTGGTGAGGGCATTCAAAAGCCTCTCTTCTAACTGTGTTTGCATTTGTCTAATTGCCATTTTGTTATTGATATGTAAGTTAATTATGTGTGACCAGAGAATCTGTTCTAAATTTTACCATTTTTTTGATGTGTTTTGAGACTTGCATTATGGCCTAGAAAACAAAAAGAATTTTTATTATTGTGTTGAGAATGCTTGAAAAGGTTTATTCTCTAATTGGTCTTTACAACATTTTGTATTTGTCCATTACATTAGATTTGTTAATTCTGTAATTTAAAGATTTTTGTATCTTTAATTATTTTGTTTGCTCTAGCTGTCACTTTTTTACTTTTGACCAAGGTGGCCTCCAGGTTCCCCTTAGCTTGAGTAAACTTTACAGGCCTCTTCCTTGATTCTGGGCCCTTAATTTCCCTTTTCCTGGAGCATTTAGTTTAAAAATCTTGTAAGTTCTTTATCAGGCCCTTTTGAGGTATAATTTTTTTAAAAAAGCTTCTTGCCAATTTACAAACCAGTAATGTCTTTCTTAAGAACCTGGAAGGCATCCCTATGAAATGTAGCCATGGAAACAGAGTGTCCCTATCTCCCAGTCTCCGTAGGAGGGCAGGAACCTTACTTCTTTGGGCATCTTCCTCTAAGCTGTAAAACTACCTCCTGTTTTCAAGATATTTATTTATCCTTTGTGGTCTTAATGTTTTAGACATGTGATTTTTAAACAGCAAGCATATATTTGGATATTTTATAAGCAATCTGATCCAATAGTCTTTGCATGTTAGAAGGACAGGTATTCTCTTTTATTCATGATTATTGATATATTTTGTATTATTTCTAAATTGTATGTTTCACATTTTTATTATTTTTTGTTGTTGTTTCATCCAGTGACCAGGTTGAGACAGGAAATTTTTCTTGCTCTTCACCTCTCAGGATAAAATTTATTTTTCATTCAACATTATACAGAGGGTATAGCTCTTTTGGAGTCCCAGAGTCGTCCGATGGACACTCCTTATATACCCAAGTTCAACAGACCTTTGCCGTTATCCTCTATTCCTAAGGTTCTAGCTGATAACCAAACAGAATCTGAATCTCTAAGAATTTTTCTACAGGAAAATGCTTAATTTTTAATTTTTTTCATATTTTTAAAAATAGATTTTAAACACGTTAGATTTTTCCCTTGAGCACTTTAGCTTTATTTCAGATGATTTGACTACATGGTGCATAATCATTATTTTCTAAATATTCTGAAATTTATATTTGCATTTCCTTTTTGACACAAGGGTGTGTTGGGAAAAACTCTTTCAAACTGTGTTTTTCCTTTACTGTCATACCACCACAACGATCAACACAGAAGACTTCTGTGACTAAATGTGTGTGGGTTTTTCCCCACCACCAAGTAGTGAACACCAGCTGGATGTCCTGTAATTCAATTTCAACAGTCTCTACTTGGAGACAGTGTCAGATCCCACAGGTGCAGGGCTCAGTCCCCAAGATTGCTCCCTCTTTCCCTTCAGGCACAAGTCCAGGCCTCTGCAACTTCTGACTGACTAGCTTTAAGTTGGAGTTCCCATGACCCCCTCTTTTTGGTTCAATTGATTTGTTGAAGTGGCTCACAGAACCCAGAGAAACACTTACATTTACTGGTTTACTAAGGACATTGCAAAGGATACAGATGAAGTGATGCATATGGTGAGGTATAGGGGAAGCTTCCATTTCCTCCCTGGGCACACCACCCTCCAGGAATCTCCACGTGTTCAGCTATCTGGAAGCTTCTGGAACACAGTCCCCTTGAGTTTTTATGGAAGCTTCAAGATTCCATCATTTCTTCCTTTAGTGTATAGGGTGGGACCTTCTCTGGAAAGGATCCCAAGACCCACAGTCAGAAAGGTGAGGAAAGATTAGAGTCCTGCCTTGGGGCAGGTGAAAGGAAGGCAGGAGATTCTGTTTCCTGAGGCCTAACACATTCAACATTATAATAAAAGATTGCAACTAGGACTATGGGAGTTATGAGCCAGGAACTGTGGATGAAAAGCAATCTATCTATATATCATAATACCACAAAGAGTAACTAAAGAGAAAGTTTAAAAAATTCTACATGGATGGGTTTTGGAGTTTTTATGTTTTATTTTATTTTTAGTTTCATTTTCTTATGGTTGGCTTCTACTAGGTTTCTACTGTGTCCACCTATTAAACTCAAACTTTAATGTGTATCTGAGTTACCCAGATATCTTGTAAAAATGTAGGCCACACTTTAAGGGACGAAGTCCCATTTCATTATTTCAGTAGTTTTTGGAGTAAATACTGACTTCATCTTTACCTGCTTCTTGCTAAGTAGTCCCACCTTACATTCAATATAACAATGTTGAACCGTTTGGTGTTTTAAAACGCACTATATCTCATTTAGTCCTCCCAGCATCATCCTTAGTAGATTTAGAAAGTTGTTTTCCTTGCTGAGAAAAGTGAGCCCCAGGGCACACCCCAGATATTTCTCCATCTTGGTTTCTCTGTCACCCATCTTGGTATCAGCTGTTTCCTAAAGGGGCTGGGGAGTGTGCAGGGCTAGGTAACAGCTTCCATTTAGGTAATTTGCCCTAGAATACTTTTTCTCTGAGTCTACTCTCCTTCCTCAGGCACCTACTTTGCTTGCCTTTGGTGTTTTTTCTTTCAGATCGATGTGAAATTGTGCTTGGCCTCCCTTGAATTCCACTATGTGACAGTTTTTCTTGACATTTGGGTGTCTCTCTTCAGCTGGCTGATTGTCATCGGTGAAGCTCAATTTTTTTTTTTTTTGTTACAGCTCCTTCCAGCAGGTTCCTAATGTATATTAACATAATAAAAGCTTTAGGACATCTTTAGTAACAAAATCTGTTTTGCTGTGTTTAACAAACTTACCAAGTCGTAAAATCCTTAGTTTTGGCAAAACCATTCTTTTTCACTTTGCCAATGATTTTGAATTTTAAATACAGATACAAACATACATTTATTTAAATTTGTGCTAAACACCAAGCATTATGCTAAATACTTTAAAGCAAGGGTGTGCAATCTTTTGAATTCCCTGGGGCACACTGGAAGAAGAATTGTCTTGGGCCACACATAAAATACACTAACACTAATGATAGCTAATGAGCTAAAAAAATTGCAAAAATATCTCATGTTTTAAGAAAATTTAGCAGTTTGTACTGGGCCACATTTAAAGCTGTTCTAGGCCTCATGTGGACAAGTTTGCTTTAAAGACATTTTCTCATTTTATACTCACAAGCACCCTATGAATTCCATTTGATAGGTAGAAATTGAATGGAGGCTTAGTAGTTGCCCTAACAACATTTAGTGAATTCAAGACAGAGCTCAAATTCAAATTAGGGTGCCTGGCTCAAAAGCAGGTTATGTATCTTTTGGGGATGCCTTATTGCTTTTCAGGTATTCAACACTGCTTCTTTCCTTAGAACAGGACTATTCAGCTAATTCTAACTTTGCCTGCTTTAAATAAAAGGACATGTGTAGGATTGCAGTTGGTGAGGGTTATAGGGAGACTGCCGAACAATTGAGCAAACTTTACCAATAAATTGAATGACCAGAAGGGTGTGTTTGTCACCTAGTAAATGTGGCTCAGTCCCAGAGAAACATCATTCTCAGAAGAGATTTTAATTAATTTTACAGGTGTTTCTCTGCTTGCTGTGGCTCTTCCTCCAGGGCAGCTTTGCAAAGCTGATGAATAAGAGGTGACACGCCAGGGGATTTCTGACTGGCACACAGTATGTGAAAATATGGAGAAGAGCTCTGCTCTTAGCCGGTAAAGTCAAATCTAATTTCCAAAACTAAATGAGAATTATAATGACAATAAAAGACCCAGAATACCACTTTATAATATATCTCATTGTATTTATAATTCTTGGCAACAAGACGAAAAATCCTGAAATCAAATTAGGGCAATCTGCATGACAAAATATTAACAAGAGACCGTGGAGGCAGGAAATTGTTGATGATTTTCATTATCTGTAATGATGCTGTGAACTTTATTTGTCTTCACCTTGAAGCTTTGGAGAAAATCTGACTCTGCTTGGCAGCTTTAGCTTCTTTTACTGAAGCATCCTGCTATTTAAATAAGCATGAAGCCCTTGAAGTTATTTTGGAATGATTTCCTTTCACAGATGCTTGGGGTTTTCCGTTCTGAAAACACACTCATTTAGAAAACCTAGAGGCTCTAGGTGTTATTACTTTGCTGCATTTAAGATTACAAGTTTCCAAGGAACTTTGATATGCTTTCGCTCTGTGTCCCCACCCAAATTTCATCTCGAAGTGTAATCCCAACATGTCAAGGGAGGGACCTATGATCCCCATGTATTGAGGGAGGGAGGTGATTAAATAATGGGGGCAGTTTTCCCCATGCTGTTCTCATGATAGTGAGTTCTGACAAGATCTCATGATTTTGAAGCAGTTTCATTGTCTGGGGTGACACCAGAGGTTCTTGGTCTCATGGCCACGGAGATCAAGGACGTGGACACACACAAATGGTGAGGTTTACAGTAGAATTTTAATAGGCGAAAGAAAGAGAGTAACTCTCTGCTACAGAGAGGGGTCCTGGAAAAATGAGTTGCCAATGCACAGTGAAACACAAGAGTTTTTATAGATGAGCTAGTGGGGAAGCAGTATCTGATCTACATAGGGTGTAAAAAACTGGTTAGGATCAGGCGTACCATCTGCATAGGGTGTGAATCTTTCTGGCAGCCCCCACCCCAATCTTTTATTATCCTCTGACTGAGCTATTCCATATTGCCTATTTCTTTCTTACTGTGCATGTGTTAACAAAAAAAGGGAAGGTGGAGCCCCCATCATGGACACGCCTGGCCCCAGGTAGCCCTTTTTATTGGTGTAGCTGCTGGCATCCCCCCATCCAAGCTTCCAGCTTCTTCAACTATGTTTGCAGCTTGATCTTTCAGGCTTCTCTTTGTTTGAAAAGAAGTAATTTCTTGGACTGCTTTTTTGCTAGAAAGGAAGTTCTGCCAAGGACTCTTTTGCCCTCACTATCTGCCTAAATAATTTCTTTCTCTTTCCTGTATCAGTTTTATAAGCCTCTGGCATTTCCCCTGCTTGCACTTTTCTCTCTCCTGCCATCTTGTGAAGAAGGTGCCTACTTCCCCTTCTGCCATGGTTTTAAGTTTCCTGAGGCCTCCTCAGCCATGTGGAACTGTGAGTCAATTACAACTCTTTCCTTTATGAATAAACCAGTTTCAGGTATTTCTTTTCTTTTCTTTTCTTTTCTTTCTTTTTTTTTTTTTTTTTGAGACAGAGTCTTGCTCTCTGGCCCAGGCTGGAGTGCAGTGGCCGGATCTCAGCTCACTGCAAGCTCCGCCTCCCAGGTGTACGCCATTCTCCTGCCTCAGTCTCCCGAGTAGCTTAGACCACAGGCGCCTGCCACCTCACCTGGCTATTTTTTTGTGTATTTTAGTAGAGACGGGCTTTCACCGTGTTAGCCAGGATGGTCTCGATCTCCTGACCTCGTGATCCGCCCGTCTCGGCCTCCCAAAGTGCTGGGATTACAGGCTTGAGCCACTGCGCCCGGCCCGGTATTTCTTTATAGCAGTGTGAGAATGGACTAACAGGCTTGAATGAAATGAGGAGCATTTGGTTTCAAATATCAGTTCTTCCATTCTAATGTAACCTTGGACAGTTAACTTTGTTCCGGTTTCCTCACCGTGATAATGAATCATAGCACCTATCTTATCAGGTTGTGACAAGATTTGAAGGAAACTACATTAACTCTCCAGCCACAATAGGCATTTCATGATTTGTAGCTAGCCTCTTATAACAATTCTTATGAAAATCTGCTGAAGGGAAGAACTTACTTTGCTCTCCTGGAATTTTAGTTATAGGACCAAGCTAATAGGTCAGATATTAGGTGTGCATTGGAGTTAAACATGAATGGTTCTCTCCAGTTGGTATTTATGTTTTTCCAGAGGTCAGAGATACTATATGAGACAGTGCAGAGAAAAGTTGAGTGAAATACAAATAAGCAGTTGTCAAGATTGGTCAGAGAACTGGATTTTCCAAATTGAACTAGAATTGGGAAATAATCAGTTCTTGGACTCATACCTTCCCCCATTTACTGGTAAGAAGATTCTGTTCACAAGTGCATTTTTGTATACATAAGGCAGGTGATCAGATTGCTTTTTATATTATGTGTTGGATTATAAGTCTTTACTACTTGCACTAACAAATTAGTGCCAAAAGAGCTTTTTCTTAGCATTTCACTAACTTAGAAGTCTTTATCCTCAAAGCATCAGTTTAGATGTGTCTCTAATGAAAAGGTCCTTAGCTCCTGTGGGGTTTGGAGAACAATACCCCAAAGTGTAGTGATTTGGCATGCTGGCTTCTTTCGAATTAAGGGAAATTGGAAGACCTCAGAAGCTTCCTCAGCACTAAGGTCTTTCTAATGTTCTCTTATTTCTCCTCCTCAAGCACAGGGATGTCTCTCTGGAATTTCTTTATCTGACTGGGGAAACTTCTTGCTTAAAAAAAAAATACAATTGTCTTAAGCTCCCTCCCTAGGAATCTCATTAAATAACCCAGAAAGTTTAACCATGGAGAAAAGACTAAAAGTTGTTACCACACCCAGTCTGGCTTTTCTTCAACTATTCTTCTGATGGCAGCCTCAAGAGATTACCTGGGAGACTTTATCTGCCTAATTAAGACCACTTCTGTTCACAGTGAATTACCTGTTCCTTATCTTCCTGTAACCTACACACAAACTGTAGTTTGTCCTTGGTCTCATTTAGTATTCAGAGAAAATAATTTACAAACCATTGTCTGGTTTTCAGGCTCATTCATTCCCTCTAAAACAATTTACTACCCCTCTAAAATTTTCTACAGCCCCACCATCCCAGTTTCCCTCTCCCCTACATAGAGGACATTTAAGCCTCAACCATCTGGCTCTTCTGTGAGTCTCATATTTTATATGGTTCCATTTATGTATTTTCTCCTGGTAATCTGTCTATTATCAGTTCATTCTAGTGAAACTTCAGAGAGGGATGAAGGGATGCTTTCCTACAATCCCTACACTCCTTTCTGACTATTTCTCTGCTGTCTTTGAGCATACTGTAATTAAAGTGGGATTTGATAAGTGTGATTCTCGGTAAGATACTGAGGTAGGCTAATTTATCTTCCAGTTTCTTTCAACACCTTGCTTTTTCTTCAATTCTCCTATCTTTTAGCCTTTACATAAACTCCTTTCTTTAAACATAATCCTTGATTTAGTCTCATTTATCTGTAATTTGGAAAATTGTTTGATCAGTCATTTTGACTCACAATGATTTTATCTGGAGAGGAATTAATTTCTATCCTGCTCCCATCTACCGCTGCAGGCTGGTCCCACATCTAGCCAAGAAAGGCGGAAGCGCTCACACACTTCACTATTTGAAAGCATCAGATGAGCTGGACTAACAATTTATATAAGATGTTTCCCCTTAGCAACTAAAATTATTCATATAGATGAAAAATACCAGGGTGGGGGCAGGCGTTCCTAGACAGATGCATAGAACCATAAAGGGAAAGAAAAAAAAAACTGAAGTAGATTCTGAGATATGCTAACTCTGCTTCTGTTTATGAGCATGAAAAGTCTTTTTCCTTGGAGAACTGAATGTGAAAAACATGTGTGTGTGTGTGTACCTCTGTGTAAAAGCATGTGAAGATGTATGTTTATGTGTGTGTCTGAGCACATGCATGTACTCATGTAATTAACTCATCTGGATAATTTACTTTATATTAGAAATATTGTAAGAAATTCCTCTGTGACTGTGTGTGATTCCTTTTCCTTTCTGATAATTTACAGTAATTACAAGTCTTTCTATGGCTGTTTAGTTTCAAAGATGATATTTGGGTAATGCTAGAAGTCAAAGTCGTATGCCTACAATAGCACACTCTAGCAGCCTCTTTTGTCCCAAGACTACCTAAATTTCTACCTAGATTATCCCCTAGAGGGAGCGAGAGGAAAAGAGTGCATAGTGATTATGTGTATGGTCTGAGCCTCAGAGAGGTCTGTATTAAGGTCTCTACTATTTAATGTCTGTATAAATTGGACAGATATTTGGCCTCATTAAAACTCATTTTTTTCATTTGTAAATAGAGGAAATGTAACTGAGAAGCTTGTGAGTATGAAATAAAATAAAATGTAAACTAGCATAGTGTCTGGCATTTATTAGGTACTTGCTGAATGTTAATTATTGTTATTGCCATAATGATTATTACTAGTACTTGATTATTACTACTACCAACACTACTAGTATAACAATAAGTACATGTAGTCTTTAATGTTTCTATTGTCCCTTGGAGCTTCTGTAGTTAATAATTGCCAACTGCATTAAAAATTTGGATATCAGAAAGGGGATATTTTATGTTGGCTATTTTAAGTAAAATATGAAATTTTATTAACTTTAAAGAGCGCCGTCCTTTACTCATGTCAACTTTCTATTAGGAAATGAAAAGTCGGTTTGTAATATTAACAATTGTTCCTGATTTATCTGTTTCAGATATGTCTATGTGACTGTCAGATTTTATTAATGTGAGACTCACCTTTAAATGTAATAATGAAATATTGACTAGGAAAGAACACTAAGTACGCATTTCAAGATGAGTTTCTATGATTGAAATTTCGTTTAAAAAATCAACTTGAAGAAAACTACCATTTATTAAGTATCTATAAATGTCAGGTATTCTTCTAGATAAGTGATATTTTATAACATTTAAAAAATATTTATATTTACTGATATTATCCTGAGTGCACACATGAAGTTTCTGAAGCAGAACATATTATTATTTATTTTATTTTTATAGATTTAGGGGGTACGAGTGCACTTTTGTTGCACAGACATATTGCATAGGGGTGGAATCTTGGCTTTTAGTGTAAACCTCATCTGAATAGTTTAAACTGTAACCAAAAAGTAATTTCTCATCCCTCTCCCCCTCACATCCTCCCATTTTTGGGGTCTCCTGTGTCTGTTGTTCCACTCTGTATGTTCATGTGTCTCACTTATAAGTGAGAACCTTCAGTATTTGACTTTCTATTTCTAAGTTGTTTCACTTAAGATAATGGCCTCCAATTCTATCCATGTTGCTGCAGAAGACATGATTTCATTATTTTCCGTGGCTGAGTAGTATTCTATGGTGTGTATTGATCATGTTTTCTTTATCCAGTTGTCTGATGATATGGACACTTAGGTTGATTCCATGATTTTGCTATTGTCAATAGTGCTGTGATAAACATGAATGCAGGTGACTTTTTTATATAATGATTTCTTTTCCTTGGGGGTAGGTACCTAGTATTGGTATTGCTGGGTTGAATGGCAGTTCTACTTTTAGTTATTTGAGAAATCTCCATACTGTTTCCATAAAGGATGTACTAATTTATGTTCCTCCTAACAGCATTTAAGTGTTCCTTTTCTCCACATCCTCACCAATATCTTTTGTTTTTTTGTCTTTTTAATAATAATCATTCTGACTAGTATAAGATGGTATTTCATCATGGTTTTGATTTGCATTTCTCTGATACTAGTGATGTTGAGCATTTTTCATATGTTTGTTGGCCGCTTCTTTGTCTTCTTTTGAAAAATGTCTGTTTATGTTCTTTGTACACTTTGTAAATGGAATTATTTGTTTTTTTATTGACATTGATTTTTTTTTTCCTATTGACAGTTTTGTAAATGACATTGGTTTTGTAATAGGAATTGTGTTGAATCTATAGATTGTTTTGGGCAATATGGTCATTTTCATGATATTGATTCTTCCAATCCATGAGCATGGGATGTTTTTCCATTTGTTTGTGTCATTTGTGATTTCTTTCATTAGTGTTTTGTACTTCTCTTTGTGGGCACTGAGATGGAGCAGAGACCCCTCTTAGGGGCATGCAGCCCCACCAAGCATGGAAAGAAAGGAAAATCTTGTTTCTTTGAGTGAAGTTCAAGAAAGTTAGCTAGCCCTGAGATGTAAATGAGCAACTTAATAGGCAAGAAAGTAATAGTGGATTAAAACAATAGCCAAAAAATTAGAGTCATGGGATGTTTGGTCTCCTATGGAAACTAAAAGTAACTTCTTAATGTATGTTCCTAAGGTGTTTTTTTTTTTTTTCCAGAAATCCAGAGCCCCACTAAACAAATTTTCTGGCACATAGACCTCAGATAAGGGGGAACTGAGGACTGAACTCTGACTGTTGTACTTTGTTCCACAGTTCTTCCTGAGGGCCTGAAGGAAGTCATTCTCACAAGCTAGAGCTAACATTATTTTCTATTGACCCCAAATTTTTAAACAAAGTTTCTTTTCTATAGCAAATTGCAAATTAGAACATCTTTAAATCTACCTATGAATGACCTGTGAGCCCCTGCTTCAAGATATCCCTCCTTTGTAGGCCAAAGCGATGTATAACCTCCATGTATTCCCTGTATTAATTTCTAATTTTGCCTGTAACTTCGGCTTTCCTGAAATTTCCCCCTGCCTTTAAAAACCCTTGCTCACAAGCTGTTGAGGAGTTCAGGTTTTACGTGAGCTGCCTGATTCTCCTTGCTTGGCACTTTGCAAATAAACACCCTCTTTTCTTGTGCTGCAAATCTTAGTGTGGATGTTTGGCCTTACTGTACCAGGCGAGTGGACCCCACTGTGGTTCATTAACAAGATCTTTCACCTTCTTGTTTAAAATACCTTCTAGGTATTCTTTTTTGGTAGTTATTGTACATGGGATTGAGTTCTCAAGCGTGATCATTATTGGTGTATAAAAATACTACTGATTTTTGTATGCTGATTTTATATCCTGAAACTGTACTGAAATCATTTACCAAATCTAGGAGTCTTTTGGAGGAGTCCTTAGGGTTTTATAGGTATGAGGTCATATTATTAGTGAACAGAGATAATTCGACTTCTTCTTTTTCAGTTTGGATGCCTTTTACTTCTCTCTCTTGCCTGATTACTCTAGCTTGGACTTCCAGCACTGTATTGAATAGGAGTGGTGACAGTGGACATCCTTGTCTTATTCCAGTTCTTAGGGTGAATGCTATTATTATTTATTCACAGCAAGCAATGATAGCCAGATAGATTAAAACCCTACACCTAGGAGTCTATATTTTAGGTGAGGAATCCTAAAAAAAGGAATGTGGGTTATCTATGCCATCCGCCTCCCCTCCTGAGAGGATCTCCTTGGCAACATAATGGGAAGGATCCTGAATTCTCACCTAGTCCCTTGGAATATAAATAAATCTCTCCAGGGGAAAGAGATAACATGAGGGTCTCCAGCTTTACAATGCAGATTGTCCCTGTGTCTCTTTCTCTCTCTAGGTATGTAAATTAGTCATAAGTTAACCTCCAGCAGTTGTTTTAATTTGCTCAGAAAGCTCTAACTTTGTAGAAACATAAAATATTATCACTATAGCCTCAGATATATATGATTACATTTAAACCCACACACAACTATTTTTTCCCCATATCTTTTTTATAGAAGGAGAATCAAGGGTCAGAAAATTTAAGTAAATTTTCCAAGGCCACACAGCTAGTAAGGGAAAGATTTCTGATTAGGATGAAAGCCTGTCTGATGTGAAAGCTCTTTGGTGGCTACAATGCTGGCCTGAAAGACAAGCTTAAGGAGTACATATTTTACATCTCCCTTTTCAGTAAGCCTATACTAAATGATTCTGAGGATATGAGCATCTCACCTCCTATATAAAGGCTTTTCTGCAGTCATTTGGCACAGTGAACCACTTATAGGCATCATGGAAGAAGAGAACTGTTTTGACAAAATGAGGAAAGTAGGATTAGAATTTAAGAAGGTACATTTTCCTCCCTTTCTACAGTCTCATGCTATTTTTTTTTTTTTTTTTTGGTCAGGGGACAGAGGCTCACTCTGTCACCCAGGAGTGCAGTGGTACAAACTTGGCTCACTGCAGTGTCTGCCTCCTGGGTTCAAGTGATTCTCCTGCTTCAGCCTCCCAAGTATCTGGGACTACAGGCACGTGCCACCCCACCCAGTTGTATTTTTTTAGTAGAGACAGGGTTTCACCATGTTGGCCAGGCTGGTCTTGAGCTCCTGACCTCAAGTGATCTGCCATCTTCGGCCTCCCAAAGTGCTGGGATTACAGGCATAAGCCACAACTCCTAGCCCAGTCTTGTGCTTTTAATTCATTGCTGAAGAGTTGCCTCAAAGATTGGGAGGGCTATTTTTCTCTCCATAGGCTTTGCTCTCTTCCTATTCCAGTAAAGAAGTATTTTTCTTCTATTTGTATTATTTTGCTGTATGCTTGTAGCCAATATGATAGCATATGCTGCTCATAGGTGTTACAAAGACATGAAGAAGCTTTAGTGCTGATTTTCTTTTTGAGTTCTAACTTCATAGGTAGTAAATTTAATAAGGGCAAAGAAGACAAATAATGTCTTTTGTCAATTTTTGCTTTGTATTGTTGTTAGGTGACAATATCTTTCATAAAGGCATTATGGTTCTGATGACCTAAATTTATCCCTCCTGTTGTGAAGAACATGAGTTACCAATGCATTAAAATAGTCTTTATTCCTGGTTTACTTAATTTTTCTGCAGTAAAAAGGACAAAGCTGGTGATAATGCAAAAATACTCCAATACACAATGATGCATTTCAAAGCAGGGTTTTCAGGACCTCAGCAAGTCCAATATATATCAGGGCTGAGCCTCGGGGATCATGCCAGGGTGCAGCTATGCTTTCCCAGCTGACTCTGTCTGCCTCAATGTCACATGAGGCCAGGAATATTCCTGTGATTTTAAGTGTCATGGTGAGGCATGAGTCATCTGTGAATGCACTTTTTAGGGTCTGAAGGTCCTATGCGGTAGAGGGTAACTTGAGAAAGATTGGAGAAAGGCTAGGGCTAGGAGTTGACCACTGTCACCCATGTCCAGGCCCTACCAGCAAAGTCATAGGCTCATCACAGGTCACTGCACATGCCTGCCTGTGCCTTCGTATGGCTAGAGTCTGGATTCAAACCTCTAGTCAATATTGGGCAAAAGAGATCTCCAGAGATTGGGCAGGCTATGCTCTGAGGAAACTTCTGATGACAGCTCTGTCTGTGGCTATACTAGCTCACTTTTTTTTCTAGATAGGATCTTGCTTTGTCACTGAGGCTAGAGTGCAGTAGTGTGATCCTAGCTCACTGCGGCCTCAGACTCCTGCCTCAGCTTCCCCAGTAGCTAGGACTAAACTGGTATGCACCACTGCACCTAGCTAATTTAATATTTTTGTAGAGATGGGATCTTTCTATGTTGCCCAGGCTAGTCTTGAACTCCTGGCCTCAAGTGACCGTCCCTGTTCAGCATCGCAAAGTGCTGAGATTATAGACATGAGCCACTATGCCTCACTTTTATTGGAAGATACTTAGGGAGGAAAAGGAAGGAACCTCTTAATTTCCTATTGCTGTCTCTTCTCTTATCTCCCCCATTTGCTGCTTCTCTAGGATTTAGAAAAGAACCAAGTAGAGATTTGCCTTAAACAATTGGCTTGTTTTTCTTTCATTTATTAAGGAATAGGAGGGAGGTTGTGATGATGGTGGAAGGAGTGAAATGCGAAGAAAATTAACCTTTGTTGCATCCCTACTGGATGTCAGACCTTTTGCATATACTCTGTTATTTTGGTCTTATATCACCTATGCAAAGTAAGCATTCATTCCATCATCCATTGATTCACTGAGTGCTTATTATGTTCCAGGCAGCATTCTAGGGACTGATCATTAATATCTCCAATTGAAGATGAAGAAAAATATCTGAGAGAGACTAAAACACTTGCTCCAAGTCGTGCAGTTATCAAGTGGAGAAACAGAATTCAAGTCCAGGACAGGTCCATTGGCCCTGATGATTTGTTCTCTGCAGGTGGGAGGCAGTTATTTTTAAGGGGTTTAATAAGGAGTTTAATAAAGTTAACTAGAACAGTTTCTCCTGAATGATTAATGCTGAAAATATATCTCCACATAATTTGTGTGGAACCAAAATGGGAGTGTGTAGAGACTGTTATTGCTCCCTTTCCTGCTTTGTTTTCAGTTTCCTTCTGTATCACCTCTATTCTCCTGACGCCTCTCCCCTCCATCATTCATTCCCTCCACTTTGATGTGGACAAGTCATGAACTCTTGATCTTATGTAGAGTACTTTGCAAGCTCAGCTTCAAAGACCTCTTCCAACCACATATTGACCACTAAACCCTTCTCAGGTAGAAATTTGGAGCTTCTATGGTCAGTTCCTCTGGCAGCTTCCTTAGGATTCAATGTAAATAAAGCTCCATATCTAAGATTCCATTTAGAAGAAAGTAAAAATAATTTTCAATTTGTTGGATGTTTGAAGGGTCCTTCTATTGCCATTTTTTATCTGTAATAATGCTATGGTTTGTGACATGATGTATGGAGACTTTAGAGATGACTTTTCAGCTTATTTTGTAGAAGAAAGTATAAAATGTTTTGTTCAGTGTTCTTAAATTTTTAAATTTAAACCCTTCATGCATTCAATTGGTTTTGGTTATTACTTAGTGGCTACTCCTGGTTGAAACCCATTTTGTCACAATTTTATAATGGGTTATTTATTCAGGATTTAGAAGAATAGACCTATTGCTTAGGCATATTGATTGACATAGTAATAAAGTCAGTCCTTCAGATTGGTAACTTTAAAAAATTTCTTTTATGATTTAATGGGAGTTTCTCCACTATTCTGTTTTATTTTAATGGACAGTCATATCAAGAACAGCTCTGGTAATGTAATTCACAACCAGTTCTTCCATTATGAATTGAAGGAAATTTTTATGGCTTTCAGAAACAAATCTCCACCCATGAGACACTTATAATGGTAAAAGAATGAATGAAAATTCAGTCTTTTCAAAGTTATGAAGTAATGCAGGAGTAGAACAAAACAATATTATAATAAAGTCAAGAAGCTTCCTTAACTTTTGCTTAATAAAGGTTTAAGTTGTTTAGCTGTTACATATGAGAAAAGGATTATGAAAAAAACTCACTGATTCCTAATGCAGTAAAAGGCAGGTAAGACCATCTACCTCAGCTGGAAACTTGCTGCAAGTGACACTTTAGGTTTTTAAATAATCTTTCAGAAAAGAATACATTTTGTCACTACTTTTCACACAGAAAGAAACAGACAGGTAGTGAGGCATCTCCTGCCTGTTTTCCTTGATTTTGCAAACTGAGTGAATTTTTCTGTCATGCTTTTGTCTCCATATCCTATAAGCAATGCTTGTATTATTGCTAATTATTTTCTTCTCCAGACCTCCTTTACTTCTGTAAGAAATATAGACCTCCCACTTAACTATTCCCAAATACCCCATAAGGGCTTCTAAAATATTAGCATTGAGGTTGCATAGCATTGTTTTCTGTTATGTTAGTCTAAGAATGCTAAACCCTGTTTGAATACTATGATATAAATTGTTTAAAGATAAAAGTAAGACATTGGAAGATTTTGAAATGAACACCTTTCTATAACCAAGAGGAAAATATTTAAGCGATTGTTCCATATCTATTGCAGTATCAGAGAATTTAGATTCAAATCATTTTTCTCTTGACATGGAAGAATTTTACCTTTCATTCACAAAATAGGGTAAATGGCATCTTAAAAAAGGAATAAAAAATTTTGCTTCCTAGAAGAGTTAAACTAATCTTTCTTACCTAAATTTTCCCTATTTGCAGTATTCTCTATGGGGTTTGACTTTAATCAGTAGAAGTTCTAAGTTTACAACAAGGTAGTTTTGGGGATGTCATCAGGTGACCTATAGGAAGAAGACTACAGCTGCATTTACATTTCGGGTTGCCCATTTTTCAGGATTACTGAGGAGAGTTTGGGATGGGGAGTAGAGACAACAGTGAGTCCTTCAACCAACATCTCACCGCCTATTACTGTGACCTTTGGCTGCAGCTGAATTGTTTTTTTAAGTTCCTACAGTAAACAGAATTAATATTTAAGCTGCTTGCTGAATGAAGTAATAAAATACATCCTTGATGTGTTGTTTTATGGCATGGGCCACTAAGATGTTTATACAATGCCAAATGACTTACAAAGGGATTTTTCAAGGTGAACATCCCTTTAGGCAAGATAAATCACTAAGCTAAAACAAACAAATAAAGGTTTACTACAGACCATTTCTAAACTCCTTTCCTATATCCCACTCCTTACTGCCTACAAAGAATCCTGTAGAAGAGGGTATTGGTATGGTTGTGTAAAATCAATAATAATTAGTCCTGGATACAATACACTGGAAAAGACATACAAGTGAACATGTATGTTTATACATCTACACAGGTATGTATGACATATGTGTTCTCTTCATCTATATAAAATATTACATATTAAAGATATGCATATCTGTATGCATATATGGGTACATATCTATAATATTTTATAAATATAAACATTACTTTGTACCAACATGAGCTATGTTTAGTTGTTTCACTGACTTAGATGACCAGTCTCTCAGAAGTGAGGATTCACTTCTTTAATTTCTACAGTTGCTAAGATAATACCACACACAAACATTTACTGCATAGTTGATGGCAGCTACCCTAAGAAGTAGGGTTTTATCTGTGTCTCTGTGAATGCTATTCTTCCTTGAGTGGTTTTTCTCCCTTTTACCTCTACCTTCTTGTGCTGTCTTCCTGGGTCACAAAACAACATTGAAGTTCCCTTATGAATTTCAAAACCACTTGTAATTTAGACCAGTGCTGCTCAAAATGTTCTGGAGCTGGTCTGCAAACTGATACCTGCCCACCACAATGAGGGAGGTACAGGAATTGAGGGTAAACAATTAGGAACTTTTGGAGCAATTTGACTTTACTGAGATATCCAAGCAGAATCTCATTTTTCTCATAACTTCTTATTTTATTTTATACTATATTGGTCTACTATAGATTAGAAATTAAAAAAAGACAGTCATGAGAAAAAAACCTTGGACTTTCACCACAGATGGTTTGAGAAGCAATGATCTATGTGACTGTTTCTTGAGCCTGACTACATATCAAAATTCCCCAGAGAAACTTCTTAAAAAGCACAAGATGGATAGTGACTGGAGCTAGGCTCTGTTAGAAAAAACCCTCCAGGTTATCTTGATGCACATCATGTTTGCAATGTCATTTGAACCATATCTGTTTAATTGCTACAGCTAATTACAAGACTCATCAATTTTTGATGATTCTAGTAGAATTTGATGCCATGTGAGTATCGATCTTGTCCTCACTGCTATGCTTTCAGCACTGGACTTATAATTGATACGCAGTAAGTGATAAAAATTCTGGTTGAATGAGTGAATGCATCATGTCTGTATTTTGTGGCCTCTAAAAATTCTTGGGATGCAAAAGAACTCATTTTATATACATATGAAAATAAAAACCTTCTATAATAAGAATGACATCACCTGTGTCCTCTCTATCTGTGTTTGTGTTATCAGCAAGTGAATTTCTCAGTACCCCTACATTACAAATCCCAATTACCAATCCATATGTTTCCCAAATTAGTAGCTAATAGAGTTTTCCCAGGCAAATGTACCTAGAAATCCCCAGGGATTCACTGCTATCCCTGAATCAGCAGTGGTTCATCTCTCTCCTTGCCGTGGAGGAGAACTTGACCTGAGGAGTCCACTTCCCCTGGCCCAGCCGCTTCTTGCATGGGAAACTAGCTCTCTTGCTGCTACTTGGCTGATGATTTACCCTATAGCACATTTTGTCTTTACATAAACACACAAAGTCCTTTCATGTCTTTGTTCCTGTTCCCATGCCATGACTCCTTCCTGGAATACCATTCTCTTATTCTTACTCATCAAATAAGCTCTTCTACTTCTTTTCTTAGGCCTCCTTCCTTGACTCAGCTGAGAAAAAACTACTGGCTCTCTCCATCGAAGCTAATTCTCTGCCTCCTGTTTTCCCACTATACTTTGCCATTCTAGACATCCGTTGCATATCCTTTTTTTCTGTAATGTACTAATGCATCAGTCTTCATTCTTTCTTCTCCCAAACTATACTCCTCCTGGGTTCAGAGCACATCTCATTCATTTCTGTGTTGCCTTTGCTTATCTCAGTGCTGGCTTCAGAGCAGATACTTCAGAGAAACTCTTTAAATCAGTTAGGGAAGTTAGAATAGGAGAGAATGAGGACTCTATGGCGCTCAGGCGCCATGCATCCTGCAAAGAGAACAAGAAAGGACATTTTTTTTTCCTCCGAGAATGACATGGACTCCTTCAGTGATCCCTGTGTCTGTTGGGCCTTGAGTAATTACCTGCAATGTCTGTCTTTGTGAGGCTATTAAATTCCTTTTGGTGCCCTGAAAGTGGACATTTCCTGTCTGTATCCTTTTGTCCCATCCACACAGGAATATAGGCAATCACTACCCTGCTGCTGAATTCAGTCTCTTCCAAGTTCAATAAAAGAAATACATTTTCTTTCAATATTCCTCTCTTTGCTACAATCTGGACATAGGTTCCTTTATTTTGTCAAGATAATGGATATTAAAAAATAACAGCTAATATATTATTTTGTTACTAATAGTCCCTTTAGCACTTGAGTTATAAACGTTTCGGAGGCTCAGTGATTCTGTTCTCATTATCAAGGGGGATTTCTTTTTGTTCCTTCTGTCCATGGAGACAGGCAGATTTCCTCTGTGATGTGCTTTTATATCCAGTTCACCCTTGCACTGGAGATACAGCCTTCTGGAGTACCAACTGCATATGGAGTTTGCTGTTCAATTCTGCATCTTGTCGGAGATAGGATTAATCTTTGGCTCACTGTTTCTGTCATAACATCAGAACGGATGGTCAGGGACACTAAGCTCAGCAGATGCCTCCAGGTGAAAGTCAGGTGTGTTGGTGAATACTTACCTATTCTTATGCAATGTTCTTTGACTTTACTTTTTGGCTTCTGATTATTGATTCGTTTCTTGCCAGCTGAGGGAAGAACTGATAATGCATTAATATTTGTTTTCTAGAATTTTAATTATTTTCAGTGAGCATAACATCTGGGGGATCTAGGATATCACATACATAGACCCAGAAGCCTAAGCATATTTTCTTAGTGTAGTACTTAGATAATTTTTATAGATAATTTGAATGGCAGTCTGACTACCTTCTTGGGATGGAAGAGGGAAACATACATAAGAACAGAACATAAATTTGTATGTCAAAACTTATTTGGCCTTGAGAACAATTGTAAAATGAATGAGAAAATGGTACAAGAGAGCAATATAAGGCTTAGAAATTTGAGAGTAAGTGTACTTTATCCAAAAACATAAATAAAATAAAGGCTAGGGAAAAGAATGTTTATTTTTTGTGGGTGGTGAGAACCTTTCATTAACTCCTTCTTTTGTGTTTTTGAAATATCTGTATTTCTGTTTAAATGTGGGTTGAATTTGTCATATACATGAATTGCTACAAGTTTTTCTTATCGCTCCTCTTTTCACCAGACTTTCTCTTCTTGATGCTGCTGTCTTATTTTTTCAGATCTTCAACTTCCTTTTAGTTGATTCTGCTTTAAATTAGTCTCCCAATCTGTTTCCTTCTCTCTCCCCATAGATTTTTTTTCCCAGTTTTCTTCTTCTGACTCACAAACATATGAGACAGACATCTTGCTCACAGACTTTTCATTCTTCCCCTCCCCTTATCTCTGACATTTTTCTTCTACTCTTTTTACGTGAAAGAAGTATTTTTTATAGAAACGATTCTTCTCTTTCTCAAATTTTTGAAAAACCAGGCAGCATATGAAGAATCTTGGAAACCTGAAAACAAGTGATTAAAAGCTTGCTGAATAATAGTTATTTTTAAAATGGAGAATGCCTGAAAAAGCAAAGATCTCTCTAGTTTCACCAAAATGGGCAGAGTCAATAGGATTCTCCATGTTTATTTAAATGTAAACGTGAAGGTGATGGAAATGAAGATCTAAAGCAATGGTAGGAGCAAAAGGTTATGGGACACAATTGGTAAATTATAACTAACAATCACATAAACTGAAATGGATAATTTTACAGGCTTCTGAAAAGATTTAAAAGGATGGACTGATGTGTGAGTCGAAGGTAAAAATGACTGGGCTAATGTCTTTAGTCCCCTGTAAGAGTAAAAGCATTCCTAAGAGCAAAATGTAGTGATAAAAAACAATGATTTTGTGGAATGTTCTGTATAAATATCCACATGTTCATGGTACTTCGCAGGTCATCACATGATTAACATATTTAATCTTCACAAGAATGCCAGTTATTGTCCTCTATTTTTAAGGTGGGGAAACTGAAGCTTAGACCTTTTAGACAACTTTCCTTGGATCACGCAGCTGATAGGTGGAAGTACCAGTATTCAAACACAGGTGTGCCACATTCTGAGGTCTGATTTCTTAAAGGAAAATGTTGCCTCAACTGTGTAACCTAAAACCAAGGTAGGAAAGAAAATGGCAACCTGTGTGATTGCAGTGATCTTTTGTTGTGTTTTTAAAAGGAAGATTCCTTACATACCATATTCAAACTTAAATAAATCTTAAAGAAAATTTTGTCAGTCCCCATTTTGTAGACAAGGAACATAATTCTCAGAGAACAGAAGGAACTAGCTCAGGAATGTCATTGGTTTTTGTGGGATTATAACCCCAATCATTCCACTGGCACAACATCGACTCCTAAATTCTACTCTCTGCTCTCTGTTCCCACCCACAAATTATCTTCCCCACTGATTTCTCACAAGACTTATAATTCTTTTGTATTGAGGTACTGTGTATTCAGAAATCCTCCACTAAAAGGTGATTGTGTTGCCCGGAGAGAATATCACTATAGTTACTGTTTTTCTCTGGATGTTCATCATACAGCTTCTTTTCTATTATCCAGCAGAAAGTAGGTTCTGGACCAACTCTAACTCCCTCACTCACAGATGTTCTGCCTTGGGAGAAAAAATATACAGTTGCTTTCTCAATGGGCAGGTTATTTGTGTTCCAAATTGTTCATGAGCATTAAGAACATCGTATATTAATGAATGGTAATATCTTAAGTGCAAGCATTGTACTATTTGGTGTATATGTTTCTATTGAAGAGATTTTTGTTGTTGTTTTTACAAACTATACAGGTGAAGGTTCAGCCTAGTCAATCTCTCTTGGTGACAACCTAGGGAACAGGAGCATTCACATTCAGAGAAAACTCTGAAATGAGTCCACAAAGAATTCTGCTCTCCAAGGACGCAGAACCCTGTAATTTGAAGGCGAGTATAGAAAGTTGTGAAGCAAGCGACATAAACCAATGATATCCTCTGGCATCCTTATGCTTTCCACACTTCACTAAAGTTGTCTTTTTTCCTATTGTGGCTGAGGATTGCATCCATATACCTACTAAAAACCCATGCTTTCAGAAGGAGAGCTGCTCACTATGAGACTCTTTCATTAGGCTTTTGGGATAGACAAAGGCATTTCCTGATCAATGAAACATCTTGACAAATAATTCTGACATATATAAAAAAACTTCCATAACAGTCAAAAACCAGAGAGGGAAGATTCAACTTTTACTGAAACTGCATTGAGGAATTAGCAATTTAGCATTTTTCTTGAACCACTGAGGTGAAATAATTTACATGGTGAGCAAAGGACTAGCTTAAACAATGCTCTCCATTAGGAACTATGAGTGCTGACAATACTACATAAAACAATATGTACTGACTCATATTTCTGCAGATTCCAGAATGGTAGATTTCTTCATAATCAAAATGCAATTGAATTGTTATACCTCACATTACTCTACAGATGCCTATGAATTATATTCTGCTACCAGAAAATTGTTAAATAGTCTAAAGTACTGTGATTTGGCACTCATCTTTCGTAGCTATTCTTCAGGGAGAGCAGGGCCTTGGCTTCCTTTGGAGGCGGCAAGGCTGAGACACTGAGCTCTGTGTTTGTGGTTCTCCTGGGAGCTGCCTCTGAGGAGCTGTGAAATTATCCCCACCTCTTCCTAATTTGAAGAGTAAAAGCCTCATTGTTGATTTCAGATCTTTTACATTGGCTAGGGCACGGCTTATCAGAGTGTGCTGTCTTCCTCAGTATGTTGGAATAGTGGGGTAGGAAGAGAGAGGTTCTAGGAGGAACATTGCACCAGTAATTGCAAGTATACCATATGAGTGTATGCTTTGTTTCTTCTAGTAGTTTAAAACAACTTCTTACTTTAGTTTCTCTTATTTTAGGTACAAATGCACAATTTTGCCTTCATCCTAGTATAGATGTGCTTAGGGCAATTAAAGGACCCCATCTGAAAGCAAAGGGTTTAAATATAGGCACAGACAAAAGTGTATAATTGTTTTCTGTGATTCAGGTAAAGAGGAATAATTTGCCTTTGAAAAAATCTCAATCTCACTAAAAAGTTTACTTAATAAATATTTTTTCTCTCTTTTATTATTCTTTTTTCTTTTATTTAAAAATGTTTTATTTCCCTCCTTATGATGAGTCATTGGCCATAAACTATTATTTTATTTTATTGCAAGTTATTATACATGTTATTTAAATAAATGGCAATAGATTAAAAACTCTACATATATAATTAAAATCTTGCTGCATAATCAAGATTCTGAAGACTTTTATTTCCAAAGTAAGGAAAACTGAACAATTTGAAAATTCTTGGTCTAGAATGCATGTAACTACAGCTTTGGGATCACAACCCCTGATTTTTAGAAACTTTTCCCTGCTTTCTTTTCACAGTCTTTTACCACTTCTTTCTACATCAAGGTGGCCTTTTATTTTAATGGGTTTTCCAGAGGGAACTCACTGAAATAGAGGCAATCTATTATTGGACATGATTTTAGTTGACAACTTCACAGTATTGGTATAGTTTACCAATATGTTACCTAATTGAACAAGAATAGTCAATTTAACAGGGTTTTTCTATATCATTTCATTTTAGTATGGAAAAACCTGTATGACTCATTACCAAGGTTTGGGGTAAATATTAAACCAAGGAGACAGGAGGCAGTTAAAGAGGTATGGATTCTGGTTTTGCCAAGATGGTGAAATAACACAAATTGCAGGTTCTGTGCCTCAAAATAAACTTTGGAGAAATTATAGAAGCAAAAGGGAACTATGAATTCATGAAACTAACAAGGGAGAAATCTCCTGGAAGAAGGAAGACTGTCTGTGAACTGGTTTGTACGGGATAGTTGGTTAGTAGTAGCCTGAGGCACAACAAGGCAGACGCAGCAAATGAAAGAATGGGGGAAGAACAGTGGATCTCCAATGTGGTCCTCAGATCAGCAGCATCAGCATCACCTGGGAACTTACTAGAACTGTAAACTATTGGCTCATCCCAGACCTACTGAATAAGAAACTCAGGGTAGGGCCCAACAATCTGTGTTTAAACAAGCTTTCCCAGTGATTCTCATACATGCTAAAGTTTGAGCAGAGAAAGGGTGTTAAAGCTTCCACTTGCCTTTTTCTTGCCTTGCCTCAGACCAATTGTGGCCTGCAACCTTTACTACAAACATCTGCCTCCACCCCAGCAGACTATAGATCAGTGCCATTGCCAGTGAAGGGAATGTTATTACAGCAGTGCAAAAAGTGCTGTGTGATGAGGAGTTATGCACAAGTGTAGACTAACCAGGTGGTCTCCAGCTTTTATTTCTTCACTAAGCCCCACAGGTGACAGCCTAGGAAGTAGAGTGCACTGCTCTCTGTCAGGTCACCCAAGGCCTCAAAGAAACACTGCTTAGAGTAGCTGCCTAACGGTCTGTCAGCCAGGAAATCACCAGGGATTCTCTGTAGTCTCAGATACTCAATGTGGGGGTTCATCTTTGCCTCTCCAACTCACCTTACATATCCAAATCAGAGTTTAATCTGTGCTATTCACCATCGACCACACAGAATAGCTGATGTTCTGAGGAGAATGTGGGCTCACGGGCCACCAGAAAGAGATCTGAGCAGAGCAGAGGTGGACCCACAATTGTGAGGCCTGAAGATTATACCATTTCAGGGCCCATTTCATGAGAAAGAAAAATAAATGACAAGTACAAAGTCAGGTGTGAAAATGAATATTTGTTTAGAGTGACACAAAAAATCACAACAAAATATACATTTTAAAAAGCTGACAGATAAAAATATCACTAAATGTATACAAATATTTTTATTAATTAGCCAGCTGAAATACCCCTATAAAACTATTTTCTTATTCTTTTGGCCTTATTCTCTTTGATCTCCTCTTCATCTGTCAGCAAATATATTATGAAAGATAATTGCAATGGAAAACAAAAGGATATTTTAGTTTTGCTTGTCATATGATTGTACAACTTTTTAAAATTATTGATAACCGAATGCATAAAACATTCACTTTACACTATGACTTTTTAAAAATATTTAAATTGATTCCCAATAAGTATACATTATTTACGGGGTACATGTGCTGTGTTGATACATGCATACAATGTGAATCAAAGCAGGGTAGCTGGATATTCATTACATTAAATATTTTTCATTATTTTGTGTTGGGAACATTCCAAAGCATTCCAAATCTTCTCTTTGGCTGTTTTGAGATATATAACAAATTATTGTTACCCTACTGTGCTATTGAACACTATAATCTTTTCCTTCTATCTAACTGTATTTTTATACTCATTAACCAGCCTCTCTGCATCCCCCCAACAACCCCTGCCACCCTTTGCAGCCTTTAGCAGCCAACATCCTCCTCTCTACCTTCATGAAATCTTTTTTAGCTTCCACTTATGAGTGAGAACATGTGATATTTGTCTTTCTGTGCCTGGCTTATTTTACTTAACATAATGACCTCTAGTTTCCTCCATTTTGCTGCAAATTACATGATTTTATTCTTCTTTATGACTGAACAATGTTCCATTTTATGTATATATGCCGTATTTTCTTTAATCATCTGCTGATGGACAGTTAATTTGATTTCATTTCTTGGATTTTGTGAATAGTGCTGCAATAAATATGAGAGTGCAGCTTTATCTTCAGTATACTGATTTCCTTTCTTTTGGATATATGCCTAGCAATGGGATTGCTAGAACATATAGTAGATACGTTTTTTAGTTTTTTGGAGGAAACTGCATACTGTTTTCCATAATGGTTGTACTAATTTACATTCCCACTGCAATCTGTCAGAGTTGCCCTTTCTCCAGTCTTTGCTAACGTCTGTTTTTTTTTTTTGGTCTTTTTGATAATAGCCATTTTAACTGGCATGAGATAATATCTCATTGTAATATTGATAGGCACTCTCCTTATGATTAGTGATGAGCATTTTTTTCATACACCTGTTGGCCATTTGCATGTCTTCTCTTGAGAAATGTCAATTTAGACAATTTGCCCATTTTATAATCAGATTTTTTGGGGTGTGTGTGTGTGTGTGTGTGTGTGTGTGTATTTTGCTATTGAGTTGCTTGAGTTCTTTATATATTTGTGCTATTAATTCCTTGTCAAATGGATAGTTTGCAAATATTTTTGCACATTCTGTAGGTTGCTGCTTCCACTCTGCTGACTTTTTTCTTCACTCTGTAGAAACTTTTTAGCTTGATGCAATCCCATTTATCTATCTTTGTATTTGTTGCCTGTGCTTTTGATGTATTTCCTCCAAAATCTTTGTCCAAACCAGTGCCATAAAGCATTTCCCAAATGTTTTCTTCTAGTAGTTTCATAGTTTCAGGTCTTATTGTTAAGTTTTTGATTGATTTTGATTTGATTTTTGTAAATGGTAAGAGAGAAGGGTCTAGTTTAATTCTTCTGCATAAAGATATCCAAGTTTCCTCAGCACCATTTATTGAAGAGACTTTCCTTTCCCCAAAGTATTTTCTTGGTGTCTTTGTTGAAAATATATTTGCTGTAAATGTGTAAACTTATTTCTGGGTTATCTATTCTGTTCCATTAGTCTGTGTGTCTGTTTTTATGCTAGTACCATGCTGTTTTGGTTATTTTAGCTTTGTGGTATATTTTGAAATCAGCTAGTATGGTGCCTACAGCTTTGTTATTTTTGCTTAGAATTGCTTGGCTATTCAGGGTTTTTTGTGGCTCTATATGACTTTTAGGATTTTTTTCCTCACTTCTGTGAAGAATGTTACTAGTATTGTATTAGGAACTGTATTAATATGCAGATTGCATTGGGTAGTGTGGACATTTTAAGAATATTAATTCTTCCAGTCCATGAGAATATAGTTCCTTTTTTGTGTCCTCTTCAATTTCTTTCATCCATGTTTTATAGTTTTCACTGTAGAGATCTTTCACTTCTTTCATTAAATTCATTCCTAGGTTTCTTTTGTTGTTCCTATTGTAAGTGGGATTGCTTTCTTGATTTTTTTTTTCAGAATTTTCATTGTTGGTATATAGAAATGCCATGGAATTTTGTATATTGATATTATATTCTGGAATTTTACTGAATTTATTCATCAGTTCTTACAGTTTTTTTTTGGTGGCCTGTTTAGGTTTTTCTAAATATAAGCTCACTCATTTGTGAACAAGAATAATTTGACTTCTTCCTTTTCAATCTGGATGCTCTTTCTTTCTTTCTCTTGCCTAATTGCTCTGACTAGTACTTCCAGTACTGTTTTGAATAAAAGTGGTGAAAGTGGGCATCCCCATCTTGTTCCAGATCTTAGAGGAAAGGCTTTTATTTTTTTTCCCATTCAATGTGATATTAGCAGTGGGTTTTGTCATACATGGACTTTATTGTTTTGAGGTGTGTTCCCTCTGTATCCAGTTTGTTGAGAGTTTTTACTAGGAAGGGATATTAAATTTTATTGAATACTTTTTAGCATCCATTGAAGTGATCAGTTGGCTTTTGTCCTTAATTTTGTTAATGGGATATATCTCATTGATTGAATTGTATATGTTGAACTATCCTTGCATCCCTGGGATGAATCCATTTGATCATGGTGAATGATCTTTTTAATGTATTATTGATTTTAGTTTGCTAGTATTTGGTTGAGAATGTTTGCATCTGTGTTCATTAGGGACATTGGCCTGTAGTTTTGTTGTTGTTGTTGTTGTTGTTGTGTCATTGTCTGGTTTTGGTACCAGGGTAATGCTTGCCTGGTAGAATGAGTTTGGAAGTATTCCCTTCTTCAAGTTTTTGAAAAAGATTGAGTAGAATTGGTATTAATTATTTAAATGTTTGGTAGAATTTAGTAGTGATGCTGCCAGATCCTGGGTGTTTCTTTGATGGGAGCCTTTTATTACTGTTTCAATCTCAATACTTGTTATTTTGTTCAGGTATTTCTTCATGATTAAATCTTGGTAGGTTGTATGTGTCTAGGAATTTATCTATTTCTTCTAGGTTTTCTACTTTGGTGGCATACAGTTACTCATAATTATCCTTAATGATCATTTGTATTTTTGTGGTATCAGTTATAGAGTCTCCTTTTTTGGTCTCTAATTTTGAGACGTCTTTTTTAAAAATATTTATTTATTTATTTAGTGTGTCTACCTAAAGGTTTGTGGATTTTGTCTTGTCAAAAAACCAGCTTTTTATTTTGTTGGTCTTATGTGTGTGTGTGTGTGTATGTGTGGTTTTTATTTTTTTATTTTTTTTATTTTTTGGTCTCGATTTTATTTATTTCCACTCTGATCGGTATTATTTCTTTTCTTCTACAAATTTTGGTTTTTTTCTTTTCTTGCTTTTCTAGATCATTGATGTGCACCATTAGATTATTTGAAGTCTTTCTACTTTTTTGGTGTAGGTAATTACTGCTCTAAACTTTCCTTTTAGAGATGCTTTTGCTGTATATCATAGATTTTGGAATATTGTGTTTCCATTTTCATTTATAAAATTTATTCATTTATATATTCATTATACAGGAGCATGCTGTCTAATTTTCAGATTTGTACATTTTTCAATATGTCTTCTATTATTGATTTCTAGTTTTATTCCATGTGGTTGGAGAAGATACTTGACATAATTTTGATTTTAAAAATTCTTTAAGCCTTGCTTTGTCACCTAACATATGATCTATCCTGGGGAATATTTCATGTACCGTTGAGGAAAATGTACATTCTGCAGGAGTTAGCTAAAACATTCTGTAAATATCTGTTAAGGCTATTTGGTCTAGAGTGCAGTTTAACTCTTATGTTTGTTGCTTTTCTGTCTAGATAATCTGACCATTGCTGAAAGTGGAGTGTTGAACTCCCCTACTATTACTGTATTTCAGTCAGTATCTCCCTCTAGGTCTATTAGTTTTTTAAAAAATATATATTTGGGTGCTCTGATGTTGGGTTCCTATATAATTACATTTGTTGTATCCTCTTGCTGTATTGACTTCTTTATCATATAATGGCCTTCTTTGCCTTTTTTTCTTTGCTTGCTTATTTCTAAAAGAGAGAGTTTTTTTTGTGTTGTTTTGTTTTTTTAAACTGTTGTTGCCTTAAAAATCTATTTTATCTGATATAAGTATAGTTACTCCTACTCTTTTCTGGTTTCCACTTGCATGGTATATCATTTTCCATCTCTTACTTTCACTCTGTCTGTGTCTTTATAGGCGAAGTGATTTTCTTAGACACAGAATATAGTTGGGTCTCTAAAAAAATCCATTTATGACTGGGCACAATGGCTTAAGCCACCCAACACTTTGGGAGGCTGAGGTGGGCGGATCACGAGGTCAGGAGATCGAGACTATCCTGGCTAACATGGTGAAACCCTGTCTCTACTAAAAACACAAAAAATTAGCTGGGCATGGTGACGGGTGCCTGTAGTCCCGGCTACTTGGGAGGCTGAGGCAAGAGAATGGCGTGAATCCAGGAGCGGAGCTTACAATGAGCCGAGATCACACCATTGCATTCCAGCCTGGGCGACAGAGCAAGACTCTATCTCAAACAAACAAACAAAAAATCTGTTTATCCACTCTATGTCTTTTAATTGAATAATTGAATCCAGTTACATTCAAGGTTATTATTGATAGGTGAGTGTTTACTACTACCATTTTGTTACTTGTTTTTTTGATTATTTTATAGATAATTTATTTTTTCCTGTCTTACTGCCTTCCTGTGTGGTTAAGTGATTTACACTTACACAACACATACACTAGTAGTATGTTTTGACTCTGTGCTATTTATTGTTAGTGTACTTATGATAGGTTTTTGCTTTGTGATTTCCATAAGGCTTACAAAAAACCTTATAGTTAAAACAGGTTATTTTAAAGTGATAATGACTTAACCTCAATTGTATTGAAAAGAAACTCCACACTTTAACATTTTCCTCCTACCACCTTCTTACTTTTTGATGTTTCAATTTACATCTTTTTATCTTGCCTATCTTTTAACCATTTGTTGTATTGTCTTTTTAATAGTTATGTCTTTTAGTTTTCACGTTTAAGACGTAAATAGTTTACTTACCACAATTACCATATTAGAGTATTCTAAATTTGTTTTCTTACTGTTACTAGTGAGTTTTATACTTCATGTGTTTTCTTGTTGGACATTAGTGTCCATTTCTTTTGGACCGAAGACAGGTCTGACATTAGCATTTATTGTAAGACAGGTCTATGTTAATGAATTCCTTCAGCTTTTGTTTGTCTGTGTCAGTCTTTTTCTCTTCCTCGCATTTGGAGGGTAGCTTTGCTGGATACAGTATGGTTATTTGGCAGTTATTTTTTCTTTGGCACTTTAAATATAGCATCCCACTCTCTCCTGGCCTGCTGCATTTCTGCTGATAAATCTACCAAAAGCCATACTGGGGCTTCATTTCATGTGATATGTTTATTTCCTCTTCCTGTTTTGAGTTATATTTCTTTCCTTTTGAGTTTTGCTATATTGATTGAAATTCAATTCAAATTGATTCAATTGATTGAAATTCAAAAAGAAAGGGAATTTCTTTTTGGGTTAACTTTGAGTGGTGACATCTGGGCTTTTTGTGCCTGATGCTGTCATTCTTTTTTTCCAGATTTGGGATTTTTTCCACCATTATTTTCTTAAATAGACTTTCTATGCTTTTTCTTTTTTTTTTTTTTAAATCTCTTTTCTCCTGTGGGAATTCCAGTTATATGAAGATTAGTTAATTGGGTGGTATGCCATAATTCTCATAGACCTTCTTCAATCTTTTTAATTATTTTTCCTTTCTGCTCCCATGAGTGGGTAATTTCATATGTTATGTCTCCAAGCTCACTAATTTTTCCTCTATTTGATCATGTCTGCTGTGGAAGCTTCCTAATATGTCTTTCAGTTTAGTTACTGTATTTTTTAATTCTATAATTTCTTTTTTAAATTGTTTCTCTTTCTTTGTCAGGTTTTAAATTTTATTCCTGGATTGTTTTCCAAATTTCATTTAGTTTTCTATCTATATTTTCTTGTGATTTCCTGAACTTCTTTAAGAGAATTATTCTGAATTCTCTGTCAGAAATTCCATAGATCTTTAATTTTGGGGGTCCATTGCTGGAGGCTTTTTTTGTTTTTTGTTTTGGTCATATCATATTTCCCTGAGTTTGCACAGCCCTTGCATCTTTATGTTGATGCCTGCATATTTGAGGAGACAACTACATCTTGTAGTTTTTGCATGTGTTCTTTGGTAGTGTTAGACCTTTACTTCTTTTTTTCCAAAACATATGTTTCATTAATTTCATTATTTAATTCATTCTATTAACTAAAGGGTTGAGATCTTCTTTGTTGAGGGGCGCAAGTGATACTTTGATACCTGTATATAATGTGTAATGATCAAATTGGGGTAATTAGGATATCCATCACCTCATTTATCATTTCTTTGTGTTGGAAACATTATAATTCTTCTCTTCTAGCTATTTTGAAATATAAAATGTATCATTGTTAACTATAACCTTTGTACTAGGTCTTTACTTCTTAATATTGGAACTTTAAATACTGGCTGTTGTTGCTTCCCATTCTGAGGTGGACACTGGAACTAAAACACTGCACTGAAACTATTTGTCCTTTTGTTGTGTTTATTCTGTAGAAGACTTATAGTGGAATATGAATGTTGCTCTGGGACTAAATTGCTGCCCTTCCACTTTTTTTCACAGTCTGGGGAAAACTTATAGTGAGTACTAGAGCTTAAATGCTGCTCCATAACTATTTTGGTGCCTTGTCATTGTTTCCCAGTCCAGGGGAAGACTTAAGCAAGCACTGGATTTAATTTCAACCTCTATGGGAGCATTTGGGTGGAAAATCTAGTTATGGATTCAGGACTTCCTTTAATTTTTCCTTCTATGGTGTGATGGCACTGGCCAGTCTCTTCAATATGGTGTCGTTGCTGATTGGAGCACTGAGTAGCCATCAAGCTCTTCATGCCAGCTGCTGTGAGCAGTGCCCCATTCTTTGTTCCCAGTTTACTTCAAGTAGCTCAGCACTCCTGGAACTCCTAGTGGTTCCTGTGGTATGGCACTAGAGTGGGTTTAACGTCCAGTTCCAATTTCCCCCTCTTACTTCAGCACCTGACGGTTTCGGGCAATTCTCTATGAGTGGTGTTATACCATCTTGAGGGAAAAGAGGGCACTGTCTGAAATGACTATTTCTTTTGCTAGTTGTGATTTCTCTTGATTTTGTGGGCCCGCGTGGTTTCTCTGCTGCTCCCCCGAGTTCTGGTATATTTGGAGTGATGTTCTGGTCTTTCAATAGTTTCTAGTTGTATTTTTGTGAGGAGAGTGATGCTGGGAGTTTTTCTGTTACAGCATCTTGCTGACATTACTCCTGACATGTTTGTTAATACTGTTATAGTTGTGTGGTTTATAATCACAGGCCATCTGATAAATCTGATTTTGCATGGTTTGTACCAAAAAAGAAAAAAAAATGTATATTGCATTTGAAATGATATGTTTTGAATTTTTCAGTACATTCCTAAAGGTAGAGAACTTCCATTTTGACTAGGAGTTAATGAGAAACAAATTCTCATTTTACAGTTTTACACATCTGATGATTGGAACAATGTTTTACACATTACATTTTGGCTTTATGCATTTCAAGCCACTTCTATACTCTCAGGGCTAGGCATTGTAGAACGTTTTCATATTGGAATATGACCTCCTTCATGTCATAATGCAGGATGAGTTTGTACAGTGCACTATAAGAATATTCCTGGAAGCCATTCCTTTTCTTTAATCTTGTTCCTACACTACAAAGTATTACATTCTAGATTGTTTGAAACATTAAATTGCTTACTTAAAAATCACAAAACTAATAAGTGGCATAACTAGACTTCAAATCCAAACCGATTGCATAAACCTTGTACTTATTAACTTGACTTTGAACCTTGCTGAACATAAAATAAAAGTTCTAGGAATTATTTTGTATGTGAGTTCATACTCAATATGTGTGGTTTAGAAGAGTCCATGTTGGATCTATTCCATGTATATTATAGGGCAAACCTACAAATGAAGGCCCCCACACCTACAAAGGAAGGACCCATGGAAGGGCCCATGTAACCTCTGGAATATACTTGGAGTCATTTACATAAGGAATTCCAGATATGGGGCACCTGGATTGTGGTGGCTGGGGGCACAGGTTTCAGGAGGCATGTCCCTTTGCTCCATGGACTCCTTGCCTTGTAGAGAGGTTCAGTAGGGAAGAGCTAGTAGAAGACCTGCCTCCAATTACCCATGTCTAAGAGTAATAGTGGTATATGGTAAGTATTTAAATTATCAAATTTTCATGAAATGGAAGGAAATCAGACAATACCAGATGAAAAGGCACCAGATGAAATGGGATATAGAATATTTTAACTTGCATATGTCTTACTTAGAAATTTGACAATCAGAGATTGAACATTCTCCATACACAAATAATCATTAAAATAAACAAATTAACCTCACTAGTAATGAAATAATTGTAGATTTAAATCAGTAATAAGAAGCCATTTTTCATCTTTTAAATTAACAAGATCGACTTTAAAATAAGACCAAGCTAAATGCTGGTGAGGTGCAAGTGAAGTTATTAGTCAAATGTAAAGCTAGGGAGAATGATCTTTTACAAGCTTTTATGGAAAGTAATTTGGGAATTTGAACAAACTGTCTAAAATTTCTTTATTATTTGGCCCAATAATTTTGTTTTTTGAATCTACCTGAATAAAATAATCTGAATTGCTTAAATCCATGACATATGTACATATGTACATAACAGTATCATGTGTAATGATTTAAAATGGATGTAGCCTAATATGCTTTATAAGTAAAGGGTAAACATAAAGGATTTAGTAAATATGTCTAATTGACAATTACGTATCATTAAAATCTGACTTAAAAAAATTTAATAACACAAGGAAATATTGGCATTATAAATTTACATTTCAGAAGCAATGATAGCTTATTGCATGTACGATATTATAACTACTCCATAAAGATATGTATAAAGACTAGAAGCAATTATATCAAAATAATAAGTAAATATATCAAAATATATATTATATGTTATATTATAATATATTTTATTATAATTATATTTAATTTATATATTTATATTTATAATATATTATATAATTAATATAATATATTTTATTATTATAATTATATATTATATCAAAATAATAAAGTAAATAAGTAAATATATCAATTATATCAAAATAATAAGTAAATGATAATAACTAAAATAGATCCTGTTGTTGGGGGTTATTAAGTCTCTATTTTTCACTGTTAGATCTCTATAAAATAAAGAAAGTGATTTTGTGAATAAGCAAACAAAGAAAGCAATGATACAAAAGCAATTTAACATTTGTTTCCTTATATTAATATATGTGTTACCTTATATAGCAGTTAAAAAGAGAGCACATTTGGGTTTTATTTTTAACTAAAAATTATTTTGCTCAAATTTTGAGAATATACCTGACATTTTTTTCTGGTATTACTGTATTCTAAACAAGTAGTTATAAATCAAGATCTGGTTCATTCCAGAGGAGACACACAGATTTTTTTTCCCAGCCAAGAATGAGTAATAAATTAAATTCAGATTTTTGACAGTTTGATAATAAATACATTTACTCAACCACAGTTCATCATGCAGCTGTGACTACAGAAGCAGGTATGCTACTTGTCAAGTGAAATCAGATATTATTTTTAAAATGACCTCTACATTATGAAACTTTCGTAGTGTCAGACATAGAACAGTTTATTTTGAAATAAAAAGCAGCTTTCAACATGAAGTGTTCCTGTGAACTTATCCACATAATATTGACCAGTAACAAAAATACAAAACAAAATTTGTAAAACCTCTCTGCTTTTTCCCTGTTTAATTGACTTCTTAAAACATCATGAAGGAATCATGGTTTTTTTTTTTTTTTTGGTCTGGTATCTTATATGAATTACTTGGTAAAGTGTCATATACTTTATTAATAACTATATAGCACAACATGAAAAAATATTTGTTATATACGTACAAACGTGTGTGTGTGTATGTGTGTGTGTGTACTTAGTAATGCTGCTTAACTGACATTTTAAAACTCTTTGGTATTCAGCCAATTTCACCCATTTTATCTTTTTCTTTAAAAGGCAGTAAATATTTATCTCCTTTTTGAAATGAGATCCCTTTTAAAAACATTGTTGGCAGCCAATTTTCATCAATCACATTCTTTGTCATCTTTATCAGTTCTACCCTAAAAGACATTTGTGGTTTAAATTATACTTGGCTACTTTAGGAAATGTAATTGCTTAAAGGAATTTTAGAGTGCGCAACAATTCAGTGTAAACTTCATTCATGTCAGGCATTAATTGTAAAAATAAACCTTTATAAAAATGTCCGTTTCTTCCAATACTCTATAGAAGAGTGATTATTATTCTAATTCTTCACCTGATACTCCCCCACCCCCTGTCATTATTTCCTAAGAGAAGTATACATCCACATCCTTTGCACATTACTTCATGGCGTTCCCCCCACACTGTGGGTAAAGTAGAATATATTTTTCTTTCTTTTTTTTTAAAATTATTTTTTATTATTATACTTTAAGTTCTAGGGTACATGTGCATAACGTGCAGGTTTGTTACATATGTATACTTGTGCCATGTTGCTGTGCTGCACCCATCAACTCGTCAGCACCCATCAACTCGTCATTTACATCAGGTATAACTCCCAATGCAATCCCTCCCCCCTCCCCCCTCCCCATGATAGGCCCCGGTGTGTGATGTTCCCCTTCCCGAGTCCAAGTGATCTCATTGTTCAGTTCCCACCATACCATGCTCATGGATAGGAAGAATCAATATCGTGAAAATGGCCATACTGCCCAAGGTTATTTATAGATTCAATGCCATCCCCATCAAGCTACCAACGAGTTTCTTAACAGAATTGGAAAAAACTGCTTTAAAGTTCATATGGAACCAAAAAAGAGCCCGCATCTCCAAGACAATCCTAAGTCAAAAGAACAAAGCTGGAAGTATCACGCTACCTGACTTCAAACTATACTACAAGGCTACAGTAACCAAAACAGCATGGTACTGGTACCAAAACAGAGATACAGACCAATGGAACAGAACAGAGTCCTCAGAAATAATACCACACATCTACAGCCATCTGATCTTTGACAAACCTGAGAGAAACAAGAAATGGGGAAAGGATTCCCTATTTAATAAATGGTGCTGGGAAAATTGGCTAGCCATAAGTAGAAAGCTGAAACTGGATCCTTTCCTTACTCCTTATACGAAAATTAATTCAAGATGGATGAGAGACTTAAATGTTAGACCTAATACCATAAAAACCCTAGAGGAAAACCTAGGTAGTACCATTCAGGACATAGGCATGAGCAAAGACTTCATGTCTAAAACACCAAAAGCAACAGCAGCAAAAGCCAAAATTGACAAATGGGATCTAATTAAACTAAAGAGCTTCTGCACAGCAAAAGAAACTACCATCAGAGTGAACAGGCAACCTACAGAATGGGAGAAAATTTTTGCAATCTACTCATCTGACAAAGAATATATTTTTCTATCCTAGTGATGTTGAGATTGAACTTGCAGCTTGTTTTAGCCAATGAAATGCATTAAAAAGGCATCATGTTTCTACTTGCCCTGTTGTGCTTCTGTCATTACTGCGAGAAAACCATTTTCCAGTTAAACCCAGAGGGCCAGACTAGCCTGGTCACCAGAGCCTGAAGCAGTCATCCAGCTGTCCTGAAGATCTGTGAGAATAAGTGACTGGTTTTTTTTTTTGTTGTTGTTCTTTATGTGAAACTATATTTATTTTAATCTTAAATTACCTGTTTTATTTTTTTTTAAGCCACTGAATTTTGGGTAGTTTGTTACACATTATTGTAGCAATACCTGACACAACCATGAATACCATCACTGATAACTAAAGTTGAAGAAAATTCTACAATGTGTTTTTTCTTTTGTTAAGAGCTTTAAGTGACACTTTTCTATGAGATATAGAAGAGTACCTTTTAGGAGGCAAGAGACTTGGGTTCTGATCTTTTCTTGGCTAACAAGGAAAGTGACCTTTGACCAGTTTCTAAATCTTTTTGTGCTTCAGTTGCTTCATTTTATAAAAATGAGGATAGTATTTTGATAAGGTTAAGTTTGAGACCTAGATTGATACTTAGATCAAATTCTTTGACTAAAATTATAAATATAAAATTTAGTTTTATGAAACAAAGCAATTTCACTTATTTAAGGACAGTGAAACTCCAAATTTATAACTTTGTATAGCTGCACACCAAGTTAGAGTCTTACTAGAATTACAGGAGTCCTGAAGTGGGAATTAGGGTACTTTTAATTCCTAGTGAGGATACCTATAGAATGGAGCCAAGGGCAGACATTGATCTAAGATTTGAGGAACCAAGATTAGGGGAATCAAGATGAACAAAAGCACTTTGATGTCTGCACTTAAGATCCTAGATCAGAATTGGCAGGAGAAGATACCATTTTCTGAACCTCAATCCTTTGTAAAACCAATAAACTTTCTTAACTCCTTCTCCCTTGTATCGGAAGAGCATGGGTGTCTTTTGCTTTATGAGTTTGATGTAGCAGCAGACGACCTTCATTACAGTCATATGCCTAGTTCCTTTTCCTTTTTCTTTTTCTCGAGACAGAGTCTTGCTCTGTCGCCCAGGCGGGAGTGCAGTGCCGTGATCTCGGCTCACTGCAGCCTCCGCCTCCTGGGTTCAAGCGATTCTCCTGCCTCAGCCTCCTGAATAGCTAGGACTACAGGCATGCACCACCATGCCCGGCTAATTTTTGTATTTTTAGTAGAGACAGGGTTTCACCATGTTGGCCAGGATGGTCTTGATCTCCTGACCTTGTGATCTATCCACTTCGGCCTCCCAAAGTGCTGGGATTACAGGCATGAGCCACCGCGCCCTGCTTGTTTGCTCTTTTTCTTCTTTTTCGTTGTGGTTAATGATAAGAAATGGACTCAAACATATATGTTTAGGGTAAACAAGCAACTATTTTTCCAAATCCCCTCACCCCACACTCCAAAGGTCGTGTTAGGGAGGATATTAGCTGAAAAACAAGACTCACATCTTCCCAGATTGGTTTAACACAGAAATAAGTTTATATATAATTTTTATATGTGTTTATTCATTCCTTATTACATTTTATAGAGGATTTGAGGCAAGGAATTGCTACACAGTAAGGGGGACTGGGGAATACCTGCTTTTAGCTGGGTGGCAAACTGCCCAGGTAAAAATGACCGTAAAGGGAGATTGAGAATTGGGAAGCAATTAACCATCTTCACTACAATGACAAATCTCTGTGTTTTGCTCCTGAATTTATAGCACTATAAAATGCTTGCTTTTTAGTGACCTAAATTTAAATAAATTTAATATGTTCATTTTTTTCAGCAATTCATATGGGTACACATCCTAAAGTGCTATATATTTGTCCAGCATATGTATTTCTTACTGTGTTACACATCTATTAACAGATGCCTAATCAAAATATAGTGATTTAGGTTAGGATTTTAATAATCTGTTTGTAACCCACTACAGGGATTTAATATGTGATTTTATTTGAGATCATCTACATACTACTAGGAACAAAATGTGATGACCTATAGTCATTTAGAGAATAGACATTATAAATGCTAAAGGCTATCATATACATTGGTATAATGCAGGGAGAGCATGAGCTAATGAACTGTTGATTTGCTGACTAAATTGTGGAATAATTTTATAGCTGTCCGTACCACAAGACAATTTTGAAGAATCATTCTTTATCTCTAATTGCACAGAGGTTTTTACAAGAGAATCCTAGAATGTTTCACCTATCACACATTCTCTGGCTTAGTCTTGTAAAGTTAATGGCTTGAGACAGGAAAGTCAAATTACAAGCAATGAAGTTATTACAGGAATAAACCCCAGGGGACTCTCAATATAGGACAGAGGTTAGAAAAGCTTTAGGGCATCATGAGGCACAGCCTTAGGAAATAAGACACCTCAGGAAATGCTGAAAATCAGCTGTAGACTGTTTTTTACAGTTGTTGTGTGCACATGGAGATAGGTTGAGTCCTGCTAACAGAAATATGACTCTTGTTCCAGTGCAGTGTAGTTGTCCTGAACCTTAGTAGTAAATAAAATAATCCTGTCTTACATTTGTAAGAATCGTTTTACCTATATCATTTCCAGTAATGTGTTGTTATTTATAGATCACAGCTAGGAAACCTAGGCTCCTAGAGGTAAAGTGCCTTTGTCAAGATCATATAAACACCAACCAGCACCGTGGAAACATTTCGCTCAAGAACAGCAGGCCTGCCTGTGCCCAGAGAGCCTGTTGAAAACACCCCAGATACTTAGTTTCTTTCAAGACTCAGGTTTATCATCCTGTATCATTTCTGACTCTGCATCGCAACTTTTGGTTATCTCAATTCTATCTGGTCCTCCACACTGAATTTCCATATTGACTTGGCCCATTGCTTCCTGGGACTGTCGTGCCACACCTTCCCTCATCCTGCTTCCCAGCCCAACATCAGTGAGCACCACGTTTTGGACCTTTTGTGTCTGTTGCAGTGCTGGCGGCAAGACGAGAAGTGAAAGAGCTAAGCACCAATCCAAGTCAGAAACACCAAATTGGATGTTCTTTCTGACGTACCATAATACTTTTCTGAGTCAACAATATGATTGCTATTACTATTTTAAACAAAAGTGTGATTTCAAGCAGATTTTACTTCACAGATAAAGGCAAACAATTATGCATTCATATGCCATTTAAGTTTAATGTCATGTCAATGCATTTTCAGTCTTAGAGTCTTTTTCTTCTTCAAAGTAGTATTTTAATCTTCTTTGAAATCACGTTGTGATCAGAGGCAAAGATTGCATCTAATTAATCATTCCTATAGTTATTATTCACAATAAATTGTTTTGGTTTTAGTTAACTTCCAAGAAATTTATATTCTTTTTTGAGGCTGCATTGTATTCCATAGTATAGATGTGTATAATTAACCTGTTGGTGAATATTTAGATTGTCTCTTTTTTTTAAGCTATAAAATATTGTACTAGTGTATCTGTAGAATAACTTCCTAGAATTGGAATTGCTGGTTCAGAAGGTATATGCACTTTTATATGTATGTTTTAGGAAATGCATTTTACTTTTTTCTCTTGTTGGATGTGATAGAAATGTTAACATATACAATTCAAAAGGAATCCAGAAAGCTTACTAGTGAAAATATTACCAGTTCTCTTCTTTTCCTTTTTTTAACAGACAAGGTCTTGCTCTGTCACCCAGGCTGGAGTGTAGTGGCAAGGTTATGGCTCACTGTGGCCTCGACCTCCTGGGCTCAAGTGGTAGTCCCACCTCAGCCTCCCAAGTAGTAGTTCTCCTTTTGATAAGCAACCATTGTTACCAGGTTCCTATATCCTTACAGAGATATTCTATGCAATTATAAATGTGTGTATACTTAGAAAATTTCTCTTATTTGAGAATATCTATATTTTCTTCTGCATTGCACTCATAAGGGTTCAAAAACTCTTGCCAAGATACTAATTGAGGGAGAGATACCCAGGCTATTATGCCCCCTTCATGTTAGGAGTACAGTTCTATGTTGTTTCATCACTTGATACTTGCCATACAACATAATTACTGTAAATCCTGTTGAAAAGACTGCATTTCTATTGATTTTCATCATATCTTTCTATTCACCCTGGAAAGAAGGAAGTCCATGGATACAGGGATCTGTACTGTTCTTTTTTCACACATTTAAAAAATATAATTCAATTTGGACTGATTGCTCTCTATAGCAGAAATCATATAATATCACAAGATTTGATTTTTCCTTTCTTCCATATAATGGAATTTAGGCTGAATACATGGCTGTATAGCTGGAAACTATGTTTCATAGCCTCTCTTCTTGTAGGTGTGGCCCTGTAACTAAGTTATCACTGGTGGTGTGAGAGTGGAAGGAATGTGTGTAAACTTATATTTTAATTGCTTTGAATTTCTGATTTTCTTTCCCCACAAATTGGAGCATAGATATTTCCTTAAACTTTGAATATGTAGAAAAGTGCAACAATCTGGATGAACAACAAGACAGAAGGGACTTGCATCCCTCAGTGATCAGGTGAAGCACAGATGTCCCACCAACCTGGATTGCTCAACGTGGTGGTGTTACATGAGAGAGAAATAAATTTCTCTCTGCTTTAAGCTACTGTATTTGGGAAGCCAGTTTGTTGCAAAGCTATCCTGTACCTTAACCAATGCATCGCCATGCCTGGTTCTCAGCAAACAGACAACTTGGGATTCCTTTGTCTTCTGCTGTGTCCTATATAAATTTCTTTCTTCATCTGTTTCACTTTGGTGGAGCACAAAAGAGTGTATGGGAAAAAATATCATTGTTTTTGTTTGTTCATGTTTGAAAATATCTTGATTCGACCCTCTTACTGGGTGGATAGTTTGATTAGGCATGGAACTCTACTTGGGAAATAATTTTCCTTCTAAGTTTTGAAGTTGTTGATCAATTTTCTTTGTTATTCTAGAAAAAATTTGTTTTGATTTGTGAGGCTTTTTTTTTCTTCTTTCTCTATTGAGGGTTTTATGATCTGTTTTTCAGTAAGGTTTTGAAATTTCTTAATGTGTTTTAGTGTGGGTTTGTTTTCCTTCATTGTGTTTGGCACTTAGTGGGCCCTTTCAATTTATCCTTTAATCCTGGGAAATTATCTTGAATTATTTGGTGGATGATTTTCTTCTGTTTCCTTAACTCATTCTTTCTGAACTGCTATTTTGTTTGGATGTCGGACCTCCTTGGATTGCTCGAATGTTTCCCTTCTCCTTTTTATCTCTTTAGTTTATTTTGCTCTATCTTCTATGAAACTTCCTCAAATTAACCTTCCAACCCACCTGTTGATGTTTTTCATTTCTGTCTTAGCGTTTTCAATTTCTAAGAACTGGTTTTCTGTTCTTTGAATGTTCCTTTCTCATTGTTTCCTGACATGGATGCCATGTCGTCTTTGACTGCTGGGAGGATATCAGTAATGGTTGTTTTCCTCAAGTTTTCTTCTCTCTGCACTCAGTTCTCTGAGTGGCTTACTTTTTCTCAATATTTGTTTTGATTGCTGTGTTTCCTCAGATGAGAAGCTGTCCTCAGATGTTTGGAGATTTTCTTTTCTCTGCTGATAGAGTGAAGGTTTAAATATCTGACTGAGTGCTCTGAGTATGGGAATGGGGCTTGGAGGTTTTGAGTTCACAGTAGGGTGGTCTAGACAGACCACTAGTGTCAAGCTCCAGATGTTGGTATCTTTATGTATTTCCTTTTGCCTGATCAGATGTCCCAGAGAAGAGTCTCGTCATCCTGAGCCTAGAGGGTGGAGATTTGGCTGCCACAATTCTTGGAGGTGAGTGGAGGGAGAGGGCTGGTGGTCTCAGCATTCAGCATGCCTTATTTATACTCCACTTAGTGATGTTGTTTTTAGTAAATTACCCAGACCCACAGCTGTGCTTAGTATCCCTGGTCCAGAGATCCTCCATTTTAAACTTTTCTGAAGAGTAGTCTTTCACAATTCTGTTGGGGTAAGGGAGATAAAGTCACTCCATGAAGTGGGAGGATATCTAGAGTTTTAAAGATTCTCAAACAACTTTTACCATACTCCGTTTATTTCTGTATCCATCAAGTGTCCCCTTCACTCTCAGTTCCAGAATTACCAGAAGTCCGTAGTGCTGCTAGCACCTGTTTTGTTGTTGTTGTTGTTGTTGTTGTTGTTTGTTATTATTATTTTTTTGGACAGAATCTCATTCTGTCGCCCAGGCTGGAGTGCAGTAGCATGATCATAGCTCACTGCAGCTTCAAACTCCTTAGCTCAAGTAAGCCTCCTGAGCAGCTGGAGCTACAGCTGTGCACCAATACACCTTGCTAATCTTTATTTTAAATTTTTTTGTAAAGACCAAGTCTCGCTGTGTTGCCCAGGCTGGTCTCAAACTCCTGACTTCAAGAGATCCTTCTACCGTGGTCTCCTAAAGTGCTGGGATTGTAGATGTGAGCCACCATGCCAGACCTACTTCAGGTTTTTGAAGATTCTGCAGAATAAATAAAGTTGTTTCCCAGCTTTTCCCCATTACAGCCTTAAGGGTTTAGCCGTATTAAATCTGCTTAATCAATGGTCATTCAATTATCTGTTTCATAATTTAACAAAGTAGTAGCTATTTTTCTCCTATCTTTGAAAGATTATTTTATTATTGAGAAGATCTCCTTTGCTTCTACTCTGAGAAGGAGTGGATTTAGGTATGAGTTTTCAATCTACCATTTTAACCTGGCACCTTGATAACTGCTTTTATTAGTCTTTTATTTTCTGTTAGACTAGCAGAGAAGGTTTAAAATAACTTATATTTCTTACATTCACTTTTCTATACATGCTGATGGAGAGTATTAAGTAATAGTTACATTAAGTATTAAGAAATAGTTACATTCTCTGATTCAGGGAATTAATTTAGTTTCAGAAGAATAATGTAAATAATTTAGTACCAGAAGAATAATGTAAATGGATAGAATAACATCTTAATCAATCTGCAATAAATCTCAGAATCTATTGTTTAATATACCATTTATTTAGAAGAACAGAGCTTGTGCCAAACACATACTTGGGATTTTAAACAAAGAAAACTAAAAGGCCGACAGTAACTGGTAAAATACAGGAGCTCGTTTATAAAAACATGATGTAAAACAAATTATTTTATTACGATTTTCTGATCAAGACTCACAAAATGGGTTTGTTTTGTTTGTAGGCATTAGTACTTCTACAGATGATAAAATCACAATAAACTTTAAATATATTAAGAATTCTTCCTCTGTTTATTACTAATTGGCCTTGTAGAAGGAGTCTGGTGGTACATACTCAAGTGAATAAGAATTAGAGCTATCTTCCCTTTTCTCTTTTTGTCTAAGTTTTGTGCCTGGATTAGTATTAGCCTCAAAGTGCTTCTCTTATTTAATTCCATGTTGAGTTCACTGAATCACTGGCTGATGGAAATATACTTTCTGTATCTCTTGTAGCTTTCAGATGAGAGGCTTCCATAGGCATTTAGAATTTTCTGGTTTTCTGAAACCCATTAAAACGTCTGAGAGATAGAGAGGCTGTAATTGTTATCACTCAGGTCCAATATAATCAGCTGTTCAACTATGTGTCACTTCCAACAGCAACTTTACACCATTGACTCCTTGTTTCTGAGATGCCTGTGAGGATCAATCACATCTGCCAAGGCAGAGGGGGAGGTCAAATGAACTAGATTCAAGTTTGCAGGCTCACCATCCCACACAGAACGAGACCATTTCTAACAGAGAGCTGGTGCAGAGTGTTAGCTGTTAGCATATCTGGGCTCTGGGAGCACTTCTCTGCACAGAGAATCCTGACATGGAATCCATTTATAATTTCAGTCCAGGGTTGCGACACATCAGTGAAGCACGGCTCATGATGAAACTCTTTTTTAAAGCTGTATTAATAAATGACTTGTTTAGTCAAGAAGAGCTGCTAGAATCCATACTATGTCACATCAGTCCCCCTTTCCTGTGAGTGGTCTCTTGAAGACCTGGTACTTGGCCACTGCTCGGAAATAAAAGGTACTTTGAGGCCCAGGGGCACTGGCGCCAACACTTTGGGAGACTGAAGTGGCATGATCGCTTGAGCCTAGGAATTTGAAGCTACAGTGAGCTCAAATCTCACCACTACACTCTAGCCTGGGTGAGAGAGTGAGATCCTGTCTCTTGAAAATAAAAAAAGAAGGTACTTCAAAAAAACCTCATTGATACCTCAGGAGCCCAGTACATTTTAGTAGACTATTTAGAGCACAGGGAGATAGATTATGCCACTTTGAGACATTTTTATTATTATTATTATTATTATTATTCTTTAAGTTCTAGGGTACATGTGCATAATGTGCAGGTTTGTTACATATGTATACTTGTGCCATGTTGGTGTGCTGCACCCATCAACTCGTCAGCACCCATCAACTCGTCATTTACGTCAGGTATAACTCCCAATGCAATCCCTCCCCTCTCCTCCCTCCCCATGATAGGCCCCGGTGTGTGATGTTCCGCTTCCCGAGTCCAAGTGATCTCATTGTTCAGTTCCCACCTATGAGTGAGAACATGTGGTGTTTGGTTTTCTGTTCTTGCGATAGTTTGCTGAGAATGACGGTTTCCAGCTGCATCCATGTCCCTACAAAGGACACAAACTCATCCTTTTTTATGGCTACGTAGTATTCCATGGTGTATATGTGCCAGATTTTCTTAATCCAGTCTGTCACTGATGGACATTTGGGTTGATTCCAAGTCTTTGCTATTGTGAATAGTGCCGCAATAAACATACGTGTGCATGTGTCTTTATAGCAGCATGATTTATAATCATTTGGGTATATACCCAGTAATGGGATGGCTGGGTCATATGGTACTTCTAGTTCTAGATCCTTGAGGAATCGCCATACTGTTTTCCGTAATGGTTGAACTAGTTTACAATCCCACCAACAGTGTAAAAGTGTTCCTATTTCTCCACATCCTCTCCAGCACCTGTTGTTTCCTGACTTTTTAATGATTGCCATTCTAACTAGGTGAGATGGTATCTCATTGTGGTTTTGATTTGCATTTCTCTGATGGCCAGTGATGATGAGCATTTTTTCATGTGTCTGTTGGCTGTATGAATGTCTTCTTTTGAGAACTGTCTGTTCATATCCTTTGCCCACTTTTTGATGGGGTTGTTTGTTTTTTTCTTGTAAATTTGTTTGAGTTCTTTATAGGTTCTGGATATTAGCCTTTTGTCAGATGAGTAGATTGCAAAAATTTTCTCCCATTTTGTAGGTTGCCTGTTCACTCTGATGGTAGTTTCTTTTGCTGTGCAGAAACTCTTTAGTTTAATTAGATCCCATTTGTCAATTTTGGCTTTTGTTGCCATTGCTTTTGGTGTTTTAGACATGAAGTCCTTGCCCATGCCTATGTCCTGAATGGTATTACCTAGGTTTTCTTCTAGGATTTTTATGGTATTAGGTCTAACATTTAAGTCTCTAATCCATCTTGAATTAATTTTCGTATAAGGAGTAAGGAAGATTATTTTCATTTAAAACTCACCTTTGTGACTTGATTAATTTTTGGACCATGATCTTCTGTCATTCCTGTTTTCATTTTTTAATTGGATTGTATTTATTCTATGGATGAACTTGTACAGAATTAACATTTTCATTACATAAAATCTCTCAGTCCATGGATATGGATGGCCTTCCATTTAGTTAGGACTTTATTTTCCCTCAATAATGTTTTTTTAAATTATACTTTAAGTTCTGGGATACATGTGCAGAACGTGCAGGTTTGTTACATAGGTATACATGTGCCGTGGTGGTTTGATGCACCCATCAACCCATCATCTACATTAGGTATTTCTCCTAATGCTATCCCTCCCCTTGCCTCTCACCCCCTGACAGGCCCTGGTGTATGATGCTCCCCTCCATGTGTCTGTATGTTCTCATTGTTCAACTCCCACTTATGAGTGAGAACATACCGTGTTTGGTTTTCTATTCCTGTGTTAGTTTGCTGAGAATGATGGTTTCCAGCTTCATGCATGTCCCTGCAAAGGACATGAACTCATTCTTTTTTTATGGCTGTATAGTATTGCATGGTGTTTATGGGCCACATTTTCTTTATCCAGTCTATCATTGATGGGCATTTGGGTTGGTTCCAAGTCTTTGCTATTGTAAATAGTGCTGCAGTAAACATATGTGTGCATATGTCTTTATAGTAGAATGATTTATAATCCTTTGGGTATATACCCAATAATGGGATTGCTGGGTCAAATGGTATTTCTTGTTCTTGATCCTTGAGGAATAGTCACACTGTCTTCCCCAATGGTTGAACTAATTTACACTCCCACCAACAGTGTAAAGGTGTTCCTATTTCTCCACATCTTCTCCAGCATCTGTTGTTTCCTGACTTTTTAATGATTGCTATTCTAACTGGCGTGAGATGGTACCTCATTGTGGTTTTGATTTGTATTTCTCTAATGACCAGTGATGATGAGCTTTTTTTCATATATTTGCTGGCTGCATAAAAATCTTCTTTTGAGAAGTGTCTGTTCATGTCCTTTGCCCACTTTTTGATGTGGTTGTTTTTTTTTCTTCTAAATTTCTTTAAGTTCCTTGTAGATTCTGGATAGTAGTTCTTTGTTAGATGCATAGATTGCAAAATTTTTCTCTCATTCTGTAGGTTGCCTGTTCACTCAGATAATAGTTTCTTTTGCTGAGCAGAAGGTCTTTAGTTTAATTCTTGAGAGAAGTAAGTTTATTATTCCCCAAGCGTCTTCCAGCTTCCTTCTTGGGCTACCAACTATTTGATTCTATTTCATTCTTCTTCATGGAGATATATACATATATATATGAGTTTCACATTCTCTTCTAGTTTGAACCCATTCAAGGCTGGTATTTAACTAGCACATACCAGTACAGCAGTACCCATTTTTTAAAAAATAAAACATTTCTATATCAGAAGGAAAGTATTTTAACAGTATTTATAATAGGTAGTAAAATTAATTAGTAACATAAGTCGACATATAAATGCATTAATTCAAGAGTTGCCATAGGATGTCGTAATTACCATGGATAACGGACCTTTTTTCAATCATAACAACGTCTGAGAAGCTGTTTGCCAATTAGACCAGCTAGGCAGCATAGCATTCTTTACAATGCCCTATGTGATATGGGTTAATTATTTTATTTTTGTATTCTAAATAATTTATACTTTGTGCTGTTAGTATTATAATCCTTGCAGAATGTTGTTAGTGAATTATTTTGATGTTTATAAAATCAAGAATCTATAACAAAATACAAAAAGCATATCTTTTTTTGCCTTCTGGACTATTGCCACAATTTCACTTCATATTTTCATTTTTTCTCTCATTTCAGGTAGTAAACATTCCTCAAGTTTTTCTTCATAAAAAATACATGAACAACAAAATCTCTAAATCCTCGAATTTCTGAAAACAAATTTATTGACAGTCAAGCTTAATTAATTGATAGTTGGGCTGGATACAGAGTTATAAATTTTGTCGTAGGTTCTGAAGATCTTACTCCATTATTTTTTTGCATTAATTTTTGCTGGTCTCCTTAATAGGTAATGATTGTGTACTTAATATATTTTAGGTGCTGATGCTAATCAGATACTGGTTGCTTTATTGATGACATTGCTCAATGGGCACTTGAAATGTAAATGTTTTGACTCTGAAATATTTGCTTATATTACTCGCTTGATAATTTACTCCCCTATGTCTACTTCTTGCCTTTCCATTTCCTAACTGTTGAATATTGGAGTGATGCCCTGTTTCTCATGATGCTATGTTTCTCTACATTTTTGCTTGCTTTAAATATTTCCTCCACATGCTGAGAAATATCTTCCACTTAATCATTTGTTTTTTACTGAATTTTTAAATTTTGAAATCATTACTTCTAATTGAGAAGAGTATCATTTTCTCATTATTCCCTTTTTATCTTATTTCGCTCCAGTTTTACAAACCAAATATATAAATTCTCTCATTTTGCCTTAATGTTTGTTTTCTCTGACACTGGTTTTATTTATATATATATATATTTTAAATGTCGCAGGCTTTCTTGAAATGTCTGATGTTCCATTAATGAGGGAGTTGAGAGGTTGTCTGGGTCATCTGGATAAACAGGCAAAGCTTGTGCTTGTCAACTGGCTTTGCTCTAAGATAGTTTGGGAACTAAAGGCCTCCACATGCCTAAACGTGTGCACAAAAATCCATGCTTAATATCTTTCTCCTCCCAATATAACTCATGCAAATTATTTAGAGGCCAACCCAAATTGTTATTGCTTTGATTCTATCTATCTATCTATCTATCTATCTATCTATCTATCTATCTATCTATCAATCAATCATTAATCTATATTATCTATTATTTATCATCACCTATTTATTGTAATTTGTTTAGTTTCTTATATTTATTGTTATCATTGTTATTTCTTTGGATAGTTGAAAACCTGGCTGTTAGCCATTTTGTGGGGAGGAGTGTAAAAAAAAAAAAAGGAACAATAGGGTAAAGTATATTAACTGTTCAGTATGTAAAGCTTGAAGTTTCTGGTTAATAGTACCACTCTCACTCTTTCTATACCCCATTTATGCAGCCTCTAAGTCCACAACCTCCTCCACTACAAACCTGCTTAGGTTTATTCTGGACTGCAGATTTCTATCCTCTCTTCTGACATTAAATACTTTTTTACTTGCTTTGAAGCCTTCTAGAAATGTGTTGACCCTCTTAGTAATAAGCTGTCTGCCGTTTATCTTTAAAATTGTTTTGTACTCTTTAACAGGATCTTAGGAGGGAGGAGAGAATAAAGTATGTGCTCATTTGGCCATCTTTAATGAGAAACTTCATTGCTTTTACAATAAAGTCTCAAATGCCTTCTCTTTTTATCAAAGCACTTGAGGTAAATCATGTATCAGCCTGATCTCCTGGTGCATTTTTACATCTCCTGTGTTTGATCTCCAGTGGTTTGGTCATAGTTCTCTGAATAGTTTCTTCAAGTTGTCACATCTTTGTTTATGCTGTATCTACATGCTGGTATGTTCTTTCCACCTTCTTTGTTCATTAAAATCTTGTTCATGCTTCAATGTTAAGTCAACTACCACTTCTTTTACATAGACTTTCCTCTTCTCATTGGAATCACTATGCCTAATTTAATGCCTCACAATATTTTTCTTTATATTCCATGTTATGACATAAATATTTTTCCGTATCAGCAAGTAAACTTTTCAAAAATTACTTTTATAACTTTGTCTTAGTTCATTTTGTGCTGCTACAAAATACCTGAGACTTAGTGATTGAGAAAAGAACAGAGATTTATTTCTTATGGTTCTGGACTGGGAAGTCCAATGTCAAGGAGCCCATGTCTAGCAAGGGCCTTCTTGCTGTGTCAACCCATGATGGAAGGCAGAAGGGCAAAAGAAAGTCAAGGAAAGGGAGACTAACTCATATTTTCATCAGGAATCCACTCCTGCTATAACTAATCCATTCTTATTATAATGGGTTTAATCCATTCATTAGGACAGAGCCTTTATGACCAAATCACCTGTTAAAGGTCTCACCTGTCAAGATTATTGCATTAAATTTCTAACACATGAACTTTGAGGGGCACATTCAAACCATAGGAAGCTTCATAGTATGTTATTATATGGTTTTCATTTTTTAATGTAAGAATTCTCATAATTATGCACCTAGATTGCTTTTCATATTTTCCTGTTATAAAAAATAGTGGTGCAATTAATACCTTAACATTTAATTTTTATATCCCTGATTTAAAGTGTATAAAAATTTTAAGGTTCTTGATATATATTTCTAAATTTTCTCCCAGGAAATATGTACCAATTAATATTTTTACTAGGTGTTTATTCTATTGCACTTCCACTAACCCTGGATCTTATCACTTTTAAACATTGAAAATTTGACAAATTTAGAAATGTTATCTTATTGCTTTATGCTATAACTTTCTTTAATGCCAGATATGTTGAATAGTTTTTAATATATTTATTGTTCACATAGTTAAAAATTTTTTTTATTTTGCCATTTGCTTATTCACGTCTTTTACTCAGTTTTCTTTAGGGGCTCTGAGCTAATTTTTTATGATTTTTAATAGTTCCTTCTATAATAAGGATATTAACTCTTTGTGCATTATGTATTATAAATATTTTCTCACAGTTTTTAAAATTTGCCTTTTCACCTTTGTTTATAGTTATTTTGGGCCATACAGATGTTTTGTTTATAATGAAGATGCAGTTTTTTTTCCTTTTGTTGTTTTGTATTTGATGTAATATTTAAAATGTTTTTCCTCATTTTAAGATCAGATAAATATCCATGTGGTTTCTAGCTTTTAAAAAACCATTAAATCGTTATTGTTCAATTTTTAAGCTGCACCAATATAAACTCTTGGAAATCCTACAGTCACTGGTAGTTGTTTTATTGCATGACTAATTGTTTTGTTTTAAAAACTTTTTAACAATGGATATCACTATTTCCAATTTTCCTTTTTTGCTTTAGCATCACAAAGAAACATGGAATGCTTATGTTTCCTTTGTACTTGTTCCCACAAATCAAGACTATTCACACTATTGTGTGTGTATCTGTATTTGTGCCTCTTTTCCAAGGTTAACTCTTCCCCCTATGTTGAAGTATCTTGTAGGACTGTTTCTCTTCACACTTCAATAAGCCGAGCTCGTGCTTAAGAGGAGAAATAAGAAAACCTGGGAGAGGGTATTACTTAATATAGGTGATATTCTAATAGTGAGTAAACTAATCATAATGACAGAAATGGTACAGAGAAATTTGGAACAGGCATGAATTTCTCAATGACTTGTGAGATATAAGAAATGATCGTTATTTTTCTAAATAAAACAAAACGTAGCTCTAAGTCCCCATATACTCAGGGTTGTGAGACGTTCAGTGTCATTCATTGTTTCAGATTCCTCTCCTCCTCCATTGGACCATGTAAGAGATCTGAGTCTTATCTCAGGGAGAACAGGAGAGTATTTTGTCCTTGGTCTGCAATAGCTAGTTGCCACCACATCTTTTGCACCTGTAAGTTTAATGATTAAGAGCACAGGCCCTGGAGCTGAAGTGAACCATGTGAAACAAGTATGAATTGTGACTCTGCCACTTAACTACCTATGTAACTGGGGGCAAATGGTTTCGTCTCTCAGTGCCTCAGTTTCCTCATCTGGGAAATGAGTAGATCATAAAGTTGTCAATATTAAATGAGTAAAATGTGCAGAGTGACATTAGCCCATTGTAAGCACTGCATGTGGTAGCTGTTGTTACTACTATTGTCATTATTACCACTATCACGGTAGCTACTTTTATTGCTCTTGTCCTGTTCTGATTTTTTTTAACTGTTTCATGGTAAGTTTCCATGATGCCCCTCACTATAACTTCTTTCTTTTCTTTTTCTTTCAATTTTTTTTGGTATATACCCAATAGTGGAATTGCTGGATCACATGATAATTCTATTTTTAGTTTTTTGAAGAACTGCTATACTGTTTTCCATAATGACTATACTAATTTACATTCCCGCTAACAGTGTACAAAGGTTCCATTTTTTCACATCCTTACTAAAATTTGTTATCTTTCATCTTTTTGACAACAGCCAATCTAACAAGTGTAAGGTGATATTTCATTGTGATTTTAATTTGTATTTCACTGATGATTAGAAATGTTGAGCATTTTTTTCATGCACCTGTTGACCATTTGTATGTCTTATTTTGAGAAATGTTTATTCAAGTCTTTTGTCCCTTTATTTTAACAGGGTTATTTGTTTTCTTGCTAATGAGTTATTTGAGTTGCCTATATATTTTGGATATGAGCTCCTTATCTGAACTATGATTTGCAAATATTTTATCTCAGTCTTTGGGTTGTCTCTTCACTCTATTAATTGTGTCCTTTGCTGTGCAGAAACATTTTAGTTTGATGCAATCCCATATGTATATTTTTGCTTTTGTTGTGTGCTTTTGGGGTCATATCCAAGAAATCTCTACTCAGATACTGTCATGGAGCTTCTGGGAGGACATATTTTTGAGCAGAGATTTATATTCATAGATATTTTAGGACATATAAGTTTTAGAAAAATAATTTCCCTTGTACCCTTTCTTAAGGAGCTGTTAGAGAATGTGCACCAACAAGACATGGCTGCAAACTAGAAAGAGGAGAATATAGAGTGCAGAAAACAGTGCATCCAATCCAGAAGAAAATATAATTATAAGCTCGAAGGTGACCATTGGAGAGCAGGCACAGACAGAAACCAGTCCTGGCTGGAGCATAAGGAAGTCTGAAAATGCAGTTGCCAAAATGTAGATGATATATGCACTCATGGGTGGTTATGGACCCATTAGATAAACTTAGTCATGGGACATAAAAGGCTCAGGCTAGTTTTGGAGAAAGTAACCCCATTATGAAGGACCTGTATTATGTAGGAGGCTCAGATTGCTAACTTAGGAATTAAACCATAATTATCTGCTGACTGGCTCTGGCATCTGACAGCTAAGGGCATACAAAAAAAGTCTTAGCAGAAAGAATCATTTTACAAATGGGTGTGGTAAACTTATTTGATCATATTTTTGAATATTAGGTAGCTAATATTTAAAAGCTACATAATTATAAAAGCTACCTTATTATATAATGAAACAAAACAGAAAACAAGAGATACTATATACAGTTAACAGAAGAAGTAGAGTTTTAGTCATATGGTTTAAAGATACAATGGTAACAAATTGAAGAAATTAAAAAAATGTAACAGTACTGGAAGGATGGTGGAGGGCAAGTAGTTGACGTAAATATTATATTTCATAGCAGAAAGACAGTAGATATTAAATAACATTGTTGAATATAAAAGCAGCATAAGAATATTATTTACAGATATGAAGGTAGCCACACTAGAAGAACTAACAGAGATCATCAAAATGGTTGTCTGTTGTGAGCAGGTGTGGCTTCAGGAACACTGGGACAGTGGATGAGGTTTATCATTTTAAACCTTCCCATACTGTTCAATTTTTAAAATCACTGCACTCATTATTTGGTAGAAACAAAGTAAAAGATGGCCCTTTAGAATAAATTTCCCAATGAAGTAGGGAGCGTTTTCATATTTACTTGGCCACAACACATTTTTCAAAAAGTTTCTACTGACATTAGAGCAGGAGCAGATTTTCCAGGGAATGCCTTGTGATATGCTTATTAACAATTAAATTCAGTTGATATAGTATTTGAATGACATTTTCCTGTGTTTGAATTTAATCTGTTCAAAATTTTTCAAAGTGTAAGCCATCCTTTTTATTTTTGCTAGACCCTGAGAAACATCTCCATTCTTTGCAAATATTAAGCACATTTTTTACCTCCTCTAAAAGGATTTCAACACGTGCATTTTCATGTCAGCACTGCAGTTATTTTCTGGTCACAATTCCTATATTATCTAATCTCTAGTTGTTTGTAATTTCCTCCCTTCAATATTCAAACAAGCATAAGTCCGCTTACTTGGTACCTGAATTTTAAACCGGGCAATGTGTCAGGAAGATTGGAAGTATCACCGTAAGAATGTCTTACAACTGCTTTTTAAAAATGGAAATGTTTGCTTTTCTCTTTCTTTTCATCTGTTTCTTCATTTACTTTTCTATTGCTTTTTTAGTGTTAGTAAATTAATTTTATTGGCATATAAATATGTTGTATTTTATTTTATTTTTTTCACTTCCAAATTTTGTGCAGGATGTATGGATTTGTTACATAGGTAAACACATGCCACGGTATTTTGATGCACAGATCATCTCATCACCCAGGTATTAAGCCCAGCATCCATTAGCTATTCATTCTTCCTGATCCTCTCCCTTCTCCCTCCCCCTGTCCTTTGACAGACCCCAATGTGTGTTGTTCCCCACTATGTGTCCATGTGTTATTATTTAGCTCCTACCTACAAGTGAGAACATTCAGTATTTGGTTTTCTGTTCCTGTATTAGTTTGCTAAGGATAATGGCCTCCAGCTCCATCCTGCAAAAGACATGATCTCATTCCTTCTTTATGGCTGCATAGTATTCCATGGTGTACATATACCACATTTTCTTTATCCAGCCTATCATTGATGGACATTTAGGTTCATAGGTTGATTCCATGTCTTAGCTGTTGTAAATAGTGCTGCAGTGAACATACATGTGCATATGTCTTTATAATAAAATGATTTATATTACTTTGGGTATATCCCCAGTAATAGGATTACTGGGTCAAATGGTATTTAAGGCTTCTAGGTCTTTAAGGAATTGCCACACTGTCTTCCACAGTGGTTGAGCTAATTTACACTCCCACCAACAGTGTAAAAGTGTTTCTTTTTGTCCACAATGCCATCAGCATCTGTTGTGTTTTGACTTTTTAGTAATAGCCATTCTAACTTGTGTTAGATGGTACCTCATTGTGGTTTTGATTTGCATTTCTCTAATGCAGTGATGCTGAGCTTTTTTCATATGATTGTTGGCTGCATGTGTATCTTCTTTTGAGAAGTGTCTGTTCATGTCCTTTGCCCACTTTTTAATGGGATTATTTTTTTCTTGTAAATTTGTTTAAGTTCTTAATAGATGCTGGATATTAGATCTTTGTAAGATGAATAGATTGCAAAATATTTTCTCATTATGTAGGTTGTCTGTTTATGTTGTTTACAGTTTCTTTTGCTGTACAGAAGCTCTTTAGTTTAAGTAGACCCCATTTGTCAATTTTTGCTTTCATTGCAATTGCTTTTAGTGTCTTCGTCATGAAGTTTGCCTCTGCTAGTGTCCTGAATGGTATTGCCTAGTTTTTCTTCCAGAGTTTTTATAGTTTTGGATTTTACATTTAATTCTTTAATCCATTTTGAGTTGATTTTTGTATATGGCGTAAGGAAGGGGTCTGATTTCAATTTTCTGCATATTGCTCATCAGTTCTCCTTGCACCATCTATTAAATGAGGAATCCTTTCTTCATTGCTTGTTTTTGTTAGGTTTGTTGAAGATCAGATGGTTGTAGGTGTGTGGCCTTATTTCTGGGTTCTCTGTTCTGTTCCATTGGTCTGTGTGTCTGTTTTTGTGCCACGCCAGTACTGTGCTATTTTGATTACTGTAGTCCAGTAGTATAGTTTGAAGTTGGGTAGCATGATTCATCGTGTTAATGTAATTCATCACATAGACAGAAATAAAGACAAACACCACATGATCATCTCAGTAGATGCAGAAAAGGCCTTCAATAAAATTCAATGTCCTTCATGGTAAAAGCTCTTAATAAACTAGGTATTGAAGGAACATACCTTAAAATAATAAGAACCGTATATGACAAACCCATAGCCAATATCATACTGAATGGAGAAAAGCTGGAAGCATTCCCCTTGCAAACTGGCACAAGGCAAGGTTGTCTTCTCTCACCACTCCTATTCTACATAGTATTGGAAGGTCTGGCCAGGGCAATCAGATAAGAGAAAGAAATAAAGGAAATTCAAATAGGAAGAGAGAAAGTCAAACTTTCTTTGTTTGCAGATGAAATGATCCTATACTTAGAACACCCCATCGTCTCAGCCCAAAATCTTCTTAAGTTAATAAGCAACTTTGGCAAAATCTCAGGATACAAAATCAATGTGCAAAAGTCTATAGCTTCCATGTACACCAACTACAGGCAAGCCAAGAGCCAAATCACAAATGAACTCCTATTCACAATTGCCACAAAATGAATAAAATGCCTAGAAATACAGCTAACAAGGGAAGTAACAGACTTCTTCAAGTATAACTACAAACCACTGCTCAAAGAAATCAGAGATGAGACAAACAAATGGAAAAACATTGCGTGCTCATGGATAGGAAGAATCAATATGGCCATACTGCCAAAGCAATTTATAGAGTCAATGCTATTGCCATTAAACTATCACAACATTCTTCACAGAAGTTGAAAAATATTTTAAAAATCATATGGAACCAAAAAAGAGCCTGAATAGCCAAGGCAATCATAAGCAAAAAGAACAAAGCTGTTGTATTTTAAATTCTTAGGATCTATAAATCTTTCTTTTTTTAAACTCTATTGTTTATTTATACTTAAAATAACTAAATAAAAGTTTTATACATTTATCCTGTTCAACATCATGTTTTGAAATATGTATACATTGTGGAATGGCTAAATGTCCATCAAGAGATGAATGGATGAAGAAAATGTGTTCTGTGTACACAATGGATTACTATTCAGCTTTGAAAAGATGTAAATCTTGTCATTTGCAACAACATGAATGAACCTGGAGCACATTATGTTAAATGAAATAATCCAACCAGAGGATAAATATCACATGATCTCATGAAATCTAAAAAAGTTGAACTTAGAGAGGCAGAAAGTAGCATGGTGGTTACCAGGAGCTGAGAGCTGGAGGTTGAATTAGTTTAGGGAGATGTTGGTCAAAGCACACAAAATTTCAGTTAGACAGGAGGAATAAGCTCAAGAGATCTATTGTGCAACATAACTGTAGTTAGTAACAATAGCAATGTATGTATTCTTGAAAATTGTTAAGAGTAGATTTTAAGTGTTCTTACCACAAAAAATTATGTGAGATAATTCATATGTTAATTAGCTTGATTTATCCATTCTTATTTCTTTTCAATATTCATTTTATTCTTCATCTAAGACCTACAGTTTCTTTTCTGACCTCTAACCAATTCTCATATCTGTTTTTGTTTCTTTCACATTTCCACAAGGAGAAATAATATTACAAAATATTGAATAGTGGCTATCTTAAGATGATGATATTATTTGCCTTTTATTTTCTAAAATAACTTAGCACAAACTTTTACTTTTTTCTTTCTCCTCCTCCTTTTAATTTGAGAGTGGGTAAATACTTGCATGAAATTTTAGGTTTCTAGTTTATTGAAGGGCAGGAGTTATGTTTTGTAAAATATTTAGCAAAGCTATTGTAAAGATGAATGGGTAAGGATGTTTCTACTTATAATAAATATACTATATATTTCCAAGAGGTTAAATATGTACAGCATAAAAATATACTATATATTTCCAAGAGGTTGCCTAAATTATTATATTATAAATATGTTATTGATATAATTATATTATATTATGTAATTATAATATATAATTGTATATTATATATTAAATATACTATTTGTATAATTATGTTAATAGTATATTATAAGTATATTAATAGTATATATAATAAAAATATAAATACTATAATATATTTACAGCATAATAATTTATGTAACCTCTTGGAAACTTAGAAGTATTAAAAAATGAATATGGCCGATTTTAGATTAATTATGAACAAAAAGGGCATTTTCTATTGAATGCTGATATGTTTAATTTCAGAAGTTTGAGACATTTTAAACTCTAACGTGGTAGCTCTGAAAAATCTGCAGGAGGTTGTAGGAAGCAACTTTAATAAATGTTGTTCAATAATTCTATATATAACTTTGTGATTATTTCTGTGAAAGACCTTATTATCGATTAAAATTATGTTTCAAATTAAGAGTTTATCTTTACTTAAGATTTTTATTCTCCAGTTCTGTTTATATTAATTTGAATCAATATTTTCTAATAAAGTAGATCAGACAACCACTTGGGGAGAATAACAACCTTTTCTAATATATACTCGGTGAAATTGCTTTAATTAAATCTAAATTACATGCCTAAATACCAAATGACAGATACCACAGTAGGCCTAGCTGAAGGTCAGATTCAGTCTACATATTATTATTATTAAATATTTGGCATTCAAATATTCCCACCCTTATATTTTCCTCCAAAAGTCATTGTTTGTTTAATGGCCCTACTGTAACTGGTGAGATAAGTACACATAAAAAACCTGTTAGCTAAGAAATCAATCCCTTGATTCCTATGATTTACAGAGAATGTTAACAGAAAAATTCACAAGAAAGCAATACCATCAATTGTGGGTTCAAATCCCTCAGAAGCCACTGTAGCCTGCCAAAGGTCATACTAAAGATCATACATCACAATGCCATCTGATATCTCTTTATAGCCTATTAAGTAGAAGTGGTTACCTATTTCAGTTGAGGCACAAATTCAGTTCCCTACAGGAATTTGAGATAAATTTCTTCAGTGCTCACTTGCATTTTCTCCAGTCAATTTGCCATTTAGGATGAAGTGATGAGGAATAGTTGATGTAGCCGAATGCCTAGACAAGTTTAAAATGAGGCAATGTATGTGATTATTCCTCTACCAACTGTATTACTATCTGGCCAAAAAAAGATAATGCTATGCCACTTAGGACTGTGAATTCTACTGCCAGATGATAACTGCACTAATCAACATCAACATCATCCAATAGACAGGTCATACAAGCCTTTGAAGGGCCAGAAACACATTTCACCTTCAAGGTCTTAGAAATTCAGTAGAGACACAGGATCCATTGCAGTGTTTCAAGTAGAGAGGTGTCTTTCTCAAGGACAAGGAAGAGGAAAGTTTGTCTGTGGCACAGTGATCTTTCACCCAGCTTCTGAACAACTTGCAGCCTGGAGGGAGCAAATAAAAGAAAGCTTGACAAGAATCAATGTCTTTGTTTTGGAACTTTCAAAACAAAATGGCAACATGTTTCATCCGATGATAAAGTTAGAGAGTAAACTGCTGCTACTCCCTTTTCTTCTCTTCATCTGGATTCAAAATAATTACTACTTTAGGTAAGATCCAGGGTCTGTTGAACTTAGAATTCTCTTTTTCTTTTCTGCAGTCAGGCATTCAGGGCTGTGCTCTGGTGAGGAAAGGTTATCATATTATATTACCGCCTTTAAAATTATCTGTAGACATTCCAGATTTCGCGATTTTTCTCCAAGATTTTTCAGGTCATGATTGTAGGTAAAACTTCCGCCAGTGACCACCCAAGCACCCCATAATCATGTAACAACATGGACTCAGGGATTATTCAAGCTGATGATGGGGACACATTGTCAGTACAGATACACTGAGTATATTGAATACACTTCTAGCTCACCCACATAGACCAGTCTAGACACCCTGATAGGTTTCATCCAGTAGTTATACCGAGCATCCGGTCTGAACATACCTTTCATCCCACTGGCCATCTTAGATAGATCCTACTGCACTGATGTTGGAGAAGATGTTAAAGCTAAGACTGCCCAAAATTCTCATCAGGCCATTTTCTCTTTCTTTATAGTTGCAACAAATTATGGTTTCCTTTAATTGCTCCAGGCTCTGAATGTGAAAGCATCCAGGAATCACATAAAAGCAATTTTTGCTTTTCTTTCTGTTTTCTTCTCTTTTATAAAGACCACTGCTTACAGGACTCTTGTAAATAGTGATCAGCTTGAGACGTGAATACAATTCAAAGTATTTAGTAGATCTTTTAAAAATCAACCTTAGAAGTTATATAACGTGAAGCATCCCAAAGATGTCTTCTATTTTAAGCTTAACAGTGCCTAAAGTAGAAGAATTGTACATTTTGATAGAATCTTCTGTGATTTGCTTAATTCATTGTAATGGAAATGTATTTGAAGCTATGCCAACATTTTAATCATTGGATTCAAATGTGATATCTTAGATAAATTATGTTGTCAATTGTGTTCATAAGGAAATATATTAAGGTATATAATGTATTCATTTCATTAATGACTATAAAAATCTCTAGTATGGTATAACTTATATTTAGTACAGGTGGCTCAGGTAAACCAATCTGAGTAACAGTCTCTTCGCATTTGCTGCAGCATCTCTTCATTTCTTTGTCACGGTGGGAATTAAAAATATCTGAAATACGTTTTTCAGCCTCATGTATGGAACACTGCTTTGCATTTAATTGCACACTTAATATGTTTGATACATCTTAGCTGTGACAGTTATGTTTTTATACACCTAGAAAATGGAGGGTCATTTTAAAAGGAACAATAATTTGCTTTACTTGAGAAGGAACAAACAAAATATTTTTTGTAACTTCTGCTTTTCCTTTTTGAATGGGAATAAAAAAGCAGTCACTTAAGTGGGCGCTGTTCGTATTATGTTGCCACCATTATTTACTTGTTCTCAAACTCAGGTGTGGGCATGCATACATTTATATTCTCTAAATATAAGAGCCAATATCACCTATTTGAGTGCTGCTTCTCACAAAAGACAAAGATAAAATGACTTGTCTCCATTACCGATTGCCTAGACAAATGCATAAACACATGCCATAAATACTAAGTCAGAATTGACCTTCACAAAAAAAGTCTACAAATGAAAGCGTCATGTAAGTGTTCTGAATTTAAAGACTGGGTAATTTATGGAACACAAAAAATACTACACCCTGGTTAAACATTAGAAAGCCATTTATATGCTCTACTATGCTTATTTTTCTTTATCATCCTAATAACAAATAATTGGTTATATTGTTATTTCAGCTTATCTGCAATAGGATTTCTAGGGTATCTAGCTTTATTTTCACACACAGCAATATCTCTCTCACAAGCAATGAGACTCAAGCATGTCAAAAGGTATTTTCTATGAAGTTTTGTGACAAACACTATGATACAAGTTCTGCTACTATAATAAGCTTAACAGACACATTTTAGTTGACAACTGATGTACTAATAGGAGAATGAATTGTGATTTGGAATACACTGAGTTAAATCAGCTGTAGATGTGACTTCTGCTTGCTATGTCACTGCATATTATTTTCAAACAGTGTAAATTACAAAGAACAACCAAAAGTTTGAAGGGACTTAATATCATGCGGTGTCAGGAAAAGAGAACATGCTTAATGGCACAATAATTAATGCTGAATTCAAATTGAATTCTGTGAGTCTAAAAATGTATCAGGGGACTTGGTTTTAATCTTTGCAATCACAGTGAACAAAATAAATTAATGATAGGTCACAGAGAATGCTATCAAATGTGTTATTCCATCTTACAGGAAAGCAACTGCTAATGAAAAACTTTCTCTGCAGGCAAAGTGAAACTCATAATTGACAGCAAAAAGATAGAAAGGAAGGCAGTATCATATGTTTTATGGAAGCTTTTACTCAGAACTCTAAATTAGAAAATCTGTCCTTCCACACTTTGACCTCAAGGAAATGATTGAATCTTTTTTTGTGTATGTGAAGTCCACTAATGGAACAGTGCTGAAAAATATGGAAATTTAGACAGCAGGTCCTTTTTTAAAGCGAGACTACACATGTGCGTGCACATGAAAACAGAAAACCTCATGGAGGCATGATTTTAACTGCACAAAGAGCTTCATTTGGTGGCCACTGTAATAGATCCTGGCTATCAGGACCCATCTGAGGGCCAGGCCTCCTCCAAGGAGCAAACTCACCTGCTTGACCCCAACAGTTCTGACTTTTATCTAATCCCATTAGCTCCTTAAACTTGGTAAAAACTGGTAAGCCGTCTCTCCTTTCTGTGTTCAGATTCCTGGATTTCAATTTGTTATCCAGTTCTCTTTTCTCCCCTTTGTGGTTTCTTCTGAAAAGCTTCCTCCTGCCCAACCCAGTGCCAGATCATCCCTTCAGACTCCTCATTATCATGCTACCTATGGCTCTGGCCAGGTGTCTCTACCCCACTTTGTGTGATTACATCAGATGAGGGCTTCTCACAGGCTTCCTGTCCTACTTGAGTGTCTATAGTGCTCTTGAACATATTCTTCAAGCTTAAATTTGGAGTTAATCCTAATTGTACAAGGGTATATCTGGGAATGAGAAGCAACTAATATGAAAACAAATGCTAGTGGGAAAGGTGTGCAAACTCATTTGAAAATGTTAGGCAATTGTCAATTTATATTCTAAGCTAAAATGCAAATATATCCAGTCCTTTATTTTTAATTGATGGATAAAATTGCATGATTTACCATGTATAACACAATGTTTTGAAGTATATATACATTATGGAATGACTGAATGTACCTAATTAACATATACATTACCTCACATAGTTATTATTTTTGTGAGCAAATCTTGATATCACTTAATCACTTACTAAAAGTTAGTGAAATTATAGATGTGTGTATAGAATTTTCTGGCAGGTATTTTCCCCACTTCCATGAAATAGTACAGGTTATTAAATCTTTCAATAAATAATTATAAGTCACTTACAAAGGTTTAAATATGGAGAACTACAGGCTTTTCTTATACTGTATGAATTGCACGGAGACACAGGTATAACTGGCAGTAGAGGTATTACCTGAATGGATCTCTTATGAATTAAGATAAAGACAGGCATTTCAACATTGAAATGGAAAGAAGTACCTCACATTCAACTATTGTCTTTTGCTAGTTTGAATATGTGGATTAATATATTCAACATTTAGTAAAAATAAATAAAAACAAAAAATTAATTTGTAAAAATAAAATATGAGAAAAGGGCTCACCAAAGAGTAAAATATATATTCAATCTTAAAGAAATATTTGCCCTTAAAAACATGTGTTATATTTTATTTCCTGTAACAAATGTATATAGTCATAGGAGTTTCTAAATTTAAACCCACCACAAAATTTTGAGAATATATGGGAAACTGTTTTTCCCTGGAATGTGTCCCAAGATACTTCATACTAAAGGTTTCTCAGGCAAATTCATTTTGACTTAAGCTTAAACCCAGGATTAGATACTTTCTAGATGATATGAATAGACACATTACTTACCAGGGTAGGACTTTTTAGAAGTTGATTATAGTACATAAATTATCCCATCCTTAATATATAAACCTGAACTAAAACAACCTGCAGGGTGTTCATGACAATTTATGCAAAGTCAGTATTATGCAAAAAAAATGCACCCCTGCATACTAAAAATGAAAAACAGCATCCCTAACCAAGTGTCTGCTTAATTATTAAGACAGTCAGGCTTCAGTAATAAAAGGCTTTCCTTCAAGAAACCCAGTATGCTTGCTAAGCCTCTGTCCGCCATGTCCCTGAGGGAATGTCTACCTTCCTAGTTTACTTCTTTCTGTGCCCTCAAATTCTTCACTTCACTTGATTACTTTCCCTCATTTTCATAGCAATGTGCTGATATTTTCTGCCTCTGCATTCTTCTCAGACCATATGGAGTGTTTCATCATTATAGGACCTGCTTACGTTTTCTCTCTACCATGAAGCTTTGCAGCTCACCCCAGAGCTCCCTCTCTCAGCTGTTGTGTTGGTCTACGTCACTTGTTTGGCTTTTATCTTTAATGCCCAAATAGTATTAATTTTATTTGCATTCATTTTTATCTCCATTCAGATGGCAAACATGGAAGCAGGCAGCGACCCTGATTTTTAAAATTCTCTCCACGTTCTATTATGATGCTTTGTATGTTATATATACTGAATAGATGTTAGTTTTTTTGACTGATTGAAAGAAGACAGCTAAAGAATTAAAGACACCTGAACATTTCACACAAACATTCATATTTTTGTGTCCAGCTTGGGCACTGCTTAGACTGAGATGTTAGTTGTTTGTTCAAACCCCTTGGGTCTGGTAGAGTGCTGCTCAATGGATAGCTTGCAGACCGGGCTAGAACATGAACTGATTGCCAGCAGCCCCTGCCAAGATAAAGAATTTATATCAGAAGATAAATGAACAGTGTCACTTAGCACATTGTAGAGTTCAACTGACATTTCATTTATTTGTATTATTTTTAGCTCGTCAAGGTATAATTGACATACAAAAAATTGCACACATGTAATATGTTCTTAGTTAAAAAATCGCCAAAACCAAAACCTGAAACTACCCCAACAGACACACACACATGCACACACACACACACACACACACGCACGCACATAAATTAATTTTAGGACATGATGGATATATTTAGTACCTTAGTTGTACTGATGGTAGTATGGGTGCTTGTATATGTCCAAACTCAACAAACGGGTGTTTTTTTTTTTAAAGTGATACTTTAAACCAGCAAAACTGTTGTGTGTGTGTTTTTTAAAATTATTTTTAAAGCAAGACTTGATGAAGAAAGCATTGACACAGTGAGAAATACGGTGACAATATTTGGTGATTATAGTGAGGATAACAGACATGTTCTGGTTGACAACTCTGATATATTAATAGAAAAATGAATTGTGATTCATTTGACTTACATTCTAGCCCAAGCTTCTTACCTCATGTTGAAGCTATTAAAAATAATTCAGACCTGCTGAGTTGAGCAGTGCTGGTCTTTGTACTCCTCCCCTGCCTACTGAGTGATTGAGGGGGAGCATATTACATGTATTTTGTATAATACTATGTAAAAACTTTACTTTCTTGAATGTATAGTTTTCTTAAGCTTCAGTTTCTTCATATATAAAATGGGGCTAATCATATTTTCTTCACAGAACTGTCATCAGAATTAAAATTTTAAAAGTGCATAAAAAGTTTTTTAGCCCAGGATCTGGGATATATGAGCACGAAATAATTGGTGCCTGTGATTACTATTGAAGCTATATCCTATGGGCTATTTGCTGTTCTAGCAGAATGCATTAGTTATAACATTTAACATATTATTTTATATTTAATTGTAAATATAATTAAAATAAACCATTCAAATCTACTGAATAAACTTTTAAGAAATTGATGAAGTTTCTCATGGTAAGATGCAGGCTTTGGGAGATATGAGTGTGTTCTATCATGACTGAAAGTTGCCTTAATAAAGAAGGAAATAGTGCCATATAGGACAACATGTTCTAGAACCTGAGAATTCAGCTGAATAAAAGAGCCCCAAATTCCCTCTTTTTTTTTTTTTTTTTTTTTTTGAGCCGGAGTCTCGCTGTCTCCCAGGCTGGAGTGCAGTGGCGCCATCTCGGCTCACTGCAAGCTCCCTCTCCCGGGTTCACGCCATTCTCCTGCCTCAGCCTCCCGAGTAGCTGGGACTACAGGCACCTGCCACCATGCCCGGCTAATTTTTTGTGTTTTTAGTAGAGACGGGCTTTCACCGTGTTAGCCAGGATGGTCTCCATCTACTGACCTCATGATCTGCCCGTCTCAGCCTCCCAAAGTGCTGGGATTACAGGCATGAGTCACCGCGCCCGGCCAATTCCCTCTCTTATGGAGCTACAGTCTTGTCATTTTTGTAAATGCAGTGGTTTATTATGACCACAATAGCCCTTATGCTTGGTACTAATAATTACCTCCAGACCTCTATGTCTACAGAGAGTTTAGTCTGGATTAGTTGAGGATCGGGCCGTGACTTTGTATTGCTACCTGACCGGTTCCTAGGCGTTGGGTGAAGGGTCTTCCTCAGCAGAGGGACTGTGGACTAAAGGTGGTCATTGCTGGGGTGAGGGTGGGGCTTTATCAGGCTCCCTTGGAGACTGGATTCCTTGTCCTCCTACGCTCAGCTGCTCAACCATATCCAAAGCAGCTCTTACCCTCACAGTCCTGCCATGGCTAAGAGGCTTCTGACTGCTGTGGCACCCATGGCCATCTTTATCCTTCAGTTTCCTTTTCTATTCATTCATAGAAAAACCCTGTGGTAGTTAATTTTGTGTGTCAGCTTGATTGGGCTCAAGGATTCCCACATAGCTGGTAAAGATAATTCTGGGTGTGCCTGTGAGGGTGTTTGTGGAAGAGATTAGCCTCCGAATCCATAGGCTAAGTAAAGATCTGCCCTCATTGATGTGCATAAGCATCCAATCCACTGAAGGCTTGAATACAGCAAAAAGGTGAAGAAAGGGGAAATTTGCTCTCTGCTTGAGCTGGAACATCCATCTTCTGCTTCAGACATCAGTGCTTCTGGTTTTGGGGCCTTTGGGCTTGGACCAGGGCTTATGCCATTGGCCCCAGATCATGGGCTTTTGAGTTTGGACTGGTACTATGCCACTAGCTTCCCTGGGCTGGGCCTCCAGCTTGCAGATGGCAGGTCGTGGAACTTCTAAGCTGTATTTATATAAACCAATCCCACTGAAAAAATTTACTTCTTTGTATCTCTATATATCTTATTGGTTCTGTTTCTCTAAAGAACCTTGACCAATATAAACAGTATGCCATATGATTTAGGTATTGCTTAAAGTGATTTGCTTATTCATTGGAGCAATATAGCAGCAGGCTAGAAACTTGTAAGTAAAATTCCTTTTTTTTCCTAATGAGATTTTAAAAAATATCTTTCCTATGGGTATTTCTAGACCATATTGTCCTTCTTAAATGTATACAATATACTTGAGGTTATAACTTAAATGCTTTAGGTACTCTTTAATTTCATGCAGCCGTAATTAGCTATTTATGACTACCATTATGTGCACTGCCTCCTGACCATTTTGAAGATCATGCTTGGCTTCACAGAGCAGTGATTTGACTGTGTGTGAAGCCATCAGTGAAACCAGACTAATTCTTATATGAAGGGAAAGATTGCTTTCTTTGCCACAAATAGAACTTCTTTTCTAATCTAATGAAATCACTTGAGAATTTATTCATATGAAATCTTTGTGAAATGAAATCTGGGGATGCAAATAGATTTTTACCTCCATTTTACAATTTGGAAAACTGTTGTATGTGTATATACATATCATGTTTTTCTCTCCTTGCATACTGCAGTCTGAAACTATAGAACATTTTAACTTATGATTCAACTGTAAATCAAATGCTGGGATGCAAGAATCTTTTAATTTGGCTATGTGGTTTCTATTTGTTTTTACTATTTAAAATATAATGTTTTTGAAGACATAAATTATTGAAATTATTTTATATTTTTCTCCTTTTCAATTGAAGGGCTTTACCTTGTAGATGCCATCTTTGCTAGTTTCCTTTTCTTTTCTGTTCTCTTTTTTTTTTTTTTTGAGATGGAGTCTTGCTCTGTTGCTCACTGCAACCTCTGCCTCCCAGGTTCAAGTAGTTCTCCCACCTCAGCCTCCTGAGTAACTGGGACTATAGGCGCATGCCACCATGACTGGCTAATTTTTGTATTTTTAGTAGAGACGGGGTTTCACTATGTTAGCCAGGATGGCCTCGATCTCCTGAACTTGTGATCCGCCCACCTTGGCCTCCCAAAGTGCTGGGATTACAGGCGTAAGCCACCGTGCCCAGTCTTCCTTTTATATTTTATTTTTTTTTATATTTATATTTCTTTTATATTTATATTTTATTTATTATATTTTATTTATATTTTATATATATTCCTTTTATATTTATATTTTATTGGAACATATGCCATACATTCAAAATTAGTTTCCTCAAAGAAGATGCACAAGTATATATGTGTCAAAAATCATGAAAAATACAATATTAATGTTGACATCTTTTGTGGCAGTTGGGGGAAACAAAATAAACAGAATATTTTTAGGTAAGGAATTACAGTAATAATGAACACTCTAATAATAATTCACTTTCAGAAACATGTTAATACTAGATTAAATGTCATAAGTAAGACAGCAGGGAGATAAAGAATGAGATACCTGCTTTTCTTGTTGGTAATTAAATGAAATCAAATTCAGTGAGGTCTTAAGAAAGGGAATTGTAGGCTAGAGGGCCTTAGGCTGAGGTGAAGGGAGGTGGCTGATTAGAATTTTAAAATATCTATTTATTGGACCTCTTCTCACATGCACACTGCTACATCCACTAAATTCCAGTGTTTCACTATTACCAAACAAAAACACAAAGGAAATAGGAAGTTATTTACATTACCTATTAAGGACTCCTTAATGCCTAGAATAGATTCTAAGCACAAATGCCAGGCTCCTGATCAGAGCTCTAAGTCACTTCATGCATTTGAGAGTTTCTACATAGGTGTGTGTTCCAGTAACATTACAGAAACATATGTCACTCAAGGAAACCACGACATACATGAAAATAGTTGCTATATGATGTGTTTAAGTGTAAACAGGGCAGAGTGAATCATCACTGGATGATGAGTGACTGAGGCCCATTTGGAGGATAGAGTGAGAGTGTGAATCATCTGTGGGAAAGGCAAAACACATATGAATTTCTAATTTTGGGACCTGGAATTTGACCATTGCAGATGTTAGTATGTTTTAGCATTCAGTGGACAAATGCAATCTGCCCATAAATCAAGATTGATTTTAGGAATCAGTTTTCAATCCTGAGAGTCACTCTTCAGCACACAGGATTTAAACTCATTTTACTACTGAGTTGTAAGTCCCTTCTCCTTCCCACTTGTGGAAAGTACAGAGGAAAACCTGGGAACTGTTGGAGTACCACCAGGAGGGTAGCAGCAAATTTGAAAATTAATAATTCTTAAACATAATGCTATAACATAGTGATCTAGCCAGATCAGTTGTAGAGTATATCACAAAACAAATGACAAGCAATATACTTAAGTGTCTTAGTAATCCCTCATATGGGTGAAAAGAGGGGCATTATTATTTATGCTTCACTGGTTTGTGCCCCACCTGCCCATTTCACCCTGAGTCCAGCTGGAGAACACTTATCACTGTATCACAGCTACCCAATAGTCACACTGCCTTTCTTGTTGTTCCTGGGATCTCTGGAGTATCTCACATCTGCTCCAAACTAGCAGCCTCATTCAGTCTTTTCATGAGCACCCCTCCACCTGCCTCAGGAATTTTCTCTCAGTGCTTCCACTCCCCAGTTGCTGAGTAATGTGCTATCCTATTGCCTGCCCTCTGCCCCTGGAGCTGTTCTGCATTTGATTCTGAATTTAGAGAGTGCCTTCTCCCAAGCTGTTATTCAACTTGGTTCCCAAGTTCCAGAGCTGCAGGAATCAGCCCCTAAGTCTCTTGTGGAAAAGTCCCTCCAGCTTCTGCTTTCGGTCTCTCTATGGGTATCAGATCTATTGCGTGGGACCAGGACACTGTCCTCTCCAAGGGCCTGGCTTCCTCATCCCTAACCTGTCATCCACACACTAATAACGGATTTTACCCAGAAACACTATTGCTTAATGCTTATCAACTGAAACCAAGTTGGTCCTGGGTGATACCTGACCCATAATCTACCATAGTGAGATGACTATTGAAATTTACATTTCCACTAGGTCCTACGTTCCTTCTTCCCACTTCTGGAAAGTAGAGAGGAAAACCTAGGAACTGTTGGAGTACTGCTAGCGGGTAGCAGCAAATTTGGAGATTAATAATTCTTAAACATAATGCTATATAACATACTGGTCTAGCTTATGCTAAAATGTAAAGCTCCACAGGGCCATTTGGACCAGTTAGCTTTCTGTGTGGCTGGCGATTAGACAACTGTGGAATAAGCGAGAAAGAGAAATGATAAAATATGGAACAAGGAAATTAATTATGTTGAATCCAAACCATTAAGCTCTTAAATGACATGCTGTATTTAAATATTATTTGGTAGATAAATAAAATCATTAAAAAATTTAAAACAGGTGAATAACATGGTTAGTTCTTTCTTTTATTTTTAAAAGATATTCTTGGTAGCAATGCAAGATAGATTAACCTAGGGACGTGCAATGAGACATATGTAATGACTAATGCAGTAGCCCAAGTAAGAAACGATGAAAGCCTGATAAAAGTCATGCACTTATGTTAATAGGAATGCAATATTTATTGTTTACCAAATTAAAGATATCAAGCTGAAACTTAGAGAGACCAAAAAGAAGTTATTAAAAGCATGAAAACTTCAGTCAGAATGTCTGGGTTTGAATTCTGGCTGAATATTTACTATCTGTGTGACTTTGGATGAGTTACTTAATCTCTCAGTTTTCTCATCTACAAAATAGCAGTAATAATAGGAATTATTTGATAGGCTGTTGTGATAATTAAATGAGTGATACATGTAAAGTTCTTAGAAAAGTACCTGGCATTGTTCTTATTCCTATTCTTAATCTTATTATCATTATTTCCCAAGATCATATAGCTAATAAACAATCTAGAATTTACATTTTGATTGCTTGATCTCAAAGCTCACACTCTTAAATACTCTGCTAAAGATAAGAACATATTAGACTGAGAATTTGAGGGATAGCACAAACAAAATATAAAGAATAAAAGAGAGTGAAGTGTCCAGAATCACATTGGAGTTTCTTATTTGGATGCCTATCTAGGACAATAAAGGAAAACAGAAAACCAAGAGAAGAAAACTTTCTTGAAGAAGGGAGTAATTAAAAATGTCATGCAGTGGCATATGGCATCCTCAATTAGTGCAAACAAGTGATTGGATTTCCAAAAGGGATAGAAGGAAGGAGAAGTCAGTATCCTTGATCAAATAATTATACTCACCTAACTGAGAAGTTTAACTTAGAATTTAAAACTTCTGGCAGAATATGGCTTTGGTCAGGTTGGAAGGGAATTCTTGCCTAGCAAATGGAATGTAACGATGTGATCCAAATGATAAATGGAAGAGGTCATTAACTGCTGTAGTATTTGCTTTTGGAAGAATATAGCTGTATTAAACTGTGAATTTTAATGTTGTGATTCTGAAAACCTAACATTTTAGCATGCTTGTGATATTCCCAGATGATTATGTGGACCTGAGAAAAATATTGACTAAGATAAACTTGATGGATTTATTTATAAGGTTTTTCTCAAATGAGCTTTAATATCAATAGTATACTAAAACAAAAGTAGAATTTACTTTTCTCTCTGTTAAAATAACAAACTTTTCTTTGATTATTGATCTGCCTGTAGGATAGCCCTACTTTGTCTATGAAACAGCCATTTTGCTATACCCTATTGCTCTAATAAGCTTGCTTTCTTTCAGTGTCAGCTTACCCTTCAATTCTTTGCTGAGCAAAGCCAAGAATTCCCCATGGCTAAGCTCTAGTTTTAGAGTTCTCCTGCATCAGGTTCAATAAGAATCTGCCCTCTTTGTAACACAACTTAATTAGAAACATTAGTTATATAACTAAGGCTTCAACTGGAATGTCATATCTGAGAATGATCCATAAAATCAGATATTACCAGACAGTTTTAACAAACTAAGGTTGACTTTATGGAGCCGATGTTTGCAAAGCCCATTTGGGAAAACTTGACAGGTACCTGACTTACAGAATTCCCAGCTTACAGATGAGTAAGGAGGGTCACTTCCTGGCAGACCCAGGAATATTAGAATATTTTAGGAACCTAAAGAATAGTATTCACCCAAATTTGTAGGTACTGCAGGTCAAATATTGTAGTGAGTAACTGGCTTGTCTTCCTAGCCGAGAGGATTTTAAAAGTCCAATTAGAGACTCTTTATGAAAACTTCCAGCAAAGCAAACTCAAAAAAGTCTATGTGGTCAATTACCATTTTTGCTCCACCTAAAAAGTAATGAAGCCATATTTAATGCAAACAGACTTATTTTGTGATTGAGAATAATCTTACGTTGATGATCTTTGATCAAAAAAGGTGAATGAGATAATGTCCTTTGCAGGGACATGGATGGAGCTGGAGGCCATTATCCTTAGCTAACTAACACAGGAACAGAAAACCAAATACCACATGTTCTACCTTATAAGTGGGGGCTAAATTATGAGAACAGATGGACACATAGAGGGGAACAACACATCCTGGGGCTTATCAAAGGGCAGAGGTTAGGAGGAGGGAGAGGGTTATGAAAAATAACTAACGGATACTAGGCTTGATACCTGGGTGATGAAATAATCTGTATGACAAACCCCCATGACAAAAGTTTACCTACGTAACAAACCTGCACATGTACTCCTGAACTTAAAACAGAAGCTTAAAAACTTATATTTCAATAGCACACCCTTGAGTTATCAGATCCTATTCCTACTTATTGTCTTTGAGGTATTTTTCTCTGCTCTGTAAATTGCATAGCTTTGTTACTACCTGTAAATTATACTTCTGTCATTTGGCACAATTGTCCATCCTTACCAAATTTTAAATTTTTGAAGTTTCCTTCAATATCTGGTTACCTCCTCCAAAGTAGTGTTTCCAATTTTTCTCCCACTCTCCCGACTGGGCATCATCGAGAAATAAAATCTGACTGCTGAGATTCTTACTGGGACTCTAGGTTGTTTCATAACTGGCCTTTTCCACCAAGATCTGAGGAAGCCTCTAAGCTGAAGCTAGATGACTTGAAGTTTATATCACAGAAGATCCTGTATGAGAAGACTTTGTGCCTGGGATTGCTGCTGTGTAGGCCACTTAGGAAGTTCATTGGAACTCCTGCATCTTCCGTATTGTGCTGCTGGAAACAACCATAACGGTGACAGTCTTACTAAAGCCTCTCTGATTCTATGCCATCACCGAAAACATTCAGACTGCAAAGTGCAAAATTCATGGGATTTTCACTGCCATCTTCATCCCACCATCTAACTATTCTTCAAGCTCAATGTCCAGGAATCTCACCTGACTGCCCACTGATCTCAGAAACGGAACTGAAAGTCTGTTCCTACCAAAAGCCTTTGCTTTTTAAACTTTTCTGTAGGAATTCCTCACAGTAAATGACTAATTGCTTGCATTATCCATCAGATATTTTCTACTGCCGAGTCTCAGCAGATGGTGCAACTAGTCTTTCCACAACAGAAAGCTGCTGAAATAAACTGTATGGATGAACTTGGTTTCCCTGGATCAAAAGGGGGAACTGATCAAGGTGGCCTTAACATTCCCCTCAGCTTAGCTAAATTTTAGACTAGCTTCTTTCTGCCTTTAGTTCTATGACCTTCCTGTTCCTTAGAGCATTTGCTTTAGAAAACTTGTAATTTTAAAATATTTCTTTACCTCATTGAGATGTAAATCTTTTTTATATTTTAAAGTCTCCTGTCAGTTTTATACAACCCAGCACTCTTCTCAGAAGCCTCAGAGACATTCCTTTGAAATCCATCATCAATGAAGATAGAGCCCCTACCTTCTAGTTTCTGTGTAAGTGTAGGAACAAAGTTTAGTGGGTGCCTTGATCCAAGTTGTAAAGTTACTTCCCTTCAAAAAGATAGGGGAAAGTTTATTTCTTCTTTGTGTAAAGCCAGTTAGCTAATTAGATGACCTGTGGTCTCTGCTCTTCTAAGCATTTAAAAATCCCCCTACTATTTGCTTCAGTGGAGTTGAGTTCACTATATTCTAGTCTCCCTCCCCGATTGGCAAGAGCCTTAAGTAAAGTTTTCCTTGCTTGGCCATGCCATAAATATTGCCATTTTTGATTTGATAATATGAAACCCACAAAAGGTTTCAATTTTTTTCAGATATCCTTAGATGTTATATCAAATATATAAATTATTTTGGACTCACAAATCTAGAGTTTAAAATTAAGCAGACTATAGGCAGTAAACCTTTTTAATCCAAATTAAAAATGTATCCAACAATGCAGGTATTTAAAAAAATTCACTGGTGGCTTGGCCGGGTGCGGTGGCTCACACCTGTAATCCCAGCGCTTTGAGAGGCTGAGGTGGGCAGATCACGAGGTCAGGAGATTGAGACCATCCTGGCTAACATGGTGAAACCCCGTCTCTACTAAAAATACAAAAAAATTAGCCGGGCATGGTGGCAGGTGCCTGTAGTGCCAGCTATTCGGGAGGTTGAGGCAGGAGAATGGTGTGAACCCATTGCAGTGAGCTTCAGTGAGGAGCTTGCAGTGAGCCGAGTTTGCACCACTGCACTCCAGCCTGGGTGACAGAACAACACTCCGTCTCAAACAAGAAAAAAAAAATCATTGGTGGCTTTATATTACCAGGTGGATTGCTGTCTGTGTGTGTGTGTGTGTGTGTGTGTGTGTGTGTGTGTGTGTGTGTGTGTTTTCCTAACCCCAATAAGATTCTTTATAATTTAGCCAAATATATTAGTGATTTATTAGTGATGCATTTTTTTTTCCCTAAAGGGATAAAGTTAGGATTTCTAAAAACCTGAATGCTGCTTCCTTCTATGAGCATTAGCACCTACCTGAGTTCCTCAAAGTCTTACTAAAGCTAAAACTTTGATCACAGATCTGGACTCCTACCTTAGCTAGCTGCAAAGGCATGCGTGTGAGCCCTAAATTTTCCCTTTAGTCTTTGTTTTTATGCTTAACCTAGAGGCAAACTCATGAAGTGGGCTTCATGGGTTAGCATCAACAGAATATTTTTCAAAAGAAGGACAGAGCAGGTGGAATGATGCAAGGGAGAGAAGGGAGAGGACGCTTACCCTACAGAAGAGTATGCTTGCATCAGCTTAGTTCAACTTTTAATTCTTGTCCACTTCCTGATAAAAGTTTTATGCCCCTTTCCCTTAACAACTAGGCATAATTTCTTTTCCTTAGGGGTGAAGCTTCAGCAGTATAGAAAGTGTCATGAATAAAATCTGAACAATTTTCCATGAGAAATTTCTTTTAAGAGTCCCATAGTAATATTCATTTCCTGTTTTCAGTGTTTTTTTTTTTTTTTTTTTTTTTTTTTTTGGCTGTTCTACAATGTTTGATTTTCTACCCAACTCTTACTTTTTTTTTTTTTTACTTGCTCTAGGTCATCTTCTGAGTGTAAGATTTTCCACTTTTCTTTAGCTAACTTAATTTAATTCTGAAATTCAAAAAGCTTTTTTCTAAATGTTATCTAGTATAAACGTATATTTAGTATTTCCACAAGTTTTCAAAGGAAAGATCACATGATCAATGCTTTATGCATGAATTTCAGCATAATCAGACTAAAAACGCCAGGAAATGCCAGTCTAATAAGATAGAAAATTGGCCACAGTGATTTATTTCCCTGAGGCTGGAAGAAGTCTTCACAGAATTCAACAATTTGAGGGAGAGAATCTGAGAGCTCTGGTTTTGTTTTCTTTATGGCTTTATTTCTTAAACTGTACACACAATTTAAGCAATTATTCATTACTTCTTTGCAGCCATTTAATCCTTTATTAACAATTGACCTGTCTGATAATTTTATTAGTCATTGTGTTTTAATGACTTTTTATGGATTATATACTAAGAAGTAAAACTACATGTTCCCCACTTGAAATAGTGGAACTGCTTTAAGAAATCTATAAAGAAAAAAGAAAAACTAAATGATTGCTCATGATTAACAAACTGTTTTTATAAACTTTTTTCGTCTCAATGTCTCCTTATCCTTATTTTCTTGTTACACCTATTTATACCATGAAGCAATAGTATTCTAAAGAACACACTTGTGGAAATACAGAGTTAGGTATACTCAGTCAAAAAATGAAATGTCTTCAGGTGGCTTTTTTTCATTAAGATCATTTTGTTAAGAATATACAATTTAAATTGTATATATGTCACATGACAGCATTACAGCAGAGGTATAGCATTTGCCTACTGTGATTGAATTTTCAGGGTGTCTGTACTTTATTGAATCCAAATTTGGATCTTCAACTTTGTACATTCAGTGGTTCAATTTTATCAGTTGCATTCATGTGTTGTAAAAATGAGTTATGTGAGGGGCAGGAGAAGATGGCAGAATAGAAGGTTCCATCAATTGTCCCATCTGCAGAAAGAACAAATTTGGCAACTACCTTTACAAAAAAAGCATCTCCATAAGAACCAAAAATCAGGTGAGCACTCACAGTACCTGATTTTAACTTCATATCACTGAAAGAGGAACTGAAGATGGTAAGAAAGACAGTCTTGAGTTGCTAATGCCAGTCCTTTCCCATTTCCCCCACAGTGGCCATGTGGTGCAGAGAAACTTGTGCATTTGAGAGAGGGAGAGTGCAGAAATTGTGAGATTCTGGAAACAGGCCCCAAGCCTGGCTATGAACAGGCCATGAGAAACCGGCCATAAACAAGATCTCTGCAGCACTGTGACATGCTTGTGATAGCTATGATGCACATGCTGGAGGTTGCTGGTTTACTGGAATGAGGGCAAGGAACACCTGGCCCACCCAGGGCGGAAAAACTGCTCAAGGCATTCCTAAGCCACAGACAATGACATGAGCGATCTGTGTCTTAAGGACATGTTCCTGCTGCAGATAACAAGCTAGAACCTGTCCTTTTGTTTTCCATAAAATACTTTCAGTAAATCTATAAACTGCAGAAATGATGTTTGTCACACCTTACTGTCAATAAATAGGTAGGTCAAACTCTGTTCGAGGCTCTCAGCTCTGAAGTCTGTTAGCCCCCTGATGCCACTCTGTGTCTGTGTCTTTATTCCTCTAGTGCCACTGGGTTGGGGTCTCCATGACTGAGCTGCTCTTGGCAGTGAGACTTTGCATAGAACCCAGTGTGTGCTGTGCTGTCACGGTGGAAGGCAAAGCTGGGCTAACCTCAGCTGATGTCTGCCCATGAAGGGAGCATTTAGACTAGCTCTAGAGAAAGAGGAATCACCCATTCCAGTGGTTGGAAGTTGAGTTGCAGCAAGCCTTGGCACCATGGGCTGAAGTGCTCTCAGGCTCGAAATAAACTTGAAAGGCAGTCTAGGCCACAAGGACTGCAGGTTCTAGTGCTGAGCTGGTCTCAGAGCCAGTGACTTACTGAGACACCAGCTAGGTCAGCTAAAGGAGTGCTTGTGTCATCCCTCACCAAGCCCCAGGCTGCACAGCTGGTGCCTCCAAAAGATACCCCTTTCTTCTGTTTGAGGAGAGGAGAGGAGAGGAAAGAGTAAAGAGGACTTTGTTTTGCATCTTGGATACCAGCTCAACCACAGTAAGAGAGGGCAAGAGCCAGTGTCTCAAGGCCCCATTCCAGGCCCTAGCTCACAAATAGCATTTCTAGATGCACCCTGGGCCAGAAGGGAACCTGCTGCTTTGAAGTGAAGAACCAAGTCTTGGCAGAATGCATCACCTGCTAACTAAAGAACCACTGGGCCATGAATAACCAGCAGCCATACCCAAGTGGTATGTCATGAGCCTTAGGTGAGACTCTTAGATGTGCTGGCTTTAGGTTGGACCCAGCACATTCTCAGCTGTGGTGGTGTGTCTGGTATTGGTTCCTTCCAGTGGGTTCTTGGTCTCGCTGACTTCAAGAATGAAGCCATGGACCCTCGCAGTGAGTGTTATAGTTCTTAAAGATGGTATGTCCGGACTTTGTTCCTTCAGATGTTCAGATGTGCCTGGAGTTTATTCCTTCTGGTGGGTTCGTGGTCTTGCTTGACTTCAGGAGTGAAGTCAAAGACCTTTGCAGTGAGTGTTACAGCTCTTAAAGGTGGCACGTCCGGAGTTGTTTGTTCCTGCCGGTGAGTTCATGGTCTCGCTGACTTCAGGAGTGAAGCCGCAGACCTTTGCAGTGAGTGTTACAGCTCATAAAGGTTGTACGGACCCAAAGAGTGAGCAGCAGCAAAATTTATTGAGAAGAGTGAAAGAACAGAGCTCTCACCACGTGGAAGGGGACTTCAGTGGGTTGCCTCTGCTGGCTTCGATGGCCAGCTTTTATTCCCTTACTTGGCCCCACCCATGTCCTGTTGATTGGTCCATTTTACACAGCGCTAATTGGTCCATTTTGCAGAGTGCTGATTGGTCCGCTTTTACAGAGTGCTGGTTGGTGCGTTTACAAACCTTTAGATAGACACAGAGCACTGATGGGTGCATTTTTACAGAGTGCTGATTGGTGTGTTTACAAACATTTAGCTAGACACAGAGCTCTGATTGGTGTGTTTACAATCCTTTAGCTAGACAGAAAAGTTCTCCAAGTTCCCACCCGACCCAGAATCCCAGCCAGCTTCACCTCTCAATCCCCGCTGTAAACAGGACACCCAACTGCTGTTGGGAATTGGGTGATGACCGTTCTAGCTACTTCCTGCTGGATAGGGGTGAAGAAGGGGCCGTGCAGTTGTAGTGTCCTCCAGAGGGGAACTCTCTCTGCCAGTGAAAGGGCCAGCAGGTCAGTCCAGGGGTCCTCGGTAGAAGTTGTTAGTTGAGCTCATTTGGGGTTCCATTTGTAAGACCATCTGTTGCTTGATGGCCTCGATCCCAGAGGAAACAAATTTGACAAGGAGTTTAAAAATACAGAGGCCAAAGGCAAGTAACAGCAAGATGGCTGCCACAGGACCTAGAAAGGGGGAAGTCATGTTGCCCAACTCCAGAGGTTAGTATAAGAGTTTGAAAGGCTTTGTCTGATTTCAGAAGCCTTGTCCTGTAAATGCTGGGTGGCATCTTGTACTATCACTGACTGGTTAGTGTAAAAACAACACTCTTCCCCTAAGAAGGTGCAGAGTCATCCTTTCTCAGCAGTAAGAAGGTCTAGGCCTCGGCAGTTTTGGAGAGTCACTGCTGCCAAAGAGTCTATTTGGGATTGTAGAGTAAGGATAGATTTTGTTATTTCTTGCAAACTGTCTGAGAAATCCTTTGAGAGTGTGTGGTAGTAGGATAATGAAGTAGATAAACTGGCTATTCTGGTTCCTGTAGCAGTAGCCATTCCTAACCCTATAAGTAGGGATATTACTTGTATGGCTCTGCACTGATGGACTTGTGCTTTGAGGGGTACTGATATGGTCTGATTTCTTGGGGCAATGTTAATGTTGGGACTTAGAAAGACTAAGGTGCAGGGGCCTGTCCAATTAGTGGGGAGACAGATATAGGTCGAAATTCCACATAAGAGATATACCTTGGCTGAGTAGACAGAAGTGGTTGTGTATGTCAAAAAGGTGTGTGAGTTTGTTGTTTTCATTTTCCCATACTCATAGAGTACTTGCCAAGGTAGCACCGGTGAGTGGTTGGAAAGGGGTGTTGGGAGCAAACTGTGTGGCTCCCTGTGTTCTGTTTTCCCATTGGAGAAGAAAATGTTTTGTACCTACTAGAAACCATTTGAGAGAATGATTGAAAGAGGGGATGAGAAGGCATGCACTAGTGGTGGGGGCGCTGCTGCAGGGAGTCCAGGGGTGATGGTCATGCAGGGAGTATGTTTGCCATTACAAAACCTGGACTGTTTGTTAAGCAGGGAGGAGGTGATGATTTTGGGGGGCCTTGAGAAGTGGACAAGCCATCTGAATGGAGCTGTTTGGGTGACTCAGAAGTTACTATGATTGGTTCGGGCTTGAAGTTGTAGGGTGTAATTACATTGATGGGGTAGTAGGTACCCCAGGGGCAGGCCTGATAACAGGTTGCATTGGATGCATAAAGGGGCTTGGAAATTTAAGATGGTATTCATAGTTACAGGGCCGTGTGTGGGCTTTTCATTGCTTGTGTAATAGGTGAGGTTGGAAATGTAAGAACATAAAAGTTGGATTGCACATCCTGTTAGGGTATTCTTGGTCCTATCCGAGATGGGGAAGTTGGCTAATGATTGCATATTTGGAAGTCAGAAAGGGTCTTTTCCTTCATAACAAGGGTGGTAGGTTAAATTGGTAAAGAACCCAGTTTTTTTGTGGGAATGGGAGTGGCAACATAAGCAGAATTTGATAGAGAGATACAAAGCCAGCAGTCATTTGCCAGGGAAGGATTGGACTGGTTTGACAGAGAGTGGGTTAAGTTGAGAGTCTTATAGAGGTAATTAGGAGCTAGTGGAAGGGGAGGGGTGATTGTATGACGTATCCAAGGAAGCAGAAGGGATAGATAGGCAAAGAGTAAATAGGAAAGTAAAGAGGTGCTCTGGAAGATGAGATCATCTTATCCAGTCTGAGTTAAAGTTAGGAGTAAATTGCTGTCAGAAGGAAAAAAGATAGAAGGAAGGTTGATGTGATTAGGATTTTCATCCTGGCTGGAGCTACAGTATATAGTCCTATCACAAAGAGTATGGTTAGTATGCTGCTTAATAATATGATGAAATAGTAAAATGATTCCATTAAAGGGGCAAGAAGAGGTGTTGAAGATAAAGATTTTGTAGGTTTTCACTTATCTTTTTTAAGGAGGAAGGGGTTTTTCTTCAGTATGAATGGTAGGAGCCTTTTTAGTCTGGGATGTTTCCTTCTGAAATAGGAGATGCAAGTTCTCCAATGGTTCACAGTTGTATCAAGGCTGGTGCGGCTGATCTTGGGACTCCTGAGCTGACGGTCCTGCAGGTTCCTCAGGGGGTGCCCAAAATTTAACTCAGGTGTGGTGAATCCAGGATTCCACTCCTGCCACCTTAACTGCAGTGGGAGTAGAGATGATTACCGAGTATGGTCTTTCCCACAAAGAGTCCATAGATCGGGAGGTAGAGGGGAGAGATTTGACCAACACTAGATATCCTGGTTGAAACAACTCTGTTCCCTTTTCTCTGTGACATCCTTCAGGTAGATTTTTAAGGTTTTGTTGATATTTTTCCAAAGAAGTTATATCTTTGACCAAGTTGGCCGTTTCCTGATCAAGCAGGAGGTCATTTGTGAGAAAAGGTCATCCATACAACATTTCATATGGACTGAGCCCCATTTTGTGAGGAGAATTTCGGATTCTCAACAAGGCCATGGGCAAAAGAGTAGGCCATGGGAGATGAGTTTCTTTTGTTAGTTTCCTTAAGTGCCTCTTGCGTGTTTCATTTGCCTTCTCGACCTTCCCTGAGGATTGTGGCCTCCAGGCGCAGTGAAGGTAATATTGTATCCCTAGCGCCCTGGAAATTCCCTGAGTTATTGTGGCTTTAAAAGCCAGATCATTGTCGCTATATAAAAGCCAGATCATTGTCGCTCTATAAGCTTTGGGGAAGCCCAAATCTAGGAATTGTTTCATGAATTAGGACTTTAATCACTTCCTGAGCCTTCTCTGTTTTGCAGGGGAAAGCTTCTATCCAATTTGTAAAGGTATCAACACAGACCAACAAGTATTGAAGTCCCTTTGACTTAGGCATGTGGGTGAAGTCTAACTGCCCGTCCTCTCCAGAATAGTGACCTATTCTTTGTTCCCCCAAAGGGGCCTTACAATGGACCAGGGGATTATTCCTTTGACACACCTCACAGGCTTTGACTACCTGTTAGATGGTCCAGGGGAGATTTGGCCCTGTAAATAGGGATTTGACCATTTGATGAGTGTTTTCAATACCCATATGAAAAGTTTGGTGGAGGATTTTAAGTATTTTCCACTGGCTGGCTTCAGGTATAAGTACCTTTCCTTCTTCTGTTGTTAACCACACCGAGGGGAGAAAACTTTGCCCCTGCAAAAGTCCCCATTCTGTTTCAGTTGAGGAATACTGGGGCTTAATCTCTTGGAGGGGGTTGTTTCATACCAAGGGTCCTTCCATAGGTATTTCTAATGGGAGGTTCCACCTGGCAGCAATTTTGACCTCAGCATCTGCCTGACAGTTTCCTTTTGCCTTTTCTCCTTCACCTTTCTGATGGCTTTGGGAGTGTAAGACTGCCACCTCCTTGGGTTTTTGCACTGTGTGCAGTAACTCCATAATTTCCTTGTGGTATTTAATGGAGGTTCTCCCAGAGGTTAGGAACTCCCTTTCTTTCTGTATTGCAGCATGGGCATGTAGGATTACATAAGCATACTTGTTATCTGTATACACATTTATTCTTTTTCCCTTTCCCAGTTCTAAGGCTCGGGTAAGTGCCACCAGTTCTGCTAACTGGGCGCTGGTCCCTGGGGAAAGATGCTTACTTTCAAGTATGGTTACATCACTAACTATGGCATAACCTACCATTTGTATCCCATTCTCCACAAATGAACTTCCATCGGTATGTAGGTTAAGGTCAGGATCAGCTAAGGGGACTTCTAAGAGATCATTTCAGGCAGCATCAGTCTGGACTATAATTTGTTGGCAGTCATGCTCGATTGGTTCCCCATCCTCTGGGAGAAAAGTGGCAGGGTTGAGGGCCACGCATGTATGTATTTGAAGCACCGGTCCCTCAAGGAGTAGTGCCTGGTATCTAAGTAGGCAATTGTCTGATAGCCATAAACTTCCTTTGGCACCTAGTATGCCATTTACATCATGAGTAGTCCAGACAGTGAGATCCTTTTCTTGTATTATTTTGATAGCCTCTGACACTAAGACGACCACCATTACAACCACCCTTAAACAGTGAGGACAGTCTTTTGCTACTACATCAGTTTCCTTACTTAGGTATGCCACTGGTTGTGGAGTTGTCCCATGAGTCTGAGTAAGGGCTCCAAAAGCTCTCCCTGCTCTCTCTGTGTCGTATAAAGAAAAATTTTGTCCTGTGGGAAGGCTTAAGGCTGGAGGTTGAGTTTGTTCCTTCCAATGGCCAGACTTCAGGGTTGATTCCCTCCGCAGGTAGTGGACAACAAATGGGTAACTCATTCCCCATATTCATGCAGGTGATAGCTCCAGCTTTGGCTAATATATCCCTCCCTAATAAGGGTGTGGAACTTTCAGGCATAACAAGAAAGGCATGTAAAAAGAGCAAAGTCTCCCAATTACAACTGAGGAGGTGGGAAAAATACCTGGTTACAGGCCATCCCAGGATTCCTCGGATGGTAATGGACCTTGAGGAGAGCTGTCCAGGACAGGAGATTACCACTGAGAAAGATGCACCAGTGTCCAGAAGGAAATAAATTTCCTGGCCCTCAATGGTTAAATGTACCCGGGGCTCAGTGAGGGTGATGACATGAGCTGGCACTTGCCCCGGGCACCTTCATTCCTGTTGTTGAATCATCTTGTGGGGGGCTTCTGGCCCAGAAAACCTTTATCCTCTGGGGCAATGTGCCTTCCAGTGATTACCTTGGCATAGAGGACATGGGCGAGAGGACAGCTTGTTTCTTGTTGGACAATCTTTTTTAAGGTGTCCTTGCAAACCACACTGGTAACAAGCCCTACTGGGTGATTGGCCTGCTCCATTTTCTGTCCTCTTTGAACCACCAACGTTTGTTTGTCTAAGGGCTATGACTAAGGCTGTGGCCTTTCTCGGATCTTGCTTTTCCTTTTTGGTCTGTTCCTCTTGGTTGGTCTCAATTACAGAACATTGAGGTTGCCAGGTTTATTAATGCTTCCAGATTTTGTTCAGGGCCCAGGGCTCACTTTTGGAGCTTTCTCCTGGTTATCTGCTGCTGATTGGGTAATAAACTTATCTTTTGGGATCAATTGGCCCTTGAGTGAGTCAGTTGACAGTGGAGTATATTTTCTTAAGGCCTCCCATAGCTGCTCGAGGAATGCAGAAGGATTTTCTTCCTTTCCCTGAGTTATGGTACACATCATTGAATAATTCATGGGGTTTTTCCTAATTCTCCTTAGTCCTTCTAGGACACAGGTCAACAGGTGTTTACGACTCCAGTCCCCATGACCTGAGTCGAGGTCCCAGTAGGGATCCATACTGGGGATGGCTTGCTGACCAGTAGGGAATTTGTCCCTTTCTTCGGCTGTCATTCTGTCAATTACTTGACTAAGATACCAGGTATCTCCAAACTCTTGGACTGCAAGTAAAGCCACATTCTTTTCATTAAAGGCCAGGGTTTGATCTAACAGTAGCATGACATCTCTCCAAGTGAAATAGAAGGTTTGCCCTAGACTCCGTAGGACATCTATGTACCTATCAGGATCATTTGGAAACTTACCCAGATCTGCCTTGATCTGCTTTAAATCAGAAAGGGAGAAAGGGACATGTACCTGGGTTGGGCCAAACTCCCCTCACCCTACAGCTTGAAAGAGACATAACCAATACCCCGGGATTTTTTGTGGTCCCTTGGAGATTTCTTTGCTTATTTCCTTCTGGGTGGGGGAGATTAGAGGAGGCTTATTAACGGGAAGGGGAGCTATAGGGAGGCTAGGATATGGGGGTATGCTGAGAGGTCCTCCTGTGGGATGTAAATTGCAAGCTTTGCATAGTTGTGTATTCTCCTTCAATGAAAAGAAAGGTTGGATATAAGGTATTTCACTCCATTTGCCTTCCTTCTTAGAGAAAAGGTCAAGCTGCAGGATAGTATTGTAATTTACACTTCCCTCAGGTGGCCATTTTTCACCATCAGAGAGAGAATATTGGAGCCAAGCCATAGTGCAGAAAAAAATGAGCCACCTCTTTTTCAGGGTTTGCAGGTCAAATTGGTCCCAATGGTTTAGGATGCATTTCAAGGGTGAGCCTGTTGATGCCTGAGTATTTCCCAACTGAAAGACAAAACCACCCATGGGTTTGGTTTGTTTATTTCTTCCCCTGCCCAAGAATCCACAACAGTCCCTGGACCCTGCTGATTGGAATAGTTGCACTCACCAACGCAGCAGCAGAAACACCTCTTACCCAAGAACCTGCAACGGTTCCTGGACCCTGCTTATTGGAATAGTTGCGCTTATCGATGCAGCAGCAGAAACAGTAGTTTTCCTCCTACACCACAAGGAGGACTGAGGAAGGTCGGATGTAGTGGCCCTTACTGACGCATTCTCGAAAACCTCCACCCTTGCCTGTCCTCCTAGACCGCAAAGAGGACCAAGAAAAATCAGATTTAGTGCCCCTTACCGACGCATTCTCGAAAACCTGTTAAGGGTCCTAACCGTTCTCCTGTTGGTATTGGGACTTTACTCGTGTCCTATAAAGATGTTGTGCCCCAAAAATGAAGTGGAGGGACATACCCTGAGGGAGGGAAGGAATCTCCAGAGTTGGAAGATTGATGCCTTTTGTCCTCACTTATATGAATAAATAGGAAGGATACAATTTCTGAGGCTCCCCATATCCTAGCTTCAGGAATTGCTTTTGTTAGGCCTGCTAGTCTGAGGAGGGATCCTAAAATTCCAGATAGTCCCTGCTATGATGGGGCTTTGGGCAAAAGTTATGTCTTTCTGATTGGTGAGCCAGGTGCCTAAAGAAGGGAATAGAGTCCTTGCGTTTATACTGGAAATCATTCTTATAGGAAAGCACCAGAGACAGGGAGTTGTTTTTAGAAGCGGGACTAGCCTTGGAGAAGAGAGGTGAGAGGAAGTTTGTCTGACAGGCTTCAGGACCCAGGAGGCAAGGGTCAGGATAGATAGGATAGATGGGTGAGCCTCATTTGGGCAATGTGACTTTGAGAGTTCTGCTCATGGACACAGGGTCAGCCAACTTATTGTTGGGACCCCAGAGCTGAATGGCCTTCCTCTCTCTCGACCCTCGGCTCAGCCCAGAAACAGAAAAAGCAGAAGCTGGTTCCAGGCAAACCAACGTCCCAACTCTGAAGAGTTGTGGGTTGTTACAGAGCCCTTTCCCAGAAAGCCAGACACCCGTGTCTTTAGTCTGCCAGCTGCGCTAGCTGCTTTTAACTGGCCGATAGGTGGCTAGTATTTAGCCCCCGAATTCTAAGGAAAAATAGGACAGAATAGCAAGTGAAAGGGGTCTGATGGTACACACCACTTGGAGATAGGCGATAGTCCTTTCACGGTTGCCAAAATGTGTCCAGAATTGGTTCCTTCTGGTGGGTTCTTGGTCTCGCTGACTTCAAGAATGAAGCCATGGACCCTTGCGGTGAGTGTTATAGTTCTTAAAGATGGTGTGTCCAGAGTTTGTTCCTTCAGATGTTCAGATGTGTCTGGAGTTTCTTCCTTCCAGTGGGTTCTTGGCCTCACTTGACTTCAGGAGTGAAGCCGCAGACCCGTGCAGTGAATGTTACAGCTCTTAAAGGTGGCGTGTTCACAGTTGTTCCTCCCAGTGAGTTCACGGTCTTGCTGACTTCAGGAGTGGAGCCACAGACCTTCGCGGTGAGTGTTACAGCCCTTAAAGGTGGCGTTGTTTGTTCCTCCCAGTGGGTTCATGGTCTCACTGACTTCAGGGGTGAAGTCGCAGACCTTTGCAGTGAGTGTTACAGCTCAAAAAGGTAGTGTGGACCCAAAGAGTGAACAGCAGCAAGATTTATTGTGAAGAGTGAAAGAACAAAGCTTCCATCATGTGGAAGGGGACCCAAGCAGGTTGCCACTGCTGGCTCGAGTGGCCAGCTTTTATTCCCTTATTTGGCCCTGTCCACACCCTACTGATTGGTCCATTTTACAGAGTGCTGATTCGCCCATTTTTACAGAGTGCTGATTGGTGCACTAACAAACCTTTAGGTAGACACAGAACACTGATTGGTGCATTTTTACAGAGTGCTGATTGGTGCTTTTACAAACCTGTAGCTAGACACAGAGTGCTGATTGGTGTGTTTACAATCCTTTAGCTAGGCAGAAAAGTTCTCCAAGTCCCCACGTGACCCAGAAGCCCAGCTGGCTTCATCTCTCAGTGACTATGGTGAAAGACTCTTTCTACTTGAGAAAAACAGAGGGAAAAATAAAAGGGACTTTGTCTTGCACCACAGGTACTAGCTTGGCCAAATTGGGGTAGAACATCAAGCAAGTTCTTGGGATCCCTGATTCCAGGCCTTGGCTCTTGGATGGCATTTCTGGACCTTCCCTGGACCAGAGGCCCCAGGTGTGGCAGCATTTACCACAAGTTGACTGAAGAGTGCTTGGGCCTTAAGGGAACATTGGAGCTAGACTGGCAATGCTCCCTGTGGCCCTGTGGTGATGGTAGTCATTGGGTGAAGCTCATCTTCTTATGGAAAGGGAAGGAAGAGTGGGAATGACTGTGTCTTGTGGTTTGATTCCCAGCTTAGCCACAGTAGTGGAGAGCACCAGGTAGACTTTTGAGGTTTTTGACTCTAGTCTTTAACTTCTTGAAAACATCTCTGGTCCTGCTCAGGGTCTGGGGGAACTTGCTGCCTTGAAGGGAAGGACACAAGGCTGTCTGGCCCCACCACCTGCTGATTGTGGACCATGAGGACCTTGAGTGAACATAGGCAATAACCAGGTAGTGGTTTCAGGGGGCCAGTACAGCAAGACCCAGTGCTATACTGGCTTCAGGTTTGAACCAGCACAGCTCAGTGGTGGTGGCCACATGGTTGCTTTGTTGTCCCACTCCCAGCCCCAGGTGGCTCAGGAAAGAGAGAGAGAGAGACTGACTGACTCTCTTTGGGAAAAAGCAAGGGAAGAGAAAAAGAGTCTCTGCTTAATAATTCATTGATATCTTCCAGAACTTATCCAAGACCACCAAAGTGATACCTCTATGTGTATGTAAGAACTACAGCATTGCTGGGATCAGGATATACCCTATTACAGATATAGCTTAGAGCACAACACCTAAGTTTTTCCAAATATCTGGAAAAGCTTCCCAAGAAGAATGGGTGCAAACAAGCCCAGACTGCGACGACTACAATAAATATTTAGCTTTTCAATGCCCAGACACTAATAAGCTTCAGCATGTATCAAGACCATCCAGGAAAACATGACCTCACCAAACGAACTAAATAAGGGACCAGGAACCAATACCAGAGAAACAGAGATATGTGACCTTTTAGACAGACAATTCAAAATTGCTATTTTGAGGAAATTCAAAGAAATTCAAGATAATGCAAGAAAGAATTCAGAATCATATCAGAGAAGTTTAACAAAGAGATTTTAATTGAAAAGAGTCAAGTAGAAATTCTGGAGTTGAAAAATACAATTGGCATACTGAAGAATGCGTCAGAGTCAGATAGCAGAATTGATCAAGCAGAAGATAGAATAAGTGAGCTTAAAGACAAATTATTTGAAAATGTACACTCAGAGAAGACAAAAGAAAAAAGAATGAAGGAATGAAGCATGTCTATAGGATCTAGAAAATAGCCTCAAAAGGGCAAATCTAAGAGTTATTCACCTTAAATAGGAGGTCAAGGAAGAGAGAGGGGTAGAAAGTCTATTCAAATGGATAGTATCAGAGAACTTCCCAACCTAGAGAAAACTATCAATATTCAGGTAAGAGAAGGTTATAGAACACCAAGCAGATTTAACCCAGAGAAAACTGTCTCAAAGAATTAAAGAATCAAACTTTCAAAGATTAAGGATAAAGAAAGGATCCTAAAAGCAGTAAGAGAAAAGAAACAAAATACACTGGGGCTCCACTATGTCTGGCAGCAGACATTTTAGTGGAAACCTGGAAGGCCAGAAGACCGTAGCATGGAACATTTAAGTGCTGAAGGAAAAAAAAAAAATTTTACTCTAGAATAGTATATCTCATGAAAATATTCTTCAAACATGAAGGAGAAATGAAGATTTTCCCAGACAAACAAAAGCTGAAGGATTTCACCATACCAAACCTGTCCTACAAGAAATGCTAAAGGAAGTATTTCAATCAGAAAGAAAAGGACATTCATAAACAATAACACATCATCAGAAGGTACAAAACTTACTGACAATAGTAAGTATACAGAAAAACACAGATATAAACTACTGTCATCTTAAGTAGAAAGACTAAATGATGAACTGAAAAAATAATAACCACAACCATTTTTCAAGACATAGACAGTACAATGATATATAAATTGAAAAAATGAAAAGCTAAAAAGTGGGCAGACAAGTTAAAGTGTAGAGTTTGTATTGGTTTTCTTTTTGCTTGTTAGTTTGTTTATGCAAACAGTGTTAAGTTTTTATCAGTCTAAAATAATGGATTATAAAATAGTATTTGCAAGCCTTATGGTAACCTCAAATAGAAAAACATACAATGAATACACAAAAAATAAAAAGCAAGAAATTAAATAATACCACCAGAGAAAATAACCTTTGCTAAAAGGAAGACAGGATAGAAACAAACAAGGAAGAAAAGACCACAAAAACACCAGAAAACAGATAACAAAATGGCAGGAGTAGGACCTTACCTATCAATAATAACATTAAATGTAAATGGACAAAACTCTCCAATAAAAGGACATATAGTGGCTGAATGGTTAAAAAATAAGACCTAATAATATGTTGCCTACAAGAAACACACTTCACCTATAAAAACATACATAGACTGAAAATAAAGAAATGGAAAAACATATTCTATGCCAATGTAACACAAAAATGAGAAGTTACTATACTTAGACAAAAGACATTTTAAGACAAAAACTAAGAAAAGACAAGGAAAGTCATTATATAATGATAAAGGGGTCAATTCATCAAGAAGATGTAACTTTTTTTTTTTTTTTGAGACCGAGTCTCGCTGTGTCCCAGGCTGGAGTGCAGTGGTGCGATCTCGGTTCACTGCAAAGTCTGCCTCCTGGGTTCACACCATTCTGCTGCCTCAGCCTCCCAAGTAAGTAGGATTACAAGCACCTGCCACCATGCCTGGCTAATTTTTTGTATTTTTAGTAGAGCTGGGGTTTCAGCGTGTTAGCCAGGATGGTCTCAATCTCCTGACCTCATGATCCGTCCACCTCGGCCTCCCAGAGTGCTGAGATTACAGGCGTGAGCCACAGCGCCTGATCAAGAAGATGTAACTATTATGAATATATGGAGCCAACACAGGAGCACCCAGATATATAAAGCAAATATTAGTACTATAGAAAGAGATAGACCCCGATGTAATAATAACTGGAGACTTTAAGTTTGCATTTTCAGCATTGGACAGATCTCCCAGACAGAAAATCAACAAAGAAACATCAGATTTAATCTGCACTATAGATTAAATAAATTTAATAGATACTCAAAGAATATTTCATCAGTTGGTTGCAAAATACACCTTCTTTTCCTCAGTACGTGGATAATTCTCAGGGACTGATGATATGTTAGCTCACAAGTCTTAAAACATCAAAACTGTTGAAATAATATCAAGCATTATCTCTGACCATAAGATTTTCAGTTTTCTGAAAAAGCTAGAAATCAATACCAAGAGGAATTTTGGAAACTATACAAACACATGGAAATTAAACAGTATGTTCCTGAAGGTAAGCAGTATGTTCCTGAATTAAACAGTATGTTTCTGAAGGTCAATTAAGAAATTAAGAAGAAAATTGAAGAAATTTTTGAAATAAATAATAATGGAAACACAACATACCAAAACCTGTGGGATATAGTGAAAGTAGTATTAAGAGAGAAGTTTATTGCTATAAGTGGCTACATCAAAAATCATGCCGATTAAAAGGGATTGTATCCAAAATGACAGGCAATGAGAAATGCTCGCAAAGATGTGGAGAAAAGAGAACCCTCATACACCATTGGTGGGAACGTAAATTAGTACAACGAATTTGGGGAACACTTTGGAAGTTCCTGAGAAGCTAAAAATAGAGCTACCATATGATCCAGCAATTCCACTGCTGGGTATATACCGCAAAGAAAGGAAATCAGTAGACCAGGTGCAGTGGCTCATGCCTGTAATTCCAGCACTTTGGGAGGCCAAGGCGGGCAGATCATGAGGTCAAGAGATTGAGATCATCCTGGCCAACATGATGAAACCTCGTCTCTACTAAAAATACAAAAATTAGCTGAGTGTGGTGGCGCGTGCCTGTAGTCCCAGCTACTCAGGAGGCTGAGGCAGGAGAATCACTTGAACCCAGGAGGTGGAGGTTGCAGTGAGCCAAGATTGCGCCACTGCACTCTAGCCTGGTGATAGAGCGAGACTCCGTCTCAAAAAGAAAAAAAAAAAAAAGGGAAATCAGTATATCAAAGGGATATCTGCACTCCTATGTTTATTGCAGCAGTATACACAATAGCCAATATTTGGAAGCAACCCAAATGTCCATCAACAGATGAGTGGGTAAAGAAAATGCAGTACATATGCACAATGGAGTACTACTATTCAGTCATAAAAACAAATAAGGATCCTGTCATTTGCCACAACATAGATGGAACTGGACGTCCTTATATTAAGTGAAATAAGCCAGGCATGGAAAAACAAATATCACTCTCACTTATCTGTGGGAGCTAAAAATTAAAACAATTGAACTCATGGACATAGGGAGCAGAAGGATGGTTACTAGAGGCTGGGAAGAGTAGCCGGGGATGCGTAGAGGGAAATGAGGATGGTTAGTGAGTACAAAAAGTAGGAAGAATGTATAAGACCTAGTATTTGCTAGAACAGCAGGGTGACTATAGTAAAAATAATTTTATCATACATTATCAAGTAACTGAGAGCATAATTTGATGGCTTGTAACACAAAGGATAAATGCTTGAGGTGATAGATGCTGCATTTATGATGTCATTGTTACACATTGCATGCCTGTATAAAATATCTCATGTAACCCCAAAATATATACACTTAATATGTACCCACAAAAATAAAAAACAAAAAATTAATTTAAAAATGGGTCTCAGGACTGAACTCATGAGACCTCAATTTATAGAATGATTTATTTATTCATAAGTGATAATCTTTCTAGTTAAGAAATAATTTATATAATGTAACATTTTCCAAAATATTTATATGTTATAAAAGTCAGAGAATGTATTTCATTAATTGCATTATGATTTACCAGGAGAAAAATAATGTAAGCAATGTGAGAGATTGATATCAAAACAAACAATGGCAAGGCCACATATGAAAACAGAACTCTGACCATCATCTCTGTAGCAACCAGCCTGGGAAGACAAATCACAACCTCCACAGCTTTTGGCCTGATACTTTACAGGTAAAAGAGCGAGAGAGGATAAAAGGAAACTATAGGAGTTTTTTTTTTTTTTTTTTTTTTTTTTTTTGAGGAGGGGGCGCGGTAGTGCTAGTCTAAAAGATACCTCTGATGACATTTGGGAATTAAAGAAGGCACCAGTGTAACAGCAGACCTTTCTTCTCATTTTGTCAACAATTAAAGCTGAAATTAGAAAACAGGAATTAGAATGGAAAATCATCATTTAACTGAACTACAAAACCTAGAAGAACATTCTTAAATATTTCCAGAACAAAACAAGACAGAGCCACAAATAAATTTATGGACCTACAGAACAAAAAGTGGGTGGCCCACTTCCTAACAGACTACCTATTAACAAGGATACATGTAGATATTATAAACAAAAAGAACACTAGAGAAAAAAGGATTGATCCGTCTTAGAAAACCAAAGCAAAAAATATCCCTCAATTCAGATCAGTGAGGATGCTTATCACAAACTCTGGCAGAAGTTATTGCTAACACCGGTTATTAATGATCTTAGATGGACTACAGATCATTCTCATCTTGTTGTCATGTGTAGCTCTAGATTTCTTGCTGGCTAGTCATGGTGGTGTCTGTGCCATTGTGAATATTTATTGCTGTATTTGGAAGAATAAAACAGGCAAAGTAGAATAGACTATATGTCATCTTAAGGAAAAAGCTATTTGGCTGTCTAAGGTTGGTCAATCCTTATGGCCTATGGGATTTACTATTTTGATCTAAGTTGTACAACTGGGGTCCCCAGTTCTGAAGTATTTTACAAGGATTATTAATTGTTCTTCTTTTTGTTATAGTGGTCATGATGCTTGTATATCACATTCTACCCAAAGTTGCAAATGCTTCTGTGCTGCCATTCTCATCATAAGATGATCTGCTTGATGATATAACAACAAAAGGGCCAAGAAGATCTCACAATTCAGCTGGCTTTGGAAATGACTAGATAACCCCCAAGTCCTGTTTTAGCAACTGACTTGATTAGACTCAAACTACAAGCAATCTTTTATCTTTAGTAGATGCCAGCTCACATTCTCAGTTCAGTTCTTTTATCCTTCACTGAGTTGCTTATATTCCCCCTTTTGTATTCAACGTTCAAGGGTCAACTAAGGACTTACACAGAGTTTATATCAGGTACTACAGCTTGCTTTCTCAGGTTCTTTCATTTTTGGGGATTCCACTCTCACTTTCCATAGGCTGTGGTTGCCCTAGACCCTGTCCTCTGAATGTTCACACCACAAAAATATTGCTTTCTCTATCACAGTTTTAGCAGTTCCATGCCATGCTGGGACTGTGCCCTCTCCTCAATCTAATACTGTAAAAATGAGAATTTGCTCTGTGACAGCCTGTTTTCTATGATTCAATCTTCTCCAAAACCTGCTGGCTTTTCTTCAGTCTCTAGAAGCTTCATGTAGTCGCTTTTTATTTTTTTCCTCAGAATTTATTGCCAGAATATAGATATGTATGGTATGATTAGAGAGGTCTAAATTGATTATCTTTCCATATGGTTGTCAATTATATATCTGAAATTTGGAGAAAGACGTTTCCTTCTACACTGCATTGGAATGACACTACATGTAGAATGGCTCTATGCATGTATCTGTATTTCAGTTTTTTATTTAGCACTTTATTCTGTTCTATTGGTCTATTTATCAATCCTTGTTTAATACTATGCTGTCATGATTCTGATAATAAGTCTTGGTATTTGATAATCTTGATATTTTAAGTTTTATTCTCCTTCTTTAGGGTTATCTTTGCTGTTTATTTTACCCATTTAGTTTCCATATAGATTTTTGAATTGGCTTGTCAAGTTTTATTTAAATTTCTACTTGGATTTTGATTAGGATTATGTTGACTCTATAGATTGATTTGGGGATTATTGTCATCTTTTCATTATTGAGTCTCTCAATTCATGCTAGTCATCTAAGACTTCTGAAGTTTAATTTTTTAACTACGTAGCTCTCTATCTCCACCAACTTGCCCTTATCTTCCTTTTTGTTGACTGATTTTTATATCTATCTTCTATTGAGAGTTTTAAAAACTGATCAAAACTTCTGAACAAATGGGTTGACTTTTCAACTTTAGCCTATTTTGGTAGAGTGATTAGGTGGGTTGTTGTAGAGGCACTCCAATATCCAGTATCTTTAGATATTTTATTTTGGCTGACTGGCTTTCTTAAATATAAGGCTTATTTTCTCTTCAGAAGTTAAAGTTCTGTTTGCCAGAATTCTGGGAAGTAAGTAAGAGAAAGAAGTAGGGTATCTCAGTATATAATCTGCATAAGGTCACTTAACTCACCTATTTTTGTAACTTTACCAATACCCATAACTTTGCCTTGTATCCCCCAGGCTAGATATCCTGTCATTTTATTCTATCCACTTCTGAATTATTATGGGTAGGGTAGAATTAGTTTCCCAGAAACATATGACAGTGTTGGGGATTAGAAATAGGATTTTCATACAATTTTCATCATATCAGTGTTATTTAGCATTCTCTTTGAGCTACATTCCAGAGGTATTTGGTACTGCCAGTTGGTCTTTTAATACCTGCAGTGAAAATTACGTTGTTCTCAGTTTTCACCCTTATTTGCCTAGTGTTCAGCCCTGTACTCTGCTAAATTGTTTACCATTTATCCATCTTCTTTCCAACTGCCAACATTTTGCGTGTTGTCTGTGTTTCTGTTCTTACTCTTCCTGTGGGTTAACTTTAAAAAAAAATCCCTTTTAAAAATCCCTTACTGTAGTTTTAGTTGCATTTGGGAAGGAGTGAATTTGATGCTTTTGTTCAACCAATCATGTTAATTTGGAATACAGTATCTCCATTTTCAGGGACGTTTCTACAACTCCTTACAGAGATGTATTTAACACCATAGTTATAATAGTATCATGCTTACAAATAGACACTTAAATTAGCTATGTTTTAAAAATATACACTATCCATCTTATAATGATTTTTATGCTATATCGAAGGGAACAATTTCTGATATTTTTCTAAAATTTCAGCTATATAATGATTAGGTCACGTTTCCCTCAGCACTGCCTACACACACACACACATACACACACACACACACACACACACTGCATTTTTCACACTGCATTTTTTAGTTTTAATTTATAGTATTAGTATTGTTTTGGATTACATAAAAACATTTCAGAGGCCACTTACATTTCAATAGTACTAAAACAGCATTATTATTATTATTATTATTATTTTTTGAGACAGAGTCTCGCTCTGTCACCCAGGCTGGAGTGCAGTGGCGCAATCTCGGCTCACTGCAAGCTCCGCCTCCCGGGTTCCCGCCATTCTCCTGCCTCAGCCTCCTGAGTAGCTGGGACTACAGGCGCCCGCCACCGCGCCCGGCTAATTTTTTTTGTATTTTTAGTAGAAACGGGGTTTCACCGTGGTCTCGATCTCCTGACCTTGTGATCCGCCCGCCTCGGCCTCCCAAAGTGCTGGGATTACAGGCGTGAGCCACCGCGCCCGGCATTAAAACAGCATTATTTTTTAAGTAAAGAAGCAATTGATCAAACTCTCATTATTTATTTATTTATTTATTTATTTATTTATTTTTGAGATGAAGTCTCGCTCTGTCGCCAGGCTGGAGGGCAGTGGCACGATCTCGGCTCACTGCAACCTCCACCTCCTGGTTCATTCTCCTGCCTCAGCCTCCCGAGTAACTGGGATTACAGACGCATGCCACCATGCCCAGCTAATTTTTGTATTTTTAGTAGAGATGGGGTTTCACCATGTTGGCCAGGCTACTCTTGATCTCTTGACTTCATGATCCTCCTGCCTCGGCCTCCCAAAGTGCTGGGATTACAGGCATGAGCCACCATGCCTGGCCCAAACTCTCGTTATTTATATTTATACCCAATGAGTATACATGACATTGAGCTTTTATTGTTCCCAAAGTGATACTGTCTTGTTTTATGAGGTCATTTTATTTTAGTTTTAAATTCAAAATTGATATTATATGTATGTGGTAGAATCCTTTTGCCTTTTAATCAGTGGTTCTCTATCCATATTCTCCATGCCATTCTTCTGCTTAAAATTGTAACATATCAGGGTTAAGGAATTTTTTTTTTTTTTTTTTTGAGATGAGTCTCACTCTACCACCCAGGCTGGAATGCAGTGGTGTAATTTGGGCTCACTGCAACCTCCGCCTCCTGAGTTCAAGTGATTCTCCTGCCTCAGCCTCCTGAGTAGCTAGGATTACAGGCATGGGCCATCATGCCTGGCTAATTTTTGTATTTTTAGTAGAGACAGGGTTTCACCAGGTTGGCCAGGCTGATCTTGAACTCCTGACCTTAAGTGATCCACCCACCTCAACCTCCCAAAATGCTGAGATTACAGACTTGAGTCACCATGCCCAACCAGGAATATTTTTAAAAAATGATCATATAGAGGTTCACACGGATGATATAACTTGAGCCAGGTTAGATGTTTATTTGCTTAGTAGTAGGGAGCCTTGAATTTTCTGTCCCAATTCAGGACTTTTTTCATTACACCAAAACCACCTCATCTAAGTCAGTCTCTTGAGAGTTTTGTGCACTTAGTTTTGGGTTCTTATCTCTATGGGGAAGGATGTATATAACACATAAAAACTTGTGCCTGCCTGAGAGACTGAACTTATTCATTCAAGAAATCATCCATTCATATAAATTATTGATTTGCCTTCTAGACACTTCCTAGGTACTGAGGCAATGACAATGAACAAGATAGCCAAGACCTCTGTTTTTCTAATGTGTATGTACTTGCATAGTCAGAAAGTATATAAGAAGCATATAGGTAAGGTAATTTTAGATGAAGATAAGATATGGGGGTTTTCAAATTTAGGATGGTCATGATGGCCTCTCTAAGGAGGGGAGGAAAGCCTTGATAGGTGTAGTGGTTGCTGTGGAGCATCACTTCCATTCCCCCAGCCCCTTCTATTAGGACTGAAGCATTCATCTTCTAGCTTCTGGGCACCTTGCCTGCTGACAGCCCTTATAGAATGTTCACGGCTGAAAAGAACTGTCTCTCTTCAAATTTCAGCCTGTATTGAATGACTGCTTTATATGGGAGTGTAAAGACTAAGCCACCTTGCCCCACTTTAGGGATATCTTCACCCCAGAGCTCTTCATAGGCTTGATTGAGGCCTTCATTGCAACTGTGTTGCAGTTCAACTTCTCTCTCTGTATAATCCTGCTTCTTTTACTTCCCCTACAAATATTGGCCCCGAGTATCACCCAATATACCATGTGCAGATGAATCTCCATCTCAGAGTTAGTTTCCTGGGAAAACTGACCTACACAAATGGTGAACCATTCTGTAAGTAGAGAAGAAAAGCACTGTTAGAACAGTGAGCATAAAGGCCTTGAGACAGGAATGAATTTGGAGTGACTGGAGCATGATATGTGAAGCTTATGATGGTATGATTTGAGGTTAGAGAGATAAGCAAGAAGAACATAGTGGCATTCAGGCCAAGGTATAAAGTCTGGATTTTATTTTAAATATTAGAGAAAATATTTAAAGGGTTAAAAAGAATGTATTGATTAAAAGCTTAAAGATCCCTTTTTTGTGAAGAGAATGAATTGCATCAAGGATGAGGTGGAGGGTGAAAATAAAACCAGGAAGATCATCTAGGCAGCTATTATAGAGATTTGGAAAAGAGGTGATTTGGGATAGATTATGATGATAGCTTTGGACATAGAGAGGAGTGGACAAATCTGGGAAGTATTTTATAAGTGGACCCCATAGGATTTGCTGATGGATTAAATGCAGAAGGTGTTAGAGAGAATAAAATGACTCCTTGTTCTACCAAAAAGACACATGCCCTTGCATATTCATTGCCACAGTATTCACCATAGCAAAGACATGGAATCAACATAGGTGCCCATCAACAGTGGATTGGATAAAGAAAATATGGCACATTTACAACATGAAATACTATGCAGCCATTAAAAAAATCAAAATTATGTTATTTGCAGCAACATGGATGTGGCTACAGGCCATTAAGTGAATTAACACAGAACAGAAAACCAAATACCACGTGTTCTGACTTGTAAGTGGAAGCCAAACATTGAGTACTCATGAACATAAATATAGCAACAATAGTTACTAGAGACTACTAGAACGGTGAGGGAGTTGGGGAGGCAAGGACTGAAAAACTATTGAGTACTGTGCCCACCACCTGAATGCTGGTGATGCAGGACAGGCAAGCCCCAACGTGGGGCTTAGCCTGAGAGAGTTCTTGGCTTTTCCCAGGAGATAATTCAGGGCAAACTTCAGGTAGAAGAAAACAGCTTTGTTGAAGAGGCAGTGTTATAGCTCTGTGACTGCTCTAGCAGAGCAGGGCTACCCCCTAGGCAGAGAGTAGCATCTCAGGGCAGATTAGCAGCCGTATTTATACCCACTTTTAACTACATGTAGATCAAGGGCCTATTTATGCAGAAATTTCTAGGGAAAGGGTAATAACTTTTGGTTATCAGGTCATTGCTGTGGAAAGGGGTGGTAGCTCCTGTGTGTTGCCATAGCAGTGGTGATCTGACATGGCACACTGGTGGACATGTCTGATGGAAAGCTGCTTCTGCCCTTGCCCTGTTGTAGCCAGTCCTCAATCTGGTCCAGTTGTCCAAGCCCTGCCTCTGGAGTCAAGTCCTACCCTGCTACCTCAATGGGATCATTTGTACTCCAAATCTCAGCATCACACAATACACCCATGTAAAAATCCTGTATATGTACCCTCTGAATTGGAAATAAAAGTTGAAATTAAAAAAATTTAGTTTGAGGCAAAATAATGAACAAAAAGACTAAGAAAGAGAAAATTACATAGGAAAAATCCAGGAGAAAGTAGTTTCTCAGAATCCTGGACACCCCATAAACAAACTCAAGAAAATATAAGTGAACATCTGTGTTGAAAGTTACTTATAAATTCAGTGAAGATGAGAACAGAAAAATGACCAATATGATTTTGGCAACAGGGAAGTCCCTGACGATCATGGAATGAAGGGGATAAAAATCCAGTTGAGATGAGTTTAGAAAGAAATGGAGAAGATTTGGAGAAAGTGACCATAGACTCTTAAGAATCTTTGCCATGGAAAAGAGGCAGAAAGTGTTCCACAGGTGGAGGAGAGATATTATGGCTGTGTACTCAGGATACTACTGTACAGTAGAGAAATGTATGAGGCAGGGATAGAAGGGACAACTGTGGAAATTAGACTCTTGAGAAGAGTAGGAATACATTCAAAGTATTTGTTTTATTAGGAAATGAAAGTCAGAGAGAATGGGTACAGATGTAGAATGGATCATACATCTGTTGGTTGGAAGAGGAGAAAGCTCCCATTTGATATTTTCTATTTACTCTCAGAAGTATTGAAGTGAAGTTATTAATTGAGTTGAGTGAAGAGTGGGTCTTGCAAGTTTGAAGAGAGAGATTATTGAGTGAAGAGTGGGTCTTCCAAGTTTGAGAAGAGAGATTATAGTGGAATTATTTAATACTATTGAGATTTGTGGTCTTAATCCTACAGCAAACCAGTAAGCAGATTTGTGTAATATTCTTCACATTCATCATTAGTGAGATGTAGGAATGGAGAAAACAGATTATTAGGTTCAATCAGCAGTGAGATGATAGAATGTAAAGAAGGTGGAGAAAGAGAGACATGGATCTATGTTAAAGGTGTTTGCAAAGATCAATTGAAAGAGTGAAGTTTGAAATCTAAGCTGGTTAAGGAGAAAGATTCGGTTGTGAAGAAGTTATGAACAGTGAAAAAGTAACAGGATCAATTGAAGTATTGATCAGAAAAAAAGTTGATAAATTTCAGTTAGTTAAATAAGAGAACTAGAAGGATAAGAAATAGGGAATGTGATATAATTGTTGATAAAACAAACATGACCATGACAATGAGTGGCTGAGGTTTGAAATGAGTAGGAAAATAGCATTAATTGGGAAGAAATTAAAGGACAGAGATTAGATGTTGAAGGGGTCATCCTTGGAATATTGAATTTACCAAGTAGAAATGCAAGATAGGGTGGAGAGAAAGAATAAACCAGGTTCTAAAGTCATCACTGAAGAAGATGAGCAGGGGTAAGTAGTGTTAGCTGGTGGCAAATACTTATGCAATAAGCAGCAAATGGGTGAAGTTTCTGAAGTGTGTAGGAGGAGAAATGGTTTGGACTTTGCAAGTAGATCAAGGCATACAACTACCCTAGCTTTATATCCTTAAAACTGTAGAATGTGAGGAAAAGCAGGCCCCACTTGAGAGAGTTGAAAGGAGGGTCATGTCCCCAGGGAACACTGGTTATAGTTAGCTCAAGGTAATGAATGTTCCATCAGAAGAGGTTGAGAAAATGCAGAATTATCTGACGATACATTCTGAGTTGCAGGAAGACCTGGGAAGATGGACACTTCAAGACTGGGCTTGATGAGAGATGGGCAGAGCTGTTACAGAGATGAAGTTTGTTTGGATATTAATGGATAACTTTGAATATTTAACTAGATACAAATGGTTCTCCCTATGATGGTTTAACAGCAGGATATGCTATATGGTGGGGTTAAAGTAGAGATTGTAGAAAATTATCTGGATAAAATGGAGGCTTGAAGAATTAATCACTGGGAGAAAATATATGAGGGTGTCAACTACATTAAGTACAGTGTGAATCACACATTTATTTGGGATTGCAAATGGTTGTTTGCCCTCCTGAGAACTACTGCATTTATAAAATGCTTTCTTTTTAATGCTTTTTTTTTCTTTCTTTTATTCTCTTCCTTATTTTTACAGGCTTATTCCCATTTGGTAGTAAATTAGCTTCCTGGAGAATGTAGAGATCAGTGCATTTCATTAGAGGGAAGATAGGACTTGAAACAGATCCACTGGAAATCCTAAATTTGTACACGTATTGGGAAGAATAGTCTCCCTGTTCACGTGTGTGTGTGTGTGTGTGTGTGTGTGTGTGTGTGTGAGAAAGCAGAGCTTATAAGAAGCCCTAAAAACCAAGTGTGAAAACTGATGTCTATGTTAGGGAGCAGCAAATATTCTAGTTGCATGTAATGGCACACTAGAAGGAATTGTCCCTGAATAAATCAGTGATTGCTTTTTACAGTTATATTTACTTGTGCAATAATTTGTCATAGAATTTAGGATCCATAACTCCAAATGTATGCCATCTGTTTTACAGGAGCATTTTTATCCCTCAGAAACAAGTCTGGAATCTATAAACACAAAATAGGAATGCATATATTCACTTAGAATATTAGAAACTTGTAAAATATTAGGTTAATCTTTTACATTATTGCTATTTATAAATTTATTAGGTAGGGTAATGAATGAATTTATTCCTCATTTCACTTCCTTAAAGATTCCTGTTTATTTAGCTAAGGAATGTTTATTGAGTCCTACTAATAACTAACAGTGAAAATGTACTGTCTTATGGTGGGTTGTTTACTCCATACTATTTTCCCATATTATTAAGTAATGCAAAGTATTAATCAAATGCCTGTTAACATAGGGTACTGTGCTAGGCATTGAGATACTGTGGTGCCTGTCTTCATGTGCTCAAATTCTTGCAAGAATGAAGAAGAAAACCTAACTAACAGCTATTGAGTTTTTATGCCAGGCACTGTTTATTTCATTTAATCTTCACTTTATGTAGTAAATATTATCGTATAATTCCTGCATTATAGATAAAGCTGAACTATTTTGAGGAGCTATAAAAGTTTTGTATGCTTGTGCTTGATTTAATGGAAATCAGACAGATACCATGAAGCCTCTTAGGAATCCCCCACTTATCCAACATAATGCAGTTGTAGAATAAAAATAACTAAACATTTTGAGGAATTCATCAGCTGTTTCCTCAATTTATATTGTAGCAGTTGTAACAATGACTAATTAGTGTCAGTAAAATATGCGACCAGAAACATGCTGATGGATTTCACAATTGAATGCAGGATATAAATTAACATGATAAATATTTTCTCCCAAATGTGTGCTTTTTGCCCTATCCTGAACCACTCTGGATTCAGGTTATACTTGAAGTAAATTATCTTCTGTGCTAACCATGTAGTAAGCTATTTCCCATTCTCAGAAATACTTTTCTTTTCTGGAGGAATTGAGGCAGTTAGTCCAGGTGTGAGAAATCTGGCTGTATCCAGTTTTATATTATAACGTGGAATTCAAGTCACATCAGTGGTTTTGACATTTGGCTTTTTTTTTTTTTTTTTTAACTGATTCACTTCTTTTTAAAATTATTTTTATTTTTTATTATACTTTTAAGTTCTAGGGTACATGTGCACAACGTGCAAGTTTGTTACATATGTATACATGTGGCATGCTGGTGTGCTGCATCCATTAACTCAACATTGACATTAGGTATATCTCCTAATGCTATCCCTGCCCCCTCCCCCCACCCCACAACAGGCCCCGGTGTGTGATGTTCCCATTCCTGTGTCCAAGTGTTCTCATTGTTCAATTCCCACCTATAAGTGAGAACATGCGGTGTTTGGTTTTCTGTCCTTGCGATAGTTTACTGAGAATGATGGTTTCCAGCTGCATCCATGTCCCTACAGAAGACATGAACTCATCCATTTTTATGGCTGCATAGTATTCCATGGTGTATATGTGCCACATTTTTTTAATCCAGTCTATTCTTGATGGATATTTGAGTTGGTTCCACGTCTTTGCTATTGTGAATAGTGCTACAATAAACATACATGTGCATGTGTCTTTATAGTAGCATGATTTATAATCCTCTGGGTATATACCGAGTAATGGGATGGCTGGGTCAAATGGTTTTTCTAGTACTAGATCCTTGAGGAATCGCCACACTGTCTTCCACAATGGTTGAACTAGATTACAGTCCCACCAACAGTGTAAAAGTGTTCCTATTTCTCCACATCCTCTCCAGCACCTGTTGTTTCCTGACTTTTTAAGGATCACCATTCTAACTGGTGTGAGATGGTATCTCATTGTGGTTTTGATTTGCATTTCTTTGATGGCTAGTGATGATGAGCATTTTTTCATGTCTCTGTTGGCTGCATAAATGTCTTCCTTTGGAAGTCTCTGTTCATATCCTTTGCCCACTTTTTGATGAGATTGTTTTTTTTTTTCTTGTAAATTTGTTTGTATTCTTTGTAGGTTCTGGATATTAGCCCTTTATCAGATAAGTAGATTGCAAAAATGTTCTCCCATTCTGTAGGTTGCCTGTTCACTCTGATGGTAGTTTCTTTTGCTGTGCAGAAGCTCTTTAGTTTAATTAGATCCCATTTGTCAATTTTGGCTTCTGTTGCCATGGCTTTTGGTGTTTTAGACATGAAGTACTTGCCCACGCCTATGTCCTGAATGGTATTGCCTAGGTTTTCTTCTAGGATTTTTGTGGTTTTAGGTCTGACATTTAAGTCTCTAATCCATCATGAATTAATTTTTGTATAAGGTGTAAGGAAGGGATCCAGTTTCAGCTTTTTACTTATGGCTAGCCAGTTTTCCCAGCAGCATTTATTAAATAGGGAATCCTTTCCCCATTTCTTGTTTTTGTCAGGTTTGTCAAAGATCAGATGGTTGTAGATGTGTGGTATTATTTCTGAGGGCTCTGTTCTGTTCCATTGGTTTATATCTCTGTTTTGGTACCAGTACCATGCTGTTTTGGTTACTGTAGCCTTGCAGTGTAGTTTGAAGTCAGATAGCATGATGCCTCCAGCTTTGTTCTTTTGGCTTAGGACTGTCTTGGCAATGTGGGCTCTTTTTTGGTTCCAAATGAACATTAAAGTAGTTTTTTCCTATTCTGTGAAGAAAGTCATTGGTATCGTAATGGGGATGGCATTGAATATATAAATTACTTTGGGCAGTATGGCCATTTTCACGATATTGATTCTTCCTATCCGTGATCATGGAATGTTCTTCCATTTGTTTGTGTCTTCTTTTATTTCATTGAGCAGTGGTTTGTAGTTCTTGAAGAGGTCCTTCACATCCGTTGTAAGTTGAATTCCTAGGTATTTTATTCTCTTTGAAGCAATTGTGAATGGGAGTTCACTCATGATTTGGCTCTCTGTCTGTTAGTCATGTATAAGAATGCTAGTGACTTTTGCACATTCATTTTATATCCTGAGACTTTGCTGAAGTTGCTTATCAGCTTAAGGAGATTTTGGGCTGAGATGATGGGGTTTTCTAAATATACAATCATGTCATCTGCAAACAGGGACAATTTGACTTCCTCTTTTTCTAATTGAATACCCTTTATTTCTTAATTTTGCCTGAATTCCCTGGCCAGAACTTCCAACACTATGTTGAATAGGAATGGTGATAAAGGGCATCCCTGCCTTTTGCCAGTTTTCAAGGGGAATGCTTCCAGTTTTTGCCCATTCAGTATGTATTGGCTGCGGGTTTGTCATAAATAGCTCTTTTTATTTTGAGATATATCCCATCAATAACAAATTTATTGAGAGTTTTTAGCAGGAAGGGCTTCTGAGTTTTGGCAAAGGCCTTTTCTGCATCTATTGAGATTATCTGGTGGTTTTTTTCTTTGGTTCTGTTTATATGCTGGATTATGTTTTTTGTTTTGCATATGTTGTACCAGCCTTGCATCCCAGGGATGAAGAAGGCAAGAAATAACTAAGATCAGAGCAGAACTGAAGGAGATAGAGACATGGAAAACCCTTCAAAAAATCGATGAATCCAGGAGCTGGTTTTTTGCAAAGATCAGCAAAATTGATAGACTGCTAGCAAGACTAATAAAGAAGAAAAGAGAGAAGAATCAAATAGATGCAATAAAAAATGATCAAGAGGATATCACCACCGATCCCACAGAAATACAAACTACCACTAGAGAATACTAAAAGCACCTCTATGCAAATAAACTAGAAAACCTAGAAGAAATGGATAAATTCCTGGACACATACACTCTCCCAAGACTAAACCAGGAAGAAGTTGAATCCCTGAATAGACCAATAACAGGCTCTGAAATTGAGGCAATAATTAATAGCCTCCCAACCAAAAAAAGTCCAGGACCAGAAGAATTCACAGCCTAATTCTACCAGAGGTACAAGGAGGAGCTGGTACCATTCCTTCTGAAATTATTCCAATCAATAGAAAAAGAGAGAATCCTCCCTAATTCATTTTATGAGGCCAACATCATCCTGATACCAAAGCCTGGCAGAGACACAACAAAAAAGAGAATTTCAGACCAATGTCCCTGATGAACATCGATGCAAAAATCCTCAATAAAATACTGGCAAACTGAATCCAGCAGCACATCAAAAAGCATCTACCATGAGCAAGTTGGCTTCATCCCTGGGATGCAAGGCTGGTTCAACATTTGGCTTCTAAAGTGTCCACCATTGCGGTAAATGTGTCCTTCAGTCACCAGAACACTCAATAAAACTTTAAAAAAGTCAAATCTATTTTTCCTATTGACATTTTTTTGGATTGTTTGTAGCAACCAATGAACAGAAATGAATTTGCTATTTTATTAACTGTTTTCAATAAACCTTCCTGAAATTTATCCATAAAAATAAACAATAAAAGCTATGGAATTTTAGAGATAGATGTAATAAAACAGTTCACTGACTGTTTAAATAGAGACAAAAAATATAAAGTAATTATACTATTTGTTTTTTCCTGTTTTATAAATACATTTAATTTAATGTTAAGATGTCTAAAGATTACAAAATGTTACTTTAAACTTCTAATGTTAAAGTATTAAAATTTTGAACTTTGTGTTTTAGATAAAACAACGAATTTTGATTTCTTCCATCACAAGTAGAACCTTTAAAATATTTAGAAAAGTGTCATCAATGTTTGGGAGTCAGGTAAAGAAACTATTCTATGGGCATGGATGTAAAATCATTCTAATGTAAAATATTTCTTTTCTGAGATTATGCCAAAATAACACCTTAGTTATACTTGAAAGGTGAAATACAATTAAATTTTACTTTGAAGTTTAAAATACAGGATTTAAGCAAGCATTTTCTGGATCATTTAACTGTGCATTAATCTTATTTTTTTAAATGATATACCACTTTAAAATTTTAGTGGTGTCATCTAAATGAAAAGTAAGTTAATTTTAAGAATTTTTGCTTTATATGAATACATCAAACTTTTACATAAGAAGTAATATAATTTTTCTTCATGACAAATGAAGTACATCTCAAATTTAATAATTTTTCCTTATAAACTGTATCACCCAGCAGAGCACTCATAAAATACTGATAGAAAAGCAAATTTCAGAAAAAGAATTTCTTTATGAATTTACAAAGCAAAACTTAAAAGCTGCTTTGAATTATTTTTCTTTCTTAAGAAAATTATTATTTTAGTTTATTTTTGTTATAACAATGTTTAACATAAATGATATAGAGCTAAAGCCATTGTTATTATTATTAGTATGGATCTGCTGACTAGCATCCATACATTAACTATACCTTTTAATCAGAAATGAAGTTTCTTTAAACTGGAGTGAGAACTTTTTACTTTATCTTATGTATTTATTTATTTATTGTTTATTATACTTCAAGTTCTGGGGTATGTGTGCAGAACATGCAGGTTTGTTACATAGGTATACATGTGACATGGTGGTTTGCTGCATCCATCAACCTGTCATCTACATTAGGTATTTCTCCTAATGCTATCCCTCTTTCACCCCTCAACCCCTGAAAGGCCCTGGTGTGTGATGTTCCTTTCCCTGTGTCCATATGTTCTCATTGTTCGACTCACACTTACGAGTGAGAACATGCAGTGTTTGGTTCTCTGTTCCTGTATTAGTTTGCTGAGATTGATGATTCCCAGGTTCATCCATGTCCCCGCAAAGGACATGAACTCACCCTTTTTATGGCTGCATAGTATTCTATGCTGTATATGTGCCACATTTACTTTATCCAGTCTATCATTGATGGGCATTTAGGTTGGTTCCGAGTCTTTGCTATTGTGAACAGTGCCACAGTAAACATACCTATGCATGTATCTTTATAGTAGAATGTTTTATAATCCTTTGGGTATATACCCAATAATGGAATTGCTGGGTCAAGTGGTATGTCTTGTTCTAGATCCTTGAGGAATTGCCACACTGTCTTCCACAATTGTTGAACTAATTTACACTCCCACCAACCTGTAAAAGCATTCCTATGTCTTCAGCATCTGTTGTTTCCTAACTTTTTAATGATCGCCATTCTAACTGGCATGAGATGCTATCTTATTATAGTTTTGATTTGCTTTTCTCTGATGACCAGTGATGATGAGCATTTTTTCATATGTTTGTTTGCTGCATAAAAGTCTTCTTTTGAGAAGTGTCTGTTCATATCTTCACCCACTTTTTATGGGGTTGTTTTTTTTCTCGTAAATTTGCTTAAGTTCATTGTAGATTCTGGACATTAGCTCTTTGTCAGGTGGATAGATTACAAAAATTTTCTCCCATTCTGTATGTTGCCTGTTCACTCTGATGATAGTTTCTTTTCCTGTGCAGAAGTTCTTTAGTTTAATTAGATCCGATTTGTCAGTTTTGGCTTTTGTTTCCATTGCTTTTGGTGTTTTAGTCATGAAGTCTTTGCCCATACTTATGTCCTGAATGGTGTTGCCTAGGTTTTCTTGTAGGGTTTTTATGGTTTTAGGTCTTACATATGAGTCTTTAATACATCTTAAGTTAATTTTTATATAAAGTGTTAGGAAGGGATCCAGTTTCAGCTTTCTGCATTAGGCTAGCCAGTTTTCCCAACACCATTTATTAAATAGGGAATCCTTTCCCCATTGCTTGTTTTTGTCAGGCTTGTCAAAGATCAGATGGTTGTAGATGTGTGGTGTTACTTCTGAGGGCTCTGTTCTGTTCCATTGGTCTATATCTCTGTTTTGGTACCAGTACCATGCTGTTTTTGTTGCTGTAGCCTTGTAGTGTAGTTTGAGGTTAGGTACCATGATGCCTTCAGCGTTGTTCATTTACTTAGGATTTTCTTGTCTATGTGGGCACATTTTGGTTCCATATGAAATTCAATGTAGCTTTTTCCAATTCTGTGAAGAAAGTCATTGGTAGCTTGATGGGGATAGCATTGAGTGTATGAATTACTTTGGGCATTATGACCATTTTCACGATATTGATTCTTCCTATCCACAAGCATGGAATATTCTTCCATTTGTTTGTGTTCTCTTTTATTTCATTGAGCAGTGGTTTGTAGTTCTCCTTGAAGAGGTCCTTCACAGTCCTTGTAAGTTGGATTCCTAGGTATTTTATTCTCTTTGTAGCAGTTGTGAATGGGACTTCAGTCATGATTTGGCTCTCTGTTTATCTGTTATTGGTATATAGGAATGCTTGTGATTTTTGCACATTGATTTTGTATCCTGAGACTTTGCTGAAGTTGCTATTGGGCTGATAGAATGGAATTTTCTAAATATACAATAACGTCATCTGCGAACAGGGACAATTTGACTTCCTCTTTTCCTAACTGAATACCCTTTATTTCTTTTTCTTGCCTGATTGTGCTGGCCAGAAATTCCAACGCTATGTTGAACAGGAGTTGTGAGAGAGGGCCTCCTTGTCTTTTGCCAGTTTTCAAAGGGAATGCTTCCAGTTTTTGCCCATTCAGTATGATATTGTCTGTGGATTTGTCGTAAATAGCTCTTATTATTTTGAGATAAGTTCCATCAATACCTAGTTTATTGAGAGTTTTTAGCATAAAGGCTGTTGAATTTTGTCAAAGGCCTTTTCTGCATCTATTGAGATAATCATGTGGTTTTTGTCATTGGTTCTGTTTATGTGATGAATTTTGTTTATCAATTTGCATATGTTCAACCAGCCTTGTATCCCAGGGATGAAGCTGAATTGGTCGTGGTGGATAAGATTTTTGATGTGCTGCTGGATTTGGTTTGCCAGCATTTTATTGAGGATTTTTACATCGATGTTCATCAAGGATATTTGCCTGAAATTTTCTTTTTTTGTTGTGTCTCTGCCAGGTTTTGGTATCAGGATGGTGCTGGCCTCATAAAATGAGTTAGGGAGGATTCCCTCAATTTCTATTGTGTGGAATAGTTTCAGAAGGAATGGTACCAGATCCTGTTTGTACCTCTGGTAGAATTTGACTGAATCCATTTAGTCCTGGACTCTTTTTGGTTGGTAGGCTATTAATTACTGCCTCAATTTTAGAACTTGTTATTGTTCTATTCAGGGATTCAACTTCTTCCTTGTTTAGTCTTGGGAGGGTGTATGTATCCAGGAATTTATCCATTTCTTCTAGATTTTCTAGTTTATTTGAGTAGAGATGTTTATAGTATTCTCTGATGGTAGTTTGTATTTCTGTGGGATTGGTGGTGATATCCCCTTTATCATTTTTTATTATGTCTTTTTGATTCTTCTCTCTTTTCTTCTTTGTTAGTCTGGCTAGCAGTCTATTTTGTTGATCTTTTCAAAAAACCAGCTCCTAGATTCATTGAGTTTTTAAAGGGTTTTCATGTGTCTATCTCCTTTAGTTCTGCTCTGATCATAGTTATTTCTTGTTTTGTGCTAGCTTTTGAATGTGTTTGCTCTTGCTTCTCTAGTTCTTTTAATTGTGATGTTAAGGTGTTGAATTTAGATCTTTCCTACTTTCTCTATTGGGCATTTAGCATTACAAATTTCCCTCTACACACTGCTTTAAATGTGTCCTAGAGATTCTGGTATATTTTGTCTTTCTCATTGGTTTCAAAGAATATCTTTACTTCTGTCTTCATTTCATTATTTATCCAGTGGTCATTCAGGAGCAGGTTGTTCAGTTTCCATGTAGTTGTGCGGTTTTGAGTGAATTTCTTAAGCCTGAGTTCTAATTTGATTGTTCTGTGGTCTGAGAGACTGTTTGTTATGATTTCCATTCTTTTGCATTTGCTGATGAGAGTTTTACTTCCAATTATGTTGTCAATTTTAGAATAAGTGTGATGTGGTGCTGAGAAGAATGTATATTCTGTTGATTTAGGGTAGAGAGTTCTGTAGATGTCTATTAGGTCCGGTTGGTCCAGAACTGAGTTCAAGTCCTGGATATCCTTGTTAATTTTCTGTCTCGTTAATCTGTCTAATATTGACAGTGGGGTGTTAAAGTCTCCCACTATTATTGTGTGGGAGTCTAAGTCTGTTTGTAGGTCTCTAAGAACTTGCTTTATGAATCTGGGTGCTTCTGTATTGGGTACATATATATTTAGGATAGTTAGTTCTTTTTGTTGCATTGATCTCTTTACCATTGTGTAATGACCTTCTTTGTCTCTTTTGATCTTTGTTGGTTTAAAGTCTGTTTTATTAGAGACTAGGTTTCCGACACCTGCTTTTTTTTTTTTGCTTTCCATTTGCTTGGTAACTCTTCCGCCATCCCTTTATTTTGAGCCTATGTGCGTCTTTGCACATGAGATGGATCTCCTGAATACATCACACCAATGGGTCTTGACTTTTTATTCATTTTGCCAGTCTGTGTCTTTTAACTGGGGCTTTTAGCCCATTTACATTTAAGGTTAATGTTGTTATGTGTGAATTTGATCCTGTCATTATGATTCTAGCTGGTTATTTTGCCCATTATTTGATGTAGTTTCTTAATAGTGTCGATGGTCTTTACAAACTGGTATATTTTTGCAGTTTCTGGTACCGGTTTTTCTTTTCCATGTTTACTGCTTCCTTCTGGAACTCTTATAAGGCAGGCTGGTGGTGACAAAAATCTCTCAGCATTTGCTTGTCTGTAAAGGATTTTATTTCTCCTTTGCTTATGAAGTTTAGTTTGGCTTGATACGAAATTTTGGATTGAAAATTATTTTCTTTAAGAATGTTGACTATCCTGGCTAACAAGGTGAAACCATGTCTCTACTAAAAATACAAAAACAAAATTAGCTGGGCATGGTGGCGGGCACCTGTTGTCCCAGCTACTTGGGAGGCTGAGGAGGGAGAATGGCATGAACCTGGGAGGTGGAGCTCGCAGTGAGCCAAGATTGTGCCACTGCACTCCAGCTTGGGCGACAGAGCGAGACTACTTCTCAAAAAAAAAAAAAAAAAGAAAAGAAAAGAAAAGAAAAGTTGAATATTGGCCCCCACTCTCTTCTGGCTTCTAGGGTTTTTGCTGAGAGATCCACTGTTAGTCTGATGGACTTCCCTTTGTGGGTAACTTGACCTTTCTCTCTGGCTGCCCCTAAGAATTTTTCCTTCATTTCAACCTTGGTGAATCTAACAATCCTGTGTCTTGGAGTTGCTCTTCTCGAGCGACCCTTTGTGGTGATCTCTGTATTTCCTGAATTTGAATGTTGGCCTGTCTTGCTAGGTTGGGGAGATTCTCCTGGATAATATCCAACTTGGTTCCATTCTCCCCGTCACTTTCAGGTACACCAACCAAATGTAGGTTTGGTCTTTACACATAGTCCCATATTTCTTGGAGGCTTTGTTTATTCCTTTTCATTTTTTTCCTCTAATCTGGTCTTCATGCTTTATTTCATTAAGTTGATCTTCAATCTCTGATATCCTTTCTTCTGCTTGATCAATTCAGCTATTGATACTTGTGTATGCTTCACGAAGTTCTCGTGCCATGTTTTTCAGCTCCATCAGGTCATTTATGTTCTTCTCTAAACTGGTTATTCGAGTTAGCAATACCTATAACCTCTTTGCAAGGTTCTTAGCCTCCTTGTGTTGGGTTACAACATGCTCTTTTAGCTCAGAGAAGAGGTTATTACCCAGTGTTATTGAATAGAGTATCCTTCCCCCACTTTATGTTTTCGCACGCTTTTTCAAAGATCAATTGGTTTTAATTATTTGACTTTGTTTCTACGTTCTCTATTCTGTTCCATTGGGCAATGTAGCTACTTTTATACTAGTACCATGCTGTATTGGTTACAATAGCCTTGTTAGCATAAGTTAAAGTTGGATAATGTGATGCCTATAAATTTTTCTTTTTGCTTAGGATTTCTTTGGCTATTTGGGCTCTTAAAAAGTTGATTCTTTATACAACGTTTTAGTTCTTTAAGAAGATATAAAAATTTGTTTGCATATACCAAATTAATTAGTCTAGAATTACACACCTACAAGGAGAAATAGACTAATCAATAATCACAGCAGGAGATTGTAATGTTCTTAGTCATTGAACAAGCAAAAATCAGTAAGGATGTAGAAAGTTTGAAGAATTGCTTTAACTACCTTGAAGACGTGGTGATTCAATTTAACTCTTAAAAAGCATATATTTCCCAACTTTTTCCAGTCAGTTTTGTTTATTAACCCTTTCTGCAGAAATTACATAATATACAATTGCATCTCCTAGATTGAAAACAAAATGTTTACCTTACATCTTGTATTTTCTTTTGGTCTGCCATATTTCCTTGAGTTTACTTTCCATACTTCTGTTGATACTTATTTATTTATTTATTTATTTTTTGAGATGGAGTCTCACTCTGTCACCCAGGCTGAAGTGCAGTAGAGTGATCTCGGCTCACTGCAAGCTCCGCCTCCCAGGTTCACGCCATTCTCCTGCCTCAGCCTCCCAAGTACCTGGGACTACAGGTGCCCGCCACCAACCCTGGCTAATTTTGTTTGTTTGTTTGTTTGTTTTTTAGTAGAGACGGAGTTTTATCGTGTTAGTCAGGCTGGTCTCAAACTGCTGAACTCATGATCCTCCCGCCTTGGCCTCCCAAAGTGCTGGTATTACAGGCGTGAGCCACTGCACCTGGCCTGTTGATGCATTTTTAATTTTGTTACCATGTATTATATTTTGAAAAATTCCTTATTTTTCTGAAGTGTTTCTTTTAAAAAAATGAATCTTGATATTTTTACAGATACAGTATTTCCTTGAATCTTTCTGAGGGCAGTAATTAAATATATTTACAATTATTTTCTCTTTCTTGAAACATTTCTGCTTCCTCTGAAGCCAGATGTTTTGTGTTTATCATGGCATTTCTTTTTTTTTTTTTAACTATAGGCTCTCCTCTAATATCTGGTAATTAATAATTTTCTAATCATATTGAAGAACAAATCAGATGTTGACTGATAGAAAGAGGAAGGTTTTGCTCTGGGTTAATAATGGTCACATTTCTGTAACTGTTTTCAGATAGTCTATTTAGTGTTAACTGAGAAGAACCTGCTTTTTGGCTTTTTAAAAAATTGGTTAGATAGTAAAGATCTAGATGGTAAACACATTGTGCATTTCTTCAGAGAAGTAGTCATATCTTTGGGGAGGGATTTCTATGATTTTTATGTATACACATTGTGCATTTCTTTGGAGAAGTAGTCATATCTATGGGGAGGGATTTCTACGATTTTTATATATATAGATTTAAGACAGTAATACCTTCATCTTCAACACACTTATTTGTAACAATCATAATACTTGCTTCTTTTTCTTTTTTCTTTCTCTTTTTTTTTTTTTTTTTTCAGACAGAATCTCACCCTGTCGCCCAGGCTGGCATGCAGTGGTGCGATCTGGGCTCACTGCAAGCCGCGCCTCCTGGGTTCATGCCATTCTCCTGCCTCAGCCTCCCGAGTAGCTGGGACTACAGGCGCCCGCCACTGCGCCCGGCTAATTTTTTGTATTTTTAGCAGAGACGGGGTTTCACCGTGTTAGCCAGGATGGTCTGGATCTCCTGACCTCGTGATCCGCCCGCCTCGGCCTCCCAAAGTGCTGGTATTACAGGTGTGAGCCACCGCGCCTGGCTAATACTTGCTTCTCTTATTGAACCCTCTTCAGAATTCTGCCAAACAGATTGTTTCCTTTTAGTCTGAAGCCCCTTCCAAGAACATTCTACTTGGTGGCCTCTTCCACTGTGTTTTATGGGTATCATTGATATCAGTTATTTAGTGGTGCTTTTCTCTTCCCTTTTGGTTGTATGATTGTGTTTTTGGTAACAATTACATATTCAGAAGAAAGTGAATATAAATGTGTGTCCTTTGTATGTCTCCATTAAATGGAATCCAATTGACACTTGAAACTTAGGATGTTAGACTTTGAAAAAATAAATAATTGAGATATTATTCAATGCTGGTCATTATAACATTGATGCTGATTTCTTGGATTTCTGTCCCCAAACTTCATTATGAAACTGAGTGCAGGTATGTATCTATTACTTGTAATATTTCCTTCATATTATGAACAGGAAAATTTCATCTTTTTTAAATCATAATTTTCATAGATTATGTTAACTGTGAGTCTTATATAGGTCCCTGATAATCTATAATCAGCGTGTTATCAGCGAGTATATGTGCCATTATAAACATCACACACACAGATGGCAACCTGAAATGAAAAGCCTTTACAGAGAAGGGAGTGACACCAGGCAAGCACATAGGGAATGAGTTTAACAGCTCAAGTACTAAATAGAAATAATTAGTTTAAGGTGAAGTAAAGAGAATGTAGTTGAAATATTAAGAATCCATTAAAGTACAAGAATACTTCTGCAAGAGGAGACTGTCAGGAGAGAGTCCATGAAGTGTGTAATCTCCCGAGTCATTCCAGGCTGACAGGTGACACCTGTCTACCCAGCGAGTAATTAAAAAGTAATGACATCAATGCTGCCCATTCACGATGAAAGATGAGGCTCCTGAGAAGGCTTACATACCTGAAATGATCCTATATTTATTCAAACTGTCACCTTTCTTCCCCTTTAGAGAATTTCAGGTCTCAATGGCTGAGCTATGCCAGATCAGATCAGCTCTTGATTGACAAATGCCTGTGGTGCTGCCTGTGTTTCCATAGATGGAGGAGAAGTGACTCAGCAGGAAGTGCTAGTCCCTGGGTGTAGAAAGAGCTGAGTGAGGTGTTCTACTTTTCCAAAGTGAAATCTGTAAAGTGAGATGTTTCTATTTCTTTTCTTCTTCTTCTTTTTTTAACCTCTTCTCCTCAACTGCTAGCACTGTAGCTATGACTGAAGGAGAATTTGAATGGCAGTTTTCTGGAATCCATTTTAAATGAAATTGTCATCTGACTTTAATGACTCATCTTAAAGTGCAAAAATGGAGTAGTAATTTTGAAATTCTCTTCACCCTAATAGTATATGATTCTGTATCAAAATGGCAGCCCAATGGTCATGAAAACAAACATTATCATCTTGTATTCAAAACAGGTATGTAAATTAAGAGTGACTCAAATGAGTATGTGAAAAATGGAAGTTTATTAACTATTTTAAAAATCAATGATTTAAAATTGCTTTGAAGCAAGTGCTTAAACAATATTTCAGATCCAGATGGTTGTGATCTAGGGTCCAAACCCAAATTTGCTGACATTGTAAAAGCCTGAGATTTTAGATAGCTCTCGTATAACACATCAGTACTTTGCAGTGGATGTATAGGATAATAAAAAGGGTTGAAATTCCAGGGGTTAGAACCAAAAGAAGGATTTTACAAAATGAAAAAGACAAGACTCTTAAGGAGTACTTGGAAGGAAATGTTGAAAGCTTTACAAACTCTGATAGTAAGTAATTATAAGTAATTCAATTATATATAGCCAGTTTCATGATATGTATTCATAATCTAATAAAAATTAAATGTAAATTTTTTGTAAAGCTAGAATGCCATACACAAAGTGAAAATTATCGTTCTGGAGAACTGAGTGAGAAAATCTTGTGAATCAAGTTTTGTAAATTAAAAGAACATATCTTTATGTAATTAGTGGTGGTGATAGAAAGTAAACCAAAGGCAAATAGTAGGAAAACTCTTGTATGGAGGCTTCTCACAAGTGAAGTCACAATGATGTCAGTGAAGAAAGTGCTAGGGCACTCTGATTGATGATGATGATGATATAACTGGAAAAGAGTGCTATAAATTGATGGGATGTATGTCAGAGTTCTGAGAGGTAGATTGAAAAACGAACGTGGAATTAGAGTCAGAAAACTACTTTTTGGGTCTTAACACCTGTTTCATCACCTTGAGCAAGTTATGTAATTCTTTGAAAATCAAATTCATAAACAACCATAAGACATGGCAAATGATATCCATACTGCTTACCTCACAAAATATGAGTAGAAATTACCTCCACCATAGTTCTACAGGAGATAGATTTTTCTTTTTGGTGTTTTCTTCAGGCCATGGCAAGTGTTCCTAAGTATGGACCCAATAAATTGATATTTTAAAAGTACTGGGTACAGGTAATCAGTAACCACAGATGCATATGTATGTGGTAGGTCTTTGTTTGCACTGGCAAGACTACCTTTTTTATAACCTTGCTCAACAAACTAATGATGAATGCTTGAGATGATGAATACCCCAATTACGCTAATTTGATCATTCCCCATTGTATGCTTATATCAAAATATCAGATGTATCCTGTAAATGTGTTCAACTGTTACACATCCTTAAAAATTAGAAAGTAAAAATTTAAAAAGTAAATAAAATCTTGCTCAAGCTTTTAATTATTTTCTGTGGGGTATTGCCCAACTTAATCTTGTACCTAGATTTCCATATATTTCTGCATGTGCATCAGGGAACTGTGATAACATTTCCTAATACTGGAGTGTAGGTTTACAAGCTCAATAGTGCACACCAGTTGAAAAAATTCATGTGTGCCCCATTCAATTACATGATCAATGAATATAACAAATAGAAAACACATTATTGGAAACAAGTGATCATTGGAACCTTCATTTTTGCAGATTTTCTTCTCTTCCTCATACTTATTTGGGTAAGATAGGACACTCTGTTTGCATAACAGATATGAAATAATTTTGTCCTCATGGTCATTAGTGTGACACTTGCCATATACACTAAATTCCTTTTGAGTCAGATTCATTACTGAGCAGCAGTGGCTGGTATCCTTCATGAGCTACAGAAGGCGACAGATGCTTCCTCAGTGGCGGTTTGATCTACTTCAGGGGAAGGTCAGTCCTCCTGCAAAGACACACACACACACACACACACACACCCCTCTGCAAAGAGACACACACATACACTCACACACACAAACACACATATACTCGAGCACACACCCCTCTGATCTAAACTGATCTTGGATAAAATGCATAGGGAAATACATTTCCAACTTCTTAGTTTCATGGATAATGCCAGAAGCCAGAAAAGTGTTTTTCCTTTTTCTAGGGTGCTGAGTTAAATCAAGTCTAAAATGGGAGGAAAATATAAACAATAATCAGTAGACTACCCATCTGGAGAGAAAATAATTTGAGGCATTATAAATCATACAAACAGATATTAAACCTATTCTTCATTTAAAACATTTTTTCACTGCTCATATGGTTAGAATTACCACCAACTGGACAAAATATTTTCTATCCTAGTTATTTTGGAATTGTATCTATAAGAAGCATAAGAATCATAGACAATGTTTCATGTTAACATTCTGCTATGAGTTTATCAAACATATTACCAAAAATAAGGAAGGAACATGAAATATGGTTAAAGAAGAGTCAGTATTCTGAACTTTCTTCCTTCAAATCATCTTTAGTTCCCTGGAGACACTTTTAATCGCCAAAGGATATTAATAATATTGCAGGCTGGAACTTCTAAGCAGTAAAGCCTGAAATAAATGGCAAAAATCTGGCTTGCATTCTCATCGTTGCCTGTGCTACCATTTATCACACCTCTATGGAGGCCCAACAGTTTATCTTCTCTTGATGGTATCTATAAATATAAAGATGTCAATAGACTTTTAGGGAGCATATTTATGAGAGAATATAAACTGTTTGCAAAAACATCCTATATGTATTAGTTTAATTGTACATTTTCTTTTCTCCAGAGTGACTTTATCCCACAGGGAAGACACCCATGCCTTCAGATTCATTTATACTAATGGTCACGAATGAGGTGTGGGGGGCAGGGGAATGGGGTATGGTCAGTAGAGAGTGGTGAGGAGCCAGGATACAAAAGGTGGCCCTAGATTTCAGTCTTCAGGTTATATACACTCGTGCTCATTAGAAGAGCTAAATAGAATTTTACCTTGCCTTTGCAAGTCAGCTGCTCATCTCTGAGGTCTAGAAAACTTCTTGAACCTGGGTTCATTATTCCTCATGTCAATATCTAGGAGAAAATTCCATGTTGATAATTTCTGTCAGAATCAAGTAAAGTTACTTAACACATTTTTAGACAGGTAAACTCTGACATCATAAATAATGTTTTGACTAGCTCCCTAAAATTTTGCAATTTGACTTTGATAAGTGCCTGAAGTATATTTTTGCAAATATAACGCTTCTTTTGATCAAGAATTTATAGAAAAACAATAAAGATATTTTTGATTTTCTCCTGGATATTGATTTTCACAAGTCTATTAGATGTTGATGAAATTTCTATGAACTTGTATTGGCAAATGATGTGTCAGCTAATATCAAGAGATGAGCAAATTCACAGACTTTGGGACTGAATCTTGAAAGAGAAATGGCTCATAAAATTTTAGAATTGAGACGAGCTTAGAGACAATTGGACTCAACCCCTTGTTTATATAGATGATGAAACTGTGGACATGGTCATCTGAGCACAGTCAGTGAACAGAACCCTGGTTACAAGACTTTCAATCAAACATATCCTCTCCGTGGTGGTATGGGAATGCAAAAACTGATGGTCATTGATTCTTAAACTGTGGTCTTTAGACCAACAGCATCAGCATTGCCTGGAAATTTGTTAGAAAGGCAAATTTGTAGGCTCCATACCAGACCTCCTGAATCAGAAACTCTGGGTTTGGGGTCATGTAATTTGTTTTTTAACAGGTGATTCTGATGCACACTAAAATTTGAGAACCACTATGACAGGACATTTTTAGTTCAAGAAAGGATATTTTAATTTTCTGTATTCACATTTACAATGCATTAAAAGTAAAAAAGGTAATTGAAATGAAAAAATATTCTGATGATCTTATTTAGGGATTTATAATTCTGTTGATCAGATTTTTTTCATAAAAGCCATGATATGCTAATTTGAGTCACAATTATTTGCTAAAATAGCACCTTTAAGGGAACATAAAATTTAGTAGACTGCAGCAGAACAAGACATTAGTCTTTTAAAAAAAACTTATTTTCTGATGGAGACTTACTCCTCAACTAAAGGATGTGGTTTATTTTATTGCGGTTGTATTACTTTGGTATCTTTTGCTTCCCTAAGAAGTCTACGTTTTGCTATATCCTACGTTTACCAGCCGGGCAAAGGTGCAATAACCAACTACAACATGTCATTTTCTGTTTTTGTCAACTAAAAGAGCAAATACATACAAACACTCGATGTCCATAATATTAAATAACTTTAAATTTCATCATATTATGCCAAAAAATTGGAAAATATGGTACTATGTACAAATTTTTGAGATTTATTCATATTGTACATGTAGAGTTAATTTTTTGTTTTTTACTGTTGCATAGTATTCCAGGGTGTGAATATATTATAATTTACTTATCTATTCTTCTATTGATAGGCACTTTGGTTATTTCTAGATTTTTCTCTTACAGATTGTGTTGCATTGAACATTCTTCTCTATGTCTCCTGGAATATATACATGCAATTTTATTTTGGATATATATCTAAAACTGGAATGACTGAGTCATAGAATACATGAATATTGAATTTTACAAAGAAGATCAAACTACTTTCCAAATAATTTGTATTAATTTATATTCCAATAGTTATATAAAATAAACACTGTTAAACCACATCTTTTTTTGAAACTTATTATTGTACATATTTTTCAATACTATTTTAATGGGTATCACATTGTGGCTTCTATTTGCATTTCCCTGACTTCTATTAAGGTTGTTTCTGTTTCTATATTTGTTGAGCATGTGATTTTTCTTCTTCAAAATAGATGATAATGCATTTTACCTATTTTCAAAGACTTTTTGTAGGCCTTCTATATTCTTTTTCTTTCAAATAAGCATGATTTATTTATTTTCTCTGTGGCATGGAACTATCATAATTTAAAATTTTAATTGGAGTCAAATATCCTTTATTTCTTTAAAAGGAAATATTGTAAATTCCTATTCTGAATTTCTCAATTTTGCCGTTAAAAGTTTTTTTTTTTTTTCTATAATGGAATGTGGTGTTTTTTTTACCCTCTGCAAAAGCTTTTGCTACATATTCACATGGACTTGTCACTAATAAATTTAATATAAACAGAAGGTGAGCACAACTTTTGGGTGAGTTGTTTTAATATTCCTAAGTTTCGTTTTCTCCATATGTAAAATTCAGGTCAGTAAAGGTGAAAATGAGTCAATTATAGTAAAATAGGTGGCTGTGGACTAAATGCCTGTGTTCACTAAAAATTCATCTATTGGGGACAGTTGCGCTAGCTCATGCCTGTAATCCCAACACTTTGGGAGGCCGAGGCAGGCGGATCACTTGAGGTCAGGAGTTCAAGACCAGCCTGGCCAACATGGTGAAACTCTGTCTCTACTAAAAAATACAAAAATCAGCCAGGCATGGTAGCAGGCACCTGTAATCCAAGCTACTTGGGAGGCTGAGGCAGGAGAATTGCTTAACTCCAGGAGGCAGAAGTTGCAGTGAGCCGAGATCGTGCCATTGCACTCCAGCCTGGGTAACACAGTGAGACTGTCTCAAAATAAATAAATAAATAAATGATTCATATATTGATGCCTAGTTTACAATGTGATAGTATTTGGGGGTAGGTCCTTTGAGAAGTAATTAGGTAATGAGGGCAGAGCCCTCATGAACAGAATTTGTGTCTTTATAAGAAGAGATAGGAGAGAGATGATATTTCTCTTTGTACCATGTGAAAATAAAGCAAAGAAAATGGCCATCTACAAACCAGGAAGAGAACCCGCACTAGGAACTGAATCAGATGACACTTCAATCATGAATTTCCTGGCCTCCAGAACTGTGAAAATTAAGTGTTTGTTAAGTCACCCAGTCCATAGTAGTTATTATAGCAGTGCAAACTGACTTAGACATAGGCTTAGTATAGTGAGGGCAAAATAAAGGATAGTCATTATTTTAACGTGAGTGAAATTAAATTTCATTTTTAAATTTGGATTATGAATTTAATCTTAAATTTAGTTCTTAGTTGTTGTAAAGTTATTAATGTTAAGGTATAAGTATGTAAACGTTCTCAATGAAAAAGTATATCATCAGGTGGATAAAAACCTAGAAAAAATTTCAAAGAAATTAAAAATCAGAACATGGAGAGGAGGTGGGAGGCAACACATTTTTTATCCCCACAGTGCTGTTACACACAACGTAACTGTCCTTTAAACAGATTGGAAAAGAACAGACAGTAACTCAGAAACAGGATGAAGCTTCAGTCTTGGCTCTTTATCTTTCAATGTCTCTAAAAATGTGCTGACCATAAAGTACCTTTTTTTGGAATAGGCAAAGGAAAATACATCCAATTTGAATTTTTAGTCCGCTCTGGGACAGCAGTTCGTGGAGAGGTACACAGTTGTTGTGGGAATAGACCCAGTTGTTCCCATTCCAATCATAATTCTTGGGTCCATTAGATGGAAGAGAGAACCAGATTTGATTATTTGGGGTTTGCTTGTTCATCCTGTAGGCTCCTCTATCTCCACACAGTTTAGTTACTAAAATACTACTACCAAACTTAGACATCTTAAATCTCAACTGTGTACGATTTGTTTTTAAGCTTTCAAAAAACAAATAGCCAATCTGCCAACACATTTGTCATCTCTGCCAGTCGTTTATAGGTGGCCTTACCTAGAGAGCTTTGGCCACACCAAGTTAACATTTTCATCAAATTCATCAAATGGACTCTTGCTTTTTTTTCCTTTTATTTTTAGTTGACATGTAATAACTGTACATATTTTGGGGATAGAGAGTAACATTTCAATACATGTGTCCAATGTGTGATAATCAAAGCAGGTTAATTAGCATATCTATCACCTCAAATATATATAATTTCTTATTGTTGTGAACATTCCAATTCCTTTCTTCTAGCATTTGAAAATATATTATAAATTATGGTTAACCATATTCAACCTACAGTGCTGCAGGACATCATAACTCATTCCTTCTATCTAGCTGTAATTTTATATCTATTAATCAACCTCATCTCATCCTCTGCTCCCCACCACCCTTCCCTGCTCCTAATACCCACAATCCCATGCTCTATTTCCATAGGTTATTTTTTACATTCCCACATATGAGTGAGAAAATGCAGTATTTATGTTTCTGTTTCTGACTTATTTCTTATAACGTAATGTCCTCCAGGCTCATCCATGTTGCTTTGAATTACAGTAGTTTATTCTTTTTTATGGCTAATATTTCATTGTAAATGTATAGGTTATTTTCTTTATCTGTTCATCTTTTGATGAATATTTTGGTTGATCCTATAGCATAGCTATTGTGACCAGTAGTGTAATAAACATGGGGGTGCAGATATCCCTTTGATATACTAATTTCATTTCCTTTGAGTAAATATCCCGTAGTGGGGTTGCTGGATTGTATGGTTCTGGGGAAAAGAAAGAAAGATCAGACTGTTACTGTGTCTATATAGAAAGAAGTAGACATAAGAGACTCCATTTTGTTCTGTATTTGAGATGCTGTTAATCTGTGATCCTACCCCCAACCTTGTCCTTACAAAAGACATGTGCTGTGGTGACTCAAGGTTTAAAGGGTTTTGGGCTGTGCAGGGTGTGCTTTGTTAAACAAGTGCCTGAAGGCAGCTTGCTGGTTAAAAGTCATCACCATTCTCTTAATCTCAAGTACCCAGGGACACGTACACTGCCAAAGGTCGCAGGGACCTCTGCCAAAGGTCACAGGGACCTCTGCCTAGGAAAGCTAGGTATTGTCCAAGGTTTCTCCCCATGTGATAGTCTAAAATATGGCCTCGTGGGATGGGAAAGACCTGATTGTCCCCCAACCTGACACCTGTGAAGGGTCTGTGCTGAGGAGGACCAGTACAAGAGGAAAGAAGGCCTCTTGGCGGTTGTTGGCGGTTGAGATAGAGAAAAGCATCTGTCTCCTGCCCGTCCCTGGGCAATGGAACATCTCAGTGTAAAACACGATTGTATGTTCTGTTTACTGAGAAAGGAGAAAACTGCCTTAGGGCGAAAGGTGGGACTTACTAGCAATGCTGCTCTTTATGCACTAAAAAGGTTTATGAAGATGCTTGCATATGCATATCAAGGCACAGCACTTTTCCTTAAACTTATTCATGTCACAGAGATCTTTATTCATATGTCTTACTGCTGACCTTCTCCCTACGATGATCCTATTATCCTGTCACTTCCCTTTTTTCTAAGATGGTAAAGATAATTATCAATAAATACTAAGGGAACTTAGAGACCGGTGCCGGCGTGGGTCCTCGGTATGCTGAGCGCCGGTCCCCTGGGCCCACTTTTTCTTTCTCTATACTTTGTCTCTGTGTCTCATTTCTTTTCTCAAGTCTCTCGTTCCACCTAATGAGAAACGCCCACAGGTGTGGAGGGGCAGGCCACCCCTTCATATGGTAGTTCCATTTTTAGTATTTTGAGAAACTGTCACCTCTTTTCCATAGTGTCTATAATAATTTATATTCCTATCAAAAGTGTCTAAACATTACCTTTTCTATGCATCCTTCTCAGCATTTATTTTTTGTCTTTTTGCTAATAGCCATTTGTATTTGTCAGAGTTCTCTAGAGACAGAACTAGTGGTTAGTGGAATATATATATATATATATATATATATATTTATATATATATTTATATATGTGTATATATTCCCACTATATGCGTATATTCCACTATATATATATATTCCACTATATATATATTCCATATATATATATGGGAGTTTATTAAGTATTAACTCACACAATCACAAAGTCTCACAATAGGCCATCTGAAGGCTGAGGAGCAAGGAAAGCCAGTCCATGTTCCAAAGCTGAAGAACTTAGAGTCAAATGTTTGAGGGCAGGAAGCATCCAGCATGGTAGAAAGATATAGGCTAGGAGGCTAGGCCAGTCTCACTTTTCACATTTTTCTGCCTGCTTACTAGGCCAGTCTTGCTTTTCACATTTTTTTGCCTGCTTATATTCTAGCTGAGCTGGCTGCTGATTAGATTGTGACCACCCAGATTAAGGGTGGTCTGCCTTTCCCAGCCCACTGACTCAAATGTTAATCTCCTTTGGCCACGCCCACAATTAATACTTTGTATCCTTCAATCCAATCAAAGTGACATACAGTATTAACCATCACGCCGTTCTAACTGGGGTGAGATGATATTGCATTGAGATTTTGATTTGCATTTCCCTGACTATCAGTGATATTGAATATTTTTTCATTTATTTGTTGGACATTTGTATATCTTCTTTTGAAAAGTTCCTATTTAGATCCCGTGACCAGTTTTTAATGGGACTATTCGTTTTTTTGTTGTTGTTGAGTTCAGTTCCTTGTATATTCTGGATATTTGCAAATATTTTATCCCATTCTACAGGTTGTCTCTTTACTCTGATAGTAGTTTCCTTTGATGTGTAGAAGCTTTTTAGCTTGATATAATCTCATTTGTAATTTTTGCTTTTGTTGCTTATGCTTCTAAAGTCTTAACCATAAAATATTTTGTGCTATGTGTTGTAATGTTTCCTTTTTCACTGGTAATTTTATTTATTTTGATATTCTCTCTTTTTTTTTCCTGGTTAGCCTAACTAGTGGTTCATTGATATTGTTTATCTTTTCAAAAAACAACTTACCATTTTGTTGATTCTTTGTATTTTTAAAGACTATATTATTTACTTCTTCTCTGATACTTAATATGTTTTTCCTTATATTAATTTTGGGTTTGATTTGTTCTTGCTCTTCTAGTTTCTTGAGGTGCATTTTTACATTGCTTATTATAAATCTTTCGACTTTTTTCCAGGTAGGTGCTTATTGCCGTAAGTGTCCCTTTTAGCACTGCTTTTGCAGTATCCCATAGGTTTTGGTATGTTGTTTACATTTCCATTTGTTTTGAGAAATTTTTGGGATATCCTTCTGTGTTAGGCCATTCTTACATTGCTATAAATACCCAAGGATGGGTAATTTATGAAAGAAATAAGTTTAATTGGCTCACAGTTCTGCAGGCTGTAAAGGAAGCAGGGTGATGGTATCCCTTTGGTTTCTGGTGAGACCTCAGGGAACACTTATTCATGGTGGAAGGCAAAGCAGAAGCAGCATGTCATATGACGAGAGCAGGAGTAAGAGAGAGAAGGTGGATGTCACAGAGTCTTTTAAACAACCACTTCCTGTGTGAACAAAGTGAGAACTGACTTATTACCAAGGGGATAGTGCTAAACCATTCTTGAGGGATCTGTTCCCATTATCCAATCCCCTCCCGCCAGGCCCCATTTTCAACATTGGGAATAACATTTCAATATGAGATTTGAAGGGGACAAATATCCAAGCCACATTACCTACTTAATTTCTTTATTGACTCAGTGGCCATTTTGAACATGTCCTTTTATTTCCATTTGTTTGCATTATTTCTTTTTTTATTTTTATACTTTAAGTTCTGGAATACATGTGCAGAATGTACAGGTTTGTTACATAGGTATATACATGCCATGGTGGTTTGCTGCAACCATCACTGGTCATCTACATTAGTTATTTGTCCTAATGCTATCCCTCCCCTAGCCCCATACCCCCTGACGGATCCCAGTGTGTGATGTTCTCCTCCCTGTGTGCATGTGTTCTCATTGTTCAGCTCCCACTTATGAATGAGAACATGCAGTGTTTAGTTTTCTGTTCCTGTGTTACTTGACTGAGAATGATGGTTTCCAGCTTCATTGATGTCCCTGCAAAGGATGTGAACTCACCCTTTTTATGGCTACATAGTATTCCGTGGTGTATATGTGCCACATTTACTTTATCCAGTCTATCATTGATGGGCATTTGGGTTGGTTCCAAGTCTTTGCTATTGTGAATGATGCTGTAATAAACATACGTGTGCATGTGTCTTTATGGTAGAATGATTTACAATTCTTTGGGTATGTACCCAGTAATGAGATTGCTGGGACAAATGGTATTTCTGGTTCTAGATCCCTGAGGAATCACCACACTGTCTTCCACATGGTTGAACTAGTTTACACTCCCACCAACAGTATAATAGCATTCCGGTTTCTCCACATCCTCTCCAGCATCTGTTGTTTCCCGACATTTTAATGATCACCATTCTGACGTGAGATGGTATCTCATTGTGGTTTTGATTTGCATTTCTCTAATGACCAGTGATGATGAGCTTTTTTTCATATATTGTTGGCCACATTAATGTCTTCTTTTGAGAAGTGTCTGTTCATATATTTCACCCACTTTTTGATGGGGTTGTTTATTTTTTTCTTGTAAATTTGTTTAAGTTCCTTCTATATTCTGGATATTAGCCCTTTGTTAGATGGATAGATTTGCAAAAATTTTCTCCCATTCTGTAGGTTGCCTGTTCATTCTGCTGATAGTTTCTTTTTCTGTGCAGAAGCTCTTTAGTTTAATTAGATCCCATTTGTGAGTTTTGGCTTTTGTTGCCATTGCTTTTGGTGTTTTAGTCATGAAGTCTTTGTCCATGCCTATGTCCTGAATGGTATTGCTTAGGTTTTCTTCTAGGATTTTTATGGATTTAGGTCTTATATTTAAGTCTTTAATCCATCTTGAGTTAATTTTTGTATAAGGTATAAGGAAGGGTTCATTTCAGTTTTCTGCAAATGGCTAGCCAGTTTTCCCAACACCATTTATTAAATAGGGAATCCTTTCCTCATTGCTTGTTTTTGTCAGCTTTGTCTTCCAGTTTTGTGCTTGAAACCCAGGGCCCTGTTGGCATAGGCACCCAAGGGAATCTCCTGGTCTGCCAGTTGTGAAGACTGGGGGAAAAGTATAGTATCTGGGCTGGAGTGCACTGTTCCTCATGGCGCAATCCCTCATGGCTTTCCTTGGCTGGTGAGGGAGTTCTTTGACCCCTTTCGCTTCCTGGGTGAGGCAATGCTCCACCCTACTTTGGCTCGCCCTCCATGAGCCGCACCCACTGTCTAACCAGTCCCAGTGAGATGAGCTGGGTACCTCAGCTGGAAATGCAGAAGTCATCCACCTTCTATTTTGATCTCACTGGGAGCTGCAGACCAGAACTGTTCCTGTTTGTCCATCTTGCCAGCCACCTCCACATTATTTTCAAAGTTCTAATTAATTTCTAGTTTTATTCAATTGTGTTATGATAAGATACCTGGTATAATTTTGGCTTTAAAAATTTGTTGACACTTGTTTTGTGACCTAATACATTTCTATACTGGAGAATATTCTATGTGATGTTGAGAAGAATGTGTATTCTGCACCTGTTGGATGAAGTGTTACATAAGTGTCTGTTAGGTCCACTTACTCTATAGTGCAGATTAAGTCTGATGTTTCTGTGTTAATCTTATGTGAAGATGATCTATCTAATGCTGAATGTGAGATGTTGATGCCTCCAACTGTTATTGTATTGGGATGTATCTCTCTTTGTAGATCAAATAATGTTTGCTTCACAGGGTGCTCAAGTGTTGGTTACGTATATATTTACAATTCTTATGTCTTTTTGCTTACTTGATCCCTTTATCATTACATAATAACTTTCTTTGTCTTTTTCTGTGTTCTTTGACTTAAAGTCTCTTTTGCCTGATACAAGTATACCCACCTCTGCATGCTTTTGTTTTCCATTTGTATAAATTTTTTTATTGCTTCTCTTTCAGTCTGTGTGTCTACAAGTGAAGAGTGTTTCTTGCAGGCAGCATATAATTTTTAAAAAATTTTTTCGGCTGGGTGCAGTGGCTCACGCCTGTTATCCCAGCACTTTGGGAGGCTGAGGTGGGCAGATCACGAGGTCAGGAGATAGAGACTATCCTGGCTAACACGGTGAAACCCCGTCTCTACTAAAAATACAAAAAATTAGCCGGGTATGGTGGCAGGCGCCTGTAGTCCCAGCCACTTGGGAGGCTGAGGCAGGAGAATGGCATGAACCTGGGAGGCGGAGCTTGCAGTGAGCAGAGATTGAACCACTGCACTCCAACCTGGGCAACAGAGTGAGACTCTGTCTCAAAAAAAAAAAGAAAAAAATTCAGTCAGTTCTATATCTTTTAATTGGGAACTGAAACCATTTACATTTGAGGATTCTGTTGATAGGTGAGAACTTATTTCTGTCATTTGTTGTTTTCTGATTGTTTTACCTACACCTTCTTCCTCTTTATGATTTTGTGGTTTTCTATAGTGGTAACATTTGAATCCCTTCTCTTTCTTCTTTGTGTATCTGATCTGCCAGTGAGTTTTAAACTTCCATATGTTTGCATGATGGTAGCTGTTGTGCTTTTGCTTCTATATGTAAAACTCCCTTAAGTTTTTCTTGTAGGGTCCCCTAATGGTGATGAATTCCCTCAGATTTTGCTTGTCTGAGAAATAATGAAAAACTTTATTTCTCTATAATCTCTGAAGGATAACTTTACTAGGCATAGTATTCTTGTTTGGCAACTTTTTCCTTCAGCACTTTGATTATGTCATTCTCTCCTGGCATGTAGGGTTTCTGGTCATAAATTTTCTGTTGGTTTGATGAGGATTTCCTTAGATCTGACTTGATACTTTTCTCTTGCTGTTTTGAATTCTCTGTCTTTAACTTCGATGTTTTGACTATAATGTGCCTAAGAAAATACGTTTTTGGATGGAAATTTTGGGAGTTTTGACCTCCTGTAGCCAGATGTTTATATCTCTCACAAAACTTGGGAATTTTCAGCTATGATTTCATTAAGTAAGGAAACATGGAGTGTCATGTTTCCTTACTTTTTCATGTGTCCTTAGGTTGATATCTGCATAATTGGTGTATCATTTGCATCCTCCAATTTTATGGAAGGGCTTTTGTTGGGAAAGACTTTCTCTTGTAGATGTATCTATAGAGTTGATTGGGTAAGGTGCTTTGGGTTTGATACTGGGTGGGCACAGTAGTGTAGTCTCCATATGATTTCTTTGGCATATTAGCACTGTCTGAGTTCCTCAGTGTCTTTCCCCATCTCTTCTTCTTCTGGTACTACCAAAATTTGAATATTTGCTTACTTTATAGTGTCCTATATATCATGGTGACTTTTAAAATTCTTTTTTTTTTTTTTGTCTGATTGGGTTATTTCAAAAGATTTGTCTTCAAGCCCAAAAATTCTTCTGCCTGATCTAATCTATTGTTGAAGCTATTGGTTGTATTTTTTACTTCATTCCTTGTCTTTTTAGTTCTAGGATTTATGTTTGGCTCTTTTTTTAATGATATGTATCTCTTGGTTCAATTTTATGCCGATTTTTGTGTTGCCTGTGTTCTTTTGTATCTTGCTGAGTTTCCTTAAGATCATGTTTAGAATTCCTTTTCAGGCATTTTGTAATTTTATTTTTTTGGCATCCATTACTTGAGAATTATTGTGTTCCTTTGGACATATCATGTTTCTCCGCTTTTTCATGTTTCTTTGGTCTTTAGGTTGATATCTATGTATTTGGTGTATCAGTTGCTTCTTACACTTCTATGTATTTACTTTTGTTGAAAAATACTTTCTTGTGGATGTAGCTGTAGAATTGGTTGGGTAGGGTGCTTTGGCTTTGATTCTGGGTGAGAAACAGTCAGGTAGTCTCTATATTATTTCTTTGACTGTAATCAACATTAGCAATGCCTGCAAGTTTCTCAGTGGCTTAGGCTGTGGTTATTAGCGGAGGCTCTGGCAAAGGTTTGCTGGGGATAGGGACACCTGGAGGACTTGTTCTTGGCCCTCTGAGTGGCATGCATGGGCACTGGTGATGGTGGCAGTAGACATGCCAGTCTTCAGACCCATCGGCAGCATATGCAGGCACTGCCAGTAGTGGTATGGGGCCTCAGTGGGCTAGTTCTCAGGCCCCCAGGGAGACTTGTGAGTGCTGGCAATGGCATATGGAGCAGGCCAATCCTCAGGCTGCTAGATGGTGCATATGGGCACTGGCAGCTGCTGGCAAGGCTGGCTAATATCCAGGCTCCTGGAGAGGTTTTGTGTATGCCAGTGTCAGCAGTAGGCATGGAGGATCTACCTTTTGGCTCCTTGGATGGTACACATAGGCTGGTCCTCAGGGCTTTTGAAGTCATACAGAGGTGCATGGCAGCCCCATTGCTAGAGAGGGCAGGTTTGCTGTCAGTGGCAGTGGCCGCAGGCAGGAGGCTTCAAGGCTCTAAGGAGTGCATACTTTGGGGCCCTTTGCTTTGTGGCCACTCTGCCTGGCTTGCTGGACTCCTCTTCCCTGAGGTATAGGACACTGAGTGGTCTAGAGTGCTGGGGATCCAGCCACACTGCTGGATCCAGCTGGCATCACAACACTGAAGCCCTCCAGGTGAATGTAGGGGAATGTCAGCAGGGCTTCAGGTATGTGGAGATACAGGGACTGTTGGATCCCAGGGCAGGATGTAGTATGGTAGGGACTAATCTCTGAAAATCACACAACGTGGAAGTAGCTTGGGTTTTAGGGGATGAGATGGACCAAGCATGAATTTCTTCTCTGGAACAATGCAGTCACCTGGACTCCAGGCATCTCCCTATGCTAGGCTCAGGGCCTGGGAGAGCTAAGGGACTCTTCTGTGGCTAGGATTGCAAGTGTCCATGTTATGATAGTATACCATAGGGATTGCTTGGTTGCCTTTTCCCCAAGATGGGAAGTCCCTCCTCTCTCTGAGCCATTTCTGGCTGGGATGGCTGCTTCACTTCTCTCTCTTGTGCCTCACAGTGATCTGTCACTTGTTATATTCCAGTATTCTCTTTTAGATGCTATATTTGATGTGTGGCTATATACTCAGTGTTTTGGTCCTTCTTTGTAAAAGAAGTGAGTGCCGGCTGCTTGTGGTGAGCCATCTTGATGGCTTCAGCTCTGCTTTTGGAACATTCAAGATTTGATTGAGGCAGTGGAGTTCCATTGTCCTGGTTCAACACTCAGACTGTGGGGATTGCAGAGCTGGGTGTCCTCCAGTGGCCTCAGAGCCCCAGTTCAGACTTGGGTTTGGCTTGGAGTCACTGCCCAGCATGGTTGAGTGTCCTCTATTTTCATTTTTTTATCCTAGTCTTTTGTTAGTTATATTTGTTGAACATATTAAAGTATAAAGTTTGATTTCACCCATCCTTTAAATTACTTTTGCATACACAAAATATTTTAACTTTAATATGGAAAAAATAAACAATTTTTCCTTTTAGAATTATTGCTTTTAGATGTCCCACTTAAACTGTTATTTCCTACTTTAAATTCAGAAAGAAATTCCACTATATATTTTAATGAAAGTTTAAGTGTTTCTTTTATTTTACTTTTAATTTCATATTCCTTCTGGATTCGATTTTGTGCATGATGTGAGGTATGGATCCAAGTTCCTCTTTTTCCAAGTGGATAACCATTTTTACAAGCTTTACTTATTGAATATTTTCTACATTCTCCACTGATCTGTCATGCCAGCTATATCAAATGTCAAATTTACCATAATCTTCATAAGTCTTAATAGATATTAGGGCAAATTCCTCCTCTTCCTCCACCTTCTTGTTCTTCTTATTAGTCTTGTTTTTGTTCTTCTTCTTCTTCCTCCTCCTCCTCCCATTTATCTACCTCCTTCCCCTCTTGCTTTTTTTCACCTTCTTCATTCTTCTTTAATAGTGTCTTGCTATTACTGGGCCTTTATTTTTTTCATATAGCTGATGGAATTGTCTTCCTCATTTCTAAGAAATAAAAACAAAACAACTCATGAGCTTTTTAACAGAATTACTTTGACACTGTAGATCAAATTAGAAAAAGAAAAGATATCTTTAAAAGACTTCCCATTCTTTTAAGATACTTCCCATTCATAAACATATGATAGCCCTCCATTCATTTAATGTTCTTTGACTTCTTTCTAGAAAATTTTAATAGTTTTATGCATACTGGTCTTGCACATGTTTGTTAGATTTAATCTTAAGTATTTTGCAACTTTGTTGCTATTGTAAATGGTGCTTTTAAAAATAATACTTTTGAATTGTTGCTGATTTATAAAAATGTAACATCCAGTCATATTGATAAAATATCATAATTTTTAATATATTTTACATTATCCACAAAGGTAATTATATCTTTATAAAAGATGAGACTTTTATTTCTCTCTTTTAAATTCTCACTATGTTTAAAGATTTTTATTGTTTGATTTCACTAGCTAAGACTTCAAGAAAAATATTAAGCAGATGTGGCAATAGTGGACATCCTCATTTTGTTCATAATATTTAAACATTTTAAAACTCAAAAAAAACAGAAAACTATGAAATTGTTTATCTTATCTCTTACTTTAAAATTTCTTTTATTTGATATTTTGAACAAATTTAACATATAAGTTAAAGAATGTAATAAAGTCTTATATATGTATATAATTATATATGTATGTTATATATATATAGTCCTGTGTGTGTGTAAATACATACATAAATGTTTAAAATTTTCATTCTTAAAATTTTTTTTTGCCAAACTACTTGACAGTATGTTTCACATAGTGAAACTATTTCACTCTTAAATCTTTGGCAGGCTACTCCTAAGAAAAGGGGATTCTCCTAAATAACAAAAATAAAATTGTCAATTTGAGGAAATTAAATATTGATATACTATTAGTATCTGATATATATTCCATATTCACATTTTCCTTGTTATTATACTATACTTTATAATTTTTTTTCTTGATCTAAAGTCTGCTCCAGAGTTACACAAAGCATGTTTTCTTCATCTCTGTTTAGTCTCCTAAAGCCTGGAACACTACCTCTACCTTTCTTTTTCTTTAATGACATGGATGTTTTTCAAGTTTATAGCTTTAGTTTCTGTTTTGTTTTTATAACATATTTTAATTTGTGTTATCTAATACTCCCATGATAAGAGTATGCTTCCCCCTTCATAAAGAAAATGTAAACTGTGGGATGGGTGTTTTGAGATTTTTTAAATGACCCTGTTGCCTCACAAACTTTCACATAACTATTTAACTTTCATTCATGATCCTTTTCTGAATCAGTTGTTATAATGATGACTGCAAAATGATGATTAAAAAAGAAAACTCTGTTCTATATACTGCTGTAAAGTGGAACTTTTCCTTTTCTCACTGCACTTTGCTTATATATGATCAGTATATATGTCAATATACTGTTGCGTTCCTTTGGAGGAGAAAAGGAGCTCCGATTTTTAGAATTTTCAGCATTTTTGCTCTGGTTTCTCCCTATCTTTGTGGTTTTATCTACCTCTGGTCTTTGATGATGGTGATGTACAGATGGGGTTTTGGTATGGATGTCCTTTCTGTTGGTTAATTTTCCTTCTAACTGTCAGGACCCTCAGCTGCAGGTCTGTTGGAGCTTGCTGGGGGTCTGCTCCAGACCCTGTTTGCCTGAGTATCACCAGTGGAGGCTGCAGAACTGCAAATATTGCAGAACGGCAGATGTTGCTGCCTCATCATTGCTCTGGAAGCTTCATCTCAGAAGGGCAGCAGCCATGTGAGGTGTCAGTCGGCCCCTACTCGGAGGTGCCCCTACCAGTTAGGCTACTCGGGGGTCAGGGGCCCACTTGAGGAGGCAGTCTGTCTGTTCTCAGATCTCAAACTCCATGCTGGGAGAACCACTACTCTCCTCAAAGCTGTCAGACAGGGACGTTTAAGTCTACAGAGGTTTCTGCTGCCTTTTGTTCAGCTATGCCCTGTCCCCAGAGGTGGAGTCTACAGAGGCAGGCAGGCCTCCTTGAGGTGGGGTGGGCTCCACCCAGTTCCAGATTCCTGGCTTTGTTTACCTACTCAAGCCACAGCAATGGTGGGTGCCCCTCCCCCCGCCTCACTGCCACCTTGCAGTTGGATCTCCGACTGCTGTGCTAGCAGTGAGCAAGGCTCCATGGGCCTGGGACCCTCCAAGCCAGGCATGGGATATAATCTCCTGGTGTGCCATTTGCTGAGACCGTTGGAAAAGTGCAGTATTAGGGTGGGAGTGACCCGATTTTCCAGGTGCTGTCTGTCTGTCACGGCTTCCCTTGGCTAGGAAAGGGAATTCCCTGACCCCTTGCACTTCCCGGATTAGGCAATGCCTCGCCACTGTCTTGCACCCACTGTCCGACAAGCCCCAGTGAGATGAAATCGGTACATCAGTTGGAAATGCAGAGATCACCCTCTTCTGTGTCGCTCACGCTGGGAGCTGTAGACTGGAGCTGTTCCTATTCAGCCATCTTGGAACCTCTCCCTAGATGAAAAAAATTTAAGAACTTGACAGCACATTCTGTTGGCAAATATGTGTGGGAAAAAAAGCCTCATACAACGCTCGTGGGAATGTAAAATGGTTCCACTGCTATGGAGAAGAAATAGGCAAAATTGAAAAAGTCCTAAATGTACATTTATCTTTTGACTTCACTTTTAGGGATTTACATTTAAGTTATAGCTTCAACAATATGAAAATACATAAATAAAGACTACACAGTGTAGTATTATTTGTACTTGTAAAATATTAGATAGAAACAAACTAAATGCCCACACATTTGGTACTTCTACAAGATAGGCTATTATGAAGCTATAAAAAAGAGTGAGAAAACTCTATGAACATGATTTCCAGGATGTATTGTGAAGAAAAACAAAATGCAGAGAGTATAAATTGAATGCTACCTTTTGTGCAAAAAAAGAGGGAAAACATACAGACACACTTATGTAAAACAAAACTCAAAAAAAGATGAACCAGAAAACTATGAAATTATTTATCTTATTTCTTGCTTTAAGCGGAATATTTCTAACATTATCTCATTTAGTATAATGTTTATGGTAATATTTTCTAAGTACCTTTTTTTCAAAGTAAATATTCCCTTTTATGCTTATTTTATTAAGAATTTCTTTCATTGATGGGTGTTAAAGTATTTCAATTTTTTTCTGTATTTGCTGGAATGATATTTGTGGTGTATTATCATTCTCATACATTGTTGGAGTTGATTTGCTATTATTTTGCTTTTGATTTTTTCATTTATATTCACTAATAAAATTTGCTAAAATTCTTCCTCCTTATCCTTTGGAATGAAGGCACTGTTACTTCCATGTCTTTCGAGTAATTATTTCCTTAACCTCTGGTAGTTTTCTTACATGCACGCACGGATCAATATGAAGCTGGATAATGTAAGAGGTAAGAACAGTTAACATGAGATGTACCTTCTTAACGAAGTAGTTTTTTGTATACCAATTACATCTCAATTAACCTGAAAAAAAAAAATACTGTAGGGAGAACTTTTTCAGATGTCCAGAGTTCTGTCTCTTCCATTACCCAGTGGAGGCCTGTTTTTCTTCATCTCTCTTTTCTTGCCTTCTTTTAGAGTGGCTGAGTATTGTTCTTTTTAAAAAATTTTAAGTTCTGGAACACATATGCAGAACGTGCAGGTTTGTTACATAGGTATACATGTGTCATGGTGGCTTGCTACACGTAATGACCAGTCATCTAAGTTCCCTCCCCTCTCCCCCGCACTCCCCAGAGGGCCCCGGTGTGTGTTGTTCCCTTCCCTGTGTCCATGTCTTCTCATTGTTCAACTCCCACTTACGAGTGAGAACATGCAGTGTTTGGTTTTCTAATATAGTTTGAAGTCAGGTAGGGTGATGCCTCCAGCTTTGTTCTTTTTGCTTAGGATTGTCTTGGCTATACGGGGTCTTCTTTGATTCCATATGAAATTTCAAGTAGTTTTTTATAATTGTGTGAAGAATGTCAATGTTAGCTTGATGGGAATAACACTGAATCTATAAATTACTTTGGGCAATATGGCCATTTTCACAATATTGATTCTTCTTTTCTATTAGGATGGAATATTTTGCCACTTGTTTGTGTCCTCTCATTTCCTTCAGCAGTGGTTTGTATTTCTCCTTGGAGAGGTCCTTCACATTCCTTGTTTGCTGTATTCCTAGGTATTTTTATTCTCTTTGTAGCAATTGTAAATGGGAGTTCATTCATGATTTGGCTCTCTGCTTGTCTGTTATTGGTGTAAAGGAATGCCTGTGATTTTTGCACATTGATTTTGTACCCTGAGACTTTGCTGAAGTTGCTTATCAGCTTAAGGAATTTTGGGGCTGAGGTGGTGGGGTTTTCTAAATACAGAATCATGTTGTTTGCAAGTAGAGACAAATTTACTTCCTCCCTTCTTATTTGAATAACTTTCTTTCTTTCTTTTGCCTGATTGCCCTGGCCTGAACTTCCAATACTATGTTGAATAGGAGTTGTGAGAGAGGGGATCCTTGTCTTGTACTGGTTTTCAAAGGGAATGCTTCCAGGTTTTGCCCATTCAACATAATATTGGTTATGGATTTGTCATAAATAGCTCTTATTATTTTGATATATGTTCCATCGATACCTAGTTTATTGAGGGTTTTTAAGAAGAAGGGATGATAAATTTTATTAAAGGGCTTTTCTATATCTATTGAGATAATCATGTGGTTTTTGTCTTTGGTTCTGCTTATGTGATGGATTATATTTATTGATTTGCATGAATCAACCTTCATCCCAAGGATGAAGCTGACTTGATCATGGTGGATAAGTTTTCTGATGTGCTGCTGGATTTGGTTTGCCAATACTTCACTGAGGATTTTCTAGTCAATGTTTATCAGGGATATGGCCCGAAGTTTTTCCTTTTTGTTGTTTCTCTGCCAGGTTTTGGTATCAGGATGATGCTGGCCTCATAACATGCACTGGGGAAGAGTCCCTCCTTTTCAATTGTTTGGAATAGTTTCTGAAGGAATGGTACCAGGTCCTCTTTGTACTTCTGATAGGATTCAGCAGTGAATCCATTTGGTCCTCGGCTTTTTTGGTTGATAGGCTATTCATTCCTGCCTTAACTTCAGAACTTGTTATTGGTCTATGCAGGGATTTGGCTTTTTCCTGGTTTAGTCTTGGGAGGGTGTATGTGTCCAGGAATTTATCCATTTCATCTAGATTTTCTAGTTTATTTGCATAGACGTGTTTATACTATTCTCTGGTGGTAGTTTGCATTTCTGTGGGGTCAGTGGTGAAATCACCTTTATCATTTTGTATTGTGTCTATTTGATTCTTTTCTCTTTTCTCCCTTATTAGTCTGTCTAGTGGCCTATTTTGTTATTTTTTTCAAAAAACCAGCTCCTGGATTTGTTGACTTTTTGCAGCGTTTTTCGTGTCTGTCTCCTCCGAGTCTGCTCTGATCTTAGTCATTTCTTGTTTTCTGTTAGCCTTTGGATTTGTTTACACTTTCTTCTCTAGCTCTTTTAATTGTGATGTTAGGGTGTTGAGTTGAGATCTGTCTAGCTTTCTGATTTGGGCAATTAGTGTTATAAATTTTTCTCTTAATACTGTGTTAGCTGTGCCCCAGAAAATCTGGTATGTTGTCCCTTTGTTCTCATTGGTTTCAAAGAACTTCTTGATTTCTGCCTTAATTTCATTATTGACCCAGGAGTCATTCAGGAGCAGATTGTTCAATTTCCATGTAATTGTGTAGTTTTGAGTGTTTATTAATCCTGAGTTGTAATTTGATTGCACTGTGGTCTGAGAGACTGTTTGTTATGATTTCAGTTCTTTTGCATTTGCTGAGGAGTACTGTACTTCCAATTATGTGGTTAATTTTAGAATAAGTGCCATGTGGCACTGAGAAGAATGTATATTCTGTTGATTTTGGGTGGGGAGTTCTGTAGATGTCTATTAGGTCCACTTGATCCAGACCTGAATTCAAGTACTTAATATCATTGTTAATTTTCTGTCTCGTTAATCTAATATTGATAGGGAGGTGTTAAAGTCTCCCACTATTATTGTTTGGGAGTCTAAGTCTCTTTGTAGGTCTCTAAGAACTTGTTCAATAAATCTGGGTGCTTCTAGATCAGGTACATATATATTTAGGATAGTTAGCTCTTCTTGTTGAATTGATCCCTTTACCATTATTTAATGCCCTTCTTTGTCTTTTTTGATCTTTATTGGTTGAAGTCTGTTTTGCCAGAGACTAGGATTGCAACCCCTGCTTTGTTCTGCTTTCCATTTGCTTGGTAAATTTTCCTCCATCCCTTCATTTTGAACCTATGTGTGTGTCTTTGCACATGAGATGGGTCTTCTGAATACAGCAGACCGATGGGTCTTAACTCTTTATCCAGTTTTCTAGTCTGTGTCTTTTAATTGGAGCATTTAGCCCATTTATATTTAAGGTTAATATTGTTATGTGTGAATTTGATCCTGTCATCCTGATGCTATCTGTTGATTTTGCATACTAGTTGATGCAGTTTCTTTATAGTATCATTTGTCTTTATATTTTGGTGTGTTGTTGCAGTGGCTGGTACCAGTTTTTCCTTTCCATATTTAGAGATTCCTTTAGGAGCTATTGCAAGGCAGGCCTGGTGGTGACAAAATCCCTTGGCATTTGCTTGTCTGTAAAGGATTTTATTTCTCCTCACTTATGAAGATTAATGTGGCTGGATATGAAATTCTCTGTTGAAAATTTTTTTCTTTAAGAATGTTAAATATTGGCCCCCACTCTCTCTTGGCTTGTAGAGTTTCTGCTGAGAGGTCTGCCGATAGTCAGATAGGCTTTCCTTTGTAGGTAATGTGGCCTTTCTCTCTGGCTTAACTTTTTTTTCTCTTCATTTCAACCTTGGAGAATCTGATGATTATGTGTCTTGGGGTTGATCTTCTTATGCACTATCTTAGTGGTGTTCTCTGTATTTCCTAAATTAGCATGTTGACCTGCCTTGCTAGATTCTGGAAGTTCTCCTGGATAATATCCTGAAGCATGTTTTCCAGCTTGTTTCTATTCTCCCTGTCTCTTTCAGGTACTCCAGTCAATCATAGGTTCAGTGTTTTCACATAGTCTCTTATTTCTTGGAGGCTTTGTTTGTTCTTTTTCATTCTTTTTTCTCTAAAATTGTCTGCATGCCTTATTCCAGCAAGGTGGTCTTCAAACTCTGATATCCTTTCTTCCACTTGGTCAATTCAGCTATTGATAGTTGTGTATGCTTCACGAAGTTCTTGTGCTGTGTTTTTCAGCTCCATCAGGTCATATATGTTTCTCCTTAAACTGGGTATTCTAGTTAGCAGCTCCTCTCACCTTTTTTCAAGTTTCCTAGTATCTTTGCATTGGGTTAAAATGTGCTCCTTTAGCTCAGCTAAAAGGAGTTTGCTATTACCCATCTTCTGAAGCTGACTCCTGTCAGTTCATTCATCTCGACCTTCATCCAGTTCTGTGGACTTGCTGGAGAGGCATTGTGATCATTTGGAGGAGAAGAGACACTCTGGCCTTTTGGGTTTTCAGCATTTTTTTGTTGATTCTTTCTCATCTTCCTGAGTTTGTCTAGTTTTGGTCATTGAGGCTGCTGACTCTTGAATGGGTTTTTTGCAGGAACATTTTTGTTGTTGTTGCTTTTGTTGGTGGTTTCTGTTTGTTTTTCTTTCAATGATCAGGTGCCTCTTCTATAGGGCTGCTGTGATTTGTTGGGCTTTCACTTCAGGCCGTATTCATCTGGCTCACTCTAGCACCTGCAGATGTCACACAGGGAGGCTGGAGAACAGCATAGATGGGTGCCTGCTCCTTCCTCTTGGATCTCTGACCTCGAGGGGCACCAACCTGATGCCAGTAGGATCACTGCTGTATAGGGTGTCTGATAACCCCTGTTGGAGTGTCTTACCAAGTTGGGTGGTACATGAAGCAGGACCCAGTAAGGTTCGTTATAAGTTCTTTGTCCCTCTGTTTGAAAATATGTTTTGTTCCTATACCCTTTTAAGAATTAAAACATGCATATTTACTTACCAATTTCCAAACCAGTCAAAAGTTCTAAATATAAAAACTCATAATTTGATAGTATCAGAATCTCAGGGAGTAGAACCTAGAAACATGTATTTTAAACAAGTGCCCTGGGTGATTTTTATTCATGATTAACTGGAGAACTAGATTAGAAAACAATTATACCAGAAAAATAGCCTAAATTAGGCTAAGGCAATTAGGCTTTAATTTTATCTATTTGTTGCTTTATAGTCAAGGCAAAATGGAAGCAGGCATTACTGAATTCTCATTATCTAACAAAAGAAAATATAGCAGATGATAAGGAGAGATGTATTTTGTGTGAACAGTGACTATGAAGAGTAATTTTCACTGTCAGATTTTAAATACACTTTCAAATAAGTTTTTAAATAGGGACATTGATCAACATAATGCATTGCGTCATCAGGAGCTATTCTACAAAAGATACAGACACGGTTTTCATACCGTCTATTGCGAAAGCCAAAACCATTATATTTAAATCATATTTCTGCAAAATTTTTTTTGCAGAGCTAAAGTCATTGTTCATGTGTATGCCATTTTGAACATGCGCACGTGTAAAAAAAGACAACTTAAGCTTTTCATATACTAATATAAGCAACAATTTCATGATTTACTCTGGGCTCAATACTATGTACGTATTGAGCACACAGAAATGGCTAAGATAGAGGCCCAGTCCTCAAGGAATTATGGTCTACAGATGAAACAGATCAGTACACAAAATGGTACACTATGCTGTGATTTTTTTTTGTTTGTTTTTGAAACAGGGTTTCTCTCTGTCACCCAGGCTAGAGTACAGTGGCACAATCTCAGCTCACTGCAACCTCTACCTCCTGGATTCAAGCAATTCTCCTGCCTCAGCCACCCTATGCTGTGATGAATGTTTACTTAAACATGTCTCGTAGATATCTCAGGGGAACAAATGGGGAAGGCTGCATAGAGAGGATGACACTCATTTGTCCTTAAAAGATATTTGCAAATAGAGTAAATAAATGCTTTTGCCTGATCAGTCTTCATTTGCCCTCTTTGTAGTAAGAATTCCACTATTCCGTATTGGAGCTACTCCTCTCCCACCTAGTTAGACAATCATGCCCCCCTGCCACAGGAGTTATCATGAGATAACAGCTTCCATGAGAGTAGTGTATTTCCATGTATTCAGTCCAGAGGTGGGCACTATCCAGGTAAGGCCAAGCAGAGATTTTCGTCCTGGAATTATTTGGCTGCATGGGAAAGTGAGAGTAGCTCTCTTTCCAAGAGTTCAAGAGTATTAAAAAGACATTGTTTTCCTAGAATTGTCCAGTGCTATCTTTGCTGTTATTTAGAGAGAGCCTGCTTGAGTAGAATAGTGCAAATTATCTGGAACCTAATTCCTAAGTTCAAGTTTCACAAAGATAAGGACAAAGAATATGCCAAAACAGATAATGTCTTATATATGAGCCTTTGGTACATTTAGTTTTTGGGACTGTATCTTGATAGGATAAGCAAAATGATAGTGCCAGAAAGGCATTTACAGATAAACAGGGAAAGTTGTGGAGAGGAGTTGTTAAAGTGTTACCAATTTGAAGTGAAAGGATGATGGCCTGAGTTTGGAATAATTTATACGGAGTATTTTGAATGAAAATTAGCTGTGTGCAGCACAAACCATGTTAACATATGACACAAAGCTTATGCTTTGTTTACCACATCAGGATAGCATGTGTTATAAAAAGTTTGTCTAAAGTTATATCAAATATTTAGATGGAAAGTAAAAACTAAATATATTTGAGATAATTTATGTCAGGTTATGATGGGCAATATAAAGATAACTATAGTATAATGGGGAATTATTTGACTGTCAATTGGTGTCTCCATCTGTTTTCTGTTTCTTATATCACCTAAAACCATGTAATTTATAAACAAAGGGGAAAGTAATTTATTTCTTACAGTTATGAAGGCTGAGAAGTCCAAAGCTGAGGACCTGCATCTTGAGAGAGCCTTCTTGCTGGTAGAGATTCTCTAGAGCTCCTGAGATAGTGCAGGGCATTGTATGGTAAGGGGGCTGAGCACACTAGCTTAGATTTCTCTCTTTTTTAATTTTTTTTTTTTGAGATGGAGTCTCGCTCTGTCGCCCAGGCTAGAGTGCAGTGGCACAATCTCGGCTCACTGCAAGCTCAGCCTCCTGAGTAGCTGGGACTACAGGCACCCGCCACCATGCCCAGCTAATTTTTTGTATTTTTTAGTAGAGTCAGGGTTTCACCATGTTAGATCTCCTGACCTCGTGATCCATCTGCCTCGGCCTCCCAAAGTGCTGGGATTGCAGGCATGAGCCACCGCGCCCAGCCAGGTTTCTCTTTCTCCTCTTGTAAAGCCACTAATGACACTCCCATGATAGCCTATTCATTTATTATGCCATTAATGCATGAATGGATTAATCCACTCATGAGGGCAGAGCCTTTATGACTCAATTACCTCTTAATAGCACAGCTTTCAGTACTACCACATTGGAGATTCAGTTTCAACATGCATTTTGGAGGGGACAAATATTTAAACCATAGCAACTGGTAAAAATTCCCTGGTTTTGAAACACAGATATGATTCTTATTGTCATTTATACTCTGTCCTCATGTCTGAAATGGATATATTTAAACTTACCCCATAGATTTATTGTGAAGCTTAAAAACAAGTCATGATAAGTAAACTATGAATTGATATAAAGTGTTAATATTTTTATTGATATATTACTGCATAATTCTCCATATTTTAATAGAGAATTGATGCTGGATAAAAATTGATGTCCTCCCTTAAAATTTGAAATAGTGGTGTCATTTTGCTTTTTAAATTAATATTGAAAGTTTTATTCTTTTTTGCTTTTCTTTCTTCATGCCTTGCCAAATCATCAGAGCTTAACTGGGTTATGATGATAATTATTTACAGAAAATAGAATAGAAATTCAAAATTTATTCAGTATTCAAACATTTAGATGGTTATAAAAAATATAAAGTTTGAAATTATATTTGCTGTGGTACCCAGTGATCACTGTGAGTCTTGGTTTGGTGGAAACTGCAGGTGAATCACAGGATGGGAACATTAACAAGACTCACAAAGCCATTAAATATCATTTTCTTCATAAAGAATTTTTAATGGACTAATACACATTTCAATAAATCTTTGGTTAAATCATTTACATAAATAATGCTGATTCAGAGACTAAATTTTTAAATGTATATTTCAGTGAGAATTATTAAAGCACAAATTCTCATTAATGAATAGGCAATCTGTTCTAAACTAAGTTATTCTGAATTCCATTTCTTATGTGTGTGTGTTTAAATGCAAAATTCATCCATTTATTATTTATCACCTGAGATTCATCCTTGAATGGAATTTTGAAAAGCTTCTCACCACATCTCATCTAATTAACTATCTTTAAATGAAGAACTTCTGCCATCTGAACTGCTAAATTAAGTGGCAGATACCATTATTTAATATGTTTTTTTAAATATATGGATATGTAAGTCTTGTATTGTTATAAGTAACAATATCTCAAGGTAAAGACGGGGGTTTGCGATGTTGTCAGCACCAAGAAAAATGGCACACAAATATCTCTAAACTGGCACAACTTTCGCTCATTTATGCTCTTCAACAAGCTAAGAGGTAAATGAGAAATAAAATGGGATAGAAGGTATTAACTCCCTGGTTCAGGGACTACTCAGTTTCTGCTCACCCCGGCCTATGTGCCCTCTGTTTGTAGTGGCCCCTTTCGAGCATGATATAACAAATAATTGAAATTGCCTTATCAACAGTGTGTAGCAGTCTGCAGCCAGCTCAACACATTCTGAAAATATATGCATAGCATATCTTAAAAAATAAAAGTTAAAAACCTGCCTTGTTAGCCCTAGCCTTTACTATTTATGATTCATGTTTGTTTATATGATTTATTTTCTTAATGCTTTGTATTTTCATATCATTCCTTTTTCGGAGTTCTGGATGTGTTGTGATTCCACAATGAACTATAATCAACTTATTTATACTATTTATTGCTTTAACCTGTAATATTTTGAACATAATATATACATATGGAAGTTGGGAACTAGATTTAAAATGCATTTTTAAAAAATTCATGTTTAATATGGTAGAGTGGCCACACAAACATTCTTCTCCACTCTTCTGTGACTTCTTTGAAAAGGCTTTATACAAATCCAAAAAAAGAGAGAATGAACCTTTAATAGCAGGGAGATTGGGAGGAAGTAATCATTGAAGCAATTTTAATATATTTGTGGAAGAAGAAAAGTGAATTAAAGTTGGTTTACAGGCACAGCAAAGCAGTAGAAGCTAGAGCCTTGGCAGGGGTGAAAGCAATTCTTTTTAATGAGTCCTAGTTGTGAGTATAGGTCTAGGATTAGGAAGAGGACTAAACAGCTGACATTAGCCGAAGGTCTTTCTGAATGACAGTTAATCAGTTTCTACACCTTCTCCTTTCCCTCCTCTTGTTTCTCTCACTACACCTCCATTCCCATACCCCTATCACTAGACTCCCTGGTAGAATGAGTTTTATTCTTGGATGGAAAACCTGAGGATTCTTCTTTAATTTAAGCCTTATAATGTGAATATTAGTGTTTCCAGAGAAAAGCCTTCCTCATTCTATGATTCAGGTAGTGCTCAGTCTGACATTGTACTATAGGCATATGCACCCTACGGTGACCTTTCAGTGGTGAAGCCTTCCAGGGACCCAACTTTATCCAAAAAATAACAGGGAAAAATCCATATTCATTGTATAGATTAATAATGTTATGTTTATTAATAATATGAAAAAACAATCAAGAACAACCAGAAAGAAAAATAATCGACGAGAAATAAAAAGACCAAAATGAAAAACAAGCTCTAAAAGGAAAATAGTTATTCAGGAGTTAGAAGAGTCTAGAATGTACTGTAGTATAAAAGAATAGAATGTAATGAAAAGAGAACACAGGGAAACAAGAAAAAGTTATTAGAAATGGAATAATGATTGACAGAGTGAATTTAACTTGATGATAAGATAAATTCATATAAACACTCGGAATATACAATATTAAAATGTTAGAATGTAATTTCAAATTTCCAAAAGGTGAAGGAAAACAGAAACCTTCAGATTAAAAGAATAAGATTAATAAAAAATACAAAAACAGGCATTCTCTAGATATTTACTCATACCAGAAGTAAATAGAATTTACATCCCCTAGAAATATTGCCTACTAAAGATCTAAGTTATGCTATAGGCCCAGACTTACTGCCATAATCTGCACATATTCTTTTTTTTTCTGTAAAAGAGAGGAAATGGGTTTCCAAACTTTTGACCATAGGGAAGACATTCTGGATAAATTTTGGGATAGTGGAACTATTGTTTTTACTATGAGAAAAAAGAAACCATGAGATATTCCAGAAATGCATTAACAGCAACTAAAATAATCAAAACATAAGTTGGGCATATAATTCTGAGGAATTTTGGGGGGTAGGAAAATAAAATTGACCACATCTTATTACTCATTTTTAGACTTACTGAAAAATCTAAAAAAATAGTACAGAGTATTCTATAAATTCTTCATTCAGCTTAGCTAATGTTAACATCTTGCAAAACCACAACACAATAATCTAAACCAAGAAATTAACATCAGCAGTGTATCATTAACTACACTACAATTTAATTCAGACTTGAACAGTCTTTTCCACCAATGTCCTTCCTGTTTCATGATCCAATCTAGGATCCTACATGGTATTTAGTTGTTAGGTATCCTTAGTCTCCTTCAACTTGTGACAATTCATGAGTCTTTTCTTGTTTTTATGACCTTGACACTTTTCAAGAATAGTGGTCAGTTATTTCGTAGAATGTCCCTTAATTTTTGTCTGATTTTTTTTCATTTATTTTTTACCTTTTAAGTTTATGGGTATATGTGCAGGTTTGTTGTATAGGTAAACTCCTGTCATGAGGGTTGGTTGTACAGATTATTTCATCGCCCAGGTGTTAAGGCTAATACTCATTAGTTATTTCTCCTGGTCCTCTCCCTCCTCCCAACTTTGTCCCTCTGCTAGGCCTCAGTGTTTGTTGTTCCCCTCTATGTGTTCATGCGTTCTCATCATTTAGCACCCCTTTATAAGTGAGAACATGTGATATTTGGTTTTCTGTTTGTGTTTGCTAAGGATAATGACCTCCAGATCCATCCATGTTCTGGCAAAGGACCTGATCTCATTCTTTTTTATGGCTTCAGAGTATCCTATGGTGTGTATGTGCCACATTTTTTTTATCCAGTCTATCAGTGATGGGCATTTAGGTTGATTTTATATCTTTGCTGTTGTGAAAAGTGATGCAATGAACATTCATGCAAATGTGTTTTTATGATAGAATGATTAATATTCCTTTGGGTATATTGTCTTTTTTATGATTAGGTTGGGGTTATGTATCTTGGAATAGAATACTACAGAAGTGAGGGTCTAGAGACAAAGTCAGACATATATGGTCACTTGACTTATTTACACATGTGGCATTGTAGTGCCGCGGGGGAAGGAGAATCTTTTCATTACATTTTCTTGGGTTAATTCAATAAATATGTGAAGAAAAATAATTTTAACCATTTGTTTATAATAAACACATCAATCAATTTCAGATGGATTATTTATTGAAATATAAAAGGTAACATAACATTCAAAAGGAAACAGAATGCCTTTGAGATCAATTTTTTAAAAATAGGACACAGAACTAAGCAGGTAGGAAAAATAACGTGAATTACATTAAAATTAAGAACCTCAATTTTTATGAGCTTAATGGTATCAAAGATATGCTTAAGAGGGTGAAAGGCAAATCACAGGGTGGGAAAAATGTTTGAATTTTTTTATCTTATCCAGAATATATGTGCCACATCCAGAACATGTAAAAATTACTTCAAATTGATGTCAAACAACCCAATGAGCAAATGTTTAGAACATTTTATAAAAGGACATATTCAAATAGCCGTAACAAATAGCAGTAAACACATGAAAAGTGTTCAACCTCATTGGTTATTAGCCAAATGCAAGATTAAACCTCAATATGATACAAAATCACACTCACCAGGATGGCTAAAGTGAAAAAGACACATAATACCAAGTTTTTGGGAAGAAAAATGATGTACAGACAGAAATTGTCTCTTCAGTGTCTTGCTTTACTTCCCTTCATGTTTAGCACAGTCATACTGCTGATAAAAGTCAGATTAACTAGACATTTGGAAGTCGAACTTTAGAAAATGAGAAACCCCTGCAAGTTTGGAAGGGTAGATTATAATATATAATTTATGGATCATAAGCAGTTGATGTAAACCCAGTAGCTATGCTTATTTGATGAAGAGGAGTATGGGTTAGGCTGATTAATCCTAAATCCCTATAGTGATTGTGAAAATTGTTCCTGCCTCTATGATAAAGAACATAGAGATGATGCATCAGATGAAGTTATAAACTGAAGAGACCCTGTTGAACCAGCTTAAGGATCTTCATTTCAGAACCGAGGCCTAAGAATATAGTATTATAATAGATGAGAAATAAGAGGATCAAAAATATCAAAGCAAGCATTCTTGTGCAGTTTTTTTATAATGAAAATGTACTAATTAGGACCTTGGACATCAGAATCATACAATCAACTGGAAAGAATTTATACCTTCATGACACACAGGCTTCTCCTCCATAGTTTTGTGTCTTGGTTAACTGTAACACTTAGCACTTTTGTAACCCTGGACAAGTAAGTTAAATGCTGTCTGCCTCAGTGTCTTCACCTAAAAGGGAAGAAAAAAGTATTACCTTATAAGATTGTTTAGAGGATCAAATCAGAGGATGAAATTGATAGTGCATATAAAGCACTTAAAATGTTTGGAATATTGTACATGTCCAGTAGATATTTGTAAGACAATACAGTCAAGCACCACATAAAAACATTTCAGTCAGCAATGGACTACTTATATGATAGTGGTCCATTGTGGCACACATGATGGTGGTCCATAATATATATTACTATATTTTTACTGTACATCTTCTATGCTTAGATACACAAATACTTACCATTGTGTTACAATTGCCTGCAGTATTCAGCGTAATAACATGCTGTACAGGTTTGTAGCCTAGGTACAATGGGCTATACCATATAGCCTAGGTGTGTAGTAGGCTGTGCCATCTAGGTTTCTGTAAGTACACTCTATGATGTTCTCACAGCAACCAAATTGCCTAATGATGCATTTGCCAGAACGTATCCCCATTGTTAGGTGATGCATGAATGTAGTTGCAACAAGAACAGAAAAGAGGGGTAGCAAAGGAGGAGAGGGGAGAAGAGAGAGTAGGAGAGGAGAGGAACAGAGATATGCTTTTTGCTGGGGGAGTAATACACATGTTAATAGATTGCTTGATGAATAGGGTATGGTGAAGGAAACTAATATAGTTTGAGGATAAGATAAAAGAATCCAGATAAGATGAGGCCAAAAATCAAGGGGAGAATAACTTCTGAAGAGAAATAGTTGAGTGATTTTGAATCAATGGACACATTCATACCAAATGACTGATTGTGATAGTCCTGATAAATTGGAAAAATCTTTATCTTTTAATAATACCTGGTTTTTAGTGAGGCACACTTTTCTAGAATAAGGAATCATAAATATATAACATATTTTTTTAGTGAGTCACACTGGATTTGCCTTAGAGCAGCATGACTTTTGTTTATTGCTCAATTCTATTTCTCATGATTATGGATCTTCAGTATGAAATAGGTACAGCCTTAATGCTCATAGAACAGCAGTTTGCTATTGTTTCATAATAGCTTCTGTAGCATCACTGGTCGTTATGCCAGCAGTCTGCAACTGTGATTACACAGTTCATCACAGCTGCTTGAGTCATTGAGTAGGAGTCTTAGTTTCAATGACAGAGTTTTTAAGCTGGTCCCAGAGAGCATCAGAGCCCATTTCCTGCTGCTCAATACAAGTTTTTTTCTGTCCCAGAAGATGAATTTTCTGTTACTTATGCTAATGTTTTATAGTGAACATATCATGTATTTTGTTGTTAATTTGGGGACATGAAGGTACCCATCATTTCACAGATGAACATCTGAATCACACTTGATGAGTTTGAATCACACGAGTCCTCCCCCCAGATAATATGTTATAATTAGTCTAATGCTTTTATACAATTAAAAATAAAAATAATGTTAAAAATTAAGAGTCATAATGAGACTTTATATGGCACAGGCAGGGCTGATAATATAGCTTTAAGTTTTTTTGAATGTAGTAAATCATTCAAAGTACAAAACTTATAAAGAAGCAAGAGGGAGAACAAAGCACTCATGGTCCTATCACCTGAAGGTAAATGTAGTTAGCATTTAGGCATATTTGCTCTTTAACCTTTTGTTTTCAATTATTTATATACGTAAGATCATCCTGTATTTACTATTTTTTAAAAAATTTAATGTTATACATAATTTCCCTGTATTAAAAAACTGTCCTTAAACATTATAACATCTTCTTAAATGACTATGTAATATTTAATTGCTTTGTATACATTTTCAATTGTTTATTGAAGGTGTATTATAGGTTATCGACATTATTCTTGTTCCATTATCAAGTTATTATTATTGCATACTTATTTTCTTCTTTGTTAATTGTTTATATTCTCTGCTGTTTATTTTTGTGGTGAGTGTTTTTGTTACTGTAATATCCCTCTATCTTGTTGGCATTATATTTCCCTTTTCCAGCTAATAATAATTCATTTTTTCTCCTTTTTTGATAGAGTTTAACGAAAGTTAATTTTATTTACATGGTTCTAAAATATGATTTTGGCTTTATGTTATGATTTTACTGATTAAGTATTAAAAGTTATTTTCCTTATTCTTTAACCTCTAGTTTCCATCTTATGGTGCTTTTTGAGAGTTGCTTCTTTAAAAAAAATAATTCAGGAATTCAGTAACTAGTTTTTTTATTTTTTAACAGTAAAATTAATATTATACCTGTAAACCCAGGACTTTGGGAGGCCGAGGTGGGCAGATCACTCGAGGTCTGGAGTTTGGGACCAGACTGGCTAACATGGTGAAACTGCGTCTCTACTAAAAATACAAAAATTAGCCGGGTGTGGTGGTATGCACCTGTAGTCCCAGCTACTCGGCAGGCTGAGGCAGGAGAATCACTTGAACTCAGAAGGTGGAGGTTGCAGTGAGCCGAGATAGCACCACTGCACTCCAGCCTGGGCAACGAGAGGGAAACTCTGCCTCAAAGAAAAAAAAGGATATTAAATATACAAACAATTTTATAATAATGTTTCAAGGACTCACCATCTGTATTTAACTAAACTAGGTATTCTGTCTTGTTTGCTGCAGATATGTTAATTATGCTTAAAAATCAAAATAGCTAAATGCCACCAACATTATTTTATTCTCCAATGTTCCCAAAATAAGTCAGTACTAGCGTTCATATATTATTTCCATTTAATATAGTTTCATTTAAATCAATTTCTCATCCTTGAAATTATTGACATTGTAGGTCAGATAATTCTTTGTTGTGAAAGAGGCATTCCTGTTCACTGTAGGATGTTTAGCAACATTCCTAGCCACTACTCACTGAAAAGATCCTTAAAAACATGCTCACTCTTACCTTCCTGGTAACCATGGCAGTGGAGCATCTTCACTCCCAGGTGTGACAACCAAAAATGTCCCCAGACATTGAAAGGACAAAATCACCCCTGGTTGAGAACTGCCTTTTTAAACTAATGTAGTAATACATTATAAGAAAAGTTTATTAATTTCTGTTGGATGAACAATTAGGCTGTCTACAGCCATCAATATTGCAAATGCTGCAAAGGACAATGTAGTACTTGTCTTCTACGCACTTATGCTACAATATTCCTGGGGTACATACCTAGTAGTGGATTTGCTGCATTATAAAGAATGTGCATCTTCCAATTTAAAAGATACATCAATAACTTGAAAACAGTTAAACAAACTTAAACAAGCACCAGCAATGTAAATATTTCTTGTTGTTCCACATCTTTGCCAATATTTTTTTATCAGTGTTTTAACATTTTTATCAGTCGCTTATGTACAAATAGTAACTCATGATCATTTTAATTTCCATTGCTATAGTTATCAGTAAGGTTGAGCCTCTTTTCAGCATTTTATTAATCACTTTTGATTCCTGTTCTGTGAATTGCCTACTCATATACTGTTTCCATTTTCAAATTAAGTTTTAATTTTTTATAACTTTTTCAAATTTAGTTTTACTTGTATGTATTTATTATGTACACCAAGATGTTTTAAACTATACATATAGTGGAATGATTAAATCGAGCTTTTTTGTTTTCAAAATTCACTGTAGAAGTTAATTTAGAAACAAGCTTTATATTTTCTCAGTCTTTGCCTTAGTTTATTGTGACTTCTGTTCAACAATTAAAAATAATATAGTCAAAATTTCCAGCTTTCACCTTTGTGATTGTACTTTGTATGTTTATTTTTTAAAATTCTAAACCACGCAAATACCTTTGTTTAAATGTTGAAACTTGGCTGTTTTTATATTTTGGCTTTTAATTCAACTGAATTCATTTATTTTAACAGATTATTTAAGTATAATTGACAACCTAAAATAAACTGCTAAAATTTAAGGTATATAATTTATAATTTTTGATATATGTATAGACCTGTGACACCATCACTGCATTTAAGAAAATGAGGCCGGGCACGGTGGCTCACGCCTGCAATCCCAACACTTTGGGAAGCCGAGGTGGGCAGATCGCGAGGTTAGGTGTTTGAGACCAGCCTGGCCAACATGGCAAAACCGCATCTCTACTAAAAATACAAAAATTAGCTGGGTGTGGTGGCGGGCACCTGTAATCTCAGCTACTTGGCAGGCTGAGGGAGGAGAATCACTTGAACCGGGGAGGTAGAGGTTGCAGTGAGCCAAGATCCTGCCATTTTACTCCAACCTGGGTAACAAGAGCAGGAGTCCACCCCTCTCTCTCTCTCTCTCTCTCTCTCTCTCTCTCTCTCTCTCTCTCTCTCTCTCTCTCACACACACACACACACACACACACACACACACACACACGGAACAAATCTTTCATTCTCAAATATTTCCTTGATACTCACCCCCTTCCATCTCCAGGCAGCCACTAATCTGCTGTCTGTCACTAAAAATTCATTTGTATTTTCTGGAATTTTATATAAAATGAAACCATATAGTATCTATTATTCTTTGGCTCTTTTCATGAAGCATATTTATTTTGAGATGCATCAATATTGTTGCATATATCATGAAGTCATTTATAGGGGTAAAAAGATAGAGGAAAATTGTGGAAAAAACATACCGATGGTAGGGAATATGAACTATATTTCCAAGTTTTTTATTTACCTATCACATTAGATAGATGTGTGGCCTCTTTGGACCTTATCTGAAAATTAGGGGTATAAAATGTTTTCTTTATCTCTTTTACTCCCTGAAAAAAATTTATTTTTTAAAGCAGGTTCTTATTACACAGGCTTAGCAAATGTAAACTGTAGTATCCATTTTATCTAAATTAATTCATGTTACAATTAAAGGATGCAAATTGCTGAGGCTTCACTTTCTGATAATTAAGAATTACAAGATATTTATATAGTTCACAATTCTACTGTGAAGGATAATAAAAATAATCAAATTTTTTGAAATAATACATTGACAAAATTTAAAGGCAATGGAAAGTTTCCCATTAATATTGATTGCTGCACAAGCTTAAATATTAATAGTTTAATAGTTAATTTTTTAAAACATTATCTAAACTATGATGTATCATGAGATTCAACTTTGGGAAATATTAGCACCAAGTATCTGAAAACTAAGCAGGGGCCAAAATGTTGATAATATTGCAAACGAGAGGTGAAAGTTCTTTCCTGTGCTTTTGTTTGCAAGTAGGTCATGTGTTATATTTGCAAAGCAAGTGTCCACTGGAACATAGTCAAAAATAGTTTAGAACCCTGAACCTGAACACACACACACACACACACACACACACACACACACACACATATATCTCTAAAGATATAGATATATTCCATGAAGAAGACAGTGAATCTTTTTGTGCTGTTATATTGTAAATGGACTATTGTACTTCAGTACTTCATATTAAATCACAAAATCATAGCTATGTTTAGAATAATAACTTACATTTTTTGTTTTTATATTTCAAAACTTAAATTTTGCCTTGTGAGTTATTTTTGTAAATATACAGAGATGATAGATTATAATTAATGTAGAGAGCTGTGAATGAAAGTTATGAGAATCAAATTGCTTGCAGTTATTGTTAGTAGCCCAAGAATATACTATTATGGTATGGTTATGCAACTTCTCTTTTGTTTGCCCTTTTTCATCTCCCAAAATAGCCTCAAGGAAGCATGATGACAGAGGTGTTCTTCTTTGAGGCATAAAGAAGGAAGAAGTAAACATAAAGGGACACATTTCAAATATAGTGAGCCAACTCTAAAGAACATTTCTCTAAATACCTGCTTACAATTAACTATCTGCTTTTATCTCATTGGCTACTACTATTTCTAAAGAAAGCTGGGAAATACAGGTTTAAATGCAGGCGTGTAATGTTTTTAAAAAGAGTTATTAATTTTTTTTTTCTTTCCAACCTGTATTTTACATTCAAGGGATACATGTGTAGGTGGGTTGCATGGATAAATTGTGTGTCATGGGGTTTGGTGTACAAATAATATCACCCAGGTAATCATCATCATATCTGAGAGACAGTTTTTCAATCCTCACCCTCCTCCCACCCTACATCCTCAAGTACACCCAAGTGTCTCTTGTTCGCTTCTTTGTGGCCATGTGCGCTCAATAGTTAGCTCACATTTATAAGTGAGAACATGCGGTGTTTGGGTGTTTGGTTTTCTGTTAATTCGCTTAGGATAACGTCCTCCGGCTCCACTCATGTTGCTGCAAAGGACATGATCTCATTTTTCTTTATGAATACATAGTATTCCATGGTATATCTGTGCCACATTTTCTTTATCCAGTTCACCCATTGATAAGTATCTAAGTTGATTCCATGTCATTGTTATTGTAAACAGTGCTGCAATGAACATATGTGTGCATGTGTCTCTATGATAGAATGAATTATATTCCTTTGGGCATATACACAGTAATAGGATTACTGGGTCAAATCGAAGTTCTATTACAAGTTCTTTGATAAATCTTCAGAGTGCTTTCCACAGTGTCTAAACTAATTTACATTCCCACCAGCAGTGTGTAAGAGTTTCATTTTCTCTGCAACCTTGCCAGCATCTGTTATTTTATTTTATTTTTCTTTTGAGACAGAGTCTCGCGCTGTCACCCAGGCTGCAGTGCAGTGGCCGGATCTCAGCTCACTGCAAGCTCCGCCTCCCAGGTTTACACCATTCTCGTGCCTCAGCCTCCCGAGTAGCTGGGACTACAGGCGCCCGCCACCTCGCCCGGCTAGTTTTTTGTATTTTTTTAGTAGGGACGGGGTTTCACTGTGTTAGCCAGGATGGTCTCGATCTCCTGACCTCGTGCTCCGCCCGTCTCGGCCTCCCAAAGTGCTGGGATTACAGGCTTCAGCCACCGCGCCCGGCCATCTGTTATTTTTTGACTTTTAATAATAGCCATTCTGAGTGGTGTGAGATGGTATTTCATTATGGTTTTGATTTGCATTTCCCTAATGATTAGTGATATTGAGCATTTTTTCATATGCTTATTGGCCACATGTATGTCTTCCTTTGAGAAGCGTTCGTTCATATCCTTTGTCCGTTTTAAAAGTGGGGTGCGTTGTTTGTTACTTGTGGATTTATTTACACTCATTATATATTCTGGATATTAGATCCTTCTTGAGTGTATGAATAGTTTGCAAATATTTTCTCCCATTCTGTAGATTGTCGTTTACTCTACTGATAGTTTCTTTTTGCTGTGCAGGAGCTCTAGTTTAATTAGGTCCCACTTGTCTATATTTGTTTTGTTGTAATTGCTTTTAGAGTCTTTGACATGAAATTTTTGTCAGACCCGATGTCCAGAATGGTATTTCCCAGGTTTTCTTCTAGGGTTTTTATAATTTTAGGTTTCACATTTAAGACTTTGATCCATCTTGATTTGATTTTTGTATATTGTATAAGATAGGGGTCCAGTTTTATTCTTCTGCATATGGCTAGTCAGTTATCCCAGCACCATTTATTGAATAGGGAGTCCTTTCCCCAATGCTTGTTATTGTCCACTTTGTCAAAGATCAGATAGTGGTAGGTGTGTGGCTTGCTTTGTTTCTGGGTTATCTAATCTCTTCCATTGGTCTGTGTGTTTGTTTTTATACCAAGTACCATGCTGTTTTGGTTACTGTAGCCTTGCAGTATAGTTCCTTTTGCTTAGGGTTGCTTTAGCTATTCAGGCTCTTTTTTGGTTCTCACTGAATTTTAGAGTATTTTTTTTTCTAATTCTGTGGAAAATGTCATTGGTAGTTTGTTAGGTATAGCATTCAACCTGTAAATATCTATAAATTGCTTTCTGCAGTATGGTCATTCTAACAATATTGATTCTTGCTATCTATGAGCATAGAATATTTTTTCATTTGTTTGTGTCATGTCTGATTTTGTAAGCAGTGTTTTGTAATTCTCATTGTAGAGATCATTCACCTCCTTGGTTAGCTCTGTTCCTAGGTATTTTATTCCTTTTGTGGCCATTGTGAATGGGATTATATTCTTGATTTGGCTGTCAGCTTAGAGGTTATTGATGTTATTGGTGTATGGAAATTCTACTGATTTTTGAACATTGATTTTGTGTCTTGAAACTTTGCTGAAATTGTTTAACAGAACTAAGAACCTTTGGGCAGAGACTATGAGGGCTTTTAGGTACAGAATCGTATCTTTTGTGAAGAGGGATAGTTTGACTCCCTTTCATCCTATTTGTATGCATTTTATTTTTTCTCTTGACTTCTTGTTCTGCTAAAACTTCGAGTACTATGTTGAATAGCAATGGTGAGAGTGAGCATCCTTATCCTGTTCTAGTTCTCAAGGGGAATCTTCCAACTTTTGCTCATTCAGTATGATGTTGGCTGTGAGTCTTTCTTAGATACCTCTCATTATTTCGAGATATGTTCCTTTGATGCCTACTTTGTTGAGAATTTTTAACATGAAGGGATGTTGAATTTTATTGAAAGCCTTTTCTGCATCTACTGAGATAATAATGTGTTTTTTTCTTTAGTTTCATATATGTGATGAATGACATTTATTGATTTGTTTATGTTGGATCAAACTTGCATCCTAGGGACAAAGCCTACTTTATCATGGTGGGCTAGCTATTTTATGTGATGCTGGACTCAGATTGCTAGTATTTTATTGAGGATTTTTGCATTTATGTTCATCAGGGATATTGCCCTGAAGTTTTCTTTTCATGTTGTGTTTCTGCCAGATTTTGGTATCAGAATGATGCTGGCCTCATAGAATGAGTTAGGTAGGAATCCCTCCTCCTCAATTTTTTACAATACTTTTGGTAGGATTGGTACAAGCTCTCCTTTTTATATTTGGTAACATTTGGCTGTGAATCTATATAGTCTAGAGCATTTTTTTGTTTGGTAGATTTCTTATTACTGATTCAATTTTGGATTTTGTTATTGATCTGTTCAGGGTTTCTATTTTTTCCTTGTTCAATTGGGAGGTTGTATGTTTCTAAATGTTTATCCATTTCTTTTAGGTTTTCTGTTTTGTGTGCATAGAATTATTTGTAGTAGTCTCTGAGTGTTTTATTGTATTTGTATGTGGTCAGTGGTAATATTACCTTTTCATTTCTAATTGTGTTTATTTGGATCTTCTCCATTTTTTTCTTTGTCTAGCTAGCAGTCTATCTATCTATCTTATTTATTCTTTCCAAAAACCAACTTTTAGTTCCGTTGATCTTTTGTATGATTTTTCTCATCTTTATTCCATTCAGTTCACCTCTGATTTTGGTTATTATTTTTTCTTCTGCTAGCTTTGGGATTAGATTGCTCCTGTTTTTCTAGTTCTGCTAGGTGTAATGTTAGGTTATTCATTGGAGACCTTTCTAACTTTTTAATGTAAGCATTTAGTGCTGTAAACTTTCTTCTTTACCATGCTTTAGCTGTGTCCCAAATATTCTGGTATGTTGTGCCTTTATTTTCATTAGTTTTAAAGATTTTTTAAATCTTTGCCTTAATTTTATTCTTTACCCAAAGTCATTCAGGAGCAGGTTGTTAATTTCCATATTTTTATGGTTTTGAGAGCTCTTCTTGGTATTAATTTTCATTTGTATCATGCTGTGGTCCAAGAGTGTGATTGGTATGATTTTTATCTTTTTGGATTTGTTGAGAATTGCTTTATGGCCAAGTGTGTGGTCAATTTTAAAGTATGTACCATGTGCAGATGAGAAGAATGTATTTTCTGTTCTTGTTGAGGGTAGTGTTCTGTAGATGTTTGTTAGGTCCATTTGGTCAAGCATTAAGTTTAGATTCCAAATATCTTTGTTAGTATTCTGCCTTGATGATCTGTCCAAAACTGTCAGTGGGATGTTCAGGGCTCCTACTATCATTGTGTGGTTATCTAAGTCTCTTCATAGATTTCTAAGAAGTTGCTTTATTAATCTGGGTGTGCCTGTGTTCAGTGAATACATATTTAGGATAGGTATTCTTGTTGAATTGATCCCTTTATCAATATTTAATGTCCTCTTTTGTCCTTTTTGATCATTGTTGGTTTAATGTCTGTTTTGTCTGAAATAAGAATAGCAATCCCTGCCTTTGTCTGTTTCCCATTTGCTTGATCTTTCTCCATCCCTTTATTTCGAGCCTGTGGATATCTTTCCATGTGAAATGGGTCTCTTGAAGACAGCACAGAGTTGAGCCTTGGTTCTTTATCCAATTTGTCACTGTGCCTTTTAAGCGGGGTGGTTAGCCCATTTACATTCAATGTGTTTTGTTTCCATGTATAACACTTCCTTAAGGACATCTTGTAAGGAAGGTCTGATGATAACACATTTACTTTGTGGTTGCTTGTCTAAAAAGATTTTATTTCTCCTTTGCTTATGCAGCTTAGTTTGGCCAGATGCGAAATTTTTGTTTGAAATTTCTTTTCTTTAACATAGGCCCCAAATCTCTCCTGGCTTGTAGGGTTTTTGCTGAAAGGTCCACTGTTGTTAGGTCTGTGGGGTTCCCTTTGTAGGTGACCTGCCCATTTTCTGTAGCTGCTTTTCATATTTTTTCTTTCACACTGACCTTGAATAATCTGAAGACTATGTGTGTTGGGGATGTTTGTCTTATACCATATATTGCAGAGGTTCTCTGAATTTCCTGAATTTGCATGTTGACCTCTCCAGCAAGATTGGGAAAATTTTTATGGAAAATAGCCTCAATTTTTTTTTTCTAATTGTTTGATCTCCTTGTCTCTTGGGAACACCAATGAATCATAGATTTTGTCTCTAAACAATCCCATATTTCTCAAAGGTGATAATTTTTGCATTTTTTTCTTTATATTTGTCTGACTGAGTTAATTGGAATAACTGTTCTTTGAGCTTTGAGGTTCTTTCCTCAGCTTGGTCTATTGTACTGTTAATACTTCCGATTGTGTTATGAAATTCTTGTAGCAAGTTTTTCAGCTCTATCAGCTTAGTTTGTTTCTTTCTTAAAGTGGCTATTTTGTTTTTCTTCTTTTGAATCATTTTACTGAATTCCTTAGATTCCTTCTAAATGGTTTCAACTTTTTCCTGAAACTTGATAATCTTTGTTGTCATTCAGATTCTGAATTCTGTGAGGGTCATTTCACCTATTTCAGTCTGGTTAAGAACCATTGCTGGGGTGATAGTGCTGCCGTTTGGAGGTAAGGAGAGACTCTGGCTTTAAAATTTGCTAAGGACCAGGCACGGTTGGTCACACCTGTAATCCCAGCACTTTGGGAGGCCAAGGCAGATGGATCACGAGGTCAGGAGATCGAGACCATTCTGTCTAACACAGTGAAACCCCGTCTCTACCCAAAATTCAAAAAATTAGCCGGGCGTGGTGGTGGGCACCTGTAAGTCCCAACTACTCGGGAGGCTGAGGCAGGAGAATGGCGTGAACCTGGGAGGCGGAGCTTGCAGTGAGCCGAGATCGCCCCACTGCACTCCAGCCTGGGTGACAGAGTGAAACTCCGTTTCAAAAAAATAAAAATAAAAATTTGCTAGAGATCTTGTGCTGGTTCTTTCTAATCTGTGTGAGCTGATGTTCCTTTAACTGTGGTGTAATTTGAGTATAGTCAGTTGACTTAGTTTCTGGATGTTTTCAGAGGCTGAGGCTTTGTGCAAGGTCTTTATTTGTGTCTGAATTCTTGTACCTGGTTTTATAGGAGGGTATATTAGCAAAGTAATTTTTGCTGTTGAAGTTTGGGCTGTGATCCAGTTGATGTCACTTAAGCATAATGGTCAGTAGGTAGGATCTTAGCCATGTCACTCTTCTGTATTTCCTCATGATTGCAGCCATGATCCCTCTCAATGCTCTGAGAATGTGTATTCCTCTCCCATGTGAATGCTGGCCACAGATCTTAGCTGAGACTCCCTGGCTGAGAATTACATCCCTGAGAGAGTTCAAGCTTTTTGTTTCCTCCCCAGCTTGGGGGTTGCAGGGGAAGGACCTTGGCAGTAGCAATGGCAGAAGGCCTTTTATTTGTCTCTTGGGGCTCCACCACAGAGAAATGCAGAGCTGCTGCCTATTCTTATTAGAATGATAAGCCCAGAGTGTGACAGCTGTGCTGTGGGCCTAAGCCAGGGGGCCCTGCATGGTGAAGAGCAGGAGTGGTGGAGGGATTACAGGAAATATAATCTGGCCTCTTTGTTAGCAGTGAGGATTCCATATGGGTCCATATGGGTCTGCAGCGATTCTTGCCTCCTTGAAGGAAAGAATTCATCCAAGGGTCATAAGGCAGAGTGAGCGACAGAGGCAAGTTTTAGAGCAGGAGTGAAAGTTTATTAAAAAGTTTTAGATCAAGAACCAAAGGGAGTAAAGTACGCTTGGAAGAGGACCAAGTGGGTGACTTGAAAGAATGAAGCATGATGTTTGGCCTTTGACTTAGGGATTTATACATAGGCATGTTTGCATCTCTTCTCCCCTGATTCTTCCCTTGGGGTGGGCTGTTCACCTGTGCAGCAGCCTGCCAGCACTTAGGAGGGGCCACATGTGCAATGTATTTACTGAAGTTGTGTGTATACTCATTTGAGGAGTTTTTCCCTTACCAGTTGAGTGTTCCTAGAGGAAGGTCATATACCAGTTAAGCTCCTCCATTTTGCCTCTTAGTGCACATGCTTGAGTCCACTCACCCTACTCCTGAGATCTCATTGGAAAGATGCTAATCACCAGCCTCTGGTGTTTTCTATGTATTGAAAGGGCCGTACCTTGGTGACAGCTGCAACCAATTATTATTATAGCGAGACAGTTTAACAAGCACCTGATCATCACCTGATGGCTGCCTGAAATTCCTTGGAGGTGCCCTCCTCTGCCCTTCTCATGTCTGCCTAGCTACCTACTCTAACATCTTCCCTGTAAGGCAGCTGTGGCTTGCTGGATGTGGGAGTAAAGCACCCAGGTTCTTTTTCCCTTTCTCAGCTTGGTTGCAGCAAAGACCCACCATCCTGGGTCTCCATCCCAGAGAGACACAGAGCCATTGCCAGTGGGAATGTTTAACTAGGTATGCGGCAACTGCACTCTGTACCTGAGCTGAGGGCCCTGCCTGGTGAAGAGCAGGAGCGGCAGGGGCTCACAGGGAAGAGAAGCCAGACTCCTCTCTATATGGCAGCTACAGAGTGCTGGAAGTGCCAGCAAAGCAATCAGGGTCTTTGTTTCCCAGACAGAGTGCAGCAAGGGTGGTACCACTACAGTGTCAGTGGTAGAAGGACTTCCAGTTGCCTCTGGGATCTCCACCACAGTGAAATCCAGAGCTGTACTAATGGGAATGTTCAGCCAGAGATGGGGCAGCTGCACTACCCTGAGCCAGGGGCCCTGCCTGGTGAAAAGCAGGGGTTCAGGGGCTCACAGGAAAGACAGACTGGGTGGGTGACGAGAGGTGTTTCAGCAGTGGCAAAAATGACAGGCTGGTCTGTTACCTCTAGGAGCTCTGTGTCAGAGAAATGCAGAGCTGCCACCTGCCAGAGTGCTCAGATGTGGGTAGTGTGACTGTGCTGTGGCCCCAGGTCTGACCAGTGAGGAATAGCAGGGGCAGAGACCCACATGGAAAATAATCCAGCTGCTTTACTGTAAGTCAGCTGCAGCAGAAAAATAAAATATGTTCTAATCCTAGGGAAGGAGCAGGAGACAAATTCAGTTAGCAACTAGTGGCCTCTGGGACAATAAAATAGAAGATCATCAGTGTGGGTAATTAATGAAAGATACGCAGTATGAAATATTGATGTTTAATTGTCCCCAAATTGGAAGTTGATGCAATTGTCATGTGGCAAATTTTTATTTCTTAGCTTACCAAGTGAATGGTCTACCAAAAGAAATAATTATTTACTTATCATGTTTAACTTAACCCAACCTGTAGTATGACTAGAAAAATACTGTTAGTAAAATAATTTAGGTTATATTCTCTCAAACTTTCTTTTTGAAATTAAATCTGACTAATTAAGAGGTGGATTACTAATCATTGCTGTCTTCTGTACCTTTTCTTTAAAATTTCTGTTTGAGATCCAAGACTCATGTGACTTTTAGTTGATCCAGTTTCTCATTTTACCTTCCTTATGGCCAAGACATCAGTAAGTGACAACCAGGAGAAAGAAAACTCATGGTAACAAAACCTAGCAGCATATTTGAAAGAGGAATACCAAAAGTATGCTGTGTAATTTATGATTTTATAAATGAACATGAATTAATAATATATAATTTCACAATTTTAAAAGCCCCCAAATTGGGGCTTATCCTTCAGTATTTTTTGTTTCATCCAGTGATATAGTTTGGATGCAGTCCCTTCCCAAATTTCATGTTGAATTGTAATCCCCAATGTTGGAAATAGGATTGGTGGGAAGTGATTGGATCATGGGGGTGGTTTTCTCAGGAATGGTTTAGTACCATCCCTTGGTACTATCCTTGCAATAGTGAGTGAGTTCTCGTAAGATCTGGTCATTTGAAAGTGTGTAGCACCTCCTCCTATCTCTCTTGCTCCTGCTCTGGCCATGTGATATGCCTAATCCCCCTTTGCCTTCTGGCATGATTGTAAGCTTCCATGGGCCTCCCGTGAAGCCAAGCGGATGCTGTCATGCTTCCCATACAGACTGCAGAACTGTGAGTCAAGTAAACCTCTTTTCTTTATAAATTACCTAGTCTGAGGAATTTCTTTATAGCAATGTGAGAATGGATTAATGCACCAAGGAAAAAAATTAAGGGTGAGCAAGTAGTGTTAGACAGCAAATTTTTATTGAATGGTTATTTCTTGCTGGGCAGGGCTAACTCCTTAGACAGTGTGCCCAGAGCTGGCAATGTATGGGCTTTTGGCAACTGTATTTATACTCATGTAAATCCACTTTCACTTACAGGCAAATTAAGGGGTGGGTCAATGCAAATTGAGGGGTAGGTTATTTAGAATTTTTTAGGAAAGGGGTAGTAACTTCTGGGTCATTGCCATTGCATGTGTAAACTGTCATGGCACTGATAGTAGTGTCTTATGTTAACGAGTAATGAGGGCAGCCAGGGATTGCTTTCATCCCCATTTGCTGGTTTCTGCCAGTTTTTTCACTTTATCCTGTCTGGACCAGATCCTGTTTTGATCAGCATATTTGTGACAAGAAAACAAGTCCTGATGGTCTCCTACCTCATTCCTCCCTTGGAGATTAGATACTCCTCCTTAATCATAAAGGAGCTGCAATATGGTAGAAACCCATCTTATAAATACAGTTGCTAAAAGACTACAATTGCTGCTGTCTCTGCTGTCGTACTGCTGTGTTGGTCACTGCCTCTCACTTGCTGTCTTCATCCTTTTATTGTTGCCAGATGATGCAACACAGGTGAGCCCCAAACTGGGGCTTCAAAGAGGATTCTTGGCTTCATCCAGGAAAGAATTCAGGGGCAAGCTGGTGGTGGTAGACAGCAACATTTTATTGAATGGTACTGCTCTTTCTAAAGCAAGGCTAAATCATAGGCAGTGGGCCCAGAGTTAGCGATATGTAGCCTTTTGGCAACTGTATTTATACTTATGTAAACCCATTTTCAATTGCATGCAAATTAAAAGGTGGGTCAATGGCTATTGAGGTATCGAGGGGTAGATTACTTAGAACTTTTTGTTTTTTCTTTTTTGAGATGATGTCTCACTCTGCCACCAGGCTGGAGTGCTGTGGCACAATCTCGGCTCACTGCAACCTCTGCCTCCCGGGTTCAAGTGATTCTCCTGCCTCAACCTCCCAAGTAGCTGAGACTACAGGCGTGCATCACCATGCCCAGCTAATTTTTGTATTGTTAGTAGAGATGGGGTTTCACCATATTGGCCAGGATGGTCTCGATCTCTTGACATCCTGATCTGCCCACCTCAGCCTCCCGAAATCTATTTAGAACTTTTAAGGAAAGGGACAGTAACGTCCAGGTTGTTACCATGGTAAAGGGTCTGGATTGTTGCATGGTGTTTATAAGCTATCATGGAACTGGTGGTATTGTCTTATGTGGCTAATAATGAGGGCAGCTAGGGATGACCCTCATTATTATCTTGTGGTTCCTGCCAGTTTCTTCACTTTATCCTGTCTGGACAAGATCCTGTTTTGGTCAGCAGGGTTGTGACCAGAAAACAAATTCCCTTTGTTTCCTACCTCAGTATGAGTCTATTCATTACAAAACACACACACACACACACACACACACACACACACACGTGTCTAATCTGCGATATTAGAAGTAGGATAGTGGATACATTTCAGGAGGTTGAAGAAGTAGTGACTGGAGGAGCTATGACCAGGGCTTTTCAGATGTTAGAAATGTTCTATTTCTTCATCTAATGTGAGTGTATTTCATTTGTATTTCATTTGAGATAATTCATTGAGCTGTACCTTTATGATTTTGCACCATTTTGTATGTGTGTAATTCTTTAATGAAAATAAAATAACAAAGTGTGGTTTTATTTTTAATACACTTTATTGTGTATATTTAAGGTATAAAACATGATGTTACGGGATAGATATAGACAGTACAATGATTACTATAGTGAAGCAAATTAACATATTCATTATCTCACATAGTTATCAACTTTATTTTTGTTTTGTGGCAACAGCAGCTAAAATCTTAGAATAAATCTCATACACAGTATAATTTTAATACCTATAGTCTTCATGTTGTACATTAGATCTCTAGATTTGTTCATCATACATATTTGCTACTTTATGTAAGTATTTTAATGATATTTTAATATAAAAGAATTTGAACTTAGAGTTTTATATTTGGCCATATTTTACTCAAATGTTTGTAAATAATAAAAATATTTATAGGCATACAAAAATCCATATTGAAAAAACTCTTTTGAAAAAGTTTTGATGCTTCAAGAGAAAGAAACCTGGAGATACTGTAAGAAATTATGAGTAATAAAATATATGAAGCTTTGCAACTAAAAAGAAATGAGAGTGAGGAAAGTACTTATCTTGTTAGGGAGAAAATATTAATAATTTTAATAAATTGATGTGACTTAGTATATATGATTATACATTTATGTTACAGACAGCCAGCATAAAGGAAATTAGTATATATAAGTGATACAGGATAGGCAAGCTCCAGAATTGGGGATTAGCTTGGGAGGGTTCGTGACTTCACTTAAGAAAGAATTTGAGGGCAGGCCACTGGTGTTAAACAGCAATTTTGAATGAAGCGGCACTGTATAGCAGCAGCAGATGCGTAACTCTTTGTGGAGCAGGGCTACCCCATACACAGTGTGCCCAGAATAGCAGCTCAGAGGTGGTTTTGAACTCAATATTTATACCCACTTCTAATCATATGCAAATTAAGAGGTGGTTTATGCAGAAAATTTTAGGAAAAGGGTATCGACTTACAGGTTGTCAAGGTCATTGCCATGGAAAGGGACAATAACTGCTCAGTGTTGCCATGGCAATGGAAACTGACATGACATACCGGTGGGCATGTTTTACAGAAATCTGCTTCCACCTGGACCTGTTTTAGCTAGTCCTCATTTTGGTCTGGTGTCTGAACCCCACCTCCTATTTCCAAAGTGTTAAACAGAAAACAACTGAAATGTATTCAGTAGAAATCAGGAAAGGAGAAAAAATGAATAAAAAGTACATAAAACATAAAATTATATAAAAGTACAAATATCACACTATTAATATATATGTAAAAAGGTCAAATTTATCAAAAGATTCATCCTCTGAATGGATAAAATGCAAGTGTGACAATATATTTTCTACATTACACATAGAAAGTTTGAAAATAAGGCAATCTTAGCCAGGCGCGGTGGCTCACGCCTGTAATCCCAGCACTTTGGGAGGCTGAGGCAGGCGGATCATGAGGTCGGGAGATCAAGACCATCCTGGCTAACACAATGAAACCCCGTCTCTACTAAAAATACAAAAAAGTGAGCCGGGCGTGGTGGTGGACGCCTGTAGTCCCAGCTACTCGGGAGGCTGAGGCAGGAGAATGGTGTGAACCCGGGAGGCGGAGGTTGCAGTGAGCTGAGATTGTGCCACTGCACTCCAGCCTGGGTGACAGAGCGAGACTCCGTCTCAGAAAAAAAAAAAAAAAAAAAGAAAATAAGGCAATCTTAATGCTTTGAAATATAGGTAGCACAGGCATAATTAGTAAAGAATGCACAGACAGAAGCAGATAAATAAGCTGATTCATAAAAAAAGTAGACACATTTAGCAGAGATGGATAGATTATATGTTGTATATAAAAACTGAAATCAAGACCATAATGTTTGTAGACTTCAGAGGAACATTTTCATGGAAGGTAAGGGTGGGCTAGATTTCTCAGCAGTTCTAATAAAAAGCACTATTTATGAAAGGAAATAAATGGATAAATTTGAGCTTCATCAAAATTAATATACATATTGTTTTTCAAAGAACAACATTCATGAAATAAAAAGGCAAGACACAGAATGGAAAAAATATTTGCAAAAACTGTATTTTGCCAAAAAGGATTGTATCTAGAATATGTAAAGAAGTCCTACAAGTCAATTAAAACCCTCAAAATGAGTGAAAGATTTGAATAAGCCTACACACACACACACACACACACACACACACACACACACACACAAATACACACATCATCAATAGCACTTGAAAAGGCAGTCAGCATCAGGAAACTGCAAATTAAAACCACATCCATCACAATCTCCTTTTCAGCAACCTCTGTGGCTGCCTCAGTCCACTCCAGTTAGGATTTCATCCCCACCACCCATTGAAAATGCTTTTGTCAGGATAATCAAGTTTCCAAATATAGTGCTTATTTCTTTGAGCTCATGCTTCTTTGAACAGAATTCCATGAAGTTGTTTACTCCTTCCAACTGGAAACATTTTCTTCTCTTAGCTTTTCTTTTTATAACAGCAGTTCAGACTTCCTCACTGAAGTGAGAAATAATGTAGCCCAACTGCTCACTTGATACATCCAGTTAGATATTTCCTAGGCAGCCACAATGAAATGCCCCAAGAAGAAAGCGTGATTCTTTTCTCCATCCAACTTTCTTATTTCTGTTGATAAGCCAGTTCTCTACCAAGTTGCTCAAGCAGAAAGTCAAGAGTAATCCTTGATTCTTTTTTAATCATCACCCATACCCAATTCATCAGCAAATCCTATAGATTTAGCCTTCAAAAAAAAAGTATATATATATATCGAGTTTGATTGGTTCTCAGTTTTTGCTTAGTTCTAGCCACAGTTCTTTTTGCCTGGGCTATTAATATATCTTCCCAACTGTCTCTTTGCTGTCCCTTTTGCTCCTCTGTGAGAAAACATTTTAAATGGTCCATTTTCAAGGCATGATAAATCTAAGTACTGGCAGCCAGCCTGCCGACGTGACTAACTGCATGGCTCATGCACCTAGAAGGTCACGATAAGTGAACAGAATGTAGAGGAGGGGTCTGCCCATAAAAGGGAAGAAAGTTTCATTACTGGGAAATTGAAACTTAAGTGGGGAAAGGGGTCAGGGTATAACTTATAAGGGGGATAATGAAACTTAGATGACATTTGGGGAGACTGTAACCCCACAGTATTTGACCAGTGAGGAACTGGGGGAGGGACTTGCATGTTAGGAGATAAATTACCTGCTGTAACTGCCCCAGGTGTGCCTGCCTACCAGACACCTGGTCTTGCAAGACCACCATTAAAAGTCTCACTTCCACGGTTCTTCATGTCTCAGAGTCCACTCCTTGGGTTTAGATGGGTGAATGTGTTTCTCACAAACTTGGGGGACCACCTGGGATCTCTGTGCCTGTGTGAAGTGGGACTCCAGCAGAGAGGGGAGACATGTTTCACCTGATTTAGGTGGCCCACTCTGTTCAGGCATCTGGATCTCTGCAGAGGCCATAGACAAACCTGAGACTGTTATTCAGGAGGCAGCAGAGGTGACACAGGGAGAAATGCAGGCACTGCAGCAACCAGGCAAACTCATGCAAGAGACAAGTTAGGAAAATTGGACTATACGTACTGCCTTGGTGAGTTGGACATTTTTGGAGTTTGTGTGTGTGTGACTGAGATGTATCCTAGATATGAAGCAACTGTGGAGTCCCAATCTGTGATACCATTCTCCCATGAGGAAAACTGCCAGAGATGGATGAAGTGATTCTCGGGGTATGCAAGAAACCTCTAGTCGGGGTGGGGTTGGGAGTTGAGTACACCAGAAAATGCTCAGACACAGAGACTGACCAAAGATTGGAAACAGAAATTCTAGCCTAGGGGACAAAGAGGGAGGCTTTAAAACTTTGACATTCCCTGAATAGTCCTTTGGAGAGAATCCTGCAGGATTGGAGGGACAACCCATGAACCAGGGACAAGGAAAAGCAAAAAATCATAAAGTATTGCTGTTTTATCTGGCCCAAAGGCCCTATTCATAAGCCTTCAGTCTTTTGGCCTAGATTTGGCTCAATTGAGAATTGAGTGTGCCAAGCTTTGTCTATATGAATGATAAAACCCCATCCTCACAAGAAGAGATAGGTTATGCTTTCCGCTGGATCAAGGAATTAGCCCCAATGTTTCCCCTCAAAGAAGAAGAAAAATAGCCTAGTAAAAAGCCCTTGCCCAGTAAAAAGCACTGGGACCCCCTATCATACTTGTCTCCTCCATACGTCTCACAAAACAGGGGAAAGGAAGATCAAGGGGCAGCAGGAGGATTACAGGAAGAAAGACCTGGAGACCATGGGGGAGTTGAAACAACTGCTCCTTTACATTCTTATGAAAATTTAAGAAAAGGATTAAAACAGTTTAAGAAGGATATTGAGAACTTCCCTATTCCTTCCATACAGCAGGCATCTAGCATGTTCCCTCTTAGGGAAGTTCCCATGGGACAGGGAGAGATCAGCTTTGTAAATTTTCCTCTTACAAGTAATGAAGTTAGGAATTTCAAGAAGGAAATGAAACTACTCCTAGAAGATCCCTTAGTTTAGCAGACCAGCTGGACCAATTCCTAGGACCCAGCTTTTATACCTGGACTGAAATTATGTCTATCATGAATATCCTGTTCACAGCAGAAGAAAGGGGAATGATTGGGAGAGTGTCCATGACCATTTGGGTGAGGCAACATCTTTCATGCAAGGAGTCTTGCCAGCCAAACGAAAATTTCCAAATGTCAATCCCAAATGAGATAATAATGATCCCAGGGACCAGGCCCAAATGCAGGACCTCAGGGTCCTAATAATTAAAGGGATCAAAGAGTCCACTCCTAGGACACAAAATATCTCAAAGGCATTTGAGATTCAACAAGAAAAAGAGGAAACTCCTTCTGCATTCCTGCAGAGGCTCAGAGATCAGATGAGAAAATACTCTGGATCTAATCCAGAGTACCCAGTAGGGCAAGACCTTATGATGGTTAACTTTGTAACTAAGACCTGGCCTGATATTACAAAAAAATTACAAAAGACTGATGGATGGAATGAAAAACCGATTGAGGAATTACTGAGGGAAACTCAGAAGATCTTTGTAAGGAGAGAGGAAGAGAAGCAGAAACAAAAAGAAAAAAATCATGGTTTCCACTGTGGAAGAGGTAGTCAGAAAAATGTTAGATCAAGATTCCTCTCGAAGGAGACAAGGGAAAAGAGACATAGAGAAAGAAGAGAAATGCAGAGAAAAGCTCCTAAAACTTTGGATGTTACAAACATCCAATGGATGTTACAAGTGTGGAAAGCCAGGGCATTTTAAAACAGAATGTCCTGAATGGAAAAAAAGAAAAGGTGATTCCCCTCATGACCGATGATGAAGACTAGAGGGTGGTCAGGGGTTCCTTCTGAGTAGGTCCCAGCAGGAACCCTTGATAAATTTGCAGGTGGGAGCCAGGGGAGAAGAAGTGACATTTTTGGTTGATACTGAGGTGGCTTGCTCTTCCCTAATTCACCAACGAAGGGGTACAGAACTCTCTAACAAAAAATTGACAGTATCATGAGTAAAAGGGGAGAGATTTCAGGTTCTGATATTCAAGAAAATGTTAATTAGATTGGGACCAGAACAAATTGAGGGGTCCCTCTTATATGTTCCTGAAGCAGGACCTAACCTCCTTGGTCAAGACCTGATTGTGAGATTGGGTGTAGAATTAGGAATAGAGGAAGGAAAAATAAAAGTAATGATGGGCCTCCTAACAGAGGAGGGGGAAAGAAAAGTTAATCCCCTTGTGTGGCTTAGGGAAGGCAACAGGGAGGGTTAACAATCACACCCTTACAGATTGAACTAATACAAGCAGAAGTCATTTGCAGAAAACAATATCCCATATCTCTTGAAGGGAGAAAATGTCTCTAACCAGTAATAGTGGAATCGATTAAAGATGGACTATTAGAACCCTGCATGTCACCATACAATACTCCAATTCTCCCAGTCAAAAGCCTGATAATGCAGGATCTAAGAACTATAAATCAAATTGTTCAGACCCACCACCCTGTGATGCCTGACGCCTAAAATTTCCTTAGGAAGATAGCATGTGAACCTAAGTGCTTCCATGTGGTAGATCTTAAAGTTGCATTCTGGACATGTCCCCTAGACTTCAGAAGTAGGGAGCTCTTTGCCTTTGAATGGGAAAATCCTATAACTGGGAGAAAACAATAGTACTGCTGGACTGTGCTGCCACAAGTTTTCATGGAAGCCCCAAATTTATTTGTTCAAATCTTGGGAAAAGTCCTGGAGGAATCCCAAACTTCCAGGGGAACCCATTTATTGCAATATGTAGACTATCTTTTAATTTATGGGGAGAAGAGAGCCAAGGTATCAGAAACCACCACAAAATTGCTTAATTACCTAGGAGAAAGGGAATTGTGAGTCTCTAAGAACAAAATGCAGTTTGTAGAAAAATAAGTTAAATATTTAGGACACCTGATTAATGAAGGGAAGTGGAGAATAAACGTAGAGAGATTATTGGAAATAGTGGATCTGCCTTTGCCTAAGACAAAGAAAGAACTCTGAAACTTTTTTGGTTTAACCCATTACTGTAGGTTATGGATTGACTCATATGCTCAAAAGACAAAGATTCTGTATCTCAAGTTACTAGAGGAGGAACCTAATCCCTTGTAATGGTCCCCAGAGGAATTTCAGGCAGTGAAGGAGCTAAAGCAGGCCCTCATTACTGCCCCAGTCCTAGCTCTCCCATCTTTAGAGAAAACATTCTATCTGTTTGTAACAGTAGACAAGGGCATGGCCCTTGGGTTGCTCACTCAAACCTTGCGGGGGAAGAGGCAACCTGTTGCTTTTGTCTCCAAGCTTCTTGATTCTGTCTCTTGCAGGTGACCCAAACGTATGAAAGCAGTAGCTGACACAGCCCTGCTGGTAGAGGAGAGTCAAATGCTGACCTTTGGTGGGGCCCTGATAGTAAGCACCCCATACCAGGTCAGGAATATATTAAATTAAAAAGCCAGGAGATGGTTAATGGATTCTCAGATTCTAAAATATGAAGCCATATTAGTAGAAAAAGATGATTTGGTCATAACAACAGACATTTGCCTGAATCCAGTCAGTTTCCTGTAGAAAGGAGAAGAGAACAAAGAGACGTCAGACCATAACTGCTTAAATATCATAGAATACCAAACCAAAGTTAGACCAGACTTTAGGGAAGCTCCACTACATGATGTGCTGTTTGTGGATGGGTCATCCCGACTAATAGATGGCAAGAGACATAATCATTATACTGTCAATGATGAAAATAAATGTTCCTTATGTGAGAAAGGTAGATTACCTAATGGCTGGTTGGCCCAAACCTGTGAATTACATGCTCTTAACCAGGCCCTAAAGCTCCTTGAAGGCCACGAAGGCACTATATATACTGATTCTAAATATGCCTGTGGGGTAGTACACACATTTGGAAAAATCTGGACAGAGTGAGGCCTAATAAATAGCAGGGAAAAAGAATTGGTACATGGGGAACTGGTCAAACAGGTTTTAGAAAGCCTCCTGCTTCCAACAAGAGGTAGCCATAGTTCATGTAAATGATCATCAGAAAGGAAACACTGTAGAAGCTGTAAGTAACAGGCTTGCAGATGAAGCTGGTAAGCAAGCTTCCCTGGAAGAAGATATTAGACTATTTAGCCTGATCCCAGACATCTCTAAGGTAGTATTAAGACCCCAGTTTACTAGAGAGGAGAAGGAAGAATTGGACAGGATAGGGGTCACTCAAACTGAAGATGGGAAATAGGTACTTCCTGTGGGGAGAGAAATGATAAAACCTCTGATGAGAGAACTAATGTCTATATTACACAAAGGGAGCCACTGGGGACCCCAGGCTCTGTGTGATGCAATACTTAGGAATTATGTGTGTATAGGGATTTAGACTTCTCTAAACAAGTATGTGGAAGTTGTATAACTTGTCAAAGCATAAACAAAATGGTGATTAGAAAACAGGCCATGGGAGGAAGACCTCCCAGACAAAGCATTTAAGTAGATTTCACAGAAATGCCCAAAATAGGAAGACTACAGTATTTACTGGTGATCGTAAATCACCTTTCCAGCTGGGTATAAAGTTTTCCCCTTCCAATGGTCGCCACCAGGAATATGGTCAAAATAATATTAGAACAGATTGTACCTAGATTTGGCCTGACAGGAAATATTGATTCAGACAATGGGAGTCACTTTACCTCAAGGGTGTTAAGGGGAATTATGGAAGGTTTACAAATTAGATGGGATTATCGCACCCCCTTGGCCTCCTCCTTCATTTGGAAAGGTAGAAAGAATGAATCAAACTTTCAAAAAGCATATCACCAAACTAATCTTAGAAACTAAAATGCCTTGGACCAAATGTCTCCAAATAACACTCCTTAGCATTAGGACAGCCCCAAGAAAAGACAGGATTGCCCCCCTACAAGTTATTATATGGGCTCCCAAATTTAGGCAGAGCTATGGATCTCCCTACTATGGAAACCAAGGATCAATTCTTAAGAAATTATATACTGGCCATTTCCTCCACCCTATCATCCCTTAGGTTAAAATGACTTCTAACTCAAACTCTGCCTCTTGTTGTTCATGATTACCACTTCCAGCTTGGTGACTTGTTACTGATTAAGACTTGGAAAGAAGATAAGTCTTCTTCCACCCAAGCTGGGATGGTCCCTATCAAGTGCTTCTGACCACTGAGACAGCCATGAGAACAGCTGAACGGGGGTGGACTCACTATACTGGAGTCAAATGACTGGTAATAGAGACCCCAGAAGGGAGAGAGAAAGACCAGTGAAAAGTGCATGGGTCACCTAGGAACCCTTAAAGTTAACTCTGAGAAAAATCTAAAAAGATAATATGGGCTGGCCCAATTCCTGGAAGTTAATATGGCTGGGATGGGCTACTATACAAAGAGCAGAAGGCTAAAATGGAAACTGGCAGAGGACTCCTCCCTACCCAGTCAGATTGGTAATTAATGTAATCAAGATGGTAGCACCCTAGACTATAAGATTTGATGCCTGCCAGGTCTTACCTTGTGGGAATTTGGAAAATCAGAGACAGCTCTTACAGGCATATAAATATTTTTGCCCTGAACCAGACACAGGTTACAGTAGGGCATCACCTTGCCCCAGCTTGGATGATGTATGGTGGACTACCCAATTTCAGGGTTGGACAGTAAACATGGGATGGGTAACTCCTAGCTGGAGACCATTAAATAATAAACTACATCTGTCCAAGGGCTTCCCACCAAATAACTGCCAGAATTTGAATGCAGTCCTATACTCATCACCATTGACAATCCAGCTGTTCTAGACCACGAACCAAAAGTAGTGTCTTGGGTATATGGATTAGGGGTAAACATCACAAGGAAAGACACCCTAGGGTGATCTGTTCTCAAACTAATCAAGAACTCAGCCTCCCATTTGCCTGGGACTACTCCAACCCCAGACCCCAATAAACACTTTAGTTCACCAAATAATGACCCTAAAAGGGTAGAAATAATTGAGGTAAAGGATTTAAGGCAAACCTTAGAAACTGAGACAGCGTACAGGGATGTGAATGCCATTTGACATGGGTCAAATTTTCAGTACAAGCCCTCAACAAGAGTAACTGCTATGCATGTGCTATGGGACAACCTCAAGCACAAGTGGTTCCATTTTCCCTAGGATGGGATACCAATCCTGAAGGAATGCATTGCATGTTGGCTCTATACCAGGACACTGGTGCATGGGGAAATGAGACTTATAAGAGTCTATCATTGCTCTTTCCTGTATTGCAAAGGTCAGATCCCATAGCAATCACCTCATTCTCTATAGGTAAGATGAACCACTCCTCTTGCCTCTCTAGGCAGGGGGCAGAGTTCATTAAGCCCATGGGAGAACTATTGACTTGTACCCACATTCTAAATATCATCGGTGAGTCAGGCAATGGCAATTACTCAGCCTCCATATACCCCGGTCTGATGTCTGGTGGTATTGTGGGAAGAGGAACCTCTGTAACCTATTACCATCCAATTGAACTGGGATTTGTGCTTTAGTCTAGATGGCCATTCCCTTCACCCTGGCATTCCATAAAATACCTGAAAACACACATGGCCACCAAAACTGGGAGATTTGACAAATTCTTTTGATCTCAATTTATATGTTGACTTGATAGGAGTCCCTGTGGGGGTGCCTAATAAATTTAAGGCCCCAAACCAAATAGCTGCTGGGTTTGAGTCAGTAATCTTCTGGTGGTCAGCTATCAATAAAAATGTGGATTGGATTAACTACATCTATTGTAATCAACAGAGATTCATCAGTTATACTCAGGATGCCCTCAAGGGGGTGGCTAGCCAGTTAGATGCCACCAGTCGAATGGCCTGGGAAAACAGGCTTCGACTAGACATAATACTAGCAGAAAAAGGGGTCGTATATGTCATGCTGGGTGGGAAATGTGCTTTCATTCCCAAAAATATTGCCCCAGATGGGACCATCATGAACGCTTAACAAGGACTGACAACTGTAGCCAACAAACTGGCAGAAAATGCTGGAACTGATGATCCATTTACGGGTTGACTCGAAGGATGATTAGGAAAATAGAAAGGCATGGTAGCTTCAATCCTTACATGTCTCATAATTGTGGCAGAAGTCTTAACAGCAGTGGGGTGTTGTATTATTTCTGTGTGAGCAGACTAGCACAGAAATTAATTGAAATAGCTGTTAATAAACAAATGCCCATGTCTTACCAGAAAAATAGCCTGCTACTTTTAGAAACCAAAATAAACAACTTCTCAAGTGATTCGAGGAGCAAAAGGGTTTAGATGAAAATGAGACCATCAGAAATAGATACAAAAGAGGAGGGAATTTGTGAGAAAACATTTTAAATGGTCCGTTTTCAAGGCATGATAAATCTAAGTACTGGCAGCCAGTCTGCGAATGTGGCAAACCACATGGCTCATGCACCTAGAAGTTCACAATAAGTGAACAGTATGTAGAGGAGGGGTCAGCCCATAAAAGGGAAGAAAGTTTCATTATTAAGAAATCGAAATTTAAGCTGGGAAGGGGACCAGGGTATAACCCTGTAAGGGATAATGAAACTTAGGCAACGTCTGGGAAAATTGTAACTCCATAGTACTCAACCAGCAAGGAACTGGGGGAGGGACTTGTGTACTAGGAGATAAATTACCTGCTGTAACTGCCCCAGCTGTGCCTGCCTACCAGACACCTGATCTTGCAAGACTACCATTAAAAGTCTTGCTTCTCCTGTTCTTGTCTCTGAGTCAATTCTTTGTGTTTGGATTAGTGAATATATTTCTCACATCCTCTATGGTTCACTGTCCAAGCAGAAACGGGGAGTGATCATTATAAATCTGAATTAATTCCTGTTATTCTTCTCCTTAGACCCTCTCCTGCCTGGCCAGCAATCACTTTGCATGGCTCTTGGAATACAGTCTAAACTATTTAATATATTATTGAATACTGAAATAATTTTGTCCCTGAATATCTCCACCTCTAATCTCTCTCAACTCTTATCCTCTTGTCCTCACTTAATGTGTTGTAGCTATCCTCATCGTCTTTTTCCTATTTCTAAAATACATAAAGGTTCTAAACTTAGAAATGGTTTACTTGTTCCTCCATCTGGAATTCTCTAATTATGCCACTTGAAGCATGGTTGGTTCCTTCTAGCATTTCAGGTCTCAGCTTTTCTAACTGACCAATCTAGTAGTCTTCACCCTCTCCTGACCACAGATTCAAATTTATTTTGTTCAGATCACTTATATATAGTCTGTACTGTTTATTGTTTATTTCTAATGTTTACCCCTCAACCCCTGAATGCATAAAAATGTAAGTAAAATGAGGTAAACATTTGGCTGTTTTTATTTACCAATATATTCTCAGTACCTAAAATATGTTTTGGTAAATGGTAAGTAAATTAATATATGGAAATTATCTTTGAAACAGTTGTTCCAAGTATAAGATTTTCATTGTTTAGCCACTTCTCTGTAACCCACTGTGAGCAAGGACATAAATGAAGGATAAAGACTTTAGAGCCAAAGGTAAATTAAAACCTGACCATATGAGATTACATTTGTTTAGATTTAACACAAGGAAAAGGGAAATGAAAATAATGACATTTTAGTTTATTTGGGAGGTCTTGAAACAGAAATGCAATTTCACTTCAAATGGTTTTTGTCCTACAACTTTGGTGTATATTTTGTCTAATTAGTTGTATTAATGGGAGACTACATTTTGGATGATGACTCTAGGTATTTGTAACTGAGAGGGATAAATTAAGTTTGGGCAGTAGTTCAGGCTGCTGAAGAAAAGCAACGTGGTGGCAGGGAGGCTAACATTTAACAAAGAAAGGCCATTTATTCAGGCAAATTAGGGAATCGTGGAATTATAGGTTATTCTGTAGGTTTAAACAAATTAGAAACATAATTATTGATATATAATGATTAGGAGATATTTTCTACTCATTAAAAATTGAATATGATTTTATAAAAAATGTTGTTGCTCATAATGTTAGTTTGAAATTTTTAGGCAGGTCTTGAGAGGTTATGAATACTTAGAAAAAATCTATTTATTCCTGATTTGTTAGCTATTTTAATGGAGATATGGTAGTCTCCATTACAGTATCCATAGCCTCTGAGGAAAGAGAGCTGTTTATATTTAGCTGTAATTATTTTGCTGTCTCATCCACAGCAGCTGTTGAGCTAAGGAACATCGCATACCACTATTTGTTCTCTGATACCTCACCTAGAATATGAGTTGACAACAGGAAAAACTAATAAAAAGAATACAAAGCAATTGACAGATTTGAAGGGAATGATAAAGATATAATAACCATTTAACGTGAGAATTAAAGTCATCATATAAGACACACCAGCAGCTGTAAAAGAATAACAAAAACATGGTGTATACTACCAATGAAAGATTAGTCTAAACACTGTGGTGGATCATATGTCTGCTTTGTTATTTTTGCCATATGAAAAATTTCCCTGAAAACAACCTTACTTTTCTTACTTCTTATATAAGCACTTGGCATAATTAGTACTAGCTTGATTGTGTGATTGGTTCTTATCATTTTGTTTTGAAATTCTGCTTTTGTGTTCATTTTCTTTCACTTGACTTTTTTTTTTAACTGAGGTTTACTTTTATGTATATTAATTTTCTGCTTCTTCAATTGAGTGAAGTGTAGATCTTTTAGGCATGGTATATTCTACTAGACTACAGTATTCTGCTAGTGTGAACAACCTTCCTGGTTTGCTTCAGTCTAAGCTGGAATTTAAGTGCTAAATTTTGGGATAATTTGTCACCTTAGTACTGAAAAATCAAAAAGAATATAGAAAGGTCTTTGAAAATCTGAGATCAAGAAGAAATCAAGATGCCCTTAAATGTTTGTGCCCATGTAACTGTAGGTTCATGTGTCAGCCTGCTTCCAATGTAAGAATGCTGTCTGTTTGGGACATGTCTAAGTGAAAATGGACAGGTTTGAAGTGTTGCCAACCTGAAAGCAAAGAGCAATATCAAGATGTTCTGCTAAAAGTGGAAACTCCCAGAACTGAAGGAATAACCTCTATGCTCTATTCAATATAAATTTGTTTCAAACTTTAAATTCGCAATTTTGAAATTGTTTCAGAGGCTTATTAAATTCAGCCACAGCCATCTTTGAGGTCAATACTCCTCTATTTGTCACCTTTCCTATGGATTTTATTGCATTTATAATTTATTACAGAGTAAATCTCACATATTATCAGCTCTATGGGATAGAACATGTAGCATGAGAATGAGGGAGTTAGTAATATATCTTTGTATGATGCAGCTCTAACTTTTGTCTTAATCCTTTAACAGCTTTATTGAGATATAACTCACATATCATACAAGTCATTCATTTAAAATGTACAGTTCATTGGTTTTTAGCATGTTCACAGAGCTGTGCCAATTTTACCACCACCACAGCCGATTTTAATACATTTTCATAGTCCAATACAGAAATTCCACAATCATTAGTAGTCATTCTCCATTTCTCTCCTTCCCTCTTCTCCTTTCCTCTTACTCCTGGCCCCAGGTAACCACTTGCCTAGTTTTTGTTTCTATATGTTTGCCTATTGTAGGCATTTTAAAAACTCCTCCTGTGATTGTATGTCCTTTGACCAACTTCTCCCCATCTTCTGTCTCCACTAACCACCCAGACTCCTGGTAACCACCACTCTGTCCTCTTCTTTTATGAGATCAGCTTTTTAAGATTCCGCCTGAGTGAAATTATGTGGCACTTGTCTTTGTGTGCGTGTGTGTGTGTGTGTGTGTGTGTGAGTGTGTGTGTGTGTGTGTTTTTTTCCTTTACATGGAGTTTCAGTGGTCGCTCAGCTTACTGCAACCTCTGCCTCCCGGGTTCAAGCAATTCCTCAGCCTCAGCCTCCCCAGTAGCTAGGATTACAGGCGTGTGCCACCACGCCCGGCTAATTTCTATATTTTTAGTAGAGACGGGGTTTCACCATGTTGGCCAGGCTGGTTTCAAACTCCTGACCTCAAGTGATCTGCCCGCCTCAGCATCCCAAAGTGCTGGGACTACAGGTGTGAGCACCACACCCGGCCTTTTTTTTTTTGAAGTAATTTTCTCACGACACTTTTTTCCATTTTCCTTTGAACTTTCTAATGTATCCTTCTAAAACGCCTTCTCAGGCCGCTGGCATGCCTCTTAAATATTAGGATTCCCAATACTGTATGCTTCTCCTTCTGTTCCCTTTTTTTAACCTTCCTTCCTGTCCCTTCCTTTCCTTCACTTCTATTATGCTACCCTTCATTATCCTTCTCTACTCTCCTTTGCCCTCTAAGAGTTGGTCTCATCTATATCCATGGTTTCAATTGTGACTCTCAAGTTTATATCAGCTACTCAGATCTCTCTTCTGAGATTAAGATTTATTATATACATTTGCTACTGCTCTGCACAAACAAGCCTTATGTGCTCCTCAATATCAACACATCAAAAACCAAACTCATCATTATTCAACTACCCTTCTCCTACCAGTTCTTCTAACTTATTTGCCAATTTAGATCATGGTACAGTCTTTTCTCAAAGCCTAGAAACTGGGGCTTAACCTTCCTATCATATCTATCCAGTCAATAATTCCAATCAATTCCAAATTTTCTAAGCTATATGTGCCTCTCCATCTCCCTTGGTGCAGAGCATCATGTTTGCTCACCTTGATTACTGCAACAAGCAATAATTTTTCCTCCTGTGGATGAATAGCCTTATCCATTCTTCAAATAAATTCTATACACTTCAGCCAATTGGCTTCCTAAACTATGAATCTTATCATGTCATCCTCAAGCTAGAAATTCTTCAAGGCCAATGTCCAAATTTCTTGGTATGAATTAGACAGACTTTTATGATCTATCACCTACTTACCTCTCCAGTCTCATCCCTGAAAATGTATCACCACTCACCCTCACCCTCACCCTCCCTAACCCTTATCTGATTCAGCCAGAGTGGGCTGTTGAACAGACATTTGGTTGTACCATCTGTGTTCCAGGAGTACCCTCCCTGCCTGGTTAACACTTTTCATCCCCCCAGATTCAGTTCAGGCATCACATTCTTAAGAAAGTGTGTTAGTTGCTGCTACTATGTAATCAAATAACTGTGTAAACCTCCTACATAAGCATTTACTCAAAAATTATAATTTTTGTTTCTTCATTTATCTCTTTCAATAAACTGCAAACTTCCTTGCCTACTAGGGGCCATGTGTTATTTATCTTCCTGCTTTCAGCTTCTAGCACTGGAGATGGTACATAGTAGGTACTTGGCAAATGTTAAGTCAATATCTACAATGAGAGCTATAAGAGCAAAGACTCAACATGGCTTTCTAAACCTGGTTATTATAAATTTGAAGCATGTCTATGCAATAGTAAGGAACAAGGGGATAATTCTTTATCTTGCTTCTCTTTTCATGTTTGCAAGAATCGAGACAATATTCTACATTGTCTGTATGGTTGAGTTTCTTTTTTTCTCGCTCTCTTTCTTGAATTTTTTCAAAAATATGCTTTCTATTATATTTCAGTCTCACACATCTATTAGTTTATGACTTTTAGAGACTTCTCAGATAAGAATGATGGTAGAATAAAAATAAAATCCTGGTTTCTTAAGTCAAACTGACATGGGTTTGAATCCAAGTTCAGCAACTTGTTAGTCCACAATCCTGCATGCATAATGTGTTTTCTTTTATTTAAATTGATAAAATAGTCATAACGCAATTTTTCTTATAGGGTTACTATAAATATTGATAAATTATTATAACTATTGTAGCATCGACAGCAGTTCAGTGTCCCAGGAACACCAGCAGCTGTAATTCTATCACAAAATGGAATTCTGTTTTTAAATAGAATATGTGAGGGAGAATAACAAATGTGAAACTCCTAGAGTGCAGGTAAAATCATATTTTTACATTTGCATGTTTATTATAGCACCAAGCTGTAGGTATATCATATAAATAATCTGGAGTCTTCATTTTGATTTTTTTCATATCTATATATTTTTGAATTCAGCATGTTTATTGAAGCTTATGTCAAATGTTTTACTAAGTGTTATGGGAAGATGCAAAATAATTAAGACATTGCCCTATCATGAAAGAGCTTAAAAATCATTCCATAAGCTAGAAAAACTAAAAGTAAAATCACTTGAAAATAAAAAGTCATGTTTACTGACTATATTATTAAAACCAATTAGTAAATACTAGTAACTTTGAATATATAGCCAGAGTATCACTTTATATGAAATAGTAACCCGTATTTCTGATAACTAAACATCAACTTAAACATGGAAGTATATATTACATTTACTTTCTTTATGACCTCATCCGATATCTTGCTTTTCATTGGCATTTTTGTTGATTACTTCCAAATTCATATTTCCAGTCTAGACTTCTCCCCTGAACCCCAGACTCACATATCCAACTCTCTACTTAACATCTCTGCTTGGATGTCTAATACGTGACTAAAACTTAAAGTGCTCAACATTGAACACTGAATTTTCTAGCTTCAACATGGTCTTCTCCATATTAGGAAATAGAAACACCTCTATTTGACTGTTTATCAGGCCAAAATTCTTAGTGCCGTCCTTTTATTTTTCTATTACTTATTCCTAACACTGAATCCATCAGCAAATCTTGTTGGCCCTGCCCTTAGACTCTATCCAGAATTCAATCACGTTTCACCACCTTGACTCTTAGTCTAAACCAAGGCATTATAGCTATAATATGGCTTACCAAAAATGGCCTCTTCCATGGTCTCTCAGTTCCTCTATAATCTATTTTCCATACCATAGTAGCCAGAGATACTTTTAAATCGTTAAGTCAGATGCTATGCACCCCTTTCTCAAAACAAGGTTCTATGTGATCTGAACCCACTACCTTTCTAACCCAATGCCCCCTTATGTATTGTGTTCTAGCTATACTTGACTCCCTTAATGCTTCTTGAATTCACTAAGGACTCAGGGCCATTGTGCTTGCTCTTCTTTCTGCTTCCAACTTTCTCCCTTGATATTTGCATGGCTTACTTCTTCATGTAGTTCAGTCCTTTGTTCAACTTTCACCATATCAGAGAGGCTCACCTTGTCTACCTTATATAAAGAGACACCCACCCTGGCAGTCTCTGTCCTCCTCGTTTCATAGCACTTGTCCTTACCTATCCTGTATATTGATGGAAAACGTTTTTCTGCCTCTTCTTACTAGAATATAAGCCACAAAGGGCAGTAAGTTTTCTCTCATGTTCATTGCTTTACCCACAGTGCCAAACCAGAACAATGCCTGATAGATGATAAGCATGTAATAAATACAGATTGAATAAATTATTAAATAATTCTTATTTAATTGCTATCAGTGGGAAACAAAAGCAAATAGCAAGTATGACTATTTCAGTACATTTTAACAGTATGTTAACTCTGATACCAATAAAACCATTTACCTATAATCAGTTAATCCTGTAGCTGCTGATTTCTGTATTTTTAATATCCAGTTGCTGAACTTATCCAGATCTATGGGTTTTATTTGTGACATCTCATGTTCTTGTCAATTAAAATGACATTTTTGGAAAATAATGTCTTCTATTTTAGTTTGCAGATATTCATATTGCCTTTGTACTATTCATTTGAGTTTCTAAATAATAGCCTCTCAGCTTCAAAATTAGTCTTAAATTTACCTTCTAGTCATCTGTAAAGCATTAATCTGTCATCGTGCTTTTTAAAAGCAAAGTATTATTTTTCTTTACTTTGCTGAAGGCAGGATATGTTAAACCAGTTCATCAAATTTCCATATGCTTTTCTGAAAGTCTTCCTACATATTTGAATAGGCTACTGGGTCTTCTTATAAGGTTACCCTTTAAAAATTATTAGTTTCAAATCATGCCTTATTGGACTGTGTGTGTGTGTGTGTGTGTGTGTGTGTGTGTGTATGTGTGTATTTTGGGTGTGTGTCAGAAAATGATGCAGAATCAAAGTAGGAATGTAGAAAGGATTGTTATAAGTTTTATTAATTTAATGTTTTAGATCTTGAGTGGTGAGATCCAGCTGATGCATTCATCCCCTACCCTATCTACCAGGAGATACATATCTTTCACACCTGAGGTTTGATGTTTACACTTATCGATAGTACTATGACATTGAGTTATGAACATTTGTTTAGATTGATGCCATTCTAGAATGCTCTAAAAGAAAGGCATCAGAGTTGGTCAGTCAGTGGTTTTATTGTCTACTCCACATGTTTCTAGCTCTGTGATAACTGGCAAGTTATTTAACATCTTTTGAGCTACAATGTAAACACCTATAAAATGGGTGTAATAATAGATATTTCATAGAGTTACTGTGAAGCTCAAATAAAAATATGTTTTCTAAGTGTCTACTTAACAAGGAAGCTAATGAATTCTTGTTGGGTGAGAAATGAAATGAATGTTAACAATCACTGGCTACCAACATGGCACCATGAGGCAGCACCTACATCTTAAGGAGAGGCCCTGACAGCCATGCTTGAGATCATAGTCCTACCAGGAATTCCAGATGTTCTGAAATGCATAATAGTTTTGACAACATGAGTCATCTAGGAGAGTGCTGGCATAGGAGGGCTTCAGGAGGCATGTTTGAGGATTCCTTACTAATAATGTTGCTGCTTTTTCCTTCAATTTTGTGGTAATATAAAGAAATCCTCCAAATTTCCCTTTAAATAGTTCCTTGCAGTCCGAGGCTAGCCTCAATGATAAACAGACTTTTTCTTGTGAGTTACTGGGATTCCTTGCTAGCATTGACCTGTGACAGCATTCTTACTTGATTCACACTCCATGAGTATTACATTCTTAAAACCACGATTATGAAGATGGTCCACATTTCATATGACTTAGTAATTATTTGAATGTATGAACTAATTTCCAAGCTAAGGTAATATCCAAGTAAATATTTTGTAATAATTTGAGAATGCTTCAGTGCTAAGCATTTCAGTAGATGTCAATAAATTCCTGTATGAGTAGACTGCATGTCTATTTATTTGCAAATGTAGTTATGTATGAAAATATATATTGGTACACTATCTGTATTATGCCAGGTATTACTCAAGCCCTCTCCCTTAGTCCACCATTAAACCACCAGCAAAATTATCTTTCCTAAATCTAAATCTTATTATTCCTCTCCAGCCTAAAACCTCCATCAGTTCAGGATTACCATCAGGAAAACTTTCAAATGTACTATTATGACATAACAGATGTATTTCCCTATTCTTTGCAATATAAAATTTATTATCTTTGTATTATATTATCTATGTAGATTTAGTATTTATCTATTAATACATATAAAATCTTCACCAGTACCAGTAAGTAATATGTCCCTTTCTTTATTTCTATTAGTGCAAATGTTAATTTTGCCTAGAAATTTTCTTTTCCCTCCCTCCCTCCCTCCCTCCCTTCCTCCCTTCCTCCCTTCCTTCCTTTCTTCCTTCCTTCCTTCTTTCCTTCTTTCCTTCCTTCCTTCCTTTCTCCTGAGACAGAGTTTCGCTCTTCTTGCCCAGGCTAGAGTGCAATGGCACAATCTTGGCTCACTGCAACCTCTGCCTCCCCGGTTCAAGTGATTCTCCTGCCTCAGCCTCCTGAGTACCTGGGATTACAGGCATGCACCACCACATTCAGCTAATTTTGTATTTTTATTTTTATTTTTTTTTTAGTAGAGATGGGTTTTCACCATGTTGGTCATGCTGGTCTCGAACTCCCAACCTCAGGTAATCTGCCCGTCTTGGCCTCCCAAAGTGCTGGGATTACAGGTGTGAGCTACTGCGCCTCTTAATCTTTCTTAAAGACAGAGCTCATGATGTACCTCCTCAATCCTGTCTTCAGAAATAATCTCTTGTCCTCTGACGGCACCTAGTCATTTTCCTGTTAGAGTTCTTTGTATGCTGTATTACATTTTATGTTAAAGTGATGAAAGTAAAATATAGGAATGGAGGAAGGAAAAGGAGACAAGGGTAGAGTGATAGGCTGCGGTAGGGAAGAAAGAAAGGGAGGGAGGGGAAAGAAAGATAAAATGATGAAGAGAAGAAGATCCTCATATGAATCTTGGTGTCCAAAAAGATGATAGTCCTTTACTATTAATCTCAAAGTAGAGTACATGTACTTCCATGACTGCATTGATGAGCAAGGAGAATGGGAATCTACAGGATTGATTTGTTACTAATTCCTGGAATGTCAATTTTCCTTGAAGACTAAAGATATTTTATGGGTAATCATACTACTGCATATCATTCAGGAGACTGTTGGACATGAAGGAATCATTATGATATTCAAATTAGTTTTATGCTTACCCAGGTTTTTCAAGTTAAGCTCACCAATCATTTTTCAAATCTTGGCCTATATGTTTACTCTCTTTTGATAAGGATAATTGTCTTTAAATAATTGGATTGCAGACAATGGTTTATTTTATGTTAGTATTCAACACAAAACATATTCATATTTTTTTCTACTCATGGTATCAAAGTATAAATAAGCAACACATCAGTACAGAAAAATATATAGCTTGTAACTAATCCTTTAAAACCAGAATATCCAAATGCAATACAGATTTCTATTTTTACTTTAAAAAAATCAAAGTTACACATTGGGACTTGAACTACTATGTTTCTTCTTCTTATACAGATGTGACATACATGATTTCTGGTAAATAATATTCTACCAAACATTGTATTAACCAAAGCAGATAGATGACCAGTAAAGCTGTTTACTATTTCCTACTCATGTTGAGCAAGGCTAGTGAAACACCATCTTGATAGGAAAGATTTTGACAGTAAGAAGAAATCACAGAGTCCCTACCTACCCCAGCAGAAAATCTAACAAACTGGTTTATATGGAAAACATTTTCTGCAATCATGCATAAACACACTGAATATGCTGTAATAACAGAATATCTTTTGGTCTGCTTCCAGCACACAGTATACATTCATTGGTGCTCAGTAAGATATAATTGAACACCAATATAGAAAGCATTTTTGTCTTCATAGCACTAACAACTAAAAAACACACAGCATGGGATACTTTGATCTTTAAGTGGGTAATCATGGAAATTTCATGATCATATTTACTATGTTAGCCTGCATATTCATCTATATTTTTCAAAAATAATGGTTCAAAAAGACTTCCAGAAACAGTCCTGATACAGTTTCACTGTTTCTGTTGATGCCTACAGCCAAGACAAGCTGTGAACATGGGAGATTCGGAAATCTCAAGGCAGGCAGCAGGCTTGAGGAACACCCTAGATAAATACTACCAAATACTCAAAAGCCCCATTGAGGCTGAAGGACTGAAACTCTGACCTATGTAAAAAAGAGCTGTGAGTGCACAAAGAGATTCATGCAGAGCCTGCTGGGACAAGAAGGGTTCGTGATGGCAGATTATTCCACACTGTTGACATACCAACACATATACTGGCGGAAGGGTCCCCCTAGGTGGAATGCTTGACATGAGCTTGCTCTAGAGGAATCTGACTCAGAGCACCTGAAAGAGGTGTCTAGTTGGGGAGGGGAGGAATACTAGGGTCACTGAGCACTTGGGGAAGAGTACTAAGGTCATAAAATACAGAAAAGTGTTTCAGGAGAAACACGTCTAGGAGTGTGAGATCATTTTGGTTTTGACCCATCAATACTTAACGTGAATGAAGAGTTGCAGAACGGAGTCAGTCTATTTAAGATGTATTCTTCTGTCATAATTAGCTGAGCCTATTGGCCTATTGCACCAGTGACATCCAGAATGCTCCCATTCATTGCCTGGAGGCAGGAACTTAGTGCAGCAGATCGTTCTGGGATGGAAGATGATTTGCACGACAAAGTTACCACTAAACCACCGCTTAAGTCCAGTCCCTGGTCTGCTTTCTCTGCTTTGTAGTCCAGAAATATTTCTTTAAAAGCCAGAAAAATCTGTAAATGTGTTGAATATGTCACCAGCCACTTCATCCTTATGGTGTTGTAATGTTGCTGTGAAAACCACCACATTAAATCCAGGAATCCTCTCCAGCAGCTGTTCTACATACTTTCCTACCAAAGAAATATATTCATTAAAAATAGGCATGAGGTTGAGTTTATTTTCTTCTATGTCTGCAAACTCTTAGTAGTACTTGTCCATAAAATTTCTCTAATAACTAGAACTTGTCATCTTTGATAATATCCCCTAAATATCCAATCACAGCATCAAATTCTGCATTAGAGGTGAAGTACAGAGCAAACCTCTCTTCATCTAATGAGGCCACTGTTGCTGCCCTACCCACCAGGTGGGCCAGGGGCTGTTGGGCACCTATCCTGCCCTGGCTCAGGCCTGGGCCCAGGCTCTGCTCTGTTCTCCAAAGCCTCAACCTGGCTGGCTGGTCACTGAGGCCACTGTCCACTCACAACCCACCTAGGTCAGCACTTGCGGGAGAGGCGCAACCTTGGGCTCCCCAGCTGCCACCACACATAGGTCGGTGTGCACAGCAGCTACTGCCACTGTGGGGCCAAACAGCCCATATTCATACACTTTTAAAGGAATAAAATACCATAAAAAGAGGAATTAAAGGATATGATGTATCAGAGGAGAAAAAGAGCTGCTCTCAGATAATTAATTGGAGAATTGCTGATGAATTGTATTTGAATTCTATCTTGGAGGATGAGTAGAAGTAGATACACAGAGGTAAGAAGTGTTTGTCAGCTTAGGTCTTCTGAGAAGCAGACACCAACATGGGACTATGTGTACTAGACATTTATTAGGGGAGACACGAAGAATAAAGGGTGAAGGTGTAAGAATAGATAAAGCCTCAGAGCATGATGCATGTCTGTTCTTTTTGAAAGGAGAGAGGAAAGAATTAGACAGGAAGAGTTCTAGGCTATAGCATTGTTCTCAGAAAGTCTCAGGCAGGATGATGGGGATTCCATGAATCAAAGTTGCCTATTTGAGACATATTGCACAGGGCAGAAATGGGCTAGCACTCATAATTCTGCTATGCTGAGTCACTGGTTAACAGTAACCCAGGGAAAGTTTGGCCTCAGCATTCACAGGACTGGCTGCTGCAGGCTTTCAGTTAACTCTGCTCCCTATAGCAGGTTTTCTTAAAGAGTTCTGAAGGGCTCATGTCCATGGCTGCCCTATGGAGTAAAGATGATCAGGCACACAGAGAGAAACTGCAAGATGTCTATGACAAATAGCAACCTCAGATTGTGTGGAATATGACATACAGGAAAGATAGTGGTGAAGGAAATTACAAAGGTAGTCTGAGACCAAAACGTTGAACAGTCTTGACGAATCAAATGGGGAGTTTAGACTGAATAATCTTTCATAATAATGACTCATTACAAGTTTAATTTTTGAACAGAAGGGTGGTGCTGTTATATTGTCTAGTTTTTTTTTTTTTTTGGAGACTGAGTCTCACTCTGTTGGCCAAGCTGGAGTGTAGGTCTTGGCTCACTGCAAGCTCCGCCTCCTGGGTTCACGCCATTCTCCTGCCTCAGCCTCTGGAGTAGCTGGGACTACAGGCGCCCACCACCACGCCTGGCTAATTTTGTTTTTGTGTTTTAAGCAGGGATGGGGTTTTACCATGTTAGCCAGGATGGTCTCGATCTCCTGACCTTGTGATCTGCCTGCATCGGCCTCCCAAAGTGCTGGGATTACAGGCGTGAGCTATCTTGCCCAGCCTAGTAGATGAATATTGAAGAAATTTAAAACATTGATTTTAGGTAGGAGGGATGCTACAGTTCTAGGTTATATTTAGAGCTGAGGGCCTGGAGAGGAAGTTTAAATTACCCACTACAAAGTGAGAGTTAAAGTTGTGAAACTGAAGGGCATTGCTTAGAGTGAGCTCAGAGAGGAGAACATGACCAAGAAAATATCCTTGGCAAACATGAGTTTAAAATTGAGAAGTCACATTATGTGTTGAGAATCTTATTTCCTATCCTATTTTAAAAAGAGTATATGAATTATTTTTTAAATGACAAAACATTTTTCCTCTCTAATATGAGGTTAAATTTTCATTTAGAATTTTTCCTAAAGTGAGACATAAGGAAAATATTTTTGCACATTTAAAATAATTAATGACAATTGTGAAAATACATTTATTTATATTTTATTCTATTTCATTCCTCCTCTTGAAGATAAATGAATCCAAATGAACAGGTAATTCAGTGCAACTTTATTACTCCATTGAAAGCATAATGGTGAATGTGGTACTTTTAATACAGTAAATCACTATCAATTAATGCCACTCAAGTGCACATCAGGTATATAAACTATATTTTAAATGTTGAGAAAATAGAAATGACTTACTATTTGGTGCCGATTTTCCTGAGCACTCACCCATGCCACACACATTCACACACAGTACATGGAGCTTCCCCCACTTCATCTTTATTCCTTTATGCTTGTTCTTCCTCTTCCTTTTAATTTTCTTATGCTTCCCTTTGCTCATTTCTCCTGATCTTTCAGTCTCTGAGTAATTTAGACCCACATAACTATGTTTTTCTTCATCAAGAAAGCCTTAATTGAGACAAATTTTGGGGGGAAAATTCATTCAGTTTAGAAGCCTTATTCTTACCTAATAAATATAATTTTTTTTTTTTTTTTTTGCCAATCTTGGCTGAAATTATAAAACATGGCAGGTAAAGCAAACACTGCAAAGACATGAGACTTACAGTGAGGTCAGTAAGCTTGAGGAAAGCTGATGACGAGGGGTGATTGGCCAAACTCCAGATCAAACAGTTGGAAACTAAGGTAAATAATCTTCATCTGGTTTTGGAATGCAGTTATCACCAGCTGAAAGGAGTATTGAGGCACCATGTGAAGCTGTAGCAGCCTTGTTTGTTGCTATAGGGTTGAGCCACTTAGAAAAATCTATCTTACTTCCTAGAAAATCCAATCTAGCACTTTCACCTGCAGAGAGGAAGAGTTTGAGGAGTAGCTGAGGAGACTTTCTTGTCTGAAGAACAGGAACCTAATGCATAATTCCCTGGTTCACTTGAGAGGAGCAGTAAAAACCCATTCAATATGCAGAGACTGTTGGCCACAGCAAGAGAATGTGATTGCATTAATATTAGAAGCATTTCTATGCTTTGAGATGATTGCTGAAATTGTTTCAAAAGTCCTTATGCTTAAACCAAAATGCTCTTTTTGCTTTCTCCTCTTAGTTCAGCTCAGCTGTACAGTTAAAAATGTCAAGCTCCAAGCATTGGGCATAGAATAAATAGGACATTGTAGATCCGAGAACAGCTTCAGGTTCTTGTTGCCACACATTCATTCAACTGCCACATAATCCATATTATATGACCTTTCCATTACAGGTGAGTCACAAGTTTACTGCTGAGGTCAAGGCTGAAGGCAATCATATTCCTTAATTTTTCCTCCCTTTAGGAATTTCACTATTCTGAATGATAAAAAACTATGTATTTTTCTCCACTTGAGCATTTCTTTTGAAGATCAAGATCTATAAATCAACATGACTCAAAATGTTGTATTAACAAGCCAAACACAATAGCCTTTTGAAAATTTGATTATGCAAGGCACCTTGCTAAAGAAAAACTAGAAGTAAAATGCATTAAAGATTCCTGAGATTGTTCAGTTTGCAAATGTTTTAAAAATTACTTTAGCCAGAAAAAAACAAAATAGACTAATGAAAAATTAATATTAGTGGATTTAATTGCCCAGAGGTTCCTTCTTATGCAAGCAGAATAAATTGAAATAATTGAATGGTAAAGAAGGAAATCAATGGAAATCTTATTGAAAATCCATTTGGAAATAAAAACTTCATGGGAACATGGGAAATGAAAACAGTATGATGCTCCAAATTTACTTAATTTTAAAATTCTGTAATAATTGTAATCTGAATTCAGGCTGTTTTGCTATTCATTCAAGTTGTTCTTTTTTCTTCCACACAGATGGAAGGAAGCAGTTGGATCATCCTTGATCTTTTGTTTTCCTTCCCACTCCACCTTTAATCCATCAGCAAGTCCTGTTTTCTCTGCCTTAAAATAGATTCTGAATCTCCACTTCTCCCCACCTCCATTACTAGCGCGCTTGTGCAAACAGCGTCATCTCTAGCCTAGATGTCTGCAGTGGCCTGCCGATTGTTCTGCCCTCTCCCACTGCCTGCTATAGTTTTGTCTTTACACAGTAGCCGTATTCAAAACAAATCAAATCATAGTCCTGATTGCAACTCTTCAGTGATACACATAGGATGAAACTCATATCTATATCATATCTCACAAGTTGCCACCCATCTGGTCCCTGCCTATCTCTATGACCTCGACATCTACCACTGTTCCCCTCCCTCACTTTTCTGCCATTGCACTGCTCTCTGAACTGCTCTGGACATGTTAAATTAGTCCCCACCTCAGAGCATTCATTTATGCTTGCTCTTCTGCTCAGACATTTATATGTGTTACTACTTATAATTTGAGTTTTTACTTCAATGTCCTTTTCCCAGAGTCCTCCCTCCTGGATTCACTATCCCTTTGTCCTGCTTTCTTTCCTTTCTAGTGCTTATCACTATCTTATACTATATTGCCTCTCTACTTCTTTTCTATCTGCCTCTCCCACTAGAATGCAAACTCCATTATAACAGGGACTTTTTTCTTAGCTGTAAAGACAGCACCTACAGTGTAAGCCAAAAAGAAGAGTGTGTATTCAATACATATTAAGTCAATGAGAGAATCAGTAAAGGAGAGTAAGTAGCTTTCCTTTTTCATTTCTTTTTTAATCAGCAAAATGGCATTTATTCACTATGAATTTTAAAAATCATTATTTCAAAATCATGATCAGAAAAAATGGTAATGTGTCAAGTGGTATAATTTGTGATGCAAAGCACAGAAATATTAATCTTTCTTGCTGTGACCTAAAGAAAAGAGACTACAATACACAATCTAGGCATGCATATTTTTTTCTTTTCTCCTTTTCTTATGATGTCACCAGCTATTTCTGATGTGGGGTTTGGTTGTTGCTGCTGTTATAATTATTGTTCTTATTAGAAACTTTGATTTGATTGCACACATTAAAAGTTAATGCAAAGGAAGTCTTTAGAAAAACTTAAATGTCAATAAATCTTTTAGTTCTTATTGTCCTCATAAGTGGTATAAGATAGTAATGAAACACACACACTCAAGACAGACTGCCTGGTTTTGACCCCTCATTAAAATTACTTGCTAGATGATCATTTTTATAAATTCTTTATTTATAAAATGTGACTAGTGATGATAATAATCATATATTCATATATAGATGCCTCATAGGTTTCCTGTGAAGGCTAAATGAGTTAATAAATATAAAGTATTTAGAGCAATTCTTGGCACAATAGAAACATTTAGAAATGTTGATTTTGAGTTTCTTATTATATAAACTTCTCTAGATAGAAAATATAACCATGTTCCATGAGAAAAAAAAAAACTCAGTATTAATGGCTACATCACAGGATTTAGGTTTAGAAAAATTGCCTTCTGCTGCCTATGAAGGATTGTATACCCATCATTTCAATTTCCAGTTTCCACAGATCTCATTAAGGCTGCAGAAGTGGCATGCCTTCAAGATGAAGTCATACTTTCTAGGGACTGTGTAGTTCTAGAGTGAAAAGTAACAATGCTTTTGTTTTCTGGTAGATAAATTGATGCTTTGTAAAAAGCAACGCTGTGACTGAATAATCAGTTTCACCCAAATTGATTTGCTGTTTTAGTCAAACAATGTGTCAATTGGGAAAAATTGCAGCAAATTTATGTTTACAAACAAGACCACTTCCACCCAATTCTTTGATTACTTTGGCCTACACATATAGTCTTATGATAATCAATCTAAACAGGCAGGGAGTATCTGAGAAAATAAGTGAGATTGGCATAAGAATAAAGAAGTGAAAACAAAAGAGAACAAAAGATAAATGTTATATATTATTCTTATTTTTAAGTTTCAAAATAATTATTAAATGTGACACTGTTTATTATTTTAGGGATTATAAGATATTAGTTTTCTTATTTGGAAATCTTTAGGGTCCGATAATGGAAATTTTATTCTAAAATAATGTGATATTAGTGACAAAGTAAGTGTGTATGCATGCATGCATGCATTTTTGTGTGTGGTAGGGATATTTTATGAACAATGGCAACAATCCTGGCTAAGGAGACAGAAAGGCTAGGAGCTCTATGAGTTGGTTGAGTTGTCTAACTTAGGTAATATTAATAATGAATGCAAGACCTTATCTCCAAATGAGCACAATAGACCTCAGCAATGGTGCTTAAGCATATTGAAATAACTGAAATGTCAAATATATAATTAAGAGTCCAGATGGCAAGAATGCTCATCAAGATCCAGGAGAAAGTTGAAACCCAATGCAAAGAATCCAAGGAATCCAGTAAAATAATCCAAGAGCTGAAAGACATAATAGCCATTTTAAGAAAGAACCAACCTGAACATCTGGAACTAAAAAAAATCACTGCAGGAATTTAATAATGCAGTCAGAAACATTAACAGCAGGATAAACAAGCCAAGGAAAAACTCTCAGAGCTCAAAGACAGGTTCTTCAAATCAACTCAGCCAGACAAAGGTAAAGAGAATTTTTAAAAAATGAACAAAACCTCTGAGAAATATGGCATTATATAAAGAGACCAAATCTACAACTTATTTGTAGTCCAGAGAGAGAGCCAACAACTTGGAAAACATTTTTGAGGATATAGTCCATGAAAATTTCCCTAATCTTGCTAGAAGTCAATATGCAAATTCAAGAAATACACAGAACACCCATGAGATACTATACAAGATGACCATTCCCAAATGTAGTCATACCAAGGTCAGTGCAATAGAAAAAATCTTAAAGGTAGCTGCAGAGAAAGGTTAGGTCAATTATAAATGGAATTCCATTAGGCTAGCAGTGGACTAATCAGCAGAAACCTTTAGAGACAGAAGAGATTGGGGACCTACTTTCAGCATCCTTAAAGAAAAGAAATTTCTACCAAGAATTTTATATCCTGCCAAACTAAACTTCATGAGAAAAGGAGAAACAAAATCCTTCTTCAATAAGCAAACACGAAGGTAATTTGTTACCACCAGGCCAGCTTATAAGAGGTTTTTAAGGGTGTGTTAAACATGGAAACAAAAGATCAATACCTGCTACCACAAGACACACTTAAGCACACAGCCTGCAGATAATGTAAAGCAATTACACAATCAACTCTATAAAAAAATCAGCCAACAACATAACAGGATCAAAATCTCACGTATCAATACTAATCCTAAATGAAAGCAATATAAATGCTCAATTAAAAGGCATAGAGTGGTAAGTTGGAGAAACAGACAAAACTCGATCATCTGTTGTCTTCAAGAGACCCATTTCACATGTAATGATGCCAGTAGGCTCAAAGTAAAGGGATGGAGAAAGAACTACCATACAAATGGAACACCAAGAGCAGGAGCTGCTATTCTTATATCAGATAAAACAGAAACAATAAGGAAGGACAGAAAAAGACACTACATAATGATAAATAGTTCAATTTGACAAGATTTAACTATCCTAAATATATATGCACCCAACAGTGGAGCACCAGATTCATAAAACAAGTTCTTCTAGACCTAAGAAAAGATTTAGACAGCCACATAAATGTAGTGGGGAACATCAACACCCCACTGACAGCATTAGACACCTAATTGAGGCAGAAAACAAAGAAATTCTGGCCTTAGGCTTGACATTTGACAAACGGGACCCAAAAGACATCTACAGAATAGTATACCCAATAACCACAGCATATACATTCTTCTCATCAGCACATGGAATATATTTGAAGATTGGCCACATAATCATAAATCAAGTCTCAATAAATTAAAAAAATTGAAATTGTACAAGGCACACTCTTGGACCACAGCACAATAAAAATAGAAATTAGTGCTAAGACTATGTCTCAAAACTACACAAAATATGGAAATTAAACAACTTGCTCTGAAATAACTTTTGAGTAAAAAATAAAATTAAGGAAGAAATGAAAAAGTCTTTGAAATTAATAAAATAGAGACAACTTAGTAAAGTCTTTGGAATGCAGCTAAAGCAGAGCTAAGAGGAAAGTTTATAGTGCCAAATACCTCCATTAAGAAATTAGAAAGATCTCAAATTAACAATCTAACATCACACATAGAGGAACTAAAATAAAACAACAAATCAACCCCATATCTAGCAGAAGAAAAGAAAGAAATCAGAGAAGAACTGAATGAAATTGAGATGCAAAAATCACTAAAATGATCAAAGAAACCAAGTTTGTTATTTGAAAGGGTAAACAAGATTGATAGATCACTAGCTAGACTAGCAAAGAAAAAAGAGAGAAGATCCAAATAAACACAATCAGAAATGACAAATATGACATTACAATGGACCCCACAGAAATACAAAAGAAACTCAGAGACTATTATGAACACCTTTGTGAACAGAAATTAGAAAATCTAGTGAAAACTGATAATTTCAAGGACACACAACCTACCAAGACTGTACCAGGAAGAAAGTGAAAACCCAAATAGATAAATAACACGTTCCTAAATTGAGTAAGGAATTTAAAAACTTTCCAACCAAAAAAGTCTTGGATTATATATATTCACAGTCAAATTCTACTAATACACAAAGAAGAACTGGTGAAAATTTTACTGAAACTCTTCCAAAAAATTAAGGAGGAGGGGCTCCTCCCTAACTAATTTATGAAGCCAGCATCACCTAGGAACCAAAGTATGGCAGAGATGCAATGAAAAAGGGAAACTACAGACCAATATCCCTGATGAACATAGACATGAAAATCCTCAACATGATCCTAGAAAACCAAATTCAGAAGCACATCAAAAACATAATTCACCATGATTAAGTAGGCTTTATGTCTGGAATGCAAGGTTGGTTCAACATATGCAAATCGAGAAATATGATTCATTACATAAACAGAATCCAAAACAAAAACTATATTATTATTTTAGTAGGTACAGAAAAGACCTTTGATAAAATCCAACATCCCTTCATGACAAAAACTCTTAACAGACTAGGCATTGAAGGCACAAATCTCAAAATAATAAGAGGTGCCTATGACAAATCCACAGCCAACAGGATAGTTAATGGGCAAAAGCTGGAAGCATTCCCCTTGAGAATTGGAACAAGACAAGCATGCCCACACTCATTGCTAGTACTGGAAGTACATGGAGAATATATTCTAAGCTACTAACTTTATATATAGAAGGAGAAAAATGAGCGTTCAGATGATTAGGGTTTTATTGTATGTAACAATTGTTATTGTATGTAACAAATGCCTGATTTCATTTATTGCAATCAGGCAAGAGAAAGAAGTGAAAGGCATCCAAATAGGAAAAGAAGTCAAACTATTTTTATTCACTGGTGATATGATTTTATATCTAGAAAACCCTAAAGACTCCACCAAAATTCTCTTAGACCTGATAAATGACATCAGTGAAGTTTCAGGATACAATATCAATGTACAAAAATCAGTAGCTTTTCTGTACACAAATGTTGTTACAGTCAATAGCAAAATCAAGAGCACAATCACATTTATAACAGCCACAAAAAATGAAGTACCTAGGAATACGTCTAACCAAGGAGGTGAACAATCTCTACAATGAGAGTTAAAAAACACTGCTGAAAGAAATAACAGATAATACAAATAAATGGAAAAGTAATCCATGCTCATGGATTGGAAGAATCAATATCTTTAAAATAGCCATACTGCCCAAAGCAATTTACAGATTCATTGCCATTTCTATTAAAATGTCAAGGTCATTTTTTTCACAGAATTTGAAAAAATGATTCTAAAATTAATACAGAGCCAGAAAAGAATCTGAATAGCCAAAGCAACCCTAAGCAAAAAGAACAAAACCAGAGACATCATATTACCCAACTTTATGCTACAAGACTATAGTAACCAATACAAGATGGTACTGGTACAAAAACAGACCATAGTCCAATGGAATGAAACAGAAAACCCAGAAATAAAGCCACACACCTACAGCCATCTGATCTTTGACAATGTTGACAAAATAAACAATGGGAAAAGACTCCTTATTATGTAAATGGCACTGAGATAGCTGGCTAGCCATATGTAGAACAATACAACTGGACTGTTACCTTTCACTTTATACAATAATTAACTCAAAATATACTAATACTTTAAATTTATAATCTCAAATTATACAAATCTTAGAATAAAACCTAGGAAATAAACTTCCTGACATCAGCTTTGGTAAAGAATTTATGGCTTAGTCTCTCAAAACAATTGCAATGATAACAAAAATTGACAAGCGTGACCTAATTAAATTAAAGAGCTTCTGCATAGTAAAACAAATTATCAACAGAGTAAACAGAAAACCCACAGAATGGGAGAAAATATTTGCAAACTATGCCTCCGACAAAGATCTATTGCCCAGGATCTATAATACAAGGAATTTTAAAAAATAATCAAAAAATGAATAATCCAATTAAAAATGAGCAAAGGCCATGAACAGATGTTTCTCCAAAGAAGACATATAAGTGGACAACAAACATGTGGAAAAATGCTCATTATTACTAACCCTTAGAGGAATGCAAATCAAAACCACAATGAGATACCATCTCATATCAGTCATAATGGTGACTATGCAAGAGTCAATAAAAGAAAAACAAAACAGATGTTGCCAAAGCTACAGAGAAAAGGGGACACTTATACACTGCTGGTGGAATTTAAATTAGTTTTAACCAAGATTGTGAATTGCAAAGCCATAACAAAAATTAAGAGAAATATATGACTATTTAAAAATTTTTGTTGCAAAAATTCCATAAAAGAAAGCAATAGACAAATAATAGATTTGTGTGTATGTATACATACATATTGCATATAGGAGTGTGTGAAATGAGAAATGCTTAATGTCTATTATCATCAAAGGGTTCTTAAAAATATTGCAAAACTAGACAACTAATCTAATAGAACAATTAACAAAGAAGATAAGATATCCCAGAAGAGAACTTTCAAATATCCAATAAAAATAGAAGAGGATCACATTGACTAGTAGTTAAAGGGAAATGGCAAAAACTGTACAGAAAGATTTCAACTATTCCTGACAGGAGTGGGAAGAAAATAGTACATTCATGCTTGGTGGTGGAAAGTGGAAACGAGATTGTTACATGCATTTTTGTAACCAACTGGCTAATATTTATTAAAATAAAAATATATGCATGCAATGATAAGTGATAATTCAGTTTTCAAAGTTGTAATATTTAGAGCATAATTTTATGTCTTTATAAAATACAAAAACCCTGAAAACAAGTGCATACCATAATGCTTGTATTATTTGTAAGTACATGGAGAATATATTCTAAGCTATTAACTTTATATATAGAAGGAGAAAAATGAGTGTTCAGATGATTAGGGTTTTATTTGTATGTAACTCTTTCATTTATTGTAACAAGAATATATTATTTTATAATAAAATATGACATTGGTTATTACTTTTTCAGAGATAAATAGGTTTATTGTAGGAAAAATGGTGTTAATCTACAACTCTACAAGCAATTATTAATATGATTAATTGTATAACCTACTCTCTACATATCAATCTGCATTTTCACTTAACTTATATAAAAATTGTGTCACTCTTTGCCTGTGTAGCTGGTTGGTGATTCTAAGTAGAAGTATACCAAAAATATGTGATGAAATGATAAAACAGGATTCAGAAGTGCAATTTTTCTGTTTGGTTCTTTCATATTTTTTCTTTTTATAAAAAGAACTTCAACTTGTATTTTAGATACAGGAGGTACATTTACAGCTTTGTTACATGGGCATATTGTGCAGTGCTGAGGTTTGGGATACGGTTCCCATCACCCAAGTAGTGAGCATAGTACCCGATAAGTAGTTCTTCAACCCCCACCTCTCCCTCCCCTCTCTAGTAGTCCATGATGTCTGTTATTCTCATGTTTATGGCCATGTGTGCTCAATTTTTAACTCCAACTTATAAGTGAAAAGTTTCTTTTATTTTGAACACAGGTAAAAATGGGAACTATTTCCCAGTTGAAGACTCAATTCCTGTGTTTTACTCTTTCTCCCTTCTCTGACTCCAGCTGTTCTTATACTTTTCAGTTGCCATCCAATATAAGCAGTTTAAGTGCTAAGTAAATCATTATTGGTATCAGATCACACATTAACATTTGATGTGTTCAATATCAGTGTTAAAGTATGGTACATAAGCAATAAAAACTATCGTTATACGTAAGTCGGCCATGTTGCTGTCTTGGAGAGGATCACAGTTTGGCCTTAAAAACTGTTTTTTGTTGTTTTTGAGGGTTTTTCTAAAAAATATTTTAAGTTCTGGGATACATATGCAGAACGTGCAGGTGTGTTACATAGGTATACATGTGCCATGGTGGTTTGCTACACCCATCAACCCGTCATCTACATTAGGTATTTCTCTTAATGCTGTCCCTCCCCTTGCCCCCCATCCCCTGACAAGCCCTGATGTGTGGTGTTCCCTTCCCTGTGCCCATATGTTTTCATTATTTAACTCCCACTTATGAGTGAGAACATGCAGTGTTTGGTTTTCTGTTCCTGTGTTAGTTTGCTGAGAATGATGGTTTCCAGCTTCATCTATGTCTCTGCAAAGGGCATACACTAATTCTTTTTTATGGCTGCATAGTATTACATGGTATATATGTGCCACATTTTCTTTATCCTCTATCATTGATGGGCATTTGGGTTGGTTCCAAGTCTTTGCTATTGTGAATGGTGCTGCAATAAACGTACATATGCATGTGTCTTTATAGTAGCATGATTTATAATCCTTTGGGTATATACCCAGTAATGGGATTGCTGGGTCAAATGGTATTTCTAGTTCTAGATCCTTGAGGAATTGCCACACTGTCTTCCACAATGGTTGAACTAATTTTCACTCCTAGCAACAGTGTAAAAGTGTTCCTGTTTCTCCACATATTCTCCAGCATCTGTTGTTTCCTGACTTTTTAATGATCGTCATTCTAACTGGCGTGAGATGGTATCTCATTGTGGTTTTGATTTGTATTTCTCTAATGACCAGTGATGATGCGCTTTTTTTCGTATGTTTTTTGGCCATATAAATGTCTTCTTTTGAAAAGTGTCTGTTCAAAACCCCATTGTCTGAGCCCAAAAACTCCTGAAGCTGATAAGCAACTTTAGCAAAGTCTCGGGATTCAAAATCAATGTGCAAAAATCACAAGCATTCCTATACACCAATAATAGAGAGCCAAATCATGAGCAAACTGCCATTCACAATTGTTAAAACATGTTTTAAAACATTCCTACTCTGTTGAAAAGTATAATTTCAGACATACATCACATTCCTATCTTCACCAACACATTAAGAATTAGAAGAACAAATGCAAGTCGGAAATGTTTGGTTCATGTACATATTAACTTAAGATCAAGTCTTTGAAAACTAAGCAAAATTAAACAGATATTGTATAATCTGGGTATTTGGTATGAGAAATGATTCAGATCCAAAACCAAAATATTTATTTTTTATACAGTTTTGGGGCCACCTCTGCATTGTAAATATAATACAAACACCAGAAGTGTTCTATATGACCATCTGCTTGACAGAAGAAATCACAATTACTAATGCTGATACATCTGTAAGCCATAATTTTCTCATCTGTAAATTTTGCGTAATAATAAAATGCTTCTGATACCTGTGGTAAGAATGTGTAGTGCATTACTTGGAAATGCAAACTCTAGAAGCAGACTGTGTCAGTTTGGGTTCCTGTTACTTCTCCTATTAACTACAAACCTAAGCAATCTACTTAATCATTCTGCACTTCAATATTCTCACCTAAAAGTTGTAGATAATGGTATCTATCTCATAGAGTTAGTGTACAGATTAAATAAACTGAATCACATAAAGCTCTTTGATGGTGCTTAGTAAGACGAAACACATTGTAGTTATTATTGCCATTTTATGGCAATTTGTGCAGAGCACTACTACAGCAGGTGACACATGGTTGATATTTGATAAGTACAGATTCATCCCTAGATTGAGAGGAGTATATAGCAATAGCAATTATCTTTAAGCCATTCAGTCCTTTCTGATATTTTAAACTCCTTTTTAGCCATGTTTTACTCAATACAAAGAATTTTAGTATTTTCATAACAGGCTTTTTTATACTATGCTGCCTGCCTTCCACTGACTGTTCACTCTGAACTATACTTATAATAACATGTCTTTATATCTCCCTTATTCTATGTATTTGTATATGCTCCCATTCATTTACCTCTTTTCTGATAGGCTAAATAAATAAGAGATATAGGTATAGATATATATTTAAATGCCCCTATAGACTTCAAATTCATCATGTACAAAATGGAAAATTTTCTTCTTGTATGCACTTTTGGTATTTCCACTTGAAAGCAAAAGCTGAAATCACAATCACTTAGCAAATTGCTAATGTTGAAAAAAATCTCTACAAACATTTTTAGTACCTCTGGAATTCAGTCCCTTCTTTGTACTTTCACAGCTACTGCCTAGTGCCAGTTCTCAGAACTCTTCTGAATTATTTTAACAGTATTTATCAGTGTTACCCAGGCATACAGCTAGTTAACTACTCAATAATTCTTTCTCTGTTTTGTTTAATCTGTATAACAGATTCTGTTCCATTCTGGAATATTCAGTACAACTTCAGTTATCGTCTGGGGGTGAACTTGAGAATTTTAGCCAAACACTAAAAGGATGATAGAGAAAGATGGCAGGTCCTTCATGATGGTGATGGTGAAGCCAATACATTATCTTGTATCTGCCTACCTTTGCACTTAGCCACTGCTATTTTGTGATTTCTGTTAAGTGCAGCCAAACTTAATCCAGTCAATATAGTGTATCTTCAATCTATTAATAGCTAATATCCATTCTTGGAAGGACTTTCTAAGCATGCATGTAGCTGTATTCATCTCATGCTTAAAATACTTCATTGAATGCTTATTGTTCAGAGGATAAAATTGAATATTTAGGTTGCTACTTAGTGTTCTTCAATATATGACCCTTCCTTAAGTCTTCAACTTCATCTTGATCCTCTCTCCAACCCTGGATTCCTTTTAAGATATATCAAATGAGATGTAGACTCTGAAAAGTCACGTGTGATTTTTCAAGCTTTAGGTTGAAGCCCTTTCTTAGTTCCTTTAAGACTTTGTGTATTCCTTTATGAACAGCTTTTACTTCTTTTATTTAGAATGTTATATTTATTATTTGCCTTTATTACAACCAGACCAGGAGAGGTGTTCTTGAAGACAGATGTGATGTCTTTCATTTTGATATCTTCCAGGTCCTTGCAAGTTAATTGAAAAAATGTCAAACATTCTATAATATATGTTATATCATTGATTAGAATTTATGTTGACCAAATTCTCAAGAAGCTTTATATCTATAGCCTCCTTTACTCTGTACATCAGTATTTCCTCAGACAAACCCAGAAATCTTCCTCCCTATGATAATGTCTAATTCTGTGCACAATGAGATAGATAATCCTTTGAGCATTTGGAATGTGCTATATATGGTGCTAGGCAATTTACATGAATTTTTTCATACAACTTTAAAACAACACAAACACATAATTAAAAATTATTATATATCTATAATAATATATACATAATATATAATATATAATTAATAATATAATATAAATATATTTATAATATATAATATAAATATATTTATAATATGTAATATAATAAATGTAATATAAATGTTATTTATAATATAATATAAATAATAATATATAATAATAATATATACATAATATAGCTCTATATTGCAGAACTATAGTAACCCAAACAGCATAATACTGGCATAAAAATTACAAATAGGCAAATAGAGAGCCCAGAAATAAATCCAGGCATTTATGGCCAACTGATTTTTGACAAAGGTGCCAAGAACACACAATGGGGAAAGGACAGTCTCTTCAATAAATGGCTTGGGAAAACTGGATATCTAAAGGCAGAAGAATAAAATTAGACTCTTATCTCATGTCATATACAAAAGTCAATTCAAAATAATTTGAAGACTTAGACTTAAGACCTGGATCTGTAAAACTATTTTAAGAATGCGTAGGAGAAAAGCTCCATGACATTTTGTCTGGGCAATGATTTTTTGGCTATGATCCCCAAAACACAGGAAATGAAATAAAAAATAGACAATGAGATTTCTTTAAAGTAAAAAGTTTTTGCACAGCAAGGGAAAACCAATTAATAGTGTGACAAGACAACATACAGAATAAGAGAAAATATTTGTGAACCGTATACCTGATAAAGGATTAATATCTAAAATGTGTAGGAAACTCAAGTTAATAGCAAGGAAAAAAAAACCACCTGGTTAACAGAAGGGCAAAGGACCTGGATAGGAATGTCTCAAAAGAAGACATACAAATGGCCAACAAGTGCATGAAAAAAATGGTCAACCTCACTAATCATCTGGAAAACGCAAATTAAAATCACAATGAGATACTTACCTCACACTTGTTAGAATGGCTACTATAAAAAAGGCAAAGGATAAATGTTGGTAAGGATGTGGGGAAAATGTAAATTAGCAAAGTCACTATAGAAAGCAGTATGGAGATTCCTAAAAAGTTTAAAACAGAATTATTATATGATCCAATAATCCCACTGTTGGTATGCTTCTAAAGGAAATTAAATTGGCATATCAAAGAGATATCTGCATATCCACATTCACTGTAGCATTAGAATCAACCTAAGTATCTGTCAGTGGCTGAATCAATGAAATGTGGTATAATATACACAGTGGAATACTATTCAGCCTTAAAAATGAATGCTATCCTATTATTTGCAACAATGTGGACAAACCTGGAGGACATGTTAGGTGAAATGAGCTAGGCGCAGAAAGATCAAGCTAGAAGATGATCATGTTTATACATAAAATCCAAAAAAAAAGGAACTCAAAACTAGAAAGTAGAATGGTGTTTTACCAGGGGCTGGGGCTATGTGGGAGTTTTGGAGAGATGTTGGTCACAGTATATAACATTTCGGTTAGATAGGAAGAATAAATCCAAGAGACTTATTGCACAACATGATGACTATAATTAACAATTTCTCATATTACTGAAAATTGCGAGTAGATTTGAAGGGGTCTTCACCACAAAAAATAAGGATGCAACATAATTCTCATGATAATTAGTTTGCTTGAGCCATTCTACGATGTATACATATATTAAAACATCATGTGCACAATAAATATATATAATTTTAATGTGTTAATTAAAATAAAATTTCAAAAAGAATTGAGGTATATCCCAATGAGTCTTGACATTAACACAAAGTCTGTTTGGGAAATGATGGAACTTCTGTTTTAGATACCAGTAAGATTAACAGTGCATAATAAGGTTGAAATCCAGCGACTTTCAAGACAGTGTTAAAGGGTAACACTCACATTTTCTAAAGGACAGCTACAAGAATTTTTTGTTGTATTTCTAAAGTGGGGCCATTGTTTAGGAGTATAGCTGGCAACTGCATGCGGTAATTTGTGACAATTACCACTATTTTTCAACTCTAAGAATTCTCAGCTGCAGGCTTTTTTAGTTCTCTGCTAGAAACAGAGTGACTAGGCCTCAAAATCCATAAACATAGATCTGTTTCCATGCAGGCGTGTAATTCCCTCCCTTTATAATTATGGCATCATTCCTTTAATAGAGGAATGAGGAAATTAACAATGATTAGTCTCCAGAAGGAGGAGGATTTGTTAAGATTCAAAAAACCATATGCTTAATTTTCACCTGAAGAGCCCACAACCTTGACTAGCAGCTTTAGAAAATAACTGCCTTTGTTGCTACAGTTCCAGATAAGGTACCCAGGGTTCTCACATAGGAGTTGAAGAACTGTTTTATGACTCACATTTGTTTAATCTGGGAATATAGCATCTTTTCGGTTACCTCTTTTTGCACACACCCAGTCAGCAATGCCCCCTCCATCCTTAGATTATTGGCTCCTTCTAGCTTTGTAAGAGGAGGGAACTCTCAGGTATTAGCATCTGAGAATTAGCCATGCATTTGCCATGCACTCCATCGCTGCTGTTATTTCCTAGCCTTCCCCTTCTTTCCACCAAATGAAACTCTGAAGGGTCTGATTTTATTTTCTACTTCGGATAAATAATTGCCTCCAATAGGTTATTTCCAAAAGGCTCTTCTAATTTTAAACCAATTATTAAATTAAAAAGCATTTTTAAATTAACAACTAAAAATTATCCTGTGTTTTCCCATATTAGTTCTGTTTTAGAGTTAAACTAAATCTTACATGAAGGTGATATTTGCTACACTTGCTAGGTTATGGTATAAAATAATAACCTGACTGCTTTAGAAAGTGAATGTCGCTCAGTCTTTCCCAGGAAGACAAATGTCTTCTGCCCTTTACAAATTTCTCTCCTTTTTCTTGCCATCTACTGCTGAGATAGGTGAACTGAGAATATAATAATATATTACCATACTGCAGATCGAAATATTCAATACATAAATAAAAAGTAATTGATGAAAAGAAAGTGCTAGGCCGGGCACAGTGGCTCATGCCTGTAATCCTAGGACTTTGGGAGGCCAAGGCAGGTGGATTGTCTGAGGTCAGGAGTTGGAGACCAGCCTGGCTAACACGGTGGAACCCTGTCTCTACTAAAATACAAAAATTAGCTGGGTGTAGTGGCGTGTGCCTGTAATCCCTGCTACTCGGGAGGCTGAGGTGGGAAAATCACTTGAACTCGGGAGGTGGAGGTTGCAGTGAGCCAAGATTGTGCCATTGCCATTGCACTCTAGACTGGGTGACAAGAGTGAAACTACGTCTCAAAAAAAAAAAAAAAAAAAGGAAACGTAAAGAAAGTGCTAGAAAATCTTATTTCTACTAAGACAATTGCTACTATTTTTTTCTGTAATGGAGGAGTTCAAACACACTGAAAAAATGTAATATACTAATAACCAATTCAGCAATTCAATAAGTGTTTATTGAGTACCTACTTTGTATGAGATTGTTCTATTGTGTGATATTGTTCTAGGCATTGAACATGGCTGCGAGCAAGATGGACAAAGTCCCTGACCCTGTGGAACTTAAATTTTTGTAGGGGAAACATACAAGACAGAAAAATAAATGAATAAGTATAAAATGTCAGGTTAAAACTGATATGAAGAAAATACAAAGCAAGCTAAGTGCATAGAATATAGAGAGTCGTATGGTGATAAGAGAAAGTATCTTTGAGGAGGTAACATTTAAGCAGAAGCTGCAGGAAAGGAGTTCTTAAACTAAATATATTTCTGAAGGAGGCTTTTAGGCAGAAGAAACAGCTAGAGTAGAGATTGTAACAAAAGAGCATTTGTGCTTGACTTCGTTAGGGAAAAGCTACTGAGCTGTTTGGAGAAGTAGTTAGAGGCCAGGTCATGTGAAGCTCAGGAAACTACAGCAAGGAATCAAGATGTTAAGAGTCACAGAACACCAACAAAGTTTTCTGCATGGAAGTGATATATTATTTACATTATTCTTCATGATGTGGTAGAATGGGTGTTGGGGGGAAGCATTCATGTTAGATATGTTAAATTTGCGATGTAGAATAGGCCATTGCACCATGTGAACCAGGAGTTCTGAGGAGAGGTCAGGACCAGAACACTCATCTGGGAGTAGTCAGCAAATAGAGGAGAGTATTTAAAGCCATTGATGGAGGAGAGATCAGTCAATGATCATTACACATCAAGAAAAGCAACTGTCGCTTTCCCTGTGGGGTTCCCCAACATAGTGGTCAGGAAGAGAGTAACTCCGATGCTTGCTGAAAACATAATCTACTGAAAGTCAAGTTTCAAGAAGTAGCAATTGGTCGCCTGTGCCAAATGCTGCCAAGAGGTCAAGTAAGACAAGTGCCAGGTATCCACTGGATTTGCAACCTAAAATTTATTGTAAATTATTTGCAAGATTGTTTTTAATGGGATAATGAAGAATAAAGCCTAATAGAATTGGGTTACTCCCCGAAATTTTATAAAGTTAACATTTCTTCCAATTTGCTTTTAAAGTAACCAAAACTTTATGCAGATACAAGGTGAAATCTTCCTGTCCCCTTTCTCTACCTTCTTTCCTGAACCTTCTTCCCTGAATCCCTATCCTGGATTGTTTATATTCATCCTATCTATGATTTTGTGTTGTAATGATAAACTATTTTGTGTGCTTTTAATAACTGTACCATTGATTATCAAATTTCTACCTATCGTTTTGTGATTTTTTTTTTCTTTTTTCAGACGGAGTCTGACTCTGTTGCCCAGGCTGGAGTGCAGTGGCGCGATCTTGGCTCACTGCAAGCTCTGCCTCCTGGGTTCATGCCATTCTCCTGCCTCAGCCTCCCGAGTAGCTGGGAGTACAGCCACCCACCACCATGTGATTTGTTTTTTAAAGTGCATTTAAGGCTGGGCGCCGTGGCTCACATCTGTAATCCAGGCTCCTTGGGAGGCTGAGGAGAGTGGATCACGAGGTCCAGATTTCAAGACCAGCCTGGCCAAGATGGTGAAACCCAGTCTTTACTAAAAATACAAAAATTAGCTGGGCATGGTGGCGCGTGCCTGTAATCCCAGCTACTCAGGAGGCTGAGGCAGAGAATTGCTTGAACCTTGGAGGCGGAGGTTGCAGTGAGCTGAGATCGCACTACTGCGCTCCAGCCTGGGTGACAGAGCAAGACTCTGTCCCCCGCCACCCCCCAAAAAAGTGCATTTAAAAAGTTTAGAGGACCGGGCGCAGTGGCTCATGCCTGTAATCCCAGCACTTTGGGAGGCCGAGGCGGGCGGATGACGAGGTCAGGAAATCGAGACCATCCTGGCTAACATGGTGAAACCCTGTCTCTACTAAAAATGCAAAAAATTAGCTGGGCAAGGTGGCGGGTGCCTGTAGTCCCAGCTACTCGGGAGGCTGAGGCAGGAGAATGGTGTGAACCCGGGAGGCGAAGCTTGCAGTGAGCCGAGATCGCGCCACTGCACTGCAGCCTGGGTGACAGAGCGAGACTCCGTCTCAAAAAAAAAAAAAAAAAATTTACAGATTTTTCATTTTAATATATATACACATACACATTTTATGAAATATATTTTAATTAATGTAATATATATAATATGGATTCTAATTTATTTATGTACAATCATCCCTTGGGAGATTGGTTCCAGGACTTCCTCAACCGACCTTTGACTGATGCTTAAGTCAGTGATGCAATTGGCATAGTATTTGCAACAACCTATGCACATCCTCCTGTATATTTTAAATCATTCCTAGATTACCTATAGTACGAAATATAACGTAAATAGTTGTTAAACTTTATTTTTTAGGGAATAATGGCAAGAAAGAAAAGTTTGTTCAGTACAGATGCGACTAAAAAATATGTGTACTTTCAATCTGCAAATGATTGACTTTGCTGATACCATGAAGTAGTAGGACCAACGTATTTCTCAGTTGATAAGTGTTCATGTTCTGATTTTTTTGCTATTATGAAGTGATGCAATAAACATCCTTATATATGTCTCTTTGTGCACATGTTAGGGAGCTTTTAGTATTTTAGTATATAAACCTAGAAGGACAATTGCTGCCATTTGCATCCTCAATTTTATCTCACATAACATAAAACTTTTCCCCAAAATAACAAGGTAGGAGTGTTTCCACTATGCTAAATTACTCATTTTGTCTTTCATGTCTTTTTTTTTTTTTTTTTTTTTGAGATGGAGTCTTGCTGTGTTGCCCTGGTTGGAGTGCAGTGGCGTGATCTTGGCTCACTGCAACCTCCTCCTCCTGGTTCAAGTGATTCTCCTGCCTCAGCCTCCCGAGTAGCTGGGACTACAGGCGCCTGCCACCACACCTGGCTAATTTTTCTGTATTTTTAGTAGAGACAGGGTTTCACCGTGTTAGCCAGGATGGTCTCGATCTCTTGAGCTCGTGATCCACCCATCTCCACCTCCTAAAGTGCTGGGATTACAGGCCTGAGCCACCACGCCTGGCTATCTTTCGTGTCTTTTATTACATTCTGTTTCCTCTGTGTAATTTCCTTATATTTATCTTCCGCTTCCTTATTATCTCTTCAGTTGTGTTTAGTTTGTTGCTTATTTAATCAATTACATTTTTGAATTTCCATATTTACATTTTTAATTTCAAAAACTTCTATTTAGTTATTTTAGTAAATATTATACTTTCTCTTTTATAGTGCCTTTTTAAAGGGTATTATAATTTTAAAAATTGTGTTTTCAGCTCCTTTACTTCTTTAAACATTTGAAACATATTTATTTCACAATCTCCTTGAGGTTTTCTTCCTTTTTCCACTTCCTGGGATGCTAGTTTTTGGCTTCTTACATCTGTTGATTCTTCCTCTGCATGTTTCATTTTCTTGCATAATGTATACTATTTTAATATGAGCGCATCTGTCACAAGAGATGTCTATTCTTTGGGAATCCCCTGTGAACTGTGATTTGAAAACAGCACTATGGTGTAGGTTGAAAGTACTTCTGCTTTTATGGCCCTGGGAAACTTTATGGACACCTCTTTTCATGATACCTAAACCTACATGACGGCACACTTAATGAATGCAGGTTATTAAGGTCTGGGGTCTCAATTTCTACTTATTTTAAAATATATTTTGTCTGTATTCCCATGTACTTGTAGCAGAATGGGTGACATCTGCTCCATTTCAATCTGATTTGTTGCTAGAAGCAGCATACTTCATTGCTACTAAATTTTACATTTAATTAAGTTTCACTTGTCACTTATTACAGTCTCATGCCATTTTCTATTTCCATGTCATTTTCTATTACTAAATTCACCATGGTTTGTAGCATTTCTACCTTTTTTGGATAAGCCTTCTGTCTCATACTGTGGAACAAACAGGGATACAGTTCTTGGGGAATTATATTCCCTGAGTATGTCTGGAAAGCATGTGAGTTTGAAAGTTTCTTAACTGAAGGCATTTTTAGACCTGAATCTAAACACTCAGCAAAATAATTTGTTGAGATTGTAGCTACATTTTGGAAGCAAAATAAAATGTAGTATTTCAACCTCTGAGTAAACAACTTATTCTAAAAACTAACACACATTAAGTATTTGTTAACTTTTAAAAGTTGGTATTGAGAGGCAGAAGGATCACTTGAGCCCTAGAGGCAGAGATTGCAGTGAGCGGTATCGCATGACTGCACTCCAGCCTGGGCGACAAAGCCAGGCCTTGTCTCAGAAAAACCTCCCAAAAACAACAACACAAAAGAATGTGTAAAATACAGTAATGAGTTTATTGTATTTCTATGGCAAGTCATGAAGTGTAGCAATTAATTGTATGACTGCAATAATTTCATCCCAAGCCATTATGTCATCTGGATTGTGGAGGTGCTGTTTATAGGTCCTGTATATACCAGGAATTGACAATCTATTGAAATGACAAAAAGTTTGTCCTCATCAGTCAGGCTTTCTTTTTGTGTCCATTTCATTGTGAAAAGATGTCTTACTTATGGCATAGTTAGAGAATAAGACTTGCGAATTTTACTAGAGGAAATAAAAACAACATTATTTTCTTGGCTTATTTAATAACAAAAAGAAATCTCCAAGAACTGTGTATGCAGGAAAAGCAGCAATATTAGGCTGCTGCTTTGAAGCTACTACTTTTCCACTAATCACTACTGAACACGGTGAACCAGCTCAAAAACTCAAATCTCCACTCTCCTAAGTATTCCCTTTGCAGATTTCAATTTTTCAGCTCGGCATAAGTGAGAAAAAAATTTTTAAGTGTTCTGTCAACAAACAACTTCCTGGTGCCCATTCTGTGACACTTCAACTTTGAATTTTGTATTTTAAAAGAAATGTTTTTTCATTGTCAAATAATATATCTCAAATTTATGCTCTTTTGTTAATCAAATCCAATAAAATCCTTGAAAAATATACTGGAGTTCATATGGTTCCCTAAGGACTATTTCAAGGCCAATGAAAAGAAAGATTGATATGACACTTCTGTATGACACCAACAGTGACTCAGAGCCAGGACTTAATGGCTTCATAAGCAGTCAGTGTGAGTGATGCTGCTCGTGAAGAAATTTTACTGAAATAATTAATTGGGCGCACAGAGCAATTCCTCTTCAATATGGCATCACTTTGTCATTCCTGAAGGAAAAATATAGCGAAAGTTACACAAGCAGATAATCTACCAAACCAAAATAAATAGGCACAATTTCTTTGCAGAAAAATAGGGTAGTTATTTTAGGAAGTAAAGTGGGTAAATATAAGACATTCTAATAAATTGACTTCCCTATTTTTCATTCTTCTTCTTCTTTTTATTTTTTGCCATTTCTGCTGTCAATTCTGTGATATTACATTTAGGTTTTATATTAGCCTTTAAAGCTGCAGTTGAAATTCTGAGCTCAGCCCAATAAATCAAAATAAAAATAAACAGAAGGGGTAAGCAAAGATCACTACTGGCTCCAGAATGGTGAGGGAAAGAAAAGTTTTATAAATAGTTCCTCTTTTTCTTGTCGTCCTTACCACTGTTGATTGGAAATAACAAATGACAAGTACCTATCAAAAGCACATGAGTGAATTCAATCTGTAATAAATCCCTAATATAAATAACCTATCAAAATATTGACTTGTGAATTTCCACAACAATCAGGCTGAACTAATCTATACCTTGTTTGACTACAGCACAAATGTGCAGCTTCCTCCAATCTAACTCCCCTAATCCTGGAGATTACTGCATTAAAACATAGTAACAGCCAAAACACTCTGCAAAGGAGAGAGAAGGAACATAGTAGATTCTGATTTCAGACCCTTTCAAAACATAAAAATGAATGAGCTAATTGGATTATAATATAGGCCGTGAGGCTCTTGCTGATTATGGTACATAGAAAGTATAATGTAAATACAAGAATATAATATGTCAATAGGTTTCATATGAAGTATGCAGTAATTTTCTTATGACTTATTTTAGTGGCATTCACAGAGACTATGTCCAGTACAATCCATGAGAAAATGCCTTTCAGAATAGCAGCCATAAAAAAGGATGAGTTCATGTCATTTGTGGGGACATGGATAAAGCTGAAAACCATCATTCTCAGCAAACTAACACAGGAACAGAAAACCAAACACCGCATGTTCTCACTCTTAAGTGGGAGTTGAACAATGAGAACACATGGACCCAGGGAGGGGAACATCACACACTGGGGCCTGTTGCAGGGTGGGGGACTAGGGGATGGATAGCATTAGGAAAAATACCTAATGTAGATGACGGGTTGATGGGTGCAGCAAACCACCATGGCACGTGTATACTTTTGTAACCTGTAAACCTGCATGTTCTGCACATGTATCCCAGAACTTAAGGTATACTAAAAATAAATAAATAAATAAAAATTAAAGAATATGTTGCAAAATTCCTCATGGTTGCTCACCTGATTATGGTACATAGAAAGTCTAATGTAAATGAAAGAATATAATATAGCAATAGTTTTTATATGAAGTATGCAGCAATTTTCTTATGACTTATTTTAGCGGTATTTACAGAGACTTTGTGCAGTACAATCCATGAGAAAATGTCCTTCAGAATAGCAGCCATAAGTATATCTATATTAAGTATATAAGTCTATATTCAATTTCCTGTTAGGCTTACATATGGTAATATTAATATTACATTTCTAAAAGATGTATGCTGTTTAAAGTGCTTTCTCATTCATGGTACCTTAGGGTCTATGTAAAATTGTAAATTGCACACAACTGAGAGTTCAAAATAAATCTGGGAAACAATGAAATTGACACTATTATTTTTATCCAGATCCTGGATTTATGAACCAGAATGTGTTAGTGAGACAACACTGGAAGAAATGAACTGCACCTGGGAGACTAGGATTAAATCTCACAAGCTTTACGATGACAAGAAGATAGGTTAGCCATAAAAAGAAGAGGTCCTGTAGGAAAAAGTGTCCAGGATGAAATTATAAATGAATCAAAAATTATTTCCTGAAAACTACATCCTCCTTTATTCTTCAAGTTTACAGCCCTGTGATCTCTGTCTATTCTCTCTATCAATATTTCTCTAAAATTTCTAATAAATATTTTGGTAGGCAGAATAATGGCACTCCAAATATGTCTACTTCTTAGGCATCAGAGCCTTTAAATACGTGTCCTAAAAGAGACTTTGCAGACGTGATTAAGGTTAAGAAGCGTGAACTGGGAAGAGCGGCCTGGGTTACATAGGTGATCCTAATTTAATTACACTTGTTCTTAAAAGCTAAGAGCTTTCTCCAGCTGTGGTCAGAGAGATTTGACCAAAGATAAGGGAGATACAATATTGCTGGCTTTGAAGATGGAGGAGGCTGTTAGCCAAGGAATGGGTGTGGTCTCTAGGAGCTTGAAAAGACAAGAAAGTGAATTCCTCCTAGAGCCTCCAGAAAGGAGTGAAGCCCTAACTTTTGTCCATTAAAACCTGTGACTGACTTCTAGTATACAGAAGTGTATGGTAATGAATTTGTGTTGTTTTAAATCACTACATCAGTGGCAATTTGTTATGGCAGCAAAGGAAAACGTATACAAATACTAAGGGCAAAATAAGAAATACTCATAATAGTAAATGTTTGAATTGACTCAATTTTATAACATTCTTTAAAACTTTTTTTAGTTTATAAATTGTATTTTCAACTATTCAGGGGGAAGTGCTTGGCCATACACACACACTTTTTTTTTTTTTTTTTTTTTTTTTTTTGTGACAGAGTCTCACGGTGTTGCCCAGGCTGGAGTGCAGTGGTGTGATCTCAGCTCACTGCAATCTCTGCCTCCTGGGTTCATGCCATTCTGCCTCAGCCTCCCTAGTAGCTGGGACTACAGGCGTGTGCCACCACACCTGGCTAATTTTTTGAATTTATAGTAAAGACGGGGTTTCACCATGTTAACCAGCATGATCTCGATCTCCTGACCTTGTGATCTACCCGCCTCGGCCTCCCAAAGTGCTGGGATTACAGGCATGAGCCATTGTGCCCTACCACACACAAACTTCTTTTATGATAGTTATCAACATTTCAGAATTTTAGTATTGGATGAATAAAATATTAATGGAACCATGATAAAGGACTTAATAAGAGGCTAATTGGGTTACCTAAAATTATTGTCAAAAAACCATTTTTTCTCCTTAAGTGGGAGAAAATGAACCAAAAGCCTCTTTTTAAAATAAAGTCCTATTTCTCTTCCATTTCTGAGCCCTAAAATAAAGATCATAGAGGAGGTATAAAAAAGTATGGGATATTATTTGAGTTCTTCATTCATTTATTCATTTGTTTAAATCATTCAGTTAACATTGACCATTCTCTCTTGGCCAAACACTGTGCAAGAAGTGGAAGCATAAATAAAATATGTTATAATATATTCTCTCACGGAGCCATTACATTTATTGAGAGATTTTTTGGAACAAGGAATAATAGGCTGAAATACCCAATTAGGGTCTTTGTTAGAAAGCTGAGTTGGGAGCAAAGCAGCTAATACCAGCTGAAGAATAATGAGGTTGGTTGAAAGAATTGACTGCTAGAGTTCTTTTTAGCTCTGCAAGTGAAAATGTCTGCTCTGAAGAGCTGAGTGAGAATAGCATACTGAAATTAAGAAGAAACTTTTGGATATCCAAATATGAGTGAGGGAAGTCAAGCTTTTCTTTGAGGCAAAAATTTGAATTTACATGAGTGCTACAGTTAGCCATTGAATTTAAGGAGAAGTAAGACTAACTGATAAATAGCCTTAGATGCATACATTTCTAAATCTTATTTGTTTATATTGCATTTATTTGTTTATGTTTTATAAATGCATTTTATATCCACATGTGCATTTTACTATTGTAACAAAAAACTTCATAATAAGCAGAATCATGAATACCTTCTACTTCTTTCAAGTTCCTACTTCTGAATAACTTCTCCACAGAGTCTTATACCTGTTAATATTAGGCTACCAGAGTTGCAAGCACTAGGTCAATCAGGGAAGTGTCAACTTCCAGAGGTTATGTGAGGCGGTAATGGGAAATAATCAAAGCAGCAGTATACAGAAGCATATCTATACTTTCAAACAGGAAGAGATGAATGCCAATTAATCCCGAGGCTAGTATTTACAAAATAGCAATTTTTGATACTTTTGCATGATGAGTTCAAAAACAATAGCTCCAGTTGCAACACAGCATTACTGGGTTTATTTTAGCCTTCCCCTTTTCCTTATTTGTGACTCCTTTCTCTGACAGTGAGAAACCTATCCCTCATTATTCATAATATACTTACTCATTTTCTCAATCCTAGTATATACATACAGTTGATTCAGAATTGAATTGTTAATTCATAACTGTGTTAGAAACAAATTTACTAAATAGCACTAATATTTGTGTGTTGTATTTTTTAATAAAATCTTTACAATTTGTCAAAACTGTACAGTTTTGGTTCAAATGATGTTTTCCAAAATTACATACCTCTTTTCTCCTCTATACCTTCTTAAGTGTGGGTCTACTAGTAATTTTTAATAGAGTTAGATTCAGTGGTTATTCTTTATCTTACTCTACCATTCTTAACCACCACATACACATCTGGTTTGATTGATTTGATTGATTGATGGATATGTGAATCATTTCCACGGATATAAGGGTCGCAACAATACAAAATAGTGTACTCAGAAAATATCACCCACTTCGTTACTTCTCTCTCAGCCCCACTTTCCCATCCTACCTATACCATTTTCACCCACATACTTAATGGATATGAACATTTAGAAACTTGTCAAATTGCTCACCATAAAATTTATAAACATTTGCTCTATGACCAAGAATCTGTACAAATCACTGATTCAAAGAATTGCCAGCAAATGTTTATATTAATATACTTTTATTTTTTCAATTTTGTTGAAAAAATAGCTTATGTTCATTTAATTATTTGCATTTTTTAACATTTTTATATAGCAATATTTACCATTTAGTTACCACCTACTATGTATCAGGTGTGTGCTAAGTACTACTATACAAAATGAATATGAAATCAATATAACTTTTCAAATTTTATAAATAAAAAATGGCCTAAAATTTGCACAATCCAAGGCACTAATCAATGTGATCATAGCTAGTAAATAACTCTGAATTTCTTCTTAAAAACTGGGATATTTATTGGACATTTCTATGTCTTTCTTTAGGGGCTAGCCATTCTTTTTCACTATATTTTATTTTTTAAGTAAAATATTTGCCTTTTTCTTTGATTTTTAAAAATACCTTAAAAAATATTTCCTGTTGCATTTTAAAATATTTTTGTTTGTCATTTGCTTTTTAAATAAAATCTCTGCTGTTTTGGGAGGTGTACATATCTTTAATTTTTACCATATTTTAAATACATTGATATTTTCCATTATGGCTTGTTGGATGCCTACTAAAACAGAGGATGCTGAAGAGCCAAGAGGGAACTATAAACAGTACAAACTAAGTAGAATAAAATCATGTAACCATTCCTCTCCAGTCCCCACCTCAAGTTTGAAGGAGTCAGATGTAGTAGACACCAGAGGAGCATGCCAAAGTGGAAGAGGCCTCAGGCTCTCTTTTATCTGCTACTTCCTGCAAGGCTCAGTCATAAGCAGGGAAGAGGGTAAATATTTAACTGAAGATGAGTAATATTTTGACTTATGTTTGAAATCTAAAATGAATAAAATCTATGGGTTCTATCCAAGATGTCCCAAATGTAGGAAAGAGATGTTATCACAGGTATGCCGACAATAAAGAGAGAAAGGAGTTTTGTTGACTAATATTGTGTGATGACTTGCCTGGGCAATGGGATGCCCAGATATTTGGTTAAACATTATTATGGGTGTCTCTGAGAGAATTTCTGGATGAGATTAACATTTGAAACTGGTAGACTGAGCAAAGCAGATTGCCTTCCCCAATGTGGATGGGCCTCATTCAATTGATTGAAAGGCTGAATAGAACAAAAAGGCTGAATGTAAGAGAATTTATTTTTTTCTGCCTGACTGTCTTCAAGCTGGAGCATTGGTCTTCCTTCACTTTCAGACATGGAGTAAGACTGAAACTTACACCACTAGCTCTCCTGATTCTTGGGCCTTCAGACTGGAACTGGACTTGTTCTCCCTGGTTTCCACTTGCCAACTGCAGATCTTGGGATTTGTCAGCCTCCCTAATCATGTAAGCCAACACACACACACACGCACATTCTTTTAATTCTGTTTCTCTCGAGAATCCTGACTAATGCAGTTCTTTTGTATTTGTACTTTAAGTCCAGCCCATTAAACATATGTTACACTAACATTTATTAAATACTTACAATATGATGTGTTAAGTATATTTATATATTTTCATGTTTAATTCTCACAATTACATATTTTTTATTTTTGTGGGTACATCGTTGGTGTATGTATTTATGGGGAACACATGAGATACTTTGATACAGGCATGCAATAAGTAATCATGGCATAATAGAAAATGGAGTATGCAGCCCCTCAAGCATTTACCCTCAGTGTAACAAACAATCCAATTATACTCTTTTAGTTATTATAAACTGTACAATTAAATTACTGTTGACTATAGTCACCCTGTTGTGCTATCAAATACCAGGTCTTACTCATTCTTTGTAACTATTTTTTTCTGCACATGTTAACCATCATCACTTCTCTAACTAGCCCCTACTTCCCTTCCCAGCCTCTGGTAACCATCCTTCTATTCTCTTCTCCATGAGTTCAATTGTTTTAATTTGAGTACCTGCAAATAAGTGAGCATATGTGAAGTTTGTCTTCCTGTGCCTGGCTTATTTCACTTAACATAATGATCCCCAGTTTCAACCATGTTATTGCAAATGACAGGGTCTCTTTCTTTTTAAATAGCTGAATAGTACTCCATTGTGTGTTTGACCACATTTTAAAAAATCTATTCATTTGTTAATGGACATTTAGATTGTTTCTAAACCTTGGCTGTTGTGAACAGTGCTATAATAAACATGATAGTGCAGATATCTCTTTTATATACTGATTTTATTTCTTCTGGGAATATAACCATACCACTGGATGGTATGGTAGCTCTACGTTTTTGTTTGTTTTTTAAGGAACCTCCAAACTTTTCTCCATGGTGGTTGCACTAATTCATATTCCCACCAAGAGTGTATGAGGGTTCACTTTTCTCCACACCAGCATTTGTTGCCTATCTTTTGAATAAAGCCATTTTAACTGGGGTGAGATGATAACTCACTGTAGTTTTGGTTTGTGTTACTCTGATGATCTGTGATGTTGAGCACCTTTTCATATGTCTATTTGCCATTTGTATGCCTTCTTTTGAGAAATGTCTATTCAGATCTTTTGCTCATTTTTAATCAGATTGTCAGATTTGTTGCCTATACAGTTATTTGAACTCCTTATATACTCTAGTTATTAATCTGTTGTCAGATGGGTTGTTTGAAAATTTTTTTTTCCTTTTCTGTGGGTTATCTCTTCACTTTCTTGACTGTTTCCTTTGCTGTGCAGCTTTTTAACTTGATATGACCACATTTGTCCACTTCTACTTTGGCTGCCTTTGTTTGTGGGGTATTGCTCAAAAAAATTTTGTGCAGACCAATGTCCTGGAGAGTTTCTCCAAAGTTTTCTTATAGTAGTTTCAGAGTTTGAGGTCTTAGATTTAAGTCTTTAATTGATTTTGATTTGATTTTTGTACATAGTGAGAGATAGGGGTTAAGTTTCATTATTTTGCATATGGATATCCAGTTTTCCCAGCAGCGTTTGTTCTTTCTACAACGTATGTTCTTGGGACCTCTGTCAAAAATTAGCTTACTGTAGGTGTATGGATTTAATTCTGGGTTCTCTATTCTGTTCCATTGTTCTATATGTGTGTTTTTATATCAGTACCGTGCCATTTTGGTTACTACAGTTCTGTAGTATAATTTGAAGTTAGGTAATGTGATTCCTCCAGTTTTGTTCTTTTTGCTCAGGATAGTGTTGACTATTCTGTCTTAAATTTTAGAATTTTTTTTTTTTTTGTATTTCTGTGAAGAATGTCATTAGTATTTTGATAGGGATTGCATTGAATCTGTAGATTGCTTTGGGTAGAATGGACATTTTAGCAGTATTGTTTCTTCCAATCCATGAACATGAAATAGCATTCTATTTTTTAGTGTCCTTGTCAATTTCTTTTATCAGTATTTTATAGTTTGCATTATAGAGATTTTTTGCTTATTTGGTTAATTCCTAAGTATTTAATTTTAATTGTGTCTATTGTAAGTGGGATTACTTTTTTATTTCTTTTAAAAGTTATTCACAGCATATAGAAATGATTCAGATTTTTGTATGTTGATTTTGTATTTTGCAACTTTGCTGAATTTGTTTATTAATTCTAATAGTGGGGTGTGTGTGTGTGTGTGTGTGTGTGTGTGGCGGCTTTAGGTTTTTCCAAATGTAAGATCACATCATCTGCAAACAAGGATAATTTGAATTCTTATTTTCCAATTTGGATATCCTTTATTTCCTTCTTTTGTCTTTTTGCTGTAACTAGGAAAATTCCAGAACTATGTTGAATAATGGTGGTGAATGTGGGCATCTCTGTCATGTTGCAGATCTTAGAGGGAAGGCTTTCAGTTATTCTTTATTTGGTATGATACTAGCTGTAGGTCTGTTGTATGTGGCTTTTATTATCTTGAGGTATGTTCCTTCAATGTGTTGAATTTTATCAAATGATTTTCAGGATCAATTTAAATAATCATATGGTTCAGTCTTCATTCTGTTGATATGATGTATCACATTTATTGATTTATGTACATTGAACCATCCTTGCATCCCTGGAATAAATCCCACTTGGTCATAATAACTAATCTTTTTAATGTATTATTAAATTTGGTTTGGTAGTATTTTGCTGAAGATTTTTATATCAATATTCATCAGGGATATTGGCCTGTAGTTTTCTTGTATCATTTTCTGGTTTTGGTATTAAGGTAATACTGGCCTCATAGAGTGAATTTAGGACTATTCTTGCTTCCTTTATTTTTTGGAATAGTTTAAGTAAAATTGGTATTAGTTCTTCTTTAAATGTTTGGTAGAATTCAGGCTTGAAGTGGTCCGTCTCTGGGCTTTTCTTTTTTTTTTTTTTTTTTTTTTTTTTTGAGACAGAGTCTCACTGTGTCACCCAGGCTGGAGTGCAGTGGTGCGATCTCAGCTCACTGCCACCTCCGCCTCCCAGGTTCAAGAGATTCTTCTCTCTCAGTCTCCCGAGTAGCTGGGATTACAGGCTTGTGCCACCATGCCTGGCTAATTTTTTGTATTTTTTTTTTTTTTTAAGTAGAGGCGGGGTTTCACCATGTTAGCCAGGATGGTCTCAATCTCCTGACCTTGTGATCCATCCACCTTGGACTCCCAGAATGCTGGGATCACAGGCGTGAGACACTGCACCCGACCTCTGGGCTTTTCTTTACCGGGAGAATTTTAATTATAGCTTTGGTATCATTATTTGTTCAGGTTTTGGATTTATTCCTGGTTCAATGTTGGTAGGTTAATTGATTATGTGTTATGTCTCTAGGAATTGAGCCATTTTCTATAGTTTCCAATTTGTTGGTAAACTGTTGCTGACAGCCACTAATGATCCTTTAAATTTCTACAGTATCAGTTGTAATATCTCCCTTTTCATCTCTGATATTATTTACTTGGGTCTTTGTTTTTTCCTAGTTTGGCTAAAGGTTTGTCCATTTTATTCATCGTTTCAAAAAACCAACTGTTTGTTTCATTCATCTTCTGTATTGTTTTCTTCATTTCTAATGTATTTATTTCTGCTATGACCTTTATTATTTCTTGTACTAATTTTGGGTTTGCCTTGCTCTTGCTTTTGTAGTTTTTTGAGATGCATTAATTAGGTTACTTATTTTAAGTTTCTCTTCTTTTTTGATGCAGGCACTTGTAACTATAAACTTTCTTCTTCATACTACTTTCTCTGTATCCTATAGATTTTGGTATGTTGTGTTTCTATTATCATTTGTCTCAAAAACAAACTTCAATTTCCTTCTTAATTTCTTCATTGGCCCAATGGTCATTCAGGAGCATATTGTTTAATTTCCATGTGTTTGTATAGTTTCCAAAATTCCTGTTGGTATTGATGTCTAGTTTTATTCCAGTGTGGTCAGAGAAGTTGCTTGATATCACTTCAATGTTTTTCAATGTTTTAAAGCTTGTTTTATAACCTAACCTGCAGTCTATCTTTGGCTGGGTGTGATGGCTCATGCCTGTAATTACAGTACTTTGGGTGGCTAAGGCAGGTGGATTGCTTGCACTCAGGAGTTTGAAACCAGTCTGAGCAACATAGTGAAACCACAACTCTACCACAGATACAAAAATTAACTGGGCATGGTGGTATTTGCCTGTGGTCCCAGCTGCTCAGCTTCTTGGGAGGCTGAGGTGGGAAGATTGTTGGAGCCTGGGAAGTTGATGCTGCAGTGAGCTGTAATCATGCCACTGCACTCCAGCCTAGGTGAAAGAGCAAGACCTTGTCTGAAGTTAAATAAATAAGTAAATAAATAAATAAATAAATATGTACATGGTCTGTCTTTGAGAATGATTCATGAAGTGAGGAGAAAAATCTATATTCTGCCACTTTTAGATGAAATGATCTGTAAATATCTATTAGGCCCATTTGGTTTATAGTGCAGATTATGTCTGACGTTTCTTTGTTGATTTTTCTGTCTGAAAGATCTGTCTAATGCTGAAAGTGGGGTGTTAAAGTGTACAGCCACTATTGGATTAAGATCTTTCTCTTTCTTTAGCTCTAATAATATTTGCTTTTTATATCTGGGTGCTCTAATGTTGGGTGCATATATACTTAAATTATTATATCCTCTTGCTGAATTGACCCCTTTATCATTTTATAGTGACTTTCTTTGTCTCTTCATATAGTTTTTGTTTTGAAATCAATTTTGTCTGATATGACTGTAGTAACTCCAGCTCTTTTTTGGTCTCCATGGACATGGAATATCTTTTTCCATCCCTTTATTTTCAGTCTGTTTCTTTATAGGTGAAGTGTGTTTCTTGTAGTCAACAGATAACTGTGTCTTGCTTTTTTAATCTATTCAGCCACTCTATGTCTTTCTTTTCTTTCCCTAAAGATGGAGTGTCACTCTGTTACCCAGCCCGGAGTGCAGTAGTGCAGTCTCAGCTTACTGTGACCTTTGCTTCCTGGGCTCAAGTGATTCTCCTGCCTCAGCCTCCCAAGTAGCTGGGATTGCAGGTACCCGCCACCACACCCAGCTAATTTTTGTATTTTTAGTAGAGACAGGGTTTCATCATGTTGTCCAGGCTAGTCTTGAACTCCTGACCTCAAGTGATCTGCCCACCTCAGCCTCCCAAAGTGCTGGAATTACAGGCATGAGCTACTGTGCCCAGCCTATGTCCTTGATTGGAGAACTTAGTTCATTAACAGTCATTGTTATTATTGCTAAGTAAGGCATTACTCCTGCTATTCTGTTATTGGTTTTCTGGTCTTGTCTTCCTTCTTTCCTTCCTTTCTGTCTTCATTTTAGTGAAGGTGCTTTTCTCTGGTGGTATTATTTAATTTCTTGCTTTTAATTTTTTGTGTACCCATTGTATGTTTTTCAATTTTAGTTTACCATGAAGCTTCCAAATACTATCTTATAGCCTGTTATTTTAAACTGATGACAACTTAACACTGATTGCATAAACAAACAAATAGAAAACTAATAAAACTAACAGAAAAAAACTGATGAAAAAGAAAAAAACTACACTTTAATTTTGTCCCCCTGCTTTTTAATTTTTTAATTGTTTTGCTGTATGTCTTGTTATACTATATATATATCTTGAAAAGTTGTGCTTACTTTTGATTAGGTCACTGTTTAGTCTTTCTACTTACAATAACAGTATTTACACAGCACAATTACCATGTTATAATATTCTGTGTATTTCTGTGTGCAATTACCAGTGAATTTTGTACCTCCAGATAATTTGTCTATTACTCATTTATGACCTTTTCTTTCATATTGAAGAACTCCCTTTTGCATTTCTTGTAAGACAGGTTTAGTGATGATAAAATTCCTCAGCTTGTGTTTGTCTGGAAAAGTCTTTTTGCTCCTTCATGCTTAAAGGATACTTTTGCTGAAGACACTGTTCTATGGTAAAAGTTTTTTCTTTCAGCACTTCAAAAATATTACGCCACTCTCTCCTGACCTGTAAGGTTTCCACTGAAAAGTCTGCTGCCAGATGTATTGGAGCTCCATTGTGTTATTTGCTTATTTTCTCTTGCTGCTTTTAAGATCCTGTCTTTATCCTTGACCTTTGGGTTTTTTAATATTCAATGTCTTAAAATAGTCTTCTTTGGGTTAAATCTGCCTGGGGTTCTATAACCTTCTCGTACTTGGATATTGATGTATTTTTCTAGGTTTGGGAAGTTCTGTTATCCCTTCGAATAAACTTTCTATCCCTATCTCTTTCTCTACCTCCTCTTTAGGTTCAGTAACTGAGATTTACCCTTTTGAGGCTATTTTCCAGATCTTGTAGGCATGCTTCATTCTTTCTTTCTTCTTTTTCCTTTTGTCTCCTCTGACTGAATATTATCAAATAGCCTATCTTTAAGCTCACTAATTCTCTTTTCTGCTTGATCAATTCTGCTATGAAGAGACTCTAGTTCATTCTTCAGCATGTCAATTGCATTTTCCACCTCCAGAATTTCTACTTCTTTTTCATTATTTCAATCTATTTTAAAAACATTATCTGATAGAATTCTGAATTCCTTCTCTGTGTTTTGAATTTCCCCTTGAGAGCTATTTTGAATTCTCTGTCTGAAAGGTCACGTATCTATGTTTCTCCAGGACTGGTCCCTGATGCTTTATTTATTCATTTGGTGAGGCCATGTTTTTGTGGATGACCTTAATGCTTGTAGATGTTTGTCTATATCTGGGGATTGAAGAGTTAGGCCTTTATTGTAACCTTGGAAGATTACAATAAAACTCTGGGTTTAAGCTTGCTCATGGCCATTCTTCTTGGGAAGGCTTTCCAGGTATTTACAGGAACTTGGGCCCTGAACCCAATAATGCGGTTCTTGTAAACTCGTAAAGGTACCACCTTGGTGTTCTTGGTTAAGATCTGGAAGAATTCTCTGGGTTACCAAGCAGAGACTCTTGTTCTCTTCCTTTACTTTCTCCCAAGCAAATGGAGTCTCTCTCTGCTGAGCTGCCTAGAGCTGGGGGTGGGTGACACTAGCATCTCTTGGCCATGACCACTGGGACTATGCTGGGTCAGTCCTGAAGACAGCACAACACTGTGTCTCACTGAAGGCCCACTGTAACCACTACCTGACTACCACCGAAGTTCATTCAAGGCCCTAGGGCTCTGTGATCAACAAGTGGTACAACCAGCCAGGTCTGTGTTTCTCCCTTCATGGCAGCAAGTTTCTCTATGCCCTGGGTGGGTCAGGTTTGTGTTTTTCCCTTCATGGCAGGAAGTTTGCCTAGGCCCTGGGTGGGTCTAGAGATGCTTTCTGGAAGCCAGAGATTAAAGTCTAAAACCAGAAATTTACCTAGTGTTCTAGTCTCCTGGAGCTAAGCTGGCACTTTAACCACAAGACAAAGTCCTTCCCACTTTTCCTTCCCATTTCTGCAGAAGAACCTCTCCCTATGGCCATCACCACTACCAGCCCATGAGGGGTTCTGCCAGGTCACCACCAATGTTTACTTAAAGACCAAGTCTGTCTGAAGATAGCTTGTGATGAATGCTTCCAGGCCTGGGGCTCACCCTTTGGGCCAGGGAAGATCTAAAAATGCTGACCAAGAGCCTAGACCCAGAATGAAAAACCCCAAGAGTCTACTGTATCCCACTGTGCTCTACTCCACTGTTGCTGAGCTGGTACCTAAGGTACAAGACAGAGCCCCCTTCACTTTTACCACTGCTTTTCTCAAATAGGAGTCTTTCAACATAGCCACCACAGCTTGGAATGTGCTGGGTCATACCTGAAGCCAGTATGTCTCAGAGCCCAATGCTCATGACATATTTTGGCTATCAATGTTGGTTATTCAGAGCCAAGGGACTCTTTATTCAGTGGTTGATAAATTCTGCCAGGTCTTTGCTGTGACCGGGCAGCACTTAATCCAATATAAAACCCCCCAGTCACTGCCTATCCATCTCCCAAGTGCACAGATTTCTCCCCATGGCACAATTGCTGTGAGGGGTTGGGGGGTTTGGGGATAGGGTGGACAGGCACACCTTTGCTGCCTCAACTGGGGTCTCCATAGGTCATGTCACCCCCAGTCCACTGGCTGTGTGACCAGCACTAGGGCTTGCTGAGAAATTGCAGCCCCTGTGGCCTAGACTGCCCCTCAAGTTCACTTAGGGCCCCAAAGCACTGTGGTCCACAGTGGCAAGGCTTGCAGGAAGTCAAGCTCCGATTGCTTGGATGAGCAATTCCTCTCTGTCTAGGGCTGGCCCAAATGCTCCTTCTGTGGTTGGATGTCAGTGGAGTACAGCCTAGTTCTGCTTTTACTGGGACAGGACAGCACTGTGTTCAATGTAAAGCCTCACAAATGCTGTGCTCTCCCTGTCCCAAGCACAGCGAATCTTCACTGGCATGGCCTCTGCCAGGAGATGGGGGATGGGTGGCATCTGTTCTTTAAGACTGTCTTTCCTGCCCTCTCCATTGCCTCTTTCAATGACATGAAGTTAAAACCAGGTACTGTGGTTGCTCTCCTGATTTTTGGTCCTTGTAATGGTGCTTTTTGTGTGTAGTTGTTAAAATTTAGTGTTCTTGCAAGGGGATTGAATGGTGTAGGCTTCTAGTCCATCATCTTTCTCTGCCCTTCACACTTATGTTTGATAGTAGTTACTATTATGTCAATTTTATAGAGGAATATGCCAAATTTAAGAGAAGTCAAATAACTTGTGTAAGATAACAACCCTTATTAGTGGTAGTTTCAAGATTCAGTTCTCTGATGCCAAAATCTGCAGTCTTAATTTGTTTTCAAGTAGCAATAATCATACATTGGCAAATCTGTTGATTTAAAAAGCTGCTTTTAACACAGAGACCAACCCTACACGATTTTCTTCTAAACCACCAGCATTCATTTACATTTTATATATAACCTTGAATTTCAATGCAATATTTAAACAGGGACTAGTGGATATTAAAATTCTGTCTGGAGTGCTAAAAATCTAGTAGATTAAGGATCAAAAGTAGCCAATTTTGGAGAACCGTATCTTTGTATGTGGCCTTTTTTTTTCCCCAAGGATAGAATGACTTAGAACTTGCGAAACTGCATAGGCAGAGCATTCATGAAATGCAAAAGAAGCAGTTCACTTGTCCCTTACAGTTTGTATTAAGAAGATAATGGTAGTAATAAAAAATTGTTAAAACCTTTAACATCAAGTACATCCTTGAATTGCTTTTATAAATATGTTTTTACCTTGGCAACTGGCCAGGCAATTGCTGCTTTATATCCCTAGTCAATATTAGCCCAAATGTATAGTAAATGGAATATTCTATTTTAGAAATAGCAAAATGGTAAAATGGCATCATAGGAAATGCATAAAAATTCCACCTTAATAAGCTAAATCATCCATAGACTGCTAAAGAGAAGAAAAGTGAATGACTTGTGACTATAAAATATTTTCAAATTAAATGAATATGATATGTTGTAGGAATTAGCTTTCTTCATTGCAGTTTTATCCTGCATTTAGGAAAATCTGATTTAAATCAGAAATAAAATCTACAGATACACCCCCACCCATGCGTATTTCAAACACTGGCTGTTCCCTCAAACACTTCCGCATGGCCTGCTCCTTCTTCTGTAAGTCTTTGCTTCAGCATTATCTTCTCGGTGATATTTTCTCTAACCATTCCATCTAAAATTGAACCATTTTTTTTATCTCACTCACTCCTAGCACTCTCTCTCTCTTTTTCAAGTTTTATTTATCTACTTAACATTAACTACTTCTGGCATCTAATTTATTGTCTACCCCTCCCCAGAAAAATGTAAACTTTCATGACAGCAGGGAGCTTGTCTATTTTGATCACCTGTCCTAGAGCACTGCCTGACATATAATGTATACTCAATATAATATTGACATTCTCACATATTTTAAAGATACTTTTAAACTTAAATGTATTTTATAATTTTTCTTTGATGTAGGACTTATTTGGCACTTTATCTTTCAAAATATGTATAGGATAACTCATTTTGTTATTAATGTATATCTTAATTTGTTGTTGCAAAACAGTGCAATCAATAATACAGCTTCTTTGAAACTGTCACTTCACGTATGACTTCATTTGTTTTTCTGTTTTTGAGATGGAGCCTCACCCTGTTACCCAGGCTGGAGTGAAGTGCCACCATCTCAGCTCATTGCAACCTTCACCTCCTGGCAAATCTCCTGCCTCAGCCTCCTGGGTAGCTGGGACTAAAGGCATGCGCCACCACCTGGCTAATTTTTGTATTTTTAGTAGAGACAGGGTTTCACCATGTTGGTCAGGCTGGTCATGAACTCCTGACCTCATGATCTGCCCGCCTCAGCCTCCCAAAGTGCTGGGATTACAGGCATGAGCCACCGTGCCTGGCCATTGCTTAATATTTAGGCAATTTTTCTATGTGTTCCATATGTACTTGAAAATAATCTTTATTTTCTAATTATTCAGCACCTAGTTCCATACACCTATCTAGCTATTTTCAAATCTTCTGTGTACTTACTGATTATTTTGTCTCCTTCATATATCAATGACCAAGATAAATGTATTTAAAATTTCTCAGCAAATATCAAATGGTGGATTTGTTTATTTCTCCTTGTATCTGTTTTGTATGTCTTGATCAATTTAACGTGATCATATCTTCAGAAGATTGAATTACCCCTTCTAAAATTTTATGGTGATACTTAATTTCTAGTTGCATTTTCACCTTTTAATGAGCATTATTCATAATGGCCAAGATATGGAAACAACCTAGGTGTTCATCAGCAGATGAATGGATAAAGAAAATGTGGTGTACATTAAAAAAATTATTATTCAGTCTTAAAAAAAGAAGAAAATCCTGTCATTTGCAAAAGCGTGGATGGAATGGGAAGACTTTATGCTAAGTGAAATAAGCCAGCCACAGAGAGAAAAATACTGTCTGATCTCACTTATATGTGGAATCTGAAAAAACCAAAAAGTAAAATAAATAGAAACAGATAGTAGAATGGTGGTTAACAGTGGCAAAAAGGGAAAGGAAATGGAGAGAAATAAGGTACAAATATGCAATTAGGTAGAACGAATAAGTCTAGTGACCTAATGTATAGTGCAAGGAGTATAGTTAAAATATTGTAGTGTCTACTGAAAATTTGCTAGGAGAGTCAATTTTAGGAGCTCTTATCACAAAAAAGGATAACTATGGAAAATGATAAATCAATTTGATTGTAATAATCTATATATATTTGTATGATTACATACATATAAATGTATGTAGTAATCAATATATACATATATGTATATTGAACCTATATATTATATGATTACATACGTATACTATATATGATTACATACATGCATACATATGAAATAACATATGTATACACACATATATATGATTGTTTTATTGTCTAGACTTAAGGTGTACAGCATGATGTTATACAACATGATGTTGTACACCTTAGGTCTAGACAATGAAAAAGTGATAATAAATAAATAAAATGAGCTTTCTTTATGTTAATGTTGCTACATCAGTTTTTTGTTTTGTTTTGCTTTGTTTATACTTGTCTGGTGTTTTCTTCCTTATTTTACCTTTCAACCTTCTTGTGTCCTATAGGGACAACAAAGGAGCTGTAGATTCGCAAACTTGAATGTCCTTTACTACCAGGAAGAATTAATATGACTACCAGATCCCTAGATGGCATAATTTATGCCTAGAGGAAAATAATGGTCTAATATGATGCCATAATACATCTTTTTATTTATATTATATATGTTCTATGCCATACTGAATACCAGACTTCATGGTAAGCATAGGAGAATAAGTACTTGGTGAAATGAATGTATCATATTCTTACAACAACTCTGTGAGATAGTTAAAGTGTTATCTCTGCATTACAGGAAGGGAACAATAGGCTTATATAGTATTTTTCTTTTTAATTTATTTATTATTATTATACTTTAAGTTGTAGGGTACATGTGCATAACGTGCAGGTTTGTTACATATGTATACTTGTGCCATGTTGGTGTGCTGCACCCATCAACTCGTCATTTACATCAGGTATAACTCCCAATGCAATCCTTCCCCCCTGCCCCCTCCCCATGATAGGCCCCGGTGTGTGATGTTCCCCTTCCCGAGTCCAAGTGATCTCATTGTTCAGTTCCCACCTATGAGTGAGAACATGTGGTGTTTGGTTTTCTGTTCTTGTGATAGTTTGCTAAGAATGATGGTTTCCAGCTGCATCCATGTCCCTACAAAGGACACAAACTCATCCTTTTTGATGGCTGCATAGTATTCCATGGTGTATATGTGCCACATTTTCTTAATCCAATCTGTCACTGATGGACATTTGGGTTGATTCCAAGTCTTTGCTATTGTGAATAGTGCCGCAATAAACATACGTGTGCATGTGTCTTTATAGCAGCATAATTTATAATCCTTTGGGTATATCCCCAGTAATGGGATGGCTGGGTCATATGGTACATCTAGTTCTAGATCCCTGAGGAATCGCCATACTGTTTTCCATAATGGTTGAACTAGTTTACAATCCCACCAACAGTGTAAAAGTGTTCCTATTTCTCCACATCCTCTCCAGCACCTCTTGTTTCCTGACTTTTTAATGATCGCCATTCTAACTGGTGTGAGATGGTATCTCATTGTGGTTTTGATTTGCATTTCTCTGATGGCCAGTGATGATGAGCATTTTTTCATGTGTCTGTTGGCTGTATGAATGTCTTCTTTTGAGAAATGTCTGTTCATATCCTTTGCCCACTTTTTGATGGGGTTGTTTGTTTTTTCTTGTAAATTTGTTTGAGTTCTTTGTAGGTTCTGGATATTAGCCCTTTGTCAGATGAGTAGATTGCAAAAATTTTCTCCCATTCTGTAGGTTGCCTGTTCACTCTGCTGGTAGTTTCTTTTGCTGTGCAGAAGCTCTTTAGTTTAATGAGATCCCATTTGTCAATTTTGGCTTTTGCTGCCGTTGCTTTTGGTGTTTTAGACATGAAGTCTTTGCCCATGCCTATGTCCTGAATGGTACTACCTAGGTTTTCCTCTAGGGTTTTTATGGTATTAGGTCTAACATTTAAGTCTCTCATCCATCTTGAATTAATTTTCGTATAAGGAGTAAGGAAAGGATCCAGTTTCAGCTTTCTACTTATGGCTAGCCAATTTTCCCAGCACCATTTATTAAATAGGGAATCCTTTCCCCATTTCTTGTTTTTGTCAGGTTTGTCAAAGATCAGATGGCTGTAGATGTGTGGTATTATTTCTGAGGACTCTGTTCTGTTCCATTGGTCTATATCTCTGTTTTGGTACCAGTACCATGCTGTTTTGGTTACTGTAGCCTTGTAGTGTAGTTTGAAGTCAGGTAGCGTGATGCCTCCAGCTTTGTTCTTTTGACTTAGGATTGTCTTGGAGATGCGGGCTCTTTTTTGGTTCCATATGAACTTTAAAGCAGTTTTTTCCAATTCTGTGAAGAAACTCATTGGTAGCTTGATGGGATGGCATTGAATCTATAAATTACCTTGGGCAGTATGGCCATTTTCACGATATTGATTCTTCCTATCCATGAGCATGGTATGTTCTTCCATTTGTTTGTGTCCTCTTTTATTTCACTGAGCAGTGGTTTGTAGTTCTCCTTGAAGAGGTCCTTTACATCCCTTGTAAGTTGGATTCCTAGGTATTTTATTCTCTTTGAAGCAATTGTGAATGGAAGTTCATTCATGATTTGGCTCTCTGTTTGTCTGTTACTGGTGTATAAGAATGCTTGTGATTTTTGCACATTAATTTTGTATCCTGAGACTTTGCTGAAGTTGCTTATCAGCTTAAGGAGATTTTGGGCTGAGACAATGGGGTTTTCTAAATATACAATCATGTCATCTCCAAAGAGGGACAATTTGACTTCTTCTTTTCCTAACTGAATACCCTTGATTTCTTTCTCTTGCCTGATTGCCCTAGCCAGAACTTCCAACACTATGTTGAATAGGAGTGGTGAGAGAGGGCATCCCTGTCTTGTGCCAGTTTTCAAAGGGAATTTTTCCAGTTTTTGCCCATTCAGTATGATATTGGCTGTGGGTTTGTCATAAATAGCTCTTATGATTTTGAGGTACGTTCCATCAATACCGAATTTATTGAGGGTTTTTAGCATGAAGGGCTGTTGAATTTTGTCAAAAGCCCTTTCTGCATCTATTGAGATAATCATGTGGTTCTTGTCTTTGGTTCTGTTTATATGCTGGATTATGTTTATTGATTTGCGAATGTTGAACCAGCCTTGCATCCCAGGGATGAAGCCCACTTGATCATGGTGGATAAGCTTTTTGATGTGTTGCTGAATCCGGTTTGCCAGTATTTTATTGAGGATTTTTGCATCGATGTTCATCAGGGATATTGGTCTAAAATTCTCTTTTTTTGTTGTGTCTCTGCCAGGCTTTGGTATCAGGATGATGTTGGCCTCCTAAAATGAGTTAGGGAGGATTCCCTCTTTTTCTATTGATTGGAATAGTTTCAGAAGGAATGGTACCAACTCCTCCTTGTACCTCTGGTAGAATTCAGCTGTGAATCCATCTGGTCCTGGACTTTTTTTGGTTGGTAGGCTATTAATTATTGCCTCAATTTCAGAGCCTGCTATTGAGGGATTCAACTTCTTCCTGGTTTAGTCTTGGAAGAGTGTAAGTGTCCAGGAAATTATCCATTTCTTCTAGATTTTCCAGTTTATTTGCGTAGAGGTGTTTATAGTATTCTCTGATGGTAGTTTGTATTTCTGTGGGGTCGGTGGTGATATCCCCTTTATCATTTTTAATTGCGTCGATTTGATTCTTCTCTCTTTTCTTCTTTATTAGTCTTGCTAGTGGTCTGTCAATTTTGTTGATCTTTTCAAAAAACCAACTCCTGGATTCATTGATTTTTTGGAGGGTTTTTTGTGTCTCTATCTCCTTCAGTTCTGCTCTGATCTTAGTTATTTCTTGCCTTCTGCTAGCTTTCGAATGTGTTTGCTCTTGCTTCTCTAGTTCTTTTAATTGCGATGTTAGAGTGTCAATTTTAGATCTTTCCTGCTTTCTCTTGTGGGCATTTAGTGCTATAAATTTCCCTCTACACACTGCTTTAAATGTGTCCCAGAGATTCTGGTATGTTGTATCTTTGTTCTCATTGGTTTCAAAGAACATCTTTATTTCTGCCTTCATTTCGTTATGTACCCAGTAGTCATTCAGGAGCAGGTTGTTCAGTTTCCATGTAGTTGAGCGGTTTTGATTGAGTTTCTTAGTCCTGAGTTCTAGTTTGATTGCACTGTGGTCTGAGAGACAGTTTGTTATAATTTCTGTTCTTGTACATTTGCTGAGGAGTGCTTTACTTCCAATTACGTGGTCAATTTTGGAGTAAGTACGATGTGGTGCTGAGAAGAATGTATATTCTGTTGATTTGGGGTGGAGAGTTCTCTAGATGTCTATTAGGTCTGCTTGCTGCAGAGATGAGTTCAATTCCTGGATATCCTTGTTAACTTTCTGTCTTGTTGATCTGTCTAATGTTGACAGTGGAGTGTTGAAGTCTCCCATTATTATTGTATGGGAGTCTAAATCTCTTTGTAAGTCTCTAAGGACTTGCTTTATGAATCTGGGTGCTCCTGTATTGGGTGCATATATATTTAGGATAGTTAGCTCTTCCTGTTGAATTGATCCTTTTACCATTATGTAATGGCCTTCTTTGTCTCTTTTGATCTTTGATGGTTTAAAGTCTGTTTTATCAGAGACTAGTATTGCAACCCCCTCTTTTTTTTGTTCTCCATTTGCTTGGTAAATCTTCCTCCATCCCTTTATTTTGAGCCTATGTATGTCTCTGCGTGTAGATGGGTCTCCTGAATACAGCAGACTGATGGGTCTTGACTCTTTATCCAGTTTGCCAGTCTGTGTCTTTTAATTGGAGCATTTAGTCCATTTACATTTAAGGTTAATATTGTTATGTGTGAACTTGAGCCTGCCATTATGATATTAACTGGTTATTTTGCTCGTTACTTGATGCAGTTTCTTCCTAGCCTCGATGGTCTTTACATTTTGGCATGTGTTTGCAATGGCTGGTACCGGTTGTTCCTTTCCATGTTTAGTGCTTCCTTCAGGGTCTCTTGTAAGGCAGGCCTGGTGGTGACAAAATCTCTAAGCATTTGCTTATCTGTAAAGGATTTTATTTCTCCTTCACTTATGAAACTTAGTTTGGCTGGATATGAAATTCTGCGTTTAAAATTCTTTTCTTTAAGAATGTTGAATATTGGCCGCCACTCTCTTCTGGCTTGTAGAGTTTCTGCCGAGAGATCTGCTGTTAGTCTGATGGGCTTCCCTTTGTGGGTAACCCGACCTTTCTCTCTGGCTGCCCTTAAGATTTTTTCCTTCATTTCAACTTTGGTGAATCTGGCAATTATGTGTCTTGGAGTTGCTCTTCTCGAGGAGTATCTTTGTGGCGTTCTCTGTATTTCCTGGATTTGAATGTTGGCCTGCCCTACTAGGTTGGGGAAGTTCTCCTGGATGATATCCTGAAGAGTGTTTTCCAACTTGGTTCCATTTTCCCCCTCACTTTCAGGCACCCCAATCAGACGTAGATTTGGTCTTTTTACATAATCCCATACTTCTTGCAGGCTTTGTTCATTTCTTTTTCTTCTTTTTTCTTTTGGTTTCTCTTCTCGCTTCATTTCGTTCATTTGATCCTCAATCGCTGATACTCTTTCTTCCAGTTGATCGAGTCGGTTACTGAAGCTTGTGCATTTGTCACGTATGTCTTGTGTCATGGTTTTCATCTCTTTCATTTCGTTTAGGACCTTCTCTGCATTAATTACTCTAGCCATCAATTCTTCCACTTTTTTTTCAAGATTTTTAGTTTCTTTGCGCTGGGTACGTAATTCCTCCTTTAGCTCTGAGAAGTTTGATGGACTGAAGCCTTCTTCTCTCATCTCGTCAAAGTCATTCTCCGTCCAGCTTTGATCCGTTGCTGGCGATGAGCTGCGCTCCTTTGCCGGGGGAGATGCGCTCTTATTTTTTGAATTTCCAGCTTTTCTGCCCTGCTTTTTCCCCATCTTTGTGGTTTTATCTGCCTCTGGTCTTTGATGATGGCGACATACTGATGGGGTTTTGGTGTAGGTGTCCTTCCTGTTTGATAGTTTTCCTTCTAACAGTCAGGACCCTCAGCTGTAGGTCTGTTGGAGATTGCTTGAGGTCCACTCCAGACCCTGTTTGCCTGGGCATCAGCAGCAGAGGCTGCAGAAGATAGAATATTTCTGAACAGCGAGTGTACCTGTCTGATTCTTGCTTTGGAAGCTTCCTCTCAGGGGTGTACTCCACCCTGTGAGGTGTGGGGTGTCAGACTGCCCCTAGTGGGGGATGTCTCCCAGTTAGGCTACTCAGGGGTCAGGGACCCACTTGAGCAGGGAGTCTGTCCCTTCTCAGATCTCAACCTCCGTGTTGGGAGATCCACTGCTCTCTTCAAAGCTGTCAGACAGAGTCGTTTGCATCTGCAGGGGTTTCTGCTGCATTTGTTATTGTTTACCATGCCCTTTCCCCAGAGGTGGAGTCTACAGAGACAGGCAGGTTTCCTTGAGCTGGTGTGAGCTCCACCCAGTTCGAGCTTCCCAGCAGCTTTGTTTACCTACTTAAGCCTCAGCAATGGCGGGCGCCCCTCCCCCAGCCTCGCTGCTGCCTTGCCGCGATATGGCAGACTGCTGTGCTAGCAATGAGGGAGGCTCCGTGGGCGTGGGACCCTCCCGGCCAGGTGTGGGATATGATCTCCTGGTGTGCCTGTTTGCTTAAAGTGCAGTATTGGGGTGGGAGTTACCTGATTTTCCAGGTGTTGTGTGTCTCAGTTCCCCTGGGTAGGAAAAGGGATTCCCTTCCCGCTTGCGCTTCCCAGGTGAGGCAATGCCTCGCCCTGCTTCAGCTCTCGCTGGTCGGGCTGCAGCAGCTGACCAGCACCGATCGTCCGGCACTTCCCAGTGAGATGAACCCAGTACCTCAGTTGAAAATGCAGAAATCACTGGTCTTCTGTGTCGCTCGCGCTGGGAGTTGGAGACTGGAGCTGTTCCTATTCGGCCATCTTCATCAACATTGTTTTTTCGGCTTATATAGTATTTAATGATTTCTCAAGCTTATTCAGATAGCAGAAGAAGTAGAATCGATATCTTTTTAATCTTAACCTAGGTTTCTTTCACTCCATGACAGTGCCTTTCTTTGGCATTACCTTTTCTCAAGCAAGCAAATATGAGATGTGGGAGATAGTTCCAGATAACACATGAAGGATGTTAATATGCTAAATGTGTACTACTTATTGCAGGCTTATTGATGGAGTCACCAACACTAGAACCATCACTACACTGCTTTCACAGTAGCATAATAGAAATAAGTAAACTAACATAGTCATGCTAATAGAGATAGTCACAATAATAAAGGCAAGAAGGAGAAAATTACAATGTAGAAAAAATGTTAGCCATGATACATTTCTGAACATTTCCCTTGTCCCTGATTCATTTTTATGTAATCTCCCATGAATGCATTGACATGTGTCACTTAAGTAACTAAAATGAAATATAAAGACACCAAAAAATCATAGTTTTAATAAGAAAATCATTGTTTTTACACTTAGTGTGTGCTCTCTCTTTTTATTTTATAAACTAGAGGTGGTTAAATGACATCTCTTCCCAGTGAATAGAAACATTTCTATTAAGTAAGCTTACCTTATGCAACAAAGTCTAGAAATAGCTTTGGAGAGCTGTATATTTAAAGCAATCAATTGTGTGTCTAGTTAAGGAAATATGCCATCATCATTAAACACATGAATAGTAACAAGCCATTTCCTTAATGAATCCCTATTAAGGTACATTAAAGCCAGCTTTACAAATAGCCTTAAAATCATTTGGACTAGCAAATTTATGCAGCCTGCTAGATTAACAGAGTCCTCAACTATGTTCCTGTTTTTACTGTGTTCTAAGATACTTATGCTGTCTCTTCAGCTTCCTCTTTCCCATTGCTGTAGCTGAAAACCTCTCCAAATCTCTCAATTTTGCTCTCAAACTCTATCATTTACTTTGTGATCACTGTTGGGACTCTATGATGATGAGAGTGAGCTGCTTAAAACTCAGTTGCAGTTGGTAAACATTATCTGGGAATATAACATTGTACAACTGTACCCACAAGCTCTGTAAAATATCTACTCTGCCACAATATTCCAGCATCTCCATTCATTGGTGGAGACTGTCCCATAAACATAACTTGTAGTCACTGACATTCTTGATTTTCACTCTTATCTTTCCCTAGACATCATTTTAGCTACATCCAAAGTTATGTGGTGTTTTGAGCCATGCTGAGACACTCAACAGGGAGAGAGAGTGCACAAAATCAATAGTTATTTATTGAGGCTCTTCTTTGGGCATAGTGCAATGCTTAGTGCTAAGGTGCTAAGTGTGGGTAATTGGAAATTATGTTTTAGGAATTGACATAGTGGTATGAGGAATAATACATTGGTTTTAAAACATATGCATGATATATTGTACTTGAATAGCACCAAGGCATTCAAGGGAAAACCTAGGAAACTGAAAAATAGGAGCAGAATTATAGGCTATCTGGGTCTTAGACTTTAATTCAGCTGTACAGCAGTGATAGTAGAGTAGGAAGTATATGTGATCTTTAAAGGAAAAATTACAGAGAATACAATATCTAAACGTGTGAAACAATTACCTGTGGAGGGAGAAAATAAGTTATAATGCAAGAGAGTAAAAACAGACCCATGGTAAGCTTCCAGAAATAGTACAGCATGGCCTAGCACTTTGTAGTGTTGTAGGAAAGAGAATGAACTCTGAAAAAAGACTTTAATATTTCTGTGCCTTCATTGAAATCAAATCAAACCAGTGAAGTTGTATGGAGTAGGTATGATTATCCTTATTTTGCCTATATGGAAAATAAGACCCATAAATATTAAAGGACTTTCACCAAGAGACTGACAATTTGTGGTAGAACTGGAGTGACCTTCTTGGAGTCCTGTTTTCTCAATGTCATTACTTTCTATTCAGCTGCACTAGAAATGAGCTCAGGAGGAAGACTGAAGGACATTGCTGCTCTTTGATAAGAAACAGTGGAAAGGCCAATTAGTTTATCAAAAAGGCAGCTGTTGTATGAGGTCAGAGCATCTTAGATGATGAGACATCTTGTCTCACCTGTTCTCCATAGTGAGTCATTAGAATGGGTTAAATTTCCATGGAAAATATTATACTTGTTTTTCATATCCATCTGGTCTATAAATTGCATGTTAAGAATAGGGCAGAATCTGTGTTAAGATTAGTTGATGGATAATGTGATAAAGATTAAAAATTTTTGGCATATTAAAGTGTTCTTATTTTTTGCAGAAAACAGTATTTACTACTTCAGATATGTACATTGAGACTGTCTAGGATAATATTAAGAGAAGAAAAATAAAATATTTGTTTCAGATATTCAGATTCTGTTCCAGAAAGACAAAAGAAATATAGATAATGTGGTTTGGGAAAGGTTTTTTTTAAGTGGAATAATTGACAGAATACTTAAAGTGTACAATCTGATAATTTGTGACATCTGCGTAGATCTGTGACACCACCACCACAATCAAGATAACGAACGTATTCGTCATCCCTAAAAGTTTCCTTGTACACCTTTGTAATCTTCTTTTACTCTCATTCCTATCCCTAGGCAAACACTGATTTGCTTTCTGTCACCGTACCTTAAATTGCACTCCCTAGAATTTGTATAAATGAAGTCATACAGTAGGTACTCTTTTCTTGGTGGGGGACAGGGTGTATCAGGCTTCTTTTACTCAGCATAGTTATTTTGAAATCCATCTGAGTTTGTAGCATATATTAATAACTCATTAGTTTTAATTACTGAATAGTATATATGCATATGCCACTGTTTGTTTATCCATTTACATGTTTATGAACATTTGGATTTCTTGCACTTTTGTTTATTACAAATATAGCTGCTATGCATACTTATGTACAAGTCTTTGTATAAACATGCTTTCATTTCTCTAGGGTACCTTCCAAACTGTTTTCCAAACAGGTTGTACCATTTTACATCCCTATGATTATTAAAATTACATTTAGATAACAAGCTTTATAAATACAAAGATTACATACTATAGAGGTGTTATAAACTGTAATATAGATTAATTATAAAAATTATCTTATTGGATCTATCTTTATTTTGAATAAATTTTAAAGTACAATGCAATTGATATAGAAATATTCATTGAGCATCATTCATTGCTAGTAGTTTTTAATTTTGAAAAATTTCTCAATCTTTTTAGCTTTTCAAATTGAGTGTTCACACATGAAAAGATGTTCCATATCACATGACAGCCTCTTACAAAACTAATTATGCTCTTATTATATGATCCAGAATTTGCACTCTTTGATACTTACCTAAAGGACTTGAAAACTTATGTCCACACAAAAAACCTGTGCACAGATGTTTATAGCAGCTTTATCTGTAATTGGCAAAAACTGGAAATCTTCAAGATGTCACTTGGTAGATGAATGGATAAATCAACTATAATACATTCAGACAACAGAATATTATTCAGTGACACAAAGTTGAGCGATTAAGCCATGAAAAAGCATGGAGGACGTTTAAATGCATATTACTAAGTGAAAAGAACTAATGTGAAAGGCTACATATTAACTATATGACATTTTGGAAAAGTCAAAACTATGGAGACAGTAAAAAGATCAGTGGTTGCCAGGGTGTTGGGGGAGGGAGGGATGAATATAATGAGCACAGAGGATTTTTAGGGTAGTTAAAATACCATTATAAAATTCTTTTTAAAGATAGCAGATCGGAGACACTGTTAGTGGCCCTCCCATTTTGAAGGACAGAATCGTGGGTAGAGATTCACACTGTGAGTATTTTTTCCAAGAACCAACTCAGGAGCTTAACAGGAAACCCAAAAGAATCCACAGACCTTGTAAAAGAAATGGCAAGCTGCAGCTTACTCCATGAGACAGGTGAAAAACAGTAAGTTCTTGGAGTGTGAGGTTGGGAGAGCCTGCCTCCAAGCACATAGGCTCAGTGGGGATTTTGAAGCTTCAGGCCATGGGAGAAGATCTTAACCCTACCCAGAGCAGGAATGGATTTAGGGAGCAGTGCGAATCACCCTGGGACCCCTTCCAGCTCAAGGGAGGGAGGGGTCATAGTGTGAAAGAAGCTCCCAACTGAATTTTGTGATATAATCTCACAATCTCAGGTGGGGATGAACTCCTCTGAACACAGCCTGGTAGGTGGAGTGGGAAGTGTGCTTCAGACACAAGTGCAGGAGCTGGACACCTAGCACTGTGGGCAGATGGGGCATGGCTTGAAAGCTGTGATTGCTATCTCTGCAGGGAAGCTTATGGCCTGGGGAAGGTTTGAGTTCTGTGCACAGACTGCCTGGATCTAAACCCAGCACTTTTAGCAGAGCACTGCAGGAGTGTGACCAGCCTCACAAACTGCGTGGGAGCTGGGTGAGGCTTACTGATGCCTGCTACTCCCCATTCCCTTTGCAAACTCTCTGTGCAGGAGAGGCAGTTATACTCCCCTCTGGAACATTACACAAGTGGCTTGAGAACCACTTACAGTGCCTCACTGTGGCCATGACCGGCCCTACCCAAGGTGAGTCAGAGATCAGACCCACCTTACCATGGCCTCACCTGGTGATATTTCTCCACTCATCCTGGTAATTTAACACAAAGGGCATAAAATTTTGGGAGCATGATAGCCCTGCCCATCACCTGAGAAACCAGAATATTTCCCCTAGGCAACCTAGGGCAAACTCTAATCCAACTGCTACTGTTGCAGCTGGTCCTGTTTTGCAAGCATCACCTTCTGACTGAAGGTTAACCAACAAAGACCTTTACAGAATCTCCAGATAGAATAACACTGCCCCTAGGAAGAAGAAAATGGCTGCATGACCTCAGCTATTACCACTGCCTGCAACATCCTGACTAACCAGAAGTCCTCAGTCTGTTCACATGACAAGTTCACTATTAGTATAACCAGCATTTGTGAAAGCCATTACACTAAGCCTATCTATAACCAAGGAATCTCAAAGAGTCTATGTCACTCCCCTGCCACCTCCATCAGAGCTGGTGCTGGTGTTAACTTCTGGGAAAGTTGAAGACAGGTCACAGCACTGGATTTATTGCAGACATTCCCCAGCACTGGACCAGAGTCTGGTAGCCCCACTGGGTGGCTAGACTCAAGAAAAGCAATAGCAATCACTTTAGTCTGGCTCTTTGGAAGTCCCATTCCTAGGAGAAGGGGGAGAGCACCACATCAAGGGAACAGCCTGTGAGACAAAATAATCTAAACAGCAAACCTTGAGTCCCAGATCTTTCCACTGTGGGAAGTTTCTTACAGCAGAGACACAATTGTGGTGCTGGGTGCAGTAGGGAAAGTCTGCAGCTCTACCCCAATATGCAGGCAGCCTCTATGATCATGAAGGGTCTTGAGGAAGGGATCCTTGTTCCTCCTGGTATACCACTGTATATATATATATACACACACACACAGAGCTGGGGCTTCTTCTACAGGAATGCAGTGTGGATGTACCTATAGACAACTTTCTTAGAATAATTCAGGATGATTGCAGTCCCCCAGGAGGAGAATTCCCCAGATTCAGGCCTGCACGAGAGGCAGAGCCACAGTTCTTCCCTACTTGGAACATTACCTTTTCTTGTGATGAAGAAAGGTGCCTGTCTGATCTGAATACCCAGAACACTGGGTCAGGAATGAGACTGTGAGGTGGATAGATTTCCTGCTGGCCTGGCAGGGGAGCTGAGGTAGCTCCCACCCTTCACCATGATAAAGCCTCTGCACATCTAACTGAGAACTCCCTGACCATCTTCACCAAGGCTGGGACCTCTGCCCACTATTGGGTATTACATCTACCAAACTGCTTTAGCTATAACTGGTGCCTACCTGGGGATATTGCCTCTATTGGTCTGAAGCTTGAATAATAAACTTAGTAAATAAAATACAGGAGAAAAATTAAATCAATAAATAAAGTGTACATTGTGAGAGAATGAGATATACTTTAAGAGATCCCTGCCATTCCAACTCCATTGGAGACAGTGAACTGGCCCACACACAAAGTACCTAACTACTACTACTAGCATCTGGGAAAGCCAGTGCACAAAGAGTCTTTATAACTAAGGAACGCAAACAGAGTATTCACTACTAAAAGCATCAATAATCAAAGTACGCTATAAAAAAACTAAAAACATTAGGCCGGGTGCGGTGGATCGCGCCTGTAATCCCAGCACTTTGGGAGGTTGAGGTGGGTGGATCACGAGGTCAGGAGATCAAGACCATCCTGGCTAACATGGTGAAACCCCATCTCTACTAAAAATACAAAAATTTAGCCAGGCGTGGTGGCGGGTGCCTGTAGTCCCAGCTACTCGGGAGGCTGAGGCAGAAGAATGGCATGAACCTGGGAGGCGGAGCTTGCAGTGAGCCAAGATTGCACCACTGCACTCCAGCCTGGGCGAAAGAGCGAGACTCCATCTGAAAACAAAAACAAACGGAAAAAAACCAAAATCTATAAACATTAAAGTCAGATTCTTTTAAGAGGGAAAATAGAAGTAAAAAATAAAATCAAAAATAAACTTAAGACCAATTTAAAGAAATAGTCTACCCAAATGAGAAGGAGCCCCCACAAAATCACACTAGCTCCCCAGCAATAGATCCAAACCAACAAGAAACCTTTAAAATACCAGAGAAAGAACTCAGAAGGCTGAATTTTTTTTTTTTTTTTTTTTTTTTTTTTTTTTTTGAGACTGAGTCTCACTCTGTCACTCACAGTGGAGTACGGGAGTACAGTGGCACGACCTCGGCTCACTGCCAGCTACTTCTCCTGGGTTCACGCCATTCTTCTGCCTCAGCCTCCTGAGCAGCTGAGACTACAGGTGCCTGCCACCACACCTGGCTAATTTTTTATATTTTTAGTAGAGATGGGGTTTCACCGTGTTAGCCAGGATGGTCTTAATCTCCTGACCTTGTGATCCACCCACCTCAGCCTCCCAAAGTGCTGGGATTACAGGCATGAGCCACCGTGCCTGGCCCAGAAGGCTGATTATTAAGTTATTCAAGGAGATATCAGAGAAAGGTGAAAGCCAACATAAAGTAATTTAAAAAGCAATCCAGGATATGAATAAAACATTTTCCAGAGAGATTGATTGTAGGAGATCAGTCAGTGTGATTGGAAAAATTGTAAGATGAAGTTGTAGGATATAGACACAAACCTTCTTGGAAGGCTGGGAAGTTTGCATAGCTTTGGTGATAGATCTGGCTGAAGGCAGCCTAATCCTTGCCTTGAGTAAATAGCTTAAATTAGGTACAAAGGAATGTAAGGGAGTTTATCTAAATAACATTTACTCATGTGGTCCTAAGACTAACCTTTGATTATTCGTGGGCAGGATGGCTCTCTCAGGGGAGGAGAACCAGATTAATTACCCACAAGTGTGTTGATTCAAAGCCTTTGTCATTTAATCTGTAATAAATAAATGCAAACTTCACCGGCTTATTGAGGTGATGCTTCAGACTTAGGGCAGAGCCCCTTAGTCAGACCGACGGGCAGAATATCTGTGTCGGTGTACATCTCTCATCCATCACTGGGTCAGGGTCTATGAGTCGGACCCCTGCAATTGATATCATAAGGAAAAACCAATCAGAACTGGAAATGAAAGATACACTTAGGGAAATATAAAATGAAGTGGAAAGTTTCAACAATAGATTAGAACAAGTAGAATAAAAAATTTCAGAGCTTGAAGATAAGGCTTTTGAATTAACCCAGTCAGACAAATATGAAGAAAAAAGAATCAATAAAAATGAACAAAATCACTAAGGAATATGGGATTCTGTAAAACAGCCAAACCTAAACATATTGGCATTCCTGAGGGAGAAGAGAAGTCTAAAACTTTAGAAACCTTATTTGAAGGAATAATTGAGGAAAACATTCCTGGCTTTGCTAGAGATGTAGATATCCAAATACAAGAAGCTCAAAAAACACCTGGAAAATTTTTTGCAAAAAAAAAAAATCATCAGCAAGGCACATAGTCATCAGGCTATCTAAAGTCAACATGAAGGAAGGAATTTTAGAGCTATGAGACAAAAGCCTCAGGTAACCTACAAAGGGAAAACTAACAGAGTAACAGCAGATTTCTCAGCAGAAACCTTATAAGCCAGTAGGAAATGAGGTCCTATCTTTAGCCTCCTTAAACAAAATAATTGTCAGTCAAGAATTTTGTATTCAGCAAAACTAAGATTCATTAAAGAAGGGAACATAAAGTATTTTTCAGACAAGCAAATACTGAGGGAATTTTCCACTACCAAACCAGCACTACAAGAAATGCTGAAATAAGTTCTAAATCTTGAAACAAAAACTCAAAATACACCAAAATAGAACCCACTTAAAGTAAAAAATCTCACAGGACCTATAAAACAATAGCCCCATGAGAGAGAGAGAAAAAAGTATCTAGATGACAACTAACGTGATGAATAGAACAGTATCTCACATCTCAATATTAATGTTAAATGTAAATGGCCTAAATGTTTCATTTAAAAGATACAGAATGGCAGAATGGATTTTTAAAAACCACCCACCAAATATCTGCTCTCTTCAGGAAACTCACCCAACACTAAAGGACTCATAGAAATTTAAGGTAAACAGGTGGAAAAAGATATTCCATGCAAATGGAAACCAAAAGCTATCAGGAGTAACTGTTCTTCTGTAAGACAAAACAGACTTTAAAGCAACAACAGTAAAACTAGACAAGGACATTATATAGTGATAAAAATATTAGTCCAACAAGAAGACATTACAATCCTAAATTTATATGCACCTAACACTGGAGCTTACAGATTTATAAATCAATTACTACTAGGCCCAAGAAATGAGATAGACAGCAACACAATAATAGTGGGGACTTCAATACTCCACTGACAGCACTAGACAGGTCATCAAGACAGAAAGTCAATGAAGAAGCAATTGGACTTAAACTATACCCTAAAAAAATGAACTTAATATATTTATAGAACAGTCTTCCCCAAAACTGTAGAATATACATTCTTCTTATCAGCACATGGAACATTCTCCAAGGCAGAACATATGATAGGCCACAAAACAAGTCTCATACATTTAAGACAATCAAAATCATATCAAGTTTTATCTTCTCAGACCACAGTGAAATAAAACTGGAAATCAACTCCAGAAGGAACCTTCAAAATTCTACACACACATAGAAATTAAATAATCTGCCCTTGAGTGATTTTTGAGTTAACAATGAAATCAGTATGAAATTTAAAAATTCTTTGAAATGAATGATAATAGTGACACAACTTATCAAAACCTCTGGAATACAGCAAAAGTGGTGCTAAGAGGAAAGTTTATAATATTAAAAGCTGACATTAAAAAATCTGAAAGAGTACAAATTGACAATCTAATGTCACACTTCAAGGAACTAGAGAAACAAGGACAAACTAAACCCAAACCCTCTCCCCCCCCAAAAAAAGGGTCAGAGCAGAACTACATAAAACTAATTGAAACAAAAAATACAAAAGATAAATGAAACAAAAAGCTAGTTCTTCAAAAAGATAAACAAAATTGATAGACCATTAGTAAGATTAACCGGCAAAAGAAGAGAGAAGATACAAATAAACTCAACTAGAAGTGAAACTGGAGATATTACAACTGATACCACAGAAATACAAAAGATCATTCAAGACTACTATGAACACCTCTGTGCACACAAACTAGAAAATTTAGAGGAAATTGATACATTCCTGGATATATACAATCCTCCTAGATTAAATCAGGAAGAAATAGAAACCCTGAACAGAACAAAAACAAGCAGTGAGATTGAATCAGTAATTTAAAAAATTGCCTACCAAAAAATTCCCAGACCAGATGGATTCACAGCTGAATTCTACCAGACATTCAAAGAATAAATGGTACCAATATTATTGACACTATTCCAAAAGATAGACAAAGAGGGAATCCTTCCTAAATCATTCTATGAAGCCAGTATCACCCTAATAACAAAACCAAGAAAGAATATAACAAAAAAGGAAAACTACAGACCAGTAACTCCGATGAACATAGATGCAAAAATCTTCAACAAAATACTGGCTAACGGAATCCAACAGTACATCAAAAAGGTAATATATTATAATCAACTGGGTTTCATCCCAGGAATGCAGGTATAGTTTAACAAATGTTAAGTCAATGAATGTGATGCACTACATAAACAGAATTTTAAAAATATGTAATCGTCTAAATGGATACAGAATATGCATTCAATAAAATCCAGCAATCTTTATGATCAAAATGACTCAACAAAATAAGTATAGAAGGGACTTTCTTCAAAGTAATAAAAACCATATATGACAAACCCACAGCCAACATCATATCAAATGGTGAAAAGTTGAAAGCATTCCCCCTGAGAACAAGAACAAGATAAGGATGCCCACTTTCACTACTTCAACATAGTACTGGAAGTCCTATTCACAGCAATCAGACAAGAGAAAGAAATAAAGAACATCCAAATTGGAAAAGAGCAAGTCAAACTGTCGCTGTTCACCAGTGATATGGTTGTACAACTAGAAAACCTGAAAGACTCATCCAAAAAGCTCCTAGATCTGATAAACAAATCCAGTAAAGCCTCAGGATATAAAAATCAAAGCACACAAATCAGTACTACTGCTATACAACAACGATCAAGAATCAAATCAAGAATTCTATTTTTTTTTTACAACAGCTGTAAAAAAGCTAAAATATGTAGAAATGTACTTAACCAAGGGGTAAAAGATTTCTATTAGGAAAACTACAAAACACTGCTGAAGGAAATCATAGATGACACAAACAAATGGAAACAAATCCCATGCTCATGGATGGGAAGAATCAGTATTGTGAAAACGACTGTACTGCCCAAAGCAATCTACAGATTCCATGTAATTCCTATCTAAATATCATCATCATTCTTTACAGAACTAGAAAAACCAATTTTAAAATTCATATGGAACCAAAAAGGAGCCCACATACCTGACTTCAAATTATCCTACAGGGCCATAGTTATCAAAACAGAATGGTACTGGTATAAAAATAGGCAGAATAGAGAACTCAGGAATAAAGCCAAATACAGCCAACTGATTTTTGACAAAGCATACAAACATAAATTAGGGAGAAAGACACTCTATTCAATAAATGGTACTGGGAAAACCTGCAAGTCACATGTAGAAAAATGAAACTGAATCCCTATCTCTTATCTTATACAAAAATCAACTCAAGATGGGTAACAGTCTGAAATCTGGGACCTGAAACCATAAAAATTCCAGAAAATGACAACAACAACAACAACAACAAAAACACTCTTCTAGACATTGGCTTAGGCAAAGAATTCATGACTAAGACTCCAAAAGCAAATTCAACAAAACAAAAATAAATAAATGTGACTAAAAAGCTTATGCACAGCAAAAGAAATAGTCATCAGAATAAACGGACAACCCAGAGTGGGAAAATATATTCATGAACTATGCATCCAACAAAGGACTAGTATCTAGAAGCTACAAGGAACTCAAACAAATTAGCAAGAAAAAAAGCAAATAATCTAATGAAAAAGTGGACAAAGGACATTTCAAATAGACTTGAAAATATACGTTTTTCAAAGAAGGCATACAAACAGCTAACAAATTTATGAAAAATGCTCCACCTTGCTAATCATCAGGGAAATGGAGATTAAAACCACAATGAGATACCACCTTACTTCTGCAAGAATGACCATAATTTAAAAGTCAGAAAAAAATAGATGTTGGCATGGATGTGTTGAAAGGGAAACACTTTTACATAGCTAGTGGGAATGTAAATTGGTACAACCACTGTGGAAAATACTATGGAGATTCCTTAAAGAATTAAAAGCAGAACTACCATTCAATCCAGCAATCCCACTACTGGGTATCTACCCAAAAGAAACGAAGTCATTATGTGAAAAAGACACCTGCACCTGCATATTTATAGCAGCACAATTAACAACTGCAGAGATATGGAACCAATCTAAGTGACCATCAACCAATTAGTGGATAAAGAAAATTTGGTATATGTACACCATAGAATACTACTCAGTCATAAAAAAGAAAGAAATAATATATTTTGCAGCAACTTGGATGGAGCTGGAGGCCATTATACTAAGTGAAGTAGTAACTCAGGAATGGAAAACTAAATATTGTATGTTCTCACTTACAAGTGGTAGCTAAGCTATGAGGACACAAAGACATAAGAATGATATAATGGACTTTGAAGACCCGGGGGAAAGGTTGGGAAAAGTGTGAGGGATAAAAGACTACACATTGGATACAGTGTACGCTGCTCAGGTGACGGATGCACTAAAATCTCAAAATCTCAGAAATTACCGCTAAGGAACTTACCCATGTAACCAAAAACTACACGTACCCCCAAACCTATTGAAATAAAAAGTTAAATAAAATAAAATATTCTGTGTGATACTATAATGGATACACACCATTATACAAACCCATAGAATGCATAACACCAAAAGTAAGTTCTTATGTAAGTTATAGACTTTAGGTGGCAATAATGTGTCAGTGTAGATTCATCAATTATACAAATGTACCACGCAGGTGGGGGATATTAATAATGGGGAAGGCTATATGCATGTGTGGAGGTGGGAGCTATATGGGATTTCTATGTACTTTCTTCTCAATTTTCCTATAAACTAAAACTGTTCTAAAAATATAAAGTCTTTAAAAATATATTGTAGATAAATGGCAACAGATGATCCATAACAACAATTTATAAAATATTTTGTTATTTTTCAGGCGTTTTGTGATGTTTGTGTTGTCAGCTTTTTAAAATGCATAATTTTTGTGATTTCCCTCATTCTAAATAAATATTCAGTTTTGTTAAAAAGGAATATTTAAAGAATAGAATACAGGAAGGATTACCTTTAAATTATAAATAATTGCTATTGGCTGGGCATGGTGGCTCACACCTGTAATCCCAGGACTTTGGGAGGGTGAGGTGGGTGGGTCAGGAGTTCCCGGGAGGTGGAGGTCCAGGACTTTGGGAGCCTGAGGCAGGTGGATCATGAGATCAGGAGTTTGAGAATAGCCTGACCAACATGGTAAAGCCCTGTCTCTACTAAAAATACAAAAATTAGCCGGGCGTGGTGGCGTGTGCCTGTAACCCCAGCTACTCAGGAGGCTGAGGCAGGGGAATCACTTGAACCTGGGAGGCGGAGGTTGCAGTGAGCCAAGATTGCACCATTGCACTCCAACCTGGGCAACAGACTGAGACTCCACCTCAAAATAAATAAATAAATAAAAAGAAATAAGTATTATTATTCCATTGACATTTCGTATCATTTCCTAGAGTGCCTGTGAAATATTCTCATTTTGCCCATCAGTAATCACTGGGAGTGATCTGTTGACTGGGAATGCAAAAGACAACATATCAAAGAGGATAAAAATGTGACCTTCACAGGAGTACAGCATGGATTTTCTCCTCAGTTCTGCCATTCATTCTAATGATCCTGGAAATCATACCTCAATTTCTTTTTAACTTTTCCCCTCAGTTTTATTAAAGTATAAATGACATATAAAAGTTTTGTGCATTTACAGGATGCAATGTGATGTTTTGATATATGCATACTTTGGGAAATGATTAAATCAGACTAATTAACGCATCTATCATCTAATATAGTTATCATTTTTTTCTGGTGAGAGCATTTAAGATCTACTTTCTTAGCAATTTTCAAGTATACAATACATTATTAAATATAGTCACCATACTGTACAATCGATCTCCACAACTTATTCATCGTGTCTCACTGAAACTTTGTACCCTTTGACCAGCATCTCTTACTCTCCTCATTCCTTTCCCTAGCCCTTTGCAGCCACCATGCTACTCTTTGCTTCTATGAGTTGGATATTTTTAGATTCCACATATAAATACAATTTTGAAGTATTTGTCTTTCTGTGCCTGGGTTATTTCACATAGCATAATGTCCAACACGTTTGTTCATGCTGTCTAACATAGATTTCTTTTTCAATAAAAACTAAAGAATGTTCTATTGTGTATATATACTGCATTTGCTTTATCCATTTATCCCTTGATGGCAACTTGGGTTAATTTCTAATCTTGGATATTATGAATAATGTTGCAATAAACATGGAAGTGCAGATATCTCTTCATCATACTGTTTTTAATTCCTTTAGGTATATACACAGGATGGGAATTGCTGGATCATAGCATAATTCTATTTTTAATTATTTGGCTATCCTCTATACTGTTTTCCATAATAGATGTACTAATTTAAGTTTCCACGAACAGTGTACCAGGGTTTCCTTTTATCCACATTTTTGCTATTTTTTAAAAAATCATTTATCTTTTAGACAACAGCCATTCTAACAGATGTGAGGTAGTATCTCATTGTGGTTTCAATTTGCATTTCCTTGATGGCTAGGTATATTGAACATTTAAAAATATATCTGTTGACCATTTGTATGTCTTCTTTTGAGAAATGTTTATTCAAGTTATTTGCTCATTTTTAAGTTGGATTGTTTTCTTGCTATTGAGTTGTTTGGGTATCTTATATATTTTGGATATTAGCTCTTTATCAGATATATGATTTGCAAACATTTTTTTCCCTTCTGTAGGTTGTCTCTTCACTTTTGATTGCTTCTTTTGTCATGCAGAACTGTTTAATTTGATGCAATCCTATTTGCCTATTTTTGCTTTTGTGGCCTATACTTTTGGTGTCGTGTCCAAAATATTATTGCCCAGACCAATGTCAAGACTTTTTTCCTATGTTTTCTTGTAGTAGTTTTCTTTGTGGGCAGTTTTTTGTTTGTTTGTTTGTTTGTTTTTCTAATTTCAGTACTTTGTACATATCATTCCAGGGTTTGACATTTCAGGGTTTGTACATTTCAGGGTTTCTGCTGAGTAATCCGTGATAGTCTTATGAATGTTCCCTTGTATTTGATGACTTTTCTTTTGCTGCTTTCAAAATTCTTTCTTTGTCTTTGACTTTTGAGAGTTTGATTATAATGTGTCCTGGTAAAAATCTCTTGATATTTAATCTATTTGGAAATCTTTGGGCTTCATGGATCTAAACATTCATTTTCCTCTCCAGACTTAGGAAGTTTTCTGTCATTATTACTTCGTATATGATATTTGCCCTCTCTGTTTGACTACTACATCTGTGAATTCCATATTTTTATTGGCTTGCTTGATAATGTCCCATAAGTCCCATTGGCTGTCTTCACTCTTTTCCATTATTATTTCTTTTTATTTCTCTGCCTGGGTAATCTCAAATAATCTGTCTTTCAGTTCACTAATTCTTTCTTCTGCTTGATACAGCCTGCTGTTGAAGCTCCCTATGGAAATTTTCAGTTCAGTCATTTTTAGCTGCAGAATTTGTTTGGTGGTTTCTTTTTATTTTTTCTCTCTCTTTGTTGAACTTCTAGTTTTATTTGTGCACTATTTTCCTGTTTTTATTTAGTTGTCTGTGTTCTCTTGAGGGCCACTCAGCTTCTTTAAGATGAGTAATTCAGCTCTGAATTCTTTGTCAGGATGTTCATGGATATTCATTTCTATAGGGTTATTATTCATACTTTTTTCCTTTGGTGGTGTCATGTTCCCTGATTATTCATGACCTTTGTGGCCTTGCATTGAAGTCTGCACATTTGAAAAAGTAGTCACTTTATAGATTGGCTTTCTCAGGAAACGTTCTTTACCAGTCAGCTTGGTGAAGTGATTCTTGGTGGGCCATCTCATGTGATCTGCAGGCATGCTTGCTACTAAGTCCTTGGGCGGGCTGGCCTGCTATCTGGGTCAGCAGGTGAACAGTCCTGTTGACTGGATGCACTGGAGTTAGCCTGGTAACTGGGTCTGTGGGGTCATGTCTGAAGCCTTGGTTTAGGGCTGGTCAGGCTCTGGTGTCCAGTGGGGTAGGCCTTCTGGCTGGGTCAGCATGGGCGAGCCTGGAATCTGTGTCCATGGGGGCTAGCCTGAGGTCTGGATCCATAGGAACTAACCTGGTGTTGGTGTAGGACTTGAACCTGACTCTATAGAGGTCACTCTGGCACAGGGATGGTCCTGGTCCTGAGTCCACAGGTACTGGCCTAGTACCTGGGTTTGTGCAGGTAGATTTAGTGCCTGGAACCAAGGGGGTAGGCCTGAAGACTAGGCCTACAGAATTGGGCCTGAATCCTGAGTCAATTGGGGCTGACCTGGAGCCTGAGTCTATAGAGGTTGAGACTGGGTCCTCAGTCCACAGGGGCCAACATGGAGCCAAGATCTGCAGGGCAGTACTGGAGCCTGGAACCACAAGGGCAAACCAGCATTGGGGTCTATCAAGTGGACCAAACCTTGAATCTGCTGGAGTGGACCTGGAACATGGGAACGTGAAGGCTGGTTTAGAGTCTGGGACTTGGGAGCCAGTCTGTTGATGTGGCCAGCCTGGATCCTGGGTCTGCAGTGGCTATATTGGCACGCTATAGCCACTGTTAACTGGAGCAGGCCTGGAGCCTGGGTCTACTAAATGGGGGCCACTGTTTACTGGAGCAAGCTTGGAGCCTGGGCAGGCTGGAACCTGTATCCATGGGGGCTGGCCTCCAGTCTGTGTTTGTGGGTGCTCTCTGGAGTCTGGGGCTGCAGTAGCTTGCCTGGAGACTGGGTCTACTGGGGCTAGACTGACATCAAGATTCACTTGTGTGGGCCTGGTGCTGGAGTTCCTGGCAAAGTGAAGTGCTCACTTTACTCTCCATCCCCCATGTGGAGAGTCTTTCTTACAATACTGCTGCCAGGGCTTGGGGGAGGGGTGACACAGGTAATGTCAGTGTGTACTTTCTGCCCTCTTCAATGTGTCTTTTCTTATTTTTGCGCTGTAATCTATCACCTATATTCCTTAACTCTTGTAAAGGTATTTTTGTGCATGGATAATTGTTCAAATGTATGTTTCTGCAGTGGGACAAATGTTGAAAAGTTTTATTCTGCCATTTTGTTGATAGTACTTTTTTAGTTTACTCAACTTCACAATGCAAAAGCTATTTCATTGGCCCTTATGATGAATAAATTATATAATTCCTATAAAGCAATGAGAATACAAATTACCGGGAAAAGAGACAGAGAATGACACAGGATTTTTAGATTGTGAGACACTTTCTACTGTGAACTGGAATAAATGCATTTGACACATACTTAAAATATATTTTAGGGAAGTTATCTCTCTCTTTGTCTCTCCCTTTCTCACTCATTTCCCCTCATTTCTCTCCCAATTGACCTCTCTATCTGTATTGTTAAGTTCTCTACATGGTCAACACTGAGATTTCTTTTTCAGTAATTAATGGATAAATGGATAGATAGATTCAGGCTACTTTGAAAATTAGAAATTTTACTTTCATTATCAGGTAAGTATGAATGCTTTTAATTATGATTTTAAAACTGTGTGAAAAGCTTACTCATAAGACTTTTTTGACCATGCACATAAAATGATTCAACACAATATATCCTCACACTTTTCCCTTGTCACCAATGCTTTTACCTATTCACATAAAGTAATCCCCACTTATTTTCCATAGCAATATGAATATAAATCATAGTGTTAGAAAAATAATAAAATTCAATATTAAAGCAAGATAGGATATTAGAGAACATCTAGTTCAGCTCTCACATTGTGCAGATAAAGAAAAGATTTCCAAATGGCTGGATTTCATTTCCTTTTTAATTCTTTAATTGTGGAATTAAGGTAATTCCAGAAGTAATGAGAGACAGATGTGTGTAGTCCATGTACCATCTTGAACTGAATGCTCTATCTCATCTTCTACACATATAATACAATTTCATTGGAAGGATAGTGCATCTACTAAAACTGCTTGAAGATTATTAGACTACATGCCTATTCCTGCTTCTAAAGTGTTATATCATAGGTTGTTCCTCATGGGTCTGGCATCTCTCTCTCTCTCTCTCTGTGGCTACTGTGATTCCTCCTACTTTATAGTGAGCCCTGAGAGTAATTCTTCCAGGCAATTTTAAAAGCTATTCATTAATTCATGTATGTATATCAAAAGAGAAATGCAGCCAGAAGCTTCCTTTTGCTTTCTGTTCCCAGATGTTCAAATTAAAAATGATTGCAGACGTGACTAATTGAGTACTTTTACTTTCATAGTTAACTTTCTGGTAACTGGGTAGGAGTTCTGAGGGTGCTGGTAATATTCTATTTCTTTACAGGAATGACAGTTTTTATGATAATGTTTACATGGTAAAAAATCACTTCATGTTCTCATTTATAAGTGGGAGCTAAATAATAAGAACATATGGACAGATGGAGGGGAATAACACACACTGGGACCTTTCAGAGGGTGGAAGGTGAGAGGAGAAAGGGAATCAGGAAAAATAACTAATGAGTGCTAGGCTTAATACCTGGGTGATGCAATAATCTGTACAACAAACTCCATGACACAAGTTTACCTATGTAACACAACTGCACTTATACCCCAAACTTAAAAGTTAAAAAAATTCACTTCACTGAACAATTACAATTTATGTACTCTTATGCATGTGTATTTTACTTTGATAAAAAGTTTATTTTAAAAAAATTTAAAGTATATAAAATTTAAATTTTTAAATATGCCTTCCGAGAAGTTGTTTCACTTGAAAACTGCACAAGAGATAACTGAAGCGATAAATGTAATTATATGAAAATGAGAAATGTTTTGCTGAATAATTTTTGGAACATTAACTCTAATTTGGCCAGTGAAAGTATTGCACATGAAATCTATCGTGAATTTTAAATTAAACGAAAAGTTAATTTCTAATCTTTCCTACAAATATTAAATAACCATTAAAATAATCAGGTAGTTCCATAGGGACAGATATATAAGAAATCCAAGAGTTACTAAGTGAAAAAAGTAAGTTGCAAAGAAGTATACATTGCATGAGCTATTTTTGGAATCAGTTTTCAGTTTTCGTAAATAGGTTACATTTTGTCTATTTATAAATTTTACATATCCGGAATTATAAATCATGCATTATTGTATGTGAGTAAATAAATAGAAATGTTACCAAATACAGGAAAGAATAAGATCAAATAGAATATTTCCAAAACTGCCAAAAGAATTTATTTCTGATGACCAGGAATAATAGGGATTTTTCAATCACTGTATTATATTGTTTCATAATATTTTCTTAAAATCCCTGTGCATTGATTTAATAATCAGGGAAAAAAGGTGAACTCTTTCTTGTTAGCAGTGTCTTCTTTTATTCTAGCACTTGGCAATTCCTCTTTCTTTCTTTCTTTTTTTTTTTTGTTTTGTTTTGTTTTGTTTAGTTTTTTGAGCTGAGCTATCTGAGCTATGGACGTATATAATTTTCTTTCTTTTTTTTTTTTTTTTTTGAGATAGAGTCTTGCTCTTGTTGCCCAGGCTGGAGTGCAATATCTTGATCTCGGGTCACTGCAACCTCCGCCTCCTGGGTTCAAGCAATTCTCCTGCCTCAGCCTCCCAAGTAGCTGGAACTATAGGTGCACGCCACCATGCCCAGCTAATTTTTTTATTTTTAATAGAGACAGGGTTTCACAGTGTTGGCCAGGATGGTCTCGATCTGTCGACCTTGTGATCCATCCACCTTGGCGTCCCAAAGTGCTGGGATTACAGGCATGAGCCACCATTCCTGGACAGACATATATAATTTTTTAGAAATATTTTAAGCACTGTGTCTTTCTATATATATTTTTATATATTACATATAAATATATATGTAATACATATTTATTCACATATTATATATGTTATAACTATAAATTATATATTTATAGAAATATAATATATAATATATATTTTATAAACATTACATATTATATATTATATAAATATATATATTATAATGATTGTGTCTCTATATATATATCATATATATTTCAACTTTTATGTTCAGGGAGTACATGTGCAGGTTTGTGGGCAAACTGCATGTCACTGAGGTTTGTGGTATGAATGATCCCATCACTCAGATAGACAGCATAGTACCTGATAGGTAGTGATAGGCAGTTTTTCAACCTTTGTCTCCCACACTCCCCTCTCTGGTAGTTACCACTTTCTACTGTTCCTGTCTTTATGACCATGTGTACTCAATGTCTAACTCTCACTTATAAGTGAGAACATGCAGTATTTTGTTTTCTGTTCATGCATTAATTCATTTAGGATAATGACCTCTAGCTGCATGCATATTGCTGCAAAGGACATGACTTCTTTCTATTTATGGCTGTGTAGCATTTCCTGGTATGTGTGTGTGTATATATATACACACTATATTTTTGTTATCTAGTCCACAATTGATAGGCATCTAGGTTAATTCCATGTCTTGGCTATTATGAATAATACTATAATGAACATGTGAGTGCATGTGTCTTTTTGGCAGAATTATTTATTTTCCTTTTGGTATATACCAAGTAATGGGATTGCTGGGCCAAATAGTGGTTCTGTTTTAAGTTGTTTGAGAAATCTTCAAACTACTTCCCATAGTGTCTGAACCAACTTACATTCCCAGCCACAGAATATAGGCATTCCTTTATCTCTGCAGCATCACCAACATCTGTTATTTTTTGAGTTTTTAATAATAGCCTTTCTGACTAGTGTAAGATGGTTCTCATTGTGGTTTTGATTTGCATTTCTGTAATAATTCACGATGTGTAGCCTTTTTTTCACGTATTTGTTGACTGCAATTATGTCTTCTTTTGAGAAATGTCTGTTCATGTCCTTTGACCATTTTTTAATGGGGTTCTTTGTTTTTTGTTTGTCAAATTGTTTAAGTTTCTTATAGATTCTGGATATTAGACTTTTGTTGGATGCATAGTTTGCTAATATTTTCTCCCGTTCTGTAGGTTGCCTGTTTAGTCTGTTGATAGTTTCTTTTGCTATGCATAAACTCTTTAGTTTAGGTCCTGCTTGTCAGCTTTTGTTTTTGTTGCAAGTGCTTTTGGGGACTTAGTCATTGATTCTTTGCCAAGGCCAATTCGATATGGTATTTCCTAGGTTTTTTTTTTTTTTTTGAGAATTTTTATAGCTTGAGGTCTTATATTTAGTTCCTTATCCATCTTGAGTTAATTTTTATATCTGGTGAAACATAGGAGTCCAGTTCATTCTAAGGAATTCCACATTAGCTTAGTCAGCCATGTTGCCAAAACTGAAAGCAATCTATTAAATTTCTATCTTTCCAGTAATCTACACATTTTCTGTTCCTCTGACAGCATTCTTTCTTTTTTTCTAATAGTGTTATAAAATGTTATTTATTTTTGTTTATCTTCCATTTTCTTACTTTTAAAGGAATTTGTGCTGAAGGAAGAGTTTATCATCTTAATCTAATCTAATCTAAATCTCGAGCTTATCATCTTAATCTGAGGATTCATAATATTTGTTATATTCATGTGGTCTGTTCCAGATCCTGGGTGAGGAAGCCCCAAGGAAACATGATGAACCAGGTTGTATGACTGTGAAGGCAGGATAAAAGAAAAGCAGAAGAACCACATTCATCGTAGCAGACATTAATGGAGAAGCACAATGAGGTGAGAAGTGACAGAATATTTCATTTTTTTATGTTTTATTGGGGGCATGTAAGGTCATTTAGTAGTAGTAGTTAATAGTATAGCTGACAATGTGGCAACCAGAAGAAGGGTCAAATAACCAACATTGATAATATCCCACAGCTGTAAATAGCAGATATATGAAGAATATTGAGTGCAAAGGAAAACATAAGGCTCTCATAGGAAATTTCAGTGTAAAATTCCTTTGATCATGCTTGTCCCCAATCTTTTATTCCTGGTCTTCCAAATGTGCATTTTAAGATATTCGTAAGGCCCACATGACACATTGGATAGCTTATTTTTTAAGTATTTATCCCTTTCCAACACTTCTTTAAATAATTAAACTTTACCCACAAATCTGTCTTCTATCATGTAAAAATCAACACTAAAAAATATCTTCCAATAAAAAAATGAGATCCATACAAATGATACATAAGTTGGCAGCAAGCATCAGTAGCCCAAAGGATTGTTACATTTGTAAATTGTGTTTTCAATTATCGTTGAAAACTGTTCATGCTTGCAATTTGATTTTTTTTATGCCTGACCAAATGTTTTCTCATATTTGACCTGCAGGACTATGCTCATTTATAAGTTGTGAAGAATATATAGGAAATTTATTTCAATTTATTGTAAGCAGCAACCTCAGGTCCCTTTGAATCTCTCCTAGCCCAAACTAGTATTAATAATCAGTACTTGACAATGTCCAAATCTCCATGAACTACTTATGAACACATTACCTGTGATTTTTAATCCTTTTAAGAGAGAATTATTACTTGATTTTAATTAATTTATTTATTTTTTACATATTTTAGTTATCTGAGTTCCTCCTTTTATAAGCTCTGCTTTCTTTTTGCTCTCTTCTTTTGTGTTAGTTGAGAAAATTCATTGTGGGATATTCACCATCTCCCTCCTTTTCCAGAACAAGAGCAGCTTAACTTCATGTTTCCTATTGTATTAGTCCATTTTCAGGCTGCTAATAAAGACATACCTGAGACTGCACAATTTACAAAAGAAAGAGAGGCTTAATGGACTTACAGTTTCATGTGGCTGCAGAGGCCTCACAATCATGGCACAAAGCACGGAGGACCAAGTCACATTTTACATGGACAGCAGCAAGCAAAGAGAAAAAGAGCTTGTGTAGGGAAACTCCCCCTTATACAGTAATCAGATGTCATGAGGCTTACTCACTATCATGAGAATGGCATGGGAAAGACCTATTCTCATGATTCAATTACTTTCCACTGGGCCCCTCCCATAACATGTGGGAATTCAAGTTGAGATTTGGGTGGGGACACAGCCAAACCATACCATCTGCCCCAGGCCCCTTCCAAATCTCATGTTCTCACATTTTAAAACCAATCATGCCTTCCCAATGTCCCCCAAAGTCTTAAGTCATTTCAGCATTAATTCAGAAGTCCACAGTCCAAAGTCTCATCTGAGACATTGGAGTCCCTTCTGCCTATGAGCCTGTAAAATCAAAAGCAAGTTAGTTACTTCCTAGATACAGTGGGGTACAGGTATTGGGTAAATACAGCCATTCCAAATGGGAAAAATTGTACAAAACAAAGGGGCTTCAGCCCCCCTAAGTCCAAAATCCATCAGGGCAGTCAAATCTTAAAGCTCTAAATGACCTCCTTTGATTCCATGTCTCACATGCAGGTCACACTGATGCAACAGGTGGATTCCCATGATCTTGAGCACCTCTGCCTCTCTGGCTTTCAGGGTACAGCCTCTCTCCCAGCTGGTTTTATGGGCTGGTGATGAGTGTCTGTGGCTTTTCCAGATGCACAGTGCAAGCTGTCAGTGAACCTACCATTCTGGGGTCTGGAGGACAGTGACCCTCTTCTCACAGCTCCACTAGGCAGTGCCCAAGTGGAGACTCTGTGTGGGGCTCCAACCCCACATTTCCCTTTTACACTCCTCTAACAGAGGTTCTCCATGAGGACCCTATCCCTGCAGAAATCTTCTGTCTGGACATCAAGGCATTGCCATACATCCTCTGAAATCTAGGCTGAGGTTCTCAAACCTCAATTCTTGACTTCTGTGTACCCACAGGCCCAACACCACATGTAAACTGCCAAGGCTTGGGGCTTGCACCCTGTGAAGTATAGCAGTCTGAGCTGTACATTGGCCCTGTTAGCCACAGCTGGAGCTGAAGCAGCTGGGACCCAGGGTACCATGTCCCAGTGGGGACTCTGTGTGGGGTTCCCATCCCACATTTCCCTTCCACACTGCCCTAGCAGAGGTTCTCCATGAGGGTCCCGCCTCTGCAGCAAACTTCTTCCTGGATATCCAGGCATTTTCATACATCTTCTGAAATCTAGGTGGAGATTCCCAAACCCCATTTCTTGACTTCTGTGCACTCTCAGGCTCAATACCATGTGGAAGCTGCCAAGGCTTGAGGCTTGCACCCTCTGAAGCCACAGCTCAAGCTCTGCATTGGCCCCTTTCAGCCACAGCTAGAGCAGCTGCGACTCAGGGCACCAAGTACCTAGGCTGCACATAGTCACAGACCATGGGGCAGGTCCAGGAAACCATTTTTCCTCCTAGGCCTCTGGGCCTGTGATGGGAGAGGCTGCTATGAAGACCTCTGATACGCCCTGGAGACATTTTCCTGATTGTCTTGGGGATTAACATTTGGCTTCTTGTTACTTATGCAAATTTCCGCACCTGGTTTGAATTTTTCCTCAGAAAATGGGATTTTCTTTTCTATCACATTGTCAGGCTGTAAATTTTCCAAACTTTTATGCTCTGTTTCCCTTTTAAACTGAAGGCCTTTAACAGTACCCAAGTCACCTCTTGAATGCTTTGCTGCTTAGAAATTTCTTCCAACAGATACCCTAAATAATCTCTCTTAAGTTCAAAGTTCCACAGATCTCTTGGGAAGGGGCAAAATGCCACCATTCTCTTTGCTAAAATGTAATAAGAATCACCTTTGCTCCAGTTCCCAAGAAGTTCCTCATCTCCATCTGATACCACCTCAGCCTATATTTCATTGTCCATATTATTATTGGCATTTTGATCAAAGCCATTCCGCAAGTCTCTAGGAAGTTCCAAACTTTCCCACATTTTTCTGTCTTCTTCTGAGCCCTACAAACTGTTCCAGCCTCTGCTTGTTACCCAGTTCCAAAGACGCTTCAACATTTTCGGGTACCTTTTTAGCAGTGCCCCAGTCTACTGGTACTAATTTACTGTATTAGTTGTTTTCATGCTGTTGATAAAGATATACCAGAGACTGCACAATTTACAAAAGAAAGAGAGGTTTAGTGGACTTACAGTTTCACATAGCTGAGGAGGCCTCATAATCATGGCAGAAGGCAAGGAGGAGCAAGTCATGTCTTACATGGATGACAGTAGGCAAAGAGAGAGAACTTGTGCAGGGAAACTTTACCTTATAGTACCATCAGATCTCATGACACTTATTCACTATCATGAGAACAGCATGGGAAAGACCTGCCCCCATGATTAATTACCTCCCATTGAGTTGCTCCTACAACATGTAATTCAAGATGAGATTTGAGTGGGAACAGCCAAACCATGTCACCTATCAAGCCATAAATTAAGTTTCAAGCATAACTTACGTGAAGCACAAGTTAAAGTGTAAAGCATAGCTACCAACTAAAAATAACATTATAAGAAAACCTGTATTTTGCCCTCATGCAGCTGATTATAATTGTTGAGTTTGGCTGATTATTGATCTTAGCTCAACCCTATGAATAAGCTCTGTTTCCTTAGACAAGGCACTTTATGGAATCCATTCAAGTGTTTATAACATAACTAAAATATGACTATGTACTTATGTAGTTTTCAATCCTGTGATTCTTATCTAATTATCCAAGAATTATTTGATAAATTCCATATGTTTATTTCCTCTGTGTATAACACTGTTTGAATCCCTGTGAAAGATGGAAATATTTTGTACTCATATTTGCCCAAGAAGTGAAAAGAGAGATGAGGAAATATAATGAAAGGAAAAATGTTTCAAGATATTATTTGATGAGGAAAACAGATGATACATATTCTTTATGCAAATAATGGGATAAAACATTATAAAAACATCAGAAAAATTACAGTAAAAATAGTTTAAATTGAGTGGGTATACATTTATCCACTCATTCATCAATTAAACAAATGTTTACTGAACTCTGTGGCATATGCTGAAGCCACAGAAATTAATCAGACTTAATCATTTTCCTCAAGAAATTCAGTAGAATTTTATGATGGATAGAGAATCTGAACAAAGAAAAATACAACTCTTTTATAGGTGCTATAATGCATTTGTATAAAAACAGTGGTCATAGATAAAAACTATAGTTCAATATATCTGAAACATAGAGTAGGTAGAATTATTTGATTTTAAATAACAGAAATCATCCTTAGCTAGTCTGTGTCAAAGACTGAGGTATCTCCCAGTGTCCATGAATGAAAATGCAGTTTGAATGTTGGAAGGAATGAGAACCAGAAGCTAAAAAAGCATGGTGTCAAGACTTTCTCTAGTTTTTGTATCCATTTCTGTTTACATACATATCACTCTGTGATAAAAAGTAGTAATGGTGAAGGTGAAAACCGTTAGTGTGGTAGTATTGGAATGAGAGGATAAAAAGTGTCCATATTCAATTCTGTGTTTCTGGTTTATAGAGTTTTCTTATGCACCCACATAGAAATTGTATTATGTAGGCAAGGCTACAGGTAAATATAATGAGGTCATTCTGGTATGTGGTTATGGGGAAATGAAGCTCAGCAAAGAGGATGCTTATAAGTGGATTCGTTGAACTCAGTATTTCAGACATGACGGTGGGATTATTTTTTTTGTTTTTGGAAGTAGAAATGAGAGGCATTGTGTACAAGTATAGAGGTAAGCATGATTACAACATACTTCCATGGTAGTAGATAAAGCAGCCTTAATAATAAAAAAGGAGAAGACCAATGTGAGGTGACCTAATCAAAGGAAACCATGATTTGTTATTTTTTTCATGTTTATAAAGTTCATATCTGTGAAGTTTATCTTCCCAGACAAACTAGTAACCATGTTTTTATTTTATGACATGTTGCTAGAATTGGTGTAAGTAGTCAATAAATATTTGTTGAATATATGCATGAAATAATATTTCAAGATCAAAAGCTAACAATATGTTAAGAAAAATGTTTCATTTGAAACAAAGTTTCTTTGTCCCAATGACTTTGTCTGTGTTTATCATTTCAATGGATAACAGAGTTGATAAGAGGCACTATGCTAACATTGTATTGCTTATGATGGTAGAAAAATTGGGTCCATAATTCCTGAGCAAAAGCTTTGTGTAATCAGAGAACTGATTACCTAATAGTGATGTTTGCTTTTTATAGTTCAACATTTTGAACTATACAAATACCTTTCACATTTGAAATTAAAACAGGGAAAATTACTATGTTATTGCAATTCTGAAACTCTCTTAGCCTTTAACCCACTGAAATGACAGATTTTGTAACTTGATGTTTGCCCTTGTAAGTTTTCTTAAAAACACAATTATATTGAACAGAGGCTGAATATGCTCAGTTTTAGCATTTTATATTTTCAGTCCTGACCATAAGACCATAAGAACAAATGCCCGTGATGGAATAACTTTTAGTACACAGTGGAGGAAGGGTGATGGCCCAGAAAATTAGCCCAGGTGACATTTTTTGGCTTTACCTGGCAGAGTACCTTGTTCATGAAATGAAAGATTCAATATGGTAAAAAAAAAAAAAAAAAAAAAAAAAAAAAAAAAAAAAAACAACCTCTCAGAATTGATGTAGAATTTAATGCAGTCTCATTCAAAATTTTAGCAGATCTTTTGGTGAAAACTAACATACACTTTCTAAAATTTATATGGAAATATAAAGAGCTAAGGATAGTAAATACGTTCTTAAAGGAGAACAAAATTAGAGATGCATGCTACTGGATAGCAAGTTTTATTGAAAAACCACATTATTTGAAAATATTTTTCAATATGTTTCTATAAGGACAGATTGTCCAATAGGATGGAATATATTCTAATGATAAACCAACAAATTTATAAACATTAGATTTATGATAAGGGTGGTACTGCCAGGCAGTGGATCAAGTAAATTCTTAAAAAAAAAAAAAAAGCCTGGATAAACTGGACATGTGAAAAGAAAAAACGTTTTAAATATTACCCATTATTTATATTATATACGAAAGTTAATTGCAGGAGAATTATACATCTAAATATAAAAAGAAATAATAATGCACTTACAACACAACGTATACAAAAAACCTTCTTGATTTGGGGATGTCTGAAAATTTCTTAAACAGGACATACGAAGCACAAAACATATAAAAATCATGACTTATTAACTGAACTACATTGAAGTTAGGAAAATCTGTTCATAAAGAGCCACCATTAAACCAGTGAAAAGTCAAGGTGTGTCATGGGAGAAGATATTTGCAAACCATACAATCCACAATAATCTCTTTTTCCAGATCATTATGAAAAAAGATTGACACCCCAATAGAAAAACAGAAAAATATATGAACAGACACTTTACAAAAACAACAAAATGGCCAACAAACGTGAAAGCATTCTCAACCCAGATAGTTATCAGGAAATGATCATTAAAATTCAAATGAAATACAGTCATGATAATCACTAAGCTTTAAAAATACTGACAATGTATTTTTAGAAATAAAGTTAAAATGCTGCCAAAAATCTTGTAAATATGTCAAGCAACTAAGACCTTCTTGTACTGCTGTTGGGGGTGTAAGTTACTACAACTAGTTTGGAAAACTTTTTGTCAGAATCTACTAATTTGAGCATATAACATAACCTATGATTCAACAATTTTACTCTTAACTAAATACTCAAAAGAATGAGTGCATGTGTGGGTCAAATGACATATACTAGAATATTTACAGCAGCATATTCATACTGGAATTAATATGTCGATTTATATAAGCAAATGCTACTCAGAAATGAAATTGAATAGACCACTGCTATGTAGAGCAATTTGGATGAAACTCACACATATAATATGAGAAAAAGAAGAAGAAAATACATGTTAGATTCCATTGACATAAAGTTCAGAACGAATTTTTGGTGTCAGATGTCAGAGTACAATTGAAGAACGGAAAAGTGTTGTAAGGTTATTAATTACTGAGAAGGGACATGAGGTTTGTGAAGTGAAGATAAGGTTCTATTTTTAAATTGTATTTGCAACTGGATGGGTGTGTCCATTTTATGATTCTGGTAACTCCAATATCTCATCAAGCTTTCTGAAATTTAAGGAAATCGATTGAATGTTCAAGAGTAATTTGACCAGCAGAGCACACAGATTGTTTTGCTTTTGGCTCACAAAACTTTTGTATCTCAGTGCTTAGTAATAAACGGCCCCATACTGACAATTATATTACAAAGGAAGGCATTTATTATTTATAAGTAAAATAAACAAACCATGGTTTACATTTATTGCCTGGTAAAATTACTATCATCACCGTCATCATTTTGATGGGTTTAAAGTAGAAAAGACTTAGAGCAATTAATTTCAGAAAGGTTTTCCAAAACCTTATTGAATCGAATTTGACTAGACAATAAACTAAGTGCATGGACTTTCGATTGGTTCCTATTCCTAGGAGGTTTCTGATGAGTAATTATCAAATATCATTTCCAAAAGTGTTATCACAGTTTTGGGGCTTAAAAAATGCTTTATGTTCTATCATCAATCATGGAACATGATTTTCTTACCTGCATTTTTTTTTATCTTTTCATGTGGCACAGACATTTTTACTCAAAGAGAAAAAGAGGAGCAAGAATGAGGTTAAAGAAAACAACACTTTGTGGTGACAGTTTTAAATTATATTTCAAAACATTGAAAACAATATTATCTTAGTCTATTCAGGCTGCTATAATAACATACCATAAACTGGGCAGCTCATAAACAGCATAAATTTGTCTCTCACAGTTCTAGGGAATGGAAAGTCCAAGATCAAAGTCTAGGCAGATTCAGTGTCTTGAGGGCCTGTTTTCTAGATCACAAATGGCGGCTTCTCATTGCATCCTCATGTGGTGGAAGGGGCGATGGATGTCTCTAGGGTTCCTTTTATAAAGGCACTAATATAATTTTATAAAGACTTCATAAAGGCCCTGTCTCCTCACACCATCACCTTGGGGGATAGGATTTCAAACTTTGAATTTTAGGGGGATATAATCATTCAGTCTATTGCAAATATACACTAAAATGATATCTCTAGTTGGTAATATTATGAGTGATTTAAGTTATTAAATTTTGCCTATAGTGTATTTTCCAATTATCCATAAGGAGCATGTAACATTATTAGTGATATAATTCTAAATCATAAAAATTATAAAGATTAATTTGCATGTGATGTGGTTTGGCTGTGTCCCCACCTGAATCTCATGAATTGTAGCTCCTAAAATTACCATGTGTTGTGGGAGGGACCCTGTGGGTGGTAATTGAATCATGGGGGCAGGTATTTCCCATGCTGGTCTTATGATAGTGAAAAGTCTCATGAGATCATATGTTTTTATAAGGGGGAGTTTCCCTGCCCAAAGCTCTCTCTTTGCTTGCTGCCATTCATATAAGATGTAACTTGCTCCTTCTTGCCTTCTGCCATAGTTGTGAAGCCTCCCCAGCCATGTGGAACTGTGAGTCCATTAATCCTCTTTCCTGTATAAATTACCCAGTCTTGGGTATGTCTTTATTAGCAGTACGAAAATGGACTAAAAAAGCATGTGTGATTGTTTATTCACATTTGTTTCAATATTGAAAAAAGTTGTCAGTACTCAAGAAATCTTATATTTCAGTGTACTTACTAGCCCGATGAATGCTAATGCTTTTGACCTTTTTGACCTATAGAAATCATATTCTTTTTGTAGAACTTATCTGAGTAAAGTAGAGCAAGAAAAATAAGTCCAAGAGTTTATACAAGCTGTTCTTGCATACTCGCAAACAGTGGTCTTGATATGGCTGTGTCCCCACCCAAAACTCAACTTGAATTGTATCTCCCAGAATTCCCATGTGTTATGGGAGGTTACCCAGGGGAGGTAATTGATCATGGGGCTAGTCTTTTCCTTGCTATTCTCATGATAGTGAATAAGTCTCACAAGATCTGATGAGCTTATCAGGGGTTTCCACTTTTGCTTCTTCCTCATTTTCTCTTCCTGCTGCCATGCAAGAAGTTCCTTTCGCCTCCCACCATGATTCTGAGGCCTCCCCAGCCATGTGGAACTGTAAGTCCATTAAACATTTTTTGCTTCCCAGGCTTGGGTATGTCTTTATCAGCAGTGTGAAAATGGAATAATACAGTAAATTGGTACTGGGAGTGGGGTGTTGCTGAAAAGATACCAAAAATGTGGAAGCAACTTTGGAACTGGTAACAGGCAGAGGTTGGAAGAGTTTGTAGGGTCCAAAAGAAGACAGAAAAATGTGGCAAGGTTTGGAACTTCCTAGAGACTTGTTGAATGGCTTTGCCCAAAATGCTGATGGGAATATGGACAATAAGGTCCAGGCTGAGGTGGTCTCACATGGAGATAAGGAAGTTGTTGGGAACTGGAGTAAAAGTGACTCTTGTTATGTTTTAGCAAAGAGACTGGTGGCATTTTGCCCCTGCCCTAGAGGTTTGTGAAACTTTGAACTTGAGAAAGATGATTTAGGGTATTTGCTGGAAGAAATTTCTAAGCAGCAAAGCATTCAAGAGATGACTTGGATACAGTTAAAGGCATTCAGTTTTATAAGGGAAGTACAGCATGAAAGTTTGGGAAATTTGTAGTCACAATGTAAAATAAAAGAAAAACCCATTTTCTGGGGAGAAATTCAAGCTGGCTACAGAAATTTGCATAAGTAGCAAGGAGCCTTATGTTAATCCCCAAGACCACGAAGAAAATGTCTCCAGGCCATGTCAGAGACTTTCACAGAAGCCCCTCTAATCACTGGCCAGGAAGCCCAAGAGGAAAAAGTGGTTTTGTCAGCCAGGCCCAGAGTCCCCGTGCTTTGTGCAGCCTAGGGACTTGGTGCCTTGTGTCCCAGCTGCTCCAGCTGTGGCTGAAAGGGGCCAAATACAGCTTGGGCTGTGACTTTAGAGGGTGGAAGGCCTAAGCCTTGGCAGCTTCCACATGGTGTTGAGCCTGTGAGTGCACACAAGTCAAGAATTGAGGTTTGGGAATCTCCACCTATATTTCAGAAGATGTATGGAAGCGCCTGGATGCCCAAGCAAAAGTTTGCTGCAGAGGCAGGTCCTTCGTGGAGAACCTCTGCTAGGGAAGTGCAGAAGAAAAATGTGGGGTTGGAGCCCCCACACAGAGTCACTACTCAGGCATTGCCTAGTGGAGCTGTGAGAAGAGAACCACCATCCTACAGGCCCCACAATGGTAGATACACTGACAGCTTAGACTGTCCACCTGGAAAAGCTGCAGATACTCAATGCCAGCCTATGAAAGCAGCTGGGAGGGAGACTGTACCCTGCAAAGCCACAGGGGTGGAGCTGGCCAAGACTATGGGAACCTACCTCTTGAATCAGTGTGACCTGGATATGAGACCTGAAGTCAAAGGAGATAGTTTTGTAGCTTTAAAATTTGACTGCCCCATTTTATTTTGGATTTGCACAGACCCTGTAACCCCTTTGTTTCGGCTAATTTCTCCTATTTGGAGTGGCTGTATTTGCCTAATACCTGTACTCTCATTGTCTGTAGCATGTAACTAACTTGCTTTTGATTTTACAGGCTCATAGGCGGAAGGGACTTGCCTTGTCTCAGATGAGACTTTGGATTGTGGACTTTTGAGTTAATGTTCAAATGAGTTTAGGCTTTGGGAGACTGTTGGGAAGGCATGACTGGTTTCAAAATGTGAGGACATGAAATTTGGGAGGGGACAGGGGCAGAATGATATGGTTTGGCTGTGTCCTCACCCAAAATCTCAGCTTGAATTGTATCTCCCAGAATTCCCACGTGTTGTGGGAAGGACCTGGAGAAAGTAACTGAATCATGGGGGCCAGTGTTTCCTGTGCTATTCTCATGATAGTGAATAAGTCTCACGAGATCTGATGGGTTTATCAGGGGTATCCACTTTTGTTTCCTCATTTTCTCTTGCTGCCACCATGCGAGAAGTTCTTTACACCTCCCACCATGAACTGAGACCTTCCCAGCCATGTGGAACTGTAAATCCAATTAAACTTCCTTTTCTTCCCAGTCTTGGGTATGTCTTTATCAGCAGCATGAATATGGACTTATACAGGCCTCTAGAAAGCTTGCTTGCATGTTGTGCCCCTGTCATTCTGTCTTTTCCATTAAGCATCCTGACATGCCACTAAGTTGAACACTAGTCACTTTTATATGCTGTTTTGCTATTCTAAAATGGGGGGAATTTGGAGAGAGAACAGCATGTAAAATAAATAATAAATCAAGTTTTCTACAGGTGTATATTCACCTGTCATAATGCCTGATTTTCTAAAAAGATGGGAAAGCCTTTGGCAAATTAGTTCATTAATTAATTTTCAAAAACAACTTAATGTGCTAATTAAGTTTATTTTTTCCTTCATAGTGAGAAACATTAAACTTTGTAATTTTCTATTATTAATCTATGAATAGCAGATAACCTACCTTATTATTTTACTTAAAGTTATGACTAAAATTCCCCCAAAATAATCTGGAAACATAACCTGAGAAAATAATACACATCAGAGCAAAATTATATCATAGCTATCGAGATTTTATGCAAAATCTCCAAAGCAATAACAGACTGAATTTACCTAGTGCTTATTATAGGAAAGAAATGATTAGCTCATTATCTATAGAACTTTACATTTCCACTGGCAAAATATAAAATAGTTTAATATTGAAAGAATGTTTTCCTAATATTTATACCTGTTACTTCATTTTTAAAATTTCAACTTTTATTTTAGATATAGGGGTATAATATTGATAGATTGGGAAAAATCACTGTAGCTTTGTATTACTCCCTTGTCACAGTGGTATGAAGAAATCGAGACTAAGTAATTTATAAAGGGAATAAATTTTTTTGGCTCACAGTTCCACATTGCTGGGGAGGCCTCAGGAAACATACAGTCATGGCGGAAGGCACAGGACAAGCAGGTACCTTCTTTATAGGACAACAGGACGGAGCAGTGCAAGCAGTGGAAATGCCAGATGCTTATAAAACCATCAGATCTTGTGAGACTCACTCACTATGATGAGAACAGCATTGGGAAAACCACCCCCATGATCTGATTACCTCCACCCTTGGTCCTGCCCTTGACAATTGGGGACCATAGGGCTTATGGGGATTACAATTCAAGGTGAGATTTTGGGTGAGGACCCAGCCAAACCATATTAGGCTTTATGTTTGAAGTGCATAATTCCATGTTACCCATCCATCTCCAGGGATATTTAACAAATGCTGTAAGAAGTATGAAATATAAAATCATTGACTTTAAGAGAGATAATTAAGCCTTTTTATTTATGATCATATCAACTACTTGAAACTATACATTGACATAATATTTGTTGAATCATACTAATTTTAGAAGATTTACTAAATGTTTGGTTAATTATTTTAATTGTTACATGTTATGCCATTTTTTTTAAGCCTGAGACTCTTTCTACATTGCATCAAATTCATAAAGTTTGGAAATCACCATTGTACGTAATCAATTTGCCTATAAACTAATAAAAGTAAGTTTGAGGGAACATCAGGTTTCAGTACGAACTCTGACAATCTGGCAACTTATCAAATTTCCTTTTCATTCTGTTGTATATTGGAAAGATCAGTTAACTTGGAATTCTAGGACTTAATTTTAGTCCTGGTTCAGTCACTTGACTGGTTGTCCTCTGTAGGGTTGAATGCACGGAAGCATCAGGGTAGATGTTTTTCTCTTTTCTTTTCTTTTCTTTTCTTTTCTTTTCTTTTCTTTTCTTTTTGAGACAGAGTCTTGCTGTATTGCCAGGCTGGAGTGCAATGGCACGATCTTGGCTCACTGCAACCTCTGCCTCCTGGGTTCAAGTGATTCTCCTGCCTCAGCCTCCTGAGTAGCTGGGACTCCAGGCATGCACCACTACGCCAGCTAAGTTTTGTATTTTAGTAGAGACAGGGTTTCACCATGTTGGCCATGTGGTCTTGATCTCTTGACCTTGTGATATCCCACCTTGGCTTCCCAAAGTGCTGGGATTACAGATGTGAGCCACCACACCTGGCCAGGATAGATGTTTTTCTATGAGCCTCCTACACCAGACTGGGAGGAGAATTACTAAACACTGTGAGCATAATTATTGATCTTGAAAAATGCCTATCTTTTACTTCTTAAAAAAGCATGATAAGTTTTACTAGACAAGATGGAAGAGATTTTACAAAAGAAGGAGTCTAAAGGAATAAAAAAAGCATCAAAGTCAGTGTCAAGTGGCTGATGAATGAAATAACATAATGGAGAAAAAAGAGAAGGGGAAAAATCACTATTTGAGTCAATTTTTACCCATTGAACAGGACAGTCAATTTGGATATTCTGAGGAAATAAGAGCAAAAAGTATCCAATGTAAACTTAAGATGAGCAAATGGGTGCATGTTAAAAATGGGTGACTCCTTCTAACAGCCCCATGGAGAAAGATGAATTTTCATGGTCGAGTCTCTAATGTAGATATGGAAATATATGTAGATTCATTGGTGGTGGTTATTGTCTTTGTTACTGATATATTCAAGAACCCTTCTACAATTTTCAAATTCTTTGGCTTCAACTAACTCATATGGGAACAAATGTATACCCAGTCTTTTTAATTTCATTATTATTATTATTTTTCTTTTTGAGACGGAGTTTCGCTCTTGTTGCCCAGGCTAGAGTGCAATGGCGTGATCTCAGCTCACCACAACCTCCACCTCCTGGATTCAAGCAATTCTCCTACCTCAGCCTCCGGAGTGACTTGGATTACAGGCATGCTCCACCACGCCCAGCTATTTTTGTATTTTTAGTAGAGACAGGGTTTCTCCATGTTGGCCAGACTGGTCTTGAACTCCTGACCTCAGGTGATCCGCCCACCTTGGCCTCCCAAAATGCTGGGATTACAGGCAAGAGCCACTATGCCCGGCCTTTATTATTATTTTTAAAATGTTATTTTACTTTAAGTTTTGGGATACATGTGCAGAATGTGCAGGTTTGTTACATATACATATGCCATGGTGGTTTGCTGCACCTATCAACACATCATCTAGGTTTTAAGCCCCGCATGCATAGGTGTTTGTCCTAATGCTCTCCCTCCCCTTTCTCCCTACCCAGCACCCCCGCCCTCCGACAGGCCCCAGTGTGTGATGTTCCCCTCCCTGTGTCCATGTGTTCTCATTGTTCAACTCCCACTTATGAGTGAGAACATGTGGTGTTTGGTTTTCTGTTTCTTTGTTAGTTTGTTGAGAATGATGGCTTCCAGCTTCATCCATGTTGTTGCAAAAGACATAAACTCATTCTTTTTTGTGGCTGCATAGCATAGTATTCCATGGTGTATATGTGCCACATTTTCTTTATCCAGTCTATCATTGATGGGCACTTGGGTTGGTTCCAAGTTTTGCTATCGTAAATAGTGCTGCAATAAATATATGCGTGCATGTGTCTTTATAGTAGAATGATTTATAATCCTTTTGGTATATACCCTGTAATAGGATTGCTGGGTCAAATGGTATTTCTGATTCTAGATCCTTGAGGAATAACCACACTGTCTTCCACAATAGTTGAATTAGTCTACACTCTCACGAACAGTGTAAAATGTTTCTGTCTCTTCACATCCTCTCTGTCATCTGTTGCTTCCTAACATTTTAATAATCGCCATTCTAACTGGAGTTGGTGGTATCTCATTGTGGTTTTGATTTTCATTTCTCTAAAGACCAGTGATGATAAGCTTTTTTTTTGTATGTTTGTTGGCCACATAAATGACTTCTTTTGAGAATGTCTGTTCATATCCTTTGCCCACTTTTTGATGGGGTTGTTTTTTTTCCTGTAGATTTTTTTTAAGTTCCTTGTAGGTTCTGGCTATTAGCCCTTTGTTAGATGTGTAGCTTGCAAAAATTTTCTCCCATTCTTGTAGGTTACCTGTTCACTCTGATGATAGTTTATTTTGCTGTGTAGAAGCTCTTTAGTTTGATTAGATCTCATTTATCAATTTTGGCTTTTGTGGCAATTGTTTTTGGTGTTTTAGTCATGAAGTCTTTGTCCATGCCTATGTCCTGAATGTTATTGCCTAGGTTTTCTTCAAGGTTTTTATGGTTTTGGGTTATACATTTAAGTCTTTAATCCATCTTGGGTTAATTTTTGTATAAGGTGTAAGGAAGGCATACCATTTCAGTTTTCTGCATATGGCTAGCCAGTTTTTCCAGCACCATTTATCAAATAAGGAATCCTTTCCCCATTTCTTGTTTTTGTCAGGTTTGTCAAAGATCAGATGGTTGTAGATATGTAGTATTATTTCTGAGGTCTCTGTTCTGTTCCATTGGTCTAAATGTTTGTTTTGGTATCAGTACCATGCTGTTTTGGTTACTGTATCCTTGTAGTATAGTTTGAAGTCAGGTAGCATGACACCTCCATCTTTGTTCTTTTTGCTTAGGATTGTCTTGGCTATAAGGCTCTTTTCCCATTCCATATGAAATTTAAAGTAGCTTTTTCTAATTCTGTGAAGAAAATAAATGGTAGCTTGATGGGAATAGCATTGAATCTGTAAATTACTTTGGGCAATATGGACATTATCATGATATTGATTATTCTTATCCATGAGCATGGAATGTTTTTCCATTTGTTTGTGTCCTCTCTTATTTCCTTGAGCAGTGGTTTGTAGTTCTCTTTGAAGAGGTCCTTCATTTGTAATTTGTATTTCTAGGTATTATATTCTCTTTGTAGCAATTGTGAATGGGAGTTCACTCATGATTTTGCTCTCTGCTTGTCTGTTGTTGGTGTATAGGAATGTTTGTGGTTTTTGCGCATTGATTTTGTATCCTGAAATTTGCTGAAGTTGCTTATCAGGTTAAGGAGTTTTTGGGCTGACCTGATGGATCACTAGTCTTTTTTAAACAGTGGAAACAGTGTGAAGGAAGAACAATACTTTTTAAAAATTTTTATTCTACTTGAGGTCTACTTTTTGCAGTTATATCCATGTCTCATATAACCTCTTCTTTTTCAGTTTCTCCCTGTAACATCTTCTTGTGTGTTTCCTTATAGCTCTAGTCACATTCCATAATTACTGTCTGTGATTAGTCATTTACTGTCTCCCTCATAGTAGTGTACCCACCATGAGGGTAGAAACCCTGTGAGTGTTGACACCACTTCATCCCCAGAAACTATTTCATAGGTGTTGAACTAATAACTCAAATAATATATACTTGACATTGCAGAAAAGATTATTTCATAGATGATGACTAAAATGTTCAGTGGCGGTCTATAGCCAAGGGTGCTCTTTAGAAAATTAGTATTAACATTTGGCAGGCAAGATATTGAATTCATCAAAGCATTAAAGTGAAATATGAATCCAAGAGAAGAACACAATCCTGACTTAAACTGGACAACCACATACTATATAGGATAAAGTTGTATTGTAAATAGGAATAAAAAATTGTAGAACAAACTTTAGAATTATCAGGGAGAAACTAAGGATGATGAACAGGACAATATTATGTATTTTCATACATTATATATACGCCATAGATATATACTTACAATACCTATGTCATAGATATATTTGTACTTCATTGCATAGATTGTACATGATGGAATAAGATTGATTTTAAAATAACAAAATTTAAGTTTTTATGAGTATTCTTGAGACTTTTGCAGCACTATTTATGGATTGAATATAAAAATTGAAAATAAATTGGCACTAGAGGTTAAAAATATGTGCACAACAATTCAAGAATGTGTTGGGAAGAGTAGGGGAAGGGACTGACAGCCTACAGGTAAGTATACACTGAGAAGAAAGAAGTAATAATGTTAGGGAAATAAATAGGCTACAGATATTCTAGGCACTTAGAGAATATGGATAATTACAGCAGAAAAACAAAACAGTGACTAAAAAGTGCCAAATACCTGAACATCTAATGGTAATCTTTAACCAAAACTGATTTTAGAAATTAGAAAAAGGAGCAAAGGTTATTGTTAATCTGGACTTATTTCTGGAGTTAAAGGAGAAATGGATAATGATGTGAAAGTAATAGAAAGTTTGAGAGAAAATAAACATAGAATTTTGATGATTCTGACCATAAAGTTAATTGAGTAATTAACACAGTCAGATATAGGTACATGTACACTAGGTGTTAGGAAATCAGTTATTGTTTTTAAAATATGAGAAAAGTTATTTTTTTTCTCACGACAAAAAACCTCTAAAGTATGCTGTGGCCCAAGATGGGAAAGTCTTAAAATAAAGTTTTATAAAACACACATGAGGAGAAGAAGCAAACAGTTAAAAAAAATTGCCCAAATGAGAAAATTGCTGATAACATAAGGTTTAAAATTAGGAAATAGAAGGCACGTCATTAAAAAGCATCACCAATGTTAGAGGCAAACATTCAATGTTTGACGTTTAAATTCATTAGACCAATGATGAAAATATTTTATAGCATGTGAAAAAAACCTAAGGAAACAAAAGATGATTTATAGTATGTGAGTGAATTAAATAAAATAGAAAGGACCAACTCAATGTTTTACAAAGTTGATGAAAGCAGAGAAGGAAAAAGGAATACGGTACAAGCTGTATTTGCTTCTATCTTCTCCATCTAGTAGAATTATCTTCAAATTGGAAGGAATAGAACAGATATTACAAATATTTTGGAATGATTAAAACATGAGATACTATATAGAACAGTGAGATAGTGCAACTTTGTAAATGAATTCAAAGCACCTGTATTCAGATAATTTAAGTTGGTTACAGAGGAGTATCAAGAAAATATATTCATGAGATTTGAACACAAGCATTTTTAGTAAGTTTGAGGAATTCATTGGTTATAAAACATCTGCCAGATATCTAAACACTAGCACATGCCCCAGATTTTCAGACACGGAAGAGGGGGATTTCACATACTACTGTTAAATACATTTAAAGTACACTTAGGCAAATTCCAGAAAAAGATTTTTGTGCAGATGGTTTATGAACTTTAAATAAAAATGTATTTTCTAGGAATGAGGGTGAATTGACTTAGAATGTCATGAAAATTTAAAATAATTTGTTTTGTAAAAGTAGTTTGCAGATTGGCAGATCAGATGAACAACACATATGTAAATTTTGTCTGATATTTGATAAAGCCGTTTTGTCAAGTCATGAAAAGTAATTGTTCACATAGTAACAAAGTTTGGAGATTCATAATATGTTAGTATTGTGGGAATGGTACAAGGATATGTGAAAAACCAGCTCAATAACTTGGACAAAAGAATGAAAAACAGATTTTTTAAATTTTCTGCTGGCACATCTCAGGATGAATTGTCAAATAAAGATGAAAAACATCTTGACAGGCTCATATTATACACAAGTCTAAGATACATCTAATTACAGAAAGTCTAATAAATTGCAGAAAGTCTAAGATACAATCAAATAAAAATAAATATAAAATTCTGACATTAGGATAATATGTGATTGTGCATTTGCAATTACTGAATGTTGGAGTCCTTATTTAGAAGCAATTAATGTAGAAAGCCCATGATGATTTTGAAGAACCTCAAGCTCATTGTAAACCAACCTGAATTTGGTACTTAAAATCTCAGTGAAGGTTTATAGTGTTAGCAGCATGATAGCTAGAGCAATGTAGGAAATGGAATTAGTGCTTTCTTTAGTACTTTGTGCTACATTGTAAGATGCAATTAGAGAACTGAAATGATAAAAGAAATTATCTAAGTGGTGAAAAGTTGTGAAACAACATCATAAGTGGAAGCCTTGAGGGAAGCTGTAAGGAAACAAAGACTTGAAGACATGTGGTATGTATTTTCTTTTTTTAAAAATTTTTTTCTTTTTTTTTATTGAGACCGAGTCTCACTCTGTCACCCAAGCTGGAGTGCAGTGGCACGATCTCCGCTCACTGCAAGTTCCGCATCCTGGGTTCATGCCATTCTTCTGCCTCAGCCTCCCAAGTGGCTGAGACTACAGACACCCACCACCACGCCCGGCTAATTTTTTTGTGTTTTTAGTAGAGACAGGGTTTCACCTTGTTAGCCAGGATGATCTCGAACTCCTGACCTCATGATCTGCCCGCCTCAGCCTCCCAAAGTGCTGGGAGGCCCATTGTGCCAGGCCAACATGTAGTATATATTTTCTAAGGGCTGTGACAGGAATAAGAAAGGAGGAAGGAAAAGAGAGAAATAAAGGAAGGGGAGAAGGACAAGGGGAGAGGAATAAGTGAAAGGATATGTTTTGAAAAGACGAAGGTTAAAGAAGAGGACCTAACATTGTAATGCCGATTTTTCCCTAGGAACTTTGTTAGATGTTGAAAAAATATTTGATTTGTTTTTATTTTTAGAGGAAGAGTACATTTTCATTTTGAAAGAAAGATGGAATAGATACATTATTTAGGGTACAGAACAAAATACAATGAACAGAAGTTTGAGGGAGAGTAATTTTGGGTACATTAGGAAATAGAACTTCATAAATTATAGCTTTCCAGCAACAACAAATGGGTACCTTAAAAGGGGTGTTATTCCCATTACTTCAAGTATGACAGCAAATTTGAAGCTTTAATGGTTATTTCTTATGGGTGTTCTGAAAGCAGTTCCCACATTTGGAAGTTAAATAATTAAATAATTACCAATAGCATCTCTAATATCAAAACATGTCATTTCTTTATGTTAATTAACAGGATAGAGTTGAAAAACAAATACAAGATAGTTTCCAAGAGTTAACTTTTGATTGTGTTTGCCATTGAGAAGAGCAGTCATGAATAATAAATCTAAAGGGAGACAAAAACATTCTTTATTAGTTTACATTTTTTCTTCTTTTTATGCTTCCAAGTTAAAAAGTTATGCTTTGGGAGTTTAAATCCTCTTTTTTCAAAATATAATATTATACGTTTATTTAGCATTATTGTGTGCCAGGCATTATTCTGAACATTTTAACCATATTAACTCATTTAATCCTCAGAATAATTCTGTGGCTTATATAGCATTACGGTTATTTTCTTACAAATAAAACAAGGCATAAAGTTAAGTAACTCCCTAAGATCTTACAGCTAGTAAATATTTGGGTGGGGTTGGTGGAGTAGTAAAATACCCAAAACACTGATAAAAACAAAATAGAATTTGAGATGCAAGACCAAAGACAAACTGACAGCATCAGGTCTAGATATTGTGAAAACAATGTAAAAACATATGGTATTACTTATACAGAGTAACATATGTGATATTTGAATGCTTTCTATATCAAAGATGCGAGCAATAAGACAATTTTCTTTTACCAAATTGCAATCTTATTTTGAATGACCTGCTAACAGTACAGCAGCATATTCTCTGAACAAATCTAACAACTGTATGCAACTAAAAATGCTAAAAAATTTTATTTTATAATCATTTTATATGAATCCAATAACTGTCAAAAAAGTAGGCAATAATAAGATGCCGATAAAGGTAAATGGAATATGCAAGCTGATTTTTTTTCTCTTAAGAACATTTACCAAATACATTTAAATTGAGTTTTAGTTTGAAGCATTTTAGAATTTAGGGGTTAGAAAGCCAACCTCAGGGCCCACTAAATTTGAGGGGTCTAGTGGAAGATCATCACCATTGAAATGATACCTCTAAGTGCTACACATACAGTCTAAATGTAAATTTTACCCTTAAAGAAAATTTCCTGTCTCAAACCCTGGCACTGAGTGTAGGAGGAAAAAACCCTCAAAATTCATAACTACAAGCTGCTCCTCACATATATTGCTACCAAAATTCACACTACATAGGTGGTGTGAAAGAAAAAATTATTCTGATACTTGTTAAAATGGCATGGCAGGCTTTATTCAGGGCTATCGTTATTACAGAAACTACTGAAATGGGGCTTTGCAGTAGAGTAGAAAGATTGGTCTCAACTCTGGGTACAACAAAGAAAAGTGAGAATTAATAGCCAAGGAGCAGAGTGTGCAGGTGTGAGCAGGAGGGAGTTGTCATTACTAAGTGGAAACAACAGGGTAAGGTTGGGGGCAGGGATTCTGCTAAACCTATCTAGCATGATACTTGCTCAAGGCAAGCCAGTGTGATCAGACCTTGGAGATGGTGGGGTATGAGGAATTTGGTCAGATATTGAGAGTGATCAGATGTCAAGGATAAGGCATTCTGGCTAAATAGACTTAACAGAATTCTTATTAAAATTGAACTCTTAAGGATGGGGCCTAGTTTGTAAAAGAGCCCAGAGGATTGTGATTAGTTGCCTCAAGGAGAGAATCTTTGTCAGTGGTTATGGACTGTAGGTTGCCCAAAACCATAGTAGGAGTTTTAGAAAGAGAAGAGAGAGAAAATGAAGTAGAGGCAATATTTGAGGAGCCAACAGCTAAGAATATTTTTGAAGCTACAGAATTAAGAAGCCTAATTGTATAAAGCTAGAAAAATAAAAATAAAGTCATTAAAAATAAAACTGCCAAATTTCTAATGCAAAGATAAAGTGTAAAATGTAGCTAGAGATGAAGGATGAGTTAATTTTAAAACATCAGTTGGAAGCTAAATGTCAGTGGAATGTCACCTTCAACATGCTGAGATAAGTAGTTGTCCACACAGAATTCTATATCCAATAAAAATATCTTTTAATATTGTAAGTATAAAAAAATTTCAAACAAAGGAAAATTGTGTTCCAGTAGAAAATTCTCATTAAAAGACTATTTAAACATACACTTGTGTCAGAAGAAAAGAGATTCCCAGATGGTAGGTCTGAGACACAATATAAAAGGAAGAGTTGAGAAAGTGGTTAATATGTTGAAAAATATATATAAACATTGATATCTAGATATAAAATAAAATGTAAAACACCTTTATAGATAAAAACCAATTTGGAACAAACATAAACAGCAATAAGATAGCATGTAAATAGACGAGTTCAGGAACAACAGTGTTCTAAGATTTTCAAAAGATAAAGTTATTATTGATTGTAGACAATAAAACCAATAGTGACCATTAATTTTTTAAAAAAATGAATATACATTATGGTATTAATGGAGAAATTTTAAAAGATAATGCAGAAGAAGACAAAGAGAGGAGCTTTATAGTCAGGAGGGAGTGGCATGACATATTCAAAGTGCTGAAGAACAAAAGTTATCCTAGAGTATTATAACTGGAAAAAATTTCTTCCCAGACAAATAAAAGCTGGGGAATTTTGTCAACACCAGACCTGTTCTACAAGAAATGCTAAAGGGAGATCTTCAATCTGAAAGAAATGGATGTTAACAAGCAATTAGAAATCATCCACAGATACAAAACTCACTGTAAACAATAAGTACACAGACAAATACAGAATACTCTAACACTGTAACTATGGTGTGTAAACCACTCATATCTTGAGTAGGAAGACTAAAAGACAAACCTATTAAAAACAATTACAACTTTTTAAGAGAGAGATAGTGCAAAAAGATATAAACAACAAAAAATCAAAAAGTTGTGGGGGGAGCATGGAATGAAAAGTGTAGATTTTTTTTGTTTAGTTTTCTCTTTGTTCATTTGTTTCTTATAATCAGAATTAAGTTGTAATCAGTAATAACGTAACCAATTATGTTATCTGCAAGCCTCATGGTGGTCTCAAATCAAAAACGTAAAACAGATACACTAAAAATAGAAAAACAAGAAATTAAAACACACCAGAGAAAATCACTTTTACATAAAGGAGGGTAAGAAGCAAGGAAGGAGGAAAGAGAGTATTTTTTTTTTCTTTTTTCCATAAGATGGCTGATTAGAGGTTTTTAGCATGCCTCAGACACTTGGAAATAGCAAGATATCACATAAAGATCACTTTGAGCTTTAAATCAAGATGGAAAATGGGAATCCACTAGAACTGTGGACGACACCCCAGATCCCAAGGAACAGAACATAGGCAAGTAACCCACATCACAGCATCTGGCTGATAAAAATGATTGAAGCCCCAGTACGTGAGAGAGGCAGAGAGCCTTCCTCTGTGACTCACCTTCTTTCTGGGGATCTGGAGCAACCCAGGCCTATGGAGAGTGTTTCGTTTCTCTCAAGTCTTGGAGAGATAACATGGTGAGAGGCGTGGAAGCACTGAGAGAAAAAGACACCAGGGAAAGGTGCAGGCATTTTCCCAGACCCAGGATTTAGAGCAGTGCACCATTGTTAATTCAAGGGACATAAAAGGTCAGTCGCTCTTTGGCAACCCAGACAAAGAATGGCCATGCAGGCATTCTGTCTTGGGCCAGAAATGGGAGCACTTGCTCTAGAGCGGGTTAGGGGCCTGCACAGCCACAATTGTGGAAAGAACCTCAGCAGCAGGCACTGGAACTGTGCTCTCTCCCATCTCAGGCCTGGGATAGGAGGAGTGCTGCAATGGCTGCAGTTTCTCCTGGGCTGTGAGACTTGCAGCCAGGGCTAGCTTGGAGGTGTGAAACTGATCTGCATGTGTCATTGCTGGGTGCCTCAGCCTGCTCCCCTGGTATGGTAGAGCAGCAAGGCCCTCTTGACTCCACCCCCAGACAGAACTCCAAGCATTAGGAGCACACACTTCCCTGGAACAGCAGCCTGAGCTGTCCCACTCTTGCTATACATAGATTGTGGTGTAGTGATGTCCTCTTCACTCCACACCCAGGCAGATCTCCAGACATTTGGAGCAGTCCCTCACTCAAATCAGCAGTGTAAGCCATCTACCCTTCCTGTGCATAGATCATGGTACAGTGGAGCCCTCTCCACTTCACACCCAGACAGATCTCCAGGCATTTGAAGCACCCATTCACATGGACTAGCAATATGAGGCCCTCTACCATTTCTGTGCAGAAAGGGTGCAAAGGGTCTTTCTCTGTTTCACAACCAGGCAGATCACCAGGCATTCAGAGCATTTCTATATTATATGCCAATAGTGAACATTCTGAAAAAGAAATCAAGAAAGTAATACCATTTTTGAAAGCTGTGAAGAAAATACCAAGGAATAAACTCAACCAAATAAATGACAGAGCTCTACAAAGAAAACTATAAAACACTGATGAAAAAAAAAAGAAGAAGAAAAACACACACACAAATGGAATGATATTCTATGTTCATGGATTGGAAGAAACGATATTGTTAAAATGTCCATGGTACACAAACCAATCTACAGATTCAGTGCAATTCCTATCAAAATACCAATGACATTCTTCAAATAAATAGGAAAAATAATCCTAAAATTTATATGGAACCACAAAAGACCCAGAATAGCCAAAACCATCTTGAATTAAAATAGCAAAACTGAAGGAATCACATTACTTGATTTCAAATTATATACTGCAGAGCTATAGTAATCAAAACAGTATGGCACTGTCATAATAACAGACTCATAGACTATTGGAACAGAATAGAGAATCCAGAAATAAATCCACACATCTACAAATAATTCATTTTCAACAAAGGTGCCAAGAACATACACCGGGGAAAGGACAGTCTCTTTAATAAATAGTGTTGCCATAAACTGAATATCCATATGCAAAAGAATAAAACTAGACCCTGGTCTCTTGCAGTACACAAAAATCAAATCAAAATGGATTAAAGACTTAAATCTAACACCTGAAAGTATAAAATTATTAAATGAAAACATTGGAGAAACTCTTCAGGAAATTGTCTGGGCGAAGATTTATTGTGTAACACCTCAAAAGCATTGTTAACTGAACAAAAGTAGACAAATGGATTCACATAAATGTAAAAAGCCTCTGCACAGTAAAGGAAACAATGAAGGGAAGAGACAACCCACACAATGGGAGAAAATATTTGCAAACTAGTCATCTGATGATTGATAGTTGGAATATATAAAGAGTTCAGACAACTCAATAGGAAAATATCAAATAATCTGATTTTAAAATTGGCAAAGATCTGAATAGGCTTTTCTCAAAAAAGACATATGAGTGACGAACAGGTATATGAACAGTGCATCATTAATCAGAGAAATGCAAATCAAATCTTTCTTAAGATATCATTTCACCCCAGTTAAAATGGCTCAGATCCAAAAGACAGGCAATATTGAAGCTGATGAGGATCTGTAGAATGGGGAACACTTGTACACTGTTGGTGGAAATATAAATTAGTTTAGCCACTATGGAGAACAGCATGGGGGTTTCTCAAAAAATTAAAATTCAAAGTACTATATGACCCAGCAATCCCACTGCTGGGTATATATACAAAAGAAAGGAAATCAACATGTCAAAGAGATTGGCAATACAATTCTTGAATGTGAACCAATAAGCTATGTGTAAGCAGAAGACTTGCTTTATCAGATATTTAAAAAACTTTATAAAGTTATATTAATATATAAGTATTGAATGTAGTGTTGGTATGGGAATAAACATATTGACTGATTATGAACGTGGAAGTGATTTAGAAAATAGCTGATATTGCAGATAAGTGGAAAATGGAATTTTCAATAAATGTTAGTAAAACAATGGTTAGTTGGGTAGGGAAAAATAAGATCAAGTCCCATACTACGTAAAATATACAAACAACTATTTTGGGCAATTGGAGATTTAAACAAATCATAAACATTTAAACATAAAACAAAAAATTGTACAATCTTTAAAAGTTAATGCAGGAGATTATCTTTATGAATTTACAGAAGGGAACAATAATGTAAACACTACACAAAAATTTGAAAACATACTTCAAAAATTGTAGAGGAAATATAGGATGAGAAAGAATGCAAGGAACTCTAAAAATTATGTTAATTAAAAAAAAAACAAGATGGGCATGTGAATGTTTTTCATTATATTTCTTTATACCTGACATATCTTATACATAGTTTTTTGTATTATGTATTAAATTCAAAACATTAAAAAGTAATCTATTATGATTATGTTGTGTTGCTACCCAGGTAGAAATATTGAATGTAAATCACCAAAATTGAATGTTGGAAAACATTTAAGAACCGAACACTTTCAGGCTCATGAAAAGTGGATAAAAAATAAAAATAGTTGATTTCAGTGTAAAAACACCTCCCACCAGATCCCACTACCAACACTGGGGATTACATTTCAACATGGTATTTGGAGGGGACAAACATCCAAACTATATCAAGTAATATTTTGGGCATCGTTCTGTTGTTTATTGACCATTTGCATATCTCTTTTGAAGGAATGTCAACTTAGGTTCTCTGACCATTTTAAAATTGGGTTAATTGTCTTTGTATTGCCAAGTTGCAAGGATCATTTATACATTCCAATACAAGTTTTTTATCAGATATATGATTTACAATATTTTGTCCCATACTGTGGGTTGTCTTTTCACTGTATTGATATTGTCCTTTCACACAGAAAGGGTTTTAAGTTTGACGAAGTTCAGTTTATGTAAATTATCTAGTTTTTTGCTTTTTTTAATTTGTGCTTTATGTATACTTTATGCTTCACTAACTCTAGCTTTGATGTAAGTTTTGAATTTGGGAAGTTAGAGTCCTCCAAGTTATTCTTCTGTTTTTCAAGATTGTTTTGGCTATGTTGAGTTCTTGCATTTACATATGACTTTTAAAATGAACTGATCAATTTCTGCAAAAAAGGCAGTCGGAAATTTGATATGTCTGCATTGAATCTGTTGATCAATTTGTGGAATGTTGTCATCTTAAAAATGTTGTCTTTAATCCAAAAACATAGGATATCTTTCCATTTATTTACGATTTTAAAAATCTATTTCAACAATATTTTCAAAACTTAATCCTTAGTTAAAAAAACTTAATCCTTAATTGTGGACACATTGTACAATTATTTTGTTAAATTTATCCCTGAGTCTTTTGTCCTTTTAATGCCATTATAAATGGAATTGTGTTTTTAGTTTTATTTTTGGATGCTTCATTGCAAGTGTATAAAAATATCACTATTTTTTGTATATTGATTGTCTATCAGGCAACTTTGGCAAATGGGTTCATTAGTTCTAGTAATTATTTTTGTGGATTCCTTAGGATTTTCTGTATACAAGATAATGGATGCCTTTATTTCATTTTCATACCCAATTGCTGTGATTAGACTCTCCAGTTAAACAGTTTAATAGCAGGCCTGGTGCGGTGGCTCATGCCTGTAATCACAACACTTTAGGAGGCCAAGGCAGGGGGATCACGAGGTCAGGAGTTTGAGACTAGCCTCACCAACATGGCGAAACCCCATCTCTACTAAAAATACAAAAATTAGCTGGGCGTGGTGGCAGCTAGCCTGTAATCCCAGCTACTAAGGAGGCTGAGGCAGGAGAACCGCTTGGACCTGGGAGGCGGAGGTTGCAGTGAGCCCAGACGGTGCCACTGCACTCCAACCTGGGTGATACAGCCAGACTCCATCTCAAAAAAAAAAAAAAAAGAAAAAAGAAACAGGCCGGGTAGATGGCTCAAGCTTGTAATCCCAGCACTTTGGGAGGCCGAGGCGGGCGGATCACGAGGTCAGGAGATGGAGATCATCCTGGCTAACACGGTGAAACCCCGTCTCTAATAAAATAAAAAAATTAGCCGAGTGTGGTGGTGGGCGTCAGTAGTCCCAGCTACATGAGAGGCTGAGGCAGGAGAATGGCCTAAACTCAGGAGGTGGAACTTGCAGTGAGTCCAGATCGCACCACTGCACTCCAGCCTGGGCAGCAGAGCAAGACTCTGTCTCAAAAAACAAACAAACAAACAAACAAACAAAAAAGTTTAATAGCAGTAGTGAAAGCAAATATGTTTGTTCTGTTTCTGATCTTTTGTGAAAAGTACTCACTCTTTCACCACTAATTATGATGTTAACTGTAGCTTTTCCATATATTTCTTTTTTTTTTTTTTTAGGGTGAGGAAGTTCCCTTCTTTTCCTAATTTGTTAAATGTTGTTTTAATCATGAAAGGGCATTGACTTTTGTAAAATACTGTATCTCTTGAGATAATCAGGTGGTTTTTATCCTTTGCTTCTATTAAGGTGGTATATTACATTGACTGATTTTCATATGTTGAGCTGTCTTGCATTCCTGAGATCAATCCCACATGATCATGGTGTTTTTATGTGTTGCTGGATTCGGTTTGCTAGTAATTTATTTAGGACTTTTGCACTTCATTTATAAGAAATTAATCTGTATTTTGCTTTCTTGTGATGTCTTTGTTTTTGGAATTTGAATAATACTGGTTTCAATAAATTGAGTTGAGATATGTTGTCTCCTTTTCTGTTTTGACGAAGAGTTTTGGAAGGATTGCTATTCATTAGTCTTTTGTGTTTTATAGAATTCAACGGTGAAGTCCTGTGGTCCTAAAATTTTCTTTGCTGTTATATATATATAATTACTTAATCTCTTTACTTGCTATATAGATCTATTTAGATTTCCTATTTCTTCTTGAGTCTGTTGAGATTATTTGTGTCATTCTATAAATTTGACCTTTTCATCAGAATCATCTAATTTGTTGACAAATAATTATTCATCGTAACATGGTACTAATATGTTATTATTTCTTTAAGGTAATTAGTGATGTTCCTATCTTTTGTTTCTGATTTAGTGGTTCAGGTTTTCTCTTTTTTAATCTTGGTCAATCTAGTTGAAGTTTTATCAGTTTTGTTGATCTTTCAAAGAACCATTTTTTTAAAAAGTTTATTCTTTTTATATTATCTGTATCATTTATTTCTTCTCTTGTCCTCAGTATATCCTCTGTTTAACTTGCTTTGAGTTTAGTTTGTTCTTTTTTATTTTTCCCAGTTTCATATGGTGGAAGTTATTTTAAGATCTAACTTCTCTTTAAATATAAGTGTTTAAAACTACAGATTTCTATCTAAACACTAATTTAGTTGTATCTTATATTTTTAGCATGCTGTAGTTTTGTTTTAATTCATTTTACAGTATTTTCTAATTTATTATTTCTTCTGTTTTGTATTGGTTATTTAGTAGTGTGTTATTAATATCCACACATTCACAAACTTCCAAAATTTCCTTCTGTTGTTGATTTCGAATTTAATTCTGTTGTGGTTGGAAAATATCCTTTGCTTGATTTTATTCGTCTATTTATTGCAACTTATTTTACAGCATAGCATGTAGTCTATCCAAGTAGAATGTTCAATTTGTGCTTCAGTAGAATATAAATTCTGCTTGTTGCCTAGAGTGCCCTATAAAGATGGGTGTTATTTCTATATCCTTTTTTTTTTTTTTTTGGTGTATCCGTTATTTAGAATGAGGTACTGAAAGTCCCTGGTTATCACTGCTGATCAATTTCATGTTGAATAATCAATTTCAAAATTCTTTCAGTTTTTGCTTTATGTATATTGGAGACTTAGCTTACTTTTATGGTATCTTTCTATTTTCATAAAACTTGAAAATCCAAAAGACAGATAAATTTGTTAAATAACTGGCTTAAGCCAAAGTGAAATTTCAGTTTTTACAATTATGCCCATTAGATTTAAAATAAAGTAAATTAATTTATTGCATTAAAATTTATTGGCAAAGTACAAATAGTAATACTAATAAATAGTAAGCAAATAAATATGAATAAAATGTGGCCAAAGACAAAATTTCACATAGGACTTTGTAAAAATAATATCTTTGTAAGTTACATGATCAGGTTCAAATACATACCATGGTGTTAATAATATTAAATATTTGAATACTATGTGATATTAACATATACAGATTTTAAAATAATGTCTGTTTGACTTAGACATGCATATAAAACGCTGTTTTTGAAACTAAAACTAAAATTATGTTACTGTCTCACATGAAACCTGTACATGGTTACTGACCAGTTTATTTCATTCAATTATGAATCAAACATGACACAACTACACATAGATTTCATTTTCTAGTGAAATGAGTTTATTCTGTTCTTGCTGTTGATTTTTATAAGCAAACTGTTCCTCCCACATGAAACAGGTTGAAAACCACAGCAAAAATGTCCACTGTTTTCTTACAAATGGCAAGAAATGCTTCTTTCACAGAAATCTAGAACTCATCTAGAGTAAAAATCAATACATCTTATCTTGAATGTATGATTAGCTGCATCTCATAAAGTGCTTTCTCTTGCGTCAAAGTCAGTATCAACATAAGATTAAGAGAAATGATCCCTCACCTAGCTATACATTTATGTTGAATGAGAGGGAAATCACCATCTAGATTTGTTTTTCAGTTTTCCCAGGTGGTTTTTTATATGACTTGAGACTTGCTGATATCTTTCCCACTCTCAGTCCCAAGAAGCTGTGGAAGCCTTTTAAGATTTCCTTTTGCTGCATTTTTCCCCTAAAGATTCTGTTCTGTTTTGTTTTAAGCTAACAAATTTGTTAAGTGAAGTCAAAACATTTTCTTCAGTGGTTTGCAAAAACTTGAATTGGCTCATGTTATTAAAAAAAAAGTCTGCTAAGTAACTGGCTTTCACAGCTATTTTGTTCAAAATCTGGCCTCCCATATTTTGAAGGTACTATTTTAATTCACTTAAAATATTTTTAAAGAGCAGTTTTAGGTTCACAGCAAAATTGAGAGGAGGGTAAAGAGATACTCCATATACCCCTTTTCCCCACACATGCATAGCCTCCTCTATTATCAACATCCCCCACCAGAGTAGTATGTGCATTAGAGTTGATGAACCTATGTTGACATATTATCACCTAAAGTTTATACTTTGCATTAGGATTTACCCATAGTGTTATAAATTCTATGAGCTTAGACAAATGTTAAAAGACATGTGTATACCACTATAGTAAAATACAGAGTATTTTCAATGTCCTAAAAATCCTCTATATTCTGCATATTCATAACTCCAAGCCTCCAAGTCCTGGCAACCACTAATGGTTTTACTGTCGACACAGTTTTGCCTTTTCCAGAGTGTCATATAGTTGGAATCATGAAGTACATAGCCTTTTCAGATTGGCTTCTTTCACTTAGTAATATGCATTTAAGTTTCTTTCATGTCTTTTTTATGACTTGATAGCTCATTTTTAAATTAGTGAATAATATGCCATTGTCTAGATGCATCACAGTTGATTTATTAGGTTACCTACTGAAGGACATTTTGGCTGCCTCTAGCTTTCAGAAATTACGAATAAAGATCTGTGATCCATTTTAAGTTAATTTTTGTGAAGGGTTTAAGATCCATGGCTAGATTCTTTTTTTTTTTTTTTTTTTTTTTGCACATGAATGTCTAAATTTTCCAGTTCCATTTGTTAAAACGACTATCTATTCTCCATATCGCTTGTTCTTCTTTGTCAAAGATTAGTCGATGATATTCATGTGGGTCTATTTATGGGTTCTCTATTCTATTTCATTGATATATTTATTTGTTCTTTTAACAATGTCCCAGTCTTGATTACAGTATCTTTATAGTAAGTCTTGAAATCAGTTAGTGTAAGTTCTCCAACACAAATTCTTCAATATTGTGTTGGTCATCCTGGGTCTTTTGCCTGTCCATATAAACTTTAGAATTAGTTTTTCAATATCCGCAAAATAACTTGGAGTGATTTTGACTGGAATTGTACTGAACCTATAGCTATAGCTCAAATTGGAAAGTAGGGACATCTTGGCAATATTGAGTCTTCCTACCAATATCGAGTCTTCCTACCTATGAGTTTGGAATAGTTTTTCATTTATTTAGTTCTTTGATTTTCTCAACAGAGTTTTGTAATTTTTCTTTTATGTGTTTTTAATGCCAAATATTACTTATTCATTGTTGGTATGTAGAAAAGCGACTTTTTTTAGTAAATGAACTTTATATATTGTGCAGCCTTATTATAGCCACTTATTAGTTCCAGAAGAATTTTTGTCATTTTTTCACATTTTTGACATAGGCAATCATATTATCCACTAGAAAAGATTATTTCTTCCTTCTAAATCTATATACCATTTATTTCCTTTCCTTGTTTTATTGCATTATCTAGGACTTTCAGTATAATGTTGAAAGGGTGTGGTAAGAGGGAACATCCTTACCTTGTCTTGGTGAGAAAGTTTCTAGTTTCTCACCATTAAATATGTTAACTGTCAGTTTCTAAAAAATATTATTTATCAAGTTGAGGAAGCTCCTCTCTATTTCTAGCTTATTGAGGTTTCCTAAAAAATTATGAATGTGTGTTGAATTTAGTCAAATACTTTTTCTGCATCTATTGATAGAAGAATATGATTTCTCTTCTTTTTTATTTTATTTTGAGACGGAGTCTTTTTCTGTAACCCAGGCTGGAGTGCAGTGGCGCCATTTCGGCTCACTGCAAGCTCCGCCTCCCGGGTTCAGCCATTCTCCTGCCTCAGCCTCCCGAGTAACTGGGACCACAGGACCGAGCCACCACGCCCGGCTGGTTTTTGTATTTTTAGTAGAGACGGGGTTTCACCATGTTAGCCAAGATGGTGTCTATCTCCTGACCTCGTGATCCGCCCGCCTCGGCCTTCCAAACTGCTGGAATTACAAGTGTGAACCTCTGCGCCCGGCCGATTTTTCTTTTTTAGCATATTGATGTGATGAATTACATTAATTCTTTTTGAATGTTGAATCAGTCTCACATACCCGGGATAAACACTAATTGGTTATAGTGTACAATTCTTTGTATACGTTGTTGGATTTGATTTGCTAAAGTTTTTGAGTTTTTGCATCTATGTTCATGAGAGATATTAGTCTATAGTTTTTTGTAATTTTTGTCTGTTTATGGTGTTAGGGAAATTCTGTCCTCATAGAATAAATGAGGAAGTATTCACTATGTATTTATTTTCTAAAAAAAAATTGAAGAGAATTGATATAATTTCTATCATAAATATTTGGTAGGATTCACCAGCGAACCTATCTGGACCTAATATTTTCTGTTTTGGAAGGTTGTTAATTCTTGATTCAATTTCTTTAATAATGTAAATCTATTTAGATAATTTATTTCTTCTTGTGTGAGTTTTTGCAGATTGTATCTTTTCAGCAATTTGTCCATGTCATTTTAGTTATCAAACTTGTGACCATAAAGTTGTTAATGTTATTCCTTTATAATACTTTCACTTATGTAATGATGTCCCTTCTGTCATTTCTGATATTAGTAATTCGTGCTTTTGGTTCCTAGTTAGCCTGGCTAGAAACTTATCACATTTATTGATCTTTTCAAAGAACCAATTTTTGGTTTTGTCAACTTTATTTATTGATTTCCTTGTTTCAACTTTAATAATTTATTCTCTAATATGTATTATTTATTTTTTTCTGCTCACTTTGGATTTAGTTTGTTCTTCTTTTTCTTGTTTTATAATGTGGACAGTTACATGGTTAATTTTAGGTATTTCTGCTTTTTCATTTTTGTGAGATAGAGTCTCACTCCATCCCCCAGGACGGAGTGCAGTAGCATGATCTCAATTCACTGCAACCTCCACCTCCCGGGTTCAAGTGATTCTCCTGCTTCAGCCTCCCAAGTAGCTGGAATTACAGTCACCCACCACCACATCCAGCTAATTTTTGTATTTTCAGTAGAGACGGGGTTTCACCATGTTGCTCAGGTTGATCTCGAGCTCCTGACCTCAGGTGATCCACCCACCTTGGCCTCCCAAAGTGCTGGGATTACAGGCATGAGCCACCACACCCGGCCAGATACTGCTTCATTTTTAATGTCTGCATTCAATGACACAAATTTCCCTTTAAGCACGGCATTTTTACTTAGTTCAAAACCTTTTAATTTTTCTTTTGATATTTCTTCCTTGTTCCATGTATTGTTTAGAAGTGTGTTGTTTAATCTCCATGTATTTAATGATTTTTACATTGTCTTTCTGTTATTGATTACTAGTTAACTCTGTAGAGGTCTGAAAGCAGACACTGTATCATTTCTATTATTTTAAATTTGGTAAAGTATGTTTTATGGTCCAGAATATGGCCTATCTTGGTGCACGTCCCATGGGAGCCTGAAAGAATGTGTATTCTGCTGTTGTTGAATGAAGTAGTCTGTACATGTCAATTATATCCAGCTGATTGATAGCATTGTTGGGTTCAGCTGCGTCCTTACTGATTTTCTGCCACTGGATCTGACCATCTTTAATTTACTCTTCAACTCAAACCCCCTGTTAAAAACTCTTACTCTGCTAAACCACCAGATTTTGGAAATATATCAGGAGATTTATGTGCTCTTTGCCTAGACTGTCTCATTTTTTTCCCTTAAATCTCAGATGAATTGACCTTTGTTTAATAACATTGGCCATTTCTCTGGCATCATCCATAATTTTAAAATGTCATTTCTAAGAGATTTTGACACGATCACTTCCCAGTGAAGAAAGCAGTGTATTGTGAAAACAAAACCTTTTCTCTTCTTACAAGAGAAGAAAAATTGCCATTGAACCAATTACTGCTAGAGCACAGTAAGAATAGAGGGCAGCACAGTCTCTCTGAGAGATCTGAATTCTGGGTACAAGTAAAAACATTAAGTAGATCATGGCCTCTGCTTGTTTTAGGCAGCTCTTTGTAACAGAAAATGTTTTCTTCAATTCCACCACCCTTTACCAATCTTACCATTGCTTCAATATAATACATATCATCAAAATATGTTGACTAATCATAACTGAATACAGAAGCTGTGGTTTTTGAGTTTTTACATGAAAGAGCTTTGGCATTATGTGACATGTCATCAATACAGTTGTCCCTCAGTATCTGTGGGGGATTGGTTCCAGGACATCCAGTGGATATCAAATTTCGAGGATGCGCAAGTCATATAGTATTTGCATATAACCTATGCACATTTTTCCATATATTATAATAATCTCTAGATTACTTAAAATACCTAACACAAGGTAAATCCTATGTAAACAATTATTATCCTATATTGTTTAGGGAATCATGACAAGAAAAACATCTGTGTATGTTCAGTACGAGAGCAATTTGAAAAAAATATTTTTTTATCTGTGGTTGATTGAATACACGAATGTGGAACCCGTAGATACAGAGGCTGTTTGTACATTATCTTACTGTACTCTCACAGAGAGGATCCTCTTCTATTTATTTTTTACATCCTGTTCTAGGATTTTATTCACTATAATTTGTCATGTTGACATTATTAGTTTCTCATAAATATTGTGAGTTTTCCTTTTCTGAATAATAAGATATACTACTAAAAATCTTGTGCCCTGAACCTTTTATTAAATGTTTTTTTTTTTTTTTCATGAAAGCTTTGCTCCATTTGTTTCTAAGTGGTAATCACCTTTTAACATAACTCTCAACTTTTCTTATCACATAATCGTGCAGGTGTCTTTTCAATTTTGCTGGAACCATTGCTTCACTTGAATTTGCCACAACTGATGCACAATAGAAGAAAACAGTTTAAGCTGCCAACTTATTTAAAGCCTAAGTGACATCCATTGTATAAGTAACCTTCATCTGCACCCCATGTTGCACTGATGCAGTGAAAGGATCCACAAGATGGCTTTTTCTCCCTCATCTTTAACCTTATCAGAATTTTCCTTTGACCCAAGCCTAGAAGCTTTTCATTTCACACCTCATCCTTAAAAATAGCTACACTGGGCCGTCAGATATGTTTGTAAAGTACAAACATTGGTAAAATATAAACAAAAAGGTATACTAGACAACTAAATAAAAAACACATGCACAGACAATATAAATAAAATAAAAATAAGAAAATGTCTTAACACAATTCACTTTGCATCTATTGAATCTACGTTTTGCATGTTTACAAAAATAGCAAAGTGTTAGAAGAGGATCTGAGCCACAACACATAAAAATGCCTTCCTTAGGGGAAAAATTTCCTTGATTGTTTTCTTTCCTAAGTTAATCAGTGGCACACAAGGAAAATTTAAAGGAGGTAATTGTGGGGCATTGGGGTAGGGTAACTGATATCACTGGTTTGCCATCCCTCCCTCTGTATTATGCAACACTCACCAATTAGCAACAGCTTCTTCTATTTTGCATCAAGTATTGGCAATGGCCTCAACAAAATAAGCCTCGTCCTACAGTGTACTGCTGTACAAAGCTGCAGGCTTCTAAACACATTGTTAATGAGGCTATCTGATCTCTACCCATCACTGCAAACACTAGTGTCACACAGTGTGCATTCACCCACATGGAGAATGCAGTTGCTGCAGATGAGTGGCAGAGTGAGTGTGGGTCACCATGACACCGAGGTACAGATCTAGGCATGTGAGCCCAAGGTCTGCAGGGCAACCAGAGCTCCCCTAGATCAGAAGCCCCACAGCTCAAAGGTTTCTCAGAGAGCAAGACAAATAGCATATTCTACAGTTATCTTTATTTGGTAATTTCTAAAGAAACAGGACTCTGAGCTCATTTTCTCAGGCAGGCTTATATTAGTCATGGCCAGAAATTAACCCTTAACTCAAAGTACTTCATGAAAAATACTATTTCCCTAAAAAATCCTTGTTTACTAGTCATTAGTAACCTGGATAAAAGTAATTACTCATTAAATAAAATCTATGCTTTTTGAATTGTAACTTATTATAAGACTTATGTATTTATATGGCTGCTTGACAGAACTGGTTAAAACGTAGCATAATAAACCAAATTTCCATTGGCATTACACTATAAAATTAGGAAGTTCTGCCCTAGGTGATAACTACTCATTTAATTTCAATCTGGGATTTGAACTTTATGCCTGGGAACACAACTGTTTCTTCTAAAAAGTTGCACCTCATATCGTATGTGATATCTCCTTTATTGTTGATAGTGTCAATTAGAACTATGTTGAATATTGATTTATGAAAATCCTAAATTCTCTCCATTTCAGCCATTAAAAGTCTTATTTCCATAATTATCGCAACAGAATTCTTCATAACGTATTTCTTCATGATGAGTATACAACTATACATTTTCTACTGTGTTCTAAAACTGTTTCCCTTGATTCAAGAATAAAAAGTTTTCTGTGTAGTTTCTCTGTCACCCTGTGGAAGGATTGGTGGTTACTCACTGATAGTTAGAGATCTGCTCCATTCTGAGTGCCACCTGTCCAAATAATGGGAAAGGTAGTTTTGATCATTAGATGATTTTGTTTTCTAATCCTTTTTCCCTGCTTATTTTCCCTTCAGGGCATATTTTCTATCAAAACTTAAGAAGAAAATGGGAACTCTTTAGTCAGCCAGGCTGCCTGTTTTTAATTTGGGCATGAATGTTGCAAACAAGCTAATTTGGGTTGGAAACTCTTCTCTCCTCCTGCCCTGGAACTGTGACAGAACAAAGGAAATGAGGCTCTTCTAGGTCAGAATGGGGAGAGACATGTGAGTGTCAGTGAGAGCCAAGGACGCTGATTTACAGCCTGAGTGACAGGCCACTCCAGGGCAGGCTGACATTGGTTCTTCTGTCATCACCCCAATGCTTTAATGTTCAGTTGATGGACTGAATAGCAAAAGCTATTTTACCATCTTCCCACGCATCATTCCAAACAATATAAAATTCACTGAGTCTGTGCTATATGGTCTCTGGAATATCTTCTAATTTGGAAATGTACAAGTTAGTGTTTCTCTAGGACCATGTGAAAAAAATTGTGCAGACCTTTGGAGGGAAGAATGGAGTGACAGTTGGAGGGTAGGGGTATATGTGAGAGGCTTTTGAGGTACCACCAATATTCTTTTTGTTTACCTGGTAGATACGTGCATTCATTCTGTGAGAAATCACTGATCTGTGCATCTACATTTTGGGGATGTTTTCTGTTTAATAGATGCATATAAATACACATGTATAATGTATACAAATATATCTTTATAAAATGAAGATATGTTTATGTAACCACAAATATGTAAAAATACACATATATCATTAAAGACACATAAATATACATTAATGCACATATATGTGCGTGTCTCTGTATGTGTGTAGTTCTGCATGTGTATTTGAATATATTTATCTCCAAAAATAAAGAAATAAAAAATAAAATAGAAATTGAAGGAGAGGTTTTATGTTCATTAAATACTAGGAGGATGAAATGACTACATTATATGATGACCTGACAGTGTAATGCAGTATATTTTTTGTGACCATTTCATCAGAATAACAGTCACAGAAAATCACAAATGCAAGAAAATGAATAATAACTACAATATCACTGTGAAGAAAGAGTGGCTTTAGAATTAGGATGCGCTCTCAGAAGCTAGAGAGCCTAAATCCTCTTTTTTCCTTATGCTTTCTCTTATGCAATGAGTTCAGATAAATATATAGTTTAATTTAACTGCTTTATGTTTCAATTTTCTATCTATAAAATGCTATAATACAGTCCTTGTTAAGTTTTTATTGTTTATAAACCATCTTGATCCAAGAAGGATAAAAATAGTTTTCGAAGTGTCATAAAGAAACAGCTAAAATGTTTTTAAAAGCTTTTTAAAGCTTTAACCTGCAAGTGTATACATTTTCAAAAAACCTGCTTAGTCCAGGCAACCAGACCTCCTTAGTTACAGCCTGCCAAGTGCAAGGTGAGCCCAATACCATCACAGCCCAATAATGTCTCTGTACTTCTGAAAGTACCTTCTCAATAAGGGTTCTATCCTGTTAAAATGGAACCTAAGTTTGGATTATTTTGAAAACTCATTCCATCATAGAATTTCAAATCTAAAGGTTTTTTTTTTTTTTTTTTTTTTTTTTTTGAAGAACATTTGGTGCAACACACCATCCCATTTTATATATTAATTGAATCCAGGTCACTCTGAGAGCTTCATCTTTAAAGACACACTGTTATGTAATATCATAAAAATGTTTCAGCTCCATCCTATACACTACAAGATGGGGCGTCTCAAAGAATTCCTGCAAGGGGGTGGAGAACTTCGGATTCCTAGTTCAGTACCCATCACATCTGCTACCAAAACTCTTGGAAACATCTTAGAGGACAAGTTATAATTTGTTAACAAGTTCTAACAAAGGAGAAGATTGCTCTCTTGTTTTCAATATCTTAAATAAACTAGAAAGAGTGATTTGAAATTCAACAAGTAAAAGTGATGAGGAAGGAAATTAAAATTTTTATTGTATGATATAAGCTCAAAGAAGCAAGTTGTTTTGTTTGGAATTTTTCCCATTTTTATTTTAAAGTGGCACTGGGTGGGAGGAACAGAAGTAGGTAGGATGTGAGAGACGACACAGACCTTACCTAAAAGGGCTTCCGGGGAAGCAATGATTTCATATGGGAAGCAGGAAACAGAGGAAATGTTCAGATCAAGTATAGAATTACAGAAGATAGGAGAAACGGCTGTTAGGAAGGTGAAAAATGGTGAATTTTATTAAGAGGAAAAGAAATACAGAGGACAATGAGGTTGGTAGTAAACTAAAAGACAGATAAACGTGTTGAAACTTTCGGTAAATGACTGAAACACTGAGTGATATAGTTTTGAGAATCTCTGAGAGAAGAGACAGCTTGCCCCCAATAGAATCCAGCTCTAGACTGGAGAGGGCTTCCACTAGAAGTACAGGCCAACACAGTTCTCACAGTTGTTGGCTGTACATGGTTCTGATAGATAGAGAGGTAACTGTCAAACGAATGTGTTGGATGTAGCTGAAAGTAGAGAAGAGTAGTCTTAAATACATCTCTTGGAAAATTTACTCAGGAGACTTTATATATATTTTTTTCTATTGCAAATAACTTTAAAAATACCATTTTTCTCTGATTTACTACTAATAAATGATACATAAATATTAATACTTATACATATATATGTGTGTGCATTTATACACACATATATGTGTGTGTGTGTGTGCGTGCGCACACGCGCGCGTGTGTGTGTGTGTGTGTATTTTCAGTTGGTTCTACCAGATTCTCTAGGCAGGCAGTTTTATAACTGAAAAAATATATATTTTCTATTTTACATATTTACAGTGCCTATTCAATTTTCTTAAACTATTGCATTATATTAAATACCAAAATAATTTTCAACATACTGTGCAACCTTAATTTGCTGTTGTAATTTAAAATTATAATTGTAGGTATATCATTAATAAGCATAATATGAATATGCAATTTTTTTGAGAAAGATTATTTTTTCATAACTTTACCAAGAATTCTTTTTTCAGTTGAAGATGTTAAATTTTTTTTCTTTTTTTTTTTTGCTTTAAGTTGTGGGATACATTTGCAAAACGTGCAGGTGTGTTACATAGGTATATGTGTGGCACGGTGGTTTGCTGCACCTATTGACCCATCCTCTAAGTTCCCTTCCCTCTCCCCCAACCCCCAAGAAGCCCTGCTGTGTGTTGTTCTCCTCCATTTGTTAATGTGTTCTCGTTGTTCAACTAACACTTATGAGTGAGAATATGCAGTGTTTGTTTTTCTGTTCCTGTGTTAGTTTGCTAAGGATGATGTCTTCCAGGTTCATCCATGCCCCCCTGCAAAGGACATACTGTCATTCCTTTTTATGGCTGCATAGTATTCCATGGTGTATATGTACTACATTTTCTTTATCCAGTCTATCATTGATAGGCATTTGGGTTGGTTGCATGGCTTTGCTATTGTAAATAGTGCTGCAATAAACATATGCATGCCTGTGTCTTTACAGTAGAATGATTTATATTCCTTTGGGTATATACCCAGTAATGGGATTGCTGGGTCAAATGTTATTTATGGTTCTAGATCCCTGAGGAATCACAATACTATCTTCATCGGTGGTTGAACTAATTTACATTCCCATTAACAGGGTAAAAGGATTCCGATTTCTGCATAGCCTCTCCAGCATCTATTGTTTCTTAACTTTTTAATCATTATCATTCTGCCTGGCATGGATTCGGTTTGCTTGTATCTCATTGTGATTTTTGGTTTGCATTTCTCTAATCATTAGTGATGTTGAGCTTTTTTTTTTTTTTAAATATGTTTGTTGGTCACATCAATGTCTTCTTTTGAGAAGACATATTCTTTGTCCACTTTTTGATGGGGTCATTTTTTTCTTGTAAATTTAAGTTCCTTGTAAATTCTGGATATTGACCTTTGTCAAATGGGTAGATTGCAAACACTCTCTCCCATTTTGTAAGCTCTGGTCACTCTGATGACAGTTTCTTTTGCTGTGCAGAAGCTGTTTAATTTAATTAGATCCTATTTGTCAATTTTGTCTTTTGTTGTAATTACTTTTGGTGCTTTCATCATGAAGTCTTTCCCCATGCCTATGTCCTGCATGGTATTGCCTAGGTTTTCTTCTAGGACTTTTTATGGTCTGGGTTTTACAATTAAGTCTTTAAACCATCTTGAGTTAATTTTTGTATAAGGTATAAGGAAGGGGTCCAGTTTCAGTTTTCTGCATATGGCTAGCCAGTTTTCCCAGCACCATTTATTAAATAGGGAATCCTTTCCCCATTTCTTGTTTTTGTCAGGTTTGTCAAAGATTAGATGGTTGTAGATGTGTGGTGTTATTTCTGAGGTCTCTGTTCTGTTCCATTGGTCTATATGTCTGTTTGGGTACCAGTATTGTGCTATTTTGGTTACTGTAGCCTTGTAGTAGAGTTTGAGGTCAGTAGTATGATGCCTCCAGCTTTGTTCTTTTAGCTTAGGATTTTCTTGACTATACGGAGGCTTCTTTGATTCCATATGAAATTTAAAGTAGTTTTTTCTAATTATGTGAATAAAGTCAATGGTAGTTTGATGGGAATGGCATTCTATAAATTACTTTGGGCAGTATGGCCGCTTTCACAATATTGATTCTTCCTATCCCTGAGGATGGAATATTTTGCCATTTGTTTGTTTCCTCTGTTATTTCTTTGAGCAGTTTATGGTTCTCCTTAAAGAGGTCCTTCACATTTCTTGTTAGCTATATTCCTAGGTACTTTATTATCTTTGTAGCAGTTGTGAATGCAAGTTCATTCATGATTTGGCTCTCTACTTTTCAATTGTTGCTGTAAAAGGATGATTGTGATTTTTGCACATTGATTTTGTATCCTGAGACTTTGCTGAAGTTGCTTATCAGCTTAAGGAGTTTGGGGGCTGAGACGATGGGGTTTTCTAAATATAGAATCAGGTCGTCAACAAACAGAGACAATTTGACCTCCTATCTTCCTATTTGAATACCTTTATTTCTTTCTCTTGCCTGAGTGCCCTGACCAGAACTTCCAATACTATATGAATAGGAGTGGTGTGAGAGGTCATCCTTGTTTTGTACCAGTTTTCAAAGGGAATGCTTCCAGTTTTGCCCATTCAATATGATGTCGGCTGTGTGTTTGTCATAAATAGCTCTTATTATTTTGAGATATATTCCATTGATAACTAGTTTATTGAGAGTTTCTAACATGAAGGGATGTTGAATTTTATCAAAGACCTTTTCTACATCTATTAAAATAATCATGTGGTTTTTGTCTTTGTTTCTGTTTCTGCAATGGATTATGTTTGTTGCTTTGTGTATGTTGAACCAGCCTTGCATCCCAGGGATGAAGCTGAGTTGATCATGTTGGATAAGTTTTATGATGTGCTGCCGGCTTCGGTTTGCCAGTATTTTATTGAGGATGTCTACATGGATGTGTATCAGGGATACTGGCCTGAAGTTTTCTTTTTTTGTTGTGTCTCTGCCAGATTTTGGTATTAGGATGATGCTAGCCTCATAAAATGAGTTAGGGAGGAGTCCCTCTTTTTCAATTGTTTGGAATAGTTTCAGAAGGAATGATACCAGCTCCACTTTGTACCTCTGATAGATTTCAGCTGTGAATCCGTCCTGGATTTTTTTTTTTTTTTTAGTAGGCTATTAATTACTGCCTCAATTTCAGGACTTGTTATTGATCTATTCAGATTCAACTTCTTCCTGGTTTATTCTTGGCAGGGTGTATGTGTCCATGAATTTATGCATTTCTTCTAGATTTTCTAGTTTATTTGTATAGAGGTGTTTATAGTATTCTGTTATGGTAGTTGGTATTTCTGTGGGATCAGTGATGATATCCCCTTTATCATTTTTTCATTATGTCTATTTGATCCTTCTCTCTTTTCTTACTAGTCTAGCTAGCCGTCTATCTATTTTGTTAATTTTGTTAAACATTTTTGACTTCTATTAAGATAAGTATACTTTTCTTCTTTGATATAGTCATGTGCCTTAAATAGCTTTCTAAATATTCAACATTTCTTGATTCCCTGGAAAGGAAGTATCTAATCTTGGTCAACTCTTATTTTAGTATACTGTTTTATTCAATTTACTCATATTTGTTTTAGATTTTTAGTTACCATTTTTTCCTCTTTTAACAGTCTTAAGATTAATAACCACTCAATGTAAAGATTGAGAAAAAAACTTGCTTAGTTCAGAGTTATATCTTTGAAATTTTTTTTCAGCTCCTTCCCTGGTTTCTGGGTTCTTCGTACTTTTGGTATTAATTTTATTAATCTTCCCAAGTAAGCTGCTATATAAGAAAGAACAGAACCTGCTTTACTTGGCCAATATTTATTATTATAAATTAATTTACTCATATTCTGGTTTAATTATCAGTCTCTCAAGAACGTGGTGTGAATATTCCCAATATATCATTCATAATATTCTGAATGCCATACAAAAATCAAGCTCATGAGTTTTCAGAATTGAGGGCCCCACCTTGATAGTATTGCCATGGTAAGACTTCCAATCAAGAATGTTTACTGGCCCTCCTGGCCATGCTCCTTTATCTCACAAATACCCAATGGAAGCTCAGAGTCCAGCAATATGATTTCTATGATTCTATTGGATGATATAATTGAAGGATTAGCAACTTTTTTGTTAAAGGTCAGATGGTAAATATTTCAGGCTTTGATATTTGCCTAATCTCTGTTGCAACTATTTAATAGTTACCTTATAGCACAAAAGCAGTCATAGATAATTCATAAACATTTGGAAGTGGCTATATTCCAAATAAATTTTATTTACAAAAGCAGGCATGGGAACAGATTTGCCCCACAGGACATATAGTCTGTTGATCCCTTATCTAGTTTATTGGTATAAAGTGATTTCAGTGCAAATACCATAGGAGTTACATGTAACAACAGTAAAATGAACATTTATTTTATGTTTACTATGGGGCAGGCACTATTCTAATTGCTTTGTATATATTAATTCAGTTCTTATCATATCAACCCTATGAGTTTGTCACTATAATCATCCCTGTGAACACACAGAGAAATAAAGAGGTTAAGTACCATGCATGCTTTCTGCTGTACAGCTAGCAGTGATTGAGGGAGGTTTCAAATCTAAGGGGTTTGCCACCTTTGAATCCAAAAGTCAAACTCTTTTTTTTTTTTTTTTTTTTTTTTTGAGACAGAGTCTTGCTCTGTTGCCCAGGCTGGACTGCAGTGGCCGGATCTCAGCTCACTGCAAGCTCCGCCTCCCGGGTTTACGCCATTCTCCTGCCTCAGCCTCCCGAGCAGCTGGGACTACAGGCGCCCGCCACCTCGCCCGGCTAGATTTTTGTATTTTTTAGTAGAGACGGGGTTTCACCGTGTTAGCCAGGATGGTCTCGATCTCCTGACCTCGTGATCCGCCCGTCTCGGCCTCCCAAAGTGCTGGGATTACAGGCTTGAGCCACCGCGCCCGGCCTGTCAAACTCTTAAGAACCATTTCTATACTTCTATCAACCTTACTAGTTGGAACGAATCAACTTGTTTTTTTGAGTAGCTAATTACCTAAGCTTGAACAAATTTATTTTTGAAAGTAAAAACTCTAAAAGTCATTCATATTCGTGTATGTGTATGTATGTGTGTGTGTGTGTGTATATATATATATATATATATATATACACTTTTAAAAATCAGAGTGATGAAAAAAGTGCTCAAAATGTAAACACAGGATCATCGAACTCTATTATTTTAAATGTTATTTCTCACAATACAGTTTTTCTTAGGGGTCTAGTCCATTATCATGAGGTGTTTACCTTTGTTTATATACTCAATGATTGGCTCATAAAATTTTCATTCAAGTAAAATAAGGGCAATAGAATAATTACTGGTAAAGTTGACATTCAAGGATGAGGGGACACATTTAGAAGGTAATTAGTAGTATTTTTCAATAGCTAGTATATAAAAATTTTTGACTCAGTAACTTTTCCTACTATCTGACAGAAGCATGTATCAAGATAAAACTATGAGAGTAGTTCGCATAGCAATATGCTGAAAACTTGGTGACTACCTAAAGTTCAATCAATTTGAGAATGGTAAAAACAGCAGGTTTTGTTGCATTTTAACTTTCCTTATTCCCATCCCTCATTTCCAGCTCTGAGGCAGCCTAAAAAACCAACAGCCTTGCAACTCTTGTAGCTATGAAAACCATCAGTTAGCTATCACTCTAGGAGGCAAAACTGGTATACAACTTTACAAAAGTCCCATCCTCAGAAAATTATGAGCATTTTACCTACCTGGAAGCTGCCTGAGATATTTTGTTCTCTGGGCTTCTCTTCATGTCTTGATTTGACTTAAGAGCTCACTCCATGCAAAAGCCCTATCACCAGGGCATTTCTCAAAAAAGTCAGTGGTCATTCTTTAGCATCACAGCTGCCTGACACAGATTACCCATTACAGCTAACAGGATGCTGGACAAATTTAAAAATACAAACAGACAAACAAAAACTTTTAAAAAACCATGGGGAATAAGAAGTCTGTAGGAACTTGTAACATATTTCAGAGAATGCAGAAGGTCATGCACATGTGAAGGACTGTATAGCTGCCCAGGAAAGACCTGAGAAGACCTTATCTCTCCTCTCACCTTTGATTTTGAGACTCTGCATAAACAGGACATGAAGTCTAAGGCACTGTTACTGACTACCTGCCAGAACATTGAAGTCATGCCCTAACCCACACATACATCCCCTCAGAAAATGCTGGGAGACTTATTGCTTCAAATAATTTAGGAAAATATTTTGTTTATTACACTCTTCTGTTTTATTTGAATTTATTTTAAATAATTAGCATTTGTTATACTGCTTGAGGCGGAATTCCACTTCGTCACTTACTGTCAAGTGATATAATCTCTCTACTTCAGTTCCATCATTTATAAAAAAAAGTCGGTGACATAACGTACAACTCATAAAATTATAAGGAGAACATATTAAAAGGTGTTCGGCCCACAGTAAACATTCAATGTTAGAAATTATTTCTGTAGAATATAAATAATGTAAAGTGTATTTTTAAAGGATTTAATACTAGATGGTCACATGAAAACTTTACCTCCTACTATGTAGGAGTAAAAATAATTTTAAAATAAGATAAAGACAGAAAAGTAGGATTAACTTCTCAGCCTTAGTCACCATTTAAAAAAATCAAACATATGCTTATAGGTGTTAATGGTTAGCCCATTATTTATGAGTTACAAGCAAGTCTTGGCAAAATATTTTCAACTCTTTTTTCTAATTCAGACTCACCAACTCTGACTAAAAATGCTCCTGGAACATACAAAAGTTTTGCATGGAGAAGAAATAAAACATTATACTCTCAGTGGGGTCTTTAAAAATGCTTGCAGTTTCCATCTCTTCTCCCATCTTTATTCTGTTTAGAGCAACTGATGTTGACTTAAACAGCATGGGAAAAGATAAGATCAGGTACACACCACGGGTGCTTTCTCTCCAATGTTATAATAATATAGAGTTTGTTTTCTTGTTCACTTGTTTGAGAATAAGATGGTTTGTAATGTTCTACTGATGACAGACTCTTATAGTCTGTGATTCAGGCACAGGGTGTCTAAGTTGTAAACAAAGTCCTTGGAGACATTTTTAAAGAAAAGTCTCTGACAATATTATAATGCAACTGAGAATTATATCTATATATTTATCAAACTTTGGTAATTTATTTTAAAAATTACTTTGGAACTAATAACTAAAATAGATATAGTCATGTAGTCATTTAAGAATATGAGAAAATAATGAGTGAATATGTTACTAAACTGACATTTGCTGTACTGTGTTCCTCGTGTCTCAATAAATAGCTGGTTTTTAATGTACTTACATATTTTTATTACAAATCCATCATCAGCTACAGATTTTATATTAATTTACTTATTCAGTATTAAAGTTGGCATCCTTCAAAATCATTTTCCTCCCAACCTGTGGAGTATTAGAAGGAAACTACTAGTATCTTTACCCCATTATTCTCTTTCTTCCTTAAAGTAAGATAAATAATTTAGGGGATTGGTGTAATTGTGACTGCCAACTGGACTGAGATGGAGAAGAAAAACAGAATGAAATTATTACAAATGTAAGTAGAAAAACAATTACTAAATTTACAGATTGTCCATTTAAATGTGACATTAGAATTGTTTTGGTTGGGAAAGCACTTTTTAGAATTTAATGTAAATTTTATTGAGATCACCTGGAGATCTTGCTAAAATTCAGGTGCTAATTCAATAGATCTAATTCAATAGATTTGAAATTTTTCATTTCTAACAGATGCCCATGTTGTACTAAGTTTGTTAACCCAAAGATACACTTTGATTAGTAAGATACTAAGATGTTTGGCAACAGGACAGTATTTCACATGAATTAAGAACCAGTGTCGGGGCGCAGTTTAACTTCAGAGAGATACAAAAGCAAACTGGAGGATTACTTGGTGATGAAAGTAGAAAAGGAGATGATTAAGAGGGGACTTAAGGTCTTAGAGATTAAATTTATTCCTTATTTAAAAAGAAAAAAGAGAACGTATTACAAAAGTTATACTTGTATCCATAATTTATTAAATTGTTACCACCAAAAGAAATCAGGTTCAAGAAATCTTTGAAAGCCAGCACCATAAAGATTTAAATAGGAAGTCACTGACATGAGCTATTGGAAAAAATCCCTTAAAGACAGTTTACATATAGTTGTAAGTAGTGTCAGCACACAATTTTAACAGAGTTAAAAGAGAAGGCCAAGAAGATCGATGAAGAATAGATGCTGCTTCATACAATGGGTTTTATTATAGTAGTTATTTTAGGTAGGGAAGCATGACCAGGACATTTATAGAGTCAAAAATCTAAGTGAAGGCTTAGGGCACATGATGCAAAGTAAAAGGGAGTCTAGCATGACTGCACTAAGAATACAAGTCTGGTTTAAAATATTGGCTATTAAAAGTCTAGATCTCTGGGAATAATCATGGACTTGGTGGTGGAAAGGATTTTTTTCAACAATGGGCAAACTCTTCCATGAATACCATACTGGACTGAATTTGGAGTATGTTAATTTGTCAAGTATATAAGATTTAAAGCAGAGATAAAGACTTAACACTTTGCCTGATATTTGACCAATTAACATAGATTTAGACCTATAGGCTCTGTAATAGACTGAATGGTGGCCCCAAAGGTATCAAGTCTTAATCCCTAGAAGGTATGACTATTATAGGAAAACAGTCTTTGCTGATGTGATTAAGTATCTAGAGATGGGGAGATTATCTTGGATTATTTGGGTAGACACTAAGTGCCATCATACGCATCCATATAAGAGGGAGGCAGAGGGAGACTTGAAACAAACACAGAGATGACTATTTTAAGACAGAGGTAGATATTGCAGTGATGTGGCTACAAACCAAGGAATGTTGGCAACCATCAGAAACTGAAAGAGGCAAGGAAAAGATTCTCCTCTAGAGCCTGTAGAGGGTTTGTGGTTCTCATGATACCTTGATTTTAGCGCAGTGGAACTGATTTTAGACCTCTGACCTCCAGGACTCTGAGATAATAAATTTCTGTTGTTTTGTGCCATTAATGTGTGGTAATTAGTTACAGCAGCCATAGGAAACCAGCAGCGGGGTCCCAAAAGGAAAATATGAGGGCAGTGTTCAAGGTGGAAAACCAGAGAGAATAATAAGCTTGATGGGGGAATATGGATCTTGAGGAAATGAAGATCATTGTAAATAGATGAGATAAAAGGGTTAAGGGGAAAATAAAACTGATTTATTTTCATATTATGTGGTCAATAATGGTTAATGGGAAAATAAAACTGATTTATTTTCTTTTCCCATTATGTGGTCAAAATTATACTATTTATGAATTTTCCCCCCAAAAGAGCTACATTCTCTGATGGAGGGATCTGCAACCTCAGGAAGCTACAGAAACTTTGGAAGTTAAAAGTTGACTTTGGAACAGAACATCAAATGCATAAAGCAGTAGATGAGGCCTGCTGGTTCAATCCAAGAATGGTGAGCCCAGAATCAGGAAGCACACATCTCTTGGCTGTGGTATTTTACCAGGACTGAATCCATGAGGCTGTATTCCAGGGAGTGGGTATGTTAGTGGGTGGATTGTTTCTGTGAACAACTGGTACTCAATTCCATGAGGTGGAAAGTTTGGGTTTAATAGAAGTTAGTCTATTTCATTAACACTCCACTCTGGGAAAATGGTCTTCCATGATCCAGCAGGAAGTGTGCCTGGCTTCCAGGGAAGCCTTGAATACCAGAGGCACTTTGTGGAGTGTTTTAATGTTTGCATCTTCTCAGTGGACCAATTTCAGCTGCAGAGCTACTTGCCATTTCCCATTTACTCACCATATGACTTTACTAACAGTGTGACCATTGCAATGAGGGGTGTGTGTGTGTATATACATGTGTGTTTTTAAGACCTGACTTGCCTACCTGTTATAAAGGGCAATCTGAATTATATTTTGTTGGCACTTTTAGATATTATTGTTACAAGGAAGGAATCACTGACTCAGATATTTGAATTGTGCTTTCACCTCTTGGAGAATTCTGCATATTGATTTTTATCTGCAGAGGCATGTGATTGCTCTTCGCCAACTTTATTTATCTTTAATTCCCTTTGATAACAGTGTTTCACAGATTATGGTCTGGAAGTGTGGCTTTCTCCTAATTTCATAGGCAATGTTTATTTTTTTTCTCTGTTTTCATTTCCTGTGTTGCATTCAGTTTTTCTCAAGCCAAAGCATGAAGAATTTACTTTTCTATCTTCAACAACAGTCCAAATGTCACAATTTGCCTAGTTGCTAATGGTTCTTGCAGTGCAACTGAATTATGTGTATCTTATCTTATTTCCACTATCATAAGCATCATAGGAAGGCTAGTGTTATCTCCATGGGCCTAAGAATTAAAGAGCTTTAAATATTGATTCCGTGGTTGCTAATGAAGAAACTGTCGTCTGATTTATGTGAGAGATAATAGCATCAGTGCCATAGGTTGAATAGAATCATATTCTCTGGCTTCTCATTCATAAACTATCCTTTCTTATTGTAAACTGGAAAAAAGATTTTCTGGGATCATTTGGGAAGTTAGCACAAGCTGTAATTTTGAAGTCCCAACATAGTAAATATGTAGTGTTGGCATTTGGTGGGAATATAAGTCATAAAGATTGTGTTTGTATCTTTTGGCTTAAAGGTTTGGTTCTGATTCATTATAAGGCAATTTATATCTCTCAGTTTTACTATCTTAGTTCCTTGCTTTGAAATCTCCCTTTCTATGATCATTAATAAATGGAATGTCTTTAAAAGGAATACATTTGAAGGGAAAATCTCAGAGACAAAAACCTATACACAATTCACCTCATCATTCTTTCTTTCCTAGGACTAGTGGAGTTAATGAGCTGTTGTCTCCTGCATTCTGTGGATGTCCTTATTGTTGGGATGTTAAATAAGGTGTTTTTTCAATGTTATATCAACTTTTATCTGAAATGTGTAGGATTTACCGACTAGATAAAATCCCATAGAAGGAATGAAGTTCAGTAGTCAATGTTTTTGCTCAGAAGAGGAGAAAACATAATAATCATATATTTTACCTAAAACACTTTCTCCTAAACATGTGAGAAATATAAGGCCCATGAGGGTAGGAACTTTTCTTTATACTCATCCCCAGTACCTATAAGGTCACTGCAGCATTACATGCACTCATTAAATATTTTAAAATAAAAGAATGAATGGAAAATATAACAATACATAATACCTATATAGCATTTTAGTGTTTAAAATACATATTAAATAAATCACATTAGTTTTCACGTTTGAGAATCAAAACAAACTTTCTTTCAACCATTACTATCCCTAGGTAACAAGCGTGAAACTCAATTTGAGTGGCAATACTAACTGGCCATGAACCTAGATATTCCAGCACCTGGTATATAACCTGACCACAGAAGCCTGTTTTCTAAAATATGCTTATTCTGATGAAAGCTAGGGGGTCACATGAAAATAATGACAAATATGAAGATATTTGTCTATTGCATATGACAAATGGACAGGAAGTGAAATGCAGCACGTTTTAAAGTGTGGCATCAATAATTGCTATTTTAAAATCACAAATAATAACTGCTGCTTCTGACTCCTTGGAAATGTCATTGTTTCTTTCTATAGAATATGGACCTTTGAGAGAATACCTGAATAAGCAGACACAAGCACATGGTTTGAAAGGAGACAGCAAAACAAAATGATACTTTCACGGTTCATAATTAAGAAGACACTAGGAATAAAGGAGAGGAACTTTGAAAATACAAGAAAAATAAAGGGAGATGATTAACAACTTGAATGTGGAACGGAGACTATCGTGCATAAGTCCAGAACCGTGTTGGCTATGGCTAAAATATTTTAAGTGCACAAATACCATTTCTCTTCTATTATACCACACCTTTATTAAAACCTGCCATGCACAAATGAATAGTGTGCCTTGGTGGTGTGTGGAGACCTGGGAAACCTACACTCATGCTCTATGGCCTGTGTAGCAAGAAAACAGTCACACATTGTGAGATATAAATAAATAAATCAATAAATCAAAAGCAGCAGGACATCAGTGCAAGAAAAGGTTTTAAGAATTTAATCCTCCTGAAATTCACAGATATCATGAGAAGAACATTTCACTTTCCACAAAAATATGGAATAGAGTATTTGAAATAATTTTTTGTAAATCTCAAATGATAGGTGACTCAACTGAGGTCTAATAAAAATCACAGGTTGTTATATATGACAGTTTCCAGAGAGCTCAATGGATCTTCAGTCTAATGTAAAACAGCTGGTTTTAAAAGTATTTGCCTGAGTTTGGGTTTGGAGGAACAGTCTTAAAAAACATGTTTGAAAACAAAGTGCTCACAGCATCTTTTAGAAGTATGAGAAGATTAGGCTTTTATGTTCCAATGCTATACTTGAAGAAGTAACAGTCAGATGGTTTACTTCATCCCTGAGGGAAAACCATTAGGCATTGAATGCTCAGTGAGAACCAATCAATGTACACTAAGAACCAAGAACATGGGCTGTGAAGTCAGATTGTAAGAGTCAAACTGCTACCTCTATCCCTTCTAGCAATGGATTCTGAAAATTTTGTTATTCTGGAATGCCATTATCTTTCAAAGATGGTTTTTTTCTGGATATAAAACCCTTGACAATCAGATTGTTTTTTTATTTTAGCATTTTGAACATATCAGTTCAATCCTTATGGCCTCTGTGCTTTAGATGAGATGTCGGCTATTAATTATATTGTTTTCCTCCACGTGATGAGTTGTTTTTCATTCATTGCTTTAAAAATGTTCTGTTTGTTTTTGTCTTTCATCAGTTTGATTATGATGTGTCTAGGTGTTGATGTCTTTGTGTTTATCCCAGTTGGAGTTTATTGAGTTTTTTTTGTGTGAATAAATAAATGCTTTTCATCAAATTTAGAAAGTTTTTGGCCAACTTTTTTAAAAAATATTTTTTTCTGCTTCATTCTCTCTTGTCTCCTTCTCCTATTTTATGTATGATTACATATGTGGCCACAATGAGATACCACTGCATACCCACTTGAAAGGTAAAATTTTAAAAGGATGATTATGCAGAGTGTTAGCAAGAATATGTTGGACTGGAACTCTCTTTCACTACTGGTCAGAATATAAAATGGTAAAAGCACTTTGAAAAAGAGTTAGGCAGTTTCTTAAAAAAAAAATCAGACATACATCTAGCACTATATATGACCCAGACATTGTACATTCAGGTATTCACCTAAGAGAAATGAAAGCATATGTCTTCAGAATGACTTGTCTATTCTAACAAAGAAAAAAAGAGAGAAGATCCAAATAAACATAATTAGAAACAACAAAAGAGATATTACCAATGATCCCACAAAAATACAAATAACCATCAGATAATATGAAAAACTCTATGCACATCAGCTGGAAAATCTAATAGGAATGGATAAATTCTTGGACACATACCTCCTCCCAAGACTGAACTAGGAAGAAACTGAATCCCCAAACAGACCAATAACAGGCTCTGAAGTTGAAGCAGTAATAAATAGCCTTCCAACCAAAAAAAGCTCAGAACCAGCTGGATTCACAGCTGAATCCTACCAGATGTACAAAGAAGAACTGGTACCATTCCTACTGAAACTATTCCAAAAAATTGAAAAGGAGGGACTCCTCCCTAATTCAATCCACAAAATCAGCATCACCCTGTTGCTGAAACCTGGCAGAGATATAACAAAAAAAAAAAAAAAAGAAAACTTCATCCCAATATCCTTGGTGAACATCGATGCAAAAATCCTCAACAAAATACTGGCAAACTGAATCCAGCAGCACATCAAAATGTTTACCCACCACGATCAAGTAGGCTTCATCCCTGGAATGCAAAGTTGGTTCAACATATGCAAATCAATAAATGTGATTCTTCACATAAACGGAACTAAAGACAAAAACCACATGATTACCTCAATAGATGCAGAAAAAACTTTTCACAAAATTCAACATCCTTCGTGTTAAAAGCTCTCAATAAACTAGGTATTGAAGAAATATACCTCAAAATATAAGAACCGTGTACGACAAACCCACAGCCAACGTTACACTGAATGAGTAAAAGCTGGAAGCATTCCCCTTGAAAACTGGCACAAGACAAATATGCCCTCTCTCACCACTCCTATTCAACCTATTATTGGAAGTCCTGGCCGGGGCAATCAGGCAAGAGAAAGAAAAATAGAGCATCCAAACAGGAAGAGAGGAATTCAAACCATCCTTGTCTGCCAGTGACATGATCCTGTATCTAGAAAACCCCATTGTCTCAACCTAAATGCTCCTTCAGCTGATAAACAACTTCAACACATCTCAGGATACAAAATCGATGCACAAAAATCATTAGCATTCCTATATACCAACAACAATCAAACCAAGAGCCAAATCAGGAACAAACTCCCATTTGCAATTGCCACAAAAAGAACAAAATACCTAGGAATACAGCTAACTAGGGAAGAGAAAGATCTCTACAAGGCAACTATAAGCCACTGCTCAAAGAAATTAGAGATGACACAAATAAATGGAAGAATATCCCATGCTCATAGATAGGAAGAATCAATATTGTTAAAATAACCATACTACCCAAAACAACTTGTAGATTCAGTGCTATTTCTATTAAACTACCATTGAGATTCTTCACAGAAAAAAAAAAACATTTTAAAATTCATATACAACCAAAAAAGAGCCTGAATAGCCAAGACAATCCTAAGCAAAAAGAGCAAAGCTGGAGGCATCATGCTACCCAACTTCAATCTTTGATATAAGGCTACAGTAACCAAAACAGTATGTTACTCATACAAAAACAGACACACAGTCCAATGGAACAGAATAGAGAGCCCAGAAATGGGGCTGCATACCTACAACCATCTGATCTTTGACAAAGCTGACAAAAACAAGCAATGGGGAAAGGATTCCCTCTAGAATAAATGGTGCTGGGATAACTGGCTAGCCATATCCAGAAGATTGAAACTGGACTCCTTTCTTACACCATATAAAAAATTAACTTAAAATGGATTAAAGACTTAAATGTAGAACCTAAAACTATGAAAACCCTGGAAACCAACCTAGGCAGTACCATTCTGTACATAAGAATGGGCAATTTTGTGACGAAAATGCCAAAAGCAATTGCAACAAAAACAAAAATGGACAAATGTGAGCTAATTAAACTACAGGGCTTCTGCACAGCTAAATAAACTATCAACAGAGTAAACAGGCAGTCTACAGGATGGGAGAAAATGTGTGCAAACTATGCATCTGATGAAGGTCCAACATCCAGCATCTAGAAGGAACTTAAACAAATTTACCAGAAACAACCACTTTGAAAAGTGGACAAAGGATATGAACAAACAATTTTCAGAAGAGGACATACATGCATCCAACAGGCATATGAAAAAAAGCTCAATATTACTGATCATTAGAGAAATGCAAATCAAAACCACAATGGGATACCATCTCACACCATTCAAAATGTCTATTACTAAAAAGTCAAAAAAAGAACAGATGCTGATGAGTTTGTGGAGAAAAAGGAACATTTATACACTGTTTATGAGAGTTTAAATTAGTTCAACCATGTGGAAAGTAGTATAGCGATTCCTCAAAGAGCTACAAACAGCTATCCCATTAGTGGATATATACCCAAAGGAATATATGTTGTTCTATTGTAAAGAGACATCCATGTGTATGTTCTTTGCAGCACTATTCACAATAGCACAGACATGGAATCAACCCAAATACCCATCAGTGGTAGACTGGATAAAGACAATGTGATATGTAACCATGGAATACTCTGCAGCCAGAAAAAGGAAAGAGATCATGTCCTTTGCAGGAGCATTGATGGAGCTGGAGGCCATCATCTTTAGCAAACTAATGCAGGAACAGAAAACCAAATACCACATGTTCTCACGTGTAAGGGGAAGCTAAATAATGATAACTCATGAACACATAGAAAGAAACAACAGTAATTGAGGCCTACCTGAGGATGGATGGCAGGAGGAGGGAGAGGATCAGGAAAAATAACTAATGGGTACTAGGTGTAACACCTGGTTGATGAAATATCTGTACAACAAACCCCTCGTGACATGAGTTCACCCATATAACAAACCTGAACTTAAAATAAAAGTTAAGGAAACAAAAAATTAGCTGGGCATGGTGGTGGGCACCTGTAGTCCCAGCTACTCGGAAGGCTGAGGCAGGAGAATGGGCTTTATTTGTAATAGCAGAAAATTAAGAATAACCTAATGTCCATCAACATATGAATAGATAAACACCTTGTGGTATATTAATGTCATGAAATTCTACTCACCAATAAAAATAAATGAACAAATGATATATACAATATTATATGTGAATATATAATTATGTTTGGTAATAGAATCCAGACACAAAATATTATATACTGTATGATTCCATGTACATAAAGTTGTTAAAAATCAAACTAATCTGGTAGTGACTGAAAGCAAATCAGTAGTGATTGCCTGGGAATTTAGTGAAGTTCATGAGGGACATATTTGTTGAAAGATGTATTCATTATCTTGTCATTAAGGTTTCATGAGCACATACATGCTTCAAACATATCAACTTCCATATAGAAAATATGTACAGTTTATTGTTTGCCAATTATACCTCAATAAAGCTGCTTACAAAAGACAGTACATTATATAACAAAGAACATGCATCTAGAATATACAAAGAACTACATGTTAATGATGAACAACAAATAGCCCAATAAAAATGGACAAAAATCTTGAAAAGAATTTTATATGTTTAATAAGTGTACTCAAATACAATTATTATTATTAATTTCAGGGAATGAAAATTATAAAGCACAATGAAATACTACTTCAAATCCACTAGAATGACTAAAATTTAAAAGATGGACAAAATAAAATTATTAGTAAGACAAAATAAAATGTTAGTAAGAAACTCTCATATATTTTTGGTGGGAGTATAAAATGGAACAACTACTTGGAAAAATGCATTTTTTTTTTTTTTTTTGAGACAGAGTCTCACTCTGTTGCCCAGGCTGGAGTGCAGTAGTGCTATCTTGGCTCACTGCAACCTCTGCCTCCCGGGTTCAAGCAATTCTCTGCCTCAGCCTCCCAAGTAGCTGGGATTAAATGTAATTCTACATCTACCCTGATACCTAGAAATTTCACTTTTTAATATTTATCCAAGGGAAATAAAAACATATGTCCTCACAGACACTTTTACAATAATATTTCTGGCAGTATTATTCATATCAACATTAAACTGGAAACAATCCAAATGTCCTTCAACAGGAGATATGGTAAACAATTCATGGTGCCTTCATACAATGAAATAATACTAAGTAATACTAGGGAGCAAAGTACTGATGCATACAACAATAGGAATAAATCTTCAAAGCAGTAGGTTGAGAGAAAGAAGCAAGATACTCAATAGTGCAACCTGTTAACAATGTATGCTTCCATTTGTACCAAGCTCAAAAACAGACAAAACTGGTGATAGAAGTCAAAGCAATTATTTCTATGGGCATGGGTATTCTTGAACAAGGGCATGAGGGAACATTTTGGAGTGAAGAAAATGTTCTGTATCTTCATTGCGATCATTAGTACATGGGTGTAGACGTCTGTTAAGATCATCAAACAGAATGCCTAACATCTGTGTATTTCACTGTATATAATGTATATATTTTATCTCATTTTTTCAAAAAATCTATGGATAAAAAATTCATTTAATGTTTTTATCAGGCTGCCCTACTTGATGATGCTCTTGACCATTCGTCTGATTTTATCTCCTGTCACTCTTATCACTTGGTTAAATTACACTGGCTTCAGTTTATATGTTTCCTGGGAAATTTCAAATAAAGTACAGGATATTAAAAATCAGAATTGTTTAGTAGACAGCATTATGACTTTCAGTGTTTAACACTGGCCCCATTTGGCAGGTTGTCTAGAGGAAGGCGTTGAGGCAAGGGCTAGGGATGCTCATGGCTTCATTAGCCACTATGCATGTCATTTGTCTAGTAAACCAAAGAATGGAGCCATCGTGCCATTCTAGAACTGCCCTTTCTATCAAATATTTCACATTGCTTTTGCTTATTACTGAACCTGGAGAAAAAAAATTTCCAAGTTGCAATAACTGGCACTGTTATTCAGGATGCTGTATGTATGTTTCCTTCTTCTAAGGCTAATCAGGAGCTTTAAGAAAGTACTTGAAACAATTTTGCAATAAGGAGAGGATTTTGGAAAGGCCTAGCACTGTTCAATTCATTTGAAGAGTTGGCTAATTTTTTGTGAAGAAAGGAAGGGATAACTGTACATTTATTCTACATTCAACATTCCCTGCTTAGAAAAGAAAAATCAAAGGTGTGGTTTATATGACCTTTTCTGGAACATAAAGATCATTGCTATGATGAAATCTTTCAGTGTATAATAAAGTTTTAATGTAACATTTCAGTCTTTATGGCTTCAAGAATGCAATAAATTTACTGAGTTTTAGATATTACAGTAAATTCTCTTAATTAGGTATCATCAAATAGTGAGAAAGTCTGATTAAGCGAGCATTCTCTCTCTCAGATAGATAGATAGATAGATAGATAGATAGATAGATAGATAATGATGAAAGTAATAACTTAAATTTATTGAGCATTTTACATGTGCCAGGCACACCGTTAAGCACTTTACATAGATGTCGTCATTTCATCATCATGACAGCCCTCGGTGGTGATTGCTATTATAAACCACTTTTTTACTCAGCAAATAAAAAAGACTAAAATTTACATATTCACATAGCTAGTAAAAGAGAAAGGAGAACCCAAACGCAAGTCTTGGCTTCTTATAATCTTAATCATTATGTAAATTTGCCTTATCATTCATTTACTCCTTTTCTCAACAAAAATGTCTTGAGTGCCTACTGTGTGTACACTACTCATATGTAAAAAACTCAGATATGTAAAAATCACAGAAATCTCATTATACATAAAATTATCATTCGCTTCAAGTTAATTTAATACTTTTTGGTAGTGAAAACTGGAAAGGTTTAATGCAAAATTGTTGATTTACACAAAGTTAGAATATAATGTGAGCATGTTTGTTAATAATTTAATAATAAGAAAACTTTAAGTAGTAAAATTACCACGAAATTTATCTTAGGAAAGTGTCCTGTTGGATGAGATGCCATCACTCAATACGTTTACTGCTTCCTCTAGGGCAGTGGTCCCCAACGTTTTTGGCACCAGGGACCGGTTTCACGGAAGACCATTTTTCCACCGACAGGGTTGTGGGGGGTGGTTTTGTGATGAAACTGTTCCACTTCAGATTATCATGCATTAGATTCTCACAGGGAGTGCACAACCTAGATCCTTTGCATGCACAGTTCACAATAGGGTTCATGCTCTTTTGAGAATCTAATGCCACTGCTGGTCTGACAGGAGGTGGAGCTCAGGCGGTAATGCTGGCCGGTCGCTCTCCTCCTGCTGAGCATCCTGGTTCCTAACAAACCAGGGACCACTGGTGGGGAACCGGGGTCGTGGGGTGGGGGGATGTCTAGAGGCTGGCTCTCCAGATGAGTTTCAGAAAAGGTTCTTGTTTTGAGTTAAGGTGTCACAGCATAAGAAGCTACTTGCTAATTTTTATACACTAGAATTACATTCAGTTTGGCTGGATTCTCACATCATGGGAGGTTCTTGGGAACAAATATCCATGAGAGAATCCCCCCCCCCCTTTTTTTTTTAAACCTCCAATGTCTTGTTCTCTGTAAGGCATACTTTCAGAGGATGAAATGTCAGGCAATGTAAAGTATTTCTCTCTTTTTAAAAATAATTTTAAAATTTATTCTATATTTCATTTCCCTACCTACCTCAGTCTAAATAATCTTTTTTTCTGATTCTGTTTGTCATTCCTTTGTAATTTCTTATAGCATTAACTACTCTCTGAAGAAGTATATTTTTACTTTATTTTAAACCGTATTGCAGTATATTGATTTTATATTTAGGAATGAAATTTCTGTACCATAAGGCATAGAATGTTCCGGTTTAGGAAAAAATGCCAAACTGATTTTCTAAGTGAATGCACCAATTTGCACTTCCCTCAGCAATGTGTAAGAGATCCTCTGGTTACACGTCCATTTCAATGCTTATTATTGTCTAATTCCTTATTTTTATTTTTTATTTTTTGAGACGGAGTTTTGCTCTTGTTGCCCAGGCTGGAGTGCAATGGCGCGATCTCGGCTCACTGCAACCTCCACCTCCCGGGTTCAAGTGATTCTCCTGCCTCAGCCTTCCGAGTAGCTGGGATTACAGGCATGCACCATCACGCCCGGCTAATTTTGTATTTTTAGTAGAGACGGGGTTTCTCCATGTTGGTCAAGGTGGTCTCCACCTCCCTACCTCAGTTGATCTGCTCTCCTCGGCCTCCCAAAGTGCTAGGATTACAGGTGCCTTCTTTTTATTTTTAAACAAATGAATGTAAGTGGTATCTCAGCAATTTTGATTTTTATTTTGCAACCATTAATAATTTTAAATATTTCATTGTATGATTATTGCCATTCATGGATTTTATTTTTAAAATTACCATTTATAACTGTTTTTTTTTCTTGAGACGGCGTCTCACTCTGTCGCCCAGGCTGGAGTGCAATGGCGCGGTCTCGGCTCACTGCTACCTCTGTCCCCCGGGTTCAAGTGATTCTCCTGCCTCAGCCTTCGGAGTAGCTGGGACTACAGGCGCCCGCCACCACTCCTGGCACCTCGTGATCCGCCCGCCTTGGCCTCCCAAAGTGCTGGGATTACAGGCGTGAGCCACCGCGCCTGGTGCCAGTTATAACTTTCAACAATTTTCTCTTTAATTTTTACTTTGCTTTTCTTATTGACCTATAGAAGCACTTTATTATCCATATCAATGCTTTGGCACTTGTCTGTAATACGGATATTGCCTCCCAATTTGATCTATTATTTTGATTAACTAATGCTGTTAGTTTTAATCCAAATGTATCATTTTTTTCTTGTACAGTCAATGCATTTTGTACTTATTTAAGAAACTTTTCTTATTCTAAAGTCTAAAAGATATTTACTTATATTTTCTACTAAGAAGCTTAAGTCCTTAATGCTTTTGGAATCTATTTTTATATTCTATGAGGCAGAGATTTAATTTTGTCTTTATTCACTTGGCTGACCATGTTTCTTAATCTCGATTTAATAATTTCAACTTCTCTATTTATTAAATAATCTCAACTTCACCCAGCCATCTGGCATGCCATCTCTGTCATATAACAATGTTCCATTAATGTTTGGGAACTTTTTTAGCACCTTTATTTATCGAATAAGCTATATTTTCTATCCCTGATGCTGTAACATACTATTTAGATTATTACAGATTTAAAGTATTTAGTAGGACAAATTACCCATCTTTCACTTATTCAGATGAGTCCACGGTATTTATTAGCTCTTTTTGTTCTTTTATATAAATTTTATAAAAATCTGAACAAGTTGCATTTTAAAAAAAAAAGAAATTTCTTTATTTTATTTTATTTTATTTTTATTTATTTATTATTATTATACTTTAAGTTCTAGGGTACATGTGCATAACGTGCAGGTTTGTTACATATGTATACTTGTGCCATGTTGGTGTGCTGCACCCATCAACTCATCAGCACCCATCAACTCGTCATTTACATCAGGTATAACTCCCAATGCAATCCCTCCCCCCTACCCCCTCCCCATGATAGGCCCCGGTGTGTGATGTTCCCCTTCCCAAGTCCAAGTGATCTCATTGTTCAGTTCCCACCTATGAGTGAGAACATGCGGTGTTTGGTTTTCTATTCTTGTGATAGTTTGCTAAGAATGATGGTTTCCAGCTGCATCCATGTCCCTACAAAGGACACAAACTCATCCTTTTTGATGGCTGCATAGTATTCCATGGTGTATATGTGCCACATTTTCTTAATCCAATCTGTCACTGATGGACATTTGGGTTGATTCCAAGTCTTTGCTATTGTGAATAGTGCTGCAATAAACATATGTGTGCATGTGTCTTTATAGCAGCATAATTTATAATATTTTGGGTATATCTCCAGTAATGGGATGGCTGGGTCATATGGTACATCTAGTTCTAGATCCTTGAGGAATCGCCATACTGTTTTCCATAATGGTTGAACTAGTTTACAATCCCACCAACAGTGTAAAAGTGTTCCTATTTCTCCACATCCTCTCCAGCACCTGTTGTTTCCTGACTTTTTAATGATCGCCATTCTAACTGGTGTGAGATGGTATCTCATTGTGGTTTTGATTTGCATTTCTCTGATGGCCAGTGATGATGAGCATTTTTTCATGTGTCTGTTGGCTGTATGAATGTCTTCTTTTGAGAAATGTCTGTTCATATCCTTTGCCCACTTTTTGATGGGGATGTTTGTTTTTTTCTTGTAAATTTGTTTGAGTTCTTTGTAGGTTCTGGATATTAGCCCTTTGTCAGATGAGTAGATTGCAAAAATTTTCTCCCATTCTGTAGGTTGCATGTTCACTCTGATGGTAGTTTCTTTTGCTGTGCAGAAGCTCTTTAGTTTAATGAGATCCCATTTGTCAATTTTGGCTTTTGCTGCCGTTGCTTTTGGTGTTTTAGACATGAAGTCTTTCCCCATGCCTATGTCCTGAATGGTACTACCTAGGTTTTCCTCTAGGATTTTTATGGTATTAGGTCTAACATTTAAGTCTCTAATCCATCTTGAATTAATTTTCGTATAAGGAGTAAGGAAAGGATCCAGTTTCAGCTTTCTACTTATGGCTAGCCAATTTTCCCAGCACCATTTATTAAATAGGGAATCCTTTCCCCATTTCTTGTTTCTCTCAGGTTTGTCAAAGATCAGATGGCTGTAGATGTGTGGTATTATTTCTGAGGACTCTGTTCTGTTCCATTGGTCTATATCTCTGTTTTGGTACCAGTACCATGCTGTTTTGGTTACTGTAGCCTTGTAGTATAGTTTGAAGTCAGGTAGCGTGATGCCTCCAGCTTTGTTCTTTTGACTTAGGATTGTCTTGGAGATGCGGGCTCTTTTTTGGTTCCATATGAACTTTAAAGCAGTTTTTTCCAATTCTGTGAAGAAAGTCATTGGTACCTTGATGGGGATGGCATTAATCTATAAATTACCTTGGGCAGTATGGCCATTTTCACGATATTGATTCTTCCTATCCATGAGCATGGTATGTTCTTCCATTTGTTTGTGTCCTCTTTTATTTCACTGAGCAGTGGCTTGTAGTTCTCCTTGAAGAGGTCCTTTACATCCCTTGTAAGTTGGATTCCTAGGTATTTTATTCTCTTTGAAGCAATTGTGAACGGAAGTTCATTCATGATTTGGCTCTCTGTCTGTTACTGGTGTATAAGAATGCTTGTGATTTTTGCACATTAATTTTGTATCCTGGGACTTTGCTGAAGTTGCTTATCAGCTTAAGGAGATTTTGGGCTGAGACAATGGGGTTTTCTAAATATACAATCATGTCATCTCCAAAGAGGGACAATTTGACTTCTTCTTTTCCTAACTGAATACCCTTGATTTCTTTCTCTTGCCTAATTGCCCTAGCCAGAACTTCCAACACTATGTTGAATAGGAGTGGTGAGAGAGGGCATCCCTGTCTTATGCCAGTTTTCAAAGGGAATTTTTCCAGTTTTTGCCCATTCAGTATGATATTGGCTGTGGGTCTGTCATAAATAGCTCTTATGATTTTGAGGTACGTTCCATCAATACCGAATTTATTGAGCGTTTTTAGCATGAAGGGCTGTTGAATTTTGTCAAAAGCCTTTTCTGCATCTATTGAGATAATCATGTGGTTCTTGTCTTTGGTTCTGTTTATATGCTGGATTATGTTTATTGATTTGCGAATGTTGAACCAGCCTTGCATCCCAGGGATGAAGCCCACTTGATCATGGTGGATAAGCTTTTTGATGTGTTGCTGAATCCAGTTTGCCAGTATTTTATTGAGGATTTTTGCATCGATGTTCATCAGGGATATTGGTCTAAAATTCTCTTTTTTTGTTGTGTCTCTGCCAGGCTTTGGAATCAGGATGATGTTGGCCTCCTAAAATGAGTTAGGGAGGATTCCCTCTTTTTCTATTGATTGGAATAGTTTCAGAAGGAATGGTACCAACTCCTCCTTGTACCTCTGGTAGAATTCAGCTGTGAATCCATCTGGTCCTGGACTTTTTTTGGTTGGTAGGCTATTAATTATTGCCTCAATTTCAGAGCCTGCTATTGGTCTATTCAGGGATTCAACTTCTTCCTGGTTTAGTCTTGGAAGAGTGTAAGTGTCCAGAAAATTATCCATTTCTTCTAGATTTTCCAGTTTATTTGCGTAGAGGTGTTTATAGTATTCTCTGATGGTAGTTTGTATTTCTGTGGGGTCGGTGGTGATATCCCCTTTATCATTTTTAATTGCGTCGATTTGATTCTTCTCTCTTTTCTTCTTTGTTAGTCTTGCTAGTGATCTGTCAATTTTGTTGATCTTTTCAAAAAACCAACTCCTGGATTCATTGATTTTTTGGAGGGTTTTTTGTGTCTCTATCTCCTTCAGTTCTGCTCTGATCTTAGTTATTTCTTGCCTTCTGCTAGCTTTCGAATGTGTTTGCTCTTGCTTCTCTAGTTCTTTTAATTGTGATTTTAGAGTGTCAATTTTAGATCTTTCCTGCTTTCTCTTGTGGGCATTTAGTGCTATAAATTTCCCTCTACACACTGCTTTAAATGTGTCCCAGAGATTCTGGTATGTTGTATCTTTGTTCTCATTGGTTTCAAAGAACATCTTTATTTCTGCCTTCATTTCGTTATGTACCCAGTAGTCATTCAGGAGCAGGTTGTTCAGTTTCCATGTAGTTGAGCGGTTTTGATTGAGTTTCCTAGTCCTGAGTTCTAGTTTGATTGCACTGTGGTCTGAGAGACAGTTTGTTATAATTTCTGTTCTTGTACATTTGCTGAGGAGTGCTTTACTTCCATTACGTGGTCAATTTTGGAGTAAGTACGATGTGGTACTGAGAAGAATGTATATTCTGTTGATTTGGGGTGGATAGTTCTATAGATGTCTATTAGGTCTGCTTGCTGCAGAGATGAGTTCAATTCCTGGATATCCTTGTTAACTTTCTGTCTCGTTGATCTGTCTAATGTTGACAGTGGAGTGTTGAAGTCTCCCATTATTATTGTATGGGAGTCTAAGTCTCTTTGTAAGTCTCTAAGGACTTGCTTTATGAATCTGGGTGCTCCTGTATTGGGTGCATATATATTTAGGATAGTTAGCTCTTCCTGTTGAATTGATCCCTTTACCATTATGTAATGGCCTTCTTTGTCTCTTTTGATCTTTGATGGTTTAAAGTCTGTTTTATCAGAGACTAGTATTGCAACCCCTGCTTTTTTTTGTTCTCCATTTTCTTGGTAAATCTTCCTCCATCCCTTTATTTTGAGGCTATGTATGTCTCTGCGTGTGAGATGGGTCTCCTGAATACAGCAGACTGATGGGTCTTGACTCCTTATCCAGTTTGCCAGTCTATGTCTTTTAATTGGAGCATTTAGTCCATTTACATTTAAGGTTAAGATTGTTATGTGTGAACTTGATCCTGCCATTATGATATTAACTGGTTATTTTGCTCGTTAGTTGATGCAGTGTCTTCCTAGCCTCGATGGTCTTTACATTTTGGCATGTTTTTGCAATGGCTGGTACCGGTTGTTCCTTTCCATGTTTAGTGCTTCCTTCAGGGTCTCTTGTAAGGCAGGCCTAGTGGTGACACAATCTCTAAGCATTTGCTTATCTGTAAAGGATTTTATTTCTCCTTCACTTATGAAACTTAGTTTGGCTGGATATGAAATTCTGGGTTGAAAATTCTTTTCTTTAAGAATGTTGAATATTGGCCCCCACTCTCTTCTGGCTTGTAGAGTTTCTGCCGAGAGATCTGCTGTTAGTCTGATGGGCTTCCCTTTGTGGGTAACCCGACCTTTCTCTCTGGCTGCCCTTAAGATTTTTTCCTTCATTTCAACTTTGGTGAATCTGCCAATTATGTGTCTTGGAGTTGCTCTTCTCGAGGAGTATCTTTGTGGCATTCTCTGTATTTCCTGGATTTGAATGTTGGCCTGCCCTACTAGGTTGGGGAAGTTCTCCTGGATGATATCCTGAAGAGTGTTTTCCAACTTGGTTCCATCTTCCCCCTCACTTTCAGGCACCCCAATCAGACGTAGATTTGGTCTTTTTACATAATCCCATACTTCTTGCAGGCTTTGTTCATTTCTTTTTCTTCTTTTTTCTTTTGGTTTCTCTTCTCGCTTCATTTCATTCATTTGATCCTCAATCGCTGATACTCTTTCTTCCAGTTGATCGAGTCGGTTACTGAAGCTTGTGCATTTGTCACGTATGTCTTGTGTCATGGTTTTCATCTCTTTCATTTCGTTTATGACCTTCTCTGCATTAATTACTCTAGCCATCAATTCTTCCACTTTTTTTTCAAGATTTTTAGTTTCTTTGCGCTGGGTACGTAATTCCTCCTTTAGCTCTGAGAAGTTTGATGGACTGAAGCCTTCTTCTCTCATCTCGTCAAAGTCATTCTCCGTCCAGCTTTGATCCGTTGCTGGCGATGAGCTGCGCTCCTTTGCCGGGGGAGATGCGCTCTTATTTTTTGAATTTCCAGCTTTTCTGCCCTGCTTTTTCCCCATCTTTGTGGTTTTATCTGCCTCTGGTCTTTGATGATGGCGACATACTGATGGGGTTTTGGTGTAGGTGTCCTTCCTGTTTGATAGTTTTCCTTCTAACAGTCAGGACCCTCAGCTGTAGGTCTGTTGGAGATTGCTTGAGGTCCACTCCAGACCCTGTTTGCCTGGGTATCAGCAGCAGAGGCTGCAGAAGATAGAATATTTCTGAACAGCGAGTGTACCTGTCTGATTCTTGCTTTGGAAGCTTCCTCTCAGGGGTGTACTCCACCCTGTGAGGTGTGGGGTGTCAGACTGCCCCTAGTGGGGGATGTCTCCCAGTTAGGCTACTCAGGGGTCAGGGACCCACTTGAGCAGGGAGTCTGTCCCTTCTCAGATCTCAACCTCCGTGTTGGGAGATCCACTGCTCTCTTCAAAGCTGTCAGACAAAGTCATTTTCGTCTGCAGTGGTTTCTGCTGTTTTTGTTATTTTTACTGTGCCCCGTCCCCAGAGGTGGAGTCTACAGAGACAGGCAGGTTTCCTTGAGCTGCCGTGAGCTCCACCCAGTTCGAGCTTCCCAGCAGCTTTGTTTACCTACTTAAGCCTCAGCAATGGCGGGCGCCCCTCCCCCAGCCTCGCTGCTGCCTTGCCGCGAGATCGCAGACTGCTGTGCTAGCAATGAGGGAGGCTTCGTGGGCGTGGGACCCTCCCGGCCAGGTGTGGGATATGATCTCCTGGTGTGCCTGTTTGCTTAAAGCGCAGTATTGGGGTGGGAGTTACCCGATTTTCCAGGTGTTGTGTGTCTCAGTTCCCCTGGCTAGGAAAAGGGATTCCCTTCCCCCTTGCGCTTCCCAGGTGAGGCAATGCCTGGCCCTGCTTCAGCTCTCGCTGGTCGGGCTGCAGCAGCTGACCAGCACCGATCGTCCGGCACTCCCCAGTGAGATGAACCCAGTACCTCAGTTGAAAATGCAGAAATCACCGGTCTTCTGTGTCGCTCGCGCTGGGAGTTGGAGACTGGAGCTGTTCCTATTCGGCCATATTGCTCCGCCCCCCCAAAAAAAAGACATTTCTATTGAAATTTTATTAAATCTGGAGTTCTACTTAGGAAAAATTGATTTTTTCTATAATATGAGGTTTTTCTCTTTATATATATGGTTTATCTGCATTTTATCATTATTTTTAATAGCTCTAAAAGTTTTATAACTTACCTGTAGAGATTTTATATATCTTATGATATATTTATTCTTGTATTCTTGTAAATAGTGCTGTATTTAAATTATTGAAAATTTCTTCTTCTCTTTATTTTTGTTTTCCAGGTATTTGCTTATGGTGTATATAAATGCTATTGACTTTATATGCTGTCCTTTTATAAGATTTATGGATTCTTTTGCATTTTCTAAGTAAATGATAAAAATTATCTCTAATAATTTTGCTTTCCCGTCTTATACCCTTAATACCTTTTTTGTTTTCTCTTATACTACTTACAACTGCCAATAAAGTAGAATAGATGTGGTGGTAGTGTATATCATTGAGTTGTTCCTTATGTTTAAGGAACTGTTTTCAATCTTACCATATGTAAGATGTTTGCTCTAGATGTTTATGGAAATATTTTGTTAGGCCTTGGGGGTTCTCATTTATTTCTAACTTAATAAGTGTTTACTTTTTTGAATTATAATTGCATACTGAATTTACTAAATGCCTGCATCTATTATGCTGACCAATTCCCCATGCTCTGAGAGCATGAAATGTTGTTGATTAGAACTCAGTTTGGCTCCCTGAGAATTGTTCTCCAGGGCTTTTGGCTCTGCCTCCTGTAATGTTGGTCCCATCCTGTGAGTCACTGCTCGTCTATGAAAAATGGCAAATATTTGCATTTGAGTAGTTCCCTCAGACTGCTTAAGGAAGGAGTCCTCTTTACATTTTGCACAATTGCTATCCTTTCAGTACAAGATGACACAAATCCCTTAAAAGTTGCATGGAATTCTTGTAGATTAGATTATAAACCACTCTGTCACACAAAGCCACACCGATGCATACCTTCAATCCAGGTTAATTTCTACTTTGGGCTTAAAAATCAAAAAGCAATGAGACAGTTCCATTCAACTTGTTAGAAACTCTTTTGTCTAGCTGAGAACTTATAGGAGCTGTCTCTTTAAATTTCTCCATGGTCTTACCAGAGAGGCTGATAAGTTGCACCTGTCAGTTGGAATCTCATGTAGATTTTGGAATAAACGCCCTTTACAGCTCATACTTTATGGACTTAAACCAATTTCCATGGCTAAATAAAAGGCAAGAAAATCTGATTCTCAGGAAAAAAGAGGGGTAAATATTTTAAAATATCAATAACAGAGTATATGAAAAGGTAAAATTAACAGTATATTTTATTTCATTTAAAATGGCAATAATTATGACATATTCCTCAGGGACTGTCTAATTTTTCCCTAAAAGTTTCAAGTGTTAAAACATTTGGGTAAGAAGACAAATAACCTGATTTTTTGCCTCTTGATTTGTAAATCATTTTTGAGGAGCCCAAGCCACTAGTCTTCCTTCTTCCTTTCTTCTATCAGTGTATTAGTCCGTTCTCATTCTGCTAATAAAGACATTCATGAGACTGAGTAATTTATGAAGAAAAGAGGTTTAATTGACCCACAGTTCCACTTCTGGGGAGGCCTTACAATCATGGAAGAAGGTGAAGGAGGAACAAAGTCACATCTGAAATGGTGACAGGCAAAGAGAGTGTGTGCAGGGGAACTCTCCTTTATATAACCATCAGATCTCTTGAGACTTATTCACTATCATGAGAATAGCAGGAGGAAAGACCTGCCCCAATTATTCAATTACATCTCTCCAGGTCCCTCCCATGACACATGGGAATTATGGGGGCTACAATTCAAGATGAGATTTGGGTGGGGACACAGCCAAACCATATCATTCTGCCCCGGCCCCTCCCAAATCTCATGTTCTTACATTTCAAAACAAATCATGCCTTGCCAACAGTCCTCCAAATTCTTAACTCATTTCAGCATTAACTCAAAAGTCCACAGCCCAAAGTCCCATTTAAGACAAGACAAACCCCTTCTGCTTATGAGCCAGTAAAATCACAAGCAAGTTAGTTACTTCCCACATACAATGGGGATACAGGCGTTGGGTAAATACATTCCAAATGGGAGAAATTGGACAAAACAAAGAGACTACAGGCCCTATTTGAGTCTGAAATCCTATAGGGGAATCATTAAACATTAAAGCTCCAAAAGTGACCTCATCTGACTCCATGTCTCACATCCAGGTCACACTGATGCAGGGAAGTGGGCTTCAATGGCCTTGGGCAGCTCCACCCCTGTGGCTTTGCAGGGTATGGCTCCCCTCCTGGCTGCTTTCATGGACTGGCATTAAGTGTTTGTGGCTTTTCCAGGCATGCGGTGGAAGCTGTCAGTGGATCTACCATTCTGGGGTCTGGAGGATGGTAGTCCCTTTCTCATGGCTTCACGAGGCAGTGCCCAAGTGGGGACTCTGTGTGGGGGTTTCAACTCCACATTTCCCTTCCATGTTCCCCTAGCAGAAGTTCTCCATGAGGGCCCTACCCCTGCAGCAATGTTCTGCCTGGACATCCAAGCATTTCCATACATCCTCTGAAATCTAGGCAGAGGTTCCCAAACCTCAATTCTTGACTTCTGTGTACCCACAGGCCCAAAACTACGTGTAAACTGGCAAGGCTTGGGCCTTGCACCATCTGTAGTAATGGCCTGAGCTGTACATTGGCCCCTTTTAGCTGAGCTGGAACTGAAGCAGTTGGAATGCAGGGCACCATGTCCCAAGGCTGCATAGAGCAGGGGGGTTCTGGTCCCCATCCATGAAAGCATTTTCCCCTCCTAGGCCTGTGATGGAAGGGGCTGCTGTGAAGGTCTCTGACATGGCCTGGAGACATTTTCCCCATTGTCCTTGTGATTATCATTCATCTCCTGCTTCCTTACGCAAATTTCTGCAGGTGGCTTGAATTTCTCCCCAGAAAATGGGTTTTTCTTTTCTATTGTATCATCAGGCTGCAAATTTTCCTAACTTTTATGCCTGTCACCTCTTGATTGCTTTGCCCCTTAGAAATTTCTTCCACCAGATACCCTAAATCATCTCTCTCAAGTTCAAAGTTCCACAGATCTCTAGGGTGGGGGGCGAAATGCCGACAATCTCTTTGCATAGCAAGAGTAACCTTTACTCCTGTTCCCAAAAAGTTCCTCATCTCCATCTGAGACTGCCTCAGCTTGGATTTTATTGTCTATATCACCATCAGCATTTTGGTCAAAGACATTCAACAGGTCTCAAGGAAGTCCCAAACTTTCCCACATCTTCCTGTCTTCTTCTGAGTGCTCCAATGTGCTCCAGCTTCTGCCTGTTACCTAGTTCCAAAGTCACTTCCACATTGTTGGGTATCTTTACAGTAGCATCCCACTCTACTTGTACCAATTTACTGTATTAACCTGTTCTCATGCTGCTAATAAAGACATACCAGAGACTGAGTAATTTATAAAGGAAAGAGGTTTAATTGACTTACAGTTCTACATTTTGGGGGGCCTCACAATCGTGGTAGAAGGTGAAGGAGGAGCGAAGTCACATCTTACATAGAGGCATGCAAAGAGAGCTTGTGCAAGGGGCCTCCCCTTTATAAAACCATCAGACCTTGTGAGACTTATTCACTATCATGAGAACAGCATGGGAAAGACTCACCCCATGATTCAGTTATCTCCCTCTGGGTCCCACCCATGATACATGGGAATTATGGGAGACACAATTCAAAATGACATTTGGGTGAGGACACAGCTGAGCCATATCAATAAGCTTCTGAAATGAAATGACTAGTTACAAGACTTCTACATTATAATCAGCTCTGTATGGATGGAGATAACTGCACTCTTCTTATCATACTTCTTCCTGATGAAATGCCTCTGGACCAACACAGAAAGGAATACATTTTTATGTAAAAAATGTGATCATTAGCTGCTCAACTAGATTAATTAAAGGGGATCATTTTACTTGCACTATTTAATTTTTATAATAATTACTGATACATTTTAAGACTCGATGGCTTTTAAAGCTAAAAGAAAAATCAATATTCATTTAAAGCCATGGAAAGAAAGACTGTTTCTGGATAAATTCAATATTTAAAGAAGAGACTTACATATCTATTTAAGTGGAAATATCAGATATAGAAACTTAAAGTAAATCAGAAGCTAACCAGCCATGGCTGTTTCATTATCTTCAAGTGAAAGGCAATCTCTGGAAATTGTGTGCTTGTGATTAATATAATTTACATGACCTATTTTCATTTCCCTGCAAATGTCTACAGAAAAATGAACAGCAACCAAAATCTTCCTTTCATAATCCAATAGGTAACAAAAGACAAAGTTTACATATATTTTTTTCCAGAAGAAATTTATTTATTTAACTTGTAGGGCACATTCTGTATACCAGACTAGTCACTGAAAATACTAGGACTCTGTCTGAGTGGAAGGCTTTTCTATGGGAGAACAAATGCCAATGAAGACTGTAATTCAAAGAATGTATTTTTATTTTAATCAATGGTTATGAAACATTTCAGAAGTGCACCAAGTGTGTGCATGTGTATTCAATTATGAATACTATTAATGATGTAAAACATTCTGACTTTTAATGATAAAAATCAAGTGAGATATAAACATTTTTTCTAAATGTGGAATATGGTGAATTGTATAAAATGTTTTTTACCAATTATTAGGGATTCAAATTTGTAATCTTTAAAACTATATTAGGATGCTTATATCTTTTAAATCACAAGGGCCTTATTTACTTAGCTTTTGTGAAGTCCAAAGACTCCTTCCAAACTAAAGTTTAGTTAATTTGGGTTGTATTTTTAGTATGGCATTAGTTAGCATTTTCATCTTGAAATTTCTCTACCAGATGTTGACAAACTTTTTCAATAAAGGGCTAGATAATAAATATTTTAAGCATTGTGGGCCATATGTTCTCATGGCAACTATTCAATTCTATCTCTGTAGGGTAAAATCAGCCATAGACAATATATAATGAAGGTATTTATGTTCGCGTAAAACTTTATTTCAAAAACAGGAAGTGCCTTGATTTGGTATTTTGGCCATAGGTTGCCAACCTGTGCTTTCTAAAATAGGTTTAATTTCTTTATTATCAATTGTAAGATCTGTTTCCCTGTTAGCTTTTATTATATGTAATAACTTTTTATTCTATTTAATTCTTTATTATTTTCACAAAATAACCTTGAACCTCAAGTACAATTGATATTATTATAATGTGCTTTTTTCACCCTACATTAACAAATATGTATTTTAACTGTTAATTCCATGCAAATTAATGATTATAGCACTTTCTTAAGCTATATTTATTACTACATGACAGAATACCTTCAAAAGTTTATACAGTTTCCTTATGCTGACACCCACTGGAAAACCTTAAGTTTGGACTAAGTTCAATACCTGGGAGTTACATAGTATCATGCAATTTTGGAATATGAGACCTGGGAAAGCTGAGATGTAAAATGATTTGTCCTATGCTTAATTGTCCCAAAATTCTCCTAAAAGAAACTTCCTAAATTCTCCTAACTTGTAGACTGTTGTTTTTTCTACTGTACTATGGTAATTTTGAACTCTGACCTTATGTGCTTCATTTCCAGTTATGTTCATGGCCATCTTCTATTCTCAGTCAGATTGCTATGTCCTGGAAGTAATTAATGAGAACAATTCATTTCCCTTGATAAAGATACAAAATACTATTTTTTTGTATTATGGTCTATATGTTCCTATACAAGTGCATGCTTTGTAAGAAAGATGTAGAAATACAAGATCAATGAGAAAAATATATAAACTCTTTGCTATAAACAGGATATTAGATAGATTCCTTGACCTTCACATAATAAAATGTAGTGCTTGGTTGTAATAACTGAAGACATATTCCTAGACTCAGTTATTGTTATTTATTTAAAAAATTATTTTCCTTTGGCAGAACGTTTTTAAGTTATTTTGGAAACAGAAGATAAAAGAGTGACAAAAAGAATACTTAAATGCAAAGGAGGTATTTTAAAACAAATTGTTTTTTTTCTTTTTTAAAAATTATACTTTAAGTTCTGGGATACATGCGCAGAATATGCAGGTTTATTACATAGATATACATGTGCCATGGCGGTTTGCTGCACCTGTTAACCTGTCATCTTTGTTAGGTATTTCTCCTAATGCTATCCCTCCCTTTGCCCCCACACCCCAAAAGGCCCTGGTATGTAATGTTCCTCTCCCTGTGTCCATGTGTTCTCGTTGTTCAATTCCCACTTATGAATGAGAATATGCAGTGTTTTGTTTTCCATTCCTTTGTTAGTTTGCTAAGGATGATGGTTTATAGCTTCATCCATGTCCCTGCAAAGGACATGAACTCATCCTTTTTTATGGCTGCAAAGTATTCCATGGTGTGTATGTGCCGCATTTTCTTTATCCAGTCTATAATTGATGGGCAGTTGGGTTGGTTCCAAGCCTTTGCTATTGTGAATAGTACTACAATAAAGATATGTGTGCATGTGTCTTTATAGTGGAATGATTTATACTCCTTTGGATATATACCAAGTAAGGGGATTGCTGGATCAAATAGTATTTCTGGTTCTAGATCCTTGAAGAATCACCACACTGTCTTCTACAATGGTTGAACTAATTTACACTCCCACCAACAGTGTAAAAGTGTTCCTATTTCTCCACATCCTCTCCAGCAGCTGTTGTTTCCTGACTTTTTAATGATTGCTATTCTAACTGGCATGAGATGGTATCTCATTGTGTTTTTGATTTGCATTTCTCTAATGACCAGTGATGATGAGCTTTTTTTCATATGTTTTTTGGCCACATAAATGTCTTCTTTTGAGAAGTGTCTGTTCATATCATTTGCCCACTTTTTGATGGGATTGTTTGTTTTTTTCTTGTAAATTTGTTAAAGTTCTTTGTAGATTCTGGATATTAGTCCTTTGTCAGATGGATAGACTGCAAAATTTTTCTCCCATTCTGTAGGTTGCCTGTTCACACTGATGATAGTTTCTTTTACTGTTCAGAAGCTCTTTAGTTTAATTAGATCCTATTTGTCAATTTTGGCTTTTGTTGCCATTGCTTTTGGTGTTTTAGTCATGAAGTCTTTGCCCATGCCTATGTCCTGAATGGTATTGCCTAGTTTTCTTCTAGAGTTTTTATGGTATTAGGCCTTATGTTTAGTCTTTAATCCATCTTTAGTTAGTTTTTGTATAAGGTGTAAGGAAGGGGTCCAGTTTCAGTTTTCTGCATATAGCTAGCCAATTTTCCCAACACCGTTTATTAAATAGGGAATCCTTTCCCTATTGCTTATTTTTGTCAGGTTTGTCAAAGATCAGATGGTTGTAGCTTTGTGACATTATTTATGAGGCCTCTGTTCTGTTCCATTGGTTTATATATCTGTTTTGGTACCAGTACCATGCTGTTTTGGTTACTGTAGCCTTGGAGTATAGTTTGAAGTCAAGTAGCATGATGCCTCCAGCTTTGTTCTTTTTGCTTAGGACTGTGTTGGCTATATAGGCTCTTTTTTGGTTCCATGTGAAATTTAAAGTAGTTTTTTTTGTTTTTTTTTTTTTTTAATTCTGTGAAGAAGTCAATGGTAGCTTAATGCGAAGAGCATTGAATCTATAAATCACTTTGGACAGTATGGCCATTTTCACAATGTTGATTCTTCCTACTCATGAGCATAGAATTTTTTTTCCATTTGTTTGTGTCCTCTCTTATTTCCTTGAGCAGTGGTTTGTAGTTCTCCTTGAAAGAGTCCTTCACATCCCTTGTAAGTTGGATATCTAGGTATTTATACTCTTTGTAGCAATTATGAATGGGAGTTCACTCATGATTTGGCTCTCTGTTTGTCTGTTATTGGTGTATAGGAATGCTTGTGATTTTTGCACATTGATTTTGTATCCTGAGACTTTGCTGAAGTTGCTTATCAGCTTAAGCAGTTTTTAGACTGAGAAGATGAGATTTCTTAAATATGCAATCATGTCATCTGCAAACAGAGACACTTTGACTTCCTCTCTTCCTATTTGAATACTTTATTTCTTGGCCTTGCCTGATTGCCCTGACCAGAACGTCCAATACTATGTTGAATAGGAGTGGCGAGAGAGGACATCCTTGTCTTGTGCTGGTTTTCAAAGGGAATGCTTTCAGCTTTTTCCCGTTCAGTATGATATTGGCTGTGCGTTTGTCATAAATAGCTCATTATTTTGAGATACGTTTCATCAATACCTAGTTTATTGAGTGTTTTTGGCATGAAGGGGTGTTGAATTTTGTTGAAGGCCTTTTCTGCATCTATTGAGATAATCATGTGGTTTTTGTCATTGGTTCTGTTTATGTGATAGATTACATTTATTGATTTGTGTATGCTGAACCAGCCTTGCATCCCAGGGATGAAGCCAACTTGTTCGTGGTGGATAAGCCTTTTGATGTGCTGCTGGATTCAGTTTGCCGGTATTTCATTGAGGATTTTTGCATCAATGTTCATCAGGGATATTGGCCTGAAATTTTCTTTTTTTTGCTGTGTTTCTGCCAGGTCTTAATATCAGGATGATGCTGGCCTCATAAAATGAATTAGGGAGGAGTCCCTGTTTTTCTATTTTTTGGAATAGTTTCAGGAAGAATGGTACCAGCTTCTCTTTGTACCTCTGGTAGAATTCGGCTGTGAATCCGTCTGGTCCTGGGCTTTTTCTGGTTGGTAGGCTATTAATTACTCCCTCAATTTCAGAACTTGTTATTGGTCTATTCAGGGATTCGACTTCTTCCTTGTTTATTCTTGGGAGGGTGTATGTGTCCAGGAATTTATCCATTTCTTCTAGATTTTCTAGTTTACTTACACAGAGGTGTTTATAGTATTCTGTGATGGTAGTTTGTATTTCTGTGAGATCAGTGGTTATATCCCCTTTATCATTTTTTATTGTGTCTATTTGGTTCTTCTCTCTTTTCTTCTTTCTTAGTCTGGCTAGCGGTCTAACTATTTTGTTAATCTTTTCAAAACACCAACTCCTGGATTCATTGATTTTTTGAAGGATTTTTTTGTGTCTCTGTCTCTTTCAGGTCTGCTCTGATCTTAGTTATTTCTTGTCTTCTGCTAGCTTTCGAATTTGCTTGCTCTTGCTTCTCTAATTCTTTTGTGATGTGAGGGTATTGATTTTAGATCTTTCTCGCTTTCTCATGTGAGCATTTAGTGCTATAAATTTCCCTGTAAACACTGCGTTAGCTGTGTCCCAGAGATTCTGGTACATTGTGTCTTTGTTCTCATTGGTTTCAAAGAACTTACTTGTTTCTGCCTTAATTTTGTTATTTACCCAGTATTCATTCAGGAGTAGGTTGTTCAATTTCCATTTAGTTGTGCAGTTTTAAAACAAATTGTTTTAGATGTGCCTAGAGAATTATGACTATATGGTCTATGATACTACACTTTGTAGTAGAACACTCGTAATGAAAAAAGTAATCATTATTTCCACCAAAGACCCCTCCTAATTTTTGCATTAACAAAATTTTCAAATTAAAGCCAAAAATTAATACAATTATCCTTGAAAAGGTATTTTTTACAAAGCTCTCAAATTTTTGCCTTTTTATATATATTTTTCATGTTTTACTTTTTAATTGTATTTTTCCCAAGAAAATATACCAATATTTCATTTTTAAATCAAAGCTAAATTTTATGTGTTTTATCTACATATTTATGTGTATACAATCTACATATTTTTATATTAATGTATTTAATACATTCATTTTATAATTATAACGGACATTTTCATGATTCTGTCTGAGTTTTAGTTGTTGATTTTTACTGCATTTTGGCTTTTTCCTCCATAAGCTATTTTTGTTTTTATTGCTCTAATTATTCAGAAAATATTCTTGTCTTTTCATGCTTAGTGATTGTCTTTATCTTTTTTAAGAAAAATAGGATTCACTAGTTAACAACATAAAGAATAACTATCCATTTATATTTTATTTAAATAAAAGGCATGATTTTATTTGGCCTCACCCACTTCACTCTACATTTTGATTTTAAAAATCTGGGATTTTATACACAGGTAAGTATTATATTTTATCATTATTTTCTTTATATTATGTTTTAAAAACATTTAGACAGTAATCATTTAGATGAAATTTTTATTTACTAGATTTTGTTACTAGGTTTTAAAATTCTTGTCCAGATCCCAATTTAAAGGATGCTACTGTTGGTTTTTCATCCCTGAAGCCCACATCTCTCCAAGAGGTAGTGGAAATATTTTATTTCTTCTTTGTTTGAATTCTACAGCCTCTTTGTGATTTGATTAGTGAAGATCCCTTTGATATCTTTTAGATAATTAAATCTAAACTGAATTTGTAGAACTCTAATAATGTTGCATATATATGTCCATTTTCATGAATGTTACAATGGGAAATAAAGATGACAATTCAAACTTTATTAGTAACTAACTGGTACTGATTCCTAGAAATTTGTACTTTTATATGGAATAGCTTAAAATATCCTGGAAGAATCATTATGAGAAAATACTTTGAAAATAAATTTAAAAAAACCCTCAACTACAATAAAAATAGTATTGTGTTTTCACTATTAACTTTACTCTTACTTCAAATAATACAACTGTTTTTGATCACATTATTTTAAGTAATAGATTACCTTTAAGGTAAAAGCTGCCTATTAGGAAAATTTTAGGGTCCATTTTTCTTCCTTCAATATTAAACAACTTAAGGAATATACTTGAGAAGTTACTTCCTGAAAAATAACAAACATTGCTGTGTTTTGAATTATCTTTGATAATTGCATCAACAAACACACATAAATTGTATCAACATTTGGTATAATACTATGAGTAAAGTTGATTTGAGAATCGTATTATTTAAAAGGCCAAAATTTTCAATATGAATTTTGGAGCTATATATAATAAATTTGAACTGTGGTCAACATATTGTCAGGTTTCTAAGAATACAGCCGCTAAACAACAAACTAAAACCTAGTAAAAAGATAGTCTAGAGGAATAGCTCCATAACTAAAACAGGAAAAATATTTTCCTAAACTATAACTTAATATGTTTCTTTTAAGCATAGAAATCCTAGTTCCTGATCTTTTTCTTTGTAGCTAGGCAGCATTGATGCTGTGCAGTGGTTTAATTCTTTTGGAATGTTACTTTGAGGTTGGATACAGAGATCAGTTCTCTGAGCAGTGGGTTCCTTTTATAGATACTTTCAAATAAAGGCAGTTGAGTGTATCTGTTGAATGACCCATGTGCCTACTGGGCAAGTTAGGGAGGATCTAGAAAATCAACAAATATCACTAAGACAAAAAACAAAAACAAAAACAAAAACAAAAAACAAAAACATACAAAAAACTTCTTTTTACATGAGTGATTAAATTTTAAAAAATATTTTTCTCATTTAAAACCATTATTTCAGATGTGCAGAGAATGGAAATATAAAGATAACAATTTTGTGGAATTGGTAAAAATAGGTATTTTTCATCATGAGGAGTTATACTAGGATCTGCAGTTAAAATAAGATCTAGATAAATTCCCAGTTCTTCAGTGTTCTTCTCAGCTACCAGTTGTCTGTGCTTCAAGCATCCTGAGAGCTGGTGATTTCTACCCACATTCAGTGTGAAAGAGTACTCATCATGCCCTTTACTTCAAATTTAGAAATCACCTTGTTTATACTTAATATACTGTCCATGTTCGGGAGAATGACATGAACAGGAAATTATAAGAGAACTGAGTATTTGAGAATCAATTACATTTTCCACAGATCTTGTACTGTGAATTTTCTTTAAAGAGAACAAAAGCTAAAAGCTAGCGGGTAATACTGAAAAGTTAGAAATCTGATAGAAATAAAGTTAGAAATCATTAGGACACTAATGATAATGCCACTTAAATACTTCTTTTTTTTTTTTTTTTGAGATGGAGTCTCGCTCTGTGACCAGGCCAGAGCGCAGTGGCGTGATCTCGGCTCACTGCAACCTCCACCTCCCGGATTCAAGCAATTCTCCTGCCTCAGCCTCCCGAGTAGCTGAGACTACAGGCCTGTGCCACCACGCCCAGCTAATTTTTGTATTTTCAGTAGAGATGGGGTTTCACCATGTTGACCAGGATGGTCTCTATCTCTTGACCTCAGGGGATCTACCCGCCTCGGCCTCCCAAAGTGCTGGGATTACAGGCGTGAGCCACCATGTCTGGCCTAAATACTCATTTTCTTATGATGTATGTGACGAATACACACACACACACACACACACACACACACACACACACAATTTTCCAAGCATTGTATCTTGTCATTACTCTCAGTGAACAGTTAAGCTCTCTCAAATCTCAACACTTTGAGCTTCCAAAATGATTTATTGCTATTAAATGGAGATATAACAGTAAGAAGTGGTCTGTATACTTTATTTACATAGATTTCAGTATATAATAGGCAGCAGAGTGCAGATTTTGAAGAGATTATAAAGTTTCTCAGGAAATCCAGGCCTATTGAAGAGAAGTACAAAGCCACATGCATTATTCTTGTTTTTGCTTTATTTTAAAATCTTACTTATACTAGGATTTCAGAAAACCAAAATTTGATTGGCAATAGAATTGTGTTTTTATGCCAGTTTCTTAAATTAAGGGAAAAAAAGAAGTGGCAATAAGATTGTGGATTTCAGTATGTCATCAGAGTCAAATTCTAGGAAGCTTAAGTTGTAGGAACTTGGAAATTCTTTGATTACACAAGGTTTCTGAGGAATGTGTATCATTCTCCATGTAGTGCCTTAATTCCCATATTATATAGCTTCTTGTTTTCACTTGTATAAATATTTAGGTTAGATGAAATAATGACAAACATCAGTAACAATTAAGTAACAGGTAGTATTATTTATATTGCATATACAATTTAAGGAAGTAACATGAACAAAATTTGTCCTAAATCATAAAGAAATTTAATGTAAAGCATCCTTGAAAAATTCCATGGCTGTGTTAATCACCCAAGAATCAATACCCTTTGATGAATTCACTGTGTGACTCTGGAAAAATGGGAGATAACAATGACCTTTAACCTAAAATCTGGGTACCTGATGAAACCTGTCATCTTTAATTTTGCATAATAACTTATTTTGCATTATTTTTTATGGTGTAATACTGTCCAAATGTAAATACTTGGCATTCTATTTTGTCCATATATCCCTCTCTAGTACTCACTCAACACATATCCAGTTCTTTATCTGTTCTACTTCCTTCTACATCACAATATGTTGAAAATTTTTCACGAGAAAAGTACATTTTTCTCAAAACCATCAATTTTTACACGTCCTCACCCATGTTCTTCTGTGCAAACATCTATCGAGAGAGTAAGGGGTGAGTCTTGCTATCAAACCACTTGGGGCTCTTTGCTCTGGAGATTAGCCTTTAGTTTCAAGGTGCATGACTGTTTTCCTCACTAAAGCTCAATGGGCTCAGACATAAACGGATTGAATGAATTCACAGATTACCTTAGCTGTTCCCTCTCATATTCTGTTTCCAGACCATATGTATCAATGATGTTCACATGAGAATGTATGGACCTTGACTTTATGAAATAATTTAATATATGGAAATACAGGTAAGGCATATAATGGAAGCCAAGAAACTCTTCAGCACTTAAGGTCTAGGTTACGTTTTGGAATTATGTTTTTATCACTTTTACAAATTGAGGCAAAAGTAACAGAATTCGAGTGAATAAGTATGGATTACAACACATGAATAGAATTAAACAGTAGAAAGCTTTTGGAGTTGTGAGTTGGGGGAAAATTCTATTATTCATCTGTGTTAAGAAAAACTGGTACACTGAAATGAGTTTATGGAACTGCCAATGTCTGCAAATCTAAGTACACTGCACGTAAAAAGTATGGCTAGCTAAAACACATTATTATTATTATTTAGGATTTTTTCTATATTAATATCATCATAAGCAAACAAATAATTCATCAGATACATTGAATCAGAGTTATGTGTTAAACTGAAATTTTATTAAATATTTCATTAAATTGGATAACGGCATTAGTGTAAGAAAAAAACTTATTAAAAATAACTCATTAAAGTTGAATTAAAATATGATGGCTTATTTATAGTATTTTTTTTTTTTAAGATGGAGTATTCCTCTGTTACCCAGGCTGGAGTACAGTGGTGCAATCTCAGCTCACTGCAACCTCCACCTCCCGGGTTCAAGCAATTCTCCTGCCTCAGCCTCCCGAGTAGCTGGGGCTAGAGGTCCCTGCCACTACGCCTGGCTAATGTTTGTATTTTTAATAGAGACGGGGTTTCACCTCGTTGGTCAGGCTGGTTTCGAACTCCTGACCTCTGCTGATCCACCCACCTCGGCCTCCCAAAGTGCTGGGATTACAGGCGTACAGGCGTGAGCCACAGAGCCTGACCTATGACATTTTTTAATTATGTAAAATAAAGTAAAACTTATATAAAAATCACCTAAATTTTTCTTTGAAAATTTAAAGTAGTAGACTACAAAGAGACATGAAGTAGTGTTACAGCTCTTTTAGAATTTGTCTAGCAGGTTTTCTGTTTTTTAGCAGAAACCCTCCCCAGCCAATACACACACAAAGACGATGTGACTAATCCTCTCAGAGAGCTCTCTCAAGTTTATAGAACAAATCTCTCTCTTTACATGCACTCTTTTTCTTCTAAATTTTTCTCATTTGAGCTTCTTAGAAGTTCTATATTTGCTATTTATCATTCTATTTAAATTTCTCTATAAAGTCATCCAAATTCTCAAATTCATAAGCACAAAGGAAAATCTTTCAGATCCTTTTGGTTGACCACTAGGTGACATTTCACACCATTCATCACTTCTTCCTTCCCATAAACCTTTCCTCCCTCAGTTTCGTGACTCTCTCGGGGCTCCCCTGCTCCTCAGCTTGTTGTTCATGTGATGCTGATCCCCAGGCCTTCTGCTTTCTGTTTGTCTTTGATCTTTAAGAAGCATTACACTTTCCTTCTGCTTTAGCTCTCACAGTCATGGAAAATATGTAGCAGTTGAAGATTCTTGCCACTTTATCCTGTGCTACATGCCCATGAAATAAAATAGAATGCATTTATAAGTCTTTCCTGATTTATAAATTCTCAAAATCCATCACATTGTGAACCGGGAATAGGGTTTATTTCCCCAGGTAAAGTCCGAAATCATGGGCAAGTCTCACCAAGGATGTGGGAATAAACCTAATGAAATGTAAACCATGTTGTGTCTCACAATACCTTTTGCCAGGACAGAGCTCATAGGTGGTTCAGCAGCTTTGTTTTAAAGAATGGCAACCTAATGCTGCGTATTATTGTCAGGAGTGCTGGTCCTTCATGTTAGTGTTAGGATAAAAGGGAAGCAACATGGGGATGGGGTATAATGAGGCATGTTCAACTCCCACTTCCTGTCAGAGTCTGATATTTTTCTGTTTTGGGATCTTCTTGGCCAGGAGGTGGGTTCCATTCAGTTAGCTGAGGGGCTTAGAATTTTATTTTTGGTTTACAATCGGAAAAGTAAATGCCAACTGAGAGGACAAAAATCCTTATAGATATTACATTGGCTGGGCTTCTTTGATTATTTGTATCAAAGTAAAGATAAGATTGTTTATTAGGGGACCATGAAATTTAATCAGTGAAGACATGTTAGAATTTTCACTGAAGAAAAATTGTAAGAAATTATCATTTGTAGAGGACACTATTGTGTCAAGGGAATATCTCTTTCTTATGCTTTTAGTTTTCTCAGTTAAATTTCTTATTAACATGTTTATCAACTGAAGTTATGGCAAGAATTACATTTCTACAATAGGTAACAATGCTGCAGGAACAATACCATGTTTAATGGGTTATTCATATCTCTGTTAAGCTTTCTTCAAAATAATTAGAAAATACTGCATTCACCTGAAGATAAAACATTCAAGCAGAAATGACAAGATAAATGTATGTGAGAAAAGGGGACAGACTGCTATGCAACTCGATAAATTGTCTGGCATATTTATTTCTTTTCCATTATCTTTAGGGTGTTTCAAAGGATTGTGAAAATGAGATAGAATCAAGATGAGTATTCTCCTCTTGTAGCAAATGACTTTTTAATACATCAGTTAATTGAACTGTTTTCCCACAAAGAAGGTCACAGACAGTATCAACTGTCAAAACTTTTAGAGAAAAAATGTTGCATTCTTCCTAAAAATTAGGAAACAACATTCTGTTACATTTAGTTTTATTAAGTTAGAAGATGAAACTAAGCATTATTTTTAAAGTGAAGGTAAATTGCTGGCAAAGCTACATTCTCTTCACTTATTTTAAATAATTTTATTCATTCTTCATTGTCTCAGTGAGGCAGCCATCACTGATCATTCTATTATGGAGAATACTATAACCAATATTAGCACTTGAAAAAATATCTTGAGGATTGAGAGTCTGCATTTACACCAATATATCCCATAAGCAGAGAAAATGTTGACAACTGCAGTCAGTACCACGCTTAAGTCAGGGCAAGAGACAAGCTCACTGGGATAATGTGTGTCTCCCCCTTCTAAACCATGTTCCTGGCACCAGAGACCCTGCAGTTCCTTCACTATATGGTGCCAACCCACATCCAAGTACTGTACCAGCCTCTTTCCAGTTTCACCTTCGTGAATTTAGATTACATGTTCAATGTGACCATACCTAACTCATATGAGTGGCCAAAGAAAAGAAATGTGAGAGAATGGAGTTTGGGAAGAGAAGGTAGGTGGCCCAGGGACCAGCTTTCCTCCTGTGGTCACATCTGCATTTTTGCTCTAATATGTTATTACATGTTACTATTACTTACACATGTTACTGTTATTGCCCTTGTCATTTGGTATTACCTGTTTTTTGTTGTTGTTGTTGTTACCTTTCAATTTCCCATTTGAGCCATTGAATGCTGACAATGGTTTTTTTTTATTTATTTATTTTTTGTATCCCTACTGGCTTCTCCAGTGCATAAAATAAATTTTCACATGATAGATGTTAGTAAATCTTTTTGAATTAAATAATGGTAACATATTATCTATTTAAACAAAATCTGGGATTCAAATCAGCTATTCAGTTGGTTACTCAAATGAATTTATTGTGTAATATTCTTGTCATTGTGGAATTGCTATTTTAAATGTATCTCCTGGAACAAGTGGTATTTTCATTGACATGATATTCTATCCATTAAATTGTTATCTAAGTGCAAGAGAAAATGGTAAGAAGTATAATAATATTTATAATTTCAAAAAGTTCTGATCAATTGTTGGACTCAAGTAGTCAGAAATCAAAAGGATGAGTGCTAATAGAAATAAATGCAATGGTGTAATGAAAGTTTGTCTTTTAGGCTAATCCATGGAGACTTCATACTTGATAGCATGATTTGACCATTATAGTAAAAGGAAAAATTTCATTAGTGTGTGTCTTATACTATTTTGTGGAAACTGTGTCTTGTATTATTCTGTATAACTCTGTGTAAATTCATTCTTGTGAAAATGCTAAGTAACCATAGGTATAGTTTTTTCTTTTAAGTTCATGGGTACATGTGCAGGATGTGCAGGTTTATTACACAAGTAGATGTGTGTCATGGGGGTTTGTTATACAGATTATTTCATCACCCAGATATTAAGCCTAGTAACCATTAGTTGTCTATCTTGATCCTCTCCCTACTCCTACCTTCCACCTTGTGATAAGCCCCAGTGCTTGTTGTTCCTGTCTATGTGTCCATGTGTGCACATCATTTAGCTCCCACTTAAAAGTCAGAACATGCCATATTTGTTTTTCTGTTCCTGTGTTAGTTTGCTAAGGATAATAGTCTCCAGATCCTCTCACGTCCCTACAAAGGACATGATCTAGTTTTATTGAGAAAGTATCAAGAAACCTATCAGTCCCTATATATTTCTTCCCACTAATTACAATGATTTGAATTGTAACTGTGGCTGTACTTAGTCCTGAACATATGATCATATTATTAGTAGAAAAAAGGATTTCCCCAAATAAAACCCATATATTGACAATATAAAAAATATATATTTATAGCCCAAATCTCTCCTCTGGGTTCTAAATTCCAATTTAATTCTTAATATCCATAATTGGATACATCAAAAATGTCAAACTCAACATGCAGAACGGAACCTATTACTTTTACTCAAATACCAATTTTCCACATATCAGTAAATGTTCTATCATATACCCAATCACTTAAGGTAGAAACCTATAAGCTATTTTTTCTTCCAGTTTGTTCTTGCCTCCTGCTTGCCATGATGTCCAATTGGTCAGAAAGTCTCAAAGATTTAAGTTTCAGTCAATTTTCCGCTAAGTATATTATGAATTTCTCTTCCTTTCTTGTCTAAAGCTACTGCATTTGTCTATCATGTCATTCCTTATATGGACTTCTGCAGCAGTCTCTCAAGCCATCTCCCTGCTTCCACCCTTGCCACCTCTGATCCTTCCTTACGCATCATCTCAAAATGTGAAGCAGATCTTAACCCTTCTCTGCTGAAAGCCTTTGTGTTGGCACTTGGAATAAAAATTCAAGTGCTTTCCTGCATCTGATCCTTCCTGCTTTCTCCCTGGTGGGTTGCTCCAGCCTTATAATATAACAATACTTTCATTGCTCTTTATACTCCTGCGACATTTTTCTTCACTGAGTTCTTCTGCTTGTCATTCACTTTATTCCAGTTTTTACGTGGCTACCACCACTTAATTATGCAATTCGTAGTTTCAATATCCATTTCTCAAAGAGATGTTCCCATATATAATGTGGCTTCATTCCACCCACTCACACACATTTTTCTCCATTATTTTTTATTTCTTTCATAGAATTTACCCCAATTTACAGAGTTTATTCTTCTACTAGCACTTATATTCATCTCTCTTCTTCTGTCAGAATGAGAACCACAGGTGTTTGATTTACTACTGGATTTCCATTACCTCGCATGGTTCCTGTTGTGTAATAGTTAATTAATATTTGTTGAAAAATAAGTGTATCTAGGATAAATTTACTAATATGTAGCCTACTGAAGCTCCCTGAAAAATATTTTAATGTAAATCATACAGATGTTGTCCTCTTAAAACTTTATTAAAATAAGATGGAATACAAATATATAAACAAAGAAACAACCAGGTAGTGCAGTTTTAAATTTATTTGGTAAAAGTAATAGGTTTTCCAAAATATCTGTCCATAGGATAGTGAAAGGCTTTTGCTATTTTCAAACTACATTGGTTCTTATCTTTATATTTGAGGAAGATGAAACTCTTAACATGTCAAATTTTATCCATTAGTTTCACATTTTACCTTATAATTTAAAAGTGACTTCCATTGTCACTGAGGTCTCTATCAAAAACACATCTATAAATATCCTTTGCTCATTTTCTTGAAACGAGGTGTGAAAGAATATTGTCATTCTTTACAATTTCGTAAAAATAATAGTCAAGTTTTTTTTTCTGAGAAAAAACTACTATATCCATGCTTGCTTTTTATAGTTTGGTTTTGGTTAAACAACATAATAGATTAAATAAACTACATTGTGATATAACGATAGCCAGTTTAATATATTAATAATATGCTAGATTTTGTCATGTACCTATAAGGAAAACATGTGCCCAAATACTCAAAATGAAATGGATATTTAAAATGACAATGATAGGTGGCCAGATTAAATGAGTTAACTCCAATCTTAATAAAATTCCCTGTTTTGCTATAATGGTTATGTAATTAGAATAGAAAATGCATTTTAAGTCCAGATAACCCCAATATTGCATTTGTTTCCTGTGTTTTACTTTAGACACAGTCTGTATTTTACTAGTATTATAACACCCAAGAAGCTGTCCTTAAGTATAAAATAAAAATCATTCCAATCTGTGTTATCTCTACAATTCAATCTCTGGGGGAAAGAGTTCTAGCAAAAAAGGACCATGTTTGTAGTAATTTGAAAATAAACCATGCTAGATGAGGTATGAAATGGGACAAATCTTAACATTTATATGTTTATTTTTCCTTTCTTCTGAAGATTCTTAGTGAATAACTGTATTCCTATGAGACAAAGCAGAGTTTATAATAACTGAATTACATTGTAGAAAATGATGTACTTGGGGTTTTAATATTTTAATATTTTTGTTTTGAAGCGAATCTTGTGATTTTTCTACTTGTTATAAGTCAAAAATTTTGAGACATTAATAGATAGGAGGAAATGGTTAAATGATTTTTATAGTTTTCTTTATTACTGATTAGAATAAAAGTATAAACAATTTTCAGCTATTATTCATAATGCTATCCACCATCTCTGCTTGGTAGGGGCAAATTCAATAGTCCATGAATCCTTGGAGCCAAGCTGTGGTAGTTTTAATATGTTGGAGGCAGACAAATTAGGGCCAGGGTGGTTTACAATCTCCACTTGCCTGAATAATTGAAAACAACGTGATAGTTTATTTTTATAACTTGTCTATGGTCTAAGAGTGCAGTGGTTAGAGGTGAAGCAGGGGATAGAATTTATCTACTACCACACTATCATTTACTGCAAAGTCTTCAAACAATTTTTAAACAGAGTAACAGACCTTTTCTCAAATGGATTTAAGGAGAATTATGCAGTTCATTAAGTGAAAAATCTAAAATCCCAGAGACATATACATAATATTCAACTTTTCAGAGTGAAAACTTGTACATATCTTAAAGAAAAATGGGGGAACTCCTTTTTAGGGAACTTTTGTAATTTTTAAAAATATTCTCTTTTCCTATATGGTGGGAAACATTATGTGACAAAACAAGAAATTAAAGTTCCCCCTAAATCTCCCATAGAAATACCAAACTAGAAAATAAAAGCTGGCCAAGGTGGTGGCTTACGCCTGTAATTCCAGCACTTTGGGAGGCCAAGGCGGGCAGATCACAAGGTCAGGAGATCGAGACAGTCTTGGCCACCATGGTGAAACCCCGTCTCTACTAAAATACAAAAAATTAGCCAGCCATGGTGGCATGTGCCTGTAATCCCAGCTACTTGGGAGGCTGAGGCAGGAGAATCACTTGAACCCAGGAGGTGGAGGTTGCAGTAAGCTGAGATCACGCCACTGCACTCCAGGCTGGCGACAGAGCAAGACTCCATCTAAAAAATAAACAAATAAATAAATAAATAAAAATAAAAGCTGAGCCAAAATATCAGCTGAACCTTCATTAAGTGTGGGATACATTTTATCATATTTAGAAATCATTTCACATATAAATCATATGTAAAGTGACATATTTAAGCTATCAGAAATATTAACATCATAGATAAGTTTCTAATTTATTCTGTACATAATAAAATATTACAGATGGAGAGAGAAAATATGTACATTCAGAGATCATACATTTTTCATGACTCCACGATTCAAGTGATTGATATTTACAGAATTTTTAATAGCAAAGACAATTCACAAAAAGCTTAAATTCATAATACTAGATGCAGCTTGTCAAACAGGATGAACAAAAACATCTAGTAATCCAAAGTAAGAAAAGAAGGTGAAGTTTAAATGGACAGCAGAACACTTGAATTAAATCAGCATATCTCTCTGTGAATCTAATCAGCTTACATTACGAGTATTCTTCGATTCACTCCAGCAACCCAAAATTGCTTAAGCATTCAGCCAAGCAGTAATTTTATTTGAAATTACCTAGACTTTATGTGTGCTGAATGACCATGGCTTGGATTTTTATTTGTGTTGAATTAACAAAGTTGACCTTCCCAGATATTAGCACTCTGTTTAAACTTACCTTTATATAACAAATTCCACATTTCTCTCTAAATAAGCTGCCTAGCCTTAACAGTTACAGTAATACTCGAAGTCTCATCAGCTTCACTCAAGACAGGTCATTAGAATATCCACTCTTATAGGCATGCTACCTCCACCTCTTTTTCTTAATGCACATGTTTATATATATATTTATATGGCGCCCTTGATGTTCAGACCCATCCTTATGAGATCCGCAGCCATGACAGGATGTGAGACCATGTATCCTATGGAAGGTCCAGTCTTGACCAGCCTGTCACCAAGGACTCTAACAAACTTCTGTACTTTTATCATGAGGAATAAGGGTAAATCTGTGAAACTTTAGTCATATTTCAGCCAATTGTAAGGAAGAATTATAAAATGTTAGCCATTCAACATGCCTCAGAAAGTATGATTGTCCTCACTAGAATTTTCAGATAGAAGGTGAATGGCCATTTTGTCTTAGATGTCAAAGAGATTTTTATTCATCCACTGAGGGTGATACAGGTCACTGTAAAAGTTTCTTGAAGTCTAGATTATATTTCATAATATTTAGCTCTAATTCTTAAAGAAAAAAAATCTTATCCTCAGTTGTCACAGAAAGAGCCATCTAACAGATGTGGGCAGCTAGATTGTCTGTCAGAATGTATATTTGAACTGGCATGTTTTATAAGAGTGCACCTTGGATAAAGTCCTATGATGTAAAGACAACAGACAGGTTGGAGTGGCTAAGCCTGTGAATAGAAAACAGCACTAAATAATCTCCACCGTAGATGTTCAATCTTGGCCAAAAGTCCAAGGTCTTCATCAACCAATCTATAAAATGAAGGGATTGGACGTTATTTTATTCATCAAATATGTCTGGAATGTTCATTATATTTCAAGTCCTGCAGATACAAAATGTAAAGATATAATCTTTAAAGTACTTCTGGTGAAGCAAGTAGAGCCAGGTGAGGAATGGCATCTCAAGGAGGGCTTCCTGGAGGAGGTGAACTCTGAGTCTGAAAAAGACAGGGATTGAGTCAGGGAGCCTATTGAAAACACGATTGTTATGAATCCAAGCTGGAAAAGTCTTGGTGGGTGAAAATGTGTGTGACAGAGTTAGAGTAAAGGGGAGAAATTATGAGAGGCTCCTTTGAAATTTCAGCTCCCCTGAATGTATTTCTATGCCACTGACCTAAAAAAAGTGTTTTAATTTTTCACTCAGTATTATTTTCTTCAGGATAAAAACCATATTTCTTTCTTTCTTTCTTTCTTTTTGAGACGGAGCCTCGCTCTGTCGTCCAGGCTGGAGTGCAGTGGCGTGATCTCGACTCACTGCAAGCTCCGCCTCCCTGGTTCACGCCATTCTCCTGCCTCAGCCTCCCTAGTAGCTGGGACTACAGGTGCCCACCACCACACTCAGCTAATTTTTTTGTATTTTCAGTAGAGACGGGGTTTCACCGTGTTAGCCAAGATGGTCTTGATATCCTGACCTCGTGATCCTACGTGCCTCGGCCTCCCAAAGTGCTGAGATTACAGGCGTGAGCCACCGCGCCTGGCAATAAAAACCACATTTCGATGTTGTTCTTTTCACTCTACCTCCCTAAACCGCCACCTTACTACTACCACTCAGAGTGAGTGATAATCACAGACTCTCAATAAATAGGTTGGCGAATAAATGCTATACTCCTTTTCCCCTAGGCAAGGATGCAAAGTTAAAATTGAGTCAGAGATCTCTAGGCAATTAACTGCTGCTCATTGGTCTTTTGCATAAACAGGTCTTGGCCTCAACCTCTACCCAACCCTATAAAGTTTCCATAGCTTCCCTCTAATCCCTCCCAACTCCATACCTCACAAAGGTCTAAGTCGACAACTGATATAATTAAGGGACCTCACAGTAATATGAGTCTTTATATGTGAAAAATATAGTCTTGCATCCCCCAGCCTACGGGAGGCAGCACTGGTACTCAGAGCAGTAATGAGGCAATATTTGGAAGCCTGAAAAATGAAGAATCCAAATGAAATCAAAGCTAGTTGGTAAGCCTGTTTTATCAAGCAGTCCTGTGTCTTTGGATTTTTTCTGCAGGCTCACTACATCTGCTTTACGTTGCTGCCATGTTTTACACATAATTGTTCATTGTTCCCATGTTTACTCATTGCTCAGCAAATCGCTGGCACTAACTTCAGAGAAGTCATGGGCCAGGCGTGGTGGCTCACGCTTGTAATCCCAGCACTTTGGGAGGCCGAGGCAGCAGATCACCTGAGATCAGGAGTTTGAGACCAACCTGGCCAACATGGTGAAACCCCACCCTACTAAAAATATGAAAAGTAGCTGGGTGTGGTGGTGGGTGCCTGTAATTCCAGCTACTTGGGGGATGAGGCAGGAGAATCACTTGAACCTGGAAGGCGGAGATTGCAGTGAGCCGAGATCCTGCCATTGCACTCCAGCCTGGGTAACAAAAATGAAACTCTGTCACAAAAAAGGAAAAAAAAAAGTCATGTACAGGAACTATCCAGCAGTCAGGCCAAGGTAGGTATAGTACATGGGGCACAAGATTTGCTATTGAGTATTTCTGTGCCAAGGGCATTAATGAATGAGTGTCTTTAAATGGATACTTGACAAACAATCGCATAATTTTATTCATTTCAGAGCTAGGGAGCGTAAGTATTACTCAAAAATTAACACACACTATGTTTTCATCCAGCACAAGGAGTAGCAAATTTCCCATGTGCCAAGCAAGAAAGAAATCTTTCATCAGCCCTGCTAAGGGCTGTGTCTTTGAGGATAGTCATTTTTCCTTTGGCTCCAATTCATCCTGATGGCTTAAATATAAGGTCAGGTTCGAAGAGTCTAAATCAGGTGAAATAATTTCCTTTTGAGAGGAGGCAGGAGGAGAACAGAGTTATCTGTCCCATCACTAGAATATATTGATTTGGCACTAGAAAGAAAAGAAGTAAAACAAATGGGCTCTATATGTGACTCCTATTAAGAAACATTTACATAATTCAAGCTAGAAGGGAAAAATGTCACCTATCAGAGGATATGCTTTTGGAAAAAGGGAAATAATAACATTGAGATCTCTCTTTACTGGAGACTTTCAAGTAAAATATGCCTCATGTCTACAGAAAATATATAATGGCATTAGTAATGAAAAACTCATATATAATGTAAGTTATCATTTTGAGAAAGCCAGCTACTACTTTTGCATTTCCTCAATAAATTGTCACATTGCATGCATTTGAATTCTTGCAAGACAATTTTCTCATTATTAATAGATAAGAAAATTACAGTACCTTTTACTTATAAGTCACTAGATATTAGTGAAGATTCCCTTGAACTTCCTCTGTCCTCAGTATAATAAATATTGAAAGGCACTTTCATATAGAGATTATTACATCAACTTAAAAGTCATGCAGAGCTGGGTTTAAAATTTGGCTCCACTAACGTATCATTACAAGTGACAGAAAACATGATTTAAACTAGCTTGAGCAAGTAATGGGAATTTGTTCATATAATTAATATATTTCAGGGGAATCTGAATTCAGGTAGAGCTGAATTCAAGAACCAAATTGTATGATCAGAACTGAATTTCTCCCCATCTCTTGGCATGATCTTCTCTCTTCCATGCCATGATTTTGATTTGTTTGTTGGGAGATGGCTATAGCTCCATCTTCTCTCAGGAGCAATCATAGGGATGTTCAGCCAGGAAGACAGTGCGCTTGTAGAACAAAGCTTGAAAAACAGGTGCCCTAAAAATTGATGGTTATTATTAGAAATTTAGTAAATACATTCTTGGTGATGAAAATGCCATTTTCCATCCCACAATAATTTACTGTGTGATCTTGGGCAACTTATTTAGCCCACCCAAGCCTCAATTTCAATTATGAAATGGAAATGATATTAAGTACTTTCTAAGGCGTCTAAAGTTTAAACAAATTTTTGAGAACTGTTTCTAAAGCTCTTGGTAGAATACATGACAAATAATAAGTGGGAAATAAAGCTGCTTAAAACATCCAGAAAGAAGTATGAGTAGGCAAAGGGGATTCTGATCCCCGGCCCTGATCACAGGACTAATGGTCCTTCTAAAGCGGAACTACATTTCTGTGACAAAAATGCATTTGAAAGTTTGTGACTAAGTGCATGGAATAGCATAAACTTGCCAAAGAAAATTACACCAGCATTTATGAGAGATGCAGTATATTTGGTAGAGAGAAATAAAAAGGAAAAATATCTATGTTCTTGCTATATGAAAAATGCATCATTTGTTATAATCCTTCCACCTACAGAGAAAAAAGAGACAGTCAAGGACAAAAACATAGCTTCATGCATATGCATCACTTGGCTATAGAACATTGGTAAAATTTCCTTGTATCTGTTAGGATCTTCAGCCTGATAGCTCAAAGAATACCCACTGGGCTAGACTAGATTGAAAGGACACAAAGATACAAAAATGTGTACCCTCCCTTCCCCCCTGCCCGATGTTGCTAAACTCTTTGTTCTGCTTTCTAATCTCTGCACGTACCAGAGATTTCGTAAGTTCTGTAAGTACATGTTTTTCTTTCTGAGGCCAGGTCACAAGGAATGTTTAAGTAAGATAGCCAGGTCACAAGGTGTGTTTAAGCAAGATAGCCATAAACTGGTTGTGCAACCTGACGCAATATAATTAACTGCCTTTGTGTAAAACTGCTCTTCCGCCTCAAGGGTTGTACTGAAATATCAGAAATGGTGGGAACCAATCATAGTTTGCCAAATCGCTTTGTTCAAACTCCAGCCAATCATACCTCTAATTTGTATAATGATTCTATGCCTACTTTCCTTAGACTATATAACATTGTTCAGAGCTCAGTGGGGGAGCTCTCCTGCCCGTCTCGTTTCACGAGCGAGGGAGAGTTCCAGGTTCGAACCTGTAATAAAGATCCTTGCTGCTTAGCTTTGACTCTGGACTCTGGTGGTCTTCTTCGGGGAATAAACGGTCTGGGCATAACAAGATGATGAAATCGATGAGAGAGAGAGAGAGAGAGAGTGAGAGAGAGAGAGGAAAAGAGGAGAAGAGGAGAGGAGAAGAAAGAAAAAAGAAGGATGAAGAAAGTATAAACCAGGGATGTGTGCATTAGATATTAATGCTGGCAAATATGTGAGGCTCCATATCTTCCTGGAAACATGCTAATGATCTTATTCTGACTTCCTCACAAGCAATATGAATTTCCAGGAGGGCAACAAGGGATAGTTGCCTTGAGTCAGAAAATAGTTGAGGGTAAAGTACTGATTCTAAAACTCTCTTTCTAATAGTCCTCTCAGTCCAGAACTCAGGGCAGATTTTCTGCAGACAGAGTAGACTATGGGGAAGTAACATAATGATTCCTCTATTACTTCAGCTATACTTGTATAGTAAAGACAGGGCAAAAAGTACAACAAGGAAAGTCAATTGATTTGCTATGATAGGCATGGCAATTGTCTTCTTTTTCATTTCTGTCTCAGAGTCCCATCAGGCACAATTTACATTTTATAAGATGACATTTAATATACATGTGTGTTTTTTGCTACAGGGATATTTGAATTCATCAGCACACCATTTGCCTTAGTCTGTTTGAGCTGCTATAACAAAAATAACATAGACTGGGTGGCTTATAAATGACAGAAATTTATTTATCACAGTCTGGAGGTTGGAAACTCCAAATCAAGGAGCTGGCAATTTGGTGTATGATGAGGGCCTGCCTGGATTGTCACATGGCAAAAAGTGTCATGCACTTCCATGTGAAGAGACCACCAAACAGGCTTTGTGTGAGGAATAAAGCTTTTTACTCACCTGGGTGCAGGCGGACTGAGTCTGAAAAAGGAGTCAGCAAAGGGAGATAGGGGTGGGGCAGCTTTATAGGATTTGGGTAGGTAGTGGAAAATCACAGTTAAAAGGAATTTTTCTCTTGTGGGAAGGGGCGGGGGTTACAAAGTACTCAGTGGAGAGGTTCTGAGACTCATTGTCTAGGAGAAGGAATGTCACAAGGTTAATTGGTCAGTTAGGGTGGGGCAGAAACAAATCTCAATGGTGGAATGTCATCAGTTAAGGCAGGAACTGGCTATTTTCACTTCTTTTGTGATTCTTCAGTTGCTTGAGGCCATCTGGATGTATATGTGCAGGTCACAGGGGATATGATGGCTTAGCTTGGGCTCAGAGGCCTGAATAAAAGAACTAGGGAGTCTTGTGGGGTCTCTTTTATAAAGGCATTATCCCATTCATGATGGCTCCATTCTCGTAACTAATCACCTCCTAAAGTCCTCACCTCCTAATACCATCACTATTGGAGATTAGGTTTCAATATGTGAATTTTGGGGGAATATAAACTATAAGTCCATTGCATTGTCATGATCAAGGGTGGAGCAACTTGGAATCAATAGTTCTCAAGAATTACATACTATATTGAAGGTGTCCAAGTGATTGTGTTTTCAGAGAAAGAAGTTCAAGAAAGAGTAATTAAGAACTGTAGTCATTCATATGACAAATGAGGACTGGTTGATAAACCCATCTAACATCTAGATTCTGGCTCAGAATATTAATTGTTGAGGAATTACATGGATGGAGCTACTAGCAAATATGTTTTACCTCTTACTAACCATGATGGCTGATTTGGGGTATCAACTTAACTGGATTAAGGGATACTTGGGTAGCTGGAAAGGCACTAAATATTCTCAGTGCTTCCGTAGGCACTGAGCCTGTCCCTCTTCCGTTAAAAATAAGCCAGGTGGTTTGGCATTAGATTAGAAGATTGAGCTGCCCTAGGTGTGTCTGTGAGGGTGTTTCAAAAAGAGATTGGCATTTGAGTCAGTGAACAGAGTAGAGAAGATCTGCCCTTACTGTGGGCAGGTATCATTTAATCAGCCAGCTAGAATGGAACAAAAAGGGAGAGGAAAGGAGAATTCTTGCTGTCTCTTCCAGAACCTGAACACCCTTATTCCACCCTTGGACAACAGAATTCCTTATCTTCCATGCTTTGAGACTTGTACCTGTGCTGCCTCCTCTCCGAAAAAACCCTCTTTCCCTGGGGTTCATGGGCCTTGGGCTTTAGACTGAGAGTTCACCATCAACTTCCTTGGTCCTGAGGCCTTTGAACTTGAACCGAGTCACACTACTGGCTGGCTTTTCTAGTTCTCAAACTTGCATATGGCCTATCATGGGACTTCTCAGCCTCTATAATCAAATGAACCAATTCCCCTAATAAATCCCTTCTGGTCTATGTCTCTCTGTCTCTCTCCATATATATATATACACACACACGTATATACACACGTGTGTATATACACATATATATATACACGTGTATATATATGTATACATACACGTGTGTATGTATATGTATATATACGTATATATACATATGTATATGTGTGTATATATGATTGGATCATATATGATTGGATCGGGGGGCAGTTTTCCTCATGCTGTTCTCATGATAGTGAGGGAGTTCTCATGAGAGCTGATGGCTTTAAATGAGGCACTCTCTGGTTCTCACTGACACTCCTGCAGCCTTGTGAAGAAGTTGCCTGCTTCCCCTTCCACCATGATTGTAAGTTTCCTGAGGCCTCCTAGCCATGCTTCTTGTTAAGCCTGCAGAACTGTGAGTCAATTAAACCTTGTTCCTTATAATTGCCCTGTCTCAGGTAGTATTCTTTATAGCAGTGTGAGAATGGACTAATACATCACTGATGTTATATAACCACCAAATACATTGTTTTCTTTATACTTTAGTCAGTTATCTTTTAATGATTAAAAGTAAGAAAAAAATGGCTTTTATTATTATCTTTAACTTTACCTTTTCCAGTGCTTTCATATTCTTTGTGTAGCTCGCATTCTCATTTGTTATACTATTTCTTATGCCTGAAGACATTTATTTATTTCTTGCATTGCAGGTATGCTTGCATTGAGTCTCTCAGCTTTTGTTTTTCCAATAATTATTTACTTTGCCATTATTAAAATATATATTTGCTACATATTGAAATCTGGATGAGATTTTTTCCCTCAGAACATAAAGATATTGCTCTATTTTTTTCTAACTTGTACAGTTTCTAATGAAAAGTATGCTATAATTCTTACTTTTGTTCCTCTGTATCTAGTAATACTTTTTTTTTTTAATTATACTTTAAGTTCTAGGGTACATGTGCACAACATGCAGGTTTGTTACATATATATACATGTGCCATGTTGGTGTGCTGTACCCATTAACTCATCATTTACATTAGGTATATCTCCTAATGCTATCCCTCACCCCTACCCCCTCCCCACAATAGGACCCGGTGTGTAATGCTCCCCTTCCTGTGTCCAACTGATCTCATTGTTCAATTCCCACCTATGAGTGAGAACATGTGGTATTTGGTTTTCTGTTCTTGCGATAGTTTGCTGAGAATGATGATTTCCAGCTGCATCCATGTCCCTAAAAAGGACACGAACTCATCCTTTTTTATGGCTGCATAGTATTCCATGGTGTATATGTGTCACATTTTCTTACTCTGTATACCTTCAAGGTACTCTCTTTATTTCTGATGTTCAGAAGTTTGACTATAATGTATCTAGGTGATGTTTGCTTTGGTTTAGTTTATATTTTTTTAAAAATTGTTTATTCTGCTAGAGATTTCTAACTTCTTGAATGTATGGTCCATTTTTCTTTCACTAACTTTGAAAATTCTTGGCCAATGCCTCTTCAAATATTCCTCTGTGCTGTCCTTTTGATTCTGTCTTGTTATTTGTGGATTTTAATCACATCTATGTTAAAGTCTTTGGTATTGTCCCACAGCTATCTGTGCCTCACTGGCTTCAAATTCCTCTAGTTCTCAGCTTCTGTTATTTTGTACCCAGTGTATGGCCTGAGATGCCAGGGTATTTTTTCTCAGTGTTTCCAATTTCCTCAGCTTTCAGTAGTTTCTGAATGTTTGTGCCACAGAAAGGACATTTTCTCATTCTTTCTTCATTGATAGATTGTTGAGCTCATGGTGGTGTGGCAAAGATGTTTTCAGTTTTACTTGTTCAACTTTAATACTATGCAGGGCTTGTGATCCTGGGCCTTGGATAAATGGTCTTTTAAGAACCCCTGCCCCTCCTCTACTTGGCAGTTAGACTCTGCTATGTATTTGTTGGGTCTTGGACAGGACAGCTTCCTGCTCCTTCCCCAGTTGTAGCCAATTTCTATTTGGTGTCCATGAAGGAGGCTGGACCAAGTGATTTTTCTGCTCCTCCCCTGTGGCATAGGGCCTCTGCTTCTACCCTTGCCTAGAAGCAGTGGATTTTTTTTTTTTTTTTTTTTTTTTTTTTTTTTTTTTTTTTTTTTGAGATGGAGTTTTACTCTTGTTCCCCAAGCTGGAGTGCAAGGCACAATCTTGGCTCACTGCAACCTGTGCCTCTCAGGTACAAGCGATTCTCCTTTCTCAGCCTCCCAAGTAGCTTGGATTACAGGTATGCACCACCATACCTGGCTAATTTATTTCTTTTTTATATATATTTAGTAGAGATGGGGTTCTACCATGTTAATCAGGCTGGTTGCAAACTCCTGACCTCAGGTGATCCACCCGACTTGGCCTCCCAAAGTGCTGGGATTACAGGTGTGCACCACTGCACCCAGCCACGAAGCAGTGTGTCTTTATCTGGGTCCTAGGGTTGGGGGGATTCAAATCCCTTCTAAGATCTTCGTGTTTTTATTTTGTATGAGAGTAATGCCCAGAAAAGCAGTTGATGTTTGATGCCTGACCCAGGTAGCAGTTGAAAACTATTTGTGCACCTGCATCACGAGGAGGCAATTTTACAACCTCCTGCTTTTTTTGTGGGCATTGGGTGGAGGCCTATGAAAAAGACCTTTCTAGTGAACATGGCCCCCACTTCTGACTGGCGGTCTCAGCTATTCTGAGTTTATATGCTAACCCTTGTTAGTTGACCTACTTGTTACATAGCTTTAAAGGATGTTATAGTTTGTTGCAGAGGATATAACCACTGCCATGAATGCACAGGGAACCTGGGAGAGCTTTTCTTATGCCCTAGAGCTCAAAGAGAAATATGTTGCTTATTTAAAATTAATATAGTTTAAGACACCAATTTTCAAAGTTTTCAGCAGCATAAACCCTTTTCTGTAAGAAATTTTAAGTGGAACCCCCAAAACCAGGAGTAATTTACAAAGTCAAAGTTATAATTGATTTTTTAAAGTGATTTCAACACTGTGAAGCAATAGATGAGAGGTTTTTTTAGTAAAGTCATAGAAAATCCTTGGTCCTTTTACCATGATTTAAGCAAAGATTTGGGATATCAGTCTAGTCAATCTGTTTATTTGAATTCTCCAACACAGAGAGAAGAAACCTTATGTCCTCCTTATTATTCTTAGGCAGTGACTACAAGGTCTCAGAAGTCTTACCTTAAGTCTATATTTGATTCTAGGTAAGTTTGCTTGATAGTCCAATTAAGTATTTCATCTTTTCCAGTTATCAGTTGCCAGAACTGCATGCCCAAATGATAGTGAGATTTTTACTAATGTCAAATAATGACTGTTAATACTAATTTTCTTCAAATCCTACTTTCTGTAACCACCATTGGTCCCAATTGCTATTAGTCAATTTTTAAATTTTAAATGACATAACCCAGGCTAGGTAGTTTCAACAACAACAAAAAAAAACACATGCATTTGTAGATTCTATGTCATAACGGAAAATCAAGTCTGGGGACAACGTAAGGAGAAACATTGACAACATAGACAGAATCCAGTGAAGACCCACTGCTGCCTCCCAAAGACACAGTCCCTAGAATATATCTGTTTATTCTGAGCACTTGATGTTTAGACTTCAGCTTCTTCTCTCATTTGACCTCATGTCAGAATGGTACTTGCTTCTTCGCATCATCTACTTTTGAATCAATGTCTCATAAAGGTGCATCTGAATGGCACAGGCTGGGTTACATATATGACTGAAGGGAGGCTGGAGAAGTGATTGTGGACTTTCTGCCTTAGGGATAACAAAACCAGGGACAAAAACTCTCCTAGCCTAGAAGAGATGTTAAAAAGATTTTAGGTAGACAAAAAAGCATAATACTTGTCTCCTGTAGATACCATTTTCTAGCACAAAATTATTACTCAAAATTATGTATTTTGAGTATGAATTTCTTGTACAATTCTCCCTACCCTTATCCCAGAAGTTTGTTTTGACTTTTCTGTTTCTTCTTGAGAAAAGATAAATAGGACAATAATAAACGTTATCTCTAAAATTGTTCACCATCCTCATCATATTATTTGTTGCAGTGAGAATACTTTTTTCTTAAGAATATTCTTCTTAAAATCCTAAGAACTCCCCCATAAATTGTAGACTAGTTATTTTTCAGGTTTACTGCCCAGCTGTCTTCCTCAGATTTCTTTCCATTTGCTCTTTTGCTTGAATTGTCTTATTTCTTGCATTCCATGTATCTTCTTTCTTGAATTTCCTTTGTTTTCAGAATGCACTCTTCTTTTCTCAGAAAGAGTGCATGGGGAAAAACTTTATGACTAAAAATAATTTCACTTTTCTCTTGTAGTTGATTAAAAACTGGGCTATGTATAGAATTCTAGATTCAAAGTTATTTTACCTCAGAGCTGTGAAGACATTGGTTCATTTTCTTCCAGCACTTAATTGCTAAAACACTGATTGTAATTATTGTATTGATTATGATGATCCTTCTAATTTCTTTGGGGTTAAGTTGTTTATATAACTAGGTAATAACATTATTGGCTATCGAATTTTATTGGATGTGAGAAACATAAGTGAAGATAAACTATGCAACTCTTTTGTTAGCAAGTATGTTGAATTGTCTCAAGATGAGAAAGACAAATAGAATGCAAGAAATGAAAACAGGAGAATGTTGTATATTGATTTCCCATACTTTTTACCATCTACACTCTTATAGCCCCTTACACTCTATTTCCATTCGAGATACAACCATTCCTCCATCTTTGAGCACAAAATAGTAATATCTTCCACAACAACTAGAGAACCTGTTCAGTTTCTTTCAGTGAGAGCCAGTGCTAAGTGAAGAATTCTGTGCCATTCAGGGTTCAACTAGAGAAGCATAACCAGCAAGATATATTTTATATAGATATGCATATCTGTATATATACATATGTGTGTTTGATACTGATAATTGACTGACATAATAATGAGGACTGGTTAAGCAGTCTTTTGAAAGCTATGTCTCTATCTTATGTTGGAGCTTGAAGTCCACAGACAAGGAATCAGGAAGAGAAGATTGGAAGTATGTCGGCAACCCCACAAGGATGAACTTAAATGCATGTCCATTCTTGTTGCCTCTGACCTTGGTTAAAAGGGTATCCTGCAAAGGCCTTTATCTCAGAGCTAAACACCTACCTGGCCCAGGGGCCAAAAAACTGAAGATGAATCCAGAAAAGGCTCAACAACTGCAGATTCAGATGCTGCTTTATGCCATTGAAATGATACAGCAGATCAGCAACACCATAGGTCAGCTATAAAATGTCACTTCCTTCCCTAGGTCTTCCAAATCTTGCAAGAATCTCCTTTGTGCTTCGCCTGATTGGAAATGCTTAAAAAAGGGAATTCTGGGTAATCTAGTTCAACCTAGCTAAGTTACACTTTAAAATGTCATCATAAGGCCGGGCGCGGTGGCTCGAGCCTGTAATCCCAGCACTTTGGGAGGCCGAGACGGGCGGATCACAAGGTCAGGAGATCGAGACCATCCTGGCTAACATGGTGAAACCCCATCTCTACTAAAAATACAAAAAAAACTAGCCGGGCGAGGTGGTGGGCGCCTGTAGTCCCAGCTACTCGGGAGGCTGAGGCAGGAGAATGGCATAAACCCGGGAGGCGGAGCTTGCAGTGAGCTGAGATCTGGCCACTGCACTCCAGCCTGGGCAACAGAGCGAGACTCCGTCTCAAAAAAAAAAAAAAAAAAAAAAAAAATGTCATCATAGTCCCCCCAAAGTAATTTTTAAAAAATTAGTTTTATCCTAAAATTTTATTCACTAAAAGTAGAAAAAAAAGTCTGTAACAATTCTCTCAGGAACTTCTGGTGGCCATCAATATGATTTCACCATATGCCTGACAGAGTGAATGAAACTAAAGCCTGGAGGTAATTGAGGGGTAAGATTTTTTAAAATACAGAATTATTTTGGTTGCCTAAATGTTTTCCAAAGGGAATCCTTTTTTGTTTAATCCTACTTCTATACCAGATACTTTTGAATCATACAACTCTCACTGAACAAAACCATGATGTTAGCATACACAAAGTTTTTCTGGTTATTTGCAGAAGTGACATCTTTTGGTTGATCTAAAAGTGGAATCACACTATTATTGGATAATTTAAAATCGCTTTAAATTATAATATGTCTAGTTAAGATACAAGTCCTGATTTCTCTTGCTCTAATGGTGTCATAAGCACCAAGACTTTATAGAAGCATTAATAATCAAACTCACGTCTTGGTCTTGTCAACATAATCAAAGACTAAAAAAGTGATTTAAAGCTGAAAGCAATGGTCGGAACAGTTCTGGACTCATTCTGCTACTGCTCATATAGCCTTTACATGGTGCTCCAAATGTATAATCCGAAATGGAAGGCAAATGAGATTCAGCTGGTCTCAAAAAGACACAGGGAACTTGATGAAAGCATTGCAAAATCCAGTGGACCCGTCTATCACAAATTGTAAGCCATGTTTTAAAATTAAAACAAAGGGCCTGGCAGAGAAATTGCCAAAATGCTGTTCTTTAATAATGAGACAGAACTGATAGTTTGTTCAATTTACCCATCAATTTGTCCAGAAGCTTTTGTTGGGAAGGAAAATTATTTGAATGCTAATCACTTTATACTCTAAAGGTGCCTAAATCTCCAGCCAGAGTGTATCATGAAGAGATTAAAATGTTCTTATTTTGGGCTGGGTGCGGTGGCTTATGCCTGTAATTCCAGCACTTTGTGAGGCCAAGGCGGGTGGATCACCTGAGGTCAGGGGTTCAAGACCAGCCTGAACAACAGGGTGAAACCCTATCTCTACTAAAAATACAAAAATTAGCTGGGCATGGTGGCAGGCACCTGTAATCCCAGCTACTCGGGAGGCTGAGGCGGGAGAATCGCTTGAACCCAGGAGGCAAAGTTGCAGTGAGCCAAGGTCGCACCACTGCACTCCACCCGGGGCAACAGAGCAAGACTGTGCCAAAAACAAACAAAAAAAAAGTTCTTACTTTTGTAGAGATTGAATTTACAGCAATGAGTTTAGAAAACTAAAATGTGTGTGTGTGTGTGTGTGTGTGTGTGTGTGTGTGTGTGTGTGTGTGTGTGTAAAATTTCCTGTGGTTAAAGCTGTTATTAAGAAATACCCTAGGTATCAACATGATCATTTTAAAGCTCTGGTTTGCCACATCTTGCATGGTTTTGATGTCACAAAAAATAGAGATTTTTCTAATTCTGAGTATTATTGTTTTCAAAGAAGCCAGATTTAGATAAATTTAATCATATAAAATACCTCATATGCTCTTATCAAAGTGATTTAATTGCTCAATCTCTCAAGACATAGCTATTTTAGTTGGTGTTATGAAGCTAAGTTTCTTGGAAAGCCTCTTTGAATCTTCTAAAATACTAACTAATGTGTTCAGTTAAAGGAAATTGGGAGAGCAAACTAGGTATTGAGTCTCATTTAAAATATCTTGCTGATGAAGCGATATCTGCGCTCCCATGTTCACTGCAGTATTATTCACAACAGCCAAGATATGGAAACAACTTAGATGTTCCTCATCAGATAAATAAAGAAAATGTGATGTATAATTACACAATAAAATGCTATTCAGCCTTGAAAAGGGAGAAATCCTGTCATTTGCAACAAGATGAACAAACCTGGAGAACATCATGCAAAGTGAAATAAGCCAGGCACAGGAAGGCGAGTACTGCAGGATCTCACTTATACGTGGAATCTAAACAATTTTAACTCAAGGAAGTAGAGACTAGAATGAAGATTACCAAAGTCTAGGGAGAGTCTGAAGTGGGAGAAGGGAAGATGTTGATCAAAGGGTAAAAGAGGAAAAATAAATTTTAGTGAGTTATTGCACAAATGGTGACTATAATAAATAATAATGCATTGTATATTCCAAATTGCCAAAAGAGTAGATTTTAAATGTTCCCCCCAAAATAAGTATATAATGTATGGATTTGTTAATTAGCCTGATTTAAAGATTCTATATTGTAAACATATATCAAAACATCCCACTGCAACCCCATAAATATATTATTGTTATTTTTCAATTAAACATAAGTTTTAAAATTAAAAAATAATATATTAAATGGTTTAAAAGTAGTTTGAAAGCCCCCCCTCCAAAAAGAACTAGCATATTTAGCCCCATCAGACTAATTACAAATTATATGTATGGTATTTGCTTCAATATTTTTATGGATGACTCTTTTTAAGCCAATGATTCAAGTGGCTCTTAGGTTTCTAGTGGTAGTTCAAGATTTCACAAAAGATAATTCAAATTTCACAAAGAACCTTTATATTATTAAAAATTTATTTAAAAACAGAGATGTATTATGTACCACAATTAAGCTTATTAAAGACCATTAAGGATGCTAATTTTATGTCAGATTTCTTCATATTTATGCAGTTTTCAAGGAGAAAAATCTTTTCTTCCTAATCCTGTTTAACTGAAGAATATCCTAAGATCTCAAAAAATACTGCTAAAAATATTTTACCATAACCACCTACTTGCTGATGTAAATGGGATTTAGATGCATGTATTAGATTTAACTATTGCCCAAAACTCCAAATTTTAAATGCCTGTGTTCATCAAAAAAACCAAACTTAGTATTTTTACTTTTTAATAAGTAAATAATTGTGCATTTAGCCCCAAGTAGCAAAATTATATTAATAAATAGCAAATATTAAGTGGTTGCACAGATCTGTAGTCCCAGCTGCTCAGGAGGTGAAGGTGGGAGGATCGCATGAGTGAGCCTGGGAGGTTGAGGTTGCAGTGAGCTGTGATCATGCCTCTGAGCCTGGGAGGTTGAGGCTGCAGTGAGCTGTGATCATGCCTCTACACTCCAGCCTGGGCAACAGAGTGAGATTCTATCTGAAATTTTTTAAAAAAGAAGAAGTCTAGGACTCTAAAATTTCATAAAAATACTATCTAAATCCATCTATATCCTACTTGAAAGAATAAATCTAAATAAAATGATATAAACATTTTGAAAAAAACAAGATACAAAAATATATGTCATAAGCAAGCAAAATAAAATCTGTAATGATAATTATATCAGATAAAATAAAATTCAAGGTGGAGAGTTTATACTGATAGAAAAGCAGAGTTTATATTGATTTTAAAAAAAAACAATTCTTGAAGAGAACAGAGTCGTGAGCACATCAGTTACATCTGAGAATGGCACCTGATGAGGTTCTGTGTGGATCCCATGAGAAAGCCATCATTTGAATTAATGCTGTAATACAGACATACCACAACTTGCTCTCAAAGCACTCTAACCAACACTGCTCTTTCTGCTATTCATTAAACAAAGCCAACCATACTTCTGTTTTAGGGCCTTTATACCCAGTTTCCCTGTCTGAAATTTTCTTACCCCATATATCCTATGATATATTCTATTACCTTATTCAAGTCAATGCTGAAATGTGACTTCATCAGAGAAAGTTGTTCCTGAACACTCTGTGTTACATAGCAGCCTCTCTACCCCTCATCCTTTCCCTACTTCTACTGTCTAGATCCTGTATCATAAGCTGATATTATATGTTTATTTCTTTATTCGTCCATTTGTCTCTCTCATCCCGATAGAAATGATGCCTCATGAGGGAAGGAACTTAATTTCTTTGGTCATTTCTTTATTGCCATCCCTAGAAGAATATCTGAATAAGCAAAAAAAGAAGTGCAAGTGTGTCAGCTGTAGAGTTTTTTCACTGAAGAACTGGGAGGAGACTGAGTCCAGTCGCTCATGCTTAACCCAGCACTTTGGGAGGCCATGGCAGAATTGCTTGAGACCATAAGTTTGAGACCAGCCTAGGAAACATACTAAGAACTTGTCTATACAAAAATAATAATAATATTTTTAAATGATAGGTCCTATAACAAATACCTAAAAATGTCGAAGTGGTTTTGGATTTGGATTATGGATAAAGGCTGGAAGGGTTTTGAGGCACTTTATAGAAAAAAAAGTCTTCATTGTCTTGAGGAGACTATTGGTAAAGATAATAACATTAAATGTGCTTCTGCTGAGGTCTCAGATGGAAATGAATATGTTATCAGAAACTTGAGGAAAGGCAATCCTTATTATAAAGGGACAAAGAACATGGCTGAATTGTGTTGTAGTGTTTTGTAGAAAGTGAATGTGTAGACATTTCTAAGCAAAATGTTGAAAGTATGGCCTGGTTTTTCCTTACTGTTTATAGTAAAATATGAGAAGACAGCTAAATTGAGTAAGAAATTGTGTAAGAAATTGGTAAGCAAAAAGGAACTAGAACTTGAAGACTTGAAAAATTCTCAGCCTATACATGTTATACAAAATGAGAAAACACATTCTATAGAGAATATCCAGGGTGTGGTTGGATGATCCTTTGCTGAAGAGATTAGGCATGTGACTCACAGATCCAATCAACTAACTCAGCAGAAGCCAGGAATAGAGATGAGTTAATCAGGAAAGATCTGTAAATGATCCACTTATCTGATGGACCGGACCCCATGAATTGCATGGGAGGCCAATAGGTTTCTGAAAATTTTATACAAGCAGAAATGCTGGTACAGTAAACTGAGATGAACGGAGATGGGATAAAATGAATGAAGGTTGCCAGACTTCTAGAATTCTACAGGAAAGAAATGGGCCAATAACACTAACATGAATTGTCCTTCAAGAAAAGAGAACAATGACCTGGAAGTTGATTCAGAGCATGTCAGGGCTGCCACTGCTACCACGGCTCAGAGTGCACAGCCTGTGTATGGGACCATCTCCTGCTTGGTTCCAGAGAATGGGGTCATCTCCTTGGGTTCAGAAGGATTGGCCCTCTGCTCAGAGCAGAAAAGGTAGGATTGCCAACATGGCAGGCCTGGAAAGTGGGGTTACCACTACTGTGGGCCTGTAGGACAGAGCATGAAGCAAAAGAGGATTATTTTCAAGCCTTAAAACTTTAATGGAATTTGCCTTGTTAGATTTCAGACTTGTTTGGAACCTGTGATCCTTTTCCTCCTTCATATGTCTTCCTTTGGAATGGGAATGTTTATCCTATGCCTGTCCCACCATTTTATTTTGGAAACAGCTAACTTGTTTGGTTTCATAAGTTCACAACTAGAGAGGAATTTTTCCTCCAGATGAATAATACCTCCAATCTCACGCATACCTGTGTTAGGTGATATTTAGATGAGATTTTGGACTTAGAGTTGATGCTGGAATTGGTTAAGACTCTCAGGGATGTTGGGATGACATGAATATATTTGCATGTGAAGGACACAAATTAGAGGATACAGAGGGTGAAATGTTATACGTTGAATTGTGTTCCAAAATTCATATGTTGAAGTCCTGACCCTCAGTGCCCTGGGATATGATTTTATTTGGAGATAGGATCTTTACAGAGGTAATGGAAGTTAAAAGGTCATTGGGATGAGCTCTAATACAATATGACCTGTGTCTATATAGAAAATGGAGCTTTGGATACACATATACACAGATATGTATAGAGAGAAGATAATAAGAAGATACAGAGAGAATATCATGTGAACATGAAGACAGCCATCTACAAGCCAAGGAGAGGGACCCGGAACAGATCCTTCCCTCACAGCTCTCAGAAAGAGTTTACCCTCCCAACACCTTGATTTCAGACTTCAGCCTCTAGAACTTTGAGACAACATGTTTCTGTTATTTAAGCGACCCAGTTTATGATACTTTGTTGTAGTAGCCTTAGCAACTATTATAGTAGAAATGTAAAGGATTTGATCATATTAATTATACATTAAACAATAGATGTCACATGTAAAATACACTCCTGCATATCAATAAGCCAAAAGAAAATGACCTGACAAAAAAATGGACAAAGACACTTAAGTAATTCACAAAAGGAGTAAAAATAGTCTGTATTCATATGCAATGATATTCTACTTTACCAGAAATCAGAGAATACAAATTAACACAGCAATATATTTCCGATTCATAAAAATTAAAATGACTATTGTGAGGATGGTATGTGAGAATTAAGCATAGGAATTTTAACACAATTATTGATAGCAATTACATTTGTGCAATGTGTTTTGGAATTATATATTGAAATAAGGGTTGTACATATTATTTTGATCACAGAGGTCCAATTTTGGAATATGCTTCATAAAAAATCTATATCTACCTACATATACATTTTCTTAATAAAAATATTCTACACATATGTATAAAGATATTCATTATAGGATTGATTATATTACTAAAACATTAGTAACAATTTAGATGTTAATCAGTAGGGAAGTTATTAAATGAATTAAGACACCTTCGTAAAAATGCATACAGTAGTTAAATGAGATCTAGATGCTCTGAAATGGAGAGACTGCTAAGTCACCATGTCAACAATAAAAAGACATTTAAGTAGCATGATTTTACTTAGGTAGAAATTTCCATTTTTTAAAAAAAGGTAACATATATTTATATGAATGCATACAAAATGTCTGAAAGGGTGCACATTAAACTTGAAAAAGTGGTTAAGGGTCCATGGGATGGGATTAGAGAGGAGTTTGGTAAAGGAGAATCCCTACTTTTTACTCTAAATCCTATAATTATATTTTATTTATATTATTATTGTACATTCATTATTTTTAAGTCTATGAACAACATAGAAATCTGTGCCATATTTCTCATTATGATATCCCTGGGCCCAGGAAAGTATATAACAAATAATAAATATCAAATAAATGTTTTGGATTCAATATATAGGAGAAAGAAAGAAAGAGGCAAACATAAATCTTGAAACAAAATTATTTAGAATGAGCTTCCAAAGGCAAAAAAGAAAAAATATATAAAGAATAAGAGATATTTTAATAGGAGAAGGGAAAGAAAAAGGTTTAACATGATTACATCTTAGAAATCTGTTTTGTTGCTCTGGGTAGAGGGATACAAATCAGAAAAATCAGATTAGAAATGAATCTTGCTTTTGTATCTGTACTAATGGATGTGGGATAAAGCAGCATATGGAGAAATATAATTATACTAGAATTTTTACAGCTAGTTTTAAGTGTGTTCTTTCCACATAGGTGATTTGAATGTATTAAAATTCTTTGACAGTTTTCTGGCCAATTGATTCACATATGAAGACTTTCTTTCTCTGGTGATCTATTTTTATTCAAATAATAAATTTTTATTATATAAATGAATGGAACAGAAATAGAATCTAGGAGATTCTACAAAGCAATTGGTAAAAGTAATATCATCTAAAATTAAGCAGTTCTCAAATGAAAACTGAACTGGAGCTTATATTCCTACTTGCATTGTCAGTGGGCCAAGAAGACGATATAGCTCCTATGCTTACTGAACACAGTGAACTCTTTATGTTCTTCACTTTTGTGACTCATATTAAAATAGGTAGATTAATCATATCTTTGATGAATTATATGTGGTATAATAATCAAGCTTATATTACATCACTTTGGTTTGTATTTTTAAAAGTTTTGTTGTAAATCTTCCTTTGAGTGACATCTGACACACTAGGACTGATAATTGAGTTTTCTATTTCTTTAAAATGTATTTTAATAAAAATTTTAGTGTGCAACTTAAAGAATAATCTCAGGAATCTTATCAACATTTTTTAAATGAAGAAGAAAGACAAGATAAATTATAAAATGTCAGCTATTTATACCACTTAATGAGAATTTGAGTTATTATTCAGTCTATTAAATCTCTTATAAAGACCCCCAAAAGTAATATGATCCAACTTTGTTAGTTTAATATTCTTGCCTGGAAGATTTTTTTAAACTGAATAAAATTTATCTTGAAATTTGTCACCTTTAATTTTATATTTTCTCCTTTTTTCAGGGCAGTGTAAAGTAGAAGATTTCAAATTATTCTTATAGTCAAGCATCTTCAAGTAGTCAGCTTTTCAATCTTATTTATAAGATCAAGTGCCCTTTAATTTGCAGCATCCATTATCTTTCTAAACATCAAAGAGTACAAATAACTTTTTTATATTAATGGAACATATAGGAACAGATAGTACAGGATTAAGTTCTTCCAATTTAGGTCAATTTTAGAACACTTTGATAGACATTACCAGTGGTTTGACATGGTGTAATGTTTTCTAAATGTTTAAATAGTTGTTATTTTATTTCTAGAGAATAAAAATTTTTGTTACATATCCTACAGGAAAATTTCTGTTTTATGTATGAAATTATTTGATTATTTTCTCAATGTCATATGTGATAGAATAAAAATTCCTAAAGTTCACATCTTCTCATATTTTACTTTTTGAATGAAACCCTTTGAGTTTCTTTATCAACTTAGCTGCTAGCTATTGCCCTCAGCAGCCACCACAGGCCAGGACCAAAGAGCACCAGCAGGGCTTGCATGTGCCTGTGCCACTTAGGGCAGCCTTGCCATCAGGGGCTGGAATGCAGACACAGCTTCAGTGACACAACCACAATGTTAAAAGTTTAAGAGGTTGTTTTTTTTTTTTTCTAACTTTTAAGTTCGGGAGTGCATGTGCAGGATGTGCAGGTGTGTTACATAGGTAAATGTGTGCCATGGTGGTTTCCTGCACCGATCATCCCATTACCTACGTATTAAGCCCAGCATCCATTAGCTGTTCTTTTTTTTTTTTTTTTTTTTTTTTTTTTTTTTTTTTTTTGAGACGGAGTCTCGCTCTGTGGCCCAGGCTGGAGTGCAGTGGCCGGATCTCAGCTCACTGCAAGCTCCGCCTCCCGGGTTCAGGCCATTCTCCTGCCTCAGCCTACCGAGCAGCTGGGACTACAGGCGCCCGCCACCACACCCGGCTAATTTTTTTGTATTTTTTAGTAGAGACGGGGTTTCACCGTGTTAGCCAGGATGGTCTCAATCTCCTGACCTCGTGATCCACCCGTCTCGGCCTCCCAAAGGTCTGGGATTACAGGCTTGAGCCACCGCGCCCGGCCCTAGCTGTTCTTCTTGATGTTCTCCTTCCTCCCATCCCCAGCCCTCCAATAGGCCCCAATGTGTGTTGTGCCCCTCCTTGTGTCCATGTGTTCTCATCATCCAGCTGCCACTCATAAGTGAGAACATGTATTTGGTTTTCTGTTCCTTAGTTTGCTGAGGAAAATGGCTTCCAGCTCTGTCCACGTCCTGGCAAAGGACGTGATCTTGTTCCTTTTTATGGATGCATAGTATTCTATGATGTATATGTAACACATTTTCTTTATCCAGTGCCTCATTGATGGGCATTTACGTTGGTTTCATGTTTTTGCTATTGTGAATATTGCTGCAATAAACATACACATGCATGTATCTTTATAACAGAATGATTTACATTCCTTTGGGTATATACCAAAAATTGGTACAATGGTATTTCTGCCTCTAGGTCTTTGAGGAATCACCACACTGTCTTCCACAGTCGTTGAACCAATTTACACTCCCACTAACAGTGTAAAAGCATTCCCTTTTCTCCACAACCTTGCCAGCATCTGTTGTTTGTTGACTTTTCAGTAATAACCATTTTGACTGGTGTGAGATAGTATCACATTGGGATTTTGATTTGCATTTCTCTAGTAATCAGTGATATTGAGCTTTTTTTTTTACATTTCTTGGTTGCATGTATGTCTTCTTTTGAGAAGTGTCTGTTCATGCCCTTTGCCCACTTTATAATGTTTTTTTTTTTCTTGTAAATTTGTTTAAGTTCCTTGTAGATGCTGGATGTTATGTCCCACGTGTCAGGTTATGAGTTTTTAATACTTACAGGCCCTGGGTGGGGTCACAGCACACCTGTAGGCCACAAACACAGAGGTCAGGGAGCATAGGTAGGGAGAGAGAGCCAATGCCTTTACTAGTAGGTTGGTGCACGAGTAATTGCAGTTTTTGCCATTAAAAGTGATGGGGAAAACTGCAATTACTTGTGCACCAAACAAATAGGCCCAGGGCATTTTCCAAACAGGTCTCCTGTGGGGAATATTAATTGGTGGGTTTAAAACAAGGAGGCATGAGTTCCAGGAAGTCACACACTGACTGAGAGGTGGTCACTGTGCACAGCCCATGTGAGGTGTGAGGGTCAGCAGGGCCAGTCAGGCAGGCTGCACCTAGCTGTTTTCTAGCAAAGTAGTTACTAGGAAGCAGTTGTATATGGATCTACTGTATTGAGGCACTGAGGGAAGAGGAGTGTGTTGTGTAGAACTGGAAACCGTCAAGGGTGACTAAGCCCTGTTCCCGGTATAAGAAAACCCAACTTATATTTGTGTATGTTTGTATGCATTTATTTTTAATTTTATGGGAACACAGAACATGTGTATATTTATGAGGCACATGATGCATTTTGATACAGGCATACAATGTGTAATAAACACATCAAGATAAACGTGGTGTCCATCACCTCAAGCATTCATCATTCTTTTGTGCTATGGACATTCCAATTGTACTCCCTCAGTTATTCTAAAATGTACAGTGAATTATTGCTGACTGTAGTCGCCATGTTGTGCTGTAAAATACTAAATCTTATCTAACATATTTAAAATGGATGCCAAGACAACATAACGTTATAAGCATTCACTACACTTACATGTTAATCTAATGTCAATCGTGAGTTATAATCCAATAATGGCATCCCCAATAAGTCAGAGTTCAGTAGGGGGAATAGAAGGTACTCAAGGTACTTAAGCTGAAAGAGGTTTAATATAAGATATTAAAATATCATCAAAAGAACTCAAAGATCTGGCTCTAAGCTAGACCTCCAAGGACGACTCCCAAAATAATAAAAACTCACCATAGTGTTTCTACCTCTGAGATCAACTAGCAAGCCAGAGCTGTTTTTTTTTCAAAGGAGAAATACAATAGTATTTGGTGAGTTCTGTGGCTTAGTTCCAAAACTGTAGAGTGTGATTCTCTTATTGAAGATTTCCAAGTTCTTTATACGATGTCCTAATCTACCATAGAAACATCAAGGGTGACTATATCTACTTGGTCATAAAAATTTGTTATGTAATAGCATATCTGCTTGACTGGCAGCTTACATCAGCTACCTTGAGCCCCATTCTAAGCCAGTTGCCTATGGGTTACTTAGTAAATGGTCAGAGCAGCACCCTTAAATATAATGTATGCAGCATCCAAAACCCAGAAATGCCTACCAACACCAGTGGGTCATGAATGTGCAGCCAACTGTGTTTCACTGTGAAATGAGTATACTGATAATGTGCTTGTATATTTCACCAAGGTAGCAGGCACCTATATTTTCATTGAGTTACCTTCCACATTCTAATGCACTTGTATCTTTCTAAGACAACTGGGATAGCAAATACTTCTGGCCCACTAGGTCCATGTGGCATTCTGACATCAACATTGGAAACATCATTGTGATGATCTGTAGTATGGTAAGACAATGAAGATCTTCTTGAGTTTATTACACAGCACTGGAGATTTGACACTACCTGAGGTAAACCAGTATAGGTGTCCTACCTCTAGTGGTGGTGAAAACAAATTGGTTTGCTCCAGTAAAGAGACAGCACCTGGATAGATAGCTGCAATTATCATCATCACCTGATTATGCTTCCAGCAATCTACTACATAGTGGTGGCACTAATTCCCTTAAGGATGTGCTGAAAGTTAAGGAAATTCTTCCAGTTACTAAGTGTATTTTTCCATTCTACATTCACAAACAGGGGAAATAGCAAGAAAATAAGTTCTAGACCCAGAGAGTCACAAGGGGATAAAGTTTCATCAAATCTCCGTTTATCATACCTGAGAGCCAAAGTGGAACACTGTGTCTCCAGAGACTTGTGTACTTTGAAGGACTGAGAGCATGAGTACTCAAAATCTTTGATTATTTTTCTTTCTTTAAGGTACAAAAACCATGGGAAATAGCTACAGATTCCTTTGGGAAAGACTAGGAGGAATATTTAAAGTGTATACTTGAAGAATGATGTCATGGAACTTTCTCAAGAACACTTGATTTCCAATTTATTTAAGCATTGCTGGGTCTATACTGATTCAGGTCTGGGATTTTGCTCTTCATTGTGGTGGCTTAAATTATGACTGTATTCTTCACACTCATACAGGTTATATTAAGCAAATAAGGACTTAGTTGTTCATCTGAACAAATAAAGTAAGGGGAGTATATATTATAAAGTTAATCTTAAACATTCCTATCTCTTAAATGTGTTAATACTCATGTTATAACAAAAAAAAATCTGGCATCTTAATTGCTTCTAAATCTAGGTTTCAGTCAACAGAGCAAGCAGTTACCCTCAGCTTCTCAAACCGCACATCAAAAGTACCACCAAAATTTTCTGTTGTAGGAATCACTCCATCTGCCATAGCCTTACTCTCAGTAGCTACTTCGTTGCCGATTACATCAAGTTATAATTTTAAGGTATTGTTTTGTCATCATGTGGCATGGACTAGTAGTATTCTTATTTCCTATTTTGATAGGGACATCACTGCCTTTAATTCTAAGTTAGGTAAAGGATCTAAGATTCCCATCCTTGTAGTTTTGTTGCAAGGAACCTCTTCTGGCTCCAAATACTGATATCAGTAAAGGCTCTGTGCATGAAATAGAAAATATTTTAGGTATTAAGCAGGAAATAGGGTGTAATTAGGTGCTTAGAATGATTGGAAAAGCTGGGGGAATGAGTCTCTACATACGACTTTCAGAGCAATGCAGAAATGACCCACTGAGAGATGCTGTTTACTAGATCACCTTTAAAACTATTGGGTTCAACACACTACCACATTATGATTTAGGGACTAGAAAATAAAATCAAAGCTCTAACAACTCTGCCTATACCTCCTAAATTACCTTTGGACAACCAGAAAACTACAGAACAGTGAATGGAAAATAGCTGAAGAAAAACCTTATGCTTTCATGATTTTATCAGAAAAAATAGACAAAGAAGAATAAGAGAAGCTCTGCTTCTGTGTACCTCTATCTGTCAAATTTTATATATGTAAAATTTAATTTCCACGCAACTGTAGCTACAAAGAATTCTGAAAAATGTCGATTTTAGGTTTCTGGTCTCTGAAGTAGAGTAATGGACTCTGGAAGACGGGTGAAATGAAGATTAAGTAAGCTAAATCATGGTACCTAATACATATCTTCAGATAGAAATTTGAAACAGAATTAAATGATGTCTATAGAAAGATAATGTTAATATAAACAGCTAGGAGTCTGTTTAGAAATGTACGGATATGTGCCTAATGTCACAGCTCCAAAATGTATGAAACAAATACTAAAAAAATTGGAGGAAGACATAGTTCAACAATAATTGTTGGAGACTTTAGTCTCCACTTTCAGAGATAGAACAACTAGGGAAAAGTCAACAAGGAAACAGAAGACTTGAACAGGATTATGAGCCAAGGAGATCTAACAGACACCTACAGGACACACGAACTCAAAACAGCAGAATATCTGTTCTCAAGTGCACATGGAACATCCTGCAGAAGAGACAATATGATGAAACACAAAATAAATGTATAGAAATTGAAAAGGTTTGAAATAATGCAAAGGATGTGAATATTCTCTGACTACAATAGATTTAAATTAGAAGCCAATAGCAGAAAGACATTTGGAAAAATAACAAATTTGTGAAACTTAAACAACACACTGCTACCTGGCCCATTGACTAAGTATGAAATCACAAAGAAAATTAGAAAATATTTAAAAGTATTTTTAAAGAGTAATTCAAAAGGAAATGAAGCACAACATAGCAAATTTATGGGACATAGCTGAAATAGTGTTCAGAACAAAATTTATATTTGCAGACAGCTATATATTTTTTTAAAAGATAAGATATAAAATTAAATGTACTAACCTATCATTTAAGACACTGGAAAAAGACAAGTAAGCTAAACTTAAAGCAAGAAGGAAAGGAAATATTAAAAATTAGAGCAGAAATTAGCAATATAAAGTATGGAAAAATAAAAGAGAAAAATCAACAAACCCTAAAGTTAGTAGTTTAGAAAGATCAATAAAATTGACAAATCTTTAGCTAAACCAACCAAGAAAAAGAAAGGGAACACTCAAATTATCAAATCAGGAATTAAAGAGCAGACATTACAATGTACTTTACAGAAATTTAAAAGATTATTGAAAAATTCTATGAAGAATTATATACCAACAAAGTAGACACACTAAATGGAATGGACAAATAGATAAAAATGCATACGGTACCAAAATTGACTCCAGAAAAAATAATTTGAATAAGCATATAATAAACAGATTGAATTAATAATATTATATTACAACTTCCCACAAAGAAAGCCCAGGCTCAGATAACCTCTCTGGTAAATTTAATGAATCATTTGAAGAAAAATTAATTATAATTCTTCATAAACCCTTCAAAATGTGGAAGACAAAGGAACACTTCTCAACTCATTTTATGCAGTCAATATTAACCTGAAACAAAACTACTCAAAAACAGCACACACATGGCCAAGTGTAGTGGCTCATACCTGTAATCCCAGCACTTTGGGAGGCCGAGGTGGGTGGATCACTTGTGGTCAGGAACTTGAGACCAGCCTGGCTAACATGGTGAAACCCCGTCTCTAAGAAAAATACAAAAATTAGCTGGGTATGGTAGTGCACGCCTGTAATCCCAGCTGCTCGGGAGGCTGAGGCAGGAGAATTGCTTGAACCAGGGAGGCAGAGGTTGCAGTGAGCAGAGATTGAGCCACTACGCTCCAGCCTGGGTGACAGAGTGACTCCATCTGGGAAAAAAAAAAATTAGTACACACACACAAACCCCTAAACTATTGACCAGCATCTCCTATGAATATACATGAGAAAATCTTCCAATAAAATACTAGTAAAGCAAACCCAGCAATATTTTAAAAGATTTCATACTATGACCAAGGTAGATTTAATTAACATCTAAAAATCGTATAATGCAATATACCTTATCAATAGAACAAAAGACAAAAAGTGCATCTTCTCAATGATGCAAAAACAAAAAAATCGCATTCTATCATAAAATGCTTTTATGATAAAAACTGTCAAAAGGTTGGAATAGAGAGGGAACTTCTTTTTTTTAAATTTATTTATTATTATTATACTTTAAGTTGTAGGGCACATGTGCATAACGTGCAGGTTTGTTACATATGTATACTTGTGCCATGTTGGTGTGCTGCACCCATCAACTCGTCATTTACATCAGGTATAACTCCCAATGCAATCCCTCCCCCCCAATAGCAAAGACTTGGAATCAACCCAAATGTCCATCAGTGACAGATTGGATTAAGAAAATGTGGCACATATACACCATGGAATACTATGCAGCCATCAAAAAGGATGAGTTTGTGTCCTTTGTAGGGACATGGATGCAGCTGGAAACCATCATTCTTAGCAAACTATCACAAGAACAGAAAACCAAACACCGCATGTTCTCACTCATAGGTGGGAACTGAACAATGAGATCACTTGGACTCGGGAAGGGGAACATCACACACCGGGAACTTCTTCACTTGATAAAGAATCTGTACAAAAAGCCCAAAGCTAACATCATTCTTGATGAAAAAATACTGAGTGCTTTTCTCCTAAGATCAGGAACAAGACAGGAATGTCCACTCTAGTCAGCTTTGTGCTGAAGGTTCTAACCAAGCAATTTGGCAAGAAAATGAATTCAAAGGCATTCCTATTTGAAAGGAAACAGTAACTACCTGTATTTGCAGATAACATGATCTGGTATATAGAAAATCCTAAGAAATTCTCTAAAAATGTATTAGAACTAATAAGTTCAGAAAGGTTGCAGTATAAAAGATCAATATTCAAAAGTTTATTGCATTTTATACCTTCTTAGTGAACAATCAAGCAAGAAATTAACAAAAATATTTACTGTAGCATCAAAAAGAATAAAATATGTAAAAATAAATTTAACAAAGGCATGCAAAACTTAAAATTTGAATTTGGCCAATAAATTACTGATGTAAAATAAGAGTTCCTTGAAAACATCTAGACTTAGTTGCCTGCAGAAAGTCAGGCTGGGCCTTAATCATAAAATATGCAAAATTCCACTTTTAGACATTTAATCTTGCAGACTATTGGAACTGTACACTCTGAATTTCTGCAAACGCAAAATCTGTGCCTTCATATTGAGAACACATTAACTCAGTTGAATTCAACCCACTGAATTTTATTTAAAACAATATTTTTAAAAATCCACTGAATAGCAGATGTCTAATTTGGCTAATTATTTTTTTACTCCCAAGTAAGTTGTTTTTTTCCCCTGGATGATATAATGCCAAATTATTATACCTAGCTGTAGGCAAGTTTTGACTGAAAGAGATAGATTTTATTCATTGTTTCTAGCTCATTTCTCTTAGCCATAGCCTTATTGCTTTTAAACTCATAGGATACTATAATACAAATAATAGTTCAACAAAAAGTTTTTGTTGAGGAAATCATAGTGTAGGTGCAATAAAAATGGTTACATCAAATCCTAGCTTAAAATTATTCTAACTGCATGAGTCAACTAAAATGAGTTTTAGCATCTAAAAATTTTACAGCACATTCAAGTCTGTTTCCTCTATTATGCATAAAATAAATTATAGGGAAAACTACTAAAAATAAAACCTATTCCCTTAAGCTAGCTAATTATGAAAAGTGACTTACTATGGGAAATTTAGTTGTATCCAAAATGAGTAAGAGCATGGAGCATGGAGGTGCAACTTAGCAAGGGGAAGCAGAAGAGGGCTATAATAGCTGATACTACAATGTATCAAGGAAAATAATTTGAAAATGATTCATAAAGCTTTCAAAGTAGACAAATGGTCCCATATATGCCATTACCCATAAGAGCAACTATTTCCACTTCTGACAGCTTAGAGATCAGGCAGGAGTTGATAGGGGCCATCAGCAATTACTTGTTTGATTCTGTTGTACCTGCATCATTAAGCCAATAAAAGAAACCGAAGGTAGTTACGGGTAGAAATCAATTTTTCGCTGTTTCATTTTAAGCGTGTTATTGGCTAAGGTGTCAGTATTGCACTGCAGCTAGATTTTTCACTGTATTTAGTAGATTCTGTAATTAAAATAACACTTTTAAAGGATTTATAATTAAATATCTTAATTTTGTTATGTATTATGAAATACTAGAGTTTGTTATGAATCTTTCCCCCTATTGCTGAGATTTCTGCGGAACTCACATTTTGCTATTGGGGAAATGACCTCTTCTTCCCACAGTTTAGCTATTTAGAGCTATTGAAAGCTAAACAGATAACTAGAATTTATAGGTGATTTATAGCCATGAAATAACCTTATTTGACCATGAGAGAATTATTTTCTATACTGTTTATTTAACATTTGCCATAATTCCTTATATGTTTAAATATTTTCTTGATTATCATATTATATCTTTCAAAACTTGTAGGCAGGAATTCTTGGTTCTCTTTTCCTACATCCCACAAGCGCACCTAACATCACATGCACTCTTAGATTACTGAAGATGAAGAGGATTATCTCATGCAATCCCTTCACACCATAAATGAGCAGACTGAGGTGTAGCGGTTTGGATAATTTTCTCAAGGTCACAGAACTAATTAACAACACATTTAGGGCGAAAACCTATTCCAGTGCTCTCTCTACTGTGCTGCACACACTCTGAAGCTAAAGAGTCATCCCCACGTATTCAGCGATGATCCCTTTGTGTGACGGAGATTCTTCTCGGTAGAGCACACAGTGATTATGATGATGTTCACATTGTGCTGCTGATCCTTGTAAAGGCTGTTGTTCATTCTGTAACAAGAGCTTGCAATTCAGCCACATTTTTGATAGAGGTGATATATTACCAACAATCTAAATATATTCTTTATTTACTCCCTAGCGTTTATGGTCAAGGACTAAAGTAGACATTTGCCTACAGTAGCGCTGTGAGAACCAACTACAAAAATCTAGAAAGACAAGTCAATCTCAGCAAGAGTTTTAGAATGTGGGAGGAAAGGTCTCTTTTGGTATGAAATCTGCATACCTCTTACCAGCCTACATACCAACACTAAGTGAAAGCAGATATATATCTTTTCATTAAATTGTTAAGGCAGAACTTCATGTAACTTAAAATTCCCCAAGACAGATTTTATTTCATTTCTTTTTTTTTTTTTTAAGACAAAAGAGAATTCTTATTCCCTCTGAGGGCCAAATAACACTTATTCAAATGACTCTTATAAAACTATAATCATAAACACAGAATACCAGAGTTAAAGTGTTTAGAACTGTATATTAGATGTAGACTGCCAGAATGACAGCGTGAGAAGCTTCACTGACCCACCTTTATTGAAACTGGTGAAATCAATTTTAAAAGATAACCGTTTAAAGCCTCTGGAAATGGTTGTAAGGATAAACAGCATACGGAGAAACAGCAATTAAAGAAAATCTATTTTAAAAGGTGAGCATCTGTGGTATCTGAAGCAAGAACATTCCCTTACTACCTCCTCCCAGCTCAGCAAGGTAAAGACTTCGCTTCAGATTGCTGCAGCCAAAAGCACAGGGCCCCCTCTCCCCAAAACTCTGAGTCAGAAATCATTTATATATATATACACACACACACACACACACACACACACACATATATATACACACACACACATACATATATATATATCTTGGGAAGAGTAGGACATCAGCATTTCTCATGCTGCCCTCAGCTACCTGTTGCTGAGGCTAAGTCCTGTGTGTCACTGAGAAACTGTCTCAGAGCCTCCACTCATAGAATGGAGTTTGCATAGGGCATAGTGATCTGAGGAGCCTGAGGCCCTGATCATCTTTGTCCTTGTTCATGCCAGGAGAGGTAAAGGAAAGGACCTCTGGCTGCCCCCTAACCCCACTCCAGAAGCACTCAGTTCCTAGGGAAAGGTAGACACTTGGAGAAAAGCTTGCTATTGTCCCCTCTTCCAGCTCCAGAGCCCTGGTTTACAGATTTTGCCTGGAGGGAAAAGTGGGCCATGAGACAGATAGTTCCTAATTTATTCTCAAAGAAATTGATTTCCTTTGCGACAGAGCAGGGAGAAAGTCAAGCTTAAGGGCACTCTCAAAAACAGTGCAGGTTGTAGTAAAAGCATATTAGGGAGTGATTCAAGATACAAGCTAAAATGTAGGCTAGCTAGTTTGCAAGAGAGAACAGCTATAGACAACTAGATAGAAGAAAAAGACATGCAAATTACCCTGATCTCATCACTGTGTGTTATATGTATCGCAGCATTACTATATACACCATAAATATGTGCAATCGTTATGTGTCAAATTTTTTTTAAAAAAAACAGATATCTACAGAACACACAACAGCAACAGCAAATACTATTTTCAAGTTCACATAAAGCATTGTCTAGAATAGACCATATGCTAGGCCATAAACTGAGGCTCAATATATTTCAAAGGATGCAAATAATATAAAGTATATTCTCCTACTGCTATGGAATGGAGTTAGAAATCAATAGCAGGAGGAAATTTGAGAACCTCATAAATATGTACAAATTAAACAACATGCTCCTAAATAACCAATAAGTCAAAAAATAAATCAAAAGGGAACTCAAACCTTAAACTATAAAAATCCTAGAAGAAAACCGGGAAATGCCATTCTGAACACTGCCCATGGCAAGTAATTTGTGACTTAGTCACAAAAAGCATGCAACAAAAACAAAAATTGACAACTGGGGCCTAATTAAGCTAAAGAGCTTCTGCAAAGCAACATAGTAAGCAGACAACCTACAGAATGGGAGAAAATATTCACAAACTATGTATCCAACAAAAGCCCAATAGCCAAAAGCTATAGTAACTTAAATCAACAAGCAAAAAACAAGTAACCCCATTAAACCATAGACAAAGTACATGAACAGACACTTATCAAAAGACACAAATGCTGCCAACAAGCATATGAAATAAATGCTCATCATCACTAATCATTTGAGAAATGCTAATCAAAACCACAATGAAATATCATCTCACACCAGTCAGGATGGCCATTGTTAAAAATTCTAAAAACAACAGATGCTGGGAAGGCTACAAAGAAAGGGAAACACTTATATACAATTGGTCACAATGTAAATTAGTACTGCCACTGTGGGGAGCAGTTTGGAGATTTCTCAAAGTACTTAAAGCAGAACTACCATTCAACCCAGAAATCCCATTACAAGGTATCTATCCAAAGGAAAACAAATCATTCTACAAAAAAGATCCATGCGCTTGGTGTGTTCATTGCAGTGCCAGTTACAATAACAAGACATGGAATCAACCTAGGTACCCATGCATGGTGGATTAGATTAAGAAAAGGTGCTATGTCTACACCATGAACTATTATACAACCATAAAAAAGAAAGAAATCATGTTTTTTGCAGCAACATGGATGCAGTTGGAGACCATTATGCTAAGCAAATTAATGCAGGAACAGACAATCAAATACCACGTGCTCTCACTTCTAAGTGGGAGCTAAGCATTTAGTACACAGAGATGTAAAGATAGAAACAATTGACACTGGGGACTACCAGAGTGGAGAGAGAAGGAGGGGATGGTGGGCTGAAAAACTACCTGTTTGGTACTATGCTCTCTATCTGAATGATGGGATCATCCATACCCCAAACCTCAGCATTGTGTAATATACCCATATAACAAACCTGCATACGCACCCACTGAATCTAAAATAAAAGTTGAAATGACTTTTAAAAAACAGACAAAAACAGAAGGGAACTCAGAAAATTCTTTGAGATGAATTAAAACAAAGAGAATTAAAATAAATATACAACTTATAAAAACATATGGTATGCAGCTAACGCACTGCTTAGAGGAAAATGTAAAGCTGAAGATGTCTATATTAAGTAAGAAGAAAGAGCCAAATCAATAACTAACCTTCCACTTTAAGACACTGGAAAAAGAAGAGCCATCTAAACCTAAAACACACAGAAGAAAGGAAATAAAATGTTAGAGCAGAAATTAATGAATTAGAGAATAAAAAAGCAGTAGATAAATTAAACCAAAAGTTGGTTTTCTAAAAAGATCAATAAAATTGACAAATCTTTAGGTAAATGGCTGATGAAAAAGATAGAAGACTCAAATTAGGGGACATTAATTCTGAACCTACAGAAATAGAAAGGGTTATAAATGAATACTATGATAACTGTATGTCAACCAATTAGATAACTTAGATAACCTAGAAAGACACATGCTAGCAAAACTGACTTGAGAAGAAATAGATAACCTGAGTGGAGATATATTATGTAAAGATATTAAAGTCATAATAAAAAAAAATACTATCCTCAAAGAAAAGCTCAGGATCAGGTGACTTCAAGCTGAATTCCACCAAGCATTTTTTTTTTTTAAAGTAGTACCAATTGTTCACAAACTCTTACCTAAAATAGAAAAAGGGGAAATACTTCCCACTCATTCTATGAGGCCAGTATTACCCTGGTAACCAAACCAGGCAAAGACCTCACAAGAAAACTAGAGACCAATATCTCTTACGACCGAAGATACAAAAATCGTCTACAAAATACTAGCTAACTGAATCCAGCAATATATAAAAAATAATTTTACATCATGACCATATAGGACCATTATTCCAGGAATGCAAGATTGGTTTAAGAACTGAATATCAGTGTAGTACATTCTATGAATGAATAAAAAGGGAGGAGCATATGATTCAGAAAAAGTATACGATCATAGGTTCAGAAAAATCCAATACCATTTCATGATTTTTTAAAAATTCAACAACCTTATCCCTGATGAACATCGATGCAAAAATCCTCAATAAAATACTGGCAAACCGGATTCAGCAACACATCAAAAAGCTTATCCACCATGATCAAGTGGGCTTCATCCCTGGGATGCAAGGCTGGTTCAACATTCGCAAATCAATAAACATAATCCAGCATATAAACAGAACCAAAGACAAGAACCACATGATTATCTCAATAGATGCAGAAAAGGCTTTTGACAAAATTCAACAGCCCTTCATGCTAAAAACGCTCAATAAATTCGGTATTGATGGAACGTACCTCAAAATCATAAGAGCTATTTATGACAGACCCACAGCCAATATCATACTGAATGGGCAAAAACTGGAAAAATTCCCTTTGAAAACTGGCATAAGACAGGGATGCCCTCTCTCACCACTCCTATTCAACATAGTGTTGGAAGTTCTGGCTAGGGCAATTAGGCAAGAGAAAGAAATCAAAGGTATTCAGTTAGGAAAAGAAGAAGTCAAACTGTCCCTCTTTGCAGATGACATGATTGTATATTTAGAAAACCCCATTGTCTCAGCCCAAAATCTCCTTAAGCTGATAAGCAACTTCAGCAAAGTCTCAGGATACAAAATTAATCTGCAAAAATCACAAGCATTCTTATACACCAGTAACAGACAAACAGAGAGCCAAATCATGAATGAACTTCCATTCACAATTGCTTCAAAGAGAATAAAATACCTAGGAATCCAACTTACAAGGGATGTAAAGGACCTCTTCAAGGAGAACTACAAACCACTGCTCAGTGAAATCAAAGAGGACACAAACAAATGGAAGAACATACCATGCTCATGGATAGGAAGAATCAATATTGTGAAAATGGCCATACTGCCCAAGGTAATTTATAGATTCAATGCCATCCCCATCAAGCTACCAATGAGTTTCTTCACAGAATTGGAAAAAACTGCTTTAAAGTTCATATGGAACCAAAAAAGAGCCCGCATCTCCAAGACAATCCTAAGTCAAAAGAACAAAGCTGGAGGCATCACGCTACCTGACTTCAAACTATACTACAAGGCTACAGTAACCAAAACAGCATGGTACTGGTACCAAAACAGAGATATAGACCAATGGAACAGAACAGAGTCCTCAGAAATAATACCACACATCTACAGCCATCTGATCTTTGACAAACCTGAGAGAAACAAGAAATGGGGAAAGGATTCCCTATTTAATAAATGGTCCTGGGAAAATTGGCTAGCCATAAGTAGAAAGCTGAAACCTTTCCTTACTCCTTATATGAAAATTAATTCAAGATGGATTAGAGACTTAAATGTTAGACCTAATACCATAAAAATCCTAGAGGAAAACCTAGGTAGTACCATTCAGGACATAGGCATGGGCAAAGACTTCATGTCTAAAACACCAAAAGCAACGGCAGCAAAAGCCAAAATTGACAAATGGGATCTCATTAAACTAAAGAGCTTCTGCACAGCAAAAGAAACTACCATCAGAGTGAACAGGCAACCTACAGAATGGAAGAAAATTTTTGCAATCTACTCATCTGACAAAGGGCTAATATCCAGAACCTACAAAGAACTCAAACAAATTTACAAGAAAAAAACAAACAACCCCATCAAAAAGTGGGCAAAGGATATGAACAGACATTTCTCAAAAGAAGACATTCATACACCCAACAGACACATGAAAAAATGCTCATCATCACTGGCCATCAGAGAAATGCAAATCAAAACCACAATGAGATACCATCTCACACCAGTTAGAATGGCGATCATTAAAAAGTCAGGAAACAACAGGTGCTGGAGAGGATGTGGAGAAATAGGAACACTTTTACACTGTTGGTGGGATTGTAAACTAGTTCAACCATTATGGAAAACAGTATGGCGATTCCTCAAGGATCTAGAACTAGATGTACCATATGACCCACCCATCCCATTACTGGGTATATACCCAAAGGATTATAAATTATGCTGCTATAAAGACACATGCACACATATGTTTATTGCAGCACTATTCACAATAGCAAAGACTTGGAATCAACCCAAATGTCCATCAGTGACAGATTGGATTAAGAAAATGTGGCACATATACACCATGGAATACTATGCAGCCATCAAAAAGGATGAGTTTGTGTCCTTTGTAGGGACATGGATGCAGCTGGAAACCATCATTCTTAGCAAACTATCACAAGAACAGAAAACCAAACACCGCATGTTCTCACTCATAGGTGGGAACTGAACAATGAGATCACTTGGACTCAGGAAGGGGAACATCACACACAGGGGCCTATCATGGGGAGGGGGGAGGGGGGATGGATTGCATGGGAACATTATACCTGATGTAAATGACGAGTTGATGGGTGCAGCACAGCAACATGGCACAAGTATACATATGTAACAAACCTGCACGTTATGCACATGTACCCTACAACTTAAAGTATAATAATAATAAATAAATTTTAAAAAATTAAAAAAAAATTAAAAAAAAAAATTCAACAACCTGGAAACTGAAGGAAACTTCTTTAACTGATAAAGAAGGTCTATGAAAAACCTCTGGCTAACATCATACTTAATTGTGAAAGACTGAATGGTTTCCCTATAATATCAGGAGAAGGACAAAGACACCTGCTCTTGACACTTGTATTAAATATTGCACTATAAAGTCTAGCTATGGAAATTAGTAAAGATAAATGAATATAAAGGCATTCATATTGGATAGGAAAAAGTAAAATTGTCTTGGTTCATAGATGACTTGAAGTTGTAGATAGAAAATCCTAAGGAATGCACTAAAAACTATTATTACAATTAATAAATGAGTTCAGAGACGTTACAAAATAAATCAATATACAAAAATTCTTATACACTTGCCATGAATAATCTGAAAATGACATTAAGAGAACAATTCTGTGTATAAAAGCATTCAAAGAATTAAAATACTTAGGGATAAATTTGACAAAGCTGTGAAAAATTCATATTCTGAAAACCACAAAATATATAGAGAGGAATTAAAGAAGATCTAAATAATTGAATAAATATCCCATGTCATGGATTGGAAGACTTAATATTGTTAAGAAGGGAACAGTCCCCAAACTGATCTGTAAATTTAATGCAATCTGTATCAAAATGACTTCTTTTAAAAATTAACAAGCTGGGCCAGGCGCGGTGGCTTACGCCTGTAATTCCAGCACTTTGAGAGGCCGAGGCGGCTGGAACATGAGGTCAAGAGACTAAGACCATCCTGGCCAAAATAGTGAAACCTCATGACCTCATTAACCAGGCGTGGTAGCACGTGCCTGTAGTCTCAGCTACTCAGGAGGCTGAGGCAGGAGAAAAGCTTGAACCTGGGAGGCGGAGGTTGCAGTGAATGGATTCCAGCCTGGCAACAGAGCGAGACTCAGTCTCAAAAAAAAAAAAAAAAAAAAAAAAAAAAAGACAAGCTGACTCTAAAATTTCAAAACTTCCAAATAACTAAAATAATCTTGAAGAGAAGAAGTAGGATGCCTAACATTTCCTGATTTGAAAACTCTCTACAAAGCAAAGTTTAGATAGTGTAGTATTGGTATAAGGACTTCGGGAGGCTGAGCAGGTGGATCACCTGTTGTCAGGAGTTCAAGACTAGCCTGACCAACATGGTGAAACCCAGGCAGGAGAATTGTTTGAACCTGGGAGGTGAAGGTTGCAGTGAGCCGAGATCGCACCACTGCACTCCAGCCTGGGTGACAGAGTGAGCCTCCGCCTCAAAAACAAAAAACAAAAAACAAACAAACAAACAAAAAACAGAACAAAAAACCCCACAAACAAACAAAAAACCCCCAAAAAACAAAGATAATGGCTATGATAGATCAATGGAATGTAATTGAGAATATAGAAATAGATCTATTCATATATGCCTGCTTTTTAGCAAGTGTGCCAAAACCATCCAAAGTGGAAAGAATAGTCTTTTTGACAAATGATGCTGGAACAACTGGATAGCCACTTGCAAAATCAATCAAGTTGGGCCGTTTCCTTACACCATATACAAAAATTAATTCAAGATGGATCACAAGAGCAAAATGTAAGATGTAAAGCTGTAAAATTTTCAGCATAAAGCGTAGGAGTAAACCTTCATGAATTTGATTTGGCAAAGGATCCTTAGATATTATATCAAAAGCATAAATAACAAAAGAAAAATAGATACACTGAACTTCATCAAAATTAAAAACTTTCATGCATCCACAATCTAGTATTCAAAATCATATACTTGATAAAGATCTAGTACCGGAATACATAATTAACTCTTACAATTCAACAACAAAAATACCACCCAATTTAAAAATGAGCAAAAATTTGAATAGACATTTCTCCAAGGAATATATACAAATAGCCAATAAGTACAGAAAAAAATGACAAACATCATTAGTTTCCAGGAAAATGCAAGTCAAAACCATAATGAGATGCCACTTTACATTTACTGTGATGATAATAAATATTAATTTATAATAAATATGTATTTATCATATTAATAATATTTATCATATTTATCATATTAATAATATAAATAGATAATAAAGACTCCAAATCAGAAACTGATTATGCAGAGGAGGAATGACCCTAATTGAAATTCTGAAATTAAGCTAGTTTACTGAAAAAAATGAGATTAACAATTAAGACACATTCTTCCCATTTCCTGTACCTGCTGACATCTCCAAAAAACAGACAAACAAAAAACCCAGCAGCATTCTTTATTTAGGAAAGCTAATAGCACCACTACAAGGTTACTACTAATGAATTCAGCAGTAGACTTACTTTACCTTTGTAATGCTTAGTATCTCACTGGACCACATACTTTATTAAGTAGCACTTCAGACAGGATTTCTTATAGCAATAAAAGGCAGCACCATCTATCTAGACGTGTAAACTAGATATCTCTAGTCTTGATCAAAGTACACTTGGATGTATAATAGGCATCTTAAACAACATGGATGATTTGAAATTCTTTATTCTTCCTTCCCTGTCTGAAAAACTTTCTTCTCCTAAGTTGTCCTCCTCTAAGGATATGATACTATCATCTCAGTTGTTCAACTAAAAACTGAGAAAGAGGGCTGTCTTTCTTGAACCCCCACATCTAATCCAACAACACATTCTTCCTTATTTACCCTCAGAATAATCCCAGTTGTATTCATTTTCTCCATTTTCCACCAATGGCTCACTAGTCCAAATCACTATCATTGCTTCCCTTCTGGTTTGCTGCAATAGGATCTTGATGACCTTCCTGTTTAAAAAAACAAAAAAACAAAAACAAACAAACAAACAAAAAACTTTATGCTTTTCCATAGGCATTGCATAAAGTTGAAACTGTTTAGCATGATCTACCAGGCCCTACACGATCTAGCCCTGCCTCTCCAACCATCATTCCTTCCATGGCACCCCTCCGCATTCCTTTCCAAACAAAGTAGCCTTCTTTTTTCCTTAAAGACATTAGGCTTGTTCTACCATTAGGATATCTGCACTGCCTTTTTTTGGTTTGGTCTGGAAGGCTCCAATTCTATTTCCTCTTATGACTAGTTCCTTCTTGTTATTGAGGTTTCAGCTTAACACTTAACTACTCTTTGAGATGCTCTCTAGATACCACCAATTTAAACATTTCTTCAGTGACTCCCTGTCGCATCACAGCATTTTATTTTCCTCAAAGTACGTGTGATTTTTATATTATTTTATTATTTCTTTATGTGTTTATGTGTCTTCTCCGCTGATATGTAAGCTTCACAAACTCAGGGACCTTGTTCATCTTGTTCACTGGTGTACCCCTAAGTACTACAACAGTACCCAACACATAGTAGTGTTTTCATAAATATTCACTGAAAGAACAGCGCCTTGAAATATTTTGTACTCCAATCCCATCCTCAACCTTTCATTAAGTCCTATTGATATTAGTTTGCAATTAACTTATGAATGCATCAACTTTATCATCAATTTTTCATCAAATTTTTCATCTCCCTTGTCACTTTATCAAAATAAATGATCATTAATCTGTTAACTGGACCACTGATATAGACATCTATCAGAATTTCTGGTATCATCTTTTGTCCCTCTCCAATCTATTAAACACCCCGCAGACAGGGCAAGCCTTTCAAAACTATAATCCAATCATGTCACCTTCCTAATTGATACCATTCAGTGGCTTCCTATTGCTTTTAGACAAAGGTCAAAATTGTGAACATGAACTACAAAGTCATGTGTTGTCTTAGTAATATACACCTCACCTCTCCAGTCTCATCTTTACATTTTCTCTTTCACATTCTGTTCTGGCCACTCACACTCTCTTTTAACTACTCATCATATTATGCTTTTTGCCTACCACACAGGCTTTGCACATGTTCTATCTGCCTGGAACGTCCTTCTAATCCCCGTTTACATATGTTTCAGATCTCTATCATGTTAAGTGCTTTAGGAATACCTTGCCTGAGCCACAATCCAGGTCAGATTTCCACTCCTGAGTTATCAACAGGAACAGTGTTCTAAAAAGAAAAAAAAAAAAGTATATAGTAAATACAAAAGAAAACAGATGAGATGCTTGTATCCACTTCAGGCTTCTTGGATGAGAATATAAAGGAGTAGGTTCCAGTCACCCTTATTTTCTAAGCAACTCTTTATTTCTGACCTTAGATTATGAAACTCTGGCTATATAAGATTTCCAGGTACTGGTCAAAGTACTGTAAAGATTGAGAATAAACTGCTCCCCAAACGTGGACATTCCACTTTGGATAGTTTCAATTAATCTTTAGAAAGTTTAACTTTAGTACTGGATGCAATGGCGCATGCCACTAGTCCCAACTACTTAGGAGATTGAGGCAGGAGGGTCACTTGAGGCCAGGAGTTTAAGACCAGCCTAAGCAACATAACAATACCCTCGTCACTAACAAAATAAAAAATAAAGTTAGCCAGTCTTGGTGGCATACGCCTGTAGTTGTAGCTTCTGGGGAGGCTGAGGTGGGTAGATCACTTGAGCCCAGGAATTCAAGGCTGTCATGACACTGCACTCCAGCCTGGTCAATAAAGTGGGGCAGGGTGAGTTTAGAGCTTGAGTGAAAATGGTTTTCCCCATCTTCTATCAATTGATGCTTATTCGATACCTCTGACACATAGAACAAATTAGAATTTAATGAAGCTCAGAATTGCTTTATTTTATTGAAAATTTATTTTACAGTTTTTGACTCATAATAAGCTTGCTTTTCAACAAATATTTTCTCCCCACTAATACTGATGCTAAGTAATACTGATGCTTAATGCACATGGACAGTTCTTTTTTGGGTTTTTGTTTTACTTAAGTGTGCTGTTCTTTAATTTTCACTATTATAATTAATTTTATTCCATTCAACCTGTTGTTCTAGAAAGAAACAGTTCTTGGATTCCTGATTTGCTACCCTTCAGCTTTATTTTATCTTCTATCTAATAACTTTGCCTTCCTGAAGTCATTAATGAAAATGCTCAGTAAGAAGAGTCTAAATTGCAGACCTTTATTATGCCACTGAAGTAATTTCTTTATCTTAAATTCTTTCAATATTATCACCTGGTTACAAATTCACCTATTTACAATAAAATCTGTTCTGATCTGTCCCCATTTATCAATTTAGACAATATTTAACACTTTTCCAAAATCTTTTATGAATACATGTTATATTTTAACCCAACTAAAGTTTCTCAAAAAATAATGACAATCATAAAAATAGTTTATGCTTTTTAAGCTCTTACCATGTATCAGGCAGCAATTCCAATTGTTTTAAGTCTATGAAGTAAGTCTATTAAGTCTTAGACTTAATAGGTTAAAGTAAACATTACTGCCACTGTTACCCTTGCACATATTATTTCTATTACTGCCACTGTTATCCTTGCACATATTATTTCTATTATTTTTTTCCTTAGAACTTCCATAGTCTATTAATCTTATAACCTTGTTATTAAAAAATGTAGTTATTGTGATATAACCTGTTTAATGAGGACATGCTGGCTTTAATAATCACTCGTTTCTTTCCCAGTTGCTCACATATCAACCTTTTAATAATGTAGCCTAAATTTTAGCCTGGAATAAAGGTCATGTTTTCTTGCTCAAATAACTTTTTTTGTTCGAACGACTTTTTCCTGCCTTTTTCGTTTCTGCATAGTCCCTTAGAGTTGCTTAGCATTATCAATGGGTGAAATGGACAATCCCTGGAATTCTGGCATCACATTACTAATCAAAATTTATCTATGTATTTGAAAGGCTGGAATAATTTATACTTCAATATAACATACAGACCACAACCAAAGTATTGACTAATTTGTCCAAATAATTCATTTTTATATTCTAAGGATGATTAAATTTCTCTATATACAGACATATGTGATTACCATAGTTTTTAACCATTATATTAAACTTATCTTGATCATAACACAAGGCAGCATTTAGACATCTATTTAGTCTCTGTGAAAAGGTTATATGTGATGGCTAACATCAGGAAGGAACCTTCATTTATCTGGTTTTGTTTTCTTGTGCAGAGTGACAATGCTCCTTTAATGTTCAGGCCTCTTTCTTCATCCCTTTCCTATTCTTCTCCATATAGAACGTGTCGTATTTGTTGTTGGTTGGCAAGGGTCTGACACCATAGATCCATGTTTAAAATTAACAGACCTCATCTATTAAACATCTGTAAGCATTGGGGATTAATCTTCTTTTATTTCTTCTCCACCCATTAAGGTCATCATCCCAGATCAGTATATTTACTTAGCAGACCCAAAGTTTCCCTAGGGTGAGTTTTAGCAGGCCCTATGTTATGAAAACTAAAGCCAAATTCTCCATTTAGCTTTATCATTATTAAAACCAATATTTCGTCCTCATCAGTATCTTTTCCATGTTTTATTTCTTAATTGTTTTAAATTCAGGACAGGAAAAAAAGGTATGATTTATTGGTTTTCCCAATCCAGTACCTTTACCTCCTGCCTCTCCCTTTGTTCTCTTGGTTAGATTCTCAGGCACCTGCCATCCTACAGCCAGGCACCCAGGCAACCTGCTTCACTACATTATTCTGTGAGAAACTGGCACTGAATTTTCCAAATAGTTGTTCTAGGCTTTGTATGAAGTATCTACACATACACTGGCATCTAATTCTTATGCTGATCATCCTCACAAATGAACATACCAAGAAGGGTTTGCTTAATTTATCATCTCCAAATCAAAACAGAAGTGGATCGAGTGCTACATACTAATCAGCAGTCTTGTGTACTCCTGATGTCTCCGTGAATGACATAGCAACATGTAATAAATGACGTAGCAACACATAATCCAAAAGAAATTGAATGTACTATGTCTCTCTGTCTTTTATCTGTCTCTCTTTTACACACACACACACACACACACACACAGAGAACTACTTCACTATTATAATGTCCTAATAATATAGATAATGGGCAAGAGTTATTTTTCTGAGCTGAAAAACCCCCCAACAACTATGAACACAATAGTCACTGCATTAGGCAACAGTCACTGATGTGAAGGAGATATGAGGATGAACTTTCTGGGAACCTGATAATAATATATTTCTTGATTTGGTCTACTTGGTAGTTACACTGGTGTTGATCACTTAGTGAAATTTCACCAACCTGTATAATTTATGACTTGTTCACTTTTCAGTATGCATGTCATACAACAAAAATGTTTACTTTAAAAAGCCACACAGGAACCAATCAAATTAAACAACAAGAGCTCAAACAGCATATGAAATTAAAAATTGAGATTTAATTGTATCTTGGCATATCTTGACTTATGAAAAAATTGGAACTTCTATTTGTATTGGATATGTTTATATTCTCCACTTGAATAACATTGAGAAGCCCTATGTACTTGCAGCATTTATATCTGACAAAACATTAAACATAATCATAAATGGTGGCAAATTATTTGATGTTTTCTAAAAATGTTTGTCAAAATGGTAGTCTACATGGAGACAAAAATACTATACTTGTGACAATACTTCTGTTAAAATATTTATGTATTTCTTTATGAAAATAATTACAATTGACTGTATTTTCCAGTTTGTAGAATTTGCTCTGAGATTATCAGAAATTGATGTGCCACGAAATACAACTTTAAAAATACTGAAGTAATGTTATAAGAAAAAGAAAAAGTAGGACCGTACTAAAAATATATCTTTTTTCTAAAGAACTCCAGTGACGTGATATTAGAGATACGGCCAAGAAAGATTAAAATTCCAAATATGTACCAAAAGTAATTATTTAATTAATATAATTTTTCATAATCAGATAGTCATATAACGTTTTTGTTTTAATGTACCTAACTATACTATCTTTATTTTTCAAAAGAATTTTATTTTCATTTTAAATTTTCAATATAAGTCGTAGGTCCACCAGTAAATTAAAACCGATTTGGAAATGCTTAAAACATGTTAGACTAAGTGTGATGATTAATTTTATGTGTCAACATGGCTGTGCCACAGTGCCCAGATATGTGGTCATACATTAGGACTGTTTCTGTGCAGGTGTTTTCGATGAGATCTACGTTTAAATTGGTGAACTTTGAGTAGAGTATCTTCTATAATGTGGGCAAGCCACGTTCTATCAGTTGCAGGCCCGTGTAGACTAAAAGCCTGACCTCCTACAAGCAAGAGGAAATTCTGACAACAGAGCAACCAGCTTTAGATTTCATCTGCAACATCAGTTCTTCCTGGCTCACCAACAGACTGCCTTTGGACACAAATTGCAGCTCTTTCTTAAGTCTTCAGCCTTCCAGGCTTCCTCATCAGAATTTGGACACGCCAAGTCTGGAAAATATCATAAGCCAATTCTTTAAAATAAATCTCTTTAATTTATATATATTTATACACACACACACACACACACACACACACACACACATCCTATTGGTTTTATTTTTCTGGATAATCCTAACTGATTACTAAGTGTCAGCAATTTTTCGTAATTTCTTCAGATCCTCCAATATTTGAGCAAGTAGGCAAGACAAGAATATTTTGGGGAGCGGCAGGTTATCATGCTCTCAGTATTGCAATCTACAGCAGCATGCAAGAGACCATGGTAATCTGTCATGGGAGGTTCCCCTGGTGCCAGGGTCCCAGAGCTGGGCTCTGGAGGCGTGGCTGTTGACAGAAGGTAAATAGGAAATAACTAACCATTATCAAAATCCCTATTGTTAGAATCTTACATACTTTACTCTTATATATCTTACCTTTTAATGTATTAGTCTACAATTTTAATTCCATATTGCTCAGATTAGTAGCTTCGCTGAAAGAATACAGAAATGAAACCCTATTCTGTTTAATAATACAGACATTTCTCAAAGTAAATTTCCAAAGTGTCATTCCTTTCTCTGTCTGCCCTTCCAATCCCATGAGATTAAGTTCATGCTCCATACTTGGGTGGTGACTCATTTCTTCAAGATAAACTGGAAGTTGCATAGTAATGTGCTGTTTTTACATTTTTAAAACATAATGACAAATGAACAGAAAATGTGTTAGAAAGAAAATAAGGACTTGTTCAGTTACAAGTGATACAAACCCAATTTGAATTAGTTTATGCAAAATAAAACTATAAAAAGGAACGTAATGGTCCTATTAACTGGAAAAGGAGAAAGGGATGCTGTGTACAAAAATGAGAGACAACCACTACGTTCCACTAAGTGGCCTCCTAGCATGCACATACAGACCCACATATGCATGCTTCTTCCGATACCATAATTCATTTTAGCCCTTGTTTGTATAGTAATATTTATAGAATTACACAAGCAATGTAGAATGCATTGTCATTGATAAAAAATGAAATATTATGGGTTAAGGTAAAATGCTTTTTGACTACTACATGTAATACCTCTTTTTATCCCAGATTATCATTTAATGGGTATATTTTTAGGCTTTTTAATGTGTTAAATACACATGTACTCATACAAGCAACTATTTAGAGAAATGTACAGTGTTGCTGTGTGTGTTTGTGTTTCTGATGGATAATTTATCATGCTGAATGCTTTATTATGATAATTGCTTCCTATTCCCTTCTCTCACCACCATAATCCCTTTGGAGACTTTTCTGTGTCACTTTTTAACCTTACATAGTGTATGCTATACTATGTATGCAATTTATTTGTAGTTTAGTTATTTTCCCAATGATGGAAATATAATTTGCTTTCAAATTTTTTATAATAATAAACAATATTTCCATGAAAATCTGTTTATTCCTCTTGTTCTTAACCATGATATTAAATCTGAGTGTATAATAATAAGAAATAAAACTGTTGGTCATTAGACATATAATATTTAAATTTGGGGGGGCTACTTATTTCCCATAACTCTACATTTGATATGAACAAACTAATTTTTGCCAATTTTTTTTCCTTTTTCCTTTTTTTTTTTTTTTTGAGATGGAGTCTCACTCTCATCAGGCTGGAGTGCAGTGGCATGATCTCAGCTCACTGGAACCTCTGACTCCCTGGTTCAAGCGATTTTCCTGCGTCAGCCTCCCACGTAGCTGAGATTACAGGCACATGCCACCATGCCTGGCTAATTTTTATGTTTTTAGTAGAGATAGGGTTTCACGATGTTGGCCAGGATAGTCTCTATCTCCTGACCTCATGATCTGCCCGCCTCAGCCTCCCAAAGTGCTGGGATTACAGGCGTGAGCCACCATGTCCAGCCACCAATGTATATTTTAAAAATGCTTGACTCTACTTCATATGTCCTTGGTTATATGTATTTTCTGTTGTTAAATGCTATAGTTGTTTATATTTTCAGCTCTGTTTTCCATTGGCCTATTATTTTTATTATTTGGTAAACCCTTTACATATTTTAATATTAATCCAATGGCTGTTTTATGTGTACTTGTTCTCATCTGTCATTTATCTTTTAACATTGTTAATGGGGCCTTTTTTTCGATGGCAGAGACATTTTTAATTTTAACATTGTGAAATTTGTTAGTCTAGCTTTATAGCTTATAATTTTAGTTTATAGAAAGCTTCAATAACTCAGTTCTGAAATTATTTTCCTTTACAAATTTTATGATTTTGTATATTCTATTTTAGATATTTAATCCAATTAGAATTGTATGTTTGCGATTGAAGAAGGTGTATAGCTCTAGTTTTGCCAAATACTTGTCAATGTTTCCAGTGCCGTTTTTAAGTAGTCTATAGGTTCTTAACTAAGTCAAAAAGTTATGATAACTCTGTGCTAATTTTCCATATAAGTACAGTCCATTTTCTGTCCAATAGAATTTGCTTAACTCCACATCAAATAACCAGTATTTTAATTAGTCATGCACTGACTGCATACCGTTGTTTTGGTCAACAATGAATTGCCTATTTGAGAGTGGTCCTGTAAAATTATAATGGAACTGAAAAAAATTCCTCTCACCCAGTGATATCATGGCCATCCTAACACTATAGTGCGTATGTTTGTGATGATGCTGGTATACTCATATGTTTACTCATATGTTTGTGATGATGCTTGTATAAACTAACCTACTGCTCTCAGAATGAATCCCTGTAATTAAGTGATATGTGACTGCATTTTCTTATAGAGCACATTTTCTCACATCTTTAGCTCTAAATCGTCTTGGTTTATTTATACTTTCAACTGAGATAGAACAAGAAGGATCAGGTTTATCCTGCTAGCAGAAACAATGAAAATCAGAGTAAAATATATGAAACAATAGTTTTCAAGACATTGGATATCAGGAGAAAAGGACAATGATCACTGAAAAATAGGAAATAAACAAGCTTAGCTCTGCAGTTGCCACAGCTTACTGCCTTCAGTGTTCCAGCCAGTGGAGCAGGAAGAAAAGACCCAGGCACAGCCTGGTAGACCTCCTGATTTGCAATGATAAAGCTAGAAATCCAAGGAACCTAAGACACCTCTAATTACCCTAGGATACATACTGCTGTGGTACTACCTAATAAATCTCAGAAATAGGCACTCTTCCTAAATAATGTAACTGCATCTCAGAACAAAGGTCATTCATATTTATCTCAATGAAAAAATTCCCAGCAACTAAGAAGGTAAAATCAACAATGGTTGGCATTCTATAGAAAAACCATATAAAAAGCAGGAAAATACAACCCCAAATTAGGAGGAAAAGCAACCAATCAGCAGCAAACCAGAATTAACACATACATTATTAGTAATAGGCATTAAAACACTTGTTATAGCTGTATTTCACATGATTGAAAAGCTAGAGGAAAGGTTGAGCACGTTAAACAGAAACATAGAAGATTAAAAAATATTCCAAATCAAAATTCCAAAACCGCAAATTAGTACAGAAATAAAAAATACTGAAAGGATTTGATGGCTGATTGGATATTGCAGGAGAAATAATAAACTTGAGCACATAGAAATAGAAACTACAGAATATGAAACAGAGAGCTAAAAACTAAAAAATAATAATGAAGAGAGAATAAGTGAACAGCGTGACAACTTCAAGCAGCCTAGTTTATGTGTGATTAGTATCCCAGAAGGAAAGGAGAGAAATGGTACAGAAAAAAAACAAAGCTAAAGAGGTTGTGACTAAAAATCTTACAAATTTGATTTTAAAAACAGGAAAAAAAAAAAAAAAACCCTATAGTGCACAGTGTGAAAAAGTTCAACAATCCCAAAGGCCGAAAGACACATAATTTAAAATCTTCACCACGCATATGGCCCAAAGCTAGGGATAAAGACAACATTTTAAAAGCAGAGAAAAACAGACAATACATAACGTAAAGAATTAAGATACGGATGGCACCAGATCTCTTATCCAAAACAACAAGAACCTGAAGATAGTGGAATAACATCTTTAAAATAATGAAAGACAAAAAACATTAATTTACAAATCTATCTGTACCCATCCAGTGGTAGGAGAGTCAGAAGGGAAGGATTACAAAGGACACAAAGAAACTTCTAGGAATGATATTCTATGTTCACTATCTTAATTGTAGGGTCAAAATTTATCAAAATGTATGCACTTAAGAGTATGCACTTTACTGTACGTCAATTATGTCTCAATAGCACTATTAATTTTTTAATGAAGTAAAATTTGTTCTGGTGATTTGTGCATATTTTACTTTTTAATTTTAAGTTTTAGGTTTAGCTTGTGAAATTTTATTGTAATCCCTATTGGAATATAAATCTGAATTCCACTGATTTATGATGTACTATAAGAAAGAACTGACAATATTTATCACTTTGACTCTATGTTCTTTATATGTGTGTGTCGTATTTATATCTGAAATGTTGTCAGATTGTCTAAGATTATGATCTTTCCAATTTCCCTTTTTATTTAGTCTTTGAACCGTATATCCCCACTTACCTGTGGTTTTGCTTTGTATTATCTGTGGTTTGCTTTACTTACCTGAGATCAACCGCAGTCTAGAAAATATGAAATGGAAAATTCCAGAAATACTAATTGTTAAGTTTTAAATTGCACACCTTTCTGAGTAGCATGATGAAATCTCATGCATCCTGATTCATCCAGCCCAGGTCATGAATCATTTCTTTGTCCAGTGTATCCACACTGTAGAAGCTACCAGCCTGCATCACTTATTAGCTGACTTGGCTTTCAGATTGACTGTAGAGGTATGGGTACTGCTTATGTTCAAGGAACCCTTATTTTACTTAGTAATGGCCCATGCATGATAGTAGTAATCCTGGCATTTGAATATGGCAAAAAGAATCCCTAAAGTGCTCCGTTTAAGTGGAAATGTAGAAGCTTTGAGTTAATAAGGAAAGAAAAAAAATCATGTGCTGAAGTTGCTAAGATCTACAGTAAGAACAAATCTTCTATCCATGAGATTGTGAAGAAGGAAAAGGAATTTGAGCTAGTTTTGCTGTTGCACTTCAAATTGAAAAAGTTACAGCCATGTGATAAGTGCTAAGTTAAAATGGAAAAGATATTAAGTTTGTGGGTGGAATCTGTAAACAGAAATATATTCCAATTGATGGCATCTGATTGGGTACCATCAGTGGTTTGGGCATACAATGGGGATCTTGGAACATATCCCCTGTAGATAAGAGGGAAACTACTGATTTCAAAAATTCCTCAACTAGGGCTAAGCACAGTGACTCATGCCTATAATCCCAGCACTTTGGGAGGCGAAGGCGGGTGGATCACTTGAGGTCAGGAGTTCAAGACCAGCCTGGCCAAGAAGGTGAAATCCCATCTCTACTAAAAATAAAAAAAATTAGCCAATGTGGTGGTACACACCTGTAGTCCCATCTACTTGGGAGGTTGAGGCAGGTTAATTGCTTGAACCTGGGAGGTTGCAGTGAGCTGCGATCATGCCACTGAGCTCCAACCTGAGCAACACAGTGAGACTGTCTCAAAAAAAAAAAAAAAGAAAAAAGAAAAAAGAAAAGCCCCAATTAGCTCTTCCCTGTATAAACAGAAGTGGAAATATTCCTTCACTAAAGGAAAACAATTAGTTTCTTTCTCCAGAAACATCTAGTTGCTATCCAATAACATCTAGTTCTTATTCAATTCCAAATGCAGGATCTCTGATAAGATTCAAAACTGGTTTTTTGGGATCTTAGAAAATGTGATTAACTTATCCAAATCATAGTGGGAGGAATGATTATAAGTGTTTTCCACTTAGAAACAGAGGAAAAGGTACTGGCAATAGTGGTTTCTGGTCCATAACATATCTAGATGGGTAGAAGAAGCAGTTTTCCTACTCCCTGAACTTAATGGAAGTTCTTTGTTCTGTCAATCTGGCTGCCCAGAGCTCTGCTCACTGTAGGCTCTTTCTTCCTTGTTGTCTCCACTACAATACTTCAAAGGTACACCACAAAGACTTCCACTTCTGATGACTAAACCAGTCCAACAATTCAGTTGCTGTTCATGTCAGTTTTATGAAAACATTGGGAAGACACTCCAGGACATTGATCTGAACAAAGATTTCTTGAGTAAAACCTGAAAAGCATATATAATCAAAGCAAAAATGGACAAATGGGATCACATCAAGCTAGAAATCTTCTGCATACCAAAGGAAACAATCAATAGAGTAAAGAGACAATTCACAGAATCAGAGAAAACATTTGCAAACTACCCATCTGTATTAGTCCATTCTCACACTGTAAAAAGAACTACCAGAGACTGGGTAATTTATAAAGAAAAGAGGTTTAATTGACTCACAGTTCCACAGGCTGTATAGAAGGCACGGCTGGGGATGTCTCAGGAAACTTACAATCATGGCAGAAGGGGAAGCAAGCATGTCTTCACATGGCAGCAGGAGAGAGAGCGCAAAGGGAGAAGGGCAACACACTTTTAAACAACCAGATATCCTGAGAACTCTGTCATGAGACAGTACTAGAGGAAGGGTGCTAAACCATTAGAAAACCACCCACATAATCCAATCACCTTCCACAAGACCCCACTTGAACATTGGGGGATTATAATTAAACATGAGATTTGGGTGCAGACACATAGCTAAGCCATATCATTCTGCCCTGGTCCCTCCCAAATCTCATGTCCTCCTCACACTTCAAAATACAATCATGCCTTCCAAACAGAGTTCCCCAAAGTCTTTTTTTTTTCTTTGAGACAGAGTCTTGCTCTGTTGCCCAGGCTGGGTGCAGTGGCACGATCTCGGCTCACTGCAAGCTCCGCCTCCCAGGTTCACACCATTCTCTTGCCTTAGCCTCCTGAGTAGCTGGGACTACAGGCGCCTACCACCATGCCTGGCTAATTTTTTATATTTTTAGTAGAGACAGGGTTTCACCATGTTAGTCAGGATGGTCTCCATCTCCTGACCTCGTGATCCGCCCACCTCAGCCTCCCAAAGTGCTGGGATTACAGGCATGAGCCACTCCACCTGGCCCAGTCCCTCAAAGTCTTAACTCATTCCAGCATTCACTCAAAAGTTGAAGACTGAAGTCCCATCTGAGACCAGTACCTTCTGCCTGTGAGACTGTAAAATAAAAAACAAATTAATTAGTTCCAAGATAAAATGGAGGTTCAGGCATTGGGTAAATGAACCCATTCCAAAAGGGAGAAATTGGCCAAAACAAATTGGCTACAAGTGTCATGCAAATCTGAAACCCAACAGGGCTGTCATTAAATCTTAAAGCTCCAAAATAGTCTCTTTTTACTCCATGTCTCATATCTAGGGCACACTATGCAAAGGGTGGGCTCCTAAGGCCTTTGGCAGCTCCACCCCTGTGGCTCTGTAGAATACTGCCTCCATGGCTGCTTTCATGGGGTGGTGTTGAATGCCTGCAGCTTTTCCAGGTGTACAGTGCAAGCTATCGGTGGATCTACCATTCTGGTGTCTGCAGGATAGTGGCCTGCTTCTCATAGCTCCACTAGGCAGTGCTCCAGCTGGGATGATGTGTAGGGGCTCCAACCCTACAATTCTCCTCTGCACTGCCCTAGTAGAGGTTTTTCATGAAGGCTCTACCCCTGCAGCTGACATCTGCCTGGATATCCAGAGGTTTCCATACTCTCTCTGAAATCTAGATGGAGGCTTCCAAAGCTTAACTCTTGCCTTCTGCACACCTGAAGGCCTAACACCACATGGAAGCCCCTGAAGCCACAGTCTGAGCTATACCCTGGCTCCTTTTAGCCATAGCTGGAGCTGGAGCAGCTGGGGCACAGGACACTATGTCCCAAGGCTGCATAGAGCAGCAGGTCCTGGACCTGGCCCATGAAAACATTTTTCCCTCCTAGGCCTCCAGGCTATGAAGGTCTCTGGAATGCCTCAGAGGCATTTTCCCCATTGTCTTGACTATTAACATTTGGCTCTTCTTTACTTATGTAAATTTCTACAGCCTTGACTTCCTCCCCAGAAATGGGTTTTTTCTTTTCTGCCATATGGTTGGGCTGCAAGTTTTCTAAACATTATGCTCTATTTCCCTTTTAAATATAAGTTCTAGTTTTAGGTCATATCTTTGTTTATGCAGATGAGCATATGCTTTCAGAAGCAGCCGGGCCATATCTTAAAACACTTTGCTGATTAGAAATATCTTCTGCCTGATACCTTAAATCATCAATCTCAAGTTCAAAGTTCCACAGATCTCTAGAGCATGCCACCAGTCTCTTTGCTAAGGCATAGCAAGAGTGGCTTTCACTCCACTTCCCAAGAAGTTACTTATCTCCATCTGCGACCACCTCAGCCTGGACTCCATGGTCGATATTACTATCAGCATATTGATCACAACCATTCATCAAGTCTCTAAGAAGTTCCAAACTTTACCTCATCTTCCTGTCTTCTTTTGAGCCCTCCAAACTGTTCCAACCTGTGCCAGTTACCCAGTTCCAAAGCTGCTTCCACATTTTCAGGCATCTTTATTGCAGTACCCCACTACTGGTACCAATTTTCTGTATTAGTCCATTCTCACATTGCTATAAAGAACTACCTGAGATGGGGTGATTTATTAAAAAAAAAAAAAGATTTAATTAACTCACAGTTCTACAATCTGTATAGAAGGCATATCTGGGGAGGCCTCAGAAAACTTACAATCATGGCAAAAGGGCAAAGGGGAAGCAAGTCATCTTCACATGGCAGCAGGAGGGAGAAAGCAAAGGGGGAAGCGCTACACACTTTTGAACAATCAGATCTCATGGGAACTCTATCATGAAACAACACTAGAGGGATGGTCCTAAACCATTTGAACCATCCCCATGATCTAATCACCTCCCACCAGGCCCCACCTCCAACACAAGGGATTATAATTCAACATAAAATTTGGGTGGGGACACAGAGCCAAACTATATCACTATCTCACAAAGGATTAAAAGCCAGAATATATAAGGTGCTCAAACAACTCAATAGGATAAAAACAAATAATCAAATTTTTAAATGAGTCAAAGTTGTGAATAGACATTTCTCAAAAGAAGACCTACAAGTGGCCAATAGACATATGAAAAAAATTCTCACCATCACTAACCATCAGGGAAATGCAACTTAAAACTACAACAAGATTTCATGTTACCCCAGGTAAAATGGCTTTTATAAAAAAGACAAGCAATAATGAATGCTGGTGAGGATGTTGAGAAAGGGAAACCCTCGTACACTGTTGGTAGGAATGTAGATTAATACAGCCACTATGGAGAACAATATGGAGGTGCTTCAAGGAACCAAAAAGTAGAACTACCATATCATCCAGCAGCAATCCCACTGCTGGATATACATCCAGAATAAAGGCAATCAGTATATTGAAGAGCCATCTGCACTCCCATGCTTATTCCAGTACTATTCATAATAGCCAAGATATGAAATCAACCTAAGTGTTCATCAAGGGACGAATGAATAAAGAAAATGTGGAGCATATATGTGATGAAATATTATTCAGCCATAAAAATAATGAATTTCTGTCATTTTCTACAATATGGATAGAACTTGAAGATATTCCGTTAAGTAAAACAAGCACATAAACACAAATATTGCATGTTCTCAGTAATATGTAGCTGCTAAAAAAGAATTGAACTAATGGAGACAGAGAGTAAAATGATGATTACCTGGGGCTGAAATTGGTGGTGGGGAGGAGGGCATAAAGAGGAGATGGTTAGTAAATAAGATCTAGTGTTTGGTAGCATACTAAGATAGTTATAGTTGAAAATGTATTGGTCATTTCAAAGTAACTTAAAGAGTAGAATTGGAAGAAAAAATAATGAATGCTTGAGGTAATGGCTACCCCAATTACCCTGATTTGATCATGATACATGATATGCTTATATCAAAATTTCACATGTACCCTATAAATATGTACAACTATATGTGTTCATAACTTTTTAATAGTTAAAAAATATTTTCAGAAATATTGTAAACAATGCAGAAAAATATATTTTATTAAGTATATAGATTTTTGGCCATATTTCTATTTGCTGACTATTGGATTAACTTGTAGTTAAAGATTTACTAGGTTAAAAGTTATAGCTACTTTAAAGTTTTAAAAAATATATCTCTTGACAAGTTGTTTGATGAAAATGTTTAAAGAATTTCTTTCTGCCCCACACTACAGTGTATAAAGGTGCTCATTTCCTTAAATCCTTTGCTAGTTTGATAGATAAAAAACTATCCCATTTAATGCATTTATTGTATTAAATGCATTTTATTTTATTAAATATGTTTAATGGCTAGTTTTTCTTTGATCTGAATTGAGTATTTGCCACTTTTTCCTATTTTTCTATTAGTGCATTCATCAATTTATATTGATTTATGAAATATACTAAGGCTTATGTGACTAATATTTTCAGTTTGTCTTTTACATTTTATTTTTCATTTCTGAGGTGCCATTGTTTCACATTTTAATATTGTCAAATCTATAATGTTTCCCTTTAATGATCTCTGACCTTATTATTTTGTCTCAAACATCCTTTTCCATTCCATATAAATGTTCACCTAAAAGAAGAATTAACTTAAGTGTTGGGCAGTCAGAAGCTACTGGATGCCAAAATTAGATTTCTCTGACAATTCAACTTCCATAAAACTGTAATTGGCTGGTTCTTGTTAATTACATTAGCTAGTAATCAAAGCCAGAATTTTTACCAGTCAGAATTTCAAATTGAGGCAGCGTTTGAGTATTTTCTGACCCTTAGTAATTGGCATGCAAGTGTTGTCCTTATTCCTAATTTCAACTTAAAAGATTGTGTTGGTGTTTGTCTAACAGTAATAGAAAATTACAGGCAGGGATGTTGGTGGAGATACGTTGCCTTTGCGCCCAAGCTTCAGTCTAGTAAAAAGCATACTTTTTAAACTTTTATTTTAAGTTCAGAGGTACAAATACAGATTTGTTACATAGGTAAACTTGTGTCATGGGGGTTTGTTGTAAATATCATGTCCTTTGCAGGGACATAGATATAGCTGGTGGCCATTATCCTTAGCAAACTAACGCAGGAACAGAAGCTCAAATATTGCATGCTCTCACTTGTAAGTGGGGGCTAAGAGATGAGAACACATGGACACACAGAGGGGAACAACACATACTGGGGCCTTTTGGAGGGTAGAGGGTAGGAAGGAGAGGGTCAGGAAGAATAACTAACAGATATTATACTTAAATTATACTTGTGTTGTGTAAGAGTTTTCAAAGCACTAGGTATTTGTAAGAGGCCCAGAGGATCACATTCTCCCATTCCCCAACCTATTGCCCTGAATCCTAACTTCCAACTTTGTTTCTCACAGTGTTTGTCATTTTAGATTAACTAATCAATCTAGAAAGATAATCCAACTTAGTCTATAAAAGGGAATTGAATTTTAATCCTGCAAAGTTTATTATTATCTAATCTTTGACAGTCATTGGTTGCAGTTCAGTGACCTTTCCTAAAGATGCATATTTTTCTCTATATGCTCTCAGATATGACGGCTTAGACTGAACATTTAACACTTTCCATTTGGATGTTACTGGAAGTTACAAGAGATAATAAACACATTAACAACATGATGTTTCTCTACCATGCCCATGAAGTGCCACTCTTGGTTGATATATGGTCCAAGATCCAAGGTATAATAGGTTATAGATCTACCAACTGCTTTGCTATTGGTGATTGCAAAATGTAAGATCCATACTTCCCTTCACTCCCTTTTCTATTCTGTCAAATCTACATTTTAGGATTTTTCCATTTGCAATATTTTTGTTTTAGTTGGCTCTCTGTTCATCATATTTGACAGAACTTCAAGTAAAAATAGATTAAGCAAAAGATAAGCAATTTGTTAGCCTACATTCATGGGAAATCCAGATGTGGGAAAGGTCTCAAGGCTCCAGATACTCAAATGATACCATAAGAAATATTCTTTCACCAATTAGCTCTGGTTCACTTCATGTTTTGGCCTCATTTCCTCCACTGCTGCTGAGCCTTCCCCCAGGTGGGAGATAAAAGGTGGGAATGACATATTTGTAGACGGCTTTAAGCTTACATGATGTCAGCCTACTGATCTCAGAGTAAAGTGTGCTTCTGTTATCCAGTATTTACATATTAAATGCCACATAAAAGATCAGCAGCGCTCCTTTTGTAACATTCATTAAACAATACTTTGGCTGCCTGGCCAGGCCCAGGTCAATGACCCGTACTGGGTTTGGTGAAATACAATTGGCATCCTTGTCAGGAAGGGACAACTTTCAAAGGAAATTGTGTCCACTTACTGTTACCAAAACACCAGGTGTTCGGTCTAGGTCCTGTTGCTTGCTGCACAGAAAGCCAATCACTGAAACAAGTATTGCCAAAAATGAAGCCTTTAATAGAGTGCTGTAGCCAAGAGGCCAGGAGATCTCAAATCCATCTCCCTGACTGACTAAAATTAGGAGCTTATATAGCAGGGAAGAAACGTAACTATGTGTGGGAAAACAGGAATTAGGGAGGTGTAAAGAAGAGCAGCTGGTCAACGGGAAGCAGGTGGTCAGTTAGGCAATCATAACAGATGAGGTGTCTGGCATCTCATTGTCCAAATGCAGTGATCTGGTGACTTTCAGCTCCTTGCTACTATCTGGGAGGCCTGATGGCTGGTTTCCTTGGAAAGGAACTCAGATAAGAAAAATGCAACTTTCTCAAGTTTTAAGACTGGGAGGGCCAATTTCTATGCTTATTCAAAGAAACCATGAACTTCAGCTCTATGGGACACCTGGGTCAGTTTCATTACCAGAAGAATGTGGAAATGATCTTTGGCTGATGAAAGAGTAAATGCTCGTGGGAAGAAAAATAAAAAGAAAAGCTCTGAAAGTGACTGAATCAAAGACTGACATCATCTGATACAAGTCAGTTATTCCCTTTTGCCTAAGTTCCATCAGGTATAAAATAAAGAAGATAGTCTACTCCTTAACCCCTCACATTTGATAGAAGCACAACTGGATGAACTTGAGTATTTACTTGCTTGGGACATCAAGGTTTCTTTGCTTTTCTCTTTCTTTCCCCGATTACAGAAAATTAGTGCTTATAAAGTAATAACAAAATATTAATAAGTCAATACTTACATAGTATTCATTGTTTGGCAGGCTGTTCTGAGTGTTTAACATATATTAACTCATTTAGTTCTCACAACACCCCTAGGATGTAACTATTATTAGTATCCCCATTTAAGAGATGAGAAAAATAAGAGAGATTGGAAAATTTTCTATGGTCACAAGGTTAGTAAGTGGCAGAGCTGGGATTCAGATTCAGGTATCCCATTTGCTGCTGAATGTATGATTTCTACTTCTCCTTTCTTTCAGTAAGTATCACTTACTGAAAGTCATAGTTGAGTCTCACTATAACTTTTCAGAAACACCAGGAACTATAGGCATGATAAAAGAAGGGCTTTGTATATGTTCTTAATCATGAAACAGTAGATAGCACAACATCCATTTTTATGTAAATTTGAAGAACATATTTTAATTCCTGTTAAAATCTCTCCACTAGTACAATGAGCTCCTTCAACAGGAAACAGGTGGTCAGTTAGGCAATCATAACAGCTGCATTTCTTATCTGCCAGGTATTCTTAAGATATTGCTCACTTCCTTTTTAACTTTCACAAGCCATAGCTACTCTGATGTAATTGATCTTTTGAAAGTGTATAAAGTGCTATTTAAAAGTTGCTTAAGCACAGGAAGATTCTACATCCTATACCCATTCAGTGGAGATGAGAGTTTTTGAGGAGTAACAGTTTATTTGCTGCTGTTTTATAGGAACACACATTTGGGTACCCACCTTGTACCAGGCACTGTGATAAGGACTTTGTCACCTTCAATAGGACTTTCTTACCTTCACTGAGAGGTGTGAAGCTCAGTTATCCATAAACACAGGCTGTTCGGTCTATAGTCAATTCTGTTCTTCAAAGGGATTCTCAAGTCTCCCTTCATCATCATCACAGAACAATTTTTTTTTTTTTTAAATCTGCTCAAGTCTTCTAAGCGGGTCTCAGAAATAGAAAGCAATTTTCTGCTAAATTAAGCAAGGTTGTAAATTCAAAGAGGATAGTTTACTATAAAGGCTTATGGGATTGTGAATCAATGTAAACAATTTACTTCTAAAGCCTCTGCCTGGATGGCCATTTAAGGTTGAAATGTGTTTCAATAGTGCCCTGAAAGCTTAAATGAAATTGTCATATAAATACTCCACACTTTGACACATTTCCAATTATTATAATAATTTCACAGCCTTTGAGACTTTTGAAATTATTTGGTTCAATTTAATGTGTAAGGAAAAGACCAATGAAATTCTTGTTACTTAAGAAGATTAACACAACCTTTGACAGAGTTGTTTCTATCATAAAATACAAGTATTTGAGCACTTAGTATTACAAAAGCTACCTATGATTTTTACATTTTGAAATGAAGAGGGGAAATTATGTTTTTACCAAAGGTCCATATTTTCATTGCGAAACAATATTAAAGGAGAACACATGTAAGAATGAATTCTTATAATTATTTTATCTGTGCCTTGGGTGGGAGTGTATTAATTATATCAAATTACTACCTAAATAAAAAAGAATGAAAATAATCGTTTATGGAGAGCAGAGCTAGACATTGAGAGCAGAGCTAGACATTAAGATTATTAGAAAACAACTGTCATTTTCCCTTCTAACTTTAGGAAACCACATTTTATATGGGAAAGTGAAAAAACACAGAAAACCTAATAGCATTATTCTACATTTCTTTCTACTAACTCACTCTAATATTGTCCTAACGACATGCATGAACTTTTAATATTCTAAAGGATAAACACAAAAAATAAAAAGTTTGGATTCCATTATACAGCATTTTGTATTCCTAGATTATATATATATATATATATTCCAAATTAAAGAAAACAAAAATATTTGTAGTAATCAATTCTTCAACAGAACTTAGTGATGGCACCTACATTATAGATTAAAATAAAATTATGCATACAAAATTATACAAATCTGTTCACTTAATGCTTGAAGTAGGTAGGAGGAAATTACTGCATGTGATTTTTAGAAAGTGTTGTTGAGCACATCAGAAGAGGTTAAATTAATAACCCCTTAAATCTTTGCTTGTTATCAGCAGCCATTCACAAGAGTAATATATAGGAGCTATAAGTAAATGTTTAACCAATCTGTAGAAATGTCTTTTACTCTATAACTTAATAGTTCTGCCAGAGTTTTACTTAACTAGAATTATACCAAAATAATACCTGTTATTTTGAGGACACATTTAAAAAATAATAAAGAATACTTTACACTGTTACCAAAACAACATTATGGAGCCTGCAGAGAGCATGTCAGGAAGACAGAATGCATAATTTTTCTCACACACGACAGTCAAAAGCCTACAAATGTTGTTCGTTGTTGGTTCAATAATACATTCTAACATTCTCACATCTTGTGATGTCATGTTTTTAACCTTGCGATATTGATTCCATAGATTAAAATCTACAGTCTTACCTAATTTGGAACCAACAAATGCTCTGGTTGGGTGTATCTGAAACACTATCTGAAGCTGAAGATTATCTCAAAAATGAGCCTGGCCCTGAAGAATTGTAATTTTTTCTTAACATATGGACTATGATGCTTGTGCAAATATTTACCTTAAATCAACTATCTTAAATCAAATGCAATATTCTTTCTATTTGCAAAACTGTATACCTTAACTTTCCATAAAGAAGGTGGATACTCACCCTCAGGACTGTGAAAATTACACTTCTATAAATGGCAGGTGTGAATCTCTTATTCAAAATGTGTGAAAAATAGAATCAGAGTTAATTTGCTTTGCCACAGACCTATTTCCCCTGATTCTTCTTTCACACTAAAAAAATTAGTCATGTGCATTTTGGAATTTTTAGAGTCAAATTATATTGCTCTATTATTACTTTTGACTATAGGGAGAAGAATTTTCATTGTCCAAGTTTAATGAAATGTTACTCTCAAGTAGACTGGATTAGCCAAAAGACAAATTTATAATGTAAATATGTAAAATTTCCTTTAACAAGACTTCATAAAATTCTGATAACATATTTTCTTTAATTTTATACACTTTTATTTTAGATTTACGGGTGTATGTGAAGGTTTGTTATAGAGGTCACTGGGGTTTGTTGTACAGATTATTTGGTCAGCCAGGTACTAAGCATAGTACATATCTTTTCTGCTCCTCTCCCTCCTCTGCCTCCACCCTCAAGTAGGCCCTGGTATCTGTTGTTGCCCGTTTTATGTTCATATGTTCTCGTTGTTTAGCTCCCAATTACAAGTGAGAAGATGCAGTATTTGTTTTATGCTCCTGTATTAATTTGCTTAGGATAATGGCTCCCAGCTCCATCCATGTTGCTGCAAAGGACATGATCTCGTGCTTTTTTTATGGCTGCATAGTATTCCATGGTGTATATGTACCACATTTACTTTTTATTTATTTATTTATTTTTTGGGACGGAGTCCCGCACTATCGCTCAGGCTGAAGTGCAGCAGCATGATCTCAGCTCACTGCAAGCTCTGCCTCCCAGGTTCATGCCATTCTCCTGACTCAGCCTCCCGAGTAGCTGGGACTACAGGTGCCTGCCACCATGCATGGCTAATTTTTGGGGGGGGGTTTTTGTATTTTTATTAGAGACGGGGTTTCACCATGTTAGCCAGGATGGTCTCGAGCTCCTGACCTTGTGATTCACCCACCTCGACCTCCAAAAGTACTGGGATTACAGGCATAAGCCACCACGCCTAGCCTACATTTTCTTTTTCCAGTGTACTGTTGATAGGTATTTAGATTGATTTCATGTTTTTGGTGTTGTGAATAGTGCTATGATGAACATATATGCACATGTGTCTTTACAGTGGAATAATTTATATTCCTTTGGGTATATGCCCAATAATGGGATGTCTGGGTTGAATGATAACTCTGTTTTAAGTTATCTGAGGAATCCCACACTGCTTTCCACAGTGGTTGAACTACTTTACATTCCCACCAGCAGTGTATGTAATCCCTTTTCTCTGCAACTTCACCAGCATCTGTTATTTTTTGACCTTTTAATAAGAGTCATACTGACTGGTGTGAGACGGTATCTCGTGGTGGTTTTAACTTGCATTTCTCTAATGAGTAGTGATGTTGAACATTTTTTCATATGCTTATTGGCCATGTGTATGTCTTCTTTTGAAAAGTGTCTGTTCATGTTCTTTGCCAACTTTATAATGGAATTGTTTGGTTTTTGTTTGTAAATTTGTTTAAGCTCCTTATCTAATCTGCAAATTAGACCTTCGTCAAATGCATAGGTTGCATTTTAGGTCAGAAAATTGTACCTGAGAGGAACACGTACGTGAAAGGTCCATGGAAGCAAATTCCATTTTACTTGTTTATTCTCACTTTTCCTCTGCATCACTCCTTCCCCTAATCCCCTCTCCCCTACCCAACCACAGCTACCATTCTATACTGTCTAATGTTATGTTCTTTCATTGGGTATGTGTTTTATGAAACACATATTGTTATTTTGTGTGGATATTTTTTAGTTTATATAAATGATATTGGAATATATAGCTTATTTCATCTTGTTTTTTAACTTTTCTCATATAAGCTCTGAGTTTTTTTGGGTTTTTTTTAGTTGTTTTTTTGTCATAGTAAGATCTATATTCAGTGTAATATAAAAATCTTAAATGTACATTTTGATGAGTTTTACTAAAAGCATTCATTTGTGTAACCATTACACCACTGAGGTACAGAATAATTCTATCACACCCGGACATTCCTTATTGACTCCTTTAGTCAATCTTCCGCCACTTTTTAAATTATATCAAGACTTGGAAGACAAAGCTTACAAACCGGAAAATACTAAAAATTATTTCTACCAGATCAAGTGTGGAATTGAACAGAATGAAAAATGAAAGGTCAAACAGTTCACAAGACTTAAATTGGAAATCCTGTAATTGTGATATTTTGACTTGAAAGAATCTTTTGACAGAACTGCTATTTTTAATTGGATAAATTACACTGTATACTATGATAAAATTAAATTAAGATGGTCTACAATTTGTATCTAAATGTGGTAAAATATTCAAAAAGTTAATAAATACGATTTACTTTATGAGGTTAGCTTAAAAATATTTATCAAAGAAAGGTCTTCTAAAGGAGAAAAAAGAAGAAAATAACTTGAAAAATACATTGGTTTAAAATGTTACACATTTCAATATGAAAAGAACAAAAATTGATAATATCTCACATTAAGAAAATTTTTTTGAGATTACCAAGTACCTCACATGCAGAAAGAATATTTTATTTATTAATATTTTCTTTAAAGAAGAATTTATTAAAAATATCAACTGTTAAAGTTACAAAGTATAAAGTATAACTTTAAAAATTATTGGAGTTATTTGGAAAAATAAAAATAAGACCAGCTGAAAAAATTCTAAGCACTTCAGAAAAATATCAGTGACAAAGTATTAGAAGCTAATAAAGTTTAAAAACTGATTATGTACCAAGAATAAGTAATTAACTTAGTCTATGTTTAATTTTAGATAATGAATGGGATTTTTAAAAATTTTGCTTTAATATGTGCAGATGTACGTTATTTTTAAGAAAGTTATTTTTGAATGTAATTTTTTAGCTAAAGTGTTTTGTAGGTCAATAAATGTTATCAAACTAATTTATCAGTCAATAAATATTTAAAAATTAAATTACTTCATTTGTTTGTTTTGTTTTATTTTTTTGAGACAGGATCTTGCTCTCAAGATTTTTTGAGACAGGATCTTGCCTAGGCTGGAGTGCAGCGATGCAATCTTGGCTCACTGCAACCTCCACCTCCTGGTTCAAGCAATTCTCCTGCCTCAGCCTCCTGAGTAGTTGGGATTACAGGAACATGCCACCACGCTGGGCTAATTTTTGTATTTTTAGTAAATACGGGATTTCACCATGTAGGCCAGGCTGGTCTCAAACTCCTGACCTCAAGTGATCCACTCACCTCAGCCTCCCAACGTGCTGGGATTACAGGCATGAGCCACCATGCTCAGCCAAATTATTTAATTTTTTAAGCATTACTTTTTACTCTCTGAAATGCCCTGGTTCAAGCAGTAAGTTATATGGTCACTATTATAAAGGGGCAATGTCCAATGTCCTTGAGACTTTTTAGACATGACAGTTGCTCGCAAAGAAAGTAGAGGTACAATACCTACCAATGGGTTAACCTTTTGTTTCTTGTTTGGATATTTCTCCCTGACATTGTAGGTCTCTATGGAAGCACAGACATTCTTTGTCTTGTTCCCTGCTTTAGGCTGAGCACATAGAATGCTGCCCAAAAAGTAGCAGAGGCTGACTAACAAATTTTCAAAGATGGTCTTTTGTTAATAGGATAGGTGTATTTTCATCACAACTAATGAGAATTTGCGTTCCCACTAAGCTCATTTATGTAAAACTATATGAAATTATTTTTATTTGTGTTTGGTCATGGCAGTAAAATGAATTTCAACAAATGCTTCAACATTTAAAAACTATATTTATATTATAAATCACCATAGTAGAAATATTTATACTCTAGAGTTTTAAAATTTTAATTATTAAAAGATTCTTTATTTTTAAACACAGCCAGAATTTCCCCTAGAACAATGATGTTACAATTTTATGCCCTCAGAATTTATGGTAATAAGTATGAAATACAAATTATCCCAGATATTAAGAGCATTTTTGTATGTTAGGTCACATTAACATTAAGTGACATTTATTGTTACTGCTGCCATTCTTCCAAATTACATCCTGCGGGATCTTCATCCCTGACAAGCTCAGCCCAAGTGTTTCTAGACTATGTTTGACATTTGTCCATGAACTATCCCACTGCACTTACCCAGCTGTGTCTTCAGATCTTCCAGGTACTCTTTTAGCCACCTTGATTTGGCAGGCCTACCAGTGCTTTATTAGGCACTAGAATTTCTGCTAAGCAACTTATTGCTCCATCAGGAACTAACCCGAGGCATCACCACTGAGGCACCAATGCCCTCATGGCATCAGAGCTACTCACTGATGTGTTGCAAGTTGAATATACCTTTGTAGTATATTCTATGTGATCTGAATTGCTGCTTGTGTGCTCTTGCCTTATGGCTCTGTTCTCAGACCAAACCAAGGGTCAGGGAGCTTATTCTTGTGGCCCAATAATGAGATGCAGATGAACTGGGAAAGAAGAGTTTATTTCTGTTACCGGGCACAAGGAGAAGGCTGAGAAAATATTACCAGACCAACTCAAAATTATGAAGTTTTCCAGCGCTTATATACCTTTTAAGCTACATATCTACCTGTAAGTGTGCATTCATCTAAAGACATAAATGATTAACTTCTTCTAATCTATAACTAAGGTCTGAGTCCTTAAGGCCTTCCTCTGGAGCCTCAGTAAATTTACTTAATCTTGATGGGTCCAGGAGATAGGGGTGATTACCCTTATCTTGTCTTCTGCTAAATCATGGAGGTTTGGGGGGTTCCCCAATAAAACTTGTTTGTGGAGGTCTGCAGAGTTTCTTCAGACCCCCAATAAAACTTGTTTAATCTTAAATAGATTGTGTTAAGAATTCCTTCATTATCTTGTCACGCTTCAGGACCCAGCGAAAAGCCTAGGCAAAACCCTTGGTGGGCTTCTGTTACATTCCAGCCTTTGTAAAAGGGCACTGGTCCTATCAGCTTTTAATATTTAACTTAACCACTCGGTCAGTGCTAAAAAAATCATCATGGAGGCCTGCCTATTCAGCTGTTAGTGAGACCTGGCCTGCTACAGCCCTATTATTTTTACTTATATCACTTTCTTTCACAAGGACCCAGACACGTGGCTATTAGCCCAGGCTGTTGATAACCACCTCAGTGTAGTCAGAATTAATACCACCTTTGTAATGATGAAGGCTTTGTAATGGGAGAGATATTTTGGCCTGCCTCTTTTTGCCTATAGAAAGCCTTTACACAGAATCCTCTCTTGACTCTTTTTACAGTTGGCCAGATGTGGTCAGACATGTTAAAATTTCAGGATTCCTAGATATCTTGAAAGTCTCAGGGATATTTATACAAAGAGAGGGGGATTTTCTACTGCTTTAAATCTAATTCACGCTCAATTTAGGAAACATACATATTGATTAATATGTTTTTAAATGCTGAGATTAATCAATTAAATGATCTTAATTTAAAATAAAATTATGAATTTCTTATTATATTTTAAAAAATACATCAAACCTCTTAAACAGAAGATAAAAAATACAGAAGCTCAGCACTCACAAATTAAACGGAAGAGTTCCAACTGCACCTATTTTAAAATTTAAACTCCATGAGTTTTATTCTGTATTGATTCTTATACTTTGTTTGTACAGTAATATATATTATTCTGATACCCACCAAGGTAACAATATTATTTTGATACTTTTCCATGGTAAAGGTAATGTAACAAAAATAATGTAACCAGATAGCAGAAGGTTATAGTGTCTAGAATATTAACTCTTTGATATTGATTATGAACTGGTAATTCAAATTAGAACTAACATACATTGAGTTAAAACATTTCTAAAAATTATACATCACTTACTATATAAATAGGACTTTTTGCTCCATTTCTTTCACACAATTTTTTTAAATTGAACATTGTACCCAATAGGTAATTTTTTTTTTTTTTTTTTTGAGACGGAGTCTCGCTCTGCCGCCCAGGCTGGAGTGCAGTGGCCGGATCTCAGCTCACTGCAAGCTCCGCCTCCCGGGTTCACGCAATTCTCCTGCCTCAGCCTCCCCAGTAGCTGGGACTACAGGCGCCCGCCACCTCGCCCGGCTAGTTTTTTTTTTTTGTATTTTTTAGTAGAGACGGGGTTTCACCGTGTCAGCCAGGATGGTCTCGATCTCCTGACCTCGTGATCCGCCCGCCTCGGCCTCCCAAAGTGCTGGGATTACAGGCTTGAGCCTCAGCCGCCTCCCACCCTCTCCACTTTTGGAGTCCCCAGTATCTATTATTTCCATCTTGATGTTCATATGTATCCATTGCTTAGCTCACACCTATATGTGAGAATATGTGATATTTGATTTTCTAAGTTAGTTCACTTAGGATAATGGCCTCCAACTCCATCCCTGTTACTGCAAAGGACATGATTTCATTCGTTTTATGCCTGTTGGCCATGATTATTATTCTCTTTTTCAATCTCACTTGGTAACAATTTAGCTTACGAAAATGCCTTAAGGTTGGCTTCTTTCAATACTGCCCCAGACATTTTAAAAGCATCTTTGCTTTCCAGCAATAAGATATTTCATACACTTTTTGTTTTTAATGTTTTCCTGGTCAAAGACATGAAATCAATTACTCTTCACATAACAGTTTAAATTTAGAGTGAAATAGAGTCTAAATATCAGCATAGGTATAAACATTTTTTCTCCATGTTCACTGATAGTATTCACTCCCTTGCTGGGTCTGTTTGGTGACAGTGCTGAAATATATATTTCTTACTAAAATAGTGAGCTCACATAGATACTTCCTAATTTTTGCTACTAAATCACTTTACTTTTTCCAGTATAAAACTTTAAGTAATTCTTATATCATATATTTCTAATTTTGATCATTTTCCCAAACTTAATTTCACCCAAATCTCTTTAAGTTTACGCTGACCACACACAAACAAACACATTCACACATACACACAAATAACTTTCCACTACTACATTGGATTTGACCCTGGCTCAAAGTAAAATCTCTGCTACTAGCGTTGTAATAGAAAAACCTGTGAACAATTAATTAGGACACTAACTTATTTTTATTATTAGGTCAAACAAAGATTTACTAATATAATGATCGGTTAGGAAAAGTTTAGCCCCATTTGAAATTATGGACATTTACAGTCTATTATTATTTAAAAAATTTCTAATTCTATCCATTTCTCCAATAATATTGCCTTCATGTCTCTACCTTCAACCAGAATTTATAGTGGATTCTTACTGCTGATCAAATAAAATTTACTTATTTCCGAATGCATTTAATTTTGACTGACTTTACTTTTATCAAACAAATGCATGTACTTAGTAAAAAGGTGAGAATAACAATGGAATTTTATTTTCTAATAATCAGAAGCAAGGCAATCCAGATTAACACTCCCATTGAGACAATTAATAAATCTGAACAAAATATTAAAAATATGTACTTATATTAGACATCTATTAAACTATGAAGGACTTTTAGGCTGAGATCCAAAAGAAGGCAGAATCGCAGTGAGGTAGGCCCCAAACTGGCATTGCATTTTTCAAGATATTTTCAAGAAATGAAAATAATGTCAAAAAAATTAATGCATTGGATATGATTAATGGCAGATTGGACATTGATACCCAAAAGATTAGTGAACTGGAGGCTGGGCACGGTGGCTCACATCTGTAGTCCCAGCACTTTGGGAGTCCGAGGCAGACAGATTATGAGGTCAGGAGTTCCAGACCAGACTCGCCAATATGGTGAAACTCCTTCTCTACTAAAAATACAAAAATTAGCTGGGCATGATGGCACGAACTTGTAGTCCCAGCTACTTGGGAGGCTGAGGCAGGAGAATCACTTGAACCTAGAAGGCAGAGGTTGCAATGAGCCGAGATTGCACCACTGCACTCCAGCCTAGGCAACAGAGTGAAACTCTCTCTCAAAAAAAAAAAAAAAAAAAAAAAAAAAAAAAAAAAAAAAAAAAAAAAGATTAGTGAACTGTACAAAATGAAACATAGGGGAAAAATAACTGAAAATAAAATGAACAGTTTGTGAGTGAGGTGCTGGACAGCTTCATGTGGTCTAATATACATATGCCTGGAGTATGTGAAGAAGCGAGAATAGGGAAATAGGAGAAAAAAACATATAAATAAATAAATAATGACTGAAGAATGTCAAATTTAATGAAAACTACAAGCCCCAGAGATCTAAAAACTCAAATCTAAAAACTCCAGAGATCTAAAAACTCCAAGCACAAGAAACAAATAAAATTACATCAAGGCATATTTGAATCAAATTGTTTAAAACCAGTGACAAAGAAATCATCTTAAAATCAGCAAGAAGACAAAATACAACATGTATAGACGTAGAGAGATATAGATGGCTACAGATTTCTCACTGAAAGCAATGTAAGCCAGAAGATGGTAAGCAATATTTTTCAAGTATTGGAGGATAGGAAATTTGTCAACCTAGACAAGTATTTCCAGCAATTTCTTTTAGATTACTAATAAATCACATCCAGGGTCAATACAAGTCTCAATAAACTTTGAAGAATTCAAATCATGCAAAGTGTATTCACTGACCACAATAGAATTAAGTAAGATGCCAGTAACAAAAAGATATCTCCAAATATTCAGAAACTAAAAAAAAAAAAAAAAAAATTACTTTTCAATAACCCAAGGTCAAATAAGATATCAAAAGTAAAATGGGAAACATTTTCAGCTATTTATATTTTTGAAATACAAATAGAGCACATCAACATTTGTGGTATGCATCTAAAACAGCACTTAAAGGGAAATTTATACGACTAAACACCAATACATATATGAAAAGAGATGAAAACTAACTTCAGTTTCTACCTTAATTAACAAAAAAGTGTAAATGAAACCTAAAGTATGCATTAACAATGAAATAATAAAGATCAGTCCAGAAATCAATAAAATACAAAACAGAGAACTAACAAAGAAAATAAAGACAAAAGTTTTTCTTTGAAGAAATATATAGTTGATTAACCTGTAGCTGGGCTAATCAGGAAAAAAAAAAGAAAAGGCAAAGTTTAACCATAGCAAGAATGAGAAACACTATCACTATAAATCTACAACTTTTAAAAGAATAATAAAGACTAAGGGAATATTATGAACAACTTTATGTCAATAAATTCCAAAACGTAAGTGAATGGGACAAATTTCTTGAGAGACATAAACTGTTGAAGCTTACTTCAGAAGATACAGATAAACCGGATAGCCCTATACTAATTAAATAAATTAAATTTGTAGTTAAAAACCTAACCACAAAGAAAACCACATGTGCAGATGGCATCAGTGGTAAATTATGCCTAACAGTAAACAAAGAAATAGTTCCAACTCTACACAAACTCTTCCAGAAAATTGAGAGGAGGGAAACACCCTCCACATGAGAATAGCAGTATTTTCTACCAAAACTAGATAGAGACATTACAAGGGGAAAGATAAACCTCTAAACTACTCACCAAAATCTCTTAGGAACCCAGAATCAACATTTTTTAAAGATGTAGGGGGTACATGGGCAGTTTTGTTACGTGGGTATATTGCATAGTGGTGAGGTCTGGGCTTTTAGCGTACACATTTATGTATAGTAAATATGATACCCAATAGATAATTTTTCAACCCTCACCCCCACCCCACATTTCTGAGTCTGAGTCTCCTGTGTCTATTTTCTCACTCTGTATGTCCACGTGTACCCATTGTTTGGCTCCTACTGATAAGTGAGAACATGCGGTATTTGACTTTCTGTTTCTGAGTTATTTCACTTGGTTTAATGGCCTCCAATTCCATCCATCTTGCTGCAAAAGCCACGATATCATTCTTTTATGATAGCTGAGTGGTAGTTCATGGCGTATAGAGATTACATTTTGTTTACCAACTCATCCATTGACAGACACTTAAGTTGATTTTGTATCTTTGTTATTGTGAATAGTGCTGTGATAAACATACAAATGCAGGCATCTTTCTAATAGAATGATCTTTTCTTTCTTTTGAGTATATACCCAGTAGTGGGACTGCTGGATTGTATGGTAGTTTTATTTTTAGTTCTTTTTATTTTTCAAGTTCATTTTACTGTTAGTTGATATATAATAACTATACATATTTATGGCATATAGTGTGATGTTTTCATATAGGTATACAATGTGTGATGATCGAATTAGGATAATTAGCATATTCATCTCCTCCAAAATTTATCATTTCTTTGCGGTGAGATCACTCAAAATCCTTTCTTCTAACTATTCTGAAATATGTGGTATATTATTGTTGACTACAGTCACCCTACTGTGCAATGACACATTACAAATTATGCATCCTATCTTACTGTAACTTTGTACTCCTTGACCAACCTTCCCCAACACCCTCACCCTATCCAGCCTCTAGTAGCCACTATTCTACTTTGTACATTTTAAAAAATAACTTTTACTTTAGTTTCAGGAGTACATGTGAAAGTTTGTTACGTAGGTAAATGCGTATCATGGGGCTTGTTGTACAAATTATTTCATCACCCAGATATTAAGCCCAGTACCCAATAGTTATCTTTTTTGTTCCTTTTCCTCCTCCCACTCTCCATCCTCAGGTAGACACCAGTGTCTGTTGTTTCCTTCTTTATATTCATAAGTTCTTATCATTTAGCTCCCACTTTTAAGTGAGAACGTGCTGTATTTGGTTTTCTGTTCTTGCAGCCCCATCCATGTTCCTGCAAAATACATTATATCATTCATTTTTATGGCTGCATAATATTCAATGGTGTATATGTACCACATTTTCATTATCCAATCTGTCATCGATGAACATTTAGATTGATTTAATGCCTTCGCTATTGTGAATAGTGCTGCAATGAACATTCGGGTGCATGTGTCTTTATGGTAGAATGATTTATAAATATATTCATCTGGGCATATACCCAATAATGAGATTGTTGGGTTGAATGTTACCTCAGCTTTTAGCTCTTTGAGGAATTGCCATACTGCTTTCCACAATGAATGAACGAATTTACACTCCCACCAACATGGTGTAAGTGTTCCCTTTTCTCTGCAACCTCACCAGTCTCTGTTAATAGCAGACATTCTGATTGGTGAGAGATGGTATCTCATCATAGTTTTGATTTGCATTTCTCTAATGATCAGTGATATTGACCTTTTATTCATATGCTGATGGCCACATGTATGTCTTCTTTTGAGAAGTGTCTGTTTGTGTCCTTTGCCTTCTTTTTAATGGGGTTGTTTTTCTCTGTAAGTTTGTTTAAATTCCTTATAGATGCTGGGTATTAGACCTTTGTCAGATGCATAGTTGGCAAATATTTTCTCCCATTCTGTAGGTTGTCTCTTTGCTCTGTTCTTAAATACATTTTTAAACAAAATTCAGTCAAATAAAATCTCTCATAGGCAGCATTCTGAGATAATCCTCAAGATTCCCACCATCTGGTGTATGTGCCTATATAATCCCTTTTATTGTGGGTGGAAGCTATAATTGTAATTAGTTACCACTCTCATGATTATGTTATGCTATACATCTAAAAGGGAAATTATCCTAGGTGAGCCTGATCTCATCAGGCAGGATCTTTACAGAGAGTTTCTTCTAGCTAGTTGCAGAAGAGAAAGTCATATTTATGCACTCCTTCTGACCTGGGAGAATGCAAATATCCATGTTGTGAACTGCCCATGAGCTCCACATGATATGAACCCAAAAGTAGCTTTTAGGATCTGAGAGTAGTCGTTGACTGACAGAGAGCAAGAAAATGAATACCTCTGTCATACAACCTCAAGAAGCCTAATTCTACCTAAAACAACCTGAATGAGCTTGGAAGACCCTAAACTCCAAATAAGAACGCCATCATATTTGGCACCTTGCTTACCGCTGTAAAACTCTGATTTGAGGACCCAGTTAATCCATGCTCATATGCCTAACCTATGAAAACTGTGAGATAATAAAATCATGTTTTAAGCAGATGTGTTATTGGGAATTTATTATGCAGTAATGTATAACATAACAGAGCATCCAGTAACATCCAAAAAGCGTAATACATCATGACCACATGGGATTTACTCCATAAATCCAATGCTCACTTAGCACTGAGCTATCGATTTTGTGGTATACACTGTGTTAATATAGCGTGATCGTTTATCACATTAGTAGAATAGAAACAAAAAATGCTTTGATTATCTCAATAGGTTCAAATAAGTATTTGAGAAAAATTTCACATCTATTCTTCATGAAAATGCTCAGAAAACTAGGAGTAGATGGGATCTTCCTCAACTGTATAAGGGATATTTATGAAAAATCTATAGCTATCATACTTAATGGTGACATACATTGAGTACATACATACATATGGAAGGATGTGTGTGTGTGTGATTATGTTAAGTGTAAATGAAGTTAATGTAAATATAATATGTTTTCAGACTTTATAAAAATAATAACATGAACAGCAACAACCATACTCTATTTAGAAAGCATATCTAAAGGACATACAGAAGCTGAAAATAAATAAAAGTGAAAAGCATACAACTTATAAATAACATTCAAAGTGTACAGACCTATGAAATAAGACATAAGACATAAAGAAACACTAGATTTGTGAGATATGCTTTATAATAAAATGTTTTAATTTACTAGGAAAATAGGACAATTTTAACCTGAATCACCTTAATAATGTCATCTAATAATTAATTTTTAAATGATGTATTAAAAAGTAAAAATATACAAATCTACATTATTTGGGGGAGATTTTAACATCATTTTTTTAAATTTAGAAAACAAGCAAACACATCTCAATATGACTATTTATTATTAAAAACATAATATTTTTGGTCCAAATGACATACTTCTCTGCATGTGGTGCCAAAATCACAAGATACACATTTCTTTACTAAAATTCACCATTTGTTTAGCCAAATTTTAAAAGACCATATCATATACTATGTAATTTTACCATGGTACAATTAGCATAGAAATCTATAACTACAAGATAATTAGAAAATATTCCAAAGTTTGTAAATGGAAATATTCGTAGGTTAAAAAAGAAATCACAAAGGAAATTAGGAAATATTTTGGAACAAATGATAATTAAGGTACTACGTATCAAAATGTATGTAATGCAATTAAAGCTGTGCTTCATATGAAATTTTAAAGTTCCTCATGAAAATGCTCAGGAAACTAGGAATAGATGGGATCTTCCTCAACTATATAAAGGATATTCATGAAAAATCTATAGCTATCATACATACATCATTTCATAGAAATTTTATGATTAGTTAGAAAAGATAGGTGGAAAACAATTATCTAAGCTTCTATCTCAAGAACTTAGAAAAATGACAGTAAATTTAAATCTATAAAATGTAGAAGGGAAAGAGTCAAAATAAGAGTTAATGAAATAGCAATAAACATAAAATAGATCAATAGCTAATTTTTTTCAAGAAAACTAATACAATAGATAAACTCCTGGTGTGATGGGTCGACAAATAAAAACTAACAAAAAGCAAATAATAAGAATAAAAAAGGGACAATAGTAATAGGAATTAAAAAGTTTGAGACATTTTAGTGAGCAACTTTATGCCAATAAATGTTTAAATTTAGAAGAAAAGGACAATTTTCTAGGAAAATACAACTTACCAAAATTGGCACAAGAAGATATAAAAAGTCTCTATTGTCTTAAAACTGTTAAATGAAATAAATCTATAATTGAATACTTTACCTTAAATAAAACAGATAGATTATCTGGTGACTCCAACTGTGGTGTACTGGAGATGGCTTGTTCCTGACAACCGCTAAAATTTCAGAAATTTTGCAAACTAGTTGTTTAACACAGTCATTATTAGAAATTAAAACATTTAAAATTACAACTAAATAAATTATATTGAAAAATAATCAATATCACAAACTTGTTACTTCCTCATTACTTTTTACTACATTTTACTATTAGCTGCTCTCGAGGTTATTAACATTTATTTTATCTGTAGGGTGCAAATACTTATACTGCTGCTCTACTGTGTCCCTCTTCCCAATTTTATTTTCAGTGATATCACATTGATAGCATGAAATCAGCCAGGGTGGGAGAGTTAACACCACAGAAATTATTAAGCAATATATATGAGGGCTTGATTTATTGCTAAATATAAAGAGGCTTCAGTTTAATAAATATAGTTTGTATGAAGGTAAGAATTAGTTGATCAGTAGATCACATATATGATTTAATAACAGTAAATATAAAAGGAACACATTTAATAGATTAGGATACAAATCTATTTATCATATTGGCTAAATTGCTCTTTTAGGGTGAGTGTGGATACAAGAGTTCAGAAAGAAAGCAACTAAAGTATTATATGAGACTCAATTGGCAATAAAGAGTTTACAGTAAAGAATGTACATTTTATTTGTAAGTTGTGTGTTACACATCCTTAATAGCAGTAAAACTTCACAATGAACATGCAGTATATACTACATATATAATATTTGCATGTTATATGTAACATAAATTATAATATATATAATATTTTTGAAAAGCCAGCTGGTAAATATTTACCAGCATGAGACTGATCCTACTTACATTTAATGAAGAAATAGCACTAGTTTTCACAAGCTCTTACAAAGAATAGAAAAAGAGAGTACACTTTTTATCTTGTATTTTTAGGCCTAATTAATTTAGCTTTGAAAAATATATTATAAAAAGGCAAAATTAAAAGCCAATATATCTCATGAACAGATGCAAATATCCTAAATGAAACATTAACAAACATAATTCAGCACTATACAAGAAAAGAATCATTTATTACAATCACATTTGACATGTTTCTGGAGTAAAAATCTGGTAGATCATTTTTAAGACTGCATTGTGTTGCAGCAACTCAATTTAACTGATTGTCAACCAGTCATTACATTTATACTTTGTCGATGAGCCCTTGTACAAAAACTGAGGTTGTAAGGAATGAATCGGACTTACATAAATGTCTGTGCTGTGATCCATTATAGGGACTTTCCAAAATCTCCCTATAGAGTCCTTATCTGCCATAAATACTTCAGCAGCATCAGATCTAATGCAACATATGTCTCAAGAGGAAGAGCATCTGGCATGGCAGCCTGGATCTGTTGGAGAGGCTTCTCTTATTGCAGTACCACTTAAAAATGGCATTCTTTTGTGTTCTTCAAAAAACAATGACTATCATACCCGATATTCAAAGACTACCACTTGGTATTGTACTTCTTTCTTAGTGGTATAAGGGGCCGGATCCAGTAATTTATGCTTCATCTTAAAAATAATATCTCAGCCTCCTGCAGACCACCGAGCCCCTAATAGCAAGATTACAGGTCCCTAAATTTTGGTAGGATTTACTTCTCATCCTTTGATAAACATTTGTCTTCCCAAGGTATCTAGAGTAGCTGCTACTTGCTATTCACCAGATCCAATGAGCAAAATATTCATATTACAATATTATCAATCAACATGATATTATGAAATGAAGAAATGATCAAGGGCCCTACAAACTAGATTGTGTCATAAGGCTGGAGAGTGGAAACCACCCTGAAGTAAGACAATGAAAGTGAAAACTTTACAGCTAAATCTGCCAGTTAAATCAAACTCCTTTGGCAGTATTTACTAAAAGATATAGAGGGCAGAAAAACATTCAGCAGATCAAAAGCTACATATCAGGTGACAGAAGATTTGTTAATTCTCGTTGGTAAAGGAAAAACATCTGGATCAACAGCTGCAATTGTAGTCACCATCTGATCAAGTTTATGGTAATCTGCTGTTATTCTCCAAAATTCATCTGTTTTCTATGCAAGCTAAATAGGCTAGTTAAATGCAGTAGTATCACCACTCTGATATCTTTCAAGCACATTTTGGTGGCACTAATCTTTGCAATTCTTTAAGAAATGCAGTATTGATTTTGAATTATCATTTTGACAAAGAAAACTCTAGAGGTCTCCACTTAAACTTTGCTCTGAGAGTATACTTATTCCAATTATGCCCAGAAGGGTTGAGAAAATAATCACAGCATGAGTTTGAGGGATTACCAAGCCAACCGTGAGATGGACTCATGCTAAAACTCCATTAACCCACTGCTCTCCTTAAACCACTGCTCAGAGCCAGTGATCAATAATCTCTGAAAAATCTGATTATTTTCCCTACTCCCATCAACAATCATTCTTTTGGATGATCATAAGTTCTTTTGAGGAAAGCTGGGGGAAATTTAGGGCCTAAGTTTTGGGCAGTATAATTCTCAAATACACTCAGCATTGCCTAAGAGGAGCTGGGGATGTAAACGGGCCATAACTCCATATGGAGAAATTCAAGTCGAACTTCTGTTCACCACATGTAGGGCCATTTATTGACATATACCAACTATAATGTTAGTAGGCTGCATATTTATTTTAGCCATAGGGTCTCCATGATTAATTAGCCAATGCCAAAGGTCTCTGTGGGTCAGACCAATTTTTATTACTGCTTTGAGTCTGCTGCCCATGTTGTCTTTGGCCATTTAGTGCTTGCATTTGACCCCTGAAATATAGGACCCCATAGATTCCATTCAGTTCAGAGAACCCGTTTTTATAGCAGTACTTTCTGCTGTCATTTCTGGCCTCCAGAGAAGCCACTACAGAGCAGTGTTCTTCTCACTGACACATTTCTCAAACCCTAGTTGACGGAAGTATTCTCTGCACTCTCCAAGAAGATATAGTTAATGGTTGATCTGGCAGGTACTACATTTATTGAGACATTTGGATATATCCCACCACCTTATTTTATGTTTACAATAGGATTTTATTTATTTTTTCTTACACGTTCCCTTTTGTTTATATTTCTCTGGCATTTTATTAACTCTTTTCTTCTTCTGGTTACCTGGAATTTATCAATTATATTTCTAAAATTTTATTGGTTACCCTTGAATTGTTATCAAACATTGAACATTTAAGCATATTTTCTTATTATAGTCAAACATTGATCTCTCACTGAAAAGACAAGATCTTTAACACCTTCAAACATACCATTACACATCTCAAACCACGTTAGATAGTAAACTTTTGATTATCTCCCACTAAATCCTATTCCTACATAATAATTTCCCACCTCACTAAATACCACCACCATCCTTCTGTTGCTCAAACCAAAAACCCAGGAATCATACCCAAAGCCTCTACCTTGTCTGAGATGACATCATTCTTGCCTAGACTACCACCTGAGACCATTTACTGGTCTCTCTTCTTCCACTTTGCCCTTATTCAATTATTTTCCTCAGAGCTAATGTAGTGATTGTTTGAGAAATAAAGCTGATGATGCCATCCTTCTGAGTAAAACCTTTAATGCTATCTCATGGGTCAGAAAAAGAATCCAGGCTCTACTGTGTTCTACAAGGCACTTCTTGACATGGACACTGCCTCACCTTACATCAATCTTCCCCTTTCTCATGATGCTCCAGGCCCACTGGCTTCCTTTGTTTTTCTCAAAGATGCTGCCCTCCTCCCAACTATGTAGCCAGGCCCCCTTTTTATGACTGTCCCTCTGCCAGAAATGTTCTTTTCCATAACTTTCCACATGTTTGGCTCATTCTCTTCTTTCAGGTTTCATATTGTTACAGGAGCCCTTCTGACTTTCCTTTATAAAGGGACTCTCTTACTACCTTCTAGCTCCTCACCTGCCTTTTAAACTTCTGTATCACTTAACCATAATCTGTATTTTTCTTTATTTGCTTATTTAAATATTTTTCTTTACTTGCTCGTTTATCATTTGTATTCGCTGTAAGACAGTTAACTTTATGATGCCAATGACCTGTTCTGAATTGTTCACCTCAGTGTATCTCATTCTTTGATCAGTGCTTGTCATATCACATGGACTCAATAAAAGTTCTATCAGGAAAATTACTTGATTTACAAAGAGAGAATTATAATGATTATAATGATTCATATATGCAGCTGGGATGGGCTTCTTAATTGTGAAAAAAAATGTTTCACAGTAGCCTTCCTCATGAAAGAGAGGAATGAATTTGGGTTCTGTGCAATTGGGCGTTCCTTTTGGTAGGTAGGTGGAGGGCAAATACTCAAGGTTGGGTTTTTATGATTGATAAAGAGAAGAATGATGAACATTGGAAAGGGCATCAAATGCATCTGCCTTTCTCACTTGAGTTTGAGCCCAGTCTCCCACCTTGAACATCTCTATATCCCAAGATGATTGGCATGCCTTGCCCACTATGACAGAAAGACCAGTCATCATGCCCACCCACAGACTACAGATTTGGGATTTTTCCAGGGACTTATTAATAAGACCAATTATCATCCCTGCAGGAGGATGCACATTGTGTATATTGTTATAATTGACTTTGCTTTAAATTTACCTGCCAATCTCAAATCATTTTTTGCTATTTTCCAGAAGGCCCTCAAAGGGCAAATTTTCTGGTTCTCATTTTTTTGTTGTTGTTAAGGGATTTTGTTAAGTAATCTTTTATTGTTGTTTTGATTTCAAAAATGAGAGATGAAGAGAGACACCAATGTCACATTTTCGGTATGCCATCTTCATCAGAGCATCATTAAATACAATTTTGAGTAATTCTCACTGAACTTTTTTTTTTTTGAGACGGAGTCTCACTTTGTCACCCAGGCTGGAGTGCAGTGGCACGATTTAGGCTCACTGAAACTTCCGTCTCCCTGGGTTCAGTGATTCTCCTGCCTCAGCCTTCCAAGTGGCTGGGATTACAGGCACACGTCACCACGCCCGGCTAATTTTTGTATTTTTAGTAGAAACGGGGTTTCACCATATTGGCCAGACTGGTCTCGAACTCTTGACCTTGTGATCCACCCACTTTGGCCTCCCAAAGTGCTGGGATTACAAGCGTGAGCCACCGCGCGCGGCCTCACTGTAGATTTTTTAAATTAGCTATTGGTGTTGTGTTTAAGGACAGGCCATCATAGTATTTATTTGCTTAAAAGATATTTGATGAAATTTGTTTAACATGTGATGCTCTATAGAAAGTAAAATTGATGTTATGGAAATAAAAGTGACTGTAAGAGTGAGGTATCAAATTTTCAACTTAGACTCAAATGGAATAAGATTAATATTCCCCACATTTATATTGAACTTTTCAAGAATGGAAGCTGTATCTTATCATTTCTCTAGTTCCAAGGTATGCATAGTGACAAGATCGTTTTACATATTTAGGGACTGTTAGTTAAATGAATGAAAATAAAGCTGAATATTTTCAACACTTGCATTGAATTTTAAGTAGCTGGGAAACAATCTTATTTACCTTTTTGGCAGTGGCTCAAAATTGTTACCAGTTTGGTGGCCCTACCACCAATTTAATTCATATTTTTTTTAATGTCCAAGTATGGACATTTAATTCATATTTTTTTAAATGTCCAAGTATGATTTCACAAACTTTATAACTGTTTTAAAGTCACATTTGTTTACCTGGTACTTCCTTGATAATTATAAATGACAGTAACAAGAAGTGAAGGAGCATGGACACTGGAAAGATATTGTTCCTGCCAGACACACAGACCTGTCATCATGTACCAATTTTAAAAAACAAATAAAGTCATGATTTTATTGAGTACATATATAAGGATCCAAAAAATCTGAAAAATATTGTTATGCTGACTAATGGTCAGAATGGTTTTATAGAAATTCCCAAAACAAGTTTGTGAGAAAGTGTTACCCTTTCTGTCCCCTTTTTTTGCCTTGTGTTTGTTTTTAGTTATTTTAACCAGTGTTTTTTCCAAGGCTAATGATGTTGTTTGCTAGTTTCCTCATGTTACATCAAATGAATTTGGATACCCTCTGAGACATCTAAATAGCAACTGCAGTAAATATTCATCATGTGGAATTAATAATACATCTTGAAATGCTCTATTTGTTTTTTACGGGCTCTCTTTACCACACAGAACCATCACCCAACGTGGTATTAAAAACAAAAGAGGGCCATAGCTGGATTTTACATTGCATTGAGAGGAAAAAAGGTGGAACTGTGAGATCACTTTGGTAACAATCACTAGCAAAGCTTAAAGGCTTGTCAAGAAACTTGGGTACAGGAGAACTTGGGTTTATGATTACTTAGATATTATCCCTAATGTGAAATGAATGAAATAATTATAAATTGCCCAGATAAATGATTATTGGTTAATTGCTAATTTCTGATGCAATAAAAATTCAAACTGAAGTTTTCTATTGATCCCAAATACTTATCAGACTTAGAAGTGGAACTTTCCAGTTATATGTTAATTAGATAAAGCAAATGAAGAAGCTCTATAGAATAATGTTATATAATTTCTGATTACAGGAAAACTTCACCTTGAGTTACATTCATTTAGCATATCCTGTCTATTTTTTATTATTAACTGTAGATAGAGAAGGAAAAAGAAAGAAAATGGGACAAAGATGAATAAAAATAAATAACAGATGACAACGCCATTGAAGTTTTTTAAAACATTCTTTATTGGTTGGGTGGTGCCTGTGGGGCCTGTATTTCTGCCTTGTGTGTTTAAAATAAACTTTAAAAGCTAGAGAAATAAATATATCTGCCAATTGTTATGGTCACTTTTCTTCCTGCTACTCTTCTCATTAACATTTACTTGGAAAAAGAATAGAATCCAAGGAATACCTGGCAATAGTAATTTTAGTTCCATGTGTTAAATTTATTTTATTGAAATGTTTGGAAATTTTAAAATTCTAGGCTAACTTAATAGCAAAATTAATATATTTAAAATTGTCTCTAGTAACCATTAGATTTTTAAATGCATAATTTCTAAAAAAACTAGAATAAAGGGAAAAGAACAAAGAAAACTCAATGCGTTAGTAAAAGGCATGAAAGATTGACAATAAAACAAATGAAAATAACTCTAAAAACTTTAAAAAAAAAACAGAAAATGTAGGTCTTGATAAATCTAGAGTGTGTGTTAGTTTGACTTTACAGCCTACTTGGGTTAAAGATCACATACTTTCCATATTTTCTCCTTTATAGCCTTTTCTTAAGCCTCCATTAAATACTGAGTTTGAAGGGATCCACTGGTTCCATTTTCCTGGCAAAAATAGTTTCCATTTTGTCAAACATTTAGAAACCAAATGTTGATATTTGTCTTATAATTATTGTCAAGAAACATTTCCTTGGGGATATCAAACTGACTGCTGCTAAAACGGACTCAAAACACATTTCTCCATTTGTTCTGCCTCCAGGGACTGTTTCCTTTTGCCACCTCTGTACCGATTGGTAATAAAAACAAATTTGAGCAAATTAAAACTAACAATCTGTGCTGCAAACACCCACTGTCTTTCAGAACAGGCCAAAGAAATGTCACTGGTGCCACTGGTACAATTTGAATTCAGTTGTAGTTAGACTTTGAACCTTGTTTCGTTTGCTGAAATTTGATCTGTTTGCTGCTAGTTGTTGAAGTTTCTTCTACTTCACCAGAATGTTTATTTCCAGGGCACCACAGAAATTGTTCTTAGAACACATGACTGTCACTGAGTCTTCATGAGCAAAGAAACTTCTTGTCTCTTAACGATGGATATGAGTGAGTATATGCATATAAAGTAGCTAAACTAAAGTTTTCAGAGATGGCACAGATAAATTAAAACAGTAAAAGATATATTAGTCTGTTCTCATATGGTTAATAAAGACATATTAATAAAGACTGAGTAATTTACAAAGGAAAGAGGTTTAATGGACTCACAGTTCCACATGGCTGGGGAGGCCTCACAGTCAAGGCATAAGGCAAATAAGGAGCAAAGTCATGTCTTACGTGGTGGCAGGCAAGAGAGCTAGTGCAGGGAAACTCCCATTTCTAAAACCATCAAATCTCTTGACACTTATTCACTACCACAAGAATAGTATGGGGGAAACCACTCTCATGATTCAATTATCTCCGCCTGGCCCCACGCTTGACACATGGGGATTACTACAATTCAAGATGAGATTTGGGTGGGAACATAGCCAAACCACATCAAAAGGAATTTTAAGTAGGAGTATTATTCCTCCTAGTAATTTTAGATGGATATTTTCTAAAAAAGAATTGAGATGAAACAACACAAACTTAAAGTAATCCAAACATCAAAACTGATGGTTTCTAGTTTTCTTTCTGTCTCAATGAAAGAAAATAGGAAAACTTGACTACATAAATTAGAACACATAGAAGTCCAACTTCATGTTGATTAAGAAGAACTTGGCTGGGTGCGGTGGCTCATCTCTGTAATCCCAGCCCCTTGGGAGGCCAAGGAGGGTGGATCACCTGAGGTTAGGAGTTTGAGACCAGCCTACCAACATGGAGAAACCCTGTCTCTACCAAAAATACAAAAAATTATCTGGGCATGGTCTACCAAAAATACAAAAAATTACCTGGGCATGGTGGTGCCTGCCTGTAATCCCAGCTACTTGGGAGGCTGAGGCAGGAGAATCGCTTGAACCCATGAGGTAGAGGTTGCAGCGAGCTGAGATTGCACCACTGCAGTCCAACCTGGGCGGCAAGAGCAAAACTCCATCTCGAAAAAAAATAAATAAATAACTTAATTGAATGGACTTTATAAGCTCTAGGGGAGAAATGGGAAGCTCAAAAAATACCAAGTGTTGTTATAATCAATTGGCAATTGGAAAAGAGTTGCAAGTCAAGGTAAGACAAATTAGATAAACTCATGTTTCCCAGGTAAAGTCTCAGAATGCAAGTGAATGTGAAGTGCATAATGGTGGAAGTAGAGTGTTTCTTCATAAAATGATGAAGAAAACACACAACTGACTATGAATGACAAAATGTAACAGGGTGAGAAATAATATGCAAGGAAGGAAAATGCCCCTGGTGATCTAATCATCAAAATAATTATTAATGCTTAAATTTTTTTTAACAAATCAGCAAGAATTAAAAGTCATAATATTAAATGGATATTGATATATGCACTTTCATCCACTGATAGTGAAAGTACACATCTTGTAAGTGTCAAGGACAAGTGTAACAAGAAACTTTGTGGTATTTATCCTAATGAATTCACCCTACAAACATCATTATTTATTTCTGTGAAATGAGAAAAAAATATAAACAATAGAAAATGATTGAATTACCCTTGTAGACATCTTTAAGAAAATGTGCAGAGATTAGAGATATTTATTAAACTTATAGCACTAGGAGCATTTTACATTGTTAAAATGATAAAAAAAAGAAAACTTTGTGTAAAAGTGAGCATGTAAAATTTGATCTGATACATAAAATAAACTACAGTCTATGCATAGGAACACACCAAAATGTTTACAGAAGTTTTCTTCAGGAGCTGTTGCCATCAGTGAAGTATATTTAACTTCTTGTTACTTTCCTACACCTCCTAAATTATAAAGCTTACAGTAAATTTTATTTGTATGAAGTTTAAGGAGATTTCTTTTAGTATCACTTAATCTATGCAAAAGTATCTATTTCATCCTCCTCACCGACATTGTTAACTTTACTGCATTTACTTACTCCTTTTCTTCAGGTAGAAATTCTGTAACAAATCCCTCAGCTTCTATCTCATTTCTTTCTTCTTTATCCTGGATTTAAATGAATCAAACACAATCAACTGATGAGCAATTAACAACATGAAGTGATGACCTTGCTTTTTTTCCTATTTGGCAAATCAAATTTTTAAAAACTAATTGAATTATTTGACATTTTATTGCTTCCCCCATATATACACTTTATCTTTTTTATGTACTCTTTAACCAAGACACAATTAAAATAAGCATGCTACCACCAAATATGATAGTAAAAGCAAAAGTGTCATGGAGTTTTCAACTTACAGAAAACTCCATCACATTCAAATTTAGTTTATTTAGCTTACCAAGAAGAGGAACAACCCTAAAACAGTCTATTCCTTTAACGTGAAATTTAGTTTGTCCCTTTCTTTCTTAATTCCCTAAGGTATTTCCTCTCATTTTAAAGCTTTCTTTAACTCTCCTCAGTTTCTCCCTGATCATTCTGATAGTTTCTCCTCAACTAAACAACGAAGCCCACCACAATACAATTATGTCATTTATTCCTACTCTCTCTTTTTAAATTTTGCTAAGAAATGACAATAATGTTTATGGGGTACAGTGTGATATTTCAATACATGTATACATTGTATAATTATCAAATCAGGATCGTTAGCATGGCCATCACCTCAAACCTTTATCATTCCTTTGTGGTGATAACTTTCAAGATCCTTTTCCTGGCTAACTTGAAATACACAATACAATGTCATTAGCTATAATCACCTTGGTATATAACAGAACACCAGAAATTATTCTATCTGTAACATTGTACCTGTGATCAACCTCTCCTCATCATCTGTCTCCTTTCCTCACCCCTCCTCAGCCTCTGGTAACCACTGTTCTCTCTACTTCAGTATATAGAAAAATCTGCATTTCCAAGTTTATTATAGCAGTATTCACAATAGCAAGAGATGCAATTAACCTAAGTGTCCATCAGTGAATTAATGGATAAAGAAAACATAATTTTATATATATGTATACATGCACACATATATATACACCCATACATATATACATTTGTGTATATATACATGTATAATTGCATTTTCTTTATATATATACATATATGTGTATATAAGTACAAGAAAAACCATGACTGGTTGGTATAATTTGCTTAATGATTACCCTGCTTTTGCTTATATATAGTAGATATTCCAACTTATTACAGTGAAGTCATCATGGAAGTCAAAATTATACAATCAAATGGAAACCTAAAGTTAAAAAATACAATTTGGGTAGTATGCCATAATGTGATATTTTATCATTAGAATTTTACATTGAGAGTTCCTGACCTTTAGCTCAGCCATCTACAATTATTGTGAAAATAATCATATGAGAAGGGAATGGGAAAGGAATTCTGTTCTAATTCAAGCATATGAATAGTACCAAAGGATCTATATCTGTTCAGTAAACATCTTGATGGCAGTATGGCTCATAGTTTTATTGCAAACACTTATATCCAAAGTATTTCCCACTCCCTTTATTTTTGTTTTCTTTCTCATAGAATTTCATTCTCATGCCACAGTTGTCTTTCAAGGATACAAAATCAGATGCAAGGTAAAGACAGTGATAAAAGGTTGAGACATAGAGCAAACTGGTCAGCTCTGCTGCCTAGTTCTCAGGTAAACTTAGATGAGTTATTAATTTTTTTGAACTTCAGATTCTTCATCTAAAAATGGAATAATATTACCTGCCTACTTCTCATAGTTTTGAGTCTCAATGAAATTGTGAGTACAATCATACTAAAAAATGTATATATAATATTGTTATCAATTATTTATATTTTCATTGCTTAAAATCTTCACTCTCAGCATGCAGAGGTTTATTAATAATTATTTTAAGTATTTCAATGAAGCCTATAAGTAGAATGATATAAATATTAATTATTGCCCAAAATATATAATACTTATTCCAGACAGCAGGTTATATAGTCAACCCACTTATAACCTGCTGGATGAGTTTTCAGCATATGTTTAGGCACAAATGAACTCCAGCAAGTATTTTAATACTTTAAAATTCTTTATTTGGCAAATTCCATGCACATGTAAAATAATTTAAATGGAAGATAAGTGTTATTTTTTTGAAGCAATTTAAGCCAAAATACCATTTTTCCTGATCTCTATTCACAAATGATGGTATTTGACCCTAATTTCAAAGTTTAAAAATACATAAATTCAGTATATTTTTGACAAATTTTATTTCTTCAAAAGTTTGTGTGTGCTATATATAAATTATCTGCTATAGTAACAATTCTTTGTGGTAGGTGTTTTATTTCCATTTTTCAGATGGAGAAATTGAGTTCCAAGAGGTCATAGAAGACTTTCTCTGACAGTCATGAATAAAGTACCTTCTGCTGACTATTTGCTATAGTCATAATGTACTCATTAAAGGTGTAATGGAAAGCAAGGTTTCTGTGAATTGAAAGCCAATGTACTTAAACACTACTCTATATCAACTACCAAATAATAGTATCCAGCATAAAGCAATTGCTCAGCAATTGTCACCATCATTGCCTTTATTAACATTCCCCCCAGCTTTATTAAGATATAATTGAAAAATACAAATTGTATGCATTTGCACTGTACAATGTGATATTTTGACATATGCATACAATGGGAAGTCATTAAATCAAACAAAATGACATAGCCATTACTTCACATACTTGTCTTTTTTTAGTGGTAAGAAATGTAATGTCTACTCTCTTAGCAATTTTCAAGTATACAATACATTATGTTAATAATAGTTATCATGCCATACAGTAGATCTTCATAATTTATTCATCCTGTCTGAGACTGCACTTTTTGATCAATAGCTCTCGTTCTCCACCTTTCCTACCCCCAGCCTCTGGCAACCACCACTCTACTCTCTGCTTCTATGAGTTCAACATTTTTAGATTTCACATGCAAGTGAGAACATACAATATTTGTCTTTCTGTGTCTGGTTTATTTCACTTAGCACAAAGTCTTCCAGTTTCATCCATGCTACAAATGACAAGACTCACTTCTTCTTAAAGGCTTAATAGTACTCCATTGTGTGTGTTTGTGTGTGTGTATGTGTGTGTGTGTCTGTATATATCTGTGTGTGTATCATGTTTTCTCTTTATCCATATATCTATTGGTGGAAACTTAGGTTGATTCCATATCTTGGCTATTGTAAATAATGTTTGCAATGAAACTGGGAGTGTAAATATCTCTTTGACATACTGATTTCATTTTTTTTGATAAATCCCCAGTAGTGGGATTGCTGGATCATATGGTAGTTCTATTTTTAGTTTTTTGAAGAAGTACAGCAGTGTTTTCCAAAATGGCTGTACTAATTTACCTTCCCACCAACAGTATGTGAGTGTTATCTTTTCTACATATCCTTGGCAATACTTGTTATCTTCCATCTTTTTGATAACAGCCATCATAACAGGTGTGAGGTGATATCACTGTGGTTTTAATTTGCATTTTCCTTATACTTGGTGATGTTGAACTTTTATTTTTCATATACCTGTTAGTCATTCGTGTGTCTTCTTTTGTGAAATATCTCCTTTGGTTCTTTGCCCACTTTTTAAATTGAGTAATTTTTTGTCTTGCTGTTGAGTTATTTGAGTTCTGTCTTGTCCATTTTGTGTGCTATCAAGGAATACCTGGGGCTGAATAATTTATGAAAAAAAAGTTTATTTGGCTCACTATTCTGATGGCCAGAAAGTTCAAGATTGGGCATCTGCATCTATTGTGGATCTTAGGCTGCTTGCACGTACGGTGGAAGGCACAGGGGAGTGTTTGGGCAGAGGTGCAGGAGAGAGAGAAAGGGAAAAGGTTCCAGGATCTTTCTAACAACCAGATCTCTCAGGAGCTAAAAGAATGAGAACTCACTCACCCCCACAGGAGGACATGAATCTGTTCACGAGGAATTCACCTCACGACCGAAACACCTCCCATTAGGCCCCACCTCCAACACTGGGAATTAAATGCCAACATGAGGTTTGGAGAGGACAAACATCAAAGCCATAGCAAGTCTCTTAAATATTTTGGACATTAACTCCGTATCAGTGGTTAATATTTTCTCCCATTCTCTAGGTTTTCTTTTCCCTCTATTGCTTTCTTTGCTGTGCGAAAGCTTTTTAAAGTTTGTTGCAATCCCATTTGTCTATTTTTGCTTTTGTCACTTATGCTTTTGGGATCATATTCAAAAAATCTTTGCTTAGATGAATTTCAAAAAGTATTTTTTCCTATGTTTTCTCCTAGGAGTTTTACATGTTTAGGTCTTATGTTTAAGTCTCTAATCCATTTTGAATTGACTTTTGTACGTGGTGTGAGAAAAGGGTCTAATTTCATTCTTCTGCACATGGATTTCCATTTTTCCCAGTATCATTTATTGAAAAGACTGTCCTTTTCTCAGTTTGTGTTCTTGGCACCTTCGTTAAAGATCAATTGGCTGTAAATGCATGGATTTACTTATGGGCCATCTTTCCTGTTCCATTCATCTATATATCTGTTTTTATGCTAGTATCTTGTTTTGAATACTATAGCCTTGTAATATATTTTGAGATCAGGTGGGGCAGTGTCTCCAACTTCAGTTTTTTTGTTCAAGTTTCTTTTTAATATCTAGGGTTTTCTGTAGTTTCATAGGAATTTCAAATTTTTTTCTATTTCTGTGATAGTAAAATTTTTAATAATCACAGACAAAATCATCAGGAACACTGAGTTATGATAAGAGTCTATAAACATAGTTCATTGTATAATATCAAGAATATTCAAGCAACTTTTTAGAAAGAATTTTTCAAAAGCCAATCACATTGGCAAATTAGGTGCATTTCCCTTCTGAATTTCACAAATCATTTATATGGATGTTGTAAATTAATAAAAATATCCTAAACTTTAGCAGCATATCAGAATAAAACTCCCTAGAGTGTTCTTTCAAGAGAGAGCATTAAATTGCAGAATCATTAATTTTCACACATAACTTCATTGTGTGAGAAGCAGGGGAAAGTCACTTAATTTATGAAAGTGATAAATTACTTCAAATTGAATGAATCAGTATGCACACATTTCAGAAAGAATGCAGCTCAAATCTTCGATAGACTTAGAACCCTTTATAAAAACAAGGATATCCATTATCGTTAATTTAGTGAAGCATCAAATATTTTCTGTTAAAGTCATATTTATTTCTCAAATAGTTTTGGAAAGCAATCGGCTCTTAAAATAATATCCATTTCTTAGTATCCCATTGGTGGTAACTGTAGCAAAGGACTGATTTATTTGACTTCATAGACAATTTGGATAGCTAAACATAATGATCAGAAAGTTTTGAAAACACATTGGGAAAATAAGTTTTCTCCTTAAACAAAGTAAATGACAGTACACTTTCTTTGGAACTACGCCAAGTTTTCTTACAATGTTTACTAAAGAGGGTTTCCTGAGTTTCCAGTTGGTTGTTCCAAACATGAACTTTATTTGTTCCTACCTAGAGGAGTTACTGATGCACCTGCGGCCATGTACCCAGCCATGCTGCCTGTTCTCCACACAGCTTGACTGGCGGCATGAAGACCCGTGCAAGCAGATGTGACCAGCTGCATGCTGAGACTGAGATGTAGAGAGCAGGAAGGGAGATAAAGCATCAGCCATGTGCAAATTTTCCCTGTAGCACTTTGAAGGCTTTGAGTTTGCCATAGTTTTAAAAATTAGACTATATATTCAATTAGAGATAATTATTACATTTTTTTTTTCATAGTGCTCTTGGTTGCTTCTCAGATAAAATGACCGTCCATATGGCATCAGCCTCACCAGAGGTCAGATGGCTTATTGCAGGGATTGGGAACCAACAGTCTTTTGCTTAAAGAGGCACTTAAATTTTTTCAAAATGACACAGCCCTGGGAAAAATCTTGTTTTGGAATTTCTCCAGCTTCCCTGTTTGCTAGCACCTCCCTGTTCTCTATGAATAGCCTATTTCCTCAAGCCTCTTCCACACCCACTCAGTTTGCAACCTCTGTTTAGTCTTGCGTTATGCTGACTATCAATAAATTCTTCCTAAGATGTTTGTTACAGTGGGCTTATTAAGGTGATAACCTACATAGAAAGTTCTTTGATTATTCCTTCCACTGACAAAAACCTGTTGCTTGGGCATCACTAAGTAGGCTTCTGTCACCTGTGCCAATGGATCAGCTCAACTCACTTGGCATTTTGTGAGATGACTCTGGTATCACCGCTACATTCCTCTTGACCACAAAGAGAAAAAGAGAAATTCTCCTGTTTTCTACTCATGGAAACAAAATAAATGAAGAATTGCATTTCTGCTGAGTTTTTACAAACCCACTAACTATCATAGTTTTGTGTAAGGAGGAAATCTGCCACCTACTTTGGCAATACCTTGCACTAACCCGCTACATTCCTTAGAATGATAGTCACTGCTCTAAGCAATCACGCAGCCTAAATTTGGAAATTCATTCATTTGTGTAGCTTTTCTGGGGTTGTTTTAACAACTGTGGTGCAGTAGAGCCAGTGATTTGGGGTTTCAACGTAATTGTGCTCTGGGGAATTACCTAGGGACCTGGTCTATGTCAGATTTACGGGCTTGATCCAACTGGAATATGGAAAGCTTGTCTGAACTACAGTGCACACATGCACACACACACATGCACACAAATGCCTGTGCCAGAGCATGTGTCTGTGCTTATGTAAGGTAATGGAGTTGGGTTATTATAACAACTAACACACTTGTTACATTAAACTATGTTTTAAAATATTTTTTCTAGTCTAGAGTCTGCTGAAGAAAGCAGAACAGTTTAGCTCACATCCTGCTCTATAAATATTAAGTCTATAAATTAGAGAATTAATTCAGGCTAAAGAAAAGAATCAGATTCAGTAAGGCAAATTTGAAATTGTAAGTATTTTTATAATTTCATATAATCATCATAATAACTAATCTTTATTTAGTTTTATAATGTGCCAGGCACTATGCTAAGTACCGGACATAAAATAACTCATTTGTTGACTTCAGAAACTTTGTGAGGTAGATCTTATTATTATCCCTATTTTAAAAATAAAGACATAAGCTCGGAGATATTAAGTCCTTTGCTGCAAATACAGAGGCAAAAAGCGACAGAGCCGGGATTGGAACACAGGTATTCTGGACCCCAAAGTTAAGGCTTATACAGGATCTAAACATTTTACCTCTCTGGCGGTACTTTGCACTCTTTCCCGCAGTGAATCTCTGTGTCCCAGCCACCCTGGCCTTTATTCAGTTTCTCATGCTCTTCACGTGCCTTCAAGCTTATCAGGTTCTCTCTGTATAGTGTTCTTACACTTGGATGTGCCCCATTATAATTGTTTACAATCATATAATTATTGTGATTATGTGATTAATTTCTTTTCCTTCACTAGGCAGGGTCAAGTACCATGTCTGCTTAACTCACTATTATTTTAGAGGAGACACTATGAAGTGGTGTTCAAAAGCTTGGGTTCTGACCTCACGATGTTACGTTACCATATGTGTTTCTAACTTCTCTTTTCCTCAATTTTCTTATCTACAAAATGGGGATAGCAGCAATACAGCCTTCAGGAAGTTATTGAGGTATAAATGAGTAAAAGAACAATAAAGTATTTAAACTCTTTCCTAGTACCAGCAGGGCATAATAAGAATTAGCTATTATTATTTTTATCTGTTCCTGACACCTGTCACAGTGCTGGCTAGGTAGAAGGCACTCAGTAAATATTTTTTGAATAAATGCATGCATGCATGCAAGAATTAATGAAAGACTATTTTTTTCTGGAGTTATCTCAATACCTACTCTGTTTGTATCACATCCAGCTTTGAGATTGCCTTCCAAAAATTAGCCAAGGATTAGTGCTACCTTGGTCCCGCATCAAGGAATGGATATTGTCTCTTTGGATACTCTTGAAAAAATCCTGGATTTGGAGTCCAGAGTCCAGGGGCCTGGTCTTGCAACTCATAAATGAAAGTTACCTCCAAATCAATTATGCAATAGTGCATTTGTTCTCTAGTTCTCTGTTTGGTACTATAATCTTCAAAAAAAATTCTTTCAAGAAAGTGAGAATAAGAAAAACAATTAACCACATCTGGGCTCAGAATACTTCATGGATGTATTCAAAATTGCCTTACAGTTATGAAACGATAGTAGTCCCTTCTTATAGCCATACTGTATATATGAAGCTTTCAGACCTATAATAACATACTGTTAGGTACTTACTATGTTTCAAGAACTTAGCATACATAATCCTCAACCTTCAGAACTAGAATGCAGAAAAGTTGTTTTTATTATTTCAATTTTATTAGGTAGAAAACTGAACTTCAGAGATTAAGAAACTTGAGCAAATTCATGCAGCGAGAGAAGAAAGGAGTGTGGTTTGAATACCACATTGCCTCATTTTATTCTCGTGCGTTTTATTCCTTTTCAGTATTTTAAATTAGCACAAAATACCTCAAAAAGGAAAGATGACTGTTAAAAGGGTTACATTTTTAACATACTGAAGGCAATTAGTAAAGATGTTAAACAAAATTTTACCAGTAAGTGTGGTTTGCTTTCAAATGTCAAAGATAAAAATAATGCTAAAGTATTTTTGGCATCTTTATTGGACATCATCGTTGGGAACAAGCTAATGCGATGGTTTTAGTCATGCTCCCTCAGGAACACAGCTAAGAATTAGGGAGTAGATTAAATTTAGTGTGGAGCTACTGTATGCAGCTGTCTCTTATAAAGCAGATGTTATATCCTGTCATTGTCATCATTTTTGCAGAAAAGTACATTTTCATTGGCTCTAAAGTGTGAAAAAATAAAATGTTTCCTATACAGGAACCCGGGAAGCCATCTGTCCAAGGGGAAGCGCCTATTCCCAAGATGATTATATAGCAGCACTAAAAATATTTATTTGTTCAAACTGAATCTTAAAGACCTATGATCAGTCTTTAGATGGCCCTGTACACTCCATCAGGATTATAACCTGCCAGACAAGAATAAACTTCGCCAGCAAGAGAAGCAGTGGGGAGAGATTCCAGGCAAGTGAGTTTTCCTTGTATTCCTCTAACTTCGAGTCAAATATGCATGGATGCTCAGAAATCCACTGACCAAGATGGTCTTAACATTACCCTTAGCTTGACTAAACTTTAAACAGATTTCTTCTTGACTATAAACCCCTGACCTCTGTTAACTGAGAGCATCTAATTTAGGAAACTTGCAATTGTAGATTTTTTCTCTTCCCCTTTTGAGATGTACATCTCCCAGCCTCTTGCCAGTTTTACACCCAAGGAATGTCTTTCTCTAGGACCTGGGAGCCACCCTTTTGAAATATAGTCATCAAGAAAGATAGTGCCCCTCTCTCTCAGTTTCTGTGGGAGGGTAGGAGTCTAACTTGGATAAGCACAATTAGAAAACGCAGATGGCCTAATCACATGGACCAACCTCCCCCTCAACATCCTGTAGTAGTTTTCCACTAGCTTACCCCAGTGCTTAAAAACTCTCCTGCATTTTTTCCCAGTAGAAGTTGAATTTGATCTCTTATTCTTATTAGCAATAGTCTTGACTTTCACTGTAATAGTTTTGAATAAAGTCTTCCTTGCCTGTTTAACTCTGGTATAATTTCTCTTTGACACCACAGAACAACTTCCAGAAATATATTGCTGGACAGTCAATATTCTAAAAGCTATACATTCCACTCAGTAATCAAATTGCCAAAATATTTGCAATACCAATGCTAGCCATTAGACCCCATTCTCTCTCACTGGAGTTCTCTCTGGAAATTTTTGTATGTCTCCAACCAGGAACCCATAATATTAATTAATGAATATTTTTTCATTCCATTACACTGTGAGCTTCTGGGAGGCAGAGATAGTTTTAATACTACTTTTCTGTTTCCAGTGTCTAAGCCAGTGCCTTGAAGAATATCACTGCATCACACTAGGGGAAGCAGTCGGGCAACCTCCCACGACATTATACATAGGGTGAGCATATAATTTATCATCTGTATCAGAACAGTTTTGAGAATAACAGGAGGCATTAAAATAATTTTATGTAATTTTTGAAACATTGTGTTGCCAGATAAATTAGTTTTATAAAAGAATGGATAAGAAAAACTCACCAAAGTATTTATTTTTAAGATGTTTCATCAAATTTATTTAACTGTTATTAGGTTCAGGGGTACAAGGCAGGTTTGTTATATAGGTTAAACTCATGTCATGGGGGATTTTTGTATAGATTTAGTTACTTGAGTACTAGGTCTAGTAGCCAATAGTTTCATTTTTCTTGATCCTCTCTCTCCTCTCACTCTCCACCCTCAAGTAGGCGCCAATGTCTTTTGTTCCCCTCTTTGTGCCCATGTGTTCTCATCATTTAGCTCCCACTTATAAGTGAGAATGTGCAGCATTTGGTTTTCTGTTCCAGTCTTAGTTTGCTGAGGCTATGGCCTCCAGTTTCATCCATGTTCCTGAAAAAGACATTATCTCATTCTTTTTTATGGCTGCATAGTATTCCATAGTGTATATGTACCACATTTTCTTCATCCACTCTACCATTGATGGGCCCTTAGGTTGATTCCATGTCTTTGCTAAATTTGGATGTTAAAAAAATCGTAAGTTTTCTAAATTTGAATCTACTCAAGAACACAATTTTCATTTATACAGCTATAGAAAGGAGTTTAATCAAATATTTTTCTCAGAAGTGGAGATATTTCAAAGTGGAGATATTTTAGGTGGAGAACCTAAAAATTCAACCTATACATTATTTGAATTCTCCATGTTTAATTTACTTAGTTTGCCCTTGCTTTTGTGGGTATAAATTTCAATTTCTATCTGCAAGCTTTGTTTTCAGTTATTCAACTTGATAAAGTTGTATTTTTTGGTACTCCATTTTTTGAATGCTTTTATTAAAATTTCTATCTGATTAAAAAAGGGAACACAAACTCTTTTCCAGTAATGGTCGATACTACTGTTGAACATTTAGATTGAAATTGTTCTCCAAAGTCTCAGCATTTTTAAAGTCTGTCTGAAAATGGGTAGCAAAAAGAGAAAAACCAGCTGTTACGCTGAAGTATTTGTTTCTATTCAACAAATTGGAAATAAATTGAAGTCCAGTTTCTCTCTCTCCTTCATTCTTTCTCTCTATGCATATACAATTAAATCATTATTAGAATTATTATATGTGCATTTATATATTTAACCAAGTATTTTATATATATATATATAGTTACTTGTACATTTTAATTTTTTGCTTCTGTGTAAATTGGCAAAGCATTTCAGCTTGTTTTAGGTGCACTGTGAATTGTGAGTGTGCCTCAACCAATTTTACATGCATTTCTGTTCCATAGATGCTTTAACTTACTAAGAACATTGGTTTTTACTATGATGTTCTGAACCACCAAAAATTTATTTATGTAATTGGTACCAATATATTATTTTATTCACTTAACTTTTGAATGAATTGATAACATCTTTTTCGATAATGTCATTTTTGACTGAATTAACTTATGGAAGATTTACTTTTTCCATAAACTGAATAAAAAATGAATAAATCATTATTATAATTAACTAAATTTATTTCAGCAGCCGATGATATTGACATAAAACTAACATCACTGAGCAATTCTCCTTTTGCTAATGCATTAATAGCCACCACTTTATTCTTTGTACTTATGTAAGAAAATCTGAAATCGTAATGAGCAAAATTAATATAGATGAAGAACAATCAATCTAAATAAAAAGTGTTGTTTCTAGAGTGATATGCAAATTAACTTTTATAGCTATATGTGTTAAGTTATCATCTTTGATCACAGTACTAAAATCACTAATAAATTTTAAAATGGCTAAACTTCTTAAGCTGTTTGGTGTTTTCTGGTTTTCATATTATTGGTGTTATTATTACTGTGCTCTTGGTGGATGGTAAAAGTCCATAAACATTTTACATTAAAACATACAGTACTTATATTCTTAAGAAACAAAAATGCTGTATTCTTTTTAAATGGAATGCTTTTGTCTTATTAAACTTATTGCTGTCAAAATATTTGTATTCAAAATTGAAAACATTACAGCACAATAAAATAAATAGTTGTAAGTGTCCAGAATGCTGTAGCAAGAAGACACAGCAGAAATGCTGAATTTCCATCTCGCATCTCTTACCTTTCATTTCTGTGTTCACAGCTGACCCTGCCCATGACTGGCCTTGTAGCTTATTGCCTTTCCTAGACTGGGACACCAGGAAAGGCAGGAGCAATAATGTCAGATATTTTCCTTATCAATTATTAGAGTCCTCTTTAGGAAAAAGAAGATGGAATTATAAATGCAATATTATGTAACAGTTCCTTGAAATAAGTTTGTGCATATGTGGAGCCCTGCATCTTAACAACCATTAGTTTCATGGTAAATCAGCCTCTGGGTAGCCAATCAAAGGTTTGGGTCCTGGAATGTGCTCCAGGCCAAGGAAACAGCAAGTATGATACAACTATTCTGATGTCCAACAGAAAGAGTAATAAGAAATGAGGTTGCCGAGGAGAGCAGGAACCAGGTGATTATGTAAAAATTTGATTTGTAATCCATGGTAAAGAATTTGAATAGGATGAAAGGTAAAGAATAAATAAGTGAATAAAGCAGTGAATTAATTGTGCTTTCAAGAAATAAGGAGTAGGAAAAAATAGAAAGGTCTCTTCTTTTATCCAAAGGCAGTCATCAGATGTAACCCTTATGATTAGATCCAGGAGGGGTGGCATGCTGTCACATGCAGAAATCTAAGTGGTTAGATGGGTGAGGGTCCCTCATGGCCACGACTATCCTAACTTTCTGTTTTCTCATCCACAAAATGTGAGAGTTAGGCTAAGGTTATTTATGTCTCCAAAATTTACTTCTAAAATTCTTTGAAAACATTCTTCTTTCTTTCTTTCGATTTTGATATTGGTGTGAAGAATGGTTTTCCATAGTTCCCTAACTCCCAAATGAATTTTAGGATTTTTACTGTGATACCTTTTCTAGTATTTGGATGCAATGTTATTTGATCATTTGTTTTTATGAGATGTTTTATAACGTATTTGTATCTTCACCTTCTGTCTCAACTATTACCTGCTTTAAGTTAGTGACAAGGCAGTGACAAGGACCTATCTTTCTTATGATCTTATCAACAATTCTTTTATTTTATTTTTAACTTTTATGGGTACATAGTAGGTGTATATATTTATGTGGTACATGAAATGTTTTGATACAGGCATATAATGCATAATAATGACATTAGGGTAAATATGATATCCATCATTTCATGCATTTATCATTTCTTGGTGTTACAAACATTTCAGTTACACTTTTTAAGGCCTACTCATCTTTGAACTCCCCAAAGTGCCTTTCAAAGTCTCTGGCACATGTCTACTGTATCTCTCATAAAGCCTTTGGTGGAAGGCAAACCAACCCGAAACTTAGTGGCTAAAACAGCAAACTATTATTATTTCTTACAATTCTGTGAGTCCACTTGGCATTTCTTCCATTCTGTGCTAGCGTGGTCTAGAATGGCCTGACTTACATCTGGTTTTTGATATCTTACGTGGTCCACGGGCTCTCAACTGAGATGGCCAGGATGGCTGGTCTCTCTTCTTGTGGTCTCTCAACCTCCAGGAGGCTAGTCCACACTTAGTCACATGGGAGCAGAAATCATCTCAGCCCCAAGAGAGGAGAAAAGCTAATCTACAGGCACTTTTCACTCCTCTGCCTATGCCATATTTGCTGATATTCTATTGGTCACACCAAGTCACAAGACCAACCCCAGGTTCACAGGGAAGAGAAATATTCTCTACTTCTTGATAAGTTGAATTTCCTTCAATGTATCCAATTCATTTAGCAGCCAGTGATTTCTGCAAGCATATGTCTACTTCACCCTTAAGGTGACACTGAAGCAGAAAAGCAAGCTGTTTCCATTATATCCCTCTGGCCCTGACCTGGCTAGAAGTACAGATTTTGGGGAAAGTAAAAGGGAAAAACTGTGAAGAATGTGGCTCTGTTAGTAGATTAATGGGAGAATAGGAAAGAAACATTTCCTGTTTGTGAATATCTTCAGCACTGTAAAAATACTGGAATGAAATAAAAAATGAATAAGAAATCCTGTGATACTTTACCTAATTGGGGCTCCATAAATACCATTTGTAAATGGCTCATTTTATACAACTAAGGCTTGTTAATGTGCAAAAGTGCAAACGGCATACATTTTGCTATCTTTCATGTCATGATTTGAATTCTATCCAGGCCACTGCCTAGCATGTGAACTTGAGGAAAGTACTTAAAACAACCTCAGTTTTCTAATTTCTTAAATGAGATAGTTGTAAATAAAAGACAGCTCCAAATAATATAATATATATGATTCACACATGCTAAGCAGCCAGGAGTTGGCTCCTTTCTTTATTTTCTTATGTATACTTCAGTTTGTATAGTATTATGCACTTTTTTGAAAGATACGTGCTTTCAGTTCCTAAAGTTTTAAACTGCTTTCTATATGAATAACAAACTCACATGTACTTGTGTGTATTGTGCATATTGCTACAACTCTCAGTAGGTACAAAGTGATGCGCTAAGTGGTTTATTAAAAATGAATCATTAAAACCTCACAAGAGATCAATGAGGCTGGTACCATGATTTAATAGTGAGGGAAACTGAGAATAGAGATGTTGAATGGTTTTACCGGAGAAGGAAACCGCAAATAGAAATGTTGAATAAGGTACACGGCAGGTTTAAATAAAATAAAACATGAAGCTGAGGTTGTAACACACAGCAGCGTGTCTCTAGATACGTCCTCCTAACCACAATGCCCAGCTGCTAATTGACGGCAAAGATTCATTGCAGTTAAAATGAATTTTAAAACCAACTTTTAAAAAGGGAATCTATTGTATTAATTAAAATGAAATGTGATTGTAATTAATTTAAAATAGTCTCCAGATTTTTTCCCTTTATACTTGCACTTATTTCCCCTTAGTCCATTCAGGTTGCAGAGACGGAATACCACAGACTGGGTAGCTTATAAGCAACAAATGTTCATTTCTCACAATTCTGGAGACTGAGAAGTCCATGATCAAAGAACTGGCAGCTGTGGGTCACGTAAGGTTCTGCTTCCTTGTTCATAGAAGGCCACCTTGTCAATATAATCTCACATGACAGAACAAATAAATGAACTCTCTGGATCTTGTTTTTATTTTATTTATTTATTTGTTTGTTTGTTTATTTATTTATTTATTTTTGAGAGGGAGTCTTGCTCTGTCACCCAGGCTGGAGTGCAGTGGCGTGATCTTGGCTCACTGCAACCTCTGACTCCCGGGTTCAAGCGATTCTCCTGCCTCAGCCTCCCAAGCAGATGGGATTACAGGTGCCTGCCACCAGGCCCAGCTGATTCTTGTTTAGTAGAGACGGGGTTTCACCATATTGACCAGGCTGGTCTAGAACTCCTGACCTCAGGATCCACTGCCTCAGCCTCCCAAAGTGCTGGGATTACAGGCGTGAGCCACCGTGCCTGGCCTGGAGTTTATTTTCTAGGGGTTCCTAATCCCATTCATGAGGGCTCCACCCTCCAACCTAATCACTTTCCAAAGGCTGCACGTTCACTTATCATCATCTTGGGGGCCAGGTTTCCACATATGAATTTGGAGGGAGGGGAATAAACACTGAGTCTATAGCACCCCTTAACAAAACAGTTTTGTTTTAGAAAAAATATCTAGAAAAGTAAAAGCCATCTAGATTAAACTGCTTGTTTTCCTAAAATTATTTTGAGAGGTGGCCTAGAGACAAATTGTCATGGTATTTTAATTTTAATCGGTCACTATAGTGCCTTGCTGGTCAGAGAAAGTGTTTTCTAAGCTTGTCCTGACAAGGGTGGGGTGTATTACACAAGATTATAGCTCTGCTCCAGCAAACTTTTGGAGTTAAAAATGGGTTGTCATTTTGAAAAGGACAAGGACATAATAAAATATTCAAAAGGTCAAAGGCATATTTTGTTATACCTAAAGTAGTTACGCTTTTGCACAGAATTTTAAATGTAAGCTAGGCTCCAAAACTGTAGAGCCCCTTAATTGTATTTTCACTTGTTAAATGCTAACGATGTGCTTGACAGAAATTTTGATAGAGATATACAACGTATTTCTTAATTTAAGAAAAATCTCTCTTACAGAGAAGACAATTCAGCTTTTGTCAATTCAGTTGTGAGTCACATAACTGAGTCAGTTAGATATACTCATACAGTTTAATACCAGAAACATAATATACCGGGAAAAAATCCAGCATCTCTTAATTTTTGGAGGAGAGAGGACATTGTCTTTCTCTAGTTATGCTGTTTATCTTCCCTTTTCTGCCATTTTTATTCATGTCACTGAATGTTTCATGCTTTCCTTTGCCTTCACTGAACACTACTTACTCTGCAATTTTCTGCAGAAGTGGCTTCTCAACTGTCTACACCCTAGTTACCTAAGGGTCAGGTTGAAACTAGACTGGTAGACTTCTTGCTTAACACTGCTGCTGCTTTTGAGATTTCTTGCTTAACACTGCTGCTTAACACTGCTGCTTCTTTGCCTCGTGCTAAAATTTTTACATATCTGAGATCCTGTGAATGGACTATAGAGCACAACACCCTTCTATACTCCTGTTCTGGATACACCTTATATTTTGGATGCTGGCTCAACTCCCCTCTATTCCCTATTGCTGCTGCATGTATGGAATAACGTATTCAACGTCCACTCTCAAGCTCACTACTGTAGCTACTCACACATACAGCTACACTCTGGTTATTACCTCATTCTGGTTCTTACACAGAATACCTTGCAGAAGTAGCTCCTTGAGGTGGGGGACAGTTTCTCTGGGGTTAAACACTGTGTCTTCAACAATAAAGTATCTGGTACATATTAGGTACTTAACTAAGTAGTTATTAAATAAATAAATACATAATCACATCATATGAGGAAATCTTATTCCAATATCTTGCCTAAATTCCAAGAGCTTACTATTTTTACCACTTCCTATCTTTCCAGCTCTCTTGTGACCCAAATTTTACTCTACATTTTACATCATGTTGACCACTATTCCTATCCTTTCTCTATTGTCTCCTAATCTCTCAGTTATTCTCTCTGTTTTACATATTTTACTGACACCAATAAGATGGACCTCTCCTTGCCAAACACTCTTTACTATTACATGCCCCTTCCTAGACAGTACATAGTCATAAGGCAAAACTCTGACCCAGTCCCATAAGCTGTCTCTAATGGCAGCAGTGGCCCATCTGGAGTGGCCACTGCCAAGGCGCCAGCTGCAGCAGAGAAGTGTAGCCAGGGCTGCATGCTCTGCAAAGCCGGCAGGAGCCCTACCCCATTCTGAGTTGATGAGGCAGGAGCCTTGTGCTTCTGGACACAGCTGCAGCCACCCATCTGTGGCTGCGGACACAGGCATCCCTGCATTCTCCGGGCCTGGGAAGCTCTCCTGCCCCCAAAGGCTCAGAAGTGCTGCTCCTGCTGCCTGGCCTCTCCTTCCTCTCAGCACCAGCTCTGATTTCACAGCAAAGTTGTGGCTGAGTCTAGGCGTTGTCACAACCTGGCTGGGTGTACACATGCTCAGGGTGGCACTGACATGCCAGCCCCCTGCCTCTTCAACCCTCTCTGGACTTTGAACACCGACAAGTATGGGAGGGAGACGGAGTGGGGGGCTGAGGGCGGCATATTGTGAGCCTGCAGGCACCTCTCGGCATGAACCACCTGGGTGCCATGAACAGTGGCAGGAGACAGACGGGCTCCTGGGCTGAAAGGAGTAGGTCCCTGGTTAAACCCCATCTTCAAGCCAGGGACAGCCTGAAGCCTGGGAGCCAGGCTGCCAGTTCCACAGACTGGAGTGCAAAATTATGAATGCTTTTTCTGGGCCAGCCCATGGCCACCAATCCAATCAGCATTCACTTCATCCCCTCTGAAGCCCATAAAAAACCCCGGACTCAGCCAGACTCAGGCAAATGATGGGACTACCTGCCTGCGGAGAGAAGCTACCCACTCTGTCTCCTCTCTGCTGAGAACTGTACACTCATAGGGACAGCCTGCGGCCTGCCTGTAGATAGGAGCTACCCACTCTGGATTTCCTCTCTGCTGAGGGCTGCACAGATGTTGCGATGACCTGCCTATGGAAAAGAGCTACCCACTTCTGGTCGCCTGGGAGCTGAACTGTTATTCAATAAAGCACCCTCCACTTGTCCATGTTGTCCACCTATCTCATTCATGCTGGATGCAGGACAAGAACTCAGGACCCTCCAAATAGCAGGACTGAAAGAGCTATAACACACACAGCTGAAACATGCCTCTTCCCACCCCACTTGACACACTGCAGGTGATGAGGAGAGAGTAGCTGCGGCCCTCTGGGGACCCCAGACCTTGGAGCTCCCCAAACCAGGGCTGTGACACCCTCTTTGGGACTCTGTAGTTCCTGGCATCTCCAAGCTTCCAGGTGTCACTCCATTCCCCCGTGCCCGCAGTGGAAGCCGCTTATAGTACTCCTGGTCCAGCCACTGCAACTGGCATGCCTGGCTATGTGCAGTGGCCAGACCCCATGCTTGCCTGCTCACACATCCCTCGCCACTCAGTCCCTGGCTACCCCTTGGCAGGTGTGGGTTCTGGGCCTACAGAGCAAGCTGAGTGCAGCCTGCCAGGCTGAGTGGGCAGAATGAGCCCAGCAGCCCCTAGCAAAACTCTGGCAAAGGTGCCACTGTATATAGAGGTTTCTGGCTGGCAAAGTGACACCCCAAGGATCCCATGACACCTCCTCCAGTCTTTTGCTCAAACTGTCAAGCACAGCAAAAGAAAATCACACAATCATGCATATGAGTGACAGACAAATTATAGTCAGTTGTAAGGGGATCCCTGATTCTAAGAAACAATCCTTTTGTTGTTTGTAATCCCATTCCTCAGCAAGAATGTGCTAAATCTTTGCTATTTCTCTCCACCACCCCCACTATTCAGCACACTACTAGATGTGAGTGTACACCCATCAAATCTGAACTACAGCTGCATGACTCCTCCATCTTCAAATACTTTCGCATCTTCATTCTAACATTCTTTTAGATTCAGATGTATGGTGCAACTTTAGACTCTATTACAAAAACCAGTGGATGATTTTGAGTTCTTCACTTACTGCAACTCTTCTGGAATCTTCACTGTCTTGACTTTATTGGCACTATCTTCTAAATTTCATTCTAATTCTGGCCATTCTTTCTCAGGAACTCTAATCTAAATCTACATCTTCCTTTTGAACAAGAGAAAGGCTGTAGAACACTATTTCTATTTACTTCTTAAAGGTTACTGTTGGATAGCTGTTTAGTTCTATTTTGATTTTATGAAAAAAATAAAATAAATTGCTTTGTTTTATGAGTATCCAAAAGCTACAGGTTTGTATTTGTATACAATCAAAATTTGTCTTAGCCTTATAATACTATGGTAATCTCCAGATTATAAGTTCAAATTTACCTGAAAATTTTAGATTTAGTTTACATATGACAGCAGTTAGATAAGGCTGTTTTAAATATATGTTCCTGCTGTAACTTTTCAGCTTATCTTTGAGGTGGTATAAAGAGAAGAGAGAGTTGGAATGCAGGAAGAGTGGCCAATCACAGTATTACAGTGATGTGCTTTGGAAATAGCAAAGCCTTTGATTCAGACAGAACTATACAAGAAACCAGGAACTGTCCTTTCACTGTCTAGTGGGCTTTGGTAAATTACTTTAGTTCTCTGAGTCTTCGGTTCCTCATATTTAAAATAGATACAATAATGACTTCCTAACATAAATCATTTACAAGTATTTCAAGAGCAATGTTTGCACATATTAGGGATTTAGAAATACTGCTTTTTTCCCTTTTGTCTCCTACTTCCATCATAATGCAGGTTAGATCACAACAGAAATTTTTAGGTTTTTTTGTATATAGCAAAATTTTCTCTTTTTGTTAAGGTTTAGATGGATGATTCATTCATATGAATATCTCTACAACCAAGATATAATTTTTCTTTTGAGGATGACTTTATTATTAACTAACTTAGGTTTTAAGATTCAAGGACATTGAAAGTAGAATTTAAAATATTGGCTTCTGCAAAATGTTTAAGTAACAAAACTAAACCCAGAATCTAGTCACATTCAAATGGATTATATTCAATCTTTAGAATGGAAATTAACACAACTTCCACACTCTAATTTTAATAATATGATGACTAGGCATACTTTTTTCGTCCTATTTAAATCAATATGGAGAGCAAGCAAAAGTAACATCTCCCTACTCTAGAATACACCTGCTTCTGCAAATGAAACTAAGCCCACTCATCAGCTTATTTATCAAAACCATTAGCTTGGGGTATCAAAACTCATTTCAATGACCACCAGTCCAAATTTCTTATGCTATTTCATAACCTCTGCCCATTCCCAGTCTAGAGTGGACAACTATCCCAGTTTTCTCAAGACTTAAGTTTTAGCACCGTAAGTTCCACATGCTGGGAAAATCTTTAGCCCCAGGCAAACTAGGACAGTTGATTACTCTATCTTCCACTTGCCTAGAACGAAATCATGTCCTCTGCAGCAACATGAATGCAGCTGGAAGCCATTATCTTAAGCAAACTAATGCAGAAACAGAAAAACAAATACTGCATGTTCTCACTTATAAGTGGGAGCTTAACATTGGGTACACACAGACATAAAAATAGGAACAATAGACACTGGAGAATAGCAGGAGGGGGAAGTGGGGGAAAGGGTTGAAAAACTACCTATTGTTATTGGTACTATGCTCACTACCTGGGTGATGGATTCATTTATACTCCAAACCACAGCATCATGCAATACACCTTCGTAACAAATCTATATGTTATCCTTGATTCTAAAAAAAGAGTTGAAAAAAAAATCATCCAGTCAAGGCTCCAGTACCCTGCAAATTCTCTTTTTAAATTTATCCTCTTAAATTTTGTCAAAACAGCATTCTCCATTGCTTCAGTGAGTCTAACATACTCTTTCTTGATCTACAGGTTTTTCTGACGGGCTTTTGGAGAAATCAACTGTCAACATTCTCCACAACAATCACTAACTCTATCAAACAACTCAAGAAGGGAGTAAAGATAATTAATAAAGTAAGTTAGGTTGTATTACACTCACAAATAAAAATAATTGGAATCATTTCTGGGTGACGTATGGAGCTAATAAAGTACTAAAAAGGTGCCAATGATTTTAGGTAAAAGATCTTGCCACCCCGCTCTTGTTATGTGGCAATGCCTAAAGAAGAGATAGCACCAGCTGCAATAATGCCCCAATGGTTAAGATATGCCATTTACTCAAATTGGAAAATCCAGGTATGTTCACGAAACTTACCAATCTTTGGTTACTAGTAGGAAGTCTGCACCAGCAGCAACTACCACAGTTGTTCTAAAAACAGGGTGCTGACAAAAGGCCACTCTTTCAGGCTATGAAGACATTTTGGCTTTTGTTTTCACAATTAGAGACTCAGCAGCTTTCTGGACAGAAACTGCTGGAGTCCAGGCTATGGCATACTTGTTTCATCTGTTCTCTCCTTCTTGGCTTCTGTCAGCTTTCTTGTCATTGTTTCACTTGAGAACAATTATACAGCTTTGTCATTTTCCCAGTTAAAGACCCATTTCCATTTTGGTGTTAATGCTGCTATTTTTTTTCACTCCTAATGTATAAGAGCAAGCAAATTTTAAGATACGGTTCTAACAAGAGTTGAGAGTTGAAAGAGGATTCAAAAATCCACACACAAAAAATGGGCTCTTCTGATCATTTACATTTATAAAATAAAATGGCAATAGATGTGATTCATTTGATATTCATTAATAAGATTCTTAATAAAAACCTACCATGTGGTAGGAGTTCGACCAGATTCTGAGAAAAATATAAAAGAAAAAATGTATCCTGCTCTAAAGACTTTGCTCATAGACTGTTTAGGAGACATTCAGACTTGGTTTCTCTTGTTCACATTGTCCTATAATACAACATGTTGTGAAGATGGAAATTTTGAAAGAAGTGTAAATATAGTGTAATTATAGGACATCAAATCAAGGTTATGAAACAAACTATTTTTTATGTAAATAAATGTGTTAAAAAGTAAGCCTGGGCCCGGCACAGTGGCTCACACCTGTAATCCCAGCATTTTGCAAGGCCGAGCAGATGACCTGAGCTCAGGAGTTTGAGACCAGCCTAACATGGAGAAACCCCGTTTCTACTAGAAGTACAAAATTAGCCGGGCATGGTGATGCATGCCTGTAATCCCAGCTACACGGGAAGCTGAGGCAGGAGAATTGCTTGAACCCAGGAGGCGGAGGTTGCAGTTAGCCGAGATCACACCAATGCATTCCAACCTGGGCGACAGAGTGAGACTGTGTCCCCACCACCACCCCCCCCAAAAAAAGTAAGCCTGAGAAAGAATGACATACTAAATTTTCAATGTGGTTTTTTATTAAAAAGTGATAATTATAAATATTTACAAGCAAATATTTAAAAACTGATGACATAAAGCATCAATATCAATTTAAAGTTAGTAAGTGTGAGTTCAGTCACTATTCGATTTTGAGAGCTGAAGTCTGTATGCACCTTGCAAAGGTTATTCTAAAACTTTGTGCCTGAGCTATAGCATAGAGCAAGTTGGGAGCTAAATAAGTACTTGCTTCTTGTGACACACAATTTTTGTTATTCAGTGTTCTCACAGAGTGCCTAAAGCAATAAAATTTGGGTTAGAAAGAAAAACTATTAGCTGGGATTTTGGAATACACAGAGATTTGAGTAGTGAAAAGGCGAAAAGTTAAGGCCTTAAGTTAGGGACCTCACCAGGATCAGTGGGAGTTCTTGGGTTAGTTTAAACATAATCCAATATACCTATGCATCATGCTCACAAAAATGGTCTCTTATTCTCTGACTTTTTGAATCAGTGATTTAGGAAGCCACTGACACTCTCTCTTTTACAGTACCAAACATCTATTTTTTTTTCCAGGAAATTGAATAAAGCACCTCTATTATAATATATAAGTAATAAATTACTAACAGAGTCACATCAAATCTGTCATTTTTAGTGAAGTCAAATGTCTATGGGATGTGTAACATGTTTTATCAGGAAGTTGGAGAAAATGGAGTTAATATTATCAGGAAGAAATTTAATGGAACAAAACAAAACAAAATGAGCCTACTGCAATAGAATTTCATTCAAGAACCGGTTCTCAAAAGAGAAGTTGCCTAAGGAAGAAATCAGCATTTCTAAGTGAAATAGCCTTGGAAATGCCATCTTTAGTGTTAACCCCCTCCTTGTAATCCATTAGTTTAATAATGTGGCTTAACTCATTCATTTTTTTTTTAAGAGTTGTCTTTTGATTTACATCAGACAGAACCAAAGACTCACAAGGATGCTGACATGATTAGGCCACCCTTGGGAACCACATATTGAATTTAGCAGATAGGTAAGGTCTAGAAAACTTAGATAATATTTAAAACAAAATTTATAATGGCTCATTGATTTAGAATTCTGTGAAGGCTTAATTAGATGTGTAAAACCCATTTTATGCAAGAAAAGCTATATAGGTTTTATAATACATACGAAGTACATCAAGCTATGAAGAATATCCAATAGACTCTAATATCAGTATCCAGGTATTTTACACCAAGACATTAATGACAATTCTTAGTCAAAATGACTAAATGAAGAGTCTCCAGATTCTCCTCTGGGGAGGGGTAAGAGGTTTCACAATGATCTTGATCTATATATATTTCATTCTTCATAGCTGTTATTACTATATCAGATAATTCTTAGGTTGCTTAAGGATAGGTTTATGGAACAAAAGATTTACTTGTTGACACCAGAAATGACTCTACCATTTCAGCTCTGACTCTCTGGCCTCAGTGTTTTAGTATGAGCAATCTTTGCTCTAATTAACATGTTTTCACTGTGCAGTTATAATGGAAGGTATGCTTTCAGAAGGAAGAATCTTTTCTTACTTGTCAGTTTGTACTTGTAAAACAGCCCTCTAATTTTTACAGTACCATGATATTTCTTCCACAAGGTCATTAAACATCCTTCAGAAATGCCTGCCAAAATACTTTAATCATTTTGTTATCACTTACAATTACAGCATACTTAGAGGGCACCTAGGGAAGCTTCTTACTCAATGTAAAATACTCCCAGGTGGGTGCATGCAGCCTTTTCTGGACAACTCCTAGTGAGAAACAAATCTGGGGATAATAAGGAATCCCTTTGCATTTTTAAATTACTGTATTTTTTGAAAATTATTTGCATATTTTTATATTATGTTAAGATTGAATTTATCTAACTGGGACTTCCGTCCCTTGTTTCAATTTTTTTCTAAGTCTGAAACAAGATATGAAAGCCTTTTAGCCATTTGAGTACATTTATCACAATCTCTTCCCTCTTCTTGCTTCTGATTTATATACATTCCATTCTTTATTCAATAAATAAATTGGTCCTTTTTTTTTCTCTGTGTAGACAGCATTTTTGTAGCAAATAATAGAACAAAATCTAATTAATTTAAACAAAAAAGTTTAGACTTTTAGAAAAATTTCAGGGATATATCTAAGACTCCTTGGAAAGGGCAGACAAGTTCCCCCAGAGATTTTTGAGAAGAAGTGAAAGTCACCAGGAAGAGAGATATCTGTGTTCTCTGTCTTTTTTCTCACTTCTGGTATTTTTCTTACCTCTGATTCTTGGAGTGGATTGGATTCCATCTCCTTTCCCTTTAAACAGCTGGTTTCTCTGGTCCTCTTACTTATGGACCAGTATGATTCACTCAGACTCCACATTCCATCACTTCCTTGTTGAAATGACCAATAAATGGACTAGTCTTTGTGTACTAATTATTTTGTGGTGGGAGTGGAGATGAAGCAAGCGTATAAATTAGCTCAGTCTAGACTGTGGATTGATGCCTACTGACTCAAGCAATTAGTTGAGGTCACATTGCATGAACTTGACAGCAGATCTTCACTTATGGTTTGAAAGTGGGAGTGTTTTTAGAAAAAGGAAAGTGTAAATTAAACAGGTTTGAAAATCACTTTATCTTTTCCACTCATAAGGATCTAAAGCCAACACATCGTATTTTAGATGTGTTGAACAAAGCAGAATATGTTGACCAACTCTCTTACTTCGATCCAGCACACAAATAATTCACTTAATGAAGCACTGGGACACATTATAGTAATATTTTTAGAATTTTAGTATCTTAGTTATCAAATAGATCAACAATTACAAAGCTTCCAGAAGCCTTCTCACTGATTTTTGTTTTAGTACATCATAAGGGAATGGTACTGTATATTTGAACAGCTGCAATTCAAGGTTTGTGAACAATTGTTACCTATCATGATACTGAAATAAGAAACCCATCATTAGTTACATGTGTTATCATTGAGACCAGTTAGCTCACAGTATGTCTTTGGTATGATATTAGAATTAGTCAAAAATCTTGCAGATTATTAATTTTACCCAATTCTATAAACAATTATTTAAATCACAGTTTTAATTTAGACAATGTTTTCACAAAAAGAACATAAAATGAGGTAAAATATCAAATCATTTAACCAAAGAATTCTTATTATTCCATCCTATAAAACAACTCATCCTTTGGATTACCTTATGGGTAATTTATGATTTAAAAAATGCATATGATAACTTCTATTTTTTAGTAATTTTTTACCATATTCTCAGAAATTTGCTAAGGAAATTGAACAAATGTAACCAAGTGACCAGTGTAGCATCACCAGTGATATCATATATCCCAAAATGCAGTGTGAAAAGGACACTTCACCTCTGTGGTATTCTTCCTCAAAATATCATCAGCCTAGTCAAGAAAGATACCAGACAATCTCAAATTGAGGCACATTCTACAAAGTTGACTCTTCAAACTGCCCAGCTCAAAAAACAAGGAAACCTGCTTGACTCTTCAAAACTGTTAAGGCTATGAAAAAAAAAACAGGTAAGTCTGAGGAATTGTAACTAATCAGAGAAGACTAAAGAGACATTAAAGGAAGGACGATATGGTCCTCTGAATGGATCCTGGAACAGAGTTGGAAAACTGCTGAAATATATACAATGTCTTTAGTTAATAGTAATGCACCAATCTTAATTTCTTAATTTGATAAATATAACATGGTTATGTAAGATGCTAACAGAAAGAAAAACTAGCTGAAGGGTATGCGAGATTTCTCTGCATTATCTTTGCAACTTTTCTGTAAATCTAAAATTACTCAAAAGTAAAGAGTTTATTTTAAAATATATGTTTTAATTAAAGATTGTTTTGCACACGAGAAACTACTCTAGCCTCCGTTTTTAAATTTTGTCATTACACTTCTGTATTATTTCACCATTTTGCCTTATTTTTGAGGGAAATAAATGCATGTTATTTGATAATGCTTGAAAGCATTTTGGCTTTCAATTTGTATATGGATAACAAAGTAGAAGAATAAATAGCTATACAAAAGGTCTGTGGTGCAGTCCTTTACAAGCTTGGAGCAATAACTAATATGCTAATAACATTTTAGGATAGTTTAAAGCATATTTGATAATATAAATTATAAAAAGGCTATAATTGTGCCGTGTTCTTGAAAGCTTTTAAGATTCACAGTACAAAGCCTCTTTGAATACCCTGTTATTAATTTTTTTACGAAGTTTAATTCAAATGTCACACTTAGTGATGTATGCTGAAGGCAGAGTATTGACAGTCCCATTTATAGAGGGCTTGTCCTTGCCAGTGCACTGACAGACTATTTTCCCTACAGAATTAATTTCAATGATATTTCAAATATAAACATTTTGGGGTAATATTCCAGTTGTTTCTTCTTTGTGCAAAAGGTTAAGTGGGCAAGTCTCCCTGCATTGAACTCAAATGAATGAACAGGGTAGGTATAGTTGGTGTTTATTAACTTCAAATGTAAGTTGTCATGTTTTTATTTTAAGAAGTTTTTGCTACATTTCCCAAGGTCTCTTCCCAGCCTTTGTGAATAAGTGTGTAATGTATTACCTGTGCCCATCAAACTTGTTTATTCCTTCTTCCTATGATACTTGCATCGCAGGAAGTGGGTAGAAGAAATAAACAAGTTTGATGGTCACACGTAATACATTAGGCATTTCTCTAGAAACAGCCTACCATCAAAGAATATCCAAACAAAGTCTGTGTTTGAACAGAATATCCAGTGCACCAAGATATATATGTGACTATATGTATTCATAATCATCAAGCAAACTCACTAAGGATTCCCTATGCTCTTTTTCAGTCCTCTTTGCTCTGCTACCCCCACCCACGTTGTTAGAGGTTATCTCTGCAATGTAGTCTTCTTAAGGAATTTTATGTAAACCTTGATGGCTGCAGTGTTAGTTTTTCTATTTTCATAAATACATACATATTAAGTAGGGATTTATGTCTACTTTATTTTGTATTATCCATGGGCTGAGTATAGTGATTTTCCAATAGAGAACAATCAGTAAATATTTATTAAATTGGGGAACCAATGAAATAAGAAAGTTTTCTTTATATTACCCTAATCAACTTCCCAAGTGATAATGTTACCTCCTGAGGTTAAATAGAACAAAGCAAAATAAAATCTGGATTGAGAATCAGGAGACAATGATGTCAGTCTTGAGTAATCCACTAACTTTCAGTAGACACTGAGCACCTTACAAAATATGATCATAAAGTAATGAAAGTTAAACTGAAAGCCTTGTAAGACACATGTATGTGTTCTTATTTTCTTTATGGATGTTTATCCATCTGTGGAATTAAGGTAATAATTGCAGTCCTATTCTGAACTGTTGTCCTTCATCATTGCATTCATTCCTTTGTCAAGCACTTGCTGATTGCTTATGTAGTGAATCGCTAAAAATAATAATATATGCAAATGTCAAAATATATGCAAATGAAAATACAAGAATTAATATTAATAATAGTTATTATTAGCAATCAATTATGGTCACATAAAACAACGATTCACTTTTCTCTTTTTATTAAGCTTTGCAAACTTTGGAGAAGGTAAAAATATTCCACTGCAGGGAAATAGGATTGAGTTGCTTAATAGATATAATAAAAGTCATACAGGTCCTACAGCTTTAAAGCAGATAAAGACTGACAACAAAATAAAATTAAAGAAAAGTAATGGAAAGAAATAGGTTATTTTGTGTCTTTATTCCCATGTTTTAATTTTCACATTGTATATGTCATATTTCTCATGACGAATATATCCAGATGACTCATGCATTACATGATTTAAAGAAAAATACTCAAATGATAACACTAATGACTATCATCATCATCTTCACTATTATTTTGGAGTATTTGATCAAAGGGATCTCCTTGATATAAGAAAGCATGAACATCTCAATTATTAACATATAATGATAATAATATATAATACCAATTGGAGTGAAAGCAAAAAAAAAAAAAAAAATCTGCAGACCAAAAGGATTTAGGTAATGTATTCAGTGAAATGGAAATATTTCCCTTCCTTTGAGTTTAATTAGAGTTAAAAGAACAGGAAAATTCAACTTAAACTTTAGCCCTAAATACCCTTTGATTGTCTAAACAATCAAATGATTTTCCAACCACAGAATTAGAGTCAATCTATGGTTTTCGTCAGACATTCAAAGAGTTCCATTACCAAAGGTGATAAGAGGCATAGTTATAATGGGTTTTCTATAAAGCTTAGAGTAAAGCACTTCCAAAAGCTCTATAATGATTTAATTTAAAAAATTTATCTGATCTGGAATTTATCAATTTTTCATGTTTCTAACAGTTATATATGCAAGATATTATTATATAGCTTGTAGTGCAAATAGTGAGTAATTCCAGCTTAAATATTTTACTATATCTACAAAAATATTGCTCATAATATTAATTAGTATGTGCTATGTTAAAATTATCTGTATGAAGCAAAACACAAAACAAAGCTGGAGGCATCACTCCACCCGACTTCAAACTATACTGCAAGACTATAGTAACCATAACATCATGGTACTGGTACAAAAACAAATACATGGACCAATGGGAAAGGTTAGAGAACCCAGAAATAAAGCTGCACATGTACAACAATTCGATCTTTTACAAAGTTGACAATAACAAACGATAGGGAAAGGACTCCCTATTCAATAAGTGGTGCTGGGAGAACTGGCCAGCCATATACAGAACTTTGAAATTGAACCCCTTTCTTTCACCATATACAAAATCAACTCAATATGGATTAATGACTTAAACATGAAACCTAAAATTATAAAAACTCTAGAAGAAAACCTAGGAAATACCATTCTGGACATAGGCCTTGGCAATGATTTAATGACAAAGGCTCTAAAAACATTCTACCATAAAGACACATACATGCATACATTCATTGCCTCACTTTTCATAATAGCAAAGACATGAAATCAACCTAGATGCCTATCAACAATAAACTAGATAAAGAAGATAGAAGTATGGTATTTTTCCATCTGCAAAACAATGGCAAGATAATAATAGTCATGTAAAACAATGTAAATAAACAATCTAAAACAATGATAAAAAAAAAAAAGAAGATAGAGTAAATATACACCATGGAATACTGCACAGCCATAAAAGAAATAAAATCATGTCCTTTGCAGCAACATGGATGGATCTGGAGGCCATAATCTTAAGTGAATTAACACAGGAACAGAAAACCAAATACCACATGTTCTCACTTATAAGTGGAGTTAAACATTGAGTACACATAGACACAAAAAAGGGAACAATAGACACTGGAGCTTACTGAAGGGTTGCGGGTGGAAGAAGGGTGAGGATTGAAAAACTACCTGTCGAGTACTATGCTCACTACCTGGGTGGAAAACTAATTTGTACACCAAACCCTAGAAACATGCAATTTATCCATGCAACAGACCCGCACATGTACTCCCTGAACCTAAAATAAAAGTTAGAGAAAAAAATAAAGAAGAAAAAACATTAGTACGGCCTGTAAAATTCTGATTCAGAAGGTCGAATGTGAGTTTAATTCAATAATTAAGTCCATATTCTATGACAATGTTTACGATGTGGAGTAAAATTTTGTAGCCAATACCCAGATATATTTTAAGGCAAAAGAAGTGTTTTTAAATACCTGTATTTTTAAAATACAATTTCATAGTTATCCAATTAGAATGTATAAATGAAGTAATAGACTTTTAATATTATACAAATCTATTTTAGTAGTCAAAGTATATTATTTGAAGCCATTTGTAAGGGACAAAGGGTAATATTGTGACTTATGTCATTGCTTAACATTATGAGAGTTTATTGCTCACAAAATTTTTGAAATAACTTTTCCACTGAATAGAGAAACCCATATAAGCACTTTAAATTTTTTTCTTATATTATATGAATTATGAGCCTATGAATACTGTGATCTATCTTTTCTGATTAATAATGGGACAAAGTTTACACACAATGTGTATTTGGACCTTGCAAAACACTGATGAAAATAAACAAAGAAGACTAAGTAGGTGATGTACTATGTTCACATATTGAAGACTCAATATTGTTAAGATGTCAATGTCTCTCCAATCTGATCTGTAGATGTAATGCAATCCCGACAAAAAATTCCAGCAAGAAATTAACAAGCTAATACAAAAATTTACAAAACAAAAACCTAAGTGATCTAGAATAACAAAAGCAATTTTGAAAAAGAACAAAGATGGAGGAAAGACATCATTAGATATTAATACTTACTCTAAAGCTATAATAATCAAGACTGTGATATTGGCAAAAGAATGGATACATAGAAAAATGGAACAGAATAAAAAAATCCAGAAATAAAACTCAAATAGTTGTGGTCAAATTGACTTTCAATAAAGGACAAAGTCAATTCAATGTTCAAAAATAATTTTTAACAGATGGTGCTGGACATTGAAGTTTTAGGTAGAAAAATAATGAACCTCTATCCATGAATTTCTGATCTATATTTAAAACTGAACTGTATAACGTCTAGAGAAAAGTGAAAGAAACACTATTTCTTAGATTTGGTACCAAAAGCAGAATCCATAAAGAAATAAAATGATAAATTTATAAAATTGACTTCATGAAAATTTAAAAACTTCTCCTCTTTGAAATATGTTCTTTGGAAATGAATGTACAAGCCACAAAATGTGAGAAAATATTAGCAAAGCACATATTTAAAACAAGTACTATATATAAAGAATTATCAAAACTCCTTAATAAGTAAACAGACAACTCAAGCAAAAAATGAGCAAAACATGGGAATAGACAAAAATATGAATGATAAGCACTAGAAAAGGTGCTTCATAACATTTAATATTAGGGAAATATAGGTCAAAAATCAATGATACATCACTACACACATATTAGAATAACTATAATAAGATTAGTAAAATAAGTATCCAGTGTTAGGCTGCTCTGTGCAACTTGAATTCTTAAAACTGAGCAACTAGAATTGTCGAACATTGCTGATGGAAAAACAAGTGGAAGCAGCTTTGCAGTTTCTTATAAAGTTAAATACACACATAACCCATCGATCTCATTCCTAGGGATTTATTTAAGTGAAACAAAACTTACATTCACAGAAAAATCCATGAGTGGATGTTTATAAAGTTTTATTCATAATCACTATAAATGGGAAATAATCCAAATGTCCTGTGGCTGGTAAATTAATGAACTAACTGTGGTGTATTCATATGACAGAATGCAACTCAACAATAAAATGATACAAACTACTGAAACAAGAAACAAGATAGATGAATTTCAGATGCATTATACAAAGAAAAAAGCCAGACTCAAAGGGCTAAATTCTGTACAATTCCATTTACATGCCATTCTAAAATAGGCAATCTATAGGAAGAGAAAACTGATCAAAAAAATAGTTGCCAGGGCTCGTGGATTAGAGGAGGGTTTGGCTCCAAAGAAGCACCAACAGTTTTAATTTAATGGGCATCAGTACAGGCACAGATGGCATAGTTTAGATGTGATAGTGCTTTAAGCAATAAGTAACATTAGTTAAATATTCATCATTTGGCTCTATTACAGAATTATTAAATTGAAATTATTCAGGCTATGTAACTGGTATGCTTTAGGCTGATCACTTTATATCTAGTGTTTTCTGTTTTTGTGTCGTATTTCAAAAGAGACATTAAAATACATAAAAGCAGTTGACCAGAATTGTTAAGTGTTTTACAACTATTTCATGTCTGGGATATTTGCAATAGGTAAGTCATATTTTAACTTAAAAAGGAAAACAAGAGGAATAAGGCAAAACTGTCAGGAAAAAGTACCAGTCTTTATACTTGTTTCTTCAGGATGGAGAATTCAGACATTGTTGAAGTTACACAGATACACACTGGGGCCCTAAATAAAGACACAGCATTCTAACAATTGTAAGGACCATCACAAAAAGCGCTAACATAACCATACCTGAATATCTTTGGGCAAAAACTTGGTACCTGTATGTTAGAATGCTTTGAAAGAGATTTTTTTTTTTTTAATTGATGAGCAATTTAACTAGATAAGTCAGGGGGCTGTGTGTGGCCATGAACACTCATGAAGTCAATATTAAGCTATTGAATACCAGCATTAAGATGGGAATTGTGCACGATGTTGGGGATAGGAACACATATATCATTCCATCTCCACAACAGAAATTTTCTTAATCAAATGTAGGAGAGAGACATGGATATAAACAATTATAATATAGTAATAGTAACCACATATAGATTTAGGTGCAAAGAGTACTGATATCACTAAGGAAGATGAAATTGACTGACACTCTCACATCTCTTGCCCCAAGGTAAGAGACTATTTCACAACAGAAAATATGTGAGCAAAATACATAGAGAGAGAAAGGAAATTTGCTAGATGAAGTTAGAGGTAAAGGGTAAAGTGGTTTTTTAAAGCAGAGAGAACAGCTTTTATACAGTGATTGGTAAGAGATAGGCATGTTCGTAAACTACAAATGGTATACTATAGCTACCACATTGGAAAGAAAAATTGATTTGCATACAGCTGGCAGAATATTTAGAGTTTGGATGCACATGCGCGCATCGTAAATATTAAGGGATTTATTTCAAGATCCTCAGTTCTCTAAATGTGTTTTCATTAAACTGATGTGTCTAGGAAAGTACCTTTCTTTAAGACCCCATTGTGGTTGGAGAACTGGGGTATCATGGCCTGTGTTGGAATATTCTAAATTCCAATCTATTATGTAGTTGAGCAAAAGGAATGATGACAATTTTTCTAAAAAGACTTTGCTGCTTCTGTTTTTAAATTTTCTAAAAATGTATCACTTCTCAGGAAGAGAATTAGTAAGAAATATTGAAGACAGCATAGTCTTATTTTCTCCTAGTGACAAACTCATGGCAAGGTTCTGTGCCTTGCCTATCTATCTTTGAGTGAGATTTTCCAAGGCTCGTATTAAGCAGGGAGTAAATATCCAACCTCTAAGAAGCAGGCCCTCTGAATTGTCAGTAAGAGAAAATGCTTGGGGAGAACTCTCATACATCAGTGTCTTGAATGTTTTGCATAACATCAATTATGAAAAAGTTAAAAATTCTAATTTTACTTCTGACAGATCCATACTACATTTTCAAATTTAAAAGACTTATAAAAGAGACTAGTTAATGCTTGAAATGTTCTTGAAAATTTATTCAGACTCATTGAATAAACAGTATTACTCAAGCTTACTGAGAAATTTATTGGCAGCTACAAATCCATTCTCATTTTTCCTTCAAATGAAAGTTTCCTGTTAATTGCTACTTGTCAAACACTTTCTGATTATTTACTCACTCAAATCAAATGCATATGACAGAGTAGGTTAGCTTTATCTGAATGTTGTGGATTTTACTTTAAATACCAGATATATTAAGTCTTTAATAGGGTCTTGAAGCCCTCATATACCAGTGGGCTAATAGCTTTCTTTCTTTGGCTGCTAATTTCAACAAATTTTTATTTAATTTATTGATTTGTTTATTTTTTGAGATGGAGTCTCACTCTGTCACCCAAACTGGAGTGCAATGGTGTGATCTTGCCTCACTGCAACCTCTGCCTCCTGAGTTCAAGCGATTATCCTGCCTCAGCCTCCTGAGTAGCTGGGATTATAAGCATGTGTCATCATGCCCAGCTAATTTCTGTATTTTTAGTAGAGACGGAGTTCTGCCATGTTGGCCAGGTTGGTCTTGAACCCCGACCTCAGGTGATCCACCCTCCTTGGCCTCCCAAAGTGCTAGGATTACAGGCGTGAGCCACTGTGCCCAGCCTAATTTCAACAAATTACACTACATTTCATTTTGAAAAATAGAAAAATTTTCTGCATATTAGTGTAGGACAAATGTATTCCCCAAATTTAATTGGAACCATGTTATCTTCAAGCTTAGAAAATCTGCTTTATTTAATTATGGTTAATTCTTCCCTCTTGTCCATTGATATCATGTTCTAATTCTGTGAGAATATGTTTATAAATATAATAGTTTTCAACCATGATATAGTATTTGAAAATCTAGCAATAGGTAATAATGTCTAAGTATCCATATTGCTGGCTTGTTTCATGCCTTTATAAGTCCCTACTAAATAACCTGGTTGTCCTCAACAAAACACTTGCAAACCAAATTCAAAAACACAATAAAAAGATCATTCACCATGATTAATAGAGATTCATCCCAGAGACATAAGGTTGTTTCAACATGTATGAATCAATAAACATGATGCATCATGTCAATAAAATAAAGAACAAAAATCATATGATCCTTTTAATAGGCGTAAAAAAGCATTCATTTAAGCTCAACATTCCTTCATGATAAAAATTCTCAATCAGCTGGATAGAGAAGGAACAAAGCTCAAAATGATAAGGGCTATATATAAAAAACTCAAAACTAATAGCATACTGACTGGGAAAAAAAGTTAAAAGCCTATCTTCTAAGATCTGGAATAGGATACAATGCCCACTTCCACCACTCCTGATCAACATAACTGGAAGTCCTAACCAGATCAATTAGGCAAGAGAAATTAATAATAGGCATCACTACTGGAAAGGCAGAAGTCAATTTATTCTTTTTTGCAAACACATGATTTTACATTTAGAAAAGACTAAAGACTCCATCAAAAAAACCCTGCTATACCTGACGTATGAATTCAGCTAAGTTACAGAATACAGATTCAACATACAAAACTCAGTAGCATTTCTTTTTTTTTTTTTTTAATTTATTTATTATTATTATACTTTAAGTTGTAGGGTACATGTGCATAACGTGCAGGTTTGTTACATATGTATACTTGTGCCATGTTGGTGTGCTGCACCCATCAACTCGTCATTTACATCAGGTATAACTCCCAATGCAATTCCTCCCCCCTCCCCCCTCCCCATGATAGGCCCCTGTGTGTGATGTTCCCCTTCCTGAGTCCAAGTGATCTCATTGTTCAGTTCCCACCTATGAGTGAGAACATGCGGTGTTTGGTTTTCTGTTCTTGTGATAGTTTGCTAAGAATGATGGTTTCCAGCTGCATCCATGTCCCTACAAAGGAAACAAACTCATCCTTTTTGATGGCTGCATAGTATTCCATGGTATATATGTGCCACATTTTCTTAATCCAATCTGTCACTGATGGACATTTGGGTTGATTCCAAGTCTTTCCTCTTGTGAATAGTGCTGCAATAAACATACGTGTGCATGTGTCTTTATAGCAGCATAATTTATAATCCTTTGGGTATATACCCAGTAATGGGATGGCTGGGTCGTATGGTACATCTAGTTCTAGATCCTTGAGGAATCGCCATACTGTTTTCCATAATGGTTGAACTAGTTTACAATCCCACCAACAGTGTAAAAGTGTTCCTATTTCTCCACATCCTCTCCAGCACCTGTTGTTTCCTGACTTTTTAATGATCGCCATTCTAACTGGTGTGAGATGGTATCTCATTGTGGTTTTGATTTGCATTTCTCTGATGGCCAGTGATGATGAGCATTTTTTCATGTGTCTGTTGGCTGTATGAATGTCTTCTTTTGAGAAATGTCTGTTCATATCCTTTGCCCACTTTTTGATGGGGTTGTTTGTTTTTTTCTTGTAAATTTGTTTGAGTTCTTTGTAGGTTCTGGATATTAGCCCTTTGTCAGATGAGTAGATTGCAAAAATTTTCTCCCATTCTGTAGGTTGCCTGTTCACTCTGCTGGTAGTTTCTTTTGCTGTGCAGAAGCTCTTTAGTTTAATGAGATCCCATTTGTCAATTTTGGCTTTTGCTGCCGTTGCTTTTGGTGTTTTAGACATGAAGTCTTTGCCCATGCCTATGTCCTGAATGGTACTACCTAGGTTTTCCTCTAGGATTTTTATGGTATTAGGTCTAACATTTAAGTCTCTAATCCATCTTGAATTAATTTTCGTATAAGGAGTAAGGAAAGGATCCAGTTTCAGCTTTCTACTTATGGCTAGCCAATTTTCCCAGCACCATTTATTAAATAGGGAATCCTTTCCCCATTTCTTGTTTCGCTCAGGTTTGTCAAAGATCAGATGGCTGTAGATGTGTGGTATTATTTCTGAGGACTCTGTTCTGTTCCATTGGTCTATATCTCTGTTTTGGTACCAGTACCATGCTGTTTTGGTGACTATAGCCTTGTAGTGTAGTTTGAAGTCAGGTAGCGTGATGCCTCCAGCTTTGTTCTTTTGACTTAGGATTGTCTTGGAGATGTGGGCTCTTTTTTGGTTCCATATGAACTTTAAAGCAGTTTTTTCCAATTCTGTGAAGAAACTCATTGGTAGCTTGATGGGGATGGCATTGAATCTATAAATTACCTTGGGCAGTATGGCCATTTTCACGATATTGATTCTTCCTATCCATGAGCATGGTATGTTCTTCCATTTGTTTGTGTCCTCTTTTATTTCACTGAGCAGTGGTTTGTAGTTCTCCTTGAAGAAGTCCTTGACATCCCTTGTAAGTTGGATTCCTAGGTATTTTATTCTCTTTGAAGCAATTGTGAATAGAAGTTCATTCCTGATTTGGCTCTCTGTTTGTCTGTTACTGGTGTATAAGAATGCTTGTGATTTTTGCACATTAATTTTGTATCCTGAGACTTTGCTGAAGTTGCTTATCAGCTTAAGGAGATTTTGGGCTGAGACAATGGGGTTTTCTAAATATACAATCATGTCATCTGCAAACAGGGACAGTTTGACTTCTTCTTTTCCTAACTGAATACCCTTGATTTCTTTCTCTTGCCTAATTGCCCTAGCCAGAACTTCCAACACTATGTTGAATAAGAGTGGTGAGAGAGGGCATCCCTGTCTTGTGCCAGTTTTCAAAGGGAAGTTTTCCAGTTTTTGCCCATTCAGTATGATATTGGCTGTGGGTCTGTCATAAATAGCTCTTATTATTTTGAGGTACGTTCCATCAATACCGAATTTATTGAGCGTTTTTAGCATGAAGGGCGGTTGAATTTTGTCAAAAGCCTTTTCTGCATCTATTGAGATAATCATGTGGTTCTTGTCTTTGGTTCTGTTTATATGCTGGATTATGTTTATTGATTTGCGAATGTTGAACCAGCCTTGCATCCGAGGGATGAAGCCCACTTGATCATGGTGGATAAGCTTTTTGATGTGTTGCTGAATCCGGTTTGCCAGCATTTTATTGAGGATTTTTGCATCGATGTTCATCAGGGATATTGGTCTAAAATTCTCTTTTTTTGTTGTGTCTCTGCCAGGCTTTGGTATTAGGATGATGTTGGCCTCATAAAATGAGTTAGGGAGGATTCCCTCTTTTTCTATTGATTGGAATAGTTTCAGAAGGAATGGTACCAACTCCTCCTTGTACCTCTGGTAGAATTCAGCTGTGAATCCATCTGGTCCTGGACTTTTTTTGGTTGGTAGGCTATTAATTATTGCCTCAATTTCAGAGCCTGCTATTGGTCTATTCAGGGATTCAACTTCTTCCTGGTTTAGTCTTGGAAGAGTGTAAGTGTCCAGGAAATTATCCATTTCTTCTAGATTTTCCAGTTTATTTGCGTAGAGGTGTTTATAGTATTCTCTGATGGTAGTTTGTATTTCTGTGGGGTCGGTGGTGATATCCCCTTTATCATTTTTTATTGCGTCGATTTGATTCTTCTCTCTTTTCTTCTTTATTAGTCTTGCTAGTGGTCTGTCAATTTTGTTGATCTTTTCAAAAAACCAACTCCTGGATTCATTGATTTTTTGGAGAGTTTTTTGTGTCTCTATCTCCTTCAGTTCTGCTCTGATCTTAGTTATTTCTAGCCTTCTGCTAGCTTTTGAATGTGTTTGCTCTTGCTTCTCTAGTTCTTTTAATTGCAATGTTAGAGTGTCAATTTTAGATCTTTCCTGCTTTCTCTTGTGGGCATTTAGTGCTATAAATTTCCCTCTACACACTGCTTTAAATGTATGTGTCCCAGAGATTCTGGTATGTTGTATCTTTGTTCTCATTGGTTTCAAAGAACATCTTTATTTCTGCCTTCATTTCATTATGTACCCAGTAGTCATTCAGGAGCAGGTTGTTCAGTTTCCATGTAGTTGAGCAGTTTTGATTGAATTTCTTAGTCCTGAGTTCTAGTTTGATTGCACTGTGGTCTGAGAGACAGTTTGTTATAATTTCTGTTCTTGTACATTTGCTGAGGAGTGCTTTACTTCCAATTACGTGGTCGATTTTGGAGTAAGTACGATGTGGTGCTGAGAAGAATGTATATTCTGTTGATTTGGGGTGCAGAGTTCTATAGATGTCTATTAGGTCTGCTTGCTGCAGAGATGAGTTCAATTCCTGGATATCCTTGTTAACTTTCTGTCTCGTTGATCTGTCTAATGTTGACAGTGGAGTGTTGAAGTCTCCCATTATTATTGTATGGGAGTCTAAGTCTGTTTGTAAGTCTCTAAGGACTTGCTTGATGAATCTGGGTGCTCCTGTATTGGGTGCATATATATTTAGGATAGTTAGCTCTTCCTGTTGAATTGATCCCTTTACCATTATGTAATGGCCTTCTTTGTCTCTTTTGATCTTTGATGGTTTAAAGTCTGTTTTATCAGAGACTAGTATTGCAACCCCTGCTTTTTTTTGTTCTCCATTTGCTTGGTAAATCTTCCTCCATCCCTTTATTTTGAGCCTATGTATGTCTCTGCGTCTGAGATGGGTCTCCTGAATACAGCAGACTGATGGGTCTTGACTCTTCATCCAGTTTGCCAGTCTGTGTCTTTTAATTGGAGCATTTAGTCCATTTACATTTAAGGTTAAGATTGTTATGTGTGAACTTGATCCTGCCATTATGATATTAACTGGTTATTTTGCTCGTTAGTTGATGCAGTTTCTTCCTAGCCTCGATGGTCTTTACATTTTGGCATGTTTTTGCAATGGCTGGTACCGGTTGTTCCTTTCCATGTTTAGTGCTTCCTTCAGGGTCTCTTGTAAGGCAGGCCTAGTGGTGACACAATCTCTAAGCATTTGCTTATCTGTAAAGGATTTTATTTCTCCTTCACTTATGAAACTTAGTTTGGCTGGATATGAAATTCTGGGTTTAAAATTCTTTTCTTTAAGAATGTTGAATATTGGCCCCCACTCTCTTCTGGCTTGGAGAGTTTCTGCCGAGAGATCTGCTGTTAGTCTGATGGGCTTCCCTTTGTGGGTAACCCGACCTTTCTCTCTGGCTGCCCTTAAGATTTTTTCCTTCATTTCAACTTTGGTGAATCTGGCAATTATGTGTCTTGGAGTTGCTCTTCTCGAGGAGTATCTTTGTGGCGTTCTCTGTATTTCCTGGATTTGAATGTTGGCCTGCCCTACTAGGTTGGGGAAGTTCTCCTGGATGATATCCTGAAGAGTGTTTTCCAACTTGGTTCCATCTTCCCCTCACTTTCAGGCACCCCAATCAGACGTAGATTTGGTCTTTTTACATAATCCCATACTTCTTGCAGGCTTTGTTCATTTCTTTTTCTTCTTTGTTCTTTTGGTTTCTCTTCTCGCTTCATTTCATTCATTTGATCCTCAATCGCAGATACTCTTTCTTCCAGTTGATCGAGTCGGTTACTGAAGCTTGTGCATTTGTCACGTATTTCTCGTGTCATGGTTTTCATCTCTTTCATTTCGTTTATGACCTTCTCTGCATTAATTACTCTAGCCATCAATTCTTCCACTTTTTTTTCAAGATTTTTAGTTTCTTTGAGCTGGGTACGTAATTCCTCCTTTAGCTCTGAGAAATTTGATGGACTGAAGCCTTCTTCTCTCATCTCGTCAAAGTCATTCTCCGTCCAGCTTTGATCCGTTGCTGGCGATGAGCTGCGCTCCTTTGCCGGGGGAGATGCGCTCTTATTTTTTGAATTTCCAGCTTTTCTGCCCTGCTTTTTCCCCATCTTTGTGGTTTTATCTGCCTCTGGTCTTTGATGATGGTGATGTACTGATGGGGTTTTGGTGTAGGTGTCCTTCCTGTTTGATAGTTTTCCTTCTAACAGTCAGGACCCTCAGCTGTAGGTCTGTTGGAGATTGCTTGAGGTCCACTCCAGACCCTGTTTGCCTGGGTATCAGCAGCAGAGGCTGCAGAAGATAGAATATTTCTGAACAGCGAGTGTACCTGTCTGATTCTTGCTTTGGAAGCTTCCTCTCAGGGGTGTACTCCACCCGTGAGGTGTGGGGTGTCAGACTGCCCCTAGTGGGGGATGTCTCCCAGTTAGGCTACTCAGGGGTCAGGGACCCACTTGAGCAAGGAGTCTGTCCCTTCTCAGATCTCAACCTCCGTGTTGGGAGATCCACTGCTCTCTTCAAAGCTGTCAGACAGAGTCATTTGCGTCTGCAGAGGTTTTGGCTGTGTTTGTTATTGCCCTGTCCCCAGAGGTGGAGTCTACAGAGACAGGCAGGTTTCCTTGAGCTGCTGTGAGCTCCACCCAGTTCGAGCTTCCCAGCAGCTTTGTTTACCTACTTAAGCCTCAGCAATGGCGGGCGCCCCTCCCCCAGCCTTGCTGCTGCCTTGCCGGTAGATCACAGACTGCTGTGCTAGCAATGAGGGAGGCTCCGTGGGTGTGGGACCCTCCCGGCCAGGTGTGGGATATGATCTCCTGGTGTGCCTGTTTGCTTAAAGCGCAGTATTGGGGTGGGAGTTACCCGATTTTCCAGGTGTTGTATGTCTCAGTTCCCCTGGCTAGGAAAAGGGATTCCCTTCCCCCTTGCGCTTCCCAGGTGAGGCAATGCCTCGCCCTGCTTCAGCTCTCGCTGGTCGGGCTGCAGCAGCTGACCAGCACCGATCGTCCGGCACTCCCCAGTGAGATGAACCCAGTACCTCAGTTGAAAATGCAGAAATCACCGGTCTTCTGTGTCGCTGGCGCTGGGAGTTGGAGACTGGAGCTGTTCCTATTCGGCCATCTTGCTCCGCCCCCCCCCCCTCAGTAGCATTTCTATACACAAACAGCAAACCATCTTAAAAAGAAATTAAGGAAGGAGTTCCATTTTATGATAGCTACCCAAAAATACCCAGGAATAAATTTAACCAAAGAAGTGAAAAATGTCTACAATGAAAATTATAAAACACTAATTAAGGAAATTGAAGAAGACACACACATGCACACGAATGAAAAGATATCCCATGCTCATGGGTTGGAATAATTAATATTGTTAAAATGTTCATACTACCCAAAGTGGACTACAGATCCAATGTAATCGCTATCAAAGTATGAATGACATTCTTCACAGAAATACAAAAAAAAATTCTAAAATTCACATGTAATCACATAACCCCAAATAGCCAAAGCAATATTGAACAAAAAGAACAGAGGTGGAAGCACATTATTTGATTTCAAATTACACTACAAATGTATAGTATAGTAATAGTAATCAATACAGCATAGTACTGGCATAAAAACAGACACATAGACCAATGGAACAGAACTGAGAACCCAGGAACAAGCCCACACATTTATAGCCAATTCATTTTCAACAAAGGTGAAAAGAACATCCACCGGGGAAAGGACAATCTCTTCAGTAACTGGTGCTGGGAAAGCTGGATTTCCATTTGCAGAAGAATAAAGCTAAATTTCTGTCTCTCACCATATATAAAAGTCAACTCAAAATGGGTTAAAGACTTAAGTGTAAGACCCAAGACTTTAAAAACCAGTAGAAGGAAATGTAGGGAAAATGATTTAGGACATTTGTCTAGACACAGATTTTATGCCTAAGACTTCAAAAGCATAGGCAACAAAAAGAAAAACAGACAAATGAGACTAATTAAATTTAAACGCTTCTGCACAGCAAAGACAACCATCAACAAAATGAAGAGATAACCTATAGAATGGAAGAAAAATTGGGCAAAGGATCTGAATAGACCTTCCTCAAAAGAAGACACAAATGGCCAAGTATATGAAATAATGCTCAACATCACTAATTGCAAGGGAAATCAAATCAAAACCACATGAGATATCATTTTACACCAGTTAAAATGTCTATTACCATAAAGATAAAAAAATTAAAGACACTAGTGAAGATCCCCAGAAAGTTGAACAGTTGTACCCTGCTCATGGGAATGTAAATTAGTGCAGACACTGTGGAAGATAATATGGAGGCTCTTCAAAAAACTAAAAATAGAGCTACTGGCTGGGTGCGGTGGCTCATGCCAGTAATGCCAGCACTTTGGGAGGCCGAGTCAAGTGGATCATAAGGTCAGGAGTTCGAGATCAGCCTGGCTATATGGTGAAACCCTGTCTCTACAAAAAAATACAAAAATCAGCCAGGCGTGGTAGTGGGCACCTGTAGTCCCAGCTACTCGAGAGGCTGAGGCAGAAGAATTGCTTGAACCCAGGAGGCAGGGGTTGCAGTGAGCTCAGATTGTGCCATTGTACTCCAGCCTGGGCAACAGAGCAAGACTCCATCTCAAAAAAAAAAAAAAAAAAAAAAAAAGAACTACCATATGGTCCAGCAATCTCATCACAGGGTGTATATCCAAAAAATAAAGGAAATCAGTACAATGAAGAGATATCTCATGTTTACTACATCACTATTTACAATAGCCAATAGCCAAGATATGGAACTAACCCAAGTGTTAATTAATGGGTGAACTGATAAAGAAAATGTGGTATGTATATACAATGGAATATTATTCAGTCATAGAAAAGAATGAAATCCTGTCATTTGTAACAACATGGATGGAAGTGAAGGACATTGTGTTAAGTCAAATAAGCCAGACACTGAAGACAAATATCTCATGTTCTTGTGGTAGCTAAAGAAGTGGATTCATGGAGGTAGAGAGTAGAATGGTGTTTCTCAGAATAGAATGGTATTCTCAGCTGGCAATAATAGAAGGGAGGGAGAGATGAAATAAAATTGGTTAATAGGCACAAAAATATAGTTAGAAGGAATGAGTTCTAGTCACAGTAGGGTGACTGTAGTTAACAAAAATTTATTGTATATTTCAAAGTAATGGGAAGAGAAAATTTGGAATGTTCCACAACACAAGGAAATAATAAATGTTTGAGGTGATGAATATTCCAATTACTCTGATTTGGTCAGTACATATTTTATGCAGCAATCAAAATGTCACATGTACCTCAGGAATATGTTCAAGGTTTGTGCATCAAGTAAAAAAATTATTGGTGAGAGAAACAAGAGAGGCAGGAGGCCAGTGAGAGCTGTGGATTTGGGCATTTTTAAGAAGGAAAATGAACAATGCCATCAACAACTACTGTGAGCAAAGTAGGAAAAGAACTGAACCATATCTACTGAATTTAGCAACAAGGTCACTGAGGATTTTTAGTCATTATATGGCTATGTTAAATGGCTGAGAATTTAAAAATTATCTTGAAGCTAGGAAAGAATGATGCTTTAGCTTTCGTATGCCCTTAAACAAAGAATTTAATTCAATATAAGCATTAACAGGAATTTATTTTTGCATAAGATTTAAAGTATTCTTTCTGTGTACCCTCTGCAGCTCCTATAACAGAAAATATTGCTTTAGCTCAAAGGAATCTAGCCAATTAATTTTCTTATTCTATGAGTATTTTTGTAGTCAACTATCATTAGAAGTCATAACTGTAGTCTTCTCTAATAATGGCTTATATTGAAGTTACCCATTGCCCTTGACTAATTTTAATAACAGCATTTCTGTGTGAGAAAATCACTAGATGTTTGCTTGGGTTTTGAGGAGATAGCAAAATTCCTTATTATTTTTAAACTTAGTGATAAGAGAACTCTCATATTAATATATTATTTGAAAATCTAATCTCAAAGGAGCTCAGGATTAGAACAAACAATAATATGATTGATTTTCCAATAATATGAAGCTAAAAATATCCTAAATTTTATTAATTTTTAAAAGTATATTATTTATAGACAGACTTCAACAAAAACACAGAAAGCAACCTGTTTCCTTTTTACCAGTTATTTGGTGTAAAAACATATATTACTTCTCAATATTAGTGAATTTATTTAATTTAAAAATAAAAAATAAGAATTTCTCGAGTTTAAAAATAAAATAAATTGAAGGAATTCATTAATATGTATTAAAATTTCTCAGGGTCTACATCTCTAGATAAACTATGAGTTGAATGAAACACCTCAATTTCACTCAAGTCTGTCAAAGAAATTTCTTTGGAATTTAATTGACAATTTAGAACAGAAGTTTCTGCCAAACCAGTAACTTTTTCTTGGGCTGCAGTAGCAGTTTAACAAATATTTAACACTAACTGCTTTAGGTCAAGCTTGTGCTCTCCAGTTTGATGAAAATCTCCATCACGTCTACTGTCTCTGACCCAGGCAATCCACCCACCAGCTCTTACTGTCTTTCACTCAGGCAATCCACTCATTTGCTGACCTAACCCTGAAGGTTTTGAGTTTTCATCCCTGGGAACAGAGTTTAGAACTCTGTTCTTGCTATACTGGATAAAATGTAGGTCACAGCAAGGGAATTTTAACCTGTCTTTGATGAATGAAGAAATAGATTAGTTAAAAACTCTTGTTTCTTATTTGCCATCCTGTGGTTATATATTACAGATTAATAATGATTTGAGAAGAATGCAAGCTATGTGATGTCGATATATAATTTTTAACATAAATTATTAACAATTTTATATTTGTTCATCAAGTTTCCTACCTTCACCCCCATCCTAGCATGGAGATGTTTAGGGGACAGGCCCAGGGCCAGTGCAATACCAGCAACACAGCTTGATGTCCACCCAGAGTTACTGAGCATTGAATAGGACTTCAGTAAGTGACATCTAGGGTAGAAATTGATCAGTTCTGTTAGTAAATTAAAAAAAAAAACTTTCAATTTTATAATAATTTAGATTTACAGAAAAATTATAAAGATAATATAGAGTGTTCCCGTATATCTCAGAGTCGGTCTCCCCTATTAATAACATATTAGTTTGGTGCATTTGACACAATTAATCAATATAAATACATTATTATTCATTAAAATTCATACTTTACCTGGATTTCCTTAATTTTTAGCTAATGTTCTCTTCATGCTCCAGGATTCCCATGTAGCATATCACTTTACATTCAGTGGTCATGACATCTTAGCTGCCTCTTGGTTGTGACAGTTTCTCAGAGTTTCCTTGTTTTTGATGATCTTGACAGTTATGAGGAGTATTGCTTAGGTATTTTGTAAAATGTGCCTTAGTTGGGATTTGTCTGAGCTTTCCTCATGAGTAGATTGGGGTTATTGGATTTGAGAGAAAGACCACAGAAATAAAGGGCCATTTTAATCATGTCATACCACAAAATGAATACTATCAACATGACTTACCGCTGTAAATGCTAGTCTTGATCACCTGGCTAAGGTAGTGCTTGTCAGGTTTTTCTAAAGTTATTCTTTTTCTTCCTCTTATTAGGCTTTCTTTGGAAGGAAAAGCTCATAGTTAAGGAATAGGGAATTCTGTTTCATCTTCTTGAGGTTCGAGTGACTACATAATTTATTTGGAATTCTTCTGCATGTGAGATTTGTTTATTCTTTCCCATCTCAATTTATTTGTTTATATTAGTATGGATTTATGAAAATTCATTTTATAATTTGGGTTCTAATACACTACCAATAAAATTCTTTATTTTATTGCTCAAATTATTCCAGCTTTGGCCATTGACAGCTCTTTTAGTTGGTGCCTGTGTCACTTTGACCTACTCCCATCATTGGAAAGCGAGTTATTTTTACTTTATTTGTTTAGAACTTCCTTATTTTTGGCATTACAAGATGCTCCAGGATTATTTTGTATATTTTCTGCCCCAGGTAAATTTTAACAAATGACTGTCCGATGGGTGAAAAGACCTCAATTTGTGGAATTTGATGATTTCTGCCCTGTGAATATTCCACTATGGGCAGTTTCAAGGTACTAATATGATGTCACTGAACACAGAGTTGAGAAGAGATGTACAGTAGCTCATCAGTATAAAGTATTTCTACCTCACTGCAACAAAGGATACAAATAACCTCAAGAGCATAGAAAATATAAAATGTGCTAAAATAATTAGAGATTGTGTTTTCAATATTTATTACATTTTATGTAATTTATTTAATTGTAAGTTTATAAAGTTTAAGTTTTAATAATGGCTATGTTTAAGAATCAGCTCATAAAATTCCTGAAAATTCAACAGTTGGCTCTTGCAAACTAGCTGTGGCATACTCATGAACCAGCTCTTAGGCAAATAGGCAGAATTCATTGTAATTATGATGATGATTATGACAAAGGAGAAGAAAAATGAGGAAGATGAATTAATTTGACACATTTGTGTTATCAGAGATCTGCAAGCACTTTATATGCATTATTTTGTTAAATTTCAAAAATAAATCCATGGGACAAGTAGAAGTAAGGAAAAGCCAAGGGACTCCAAAGCCAAAGTGTGAGTGTCATAAAGAGTAAAAGAGGATAATCTTCATAAATAAGATGCGTGTTTTCCTTTTTAAAAAGCATTTCCTTTTACATTCTCTCCTTCTGTATCAAATTTATAATACATGAAAGCAGGGCAAATATTTTATGTCCAGTTTAATATTTTAAAAATGAGGTGGCTCCACCTACATGCCTTTTTAAATTTACGCAATAGAGGTACATGAAGTTGGTTACTGACTTTTACAGATTATTAAGGGGAGAGATGGGAGAATAAAGAAAATATGCAAGCTGACACTAGAAAACAAATGTTATACAGTAATTATATTTAATGTCATTCAGTTTGAATTAGTTATAACCAATAGGGCATAATAATAAATGCCATTAAGGACATTTTGTGAGATTAGAGCAGTCTTGCATAATTTAAAAATGTAAAATTTCATGAAACATTTTACTTTTAAAGCTTTGGTGAGGTTTACTGGAGCCAGTGTTTTGGACGGGGTTAATAAGTGACACATAACAAAAGAATAAACTAAAGATGGTGAAACCATCTGGAGTTTCTGTACTTAAAAAAAAAAAAAATGTTTCTGTAAGATTACTCCACATAAAACATTTTCTGAAAACAAACTCCCTCCTTAAGATGTCCATGCCTAATGTCAACTCTGCTAATTACACAAAAAGTTATTTCTAAAGATAACCAAACAGTGAAGCCTTGAGCTGCAAATGTTGAAAAGCCAGTGGTTTACAAACCTGAGTAATGACAATGTTACCTCCAATGACAATGACGCTACCTATCCTGCTCAGGCCCCACAGTGGCTTACTCTGAAGATGGTCAAACAACTTCATTAAAAAGTGAGCAAAAGACATGAACAAACGTTTCTCAAAAGAAGACATACAAGTGGCAAACAAACATGAAAAATATTCAACATCACTAATCATCAGAGAAATGCAAATTAAAACCACAATGAGATACCATCTTATATCAGTCAAAATGGCTATTATTAAGAAGTCAAAAACAACATATATTGGCGTGAATATGAAATAAAGGTAACGCTTATACATTGTTTGTGGGAATGTAAATAAGTTCAACTTTTATGGAAAATAGTATGGAGCTTCCTCAAAAAACTAAAAATAGAATTGCCATTCAAGCCAGCACTACCACTACTGGGTTGAAAGAAAGTAAAAGGCATCGTTATATCGAAAAGACACTTGTACTTGCATATCCATTACAGCACTATTCACACTAGCAAGGTAATGGAATCAGCCTAAATGTTTATCAACAGAAGAATGGATAAAGAAATGTGGTATATATACATCATGAAATACTATGCATCCATATAAAAGAATAAAATCATGTTCTTTTCAGCAATATGGAAGGAGGCGGAGGCCATTATCCTAAGTGAAATAACTTAGAAACAGAAAATCAAATGCTGAATGTTCTCACTTATAAACGACCTAAACACTGGTACAGATGGGCATAAAGTTAGAAACAATAGACGCTAGGACTCTAAAAGGGGGAAGAATGGAAGGTTTGAAAAATAACCTATTGGGTACAGTGTTCACTGTTTGGGTGATAGGTACACTAGAAGCCCAAAACTCATCATTATACACATGTATCCATGTAAAACACCTGCACACATACCCCCAAATCTAAAATAAGAATTTAAAAAGTAGAAGAGCATGATGAGATTTCATAACTCATAGTCCAAAATACCACTCCTGATTGTGTACCTCAATGACTTGGAGAGAGAATTTCTTATCTTTGTTAGTGGATTGTATAGTAGAATACTCATTAGATATTCTTTATGAAAACTAATGGATTTTTAAATTATTTTAAATGTTATAATTTAGACTTTTTAATATCTGTGATAAGACAATATTTATATTTAAATAAATATTCCATGGATAGTCTAATTTAAAGACATTAAGCCTGCATTGTCCCACAAGTGACTATTTGGACCATGAAATGGGCTAGTGACATGCTGAAATGATAATATTTTCAACATATTGGGTGGGTTAAAATATATTATTTAAAAAAGAATTTCACATGTTTCTTATTTTTAATGTGTTTTTAAATGTGTACTAATACATTTAAATTACATGTGTCATGCCTTCTATTTCCACTGCAGAGTGCTAATTCATGTGCACTCAGACTAAGGCCAGAAAGAAAAGAGTTTTTCCATAGCAAGAACAAACAAATAGAGAATGTTACCTCTCTTCCGTGGGTGTGTCCCTGGAGAGTGGGATGCTTTCTCAACAGAGGTAAACCACTTAGCTGATGGTTGAGAGAATGGACTTTGGAGTTAAAGGGGCTGGAGTTTGAATTTTGTGTCATCCAATTTAGAGTTTTGGGGTCCTGGGCAATTTATTTAATGTCTCTAATTCTGCACCCTTCTCTCATGTGAAAAGATGAAGGTGATGTTATTTTTATCCTGGGAATGTTCTGCGGAATAAATAAAATAATAGCTATGTAACAGAACTCAGGCTGTTGCCTTGTTAGACAGCAAGAACACCAATCCATGGTAGCTATATTTTTGATATTCTGCTTATTGTGATTATTGGCACGCATAAGTAGACACTTAAAGGGATTAGATGGTAAGAATTGAGGATGAACACTTGGGATGATGGAAAATATAAAATGTACAGTGAACATGTTACTGGAAAACCAGGAAGTGTTGTTCGGGATGCATTACAGAGATAGATAGATAAATAGATAGATAGATAGATAGATAGATAGATAGATAGATAGATAGATAGATATAGATATAGATATAGATATAGATATAAATTTTTTTTTGAGACAGACAGAGTCTCACTCTGTTGCTCAGGCTGGAATGCAGTGAAGTGATCATGGCTCACTGCAGCCTTGAATTCCTGGGCTCAAGCAATCCTCCTGCCTCAGCTGACTGAGTAGCTAAAACTACAGGCATGCACTGCCATGCCTGGCTTACTTTTTAGGTTTTTGTAAAGATGGGGTTGTGCTATGTTGTCCAGGCTGGCCTCAAACTCCTGGTCTCAAGTGATCTTCCCACCTCAGCCTCGCAAAATGCTGGGTGGCGTGAGCCACAGTGCCCAGTCAACTGTTGCTTTATTTTTAATAGCAAATCTGATCCCTGAGAGCAGTCCAGGGTGAAGGAATGAGAAATGAACTCATGTATTTTGAAGAAGTACTTTATAGACTAACAACCAAAAGAAGCCCAGGACCAGATGGATTCACAGCCGAATTCTACGAGAGGTACAAAGAGGAGCTGGTACCATTCCTTCTGAAACTATTCCAAACAACAGAAAAAGAGAGACTCCTCCCTAACTCATTTTATGAGGCAAGCATCATCCAGATACCAAAACCTGGCAGAGACACAACATAACAACAACAAAATAATTCAAGCCAATATCCCTGGTAAACATCGATGTGAAAATCCTCAATAAAATACTGGCAAACCAAATCCAGCAGCACATTAAAAAGCTTATCCACCACAATGAAGTCATCTTCATCCCTGGGAAGCAAGCCTGGTTCAATATACGCAAATCAATAAACATAATCCATCACATAAACAGAACCAATGACAAAAACCACATGATTATCTCAATAGATGCAGAAAAGGCCTTCAACAAAATTCAACACCCCTTCATGCCAACAACGCTCAATAAACTAGGTATTAATGGAACATATCTCAAAATAATAAGAGCTATTTATGACAAATCCACAGCCAATATCATACTGAATTGGCAAAAGCTGAAAGCATTCCCTTTGAAAACCAGCACAAGACAAGGATGCCCTCTCTCACCACTCCTATTCAACATAGTATTGGAAGTTCTGACCAGGGCAATCAGGCAAGAGAAAGAAATAAAGAGTATTCAAATAGGAAGAGAGGAAGTCAAATTGTCTCTGTTTGCAGATGACATGATTGCATATTTAGAAAACCCCGTCATCTCAGCCCAAAAACTCCTTAAGCTGATAAGCAAATTCAGCAAAGTCTCAGGATACAAAATCAATGTGCAAAAATCACAAGCATTCCTATACACCAATAACAGACAAACAGAGAGCCAAATCATGAGTGAACTCCCATTCACAATTGCTACATACAACTTACAAGGGATGTGAAGGACTCTTTCAAGGAGAACTACAAACCACTGCTCGAGGAAATAAGAGAGGACACAAATGAATGGAAAAACATTCCATGCTCATGGATAGGAAAAATCAATATCGTGAAAATGGCCATACTGCCCAAAGTAATTTATAGATTCAATGCTCTTCCCATCAAGCTGCCATTGACTTTCTTCACAGAACTAGAAAAAACTACTTTAAATTTCATATGGAACTGAAAAAGAGCCCATATAGCCAAGAGAATCCTAAGCAAAAAGAACAAAGCTGGAGGCATTGCTCTACCTGACTTCAAACTATACTACAAGGCTACAGAACCAAAGCAGCATGGTACTGGTACCAAAACAGATATATAGATCAGTGGACCAGAACAGAGGCCTCAGAAGTAACAACCACACATCTACAAACATCTGACATTTGACAAACCTGGCAAAACAAGAAATAGGGAAAGGATTTCCTATTTAATAAATGGCATTGGGAAAACTGGCGAACCATGTGCAGAAAACTGACACTGGACCTCTTCCTTACACTTTATAAAAAATTAACTCAAGATGGATTAAATATTTAAATGTAAGACCTAAAACCATAGAAACCTAGAAGAAAACCTAGGCAATACCATTGAGGACATAGACATGGGCAAAGACTTCATGACTAAAACACCAAAAGCAAAGGTAACAAAAACCAAAATTGACAAATGGGATCTAATTAAACTAAAGAACTTCTGCACAGCAAAAGAAACTATCATCAGGGTGAACAGGCAGCCTACAAAATGGGAGAAATTTTTTGCAATCTATCCATCTGAAAAAGGGCTAATACCCGGAATCTACAGGAAATTCAAACAAATTTACGAGAAAAAAACACAAACAACACCATCAAAAAGTGGGTGAAAGATATGAACAGGCACTTCTCAAAAGAAGACATTTATGTGGCCAAGAAACATGAAAAAAAGCTCATCATCACTGGTCATTAGAGAAATGCGAATCAAAATCACAATGAGATACCATCTCTCCCCAGTTAGAATGGCGATCGATAAAAAGTTAGGAAACAACGGATGCTGGAGAGGATGTGGAGAAATAGGAATGCTTTTACATGGTTGTTGGGAGTGTAAATTAGTTCAACCATTGTGGAAGACAGTGAGGCGATTCCTCGAGGATTTAGAACTAGAAATACCATTTGACCCAGCAATCCCATTACTGGGTATATACCCAAAGGATTATAAATCATGCTGTTATAAAGACACATGCACACGTATGTTTATTGCAGCACTATTCACAATAGCAAAGACTGGACCAACCCAAATGCCCATCAATGTTAGAATGGATGAAGAAAATGTGGCACATATACAGTATGGAACACTATGCAGCCATGCAACAGAATGAGTTCATGTCCTTTGCAGGCACATGGATGGAGCTGGAAACCATCATTCTCAGCAAACTAACACAGGAACAGAAAAACAAATACCACATGTTCTCACTCATAAGTGGGAGTTGAACAAAGAGAACATATGGGGGCAGGAATGGGAACATCACACACTGGGGCCTGTCAAGGGGTGGGAGGGAAGGAGAGGGATAGCATTAGGAGAAATACCTAATGTAGATGATGGATTGATGGGTACAGCAAACCACCATGGCACATGAATACGTATGTAACAAACCTGCACGTTCTGCACATGTATCCCAGAACTTAAAGTGTATTTAAAAAATCCTTTAAAAGTACAGAGTCTATAAAATTTAAGTTTTGTAAACTGTGGCCAACAAGAAAATAAAGATGGTCTCATTAAAAGTTAAGAGTTTCTTTAGACTTTAATCAACAATCTGAAGTTAGTGAAGATTTAACAAAGCAAATATTACCTATTTTTATAATTTCAATGAGTAGGATAAGTGAACAGACACTTTCCTGATTTTAATGAAGGTCTAAATTGATTCTTATTTTAAAAATCCTTTATCATTTAACCAATTAGATAGGAAGAAATGTAGCATTCCACATATTTTATTCAGTGAGACTTTTATAAAATTAGTGCATAAAACTCTTTTTGTATGAACAATCACATTCTAGTAAACTCAAAGTGTAAGTTAGAAGTAATAATAAAACAGATAGAAGCCTGTGAAATACTTTGCTCACAGAAAAGAGGTATAAATCTTAATTTTTTTAAATTAATTTTTTGTTAAGAGAGTAGATCTTGATGTTCTCACCACACCCAACAACTGACAATGGGAGATGATATCAAAACATCATGTAGTACACCTTAAAATATACGATTTTGTCAATATGTATTTGATTCCATAAAACTGGAAATTTTTTAAAATTAATTTTTAAAAATATTATTTCCCTTTTAATGGTCATGGAAGTGTTATCTTTTGAGAATGGAATACAATTTTCTTGTAAACTGAAAAAAGACATTTCATATTTTCTTGCAGACCACTAACACCATATTACAGCCAATTTTGCTTTCATGTGTCTAACTGGTAAAAGGACAAAACAGATCTTGGAAATGCTAATAAGGTTTCATCAGCTTCTAACGTTGCAACTAGTAGTAATCAATTCTCTGCTAATAGAATGATGGAATGAAGATTAAAGGGTTTTAAGAAAGTGTTCCTTTTTCTTTCTTTCTTTGTTGCTTCATTATTATTATTATTTGTTTTTGGCTATGAAACATGTACTATCAACAAAATTTTAAAGACTTCAGAAAGATACAACTGCTGCAAAAAAAAATAAAGGTGGCTCATTTCAAATGAAGATGGACTAGATGGAAAAAGAGAATTTTCTCATGGCTACCCTTAGTGACTCCTAATATTAAAAATTATTGAGAAATATACGTGATTGGATTCTGCATTACTATTTCCTTAAATGAGATGCAACTAGCACAATCCTTTTAAAGGAAGTGTTCTAAGATATTGGATTTTCATCATTCTAGTTTTTCTTTTGAGACTAAGTCTAGCTCCATCTCCCAGGCTGGAGTGGCGTGATCTCAGTTCATTGCAACCTCCATCTCCTGGGCCCAGGCAATTCTGCCTCAGCCTCCTGGGTAGCAGGGACTACAGGCATGCACCACCATGCCCGGCTAATTTTTGTATTTTTATTAGAGACAGAGTTTCACCATGTTGGCCAGGCTGGCCTCGAATTCCTGACCTCATGCGATTTCACCTGCGTCGGCCTCCCAAAGTGCTGGGATTACAGGCGTCAGCCACCATGCCTGGCCTAGTTCTAGTTTTTCAAATAAATTTTAAAGTTCTTTAAGCTTAACACAAGCACTTAGATGTAGCAAGCACTCTAAATACTTCATATGTTATTTCATTTAATGTTCATACAACCTTAGGATGTAGGTGCTATTATTCTATCCAATTTTACAGTGAGAAATCTGGGAACTAAAGAAGTGAAGGGCTTAGGGGCTACAGCTGGCAGATCTAGCCACTAACCCAGACAGGTTAACTCCAGAGCCCAACCTGAGCTCTCTGTAAACTTACTATAAATTCAATTCACCTGGAGAAAATGTTAAACCTACAGATTCCCAAGCCTCATGACCAAGAAAGTCTATTCAGGAGGTTTGGAGAGGGGTTTAGGAATGTGTCTTTTTAACAAGTATAATAAAGTTTCTTTTTTTTTTTTTTAATGTTTTCTTGACCCAGTTTTGAGGCCTTGACTAGAGGTGGGTCAGTTCCCCTTCTTGAGCAGGTAAGTCTATAGTCCAACAACTTCTTTATGGGTGATCACACTCTGGGCCACTATACACCTGCCCTAATTGCCCCAGCTATAGATACCAGAAAACTAGAGACAATCCCTCTGCCCTGGAGCCTTGTGAAATCATTCAAATTACCTGATCCACCGGGAACCTGCAAACCCTAGCTAACCTCATGCCACTTGACATATGGAAGTTGCCCCCTATGGCTACGGCTTGCTATTACCCTGTTCCTGGATGCAGCTCTCTGTGGGCCCTGCCTGGCAGCTTTCTTTGGTTTGGAATATCAATGTGTTGTGTTCTGCCATCAAAAGAATCTTTAAATCAGGAGCTGATCATAATCCCAAAAGACAATCCTGAAAGCCATAATCTCAATTGTGGAAATTCTGAAATATCAATATCCTAAAAATATAATTATAAAAATAATTTGAAAGGTATTTATTTATATTTTTAAAAAACATTTATTTGAGAAACATGTGAAAGCATGACAGAACACTTCATAGGCCACTTTACATGATAAAATAGGTAAACAATAGTGTATATTTTTGCAAACATAAAAGCTCAGGTATAATAGTAGCACAGGCATAAAGTTATAAGCAGACAAACCATATTAATATTCATAAAGAAATAGGTGAAAAAGCAAAATATATAAATGTATGTCATTATGGTTGGTAATTGTATATACCCAGCTCAATAATGCAATTCTCTGAAATATGCTAAGAGACAACCCACGTCTTTTCACAAGATGGATCTAAAACCATAAAGGCCACCACCATATATGCAGCCACCCTAGAAGCCAAGAAATTTTATCTTTCACAAATGCACATGTACAAAAAAGACATCTCATTTGTTGAGGAAGTTTCAATGTTTTGATGTATATACACAAGGCTTACACACAAAGTCAATGTTGTGACAATGCACTTTTGTGGAATCAAATTTCTGTCCAAAGTGGCAGGAAAAAAGTCTGTCCCAGCTCACAGAGAGACAAGTTCACCTTTTGTATTTGCTCTCTTCAGGTCCTTGGCCAGTTGGATGGTGCCTGACTATGCTGCAGGCAGATCTTTCCCGCCCACTTTATTCAGACCTAATTACTAATCTCCTCTGCAAACACTCTCAAAGACACACCCAAAATAATGCTTTACAGGTTTCCTAGGTGTTCCCTAATATTGTCAAATGGACACTTAGAATTAACTCCACAAGTCCACCCCTTGTCAATTTGGCATCCAGATGCATCTCTTTAAACCATACTTAATTTCCAAAATAAAGATGATAACAAGGTAATAGTTCTGCCTAATAAGATGCAACTTGACTGTATACAATCAAAAACACACTAATCCCTTCCCCAGAATTCAGCTTTAAAGATTTCAACATTTGGTATTTTAACCTTTTGGAACTGTGATTTTTGGAATTTTACACATTGGGGATTTTGATCTTTCCGGGATTTCAACATTCAGGATTATGGATGGGATTGTCTCTGTTGGGATTATGATCCAAACCCCTTTAAATCTTATAAATCAATCTTAAAAGCAATTGGCTCTGTGAGCAGGATGCATGGCCATGACTGCTGACTCTTGGATGGCTTCTTGGGGGTCTGCTCTTGGTTTACTAAGTGGATCCAAACCACCTCTAGAGTGGCTCCGGCCAGAACCTGTGCTTTGGTTTCAGCTTTGTTGCCTATTGCTGTGTCTGCTGGCACAGCTTTGTTAGAGGTCTCAGGGTTGGCCACTTCTTTGGAGTTAATGCTTATTATTATTTGGGTCAGAACTCTGGTCTGATATACCCCCAATGTTAACCTATATCAACTGTTTAGACTCTAAATTCCTCAATACTCCTAATCTAATTCTTTTATTATGACATTTTAAGAGCTTAGACAAAGATATTTTAAACTATTACATTTATTTGTTTGTTCTTTTTACTTCTGTTTTCTTTTTCTTTTCTTTCTTTTTTTGTTTTTGAGAGGGAGTCTCTCTGTTGCCCAGGCTGGAGTGCAGCGGCATAATCTCGGCTCACTGTAACCTCCACCTCCTGGGTTCAAGTGATTCTCCTGCCTCAGCCTCCCAAGTAGCTGGGAATACAGGCTCATGCCACCACACCCAGCTTTCTTTTTTTTTTTTTTTTTTTTTTTTTCGTAGAGATGGGTTTTCATCATGTTGGTGGCCAGACTGGTCTCAAATTCCTGGCCTCAAGTGATCTGCCCACCTTGGCCTCCAAAAGTGTTGGGATTTCAGGCGTGAGCCACCGTGCCTTGACTGTTTTTACTTTCGAATATGTAATAATCTCACATGGTTCTTAAAACAAAAAATGCACATAAAAGTATACGGCAAAAGGTATCCCTCTCAGCTTTGTTCTCCATCTGCTGGTTCCCACTCCTCTTCCTCACATTTACTGTTTCTGAAGTTTCTTATGCATCCTTGTAGGGTTTTTTTCCTCCATATTAATTCAACTTAGACATACCTGTATTTTTAAGTTAGTAATAATATATCAATTCTAAGATAGTGATTATAAAAATAGGCTAGGTGTGGTGGCTCATGCTTGTAATCCCAGCACTATTGGAGGCTCAGGTGGGAGCATCACCTGAGCCCAGGATTTCAGGACCAGCCAGGGCTAATGGTGAGACCAAATTGCTACCCCAAAATGAAATAAATAAATAAATAATTTACATAAAAATAAGCACATTTTAGCTGTCTGAGTGTAAGTAAAGAAAATAAAACCTATACAACAAGGATAGGACTTAGATAAACACTATTCTTTCTCCCTTTTCCACATGTAAAGAAATGGATGAAACGGGAAAAACACTGTTGGGTTTGTCCAGTGCCACTCAAGTTTCCTTCGGACAAAATGTCCAAATCATTGAAAATATTCCCAAATCAACGAACTACTGAATACCTGGCTCACAAAAAGTTGTCTGAGAAGAAGTGATGAAATAAGCATCTGAAATGAATATCAGAATTAAAACTCAAAATGACAATCCTCAGAGAACTTTGACCAAAGACCCTCTACATATTAGGGTTCTAGTTTAGATTGAAACTAAATCGTAGTGAGCAAAGTAAGCACATAAAGCCCATACTGAGAAAACCTCATGTCAAAGATGGGAGACTGGGGACTTTTGACAGAAAGGCAAACTTCTACATTTCAGGATTTTTATGTTACTCTGTATAAATGGAGCAATCATATCCACAGCCATCCCACCCTCAAAATGTAAAGTCAATTGAAAGTGACTGATCTTTATTGTTTTTTTTTAAATACTTTTTGGTATGTTTTTGCTTATTAAAGACACTTTATATGATACACAATGACCAAGAAACATATGAAAAAATACTCCTCATCACTAATCCTCAGGGAAATGAAAATTGAAACCATCTCACACCGGTCAGAATGGTGATCACTAAAAAGTTGAAAAATAACAGATGCTGGCAAGGCTGCAGAGAAAAGGGAATGCTTATATACTATTGGTGGGAATGAAAATTGGTTCAGTCACTGTGGAAAGCAGTTGGAGATTTTTCAAGGAACTTAAAACAGAACTACCTTTCAACTTAGCAATCCCATTGCTTTGTATAGACCCAAAGGAATATAAATCATTCTACCAAAAAGACACATGTACTCATATGTTCATCGCAGTGCTATTCACAATAGCAAAGATATGAAATCAACCTAGGTGCCCATCAATGATGGACTGGATAAAGAAAATGTGAAACATATGCACCATGGAACACCATGCAGCCATAAAAATGAAAAAAATCATGTCCTTTTTAGTCACATGGATGGAGCTAGAGGCTGTTATCCTAAGCAAATAAATTAACACATGAACAAAAAACCAAATGCCACATATTCTCACTTATAGATGGGAGCTGAAATTAAATACACACAAATGGAAGGATGGGAGCTACAGACCTTGGGGACTACTAGAGAGAGGAAGGACAGGAGCATGGCCTGAAAAGGTACCTATTGGGTACTATGCTCATTACCTGGATGATGGAATCATCTGAACCCCAAATTTCAGCATCACTCAATATACCCATGTAACAAACTTGCACATGCACTCTCTGAATCCAAAACAAAAGTTGAGAAAAAGACACTTTATACCACTTACCAGTTTTTAAAAATAATAATTTAAAAATCAAACAAGACAATAAAAACATCCTCAATGTAAGTAACTTTCCCTTAAATTGGATGAATTTACCTCTGTCCAAAACTTGTTATGTCACCCTTATTTTTCATTTCATTGCATTCTTGTGAAAACTTTATGGTGCAACAACATTTGGGAATCCATGATATAGAATAAAGTAATCTCCTTAAAGGCCAACAAAATACTACAAGTAGAGTAGGCTCCCAGATAACAACTTATTTTCAATATCTATAACATACTTGTCATACAAAAAAGGGTAAGGATATTTTTGTACGAAAGAACACTGCTACACATCTCAGAGATGTCGGAATACCTGATAATGAGGTTCAGAGTTCTATGACTGTAAAGTATTAGAAGATATCAATAGGAATAACGAAGTTAGAGTTAGATTCTAGGGACTTTATGTACCAAGCCAGGATGACAAAAATGAGGAAAATAAAGCTCATGGTATCTATCAAGTGCTAAAATCGCATTTTGTCCAATTTTTGTAAACTCATCAATGTCTAACCCAGCACTAGATACATTGGTCAGGCATAATCAGTAACTGCTAAATTGAATTGAACTCTTACAATGGTGATTTCTTTTTTTTTTTTAATTTATTTATTATTATACTTTAAGTTGTAGGGTACATGTGCATAACGTGCAGGTTTGTTACATATGTATACTTGTGCCATGTTGGTGTGCTGCACCCATCAACTTGTCATTTACATCAGGTATAACTCCCAATGCAATCCCTCCCCCCTCCCCCCTCCCCAGGACAGGCCCCTGTGTGAGATGTTCCCCTTCCTGAGTCCAAGTGATCTCATTGTTCAGTTCCCACCTATGAGTGAGAACATGCAGTGTTTGGTTTTCTGTTCTTGTGATAGATTGCTAAGAATGATGGTTTCCAGCTGCATCCATGTCCCTACAAAGGACGCAAACTCATCCTTTTTGATGGCTGCATAGTATTCCATGGTGTATATGTGCCACATTTTCTTAATCCAATCTGTCACTGATGGACATTTGGGTTGATTCCAAGTCTTTGCTATTGTGAATAGTGCTGCAATAAACATACGAGTGCATGTGTCTTTATAGCAGCATAATTTATAATCCTTTGGGTATATACCCAGTAATGGGATGGCTGGGTCATATGGTACATCTAGTTCTAGATCCTTGAGGAATCGCCATACTGTTTTCCATAATGGTTGAACTAGTTTACAATCCCACCAACAGTGTAAAAGTGTTCCTATTTCTCCACATCCTCTCCAGCACCTGTTGTTTCCTGACTTTTTAATGATCGCCATTCTAACTGGTGTGAGATGGTATCTCATTGTGGTTTTGATTTGCATTTCTCTGATGGCCAGTGATGATGAGCATTTTTTCATGTGTCTGTTGGCTGTATGCATGTCTTCTTTTGAGAAATGTCTGTTCATATCCTTTGCCCACTTTTTGATGGGGTTGTTTGTTTTTTTCTTGTAAATTTGTTGGAGTTCTTTGTAGGTTCTGGATATTAGCCCTTTGTCAGATGAGTAGATTGCAAAAATTTTCTCCCATTCTGTAGGTTGCCTGTTCACTCTGATGGTAGTTTCTTTTGCTGTGCAGAAGCTCTTTAGTTTAATGAGATCCCATTTGTCAATTTGGGCTTTTGCTGCCATTGCTTTTGGTGTTTTAGACATGAAGTCTTTGCCCATGCCTATGTCCTGAATGGTACTACCTAGGTTTTCCTCTAGGATTTTTATGGTATTAGGTCTAACATTTAAGTCTCTAATCCATCTTGAATTAATTTTCGTATAAGGAGTAAGGAATGGATCCAGTTTCAGCTTTCTACTTATGGCTAGCCAATTTTCCCAGCACCATTTATTAAATAGGGAATCCTTTCCCCATTTCTTGTTTCTCTCAGGTTTGTCAAAGATCAGATGGCTGTAGATGTGTGGTATTATTTCTGAGGACTCTGTTCTGTTCCATTGGTCTATATCTCTGTTTAGGTACCAGTACCATGCTGTTGTGGTTACTGTAGCCTTGTAGTATAGTTTGAAGTCAGGTAGCGTGATGCCTCCAGCTTTGTTCTTTTGACTTAAGATTGTCTTGGAGATGCGGGCTCTTTTTTGGTTCCATATGAACTTTAAAGCAGTTTTTTCCAATTCTGTGAAGAAACTCATTGGTAGCTTGATGGGGATGGCATTGAATCTATAAATTACCTTGGGCAGTATGGCCATTTTCACGATATTGATTCTTCCTATCCATGAGCATGGTATGTTCTTCCATTTGTTTGTGTCCTCTTTTATTTCACTGAGCAGTGGTTTGTAGTTCTCCTTGAAGAGGTCCTTTACATCCCTTGTAAGTTGGATTCCTAGATATTTTATTCTCTTTGAAGCAATTGTGAATAGAAGTTCATTCCTGATTTGGCTCTCTGTTTGTCTGTTACTGGTGTATAAGAATGCTTGTGATTTTTGCACATTAATTTTGTATCCTGAGACTTTGCTGAAGTTGCTTATCAGCTTAAGGAGATTTTGGGCTGAGACAATGGGGTTTTCTAAATATACAATCATGTCATCTGCAAACAGGGACAGTTTGACTTCTTCTTTTCCTAACTGAATACCCTTGATTTCTTTCTCTTGCCTAATTGCCCTAGCCAGAACTTCCAACACTATGTTGAATAGGAGTGGTGAGAGAGGGCATCCCTGTCTTGTGCCAGTTTTCAAAGGGAATTTTTCCAGTTTTTGCCCATTCAGTATGATATTGGCTGTGGGTTTGTCATAAATAGCTCTTATGATTTTGAGGTACGTTCCATCAATACCGAATTTATTGAGCGTTTTTAGCATGAAGGACTGTTGAATTTTGTCAAAAGCCTTTTCTGCATCTATTGAGATAATCATGTGGTTCTTGTCTTTGGTTCTGTTTATATGCTGGATTATGTTTATTGATTTGCGAATGTTGAACCAGCCTTGCATCCCAGGGATGAAGGCCACTTGATCATGGTGGATAAGCTTTTTGATGTGTTGCTGAATCCGGTTTGCCAGTATTTTATTGAGGATTTTTGCATCGATGTTCATCAGGGATATTGGTCTAAAATTCTCTTTTTTTGTTGTGTCTCTGCCAGGCTTTGGTATCAGGATGATGTTGGCCTCCTAAAATGAGTTAGGAAGGATTCCCTCTTTTTCTATTGATTGGAATAGTTTCAGAAGGAATGGTACCAACTCCTCCTTGTACCTCTGGTAGAATTCAGCTGTGAATCCATCTGGTCCTGGACTTTTTTTGGTTGGTAGGCTATTAATTATTGCCTCAATTTCAGAGCCTGCTATTGGTCTATTCAGGGATTCAACTTCTTCCTGGTTTAGTCTTGGAAGAGTGTAAGTGTCCAGGAAATTATCCATTTCTTCTAGATTTTCCAGTTTATTTGCATAGAGGTGTTTATAGTATTCTCTGATGGTAGTTTGTATTTCTGTGGGGTCGGTGGTGATATCCCCTTTATCATTTTTAATTGCGTCGATTTGATTCTTCTCTCTTTTCTTCTTTATTAGTCTTGCTAGTGGTCTGTCAATTTTGTTGATCTTTTCAAGAAACCAAGTCCTGGATTCATTGATTTTTTTGGAGAGTTTTTTGTGTCTCTATCTCCTTCAGTTCTGCTCTGATCTTAGTTATTTCTAGCCTTCTGCTAGCTTTCGAATGTGTTTGCTCTTGCTTCTCTAGTTCTTTTAATTGCGATGTTAGAGTGTCAAATTTAGATCTTTCCTGCTTTCTCTTGTGGGCATTTAGTGCTATAAATTTCCCTCTACACACTGCTTTAAATGTGTCCCAGAGATTCTGGTATGTTGTATCTTTGTTCTCATTGGTTTCAAAGAACATCTTTATTTCTGCCTTCATTTCGTTATGTACCCAGTAGTCATTCAGGAGCAGGTTGTTCAGTTTCCATGTAGTTGAGCGGTTTTGATTGAGTTTCTTAGTCCTGAGTTCTAGTTTGATTGCACTGTGGTCTGAGAGACAGTTTGTTATAATTTCTGTTCTTGTACATTTGCTGAGGAGTGCTTTACTTCCAATTATGTGGTCGATTTTGGAGTAAGTACGATGTGGTGCTGAGAAGAATGTATATTCTGTTGATATGGGGTGGAGAGTTCTATAGATGTCTATTAGGTCTGCTTGCTGCAGAGATGAGTTCAATTCCTGGATATCCTTGTTAACTTTCTGTCTCGTTGATCTGTCTAATGTTGACAGTGGAGTGTTGAAGTCTCCCATTATTATTGTATGGGAGTCTAAGTCTGTTTGTAAGTCTCTAAGGACTTGCTTGATGAATCTGGGTGCTCCTGTATTGGGTGCATATATATTTAGGATAGTTAGCTCTTCCTGTTGAATTGATCCCTTTACCATGTAATGGCCTTCTTTGTCTCTTTTGATCTTTGATGGTTTAAAGTCTGTTTTATCAGAGACTAGTATTGCAACCCCCGCTTTTTTTTGTTCTCCATTTGCTTGGTAAATCTTCCTCCATCCCTTTATTTTGAGCCTATGTATGTCTCTGCGTGTGAGATGGGTCTCCTGAATACAGCAGACTGATGGGTCTTGACTCTTTATCCAGTTTGCCAGTCTGTGTCTTTTAATTGGAGCATTTAGTCCATTTACATTTAAGGTTAAGATTGTTATGTGTGAACTTGATCCTGCCATTATGATATTAACTGGTTATTTTGCTCGTTAGTTGATGCAGTTTCTTCCTAGCCTCGATGGTCTCTACATTTTGGCATGTTTTTGCAATGGCTGGTACCGGTTGTTCCTTTCCATGTTTAGTGCTTCCTTCAGTGTCTCTTGTAAGGCAGGCCTAGTGGTCACAAAATCTCTAAGCATTTGCTTATCTGTAAAGGATTTTATTTCTCCTTAACTTATGAAACTTAGTTTGGCTGGATATGAAATTCTGGGTTTAAAATTCTTTTCTTTAAGAATGTTGAATATTGGCCCCCACTCTCTTCTGGCTTGTAGAGTTTCTGCCGAGAGATCTGCTGTTAGTCTGATGGGCTTCCCTTTGTGGGTAACCCGACCTTTCTCTCTGGCTGCCCTTAAGATTTTTTCCTTCATTTCAACTTTGGTGAATCTGGCAATTATGTGTCTTGGAGTTGCTCTTCTCGAGGAGTATCTTTGTGGCGTTCTCTGTATTTCCTGGATTTGAATGTTGGCCTGCCCTACTAGGTTGGGGAAGTTCTCCTGGATGATATCCTGAAGAGTGTTTTCCAACTGGGTTCCATTTTCCCCCTCACTTTCAGGCACCCCAATCAGACGTAGATTTGGTCTTTTTACATAATCCCATACTTCTTGCAGGCTTTGTTCATTTCTTTTTCTTCTTTGTTCTTTTGGTTTCTCTTCTCGCTTCATTTCATTCATTTGATCCTCAATCGCAGATACTCTTTCTTCCAGTTGATCGAGTTGGTTACTGAAGCTTGTGCATTTGTCACGTATTTCTCGTGTCATGGTTTTCATCTCTTTCATTTCGTTTAGGACCTTCTCTGCATTAATTACTCTAGCCATCAATTCTTCCACTTTTTTTTCAAGATTTTTAGTTTCTTTGCACTGGGTACGTAATTCCTCCTTTAGCTCTGAGAAATTTGATGGACTGAAGCCTTCTTCTCTCATCTCGTCAAAGTCATTCTCCGTCCAGCTTTGATCCGTTGCTGGCGATGAGCTGTGCTCCTTTGCCAGGGGAGATGCGCTCTTATTTTTTGAATTTCCAGCTTTTCTGCCCTGCTTTTTCCCCATCTTTGTGGTTTTATCTGCCTCTGGTCTTTGATGATGGTGATGTACTGATGGGGTTTTGGTGTAGGTGTCCTTCCTGTTTGATAGTTTTCCTTTTAACAGTCAGGACCCTCAGCTGTAGGTCTGTTGGAGATTGCTTGAGGTCCACTCCAGACCCTGTTTGCCTGGGTATCAGCAGCAGAGGCTGCAGAAGATAGAATATTTCTGAACAGCGAGTGTACCTGTCTGATTCTTGCTTTGGAAGCTTCCTCTCAGGGGTGTACTCCACCCTGTGAGGTGTGGGGTGTCAGACTGCCCCTAGTGGGGGATGTCTCCCAGTTAGGCTACTCAGGGGTCAGGGACCCACTTGAGCAGGGAGTCTGTCCCTTCTCAGATCTCAACCTCCGTGTTGGGAGATCCACTGCTCTCTTCAAAGCTGTCAGACAGAGTCGTTTGCGTCTGCAGAGGTTTCGGCTGTGTTTGTTATTGCCCTGTCCCCAGAGGTGGAGTCTACAGAGACAGGCAGGTTTCCTTGAGCTGCTGTGAGCTCCACCCAGTTCGAGCTTCCCAGCAACTTTGTTTACCTACTTAAGCCTCAGCAATGGCGGGCGCCCCTCCCCCAGCCTCGCTGCTGCCTTGCGGGTAGATCACAGACTGCTGTGCTAGCAATGAGGGAGGCTCCGTGGGTGTGGGACCCTCCCGGCCAGGTGTGGGATATGATCTCCTGGTGTGCCTGTTTGCTTAAAGCGCAGTATTGGGGTGGGAGTTACCCGATTTTCCAGGTGTTGTGTGTCTCCGTTCCCCTGGCTAGGAAAAGGGATTCCCTTCCCCCTTGCACTTCCCAGGTGAGGCAATGCCTCGCCCTGCTTCAGCTCTCGCTGGTCGGGCTGCAGCAGCTGACCAGCACCGATCGTCCGGCACTCCCCAGTGAGATGAACCCAGTACCTCAGTTGAAAATGCAGAAATCACCGGTCTTCTGTGTCGCTGGCGCTGGGAGTTGGAGACTGGAGCTGTTCCTATTCGGCCATCTTGCTCCGCCCCCCCAGAGTTCTTTTTCCAATGGTGATTTCTTAAGTAGAGACTGTTCTAAGAAAATTATCGGTATTTGTGTTGTTTGAGTGCCTATAATGATCACTTTTAATTTTTAATGAATTAGATCAATAGAATAAAATAGTGTAAAACAGAATATGTACCTCATATCTAATAAGGATATCTATAGAGGTATATATATCACTCTCTCTAAATAAACAATAGATATATATAGATATATAAAAACAAGCTTCATATACAGATATATCTTTCACTTGTATATCTATATATAAAAACTTCGTATGTAAGCAAAAGCTTCATATATAGAGATATATATGAAACTTTTGTTTCAGTCACATGTATGTGTGCATATTGTCTTGATGCAAGATATATTTATTATAGATTATAAACACAGAGTTTTATTAATACAGAGTTTGAAAGGAGTTGATAGATACAATCCCTTTCAAAGGGGTTGATTATATCATAATATATGAATTATATAAATAATATAAATAATTTTAAATAACAATATACAAATAATACAAATAATTATGTACTATATCATAATATAAATAAGATTTAATATAAATATTTAAATAATTTATAGATAATATATCCACCCCTTTGAAAGTGGTTATTATAGATTATTAACACAGAGTTTTATAAACACAGAATTTGAAATTTGAAAGGGGTTGAGAGATATTGGAAACACCAGTTTCACCTGAAATTTGAAAGGGGTTGATAGATATGAACATCAGTTTCTCCTGAAATTTTAGAAATCTGAAATAAAAATATTTTCATTATTCTATTAGAATTGATTAAATATTTTTCATGATGAACAGCTAAACTTCTTTTCTGCAATGGTACTTAAGTATGTTCTTTATATTGAAATACTAAGTAAAACTGAGGATTAAACTATTAAATGTTTAACATCTAAAAGTTGTTCTTACGAATTAATTTTTATGATCACATGTACATAATTATTATAATCAAATATAATCAAAATATATCAACTACGACAGAGAAAATTCACATGTGAACATTTTGATATGGAACTATTAGAAATGACAGTACAAAGTTCCAAGGTTTCTTCTCAACAAAGAGGAAATAGGAGATTTTACTGTCAAATTTCTCTATGATTAGATAGATATACATAAAGCTAAAATAAAAATTTTAAAAGCACCACAAAAAGGCGGCAAAAAGTAGCCATTCCTTCAACACGTAGTTTTTTGAACTACTGGTGGCTGAAACTGAACCAGATTCTAAGAATACAGCAAGGGGCGAAGCAAATTTCCTATACTCATGACACTTATCTTGGGTGAAGGGGAAGGGAGGGCTGTGGTGAGCAAAGTGGACCATAAACGAATGCATATCTAAGAAAATTCCCTACATTAAAATTTGAGTACATGGACAAGGAAGAGTACCACTCAGTTCCTGTTTTGTTTCCTTCTTTTGTCTACAAAAAGAATCACAGTAAAACTGGAAATGCTCCAGAATATATTATAAAAAGGAAGTCATAGCTCAGATGATGTGAAGTCACAGAGAAGTGAACTTCCACCAAAATCATATTTCAGAGTAGTGGAAAGATATGCAGATGTAATCACAAATCATTAGCTACTTTTTGAATTTATATAAAGATAAAGAAGTTCCAGACATCTGCTCAAAACTTTCATGAAACCACTTAAAAAGTGGAGTTCTATTAAGGATCAGCAACTAACACGTCTGATGTTTCATGAAACCACTTAAAAAAGTGTTAGCTTGCTAACGTGTTAGTCGCTGATCCCTAAAAGAACTCTAGAACTGTTAAACAGATTGGCTGTAAAACTGTTTTAAAATAATGCATTATCACTGAACACCACCATGGACTCACTGTGGCTAGGGTATCTAAATCAGGGGAAATTTTTGAAACACCTCATCTTAATTTACCAAAGAATTTGTAAAAATTTCTCCTGAAAATTTGGGACAAAATAGAGAAATGTGGCTTATTGATATATCCAAAGCTTTAACTGACTAGAATGACAAACCTGAACTATAAAACAAAATTTAGCGGGAGTGAAAATGAAATTCAGCATTGACACAAAACTCTTGAATATATATATACAGCCATGACAATAAAATGTAATTGGAACTCAAATTCAATATATTTTTACTAGCATTAGGAACAAATAAATGACCATACAGCATATACTTTTCGAAGGAAGCACACGACATCCATCTGTGAAGTAATCTTGAAAAAACAGAGGGAAATATAAATGGAATCCAATCTCGTTTTTGAGGTGTTATTCAAACTCACATAAATTTTGAAAAATATTGTATTTCAGCTAGTTTTATTAAAACTAATATTTATAACTAGTCAGCAGAGAACCAATAAGGAAGTAGAATGTCCAAACATTTAGGAAATTGCCTCTGGGAACATGACCATCAACCATCTGGAAAGCCTCAGAAAGAGCTGGTGAAACAATCTGAAAGGAGTTAACTTTTGGAAATAAAATGGGGGGTATGTGTTTCAATAATATGTGGCTTGGAATAGTGAGTGTGATAAGAGTTGTCTTAATTCACAATTTTACCTCAACTCATATTTTCTTTTGAAATTCCACTGAGACCGTTCAATGCCGCCTCACCAACAACCTCTAATTGTCAATTTTCTGTCCTTATCTTACTTGGCCTATCAGTAGTGTTTGCCCATTTGATTACTCCCTTCTTCTGAAATACTTTCTTTGGCATTTGGATCTCTCTCTCCCTTTTGCTCTCTGTTTTTCTTCTGCATCACAGGGCACTTCCTCTCAATATCCTTTATGGAGTTCTCTTTGACTTCTAAACTTCTAAGTACTGGAGCATCTTACAGTTCTTATTTTTTCCTCCCTTACTCTTCACTCCATCAGCAAATCATGAAACCCTCTGTCCCAAATCTGCATCCTAAGTCTGACCATCATCACAACTCTGGCTCTCACATTGGTCCATATTACCATTTATCTCTCACCTTTACTCCTGTAAATGGCACCTAAATAGGTGTTTCAGCTTCTCTATTGTTCTACAACACTCACTTCTCAATACAGCAGCCAAAATATGTTATACCACATGACTCGGATGCTCAAAAGCCTTTGACTAAATTCACATCCAGGATAACATCCACAACTCTGCCTCCTGGGGCATGATCGCCTCTTTGTCTGCTTTCCATGTCACTGTTCATTCATACCTTCCAGCCACCCTGGCCTTCTTTCTGTACTTTAAACTCCCCATAAACACTCCCACCTCCAAGCCCATTTACTGAATTTCTCAAAGATAATCCTTTTTCAAAGATAACCCATCACTTTCCTTCAGTTACCCTAGTCTATTTTTCTTCATAGCACTTGAGATAATCAAAATTCTAATAAAAGTCTATGTGCTTATTGTTTGCATCTCCTTATTAGAATGGAAGCTCCGTAAAGACAGTGACCTTGTCTCTTTTCCACTTTAGTGTATTCCTAGCACAAGCAGAATGTTAAGCATAGAATAGAAGCTCAATAAATATTTGTTGGATAAGTGAAGTAAGGAAGTGAGTAGCAGAAGAAAGTAGTAATCTCACTATATTCTGTTGTAATCAAATCTCATTTGGATTATTTTGTTTAATATCGAGCACCACGTTTGTAAGACATTGGTGAGGTAAAGACGTTGGTAGGGAGGCTAACAATGATGGTGTAGGGGTTGAAGTGCGCCCCTCCAATAAAATGGTTATGATAAAGCTCTGGCCCCCAATATCTCAGAATATGACCTGATTTCGAAATAGGATTACCGGAGATGTAATTAGTTAACATAAATGAGATCATACTGGAGAGTAGGGTGGGCCTCTAATCCAATAATCCAATATGACTGGTGACCTTATAAGATGTTCATATAGACATAGACACACACACACATGCACACACATGCGCGCGCGCGCACACACACACACACACACACACACAGAGGAAAAATGTCATGTGAGGGTGAAGGCTGAGATTGGAACTATGCAGCTGCAAGCCAAGAAATGCCTAAGATTGCCAGAAAACCACCAGAAGCTAAGAAGAGGCAAAGAATGTTTTTTCTACAAATTTCAGAGGGAAGATGATCTTGCCAACACTTTGACTTTGGAAGTGTAGCCCCTAGAACTATGAGACAACGAATTTCTGTTGTTTTTAGCCACCTAGTTTGCAGCAGTTTGTTATAGCAACCCCTGGAAACTGATACAGATGGTACATCTAGAAAATCATGGACTTTTGAGGAATACCAGCGATCTTTCACCCAGAGAAAAGAATGTCTGTAGCTTTGCAGCCCATATCCTGGGTTTTATATTAACTGGAGTAGCTTTGGAGGCCATAGCTTAATTGGAAAGATATTTCTAGGGGTCCTAAAATATTAGGTAGTCTGAGGCACAGTCAGAGAAAGGGAAAACCAGGTATGTCTGGTCACATTTGGTGAACAGCCAGAGATAATCTGCCAGATCCTTATGTAAAAGGAAACTGAGAATTCTGCTGGCAAAGAAGTCAAGCGTTACTTGCTGCTGAAGTTCAAACACTTCTGTACATTCTGGCAAGTTTGCGGGGTGAGACCAAAAAACTTCTATCTTCGGGGACTACTAAAGAACCTCCAAGGGAAAAAAAAATCTGAAGAAAGAGGGACCAGGCACTCTGAGGATGCATTAACTAAGATTCAAGCTGGGAAGTGGAGCCTCTATGAAGACATGGAATATGGAGTTTACTCTAGGGATCAGACTTGACACAATGGTGGCATCTGGCGAAGAAGCCTAGGAAAATCTGTTGCTTCTGCTTCTGGTTGTAAGCCTGAAGGCACTGTTAAGACCGCAGGGCCACAAACTGGAATGAAAGTAGGGAACGAGGACAGACTAGCACATGAAACCCATCATATCAAACGGGAATTGCAAGGTTAATATTTAACCCACATCTGTCTCTCATCACCTCCAACCTCAATCATGTGGAAGACCTTCAGAAGAAACGGTGCTCTTTGTCCCAGAGCTGCACATCTGTTCCAGAATTTAGAGAAGCCAGAAGAGATCCGGCAGGAGCTGGATACAAGGCTAGGAAATGAGTGAAACACTAGTCCTTCAGACAACAGTCACTGATGCAAAAATTTATGGAGTGCCAAATAATTTAGTAATCAAGATAAATAATATTTTAATGCAACATATCAAAGTCAAAATTTATCCAAAAATTTATGCTGAATAAAATATTAAAATTTTAGACAAAACAATATCTGATAGGGATTAGAATAAAGCTAGTGAGGCCAAGTCATGCAAGGGACTAGAGTGAAGTTAGTGAAGCCAAATTGCCACACCATCCCAATGAGATAAGCCAGCAGATCAGTGGCAACGGGTGCTAATTATGGTGGTACCTGGTCCCTTACAACGACCTTAGGAGCTAATGGCTGCTGATCTTCTCCTCTCTATAAATCTCACAATTTTCCCTGTGGCCAGCCCTCATCCAGAACCATGGGTGGAAGGGAATTCTGGGAAAAGTAGTTTTAGCTTGGCTGATTTGCCATGATAAAACCCACCACAGTAGATTACTCAGGAACTGGCAGCCCAAATAATTAATGATATTTATTAAATGAATCTGCCAACCTCAGTTCCCTGGACACTTGTCTTGTACCTAGGGGACATAAATGGTTAGCGAGTAAAAACAAAAGCTCTTTCTAGAAAACACAATGTGGGAGAAAGAGATGTGACTTTCAGATCTCTTTAACAGAATATGCCTCGAAGGAGAGAAAGCTATTCTCAACTCCAGTACAGGTTGCCACATTTCTTTGAGAGGTCAGCAGTAAAGTATACCATGCCCATGGAGCCACAGGTGAGATGGGACACAGCAGGGGTGCAATGATTGTCTGTAAAGAGTGGTAGACCATTATCTGAGTAACGCTGACCCCAAGGAGTGATGAAAGCAAAGATAGGACTCAACAGGCAGTTTCATAGATACGGGCATGGAGCAAAATTGATATATTGCTTTGAGGACTCCAAAAGATACCTGGGTACCATGGACTCTAAAAGGGCAAACAGCAAAATCTGGGTACAAATGCATATAGGTCAGAAATGGCTGTAGTTTGGGGCCACATTTTTCATCCATAATATCTTAAAAAATACAAAGCAGTTATTTGGCCTACCTCATATCCCAGAACTCATCAGTATTGGGTCTGATCTATAAATTAGGCATTCCAACTGCCAAACCAGTGTGTTTTCTTTTTTCTTTTTCTTTTCTTTTTTTTTTTTTTTGAGACACAGTCTCCCTCTGTCGCCCAGGCTGGAGTGCAATGGCGCGATCTCGGCTCACTGCACGCTCCGCCTCCCAGGTTTAAGCAATTCTCCTGCCTCAGCCTCCTGAGTAGCTGAGATGACAGGCGCCTGCCACCATACCTGTCTAATGTTTGTATTTTTAGTAGAGGCAGGGTTTCACCATGTTGGTCAGGCTGGTCTTGAACTCCTGATCTCGTGATCCACCCACCTTGGCCTCCCAAAGTGCTGGGATTACAGGCATGAGCCACAGCGCTCGGCCAACCAGTGCATTTTCTATCATACCACCTTGCAACCACATTTCAGAAAAAAATTCTGATTGACTACAATCTTCATGATGGTAGAGTCATATAGGATTTTACATATCATTGTGCTCAGCATGGCACTTGCCATAACTAAGAGATACATACAGAGTTTTAAGTGAATAAATAAACTACAACAGCTCAAGTTTCTGTACTGGGTTAAATAATATCCTCCATAACTTCATGTCCACACAACCTCAGAGGATGGCCTTATTTTGGAAATAGGGTCTTTGACCTTGTAATTAAGATGACGTCATATTGAAGTAGGAACCTAAATCCAATGTCTGGTGTCCTTATAAGTATGCCATGAAAAGATACAGAGACTCACACAGGGAAGAGCATGTGAAGACAGAGGCAGCAAGTAAGAGCGATGCAGTCATAAGCCAAGGAATGCCAAGAGTTGCTGGCAACCACAGAAGCTAGGAAGAGATAAGGAAGAATTCTCTGGAGGCTTCAGAAGGCATGTGGCCCCACTGACAACTTGATTTTGTACTTCTAGCCTCCAGGACTGTGACAGAGTATTTGCTGTTGTGTTAAGCCACCTAGTTTGTGATAATTTGTTACGGCATCTCTAGGAAACTAATACAGTTGCCTGCCCAAAAGAGAGTAGCTGCTCTGATGACTTCTGATGTTCCTTCTCATTATGAGGTTTTGTTTTATATGTTTGCTTTGATTAAAATGAATGATTGGCTAAAAAATAAAGAAAGTTTTTATTTTTCTAGTATTTTCAAGCTAATAACATTTAACAAAAATGGGAAAGGCCTTCCTAAAACTCATGTTTTTACATGATTTTTTTCTTTTCATTTGTAATGTGAAGTCAAAATGTACTAAATTTGATACTTAACTTTCTTTTCTTGTGAAAAAGAAACATGTTTTTACAAATATGCTTGTGCTTCAGATATACATGGTTTGAGTGAAATACAAATATTTTCATAGTTCTCCGGACTCAGTGGCACACGCCTGTAATCTCGGAACAGTGGGAGGCCGAGGCGGGTGGATCACATGAGGGTCAGGAGTTCGAGACTAGCCTGGCTAACATGGTGAAACCCCATTTCTACTAATAATACAAAAACTTAGCTGAGCGTAGTAGCGTGCGCTTGTAATTCCAGCTACTCATGAGGCTGAAGCATGAGAATCGCTTGAACCTGGGAGGCAGAGGTTGCAGTGAGCAGAGATTGCGCCACTGCACTCTAGCCTGGGTGACAAAGCGAGACATTGTCTCAAAAAAATTAATAAATAAATAAAAATAAAGAGAAATATTTATATTGTTTATTTTATATTTATATTAAGGCTCAATATGTTTGGTCATTTTTATATTAACTTAAACCTTGAAGATACTTTAATTCTGACTGTTTGAAATAGACTCAATTTTAATTTTTATTTATCATTGGCTAATAGAAATTGTTCGTTTTTCTACCCTACCATCTCCTGGAAACCACATAATAAATGAATAACAAAGGAAAATTACAGAGGCAATTCAATTTCACATGCCATACTCTAGGCTGTTGTCACAGCTATTTTCCAATGTATCAATCACTGTTTCCTGAGACAAGACTATAACTGGCGGGAACATCTGCCTACAAAGTACACAATGAAGACAGGAGTATTACTAGCTTTTAGAAAAATCTATCAATTTCTATGTCTTTAAATTAAACAGTATTTGCTAAAATTACTCAGTTATGCATACTACAAAGTCAAAATAAAAGCCCTTATAGAACTCTTGCTGGGCAAGTAAAATAACTCAGTTCTAAATTTTACATTAAGAAAGAAGCTTTTAGTATCTAGGGATAGTCATTGTCGATCTTTATGGCATATTTTTCATATGAAAAGCTACCTGATCATATAGGTCTTGTCAATGTGAGTTCTGCACTGATTGCCCCATGATCATACATGTTTCCTTTGACATAGGAAATCACATTTCATTCCTTTTGGTTCTATGCATAACAGTTTCTTTGACAGTGGGAGCAACTGGTTCCTATTCCTTCACTTTGGATCCATCCTGACAGATGGTGGTGTTAAGTAGACACATCTTTCTTTACTTCTCTAACTTCTTTTTAATTTAATGTAATTTTTAAATCAACAGATAAAATTATATGTGTTTATCATGTATAACATGATGTTTTGGAGTATATGTACATTGTGGAATAACTAAATCTAGCTAATATCATGCATTACCTCATTTAGTTATTAGTTTTGTGGTGAGAACAATTAACATCCACTCTCCTAGCAGTTTTCAAGAATACAATATATTGTCATTAACCATAGATATCATTTTGTACCTTCTCTTCCTGATGTGTTAAGGGGGAAAAGTACAAACCAAAAAGGCTCTTCCTCATTCTTTTAAAAGTCCCTTCTCATAATCCATTTACCTACTTCATGTTTAGGTTCTTGCAATTTTCAAGCTGCTGTCTTAATACCTGAGGTCACTATCACACTTTCACCTACACATACATTTGACCTACTTGCTAGGCTTCCTTTAACAATTCTTCTAAGTTCACAGCATTGCTAAACATGGAGTCAAATATGTCAACGTCCCTAAGAGTTCATTGTTAAAATAACTCTACCCCTATGCACTAAACATGTGTCGTAGTTGAACACGCTGTTTCATAACCTAGCATGTGAATTGTAGTCTGCTTACGGTTGTGTTTTTATAAATGGTGAATTAGTGGGATCTCAATTAATAAATATCACTATACTTTTTTATTTTTCTGTATATGTATTTCAATTGGTAATTTCCTGTATATTCTCTTTTTCTATATATTTTAAAAGTATAAAACATCTGAAGTAACAAAAGAATATATGTAACATATATGTAAAGCAATCCCACTAGTGGATGTCTATCCCCCCCCAAAAAAAAGTATTATATTAAAGGGAAACCTGTACTCTTATGTTTATCACAGCACTATTCACAATAGCAAAGAGATGGAATCAACCTGTGTCCATCATGGGATGACTGGCTTTAAAATGTGTTGTGTAGACATAATTGAGTACTATAAAAAGCCATAAAAAGAATGAAGACATGTTTTTTTCAGAAATATGGATGGAACTGGAGACCATTGTATTAAATGAAACAACTCAGACACAGAAAGGCAAATGCCACATATTTTCTCACTCATAAGTGAGAGTTAAATAATGTGTACCCACAAACATAGAGTGTGGAATGATAGACAATGGAGATTAGAAAGGATGCGCAATGGGAGGAGGGTGGAAGACGAAGAATTGCGTAATCAGTACATTTTACATTCTTCCTGTAATAGATACACTAAAATCCTGAATTCACCACTACACAATATAACCATGTAACAACGTTACACTTACAGCCCATAAATGTATACCATTTTTTAAAAGCTTAAAATAAAGTGGGTGTTTATAATCCCTCCAACCAGTTTCAGACCTAGAGCATAACCAGTACCTTGCATATAACTATGTGTTCCTCTCCTAGTTCATCTCATTCCTCCACCAACTGAGACAGACGATATTCAAAATACATTAATCTCTTGTTTTATTCTCCATGAAGTCTTTTTTTTTTTTTTTTTTTTTTTTTTTGACGGAGTCTCCCTCTGTCACCCTGCCATCTCGGCTTACTGCAAGCTCTGCCTCCTGGGTTCACGCCGTTCTCCTACCTCAGCCTCCCGAGTAGCTGAGACTACAGGCGCCTGCCACCACTCCTGGCTAATTTTTTTTTTTTATTTTTAGTAAAGACGGGATTTCACCGTGTTAGCCAGGATAGTCTCTATCTCCTGACCTCGTGATCTGCCCACCTCGTTCTCCCAAAGTGCTGGGATTACAAGCGTGAGCCACTGCGCCCGACCTTATTCTCCATGAAGTCATATCACATATATATGTATTTCCAAAAATATGCTGTTTGATATTGTTTGTTCCTGATTTTTATTTATATATGTGGAATCTCCTTAAAACCTTGCTCTTTTTTTTTGGAAGACCTAGGCGGGCAGATCACTTGAGGTCTGGAGTTCAAGACCAGCCTGGCCAACATGGTGAACCCAATCTCTACTAAAAAAATATATAAAAACTAGTCGGTTGTGGTGGCAGGCACCTGCAGTTCCAGCTACTCAGGAGGGTGAGGCAGAAGAATTGCTTGAACTTGAACCTGGGAGGCAGACGCTGCAGTGAGCCAACATGGAGTCACTCCACTACAGTGTGGGCGAGAGAGTCAGACTCTGTCTAAAAAAAACAATAAAAAAAAAAAAAAACACTTGCTTTTTTAGTGCAAAATTATGTTCGTATATAATTTATTGTAGTCCTTATTTGTATAATATTCCATTGTGTACCTATACAATAATTTATTCATTATCCTGCCAATAGGCAATTAGGATGTTTCTGGTTTGTTGCTATTGTAAATAATGCTACTGTGAGCATTCTTGTATAGGTTTAGTGGCATCAGTCCCTTACGGTGTATGGCAAGGAGTAGAATTTCTGAATTTAAAAAAAATTCAAATATTCAAACTTCCATAATAATGTTAAATTTTTTCCAAAGTGTTTGTATCAATTAACTTTTTCTCCAGCAGGGTATAAGAGTTTTCATATACCTCTATACCCTACATCACTTGTTATTCTCTTTTTTTTTTTTTTTTTGAGACGGAGTCTTGCTCTGTCTCCCAGACTGGAGTGCAATGGCACAATCACTGCAACCTCTGCCTTCCAGGTTCAAGCAATTCTCTTGCCTCAGCCTCCTGAGTTGCTGGAATTACAGGCACGTGCCACCAGGCCCGGCTAAATTTTTCTACACAATTACTTTTTTTCTTATTGATTTGTAGCCATTTCTACAATGTTTTTTTACATCGGGCAGCCTCCCCTGCCAGAGTTAGCTCATAGAGACTTTCCTGAATACTAATTCTTTGTTCAGTGTTTTGTTTTGTTTTGAGACGGAGTCTCACACTGTCACCCAGGCTAGAGTGCAGTGGCATGATTTTTGGCTCACTGCAACCTCTACCTCCCAGGTTCAAGCAGTTCTCCTGCCTCAACCTCCCAAGTAGCTGGGATTACAGGTGTGTGCCACCACATCCAGCTAATTTTTGTCTTTTTAGTAGAGACGAGGTTTCACCATGTTGGCCACGCAGGTCTCAAACTCCTGACCTCAGGTGATTCACCTGCCTCAGCCTCCCAAAGTGCTGGAATTATAGGTATGAGCCACAGCGCCTGGCCCTTTATTAGTTTTATATTTTGAAAATAAGTTCTCCAGGTTTGTTACTTGCCTTTTGACTTTTTGATGCTGTAATTTGATGAATGTTAATTGTTAATTTCAATATAGTCAACTATTAATCTTTTGGTTTTATGGTCTTATCTATCTTAATGACAGAAAGTTCACTAAATACTATTTATTAAGATATTAAAGGTATTTCTCTCATTTTAAGTATTTAATCAGTGGGAATTAAATTTCATGTATTTTTTAAATATAAAAATACTCATCTCAGCCTAATCAAATAGCTTTTCTTTCTTCCTAACATGGCACTTCTTCCATATGTATTTCCACATGAAGTTGGGTCTCTTTCTGGGTTCTCCATTTCATTCTCTTGTTCAATTTCTTTATCTTTTTCTCCAGAGCTTCTATTTCAGTAATATACATTGGCACAGCATGTCTACTTTTATTTGTCCTGATTTGTTAGACCTTTATTCTGACTGGCCAAAAGTTCATTCTGATTGCTAAATATTGAACTCACAAAAATCATTAGAATATTTTAATATATCATCCCGGCCTGGACCAATATACACTGTCTTAGTTATTATAACTTAATAATGTTGCAATAACTTATAGGATAAGTTCCTCACAGTATTCTCTTCTTTGAGAAAGCCTTAGCTCTTTGGGCTTTGTGCTTTCACATAAATTTTAAAAAAGATTTTCAATCTCCATATAACACCAGCTGGAATTCTGATAGAATTAGCTAGAATTTAAACATTCTATGGGATAATTTAATTATTTATGACTTTATGTCTTCCTTTCCATAAATGTAGGACATGTATCAATGTACTTAGAATGTCTTTAATATCATTTTATGTATGTTTTTATATAAGCTCTACTTATCTGGATAATTAATAGTTTTTTTTTTATTATTGCCTATTGTAAATGTTTTTTAATTATATTTCTAACTTGTAATTAAGTTCTAATCTTTTTCTGATTTATTTATAATCCATTCATTTTTACTGTTTTCTAAGCCATTCATATTTACTTATTGTACTATTCTGTTTTCACGCTGCTGATAAAGACATACCTGAGACTGGGAAGAAAAAGAGGTTTAATTGGACTAATAGTTTCACATGGCCAAGGAGGTTTCAGAATCATGGCACGAACTGAAAGGCACTTCTTACATGGTGGCAGCAAGAGAAAAATGAGGAAGATGCAAAAGTGGAAACCCCTGACGAACCCATCAGATCTCGTGAGACTTATTCACTACCATGAGAACAGTATGGGGGAAACTGCCCTCATGTTTCAAGTTATCTCCCACTGGGTCCCTCCCACCACACATGGGAATTATGGGAGTACAATTCAAGATGAGATTTGGGTAGGGACACACAGCCAAACCTTATCACTTATGTTATTTCTTTCCTAATTGTCCTATTATTCATATTACTGTTTTTACTTCTGTCTTTACTGTTTTAGAAACGTACACCCTATACTTCTTTTAGCTTTATCCTTGAAATTTATGAAAAATTATAATATTGAACAATTTATTGACCTTTTTTTCAGAATAATACATGACTCTTAAGACACTCCTTCTTCTTTCTCTGTTAATTCTAATCATGCCCCACCTAGCATACATGCCATTGTTGTTTTGAATTTTAGCTCTTTTGTCTACACTTATATGATATTTATTTAGGTTCACATACATTTTCTATTTTATTTCTCACCAGTTCCTTTACGTTTCAGATTTTTCCTCTTCCTTAAAAGTACATTCTGTTGTGAATTTCCTCAACCAAATCTGCCATTCTGTTAGAAGCAGAAGATCATGTGATGAATTTTCTAAACTCCCTGATAGAATAAAGCTCATGTATTTGCTCTACCCAGAATGAACACTAAATTCAAATGTTTGAAATTTCTTTTTCTAAAGTTAGAGCTCTTTATTTTTTAGCATATTCCAAAGTTGGCAAAAATATTCTCCCAGCTGGTATATGTGACAGTACTATCAGTGGATCTAATTCTATACGTTTTATTTCATAAAAGTTTGTGTCTCTAATATATTTTTCAAAACGTTCTGATTTGTTCTTGAAAACAGTTTCATTCCATAATCACATAATAGATACTGATTGTCTCACTGCATTACATCATTTATTTTATTTTTCAGAGATGTCTTGTGGACTGTCTTGTGGACTGTGTCTTGTGGACTGTATCCGAAATACAGTGACAATCCAGTCCTTCAATCTAAACCTTTTTTTTTGAAAACACAAATGAATATGCCTATTAAATTGTGTGGCTGGTTCATCAAGAACCCGAATAGTATCCAAAATTTATACTCAGCCAGATGTCTTATAGATATTAAAATGACATAGACTTTAGATAGGTTGAAAGCTACGTTAGTGTGGTCCTATCTGCCATTCTGTTTGGTCATTTTCTTAGAAAACAAACAAAAAACAAAACCTTAAGGTCAGCTTTTGTGTTCTACATTACCATGTTATCTATGCTGATGTATAAACCTCCACAAACATCTACCTGTCAGATAATAAACTCCATGCTTAAAAGGACTTTCATCGTTCTTATGTAAAGGATTTCTAAACTACTTTTATTTGCCATACAGTGCAAACCAAAAGTATATTTCCACACTTCTCTGCAGAACACATTTTAAGTAAAATTACCCCCTGATCTTGTAGATACTTTATCAATGCATTTGTTGTAATGAAAATATTAAGACCGGTAAGCAAATGGCATAAAGGTTTTTTTTTGTTTGTTTTTTTGTTTTTTTTGTTTTTTTGTTTTTTGGTTTTTTTTGAGACGGAGTCTTGCTCTGTCGCCCAGGCTGGAGTGCAGTGGCGTGATCTCCGCTCATTGCAAGCTCTGCCTCCCGGGTTGGCGCCATTCTCCTGCCTCAGCCTTCCGAGTAGCTGGGACTACAGGCGCCCGCCACCACGCCCGGCTAATTTTTTGTATTTTTAGTAGATACGGGGTTTCACCATGTTAGCCAGGATGGTCTTGATTTCCTGACCTCGTGATCTGCCCGCCATCCGCCCGCCTTGGCCTCCCAAAATGCTGGGATTACAGGCGTGAGCCACCGCGCCCAGCCGGCATCACGAGTTATTATTTAAAAGTCTGATTTTAAGTAAAACCCTGGATAAGTTACTAGACTGCTATACACATTGTTATGCAAAACCGAGTCTATAGTACCTGGATATTCGAATGTAAAGTCTTTAGTAGGTTTCCTGCAGCCTCCTACTACAGGAGAAAATAAAGTTTCCTTCTTTCTCTGTTTCATCAGTGTTCCACCTGGACCCTGCTGTTTTCAGATTTGTATTAAACATCACACAGCAGGGTATGGGTCTTTGTCTTTTGAATGGCTGATGAAGGGCCAAATGATGCAATCCAGAATCTTTAGCCTCTCTTGCGGTAAATCTTGACCAATGGGAAATGGGAAAGAGGAAGGAATTAAACAGATAAAATGCCTTTAAAAAATGTTTTCTATAGATTACTCTAAGTGTAATTCCTTTTGTATTTCTTTCAGAGAAGCCCTATAGACCAAGTAAACAAATCTGGCTTGTGACCTGCCATTAGTATCACATTATATCTTTTGCCTCATTTCCATTTTCCCTCGCACTTAATACCTTAGGCTTGGTACTTGCCCCACCCCAACCCCCCAATTATTGCCAATGTTATCTTTGTCTCCAGCTCTACTTTCTAGAATACGCAGAGAAAAGCAATCGTACATTTTTATAGCAAAAATTATAACTGTAGAAAACAAAAATTATTCATACAATTAGAATTTGGTAGCTAGACAGAAAAACCCACTGTGTCTTTGTATAAATAATACATGTTTCCTTAATTTATTCTTCTTAAAAATAAAATATTTCTTATATTTTTAAATTTCAAAGACATCTCTATTGATTTAAACAATATTAATTATAGTGAAGAATAGTACTGAAATAGATTTCTGAGGTTTGACTAAAGGCATTGGGATAGCTAACAAGCCATGATTTTTCAAACATTAAGAACAGATACTGAAAATTATAAAGTGTTGTGATTCCAACAGGAATCAGATACAACAAAAGTCCCCAGAACAAACCATAAATAGCAACAATCTTCTGGAAAGTTTTCACAAGGAACCTTTTCTTCTTCTTCCCATATGTTCCCCTCATGTAGATTTAGGTGGTTATTATGTTGTTTGAGAGGGTGAAGTAATAAGTGAAGAAAGAATTAAGGAATTATACTGTAGTAAGAGTCATTGTTAGGACATCTTCTCTGAGTCAGGTTGCGTCTAAGACATTTCCTTACTTCCGTGGATTTGGTAATGCCATGATGAAATAAAAACAACTAAAGTTTTCTACAACCTCTTGCCTCTGCTTTGTAGATTTACGTTTTTAATAAGAGCTTCAAATAAAAAGAGGACTCACATGGTAATGAGGAGTGTATTTCACTTGACAGATAAGTAAATTGAAGTCCAAAGAAGTTAGATTACTTCCATAAGTTGTGTCTCACTCCAAAGCCTATGTTTATTTCATTATGCCCCATGCGGTAAATGAAAATAAAGTGAGGGGAGCAAATGAAAATGTTAAGATATTCAATTTAATTGAATTGGAGAAGTCATAAATATCTGTGGAAACTGCTGGAAATCAGTTTGATAATTTTCTTTGAAAATGTGATACAGTTATTCCATGAGTATGGTATGCCTTCCTAATAAGTCTTCACTGCCTTCTGAACTATCATTAGATGGCAGTAGATGATTCTGAAAGATACAGTCTCATTTAAGGTAACTCTTGTGTTGAGATGTCAAGAGGCAATTCTGTAGACAAAGGCTCCAGAAAATGATCTTCAATATATTGTCAAAGTTTAGGGGTAAGTCAATTGTTTGTGAAAATGCAATTCTCAAGCACTTTACCATTGAGCAGCATTGGTATCAGCTGACAACTTGCTAGAAATGCAGATTTACTATACCAGAACTGCATTTTAACAATGATTCCCAAATTTGAGAAGTAATGCTTTAATAGGCTATTCAGAAATGTTGGGACCAGTTGAAGTCAAGAGAATAAACATGAAAGCAATCACCTACCCAATTTAATTTTTGCTGAAAGCTATGGGATAATAAATCTGCTTTCCGGTGTATGTATTCATCAAAGTTTTCCAGAGAAACACAAATAATAGGATGTGTATGTGGGGGGGGGGGATGTACAGAAAGAGATTTATTAGAAGACATTAGCTGATATGATTATGAAGGCTGACAAATCACAAGATCTACAGTCAGCAAGCTAGAAACTGAGGAGGGCCAATGGTAGGTTTCAGTTCAAAAGCTGATAGACCTGAGACCCAGGAAGAGCAGATGTTTCTGTTTGAGTCCAAGGGCAGGAAAAAAACTGATATTCCAGCTCAAGACAGCCAGGCAGGAGAAAAATTCTTCTTAATTAGGGTTTGTTTTTTTTTTTTTTTTTTTTTTTTTCTGTTCAAGTCTTCAAGGGATTGAATGGATTAGATGGGGTTCATTTACATAAGGGAGGGCAACCTGCTTTACTCAGTCTACCAATTTAAATGTTAATTCCATCCAGAAACACCCTCAGAAACACACCTAGAATAACATTTAACTGAGTATCTGCACATCTTGTGGCCCAGACAACTGACATAAAATTAACTATCAAATCTGGTAATAAATAGAACTAAATGAAAGTAGTTCCATCACAAAATATAACTGTAAATCACTAAAGAAGTAGCCTCAACACAGTCCTGGGATTAAAAAAGCAATCCTCAGAAGATCAAGGCAGAATCATTTGACAGTCCCACATACAGTTTTTGGCTGATTTTAAGACAAAATAACTTATTTAGATCTAAAACAGAGACACAAAGGAAAATACCTACACACAGATAATTCAATTGCAAAAATCAGAGCATGTGGAAAAAAATTCCAGCTACCATAAATATAATCTCAGTGTAAACATTTAGCAAAAGAAAGCATAGGTAACATTAGACATTATAATTTTAAATATTTAGATATTTAATTCTTAAATATTCTTAAGTTTTTCTTTACTGACATGTTACTATTTTGATTTGCAATCTGAAGTCTAACATATTTCTCTTGCACCAAAATATGAAAATCAGAAATTATTTTAGTTTTGATCCTTTAACTTTGAGCAGTATTTATGTTTAAGCAGTTTCTTAGTTGAAGACAGTAGTACACAAACACAGGTACTCATGAACATGGATAAAATCTTGCTGACTGGTTTGTATGGTTACGGAAGCAACTAAGATATTTGTAGAAGTCTGGTTTCTAATATTGCCCTGTTTAGTTTTAGTATTATGTAGTCTTATAATTTAACAGCATCCACTTGCAGTTTTTCATTCACACTGTCAAATTTTTAAGAGAAAATAAACTGGGAAATTGTAATTTATTTTCATAAAATTTGAAATCAAAGAAATCTTTTTTTTTGAAAATTGAATCTTAATCTCAAAATTGTAGAACTTGGCCCAGGCCGTTGCTTTCATTTTGAAAATGAACTTCAACTCCAGAAAGACCAGTGTGTGCTCTGCCAAATAAATTTCTCAGAGTCACAGTCTCACTAGGAATGTGCAAATCATAGCATATGTTAGTGTAAATTCTTTTGAAATCCTTGCCAAGAAATATTCAAAGGAATTCAATGGCTATAATATTCAAGGCTATAATAATGTTCATCCAAATGTTTTTGATCCAGTCTTCATCAGTTAGCCGACTTTCACTGTTTAAAAATTTCCATAAAAGGATTCAGCACCACTTCATACCAAACCACGTAACCTCATTTTAGTAGTGCCAACCACCATATTGTGCTTGCAGTTCATCAATCACGACTAAATTGTCTCCAGTTCAAGCCAAGAGAACACATCTAGGACAACAATGTCTGTTCTTACCCAACATTTATTTCCTTTTTCTCTATCTCAATAGAACTTTTTTTTTTTTTTTTTTTTTTCCTAGAAAATCCCAAGCTTTCAGGGCAGGCTACACTGGTTTAAATATAATTCCCCTTTCATTGATTGGTTCCAGGAAAGGTCTCTCATCTTCCTCTGAATATTACAGTGGGTTAAAAATTGTGTTCGGCACCTCATCCATCAGGCATCTTGCTAAAGCCCGAGTATGAAACCGGCATTGAGGATTCCTATGATATTTAATGAGATATTGAGATATTAAAGCCACCAACTTTAATACCTCTTTCTCTGGACTTTCTGCATGCAGCATTAATATTTTTCCTATTTTTAAGCCAATTGAAATGGAAATTTTCTATTCCTTGCAGCTGAAAGAATCTTGTGTGATATGTGAAGGGTTTGAACAATTTGAACAGTTTGAGCTTTTGAACAATTCCAGCCTCTGGAATGATTTAATTAATCTATGTTCATTCAGCATTGTAAAATGTTGTCCAGTCACATATAAGTTCTGTAACAGATACAGTGTTAGAAGGACCATTCCTTGGCTACAATATTTGTAGATACCCTTACCAACTTTGACCAGTTTTTCAGTAAAATTTATAAGATCCTTTCCAAAATAAAGGTTAAATCAAGGACTATAAGTCATTCTATTATAAAAATACATGCACATGTATGTTTATTGCAGCACTATTCACAATAACAAAGACATGGAATCAACTTAAATACCCATCAATGATAGACTAGATAAAGGAAATGTGGTACATACACATCATGGAATACAATGCAGTCATAAGAAGGAACGAGATCGTGTCCTTTGCAGGGACATAGATGAAGCTGGAGACCATTATCCTCAGCAAACTAACACAGGAACAGAAACCCAAATAATGCATGCTCTTCCTTATAAGTGGGAGCTAAACGGTGAAAACACATGAACACATAGAGAGGAACAACACACGCTGGGGTCTGTTGGAGGGTGGAAGGTGGGAGGAGGGAAATCAGGAAAGTAACTAATGGGGACTAGGCTTAATACCTGGGTGGTGGAAATAATCTGTATAGCAAACCCCCACAATACAAGTTTACATATTTTTCAAACCCTGCAAATGTACCCCTGAACTTAAATTAAAAGTTAAAAAAGAAATACCTACATGCAGATAATTCAATTGCAAATAATAAAAATCATAATAAAAGTAGAAACTGAGATTTAAGACATTTCCCAAATAAAAATATTTAATCAGTTCCTAATACTGCAATTGTCATAGGCATCATGTATAATTTTTTTAATCGTGCAAAAATTCTCTCCCAATAAATACCATTATCTAGATGTCTATATCTGGATTCTAATGCTCACCATACAAAAATCCCACAAATGATTTGACTTTCCCATGTAATTTGTTCTGGAAATTATCAGCTAAACCTTCAACATGCTGATAAGTAGTATTTCTAGGGAGAATTAAATTAAGAAAATATTATTTGTGGTTTCAGATTCACCATTTCCTCTGCATTCATAGATACCCACATCTGTCAATGCTTTTAAATACTTAAGATAATAATTTAACTTAAAAAATACATAAATGCATTCCACAGTAGTACTCCTTTTTTACATACAGAAAAAAATGTTAAAACTATATTCTTTTTTACCCTGGACATTAAGATTTTACCATGAATCTGGTGGTGTCTAGTGATATCTCCCAAGTAAATTACCTGCACAAATAAAAACTATCCATCATCTTGTGGGAAGTATGGAGGGGTGGAGGGGAAGGGGAGGGGATTTGTAAATCTTCTTTAAAAAAGACTGCTGCTAAATCTCCTTACCTCAGTTCTATATCTCTCATCTCTTCTAGAGGTTCTTAGAGCCAATAACTCCAAATTTGGGGGGAATTTTCCATTTTGCTTAAATTTTATGGCTTATTTAAGTAATTTTATCTTCTTTACCTACTTTAATCTTTAAGTAATTAAGTAATTTTTGTTATTTCTCTCTTCTTTCATCCTCCATGTCTTTGTAAGTTTATGCTTTTAATAATGGATATGTTTGATCCCCTCCTTTAACTAGGAATTGCAGATCAAACCTTTTAAATGTATTCAAATTGTTGTGGATTTGGTTGTGCCTTTAACTTTGCAGGCTCAGGGAGTAAATGGTGATGATGATGATAATGTTGATGATAGGTAACTGAGTACTTATTTTATGTAAGACTCTGCTAAAAGCTTTACAGGAAAAAAATCTTTAAGTATATTTTAAAGCAGTGTAAGGTGGATATTAATATTCACACTTTCATATTTTACTTTGGGGAAATGTGAATTACATAATAACTTCAAAAACTTTCAGCAGTGAAATGTTTTTATACCAATATTTTTACCTCATCATTTTTCTCTTGTCTTGCTGCAATGGCTACAATGCAATATGATGTGGTACAATAGCAGTGCTCATTGCTTGTGTCTAGCTTTGATGGAAATATTTCCAATGCTTTATGTCTAGTTAGAGTGTTCGTTGTAGATGTCTGGCAGAGCACAGTTTATAAAGGCAGTTACCTTCTACTTTGAACTTGCTAAATGTTTTATAAGGTTATTTATCAAATTATAACTTAATGTATTTCATCAGTTTTTATTAATCTTCCCATGTAATCACAATTTTTACATTGATAATATAGCCAATTATAGTAACACATTTCCTAATTGTGAGCCATCTTTACATTTCTACAGTTAAACACATTTGCTCCCCATATTCTGTGCATATCTCTTGCATGAATTTAGGGTATTTACAGCTGCTTCCATACATGAAATTAAAGAGTAGTTTTCAGTTTGTGTGATGTCCTTGACTGATTTTTCTTTGCTTTGTAAAATAATTTGGAAACATTTCAATTGTTTTCTTTATCAGAACAGTTTGAATCGGAATTATTATCCGTTCATTAGAAATTGAGTAAAACTCACCTTTCTGGGTCTAGTTAAAAGCTGGCAGTTACATCTCTGACTAGCTTCCCAAATTCTCATACCATCCCTATCAATCCAGAAAATAGAAATTATTATGTCCATTTTGGTAGAAAATTATCTATTTCTTCTCTACCTCCAAATTAATTGACACATATAACTGAAAATAATATTGTGAAGAAGTTTAATAAAAAGCCTTGTAAAGCACTTAGAACAGTTCTGTCATGGAGTAAGTGCTCAATAAAACTTACAATATAGCTATTAATTGGATGTGCTATAGATTTATTTTATAGTTCTATCTATTCAATATGATTATATATGTATTCACACAAACATACATATATATACATTTTTAATCAAGTGATTTTAAATTTATGCAGATCAAGATGCCTTTCTCCCTCTTCTTTATTAATTGAAAGCTTAACTTTCATTGTGAAATCTTAGTTCTCATGTTCAAAACGTTGGGGAAAATCAAACCTATAAACCCTCCATAATGACAAAAAGGAAAAGCCAACATAGAGTTTTTTCTTCCACTTAAGAGTGGAAAACTAAGAGGATGATTTTTTAAAAATTAGATACAGCAAGAAAAAGTTATACATGCTTCCTTGTTTCCAGAAATATATTTAAATTACTATTTACTTGGTAAATCCTACATGCCAAATGCTGTCCTAGTGACTGTGAGATGCAAAGATGAAAAAGACATGATACCTAGTATCTAACTGCTCACAAGTTAGTGAGGAAGAGAGACATGTTGGAAAATAACTGTAATGTATTATGGCAAAATATATAGAAAGCCAGAAAAAGATATGTAGAAATGTGGAAATGCAAATATAGAACAAAAATATTTCCCAAGTTGTATACAGTGTGGGGATGCTGGAGAAACTTACAGCGAGATGTCCCCAGCCTGACATAAGGTGACAGCTTTAATAAGATAAGTCCCCTTTATTTTCCTGGGTTTCATCAGCCACACACAGTAATTTCACCTATATTAGGCTCCAAGTCCTAACCAAGTTTATTTTTTAAAATTTTCCTCCATCTGCTCATGTATGTGGGTGAGTGATTGAATGTGTCTCCACTGGAAGATTTAGGAAGTAAAATCCCCTGATTGGCCCCGCTTGGGGACTCATGCCGGAGTTTCCTATAATAGGACATCATCACAAGCTCCTCTTCTGTAGCTCTGATTTCCAGCGCTAGAATCAGGACTTTGGTTACTGCACACTTTTCAATATTTTGTATCAGTTCCGTTCAACAGCTACTGGCCACACATTCATACTGTTTTTTCCGTCTTTTACAGATTTTTTTTTTACTAAATGTGACAGCCTTCAGCCAAATTTGAAGTATCCATGCTCCCGCATATTTGAGATTTTCTGTAATCTTTTATAATCTAAGTCAGATTATATTACTGCTTTGCTTATGATCTCCAAAGGCTCCCCATCTCACTAACAGTTAAAGCCAATGTCATTAACTGGCACAAGCCCTACATGATCTGGCGCCTCACTACCTCCAAGGCTTCATCTCTTACCACTTTCCACCCCCACTGCTGCTTTACCACTACATGTGCCTCTTTGCTGGTCCTCCAACATCAAGTACACACCCACCTTGAGATATTACACTTGTTCTCTTTGCCAAAGACATTCTTACCCTGTGTATCAATGTGAATCAACTCTTGTTTACTCAAGTCTCTGCTCAACTGTTGCCCTCTTGGAGAACTTCCCATACTACCATGGATAAGATAGCAATCTCTACTCAATTTGGCACTACACAATCATCCTTACCCTGCTTTCTTTTCCTTCCTTCCTTCCTTCCTTCCTTCCTTCCTTCCTTCCTTCCTTCCTTCCTTCCTTCCTTCCTTCCTTCCTTCCTTCCTTCTTTCCTTCCTTCCTTCCTTCCTTCCTTTCTTTCTCTCTCCCTTCCTTCCTTCCTTCCTTCCTTCCTTCCTTCCTTCCTTCCTTCCTTCCTTCCTTCCTTCCTTCCTTTCTCTTTCTTTCTTTCTTTCTTTCTTTCTTTCTTTCTTTCTTTCTTTCTTTCTTTCTTTCTTTCTTTCTTTCTTTCTTTCTTTCTTTCTTTCTTTCTTTCTTTCTTTCTTTCTTTCTTTCTTTCTTTCTTTCTTTCTTTCCCTTTTTTTTTCCTTCCTTCCTTTTTTTTTTTTTTTGGAGGTTTTGCTCTTGTCACCAGGCTGGAATACAATGGTACAATCTCGACTCACTGCAACCTCTGCTTTCCAGGTTCAAGCGATTCTCCTGCCTCAGCCTCCCGAGTAGCTGAAATTACAGGAGCCCACCACCATGCCTGGCTAATTTTTGCATTTGTAGTAGAGACAGAGTTTCACCATGTTGGCCAGACTTGTCTTGAACTCATGACCTAAGGTGATCTGTCCACCTTGTCCTCCCAACGTGCTGGGATTGCAGGTGTGAACCACTGCGCCCAGCCCCCTGTTTTATTTTCTTCATAGCACATACAAGTAATATACTCTGACATATTTTATACTTGCATGTTTTGCTTTTCTGTTACTTCCCCTACACTGTTGTATCCACTGCCGGATAAACCCCGGCACCTGGAATGGTCCCTGACACTTAGTATGTCCTCATTAAATATTTGCAGAAAGATCAAATTCCTAAGGCATTTGGTACTGTTCCTGAGCTGCTCATTACACTGAGCCTTGCACTGAAGTTCATGTTCATACGTGGTTTCTTTTGTATATTACATTGCTCTATCTTTGCGTCATGAGATTATGCAAAACAACAATATAAGCATATAAGTACTGAATGATAAACACATACATACTGTTGCATAGAAACAAGATACGTTACTACATTTTTTTAAAAAGAGTGTGTTTAGAGAAATAAAGTATGAACAATTTGTGGGGAAATAAAATATATAAAGAAATATTTTCTGTCCACTTAGGTAACAGAATATTGAGAGTCGTCAATAACTTTTCAAATATATTTAAATTTGGGGGACTTAAGTAAACTCTTCTTTCTTTTATCTGCTTCACCTTAGTAGCTGGGATGCTCCGTCTTTATTACAGAGCCTGTATGATTTAGTCTAGGATATTCTGAGAACTGGTTTACAATGAGTAAAATAATTTAGGAGGAAAATAGAATAAAGTAACAATTTTTTCAGATATCTTTCCCAAGGGAAAGTTCTGCTTGTTAGTACTGGCCTGAGTTGAGCTGAAAGCTTATTAAGAGAAAAATGAAAGATTTGTAAATGGTTCTGTTTGTTTTAAGAAAGAGTAGAAATGTATTATTTTTATTCCCTGGGGGAAAAATATGCAGCAAGTTGACTCTATTCTTTCCAGTGTAGAAGCCAGAAGCAATTTCCTCATAAGCATTTCCATTCTTTTTCTCCAAGTTCTCTAGTAAGTATTTTAACAGCAAAATGATTTCTAAAAGAAAAACTGGGAGTTACATGATTGTGAAACAAACGCAAATAATTAGATTATGTTGGAAAGCAAATTGATATGATCTACATGATTTCCACTTTTTTGATTTTGCTGAGATTTTCTTGGTAGCCTAATAAATAATCAATTCTTGAAGAGTTTTGTAGGAATATATAAAGAAAATGTGTTCTCTGTTGTCAGGTTATTGTGTTTGAGATATATTGATTAGGTCAACTGTATGATTTATTATATTACATGCACTCTTACATATTTTGGTCTACCTCATCAATCATAACTGACAGTTTATTTAAATTCACCTACAACTGTTGTGACTTTCTACTGACATTTTTGCTTTATGTATTTTTGTGTTACGATAGTTGATGGATAAAGATGTTAGAAAAGGATATCCTTATTTAAGATTGCATGCTTCATCTTTTAAAGGTGTCCTTTTTAAAACATTTTTGCATTGAGAAAAACTCATCTACAAAGCTACTGCTTTCCTAAATATCCAAATACATTCTTCATCCCATTAGTAACTACATATATAGCTAAGTGTTTTTAGTTATCGAAATTTAGTTATAGCCCTACTCTAATGTTCTGAAAACTAAGGATAAAATTATAAATGTAACCACTACCAACTCATTTTAATGAAATAATAATAAGGAAAAAGAAGAACAAGGAAAATAGATTAATATACATAAAAATACAAATAATAAAAACAAAAATAAACAGACAATCATGGGTGGTTGCTCTAGTTGTTTCTACTGTTGGTCATGAGGCCATAGTTGGTATTTACAATTTCCATGTTCTTCAGCTTTGTTTGGTTGAGTGTTATACTTTTCTCCCAATGGGGGATGAGCCATGGTCATTTTTATTGCACTGATTGGTTTGAAACTAATGAAGCTTTTCAGCTGGATGTAGAAGTGCTAGGAGGTATCCCCTCTCAGAGGTTTTACACATAATTTATGCTGTCCCTTTTTTGTAGAAACATCAGTCATACCCACTCTGAGATCAGTCACCATAGATACTTTATCAGTCTCCTTTGCTCATTGGTAGTGGAACATGAGGAGCCCCAAAGGCCAGCTGGCAGCCTCAGCATCCAGGTCAACAGAACCATTATTTTGCTCCCTTGTTTAAGCATTTGTCCCTTGGAAACCAAGAATTCTAATCAGCCAAAAGCATAACTAGAGAAAAATGAAAGCAAAATCTTTTCAAGAGTGTTCTTAAGAGAAATAGTACTGTGCTCTACGTTGCTATATTCTGACTTTGGAAAAAAGAAAAACCAGATACATGTTGTTGATTTTGAGCTCATAAAGCATCCTGTAGAATAGCACCTCAAATTTGCAAGTTGTTGTCACCCAGCCGGTGTCACAGCTAAGATTTATTGACAATTGCACCATGTTGCAATGAATTCCTAAGTAATCAGCCCGTTTTCTCACTTTTTCACCATAAACATTCTTTGTTAAAGGCAAAGTAAAAGGTGATAAAATGATGGCAAATAAGGGATTTGTGGTTGTCAGATTGTCCAAAGAAGAGAAATCCACATTTGGAATAAATATTTATTCCTGTGGGGGCAAATTTTTGTCCCATCCATAATGACATGACTGTCTGCCATGATCCCCTAACCTTGTGAGAAAGGGTCAGTTTTTGCTACTGCTAATAGACTAGGCACTCAGCAGTGGGTGTGCCAGATCAGCTTTAGTGAGGGAAAACCAAGGTTTTTGAGCAAACATATAACTTCCAGCCTGGTTTCTGTGGCCACTTTTCTCATTAACCTTTTGAGCAAATAAGCAGTGAAGAAATGGGAGAGCGGGTTACAAACATCCCTAGAGTGTGTCATATTGTACATCTGATTTTTTAAAGTATTGTCTTCAGTCTGTGCCCTTGATGAATAATTCATATAGGACACACCTATTCTTATGCTCTGGGCCAATTCTGAGACTACCATACTTAAAATGTGTTCAAATCCTGTTTATTCAGATTATTAGACCATTCCATCCAAACTTTTGCTACTATTCACAAATCAGTTCACATTCATACTTCTCGCCATTTCTTTTTTCTAGGCCCTCCAGATATATCATCTGAACACATAGCCAAATGGGTACTATCCAAGTATACCCATGAGATACTGCATTACATAGCAGTTCATTTCTGGCTGGTATCAGTATATTTTGCCTACTCACCTGCAAACCTTCTTCAGTCAACTCTGTCTCGGAGATCCTGACATGAGTCCATTGGTATTTGCTGAGGGAGATGTGTGCAGAGGTGTGGGAGTACATGCACTAAGAATATCAATCACCTGCTCAGGTGGTTTACTTTAGGATCAGCTTAAGGCCAACCTTACATGCCCCACTACTCTCCCCGCCCGACCACCACCTACTTGAATGCTGCCCCTTTGTGCTGAATTTTGTAGCTTATTGGAAAAGATAGACCCTAGTTCATGAGGCACAGCTAAGGTAGCATGAATATTTTGTACTCTGATCTGATGTTCTGTCATGAGTAAGGCCCAATAGTGTACTGGGAGCCATTTCTCAGAAATATAATAGTTACATGCCTAAGAGAGCACTTGATTCCAAAACTCTAGGGGCTTATGACGGAATTCTCTTTAGGTACTTATATTGTCCTTAACTGACACAGGCATTTTAGGCAATATTACTTTGTTTGAACAATAAGGCTAAAGGACAGAGTTTTTATTTATGAGTTACTCACTAATGATCAGTATTCTAAATGTTGTGCAAATACATCTGTGGGTCAGACGCAGTGGCTCACGCCTATAATCCCAGTCCTTTGGGTGGCCAAGGCTGGTGGATCACGAGGTCAGGAGTTCAAGACCAGCCTGGCCAAGATGGTGAAACCCCATCTCTACTAAAAATAAAGACAATTAGCCAGGTGTGGTGGTGGGCGTCTGTAATCCCAGCTACTCAGGAGGCTAAGGCAGGAGAATTGAGTATCGCTTGAACCTGGGAGGTGGAGGTTGCAGTAAGCCAAGATCACACCACTGCATTCCAGCCTAGGTGACAGAATGAGACTCCATCTCAAGAAAAAAAGCAACAACAAAAACAAAAAACAAAAACAAAACAAAACAAAACAAAACCATCCGTGATGGTTAACATTGAGTGTCAACTTGATTGGATTGAAGGATGCAAGTTATTATTCCTGGGTGTGTCTGTGAAGATGTTGCCAAAGGATATTAACATTTGAGTCAGTGGACTGGGTGAGGCGGACCCACCCTCAATCTGGGTGGACACCCTCTAATCAGCTGCCAGCATAAAAGCGGGCATGGAAAGAGCAGACTTGCTGAGTCTTTGGCCTCTGACTTTCTCCCATGCTGAATGCTTCCTGCCCTCTAACATCAGACTCCAAGTTCTTCAGCTTTTGGACTCTTGGACTTATGCCAGTGATTTGCCAGGGGCTCTTGGGCCTTCAGACACAGACTGAAGGCTGCACTATTGGTTTCCCTACTTTGGAAGTTTTGGGACTTGGACTGGCTTTCTGGCTCCTCATCTTGCAGACGGCCTATTAGTTGTGTCTCTTTAGAGAACCCCAACTAGTATGACATCTAAAACCCAAAAAGACCTGCCAAGCATTGTGCCTCTACTTACAGTGGAGTATGCAAGATTAAGCAACCTGGTTTTTATTCTGGAGGGAATATCCCAATATGCACCAGGCTACTGCAAAATACAGAAATTTCTAATTTGGCACATCTGGAATGAAAATTTTTTGTGTAGAGAGAATACTGAAAGTGTTATTGATAAAATTCAATTAACAAATGATACTGTTTGACATCTCATAATGTGAATATCAAACAATGGAGAATTATTCCTGTAACGTGTATGCTGCTGATAATTTGGTAAAGCCCCTCATATTCAATACTATGAATCAGATCTGATGGAGAACTTTGAAATATCTTGTTTGATATATCCCTGGTGATCTACTAAAAAGTGGAAAATAGTTTAATTAATTTATTTAACTTTTGAAAGCAACAACTGACATATAAAAATGTTACAATTATTCCATTTCTTTTCCAATTCCAATTACTATTTATTTTCCCCTCTATATTGTTCTAGCTATTTAAATTGCAACTTTTCTTCTTAACTTTAACTTACTTAACTCTCCATTTCTTATACTCTTAAATATGTGTATGTAAGAGTATTGATATGGTTTGGCTCTATGTCCCCACCCAAATCTCATCTCATATTGTAATCCACATGTCTCAAAGGAGGGACCTGTAATTCCCACATGTCAGGGGAGGGAGGTGATTGGATCATGGGGGCAGTTTCTCTGATGCTGTTCTTATGATAGTGAATGAGTTATCATGAGATCCGATGGTTTTATAAGTGTTTGGAAGTTCCTCCTTCATTCTCTTCTTGCCTGCTTCCTTGTGAAGAAGGTGTCTGCTTGCCCTTTCACCATGATTGTTACGTTTCCTGAGAACTCCCCAGCCATGCAGAGCTGTAAGTCAATTAAACTTCTTTCGTTTGTAAATTACCCAGTCTCAGGGAAGTTCTTTATAGCAGTGTGAGAAGGCACTAATACAAGTCAATACTGAGTGCTCCATTCATGTTTCTCAAACCTGGTCATTCCTGTCTGATTTCCAACTACCAGAATCCATTCCAGTCACCAGAGATAGGTGGCTGAATATCACATTCTTTATTTATCTGCCCTTTCTTCCTGTGTTACTTTCCAACTCCCCATTACTTTCACTTCTCCAATAAACTACTTTTTACTGAAATATTTGTCTCCAAAGTATTTATTGGGAACCTAAACAAAAAACTAAGATAGGAAGTTCCTAAGTGACAGCTCACTCTGTATTGGAGAGGCTCAAGATATTCAACATAGACACCTCTGATATGGATAATTCTAAACTCCCAAATGTAACATAATCATGAAGCCTAAAAGCCTACTTATCTTGCTGTTAGAATCTTCCCAACAGCTGTCCAGTGATAAGATCTAAAAAACAGGGGAGTTTCATGCCAACTATTTGTAAACATACTTTGGGAAATGGATCAGACCCAGCCTAGATCTTATATCTAAGATAATAAGTCACATGGAGATGAGCTTAAACAAAGATATAGATCCCAAAAGTTGGACCTTGGACAAGAAAGCAACAGGCTCAGCTATTGCTCTGTAACAAAACTTAATTGCACTTACCTAAAATAGATATTGAGACTCCCAGTTAGAGTTTTCTATGATTCCTTTTGCGCGCAGTACAATCAAAATGAAGGAACTGTTCAGTTGGCAGTAATATGTAATAACAATTTTAGTGTAGAAATCCTAAAACTACCTGGAGAGATTACTGCTTAGTATTAGGGAAATACTATTAACATGTATTTTTATAGTAAGATATTTTGTATTTTAGCTGTTTTTCTAATTTGTACAAGTAATAAAACAATTAGTTTATTCTCCAAATATTTGCATTGTACATTATTTGGTTTCCATCTCTGGATAAAGTCAACTACATTACTAATAGAAGCTTGGGATTTTTCATAAATGCAGATCAATGTTAATAATTGTATCTATCATTTTAGACATTAAAGCTCTCAGTGATATGGTGACAGGTCAGAAAATACTATGATGCATTAATTATTTTAATAAAACAGATATTTCAGAGGCTTAAAATAACTCTAGTTAGAAAAGTAACATGTTTTAAAGAAGTACTTTTCATTTATTATGGAGAAGATAAAGATTAGATTTTATTAGAACACACCCAAAACACAGTAAAGACATCAGCAATGAAAGCTTGTACTTGTAAATAGTATAAGGAAATGTTGGAATGGAGAATCAAAGCATAACAGTGCTTTCTAGAAGGATTATGCAGGCCAGTTCTTCTGATAAATGAAACCTTTCTGCAAACTATACAGAAAAACATAGAATAAGACAGGTACAAGCGTCTGAGACAATAACAAGGCTTTGGAAAAATAGAAGTACAGTTATCCGGGCTGGTATCATTTGTCCATCTGACTATATGAGTTCCAGGGTGGTAAGAAAATATAGAAATAGTGCCACAAAGCAGTTAAAATATGAGCCACAGAGGCAGAGTAACCCATCTCAATCACTTAATAGCTGAATAACTTGGGTCTATTGACGCCCTGGATCTCATACTTTTTAACTATAAAAATGGGAATACTCATGGTATGCACCTTGTAGAGTTGTATCGAAAATTAAATAACTTATTTATAAACATTTAGGACAGAACATGACACATGAAAGAGTAAATGCCAGCTGTTATGATTTGGATTACAAGAAAAATCTTCTTAGAGCTGGACACAGTGAATTGTGTCTGTAATCCCAGCTACATGGGAAGCTGAGGCAGGAGGATCGCTTGGACTCAGGAGTTTGAGGCTTCAGTGAGCTATGATTGCAACCACTGAACTGCAGCCTGTGTGACAGAGCTAAGAGGGAGACCCTGTCTTGGGAATCTTCTTAGAGATGCCTCAAAGTAAAGAATATAAAATACAGTGTAAGATGGAGACAGTCTAGAGGAAGAAGAAAGATTATGGAGAGATATAATTGTAAGGTTAAACAAAGCATACAATAACTATGTATAAAATATTAAACTGTTAATTTGGAGGATAGACAAAAAAGATCCTGACGAGAGACAATCTTGTTTCAGGACAGCAAAAGAGAAAAAGAAATGTATGAAGAAAGGAATGGCATCCAAAGAGATCAATGGAGGGGAAGCATAAAATTGCAGTAACTTTTTGTATAGATAGAAAAAAAAAACCACTCAAGAAAAGGAGAGAAACCATGAAGAAATGGGAGAATTCAGATGACAACTTAAAGGGTGAGAATGAATAAGTGGGTATTTATATTGAATTGAAAGTTGGGATATTGGGAATGGAAAGATGAATAGTTGTATATAGATATGTTGTTCAGTGGATCAACATAACAAGTTTACAATCCATAAATTATTTATCAGGGATAAAATATACCTATTGAAGACAGTGAAGAATTAATTCATTCTACAAACCTTCACTGAGTCCCTACTATGCACTAGGCCCTTTGCTAAATCCTAAGAGTAAAGAAAGAAATAAAACGCTGTAATAATTTTAATGCGTAGGGGTATTTGCTAATAGGCTGAATGTTTATGGACTCCCAAAATCCATATGTTACAGTCTTAACTCCCAAGGCAATGGTATTAGGAGGTGGGGTCCTTGGCAGGCAATTAGGCCATGAGGGCAGGGATTAGTGCCCTTATAAAAGAGACTCCAAAAAGCTGCCCTACGTTTTTCCTACGGAGGTTATAATCACAAGACAGCTGTCTATGAGGAAGTGGGCCCTAACTAGACACAAAGTCTGTCAGCATCTTTATCTTAAACTTTTCGGCCTCTAGAACTGAGAGAAAAAAAAAAATGTTGTTTATAATTCACCCAGTTTATGGGTTTTATAATAGCAGCCGAAACGGACTGTGATTCTTTAAGAAAACAAATAACGATCAGATAGGAAGAAAGTGGGTCAAATTGGAAAGAACAAAAATAGCTTTTAAGAGTTTCCCCCCACCATTTATTTATTAACTCATTCAATATTTAACAATTCCATGTGATAGTTCCTAATAGCATCCTGAAGAATGAATAGTGATTGTTCAGGAGACAATGAAGGAAAGAAGAAATTGAAAAGGTTATGTGGTCACTTGGTAAGTGGCTGGAATAAAGATGGATTGAGTTTACTGACTAACTTACTCCCTCAAAAAAAGGATGAATTGCTTGAGAAAAAAATTATAGAAAGGAAAACATCTATATACAGTTGAGACTTGAACAATGTGGGTTTTTAACTACATGGTTCCTCTTGTGTGCAGATTTTCTCCTGCCTCTGCCACCTCTGAGAGAGCAAGACCAACCCTTCCTTCTTATCCTCCTCAGCCTACTCAATGTGGAGTTGACGAGGTTGAAGACCTTTAAGATGATCTACTTGGACTTAATGAATAGAAAATTTTTAAATGATTTTCTTAATAACATTTTCTATTCTCTAGCTTACTGTGTTGCAAGAATACAGTCCATAATGCATATAACATATAAAATATGTATTAATTGACTTTTTAATGTTATGAGTAAGGCTTCTGGTCAATAGTAGTCTATTAATTATGTTTTGGGGGAGTCAAAAGTTATTCATCAATTTTTGACTGTGTGGCTGGTTGGTACCCCAGACCCCTGTGTTGTTCAAGAGTCAGCTGTATACACACATACATACACACACACACACACACACACACACACACACACACAATTCAAGTCAATTGTATACACATACGACTGTATAAATATACATATGTACTTGTATACATTTGACTCTTGAACTATACACGATTGACTCGACTCTCTCCCCCCATATATATATATACATGAAGATGTGTGTTTGTGTGTGTATATATATGTGTGTGTATATATGTATATATATGTATTTATATGTATATATATGGGTACATATATGTATGTATGGGTGTGTGTGTGTCTCTATATATAGGTATCATAATAAAGCAAGGATTATGCTGTTTTTAAATTAACATGGATAATAATTGGGAAGGAAGATGGAAAACAATGTGTTGTTATGCTTGCTCTTTATTCTCCTTTTGCTCTTCTAGGATTCTACTCTGCTCTTCCTGGTCTTGCCACCACAAGCTGACATTTAGGAGCTACAACTATATTTCTTTCCTTCTGTCTTTGGCAGGTTTCAACCAATAGCAGGAACTAGCATCAGTCTGGGTAGTGGCAGAAAATAATTAGGGGAATATTTATTCCTCTAGTTTACTCCCTGTGATGCTATGGTTTGACAGTGGCTATGTTTTTCTATCTAAGGCCATAGCCACTTCTTACCAATTCTATCCTTCAGAGTAATAGATTTTTATAAAGACTGATAAAAGAAGAAGTGGCAAGGTCTTTAAATTAAACTTGTCATGACTTTTGCCTCACTACACAATACATTGGAATTTAGAACATCTCAACACAGGCAATAATAGCCTCATTCTTCATCCACCTTGAGGTCTTTAAAGAAGACACCATCTTGGGAGGCCGAGGCGGGCAGATCATGAAATCAAGAGATGGAGACCATCCTGGTCAACCAACATGGTGAAACCCCATCTCTATTAAAAATACAAAAATTAGCTGGGCTTAGTGGTGCATGCCTGTAGTCCCAGCTATTCGGGAGGCTGAGGCAGGAGAATCGCTTGAACTCAGGAGGCGGAGGTTGCAGTGAGCCCAGATCGCCCCATTTCACTCCAGCCCAGAATGAGACTCCGTTTCAAAACAAAACAAAGCAAAACAAAACAAAAAACAAACAAACAAGAAAACAACAACAACAACAAAGACACTATCTTGGGCACATCAGCTTTATAAAAACAAATTTAGAGAATTTGAGGATCTCAACATGAATCCCTTAATATTTACCCTGTGTTCATACTCTTTCAAAGTCTGAATGTAATGCTAACAGTTCATAAATCACATTTCTAGCTATTATGACCTATGTGTGATTTGTGAACAGTCCTACAATTATTAAAATAGCATAGCTGCTCTCTCTTCTTTAAAAACCAATCACTTCACCCTTTACCTAGAGATAATAATTCCCCCTTGCATCATCACCTATAGTGGGCTTACCTCAACCATATCCATATTTGGTAAACCGTTCCTTCCTTAAACATTTTTCATTCTTGCATTCTGAGTGTGCCATCTCCTTGCTGTCAGAAACCTGATTGTCAGGGCTATGTATTGAGATTTTAATCATGTTCTCATGCTTCTTTGCACTGTTAATCTATCCTACTATTCAGGGAGCAGAGTAGCTTTGTATATGCATTGATTGGAAAGGGAAATATGGCTAGAACAAAGAAGTTAATTAAACCCTTAATAGAAATGGCACTCTTAAAAACCACAGCTCTCAATTTCAAGAGCCAGAGAAGAGTTTCTTGAATTCCATATGACTGACTTCTCATATCAAATTTCAAAGCCAGGAGAACTATAAATATGGGGTTAACAACACAAATTATAAAATATAAAAATATTACAAATGAGAATTTCAGAAGTTTTTCTGCCAATGTGGAGTGGGGGAAACTTTTATTGAATTACAGGAGGAGGAGGTGGTATCTTGGAGACAGAAATCTGCTGGAAGTAGAAGAGAAAATTAATACAAATGTGAAATTTCTGGGTTCTGCTCTCCATTGGGCTGAGATCCCAGGGTCAGGCTGAAATATCACATACATTTGGGAGAATCTGAGAAGTGACAGACTTGTTTGTTCTTCACTTTGTGTAGAATTAGGCAGGTTCTTGTGCCTTAGAGGCAAATGCATCTAACCAGTACCCAAGCAATGGCTGAGGGAATGGTTTAGGCAAATGGTTCATAGAGCATATTCCTAGAGTCCTATGTACTTCACAGTAGTGAAGGAGAGCATCAGACTAGTGTCCTAAGAGAGAAACAGATACGGCTAAGAAAGGAGAGCAAAGAGAATACAGGTTACAAGGATCTGATCCCTGTAGATTATTAGCAAAATCTACTGGTTTAGGATGACAGAGACTGGATAAGATGCTGTTCCTCAACAAAAGCCAGGAGCAATGCCAGACTGTGGTATGGTGATGTGATAACCGTCTCCTAGCTCCGGTATGGTAATTGGTACATTAGATGCTGGTTATAAAACCAAGGAGAAGGAATGAGAAGGAGAAGGGTGGAAATCTGAGTTAGACTGGATGTTATACAAAATGACTGAATTCTAAACACACATGACTGAATTACTTGAATTGGCATGTTTAACTTTTCTGTCATTCGCAGAAATTGAAGTATATGATCTATATAATTGATTTTATAAAGAAATAAATTTCATCTTTGTATTTCTGAATATTGCAGATGGGAGTAACTGGCAAGGAGGTAGTAAATTCTAGAGTAAATCAAGACCTTTATAAGTAAGCAGAGCCATATCAGCATTCATACTTGGAGAAATATACCCGGTTTGGATATAGGTCAGGATACATGGAGAAAATGTATATGCAAAAGAGGAAATTATCTGGGCTTTTGACAACAGCACGAATTGGGAGGCTGGATTGCATCTGGAAGAAAGTCAAATATATGGACAAACAACTGGGTCCATCCTTTAGTTTTGCTCAGAAAACTTTATAGGAGGGGCTGATAAGCAGAAATAAAGCATATAGTACATTGTCAAGGTGATTGGATTTTGCAGCCCAGCTAGGGTTGAATATAAAGGTGAACGAAAAATATGTAAAAATTCTGCCAATCCTGTTCCTGCACAAATAATTAATGTATCAAAGAGGTGACATCTGGGAGAATTAAAGTTTAAGTTAATTAAAGGTAAAATAAATAATTTGCACTTCAATTGAGTGCCAGCTCAACATACGTTGGAAGGAGTCTGAACGATTAACCCTCACCTCAGCTGCTAGGCACTGGAAAGGGTGCGCACTCTCTGGAAAATAAACAAAACATGTATATTTAGTGTCTAATATTCTGTTATTCACAATGTCCAGAATACAATAAAATCATTACAAAACATACAGAGAACCAGAAAAATATGACTTAGAATCAAGAGGAACAGTCAATAGAAGCAGGCTCACAGATAAAGCAAATTATTAAATTAGTAGGCAAGGACTTTAATACAATAATAAGCATATGTTACACAATTTAAAAGAAAAGATAAGTATAATTTGTGGAAATATGGAACACTTCAGGAGAAAAACAAATAGAACTAAGTAGAAATTTTAGATCTTAGACACTCATTAACAGAACTTAAAATTCCAAGGGCTTTTTCTTTCTGCATTACCCAATCTACTATTATGATCCAATGATAGCTCAGGGAAGTGGAAGTTAAAACCAAAATGAAATATCAGAAAAACTAAAATTAGAAAGATTTGCATGTGACAGGGAGATTGTAAAGAAAAAGTATTCTCGTACATTGCTGGTTACAGTGTAAATAAAATAGTAAACCACTTTAAGTAAGACTTTGCACATACTAAATCAAGTTAAAGATAGACATATTTTTTGTTTTAGCAATTCCACTCCTTGGATTATATGACCAAGAAAACAAGAGCATGCATCCACAAAAAGAATGTATAAGATTTATTCATGACAGCACCAAACTGAAACAACTCAAATGTCCACCTATAATACAACGGATGAAAAATTGTGACATATTCATACAATGAGAAACCATACAGCAATAAAAAATACTACTACATGTAACTACATGAATAATAACAAAAACATGTAGAGTGAAAGGAAAAAGACCTAAAATGTATCTACTGTTTGATTCTGTTTATATGGAATTTAGAAAGAGAAAAATTCTAATTTATGGTGAAGAGTTTAGTATGTTTGTTACCTCTGGGTGTGTGGTTAGTTATTGATATGGCTTGGCTGTGTCCCCACACAAATCTCATCTTGAATTGTAGCTCCTATAATTCCCATGTGTTGTAGGAGGGAACTGGTCGGAGGCAATTGAATCATGGGGGTGGGTCTTTCCATACTTTACTCATGATAGTGAATAATCAATACCACAAGATCTGATGGTTTTAAAAAGAGGAGTTCCCCTACACAAGCTCCCCTGCCTGCTGCTACATAAGATGTGACTTTGCTCCTCTTTCACCTTCCATCATGATTGTGAGGCCTCCCCAACATGTGGAACTGTGAATCAATTAAACTTCTTTCCTTTATAAATTACCCAGTGTTGGGTATGTCTTTATTAGCAGTGTAAGAACAGATTAAAACAGTAAATTGCTACTGGGAGTACTGGGGAACTGCTCTAAAGATACCTGAAAATGTCAAGTGACTTTGGAACTGGGTAACAGGCAGAGATTGGAACAGTTTGGAGGGCTCAGAAGAAGATAGGTAGATGTGGGAAAGTTTGGAACTTCCCAGAGACTTGTTGAATGACTGACTAAAATGCTGATAGTGATAGGGACAATAAAGTCCAGGCTGATGTGGCCTCAGATGGAGATAAAGAACTTGTTGGGAAGTGAAGCAAAGGTAACTCTTGCTATGTTTTAGCAAAGAGACTGGTGGCATTTTACCTCTGCCCTAGAGATTTGTGGAAATTGGAACTTGAGAGAGATGATTTGGGGCATCTGGTGGAAGAAATGTCTAAGCAGCAAAGCATTGAAAAGGTGACTTGGGTACTGTTAAAACCATTCAGGTTTATGTATTCACAAAGATATGATTTGGAATTGGAACTTATGTTTAAAAGGATGCAGAACATAAAAGATTGGAAAATTTGCAGTCTGACAATGTGATGGAAAAGATAAACCCATTTTCTGAGAAGAAATTCAAGTCTTCTGCAGAAATTTGCATAAGTAATAAGGAGCCAGATGTTATTTGGCAATACAATGGGGAAAATGTCTCCAGGGCATGTCAGAGGTCTTTACAGCAGCCCCTCCCATCACAGGCCTAGAAGCCAAAGAGAAAAAAATGGTTTCATGGGCTGGGCCCAGGGCCCCCTGCTGTGTGTAGCCTAGGTACTTGGTGCCCTGCATCCCAGATGCTCCAGCTGTGTCCCCTTTTAAGGGGCCAATGTACAGCTTGGGACATAATTTCAGAGGGTACAAGCCTCAAGCCTTGGTGGCTTACACTTGGTGTTGGACCTGCAGGTGCACAGAAGTCAAGAATTGAGGTCTGGGAATTTCCTTCTAGATTTCAAAGGATGTATGGAAATGCCTGGATGTCCAGGCAGAGGTACACTGCAGAGGTGGAGTCCCTGTGGAGAACTTCTGCTAGGGCAATGCAGAAGGGAAATGTGGGGTTGGAGCTCCAACACAGAGTCCCCACTAGGGCAGTGCCTAGTGGAGCTGTGAGAAGAGGGACACCATCCTCCAGATCCCAGAATGGTAGATCCACTGACAGCTTATACCATGTGCCTGGAAAAGACACAGACAATGCCAGGCCATGAAAGCAGCCAGGAGAGGGGCTATACCCTGCAAAGCCACAGGGTCCGAGATACCCAAGACCATGGGAACCCACCTCTTGCATCAGCATGACCTGGATACAAGACATGGAGTCAAAGATCATTTTGGAGCTCTAAGATTTGACCACCCTGCTGAATTTTGGACTTGCAAGGGGCCTGTACCCTCTTTGTCTTGCCCTATTTATCCCATTTGGAATGGCTGTATTTACCCAATGTGTGTACTTCCATTGTATCTAGGAAGTAATTAACTTGCCTTTGATTTTATAGGCTTATAGGCAGAAGGGACTTGCCTTGTCTCAGATGAGACTTTGGACTGTGGACTTTTGAGTTAATGCTGAAATGAGTTAAGACTTTGGGGGGACTGTTGGAAAGGCATGATTTGTTTTGAAATGTGAGGACATAAGATTTGGGAGTTATCAGTGATGGAATGATATGGTTTGGCTGTGTCCCCACCCAAATCTCATCTTGAATTTTAGCTCCCATAATTCCCATATGCTGTGGGAGGAACCTGGTGGGAGGTAATTGAATCATGGGGGTGGGTATTTCTCATGCTGTTCTTGTGATAGTGAATAAGTTTCATGAGATCTGATTGTTTTATATTGGGGAGTTTCCCTGCACAAGCTTTCTTGCCTGCCACCATGTAAGATGTGACTTTGTTCCTCATTCACTTTCCACCATGATTCTGAGACCTCCCCAGCCACGTGGAACTGTGAGTTTAACAATTAAATCTCTTTCCTTTATAAATTATTCAGTCTCAGGTCTGTCTTTATTAGCTGCCTGAGAACAGACTAATACAGTTATTTACTGGAAAGTGGCATACAGAAACTACTGGAGAGAGGGAACATGTCTTGATCTGTATGGTGGTAATGTATGTATATGCACACATAAAATTTCATTAAGCTGCACACCAAAATTTGTACATTTTTGTGTATGCAAATTACATCACAATAAATAAAAGGAGGTACATGTTAGCATGGGTTATTAGAGCAAAAAAAGATGTTTGGAGATTTTCAGGATTATATAGCTAATTCAAAAACAGGTCATAAAATTTAAACTAATAACAAAATAATAAATATTATGTGCTTAGAAATGATCACAATATAGGAAAACACCTGTTAATTGACTTCTGGTACCATATTTGGGGGTCTCTTATTTAAATGTTTTTAACATGCTAGAATCCTTGCACCTTTATTAGAATCCTTGATCCTCCACCTTCTGGCTGTGGGACCTGGATCCAGTAGTTTAATCTTTGTGTTTCTGTGCCAGTATTGTAAAGCAGAGAAAATAATACCTACTTTATAGGATTATTGTAGAACAAAATTAGAAAATATCTGTAAAGTAATTCGTAGAATGCCTGGAAAATGAATGGGCCTCAATAAATGTTTACTATTGTTATTTGTAGTATTATTCCAACCCATATCTATTTTAGCTACCAATATTGGTTAAAAATAGCCCATGTATCTGTTTTAAGAAAGGTCAGAAAAATATTTCTGGGAATTAATTCTTAAGAGAAAAGAATATGTATTTTGGGAGGCAAACTCATTCACATATCCTCTATAGAAAGACTTGAGAAAAGGAGAGTAGTTTTTACAGTTATATGCATTCATAGATAATTTTATAAAAGTATGTGGAAAATTTTTACAAAATTGAAGATAAAGATTGTGGATTTTGATGTTTAATTATAAAAAATTCTAAATGCATACATCCTTATTGCTCTCTATTTAGAACTTTTTAATAGAATAAATTCTAAAGTCCTTACTATGAATAAATAGTTCTTTATTTGGTCTTGTTTGGAGAAGATGTTCCCTGCCTGCTCTTTTTGTCCCCAAGAAGAATCTGATCTGACTCTACTGAACCCATAATACATTTTTCTGTTGTGCTATTTCACATATTTTGTAATAGTTAATTGTTCCTGTAAGTTTCTTCAGGATAACAGTCCTATTTTAATCAACTTTGACCAGAAATTAGTGCAATGATAAGAGAAATACAGTAGACACACCAAAATCATTTACAGAATGAATAACATTTTAGAGTCTAGAATTAACATAAGACAGTGGGGAAAATATCAAGCAACACACAGCTGGCTAAAATTATTTAAAACATTCATTCTTCAAATCAATATATATGAAGGGCAGGGTAGTCAGCATGTGCTTAAGGGAAGAATATTGAAAAATAAAGATATAGCAACAGATTTTCATTTATTATCTACAGAGCAAGAAGTGACTATTTAGATCCATTTATCAAAGATTACTTAAGAAAAATATTTTTTGATAAAGTATGATTAGCTTAATGTTTAAAACACGTTATTATCATTAACATTTTTACTAAAGTGGAAAGGAAAAAGAAAACAAATTCTAAAATCCTGTATTGAAAATTAAAATCTTTGGGCATCAAAAATATTAAAATGCATATAAATCAGAACTATTATGAATTATGAAAAACAAATAAAAAGGATGAAAAACAGGAAAAAGAAGAGGGTGATACGGATAACAAGGAAACAATGATGAGATGAAAATTGCTAGATTTACCAAAACTGTGTGTAAGTTGTCTGTTGGAGGATTCATGATTTTGTTTGGTTATAGGAAAATTTTAAACAAATAATATAGGAATCATGTATTCTCTTTTAAGAGTGTTTTATTTTAAATTATTAGGTTATTTTATGAACCAGTGATAAACAAAACTGCTGGTTTTACTTGTGTGAAAGTGCTGAGTTCTTCAGAGTTCTTGAAAATTGCTGGAGAGATAAAACAGCCAATTAAACACTTGAGATTTAAGTTCCCTGAAGATTTAACACTTGTATAATCGAAAGTTTTGATCGATAAATCACCATATCATGGCATTTGCAGCATGCCAAGAATTTTTTGTTTCTGTGAGAGATTAACAGGCAATTTTATAAAAAGTGTTTTGTGAAGTGCCTTTTAAACCTTCTTTCCATGAGCTCACCTGCTTTCTTCTTGAGAAAAAAATTATCAATTCTTGGTCTTTTTTCTTTATAGCTAAGTACATCATTTTGTTGTGTCAAGCTGTGATGAGACTCAGCCTTTCTTTCTCTTGATTTACTGCCCAGTTTTCTGGAGAGGCAGAGATGAAACCATTTTCTGGGCATGTTGAACGTATGGACCACACTTTCTTTGCAATAATTCCTATTGAGATGTAGAATGGAACTCCCTCTCCTCCATGACTGACTTCATGAATAGAATGTGTTCAAATTCCAAAGCTGGATTATAAGAAGGCTTCCAGATTATGCCTTGGTCTCTTGGTACACTTGACTTTGGAGACTTAAGCTGCCAAGTGAAGAAACTCAGCTACCCTTGGGCCGCCAAGCTAAGAGAAGCTCCTTACATGAAGAGGCTCTGAAGGATGTGAGAGAGAGGGATGAAGAGCATGAATGCTTTAGACAAGTGAGTGAAGATGCCATCTTGGAGTAGATCATCCAGTCTCAGCTATTCCAGAGGATGCCATGGGCATCAGCTGAGTCCTTCCCATATTACTGACCCAAAAAATCATGAACAATAAAAAATGTTTGTTTTAAGCTGTTAAGTTTTGGGGGTAGTAGATTAGGCAGCAATAACTAATCAGAACAAATGAAAGTCTAGCAAAAACTTGAAATATATTTGTAAGATCAACTTTGCTTTCAACTTGAGCATTTTTATCAGGGAAACACATCAGTAAAACATTTAAATAAATACTAAAATAATAAATTATAAAGGCAATAAAAGTTATTACATTAGCATGTAATAAGTTCTCTGAGAGAGTGTGCAAACAAAATAGAACTCTCAATCACAGAAATAACAGTAATAACAAAAAATGGATAATCTTTATGTCCATTCTTAATTCTCCCTCAAGCAGTGATAAAATGTCAGCATTTCCAACCACCTAAAAAATTCTGCAGAACTGTTTCTGCCTTTCTGACCTGGTTGAGAAATAATGAGAAGAGGATGTCAAGTTCATTAAAAAAAAAAAAAAGACAAATGATTTTGTCACTAGGGGATACATTAATCTCTTTGTCAGGAGAAAACCTTTCATTGGAGGGATAAGCCAAATACAATCCTAATGTTAAAATTCCATTTCAATTGAAAAGAAGCCTTTGATAACCACACTGTAACTTCAGATGAAATTATTATTTTTAAACGTGTAAGTATGGATATTTAACATTAAAATATCATGTTTCTTCCTAAACAATGCAATTCCAATGAATGGTTATGGACAGCAAAATGAAACAAGATGAAATGAATAACTGATATATACAGGTGAGCGTTATTTTTTTTTCAGGAGAAAGTTTCTAAGAATTTTCTAGACAAAAACATTGAGTCAGACTTGATTTTCAATTTGGAAATAATTATTATAATGCTTCCTTTAGTCTTTTGAATTGATATAAACAAGAGTTTTCAGCCTAATTTTTTGAGTTATTGACAAGTAAGAGAATTGTGAGGAAAGGAAAAATACACTCACTCTGATAACCAAAGATTAACAGAAAATGAAGCATTTTTGAATAGAAACTAAGACAAAGTATGGCTGATTCCCAGCCCGGACAGTAAAGCAGTTTCATGCTCTGGACACTCCCTTAGCACACCACATACTGTTCAGTTACTAAGAGTTGATCTGAAGAGGGATAACAGTGGACTGTCAGGAGGAAATGTCTCATAAATATTTTCATATTTCTTCATGATGTGAGCTTTCTGAATGCTAGTAACCTGGATTCAAACATGAATGAGTGGCAAGAACCCTTTGAAAATTAAATTCAGATATGTCCTGGAGAGATTCAGATTTTACTCCCCTGGAACCATTTGTTAGATGACAAAGGGTAGTGATTCTGGAGACATTCTCTTTCTCTTCCCAGAGAGAATTTGTTTATATTAGAAGATATGATTTCTCTTTCTTCTGAAGGGAGGATGGGCAACTATGACAGCCATTCTATGAAAGCTCAGAAATGTATAATTCGGAGGGTTCCTCTCCTGTGGAACAGACCTCTCTCCTCTTGCACAAACTGGGTACATCTGACTTTCATCACATCACCCTGTAGGGGATTGGGGTGTGGGAAACCAATACAAGATTTTTGTAGGTAATCATTCTGTTTTCTGTGTCAGAAACCTCATGTTTTCTGTCAGGACTAGTAAAGACAGATATAAAACTTAGGAAAGTGGTCTATGGGGTAAAATTCCCTATCTTGTAGTGAATGCAATGTGGGCTGGGGTTTGGAGCTCCTTGAGTCTGTTAATCAGGTTTCTGTCTTCATCCTTTTTCTATAATGTTCTTCAAATAAAAATATTTTATTAAAGTTAGTGCTATTTGTTTAAAAATATCACTCAAGATTAAAATTAAGCATTTATTTAATCAATAGAATTGCATAAAACTTTAGCTAAACTCCAAATTCTGTGCATTACCAATTTGGGAGCAAGGGCCAAGTGGCTGTCAGTGAAGCAGAAAATTATTTCTCTCACTTTTATGAAATGGATGAGATTGTTGTAGATGAAGTTTTCCCAATTTGACATGCCCAACCCTGAACAGTGTCTTGCATTAGGTAGTTCTTAGTAAACTTTAATGGGAATAAATTATAGAAGTAGCTTGTTTTAAGACAGAGTATGCATGTGTGTGGCTTCTGATATCAGAGAATCATCCCCAAATCTCATTATAGATTTTAATGTAATGATGAAACTAACATAACCTGTAACCATGTTTAATATATCCATCATGAAAGCATGTTGTATAACAGAAGAATAATGGTCAACATGGAGGCTAAAAAGGCAGCAAGAAGAAGACAGAGTTCATCAAGTTTTGGGAGACCAGAGTTGTCTGGGCTGTTTCATAGTTCTTCATACGCTTACACTGAAGAAGCCAGAGATGATTGGGAGCTAGCAAAGGGCAAGGTAAAAGTCACATATGAATTTTCTTTCATATAACCCAACTCTCTTTTATTTATATATACTTGTGTGATGGATTTAACATATCAATAGCCATTAGTCATTAGCTTTGGCTAGTCACTTTTCAATTGATTGCTTAGAAGATGCTGCCTTTATGTACTAGTTCTCATTTAGTTGCAAAGTTCAAATAGTTGACCTTAAAAAACAAGTGTGTAACTAGAGTAAGATCAAGACTCTGCAGACATGTGATCATTTTAATTCTCTTTTGTCCTTGTTGCCTGACCATTAGTCGCTGATGCACACTGGTAAAATGCAGGTTTTTATAATTGCTTTTGCATAGAATGCAAGTTTTTAATCTGCCCTAGTTGATATTCTACTAAATATAGTTTAATAAATTCTATAGATGAAATAGGTTAGAATATTATACCCTCTAGAACATGACTGATACATGCACATAACACTATGATTTAAATTTCATTTATGACTAAAACCAGAATATAGTAACACACATTGGGTGAATAGCCTGCATTTTCCTGTAGCAATGGAAGTGTGAGTAAAGAAGGTCCTTGATGTTGGGAAACAGTCATCTAGTTGGAGTCATCCTGGTAGAGGCTCCTCTGCCTATCCAGGCCACATAGTTTGATGGCAATATGCATTAAAATCATTCATTTTGATTAATTCTAAACCTGTGCTTAACCAAACAATCATTTTTTGCTGTTTGCTTCTAAGAAGGCTTTGGATATTGGAGAGATGATAACATGGGGACAATGAATATGTCTTTGTGAATTAATTGACAACTGCTATCTTTGTATTAAGGACCCCATTGGAATTCTGCACCTGGTAAGATTTGCTAATACAGATCAATTCGTATCAGAATCTGCTCTAAACCCTTTGACAAAGTGGACCCCTGAGCCCACAAGGGTCACTGATAGATGCCAGAGCTGTCCAGATTCCACAAAAATGCAGAACTTCTGTCACAGTGCTGAAACTTCAAACATATGAGAGATTTAAATGGAAACATTAGATGACAATACAAGGACACTCAGAGACACAGTTTATTTTCACATTTTGGAAGAAAAAACTTTTAAAGAGAATCTGCCATAATTGTGCAGAGTAGGGAAAAGAAAGAAATAAGTCATAGTATCCTTGCTGATATCCTGAAGGATACTTTTAATTCGGGGGTTGCTCTTTTGTGTTTTGTTATTATTACAAGTGGGGAAGGTACTTTTTCCTGCATTACCTAGTATTTAACAAATATTCAGCTTATGGCAAAAGATGGAAGACTTGCTAATACATGTATAAGAAACAAACAGGGTAAAATAATAAATGACACAATGTGCAATGAAGCTCCAAATCCACAAGGCTGAAATGAATGAAAATGGCTTATTAAGAGAGAAGAGAGATTAAAGAAAGTAGGAGGTAGAGAAGACACAAATGGAGAGAAGGAATAATGAACTGAGTCTGAGATGCCCTCTCCAATCAGGTTCATGCTCTTGACATTGAGATCCCTGAGCAAGGCTCTATTCTAGCACTTGAGGGCACAGCACTGAGCAAGACAGATATTGAGGGTCCCTGTTCTTATAAAGCACTTTATTTTAGGGAGGAAGGACAAGGGGGTGTATTTTAAAAGTAAATAATGAATATTCCAGATTCATTGTAAACAGAATATACCAGATAGAGGTATGTGAGATGCTGTTTCAATGTGATGAGAATAAACAGAGAAGTAAATGAAAATAACTTGGAGGAGGTGGCAGAAGAAGCTATTAAAGATTGAGTGGTCAGAAAAGCCTCTCTGGTGAGGTAAAACGTGTGGTAAGACCTCAATTATAAAAAGGAACCAACTGAGAAGACTTCAAGGGCAAACTTTCCAAGCTCAGAGAATAACCTGGGAAGAGGCACAAAGGTGGGAGCCAGGTTGGCACACTTCAAGTCCAAACAGAGGCTGGTATGAAGGGAGCACAATGAACCAGGTGGAGTGAGAGAGTAGAGAACAGAGAGGAGACAGGAGCAAGTGCCGTGCAGCAGGTTTTAAACACCAAGGAAAGGAGTTTACATGTTATCCTAAGTAAATTTGGAAAGCTCTAGAGACTTTTAAGAAGAGAAGCATCAATCATGAAACTATCTATGATCCAAATCCTGCTTCTTTTTGGAGTTTTAAAACATCCTAATTCAAATACCAAGTTGAGGCTTCAAAAATCAGTGGAGACTAAATATTCTTAAATATTATTTTGAAACAAAATGAATCCCATGATTTGTAAGGCAATTCCCAGTTTTTCAAACTACATTAATTATTAAATATTATTGGACTTAAATGGACCGTTTGATCTATTTTGAGATACAGTTAAAAAAATCAATGTTTAAAAAATACTTGATGAGGTCAGGGGCAGTGGCTTATGCCTGTAACCGCAGCACTTTGGGAGGCCGAGGTGGGCGGATCACGAGATCAGGAGATCGAGACCATCCTGGCTAATACGGTGAAATCCCGTTTCTACTAAAAAATACAAAAAGATTAGCAGGGCATGGTGGCAGGCGCCTGTAGTCCCAGCTACTCGGGAGGCTGAGGCAGAATGGCGTGAACCCAGGAAGTGGAGCTTGCACTGAGCCGAGATGGCGCCACTGCACTCCAGCCTGGGCAACAGAGCAAGACTCAGTTTCACAAAAAAAAAAAAAAAAAAAAAAAAAAAAAAAAGACTTGATGAAATAGCCATGGAAAAAACATTTTAAATGTACAGCCAAATATTATACTATTATAATATCTTCAATTTCTAAAGATTCTGAAGAAACCAATTAGAATGAGAAATGAATTCAGCTATTCTGCCCACGTGGAGGAGAGCCAGCTACATAGAACAAGGAAAATAAAAGAACTACAGGTTAGAATTGCTGGTGAAGGAACAAGTTTCTCCATAAAGATGAAGGCAGTCGTATTAAAAAAAGGTCAAGAAAAAAAGAGAATACAGAAAAATATATAAAACCACAGAAGGAGTAAGGGACTAATTTTCTTATTAGGAAATTCTCCTTAAAGGACCTCAATTTCTATGCAGTATTTTTTTTTTTTGTAAAGAAATATAAAGTTCAAATTTCTTGTCTGAATAAAGGATGCTCAGAGAATAGTACCTGCAACTGATTCACAATAGAGTTTTTGCTGTTGTTGTTGTTTGTTTGTTTGTTTTGAGATGGAGTCTCACTCTGTCACCCAGGCTGGAGTGCAGTGGCATGATCTTGGCTCACTGCAACCTCTTCCTCCTGGGTTCAAGCTATTCTCGTGACTTAGCCTCCCAAGTAGCTGAAATTACAGGCTTGTGCCACCATGCCTGGATAATTTTTGTATTTTTAGTAGAGACAGATCTCACTGTGTTGGCCAGGCTGGCCTGGAACTCCTGAGCTCCAGTGATCCACCTGCCTCGGCCTTCCAAAGTGCTGGGATTACAGGTGTGAGCTGCCGCTCGTGGCCTAGAACTTTTTTTTCTTAACAAAAATATTGTCATAAATTGCCCCATAATATCTGCTTTTTCAAAAATGCACTTGACATTTTTCTATATGACTCAGTCAAAAGTTACTTCATTAAATAATAAACTAATAAATCAAGAAATTATATAGAAGCCGTCAGAGTAGAAACAATAAATCATACATCTTAGAAGCATAAACTTATAGGTTTGATAAACTTATTTATATTTAGGTGAAAAGTAAGCACAATGAATTATACGTTTAAAAAACATATAAGCATGTGATTTTATTCCAAAAGTTATGCAGTCTGGGGAGTTTTGAAGTCTTTCTGGTAGAAGTATGTCCCACTATCTGTGAGTCTCATTTTCATAATATATGATATTTTTTAGGATGTTTTATTGTGGCAAAATCATGAATTGTGGCATTATGGACAATCCAGTTAGTTACTGTAAATTGATGCTGTTGAGACAGTAGTTTGAACAAAACGAGATGTCATACTGGCCGTTTGTCTCAAATAAGGCTTTGGTGTATGTTAGCTCAGTAAAAGAAATAAAAGAAGGAAGAAAATGTTGCTGCCAGAAATATGCCATGAATGACCTGATACTAATATAAATACATACCAGCCTTGCTTAAAGAACCCCCTAAAGAATTTCTGAAGGTAGATGGGTAGATACTCTATCCTGTCTATCTTACTGTATACTGGCGAAAGTATGTGCTCTGGACACAGATGAACTTTCTGGGTCCACCTGCGGCAGATGAACCAAACACATTTGAGCTGGGTTGAGTCCCAGCGCAAATTCAGACATTGTCATTTTTGAGAGCAAAATAAATCTCTGAAATTTATTTTGCTCACCTGTAAAATAGGGATAATGATATCTACTTTAGAGCTGATGAAGCTCAAAGAAGATAATTTTTCTGAGTAACAGTGCAGAATAGGTAAGCACTTAATGAATAGTAACTACTAAAATAATAACAATAAAAGCATTTTGCTTTTTCTCCTCCCTTATTGAAGTAGCTTCTTGTATAAAGTAACAAATAGAAGTGTTTGAAAACAAAATGACCTTTCTCTAAATTGACTGCACATTGGGTGGAAACAGGTATAAATGAAAAAAATGATGATTATGAGCAATGATAATTTATTTCCATTTTTATCACATGCCCTTTCTGATCTCTTAGGCTTATTAAAAGAAATGTTTGTCTTATGTAGAATATAAAATTATGAACATGATCAATATTGAGAAAACAGTGACAACTAAAACATAATTATTTAATATTCCTCATTCAATATAATGAACTATCAGAAATATGAAATACATATAAACATATAATTCATTGTGAATTATTTAGTTTGCAAAGGCAAGATAGTTTCTAAAAATGTACATTATATTATTCATGAAGTCTTTTTCTTTAAATAAATGAATAATTAATTCAGTAACTATTTTCATGCAATCCTTTTTTTCATTAAAGTACAAGCCTGAATATAATGTTGAAAAGATTAATTGAGAAATGGAAGCAATCGAAGGGGATCAAACTTCTCTGCCTTCAGTTTCTAGTCTAAAAACTCCAGAAGCTGTAGAAAAGCCTCTGGCATTCCAGTCGACTAAAAAGAAGTATACTCCAGTACACTTTAAATAGGCCAAGATGACTGAAGAAAAAGAGTTGAAAAATGTATGCTAACTTTGTACTTCAAGCTCATGAATTATATAATAGTAACTTCTCAATCCTCATACTAAAACTTGTAGTCTAAACTGCATGTAGTTTGTATCATCTAGTTTCTAAGTTAGAGAGACGGGGAAGATCTTAATGGCAGGAAAAAAAGAAAAAAAATTTTAAAGTAGGTCATCAACATGTTAGAATGGTATGAAGACTAGGAGTCAAGTTAAAAAGCAGAAAATAATGCATTTTCTTAGTACCATGTCTTTAACATTTTGCTTCTTTACTATTAAAGATACTTCTTTTAGAAGTAGGTGTTGGATCCACTTTGGTGGGTATGGAAGAGAAAGGGAAAAGAGCTTGAGAGTCATTGTGGTGACAGAGCATTTAATAGGTTACATATTAAAAATGATTGGAGCTGAAACCCTATGATTGGAGGTATTTATTTTCATTTTTATATGAACCTTGTATTGGGATGGTGGCAAACCCTACAGTTGAAGGTATTTTTCATTTTTATATTAACTTAGTTATTTTTGACCAATGTCAATTTGAACCTTTGTTGCAAGAATCAAAATGGAACAACTGAGGTAGATTCATGTCTGTATTTGAAATTCAACTGTAGGACTTAGATTCCATTTGGTTTGTACACACACTTAGCCCCACTTGGACAAAATAAGAAACTGTGTTTGTGGGAGACTGAGGGATAGTGGCTGTGGGAGAACTGAGAAAGAGATGGAAAACAGTCCCAAGGAAGGAGGCCTAATAGTACTGAGAGGTTTGCTTCCAGATGATGCATGTTTTCACAGTCTAGGAGTTTCCACTTGAGAGTATTGTTCCCAAACAAGTTCCAACAAATATTTGCTAATCAGTTAACATTACAGATATGAGCAAGTATTGTGGTTTCTTTGTTGTTGTTGTTACTGTTTTTTTTTTTTTTCTGTTGGAAGTCTTTTAACAATAGGACCATTTAATATACAATTTTACCATTCTAATATGATGTTCACCAAATCCTCCAGAATTAAGTCTATAAAGATGGGGGTTGGATGGTAAAGGAATAGCAAAAGTGTACCCATGCATAATGGATAACAAAACTGAAGAATCTCAGCATTGACACCAACCTATAAACACAATACATATTGATTGAATTTGATTGAAATAAAATCCTGCATGGAGTGAAATCCAAAATATGTCTTAGACTTTGGCAGTTTTTGAGATCAGAAAGGAAGAGGGAAATGGACAACTGGGTGTCAAATTGAAGTTGACAATAGAATATCCTGGCACTTTGTGCCAGTGCCAAGTAGTTTGTTGCTTGATGCAGATGCTGACTGTATCACCACCTGGGAGCATGAGTCATTGCCGGTCCCTCACATCATTCCCACCGTCTGCCGTGGCAAGCTTGGCAGCACAGCCAGCATGTGAAGGAGGCTGTGGGGCAGACAGAGGCAGAACCACACTGGCATATCCAGAGGCTCCAACCTGGCACCACTATTGCCACTAGTTGAAAACAAAGGTCTAGGAGGCTCCTGGCCTCAGCACAGGCAGAATGCTCCAACACTGTATGTTTGACAGGGATTAAGATGCTAATAAGAATGTGAATGGGGAAGGTAGGCAAGTAAACAGCACTAAGAACTGATAACAAATTCTTGTATTGTCCCTAAAGACACCGTTTTTCTCATTCACTCTGTAATATCCACAATTGCAGGCTACTTCCTGAAGAGATTGTGCCATCAACAATTAAGCACAAATGAGAGATTAAGTGGACAATTCTTCAGATTACCAGTAGTCTTCAGATTACCAGTATCTACTCTTAGATAGAGATATTGCTAGGAGAAGGCACACAAGGTTCCTGTAACTTGTAGGGTCACAGGTACAGTGACTTAGAAAGCAGGAGGTAGCAGGGAAATAAACGTAGCTTGATCATATAATGTAAAATATGTCGAAACCTTAATTTCTCCATATAAATCTTATCATCAAGGTAATATGAAGCTACAAATATTCTGTTGGTTATTTATATTTTACCAGCATAAGCATGTTTTCTGTTGGGTAGGAAGAAGAAAGGAAGAGAGACAGCAATCTCTTTCTAGATCCAGGTCTACCTTAGAATATAGTCCCCAGGACAAGGAAGTCCTAGCTGAGGGTTCAACAGGGTAGGCAGGCCCACAGCCTCTCATGTGAGCAATCTGAAACTATTAGAAGGGAACCTTATCTGGTGAACCCTACTCCTAGAAGAAAGAACTTTCCAGGGCTCCTCTGGAAATGAAATGAGAGTAGCCCAGTCATGGGGCTGCTGTCTAGAGATGGTCTCCAGGTTTCATATGCTAAAAACAAAGAAACTTCCTAATCTACCTTTTCAGGGAATATTTATTCTCTTGTTTGGACTACCAGTCTACACATTTGAGTGTTTCCTTCCTGTAGTTCTGTATCTATTAACTAGGCATAATGGGCTCAACTCTTAAATTGAGAACTATTTCAGCACTGATAACATTGATTATACCAAGTCCATATGGGTAAAGTGACAGAAAGAGTCAAGCAATTACTTGGTGGTGTTCATCAGTGTGAACAGTTTCTACACTCAGGGGCTGAGATGATATAGAAGGGATATTGTTGGCATCCATCAGAACTTCTGGACAGTTTTTTTCCTTGCTGAAGTTCAGCCATGTTTGAGCAGGTAGACAGAAAAACTCTACCCTTCCCTGACACAATGGTACACAGAAGGATCTAGCAAAGTGGTAGATGCTTGAGATTAAATCTGGAAGAGGCTTTAACTGAGCAAACATCCACAAATTTAGCTCTGCCCAGAAAGAGTGTTCAGCAGGAGCAAACTGACTAGTGGATCTCACATGTGCATGATGTCAGGAGGCCTTTTGCGCTCGCTCCCATTGTTTTCTACATCCCTCTAGCAACTGAGAAGCCATGAGGCAGAGTGAAAAAACAGGGGCTTCAGATTCAGACAGGCTTTTGTTTAAATCTTACCTCTACAGCATACCAACTGTGTGAACCCGGGACAAGTTACTTAACCATGTGTGGCTTCAGTTTCCATATCTGTTTAATGAAGAAAGTAATACCAATATTCTGAGAATTGTTCTGAGGATTAAACTTAAAAATAAAATGCATAGTGTGGTGCTGAGTGGACAGCAGATGAGCAGTAAGAAGACATTGAAGGCTGATGAAATTATTCTTGGGGTGACATTGAAACAGAACATCTACAGCTATCCAAATAAGGTAACACTACAATGTATGGACTACTTCACCTGCATATATTGTGCTTTTTTGGTTGCATTCATAGTGTCTTGCCCTTCAAACTTAAAGGCTTTAGGTAATTGATACTACATGGATAGAAAAACACTCAATTTTACTATCATCATTCTCCCCATATATTCAGTGAGGTAATACTGCATTGCCTGTAAAAGATTATATGAAGGCTGAATGCAAAATTATGTAATAGATTTAAAGTATACTAACAGTAGAGTGTATATATGTGTAATTAAGTTCAAATGAGGTCTCTGTATTCCCTGGTTTCATCAGCATGGTTTCATCATATAATACAGAATGCCACTTCATCCCCTGGCAGCTGCTTCATAACTCTCTAAGTCTTGGAGTTTTAAACTAGGCCTTTACATTTATTACCTCTGTAAAACTCCCTCTTATTTCATTTGTCTGAGTTAAAGATCAGTCCCTGATTTCCTTTCTTCATTAACAAAATACTTAATGCTTATTATTTGGTAATAGATCTTCCCAGATGACTATGTTTACTGAATGTTAAAATATTTAGTGTTCAGGAAAATAAAACCTGCAAGAGAGCTAAGTCTTGTAATATAGCAAAGTAAGTTACTAGAGTGAGGGTTTGTGAAAGTCAGAGACAATATTAGAGCAGAGATCAATTTTGAATTGTTGGCCCTGTCAAGATGAGCATTTTAATATCTAAAAATTCCATTAATTATTTTCTAATGAATTTGACATTATTAAGATTACAAGTTATAGTTAAGGATACTGCCATCCTGTTTGTCCTAATATTAAGCAATGATATTTGTTAAGGCTCCCAAAATGTCTTCAGTAAAAGAGATTGTCAATATGTAAGGAATCCATCACCAACGCAAATGATATGTGGCCTCATGGCATTCAGTAAAACTAATGGCAACAATTTACAACACTCACTTAAATCAATTTTGATGCAAATTATTTTTTCATTAAGTAGAAACAGAACATCAAAGTACAGAACAATATGTATAATATACTACATTTTGTGTATAGAGGGTTAAAAAAATAAAATTTGTGCTTCAGAAACTCTAGAAAGACATGCACAAACCACTCACACAGCCCAAACAATGGTCATGTGTGGTCAGGTGACAGATATGGGTGGATGGGGAGTGGGGCCAACAACTTTAGATATTTAAAAATTTTGTTTGATTTTGGAACCATGCAAATGTATTACCTATTTACAAAATAAGACTTTTACAATATGCCTTAATGACACTCCCTTGCATGGATGTTCATTTTCTCTTATACTTCTTTAACCCAATTATGCTTTTCTAGAAACTGGACACCACTGATCCAGGTCAAAGAAAGAATGATATGTAAAGCTAAATAAGATATTTCCTGATGTGTTTTATAAAATTGATGTGATATTAATCATTTCCCCAGTGACTTTTGAGAGACCTACCAACCCATATTAAAGGCAAGTTTTGAGCTGTTCTTGGGTTCGCTTGATCCCAAAGCTGAAGAGATTGAGGAAGGAGGTTTCTCCCAGATCGTAAATTATTGAGTAAAGAAATTGCTCGGCCGGGAGCGGTGGCTCAAGCCTGTAATCCCAGCATTTTGGGAGGCCGAGACAGGCGGATCATGAGGTCAGGAGATCGAGACCATCCTGGCTAACACGGTGAAACCCCGTCTCTACTAAAAAACACGAAAAACTACCCGAGCGAGGTGGTGGGCGCCTGTAGGCCCAGCTACTCGGGAGGCTGAGGCAGGAGAATGGCGTGAACCCAGGAGGCGGAGCTTGCAGTGAGCTGAGATCCGGCCACTGCACTCCAGCCTGGGCGACAGAGCGAGACTCTGTCTCAAAAAAAAAAAAAAAAAAAAAAAAAGAAAAGAAATTGCTCAGTTAATCACCTATGAAGGCTAGGTTTTCCAGGATAATAATACAAACAGCATACCATAATCCCTTGTTAACTTTTCAAGCCTGCTCAGCAAGCATATTTTGGTGAGTATGAACAGAAACGTATCAAGTATGAGTAAAAGGAAACAACAAAACCTTGTCAGCATTTTTGAAAAAGAATACTGCTATACCTGTGTTTTATTTTAAATAAACAGGTTCTGTCATATTTTATCTTCTTGCCAGCAAATGAAGGACATTATTTCATAAAGCTTCTAAAATGTACATGAATATTTAATTAAATCATATTTCCTTGAGAAAATAAAGTTCATTCGCATTTATAGCAGACAGTTGTGAGGAGCTCATAATTGTCATAAGACCAGGGTAGCCAGTACCGGTTGCTTGTGGAACAAAACTCCTCAATTTTTAAAACTTTTTTTAAAAAATAAACATACAATCATAGGTGTTCATTTACTTTAAAAATTCTAAAGATGAAGAAAATTATTGTCTATATATTTAAGTCCTTGTATAAATTACAAAACTCAAGTTTATGTTACAGAGTCCCTTCCCCATAGGAAGCATAAAGCACTTTTGTGGTACCTTTCACCATTAAATATTTGTATCACATTGAGTTTGAGAAACCAAATAAAAGTCGATATTGCATCTTTAAGTCCAAAGAGAACATTCTTCTAAGCTGTCTCTTGTGATGAATGAGTTTCAAAAGTCATTTTGATTGCCATGATTTAACTCAATCTCAAATAAAGATATATAAAAGTAATAACACATATTGACTTCAGTAGAAATCTGAAACATCAGTGAACTGCAGACTCTTCTTGCTTGAGGTCAAAAAACACCCTTAGGAAGACAACCAAGAGTAGTTTAAGACCAGGACAACAAAATAAAATTATTACAATAATAATAATAAAAATAACAATAAAATAAAAATAACAACAACCAACAATGAGGTAAACTCCCCTTTAAAAAGGCAAAATGTGTTGCCTGGACTGTCAGGAGAGAGTTCGATTGTACCTGACACCCAAATGTTTTTCTAGCCAGAGTTCAGCCAGTTGCATGGTTGAGGCAAAAGTACTTGCCTTGGATCCTAAGCACATCTTATACTGCTTAGGGTCCAAGTTAGGATCACAATGAACTGGATGGAAAATATGCACCACTCCTACTTCTTGACTTCTAAAGGGCCTTAAGCCAGATAGAATGACTTTATTGTAGAGATCTACATCTTCTAGTCCCCAGCCTTGTATTGAGGTATCAAATCCACCTGCACCTAGAAGATCACTTTTGTAAATACAGGTGATTCCATATCCATAGTCTCTCCAAAATCCAGTCTTTTTTGAGAATACAAAGTAATCATCAGTGGGAGGATTTCCCCCATTTGTTACCTTTGGGTCATACTGGCTAAATATGATGGGATAGTACACCTGTTGTCCCTGAATTGTATTGTCTCTACATCGTTGGAGAAAGTCTCCTCTGAAGATCAAGTCAACATCACAAAATAGCAGCAAAGTGTCATTGTCAAACTGGGCAGAAGCCATTTCAAGACCAAGACCTCTGGAAAACTCTCCCTTCATTGGGATCAGGGTCATTTCTGCTTTGGGGTATTTGTTCTGGTATCCTTTTATCAGCTCAATATGCTTGCTGGAATCTTGGCCAGAATCCCTACTGAAAAGGATAATGACCAACTTTACATTCTGCTTTGGGATAAGACACATGTTTTCAAAGTTCTCCATGAATCTCAAGAAAATGTCATATCTTCCGATGAGAGGAACGAGAATGTGTATTTTCTTTTCATTGTGCCCTCCCATTTCTTTGGCACCTTGAAAAGAGGATAATATCTTTAAAGAATTAGATATAAAGGAGAATGATTGAGTTTCACTGTTAATACTCTCCACAAGACTGTTGACATCTAGCTCTTCGGTTTCTCTGAAGAAAGGCTTGCTGAACAACTGCTGAAGATAGGCATGACGTCTCACTGGCACAGTCAGTTTCCTTCCCTTGTGTCTTTTGTATAAAAGGAGCAAATCCAAAATGTACTCCACCCCGTGCATGGGGTTAACTCTACGGTAGCCATACTGAATTTCCTTGAAGTCAATGAGCCGTCCTCTGCTCTTGGCATTCTCGTTGATCATCTCCATTACCTGTAGGACAGTGTCATCCAGTGCTGTTCTTAAAATGCTACTGAGGCTCTGTCGAGGGGGCTGGTTCTCAGCTGCTGAGTATAGGAGCTTCCCTGTCAGGAACTCCCATTCTATCACTTCATTTCTCTCCCGAGGCTGGAAGTGGTTGAAAGAAGGTATCACTCCCAGCTGCTGGTCCTCTTTGCTCACTTCTGTGTTACTGAGCTTGCTCATCAGGGCACTCTCCCTGTGGAGCTGGATGGTGCGGTAGCGAAGTTCAGAAATTTTGCGGCTGAGCATGTAATTATGCAGCCTGTATTGGTATGCAGGTCTTTTGTTGGGGTGAAGTGTTATAGCTGCATGGATTTTGCTATTGTGAAGGTCTTGGATGTAACCCTTCCGATTGTGTTCATAATTTTCATGGAACAGTTGTTGCATCTGAAAAGTAAAATTAAAAAAAATCAGGATTAATTTTAAAAGATTTATTTAAAAAGAAAACCAGCAATAAACTAAAGCATCTAAATGAAAATAGTTAATACATTTTTGGTATCGTATTTCATAACAAAAATGGTTTATAATATTTATATTTTTAAAAATTAAAATAGTTTTATTATTTGTAATTGGTAGATGAAATTCCATGTACTTATCATGTACCACATGTTTTGAAGTGTGTGTGTGTATATATATATATACACACACACACACTTCCCACTATATATATACGTATATATATATGTATATATATAGTGGGATGAGTAAATCTAGCTAATTGATGTATTCATTACCTCACGTAGTTATTATTGTGGTGAGAACATTTATCATCTATTTTTTCCAGCATTTTAAAGTATACAATATATTGTTATTAACTATAGTGATCATGTTATTCAAGAGATCACTTGAATTTATTCCTCCTATCTAACTGAAATGTGGTATCATTTGTCAAAAATCTCCCCAACCCCTCTCTCCAGCTGACTCAGCCCCTGGTAACCAACATTCCACTCTCTAGTCCTATGAAATCAACTTTTTATTTCTATATACGAGTGAGAGCATAAATGTCAGGTTCATAGGCTCAAATATTGCAAATGAACCTCTAGCTATACATAAAACAAGAATTGACTATGTCCATAACCCCATAACAGATCATGGAGAAGCAGAGAGTCAGAATGGACACAGCATGAGTCTTCCAAAATAAGGAATTCACCCTAAGGAGGAAAACCAGTGACCTGTTGTTTGGAATGACAGTAAGAGGTTATTTGCCAGGGGAGTCTTAAATTTCATTTAGCATCCTGATATACTATTTTTACAGAGTAAGTTCTTGGTAAGATAAGGTGAAACAGAAACTATACTGATCTACACTCCTGATGTAAAGTATCATATCCAAAATAGACATGCTTGACACCCTTATGAAACAAAAAGGCTTTCTGCTAGTCTAGAACAAATTCACTAGTTCAGGCAGAAACAAAAATGAAAAAAAAATGTAGTTATGAGGACAAAGTTCAAACCACCAGCTGATTCTTCCTTTTCTGCTAGTCAATTAAGATACCTCCATTATACCCACTCAAGATAAGTGATTATGAAGAAGAAAAAGAAGAAAAAAGATGGGATGAGGAGAAAAAGGTGAAAAGGAAGAAAAAAGGCCAGCAGCATCATGAGATGTCTGCAAATATACTGATGAATAAGAAGAAAGAAATACTGCAAACTTAAGAATACTCATCAGAAGCAGGTACAAATTGTACACAAATTTAAAAAACAAAACCGCCTCTTCAAAAAAATAACTCAATTAATAGACAAATAAGCTTAAAAAAGATAAAAACTAAACTGGCAGAGCTAAAGAAAAAAGGGAGAAAAAAATAAAATCATTGATAGACATATTGCAAGAAGCATAAAAAGAGATTTGTGAAAAACGTAGGAAGAAGAGACTTGAAAAAATTTAGCAAAGTAATAGAAATATAAAATAGAGCTTACAGTTTGGAGAAAGGGTGGTCTTTTAAGTAATTAGTGCCAGATCAGTTGGATATTCATATAAGGGAAAAAAGTAAAAACTGATCTCCTACATCCTACAATGGATGACCTGTCGATGTAAATATAAAGGTTTATTTTAGAAAAAGGCTTTAAAAAGTTTCTAAAACTTACATGAAAATATCTGCATGACTTTAGGGTAGGTGAAGATTTTGTAAATAGGGCATAAGGCACTAACCATTAAAACAGACTAATACCTTGCATTATGTTAAAATTAAGAACTTTGTTCTTTAAAAACACCATTAGGAAAATTAAAAAGGGCAATTACAGAGCTGGAGAAAAAAATTTCAATAGATTTTATGAAAAAGAACCAGTTCCCAGAATAAATAATAAACTTGTACAAATAAGGAAAAAAGGAAGGACAAATCTAACAGAAAAATGGGAAAGAAAACTTGAAAGAGTACTTCACAAAAGAGTATGTAAATACTCAACAGAGATATAAAAACATTCTCTACTTTATTCATCATCAAGGTAAAGCAACTTAAAATGACAATGCGATAACATGATGGATCCACAAAAAAATGGCTAAAGCTAAACAGAAAGATAATACCATGCATTGTCAAGGCACTGGAAGGTTTGGAACTCTCTTACACTGCTAGTGAGAATGTAACTTGGTTCTATCACTGAGAAAACGCGTATCAACTAAAATGAACATACATATTCCCTATGACTCAGTAGTTCTCTCTTAGATATATGCCCAATAGAAATACATATATAAATACATACATACACCTACATATATATAGAAGAATTTTTATAGCTGCATTATTCATACTCCAAAACTGAAAATAACCTAAATTTACATCAAGAACAGAATAAATGTAGTATATTCATGTAATGAAAAACAATACGTCAATTAAATACTTGAAATACTACTCACAACATGGATGAATCTCACAAACAAATGAAAGAAGCCATATAACAAAATAATACACTTTGTATGATTCCATTTATGTGAAATTCAGAAACAGGTAAGCTAACCTATACGGTTTGCTGTTGGAATAATGATCAAGAATCAAGAGGTTTTGTAGTTCTCCTTGAAGAGGTCCTTCACATCCCTTGTAAGTTGGATACCTCGGTATTTTATTCTCTGTGAAGCAATTGTAAATGGGAGTTTACTCATTATTTCGCTCTCTGTTTGTCTGTTATTGGTGTATAAGAAAGCTTGTGATTGTTGCACATTGATTTTGTATGCTGAGACTTTGCTGAAGTTGCTTATCAGGTTAAGGAGATTTTGGGTTAAGAGAATGGGGTTTTCTAAATATACAATCATGTCATCTGCAAATGGGTTTTCTAAATATACAATCATGTCATCTGCAAACAGGGACAATTTCACTTCCTCTTTTCCAATTGAATACCCTTTATTTCTTTCTCCTGCCTGATTGCCGTGGCCAGGACTTCCAACATTATGTTGAATTGGAGGGGTGAGAGAGGGAATCCCTGTCTTGGGCCAGTTTTCAAAGGGAATGTTTCCTGGTTTTGCCCATTAAGTATGATATTGGCTGTGAAGCACTTCACGTCTAAAACACCAAAAGAAATGGCAACGAAAGCCAAAATTGACATATGGAATTTAATTAAACTAAAGAGCTTCTGCACAGTAAGAGAAACTACCATCATAGTGAACAGGCAACCTACAGAACAGGAGAAAAATTTTGCAATCTACTCATCTGACAAAGGGCTAATATCCAGAATCTACAAAGAACTCAAAACAAATTTACAAGAAATAAAAAAACATCAAAAAGTGGGTGAAGAATATGAACAGACACTTCTCAAAAGAAGACACTTATGCAGCCAACAGACACATGAAAAAATGCTCATCGTCACTGACCATCAGAGAAATGCAAATCAAAACCACAATGAGATACCATCTCACGCCAGTTAGAATGGTGAAAATTAAAAAGTCAGGAAGCAACAGGTGCTGGAGAGGATGTGGAGACATAAGAACACTTTTACACTGTTGGTGGGACTGTAAACTAGTTCAACCATTGTGGAAGACAGTGTGGCAATTCCTCAAGGATCTAGAACTACAAATACCATTTGACCCAGTCATCCCATTACTGGGTATATACCCAAAGGATTATAAATCGTGCTGCTATAAAGACACATGCACACGTACGTTTATTGTGGTACTATTCACAATAGCAAAGACTTGGAACCAACCCAAATGTCCATCAATGATAGACTGGATAAAGAAAACATCACACATATACACCATGGAATACTATGCAGCCATAAAAAAGGGTGAGTTCATGTCCTTTGTAGGGACATGGATGAAGCTGGAAACCACCATCCTCAGCAAACTATCTCAAGGACAAAAAACGAAGTACCACATGTTCTCACTCATAGGTGGGAATTGAACAATGAGAACACTTGGACACAGGAAGGGGAACATCACACACTGAGGCCTGTCATGGGGTAGGGGTGGGGGGAGGGATAGCATTAGGAGATATACCTAATGTAAATGATGAGTTAATGGGTACAGCACACCAACATGGCACATGTATACATATGTAACAAACCTGCACATTGTGCACATATACCCTAGCACTTAAAAGTATAATGAAAAAAAAAAAAAAGAAATTTCAGAACTATATACATAAAAATAAATCCACAGCAGTCCGGGAAATCTAAAAAAAAAAAAAAAAAAAAAAAGAGAAGCTTCTGGAGTAGTGCTGGTAATGTTCTTTTATTTATCCAGGTAGTGGTCATATGTGTACATTTAAGGTGTGAACACTCACTGAACTGCTGCTTAAGATACACTTATCTGCTATACTCCAATTAATGAAGGATTTATTTTGAAAGTATGCATATATATGTATGTTCATAAATGTGTGTGGATATGTGGGCTTGGAGAGAGAGACAGAGACAGACAGAGAGATAGAGAGACAGAAAAAGAGAGAAAGAGAGAGACACACACACACACACACACACACACACAGAGAGAGAGAGAGAGAGAGAGAGAGAAGATACCAGAGAGATTTTCCCAGAGAAGGTGACTTAAAAGGGAGATGACTAATACCATGGCAGATTCTTTACCCACGGTATTTCACCTGATTCATTTTCTAAACTTGGACAAATTTTTACTAACAGATAAACAAACATCATTTGCCTTTGAAGAATATAACAGTAGATACTTTGAGAAAGATTTTGGACTTGATTTAAGATGCAGTAGCTTGGTTGCATACAATTTTTTTTTATTTTCTGAAAACACATGACAACTTTAATATGAAACTTTTGATCAATGTTAAATCAAATTATACCCATAATTTGCAGTGGCCTATATATCTCAATTTGTGTAGTATTAATATGTTTTACCTAAAATTGCTTCAATATTTTACACTATGTAACATCCCAAGGATTTTTTTCTTTCTATGTAGGAAGGTAAAACAAATTCTGATAATGTATAAATTACTAATTATACCATCTCTAAAGAATATTGGCTCTCTGAAACTATTCTTTCTTAGGGCATGCTTTACATTACTAAGAAAAGGATAAATGCTAAAATAAATTTTAAAAATTGCTCAGGAGTGAGCTGTTAAATTGCAGGCTTGTCCAGCTCCTTTAGTGATATTGAAGTGATTAATCGCACACAATTTGATAAAAATGACATTATGTTATAAAATAAATAATATTTTAGTATTGAAATGTCTAAGTAACTTACATCATCATTTCTGCTGTCTATATGGTGCTTATGTTGCCAACATATCCCTTTGCATAAATATCATAAGTGAGGAAAGACAGTGGTAGGGATGATTTTTTTTTGTTTGAGATGGAGTCTCGCTCTGTCGCCCAACCTGGAGTACAGTGGTGCCATCTCGGCTCACTGCAAGCTCCACCTCCCGGGTTCACGCCATTCTCCTGCCTCAGCCTCCCTAGTAGCTGGGACTACAGGCGCCCGCCACCATGCCTGGCTAATTTTTTGTATTTTTAGTAGAGACGGGGTTTCACCGTGTTAGCCAGGATGGTCTCGATCTGCTGACCTCATGATCCGCCCGCCTTGGCCTCCCAAAGTGCTGGGATTACAGGTGTGAGCCACCGCGTCCGGCCGGGACAATCTTTAAAAGCAGTGCATTCATACATACTCTAGGTAGAAATGATGAGTGCATCCCGAATTTATGTTATTTGCCATTAAGAATCATAGAGCATATCCTAATTTGCTATAGAGGGATGTCCAATTTATACAAGATAAAAGGGAGAATGTTTAAAAGCTTGGCTATGGAATCAGGGTATGGATTTGAATACTTGCCTCACCATTTCTAAGCCTCCAGTCTAAATCTCAGTTTCCTTCTCTATAAAATGGGAAAATGTCAAATATCTCAAAGGAGATTGAAGCATTATTAAATTTAAAAAACTATATAAAGTGCTTAGCGTTGTGTCTGGCGAATAGAATGCACTCAATAAATGACAGCTGTGTGTAAATAGCACTTTAACAAACCTCCTTCTGAGATTGTGCTTTTTAGCTAGGAGTCTTCAGAGAATGAGATTCATACCCTTTAGTTCACTTAATTCATCTTTGTTCATTTATGGAAATGCATGGGAATAATTATAAATTTGGCCACATACTCAGTATTTCAATGCATCTAGCATGCCATTTAGGTGCCTTACTATGAGAAACACAAATTATTGTGGGGATTTCAGAAAACTACAATTCATGGAAACAGAATTATTCAACCAAGTGTCTACTGAGAGTGATGAGAATAAAATTAAAACTAGAATTCTCATGATTTTCAGTTTTGCTATAGATCGTGATACATTTTGAATGTAGCAACATTGTTCTAAGAAAAAAGCGTGTAAAATTTATTTTAAAAATTATATTAATTTGCTTGAAATAATTAAGAACCTCTAGTTTACGCTGGCTTCATTTCCTTTAAAGAATTATCAGTTGATTTCATGGAACCTCCAGAACATTACACTGCAAAGAAAAATCATTTCACAACAACAAAATCACAGCAGCAATGAACACCAGTGTGTCCCAACTGACGCCAGTGCTTTAAGTGTATCACACGTGATCTCACCCTCTGAGAAAGATTATCTGAGAGGCTCTAGGAAAATCTTCTATAAAAAACCTAACAGAAGAAGAATAAATGCCAAGAGGCAGTTGTATGTTGAATTATTTAGTCTTCTACCGTATTAAACTTTCATTACCCTTCTTAGAATTATTAATAATGAAAACATAGCATAGGTCATTTCTGAAATGATCATAGCTATATAAATGAGAAACTTTTTTTTTTTGTTTTCTTGAGATGGGCTCTCACTCTGTCGCCCAGGCTGGAATGCAGTGGCCTGATCTCTGCTCATTGCAGTGCTCCTGGGCTCATGCAATCCTCCCACCTCAGCCTCCTGAGTAGCATGCCACTGCACCTGGCTAATTTTTCAATTTTTTTTTTGTAGAGTTGGGTCTCACTATGTTGCCTAGGCTGGTCTTGGACTTCTTGGCTCAAGTCATCCTCCCACCTCAGCCTCCCAAGGTCTGGGATTACAGGCATGAGGCACCATGCCCAGTCTTAAATGAGAAACTTCAAAATCTTAAAAAGAAACAAAAACAAAAACAAAACAGTTAGGAGTTGATTACTAACAGGCACAAGGTAACTTTCGGAGCAATGGAAAGTTTGTAAAACTAGATTGTGGTAATGATTGTGTAACTGTATAAACTTATCAAATATCAGTAAAATGTAGTACATATAAGGAGAAAATTTTGTGGAATGTAAATTATACATTGATGAGGCTATTTAGAAAACAATAGGGAATGCTAAAAATAAAATACCGCTAACTCTAGCTTTAAAAACAAAGAGATGGAATAATACATAGTCACCAAAATACCTTTAGTCACCAAAATATTTTTGGAATTTCCAAAAGGTATAGAAAGAATTAAACACTTAAACCCTAGCTTCATGAAGCAGGTTTAATCTGAAGCAGCAGAGAAAATCTATGTCTTTTCTTTGTGGAAATCAGCAAGCTAAGAATTATAGCAAACACTCCTACCAAAATAAATCTATGGTGAATAGCTTGTCCAGGAATAATGCAGTTTTTTTCAGAGATGAGTCATTTATCTAAAAAAGAAAAACAGTGTAACACTGACACGAAGTATCAAAAAAAATTAGATGAAAAACTACCACTGCCTTTTCCCACCAGAAAAAAAGCCATGAAATTGAGAAAAACATTAGGCACCTGTTTTTGAAAATGTATGAAGCATCTGCCTCTATCTTCATAAACAACAAAGCAGAAATATAAGATCTCAGGGGTGTGATGCTAAGATGAAATGTCAGCTCAAAGAACAAAGAAATAAAGAAATAATTAAAAAATAAAGTCTATCACAGGCATGAAAATAAAATCAGAAAAAAACACACACTGTGGAAAGCTATTATTAAGGTATAGAAGGGCAGAAATTAGGAAAACTAAGGAAAATGAAATAGAAATAAAGAGTTAATGACAGTTGAAAGAGAAATCATACTGATAGGAGGGTAGGCTAAGAAAAGCCAAAAACATACTTAGAGTGACTGAAAAAAAAATAAAACAGAAGACATAAAGATACAATTTAAGAAACTGTTATTAAAATAAAAGGAGTATCGTATCTACATTAAATGTACGTCTTACAGTGTGTGCCAGATAAAATCAACCCGGAATGTTCAATAAAAGAACAAAATCCTTTGGAAGGTAGATAAAAAGTTCAAGTCGACTTCTGAATAAAAGTGGTAGATTTAACAGTAATTTCCACATTTACTATTTATTGAATTCAATGAGGACAGTAATAAAGTGATTCTTTAAAGGTATACACAAAAACATAGGGAATAAAAGAAGGGGAGGACACGATAATTGTGGAAGTTGACTGCACACATATAAGTGGTAATAGATTTAGCAAAGTGTAGAAAACTGAATTGTAGACTTGCAATGGGCAAAGCCAAGAATAAACTTGAACTGAATCTTAGAAACCCTTATTGGAACCTCCAGAAACAGGAGTAAAATTTTGTAGAGTGAAAATAATCAGTCAGATTGTGCAGCCAGACCCTCTCTGAGCAAAAAAGTAATATTAACCAACTTAATATTCATTTTCCATCATCTCTGAATTAAGCGATATCCTTATCACTGTTGACAAAACCAAGTCACTTTTTCAAAGTTTCTCATCAGATTTTCAACCCTTATGCTCAATCTTGAGCAGTTTATAAGGATAGAAGCCATCTCTACAGAAATTAAGAATATGGCCGGGCGCGGTGGCTCGTGCCTGTAATCCCAGCACCTTGGGAGGCCGAGACGGGCGGATCACGAGGTCAGGAGATCGAGACCATCCTGGCTAACCCCGGTGAAACCCCGTCTCTACTAAAAAATACAAAAAACTAGCCGGGCGAGGTGGCAGGCGCCTGTAGTCCTAGCTATTAAGGAGGCTGAGGCGGGAGAATGGCGTGAAACCGGGAGGTGGAGCTTGCAGTGAGCTGAGATCGCACCATTCACTCCTGCCTGGATGACAGAGCAAGACTCTGTCTCAAAAAAAACAAAAACAAAACAAACAAAAAAACAAAACAAAACAAAAGACCACAAGTAGATCCATATTTATCCATGTTTATATGTTTTATATCTATCCACACATAATCACACATATCAAGTATACATGTAGAAAACCCAAAACATAAAATGCATCAAGATTAAAATATAACAAATTTCAAAATGCAAAACAAGAGTTGGAAAATAAAGGTAATAAAATCTCCTAGAAAGTTAAGCAAAAAGACAAAACTGAAAAATACGTGGGAAAAGTTTTAAGAATTACAGGAACAGTTCAGGAGATACAATATCCAAATAACAGTAGTTCCAGAATGAGTGAGCAGAGAAACAGAGAGGAAAAGCTATCAACATAATAATTCAAGAAAATTTCCACAAAATGCAACAGATAAAGGGCTTGAGTTTCCAAATTCAAAGGGCTTATTCTATAAAAGCTAAATCTGATGAAATTAGACCCATATGAAGCATACCCCTGTGAAATTTTAGAGCCTTGAGGCAGAGGATATGTTAGATGCCTCCTGGGAGGATAGTGATAAAAGGCTCAAAAAGCAGTATGTCTATAGACTTCTCAATGAAAACTGGAAGTACAAAAAGTAATGAAATAGTCATTTCAAAATACAGATGAAAATGGCTTCAAACCAGAATTCTATAGCTAAACAAGACATCAATGAAGTGTTAGGAGAAAATAAGGTCATTGCTGTACCTCAAAGAACTATCTTTCAAGCTCATTTCTCAGAGAACTGTTAATAGCTTTGTTATTCCCAAGCAGAGAGGAAATCAGGAAAGAGAAGACATGGTGCAAATGGGAACATAAAGGGCAACCAACGGATATTCCAGCAGGTCAGAAGGCAAAAGGAAGGGATTGTTCAGAAAATGAAATTGATAGAAAACCCAGTAAATCTGGAGAAGCAGTTAGTAAAGAATATAAAAAATGAATATATATATACACACACATATACACACTATATACATACTCATATATATGTATGAAAAATTATTATGTGCCCCTTATGAAGTATAGGGAGTCAAGGACAGGATACACATGTGTGATTGTGTAACTTAGTTAACTTAGTAAAGTTAACTAAGTCAATAGCAAATGACTAAAACTGGAAAATGAAGAAAAAACACAAGGAAGTTATTAGAGATGTCATAATCAAAATAACAAGTATTTTAATTCAATCTTTTTTTTATACTTTAAGTTCTGGGATACATGAGCAGATACATGTTACATAGGTATACAGGTGCCATGGTGGTTTGCTGCACTCATCAACCTGTCACCTACATTAGGTATTTATTGTAATGCTATCCCACCTCTAGCACCCCACTCCTCGACAGGCCCTGGTGTGTGATGTTCCCCTCCCTGTGTCCATGTGTTCTCATTGTTCAACTCCCACTATGAGTGAGAACATGCGGTGTTTGGTTTTCTGTTCCTGTGTCAGTTTGCTGAAAATGATAGATTCCAGCTTCATCCATGTCCCTGCAAAGGACATGAACTCATCCTTTTTTATGGCTGCATAGTATTCCATGGTGTATATGTGTGACATTTTCTTTATCCAGTCTATCATTGATGGGCATTTGGGTTGGTTCCAAGTCTCTGCTACTGTGAATAGCACTGCAGTAAACATATGTGTGCATGTGTCTTTATAGTAGGATGATTTAAAATCCTTTGGGTATATACCCAGTAATGGGAATGCTGGGTCAAATGGTTCTAGAACCTTGTAGATTTGCCACACTGTCTTCCACAATGGTTGAACTAATTTACACTCCCAACATTAGTGTAAAAGCATTACTATTTCTCCACATCCTCTCCAGAATCTGTTGTTTCCTGACTTTTTATTGATCACCATTCTAACTTGTGTGAGATGATACCTCATTGTGGTTTTGATTTGCATTTTTCTAATGACCAGTGACTAGGGGCTTTTTTTCATGTTTGTTGGCTGCATAAATGTCTTCTTTTAAGAAGTGTCTGTTCATATCCTTCACCCACTTTTTGATAGGGCATTTGATTTTTCCTGTAAATTTGTTTAAGTTCCTTATAGATTCTGGATATTAGCCCTTTGTCAGATGGACAGATTGCAAAAATTTTCTCCCATTCTGTAGGTTGTCTGTTCACTCTGATGACAGTTTCTTTTACTGTGCAGAAACTCTTTAGTTTAATTAGATCCCATTTGTCAATTTTGGCTTTTGTTGTCATTGCTTTTGGTGTTTAATCATGAAGTCTTTTCCTATGCCTATGTCCTGAATGGTATGGCCTAGGTTTTCTTCTAGGGTTTCTATGGTTTTAGGTCTTACATTTAAATCTTTAATCCATCTTGAGTTAATTTATAAGGTGTAACGAAGGGGTCCAGTTTCAGTATTCTGCATATGGCTAGCCAGTTTTCCCAACACCATTTATTAATAGGAAATTCTTTCCCCATTGCTTGTTTTTGTCAGGTTTGTCAAAGATCAGATGGTTGTAGATGTGTGGCATTGTTTCTGAGGCCTCTATTCTGTTTCATTGGTCTACATATGTGTTTTGGTACCAGTACCATACTGTTTGGGTTACTGTAGCCTTGTAGTATAGTTTGAAGTCAGGTGGCATGATGCCTCCAGTTTTGTTCTTTTTGCTTAGAATTTTCTTGGCTATACAGGCTGTGTTTTGGTTCCATATGAAATTTAACGTAGTTTTTTCTAATTCTGTGAAGAAAGTCAATGGTAGCTTGACGTGAATAGCATTGAATCTATAAATTACTTTTGGCAGTGTGACCATTTTCACCATATTGATTCTTCCTATCCATGAGCATGGAATGTTTTTCCATTTGTTTGTGCCCTCTCTTATTTCCTTGAGCAGTGGTTTGTAGTTCTCCTTGAAGAGGTCCTTCACATCCTCTGTAAGTTTTATTCCTGGGTATTTTATTCTCTTTGTAGCATTTGTGAATGGGGGTTTACTGATGATTTGGTTCTCTATTATTGGTGTATAGAAATGCTTGTGATTTTTGCACATTGATTTTTGTATCCTGAGACTTTGCTGAAGGGCATTACATATTGGTAATGGGATCACTGAAACAAGAAGAGCTAACTACCTGAAATATATATGCACCCAATACAGGAGCACCCAGATTCATAAAGCAAGTTCTTAGAGACCTACGAAGAGACTGAGATTCCCATACAATAATAGTGGGAGACTTAACACCCCACTGTCAATATTAGACAGATCAATGAGACAGAAAATTAACAAGCGTATTCAGGACTTGAACTCAGCTCTGGACCAAGCGGACCTAATAGACATATACAGAACACTCCACCCCAGATGAACAGAATATACATTCTTCTCAGCACCACATTGCACTTATTCTAAAATTGACCACATAATTGGAAGTAAAACACTCCTCAGCCAACGCAAAAGAACGGAAATCATAACAGTCTCTCAGACTACAGTGCAATCAAATTAGAGCTCGGGGTTAAGACACTCACTCAGACTGCACAACTACACGGAAGCTGATAAGCAAAGTCATCAATTTTTTTAAAATTTTTTCTCCTAAATGACTATTGGGTAAATAGCAGAATTAAGACAGAAACAAATAAGTTCTTTGAAACCAAAGAGAACAAAGGCCCAACATACCAGAATCTCTGGGACACAGCTATAGCAGTGTTAAATGTATAGCATTCAATGCTGATAGGAGAAAGCAGGAAAGATCTAAAATCTACACCTTAATGTCACAATGAAAAGAACTAGAGAGGCAAGAACAAACAAATTCAAAAGCTAGCAGAAGACAAGAAATAATTAAGATCAGAACGGAACTGAAGGCTACAGAGGCACAAAAAGCCCTTCAGAAAATCAATGAATCCAGGAGCTGGTTTTTTGAAAAGATGAACAAAATAAGATAGACAGCTAACAAGACTAATAAAGAAGAAAAGAGAGAAGAATCAAATAGATGCAATTAAAAAATGATAAAGGGGATATGACCACTGATCCCACAGAAATACAAACTACCATCAGAGAATACTATAAACACCTCTATGCAAATAAACTGGAAACTCTAGAAGAAATGGATAAATTCCTGGACACATGCACCTTCCCAAGACTAAACCAGGAAGAAGTCGAATCCCTGAATAGACCAATAACAAGTTCTGAAATGGAGGCAGTAATTAATAGCCTACCAAACTAAAAAAGCCCAGGACCGACAGATTCACAACTGAATTCTGCCAGAGGTACAAAGAGGAGCTGGTACCATTCCTTCTGAAACAATTCCAAACACTTGAAATGGAGGGACTCCTCCCTAACTCATTTTATGAGGCCAGCATCGTCCTGATACCAAAGCCTGGCAGACACAACAAAAAAAGAAAATTTCAGGCCAATATCCCTGATGAACATTGATGTGAAAATCCTCAATAAAATACTGACAAACCAAATCCAGCAGCACATCAAAAGGCTTATCCACTATGATCAAGTCAGCTTCATCCCTGGGATGCAAGGCTGGTTCAACATATGCAAATCAATAAATGTAACCAATCACGTAAACAGAACCGATGACAAAAACCACAGGATTATCTCAACGGATGCAGAAAAGACCTCTGATAAAATTCAACCCCTCTTCATGCTAAAAACTCTCAATAAACTACGTATTGATGGAACGTATCTCAAAATAATAAGTTATTTATGACAAACTCACAGCTAATATCATACTGAATGGGCAAAAGTTGGAAGCATTCTCTTTGAAAACTGGCACAAGGATGCCCTCTCTCACCACTCCTATTCAACATAGTATTGGAAGTTATGACCAGGGCAATCAGGCAAAACAAAGAAATAAAGTGTAATCAAATAGGAAGAGAGGAAGTCAAATTGTCTGTTTGCAGATGACATGATTGTATATTTAGAAAACCCCATCCTCTCAGCCCAATATCTCCTTAAGCTGATAAGCAACCTCATCAATCTTTTTTGAAAATCAAAATTGTTTAAAAATTTTGAAAAAAGTCAAAATTTAGCATTTTGATCCAAACTCTGGATTTGCATTATAAATTCAAAGGATCACTTAAGGTTTTAACAAATATACATGTCATGTGTCTTTGATAAAAATTAGGTTACACTAAATAATCATCTGTGTAACATACACATTTTGATAAGTATTATCCATAACCGAGAGACTTATGTTAGAAATTTTCCTGTATCTTCGGAAAGGGACCCACACTTGATAAAAAAGGAGCTGTTTCCTTTCGTTGTTCTCACTTAAAGGAGCCCAGGCACCTTTCCTTCCTAGAATCTCTTCTCCTTGTTGCCTGCCAGGCCTCTTGTTTTCTCTTTCTTCCATCCTGTCAATACACTATTAACTCTGAATTACATCACAAATGTTGCCACCTTTTTCAACTACATGTGAGAAATTCTATTCTATAAATAACTCAGAAATCCTCCAAGTGTATGTCTTAATTACCCCAATCTCCTTCTGTCTTGTACTATAGATGTTTGTCATTTCTCTCTTATAAGTCTATAAATATCCTGAAGGAAAGGAACAGGCCTTTTCCATGTATGTCTCATTGTAATTCAGGGGGGTGCATGTGCATTGCAACAAAGTGCTTAGATTCTGGAGCCAGATGCCATGGATGGAGCCAGGCTCTAAAACTTAATGAACATGTGACCTTGGACAAATCCTTTAACTTTTTGCCTCAGTTTAACTATTTGTAAAGTAAGAAATACAATAAATAGTATATACCTCATAGCATGGCTGTTAGTGTTAAATGAGTACTTGTATTTGAAACATTTAGAAAAGAATGTGGTATATTGTAACCGTTTAGTTATTATTGTATATAATTAGTTATTATTATTGTAGTTGTTATCTTTGTAGTTGTTGAAATTTGTTTTTATATTATTAATGTAGGTATTGAATACATGAGTACATGAAAATGGTCTTGATTAAATTTGCCTTAGAGAATGATTCAAATATATTTACAACAGCTATCATTTGACTTCAGATCATAATTTGAAAACTAAGAAACTAAATTATCTCTGTTGAAATGAAAGAGAAATAAGAGGCCATACTATTATGGATAAAGCTGTTTGTGAACATCTTTGGTCTTCTCTATGAAGGAAAAAAGTCTCCTTAATTTACTTATGTAAAGAAGTTACTTCAATCTGAAAGCTTTTTTGTTTTCATTAAGCCACTACTTTTTTTTTTTTAATTTATTTTTTTTTTTTATTTAAGAGAAGGGAACCTCTAACTTGGAAAAATCTGTTTGTATCTCTTCTTAGATATGAGATGAAGGAGGATTTGGGAGATATGAGATGAAGGAGGCATTCTTTTACTAGGAAGTGAAGACTCTGCAAATTAGAAAAATTGTGAAGGCATATAAGAAAATAAAAAATCATTTAAGTGGTGTACAATATAATGGTGAATATGTACCTACGGGTTCAGTAATTTGCTTTGCAAATATTTAAACCCATTTTATTTTCAATGATTTAGTTACATAACTAAATGGAGAGTTGTATTATCCTTAATGAAAATGACAGTAATCTTTCTTTTATAAGACTAGTGAATATAAAAATTCTAAGTAAAATAGTGAATTTTCAAATTAACACAATTGTTTGTCCTCAATTATTGTCTGCAGATATTAACAGTAAGATTCCTAAAATTTGCCCTACTTCTCTGGTAATAATGGTAAAATTAAAAAAAAAATCCTGATTCTCAATATTAAAGAAAAGAAATAATTTGAGGGAAAATAAATATACATATTTCATTCTATAATTATGGAAAGAATGAAAACATGTTAAAAGGTGTATATAGCTTGAATGAATTGTTTAAAGCAATGATCTGGTATAAAAATAATAGGGTATGCTCTTCTTCATATCATGTATGCATATTTTTCATATAAAATAAGAACATTTTGCTACTAAGATTTATAAAAATAATAGCACCTTGATAATAGATACATCTGATCTATAAACTCTACTTTTGAATTCACTATACGATGTGTGATAAAATTGCATGAAACTAAGTCCATGTGTGTATACATGCACACAAACGCCCATACACAGAGTACTTGCAAAACTAAGAAAATCTGAATAAGATCAGTGGATTATATCCATGTCCTGGTTGTGATACTTGAGTATAGTTTTGCGAGATGTTATCAGTGAGAGAAACTGGATAAAGGACACATGGAATCTCTTGGTATTATTTTTTACAACTGTATGTGAATTGATAATTATTTCAAAACAAAAGGTTAAATTAAAAAAATAATGATGCAAAACAAAAATTTGTCTCTTGCCTCTCTCTCTTTTTAAAGGAAATCCCTCCCCAAATATATTAGTAGCAGTATTGAAAACATGTAGTACAAAGGCTATAGATGTGATTTTTGTTGCTGCCTTTTTTCTTGGTGAGTCCACTATTTTGAATAAATTTGAATTTGAAAGATAATAAGAGAGCAGTGCATTTTCAAATTATTTTCAGTCCCATCAGCTTTCTCCATGTTTGTTATAAATTTAAGTTGTCATAAACTTAAGTTTCCTGAAAGCATTTTATATTTGTGAATATCCTTTTAAAGTAACTTTTAAAAAATCTTAAAATTTCCTTTCCTTTTGAAATCTTATTGCTTGCTACAATATGGATGAAACGTGAGGACATTATACTAAGTGAAATAAGCCAGTCACAAAAAGACAAATACTCTATGATTCCACTTATAAGAAATATCTAAAGTAGTCAGAATTATAGAAATAGAAAATAGAATGGCAGTTTCCAGGAGCTGGAGTGAGAAGAAAATGGGGAGTTGCTGTTCCGGCACGGAGTTTCAGTTTTGCAAGATAAAAAAGTTCTACAGATGTGTTGCACAACACATGAATATAGTTGACACTACTGAACTGTACACTTCAAAAGAGTTCAATGTGGCCAGGCACGGTGGCTCACGCCTGTAATCCCAGCACTTTGGGAGGCTAAGACAAGCAGATCGCCTGAGTCCAGAATATTGAGACCAGCCTGGGCAACATGGCGAAACCCCATCTCTAAAAAAATAGAAAAATTAGCTGGGCGTGGTATCACACACCTGTAGTCCCAGCTACTTGGGAGGCTGAAGTGGGAGGATGGTTTGAGCCTGGGAGGTCGAGGCTGCAGTGAGTTAAGATGGTGCCACTGCACTCCAGCCTGGGTGGCAAAGTGAGCCCCTGTCTCAACTATCTCAAAAAAAAAAAAAAAAGAAAAGAAAAAAAAAAGGAGTTAAACAAAAAACAATTCTTTTTCTTCACTTTTTATTTTACACAACTTTCATCTTTTTCTAAAAGTGAATGCATGTCACACTCTGGCCAATTAACATATTTTGTTATAAATGTTTCCTTCTGGATTAGCTTTATTCATGGGCAAGATCTCTCTTGTAACAGGAAAAAAAAATGGTTTCCTTTGACCATAGGCTCATATTTTGCACACTAGAATCCTAGAGAAAGAAAAGCAGACCTCACCACCCAGACAGGGCAGAAAAGTGACACAAGAAAAACCGAGTGCTATTGAGAGCACTGAACACAGCACTGAGCTATGCCTAAGGCCAGAGCACACTCAGACTTTCCGGCTTCCTAGGACTATAGTTTCTTCTTTATTCCAGTTAGTTCAGCTGTGGTTCTGTCACTTGTACCACAAAGCATCCTGTCAAAAACAACCTGATAAGTGAAGTTGCAATTTCAGCTTGGTACTAGTGCTCTGTATGGTTTTGAAGAAAGTTTGCCTTCTGTTTAATTAGTTAGTTCAGTCTTGGTTGAAATCCAAGTAACAATCTGATATGGGTAATCTGCACCATTAAAACTGACACATTTTTCCTGTTTCTTTTTTTCTTTTTTTCTTTTTTTTATAGCTATTTTAGTTTTTTAAAAACCTGTCAGACAACACAGAAAATAGCTTGCAGATAACAACTCTTATATGTGATGAAGATTTCTCAGAAAGATATATTCTATACAATTTAAAAACACTTTCAGACAACATGGAAAATAGCTCATAGATATTAACTCTCAATCTCTGACATAGATTTCTCAGCAGAGTATATTCTGGATACCTGATGTCTTAGACAAATACCAAAGAGATTAAAAATCTTAAAGAAATCACTAAGATCATCAGATTTGTTTATAATGGTATAATGACACATAATCATTTGTTAGTTTAAATAAACCCATATGCCTTAATTAAAACTATCCTTTTAGAATTAAAATATTACTCTAATAAGAAAAAAAATCTAATGATAACTGAACTTAACTGCTCATCTATCTGCCTGATTTAGCCTGACATACACATATTCAGAGAGTGACTATATAGATACTTCCTGAGATACAGTTAAGATAACACTAGATGATTCTTTAAATCTACACATTTCTCTTCCTCCAAGGCCTTTGAAAAAATTTGGTAAACTTTCAAGTACAATTTTACATTTATTTTTTCCCTAAACATTTTAAGTACTCACTATTTATTATAAGGAAGAGGTAAAGAAGAATATTAGGTTTGCAAGTTGCCATTTTGCAAACATGCACACACCCTTTATTCATGTAATACCAATATAACGACCTCCTTCACTAGTGATTTCATTTTCTTCTAAATGATTGGTTCACAGCATAACTAACAATAGACAAAGAGAAGTTATCATTTCCAAACTAGGCTTTCAAGACCTTTGAAAAACAAAATGTAAAGTAATAGTTACTCAAACAACTCAACAAGAAAAAAAAAAAAACTTCATTAAAACTGGGCAAAGGATATGAACAAACATTTCTCAAAAGAAGAAATACAAACAGCCAACAAACACATGAAACAACGCTCAACATCACTAATCATCAGAGAAATGCAAATTAAAACTACAATGAGATATCATCTTACACCAGTCAGGATGGTTATTATTAAAAAGTCAAAAAACAACATGTTGGCATGAATGCAGAGAACACGGAATGCTCATACACTGTTTGTGGGAATGTAAATTAGCTCAACCTCCATGGCAAACAGTATGGAACTAAAACAGTAAACAACTAAAAACAGAATTACCATTATACCCAGCAATCATACTACTGGGTGTCTATCCAAAGGAAAAGAAATAATTATATACAAAGATACCTGTACCTGTATGTTAATCACAGCATTGTTAACAATAGCAAAGTCATGGAATCAACCTAAGTGTCCATCAACAGTTGACTGGATAAAGAAAATGTGGCATATACAAACCATGGAATACTATGCAATTATAAAAAAGAATGAAATAATGTCCTTTGCAGCAACACGGGGTGCAGCTGGAGGCCATTATCCTAAGTGAACTAACTCAGAAACAAGAAACCAAATAACACATGTTTTTTCTTATAAGTGGGAACTAAACAATGAGTACACATGGATATAAAGATGGAAATAATAGATACTAGGGACTCCAAAATGGGCAAGGTGGAAAGGGGGCAAGGGTTGAAAAATTACCTTTTGGTTACAATATTCACTATTTGGGTAATGGGTACACTAGAAGCCCAGTCTCTACTAGTACACAACATACCCATGTAACAAATGTGCACATGTACCTCTTGAATCTAAAATATTTTATTAAAAAAATTAAAAAATAGAAAGAAAGATGGGAGCTGCTGCCCAATTCATGAAAGTACTGTATCCATGGAGGAAATATAATGAGGGTATGATGTCACTGATCATGCATAAAATCATATCTCTCTTCCAGATAAAAAATAGGAAATTACCTTCTTTCTAATTCATATGTTTCATTCCAGTTTTGAAAGCTTTCAAATACCAAGTAGATTCTTATTTAACTAACGTGCTAAAGCAAAAGTCAAAGGTTGTATTGGTTGTAGTTACTGTTTTGTTTTTATTTTTCTGTGCTCCCAAAATTCAAGCAACCAACTATTTAGCCTTGTGAAAAACTTAACATAAGCTTATCTAATTCTGCATAAACATTATATCATTCACTAATGTTAGAAAGCATAAAAATGGGTCAGATAAAGTTAGGACAAACTTAGGATTTTTTTGTTTGAAGGATAACATATACTTCTGTGAGTATGAGCTTTGGCTACATGATAATTTCCAGTGATCATCATTTATGCCACTATAGTAATCTTCAGGGAAATTTGGAATGCTGTATAAGGAGCTAAAACATGACCGATTTCCAACAAATAGGAGGGCCATTGTGCAGTGCTCAGTGTAAATTGTTTTTTTGGAGTTTCGTATGTCATTTAGTCTATATTCAGATATTCTCAGAAATGGAAATTAGGTATCACATTGTCAATATTTAAGAGTGAAAAATTTATATTCATTACGTAGAAAATGGACCTCAGCTCTCAGTACACTGCACAGTAATAAGGTACAGAGGAGAACATAGTTCACTGCCATGTATACAGTAGATGCTCAAGAAGGTTAGTGAAATCGAATTGACAAAAAAATAGAAACCATGAGACAGATGACACACTGTTCTCTACAACAAGATGATCATTTCAGTAATTTTGCCTGAACAAACCTTTCTTGATTCTATCCTCCCCAACAGTTTGACTCCCTCTCCTACTTGCAGCTATATTTATTCAAATATTTACAAATATTTACTGAGTTTCTAAAATGCATGTTACTATAGATATAGCAACAACAACAAAAATGGTCCTTGTTCTCATGGAGCTAACTATCTAGTGAAGGAGACAAGCACTAACTATATACATTCATAAACAGCTGTATAATTTTGGCCAGTGCTCATTGTACTAATTATTCCATATTGTACTTGCTGCTTTACTTGATAGCGTGCCTTTCTAGATGACCAGCTCCTAGGGGGTAGCCTAGGCCTAATATTTAAGAATACATTTATAATTAATTTTTAATAAATTAATATATGCCCTCCCAAACTAGCTGATAACCAAAACAGGGAGCAAAATGTTTACTGGAAGAACTTTAATTGTCAAAAAGACAATTCTCAGAATTCTGCAGTATTTCCCAAGCTTCTAAATGTTCCTTTAAGTTAAAAAATAAAACTTAACACTTTACACATCTGTGCTGCAAAAGACTTGGCACATATCTTAGAGCTTTTATATCTTATTTAAGTAGTGACTCACAGGCCAGTACTATTGTAGCATGACTGATGGGAGTCCTCCATCTCTTTACTATTTTCGTAATTGATGTAGTCATCCAAGCAGGGAGAAAGGGCGAAGACAGCCATCATCATTCCCGCTTTGTGGCACTGGGATGTGAAATGACTATAGGAGTCTAAACAGATTCTAAGTCAGGCTGCACTCCATCACATTAATAATTTCTGCACAAATAAATGAAGTGCTGCTGAGAGACCACAGTAAATGAGAATGACAGCAAAGTCCAATGAAGGCCTTTGCCAGCTGCATGGAAACAAGGTAGTCATTCATTCAAGAAATAGGACAAAACTAGGGCTTCTGTAGGAAATTTTAAAGTGGTGTGTAGTTAGACCTGGGTTGTGAGGACCTTTCAATTATGTAAAGGAAAGAAAAAAAGAACCTCTTCAGCATATTCCTGTTATTCCATCAGTGTATGTGCATGTGTGTCTATTCCAGGCCAACATTCCCTCTCTGGAGTCACGGGCTTGGATTTGAGACCTGCTCTTCTATTCCCAGTCTGACATTGGATTAAATTACACCCTCTGGGAAAAGAAGAGCTCCTAGATTTTTTTGTACATTATACGAAACATGCATAAATTAGTATCTGACATAGGGTAAATACTCAATAGGTGTTGCTATTATTATTATTTAGTAAACTTTAAACAGTGAAATCTCCTGCACTCTAAAGCACACTTCAAAGACATTCCTTCTGCAACTGAATATCTAATTTATTAGTTTTCTAATAAGTAACCTTTAGTTGTATATAATATTTAAAAGTGTTAAGATTGTATTATATATTGTAAAGTAAGAAAGGGCTTGTACTTTTAGATCAGTTTCCAGATCAAGTAAAATCCAATACCCATCAATGCATGGCCAAGATGGCCTTAACATTTCCCTCAGCTTGAAATAACTTAGGCTTCTTCCTGACTATAGGTTCCAGATCTCCTTTTCCTTAGAGGATTTACTTTATAAAACTTGCAATTATAAATTCCTTTCTACCCTATTGAGATGTAAATCTTCCAGCTTCTTCCCTGCCAGTTTTACAATCTAGAAATGTCTTTCTCAAGGTACTATTAGCTATCCCTTCAAAACGTAATCATCAAGAAAGACAACTCTCCATCTCTTAGTCTCTGTGGGAGGTTGGAAGCCTATCTTTGATAAACACCAATTAGCAAACACAGAAGTCCGGATCACACCAGCCAACTTCCTCTCTAATGTCTTCCAGTACTTTTCCACTGGCTCACCCCAGCACTTAAAAACTCTCCACGTAGTAATCACTTTACTTTGTGTATGCATATAAAAACATCAGTTGTATACCTTAAATTTAGACAATAAAAAAGGAGCAGAGGAAAAAAAGGGAAAACAAACAGACAAAAAACTCTCCTTCCTTTTGTTTCAGTGGCAGTTGAGTTGAATCTCTCTCCCCTATTGTAGTAGTCTTGAATAAGTCTTCCTTGCCTGTTTACCTCCACATTTAGTAATTTTTCTTTGATGTGGATCATGGGCAATACTTAATGAAGCATTGTGTTACAGTGCTTAGATCCCATGATCCACTTAAAACTCTTTCTCCATTAGCTTAAAAAAAGAAGAAAAGAAAGGCTCAAATTAGACCCTACTCCTTGTGATGCAATCAAGGAGATAATAATCAATAAGCAGTGTTTTTTTCCAGCTGATTTTATTAACATTAAAGCTTTATGATAAATTATGAAGATCCCTAGAGCTAAACATCCAATTAAAATAACATAAGCATGGTGGGATGTCTATTATAATATTTTTCTTAGGAAAACAATATCCAATTATAGTGCTGTGGACTTCTGCATGGGCCCAACACTGCTGTGGGAATTGACGGGCATCACAGTGCCAAATAACAGGTAGGTATTTATAAGACAGTGTCAACAAAAATCAAGTAAAACCGAATCTTTTTAAAGTGAAGTGTCTGGAAATGAAGATACAATGACTTGAGTCACTTTGATCTAATTACATTGATATATCTTTACTGGAGACTAAGTATAACTTACCTTTCTTTCTTATGTATAAAGTTGTCACAACAAAAAGAGTAATTTACATAACGGAAAGGGTAAGATTAATAAAATCATTTCATGAGACCCAGTAAGTGTCCTAGTGACTCACCATCACCATAATAGCTTTGGTAAAAGAGTAAAGAACAATTTGGGTTTCAAGTCTCCACAGTTATCTTTTAAAATGGTTGAAATTGAGTTTTTAAGTTTTTCTCTCTGAACAGATAAAATAAAATAAGTGAATTATTCTTAATTTTATCTTTTAAAATGGTTGAAATTGAGTTTTTAAGTTTTTCTCTCTGAACAGATAAAATAAAATAAATGAATTATTCTTAATTTTATCTTTAAAAATGGTTGAAATTGAGTTTTTAAGTTTTTCTCTCTGAACAGATAAAATAAAATAAATGAATTATTCTTAATTTTATCTTTTAAAATGGTTGAAATTGAGTTTTTAAGTTTTTCTCTCTGAACAGATAAAATAAAATAAATGAATTATTCTTAATTTTATCTTTTAAAATGGCTGAAATTGAGTTTTTAAGTTTTTCTCTCTGAACAGATAAAATAAAATAAATGAATTATTCCTCATTCTATAAAGCAGATATAAGATTCTAAGGCAAAAACTACTGAGATTTGAGGAATAAAGCTATAATTAGTACAATAAATGAGCTAAATAACTATATTTCATAAAGAAGCACGCTAAACACTCCAAATCTCACTAGGTTTTGGATTTGTTTTCATGGCTCTGTTTTCACTACTATTGCTCCTAATACTAATGGACATTTAAATTTATTTTACATACTGTTTACAGAATTGTTTAAAACAGATCACTATAATCAAAGTATTCACATGAATACTATGTCCTATTCTTTATATGTTGTACGGCTAATCTCAGTAGCATATTCATTGAGAAAATATTTCACAAAAAGGCAAATGACTCAGAATCATATTTCATATATGATTTATAGGGCCATTAGCCATTCACAAGGAAAAAATAAATTTAGATCCATACCTACCTCATATCTTATACTAAATACAGTAAATGCATATACATATATACCTGTATATATGTTCGGATGTATGTGTGCACATAGATATGTGCATGTATCTCAAATATATAAAAGATCTAAATCCTACTCGGACCCTCTCCTATAAGAAAAAAAAAATACCATTAAAGAATGGGAAAAATATGTAGGTAAATATTTACCTTTTCTAAACATGGAGAAGTTCTTTAAGCAAAAACAAAACTATAAACAAGAAAATAAAGGACAGGATAATGGATTTTAATAGTACCTTAACATTAAAACCTTCCCATATCAAAAGCAACAAAGATAAAATTAAAAGGCAAATTAGGAAAGTGATTTTGCAATAATGATGTCATGTCAAGAGTTATCCCTAACATATCATTATAAATCATTATTATATCATTGCTCTCCTTTAAGCCTCATTACTAATTCCAATCCATTTTACCTATCTCTTGAATCTTGCTTCTCTTCTTCATATCTTCTGGGCAACCACCCTGGTCCAAAATTCCAAGAATTTTGTCTGCAATAGCTACCTGTCTGCCTACATCTCATCTGGCCACTCTCCAATCAGTTCTCCATGATGCAACATGAGGCATCTTTCCAAGACGGGATGTAATCATATGACTCTCCCTTCTGTCAATGCCATCCACTGACCATGGAATAGATGACTGTAGAATAAAGGACTCTTATGGTCTGGTCCTTCTGGTCCTTGCATACCTCTCCAGCTTTCTCTGCTACCTTTCACCCTCTATACTCCACCAATACTGGATCGTTTCCCTCCTAGTGCCTTTGCATATGCCTTTTTTTCTACTTGGAGTGTTCTCCCATCTGTCAATAGCATTTCTTTTCCTATTTAACTCTTACTCAGCTACCTCATGGACACTTACTCTGACTAAATCAGGATTAGTATATGTCTCCTAGTACTAGGTGCTGTTTCTTCCTCACCATTTAATCCAATTATAACTTTACATTTGTTTATTGATCTACATACATCTATCTTCTTAACAAATTTGGGAATTTTCTGAAGGATAGGACTGTGTCTTTTTTTCTCCATTCTATCTCCAGTGCCTGACATCCTGTAAATGGTGCGGGGCAGAGCTGTCTGGGAAGAGAGACTCAATGTACATCACATGCCTAGGAGTGGATTCTAGATGTTCAGAAAGGATGGAGTCTTATGGATCCAACCAGAATAAATCTGGTCTTTATGTTCCTGCTTTAAAGCCATCTCAATACAGTGATATATTGAAAGAGGGGGAAATTGAATAAAACATACATATACTAAAACAAAGAGACAAATAGAGTTTCATCATCCTGATATCTAAATTGTCTACCTTGTACAACTGTTTTCCTTCCTGATATATAGACTTCTTACTTCTACAATGTTGCAGACTCTTCCTTTCCTCCTCTTCCGGTGTCCCAGTCAATCAATTTTCTTTCTTTTTTACAACTGCTTCCTAATTATCCTGTTGTTTCTTCCCCTCTTATTACCTGGACCCTGACTCAAGTTTGAATTATTGCAAGTGTCTCTAATATACGGCATCGGTATTAATCCTCAAGGAAGATACAGATCAAATGAAATATAAATAGTGAGTTTTTAACATTCTAAATCAGGGAGAGGCCCAGGAAAAACCAAAAGGGCATATTAACAGGGCTCTGGAGCCCATTTTTCTCCTCCCTTCAATCACGGCAGTTCTGCTTTAAAGCTGTTGCATATTAGGTTTCCAAGTAGTCGTTCACTTGAAGAGAAAGTTCTGTCAAATGGGAAAAATCGCTGTTAACAATCACCTGAGTTTTCACCTTCTTGCACAGCTCTGTTAATATGAACGCTACCCATTCCTTAAATCTTGTTAGATGCCTATCATAGAGCTGCATCCTCTGTCAACTGCAGGGCACCCTGACTTTTCTTTGCGAGGTATCACAGAGCTCACTATATCGCATAGTTTGGTGTTTACTATAATGCTTTACTTTCTAATTTATTCCTTTATCGATTAGAGATTTATGTGTTAGTTAGCTAGCTTAGTTATTATTTTCAATCCTACCCCATCCACAGTTAAACTGTTAAGTTTATTTTGACAAAGGTAGTAACAGATTTTTCATTTCACTCACTATGATTAGTGTTGAGATAATTCAGTATGGCAAAATGTAATAAATGATCATACTTTTAATGAGGAAGAAAAAATAGGTTTTCTCAAGAAAAATAGATTTTTTTTTTCCTCAGAGATTTAGAAACAAATGGGAGCAACTCTTTGAAACCTCAAGTTAAGAAAGGTCCAGAAGTTGAAGGGGAAGTGTCAGTATTAGTTGGGAGTGAATTCCATGGGTGTGGCATGTATTATTTGTGTAAAGAAATGAAATGTGAAGGCATCCTCATTCTGCTTAAATGTCTTCTTTGTCAAAGCAAACAATTATTATATATATGTCTATTAAGTTCTCTAAAAAGAAGGAAAATTAACCAAGAATAAAATGTGCTTTATTCTTGGTTAATAAAATATGCTTTATTTTATTCTTATTTTAATCAATATTGTGTTTCTTTGTTAAATAAAACTACGTATCTCACTAATAGTTTTATTCTACTCTTCTCACATTTAACTTTTTTTCTAAAGAATGACAACTTAGACGTTACTTTTGTGCCCCACATGTCTGCTTTCCATGTAATCTCTCCTTAAACTTTATTTATTTTCTTCATGGGTGGGGTACGTCTGGGCATCATGAAGTGCATGATGAGTGAATTAAATCATTCACATCCCAGAGTGCTGATTTGCACAAGTTGCACTGATTGAAAAATTGCTTGTTTGGTAACAAATAAACTTGGAGGTAATTGCAATTACATAGAGAAAGCACAATATTGCTACATTCACATCACCTGAGTTTAGATCTGAGTTGATTGCAGCTATGTAATTTAGTCCATCTGCATTGTGCCAGCCACAGTACAATTGGTATGCGACCTTTCTACCATCCTTCAAGACTTACTTCTTAGGGTGTCCTTCCTCATAGTTCTGCTCCAATGCTTCTACTTGGAGACAGCAAAATGAGAAATAACATTAAAAAAATATATATGAGACAGGTGTGGTAGCAGGCTCTGTAGTCCTAGCTACACAGGAGACTGAGGTGGGAGAATCTCTTAAGCCCACCCAGAAGTTCCAGGCTGGAGTGAGCTATGATCATCTCACTGTACTCTATCCTGGATGACAGAGCAAGACCCCGTTTCTTAAATAAGTCAATAAATAAATAAATATAGGAATCTAGACAGTTTGCTGTATGGCTTTACAGAAAGGAATATTAGGAAGCAGCTGATTTCATAAGGAAGGTCATTGTACTGAGAGTCCACTGACCAGCTTTGTGATAGTGGGCAAAGCACATTATTTGTCTATGTCAATCTTCTCATTTTTTTTTAATGGGGAGAAAAATCATTGCTTTTTCAAAAGTACAATGTTTGTATGAAGGTCAAAAAAGGACAGTTATATGAAAACATCAAAATATATTTATATATAATACATTATTTAAACGTGCAGTAGACACAAATAGATCTCTGGTTAAGTGTACATTTTTAAAATAAATGTCCCAACAAATCAAGGAATGACTTTTTTACATCACACAAATGTCAATAGGTAAATGGTCTATTGAGGGGTAAAATTAATTGACCAAATAATTAAATTAAAAAGCTCTTCCTACTATAAATAGAAATGATATACAAGGATAGTCTTAACTTTTCTTTTCTTTTTTTTTTTCTTTTGAGACAGAGTCTCACTCTGGTTGCCCAGGCTGGAGTGAAATGGTGCAATCTCACTGCAGTCTCGAACTCCCAGGCTCAGGTGATTCTCCCACCTCAGCCTCCCTAGTAGCTTGAATTACAGGTGTACGCCACCATATCTGGCTAATTTTCTGTATTTTCAGTAGAGACAGGGTTTCATTATGTTTCCCAGGCTAGTCTTGAACTGTTGGACTCAAGCAATCCACCAGCCTCAGCCTCCCAGAGTGCTGGGATTACAGGTGTGAGCCACTGTGCCTAGCCAGTTTTACGTTTTCAACTATTTTTGAAGTTAAGAAGTCAAACATTAAAGTGGTGATAAGATGGAATAAACATTCTTTATTATAACAAGTTTATAATGGTTGTATGACTGACTGATACACCTTGTAAAATAGCTATTCTAACATAAGAGCAAACTCTGAATAAATTGCAAAATGTAACCACAATCCTGAAGGAGAATATAATTCTTTAAAGTTGATGTCTACATTAATTAAATAAAATCCCTTTTTAAATAGAATGCAATTCCAGAAAGTATATTAACTTTTAAAACTTCAGAATTTGATAGGCTTTTCCTAAAACTTATACAGTGTTTGCACAAAACTGGTAAAAAAAATCTTGAAAAGAAGGACATCCAATTTATTTGAGTAATGTAAGGGTGCGGTAATAGTACTAGGATAGACAAATAGATCAGTAGAATAGAATGAACAATCCAGAAAGAGTACTACACATTCCAGAAGTTTAATAAATTAAAAGGTAACATTTCTAATAAGTGGTCAAAGGATAAATCATTCAATAAGTACTATTAAAATAATCACCTATAGGCCGGTCGCGGTGGCTCACGCTGTAATACTAGCACTTTGGGAAGCCGAGGCGAGTGGATCACGAGGTCAGGAAATCAAGACCATCCTGGCTAACATGGTGAAACCCCATCTCAACTAAAAATAGAAAAAATTAGCCGGGTGTAGTGGCGGATGCTTGTAGTCCCAGCTACTCGGGAGGCTGAGGCAGGAGAATGGCGCGAACCCGGGAGGCGGAGCTTGCAGTGAGCCGAGATGGTGCCACTGCACTCCAGCCTGGGTGACGGAGCGAGACTCCGTCTTAAAAAAAGAAAAAAAAATTACCTATAATTTAGGAAAAATATATTAGCTTCCTAATCTGGCACATACTACAAATATGAATTTTAGATCATTAAAAAATTTATAAGTAAAAACACAAAACTAAAAAAAAAATTAGGGGAAAATTACTTTTCTCTCTCTCTAAGATGAAACACTTTGAATGACAGAGCCTACTTTGAATGAGAGAACATATTCCCACAGAGGAAAAGAGTGCACATATTGTGGAGTATACACAGCATGTCCTCAAATGGACCCCGAGAATTCTCTCTCTCTGCCACACTGGGACTTTCTTTTCACAGGAAAGGGATTGGTCTAATAGGTTTTACTCTTTAGTCTTCTAATTCAAGTGGACCAAAGTCACTGAGCATATTTGCCTGAAGGAATGCCGAAAACTTTTTGCTTAGGCTTTTTAATATTGTCTTCCTAAATAGATTAGTGATAATCGTGTCTGTGTTTATTCCAAATGAAGCCTATTTATAAAGTCCTGCTCTGGTATCAGAACTACTTGGGTTTGGATCCTGTTCTATCTAGGGAAATCTTGAACAAATCACTTAACAACCTAATATTTTTGTGTCCTGGTTTTCTCATCAGTAAAATGTGGGAAATATTATGGTTATCATGAAGATAAAATTAATACATACAAAGTGTTTTGAATAATGTCTGGCATGTAGTAATAACTCAATAAACATAAGCGTTTCACCAAGAATAGAAGTAGTACTGTAGATGAATTTCACTGAGAGCCCTTAACCTATGCCCCTTGGAGAGTAATAGAAATGATCAGTACTTTACATCACTTTCTGGAGCTGTTCCCTGGTATTCCCTCCAAAGGATTATCTGTAGTTGTGGTGAAACCCCTTTACTGGTCACACATCCCTCATCCTCCACTGAACCCTCATTTGGCAAGTGAGTGACACCACCTAAATTAGAACTGTCCTAAACCTAGAGTTAGGCAAAGAGTTAAAAGCAGCATAGGTCCCTTTTGGCTAATGTTAGGACATTGCATTTAATTGGGGAGAAAGATTCTTCCCCTCTGTGAGAATAAAAGAATCAAAACTCTTTGGTACTGAGGCAGAAAGCATCTCCAAATGCCGAGGACACCAGGAAAGCACAAAGTAGGTGCTCAGTAAACTGTTTAGTGGATTTCAAAGGAAATAATGAAGTAATGGGCAAAGGGATGGATTTACAAAGGGGAGGAGATAGGTCTCTGAGAAAGAAATGAGGTCCAAAGCATCAGAAAATGAATGGGCCTTTGATAGGAGAAAGGGCCATCCCATGTTATAGTAAGGAGGGTTGAAAAGATAGTGGGCAAGGAGGAAAGCAGGACTGAGGATTTGGTAGTGAGGAGATGAGAGGCTTCCTATATTATGACTTCTAAGTAAGGCAAGTATTGGGAGTCAGATGGCCAAGGAACTTGCTTGTTCTCAATTTAACTCTGCTTGGTTGAAATGAGTAAATCTGTGGTTCCAATTTACATAATCTTTCTATGAATAAAAATAGAATGCAAATACTCAATCTGCTCCAGATTTAGATCCAAACTGGAATGCAAAATTTGACAGAAATCATCTTCTAAGATGGAATAATCTTTAAATCATGTTAACAGTCTCAAAACAGAGTATCTCCAGTAACATATGCCTTCTTTTTCTGTAACCTGGGTGACACCTTCAAACTCCATTCAAACCACTGTGTTGTCTTTGATCTTCTTTGAAAGAAAAATGCTACTATTAGGGATTTTTAGTTAGAAACATTCTTTGTCCCATGAGGTATGCACTTCTACCAAGAAGCTGTTCCATGGTAAGTAGTCAGTAACTGATTGCCTTGGATGCATTTCTTGGCTAATTTATGGTGATCACTGACACCCATCCTTGCTCTTGACCTTTAAATTATTACCAATATCCTAATCTCACCACTCATACCCCTAGTCATGTGTACCTAAGAATAATTGACATATGCTAACTTGCTTGTTTAAAGTTATTAGACTTAATTTGCATTTTAAAGAGAAAATGCAACTACTAGATATTGCATTCAAGCTTTTACTTCACTTATTTATGCAGCCTTAATTGGAAAAATGAAAAATGGAGAGAAGAGGCAGTACAATAAGTAAAAGAAAAGTGCTTAAAACTAAATTTAAAGTGGTTTCAAGTACTACATGAAACATGCTTTTACAAATCTTAATGTAGAATTGCAGCTGGGTGCAGTGGCTCAAGCCTGTAATCCCAGCACTTTGGGAAGCTAAAACAGGCGGATCCCTTGAGCCCATGATTTTGAGACCAGCCTGAGCAACATAGTGAAACCCTGTCTCTACATAAAATGGAAAAAATAGCAGAGTGTGGTGGTGCACACCTGTAGTCCTGGCTAGTTGGGAGGCTGGGGTGGGAGGATCACCTGAGCCCTGGGAGGTCCAGGCTACAGTGAACCATGATTGTGCCACTGCACTCCAGCCTGGGAAACAGAGTAGACGCTGTCTCAAAAAAAAAAAAAAAAAAAAAAAGAAAAAGAAAAAAAAAAGGACAAATCTTAATACAGAATTAAGGAATAAATGTTTTTTAGTAAACCAAAATTGTGCTTGGTGCCGTGGCTCACACCTGTAATCCTAGCACTTTGGGAGGCTGAGGCAGGCAGATCGCTTGCACTCAGCAGTTCGAGACAGACTGGGCAATACGGTGAAACTCCATCTCTACAAAAAATAGAAAAATTAGCAGGATGTGGTAGCACATGCCTGCAGTTCCAGCTACTTGGGAGGCTGAGGTGAAAATAACGCCTGAGCCCTAGGAGGTCGAGGCTGCAGTGAGCTGTGATCATAGCACTGCACTCCAGCCTGGCCAACAGACGGAGATCCTGTCTCTAAAATAAATAAATAAACAAACAAATAAAAAATAATGGGAATTCCTTTGATGACAACTGTCTTTTTGTCTGTTCATACTTAAGTAATGCTTTTCAGAAACTTGCTGCAAGAACTCTGGGATAAGCTTTCAGCTCACCTATACTTTCCTTTATAAAAGGTCACCACTTAGAAAATTCACTCCCTCTTGTTTAATGGCTGCTCCTGACTTAGAATCAAAGACTGTCCAGAGCACAGTGTTGGGCACTTTAAAGCACATCTTGTCTAGACCCACACTTGATGTTAAATGCATTTTATTTGATCTCTTTAAACTGGGAAATTGACATTAAGTATTTGCCAGGTACCGCTTGTTGGCTAGGAAGTATTCTAGGAAGCTTAGCATAGGGTATAGCTAGATGTTACTTGCTTCTTTAAAAACAGGATAGAGCAACTCTGCCATTGTTCTTCAGAGCAGTGCAATGGTAGAGTTGAAATTCAAACTCTGGCATGTCTGGCTTCAAAGGCGTGCTCCTGCCACTCACCACACCAGCCAGACAACTTTGATTGTCAGAGGTGTTTGTGAACCAGAGTGACTCCATCTTGAATAGGTGCTGGGTAAAATAAGGCTGAGACCTGCTGAACTGCATTCCCAGTAAGTTAGCCATTCTAAGTCACAGGATGAGATAGGAGATCAGCACAAGATACAGGTATAAAGATCTTGCTGATAAAACAGGTTGCAGTAAAGAAGCTGGACAAAACCCATCAAAACCAAGATGGCAACAAAAGTGACCTCTGGTCATCCCCACAGCTTTTTATCTGCACTTATAATGCAATAGCATGCTAAAAGACACTCCCATCAGTGCCCTGCCACTTTATAGGTGTCATGGCAACATCCAGAATTTACCATATATGGTCTAAAAAGGGGAGAAATCCTCAGTTCTGGGAATTTCCCACCCCTTTCTTGGAAAACTCATGAATAATCCACCCCTTGTTTAGCATATAGTCAAGAAATAACCATAAAAATGGGCAACCAGTGGCACATGGCACTGCTCAGCCTATGGAGCAGTGCCTTTTATTCCTTTTATTCCTTTACTTTTTAAATAAACTTGCCTTCACTTTACCCTATGGATTCACCTTAAATTCTTTCTTGCACGAAATCCAAGAACCCTCTCTTGGGGTCTGGATGGGGACCCCTTTCAGGTAACATGATGACTGGGATTCAGTACCTCTCTGTTCAGTTGACTTCTTTTTTAGACAGATGTGACCCATAGAAAATTTTTCTCTACTAAGCGAAAATCTTTGGTCCTTTAACTCTTAGCTACTGGTATTAATTCTAACATCTAACATTGCCAAACTCAGGTTTTATTCCTTCTTCCATATGACATGTCTTCATGTCATAGATAGCTTGGGTCACTTAGGTCTGCTGCTATGTAGCCTAAATAGTTCCTATTAGCACTCTAGTCTCTCTCCTTTAAATATGTTTCTACTGGATTGCAGTTCTATTAAGGTATAATAACCAAAAGTAAACACATAACAGCACTCCAGGTATGGCCTGAGTATCTGAGCACCAGATTTGGCTCATTGTTTTGGCCTTTTAAAAACACAGTAAATTGTTATTCTCTTAACTAACATTTACTCTATTAACTTCACCGTCTTTAAAACATGATGTGCTTGCTGTCTGTAACTTTACCTGAGTCACTGATAATAATGAGAGAGAGAAGTCAATTCTCTGTGGCTCTCTGGTCTAGATTGATACTTAACCTCAACATGTGCACATTTGGGGACCACAAATAAGTACAAATTCATAAACTTGTGTTTGGATCAAAGCCTCACCTCAAACCAGCCAAGTGATTTAGAAAAGGAATTTAACCTCAGTTTCTTAATCTACAAATTAAGAATGACAGTATATCCTTACAGCTGCCATAACAATGATATTTGTAGATTCTAAGAGAGTCTTCACACAGAATAGATACTCAATAAAAAGTGTTTCCTTGCTATTAAAAAAAAAAAGTGTCCATGCTGTTGTCATAGAGATGGGTGTCAAAAAGCCTGATCCTATGGTTTCAGCCAGTAGCTGTCTGTAGGATGTAGCTTGCTTGCCCATAGTCAATCTAGTCCGTGTAGTAATCAATTAAACCTTAGTAATTTGTTTATCTGCTGCTTAAGCAAATCTGTGTCTTTACTAATATTAAGCCCTCTTTGAGCACTGAGTGGAAGGGTGTTGATGCTCAGAAAGCATAATATGTTTAAAATCCCAGGCTGGTGCCACAAATCCATCCTTGGCTGCCTTTGACTTGTTATATTCCTTCATTCAAATCACTCAGCCTTTGTCATCCCACTTTTCTGATCTGTAAAATGGTGATATTGACCCATCTCACAGGTATGCTGTGAAGAAATGCTAATTAATAGTTGACAAAACACTTTGAAAATGCAAATTGCTATTTAAATACTAAATGTGTGTATTCAACAGATGACAAGTGCACCTTGGCATTAAGGTGGCCTAGATGATGAAATGCCTTGCACAAAATGGGGGAAACCAAATAAACAGCCCGACACCTGCTCAAAATCCATACTCCTCTCTCTTTCTATTTTGAAGCAACAAAATTTTTATGGATTTTGTGACTGCAAGTTAGAAATAAGCAGTAAGTTGATCATGTCTCTTTAAAAGGTGGAGGATATGCTTTAAGTGATTGTCAGAAAGAGAAGTAACTAAATTATTCAGGGGAAAAAATTACTCCAGGTAGTATATGCTATGATAAGAAATCTGACAGTTCTTTTCTGTAAAAACTCAATATTACTAATAAAGGTAAGATCATACCATAAGATCTATTGATTTGGATTAGCAGATACAGCTGCTCTCAAACGCTAAACTGTCAGGTTAAGAAAATGTTTTGAGATTGCAAAATAGATTAGAAATGTATAATGATTAAAAAACAAGACTATACAAGCCATCCTATCCTTCTACTGAGGCAGCTCTTACTAGAGCTGAACAGCTGCTTAATAGAATCTCACTAATGTATGCCACTCCAGGAACTATGCAGTGGCCTTCTTCAGCTTCTGAAAAAGAAACTGCTAAATATTCCTCAATATGACTTTTTACCAACTCGTCCAGCTTAGAATCCCTCCCTTGCTTTGAGGATATAAAGAACATAATGCCTAAACCATCTGGAAACATTTTATTTGAGTTGTCTTTTTACCCCACGAGGAGCCTGTGGCAGGATTTGCATTTTCAAGGCTTTTCAATTTTAAACAGTTAATCATCTTAGAGGATAGAGATATGCAAAGCTGGCAGTGTTTCTTGGGAGACTTGATAGAAACTCAGTAGAGGAAAAGAAACGTTTCCAGTTTGAAGTGGAAGGTTGCATTAAACATGAAATAAACACTCCATTCCTGTGCTGCCAGACTCTAAAAATAGGGCCTTGAACAGATTTAAAGTACCATTCTATGCTTTCTCCAACAAAGCCACTAGCACTATTAGCCTGATTACTGCACAAAAAGAGGGCCAGATGGCTTGCCCTTGAACTGAAATCAAAGGGCCTTCTTTTATGTGCACATTTTTTTTCCCCAAATGGGGCTCCTAAATATGTAAAGGTCCCACGTTTACTATAAAGAAAATCTGCTGGCCCATTACAAGCTATCTATCCAGAATCCAGCACTCAGTTTTCTTGGCACGCTGAAGAATTAAAACCAAAGTTAACTTTAGGAAATGCCTCCTACAGACCTCATCTTCAGATTACAGTATGTCCCAGGGAGTAGCAGTCTACCACTTAACCAATACCAAATTCTCCACTGAAGAATCAAACCTGTTGGAGTTGCTGTTCGAGGTGTCAATATGTGCATCATCATAGAGTGTGTTAGAAATGAAGACTCTCAGGCCCCACCCCAAACCTAGTGAATCAGAAGCTGTAGTTTAACAAAATCCCCAGGTGATCTGGATGCAAGTTAAAGTTTTAGTCACACAGGGTTTGCCAGTCTCTATCCAACACTCTACCTTCCTAGGAAGATCTTTAACTCCCTTAGTAGTTATATTGTAGTTATCTCACACTCCTAACAATAACATTAATTTCTCCTCTTACAATACAATATTGAATAGAAAAGAATTTCATCTGAGATTCACACAGCAACAAAATATAAGCACCTCCATGTCAAAGTTAATTAACATATTACTATTAATGAACATCCACTATGTGCTACATAACCATCAGAATTGAAGAAGACACACTCTCAGCCCAACAATTTAATAATGTCTAGACACATATGAATAATTGCAAATGAATAATCACAACGCTGGATGGATAGACACAGAAAAACATGGCATTTAAGAAGGTACTGAGTCTTTCTGAATGGGAGAAAATAAGATCATGGGATGGTTCATTGAGATAGTTTAAGATAATATTGGATTAGCTATGATAATGTTTTGTCTCCTCCATTCCAAGGCATGTGAAATTTAAATCAGCAAGTGGGACACACACATTCTAATACTCCAGAGGCCAGGGGCAAAAAGTTGAAGGAGATTAAGTGAAAAGCTATTTGTCTTATGTGAAAGGAAGAGCTATTTCTTAAATTCTTGTCTATTGGGACTGATGTTAGCATATCTTGCGATTTTTAAAAACAGCCAAGGCCAGGCATGGTGGCTCACCACCTGTAATCCCAGCACTTTGGGAGGCTGAGATGGGTGGATCACCTGAGGTCAGGTGTACAAGACCAGCCTGACAAATATGGTGAAACTCTGTCTCTACTAAAAGTACGAAAATTAGCTGGGTGTGGTGGCGTGCACCTGTAGTCCCAGCTACTCAGGAAGCTGAGGCCAGAGAATCACTTGAACCCGAGAGGTGGAGGTTGCAGTGAGCCAAGATCTTGTCACTGCACTCCACCCTGGGCAACAGCATAAGACTCTGTCTTAAACAAACAAACAACAGCCAGAAATCCAAATTGCTATGGTATGTGCAATTTCCTAATGTTTAAGTACTGATTACAAAAACAAACAAACAAAAAAATGAAAAACAAAAACTAAATGAACAATGAACCAAGTAAATAAAACTAAGAGCTTGCCAAGAAGCAGTAGTTTGCAAACTCTAAACTCTAGCATTTGGACCCAACAGAGGCTTGGCAGCAGTACTCACAATGGGGGCTCCATGATGATCAAGACCAGCTGTGGCACTTGCAGAGGCGACGGCAAGAGGAAGCACAGTGTGATGCATGCTGAAGTAGAATCCTGCCTTCAAAGAGCTATAAATTAAAAAGGGACTATCTGTTGGGGCAATGAGAAAAGGCTTCCCAGATTGGAGATTATACACTGAGATTTAAAGGATCAAAAGTGCAAAAAATGGAAAGAGAGATAATAGGAGAAGGTATTTATAAGCAGGTAAGAAAACTCGACTTGCAAAACTTAAAGGCTGAGAGAGAATGATGTTTTGAGAAAACATCAGAGGTCAGAATGGCTAGGAGAAGGGTATACAAAGGCAACAAATTTATGTAGTTTTAAGCAGTTGGTGAATTATGTCCCGTGTTTTTCTCTCAAGAATGGTAATTTTCCAGGCTGGGGCAATAAAAATAGGAAACCTCTTTCATTTATCAATAGTTGCTTTTTTTAAAAAAATTGTATTTTAGAGTCTCGCTCTGTTGCCCAGGTGCCCAGGCTAGAGTACAGTGGTGTGATCTCTGCCTACTGCCTCACTGCAACCTCTGCCTTCCATACTAAAGTGATTCTCGAAGGCTTGGGACTCAGCCTCCCAAGTAGCCAGGACCACAGGTGTGCACCACCACACCCAGCTAATTTTTGTATTTTTAGTAGAGGCAGGGTTTCACCGCTTTGGCCAGGCTGGTCTCGAACTCCTGACTTCAAGTGATCTGCCTGCCTCCGCCTCCTAAAGTGCTGGGATTGATTCCAGGTGTGAGCCGCTGCGCCCAGCCTATCAGTAGTTGCTTTTATGTAACATGCCATTGATTTGACTGGGGCTATAGAGATGATGTACACAGAAGTAATAATTTTATAAAACTAGTGCTGCTTAGGCTAGCAAATGGTTTCTAATAATTTCTTCAGTTTTCAAAAATTACCAAAAACTGAAAGAAGGCCATTCTACAGATGTTCCAAGGGCATTAAATATCAGTCAAGCTTACTTCATATTTCCTTGCAAAACAGTTTTTAACAACAGCTGTGATTCTTTTATCTGTTGCTTTTAAAGGAAACTTGTGTCTATTGCTGTATGTATAGTTTTAATTATAGGTATTCCATATGTGAATTTTAATTATTTATTTACCCCCAATTTTAGCAAGAGAGCACTGATTAGAAGCTTAAATAACTCTTGCCCTCTTACTCACACTCACAAAACTGATAGGAAAAGTTTTAAATGCTCTGTGGTGAAGGCAAAAAGTCAACACGAAAATATCTACAAAAATTACAGGAAGAAGAGAAATGATGAAAGTTAGTAGAGAATCAAAACATGTGAAGCATATTTTATTTAATTTTTCAATATGTGTTTTGGAAACCATTAATATAGTCAGTCTGCAGCTGTTTCTTACTGAATACAGAGTGTTAGAATGGGAAGACCACAGCTTTTATGGAAAGTCAACAATTTTGGTTATAGTCACAAGGTTTGCAAATTACTTTGGCTTCAAATATTTTGCTATTATTTTTTCCTTATAATAAATATTAGACGTTAAACCTGCAACAGTGGTTTTTAAACTTTGTGAAGATGCAGCTGGGGTGCTTGTCAAAAATGCAGGTTTTCAGACATTTTCTTAAGAGTCCAATTCTGATTTTTAAAATGTGTCTCAAGTGATTCTGATGCAGGTATCTCCGAATTAAATTTTGAATAATGTGGGGCACCTAGTGCCTGGCATAGATATGTTCTCAAAGAAATTAAAAACTTCTGAGATGTATCTACAATGACAATGTTGATGAATGCAAGCATTGTGAGGGGATGAATTTTGCTTGTTTTGTTCACAGCTAATACGGTTAGGCTCTGTTTTCCCACCCAAATCTCATCTGGAATTGTAACCTCGTAATCCCCATGTATCATGGGAGGGACACAGTGGGAGGTAACTGAATCATGGGGGCGGTTACCCCCATGCTGTTCTCATCATACTGAGTGAGTTCTCATAAGATTTGATGGTTTTATAAGGGGCTTTCTCTGTTTGCTTGGCACTTCTCCTTCCTGCCACCATGTGAAGGAGGACGTGTTTGCTTCCCCTTCTTCCATGATTGTAAGTTTCCTGAGGCTTACCCAGCCATGCTGAACTGCAAGTCAGTTAAGCCTCTTTTCTTTATAAATTACTCAGGCTCGGGTATATCTTCATAGCAGCATGAGAACAGGCTAATATAACAGCCACATTCCCAGCACTGAGATTAGCACCTGACACAGAGTCAATAACTATTTGTTGAATGGATGTGTGAAAGAAGGATTTGAACATGTCAGTACTTGCTTTCTGAAGTTCATGACCTTCACTGGATCTTCTATCCCACACTAACAATCAGAAGGCAAATAACTTGTGTCAAGCATGCCCCAATTCGCTCACCAAAAGAGGCATTTTGGGGCTCATAATAATGACATTTGGCAAAGTTGCCAGTCTTGAAAGTGTAATTTTTGAGTTTTATTTTCTGACCTACAAAAATTAAAAGTGTATCTGTAAGGAGCTGCAGTACCTTAGTGGATCACAACAAATCAGCATCCACATTCCAAATGTATAACCTATCACAGAAATATAACACCCATATTCCCCACAAAGTATCCATGTGGTTCTTAATGATGCTGAACTACAGAGTTCCTTTTTTTTTTTTTTCCAGACCCTATGAGCTTGTAAAATGTTCCTGCGTTAGTTGTCATGCTCTGAAACAAACTTGGTGTGATGTTTCAACTAGATCTAAAGGTAATGGATAGGCAGATCCACACAAACACATGATTTCTTTTAAGAAATATTGTATTATTTCACTAGGGCACATAAAAATATTTTATGAAACCATAAAGTTACATAAAACTCATAGGAAGAAGCAAATATAACTGCAAGTTTTATTCCTTCATAGAGATTCAGAAAAGAAGGAAAATACATGGTATTAACCATTGGAGCAGATCCTGTACTATTTTGAATGTGTCCTTCATTAGTAAGGACATCAGTGCTAATGTCCTTAGTAATTCATCCTGTAAGTTAGCACACTTAACATAAAAGTTTACAGTACTTTAGCACCATGATGGAAAGTAATCCTTTTGAGATTGCTTCAGGCCTAAATATCATATAATCATAAAATTTTACTCAGTAGTATATATTCAGATGTGTTCATGTTGTTATTAATTAATACTGGTTGTTTGAACACAGCTCTACTTATCAATATTTTAAATGATTTATCCAGTACAACAGTATTTCTATTTATATTTTTTCATTTTAAAGTAATACTTTGACCTCACAAAAGTAGTTTGTTGGATTTTTTATTTATTTTATAAATCAATTAAACAAAATTTGTGTGCAGCTAGATACTACTTGTTCATTACAATTTATAATTTCTACTGCCATTTTAGTGTCCTAAAAGATATGACCTGTTGAATTTCCGCTTTCATAAAATTAATGATATTGTTAGGCCTAAAACTTTGCTATTTATTTTTCCCCCTCTGTTATTGGAATACAGTGTGTATTTTCTGTTTACTGCTGAAAAATTCTATCCATTTGTCTCTCTCACTAGTAGTCAAACTTTCTAATAAAATTATTTTTCATTTGTTGTGAAAAAAGTAATAAATACTTACTTTACAAAATTTGGAAAATATTTTAAAAGTTGTCAAATACACCCCTCATCTAAAATCGCATGAGAGCCATCATTTTTATATACTTACGTTCAGTCTTTTTGTATGTATTTATACATAGTTGTGATCATAAGACATATGAAATTTCTTAGTCTACTTTTAAAACTAGCTATTTCAAATAGTTTATAAACATCATTTTAATGGCTGAATAAAATTTTCAAGCATAATTCATATTTTAAAAATTACTGTAATTTTACATTTCATTAAAGAAACTTATATACAGATACTGGTGTTTTTAACCAATAAATGCACAGTGGCAAATCTGTCCAATTCTGAGAAAGGTAGCTGACCCTTGTTATACCAGAATTTTAGTCAATAATGCAATTCTCACTCTTTAGATACTCAGTCTCATTTAATATAATAATCTCTCATAATGGGTTGCCACCATATGTTGATATAGTTTGGATGTTTGTCCCTGCCCAAATCTCATGTTGAATTTTAATCCCCAATGCTGGAGGTGGGGCCTAGTGGCAGGTGTTTGGATCATGGAGGCAGACCCCTTACGACTTGGTGCTGTCTTTGTGACAGTGAGCTCTTGCTCTGAGTTCACACAAGATCTGGTCTTTCAAAAGTGTGTGGCACCTCCCCTCCCCCTACTCTCTCTTGCTCCTGCTTTCACCATGTGATGTGCAACCTCCTACTTTGCCTTCTGCCATAATTATAAGTTTACAGAGGCCTCCCCAGAAGCAGATGTTGGTACTATGCTTCCTGTGCAACCTGCAGAACCATGAGCCATTTAAATTTCTTTTCTCTATAAATTACCCAGTCACAGCTATTTCTTTATAGCAATGCAAGAACAGCCTAATACAGAAAATTGGTACCAAGGAGTGGGATCTTGCCATAAAGATACCTGAAAATGTGGAAGCAACTTTGGAATTGGGTAATGGACACATCAATAAATGGTGCTGGGATAACTGGCTAGCCATATGAAGAAGATAGAAACTGGACCACTTCCTTACAACATATACACAAATCAACTCAAGATGGATTAAAGACTTAAGTGTAAAACACAAAACTATAAAAACCCTGGAAGGTAACTTAGGCAACACCATTCTGGACATATGAACAGGCAAAGATTTCATAATGAAGATGCCAAAAGCAATGGCAACCAAAGCAAGATTGATAAATGGGATACAATTAAACTAAAAACCCCGCACAGCAAAGGAAACTACCAACAGAGTTACCAGACAACCTAGAGAATAGGAGATAATTTTTTTCAATTTATGCATCTGACAAAGTTCTAATATCCAGCATCTATAAGGAACTTAAACAAATTTATAATAAAAAACACAAACAACCCCATTAAAAAGTGGGCAAAGAACATGAACAGACACTTTTCGAAGAAGACATACATATAACCAATAAGCATATAAAAAAGCTCAACAACATCACTGATCATTAGAGAAATGCAAATCAAAACCACAGTGAAATACCATCTCACACCAGTCAGAATGGCTATTAATAAAATACCAAAAAATGAGAGGTGCTGGCCAGGTTGAGGAGAAAAAGAAACATTTATACACTATTGGTGGGAATGTAAATTAGTTTTAACCATTGTGGAAAACAGTGTGGTGATTCATCAGAGACCTGAAAGCAGAGCTACCATTCTACCTAGCAATCCCATTACTGAGTCTATACCCAAATGAATACAAATCATTCTATCATAAAGACACAGGCATGTGTTCATTGCAGCACTATTCACAATGCTAAAGACATGGAATCAACTTAAGTGCCCATAAATGATAGACTAATAAAGGAAATATGGTACATATACACCATGGAATACTATGCAGCCATAAAAAGAATGGGATCATGTACTTTGCAGGAACGTGAACGGAGATGGAGACCATTATCCTTAGCAAAATAATGCAGGAACAGAAAACCAAATAACACATGTTCTCACTTATAAGTGGGAGCAAGATGATGAGAACACATGTACATATAGAGGAAAACAACACAAACGGGGAACAGTGATGAGAACACATGTACACATAGAGGGAAACAGCACCCTTCAGGAGAATGGAGGGTGGGAGGAGGGAGGAGATCAGGAAAAACAACTATGGTTGCTGAGGTTAATACTTGGGTAACAAAATAATCTGTACAACAACCCCCCATGACATGGGTTTACCTGTATAACAAACCTGCACATGTATCCCTAAACTTGAGGTTTAAAAAATTACTTGTCAATATAAAGGTAAAAATTGTAAAAAGCAAAAAATGAAATCAAATAAAAGTGTGTATTATCTTCCCCCTACTCGCTCTCATTCCTCCTTTTCCATGTGACATGCAAGCTCCCACTTTGCCTACTGCCAGATTGTAAGCTCCCTGAGGCCTCATTAGAAGCTGAGCAGATGCCCAGCACCATGCTTCCTCTATACCCTACAGAATCAGGAGCCAATTAAATTTCTTTTCTTTATAAATTACCCAGTCATGGGTATTCCTTTACAGCAATGCAAGAATGGCCTAATACACATAGGCTGTTAAAATGCTTGATGTTACAGAAGTTGAAGACATCTTTAACTGGAAGTTCATAAAAGGAATGTCATTTTCTCGTAATGTTAAGGCAGGCATTTAATCTTTCATTGACTCAATTTCTAATTTTTTACAAAAGGAAACAAATGTATTAACTAACATAAAGCCACCATGCAAATTAGCAGTGGTATTGACTACCTGGAATAAATAAAGCTCAGTTGATACGATCACAATTCACATATGCTTTAAAGACTTTGGCTCACAATTCTACATCTGTATCCATGAAGAATGATATCATGGCTGGCAGCCTTCACATCTAGATCATAGTCCCAGATCTGATATGGAACGATGCTATTTATACAAACGCTTTAACCTTTTAACTTCTTTGGATCTCAGATATATCATGTGGAAACAAGGCAAGCAGTACTGCCATGAGATAAAAACATATGAAGTCCCGGCACCGTGGCTCATGCCTGTAATCCCAACATTTTGGGAGGCTGAGGAAGGCAGATCACTTAAGGTCAGGAGTTCGTGACCAGCCGGGCCAATGTGGTGAAACCCTATCTCTACTAAAAATACAAAAAAATAGCTGGGCATGGTGGCAGGCACCTGTAATCGCAGCTACTGGGGAGGCTGAGGCAGGAGAATCACTTGCACCCTGGAGGTGGAGGTTGCAGTGAGCCGAGATCCCGCCATTGCACTCCAGCCTGGGCGACAAGAATGAAACTCTGTCTCAAAACACAAAACAAAACAAAAAACAAATGAAAATGCTTGTTTTTTTTTTTTTTAAATTAACACACTATAATTGTAGATATTCATGGGGTACAATTTAATGTTTCAATATGTACGTATAATGATGAAATCAGGGTATTCAGTATCCATTACCTTAATGATAAATGCATTTATCATTTCTTTGCAAAGAAAATATTTTAAAAAGCCTATCTTCTGTATTTCATAATATATAATAACTTACTGTTAACCATTTAGTGATGGTTAATTCTACCGTACAACAGAATACAAGAACATATTTTTCCTATCTAATTGTAACTTCTGCCTATTAACCAGCCTCTTCCCCTTCCTCTCCCTTCCCTCTCCAGTCTCTGGTAATCACTGATCTACTCTCTGGTATGTTTGATAACACCATTTTTTTTTAAGTTTCCACATATGAGTGAGATCATGTAGTATTTGTCTTACTATATCTTGCTTATTTCATTCAACACAATATCCTCCTGATTCAACCGTCACCTGGCAACATGAAGGATTTCATTCTTTTTTATGGCTAGATAATATTACAGTGTGTGTGTGTGTGTGTGTGTGTGTGTGTGTGTGTGTGTCACATTTTCTTTAACCATTAATCTATTGTTGGACACAGGTTGATTGTATATCTTGACTATTACATATAGTGCTACAATAAACATGGGAGTGTAGATGTATCTTCAACATACTGATTATATTTCCTTTGGATATATATTAAATAGTGGGATTGCAGGGTCATATGATAGTTCTATTTTTAATTTTTTGAGGAATCTCCATACTGTTATCCATAATGGACATACTAATTTACAGTACCACCAACAGTGTTTAAATGTTGCCTTTTCTCCATATCTTTGCCAATACTTTTCTCTTGTCTTTTTAATGATAGCTATTCTAACTGGAATGAGCTAGTATCTCATGGTGGTATTGATTTGCATTTCCTTGATGATTAGTGATGTTGAATATTTTTCTTTTCATGTATTCACTGGTCATTGGTATGTCTTCTTTTAGAAATGTCTATTAATATCATTTGTCCATTTTCTTGATGGGGTAATTTAGTTTTTTCGCTGTTGTTTAAATTCCTTATATATTCTGGATACTAACCCACTGTCAGATGTATAGTTTGCAAATATTTTTCTCCCATTCTCTACATTGTCTCCTTACTTTGTTGTTTCCTTTGCTGTGCAAAAGCTTTTTAGTTTGATGTAATCTCATTTGTCTGTTTTTGTTTTTACTGCCTGCATATTTGAGGTCTTGGTTTAAAAATTCTTGCCCAGGCCAATGCCATAAAGCATTTTCCCTTCTTGTAGTTTCATCATTTCAGGTTTTATATTTAAGTCTTTAATATTCTCCTTAAAGTCTTGAATTTGTGTTGATTTTGTGTATGGTGAGAGGTAGTGGTGTAGCCTCATTCTTCTGCATGTGGATATCCAATTTTCCCAGTAACATTTATTGAAGATACTATCTCTTCCCCAACGTGTGTTCTTGGCACCTTTGTCAAAAATCAGTTAGACATAGCTGTATGAACTATGTTTGGGCTCTTGATTATGTTCCATTGGTTTATTTATCTGTTTTTATGCCAGCACCACAGTAGTTTTGATGTTGTGGTTTGGATATGTGTCTCCACCCAAATCTCATATTCAATTGTAATCCCCAGTGTTGCAGGTGGAGGCTGGTGGGAGGTGACTGGATTGTGTGAGTGGTTTCTCATGAATGGTTTAGCACCAGCCCCTTGGTGCTGTTCTGATGATAGTGAGTGAGTTCTCATAAGATCTTGTTGTTTAAATGTGTGTAGCACTGCCCCTCCCTCTCTCTTCCTCCTGCACCAGCCATGTGATGTGCTGGTTCCCCCTTTTCCTTCCATTGTGATTGTAAGTTTCCTGAGGCCTCCCCAGAAGCCAAGCAAATGCCAGCATCATGCTTCTTTGTAATTGGCTTACAGCTTGCAGAACTGTGAGCCAATTAAACCTTTCTTCTTTATAAATCATCCCATCTCAGATATTTCTTTATAGCAATGAGAGAAGGGCCTAATACATTTGATTACTATATTACTGTATTACTATATTACTATATTATGGTACTGTATTTTGAAGTCAGGCAGTGTGATGACTCCAGCTTTGTTCTTTTTTCTCATGATTGCTTTGGCTATTTATTTGGTGTCTTTAGTTCCATAAAAAAATTAAGATTTTTTTTCCATTTCTCTGAAGAGTTTCATTGGTATTTTGATAAGAATTATATTGAATCTGTAGTTTCCTTTAGGTAGTATGGACATTTTAACAATATTATTTCTTCCAACCTATGAACATGGGGTTTCTTTCCACTTAATTGTGCCTTCTTCAATTTCTTTCATCAATGTTTCATAGTTTTTAGTGTAGATATCTTTTATTTCACTGGTTAAATTTATTCCTAGATACTTGACTTTTATGCAGCTATTGCAAATAAAAATTTTTTACTTGATAGTGTAATATTAGTGTTTAGAAATGCTACTGATTTTTGTGTGTTGATTTCGTATCCAGCAATTAACCATATATTTGTTGTTTAGTCCCTTTTGGGGGGCAGGGGATAAGTACCAGGAAACTGGAGTCGGCCATCTTGCTCCACTTGGAGTTTTAGGAAGACTTTTCTGCGTTCTAAAGTACTATTATTTATATCAAAAGTCATTACATGGTTTTTCATTGGTAAACATGGAAATACTTGTGAATATTTTTTGCTTGGAAAGATATATTTATAGAAGAAACACCTCTAAACCCTTTAAGCATAGAAATCTAAAGCTACCCACAAATCATTACAATCAATCTCTAGACACCCTCAGATTGAACGACTTAATAAAAAGAAGACAGCATTGTAAAGCTGAAGTTTGCCATTCTGAAGTTTAATATTTACTTTTTCCTCAATATAAAGTAATACTTTCATATGCACTCAGTAAAAGTATACAATTGATTCAACTACTTTGGAAAATAGTTTGGAAGTACCCAATATAGCTGAATACATATATATATATATATATATATATATATATATATGTACACACACACACCCTATGGATATGATTTCTACTCCTTGGTTTGTAAAATAAATATACATATGTTCACCAAAAGACATGTCCAACAATTTTCAAAGTAGTGATAGTATGCAATGGCCCCAATAGTAGCAATAACCCTGAATTAGAAATGGCCCAAATATCAACCAGTAGAATGAATGAATACATCAAGAGAATGAGCAAACCATCGCTCCATGCAACAACACAGATGAGGGCAAACATAATTTTGAGTGAAAGAAGCCAGATACAAAATAGCACTTACTATGTAGATTCATATATTTCAATTCAAATAGCATAGATTAATTTGGCCTGTCTTAGAACTCTGGTCCCTTAGTGGGCTTTTAAAAATCCCTTTGTCTCATGGTCTGCTTCTTTTTCCTAGTACATTCAATAGTATGTCTTGTAATCACAACCTACTCTGGAGGGTTATTGCCTTTCTATTTCAAATGATGAACTCACACTACTTCTATTAGACAAGTTGTGATAATGATCAAATGAAAGAAACAGTCTGGAGAGATAACTAGCTAGCTCTTTATGGGTAAGGCAATCACTAGGCTTTTATCCACACAAAAAAAATTTGTCTGTTGTAATTAAGGATTTATATTTTGGAATAGATATACTGAAATGCCAGCAACGCACTTTCATGAGAAGATAGCATTAACAATAGATCAATGTGTTAAATAAGGCCACAATATACTTCCATACTCTTATAGAAGAGAGAATGAAGAGCAAGTACCAGATACATTATTAATGTCTCTTTAGAGGTGGCTCCCTTTCCTCTGGCTCGCTCCTCCTTTTCACCATCTACTGTGTTCTGATTAAGGGAAATCTTCAAGTTCACCCATATGGGATCCTGACTCTGCCCTATTTTCTGAGGCTTGGCCCTTTCAGTACCACTGAGCACTCACTAAGGCAGCTATTAAGGTGAAGACCATGGATTCTCTGTCTTTGGAAAGTGGAAATTTGGGACTTGATCAGATGACCTCGGAGCTCCTTGCACATTTAATAACAGAAACTGTCTGGATAATTTTTGCTTAGAAACAGTTGCAAGGAAAGGCTTTGATGATCTTGAATTTATACTCTCATTTATCTTTCGATATCATGTAATTAATTCCTACAACAATAATAAAAATGACAACCCTTTAAAAAGAGATTGATTTAGATACCTTACTTTAAAAATAATTTCCTAAAACATAATCAAATTGGAATATTCTATTTCCTTGTTAGCTAAAAGTAACATTTCCAAAAAGTGAGGTTTCAGTTTTCCAGTTGGAAAAGAAAAATTATGAACAAAGGGTCATGACTCTCACTTTGGAGAATAAATGTTTGAGTGATTGAGAATAAAGGTTCCACCAAATGAAATAGATACCAAAAAGTCACAATTTATTTTAAATACATAATCACTGCATATGTACACTCGTGAGTTTCAAAGTACTCTATGAAGACCCCCATCTCCTCAGTAGATACTGACTGCTAGTCTGGTTATGTGAAAACCATATTATTATAGAATTTTTTGGTGCCAATTTTAAATACAGTTTTTTTTAAGACATTACATTTTCCAGTTACAATACAGTACTTATAAAGTGCAATGTTATGTACCTCCCCTGTGCACATGTTCCATATTCAAGTATTGAGATTGGTTGGTAGTTAACTATAGCAGCTCAACTTTAAGACGGCCACAGAATTTGCTACAAATTTGAGTCCTTCAATGTTTTAACTGTGTGGAACAGTGCGACACCTATATTTGGGTTGACTTAGTCAACCTCTTCAATGGGGGCCCTGGGGAAGCTCCAGCAGAGAGAGGAGTTCCGCCATCAGGGAATCCCCCAGGCATTCCTCCTGGTGTGCCTCCTGTACTCTGGTACAGCTTGGTAATTACGTGACTGCAGACTTTCTCCAGACTTTGATGTTGAAATTCTTCCTTCTTCTGCATCTGATTCTTATCCAGCCATTGATAATTTTAATACCCTTATCAAGAATCTTCTGTTTGTGCTCAACATTAATCTTGCCTTGGAGTTTCTCATCTTCAACAGCTGCTTTCATGATGAATACATAGCATTCAACTGAATTCTTGGATGACATCTTGTCCTTCTGCTTCTCATCTTCAGCTCTGTATTTCTCAGCTTCCTGGACCATACATTCAATGTCTTCCTTGCTCAAATGGCCCTTGTCATTAGTGATAATAACTTTGTTCTCCTTTACTTACTCTGGGCCACAGAAGAGACACTGAGGATGCCATTGGCATCAATATCAAAAGTGACTTAAAGCAAAGGAACACCATGGGATGCAGGAGGAATGACTGTGAGTTCAAACTTGCCAAGCAGGTTGTTGTCCTTAGTCATGGCACTCTCTCCTTGATAAATCTAAATAAACACACCATGCTGGTTGTCAAAGTACATAATGAGGTCTATGTCTGCTTGGCAGGAATGGTGGGATTATGCTTAATGAGGACAGTCATGACTCTATCAGCAGTTTCAATACTAAGAAAAAGAGGAATTGACAACCAAGAGCAGCATATCTTGAACATTTTCAGATTTGCTTTCAGATAGGATGGCTGCCTGGACAGTTGTACCATAAGCAACAGCCTCATCAGGCTTGATACTCATTCAGCTCATTTTCATCAAAGAAGTCTTGGAGAAGCTACTAAACGTTGGAGATACAAATAGAACCATGAACCAGGGCAATAACATGGATCTGTGACGTGTCTAGTTAGGCATTTCCAAGGACTTTCTATATTGAGTCTAGAGTGCCATGGAACAGGTAAGCATTCAATTCTTCAAATAAAGCATGGGCAATGGAAGTATTGAAGTCAATTCCTGCACAGAGAAAACAGATCTCAATACTGGCCGGGGTGCTGGAAGAGAGAGTACGCTTAGCACATTCACAAGAAGTATGGAGGCATTGGACAGTTCTATTGTTCTCACTGATGTCCTGCCTGTGCTTGTGCTTGTGCTTGTGCATGAACTCAGTAATAAAATGGTTGACCATTCAGTTGTCAAAGTCTTCTCCACCCAAGTGGGTGACTATGGCTGTAGATATAACGTCAGATATTCCATTCTAAATGATGAGGACTGACACATCAAAAGTGCTACCTCCCAGGTCAAAGATCAGCATGTTTCTTTCAGCTCCAACCTTTTTGTCTATAAGCAGTAGCAGCAGCGGTTGGCTTACTGATAATTCTAAGTACATTGAGACTAACAATTGTTCCAGCATCTTTGGCAGCCCGTTGCTGAGAGTCATTAAAGTAAGCTGGCACTGTGACCACAGCATTGGTAACAGTCTTTCCAAGGTAAGTCTTTCCTAGGTTTCTGCAATTTCCCTCATCTTTATCTGAACCATAAAGAACACTTCCTCTGAACAGAAGCTTTTTGTCTCTCCCTTGTAGTCTACTTGGACCTTGGGCTCATTCACCACTATGAAGGGGTGATGCTTCATATTAGACTGGACAACAGCATCATCAAATGTCCATCCAGTCAGACACTTGGCATCAAAAACCATGTTGTTAGGGATTCACTGCAACTTGATTCTTTGCGGCATCACTGATCAATCATTCAGTATCAGTGAAGATGACATAGCTTGGAGTGGTTCTGCTTCCCTGATCACTGGCAGTTATCTCTACTTGTTCATGCCAGAAGATGCCCACACAACAGTTGGTAGTGCCAAGATCAATACCAACTGAAGGTCCTTTAGACATGTTTGCTTGCATATAGTCATGGCATGGATTGCAAAGACACAGGAATCCCAAAAGCTGTCACAATATTCCATGAGCCATTATAGGAATTTTTAAAAAAATGCTTCAAAATTCCGTCACTGCACTTGACTTGATAGCCAAATTTGGCTGTAGTAGGAATTAGTTCTACTTTTGAGGTAAGATCTATTATTCGAGGTAAGCTATTATTAAAATAATTGGCTAAAAATTTGTTTTAAAATCATACTAGTAAGCAATATAATATTGTAGAAGCCTTAAAAATATTTGCTTTTGTTTCCAATTTCTCCACAATAATCAATACCTATTATAATGGCAGCTCTAACGATTATTATGAATATTCTTCACCATATTTTAAAGGTAGAGTATTCAGAGTGGAACTGTATGGTTTTGATTTTATGTTGTAAAATCCCAAGAGGGAAGCCACATGTTCTAATTAGCAGCACAGAAGAAAAGAATTTTAACTTAAAATAAAGCAGCTCCTATTCTCAAAAAATTGTTTTTTTTCAAAAAATCCATCTTCTAACAAAGTGTTGCTCTCCTCTTTTATGAGTGACAAAGATGTAAAGTTATCATACATACTCTAATCTGGAGCTCCCATAGACTTCATATCCTGCTAAAGTGTGACAGAGCCCACACTGCTTGCCCTGAGCTTCCGAACTTCATATGATGAGAAAAAACAATCACCTGTTGTAATTTCTACTTCTGTCTTCAAGGTTCATTCCAATGTGTCTTGCTCAATGGACCTCATTGGGCCAATTTCTACCCTTGGCTGAACTGATGTTTTAGATGATGTTTCAATCAATGATGGACTGCATATATGGTCAGTGGTCTCGTAAAATTATCATGGAGCTGAAACATTTTTATTGCCTAGTGATATAATTGTTGTAATGTTGTAGTGCAACAAATTAACTTTTCTACGTTTAGATACTTTCCTTTGCCTTACAGTTGCCTATAGTATTCAGTACAGTAATTTGCTATACAGGTGTATAGCCCTAGGAGCAATAGGCTACACAATATAGCCTATGTGTGTAGTAGGTTATACCATCTATATTTGCATACACTCTATGATAACCACACAATGATGAATTCACCAAAAATGCATTTCTCAGAACATATTCTCAGAATGATGCATTCACTTAAGGGACACATGACTGTATTATTTTTAATAGTCTCATCATTGCTCTACTTTAACAAAAGGGATTTGGGTCCAACCTACTGGAACAGTATGAGCTCTTCGGTTAATATATTCTTATCTCATAATTTATCACGACTTTAGCAATATTTTGCTGATTGCTAAATCAGATTAAGGGTTTATTCTCTATGTGGCCTCTATTATCTTTATATCATCCTTGCCAATTCCCAGCCTCATTTTAGCTCTTGAGCCAATACTGCTTCTGGGCATAAAGAATGAAATGTATTCTAGGATAAAAATTCAGCAGTCTTGGCTCTCTGCCATTCTTCTAGTGTCAGCTTTCTATCTAACCTTCTTGCCTGTAGTCCACCCCCTGCCATTTAACTGGCTTCAGTTTCACATTTCCCACTAGCTGGCTGGCCTCTGAGTTCCCTACATCTAAGCCACGCCCATCACCAGAACCATGTGGCCCTGTGGTCCTTCCAGGCTTGCTCCACCGGCATTTTGGATAAAGCCCGCCTACCCTGTATGACCTACCTTGCTGACAGCCTACGCCTACCTCTGGTCACAGCCTGCCCTTAGATGCCTGAGGAGATGTGTCCTTGGTTGGCTAGATATTGTCCTGGTTCCTGGTGGCTGGCTCAGCCCTCGAATGGCCTCCTTAGCCCAGCTGTGCCTCTTTTGCTCTACGCTTCTGCCCAAGGAGCGTCTATTCTTAAACAACATCTGTAGCAGGGATTGGTAAGCAAGAGTTACAAAATTGCTATGTCTGCCCTACAGAAATTTTGTTTGAATTATTATTATTTTTTTTTTGTATTTTGCATTTGTATTTTTTGGCTAGCACAATATTAACACACAGAGTTCTCTTTTTCCTCTCTCTCTCTCCTCTCTCTCTCTCTCTCTCTCCTCTTTTCCTTCCTTCTTTCAATTGACTACCAAATTTACAAATCAAACAATTTCACATCAAAAAACCAAAAAAAAAAAAAAAAAAAAGCAAAAACCAAAAACAGACTTCCAGCTGGCTTGGAGATAGAAGTTGTAACAATGTTGGGTCCACATTGCCATACGGCAACATTCTTGACTCTTAAGATTGGGTATAAACTCTCCCCAGATGTTACAGTTGCTGCTGTAAACAACTATCTTCCTTCTCACACTGTAGCCAAATTTTCAGGTTCTTGATCATCATGTTTGTACTGTTGCTTTTTTCACACGGAATATTTAAGAGAAAAATATTTAAATTTTATATCTAAGATTTAAGTTAATATATCCTTTTACTGTTGACTCTAATAAAAGTAGGAAAACAAACAGTTGACCTAGAGACATGTTAATAAATAAATGAGAGTATATCTTTAATGAAAGAGAAGACATTCTCAGATGTTTAATGTGCAACATTTCTGATATACCCTCAGTTAAACTCACACATTTGTATTATGCCCATTGTCATTTAAGCTTTTAACCAATATATATAATATAGTGCTTCAGGGAAAAAGGATCAGGATGGCAAAATGATTTAAAACCAAGAAGATATACTGAAAATACTCAGATATTTAGTTAGAAAAGAGAAAACTTAGAGGGTCATAATAATCTTCACATACCTGATGAGCTGTCAGAAAAGAAATGAACATTTTCTGTGTGGTTCCACAGGACTGATAAGGGAAAAGAGTTGTAGGAAGATGTATTTCGGGTGTATTAAATAGCATGGAAAATGACAGGATACAAGATCTCCATTCCCGGAGATGTGCAAACAGAACCTACAAAACATCTAGGGAATCTAATTTTCTTTCATCCATAAATGTCTCATTTTTAAATAGTAGGAGACAATATATTGAGAGGAGTGATTTTTTTTCTTAGTTCTCTCTGAAGAATAGAGATTTATATGTAAGGGAAAATACAGAAAGAACAAAGGTAGGAAACAGTTTTGAACATTTGATATTGTTTGGAGCCAGTGGAGACAAGAAACCCCTAACAATTTTGAAGGCACATGAGGCCTTTTAAGTCTTATTGAGCTTTGAGAACCTGAGATTAAAATAGGGAAGAAGTAAACAGACTCACTTGTTGATGATGATCTGGTTCGTGGGATGGGTGGTGAGTTCAAGAACAGGTATTATATGCTTTATATTTTAAATAAATCTTTTTATTTTACCCACCAGTATTCCTGGTGGATAAAATAACACAAAAATTAAAAATTCAAAACAATATTTAATTTCTTTCAGGACAGAATTGTGAAAAATTTTGTGGCTCAACTGTTACAAAGAATGAGATTCTGATTCAAATCTACTGGTAATTAAAATCTCTGCTTAATATGATTACCTTCTTGTTGAATGACTCAGGAGTGAATAAAGTCCTGTCTTTTTAATTTCTAGAGAAATCTTAAACCATTATTTTCTTTCCATTATTCCTGCCAGTGCTTAGGTCTGTATCTCATCAGCTCATGCCTGGACTATTTCAGTAGCTTTTGAAATGGGTCCACTCTCTTCTTTCTCAACTCCATCTGCTATACAAATACCAGAGTTAAAATCCACTTATATCACTCCCTGCCTCAAAATTTCAGTTATGCAAAGCTCCTTGGTATCAGCCTTCATGACTGTCCCTTGGGTTCCTTTGCAACCATCCATGCGCAGTACATCCCAGTTTTACCAAACTACTTACAGTTTCCCAAATACATTATGCTGATTTTTGTCTTGGAGTGACTTATTCCTTCTGCCTGGACCTTTTCTCACTTCTCTACCTCTGGCAACCACTCCACTTCTCTAGCTGGCTTAATGCCTTCCTGTATTAAAATTAAAATCGAGTATTACCTCCTTGGTGAAGCTTTTCTCACTCGGACTCCTATTTAGCTATGGTAGATAACCTCTTCTGGATTTCCACTGTATCCAATGTACACCTTAAATATTCAACATTTGTCTTAAACACTTTGCTTGTTTCCTTTAACAGCTTTAGTGAATGCAAGGGTCTGGGACTTTTCGTAGTGAATTTTAAACACATGGCATAATGCCTAGGAAATGAAGGGCCTTCAATAAATATCTGGAAAAACAAAAGGAAAATTAACATTTTTAATTTTGGTTTATTGGTTATATACAGTCTCTAAACAATTATATAAGCAAAATAATAATGGATTTTACTTATTTCTTTTGAGACTGAAGATTAGTGAGGGTAGAAAAACAATCCTCTACCTCTTTTACCTTTCTTAGGAAATATATAATCAATACATGGTCCTCATTGAGACACACTGAGTTATTTCCAGAGAAATGAGTCATGAGTTCAACATGACTGGTAAAGCCTGAAAGCTTTCTCAACATTATTTCAGTGACAGTTTTGACAAGCAGGGAAACCCATTCATTGTGATATGGAGAGGTACAGAAAAATGATGGTAACAAACAACAAATGAAATGGAGTTTGAGACTGTGAGAAGTCATGAAGGAACATGACTGGTGTGGCTTTAGAGTTAAACTAAACAAATGAAAATATAAGAGAAAGGAATTAAAATTTTATTTTTACAATGGTGAAAATGCTTCCCAAGTCTAATTTTCTAAGGATAAACCTCAATATCTTTTCAGTGATTCCATTTTGCAGTCCTTAAAATAAATGAGGTAAATCTCTATTTGTTAGCGTGCAGTAAGTTTAAAGAGATGTGATTGAGTGAAAGAAAACTAAAGTACAGCACAGTGTGTGTGTATGCACACTTATTAAACTTATACATATAATATATATACACAGACATGTGTATATGGTTGTGTGTATACATATATGTATACACACATATATATGTAATATACCTTCATTTACAGCCATAAATAAGGGACCACACGAATACAACTGTAGGTATAAGTAGGTATAAAAATATAGATATGTATATATGTGTGTGTATATTTGTATCCATACTAGTATATCTATATATACACCATAGGTACACAAGGTACCCATGTACTTTGAATACCTTGTGTACCTATACTTGAATAATATTTCTGGAAACATAAGATTCACAAATGGGTGACTGGGGAATGAGCTTTAAGATTCTGATATTGGAGAAAAATATACTTCTTGTTGTTTACCTTTTCGTAGCTTGTCAATTTTAGCCACATGAAGCATAAATTTGGGGGGTGGGAAGTAAAACATGAGAGAGTGTAAGTAAATAAAACCAGAGATGATGGTGCAATTTAACTATTGACTTTATTTTTTAAAATTCTATGCTTCAGTTTTCTTTGCCATCTAAACACTTTGTGTGTAGAAACATGATGCAAACAAAAAACAAAACTACATTAAAAAATTGAAACCTTCAATCTCAAAATCTTAAATAATCAGTGTAGTAGTAACAACAGTAATTAGCAATTTCAGGATGATCAATGGTTTTTAGGAATAGCATATTTAAACCAAACTAAGTCTCTCCTCTCAAGAGATAAAGTCCCTGCTCAGGAGAGTAAATGTCTTCAACATATGGATATGGAATGCTATATAAGATCATGATAAGATATTACAATTGGTGAATATCAACAGGACTCAGAATAATGCTACATGTTTTGGATTATTACCTGCCATTGTAAAAAAAAAGATCCTAAACTTTTTTTGTGTGCTACCAAAATATCTAACTTGTATAATATATTTTGATTTCTAAGGCTCCTCTTCTAAAGTTTTAAAATGTATGACCTTTCAAATGGAAACTAAAAATAAAACCAATTAGATTGTTCAACCATTTGCAAAAAAATCACCACGCATACTAGTGTAGCAATAACTTGAAGATTAGAAGCATGGACTGCGTGTAGAATCAGACAAACCTAGGTTTGAATCCAAATCTGCCGTTTACAAACTCTGTGACCCTGAGAAAGCAACATCACTTCTGTAAGCTTCACTGTCCCGTTAAATAACAAGGCAAACGTATCTCACCAGGTTGCTTAAAACATTAGTGGAAAAATGTAAATAATACATTAAGTCAAGTCAATAAAATACAACTAATATTATAGTAACAATACTTAATAAAGGTTGTTAGAATAATCTGGTATAGTTTTTATGAAATAACTGAAAATCAAAACTTAGGACTAAGCAACATGAGGAAAGTGGGTATCATAATAAAAGGAATATATGTTTGGGAGCAAACATAAACCAGTTTTCTTTGCTGCTCTCTCTCTTAGGATGACAGCCCATTTATTCTAAGAGACTTCTTTCACTGTTTTCTTACCTTTTCTTACCTTGTAAAACTTTTTTCTTTCTTTCTTTCTTTCTTTCTTTCTTTCTTTCTTTCTTTCTTTCTTTCTTTCTTTCTTTCTTTCTTTTTTTTTTTTATAGATGGAGTCTCGCAGCAGGCTGGAGTGCAGTGGCACGATCTCGGCTCACTGCAACCTCTGCCTCCTGGGTTCAAGCAATTCTCATGCCTCAGTCTCCCAAGTAGCTGGGATTATAGATGCATGGCACCACACCCAGATAATTTTTGTATATTTAGTAGAAATGGGGTTTCACCAATTTGGCCAGGCTTGTCTTGAACTCCTGATCTCAAGTGATCCACCTGCCTCAGCCTCCCAAAGTGCTGGGATTACAGGTATGAGCCATGACGCCAGGCCTTACCTTGTAAACTTATCTTGATGCTTAACCTCTTTTGAAAACCAACTTCTAGGGATATGAAAAAGATCATAATTATCCACTAATTTCAAGATTATGAAAGCTAAAAGTATAAATTATGCATCCCACATGGCTACCTGGTAGTCATGTGTATCTATGCACACCAAAGGACCAATTCCAAGTCTAACTAGAAGAATAAAAAAATGCATTACAAGTAATCCACACAATTGTCTCACAGATGATTGAGAATGTAATGGAAGCAATATCATTAAAATTTTCTGCCTCTTGCCCTTCTCATGGTGCCGAGACTCTGAGTCCTTTTCATGTCTATGATGGAGAACTTTTGGTAAATTGGTAAATTACTATCAATCTTTTACATAAACATCCCAGGACACATCTCTCCGGCATGCCCAACCATATTACACAGATTTCCAATGAGGCGTGACATTTCTTATGCTCCTATAGTAGAATAGTATAATAAATAAATACTTTCTGAATAAATTATGCCTACTGAAGAGGCTTAGAAAATATTAACTATTGCTTTTATGATGTCTTTGGTGAAAGATCATAGAAGTCCGATTGTGAGGCCAGTATTAGGGTACTTCAGGGTTTCTCAACATTGGTACTACTGACATTTGGGGAGGAAAATTATTTGTTGTGTGTGTATGAAGAGAAACATCCTGGTCATTGCAAGATGTTTGGCAGCATTTCTGGCTTCTACTGACTATGTGTCCCCCAATTATGACAATCATAAATGTCTCTAGACATTGCTAAGTATTTCCTGGGTGGGAGACAAAATTGCCCTCTATTGAGAACTACTGAGCTATCTGTATCAATCAAGTCATTCTTGCTACCCTAATCAGATTCAGTTGCTAAAACAGAGAGAGGATACTCTTGGAAAACAGAAGGTCTAACTACTTATATCAACTGAGATTTTGTCACTGTGGCTTAAGATACCAAGAATAATGTGTGATTCTATATAACTTAGCTCATCATATTACATTGCAATCATTTCTTGTTGTGGTTTTTGTTATACTTATTATTTCTTCTTGTTCTAGACTGTATGCTCTCTGAATTCCAGGATCATATTTAACTTGCTCAGTTTGGCATCTTCAGTTCCTATGGCACCTCCAGTTCCTATGGTAGTTTTAGTTTCATGATAAATCACTTAGTATTTATTGAATTTATGAATGCACCGGGAATAACCGTGCTTTTTCAGAGATTATCTCTGATCTTGAAGAGAGCTTAAAGTTGAAAATGGAAAGCCGATTCACTCAAGTATTTCTTAAATGCCTGCTATGAAAGACTCTGGGTTTACAAGAGTAAACGTGTCTGTGCCTCTATGGAGCTTACATTCTGGTGTAAGTCAAAAGGGAAAAGAGTATATTAGTTAACAGTAAGCTCAAAATGGGCTAAACGGTATGAAGGAAATTAATTGAATAATGCTATAAGAACAGTCACATAGGGTTTACTTTAAATACGGTGGCCAGTGAGGGTCTTTGGGTGGAGGGGGGCACTGAGAGTAGGGAATCACTGTTTAGGTAAGACCTTAAAGATAAGGAGACACTCCCTATGATATGATTTAGAAGTGTTCTCTGGGTTCTCTGGGACCAGTATGTGCAGTCCACAATAAGAAGAGAGTTTGCTTCTCACATACACACGTTGTTCCAGGCTCTGGGGACACAGTAGTGAAATAAGTAGACAACATCCTTATTATTATGAAGCTTATATTCTGGTGGATATCATGAGGTTGAACGGGTGGGTTGGCAATGACCAACTCTATTGGGTCTTTGAACTGCAACATGTGATAGTTTACCATACAGGCTCTGAGAACACCTACCCAGGTTTTAATCTTGGATTCAGTAGTTATTTCCTGGATTAACTTGGACAGGTTTTCTGTGTTTTCTGTGTCTCAGGTTCCTTGTCTATTCAAAGACTATATTAGTAGTATTTACCATGTAGGATGGTAGGATTAAATAAATACATATAAATATTCATTATTAACTTTGGGCTTGGTAATAATGCCAAGTTTAAGTGAAAAAGTAAGGCATTTCAAGGTTTTCAGCAGAGAAGTGGCATGATTTGATTTACAATTTTAGAAGAGCTCTATTCCTTCTATATGGAAAGTTGAGTGGGAACAGCAGAGACAGTCAGGAGGCTACTGCAGAAGGCCCAAGTAAGAGGCAACAGTGGTGTCTAGACAGAAAAGGCTTTTTAGCCTTTTAGATGCTTTAGGGGAAATTGAGTGCAGAAAGTGAGAGAAAGGGAAGAATCCAAGAACACACTGTAGTATCCAACTTGACCCATTCAACGATTTCCTAAGGTGGAGAAGGCTCTGAAGAAACAAAACTGGGCAGATATTCTAGAATGTAATATTAATTGTCTTAGTTCAGTCCTTTCTGGGAATATGTGAGTAGATGATGAGTGAGCACTGGGCTATACAAGTGGTGAGAGTAAGTGATATTCCATAGAAGACGTGTGGAGATAAAAAGGAATAGAGATGAAAAGCAAGCTCCGAGAAACACCCTTAGTAATGGATCAGAGAATCCTGACGGTATGGAGAATCATACCCAGATAGAATCATGAAAACAGAACCTGTCTGTGAGACTGATATAGGGAAAGCAGGAAACATGATACAGGAAATGCATCATTTCTTAGAAACAATTTCTGCTACAAGTTGTTCACAGAAGTACTTATTAAAAGAAGATGAACACCTCTGTGGAGATTTGTGAACCTGAGGGAGTAAAGGAAGTGTGGAACATGAAAGGAAGGACAAAGAGAAAAAGGAACAGAATTATGATGACTGCAGAACCAGCTACAACAGCTCAGGCCATCTAGAGAAGAGACTGATGTCTATGACCAAGTGGAGTGTAGGAAGTAATGCTGACAGTGAACATCAACAGTTGGGGCATCTTCTGTAAGTCTTGGTCAAAGACGAGGAGAAGTTTTAGACTCCCAAGAAGGAGAAGTGCCTGGAGGAAGGGCTCCTGCAAACCTAATTCTGGCAGATAAAAAGGAATGGGTTAGTGAAGTAATAAGAACATGAAGATAAAATGTCTGTGGCATCTCAGAGATGTGAAAGCTAGGGAAGGAACCTGAGATCAGATTTCCAGATACACCATAGGTTTAGGCATATGGATTTCAAAATGATTACATGGCAAGAAATTCTAGGAGAGGATGGTTCAGAAGAGTTGAGAAGTCAGAAATGCGTAAACTATATAAAAAAAACCCCTTAACTTAATTATGTGTACATCTGACATCAGGGAAGAAAAATAGGAGACAGAGAAAGATAACTTAAGGGGGGATATTTACTGACAGTCGTACCGTTAGAAATTAAATCATGCAAATTAAAAATAAATATTTGGCCGTTTGTCTATAAACTCTGACATCCTAATAGAATAAACAGTTTATAAAAGCTAGACTAGATTTAAGATAACTACATTCATCTGTTTCTAGTTCCCTATCAAATTTTCTTGGCATAAAAATTTGTGAAATTTAGTTTTTTAAAATAATTGTAACCATATTTTCCTATCAAAGGCCAATTTCATTTTACTTCAGATTCAGAGGAAAAGTATGTCAAATGTTACATTTTATGAATAGTAGTTTACATGTGTACAGTGCTTGATGGCTTTTAGAGGACTTTCATGTGCTTTCTTTCATTGGGTCCTTAGGGTTAGTCAGGCAATGTGGTTTCAGCCCTCTTTTACTGATAAGGAGAATGAGGCTTTGAGTCTGTGGCTTCCTACAAAAACACACAACTAGTAAGTGGCAGTGCGAGCTCCATAATTAGAGCTTCTGACAGATGGTCCATTACAATTCTTTCCATTACAATGTTTTTATGACAAAATTTAAAATTATTTAATATTCATTTTCTAAATTGCTATGTGTATTCATATTATTGTGACTCTAAAGTAGGATAAAGGCCTAAATTTTTTATTAGTTTTATAAATAGCACATGTATAATCACTTAAGGGAAAAATTACCTGTCATGCTACTTAGAGAGCTAAACAGGATAATGAAGGTATTGTGTTATAAATTAATGTGTGATATGTAAACAGGAAGTATTTCCAACAAAGCCAAGTGATCCAGTTGCTCACCTAAAAGTTTGCACCTTACATATGTGGAACTAGTGGCATATCATGAGTAGAGATTTTGGCACATAATATTACCACCATGGCACACCATGAGTAGACAACTTTTGGCACACAATAGTGCACACCATGAACAGAGATCCTTGTGAAACCAATCCTTTTAGAGCAATCCACATTTTGGGTTGGCCAAATGTTGCTCATTAGATGGAAATGGGACCTCCCATCTAAGCTAAATTGATGATGCTATCTTGTATTAATGTTATATTTTTGGGCATATTAAGTAATCGAGAATAATACAACAAAGACTTGTACACCATCCACAAAATTGGTGCTGATTATCTTGAGGAAACTTGACACACAGGGCTTTCTGTGTCCACCCTAGTTTCTATGTGCATCACTAGAATTGAGCAGATAAGTGTTTTCCTGGGCACATTTCCTACCGTATTGGTTAACTACAATAGCCATAATATTGAGCATTCTCTACACAGACCTGTTGAAAAAACAGGAAAAAAGAAACGCCTCCCATTTTTGTCAACATACACATGCCCATGATCTTACTTTGACGAGAAATAAAGTTCATTACAGAAATATTTTAACCACTTTATAAAGGCATTATTGACATGTAAATAACTGTCTATATTTAATGCATACAATTCCATGAGTTTGGGAATAATTATACACCTGTGAAACCATCCCCGCCATCACAGACTTATACAAGGCCACAGACATATGTATGACCTCCCCAAATTTCCTACCATCTCTTTTATTATTTTTTTTGTGTGTGTGTGTTAAGAATACTACTCCTATAAGATCTACTCTCTCAGCAATTTTAGGTATGCAACATAGTATTATTAGCTATAGGTACTATGCTGCATAAAGGATCTCCACTTATCTTGCATAATAAAGTTTATGTTGTTTGACCAGCATCTCCCCATTTTCCTCTCCCCTCAGCCGCTGGTAATTACCATTCTACTTGCTCCTATATGATTTAACTTAGATTCTACATATAAGTGGGATCACTAGGTATTTGTTTTTTGTGTCTGGCTTATTTCACTTACTGTAATGTCCTCCAAGTCCATTCATGTTAGCATAAATGGCAGGACTTCCTTATTTTTTAAGGCTGTATAGTATTCCATTATTTACACATACACACACACACACACATCATGACATGTGTATATATGTAGATGTGCACAAACACACACACCCCCCAAATTTTCTTCTTCCACATCTTGGCTACTAAAAATATTTTTTAATCTTGTTCATCTCTTGAGAGAATATTTGAAGGAGATATAATTTGTTTTTCTCTATGAGATTTTGCTATTTTCATTCCTCAGTATGTGTTCATTGTCAGAAATGAAAAGATTTTCTTGGAACAAGCACAAAATACTACTTCTTGTATTAAAATATCCATAAATATAAAGATGGGATATGTTTCCTTCAAACTTTGTGAATAAATTAAAGTTGCAAATTGTCAGTGAAGCAGTAATTATTTAGGTACATACTTCTTACTTGGTTGATAAGGTGCTGAAATTGTACCTTGCTCCTATATTTTAAAGCATATATTTATAGAATTGAGAACTCTAATGGTGCATAATCATAATAAAGCATCCCACACTCTAAAAATAATATTCTTTAGAATAGAACAAAACCTTGTTAATTCATCTTCATGGAGAAAAAGCACCAGAAACAGGTGTTAATCCTTAAGAAGCTGATGGTATGATAGCAATTTCAACATCAGGAATTTCTCATTGACCTAGGTTTGAGTTCTTACTACTTTCGTGACTATTTAGTTTTCCTAATTTATGACTTAACAACGGTCTAAGTGACATGAAAATAAAATAAAACAAAGTGCTTTTATCCATATATTTACAGCAAATGACTGCTATCAGATCATAACTGAGAACAAGATATGTTCTAGAATGTTTATGGTATTACTAATTAAAGAGAAATGAGGGTTTAGTAGGAATAACATGGGCTTAGAGTCAGACAGACCCAGGATGCAACCCAGAATCTATATTCACTAACTAGGCCAGTGTCTTAGCCTCTTTCCTCTTCTTTTTCTTCAGATTTTACATGAGGATATGCTTCTTCACTTGTAGGTTGTTTTAGTGATTAGAAATAATGTAGGGGAAGTGTCTGGCACAGAGCATGGCATAAAATAGGGGCTTAATTTGGAAATATTATTGATATAATTACTCATAGATTGAGATTGAGAAAGAAAGGCTAAGTCTGTGATGATTGGCTGAAGAGAAAAATGTGGCATGATCTACACTAATTCATGTTATAGCATTTTTGTCCATTACAGTATATCAACAATATACACTTGGAAAACAAAGCTGCTGCTTGATTCAGATTAGATTCCCAATAGTGTCCACATGTGTATCAGAGGAAAATAGATACAGCCTTTTCCAGGAGATGTCAATATCTTTCATGTTTCTGAAAGATGTTACAGTTGGTGCAAAGCCAGAAAGCATTAGCATAGCCACACAGGCCACGAGCATGAGAAACTCAGAAAGGCCCTTGCCTGCATCTGTTCAGAGTCAGACAGAGGTGGCTCACTAATGGACTAGGAACCGAAGGAAAGAAAAACAATGACAATGTGACCCCACAGTCTGGGTTTATGCTTTTCATTCTTGGATAATTATAGAGGTGCCTCTTTTATTCTTAAAGTGTCTTGGTTTATATGATATTATATAGTCATGCTACCACTAAATTATGTGACAGGAAATCCCCAAAAATGAAATGAGAATGATTCGACCATTCAAGTTTTAGTCTACTAGAGAAAAACATAAAATTATAAGATCAACATGCATTTTTCAATTTATAGACAGAGCAAGGTCACTTGCTTCTTCTCATTCTTGCTCTCTCTACCATAACAAAATTACAAGCCAATCTTATCAATGCAAAAAAAAAAAAAAAGACAAATGGACACTATTCTTACCAAGAAGTTCCACCTAATACCGTGAGTATAATAATGTCTTTATTTATTCAGAGTTGGTTAACTTAATGACTATAAACACAAGCCCATCATATTGCATAAAGATTTGGAAGCAGAATACTAAGATTATCTAATGTTACAGCCTAAGACCTACCTTTTTTTTTTTAAACTCAGCCTATGTAACCAATAATCATTGGTCTTTTTTCCTTAGGTAAGGTTATTAAGCCCATCAGAGGCCATTCAGCAGGAAATCAATACACACATACTTATCAAGTACCCACAATGTGTTAGGGACTTCGTATTGATAAGAAAACTCTCCCAGGGGCAGACATGAAATAGGTACTCATGCAACTTCAAAATGCGATTGTAATGAGAATAGCATTCATCAAGGAGCAGTTTAAAAGTATAGAAAAAGGCACTGCAAAAACCAAATCCTAGGCATTATTACAATGACCAATACCAGGTATGTCAAACAAGTATGTAAAGGGGACACTCAATTGAGAGCTGGGCAGCTACAATTGGTTTAAAAGTTCTAATGAACTGTGCCCATTTTATTATGGAGTGGGAAGGATGGCATTCCTGGGACCAGTTTGCACAATCATCAGAGATGGAGTCATAAAATACAAAATTCAGGATTGTTATCCAAGGAAATCTTAGTAGCCATTCTTATGAGAGCAGCTTTCTAGGATCTCTTACCTTTTTTCCTTTTGGTTTTGCCACCATCAAGTCAACAGATTTACAGGTAGACAAACCTGTTTCCAAGTGACCATCACAGTCATGTATAGATTTGGATTCAGAAAAGGGATCAAGAGAATAAATTTTGACTCTGTTATTCTTATGTTAATTAGGTATTAGCTTGGAGTTCATCATTATCTCTATACTGAAATTTTATCATGTATAGCTCAACATTTCATTTCCAACCCTTACTCTTGCTCTCTAGTGATGAACTGAAAAAAAAGAAAACTGCAGCATAACTAATATTAAATCCATCTATCTATCTATCTATCTATCTATCTATCTATCTATCTATCTATCTATCTATCTATCTATCTGAGACAGGATCTCACTCTGTTCCCCAGGCTGGAGTGCAATGGCATGATCACAGCTCACTGCAGCCTCAATTTCTTGAATTCAAGCAATTCTCCCACCTCAGTCTCCTGAGTGGCTGGGACTACAGGTGTATACCACCATGCTGAGCTGATTTGTTTAATTTTTGGAGAGATGAGGACTCAATCTTCCGATCTTAAGTGAAAACAACAGGATGTGAGCCATGGTTGCGGGACAGTGTCTTAAGGGCCAAAATAGCTCCACATTCTCTAAGCTTACCTTGTCCTGTGAGCTTCAACTTGCATTTTCTGTCTTCCTTCTGTAATCTCTGCAGGAGTTCGAGGACTCCTGAGCTCAAGCAATTCTCACCCCTTGGCCTCTCAAAGGCTTGGGATTACAGGCATGAGCCGCCATACCCGACCGATACATTTAGTTTTTAACAAGTATTTTCTCTGCTAGAATTTTTACTGCCATTGAGAGCAAAATATGAGAGGTGCCTTAAGAATAAGGAGAGAGAAATCACACTTGGAGCCAAATTTGAAGAGCTGCATTTTTTTTACTCTATTTTTTATTATTATACTTTAAGTTCTGGGGTACATGTGCAAAACATGCAATTTTACATAGGAATACATGTGCCATGGTTAAGGAATAAAAGTTTGCTTATGTGCCAGGCGTAGTGGCTCATGCCTCTAATTCCATCACTTTGGGAGGCCAAGGCAGGTGGATTGCCCGAGCTGGGGAGTTTGAAACCAGCCTTGGGCAACATGGCGAAACACCATCTCTAATAAAAATATAAAAAATTAGCCAGGTGTGGTGGCAGGTGCCTGTAATCTCAGCTACTCGGGATGCTGAAACAGGAGAATCACTTGAACTGAGTAGGTGGAGGTTGCAGTGATCTGAGATCACGCCATTGCACTCCAGCCTGGGCAACAGAGTGAGACTCTGTCTCAAAATAAATAAATAAATAAATAAATAAATAAATAAAAGTTTGCTCTGTATGTTTTTGGTATTTGTACCGAAGCACAGATAAATTTGCAAGATGCAAAAATAATTTGCCCTATTTTACAGACAGGATTATGAAAATAACTACTGTTGGTTCATTCTCAGAAGAATAGATGAAGAGGATTCAGGGGCAGAGATTACAGTAGGAAGGCAGGAAATGCAAGTTGAAGCTCACAGGACAAGGTGGGCTTAGAGAATGTGGAGATATTTTGGCCCTTAAACATTGTCCTGCGACCACGGCTCACATCCTGTTGCTATCACTTAAGAGCTATCCAAAAAATTCTGTTTTCTGTTTCATCATTTAACTTTTCTTAATCCTATATTAGTGAATTTTATGCTTTTTCCTCCATTGCTCTTAGAATGGTTTACTTCTTTATATTTTGTCATCACTGTCTCTGTCTCTCTCTCTTTTCTTTTTTATTTTAGGGCACTGATTGTGTCTGTGTGTGTGTGCATGCACAAATGCACAAAAGAAACAGAGTAAGAGCAGAAGCTGATGTGGTCTAACACAGGAGTCCTCCAACCCCAGGCAACAGACTGGAAGGTGTGTTAGGAACCTGGTCGCACAGCAGGAGGTGAGCAGTAGGTGAGCATCACAGTCTGAGCTCTGCCTCCTGTAAGATCAGCAGTGGCATCAGATTCTCATAGGAGAAGGAATCCTATTGTGAACTGTGCATGTGAGGGATCTAGGTTGTGTGCTACTTATGAGAATCGAATGCCTGAGGTGGAATAGTTTCATCCTGAAACCATCTCCCTATCGGTCCATGGAAAAACTGTCTTCTATAAAACTGGGCCCTGGTTCCAAAAAGGTTTGGGACTGCCGTTCTAACAGGCTTATTTGAACAATCAGCATATTCATTAGATTGAAAATGGTGAATTTAAAACACACTCTCTTTCTGAAACAGTCTCCCTATTTGGGGCTCAATAGAAATGTTTCCAAATTACTATAGTTTTATTTTTTATGTAGTGGAAACTATATAAAATTAATCTCTTATTTTATAAATATCCGATGGAAATGTTTTAAATTAACAGCTCTGTTTAACTTGCGTTTTTTTTTTCTCTCACACCTTATGGAGGCAGGGGTCATACCTACTAATTCAAGAAATGGCCAACAGGATGAATTCCAAAATATTTGTTTCAAGAATATAGAACGTAAAGATAAGAAATACCTAGTATCACTAAAACTTTGCCATATGGTCAATTAACATCATCTCTCTGGACAACTGAAGTGAGAGCAAACAGAACCCAGAAATGGACTCCCTATTTTAACCATTTTCTCACATTATACATAGCTTCCAATATGTGTTGTTATGAAAGAACATTTATAAATGACATGAAGAAAAACACCCTTATGTTTTAACAAGCTTATTTCTGGCTCACAATAAGATTTTCTTTTTAAATTATTAAATATTTAGGCAAGCCAAAATATTTATGTTTACCTGGAAAAAACAAAAACCTTTTCCATTTTGGAAATGCCATAAGCAACACTACCCTTATCCTAACAGCACAAAACTACTGGCTGTTGTGTATCCTTGACTAGGGGACTGTCTGAGCACCTCCCTTTCAAAAGTGATGCAAACACTTTCTTCAAGATGGTGTTGTTAGAAAGCTGAGTGCTGCCTTTCTGCTACTTGCTACAGACTGTTAGAGGACAAAAATGTATACTTATTTTTCTTTTCCAGAAAGGCATCAAAAGAAAGCCTAAGTGTGAAATAATACTCATCATTAAGAAGAGCCACACAAATCAACAGTTTAGCTTAGATTAGATTAATCCCTTATTTTGTCCAAATATTTTCTTAAAGTCTGAAAAAATGTCTGATTCAACTAAGAAGAAATTTACTCTAATAATTATATAAAGAGAGGAAAACAACAAATATAGGAACAGATTGAAGAATGTCTAAACCTGCTGTTATCACAGACTGATTTTCTACATGTATGTATGGATGTATTTGTTAGCTATTATAATAATTGTTTACTTAATAATTCATGTATTCATGTATATTCTGGCAAGTCACAGATATTACTGACTTACAGACTAACAAATGGATCATGGGGTCACCTAATTCAGTGTACTCACTCATATTTTCTCGGGTGGGGCCTTTACACAAAGTAAGCACTCAATAAATCCAGCATCTGGATTTGTGAACTGTGCAGCTGAGGGTGCTGAGCCCAGACGGACATGTCCAGGATCACTCAGCCATGAATCAGGAAGGCCAGTCTCTGGCAGTCAGCCTGTTACAGGTTCTATTATGCCCAGCCTCATCCTCCTTAGCAGCCTCACTTTCCTATTTCTGAAAAAAGATAAGCAATTTGGAGACATACACGGCTCAACAAAGCAATCATGTGCTTGCCCTCATTGTTTTTCTATCACCAACGACAAAGTATACACTTTTTGTTTTTGTTATTTAAGGGAAAATATTGAAATGAATGGTTTCAAGTCTACTAAACAATACTGCTGCCCTAAATTCCCCTAAAATTACATAAATCTCAGAGTATACAAATATTATAGAGTAGTTATTTAATAAGTGATGTGACCCAAGTATCTGTGTTTCTGTGCTACTGTGGAGGTTATGCTTTATTATTAGAGCTACAAGGAAGCTCCAGGAGAAATGCAGGAAGCTCCTTTAATAGATTTATACTCTGGCCCTGAATTTCAAAAATGTTTACCTATGGAAAAATACAATTCACGACTCTTCATCATTTTACCTTTACTTGGCATCATTTGTCTAAATAAATTAGAAAAAATGGATTTCTAGGTCTCTAGTGTGTATGAAATACAGCTTATCCTTCCTTCTCATGCTTCCATTTACCCATCCAGTCAGCATTTATTCATGCAGCCCCTATTACATGCTAAGAACATGATTAGGTTTTAGAACCTGGGTATTCAAAGTATGGATCAGCAGCATCAGTACCCAGAATCATTGAATCAGAACCTACGTTTTAACAAGACTCCCCCAGCTGACTCATATGCACATTAAAGTTGGGGAATCACTATAAAGACATAGCGCCACCCTTGAGATTTACAAAGTCTATCACAGGAAACGGCCAGGGCCACAGCCAGCCCAAACAGAACAGTAGGGCACACATTGAAAAGATGCTGATCTCCAGATGGAGGAAGCCCTGTGGGCACATGCACTGGCAAGTGGAGGAGTTTTCGTACAAATTAGAAGAAGGAGGCTCTTCTTCAAGGCAGTCCATCCCACATGCCCAGACTCAGGGATATGGAAAGCAGTGTGCAGGCCAGATTCTAACATTTGGTTGCTCTGTGCAACCACCAGCTTTTATGGTGTGTCCCTGAAATAGTCATGTTTTCTCCCTCCCTCACTCCTTCTCTCTCTCTCCCTTGCTTGCTTGCTCTCGTTCTCTCTTTTTGAGAGATTGATTGTTTTCCCTAAGGAGCAGATAGTATATTATTCTGGGAAGCCTGAGTGTTATCTTACAGGCTACAGAGAACACTACAGGAACAGTCCAAGTTGTGCTTTTATCTGGTTCAATTTTCAGGAATATGACCCTGGTAGTAATATAAGAAAAAAAATGACAGGAATGTTTGAAGGAATCTATGTAGGCAAGAAATAATGAGGCTCTGGAGGAGATGGCGGGCCCCAAGCAGCAAGGCTGGGAGACTCTCCCTATAAATAGGCAGGTGGGGTAAGGAGAGGAGAAGTGAAAGTTTATACTTTATTTTTTCGTAGATTTTTAAATTTTATATTTATGTTCTTTCAGGTTACATGGATGGGTTTGATAGTTTAATTTATGCTTTTTAAATTGAAATTTAAATGTGTATAGTAATCTGAGGATAGCAAGTGAATGTGGAATTAAAAAGAACAAAAGGAAAAAGAAGCAGACACAATGTCATGTTACTCCTTTAACATTTTTAGCAAATGAAATAAATTTTAAATAGGCTACCTTTTATTTATTTTTTCATGGGTATAAGAACATGCTTTCCATTTTAATTGGCCTTTCTGTTGATTAAAATTTCCCTTTGAGTCTAATGATATTAAGAGGAGTGATGATAAGTAGAAAAGAAAACAAAAGGAATAAAATATTCTATCAAGTTAGGAGGAAAGCCTGTCTTTCCTTTAGTTTCGTAATCATTACTCAAAAATTAGTTATCGATCCTGGAGTTTTCTAATTTAGGAAATGACTGAATGCTGAGTCAGGAATATAAGCAATGAACCTCTGCGAAGGGAAGATAATCCCTTCAGTTGAGAGTCTCAGGTTGAATATGTCAAGGAGAAGCCTGGAATACAGACCAGGTGCGGCTCCTAGCGGGAGAGGGAAAAAGCGGCCATGGGGAGCTCCTCCCTGGGACCCGAGCCCCCTCAAAGCTGTTTAGCACACTAAATATGCGCATAATGAATCCAGCATACACAGAAACAGTTAGGATGTTTAGCACATCTCTATCTTCCTCAAGCATGCACCTTTCTTACTACTGCAATCATGGCTACAAAATGTCATGTTTGTAGAAACAGTCTGGGAAATGCTGAACTGCGTAGAAAGATAGTCTAGAGGAAGGAGCATCTGCTTTGAAGTCAGTCAGTCCTGAGTTGGAGTTCTGGATGTCTACTTTCTAAATACAACCTCGGGCCTGCTACATATCCTCTCTACACCTCAGTTCCCCTACCTGTACATGAGAGAGTCTGATACCCTCCTCTAGGGGTCAAGGTAGAATGACCACATTTCCTCAAGTTCCCAGGATAGTCTTTGTTTATACCTTTTGCCTCTAAGTCATTAACAGTGTTCCCTTTCATTCTAAAAAGGTCCCAATTTGAAAAAATTATATGCTCTCTCCTCATGATAAGGATATTAAATGATTTGATGTGTGTAAAGTCAGCATTGGGCTTTTAGTTATCATGTTCCTTCCTCCTATCTGTATGTGAAAGGAGGAGGAAAATTTGGCAGAATTATCATTACTGTAGCCTCGCTTAATGACACACCTGGAATACAAAAGCACCCAGCATTCCTATTTCATGGACACTTAGGTATAGAATCACTTTAATAAAGTGCTTTACAGAGGGTAATTTCAGGAAGAAAATTTCACCTCCATTAAAAGAAAAGACAAAATTCTTCATTTTAAGGTTACATGTGGAGAAAGGAAATCGATGATAATTTGCACAAATACTACTGAAAAGTATCACACTCGACAGCAGATGTTCCACTTTATTCTCTGCATATACAGATAAATAGCCTAAGGTTAATGAGAATCACCATTTTTTATATATATACACACACACACACACACATATACACCCACATACACCCCCCCACACACACACTACGTACACACATATATATGTGTCTGTGTATATATACACATATATACATTATATATGCCTATGTGTATATGTGTCTGTGTATATCAACAGAGAGATGTAGTAATTGTAGATGTGCAGTTGCTTACTTAGAATAACATGCTGCTTTGATAAAAACAACTGGGTAAATTCTGATTCTTTTATTAAGTTTATCTGCATTTAAAACACTATAAATGCCCTGACTTATAAATACTGAAAACAAAGCTAAAATATTAGTTACTATTCTATTAGGCCATTCCTATATCCCTGTAATGAAATACATGAGGCTGGGTAATTTATAAGGAAAAGCTGTTTAATCGGCTCACAGTTCTACATGCTGTACAGGATGTGTGGTGCTGGCAGCTGCTCCTAGTGAGGGTCTCAGTAAGGTTACCAGTACTTGCGGAAAGCAAAGAGGGAGCAGGCATGTCACGTGACAAAAGAGGGAGCAAGAGGGGCAGGGGGAGTGGCATGTTCTTTTAAACAACCAGATTTCACAGGAACTGAGAGTGCTAACTCACTAATCACTAAAGGGATGGTGCTAAGCCATTCACGGAATCTGCCTCCATGGTCCAATCCCCTCCCACCAGGCCCTACCTCCAACACTGAGAATCACATTTCAACATGAGATTTGGAGGGGACAAACACCCAAAGCATACCATTAATGCTGAGAATTTCATGGAAATGCAGCAGTGTTATTCTGAGCATTAAGAAAAATGATCTGGAAGCATCAGTATTTAACAGATGTATGATGTGTTTGATACTGGATAAGTAGCTGGACATCTGTAGTTTTGAAGAAACTTTTGGTGGTGAAGCTTAAAAAAATTAACATCTTTACAAACTTTTGTAGTCACACAGAAAGTATGAAGGAAAAATAAAATATTTTATTTATTATGCTCTAATCTTATTTATGAACAAAAACCAGGGAAACAAAAAACAGCTTCCCAGAAAGTAGACATGGTACAACTATTGATAGAATGTCTCTAATGAAGCTGCAAAGAGCTCAGAGAGAAAGGCATTGACTGGGAATCAGAAGACTGGTTTTTATTCTTAGCTCTGCCACTACCTGACCACGAGATCTCAATGGAACTTCTTTGGGCTTCATTTTCACTGGCTGTAAACTAAATGGTCTGGAATCTCTAGTTCTAGCATTTCTTCTATCAACAGTGTTCCAAGATCCCATGGTTCCTTAGTGTAGAAATCATCTGATACATCTTTTGGGCTCCTCTGCATCCTTGTGGCAATTCAAGACCATCACTTTCCCACACCCACCAATTCCTTGTGCTCCAGCACCACCCCTAGGGCTCCCAGACCCTGCTGGTCCAAATACAGGTATCTCATTGCTCCTCATCACACCACTGTAGTGAGTCTCTGTGCTCTCCATGGCATGCTCCCATCCAACTTCACCTGGGTAACAAGAGATTGGTAGGTACTGAAAGGACACATTACAAGAATTAGGATGCTCTGCATTCCAGTCTCAACTCTCTCCCCCAAAAGCAGCCCAGGTCCCCCTTGAAATGATGCCACATTTTCTATACAAGTGGCAATAATTAAACACTTAATCAAAAGTTCTGTTTCCATTGCAATAACTTATTTACTAAAAAAAAAAAAAAAAGACAAAGCTAGAGCTGAAAGGCAATTTTTCACTTCAGGAGAATTTGTCTAGTCTCTTAGTATACTGCTGACTGAACTTTCAGAAGGACAAATTCTGAATAAGTTTGGCCTCGAGAGCCACAATTTATCATCTGACCTTTGCTTGCTGATACTGCCTTCAGGTCTGCATTCCTGTGAGTGGCACACAGATGGGCTCTGTGGAAGCTCACAAGATCCATACAAGTAGTGAACTCTCCATTTCAGGAGCAATGGACTAATGAATCAGGAATCACTCCACTTGGCACCCACAAAGGTGGAATAATTCATCACAGCCAACTGCAGTGACTATTACATCAGGAATAAAGAAAAGTGAGTGCCAATTAAGCTTCTTGCTCAGACTATTAAAGTTATAGCATTAATACTGCCCACAAATCTTCCTAATAGTTGATTCATCTGAATTCTTGTATAGTCCATAGTAAAAGAATGCAAGAATAATTGAATATTGGATATAAAAAATAACAAACTTATTTTGATAACATATTTAAAAGCACTGTGCTTACTCTGATCCAGAAGATGCTATTTATAGCTTAATTGTGTCAAAGAGTGAACATTACAATTAGCACTCTCTCCTTGCCACATTTTTTTGTGAACTCTTCTAAGATAATTAGTATGATTGCCCAAGACTGTGGGAGTAGAACTCTCCTCTTTTTACTGCTGGAAATGGAAATGTTGCTATTTGGGTCAAGTATCTTAAAACTTCCCAGAAAGGATTTTCAGAAATAATTCTGGGCGGCAAGTGAAGAAATTACCAGAGGGATTCTGGAGAAGAAGGGGGCAATAATGCACTTAGGTTGGTCACTTTGGGATGGAGAATGAAATGAGGATTAAAATTACAAGAAAGGAGAACCTCTTGCATGATCAGTGAGGTGAAAGAACTGAAGAAGACAAGGAGAGGAGTCTTTGAGCCATCATAGAAGGAGGTCGACGTGAGCTCAGTCAGACTCCAGGGATGGTGGGCCACTGTGGGCTCCGCTCCCCTAGGCTGCTAGTCTGGAAGAAGAATACAGAACACTGCCGTTCCCAAGGAAAGCTCTGCCATAAGTGTCAGTATGTAATCTGGCTGAGCTCAGACCACATCAGTTAGCATTCATCATTACATGCATTGTGTTTTTGGTTGTCTGAAATTCACAGACAAGAAGTCAATGCTACAATAACCCAAGTGAGAAGTGAATAATTGGGCCCTAAATTAGTAAAATGTTAACAGATTTGGACAGAAGATCTTGTGGAAGTAGAAGATACTTCAGAAACAAAGAGAATGGCTGAATCATTTGTTTAATAAATACATTTAAAGAGGATAGTATAATGTCAAATTCCAGCTCTCGTAGAATGATCACAGCATTCATCTTCAGCAAGGATTATAAGTAGGAAACAATGGAAGTTCTAGCTATGGTAATCTGGAGACATAAAACATAAGTAAAAACGTTAGAAAATGTTGACAAGATGGAGAAACACTATATGGACATTGTGAAATTGTGACATTCATGCCTTGCTTTGTAGTGACTTTTTCAGGTCTAATATTACAATTATATAAATATATTACCATTAAAACATTAAACATAATTATTTGTTCACAAGATGATTATGTTCTCTGTATTTATGGAGGAAAAATGGGAGGAAAAAAGAACTATAAACCTTTCTTTTTGAAGTGTTATGGGGATGAGATTTGAAAAAAAAAATCCTCTCTACAATCATTCATATCGTAATCTTTCAGTCTCATTGTGGAAGATTTATAAAAATTTGAGAAAAGAAATAAAATCACCTAAAATTAAAAAAAAAACCCTTTGAACAATTTGCTTAATTATTTTTCCATAGTTGTAATCATGCCCTAAACACAATTTTTTTAAATTGGATTTTAACACATCTCTAGAGGTTGCACATTCCAAAGTGATAGCTATAGATCCCATTGATAGTTAAAGACCTAGGATAAATTTAGAGAGGACTGTTCAATAGTTGAGTGGCATCTTCAGGAGTCAGCTAAGGACAGATGTTCCTGTAGGCAACAGACAGGAACAGAAACAGGTACCAGGAAAGGGACAAAAAGGATCGTGTCATGCAGCCTAGGAGTGCCAGATGACGTCCTAAAGTGACAGCTTGGAAGGGACACACTCTGAACACTACTTGCAGATATTTTGAAAATGGCAAGGAAAATTCAGAGGAAAAAGCTTTTTGTTTTAGGAATACCACATAAGGAAACTTTAAGTGACTCTCTTGGTGGTTAATTCATTACCGATTTTTCAAAGTTCCATGGCATTGTGTAGTAGATGCTGTTCTAAGAACTTTACATATATTACCTTACTTAATCCTCACAATATCTCCATGAAGTGGATACTACTATTATTCATAGTATGCAGAGATTTTAAAAGTATTTTTTCCACATTTCTAATTTCACTTAGGGGCTTTAGAGTTTTCAGAAACTAGGATAACAGCAATATCCAACAGGCTTTCACTATTCATTATTATACATAGTTTCCATGCCTTATCTACAGCAGCCATCATCACATGAACTGTTTTCGTAATTCTCCAGTTGAAAACCTTACCAGGCTTCTGGCTGTTTTGTTATCCTCAGAAGTCAATATCAAGAACCACAATTAAAACAACAAAAACAAGGCTCAATAATCACTGCCTTTGGATAAACTATTATGTGAGATTTTCAAACCTATGATAATAACGTAATAATAACATGTTTGCTTAGTCATTTCACACAAATCCTTTATGGAAACAATGAAGAAAAAATATGAATAAAAATTGAGTCTCAAAATGATTTGGCATAAAGCAGAAAAGTAGTATCATTTTCCCACATTCCAAAATGTAATGTAGTTCTCATGGTGGCAATGACAAAAGGGGAGTATAATTTAAGGAATTATTTATCTAATTCTTATTGCCTCCACTAATAGAATTTTTAGCACTCCCTTGGTTTGTAGCAGTATTTTTGGATGGAGCACATTTTTGTAGAATATAGTTGGTTTTTATGTATCTGTAAAATAGCACTACAAAAATGATTCCATTTTGTGATGAATGTGGCTGGTAAAAAACCACTCTGATGGTGTGGTCTCTCATGTAGATCTGTCTCTCCTGCCACTCCTGGAATGTATAGAACTGAAGATTGCAAATGGAGAGACTGGGCCTTGTAGTAGACAAAGGAATCATGCAATAGGAGTGGAACTCAGCAGACCCCTACTCTGTGCCAAGTTCCAGAATAAAACTCTATTAGTGTTTTCTAACTGTTATGTCTGTATTTTTAAATCCTGTATTCCCATCTATAACACAAACACAATTTTTGAATTCAAAATGCTCTTTTAATAGCTTTGTTTCTGAGTTTAAATACATAGTGTGACATTTATAAATGGAGAGATTACAAAGTACACAAAACTGTACTTAAAATACATTCCTACAGAGATTGAGATACACACTTGTATTTGACAAGGACCAACTAAAGATCTATGCTCTGACAAAAATATATTGGGACATTAGGCATGATTTACACAAAAACTGAGATTTTGCAGCTGAAATATTACTGGAAGGATAATATATGAATTCATCATTTGTTATCTTCCTTGTTATAAATGGTAGCTGATATTCTGTCTCATATTCTTACCAGAAATTCTTTATCTCAGATATATACACACACTTATTATATCATTTTTACAACATGACTAATGATCACAAAATTTCAGATATACCCCTCATTAAAACACAGGCTACATGAAACAAAAGATTAATAGTACTAGCTTAAAATGTGACTTCTAATTGCCTGTAAATATAAGCTACAAATAACTACGTAATAGTAATTTTCCGCATTATATTGATAATCACTGAGTTATTTAACCAAAGGCAAACGGAGTGAAAATAGCATGAAATAAAAGATCTGAAAGGGAAAATGAGCTGGGTTGTGGTCAAAGGCATAGTGAAATGAGGATATCTATAATCTCATTTCTTCCATTGCCTTTTCGCTTGTTTAATCTCACTTTTTCAATCCCTAATAGGAAACTCAGCAGTAGCTTGTACATTTTACACACAGATTCATCAACTTAAGCCATTCCTGCCTATATCTCTCCAAACAAACAAAGGTGACTCTGAGTAATAAAAATAATTTATGTCTACCAAGGCTTGAACTTTTACACTTACATTGTTCTTATAATTAAAAAGACTATTCTATAGTGGAATGTAGCTGAACAATACAATAAAATTCATTGGCTAATTTAGAGAGGTGGTGTAGACAGTGTAGCGGTTCTCCACATGTGCTTAGCAGACCACCAGCAGAAGCAGCAGAACCTTGAAACTTAGAAATGCAAATTCGTGGGCCAGACTCCAGGTTTACTGACTAGGAAACTCTAGAAATCTGGTCTGAGAATTTGCATTTCTAACAAGTTCCCAGCTGAGAACTTGTTAAAACCCACTAGAAGCCAAAGCTCATTTCTGAAGTCACTACAAAAATAACTTTCCAGAGCATTTATTTTAGACAAATTCCAGGAAAATATTCAGAAATAGCAAGGTGTGCTATTGATATCCATGATCTATGATATCCATATCTTTAACATGAGAACAAGAAGTTGTTTGGTATCTCCAATTATAGTACTTACAAACATTTTTCTTTGGTAAGTTTGAAGTGATGATTTTCCAAAAAACCAGATGCAGCTGACTTGGGAACCACAGTCTGAGAATCAATGGATTGGAACATAGATTCTGAAGTGAGGCTCAGCCCCTTATCAACTACATAAGTTTAAGAAAACTGTTTAATACAATTCTTTTCTGTAAATGGGGATGATTTAATGTATTCCTCATAAACACGATACGAGGGTTAAATGAGTCAACCACTTAAAACCCTGCCTGAATTCTAGTAAGTCCGGTATGTGTGTGTTAAAATAAAATGTGTGGAATTAGTTGCATCTGTTATATTTTACCCACAGTCACCTCATTGCACCTGCATATTTCTGTCAGCATTTTATTTCCAGATGGCTGAAAAAAAAAAATCACTTTAACCCATTGGTTCGCAATCTTGAGAGAATATTAGAACCACCTGGGAAGCTTTTAAAAATTACTAATTGCATTATTTTGATGTATTTGATGTAGGCTGAAGCCTTGGTACTAGAATAATTTCAATGCTCTCCAGACAATTGTAATATTCAGCTAGGACTGGAAGTTATTGCCTTAACCTATAAATAACCAGTATGTTTCCAGAATACGGTGGTCATATTTGGGATCTTGTGTTACACAAATAAATAATCATACTGAATAGAGCAAAGCTCTATTGCCTAGAGCTTTTTAAAAAACGGACTGATGTATAACGTGCTCACAAACTTAATAACTGCCAGATTTTAATGAATCTGAGGACTTAGGATAAAATTAGCCATATATATTCAGGGTCATAAAATGTACTGTTTCAGACAATCCACCATCAATGTGTACAGAATTTTAAACAACTGGCTGATTAAAGAGGTGATACTTCAATTCTAGCAATATGGTTAAAAACACAGTATAGCAGATTCTTGGCATGTGAGGATTTAATGTTAACCAGTTTTCATCCTGAAGAGCCATGACTATGGGATTTGTACTTGACTGAAACATAGATTTGAAGGATTCATGCCATGGGGCTGGCAAATGGGATTGGAGCTGCTGTACCTGTCAGTGAGCCTAGCCTACAGGCAGCATTCTTTCATATGGTCATACATCCTTTTTTCAATGATAAAAACATGGAGGTTTGTGTATGAGTAACAGCCAACAGATAAGAAGTTAAATGTCGGTGAAAGTTGAAAAGCTAGCAATAAAAATTTCCCACAGCCAAAATTCAATTCCTAACAAAAGCAAAAGACTGTTCAAACATTTTTACATTCCCAAACATGAAGATTTCTAAAGATCTTACAAATATTTCTCTTATTAGGGATATAATATACAGAGTTTTAAGTTATCTTATAATGCTGCACAGTTTATTTAGATTTAATCCCCAAGTTAATGAAATGTAAAAAGGTATTATATGTCATCATTAATATTCTCTATGCTTTTTACATGAAAATGAAAATGAGTTGGATATATTTTCCATCTAAGTTAGAAAAAAAAAAAACTTGAATGTAAGTATTCATCCACTATCAAGATTATCTCCCTAAGGCTCAAGACAGATCTTATGAGGTCTAGGCTTCACACACTGTCAGCACAAAACCCTCTGGGCAGAACGAAAACCAAAGATTAGACTGTGGTTTATCTGTGCTCTCCTATGAGAAATGTTAGAACACATTTCTTATGAATTACAAATACTAAAGAAGCAACACCTTCAATAGCTGCCTCTGCCTGTGTGTTATTATGAACATGACAGTAAGATGAAGAAAATCAGGTGGGAATATATTATTTCTTAATACATCCAGGTAACCATTGCATCTAAAACGAGCTCTTCATGGTTGAAATTTTGACTAAAGGCAAAGCTTTAGTCAAATTTTGTTGTCAGGAAATTAAGAAACAACAATGGTGACTATATAAGAACCCATGTTCAGTAGAAGCCAAGCTCATTTCTGAAGTCACTACAAAAACAAGGTTCTAGAGCATACATTTTAGATAAATCCCAGGAAAATATTTCAGAAGCAGCCAGGTTTGCTCTTCATACCCATGAATTTCCAACATTTTTCTTTGTATCAGAATAGTTGCAGATTGTTCAGCATCGCCATTTCCAGTACTTATAAGCCTTTTTCTTTAGTAATTAATTATAAGCCATAGTTTTTCCTAGCAATTTTGAACCTCTCCATTCTCTATCCTATCTCTTTCCCTTGCTTAATACCCAAACTCCAATTCACTTCCCCTTGTAGAGATCTGTGGAGTTTTCAAGTCACTTTTGGTTTAAACAAGATGACAGTGAAGACTAAATGAGATGATGTGTAAAACCTACATAGGACAATATCTAGCTCTAGGCAAGCCCTTGATAATTGTCAGATTCCAATGCCATGTTAAATCCCCATCTAATATTTCCCAATATTCATCTACAAGTAGTAAATACGCACTTTAAAAAAAATTACTCTCCTCAGAATAGGAAACTGTGTTCTTTAAGGAAGAAGCAAAGGTGCAGCTCTCTTTCACAAAATGCTCCTTATATTCTATATTGATGAGAAAAACACTATAACTCCTGAAATTTTGAAACAGAAAAAATTTAAGCCTAATAACTGTGTGTTTTCTAGACGTGTAAAGATTTTAGAGGTTCTCCTTGCTGAAACTAGCTTCAAGTGTATTAATTTTTTTTTTTTCTCTTACTTACAACATTTCAGCTGAGAACTTTCTAACCTACCAAGGATATCCATTTTGCCATGGTAGGGTCACAGTGTTTTCAATCCTCCTCTGCTACTTTTAATAGGAGATCCCCCCCTAGTGGAAATGCAGACGAAAGTATGGCATTGTTGTGCTTCTCTGTTGAGTGAAAATTTAAAGGAAATCTATGTCCCTTAAAATGATATTAATACTGTCAAGCAAAATCTAAAGAGGCAATTTTGTAAGCAACAAAGATTTCTAAGTTACAATGAGTTCTTATTTGCATAAGAATATATTAACAGTTTTAAAGTTTCTTGGACCTGTATCCTAATTCACAAATTATTGTCTATTTCCGTTAGAACTTATATTTCATTTCCTTATTTTATTTTTAGACACTGATGTGCCTGTAAATGTAAACTACAGAACATGACTGAAGTAATTTGCATCTTCTTTCTGTTTAAGAAACTTGAGGGCTTCATATATCTTCATAGTCAAATGGATAATACCCATGCTTTAGACTATTTTGGTCCATTTTCAGAAGAAATTGTATACAAAATATCAAATATTAATATTTGCCTTATATGTAATAGATGCAATACAAAAGAACTATTCTGGGTGCTTGACATGTTATTCAACTAATAAACTTATAAAAATACCTGTGGATATAATGCTTAGCTATCATCTCCATTGGTGCATCTGCTTTTAAATTGATAATATAGCATGTGAATGTTCTAATGAAAAGCCTAAGTGTGAATGCAGTCATTTTTTTAAAATGCCGTAAAAACTTTATCACATTTTCAAATCAAAACCAATAAATTCAACCTCATCTTTGATAAAACCTTCCATTAATCATAACTGCATATATGTGATTGTGCTTTTATGATAATATAACTTTTTGACAAAGCATTACAATCTAAATGATTGTCAGCTTTGCATTTTTCAATCACCTCATGAAATATTGATTACAACTATTTCTGAAAGAATAAAACCTCAATCTTAGGTAAATGGCAAATCGCCACTTACGTTAGCCAACGGAGAAGTTATTTATTTGTACTAAGTACTTTGCATAGACTCTTGATGGCCCTATACAATTCATAATATGTGATATATACAATAATATAAAAAAACACTAATGCACGAGAATAATTTTTTGAAAGGGCTCTCTGGAATTATGCATGGAGATTCCAATATGAGCATGATATTTAGATAACTTCAAATATAACACTAACATTTATATATTTATATATGTGTATTTTCACGATATAAAAAATTTTGCATCATAAACTGATTAAATTGCCATCAACTAGAGTGCATAAATTATAGAATTAGGCAAGAATATTAATTCCTGCCCCACCTACCTTACAAGACCGTTGATAGCACCACAATTAAAAATATATATGAAAGTGCATTGTAAATTACAAACAATTATACAATTTTCAGGTGTGCTATGCTTATAGTTGGTTGATAAATTATTTTGATAATAAAAAGGTTTTTCATTTTAACATACTGAAGGATTCTATCAGCCATATGAAACAGGGTGTTAGGCATTGAAGCAAATATACCCCTTAGCTATTCTGCTCTGAAAAGAAGAAATAAGCTAGAAGAGAGAAGAATTAAGTAGCCAACTGATTTGAGTGATTGTGGGACAGGGTGGAGAGGATAGAGGCTGGTTTGCAGGCATGACACTAAGAATTAGACCTAATTATTAAACTGAACTGACTTGATTGATCAAATACCACTAAGTTTTACTTTCTATCTATTCTATGTAATCAAAGGCCTGCCTGCTAGGGTCTGTCATATAAGTTGGCAGAACAGATTTTGACAATACACATATAATGCTACAAAGAGTGAAGTTAGGGCTGTCTAAGCTAACAGCACATTTGCAAAAGTGGTATATGTATGTATAAAGCAGAGGGAAAACAACTCATTTTCAAATTTATTTTAATATAAGTACCATTTCCTCTACATATATTAAAATAAATGTGAAAAAGTATACACCCACACGTGTGCACACACACACACACACTAGCCCTGTAAGGAATACTTAATTATTCAGTAAAAGGGACTCAGAGCAAGTCACCTTCGTTGTTAAATATATACTACTCTTTTTGCTGAGCTAGTAGGAACTCTACATTACTATTGTTAACGTTAGCTATAGTAACATTGTGAAGAAGGTCAGGAGAATGTACCCTTTACATAACGCTTGGATGGCAAAACTGCAATTTAGATCAGTTTTATTTCTGTTTTTATAGGTGAAGAGTAAAGAATGAAAGCTCTGATCAAAATAATACAAAATTATACAAGTAAGAATCATTTTGCTGGCCGGGCGCAGTGGCTCAAGCCTGTAATCCCAGCACTTTGGGAGGCCGAGACGGGTGGATCACGAGGTCAGGAGATCGAGACCATCCTGGATAACACGGTGAAACCCCGTCTCTACTAAAATATACAAAAAACTAGCCGGGCGCGGTGGCGGGCGCCTGTAGTCCCAGCTACTCGGGAGGCTGAGGCAGGAGAATGGCGTGAACCCGGGAGGCGGAGCTTGCAGTGAGCTGAGATCCGGCCACTGCACTCCAGCCTGGGCGACAGAGCGAGCCTCCGTCTCAAAAAAAAAAAAAAAAAAAAAAAAGAATCATTTTGCTTTGAAAAGCACAATATTAACTGAAGCAATTATTATCAATGTTATGTTAAATAATCATATTAACAACTTTAGTTAGCTATATTCTAAGATCCTCAATAAATTAAGAGTAAATCCAGAAATGGACACTTACAGTGATAAAATGAGACTTGTTAATTAAATGTTATTCATTCTCAACTCCTCAAAGCACAACAAAGTATCAAAAAAGTAACTAAGCCTATGCAGCACATGTCACATTAAAAACTGCTTAAACTAAAATTATGAACTTTCCTTAGCATTCCTGGATTGATTCTTAACATAATTTTTCTAACTGGCCTAATTTCCACGTTTCCTTCCATATGCAAGTAATAAATACAGTAAGTGGTGCAGTTAGAGGTAGGTATAATGACATCTAGAACAGTGACAGCTGAGATCATAAATTTAAGTTTAGAGACAGACAAACATAATAATGAGTCATGCAAATATGAATATTTATAATAGATGATGCTAAGTCATCTCAAGGGCAGGTTAAACTGTGTTCAATGCCTTCCCACCAATAGTACTTTCTCACTCCTACTTCACTTTATTTTCTTTCATAGAACTTTGTCACCACCTGAAATATATTTATTTCTTTACGGGTTTATTGTCTGTATCCCTACAGTAGAATAAAATAAAAGCTGGTTTAAAAGGCAAAGACTTGATCTAATTTATTCTCTGCTGTATCCTCAATGCCTAGCACACAAAAGTAGGTGTTTTACGTAACTGGTTTGCCCATGAGTGTGTATTCTTCTCCCGTACTGCTGGGAGTGATATGCCCATAACACCAAGTAATGGATTTTTAGTGACAAGATTGGTCTTTTACACCGTCCATAAGCAGCAAAATTATATGAATTAGCAAAAATATATAAGCGCATGACTATCATACATCCACTTAACTCACTGCACAGCTAAGCACTGTCTGTTCACACTAATGAAATAAAATTATCATGGAATTTACATGACTAAATGTAACATGTGGTATAGTAAAATAACATAATTGGCAACCATTTTCTGAAATAAGTCTGAGACTCTTATTCTTATATCCAAATGCACTTGAACTTGTGTGCTTGGAGAGGTTAAGGAAGATATTAGAGTAAAACATTTTCACATATTCACAACGAAAAATGTCCGAAACAAAAACCAAAACCCTGTTTATCAGAATTTCTTTTTAAAAAAAGAACAGCATCCTAGTTCTCTAGGGGAATACTAGAGAAAAATAGTTTTGACACAATTATAATTAGCCATATTGATCAATTATTGGAACTTTGAGAACAGAGTACTTGAATTGCTGCCTATCACTTTTTCAAGAATAATTTTATGTCTGCATATATTTTTAAAATCTTGCTTTATGTATGATCGATTTATAAAATAATCTGGAGATTATTCAATACTCATGACAAAGGCACTAATAAACTAATACTAATAGTAATGATTGAGGATGGGATACTTCAGTGAACTCTGACAAAATTACAACCCAAGTCAAGTTGCTACAAATGTAAATGCAATTTTACGCTCTCTAGTTAGTAGCCACTGCATAGGAATGAGCATAATATGACAATGTAACTCCAAACTATTTCCAGAATGAAACAGGACCTATGATGAAAAGTTATGCTAAATTTCATGCCACTTTGTTCTGAGAATGCTACTGCTTCATGTAGGCCTTTCTTGAAGTGAGTAATAAGTCTCTCTGTCATCTTTTTATATAGTTGGATCTGGATTGACTCAGAGAATTATAAACTATGGCACAGTGAAAATGTCAGTGTGAAGCATTAAATGAATAGCGATCTTTACTTACCTAGGAGCCACTTCTATCTCAGTGAAACACTCTGGTAGTGAGACTAAATTATATGTCTAAACATTAGATATTTCAAATCAAACAATACCTTGAAGTTCTGAAATTCTTGTGTCCATATTATTTTCAGGGGAAGAGAGACAGGGAGCAAGAAAAAGAAAGAGAGAAAGGATGTGCATAGGGCTGTATTGCTGAAAGGTGACACTCTGCCTTAATCTCATATTCATACTTTCCACCTCCAATTAATCACCACATTGTTATCACATTACTCATCCCTAAAAACTACTTGGGGCCCCTCGGCTCAAACACCAAGAATGGTTTCCTTGAATCATAAGTCTAACCTAAACCCTGACTGTCTATCCGTCTAACCCAAACCCTAAATGTCTCCAAGCACACAAGGTCAAGTGGATTTGGATATGAGAATAAGAGTCTCAGGCTCCTTTCAGAAAGCAGTCGCCAATTACATAATTTTACTATACCACATGATACATTTATTTTATTTCATTAGCATAAACAGACAATGCTTAGTTCTGTAGTGACTCAAGTGGATCTATTACAGTCACGCACTTATACTTTTTTGTTAACTCACATTCGTTAACAAAAAACATTAACAAGTCGAAACATTAACAAGTATGACAGGCCTTATGCTACTTGTCTCACATTAGTGCCAATAATAGCATCTTTAAAGAAATGTCCTCATGCCTTTGCTTATGGCATTGCTCTTCCAGTCCTTCCTTCTTCTCTGTTTACCTAATACGTTATGAGACCAAAAGCCCTGAACCTTTGGCTTTTGGTGTGAAGTCTCTCCTAAAAATAGGTAATCTCTTCCCCCAAACTCTGAACCTTCCAGTTTTATTCTTTTTGAGTCATATTTTGTTTCATCAACAAAAGCACATTACCATGATGGAAAGAGGTATCTGAAAACACATTTGGTTAATTTGATCAAGGGTGTTAATTCATTCCTGAAGCCACAATTAAAGTAACTCTTCAGTGAGAAAGGATTCCCATGAGAAAACATCATGGCTGAGATGTGCTAAAATATGTGTTTAATCAACAGCTTTAATTTTAATCCTCTGAGAAATTTTCACAGATGCATTCTTTTTTATTGTGAATAATCAATTATCTGTGCTTCTGCTGAGTTGTATGGGCTGGTAATATAAACATTAAAAGGTAAGCCTACCAAAGCAAGAATCAACCTAACAAACATGCCAACAAACTAAACTAAAGGTAACATAAAAATGGGTTGGGCTAACAACCAAACTAGCAGATTCATTTAGCTACTTGTAAAAAATGAATGCTTAACGTCCATCAATACATATTTAGTCTCTGGCTAGAAAAAGGTACTGTTTTTGAGATATAAGACACTTTCAAGATGTAAGATACTAGAAGACAACCCATTTTATGAATTAATTATCCCAGAGTAAACAATGTATGGTCACCAGCTTAAGAAATGTGCATCAAGGCATGTGTAAAGCAAAGGATAGCCAGAACTAGGGTAATATTTTATTCAGAGTAAAATGCAGATAGGTAATACAAGGCCTGGCTATAAACAAGGAGTCAGTGCTCTCAGGTAAACTTATATATAACATTAAGAATTGGCTATATGCAGTAGTAAAATGTTTATGTGCTTTTTTAATACAGAAAAACATTTCATTGTCAGTTAACAGATAATTCATACGTGTATACACATATATCTCTCTATATTTTCTTCTGCCAACAGTGAGATATTCCTCTTTTAAAATACTGGATAACACAATGCTACCCTAGGACTGGCATATACTCAGCAAAAAGATGAAACTTGAATGGAATAAAACATAAAAAGAAGATAATTATAACAATAATAAAACTGCAGCACATAAAGAGAACATTTAGGCTAACCTTATAAGTCACATTTAACAGTCACACATTCATCTTACTTTCTGCTTTCAATGTGGTACAATGCCACAGAAGTAAATAACTCAATTATAGAAATTCTAATATAACTTCATAATATATCAATTCTAGAACTCCACAGATCCCTTTACTCCTGGATTGTGTATGACCTGTCTCCTACATTAATAGGTTTGTCATACAACTTGCAAATTTGGCCACAAGATGAAACAAGACCACAAAGTATGCTGTTGCTAGAGATTTTCAACATTTTAGAAAGGGCTCTGAAAGTGCATAGCTTGTTCCCAGTAGGAGTCTTGTAATTAGTCTCTGCCATATGTTTGTCTGGCTGAATCCATAGTTTCATCCTAGGAAGTACCAAGCCTCTAGGCACAAGCAGACTAAGTAGTCCTATTTTTTTTTTCTTTTTAGCTAGGCATGTGATTCATTTTACTTTGTTGTTAGGCAAATAAATAACCCATATTTTTCTCCTTGAGGTACTTGATAAACACTTTTATTCTCAAGTGAAACACTGTACTAGAGTAATTATATGGTCTTTCCTTAGAGAACAAGCTGTTAGAAAAATGTGTAGGAGAGAAGGTGTATAAATACAGTAGCAGAAAAGAGTTCTGAAGTAACATGGACCAGAAGATTCCTGGTACCCCATTCCCTTATTCTTCTCAACAACCAGGCCAATATGTAGGAATTTAAATTTCAATTAAGCCATATTCATAATTTGGCTTTAGGTTCAAGGATTATTTATGGTCATTAACATTTTCTCATCCAATTAATCATGCTCTTATACCTAGCAGATGGAATATTACGCGTGTATTTACATAGAGGTAATGTGACTAGCACCATCTGAAAGTGAAATCATTGTGTTGCTCTACATCGTAAGGCAAATGTGGTTACTGCTAAAAACAACTAGAAATATTATTGCTCACTAGTCATTTTTTTTGTAGAAGGAGAGTAGTTAAAAAACAAGATCTTTCTCAATAGTTAACTACCAATAAGGTTTTCAAATTACATTGATTTATTAAACAGTATGAATTTTAATTTTGTTTAAAATAGTATTCAAGACTAATGACAAAAAGAAGGACACATAATTAATGCAGCAAATCGAGTCTACCCTGAAGATACCCTGTTTCAAAATTAGTTAATAGTAGAGGTGATTATTTGTCTTGTTGCTACCTGGCTCTTATTATTGGAACTTAATAGCTATAGCACTGTCTTACTGCCAGAATCTTGATTTTTTTTCTTTAATTTACCATTGAAATATTTTTAAAGTCAATGTGTTAACAATAAGTTACTATACAAGGATAATATATTAGGATTTAAACTTGTGAAAGATAGCAAGACCAATAATTGGTGGAAAAAATACAACTGACATCTTCCAAAAGGAAGCACTCCAATGTAATAACACCACAAAACAATGTTGTTTTTCACGGTACAGTTTTTGCATCAAAATCCATTATAAGCTACAAAATACAAAAGTATGACAATGCTTGGAAATAATCTACTCCTTTACATGTAATACAAAAAGGAGTAAGTGAATCTTGACAAGATTGATTAAAACTGAAGAATGATACAAAATTGTGGTGTAATTTTTAACTAATGGCAGATTTCAAATACTTCATGAATAAAAGTATTGAAAGAAAATTTTTGGAATCAAATGATTTCCCAGTGTCCCTTTTATGATATCATGACATACGTATCTACCTAAATGTAAATTTCTAAATATAAGTTAGACAAGAGGAATAATTTCAAGGGATCTGTTATATAACATGGTGACTATAGTTAATAATAATATATTGTATATTTGAAAATTGCTAAGACAGTAAATAGATTTTAAGTGTTTTCACCTCAAATAATGTATATGAGGTAATGGATATGATAACGAGATTTGATTTAGCCGTTCCACAATGTGTACATATATCAACTACATACAATTTTTATTTGTTATTTAAAATATGGATACATTGAAAAATATCTTATAGACTTAACTGACATAATCATATCTGTTTGGTAATTTTCTTTTTTTTTTTTTTTTTTTTTTTTTGAGACGGAGTCTCGCTCTGTCACCCAGGCTGGAGTGCAGTGGCCGGATCTCAGCTCACTGCAAGCTCCGCCTCCCGGGTTTACGCCATTCTCCGGCCTCAGCCTCCCGAGTAGCTGGGACTACAGGCGCCCGCCATCTCGCCTGGCTAGTTTTTTGTATTTCTTAATGGAGACGGGGTTTGACCGTGTTAGCCAGGATGGTCTCGATCTCCTGACCTCGTGATCCGCCCGTCTCGGCCTCCCAAAGTGCTGGGATTACAGGCTTGAGCCACCGCGCCCGGCCTGTTTGGTAATTTTCTTAGAAAAAGCTTGTGCTTTGTGGTGTTTCTGAGAAACTTGTAATAACTGCTAAATAAATGGTGATTTTGAGAAATTTGCTTTATGCTACTTTATGAAGGAAATAATACAGTAAAAGACAGCATTTATTTGATCATTAATCTGATTGTGATTGCTCTTTGACAATGTTAAATTAATACAAAAACAACAAAAACAAAAACAAAAACATACTCAGATAAAAAAAATTATCAAGATTCTGTAGCAGTGTGATCATGCACGAGAAAATAAGAGTATGAAGAAATAGTCCACTGAATGCCAGCTCTTCACAGATGCTCCAGCTGTTAGACAATTGCTAGCGGTTTTCATTTTCAATTAAAAACTACTTGAGGGACTGTTGAATACATTTAGATGCAAAGAGAGAATTTATACCTCTGGGGTGACGCAACTGGAGAAATTTATACTTGATCAGTGAAACATTTATATTTCAAGGCAAAGTTGAGGTGAGCTTTTTCATTTCTTGCATAGTTTATGTTTGATTAGATCAAAAAGTCAACAAATTGTGCCTTTTCTAAGACTTATTTAAGAGGATTGAAATGGTAATTACAAATTTACGGGTATACATTTTCTGAATACTAACAACTTGGGTATGTTACTTACTTTCTTTAAGCCTCATTTTCCTTTGGTAACATTTACAAAGCAAAATGAACTTCATAAAGTTAGTTTAAGGATTAAATGATAGAATTCATGTGAAACTCTTACCTGATTAATTGGACCATAATAATTACTCAATAAATGATAGCCACATTATTTAACTTTTGTCACTAAGGGACCTAAATTTGACTTTCTCATTTCAACTTTAGGTGGAATCTAGGGAAACATCAATAATCTGCTGACAATCAGATACTTTGATAAATAGGTATGTATAAGCATCAAGGATATAGATGCATTAGAAATCTAACTCCTCAAATAGAGTATGTTGAAAGCTGCCTTTTTATCTCTGCCCTTCTATGAATATACCCATACTTTATCTCTGTGCTCACAAAAATATTCTCTTATTAATTAATGCTTTTGGAAAGCATTGATGTTTTCTAAAATACAGTATCTATTTTCTAAATTTCTCTCTGCAAAACTTTCTCTATTTTTTTGTGTAATCACTACAGTTAAAATAAAGTGGAGACAAGATACTCAGGGACTCAGAGGTGAGACACATTCATTACATTAGGTTCTGCTCAGTCTATGAGTCTCATTTAGAAACAGCTGCACCAGAGATTCTGCTACATGGAACAGTCAACTCTGAAAGCTCGGCAGAGGTTGGCTTTAAGGGACTGACATATTATGTGCCATAGCTTACTTCACGATTTTAGCATGAGAATCTGTGCAAAGTAGACCCCATGAAAATGTTTCGCTATTTGGCTCTGCCCCAATTATACAAATGCACTTGTAAGAGTGCTCACAAATGCAATTATAAGAGTAGATAGCTCCTCACACCGGTGCAAAATAAATGAAAAGATGAAATTCTGAATATCATTTTCATGGGTAATGGCTCCTATGTAAAAGGAATAAATTCCATTCAAAATGGAATCATTCTCACACATTTACGTATAGACATATGTGTTAATTCACTTATAATTCACTTATGAACATGGGAGATATTCCCATCTCACTGTCATTGTTAGACTAATTTTTGAGAACTATATATGTAAGACTTTACATAGTCACTACATCCTTGGCATCTGTACTAAAATGTTATACAGCTCTAGTAAAAGGACATACTACTAACAATGAACACATCTACTTGCCTCTCTATATGGCTACCAGCATATCAAAGGAGGTTTGGAGAATGGAAAGCATTGCCTTCCAAATATTCTCTCAAAGAGATCTGTTTGGAAAGGAGCATTGGAAATGCCAGAAAGAAAAACAACTTCCACATAATTATTCCATTTTTATCAACCACCAAATAAACATTAGCAGATAGTCTTCAAATTGGTTTGTGGGAGGTAGAATTACGGTTTATTTTAGATGTATACAGCTGCATGAGTCACTGGGGGAAAAATAAATGTGTTGATTTATCAATATGTTATATCAATTACAGGCACTGCTCTGCCCAACTGCTTTTGGGATCTGCATGCTTAGTGGAGAATGAATTTAAATCTGTCCAGGTGCATATTTAGGGTTTTGCTGCAAGTCAAACCCACACAGTAATGTAAAGGCATTTTTTAAGGAAAAAATTCTAACGCAGTTAAAAAATTTAGAAAGTACTAATAATTAAAGGCAGTCATTAAGTGTTATTCAAAGTTAAAATATTAATCATGGATACTTTCTCATATTAATTCATTTTTCATAATTTCTGAATATCTTAATGATTCTTAATGATTCCCTTTGGTCAAGAACCTTCTATTGATTTTACTGATTTTAGTTTTCTCTTGAGCCTGAGAAAGCGGAGTTAGGAAACTGGGTTTATAGACATCACTTGCCTTTTCCTCATATTCTAAACTCTTCTAGAACCAACTCCTTCAGGTAATAGTGAGTAATTTGCTTAAATCATCTCATGTAGTTCACCCCAAACACTTTAAGGTAAACGTTATTATTATCCATTTTTTTTCTCCCCTTGGTAAGAAAACTTTGTTTCAGAGAAGTCTGATTTGTCCAAGGTCACACAGTCGGCATGGGGCAGAGAGAGTGAGAATTTAATCCTTGGTGGTTTGGTAGTAAATTCATAGGCACTGAGGCCAAACCAAGTGCACCAACTCCCACAAACACCCAACTAGACAGATTAAGGTTTGGCAGACATCAATAAATGAGGGTGTGTATACCTTCCAAGTTATAGGAGAAAGACTGTTCCTCTCTGAGAAGCAGACAAATCATGATTTTTTAAAGTACTGCATATAGATACAGAGAAGAGTTTGAAGGTTGCAGAGATTAAGCAGCGGGTACGGCAGGAGGGAAGAGGGTAAGACTGTAAAGGGATATCATGACGGATTCTCCAAGGGATGAAAATGTTCTGTATCCTGACTGTACCAATATCAATTCCTTGATTGTGACATTGCATTATAGTTTTGTAGGATTTTTTTTTCCACTGGAGGAAAACTGGGTAATGGATACACGGCATCTTCCCTGTATTATTTCCCTCCTCCCCCCCCCCTTTTTTTTGAGACGGGAGTCTGGCTCTGTCGCCCAGGCTAGAGCGCAGGGGCACAATCTCGGCTCACTGCAAGTTCCGCCTCCTGGGTTCACGCCATTCTCCTGCCTCAGCCTCCTGAGTAGCTGGGACTACAGGCGCCCACCACCATGCCCGGATAATTTCTTTTTGTATTTTTAGTAGAGACGCGGTTTCACCGTGTTAGCCAGGATGGCTACGATCTCCTGACCTTGTGATCTGCCCTCCTGGGCCTCCCAAAGTGCTGGGATTACAGGCGTGAGCCACCGCGCCCGGCCTCCTGTATTATTTCTTACAATGTCATGTGAATCTACAATTATCTCAAAATAAAAACATTTACTTAAAAACAGTGTAGACATCTTAACATGTAGTTACACTTAATTAATTTGAAAGGTAAACCAAAGGGCTAAAAAGTCAGACCAGTGTTTCAAAAATCCAAACACGAGGGAAGCCCAAAAGACAGCCAGGAGTAGGTAGCAGAATCCTGCAGCAGCACTTTGTCAATTAAGTCATTCTCACAGGTAGCAGGAGAGCCCCAGCCTCTCCCGGAGGTTCATCTGTGACATGCTAGGAGGAGAAATACAAGCCATGCGGCCACTGTTTGAACTGCTCTTCCCTGGGGCTGCTCACAGAGGGAGGCAGAAAACAGGGTACAAGTCTTTCTTCAAGTTTTGTCTGTCCACACTGGCTGACTGGCTGCTCTGGTGAGCCTAATACTGGTGTATCTATTTCCTGGCATTGGAAATAGGAAGAACCACTTAGAAAATGACAAATACAGTGGGTTACCTAGGGGCCATTCTGTAAGCAGAAGTCAGTGCTTTCTGTACTATAATTTACATACTATCTAACAGTCTGGGTAATCAAAACTTCTTAATCTCCTAGCAAAATTATAGCTGTCATAGAATTATCTAAGAGAATTGCTCTACTTTATATGTGTGTACCCACAAGCGGAGCAAAAAACAAATTAGACCCTTGGAAGCAGCACACTAAATACTAAAATATCATATTTAAGTATCAAAATATTATAGATCACAAAACAAATATAGTAGGAGAAAGAGTCATAGCAATAAAATGTTAATACTGTAAGGATAAAAGAATAAAAATAATACTTTTTGGACAATTCAGGCTCCTACTCCTTCCAGATTCTCCCCCTCCTTAAGACCATTTGGAAGTAACCAGCTCTGTACTTGGGATAAAGAGGCTGAATTTTGCTGCAAATAAAAATTGGTACAACTGCTTTCAACTGCAAGTAGTGGTTGCTCATTTTTAAAAAATACTAAAAAAAAATACTTAAAAAAATGGTTGGCAACACCTTTCATCATATTTAGCAAAGAACCAATGGTAGTGAAAAAAATCAAAGCAAATTAAAAAAAAAACAAACCTTTATCTTGAGATAACTTTAGATTTATAGAAGAGTTGCAGAAATAGTACAGAAAATTCCCATACATCCTTCACAGCTTCCCCCTGTTAACATGTTACATAACCATGGAAGATTTAACAAAACTAAGAGCTTTGATACAATACTGCTAACCGAAGTGCTCGACAGAACTTTAAAAATATTTCTCACACTTTGGGAGGCTGAGGTAGGCAGATCATGAGGTCAGGAGATTGAGACCATCCTGGCTGACACGGTGAAACCTCGTGTCTACTAAAAATACAAAAAATTAGCTGGGTAAGGTGGCATGCACTTGTAGTCCCAGCTACTCAGGAGGCTAAGGCAGAAAATTGCTTGAACCCGGGAGAAAGAGGTTGCAGTGAGCTGAGATTGCGCCACTGCACTCCAGTCTGGGTGACAGAACAAGACTCCATCTAAAAAAAAAAAAAATATATATATATATATAATATATATTTCTCCAGTTTTTCTAGTCATGTAATTTTTCTGTTCCAGGATCCAATTCAAGATCCCATATTGCATTTAGTTGTCATGCCCTTAGTCACCCTGAATCCGTAACAGTTTCTTAACTTTCCTTTTATCATTCATGACCTTGAGAACTTTGAACACTTCTTGTCAGTTATTTGGTATATTGTTCCTGTATTTCATTTTGACTGATGTTTTCTCATAATTGTATTGAGACCATGCATTATCTGGAACAATACCATGCAGGTGATGTAGCCTTCGCAGTGCGTCATATTGGGGGTTCATTATGACTGTACATATTGGTGGTTACGTTAACCTCAGCTAGGATAGTGTCTGCCAAGATTGTCCACTGTCAAGTTACTACTTTTTTCATTTGTAATTATTAAATAGTTTGAAAGAGATACTTTGAGACTATGCAAATATCCTGTTTTTGCTTATACTTTTGCCCATTAATTTTGGCCTCCATTGGTGGATCTTGCCTTGCAGCAATTGTTACTGTGATATTCTAATAGTGATTTTCTATTTGTAATTTTGTATTTTAATAGAGTCCCTTCTTCTACACTTAAAATTGGAATTCTTCTGCAACGCACTGTTGTTTAGCCACCTTATTCATTGATTCAATTCTTTATATTGGCATGGGGCCATGGATATTTATTCCATTCTTTGGAGTATAATCCACTATTATAATCATTGTATTGCTCAGGCTCTTTCAGGTTGGCTCTGTGCTCCTTTCACTAGGCTTCATCCCCGGTTCCCTTATGTTTAGCACCTGGCACTTTCCAGTATAGCAAGATGCTCTAGATGCAACTTGTATTTTCCCTGCCCCAGCCCTGGAATCAAACGGTTCTCCAAGGACTCTTAGTATTTTTTACTGCAGAATTGTATTTAGAAACTACTAAGTTATAAGCACTGAGCATACTCATTGCTATTGGGGAACTCACTGCTTCTAGTCTTCTCAGTGAAGAGAACTAGGAAATATAGGTATGTATATTAACTCATGCATATGTAAGCATCTATATTTCTGTGTCTATTTCTATTCCTCTGTGTGTGTATATGTGTATATACATGTATGTAAATATAATTATACTATATAGAGTTTTTTGGTATATCCATATTAATATCTCCACCTCTCTTTCAGGACCACAGGGCTCATCCTAGCATTCCCCTTTCTTTTGTAACTTCTTACTCTAACAGTGGGACTCCTAGCTCCCATTATCTATGATATAAGAGCTATTTGTTCAATCCTAGTATACAAATATATTACTTTCAAAATTCCTTAGTAATATGCATATATACAGTTCCTTTTATCTTTAGAGTATCCAGTCTAAACATCATTTTCCAAAGTTTCTTAGGTCAGCTCCTTTCTTCCTACCACCCCACAATGTGGTTATGTGGTTCATGTGTAATATAGTTAGATTCATTTGTTACTGTCTGTGTTCTATCCCCCTGCCACCTCCTAATGGACTTTTTAAATTAAAGAAAAACATTCACTTTTTTGTTGTACAGTTTAGGGATTTTGACAAATGCCTGGAGCTGTGTATCTACCTCCATAGTTCCACCCAGAACAGTTTTGTCACCCCCAAAATTTCTCTGTTACCCCTGTATAGCAAACTCCTCACTCATGACACCAGACAAAAACAAGCTTTTACTTCAATATCCTGTATATGGTTTGGAATTAATTAGAATTAAATAGCACATTTTAACTATGCTATAGTAAAAATGCATCTGAAGGTCAGTACACAGAAAAAGTCCAACAGGTAAAGCTACAAACTGCCATTTGTTTTATAATACATTAGTGTTCAGATTTGGTATTTAAAACTATTTAGGTCTAAATATATAAAAAATTACACCATAGATTTTTTGAAGGGGTAATTTTTCTTTCTTTGAATGCTTACATTTAGAGTTTCTTAAGAAGTCTACAATTCAGCACCATCTATTCACTGAAAAGGAATGAAAATACCAGCCTTGTCTCTCCCTCCTCCACCTAATAGAAGAAGGTGGTGCTTTCTTGGAGAAGTGTCCAGTACTTCTGAAAGATTACTAGAAGGGCTGCCACTGTCTATCCCTACTGAGCCCCTTTACTGAGTTTGCTGACAACAAATGGCTCATGCAGAAAGCTCTTGTGCATTTTTGTATGCATTATAATATTTTGTTATTATTGTGCATAATAGTAGATAATGGTGAAGTGGGATCGAAGGCAAGTAATTACCAGAATGTTAAGAGAAGGAAATAGAAGAGACATGGTACTTTTTATTCAGTAGAAAAAAATTAAAATAATTTCTGATCACCATTATATGGACTTTTTCTATGCTGAAATAGCAATTTCTCAAAGCAAGCTTCCTGGTGGTTACTGTAAGTGGGTAAAAAAAATTAAAGGATGAAAATGGACCCATTCTTAAGAAGATACTGTGTTCTTGAGATATAATCAAGCAGAGAAGGTAAAGCTTAAAGTATTGACTTCACAGTTGCCCTGGCAAGTTGTGTGTGATTCTGTGCAACCGACTACATCACTCATCAGTTTCCTTCAATGCAAAATAAATCATATCACACATAACTTTCAAGGTTGTTGTAATAAGCAAGTTCAAGCATATGAAGCATCTAGTATAAATAACTATGCAACAGCAATAATAGCTATTATCATTATTAGTAGTGTTTGTGCATATTTTCTTATGTGATAGGGAAATCTGGTTATATAAGAGTAGCAGCATTTAATATTTACAACTAAACATATATAGTTTCTTAAATTAACCACAATTCCAAAAAACTTCAATGTGGTTATATCATTCAAATAAACTAAATAGTACTTGTGTTTCAAAAACAAGATAACATGTGTTATTGTGTATTCAAAAACAACAAGGCATGATCTATCTAAATGTTTTTCTGTGTTTAATTATCTGATAGTCTGTGGAGGTCCTGGAAGAGAGTGACCCATGCCTTTTTCATCTTTGTATTTCTAGGAATTTCTAAAAGTAGTCATAAGAAAACTCTCTAAATTCAATGGAATTGTTTAGATTGAAACTGACCCAATTGTACCACAGAGATGATATTTATAATTTTTTGAATAAACATATAAATTGATTCTCCCAGTCTTAAAACTTGAGAAAGTTACATTTGTTTTATCTGAGTTCCTTTCTTTTTTTTTTTTTTTGAGGCGGAGTTTCACTCTGTCTCCCAGGCTGGAGTGCAGTGGCCGGATCTCAGCTCACTGCAAGCTTCGCCTCCCGGGTTTACGCCATTCTCCTGCCTCAGCCTCCCGAGTAGCTGGGACTACAGGCGCCCACCACCTCGCCCGGCTAGTTTTTTTTTTTTGTATTTTTTAGTAGAGACGGGGTTTCACCATGTTAGCCAGGATGGTCTCGATCTCCTGACCTCGTGATCCGCCCATCTCGGCCTCCCAAATCTGAGTTCCTTTCTAAGGAACCCAACCATGAGGCCTCCCAGATAATAGCTAGGAGCTGATACTCACAAGATCATTTGGACAATGAGATGCCAGATACCTTGGCTGTTATGATTGCCTAACTGACTACCTGCTTCCTGTTGATCAGCTCCTCTTTCTTACCACTCCCTAATTCCTGTTTTCCTACACATGGTTCCATTTCTTCCCTGGTATATAAATCCTGAATTTTAGTTGGTCAGGGAGATGGATTTGAGACTGATCTCACATCTCCTCTGCGAGAGCACCTGATTAAAGCCTTCTTTCCTAGCAATACTTGTGTCAGTAATTGGTTTGCTGCGATGCAAAAAGCAGGACCTATACCAAACCCCTGGCATTTTGGTTAAAAGATTAGATTCAGATTATGTTCAGATTATAGCAAAGGCCAATATTTAAAGTGAAAGATGGACAGGAAACTTCTTGGGTACCTTAAAATTGTCCATATTTTGGAAGTTTGAAGAATCAGAATACTTAATTTTAGGGTTACTGGAATATGTAGTTCTCTTGAGTCTATACAGTAAACCAAGCTCTAAGTATTTTATAAAGAGGTGTGAACCTAAACATCATCATTTAAACTCAAGACTTTGATGAATTCACAGTGGGTTTTAGCCCACTTATGCAGGTCTAGCTTATTAGCAGTGTAGGTCTGCCAATGCTTTCTGTATGTGGCATCTGTAACTCAAGATTTGTCCCCAAAACTAAACCCTTTTCCACAGTGTGATAACTGGTAGCAGGGTAGAGAAAAAAATATTCTCCCATGTCACACATGAGGAATTTAGGGCAGACCCAGTGTTTTTAGGTTTTCAGAGCATAGGCGCATCTGCCTCCTTGAGCTGTCTGCTGCAGCGCATAGCGGGGTCCAGCGGCAGAGGGCAAGAGGGAGGATGAGTAAACACTGTGGGCCTCCAGAGGGCTCAGCAACTGACCTCACTCAAAATGGCAGGGACAGAGAGGAAGAAACTGACAGATCCCCCAAATGCTCACCGACTGAGAACAAGTAAGAGGGATTGTCTCTCTCCGTGGACTCCCCAGTACCACTGTAGGTGATCTCACTTGGGCAGGAGTCAGCAAAACAGGGATCTTCACCATTAATGGGATCTCATTTTGAACTCGGGGCTAGTTAACCTTATGAAGCCTGGGGTACCAAGAAATAACAATTAACTCTGCAAAGAGGTCATTAACATTGAGATTTTTAGAAATTTTCCTGAAGTGCTTTTTGAGTGCAGTTTTTAAAATGGCATTTCTCCCTACCTAAATATAATGCATTGTTAGAGAGAACAGGCATTTATGTCATGCCTGCTGTTTCAGGTACTGTTATATCACATCATGGTCCTATTAACTTTATGAAGTATAATTATCTTAATCATACAGATAAAGAACCTAGAAATTTAAAAAGTGATTTTTTTTCAGCAATTCATGTTGTTGTTCTACATTATGGTACTTTGACCTAGAGGGATACTGAAAAGATCATTAGGCATAGTCCTGCCATCCAACATGTAAGCTCTCCATAGCTGTTTTGCAGATAAGGCAATGAGTACTTAGAATTTTCCTTCACTTTTTTTTTTTTTTGGTTAATTTATTTCAAGATGAATTCTCTTTACCAAGTAGAAATTCAAATTCTTGTGTTTACATTTAGAATCACAATGGCACAACTGGAAACAAAATGCCGAAAAAGATTTCCATAGCTGAATAACACTGCATTCTGACAAAAATACACAGAGTCTCACTTTTTAAAATTGAGGACACTTGGGATAATTACATACTAAAATGACTGAATCATGGCCCTGATAAGAGGAAAGCAGAAGCCTCCATAATTAAACAGAACAAAAGTAAAGAAGCGTGTGTGTGTTTGTGTGTGTGTGTGTGTTGCATTTACGTTCAGAAACAGCAGACCTGGTGCTTTGGCAATGGTCCAAAGTCATTTCTGGTAAATAAGAGATATAAATAATTCATAAACAGAACATCCCAAATGAAAAAACAAAAAAAAAAAAACCACAGATCTGAAAGGAAAGAAAACATTTGTGTCAGACAGATAGCTTCTAGCCAGCTCAACCAACAACTTGCTTTAAACAGTATAATTCATTCACTTATTTCATAGGCAAAGGCAAAGTTCCCCCTTTCTTCTCAAAAAAGATTTACAATGTTTCTGTTTTGGGAAGTATTAATCTGAGAAGAGGAGGCACTTCACATTATGTAATTGCTTCCTTCTGTCCTACTGCTGCTATCACACTGAATGGGCATAACAGTCTTAATTGGAAACAACCTCATGTTATCTGTATGTATCCTGAGTAAATAAAATACGTGCATTAACCAATGAGGAGAAAAATGAGTGAGTAATGCAACAACGTGATACGTGTTCTCCAGAATTTGGAGAACGCAGGGACTGGTGTGTGCTCACAGGTAAAAATGTTTAAATGATCAGGAGCCCACCTGAGTGCGCAGAGCAAGAAGAAAGCAACAGTGGTGACAGGTGAAACACCACAGGTAGATCCTTGAAGAAGGGCACTAGCCTTGTTTTCCTGAATGTGACCTCACCTGTGTGGACCATGTGGACTGGAGAAGTGACTAGTGTGGAAGCACTGGTAGTCAGGTACTGTGGGAGACTGATGGATGGAGCCCACTGGAGGGGTCTTCAGCATGCTAGGGAATTGGAAGACTCCAGTAAAGGGCTCTCCATACCTCACAAGGAAATAATCTGCAATTAGATATCTAGCTCTTTCAGAAGGCACTAACACCATCCTAAGCCTTTTCTTACCTCTTCTCTCTCCTGTAACTCTCCAGTGGAGAGGCAGCTTGGTGAGTGAAAGAAGACGGCAAATGGTGAAGAAGCTAAAGCAGGCCTGAGCAGGGGAAGACAGAAACTTTCAATTTTTTAAGAGGTTGAAGTTTTGGTATTAGTACCTGGAGTGAAGGCAAGCCATGGGAACTGTAAGGGATAAAGGCTGAAGCTAGGAGCATGAAGGAAAGACGAAGTGTGAAAGAATAAAGATGCATTTCCCCTACTGTGTTTAGTTGGTTCAATCAATCAGTTACAACTCCATTTTCACACTGAAGTGTAAATATTGGATGAACCACATTTGTTGGTCCCCAATTGTTATTTAGACACATGCTGACAGTAATAAGCTTCCATTTCCCTTGTCATCAGGACTTCAGGGTTGCCAATTTACAGAGCTCTGCAATTCCTTTACCTATCTTCCTACACATGTCTATCCAGAGAGAAATGTGTATTATTATACACACACAACAAAATAAGATAAATCCAGTTTTCTAAACATATGAGAAGAAATCAAACAGGCATGATCAAGCAGTGATCATGTTTCATGTATCATGTTTCTCAGGCAATGCCTATTCCTATAACAGCAATTTAACAAATATTTTTCAACGAATACTTGTGTTTCTCCTGTCACAAATAGAACAGATGCTGAAAATTTAAGTCAATGAGCACATTTTATACCATTTCCCAACTGAAACTACTGATGAGCAAAATTTTACTACTTACTTGAAAGCAGCAATATTTTTTGGTTATTGATGCTTAATTAATCTATTAAAATGAAGTTTCTGTACTTTAAAACAAGTTCACATCAACCAAGATAGAAAATGCTCTGGTTTAAAAATCATCATAATTATAGACTATTTTTTTCACACTGAGTCTAATCATTTTTACCTATTTGTAATATTTTCAAGGCTGCTTCTAATACCACATATTCATATCATTATTTGATTAAATATATGTATTACATTTTCCAATTCAAAAGTTTTACAAATTTTAGTTTTCATTGACAAATAATAATTGTATATATTTTTTGGGTACAATGCAATGTTTCAATATGTAGACCCAAAATAAAACCCTAATCCTCTCAACTACTGATGAACCATCCCCCTTGGCCAGGGGCATTCCAATATTAACTTGAAAAGTTAGTTCAGGCCAGGATGGGAAGTGGAGATAGGACATGCCTCATTACACTTTCTTCTCTTTGGAATTCAGGTATAGCTGACCAGCATTAACATGAAAACAGAGATCCTACGATTGATAGAACAGACTCTGTAAGTGTGATAAGAAACATTTACAATCTATTCTCTCTGAAGCCTGCTACCTGGAGGTTTCATCTGCATAATAAAAACCTTAGTCTCTACAATTTATTATCTTAACCCAGACACTCCCTTCTATTGATTCCAGGTCTTTAGATAGACTCTCTCAGCTAATTGCCAATCAGAAAAAAATCTTTGAATCCAATCACCTGAAAGTACTTTTCCTACCCCACTCAGGCTACAGCTTGGTTTTATACATTTTAGGGAGACATAAGACATCAATAGATTAATTGTGTTTACATTTAGGATCAGAGCAGCACAACTGGAAACAAAATGCTGCAAAAGATTAATTATTATTTTGATGTCTTATTAAAGTAATTAATTAAAAGATCAATTCGTCTATTGATGTCTTATTTCTCCCTAACATGTATAAAACCAAGCTGTAGCCTGACACCTTGAGCGCATGTTCTCAGGGTCTTCTGCAGCTGTGTCACAGGCCATTGGTCATGCATATTTTGCTCTGAATACATTTTTTTCAAATATTTTACAGAGTTTGACTCTTTGTCAACACATACATGTATACATTGTGGAATGATCAGATCAAGCTAACTGCATATCTATCACCTTAAATATTTGTGATTTCTTCGTGGTGAGAAAATTTAAAATCTTCTCTTTTAGTTATTTTGAAATATACATTATTAGTAGCTATCGTCACTGTCTAAAAGTTCAATATTAGAAATTCCTACTTGTTGAAGACAACAGCTATTTTAGCAATTTGAGATATTTGAAATATAATCATAAACCAAATAGCAAGTGGAAAAGTTCCTCTTGAAGGATATCATAGAACTAACATGAATTACCTAAGGAGACAATGAAATATCCCTCAGATGACAGGAAACTTTAGCTGTGGCCAAATTGCATTAAATGGTTTAACATGATTAGTTACTTGATTAAAAGGAAGAGAGGTAAATATAAAAGGTGGGTAGTAAACTATTTGATAAAAACGCATATTTCTTATTTGGAGGGAGGAAAAAACTGAAATACAATCTCCCATTTAAAGAAGAGGAGGAAAAAAAGAAAACAGAAAGATCAGCATAAGTCTGTATATTAAAAGGCCAAAAAAAAAAAAAAAAGTATACTTCTTACTTCTCAAAGGCTTCTGAGGTGTTTCCATACAGAAAAAAACAAAAAACAAAAACAAGCATTGTTTATGATAATGACCCTGAATTACCATAAAAATGTTTGCTGGTATCCAGAACACTGTATTTCAAGAATTCACTGAAGTATTTAGATAATGTATTTAGAAAGATGCATTGGAAAAAAACTTGCTAAAATGAAAAAGCACATAAGGAACTAAACCCCTTATTATCTCAAACATTCATTTATATTTCTCATCTAATTCTTTAATAATGTCAGATAAATTGGATGTTACCACATGTGATGACTCAAATTGATCTTAATATTTTTCTTGTCATATTTATGGCTAGGTAATGAAGCCTGCTTATAACATGGAATCATTAGCCTTAGGGCAGTGGAAATGAGACTTGAGAAAGGAGAAAAATAGGGTGTATTTTCCTATGCATACATTTCCATAAAATGCTAACACAGAGAGATACATTTTAAAAATAACAGAAGAGGATCCAGTGAAAAAAGATGCTTTGCCAGCTCAGTACTTGCTTCATTCTCACATATGTACCTACGTAGGAAGATGAATTGAGAAATGAATTTGCTTTACTGCTGATCAAATGTATAAACCCCAAATGTAAAATAAAATAATTAATAGGAGACCAAATGATGCTTTTGAATCACAGCAGTCATTTGTTATATTAAGAAGGAAACAAAAAAAGTTCAGATCTTGGAAAAGTATGTTTCCACTCTGCATTCAATGGGAAGTTACAACACTGGAAATGATTGAAGCTCCTCATTTCTGTTATCTCTGTTCCTGTTACTATTCCTGTTGCTGCAGCTATCAACCCATCACGATTCCTTTAAATATATAAATGTGTATATACATGTGTGTGCACATATACATATATGTATATGTGTATACACATATATGTATACACGTGTGTGTATACACACACACACACACACATATATATACAGTGTTCCAACATTTCAGGAGGACTACTGTCACTTAAGCATGTACAAGTAATTAGATACACTCCATTTCTGTCACTGTGAAAATAGTGTTTCTCATGTGTTTGTTGAAGGCTTTTTTCAAAAGCACAAACACATGCCAACATGCCTTCCTACCCCTGCTCCATGCCGACTTAACTATACATAATCTTTGGGAATAAAACACAATATGGTCAATAGGAAAATATTCATTAAGAAAAATCACTAAATAAGGAATTGGCCAGATTAATCCAGAGATTAGCATTAATGATATTTATTCAAATAAACTCTTGCCATAATATAAGAGGAAAGTGAATTTGGTGCTTAAGAGAAATCATTAAAAGAAAATGTTTTATTGGATCAAACATATGATTTGAAACAAACTACACTGTGATTTGGATTTCTTATCTCTGAACAAAACATATTAGTAGCTGCTTCTCAAATTTGTTATTTCAGAATCCCTTGTATTAATTTTTCTATGAAGAATTCATGTTTTAAAAAGTTATTAATCATACTGAATTTATCAATCACTTATTACTCTTATAAATCAAAGCTCATTTTATATAAGTAAAAATTCAGCAGTCCACTTTAAATGTCATTTCTGTTGGCCTTTTAAGATTGTGATCATAATAATCATAATTCTATGAAACACCACTGAACTTCTTTTCTTTCCTTCTTAATATAATAAATGACTGCTGTGATTCAAAAGCATTATTTGGTCTTCTATCAATTATTTTATTTTACATTTGGGGTTTGTACATTTGATCAGCCGTAAAGCTAATTCATTTCTCAATTCATCTTCCTACGAGATGGGGTTTGGAGACAAATGCTAACATTTGGGTTCTGGTTAACCTGGATTCAGACAGGAAATGTGATTTTTCCATTGTACTCCCATAATGTGCACACCCATCTGTGGATATTTCTAGGAGAGAGATTATGTTCAACGAAAATGTCTTTAGGATTTACTTTTAATTATAGAGCTATAAGTAAAGAAAATTTCTAGTTCAAGCAATAATTCAAAATAACATTCCTTAATTCCTCTGTTAAATCTTCGAGACAGATGTTTAAAAAGAAAGGAAAAAATATATACATTGGGAATGTATTAGTCCATTTTCATACCGCTATGAAGAAACACCCAAGAGTGGGTAATTTTTAAAGAAAAAGAGGCTTAATGAACTCACAGTTCCACATGCTTGGGGAGGCCTCCCAATCACATGGAAGGTGAAGGAGGAGCAAAGGCACGTCTCACATGGTAGAAGGCAAGAGAGCTTGTGCAGGGGAATGGCCTTTTATAAAACCATCAGATCTCACGAGACTTATTCATTACCACGAGAACAGCACAGGAAAACCTGCTGCCATGATTCAATTACCTCCCACCAGGTCCCTCCTACAACACGTGGGGATCATGGGAGGCACAATTCAGGATTGGATTTGGGTGGGGACACAGCCAAACCATATCAGGGAGTCAGGTACTGGTTTGAGATATTAAACAACATATCTAATTTAATCATCATACTATGTTCATGGGGTATGTTGGGGTTCAGAAACCAGTACTCCCAAATATGGCACTTTCACATGCTGACCTGAAGAAGAAGCCTCAAGGTCTTTGTGACCTCCCTGCCCCCAAGTCCTGCAGTGCCCTCCACCTGCCCCACCAACACATACACCTGTCTGTCCTGCCTGACAATCCTCAGTCCCACCCAAAGCACAGAATGAAGTTGTTCTCTGAATCCCTTTATCTGACTGAAGTCCAGATTCAACAAGGAAGAAAACAGTGACCTCTGGTATCCTCCCTGAGTTTTCATTAATTGAACTCATATCACAGGAAGAAAGACCAAAGTCTGTCAACACATCCGAATAGATTTTTGTCACAAACCATTGCCTGTTCTGCAGGCCCAACAGACTTTGTTCCCAGCCATTGTACGTTCTTCAAGCCCACTGAATTCCCCTAAAAAAATTACTACCTCCCTAAAATCATCCACATGTTCCCATCTCCCTGGTCTCTAAGAAGATGGTATAGAATGACTGTACCCCGTTGTGTGGCGGGCTAATCACTCTATAATTTTCTCCCTGTGCATGCTAATAAATTTCTCCTATTAATGTGTCTTTTTTGAGTTTCCTTTTCTGTGAACCTTTTGAGGGTGAAAGGGAAGTTTTCTTTTGGCCCCTACAGGTATAATCTTCAATTCAGAAACAGGGACTTAGAGAGTCTAGAAGATTGACTATGATCACACATTAAGTGAAGCATATTTATTCACTCAAATCCACTCAGCCTTTTCCTCTGTGTTGCCCATAATTTTTAGGTATTTAAGTAATGAAGCAATGCAGACAGACTTTTTAAAAGAGAGGTCATTCTGTTCAGCCGAGCACACCCTGATTTCTCATCTTGATTATTTTCCAAGAGTTACATTAAACAATTACTAAATTTTGTTTACATTCCCAGGTTTTACCTAATATCCTAAGAATGAAGCCAATAAATCATAAACAAAATAATAAAGCTATCACAAAATACCTTGCTTGCAGAAATACACTGTGAGAAAAAACATCCTAGTGGGCTTCATATGACAGCTTACAGCAATCAGTCCTCAGCTATAAACCAATGCTACAATCAATACAGATAGAATACCTACTATGTTAGGTTTCAGTGATGGGCAGAATAATTATGGGAACTACAGACCATGGAGAAGCCATGGTCACACAAAGAGATGGGTATATGGTATAATGAAAGTGTGTATTGGAGGTCTGACCTGCTTCCTTGAAGTAGTTTATATTATACAGTATAATATAGATTGACTGAATTACCTGTAGCTTGCAGAAACAGTAGTATGATAGATATACATTTTATGTATATGTTTAAGTGTGTATGTGTGTGTGTGTATGTGTGTGTGTGTCTGTATGTGTGTATGTTCAGGTGTATTTCTGAAGGGCTGAAAACATTTTCCTAACCAAGGATAGCTATGAGCTTGGCAGAAAACAAACAAAAAAACAATTTAATGACTTCTTTAGGACCCCTGGATCATTAGAAGGTACTCAGAGAGAGAAATGTTAGCCTTTTATTGATAAAGTCTCATGCTAATGTAGTACTCACAAACTTCCTTGTTTCTGATAGGGATTGAAAAAGTACATTAAAATAATCAGTAATCCCTGCACATGTAAAACTTGTGCCAAGTACTTCTTACAAGTTCTTGATTTCTTCATCTCTGTGAAACAAGTATGATTGTTATGCTACTGTTGCAGATAAAAGAACAAAGACTTGGGAAGTTTTAATTATTTGCATTAAGCCAGGCAGCTAGTGTCAGATCCAGTACCTGAACCCAGGTCTGTAATATCCCTCTCTGTGTTCTTAACTGTGATTCTCTTCTGCTTGTCCCTGAAACTGTTTTCTTTGGATACTAGAAAAGATATCCATTCTACATATGACAGCATTCATTGAAATCACAAAGAGGCAAAAATATTTGCTTTTAAACCTAACAAGATTCTATTTTCCACAAAAATCCTGAAGTTTATCCCAATGTTAAAAATTCAAAAATATCATAGTCGGAAAAAAAGCTTTCCTAAGATTTGGCTTCAAGTCTTTAATAAAAGAAACTTCCATTTATTTAAATACATCTGTAAGTGTATTAAATATATTTGAAAGGAAATGTTCTACGTAGAAGAGGTAAAAGCAATACAAATCGGGTCTAAATTTCTAAGGAAAGAAGCTCTGACCTCAGCTTTGAGCTTTATCCTTTTTACAGCCTATATCCAGGCTGGGAAATGGAAGAATGGAGGTTGTCATGGGTCTCTGAAGCATACAAGAGAAAAAAGCAGAGAAGAACGATGTTTTCCTTCAAATACAGCAGATCTTGATATGCAGGCAGTGCCTCTCATTTGATATTTGCTGGAATCTTTCACAAATATAATCCCATCAATCCTCATAATAACCTTTGGAGGAGAAGAAATCTCAGTATATACTTAATGTCTTGCTTTGACGACTATCGCATATTGAGCAAGTGAGCTCAGAGGGATGGGTGATTAAAGAGAGACTGAGTATAATAGACATGTAGCAAAGGATCTGGCCTTATTCTCCACTGCTGTTCACAGCCTCTCCAATAAGCACAGCTGTTTCTCGACAGCTGCCTGTCTTCTTCCCTCTCCTTCAGAGCCCAGCTGAGCATCACTGAAGGTTCAAGCACTGAGGAAAAGAACAAGGTCTGCTTTGATGAAGTCAACAGGAATTTATTTTGGCACTTTATATTTTATGTTTATAAGGACCAGCTATGCATCCTATGTCCAAATGGTCTTTAAAACTTAATAGCGAATAGGGGAGCATTCTAGCTTAGCAATGACTGGTTATAGCGATAAATACAAATGATAGCTGAGGTTTTTGAACATCTAACAAAAAAATCCAATAGTCAACTCCCATCAATGACAAAACTGACGTGTAAATTTTTAAAAATATTTATAAAATGATTCCAAAAATGAATTACCTTTTAATCCTAGAGTGATTATATTAACAAGATGGGGCAGCTGCTTTTCAGGGACTGGGATATGTATCTTTTTACATGGCAGTTCGATAGGCAAATACTGACTGTTTTGTTCATGAAACAACACACACACCCATGGAGTAAAAGCATCTCAGCATCATGATCATGTAAAATTTATGAAAATTATATTTGGTGTTTCTGAAGCCCAAGTGGGTAGGCTGACACAGAGGCATTTGTGATTTAGGAAACACAGATATTGCCAGGTAAAGTCGTATGGATGACCCCCCAACATGGTGTATTTGGAATCTGGGATCAGACAATATGATTCAAAATCCTATCACCAACACTTATAAGATATTTCACCTTGCATGAGTTATTTTAACTCTTCAAATTTCAGTTTTGTTATCCATAAAATGGAAATAATACTTCAAAGTATTGTAGTACAGTTCAACAGAGAAAACGTGCATTTCTTAGCACAGTGACTGGCAAGTATTAAGTGCTCAATAGGTGTTAGTTGTTATGGCTACATATTCACATTTAGCTTTCTTTAGAAATAGTTTTACTAGGAGATTTCTATTTGTTATATAAAATAAAACAATTTTTTTTTCAATATGTATTCTCACAAAAAAGAATATATATGTGTACATGTGTATATATATGTGTATGTATATATACACATATATATGTCAGAATTACAAGTAGGTTTATTAAAAAGTTAGACACAGTAATTTAAAGAGATACAGGATCTGCTAGTCAGTAATTGTGAATTATCCCCATTGATATTCAGACTTCTCTGATAAGTTCAAATTTCCATTTATTAGTATAGAACACCTGCTTGTATACAAAATATTATATGCATTGAGAAATAACTTTCCAACTCTTCTTCTCTTTAGCTCGCTGAAATAAATGTACTGTCCTGAATAGTGGAGAATATTAATTCTGCATACAACATATATGGATATTAGCGGTCCAATGTCTCCATAATGAAAAGGTCCCATATTTATTGCATCAGCCTCCTTTAAAAGGCCCATCCTTAGGTTCACAAAGAGCAGGCAATTGAAAACTAAATTCCTGTTTGGGCTTCTGCCACACTCTAGTCACGTTATGGTATCCAGGTACTTCAAATTAAAAAGAGAGGGCACTGTCTATATACATTCCTACCATATACATGGTTAAAATTAAAACAGATTCCAGAATCATTGACGGTGTGGGGGATGGGTAGAACTTTAAAGATAATGTGAACCAGGCCTCATACCTCTTCTGGCCATATGTGGGCAGTATTTATACCTCTTCCAGCTATACAAGTTACTCTTTTGTGTAGTTTAAAATATTTTAACTCCAGTGAAAGATCACTGACTATCCCCTACTCCCAAAAGTTTACATTTAAAGTTTCAGAGTAACGTAGCATTATTAAAGTGATGTCCTTCTTTTTTAACAATAAAAGAAAATTTCAAGAAAAGTAAAACCCTATGTGTATGTATCTTAACATATTTTTTTCTTTAGAGAACATATGAAGTGTGAATGTAGGAATATTTTTAAAAATATTAAATCTCGAGGAAATGCTGTTAAATTATTTGTCTGAAATTATCTGTTAGGTCATTGATACACAAACATTTATTACTATTTTACTCTATAAGATGCAGGATACTAAAATGGAAAAAAAGAAAAAAGTTTCCGGCCGGGCGCGGTGGCTCAACCCTGTAATCCCAGGACTTTGGGAGGCCGAGATGGGCGGATCACGAGGTCAGGATATCGAGACCATCCTGGCTAACACGGTGAAACCCCGTCTCTACCAAAAAATACAAAAAACTAGCCGGGCGCGGTGGCGGGCGCCTGTAGTCCCAACTACTCGGGAGGCTGAGGCAGGAGAATGGCGTGAACCCGGGAGGCGGAGCTTGCAGTGAGCTGAGATCCGGCCACTGCACTCCAGCCTGGGCGGCAGAGTGAGACTCCGTCTCAAAAAAAAAAAAAAAAAAAAAAAAAGTTTCCTTTCTTTAGGGCCTTATAAACTAATTATGAAAAAAAGTATGTTCTCAGATAATTATAATGTGGCATAGAATGCGATAAGATCGCAATAGTGGCAGAAATTGAGGGCCATGGATTTTGGAAAAAAAAAAAAAGATTCAGTTTTAGCTGGGAGGGCGAGGTGTCGTGAAGTGAAGGTATGCAATAAGAAAGAGGACAGACAAGGTTCATGGACAAGGCTACATCTTAGTTAGATGCTTATAGCTCTCAAAAAACAATTAAGGAAGGGCATTCCAGGCAGAGGAAAATATATATGTAAGCGCATAGAAATACAGTGGCATAGGGTAAATTGACAAAGTGGAGCGCAGTCAGGATAAGGCAAGGCTGGGACCAGAAAGGCAATAGATAAGTATAGTTTCAAAGAAGACATGGATCCCTAGCCCTATGGATTTGAGAATGGAGAATGAGGGAAGGGTCAAACATAATCAAGATTTTAAGCCTTGATAGCTAAGAAGGTAGTAATTCCCCTAAAAAGGAAAATTAGGTCAAGAGGAAGCGGTACTTTTTGAAAACATGATAAACTCTGGTACATCACTGAATTTGAGGTACTGGGATAGCTACAGAAATTATCACCAAAAATATGAATGCATTATATTGGCTTATATGAAAACTCAGGTGGCACTTGCCTTACTTGATCTAACGCCATTGACATGTCCCTTTCTTCCATGGAGATGGCACATTTCCTCAAGGCACTCCCAGCTTCTTTGCTTTTTGCATTTTATTATACATATGAAATTGATTTACCTTTATCCAACTAGATGCTAAGCAATCTGAGGTCAAGATTTATAAATATTTTGTCTTTGTATTTTTCTTTTTAACAAAAAATTTTTTTAAGTCTTTTTTTTTTTTAATACTTTAAGTTCTAGGGTATATGTGCACAACATGCAGTTTTGTTACATAGGTATACATGTGCCATGTTGTTGTGCTGCACCTATTAACTCATCATTTACATTAGGTATATCTCCTAATGCTATCCTTCCCCGCTCCCCCAACTCCACAACATGCCCCAATGTGTGATGTTCCCCTTCCTGTGTACAAGTGTTCTCATTGTTCAATTCCCACCTATGAGTGAGAACATGCGGTGTTTGGTTTTTGTCCTTGCAATAGTTTGCTGAGAATGATGGTTTCCAGCTTCTTCCATGTTCCTACAAAGGACAGGAACTCATCCTTTTTTATGGCTGCATGGTATTCCATGATGTATATGTGCCACATTTTCTTAATTCAGTCTATCATTGATGAACATTTGGGTAGGTTCCAAGTCTTCACTATTGTGAATAGTGCCACAATGAACATACGTGTGCATGTGTCTTTGTGGCAGCATGATTTATAATCATTTGGGTATATACCCAGTAATGGGATGGCTGGGTCAAATGGTATTTTTAGTTCTAGATCCTTGAGGAATCACCACACTGTCTTCCACAATGGTTGAACTGGTTTACAGTCCCACTAACAGTGTAAAAGTGTTCCTATTTCTCCACATCCTCTCCAGCACCTGTTGTTTCCTGACTTTTTAATGATTGCCATTCTAACTGGTATGAGATGGTATCTCATTGTGGTTTTGATCTGCATTTCCCTGATGGCCAGTGATGATGAGCATTTTTTCATGTGTCTGTTGGCTGCATAAATGTCTTCCTTTGAGAAGTGTCTGTTCATATCCTTTGCCCATTTATTGATGGGGTTGATTTTTTCTTGTAAATTTGTTTGAGTTATTTACAGATTCTGGATATTAGCTCCTTGTCAGATGAGTAGGTTGCAAAAATTTTCTCCCATTCTGTAGGTTGCCTGTTCACTCTGATGGTAGTTTCTTTTGCTGTGCAGAAGCTCTTTAGTTTAATTAGATCCCATTTGTCAATTTTGGCTTTTGTTGCTGTTTCTTTTGGTGTTTTAGACATGAAGTCCTTGCCCATGCCTATGTCCCTGAATGGTATTGCCTAGGTTTTCTTGTAGAGTTTTTATGGTTTTAGGTCTAACATTTAAGTCTTTAATCCAACTTGAATTAATTTTTGTATAAGGTGTAAGGAAGGGATCCAGTTTCAACTTTCTACATATGGCTAGCCAGTTTTCCCAGCACCATTTATTAAATAGGGAATCTTTTCACCATTTCTTGTTTTTGTCAGGTTTATCAAAGATCAGATGGCTGTAGATGTGCGGTATTATTTCTGAGGGCTCTTTTCTGTTCCATTGGTCTATATCTCTGTTTTGGTACCAGTACCATGCTGTTTTGGTTACTGTTGCCTTGTAGTATAGTTTGAAGTCAGGTAGTGTGATGCCTCCAGCTTACAATTGATTTGGCAATGTGGGCTCTTTTTTGGTTCCATATGAACTTTAAAGTAGTTTTTTCCAATTCTGTGAAGAAAGTCATTGGTACCTTGATGGGGATGGCATTAATCTATAAATTACCTTGGGCAGGATGGACATTTTCACGATATTGATTCTTCCTATCCATGAGCACAGAATGTTCTTCCATTTGTTTGTGTCCTCTTTTATTTCCTTGAGCAGTGGTTTGTAGTTCTCCTTGAAGATGGCCTTCACATCCCTTGTAACTTGGATTCCTAGGTATTTTATTCTCTTTGAAACAAATGTGAATGGGAGTTTACTCATGAGTTCGCTCTCTGTTTGTCTGTTATTGGTGTATAAGACTGCTTGTGATTTTTGCACATTGATTTTGTATCCTGAGACTTTGCTGAAGTTGCTTATCAGCTTAAGGAGACGTTGGGCTGAGGCGATGGGGTTTTCTAAATATACAATCATGTCATCTGCAAACAGGGACAATTTGACTTCCTCTTTTCCTAACTGAATGCCCTTTCTTTCTCCTGCCTGACTGCCCTGGACAGAACTTCCAACACTATGTTGAACAGGAGTGGTGAGAGAGGGCATCTCTGTTTTGTGCCAATTTTCAAAGGGAATGCTTCCAGTTTTTGCCCATTCAGTATGATATCAGCTGTGGGTTTGTCATAAATAGTTCTTATTATTTTAAGATATGTCCCATCAATACCTAATTTATTGAGAGTTTTTAGCATGAAGGGCTGTTGAATTTTGTCAAAGGGTTTTTCTGCATCTATTGAGATAATTATGTGGTTTTTGTCTTTGGTCTGTTTATATGCTGGATTATGTTTATTGCTTTGCGTATGTTGAACCAGCCTTGTATCCCAGGGATGAAGCCCACTTGATCATGGTGGATAAGCTTTTTGGTGTGCTGCTGGATTCAGTTTGCCAGTACTTTATTGAGGATTTTTGCATTGATGTTCACCAGGGATATTGGTCTAAAATTCTTTTAGAATTTTTTGTGTCTCTGCCATGCTTTGGTATCAGGATGACGCTTGCCTCATAAAATGAGTTAGGGAGGAGTCCCTTTTTTTCTATTGATTGGAATAGTTTCAGAATGAATGGTACCAGCTCCTCCTTGCACCTCTGGTAGAATTCGGCTGTGAATCCGTCTGGTCCTGGACTTTTTTGGTTGGTAGGCTATTAATTATTGCCTCAATTTCAGAGCCTTGTATTGGTCTATTCAGGGATTCAACTTCTTCCTGGTTTAGTCTTGGGGGGTGTACGTGTCCAGGAATTTATCCATTTCTTCTGGATTTTCTAGTTTATTTGCATTGAGGTGTTTTGTCTTTGTATTTTTCATAGTGCCTACATAATGTCTTACCTGCGTATCAGCCACTTGAAAAATAAGAGTTTGAATGAATGGGAAAGGAAAAATGTTCTTCCATAAAACCTAAATAAAAATGAACAGAAAGGCATTGGGTACTTTCAAACAGGAATATTTTTAGTAGAATGAATACAACTGCGTAAGCTGTAGTAATTAAAGTATATAATATATTAATAGAGACCCATCTCTTTGAATTTTATATTGCTTTATTGTATTATCACTATATTTCAGTTCTTTTAAAAATATTCTGAGCACCAGAACGTTCTAAAAAGGATTCTTTTTCTTAAATTTTAAGCCCAAGATTATAAAAAGAAGGTGTTTGACTTTTTCCTATAAAGCAAGGAGAATAATGAGTTGGATGTATCCCTCTCTAAGCCTGAAATATTTTAAGCGCATTTAAGGTAGGTGGACCACAATGGCCCTCCTCTGTTCTTGGAAAAAAAGTAATAGTGGTTTTAACAAACAAACAGAAATAGCACCGTAAATGGGTGTCGCTCTGGAGTCTGAAAGCCCTCTTTTCCACTTAATCCTGACAGCATTCCGGTAAGAAAGGAATTTTTATTTCATCTACAGATGAAAAAACTAAATATAGCTCAGGAACAAGGGGTAACTTGTCTGAAGTCATGTGGCTATTAAGTTAAAAAGCTTAATTATTATTATCATTCATGTATGTGTTTATATAACTCCAACCGTTTACTCTCAAAAATCAACTTTCCTCTTTATTTGGCATAAAAGCAAGTTTCCAATTGCATTCAACAAGTATTGAATCCTAAATATGTTATTTTTATCTGTCAGTATTGCACATTTTGTCAATGTAAAAACTGAAGTAATGAACAGTCTTATAATCTTTAATAAATTATTTCTTCTCTCAAGAGCATTTTCTATAGAAAACTGTCCCCCATTTTCAGAACCAATGAATAAAAGTATTCCAAATATTTTCCTTGTTAAATAGTTGGATCTTTCATAAGTAGACATTGTGGAAGTCATGTAGAAATGCCATATTATATCAATATTTTAATTTCAGCAGTTCCTAAATATTAAGAGAGCAAATTTGGTTATGTCAAATTCATCCTCTCATTTCCTATGTTTTAACAGTTTTATTCTACTCTGTTACCCTATCTTTTAAGAATGTGCGCCATATCTTCTAGTGTGGTACACTATTAAAAAAAGTTGTATGGCCAGGCGCTGTGGCTCATGCCTGTAATCCCAGCACATTGGGAGGCTGAGGCAGGTGGATCACTTGAGGCTGGGAGATTGAGACCAGCCTGGCCCACATGTTGAAACTCCATCTCTACTAAAAATACAAAAATTAGACAGGTGTCATGTATTGCAACTGTAGTCCCAGCTACTCAAGGGCCTGAGGCACAGGAATCACATGAACCTGGAAGGAGGAGGTTGTAGTGAGCTGAGTTCGCGCTACTGCGCTCCAGCCTGGGTGACGGAGTGAGACTCTGTCTCAAAAAAAAAAAAAAAAAAAAATGTATTCTAGCTGCAGGATAATTGTTATATCTTCCAATGTGATATGATTTCACTAGGACACAGACAAGAAAACAAAAAGTCAGGTAAACAAAGTAGTCTGATGCCCACTTGGAAAAATATTGCTGTTTACATACGAGTTCTATAAACTTGTGGTTGTCACTTCAAACTCTGTATCTCACCTCTCCAGTCTGTGACACAGGTTGATGTTTCTACCACGCCTGTCACTAAAGTCTGTTATGAAAATCAGATAAGAAATAAACATAAGTATGTATTGCAGACAATATACAATAGATTATCTAATATGACAATGTAAGATTCAGTTGATTTCAATAAAGTTTAGCCAATGATGACATTTTTATTTTTTTAAATTTATTTTTGGCCAGGCACAGTGGCTCACGCCTGTAATCCCAGAACGTTGAGGAACCTTTGAGGACCCTATGTATTATTTTTCAAAGTGACTGTACTAATTTACAATCCCAGCAACAGTGTACAATTGTTCCCTTTTCTCCACAGCCTCACTAACATTTGTTATCTTTCTCTTTTTGATCCAGCTGGGATGGGTGGGTCACTTGAGGTCAGGAGTTCAAGAGCAATCTGGCCAACATGATGAAACCCCATCTCTACTAAAAATACCATAACTAGCCAGGCGTGGTAGCATGTGCCTGTAATCCCAGCCACTCGGAAGGCTGAGGCAGGAGAATTGCTTGAACCCAGGAGGCGGAGGTTGCAGTGAGCTGAGATCATGCCATTACACTCCAGCCTGAGTGACAGAGTGAAACTCTGTGTTTAAAAAGAAAAATAAAAAAGTTTATTTTTAATTGAACAAAAATGTGTATATTTATGGGGTATAATATGATGTTTTGATCTATGTATACATTGTAAAAAGACTCAATCAAGCTAATTAATATATATATCATCCAATCAATTTATCGTTTTGTGTGAGTACATTAACATCTACTCTTTTAGCAATTCTGAATGTACAACACACTATTATTAACTGTGGTCACAATGAAGTGCAACAGATCACTAAAAGTTATTCCTCCAGTCTAATTGAACTGAATTGTACTCTTCGATCAACATCTTCCCTTTTCCGATCCTGCCCTTCTCCCAGCCTCTGGTAGCAACCTTTCTACTTACACTGTTTTTGGGAGACTGACATTTTCAGATTCCACATATAAGTGAGATCATACAGTGTTTGTCTTTCTGTGCCTGGCTTATTTCACTTAGCATAATGTCCACTAGTTCAATTCATGTTGTCAGGAACGGCAGATTTCCTTCTTTTTAGAGACTGTGCAGTATTCCATGTTTACAGATTGGAAGAATTATTATTGTTACTATGTCCATACCACGCAAAGCAAGCTACAATTTCAATGCATTCTTATCAAAATTCTAGTACCATTTTTTCATATAAATAGAAAAAAATCCTAAAGTTTGCATGGAACCACAAATGACCCCGAATAGCCAAAGCAATCTTGGGCAAAAAGAACAAAGCTGGAGGTATTATATCATATTTCCTGACTTAAATATATTATAAACTATTGTAATCAAAACAGCATGGTAGTGGCATAAAAACAGACACACTGACCAATGGAACAGGATAGAAAGCCCAGAAATAAACCCAAATATTTACTATCAATATATTTTCAAGAAGGGTGCCAAGAACACACATGGGGGAAAGGACAGTCTCCTCAATAAATGATGCTGGGAAAACTGGATATCCACACGCCGAAGAATGATATTAGAATAAAATTAAAATACTTTCTCACATCACAGAAAAATCAACTCAAAATGAATTAAAGATTTAAATGTAAGACCTGAAACTGTAAAGCTACAAGGAGAAAGCATAGGGGAAAATCTCAAAAACATTGCTCTTGGCAATGGTTTCTTGGGTAGATTGCATGAAACTAAAAAGCTTCTGCATAGCAAAGAAACAACAATGTGAGAAGACAACCATGGATTGGGAGAAAATATTTGCAAACCATATGTCTGATAATGGGTTAATATCAAAAATACGCAAGGAACTCAAAAAACTCAATACTATGAAAACGAATAACCTTAATTAAAAATGGGCAAAGGATCTAAACAGACATTCCTCAAACGAAGAGACATGATGGCTAACAGATACATGAAACAATGCTCAACATTTCTAATTATCGAGGAAATGTAAATGAAAACCACAATGAGATATCCCCTCACACCTATTAGAATGGCTATTATCAAAAAGAGAAAGGTAACCAATGTTAGTAAGAACGTGGAGAAAAGGGATTCTGGGATTGTAAATTAGTACAGTCACTTTGAAAAACAATACAAAAGGTCCTCAAAATCTAAAAACATAATTAATATATGATTTATTAGTCCCACTTCTGAGTATACATCCAAAATCATTGAAATTTTTATGTTGGAGAGCTATCTGAACTTCCATGTTCATTTCAACATTATTCACAATAGCCAAGATATGTAAGAAATCTAACTGCCCATCAAGGGGTAAACAGATAAAGAAAATGTCATATGTGTATACACACATACACACACACACACACACACACACACAATGAAATACAATAATGTCATCTTTTTACTCAGCTATATTTTGTGCAGGTTTTCGAGGCAAAATAAACTGCTTTGTTTTCTCACACAGATATGGGTCTTTTCACTCATTTATTTAAACTGTCCAAACTTCAGAGGATGGACTCAGCTCTTCTCTTGACAGAATACAAATATCAGTTTTGAAAATTTATTTTGCATGTGAAACCTTCATTTTCATACAAACATATAAATGTAAAAGTCCAGGCAACCAAGAACTAATTAATATTTTAGGTGACAAGTGTTCTCTCTTATATATGGTTATAAAACTGTGCATTTACTAACTTCCAAGTTAGCTACAAAACAATAGATGTGCTTATGAAGCTCTCTGGAGCTCAACAGCCTTATTATAGATAGCTCATTGGGTTCCTTTATTGCCAATGTTGGGCATCAGATTGGATACCACACTGCTAAACTGATATAATCTCGAAAAAGCATCTCTATTACTCTGTCTCTCTATCTAATCTATCTAAATGGTACAGACATATATAGATAAATGAACACAGTGACCTATATAATTTTATCTATACAAGCTACAAACCCTTCTCTCTGCAAATAAAACGGAATATAAAAATGACTTCCAATCTTTCTGAAGCACCAATAAAACAAATATGAGTCTTAAAGCAGTCAAAATATCACTGTTCTTACTGTGTTTATTCCTAACGAGTTTATTCTGTCTGCTGAAAACAGCTTTAATGTTATAAAGATTTATCTTACTTTTATTAACACTTCAACAGTACTGAATATCCGTATATTTTATCAAAGTAGTAAAAGTTGAATTTATTTTTATATGACTGTAATAAATAAATGAGGAATAGAGCCTTTAGTCAAATAATTGAGTATTAACCTTAAAATTATTTCCAGTTTCAACATCTGATAAAACCAATTGCATTAAGTCATTTCAGTATTTCAACACTGCATTATGATTTCTATAGTTAATTGAACATTTGTACTTAAGAAGGTTTTTCATTTCATGATTTTCTGACACCAAAATCCACAAAAAACTTACTGTGATGTATCAGGGAAAGCTGGACGTGGTGGATTCATTTATCTAAGCTCTTTGCCTTTCAATCACTGTGTCCTAGTCTTAGCTTGTTTTAGTCTGAAAACCAGACATCCCAGCTTCCACTAGCAATCAAATATAATCAGTTCTGGGAACAACTCAAATTGCTTGATTCAGTATAATGTCTATCATTTCTTTTAACATTATATGACAATGAATACATAACAGTAATCCAAATGAAATAATAAAAACTTACTTATTTAGAATTTTCATGAAGAGAAGTATTTTCATAGGTAGTACTCCTATCAGTTAACAGTGAGTGTAAAGATGTTTCTGAAGTTCTAAAGAGTGGACTGTGTTTGTAAAACAGCTATAAGATCTAATTTTTCATTATGTCTATTATTGGTATGTTTTTCTTAGATATGTGATCTTTTCTGTGTTTCTAATTCTATAATCCTCAAAGAAATAGAAATATATGCCTACATCTTATAAGTTTCATTAAAAATGTTATTTAAAATAAATGTCAATATTAAATGCAAATGCTACAGTAGAAATGGTAATAAAGTACCTCCTAGTGAGATACCAAAATTATCAAATGTACTTAATAATTTAATTTATGACAGAGGAATCCTCTAAAATCTTAATTTAGAAGACAAAAAATTGGTGAGAAGAAGTAGAAACATAAAGATAAGATAAATATCCTTTGTCTTCCATATTATCAGAGATTTCTACCCATTAGATGAATCTAGAGCACAGTCTGGAATACGCTATGTTTCCTAGAACTTCAATCCAATAAAAATAGCAATAGTGAAGATTCAAATCATATATGATATAATATGCAAAGAAAGCCATAAAATTAAGAAATGTTAAGAAGCTAAGTCAGCAAAGATTTGTATGTATATATTTACCAAATAGGCCATGGCATGTCAAGAAAATAATTATGTGAGAAAATTGTTCCATGTAAGTTCTTTTTATTTCTTTATTTTAAATATATATATATTTTAAAATAGAGATGGAGGTCTCACTATATTGCTCAGGCTGGTCTTGAACTCATGGGCTCAAGCAATCCTCCATGTCATCCTCCCAAAATGTTGGGATTACAGGCATGAGTCACCATGCCTCGCCATACACTCTTCTTCTATCTTGGTTTATTTAAGTTAATAAGATTGAAATGTATGTTTCATTTCTGTTCATTTTATTGGTCACAGATCAATATTCACAGCAATTTTCTGTTTACATAGTCTTATAGCTTCAAATGCATTTATGTCCCATATCTGAGAAGATGACCACAGGCTAGGTATGATCACCACAGAGGCTGTGATGACAGGTCTGAACTTACACTGTTTTGCTTCTTCAATAACATTCTCCATACAAGGAGTTAAGTAGTGCTTATGTTTTCAACCTCAGCTAATATGATTTACAGGTAATTGAACCCTGGGTAACCTATTAGAAAATATGGATTGTCTAAGACAAGATGTTTATAAACACAATGAAATACATACATATTTTGAGTCTTCTACCCATTCATTCATTCATTCACAAAACAATTACTGAGTTCTAGATTGGCAATAGACTCTACTACTAGACTTTGTAAATGCCAAAAGGAGCAAAACCAAATCCCTTTCCTTGACAAATTTGCTTTCTAGTTGTTATTGAACTACCTATATAAATGTGTGAAAGTGAAATATCAGCTCTTTGAGCCAGAACCTGACAGTGGCAGACTATAAATAAGTTGACTGCAGGCATCATGTACCACTATGATTGATGAAAGCTTTTAGAAAATGTCTTTACAGACTCATACCATTTAAAATGGTGTTTTTCATAAGGAATTGCTGTACGGTACTTATTCCTATGAACTTGTTTCATATTTTCTACCGCACTTTTGTGCTTTGGCATGCATTTGCTCTGTGGCAACCCTCCCAATACACACTCAGGATGTTAAGTGAATTCCCCACAAAGGTTTCTGTACTAGAAAAGGGAGTAGACATTTTGTTGTATAGTTTTTTTTGTTGTTGTTGTTCTTTAGGGGAGTAGTATTTTTCTTATAGGGTTTTCTTGGTGACTACTGACAAACAGGAAATCAGCACAACTGAAGACAGCCCACCCTGTGAGCACTTGGACCATCATGTACAGTCAGAGGCATCAATTCAATGCGGCAGAGAGATGCTTTGGTAATTATGAAATCTTCTGAAACTGAAATGGGCAATTAGTGGATTTTCCATCTTATTTTTTAATTTTCATGGGAAACTCAAGTGTATTCAGCTCTTTCACTTGCAATTATAGAGCTAATTAACAGAAATTGGTGGTGCTCTGTGTATGATAATGACACTTAGTTGTTGGCTAGAAAACCAATAAAGAATTACAAATGAAATTAAATTCAATATTGAAACAGGGAACATTGAAGAACGGGTGAGAAGAGGTGATGGCAACTTAAACATTAGATAGTTACATGTAATACATATTTACAGCTGCCTGGACATTTATGAGCCCAGTATCCATTTATTCACTGGGGAACTTATTTACAGACCAACAAACATTAAACTTTCATAGACCTAAACTATGGCTTGGATTTATTTTTGTAAAAAGTTCTACACTTACGTTTGGGAACCTATATAATATTAAATCATTCAACAATGCTTTATTGTGATAGATGTGTGGAACCCAGAGATGAATAAAATATATAGTCGATGTCTTTGATATCACAATCATGTAAACAAAAAAGCAGATATACAAACATACATAATCACTCATATTCTCAAACTCTACCCTAAACATTCCTTTCACCTTCTTGTTCTAACCTATTCTCATCTTATTGCTCTAACCTCTTTCTTCTGAGCATCCTGCCTTCCCTGGATCTTCTCTAGGAGTGGCTGTTTTCTCTTTTAAAAGCCCAGCACCATAGAGTACAGAGGTGGCACAGGTTATCTTCACTGCTTTAACTCTGCTAAACAAACATTCCTACCACTAAAAAAGTCTGTTTTATATAAATATTCTAGAATCATGCTTTCACTACACAGCTGTTTGAGAAGTTGGGAGAGTGAACAAAATTTCATTACTTCAAAGAGGCATTCAATTAGAAAATAAAATTTGAGTGCACACATTGTGTACAAACTCTTCAACTAAGTTTGAAAAGGATATGACAATTTTTCAAATATTTCAAACCATGTTACAAAACAGAACTATGGTGACACATCTAATGAAAATATAAAATGCTGACAAATTCACAGAGAAATATGCAGGATATAAAATGATTGTAGTACATATGAGGAAGAGAACTATCTGGTCAGTGGAATTAGAGAAGGCTTCAGGGAGAGAGCTATTTCACTGTTATTGGAAAGTCCTAATTGTGAGTTTCAGCAAACTAAGATGTGAAAACTTTAATAAAGGATTATTTCCCACCCAAAGTCATCACAACTTTTTTTTGTACAACTGTGTTGTACAAAACACACTTAAAGAAAATAAAAATGAAATGCAGACAGGAGAAGAAACTGAGGTGCTAGTTCACAAAATTCTAAAGCACTATTATGAAACACATTTCTTACATTAGCAGATCACTGAAAAGGAATCTAGCACCCTGGCCTTGCTGGCAGTAGCTCAGGCATGAGATAAAACAGCACTCCTGATGAAATAGCCATGATAAGCCTATCACAGACCCCAGATCCTGAAGGGTGCTGAGAAGCATCCGACAGTGAGGCTTGCTTTTGTGCTCCCTGGCTTGTCCTGCAGCTTACGCCTTTTCCTGGCCTAAATACTCCGAGTAGATGACTCCTTATTTTCTCCATGGAAAAGTTACATTATATAACGAAGTCACCTAATGTCAAAGTGCTATGCAAGTTATGAACAAGTAATAACAATAGAGATAGGACCAAGTAAAGCTTTACTAACCTGAGGATTGGGTGGAATTCTTGAGATTGGTTAAGGATGCTATGCTTAATTTTTTCTCAAATCCCCTTGGGCTAGTCAAGTCCTACTATACAATACACTCCAGTTTCACTTTGTTTGGAGAATGGAACAATATACAAATAATCAGACTTACAGCTAGAGGCCCTAAGTTCAAATTCCATCCTGCTACTAATTAATCATGAACCTCTGGAAAAGTCACTTCACTTTTATGCTCCTTAGTTCTCATAGTATTCAAAAGGAGGGAGGTTTTCTTGGTGGCCTCTCTGGATTCAGCATGCTCTATTATTTTTGGAGCAGCAAAATATTATCCCTAGAGTGTTCTGAAATAATGCCCAGCATAGTTGTGTACAAAATCAATAATAACAGATGATTTTGGTCAGGAATTCAATAATCCTCTAGAATATGTCAAATGAAAGAGATACAGGAACGGGGTATTGAAAAGAAAGTAATGAGTAGCAGAAACTTCTGACACAAACAGTAGAAAATGCTGGTTTGAAGAAGCATGAAGAAATGAGGGGAAAGATTCATGGCTTTTTGTGTTGATGTAGTCTCAGAACACGGTGTGTTCCAAGTTTTGGATTATTTTCCATGGTAGAAGCCAAAATGTGTTTGGGAATAAAGAGTTAATGGCCTGAAAATAGGCTGGGGAGATCTTAATGTAATATAAAGCAGTATGAACAAGGACATTGTTCAGAATTTAAAAAAATTGTGGGCCCTGAACCAATGTGACAGGGGAGGAGACTGTGTGAACCAGACATTTCAGTTTAGTAAACTGGAGTCTCACCAAACTGGAAAAGTCGATGAATGGCTGTGATTAAACAATGATGTCAGACAATAAATTTAGGAGCATATTCACAAACTGGATCAATGTCAGACTAGAAATACAACTTCGTCTGAACCTTTTAAACTGGTGACACAGCAGTGCTATCTTAGATATTTTACACTTAACCAGCTTTTCTTGAGTTGTGAAGCTGATCAGTAAGGTTCTCAGGGACAGTCTTTGGTAGTCTGTGATCTGCACCAGTTTCTCAGATTCACCCAAGAACAAGAAGCTACCCCAGAGAATAGAAAGGGTCACAGAGAGGATGGACCCGAGTGTACTCCATACTATTCTGAGAAGAAACCTCATTTTCTATGAAGTACCCGAAAATCCCCTTAATCAGAAATTCTAAGGAAAGGAGCAGATGAAGGGCCAATGGCCTACACGAGGTGTTTTTTGTTTTGTTTTGTTTTTAATTTCTACTAAACAGAGGCCAAGGGCTACCACTAAATCTTCAATAAATATTCAGACATTGTTAAGAGAGAATTTTACAAGCTGGTTCTAAATGTCAAAGTTGCTAATACCTAGCAAAGGTGTTCTTCTTATTTTAAAGTGGATTTATTCTTTCAAAATAATGAACACTAAGTTCATATTTTACAGGCAAAATCGAAACTACCACCATAAAAAAAAAACACATAACATTTTAAAATAAATTTAACAGTTCTGAGGCTTTGGCATCTGTCAGCTCCGTAGTAGCAAAATAAAGGACTTCTTCCCGATGAATGAGTTACAGAAACCAAGTTCTATTCACAGCATCTGCAGGAAATCAATGCACACAGGGTAATGAAAAAGAAGAGAAAGAAACTACTTTTGCAAACTGATGTGTGCAAAGTAGAAACTATACATGGGTTCCTGACTGTTCACAATAAAAATATTCCCCCTAGGCAACTCCTTAGAGAGGCATATTCTTAAATCTAATACAAAGGTAGCTCTAGAAAAAGCAAAAGCAAATAGCATTTCATGTGCAGCACGATTATTTGGTAATCTATCTAGACTTTCTCTTTTCTCATGGTGAATGACTTTGTTTGGACTTAACTTTCTAGACCCTACAAATCACTTGGAAGAATTCTGGGAGCAGCCCTTGCTCTTGAGAATTCTCTGAGATCAGGCTCTAGATGAGTCAGGCATATGCAGATTTAAACATGTATACTCATTATGTAAAATGTGAAGTCAATGAACAGCAGACAAGACTTTCAACTGTTTCCCAAATTGAGCAAAATTATTTGAACTGTTTTTAAAATTCTTAACATGTGCCATAGAAGTAGGTTTGTTTCTGAAACTTGCCTAGAGCAAGTAAAAGTTATTTCAAAACCACCTTCCTTATCCAAACACAAAAAGGATGGGCAGTGAAGAATTAAAGCAATAAATAGAACTATCTCTAGTCCTTCCTTCCACTGCATAATTGTGTAAAAACTCCTTAACTTCTGTCAGCTTCAATTTTTCTATGTAAAATGGACCTTATATATACATGACAGGACTCCTGTGGGGACAGGAGAGAATATGTGCAAAAAATCTGGGGCATTTTGGATATAGAGAATGTACCTAAAATAATCACTAATAATATATTAGGTGGGAATGTCTATCATCTTATGGGCTACTGATGAAAATATTTTAAAATATAAGATTGTCTCCAGCCCAAACAGCAAGTCAGTTGTCCCTGAGTCTTCCTTAGTATATCTGCAAAGCCTCCTGTGACTACTTTTTTATTAGTCTGAATAGGAAGGCAAACTTAGTCAATATGAGTAATTTCTCCTAAATCATCTTTTTAAAAAATTACTGTTAAAAATCACCCTCATCAGTATTATCTGCCCTTATTGTCCAGGTGTTGCCAATGTGATAGTATTAAGAAATGGGGTCTTCTAGGAGTGATTAGGCAATGAGGGCTCCTCTCCATGTGAATGGGATTAAGACCCAGATAAAAGAGGCTTCACACAGCATTGGGCTACCTTGCTTTCTTGCCCTTCCATCTTCTGCCAGGTGAGGATGCTGCAAGAAGGCCCTCCCCAGACACCAAATACTGGCACCTGGATCTTGGACTTAACAACCTCCAGAACTGAGAGAAATAAATTTATATTGTTTATAAATTATCCAGTCTGTGGTATTCTGTTGTAGTAGTACAAATGCACTAAGACATAACAGAACCCCTGGGAAATGAAAATACTAAATTTATAAAAAGAGAGTACCCCCTCTTCAATTATTTAATGACAACAGTAACAATGAAAGGTTCTCAAGAGGAATGAAGATGGAAATTTAGGGAAAAAGCAAGAAGACAGATATAAAACTATGAGGCAAATATGTATCTCAGATGTCGCAACGATGAAAAATCAGATGAAGAACATTCTAGTACAGTGACAGTTTCACTACTGAAATGCATCCAATTTTGTGAACCTTTATGACAATCAGTGTAGAAGTATAAATGAAAGTTGGGCTCTGAAAGTTAAAGACAAAAGGCTTAGCTGTTTATGCTGAGAGTCCTTTATTTTTTTCTTCATTTTCAGCTACTGTCCCCACCCCCCAAATCAAATACGTGATGAGATTCAGGCCAGTAGATGTATATTCACAAAATTATTGCTCAGATTACATGCATACAATAAAAAACTGTAAAGTTTATCTTCAGTTTTAAAATGGTAAGAAAATAAATTTAAAAATCAAAAATAGATGTAGTCATTTAATATAGAAGACCAAATTCTACGGCTGAATCTTAACAGATGTTAAAACACAAGAAAGAAAAGAATGCTAAAAGAAGCCACACTCAACAAAATCCAGGAGCTATTTATTATCCACAAATGCAAATTTCCTTTTAAATGGAAGTCTGTTTTTCATTTGGGCACTGAATCCCATGTGTAAAACAATCTATATTTTCTTCAACATGTTTTAAAAATTGTGAGTTAATATATACCTTAAAATATGCTTGATATTTATTTGTCTGATATATAGATAGCTTGAATAAGTTATTTACTAAAAAAAAAAAAAAACTTCATAAACTCCGGCAAATATGCAAATTAATAGAACAAATATAGTTTGTATTAGCCTCTGGACCTAATGTTGAAAAATTAGCCGGGCGCAGTGGCTCAAGCCTGTAATCCCAGCACTTTGGGAGGCCGAGATGGATGGATCACGAGGTCAGGAGATTGAGACCATACTGGCTAACACGGTGAAACCCCGTCTCTACTAAAAAATACAAAAAACTAGCCGGGCAAGGTGGCGGGCGCCTGTAGTCCAGCTACTCGGGAGGCTGAGGCAGGAGAATGGCGTGAGCCCGGGAGGTGGTGCTTGCAGTGAGCTGAGATCCGGCCACTGCACTCCAGCCTGGGCGACAGAGCGAGACTCCGTCTCAAAAAAGAAAAGAAAAGAAAAGAAAAATTAGGTCTCTGGTTTATAGAAACACCAATTTCCTCAGAAATTAATTTCACTGCATTTTAAAATATTATTACACAGATATGCACATGTACCCTAGAACTTAAAGTATAAAAAATTGTTCAGTCAAAAAAATTATTTTATTTTATATTCGGGAGGTACATGTGCTTGCTTGTTCCATGGGTATACTGCATACTGATAGAGACTAGGCTTCTAGAGTACCTATTACCCAAATAGTGAACATTTTATCTGACGTAATTTTTCGGCCCTCACCGCCCTCTCACCCTCTCCACTTTTGGAGTCCCCAGTGTCCACTATTTCCATCTTTATGTTCATGTGTGCCCATTGTTTAGCGCTCATGTATAAGTGAACATATTTAGTATTTGGTTTTCTGTTTCTGGGTTGGTTCCCTTAGGATAATGGCCTCCAACTCCATACATGTTGCTGCAAAGGGAATTATTTCACTCTTTATTAAAATGGCCGTGTAATATTCCGTGGTGTATATACACCACATTTTCCTTATCCAGTCAACTGTTGATGGACACTTAGGTTGGTTCCATCACTTTGCTATTGTGAATAGGACAACAATGAACATGAGTACAGTTGTCTTTTGGATAGAATGATTTCTTTTCCTTAGGCTAGATATCCAGTAGTGGGGATTGCTGGGTTGAATGGTGTGCTATTTTTAGTTCTTTGATAAATCTTCATATTGTATTCCCTAGAGGCTGAACTAATTTATATTCTTACAAACAATGTCTAAGTGTTCTCTTTTCTCTGCATCCATGCCAATACCTTTTTTTTTTTTTGACTTTTTAATAATAGCCATTCTGACTCATGTAAGATGCTATTTCATTGTGGTTTTAGTTTGCATTTCTCTGATGATCAGTAATGCTGAACATTGTCTCGTGTGTTTTTTTTGTCTACTTGTATTTCTTCTTTGGAGGAATGACTTTTCATATCCTTTGCCCAGGTTTCAATGGAGTTGTCTTTTTCTTGTTGCATTGTCTGAGTTCCTTATAGATTCTGGACATTTGTCTTTTGTCACAGGCATAATTTGCAAATATTTTCTCCTATTCTGCAGGTTTTCTGTTTACTCTGTTGATTATTTCTTCTGCTGTGCAGAAACTTTTAATTTAATAAAGTCCCATTTGTCTACTTTTGTTTTTGTTGTATTTGTTTTTGGGGTCTTCATCATAAATTCTTTGCCTAGGCCAATGTCAAAAAGAATTTTTCCTAGATTTTCTTCTGTGACTTTTATAGTTTCAGGTCTTACGTTTAAGTCTCCAATTCATATTGAGTTAATTTTTGTATATGCAAAGAGATAAGAGAGATTTCTCTACATATTGCTGGCCTGTTTTTCTAGCACCATTTATTGAATAGGGTGTCCTTTCCCCACTGTTTATTTTTGTCAACTTTGTCAAAGGTCAATTAGTTGTCAGTATGTGGCTTTATATCTGGGTTCTCCATTCTGTTCCATTGATCAAAGTATCTATTTTTGTACCAGTACCATGCTATTTTAGTTACTATGGCCTTGTAGTATAATTTGAAGTCAGGCAGTGTGATGTCTCCAGATTTGCTCTTTTTGCTTAGGATTGCTTTGGCTATTCAGGGTCTTTTCTGGTTCCATATGAGCTTCAGGAGTTTTTTTACACTTCTGTGAAAAATGCCATTGATAATTTTACAGGGATTTCACTGAATCTATAGATTGGTTTAGTACGGTCATTTTGATGATATTGACTCATCTAACCCATGAGCATGGGATGTTTTTCCTTTTGTTTGTGTTATCTATGGTTTCTTTCATTAGTGTTTGTCGTTCTCCTTTTAGAGATCACTCACCTCCTTGGTTAAATGTATTCCTAGGCATTTATTTATTTTGTGTGTGTGTGTGTGTGTGTGTGTGTGTGTGTGTCTATTGTAAGTGGGATTGAGTTCTTGATTTAGTTCTCAACTTGAATGTTATTGGTGTATGGAAAAGCTACTGATTTTTGCACACTGATTTTTGTATCCCGAAACTTTACTGAATGTGTTTATCAAGTCTAGGAGTCTTTAGCTTCTCTAGGTGTATGATCATGTCATAAGCAAACAGAGATAATTTCACTTCTTCTCTTTCAATTTGGAGGCCTTTTATTTCTTTCTCTTGCCTGACTGCTCTGGCTAGGACTTCCAGTCCTATGTTGAATGAAAGAAGTAAGAGTAGATATCCTTGTCTTGTTCTAGTTCTTGGAAAAAAAGGCTTTCAACTTTTCCTTATGCCGTATGATAACTGTGGGTTTGTTGTATGTGGCCTTTGTTATCTAGAGGTATGTTCTGTCTATGCATAGTTTGTTGAGGATTTTTATCATGAAGAAATGTTGAACTTTATCTAATGCCTTTTCTGCATCTATTGGAATGATCATATGGTTTTTGTTTGTACTGCTGTTTATGCAATGAATCACATTTATTGATTTGTGGATGTTGAACCATCCTTGCATTCTGGAATAAAACCCACTTGACTGTGGTAAAGTATCTTTTTGATGTGCTTTTGGATTCAGTTTGGTAGTATTTTCTTAAGGACTTTGCATCTATGTTCATCAGGGATGTTCCCTTGTAGTTTTCTCCTTTTGTTGTGTTCTTGCCTGATTTTGCTACCAGAGTGATACAGGTTTTGCAGAAGGAGTTAGGGAGGAATTCCTCCTCCTTGACTTTTTGGAATAGTTTCAGTTAGACTGGTTCCAGTTTTTCTTTGTACATATTCATTTCAGTTTTTAAAAGTGTGGCTCAGATTCTAGATTTTATTAATAAATACAGCTTTATGCATGTGATTTAAAGTTATAATTAACTATACTATTTTTATTATACCTTAAGATAATCTTCTCTCATAAAGTTCATCTGACATATATGTTCATTTTCTGATGTGAATAAAATTAATTTTATGTTGATAACTCTTTTGAAAAGTATATGATACCTTTTGAAACTTGGTAATGTACTGTGGTACACGTGAGACAGAATAAGGAATTCCTAATTATAGGGTAGTTGTAGTTGGTTAAAACATGTCCACCCATCCCAAAGATATTTATTCATATCAAATCCCTGGAACTTGGGACTCTTATTTTATGGATAAAGGGTTTTTCAGATAGATAAAGGGTTTTTGCAGATGTAACTAAGTTAAGAATTTAGAGTTGAGTTCATCTCAGAGTATGCATGTTGGATCCTGTTTCAGTCAGGGTTCTCTAGTGAAATAGAATCAACGGAAAAGATGGAAATGAGGAGGTAGATTGGGAGAGGGGAAGGGGGAAGGAGTGGGGGGAGAGAGAGAGAAAGAGAGAAAAAGAGACAGATAAAGAGAGAGCAGAGAAAGACTGGTTTTAAGGAATTGGTTTCCACAACTGTAAGTGATGGCAAGTCCAAAATCCATATGGCAGGCTAGCAGGCTTGAAATTCAGGTAAAAGTTGATGTTGCAGTCCTAAGTCTGACATTTAAAGGTCAGGGTAGCAGACTGAAAACTCAGACAGGATTTTTATGTTACAGTCTTGAGACAAAATTCTTTCTTCTCTAAGAAATCTCAGCTGTTGCTCTTTAGGCCTCAGCTGATTGCATGAGGCCCATTCACATTTTATGGAAGGTAATCTGCTTTCTCATAAATATTAATCACATCTTTAAAGTACCTTCACAAAACACATCTAGACAAGTGTCTGATCTAACAACTGAGCACCATAGCCAAGTTGACACACACAAAAAATCAACCTTCATAGTACCTAAATTCAAAGACAAGTGTCTCATAAAAAACACACAAAGAAGGCCATTTGAAGATAAAGCAAAGGGAGGTGGACACAAGTCAAGGATGCTGGTAACAGCCAGAATGACAAAAAGACAAAGAATGAATTCTCCCCTGGAGCCACAGAGGTAGTGCAGCCCTGCTGACGCCTTGATTTCAGATGTTTGGCCTCCAGAAGTATAAGAGAACATATTTCTGCTGTTTTAAGGCACCCAGTTTGTGGTAATATGACAGCCACAAAAAACTAATAGTTGAAAATAGAAAATTAATATGTTCCTCATACTTTTAACCAATCAATCTAAATATTTCCTCTTTTTTCTTTTTGAGATGAAGTTTCACTTTTTTTGTCCAGGCTGGAGTGCAATGGTGCAATCTTGGCTCACTGCAATTTCCACCTCAGGGTTCAAGTGGTTCTCCTGCTTCAGCCCCCCAAATAGCTGGGATTACAGGTATGTGCCACCATACCCAGCTAATTTTGTATTTTCAGTTGAGATGGCATTTTACCATGTTAACCAGGCTGGTCTGGAACCCTTGACCTCGAGTGATCCACCTGCCTCGGCCTCTCAAAATGCTGGGATTACAGGCATGAGCCACCACGCCTAGCTATTTCTTCTCTATTATATTATTTTATGATATTATATGATTTCATCTTTCCTTGTCCATTTTTCATCTACCCATACTTAAGGATAATTTGTCAATGAAGCATTTCAAAAGCAACGAGTACCTTGCACCTAGATTTGATAATAAAAATCAATATGACCAACAAATACAGATTGTTAAGTATAGTGACAATACGGAAAGAAGAAAATCAGACATTGAAGGCTATCTCGAGAGTCATGACAGCAGTGGTAGGAAAGAAGAGCTATTTTAAAGGAAGGTTCATTACAATTTTATTGTATTCTCAATTTTTTAAAAAAAAAGAAATGATGACTCAAATATAGCTAAATATTTGAGATTGGGGAAATAGGAAACAAAGATACATCTGAGAAGAAAGTTGAACAGAGGTGCTCTGTATCTCTCGGTCTCTCTCTCTCTCTCTCTCTCTCTGTCTCTTTGTGTGTGTGCATGTATGTGTTGACACAGGCAGTATAAGGGAAAGGTTGAAAGGAGGCGGGAGAAATAGATAAAGGTCTGAGAACTGAGCATGAATGATGAAAAATTAAGTTTGGCATATGTTGAATTTCACAAACTGGGTAAACATCTTGGTATGAATGTTTTCATCAACAGAGTTACTACTGAAGAAGGTATGGAGAAAGCAAGCCAAAAATTACAGATGAGTCCATCATTAGTCCTTTTATACTTACATTAATAGGCACTGTATCCAACAATATAATTTAATGTGATTTTTGCTACCAATTCTGAAAATGAATAAAAATGCTACAAACAGTAAGATATACTGAGCTAGGTTATTAATGACAAGTATTAGTATTATGGGATCATTGATAAGATTTTCCTTCTAAAAGGATCTCATTAAATTTTCTGTAGTTTTTATACTGAGATATGCAAAGGAAAGAAAAATATTTTAGTTTCAGAAAACAGTGTTAAGGGTGAGAATAATTATTGTTCTTAATTATAACTAGGGAAGTTTTTTAGTAGTAACTTACCACACATGATGTCAGAATCACAAAGTATGTTTACAAACAGCTTCGGAAATAATTTCACTTTATATAGTCCAATAACTTAAGCTTCACCATAATTTCAGGTGGTTTTTTAAAAAAAGAAATGCTAAAAATATGGCCGGGCGCAGTGGCTCATGCCTGTAATCCCAGCACTTTGGGAGGCCAAGGCGGGTGGATCACGAGGTCAGGAGATAGAGACCATCCTGGCTAGCACAGTGAAACCCATCTCTACTAAAAAATACAAAAAAATTAGCCGGGTGTGGTGACAGGCGCCTGTAGTACCAGCTACTCAGGAGGCTGAGGCAGGAGAATGGCGTGAACCCGGGAGGCAGAGCTTGCAGTGAGCAGAGATCATGCCACTGCACTCCAGCTTGGGTGACAGAGCCAGACTCCGTCTCAAAAAAAAAAAAAAAAAAAAAAAAAAAAGAAATGCTAAAAATAAACATATATATATATAGTATTTCCAGGTAGTATATATAGTCTTTGTGCTTTCCAAGTATTGACTCACATAATCCTCTCAACAATCCCATCAAACCGATACTCTTATTATTCCTACTTTATATATGAGGACATTGAGTCACAATAGTTAAGAATCATGCCCAAGACCACATAGCTAGTAAGGGCTAAGACAGGATTTTACCCATGATCTAAATCACTAAGCTACACTACTGTATGCACTGCATGCTATAAATAAAAATGACATTTACTTTAAGATTTTGTGATAGGTATTTGTAGACTTAGTGTCTTTCTTATTGAAATGAAAGCAAGCTGTAAAACAAAAAGATCAATTCTGAAAAGTCAAGCTTCCATGTACCCTTTGCTTTTCTAAGATCAGTGAAGATTCCATCTTTGGTTCATTTTGAAATTCCTTTTCTTACAAATCACGACTATATTTAACAGCCCACAGTATTCTAATGCAATTCTATCAAAGCTCTTTAAGCAAAAGAGAAAGAAAAATTCTAAAGATGGGAACCAGAATAAATGGAATGTTAACATTTTAACAAAAGAGAAGCAAATTTTAAATCAAAGTGAACACGAAGCTGTCAAATTAACTGCTCAGTTTTTTTTTTCTTTAACCAACTTTTCTTTCTGATGAACCAAAACTTTTTTATTGAACTACCTGAGTCAGAGAGTTTGTTTAAATGCCAACTCCATGCCATCAGATACTTTCTGGGTCGATGAACTGCATCCAACCTGGAGAAGTTAGGATGCACAAAGGAAAGAAAGTACAGTTTAAGGTTTTCAAGGCATGTCACACTGACTTTAATTCTTAGATAGAGCATTATAGGCATTCACCTCTTCCACAAAGGAGAATCTTAATAAACATCAAATTCAGCCAACATTAATACTTATGAGATCAAAAGGGAAAGAGAATCAATATCAATTCTTATCCCCCTCAAAATCTTTATACCAGCATCATTTTTTATCATATGTTGTCCCTTGGTGTTGGTGACCAGTAGCCACAATGACAATTCTGCAGGAAGGGGGATGAAGGTGCCACTGCCATTGCCCTACATGAGCTCAGACACTGAGTACATCGTCTTGTTAAAATGCCCGGGACTCAATGGCACTTCACCTGGAAAACTGAGTCCCTTCCCACCACAGTGCTTCTGGCGGCAGTAGCAGCAGCTGCTGCTGTTCTCCTATTCAAAATAATCTTTGGGATGTGTACAGGACATACATATACTACTAGGGTGTATGTGTCATCCTCTCATTTTATGTCCTCAAAGCCATCATGAAACGATTTGATTCCATGAAACTAATTAAGACAGTTCAACTAATAGCTGAATAAACTCCCATATCTCTTCTAACATTTCATCAGTACAAAAAATGCCAAGAACTTAAAATGTTTTCCACTTGTTTCCAACTCTTGTTTCACAATCTACTTATTAATGAAAACCAGGAAAAATCTATACACTAGTTATTAATGGATGTATTTACTTATTGTAGCCATGTATCATAAACTATGAAATAAAAACAAAAGCTATCTTTATAACACTTTTGTAGACTGCCATATCCATAGCTCAGAGAGACTTTTTATTTTCTTACAAAGGGCAAATTCTAAGACATATTGGCAGAAAGGAGGGCATATCAAAGACATAGAATTGTTTGTTGAATCACATCAGGCAACTCACATTCAAAACAATCACTCAGAATTGGCTCAAGATGGGGATCATGCTGCACTTCATTTTCCTATCACAAATCCCTATACATATCAGAAGACAGAGACCCACAGTCAGACACACTCCCCATAAGGTGAAGAGTAGTGATACAAGATTGGAGTAGCCAGGGAGTCCTCCACCTCCATACATACACTTGGACCAGGGAGTGAGAAGGAGATATGATTTTCCACTACCATCCTCAGACCCCATCTAGCCCTGCCGGAGCAGTAAATGCCCCAGGTGGCTGACTACATTAGGTAGGATCAGAAGGCCTCCATACCCAGAGGACAAACTACTAGTATATTCCCACTCCACTCAGCAACACAGCCTAACCACTCACACAACCAGTGGAATCTGAATGCAATAAAATGTTTCAGTAGTCATATAATATTAAAAGCTAGTATTTATTAATACCAAAACACTTCATTATTCTCATAACATTAAAAACCAATACCCATTAAGTAGTAGGTTTCCTTCCAAAAGCACTGCATGTGTTAATAATTTAATTCCCATGAAACCCTGTGAAGTAAGAGTTTTTATATGTGAGGAAACTGAGGCACAGAAATGTGAAGTCACATTAGTAACAGGGTAACTTAGGGAATATTAATACCACAGGGCCAACACATGGTAGAGTAGGAATTTCATCACAGGCCATGCGGCTCCAAGCCTTATCTTCTTAACTACTTCACTAGACTTTTTCTTGAGCTAACAAGGAAACCTGATTCTAAAGATGAGAACATAGACACTTGAGAAAAGCCAATGCCATGAAAAGCAGCTAATAAATATTAATATATTTGAAAACAAAGTTAGAAGAAACTTCTCAAAAATTTAGATTAAGTATAATTAATATCATCAGGGAAATAGGAGGCTATATCCATAACAAAAAATCAATTAATTTTCAGAGAAATGACAAAAATGATCACTGACATTTAAATCTCAATAGATGAGCTGAATAAGAGAATGGGCACAGCGAAAGAACAAATTAGAAGAATGAGCCAGAATTCTCCCAGAAGCAGTTAAAAATATCAAGAGATACAAAGCGTGAAAGTAAAGCCAAAGGATATGAAGGACTGATTCCAATATTTGACGATAGGCTTTCCAGAAACCAAGAATAAGAAAATAAAGCATAAGGACATGTAAAGCAAGCATGGAACAAAATGCCTTAAAACTGAGGAAAGTTTTAAGCTCTTGGATTTAGAAATTCTAATGAATGCTGGGAAAACGAGTAAAATAAACGTATCTTGATATCTCAGGATGAATTTTCTAGATTTATGAGGCATTTATATTTCATTTTTGAGCACCTCAAAATTAAGATAACTAAAAATATACCTAAAAGTGAGCTCATCTGAACATACCCTTTTATTTTCACGATTTCTATCATTAATATTGATATTTTCCCAATTACCCAGGCTCCTAATACAATGCTTTCTTTAACTCTTCCCTTTTCTGACCATATTTATTCTATGGTTCTACTTTATCTTCCCCTGTTATAAAGAATAGAGACTCACTAAGGCCAGCAAAGGAGCCACCATAAGACATAGGTGATAAAGATAAGGGTATCATAAAAAAAGTTTGCAGTCAAAACACATCATAAGCTTGGCTTCCCAATAAGGAACTGAAGGATAGTTCTGGAACTGAGACGGTATGTATGCATTTGAGAATCAGAAACATGAGGACTGACCATCATTATTAACAGATACATTTCTACTCTATGGATTCCTTCTACAGATCTGCCTACCTGGGTTTCCCACCTCCAGTTCACTAATTCTTTCCTTTCATCCTATATAGCTTTTGCTTGATTATAGTTCTTGCTTCCTTATTACTTTTAACTAAAAGTAAACTCATTTTGGTCCTAACTTTGACTCTGCTCTCATTGTCTGTATTTTCTGTTTCTTACTTAAAATCTATTACATTCTAGTTTTCCTTTTACTTAGCTATCATGTGATTCTTTTCTCCTTCAGGAGACTAACTCTATACAGACCAGCTATTTTTCCTCTTAAAACAAACTCTTTTTTAATTATTCAATTTAGGAGTGTTCCTATTTGGGAATATATAAATTATTGAGGTGTGTCTAATCTTTAGGATACTGCCTTCCTCTGAACTTACAATATCTGTAATTATACAAAGGACTCAACTGTTCATCATGGGCTTGTTAACCAATTCACTCCTTGTTTGCTGTATTTCATAATTGTTGAATTTTTGTATTGTTTGTTTATCATGGTTTATAGCTTCCTGTCTCTTCTGGGCATTCCTGTTTTAGTACTGGAGCATTTTTCAGTACTTAAACTTACTGAGTCCATTTGTCTGTCTTATGCAGCATTGAGAAAAATTAAAGGCTTCAGCTTTTCATTTGTAAAATAGAGGCAGAAAAGATAAATTAAAGCCTGTGAATATTATCTAATTATAATATTTAAATGGTATTAAGATGTGAAAAGCCTTGGGTAAAAGACATAGGCCCCCTTACAAGAATAGAAAAAAATAAATATTTCCCAAGTTTGGTTTCAGCACTTCTTGATCAGACAGACGTCTCTTTTTTTTCCCCCTTTGAATAAAATTCCCACTTATTTTCTCTCACAGCAGTTCACAAAATAAGACATTCATAAATATTTTAAGTTCACAAAATAAAAAAATTATTATTGATGGTAAACTGGCATGAGCAGTGCCAAGGGACCAAAGCTTTGTCACAAAATATTTATCAGTATCTTTATGGATAATAATACCAAAAGTAAAATCTTCCCAATGGCAATTATGTAGCTAATAGTTACATAGATAATCGAGAGAAAAGGTATCGGATCACAACTCTTCCACTCACTTGCTCTGGGAACCACACCTCCACTGTGGGAGGAACTCCCAGAAGTTATGACTGCACCATGAACTGCTCACTACTCCTCACTATAGATTATTGGATGGTTTCTTGAGCCCAGATTGGCTAATTAGATTTCTCTCTCCCACTGAGAGAGATTGGGTGAGAGGGAGTCCAGTACCTCTGTCTATGGGGCTACACCATGCAGAGCAGGAGCTGTGGGAATGACCATCTATGGCAGTGTGGACTGAGAGTTCGTGAAAGCTCATCTGCAGAGAGAAAGAAAAGAATGATGCAGATACACCCAGAGAAACAAGAGAGGGGCAAAGTATAGTTTTTGGTTTGCTGTATCCTAATCATTTTAGTACACTCCCGTTTGTTTTCAAGGTGAGTTTTTTTTTTTAAAGAATTTTAATGCACACAGTTGTCATTCTCAATTCTACCTCTGAATATTTTTCTATCATCTCAATGTACTGCATCTAACTTAACTGCCTGTCACCTTCTCTGGCAACTCAAATGCTAATGTCTGGTTTACAAGTCCATTCACAATTTACCACAATTTGCTTTTCTCCCCTTATCTTCCCCAGAATGTTTTACTTGTTTTGCATTTCATCTGCCCGGGTCTCTGTCCCCTGAATACACCTTAAATGGTTATCTCTTTTTCCCGTAAGTTTTTTTGTTTTCCTCAAATGTCTGATTCTGGCTTATCACTCTAGTAATGAAGCTTGTCCTCCTCACAGGAAATGTCCCTGTCCTATCCCCCAGGTATTAATGACATCCTATGATCATTTTCCAGGTCATTCTTTGGGGTTCTATTACATATATATCCATGTGGTTTGAGTTTTCTTCCCTAGTGTGTAAGAACTTGATTACATTGTGAGCACTCCAGGCCCACTGTGTCTCAGAATCATGTTTTTTCTTGGGTTAAGAAAGTAAAGGAGCCTAGAAAGAATCAAAATTTAGTGGACCTGGTAGACAGATGGGCAGTCTTTAAAGAACTTTAGCTCCTTTAAAAAAAAGTTCTATAGTGATTTTCAATTATATTCTTTATATTTTACTTACAGAAGCAACAAATGAATATATCTTTACCCTAAAAACAAATCCAAGCAATATAGAATTGCACAGAACATAATATGAAGCTTCCCTCCATGCACGCCCACCTCCACCACATCCTCATCTCCATCCACTCCCTTCCACAGAGGTGACCGTTGTTAAGAGTTTGGTATACATTGTTCCTAAGTCTTACTAAAGATTTAGTTGCAATTATAAACATGTCTTTCTTTTGTTAACAAAAATCAAATAACACTTTATAGCTTTTAGCATTTTTCCACTTAAGAATATATTTTATATTTTTATGATACTACATTTAAATATACCATATTTTTTGTAATAGCTGCATTAACAGCCCAAAGGTGGGTATATACCAATTAATACAATCATTAACTTATTGATGCACAATAGCAACAATGTCATAGTGAAAAAGATAAATAAAGGTGTTTCATGCGTCAGCTGAGTGTGGTGAAAATTCTGCTGGCTGGTTTTCCTCAAACCTTGCTGAGTCTAGGTGACTGATATGTATATGTAGATGAGTGCCAATACTGAAGATGAGTACATTTACATAGGCCTAGTGAAAATTTTCATTTCCTTGATGGCTAAGACAGATTCTTATCTAGAACTTGAACCCAATTCTATGTGATTACAGTGCCCATGTTCTTTTCATTATATCACGTTTCAAGTTTTAAAACAGAGGTTTTCTTCCTAAATGAGTGCTTATTAAATCTTCCACAGAGAGTAAATTCTATATACAACTAGCTATTGGTGTATTATATTAGATAAAATTATTATTTCTTTATAAAATTTGGTATTTAAAAAGAGCAGTTGGTCAAAACCAGATTTCATGACATAACCATAAATATGTATTCTTTGTGTAGACATAGCACTCTTTCCTCTAGTTGCCAGAAGATATCATTTATAATGTCCCCCTTTATCAATAACATGTTGCTTAAAGATACCACAAATGAAATTTGTTATTTTTAAACAGATAAAGATAATTAATGGAAGGTAATTTGAGTGATTCTCATAAAATCTTTTAACGTGAGATAGAAGACAATTGACATACAACTGCCAGGATTTTTATAACACTAGAACGGAATGCACTAGTCAAAAGAAAAGTACTTAAATACAATGTTGTTGTAGTTTGATGTATATTAACCTATGTGGAGTAGTAAACAAAACCCTACAACAGTAGGTGGCTTAGTAGTAATACTTTGCTTCTTAGTGTTCAAATATTAAAGAGATACAGCTTACAGTCATACCTACAAATTTCTCCATGGTGTCTTTAAAGTGCTGAAAAAACAATCTTAAGGTAAAAGATTCCACTTTAAAACTGCTAGGCAAGCCAGTCAAATAAGTACAAACCACAGAGAAATTTTGCTGTCTCATGAAAAGAGCAAAATGATGATCCCCTTATTCCCCCATTGTACTAACTTTATGCAGCAGAAGAGCCTCATTTCTTCCCATCCCTAAATTGCTAAAGAAGAGGTGTGGTTATTGACAATCTCAAATTTAAAAAAAAAAAAAAAAGATGGGGAGATATATAGGGAACATTTTATAATTGATTCTTGGCTGTGAAGCAAAACTACCCAATTAAGTACCAATTAATTAGTGCATCAAAGAGCATTTTATCATTACATTTATATAGCACATCCTAGCAAGAGAATTTTATCTTCATACTTTGCCAGTTAAGTGAGCTTATCTTGTTACTAGAGTAGTTGACAGCCTCTCCTTCAAATAAAAGATATTTGAAGGTTTTTCCTGAAATTCTAGTTAGGGTCCCTAATTTTGAGGAGCTGCTTATATGGTGGCCTTTGGTCTTGGGCAACAAGTAACAGAACATCGAGAATGGCTTCTTGTTCTTTTCCATGGCATGTGCCAACTATCTGTGGGAAAAATGTAAGGGGACACAGCTTTAATAAATTTTCTTTTTTTCTTTTTTTTTTTTTTTGAGACAGAGTCTTGCTCTGTCACCCAGGCTGGAGTGCAGTGGCCGGATCTCAGCTCACTGCAAGCTCCTCCTCCCAGGTTCACGCCATTCTCCTGCCTCAGCCTCCCGAGTAGCTGGGACTACAGGCGCCCGCCACCTCGCCCGGCTAGTTTTTTGTATTTTTTAGTAGAGACGGGGTTTCACTGTGTTAGCCAGGATGGTCTCGATCTCCTGGCCTCGTGATCCGCCCATCTTGGCCTCCCAAAGTGCTAGGATTACAGGCTTGAGCCACCGCGCCCGGCCATAAATTTTCTTTCATAAGAGAAGCCCTGTACTATACTAGCATGCTCCCAGCTAACATAAAGAGAAGCTCCTCTTTTTGTCAATGAAAGAATTTTTAAAAATATCTTCTTGGTGTGATAATTTCTTGGTGTGATAATTTCAATCATGAAAATAAGAATTCTCAACTCTCATAAATGTCATATTTTATCTTTTATTTAGAAATTCAACATCAGTTCTAAAGTGAGAGTTTAGAGATGTATTAATCTAACTCATGACTTAGAGCCAAATTATAAATGTTGTAAATTATGTAACCACCAGCCCATCCCTTTTGCTGCAACTTTGTGAAGGGGAAGAACCAGGATTGAAAAGTAGGTTTTACTCACCATCAAAATTCTGTATGCGTGTGCGTGTGTGTGTGTGTGTGTGTGTGGTGTCAACATTTGAAATTTACTCTCTTAGCAATTTTGAAATATACACCACTATTTTTTTTTTTTTTTGAGGCGGAGTCTCGCTCTGTCGCCCAGGCTGGAGTGCAGTGGCGCGATCTCGGCTCACTGCAAGCTCCGCCTCCCGGGTTCCCGCCATTCTCCTGCCTCAGCCTCCCGAGTAGCTGGGACTACAGGCGCCGCCACCACGCCCGGCTAATTTTTTTGTATTTTTAGTGGAGACGGGGTTTCATTGTGTTAGCCAGGATGGTCTCGATCTCCTGACCTCGTGATCCGCCCGTCTTGGCCTCCCAAAGTGCTGGGATTACAGGCTTGAGCCACCGCGCCCGGCCAATATACACCACTATTAACTATAGTCGCTATGTTGTGTATCACAAAAAATTCATTCTTCCTGTCTAACTGAAATTTTGTATTATTTGACCACCATCTCCCCATTCCACTCAATGCCCTAGCTTCTGGTAGTCACCGTTCTACTCTCTGCTTTCTTAATATTTATCCTCACCATCTCACTCACAAGTTGGAAGATGACTGAGGAAAGAGAAGGACTTGTAGAAAAGATACATAACAAGAATAAAGAAGAAAAGGAAAAAATATAGAGAGAAGAGGAGCAAGAATGGTGTGGGGGGAGGGAGAGAGCAAGCACAGAGTAATTAGCATAGTTCTGGAAGTTGTTTGTTCCCTAATTGAAAACAGGAGCACATTCAAAAATCTGCAGAGAAACGGCTCTGCCCTATCCAATTATTCCTCCACTCCAACCTGTACTCCATAGATTTAAGGAGACAGAAAAAGAAAACAGTTGCACCTACTGTATTAATTATACAAAAAGAGTGAACATTTTCCAGAGGTATACCCTGAAAATCATAGTTTCAAACTATAAAATAATAAAAGGAAAAGAAATTAAAAATATCTAGAAAAACTCATCAAGGAGCAGGAATGTATTTCAGGGAGTAGCTATATATTTCACTTTATATATACATTTTAAAACTCCTACCATTTTGTGGATGTGAGGGTTTTTGGATGCTTATCACAATATTAAAAATAATAGACTAAACACATAAAAGCCAGTCCTGCGTGGACTAATGATAATGATAAGGATTAGACTTAAGATCCAACAGGGCAGAAAAGTAGAACTCAGAAGAGCCCATCTCTATGCACACATACACACTAAATCCATACTTCAGAAGAGCCCATCTCTATGCACACGTACACACTAAATCCATACTTCAGAAGAGCCCATCTCTATGCACACGTACACACTAAATCCATACTTCAGAAGAGCCCATCTCTATGCACACGTACACACTAAATCCATACTTCAGAAGAGCCCATCTCTATGCACACGTACACACTAAATCCATACTTCAGAAGAGCCCATCTCTATGCACACGTACACACTAAATCCATACTTCAGAAGAGCCCATCTCTATACACACGTACACACTAAATCCATACTTCAGAAGAGCCCATCTCTATGCACACGTACACACTAAATCCATACTTCAGAAGAGCCCATCTCTATACACACGTACACACTAAATCCATACTTCAGAAGAGCCCATCTCTATGCACACGTACACACTAAATCCATACTTCAGAAGAGCCCATCTCTATGCACACGTACGCACTAAATCCATACTTCAGAAGAGCCCATCTCTATGCACACGTACGCACTAAATCCATACTTCAGAAGAGCCCATCTCTATGCACACGTACGCACTAAATCCATACTTCAGAAGAGCCCATCTCTATGCACACGTACGCACTAAATCCATACTTCAGAAGAGCCCATCTCTATGCACACGTACGCACTAAATCCATACTTCAGAAGAGCCCATCTCTATACACACGTACGCACTAAATCCATACTTCAGAAGAGCCCATCTCTATGCACACGTACGCACTAAATCCATACTTCAGAAGAGCCCATCTCTATGCACACGTACGCACTAAATCCATACTTCAGAAGAGCCCATCTCTATGCACACGTACGCACTAAATCCATACTTCAGAAGAGCCCATCTCTATGCACACGTACGCACTAAATCCATACTTCAGAAGAGCCCATCTCTATGCACACGTACACACTAAATCCATACTTCAGAAGAGCCCATCTCTATGCACACGTACACACTAAATCCATACTTCAGAAGAGCCCATCTCTATGCACACGTACACACTAAATCCATACTTCAGAAGAGCCCATCTCTATGCACACGTACACACTAAATCCATACTTCAGAAGAGCCCATCTCTATACACACATACACACTAAATCCATACTTCATTGTACTAATTTGTTCATTTTCTCTTCTTTCCTTCCCATTTTTTAAACCTTTTCCTCTTTCCTTGCTTTTTCTTTACTTCTTCTTTTACAGCCACACATGGGCAAAAGAGTTAAAGCCATTCTTTATTTTTACTTAAAAAAGGAAGAAAAAGGATGAATACTCCTAAGATGTACAAGTTAACACAAGCAAAAACCTGACAATATCTCTGTTCAGTAATTATAAAAAGTGAAATGTTATATTAAAATGTGATTTAACAAAGTTAGTTAAAACATATATTCACATATACATAATGCAATGATAGTATTTGATTTGATTACATAATGAGAAAAGTGATTAAAATATATTGATCTCCATCTCCTGGTTTCTATGCTTTAAATGGAATTAGATATTATTCTTGCTTTGGCATTAGTAAGAGTTCAGTATGTTGTTATTGAGGATTTTAGAATATATTATATAAGAAATATGTATTATTTGAACTTTATTAATTTCAGCTAGTGAACTGTACCCAACAGACTTTTCCTATTATATAGAAGAGAAATCTGGTCCAGGAAAATTCTGGGATAAATAAGGGACCACGATTGTTTCTGGACGGCCAATAAATTACTAACCTATAATATTTCAGAAGACAATTCTTTCCTACAATTTAGTATTTAACTTGCAATTGGTAAGGTGTATTTGTAAGATTCTGTGGTTGCGGGCCCTGTCTGCTTTATTTTGATAACATACTGAGAGGTCATGTGGTACTTTGTACATAGTAGGTGAAAAAGAAAGGTTTGTTGGATGAATGAGTCATTTCAACTCCTAAAAGCAGTTAAAATATTAGAGAACAATATCAGATAAAAGGTGAGATGAGCTAAAGTCATTTCAATACATTCTTGAACATGAATAAAATATTTCCTCTTTTATTTTTGTTTTATTTTTATTTTCCCAAGACTTTTGCAGGATCAAATATTGCAAGTTATCAAATACACTTTTAAATTTTATTGATTGACTTTTCTTATATTTACAGAAGACATGGAAATATATGTGCCCACTGAAATCGCACAGGAGAAACAATACCATATTTTAAATTTTAATTACTTTATTTTAGCAATTTATATTGAGAAAATTTATATTTGTGTTAATTTATTAATTAAAAATCCAATCTCTTCCAAACAGATGACAGTTGAATACACTGAACTTTTAATTAACTTGCTGCCATTGAAGAGATCACAAAATCATCTGATTTTTTTATACAGGTATTTTTAAAAGTAAATTTAAAAAACTGAAATGCTGATTTTATACAAGGTATCCATAAAAATTATTTACTGGTGCTTAGATATCATTTATTTGAGAGCTCTGCCCTGATACCCTGCCCCCATGTGTAATTTCTCTGTTGTTCCAGTGTCGATGATTAGCATGTTCCAATTGACAATTGATTGTATGTTTTACAAGATTGTAAGCTCATTCAAGCCAGGAAGTATGTCATATTTGATATTGTCTCCACTGAACAATAAAGCTGTCTCTGTAGGTACAGCTTCCCACAAAGTAGCTGTTCAACAGATATTTGAGATAATCACAAGATCAAATCCATGAGTCTACAAATTTAAAGTCAAACCCAAACCACGGTGAAAATCTAATTTTGAAGCACCTTAATAACTAGCTAGATTATATTTTCATGATAACATTCCTCTCAGCATCTCCTCAAGCTTTAACTCTATAACATAAACTAAAAGAATAGCATAACACACATAGAATTTGGTTATAAATCAGTCTAACTTTGGTGATAGATAATGTAGTTCACCTTCATTTGTATGCTACACGGCTTCCTAACCTTCACAAAGATTTGGATGCAAGAAATCTAAATTCCAAAAACAGCATTACTTCGACTTAAATGTAATGTGATATTAATAAAGTAGCCTCCTTGAGCCAGTACTTTCTCCCTTTAATATGGTAGTTTTCAAGATGTGGGTATAATGACATGAGTTATAATAGTCGTTTCCTGCCCTTAAGTATTGCTAGCATTAGTAGAGTTGAGGATCTTGCTTACAAAATGAGCAGAAAAGTAGATTGAAGCCACAATAAATGAGGCAAGCGTTTCCAGAGTTCAGCACATCTAGATACTCAGTGAAAATTTCTTCCCTTTACTCCTTGCCCTGCCATTGAGCACAAGAAAATTACCAGAGCAATGAAGTTCGAAGCACATCTTGGCAGGGTTGAGAGCTTTTACCCACTCTGAACAAGCACAAGGTATTCATATTTGCTGACATCATAGTGACAAAGTTTCCATCTCCAAAAATGTACTGATTGGGTAGGACTCAGAGTGAGGCAAATTAGAGGAAAACTACACAAAGCTTCAGTATCCTTCACCAGAAACAGTAGTTCCAGGGCAATGGTATCCCCACGTACTCCCATAAGGAGCACCAAATCTACATCAGATAACTTTTCAGGCACACAGACAGAACTGATTAGTCTTATTTCTGCTCAGGATGCTCTCAGGATTAATTTTATCTTGCCCCACATCCTTGTGTCACTAGCAACCAGACCTCCAGGATCGTAACAGTCACTATGACTCAGACTTTCATCCCGTGTGTTCTGTGCGCATCCCCTAAATCACATCTCCACTCCATTCTAAACACTTTAATGTTACTGCCAGAAACCCACATCTATGATCACTAAATGTTCCTCTACCTTCAATGTCTTTTAAAAATATGTCCTTCCCCTTGCCATAACTCAAATGTGAATGTACCCTGAGCACATCATTGTTTTACTAGCCCTCCCTAGTGAGTGCTTTTTAAATTTTCTTTTACACTCTGTGTACCTCAGGTCCAGGAGGTGAAGATGAGTGTTCTCACTCTACTTTTCCCATTTGTAATTCATTTACTTCTATTAAAAACCCAAACTGACTGGCATGGTGGTGTGTGTCTATAGTCTCAGCTACTTGGGAGGCTGAGGTGGGAAGATTGCTTGAGCCCAGGAGTCCAGGCTGCTATTTAAGCCATGTTCGTGCCACTGCACTCCAGCACAGGCAACAGAGTGAGGCCCTGTCTCAAAGCAAAACAAAACAAAACAAAAACAAAAAACTACTTATGCCATCCAAGTATGCTAGCCGCCATTTTTTCTTCTAGTATCATTTATAAAACTTGGGTCATTCATTGAAGATCCTTGAAGATCTATTGAAGTATCTTCTCTGTCATCCTTCTGTGTTACATCAGCATCCTGGGAATGACCCATCCAATATGCTGACATCTGATTCCTTGACTTTGTCACCTCCAGTAAGCTATTCTTACATTACTTGACAGCCTCCTATTCCCATAACAATACCCTAGTCCTAATCTTCACTTAGAAAAATATCCCACCTCCTTCATCTTCTTTATAATACATATCTCACTCTGACTATATTCTTCTATCCTTTTCATTGACTCAAATACATTTAAAAATTCTACTACTTCATAATGACTTTCACTGACCAATCCACTTTTCTGCTACCCACCACCAATCCCTTTTAGAGTCACTTATTTCTTTGCATGGTTTCACTTCCAAGATCTGTCATTACAGACCTTATAAATATTTCCAACTCCTTAGCCATCCCAGAAAAACTCAGTTTCCCACTCTCCAAAATGATTACTTAACATATTTTCTCCTCCCAATTCAGTTGCAACAGTTTATCCCAATTCCTTTCCCTACTCACTGTTAGCTAATGATTGTACCTTTTACTTTTTTTAAGAAAAAGAAGCTATGAGATGAGAGTTCCCTCACGTTCTTACCATTGAATCTAGAAATCTATCCACATCTGTACCTGTCCTCCCTGCCTTCTCTCTTGTCACAATGGAGGAGGAGTCCCTTCTTTCACAAAAGGTCAATTTCTTCACTTGTACTCTGGATCCTACCTTCCCTTGTCTCCTTACGGATCTTATTCTTGAAAGATATTATCATTGCCTTGTGTGTGTGTGTGTGTGTGTGTGTGTGTGTATTATATATATTTATATATATTTTTTATATATATAATGAATTCCTCCATTCTAATCAGTATGCAAAATGATGGTTAAGTGTTCTATATTTTTTAAAAATGTGTATCTCCTTTGACTTCATATTCTCTCCAGCAACTATTTTTCTTCTCCTTGTTTCAAAGCCAAACTGACTTCATCTGCTTTCCTCTGTTTCTCCTACCATTCATGCTTCAGTACTCGCCAATCTGATCTGTATCCACCACACTTCTGAAAAGTCTCACCAAGTTCACCTACAAAACCCCATGTTGTCAAAATCAATGATGATGTTTCTACCTTCATATTTTAGCCACAGATGATGCAGCTGACCTCCTCTCCCCTTCTTGAAACACTCTCCTTTCTTGGTCTCCATGACAATATGCTCCAATGGTTTTTATATTACTTCCTTAGTGACTCCTTTCTCCTCTACTTGACCTCCAAGTAATGAAGTTCCTAGATAATCATTCTTGAATTGTTCAAATGTTCTCAGTATACATTCAGTATATTCCTTCCTCTTCAAGTAAACTTATCTGACTCTGGGACTTTAAATGCATTTTATATTTGCTGAAGATTTACATATTTCAGCATATATATTTCCAACTCTGATCTCTCTCTGAGCTTCAGACTCCATTCAGCTATGTGCCTGATATCTCCACACTGATGTCTAACATGCATTTTAACCTCAGCATGGCCAAATCTGTGGAACTACAAAGTTGACAATAGAGGCCTTGCATGGTGAAATGGTGTTTTTCAACATAAAAAAAAAAATCTGATCTGGAATCTAGAACTAAATTGTAATTAAATCCAGAAGTCGACCTTTTTCTCCAATGAAGTTAAAGACGGGTCTTTTTCTATTATCTTTAGAACAACCTTAAACACTCTAAAACGTATGTATATGTCAGGTGTTTTTCCAATGATTTCTTAAACTAATTCTGCTACATGACATCAAATATAATAGATGACTAACAAGCATTATATGTGACTTACTTCCATACTAGAAGGCAACAGTACTGCGAAGGATAACTGTATTGTCAATGTCCTACATTTAGGATTGTGGATGGCTAATGTTCTAACGCTCTATTTAGAGACGCTGCTGCATTATTCCTATCTACCAAAACAGAGAATGCAAACAGACCCACGTGGACAAGACTGTGAAACAGGACAAATATCTGAAGGAACTTCCATTTTCTAAGTTCTCCCCTCTCCAGACATCCAAATTCGTGCAAATCTCTCCTTTTCAATCTCTAATTCCTTAATTGAAACCTATTCTCAGGGAAATATCTGATGAATCATCCCCCTGATATTATAAATTATAGTCTAGACAAACAAGTGACTTATCTTAGGAGTATGACTTTATTTAATATATATTTATTAAATATCTTTATTAATTTTAATGAACAGATAAAGTATTAAAAATTATTTATTTGACAATAAATTTCAATTTAGCACAGCAAAGAAACAAAGAACAACGAAACAACAAAATAATCTCTAACTTGGGGGATTTTTGTGTTCTGACCTAGTTTATAGAGGCAGTCTTAAGGCAAAGGGCTCCTTGGTAACATGGAATTTAACATCTGTATCACAATTAAGGATGATGTCTCAGCTTTTTAGTTGGACCAACAATAACTTTCCATAAATTTCCAGCTTTAGGATAACTATCTGAGGCCGACTACTTAACTGCCTATGACCCAACTTTGCTATCCCAGTTCTTGTGGTAGAAATTCTGTGAGTTATTATCATGACCCTACTGAAGAACTCGAAAATAAAACTACTTTTGCAAATACATCTTTGTGTTTATACTAATGAGGGTTAGATAATACATACCACGATAACAATCAGAAACTGCTGTAGGGTACTCCATGTTGGAAACAAAACACTGAATTAATGTTTATTTGCTATGTGAAGAGTGAGAAATTAAAAAGAATAATGTACCACTTTGGTAGGTATTGTCCTGCTAACTGTAACTGTTATGTATTTCTATACATGGTACGAAAGTGATTGATTTTTATCTCTAATGCACCATGATTAAAAAATAAAAACAAAATCTTATAGAGTCCCTTTAACGAACTAAGAATATAAATGCTCTGTACTTTAACAAAAAACAAATATTGGAATAGTTTCATACATGCAGGTTGCTATCAAACAAAATGATGTGCTTGTCTTTTTAAAACCAATAGACAAAGGAATTGATACTGTAATAGGAACTTATCATTTTAAAATTATAATAAAAGGTTCCAACAGTTCAAAATTAGAGTGTATGAATATTTATTTTGCCTTGATCTAATTAAAGATTAGCCTGAATTATTACCGTTTGGGGGAAAATGCATATTAGTGAGCTGCTATGGTATAATAAATTTACATGCAAATTAAAAGCTAGAAGGTAGCAATGATATCCTGTAACAGAGGAGATTTAAAAAAAAATTTTGGAGATAGGGTCTCACTCTGTCCCCCAGGCTAGAGTACAGTGGTGCAATCTTGGCTTACTGAAGCCTTGAACTCCTGGGCTAAAGGGATCCTCCCAACTCAGCCTCCCAAGTAGCTAGGACTACAGGCATGTGCCGCCATGTCCAGCTAATTTTCTTCAGATTTTGTAGAGATGAGGTCTTAATATGTTGCCCAGGCTGGTCTTGAACTCCCGCACTCAAGTGATCCTCCTACCTTCCCCAAAATGCTGGGATTACAGGTGTGAGCCACTGCACCAGGCTGATTTTTAAATTCCAAACTTCCTTAAAATTATGTAGAAAGCTTTCATTACTTCAACCATTGTTACCCTTTCTCCATGTTTCCTAATTTATAATTTATAAAGACATAGGCATCACTAAAAGATGCATTAAGAGAAATTTTCACATTTTTAAACATTTCAAATGTGATCACTATGCATTGAATCCTCATTATTACATTGTTTATTTATATCTGTTAAAATGTAGCCTCATAAGTTTCAAAATTAAGCAAAATTTTTAAATGATCAAAAAAGGAAAATTTAATGACCTGAACATTTTATACTATTTTATAGTCACTCTCTCTCTGCTTCTTTCTCTCTTTCTCTTTCACTAAATATTATCTTTACACAATTGGGATATCCTTTTAGAGAAAACATCCACGGCTTTTATCGTTTTATCAGTTTATATGTTGACTAGTGCTAAGTAACCTAAGTAACGTTTGGCTTCCTGGTCACTTTTGGTGTCTTGATGCCTCTTACATTTGATATTAGTAATGTAATATAGTATATAAATAGTATTGTAGAAATGCAGCATTCACATTTGTGTTGGGCTGGGGTGCCCAGAGGCAGCTTCAGGTGCTCGTGTCTTACTGAGGGAGTACTCCCTTGGAACAGAGTGTCAGGAAACCATTGCAAGAGAATGTGGTCTCAGCTGGTGTCTAGCTTCAGCCTGATTGCTTGGGGAGAAATGGATGCCAATTGCACAGCAGACTTTATTCCACCTTGGAACAAAGAGACCATCTTCCACAGCCCATTATCAGTCAGTCATTGGGTAGGTAAGGGGCATGTAACTTTTTTGGGAGGTAAGTCAATTCCTGTTGGACCAAGGGCAATTTCCGGAGAAAGAGCTCCAAAATGTGAGCAGCCAACGCTTAGAGCAGCTTGCTAATGGCCATTGACATTACAAGTGCAGATCTGAGCTGTACCCCAATAGCTGGGAGAAGTAGGATCCTTCTTAATCATCAAATCTGTTCATCAATACTAATTTACCTCTGTTAAAGAAACAGTCAAGCAATTTTGCTGCTTGAGCTTACTAAACAGTATTTTCTCTTCTGAAAATTAAGTAGACCTCTTTTTGTACTGAACCATATAGGGCCTCCCAAAGGGATCAATACAGAATAGACACTGAAGGAATTTAAGAAGAGCCTTGAAAAAACAGCTTTTCCTCTTTCCTCAAGAAATGCTGTCAATATAGGTAGGCTGCAAACTGTTCATTTAGGTGTTTGACATAAGAATCAGTTTCTCTGAAACGTAACGATTTGCTCATTTTGAGTGTCCATGAAGTTTTAAATTGTTTACCTTTCTGATTTCCATGACTATAGTTGCAAGTTATTATTTACGGCTGTACATGACATAATATTGAAAGCATCCGAGCCAGAAAGGATTTATCATAGGCCATTAAGTGAGTAAATTCTTGGCTATGCTGGGCCTTCGCCATCTCCTCAAAATTAAATATGGACAAAGAAAGACAGTTTTGACAGTTTAACCATTTTTACTGTCTCAAATACATATTATTACATGTATGAACAATTTTGGGGAGCAAATTTTAGAATAGACACCTTGTCACTCAGTATTGAAACTGGTATTCTGCAAGCCTGATGAAAATTGGTACTCTGGAAGCTGATGGCTGGACAAAGAGAGCATTCCCTGTGATTTGTCTTCACGTGGTGTACTCTAAATACAAGACAGTTACTTAGTGTTTCCAGGAAAATGGTCGCTGATTAGTGGTTGAAAATGGAATTTATTTTGAAATCAGTTTTATTTCAGATTTAATGGAGAGACACTCTAAGACCTCTTGCACATAGGCACCCAAGTACCTGGATGTTTAGCAATACTAATACTGTGGTCGATGGAGACAAAACTGTAGACTAAAGTTCGAAATGTTTACAGTCACACCCTTCACTTTCCACACAGAATAAATTAATTTTACCTTAATTTTTTACCTTACCTCCCTAAAGTGACAATGTCAGTGTCAAAATTTAAGCAACTTAGACACACATCCAGAATATTTTGAAAGGAAACCCTGGAAAATCAAATATTATAAAGAAATAAGAGGATCAGAAAAGTTTTCACAGGGAAAAGCCCTTTGCCACAACTGCTATTTAGGGGGGAAAATGTTGGTGGGATGCAGTGGCTCACACCTGTAATCTTACCACCTCGGGAGGCTGAGGCACATGGATCACTTGAGCCTAGGAGTTTGAGACCTTCCTGAACAATATAGTGAAACTCTGTCTCTACAAAAAATTAACCTAGAATGGTGGGGCATGCCTGTAGTGCCAGCTACCTGAGGAGAATCTGAGCTGTTATTGTGCCACTGCACTCCCCGTCTCAAAACAACAACAAAAGTTTATACAAACTGAGAAAATTCCACATTAATCTATCATCTTGGTTTTGTTGTTGTTTGTGTTTTTGTTTTTAGATACAGGGTCTTGCTCTTGCTCTGTCACCCAGGCTAGAGTGCAGTGGCATGATCATAGCTCACTGTAACCTTGAACTCCTGAGATCAAGTGATCCTCCCACCTCAGCCACCCAAGTAGCTAGGACTACAGGCACTCACCATCATGCCTGGTTATATTTTTACTTCTTATTTTTTGTAGAGACAGGTTTTCCCTATGTTGTCCAGGCTGGTCTTAAAATCCAGGATTCAAGCAATCCTCTTGCCTTGGTCTCCCAAAGCTCTGGGATGTCACCTATTTTTAATCCAAACTGTCCTGTTCCTGGAATCTCTGGTAGATACTCTAAATAACTTTGAAGTCCTACAAAGGGAATCTGCCACACAATGAACCCCCTGTTCTGTGTGAAGCTTTAATTGGAGGTAAAGTAAAATAAGAAAAATGTCTTGAACATATTATAACCCTAATGTCTTAATTTTTTATTTTCTTTCTTCTCTAATAATTTTCGAGGAACTGTTATGATACAGAAATATTCATCTGAATTTCACCATTTCTTTCATTGGTGCTTCTGTTTCTTTTCTTCTAATAATTACAAGGAAATGTAAATATAGTATGTCAAAAAGGGTAAACGACTGGCCAATAAAGATAATCTAGTGATTATGATGGCTTCTTCCTTCCTGATGGCTTTATTTATAATTCTGTTATAAACCAGGCACTCACCCTTAGTAACAATAAGAATGCACATATTTTGTAGTGCAGTGAAGACAAACCATTCCCTATCCAGCATGCAGTAAGTTAATTGTCTTCTGTTGCACATGTAAAGCAGAGAAAACTAATTATTTGGCAAAGGAATAAAAGACTGAAATAGACAAACAATACACTATGGAGAGGAAAGTAGAAATTCCCTTCAAAAGAATTTCCTACCTCACAGCATCTCTAAGGTTTGGATGTGCTTCCATCCTTCCCAGTCCTTGCATGCAGAGTAGGAATCTACATATGCAATATCTCTACATTACTTGCTCTTTTTGGTTAAACACAAATTGATGATCATATGTAAGAGAAAGTTTATCAAGCCTTCATTTAAAAAGTCATAACTATGACTGACAATAAATAGCACGGTCATTCTGTATATTAAGAAGTCTATTTTCAATCTTAATAAGAATTAGTTGTATTATTCCTAGAAGGTAATAGAGCAATGCTGCCTAATAACTTTTCAAATAGAGAAACATAAAGAGGTACCTTTTTCACTGTCCCTCAATCTTTTTCAGGAACAAAAGTTCTGGAAACATAAAGGAAAGGATAATTACACAATATTAATATTCTGCCCTTTTCCTAGGCAGAAGTATCTAAAGTCACTCCCTACAGTGAGTTAAATACAAAGCAAATGTAAATTTCAGCAAATCCCTCTGTGGCAGAAATTAACCTGCTAATACAGGTATCTTTTGACTTCAGTAGCACTGCATACCACAGGGGCTAATGAAAGAACAAGTTCAGGTTAATAATATTTATCTCACTTACCATCCTCTCACACAATTTTTTAATGGTCAAACAGCACCATAAATTAAGGGTCAAGAGGATAAGTGATTCTAAAAATAAATATCTCATTACCAGTACTAATGATTTTTAGATTTCAAAAAATTTGCATTCTTGTCTCTATACACGATCAAATGGCTGCTTTTAAGTGAAAGCAGAATTTGAACAACTTAACTACACAAGTGGTTGAGCTTTAGGATATTAGCTGCTGCCCTGTACTAGGCACTTTGAGGAGTATTGCTCTTTCCTTTCTTTTAAAAATTTAAATAAAAGAAAATAAATTACATTGTAAATTTTAAAAATTATAAAAACATAGTAAATTATGAGGTAAAAAGGAAAAGTCATCTCTCCACCTCAGTCTTGACAGGTAGGCACGATTAAGGCTTTATTTATATAATATGTATCATAGAAGTGGAACAGTCAGGCTATAGTACATGCAAACTACCTTGGTTCCTCACTCATTTTTCTTATTGATTTAAAAGCTTTTTAAAATACTTTTAAGAAATGGAGACTTTTGCCGGTTTATGTTTTACAAATAATTCTTCCAACTGGTCATTTTCTTATTATTTCGCCAACTCTAGCAGCCTCTGCCCTGTGAGCACATCATGATTCGTCTTCCTGTACCTTCCTTGGCAAGAGGGGGCTGAGGGTAGGACGAGTGTCCCTCATCCTGCTTTCTATGATGTATCACTTGCCCATCAAGGTCCTCAGCTGCACTGGTGGTGAAACTCACCATGCTCCTTCTCTCTAATTTCTGGGCTATTTTTTTCTAGGTCAGCAGGTGGGTTCCAGAAATTAAATATGGCCTGTCTCAAAGGTATCTCTTTGAATTTGCCTCCTTGCTATCCCGCTGAGTAAAAGGAAGTCTCTCTTGCTACGCATGTTTCCTTCTTTTATGACAGCTACCATCCTATACATCCTACTTCCAGTAAGCAACTTCGGGCCATTCAGGAGACGAGACGTTCTTGGAGGATCTATGTGCTACATGAGTTAGGAGAGCTATGTTTTTTCTTTTAGTATCTTTCCTCAAGCTGATCCAGAGTTCAGTCTACTTAGCATGGAATTTATCGTCTGTGGTTTGGACTATGGCTCTTTACCAGTTTCACTGACAAGGAGTTATGGAGTTATTCTTCTATCTTTAACATTTATGATCCTCAATACACATAATATAAACACCCACCCACAGCCACACACACAGAGCTGGTTTCAAAATGGGGAGAAAGTAAAACCACATTTACTCAGTTATTAGTTTACTAATCCATGTGAAAACAAAAACCTTTCCACACATGAAGAAACTGAGGCTTAGTGAGGTGAAGGAAGGACTCACAGCTGGAGCCTGGCAGGACTAGGATTCGAGCCCAGATCTGTAGGGCTCCAAGGTCCGAGCTCTTTTCTCAATAGCCTGCTTATATTGTTCTTCTGCTTTTCCAGCAACCTTTGCAGTTTAACAGGGGACATGATATTTAAGCAATGAACAAATTCATTTTATGTTTAAAAGGGAGAGCATTTACAGCATACAAGCCCAATGTCATTGAAATTAGTACACATTTCAAAAGCAATCTTTGTGCATTTTAGATACTTAAATTTGGTGCTCTAGATTAGCTATGATATGTTAGCACAGTTATGGAAGAGATATACTAGGAAAATATATATGTAATTTAAGAATGCATGCAAATCATAAATTTGCTAATCTTGTCAAAGTGAGAAGATACAGAAGACACAATTAATAAAGTATATGCAAGAGCTTTTGTTACCCTTTTTGTTCAATACATTCCCTCAAGAATGGGCATTGCTTAACTAATTCTTTATCATGTCCAGGAAAGACAGTGTAAGAAAATGACCAGGAATTACTGTCATGTTACATTAGAGTGCTCAGCAACACTGAGATGCTAAATCTATTTTCCCATATTTTTTTGAGACAGTCAGTGCATCTGGAACCAAAGCTCTTCTCTTAGCTGCCTGGGATTGAACAAAGGGCTTTGCCACATTTTTAGAATGTACATCTTTTTAATACAGGAGTTTGATGATCATACCTCACACATTGATGCTCATGCACTACTTTCTAAAACAATACCAAAAACAAAAGAAACAAAAAACAAAACCAAGCAAATGAATGATCAGACTTGGGAATGTGCCCTAGAATTACTCTGGGAATGCTAGTATCCTGATCAACTGCATATCTTATTCTTATTTCATTGTCATAGGACCTACCTGCACTGATCTTGTCATTTGAATTTGAAAAAGGAAAGAAATTAGCTAGAAGCCTTCATTTTCAAAGTGACTGAAGATCTGATACATCAGATTTCTCATGAACAGAAATGATTACACCCTTCACACGGTAATTTTTACCTACCGCTACAAGGGTTGGCTCATTTCTGCTTCCTGTATCTTGAGGCATGTGTGCCATATCACTCACTTCTACTTACTTTATCAGTGCTATTTACAGCCTGGGGGCATGTATAGGCTTCATCTTACTTTATTTTAACTGTAAAGTAGCCAATTTCGTTTGTTTTTCTCTGTAATACCTCGTGTTATGACAAGTAAATACCAAATGCATATGTGATTCTGATTCGACTGTAGATATTCATATTTTGTGGCAACTCCATGTTATTGGCTGTTTATACCAAAAATCTTGAAGGAAGACTGGATTCCCATCTTTTTTTGCATTTCCACTGCTAATCCATCAGGAAATCCCATGGGTTCTAAATTCAAAATATACCCACAAAACTGCCCCTTCTCCCACCTCTCCTATAATTATGTTGGCTCAAGATACCACCATCTCTCATTTGTATTATAACAAGAGCCTCCTACCTCATCTTTCTGCTATTTCCCTTGCCTTGTTACAGTATATTTCTAATGTATGTTGAAATGGAAGTCAGACCTTGGGACTCATCTGATCAAAATACTTCTATGCATTCCCATCTCATCAACACAGATGTCCTAGTTCCTCAAATCACTTAAAAGAACTTACATGCTGTGTCCCCTGTTAGTTCTCTATCCTTATCTTCTTCTCTGTTCCCTTCTCTGTCCACTCTGTACTAGCTATATTGATCTCCCTGTTCCTTCTTTAATATTTCAAGCAAGCTCCTGCCTTAAAACCTTTGCACTTGCTATTCTGCCTACCTGGGATGCTCATCCCCTAGATATTTTTCTGCCTCATTTTCTGACCTCCACTGGGTTTTTATTCAAGTGTCACATTTTCTCAGTGACAACCTGCTGATTTAAAATTGCAAAACACTGTCTGCTCCTATCCCATCAGTGCTTCCTGTCTTGACATCCTGCTTTATTTTTTCAACATAGCACATACCACCATCAGGTATGCTAAATATTTTTTGATTGCTTACTTTTAATTGTTTATCTCACCTCTTTAGAGTCTAAATTCTATGAAGTGAAGGATTTTGACTGTTTTGTACCATTTTATCTACAGTCCTTAGAGCTGGGTCTGTACCAAATATCTGTTGAATGGATCTTTTCCTGGTTTTGAAAGGAAACCAATTAAATGTCAACGATGAGAATGGTGACAACTGCTCATAATAAAATGTTGCTAAAATTGGCAGTGCTAAGATTTCTATTTGAGGAAATGAACCATTCTTTTTAAAAATGTGAAGTTGTACCTCTCATAAATATGGAAAAGATGAATTCTGAATAACTTAGGAAGTTTATAATGATAGAGTCTTTCATAGGAGAATCATCCAAGATTAATATCTAAAAGCCTATTAGAATATTCATTGTAAAATGAAGTGAAATTTGCTTCCATTTCAAGTATGTTATTTGAAAAAGAAAAAGAAAAACAAAACTTAGCTGCTGTATTATTCTTACACAAGAAAAATTAGAAATAGACACAATTAATATTTGTCCTATTTCATATGATAAACACCAAAGCAACTTGCAAACAAACATCTGGGGAAACTTATTGTGTAAAAAACTTAAGCAATAGTCAAAAGCAAGATTTAGTTTAAGAAGATGTTATTCTCAGATCCTCCCTTTCCTACAAAATTCACTCTTTCGCAACTTGCATTTTAAAATATAAATCCCTAAAACAAAAATAGATTTTCCAATTTAAAACTACCTTCCAAACATCCAGAGAATTACAAGTTGGATTTATTTAATTTGTTCTGAGATAGTTACTTGTATTTACTCTCTTGATTTGTACTAATAGAAAGACCAGTAATTGGTAAATATAATCAAAATCAAAAATTTTATTGAGCCAAAAGATTTTTAAAGCAAATATAAAGTACATAATATAGAAATCATTTAAAAAGTCTACCCCACATTTGGGCAGCCTAGGCACAAGAACTCTGGTATCTTCAGCTATACAGACTCCAGCATCTCCATTTACCAGTGAGGTTTGTTTGTTGTACATAAAAATTGGTGTAACGGTTAAAAACACATATTGTTTGTAAATACAGTTCCTGGGAGTGTCTTCCAAATCAGTGAGAGTTATTGTTATTAATAAAAACATCAAAATCATCCAATATTTTTATAATTCAATGAGATTCATTTATCATAAGACAGTTTCATGAGAGAGAATTAGTAATTGCACATCTATGGATCAGGGGACACCAACAGTATCTCTTCTTCCACTAATGCCTCTCCTCTTTGGGTCTAAACTGGAAGAGTTAGAAGCTACCTCTGGCAAGTGAGAGAAACAGGGGTTAAAGAACAAATGGAGGAAAAAGAATAGTTGTATATGTGCTGGGGTTGAAGGGATAAAATAACTGAAGAAAATTCAGAACTTTGATGATTACACTAGACTGTAACTAATTAAAAAGTTTACTTAAGTTTGATGACTAAAAGTACACAAAATACTTTGATTATAGGAATATCAACAGAGTTGCTAGAGGACTTTTACAAATGGAGATATCCTGTCCAGATTCTCCTTCAAGAAAGCACTCAATGTCCATTTGTGAGGAGTGTGGTTAGTTGGCAGCCTCCAGCTGTCAGCTTCATCTGGGTCTGCCTCAGCTTATAAGCCAAGGGCATAATCTTCTCAGAGTGGCCCCCAGCCCAGGATTGAGTAAGACTCTGGTATGAGGGACTGGCCACTTACCCACAACATGGGACTTGTCTAATGTGCATTATGGCTGGGCTGGCAGAGACATTGTCTGGTCCACATGGCTGTCTAATGGCTTCCCTGGACCAACTAATTGGGCCTCCTCACCCTTCTCCTTTCACAGGTGTTAATGGTGTTAAATCTCAGATGAATCTTCTGAGATTCATCTTGGGAAACTCCAACAAACTTCAGGAGTGTAGGTTTATCCCAAAGCATACAACCCTCTCTCATTCATATTCAGTTTTGGTTTCCCAGGTGTATGTCTAACCTGGGTACTCATTTTCTGCCCTCAGAGTGGTCTACTGAAATCCCCTCTCTCTTAACCTGAAGTGAGGGGGGTAGCACTCCTGGGAAGGGGGGGGTGGGGAGGTATAGCAGAGTTCTCTCCAATAAATCTCCTCGAAGACTCTCTCACTAGGCTTAAGGTAGGTGATAGCAACATGCACTTTTTTTCATTTTGGAAATGGGTGTTGATGAGTCACAGTGGAATTCTTCTGAGGAAAGCCTAGGCAAAATCTACCTTTATAATGTTTCTGCCAAAGCTTCCATTTAAACACCCTATTACCCAAACAGGCCCAATCTAACAAAATATTTTTACATTAGTAGAAACGATAATACATATAATCTAAGTGCTATGAACACTATCTTCCAAACAACCAATTTATGAGGGAAATATTCCCCTATTGTTCAAGGATATCTCACATCTATAATATGTGAGGGGAAATGATTTGCAAACATAGAGGCTGCCATAACAGAACATAACTACAGGAAATAGAACATATTATATAGACATGCAACAGATACATTCCAAACCCATACATATGCATTTACGTAGTTGGGATTTACTGACAATAAGCAATAGAGGAATAGGGAGGAACCACAAATGAAATACAAGTTGTGAATTTTCTTTGATTTACTGAATTCATCATCGCATGCCTATATTCTCTGATTTATCAAATCGCAAATTTATCAAGTTACATCTAAGTTGAAGATAATTTCTTCTCCTGAGTTTCTAGCCTGCCTCTGTGAAATATCAAAATATTTGGCTTGGGCATATTTTTGTTAGAACATGTTAATTTCAACAGAAATTATTTATTTTTAAAACTGAAAATAGATTTTTACATATTTACCCAAATGTCAATTTGTAACACTATCTTGCATAATTTCTGAGGGAAGATACTATGTCCATTGGACTCAATTTTGTGCCTTTGCATCTTAAACAACACAGGTACAATGTTGAATGAATAAATTAACTTTATTCAAACCATGCATGGCTAACAAATATTATATGGATCAATGTACATTGTATTCACAATTTATGCAAGATATATATCCCCTGTACATGTCAACCAATTCAAAACTTGTATAATTCACTTGGATCTTGATTACCAATGAGAGTTTTATTGGTGTACAAGCCAAAGCAATGTTGCCACATGGAATACTGTAAACAAGGTAGACAAATAACCACCCATCTTGGAAATTTCCCAATTCTTTGACAGTAGAAAGTTAATTTGGGGGCTGTTCTAGTAAATATTTTGTGCACACAGTGATATAATAATGTTGTATATCACACTATTTCAAATTTAGATGATTTATATATGCATAAAATCCATTAAAGTATGAGATAACAGCAAATAAATAAGTATATCTGGGATGAATAAAGACAATTAGAGTCTAATAATATACCTCCTTGGACGGATCTTCAGCCATCTCACGTGTTAGCAAAGGTGCAGAGAAATTAATGGCTCATCAGGATACACATTCAGAGCAGCAGAATTGCAGTCTTCATCTTTTTTTTTAACTGTTTATCTTAGAAATTCCATTTTGTTTTATTTATTTATTTTTCATACCACTCAGAATGAGCCAAAAGACACTATCTGCTTCTTACACGCCACAAATAATAGGTTTAATTCTTCTAGGATAAGCCTGCTATACTCTAGCTATTAAAATAAAAAAAGTAAAAACTATCCCTGATTTGTAGGGACATACAATGAGGCGAAAACTTTCACTCATTATTCTTACAACAAAATGTTTTATAACAAGCCTAAATTACCATTCTTTAGACCATCCTCAAATCTTCAATGGAAAGTTCAGATCCAGGGACTAGGTTTATAAACATTCTAAGAACCTAGCTCCGGGGAATAACACTAAAGCCCCCAAAGCTCTTAAAACTGTCCTGACTTAGTAGAGTCCACCTGGAAGGCTCTGTGGGATTTGGCCTCAGATAATAGCTTTACTAGTATTCTCAAAATGGATACTGGAATTAAAAATGTTAAATTATTATTCACATATCAACTTTTCAAAATCAGTATTTTAAACCTTTTTGAATTAACAAGTTATTTTCAGAAAACAAAATAATAATGACTATATAGTAACACTAAAATTTCCCTATTTTTGAATAATGTTCTAAGCACCTGTGTTATATTAGAGTTGTGGCACATGCTCCTTTTGGAAAATTAACCTCAAAATACAGTTCTAACACTAAAAGTAAGTTTACTTGACTTCCTGATAAACAAATTTTTTTTTTAGCATATACAGTTTTTTAAATTCAGGATTTTGTATATCATCTCTGACATAGGTTAAAGGAAATTTATAATGCTGCCTCCATTACTGGGAGCAATTTTAAAAGTCATTAAAACTATAAACCTGCGCAAAATTGGCAAAACATCACATAACCAGAAAACTATGATATTTAAAGCTTTCTTTTTCAATTCATTAGAACAAAATATTGAGATGAAAAAGATTTTTTAGGTGAGATAATTCAAACTGTGGTTAAATACATACAAAATAATAAAAAAAATAGCATACCATCAACCTAGCGGATAAAGTAGAGGATCTCTTGAAAATAAGAAAGAAAATAATAAAAAATTAAAAATCAGAAAACTGATTTAGGAAAAAAATTTAAGTATAGGACAGATGCAAATATTTGTGCCTGTAGTAACTTTCATTTATAGAATTCAAAGAAAAAAGCCTAATCCACTACTTCTTACATTTTTGACTACACAAAGAAGACACAATTTGACATGTTGTTGAATATAAGAAGTCTTTGGACTTCAACCCCTCCCCTCCCTGGCCGCCGCCCTGCCATTTCTAGCAGAAAGATGGAGTGGGGACGGGGCTTGGTTAGGAGAATCAGTTCTGTCTCTGTGCCCACAGTGGGCAACCAAGGCTGATTTTCTCTCTAATGGCTATGTTACCAAGAGATTATGTTACTGAAGTTCTGGTAGATATAAAACAATATGTTGAATGAAAACCCCACAAATTTTTATTTAAAAAAAAAAAGAGGGCTAGCTGAGAGTTTTTGGGAAGGAGCAGGAGGTGCTCAAATGTGTGTATAATATATTGCAAATTAACTGCAAAATTAATATTATAAGGACTAAACGGCATAAATATATAAATCAAATACCTCATGAACATATGGAGACCCAGTAAATTTAACTTCCTTGTGAGGTAGTGGTGTGTGTGTGGCATTAACAGTACAGGGCTTGGGGCAGGCAGTCCATATTCTATTAATAATACCAGCTTAGTTGCTTAGTTGATACACAACCTTATGAAAGACCCTTCATTTTTTAAACCTCAATTTCCTGATTTGTTGAATGAGGACAGCATAGTTCTTAATACTCAGAAATGTTATGAGGATATAATAAGATTATTAAAATGTGTAGCATGAGACCTGCTAAATAATAATTAATCTAATAAGCTGTAGTATATATTATTGTCACACACAATCCCCACGGAGTCCGAGAGACTTGGGTAGAACAAAGTTTCTGGCTCCAAACCTCGGCAAATAGCACTTAGCTCATATCTGTGAGGATCGGGGTAACGACTTTGGCTGGGGATAAGAGAGAAGTAGTAATTTCTTTACTGTGGGGCCAACGGCACTGATGTCAGTCTATCAAGAATCATATCCAACACACAGGAAAGAAGGAGGGAAGGAGACAGAATAGATAAAGAAGCAAAGACAGAGGGACAGACACAGAGAGAAGGAGGGAAAAAAAAGAGAGAGACATGAGGTGGTGAGGGATCAGTGGGACAAGCAGATGTGGGGGAGAGACAAAGAGGCAGAGAGAAAAGAGGCAGAGGGACAGAGGCAGCAAGAAAGTGACAATGAGATAAAACATAATAAGAGAGCTTTAGAAAGGGACAAAAGAAAAAAGATAGAGGGCTGGGCACGGTGGCTCACGCCTGTAATCCCAGCACTTTGGGAGGCCAAGGCAGCAGATCACGAGGTCAGGAGATCTAGACCATCCTGGCTAACGCGGTAAAACCCCGTCTCTACTTAAAATACAAATAATTAGCCAGGCGTGGTGGCGGCTGCCTGTAATCCCAGCTACTAGGGAGGCTAAGGCAGGAGAATGGTGTGAACCCAGGAGGCAGAGGTTGAGCTGAGATCGTGCCACTGCACTCCAGCCTGGGCAACAGAGCGAGACTCCATCTCAAAAAAAAAGGAAAAAGAAAAAACATAGAGAAAAGATATGGAAACAATAAGACAGAAATAGATAATACAAAAAGTAATAAGAGAGACAATGACAGAGAGAAAGAGAGAGACAGAGATTTTTTCCGGCACCCTCTCCAGATGAGCCCAGGACTGGGACCACCCTATACTTTTCAGTTATGTGAGATAAGTTGTCATTTTCACTATAGCTAATTTAATTAAGCAGCTATTACATACCAGGTGACATGTTGGATGTTTAGCCAAAATAGTAATTGTAATAATAGTTCATAGTTATCGAAAAGTATGTATCTGATATTGTGCACGCCTTGTTTAATCCTCATGGTAAGCCTATTATCATGTTTCTTTTACAGGTAACATAAACGTTCACAGAGACTGAGGTGCTCTACTAACCCCAGAGTTGCAGCTATTCTTCCTCCTAGCTATATTCTCCTTTTATAAAGTTGTTCAGGGTTTGGGCATTTCTAGATATCAAATGAAAAAGTAGATCCTTTATCTGCTATAGATTTATTAGACTCACATTATACAATTTGTTGAGTTCAGTGCCACGCAGAGCTTCTTAATGCCCGCATGAAACTCCTTCCGTGTCTCAGGAAGTCCCATAGTGTTAGAGAACCAGAAAGGCTGCATTTGCTACTACAGTGCCTTTGGGCACAAATTTAGTCAATGTTCCTAGAGGCTGCAAGGGCAAGTCACATGAGGTTGCAACACCCTAGTGATGATGGCTGTAAACACAGGAAAAGACAGCACTAGCATCCCACTCCCCACTATTTTAAATTAGATTCACCTATGTACTTATGTGTGAATGCACACACACGGCCCTTGGGAAAAATAATATTTTTATCTCAAATTACTAAAAAGTAAACTTGCCAGTATTTTTAAAAATGTGGTAACAGAATAAAATGTTACAAGAATTTTACTTAATCACATATTATTGTTTAATTCAAATTTAAATAGATTAATCTGCCAAACTTGCAGAAGGAAGGCAACTTTCTATGAAATTTGTTTTAAAACACCTTACTTTTAAAAACACAACGTAATACAAAATGCCAAAAACAATTGCATACAATTTTAAGGGCAGTAAGATCCCATTTTCAGAGAACTCATTTGGAACTATGATAAGTAAGCACGATATTCTTATAAGAATGCAAATTAGATTCAAAATTATAAGGCAAAATACATTTACATCAATACCACTAAAACATATCACTGCTATTTATAGATCCCACCTGAGAGTCCATAATAATATTTTTTGCTGATGTGAAACAATGAATTCTATTGAAGGAAATCCTGCTTACCAGTATTTTCAACAAGCAGTCAATTTGTTTTGAAAATTATCTTCCTTTACTATAGTATTTAATCATGGTGAATGCAGTTTACATTTTAATCACTTCATTAGTCCCATTTTATTACTTTTCCAAATAAAACGTGATGATTTTCAAAATGTTGGATTGGTAATTAAGAGGAGATGACACAGTCATTTCAATCTATGAATGCCATAAGAAACTACTAAGGAATCCATGGTCATGCAGAAATTTCAAGGAAAGAAAGAGTGGGCGGCAGAGATCAGAAATATCAGAAAAAATACATACAAACAAGTAAGTCTCCTTGGTAACATGGTCTTGTGAGGCAACAAGGCCCTATGAAATTTCCTTCACATCACTTCACTTTTCTTCTTCATTGTACTAGTCCTTAGGGTCACCAGAATCACTTACCTAAATGCCTGCAAGGGGCTATCGATGTTAGTAAAACTGGCCTCTCCTTGCTTCATTCTTGGCCTTTCAATTCACTCTCAATGGTGGTCAAAACGAATTAAGCACAAACCAGATGATATCTGCTATAGCTGAAGGTTTGTGTCCCACCTCAAATCCGTATGTTGAGTCCAAATGCACAATGGGATCATATTTGGACATGCATGGGGTCTTTGAGAGGAAATTAGGTCATGAAGGCAGAACCCTCATGAATGGAGTTAGTACATTTATCAAGACATCCCAGGGAGTTCCCTGGCCCTTCTGCCATGGGAGGACACAGCCCAAAGACAGCTGTCTATGACTCAAAAACCAGGCCTTCAACAGACACCAAATCTACTGGTGCCTTGATCTGGGACTTCTCAGCCTCCAGAACTGTGAGAAATAAATTTTGGTTGTTTAGAAGCCACCTAGTTTATGTTACTTTGTTAGAGCAGCCCAAGCAGACTAAGACAATATCACTGTTCCTCTTTGATTCTGTGGCTTTTTTTGTTATAGGGCAAATCTTTTTTTTGTGAGCCAGAACCCCACCCGATCTGGCTCCTCCTGTTGGCCCTCCAGCTTGTCTGAGTTCCTTACTTCCTTCTCTTTGATTACACAGGCCTTCTTTCCCAGCTCGTTTCCAGCACTGTACCTTTTGCATGTTGCTTCTTTTGCACAGAACACTCTTTGCTGGTTTTTTCATATGGCTAATTTCACCAGGTCTCAACCTAAAGGTTAATTCCTTAGAGAAAATTTCACTGATCCCTATACCAAATCCAAATTAGGATCCTTTCACCATTCCTTCTCATACAAAGCCAAATTAAGGGGCTGACCAGCCTGAGAGATGTTCCTAACATTAAATCCATAAAGGACCCTAATACAACACTGAAAATAAGTTTTACATAATGGAGAAAAATGTGTTGTATGAAAATACTTCTCAAGGGAATAACTTTCTGTTTTATTTTCCACTATATAACCTGCTTCACGCCATAAATCAATCACTCATCAAACATTTGCTGAATCAATAAATACAGATTAATAAAACTGAACTCAATTCCAGCCCAGCCACTCTTACTTTTCATCCTGTGCAACATTAAAACTCAGATAATTTATTTGTAAAATTGGAATCAAAATAATAGCTCTCCAGCCTCTTTTACGGTGTTTTCCAATGGATTAAATGAGATAGAAAATGTGAAAAAGTGTCTTAACTCTGTAAAATACTTTTCAATATGTGTCAACATCGTTAACCTAATCAGCCATTCCTAGAAAGGTCTCATATATTTCTTTTTGCGGAGATAATTGGAACTGGGGTTGGGAGGGCTAGATATGTGCTCAATAATATAAAATACCTTTAGAATTGTCCTATTACCAACATAAGTTTATACACTGTAGTTTGTGACATGAGGGAGCAGTCTGAATTTGCCTATCTCAAATTGTAGATTATTTATGAATGCTGCTTCAATGTTTTGTCTAATTTTTTTTCATGCTATTCATGGTTGCCAAGAATTTCTAATCTCTGACCACTTCTCTAGGTATGTAGAAGAAAATTAACTCTCCATATTGTTAATATGAAATCACCAAAAGTACATTTTGTAAAACATAATTTGATTGACTATCTTGTATTGTCCTTAATAGGGGTTAAAACAGATTAGATGTCACCATGAAAGAGTGGCACACTTCAGAAAGTCAGGGTCAGAGTCTGCACATTCTTTTTATCCCTACAAATAAACACTTCCCAAACTAATTGCTCAAAAATTCAAAGTAGGAAAGGCACTTTCCCTACATTAACCAAGTAAAGGCTCAATAAAATACAGACTGCTGCAATGGGCTTCTATATTTAAAAGATTTGGATGAACAACTGTCATTTTTAAATCTTATCAAACTCATTTAAATTAGATTGTATCAATAATGGAAAAGCTAAAGAAAATAACTTGATATTTTATTTCTAATGTGGAAAGAATTTAGGTTCTCCCTGGGGGTGGAGGTTACACAATTACAAAACAGGCAAGGAGAAAGCCTTTAAACAAGCATGACGGGCTTTTTTATTTTTGCCATCAATCATAGGGAAGGATGAGGACAACATCTGATTATTAAATAGGAGATACAAGTACTACCCAGAAGAAGTGTCTACATTGATTGCATGTTTTAAGTGGAATAAACTGTTTAAAAACTTTAAGAGTTGCTACCAATACCTAGTATTAGGAAAATGTGATACAGTAGTTCATGCCAAAAAGCTTGTATTTCCTTTTAAAGAGCTATTTTGGAGAAAAAAAAATGGTCTTACCGTGTTATGTTTAAATAATGTGCGCTGTAATGCTGTGTATTTAGAGAACAAGCATTTCCTCCTATCTGAGGCTAAACTGTCTTACTCATTTTTCCTCTCTGTACGCTTTATAACACATGAGACCAAAAAAACAGAAAAGGGTGGAGGGTGTTACATGTTAGCCCTGGGTGTCAATTTCTTCAGCACTGTTCTCAGGACTGTCTTTAAAACCCTGTGATGATGGTTTTAGACTTTAGTATGCTTTATTTACTGCTTACATACATTTTACTGAAAAATTGAAAATCTGAAGACATTTAGGCCCAATGATTAGCTCTCATTGAACCTTGGTTGGGCTCTTTTCCTCTGTACTTTAAACACATTGGTTTTAAATAGTTGATGAAATTCTTATAAACACCCTTCAAGCATTTACAAAATTTCTTTCCTATTATATTTTCATGTATTCTTGCTTTATATTTATCTTCCCAATACTAATTGTGAGGCAAACTGGGAAACTGACCTCTGAAAAAGTAAAAGTGCAGCATGATCAGAATCAAAGGCTAGATTATGGTCCCTTCTTCCTTGTGTAATTTCTGGAGAAAAAATGTATTCCAAAAAATCCCTTACTATTTACTAGATTCCCTATAACTGGGTTTCCTAACATCTGTAAGCAACTACAACCTCTTTTTTTTTCTTCCTGTGGGGAAAACAAAACCTAAGAAACAAAACTCAAGGACTATACACTCATCTGTATAGATTTTTCCCACTTCTAAAAAAAGAATTGAACGTTTCATTATCTAAGAGTGAAAATCACTCTGACCTGGAACATTCTAGAAGTTATTATGAAATGTTTCAAGAATTTTGAGAGGTCTTCTCTAGGAATATCCAAGGACATTCTAGCCATTGTTTATGGTTCTCAGTCTATCTCAAGTTTATGAGTCCATCATTATTTAACTTTACCCTATTCCCAAATATAACAAATATAGGGCATATTTTTATACTCTGAATTTTAAGTGAATTAAATTTCATATTTTACTGGAAGTTTCATAGACCCCTTTTAGAAAACTGAACACACAAAGGCAAGAAGAGAAATAACTATTTTATATTTACCTTACATTTACTGTAAGGTATATATACTATTAATTTTTAAATATATTCCAAAATAACATGCAAGTTAGGAAGGCAACATTTAAATAATGTGATTTCATGGAAGGTATCTGAATAAATGACCAAGGATTAAATGTAAAATCATTAAACTATCTGCTGGGATTGTAATTTATTAAGTTTATCATTTCACTACCTGGTCAAAAATGTATTTTTAAAAATAAATTATAAATTACAATTGATCAAACAGGGTCACAAAAAGAAGGCAAGATGTCATAGACAGAATAAATAGAATTGGTACTGCTCTCAAAGACTTACCTATATTTTTAACTTTGCTAGGATCAAATGTAAGCATATATATAATTTACTATTTACTATTTTAGGTACATTATCAGTGGTGGTATTAACAGCAGCGATACAAACATACTGTTATGTATAGAAACCAAAGGAGTTTCTTAGTACAATACTTAGTCATGACTACTTACTCATGATTACTTATTAACACCATGTAGTTAATGCTAATATCTGCTAACAATGTAACTATACTACAGAATAGTGTGACTCACAAACACATGAAAATTAAAGTTCAATAATTGCCATGGTAAACCCTAATTACTGAGAATAACAAGCTAGTATAGGTGGAAATAGATATTCATTAATCCCCTGGAGATAGAATTAAATTATTTCTACATTAATACTATAAATCAAATTGTCGAATTCATCCAGCCCTCCCTGGAGGGTATTTCAAAAAGCAAATTCGGTCTTTCAGAACACAGAAGAAATTTAATCTACTTTCCCAGCAAATGACCGAATTCATACATACAAATAAAGAATAATGATTTCAGTTAATTATTCCTGTACTCCATGGATCTGACTACACATGGATCTTTCCAATAGATGGCACATAATTACATATATTGGCAAGACAATGAGTAAACAATAGAAATGATGACTGTCTCCTTTTTAATTTTATTGAAACCCCAGTTAGAAAAGTGAAAGTCTTCATAACCCTGAGATCTGTAGTATATTTTGAAAATATCACATATTTGCTCCTTTCACATTTTCTAAATATTTATCACACATGCAAATTTACATAGTGCTTATCTTTTTATTATAAGTGAAATAGCACTGGGTAAGACAAATTAACTAAAGTAGAAAAAGCATTAAAACATATTATAGTTTTGGCTATATTTGACAGAATAAACTTTTATGATGTTTGTATATATGTATGTGTGTATGTGACAGTGTGAGAAGGGGAAAAAAAATAAAAACAGGTGTGAACATTGTTTCCTGGTTAAACAAGTAGAAAGCTCCATTACCATGGAAACTGACAAGAAAAAAATTCTTATTTATTTTCTACTTATTCTCTCCTCATATTTAGTAGGATATGAAGAAAAGATCAGAATGTATTGATCCAGTGAAAACAGGAATTCCATTATAAATAAAAATAATAGTAATTCAAAAACTCTCCAATATTCTGGTTAGGTATTATTACCATTTGGGGCATGTTACTAGTGGTGGTAGTAAGGACAGCAATATAACAAGTGTAGGCACAGGCAAACGTTTCTTAGTGCAATATTAGCCATGGCCCATTAGCTAAGACTTTGTAAATAATGCTGATATATGCTTATTGGGATTGTGAGTCAGGACAAGATTCTAGTGACTAAACCCATTATCTTAAGCATACAAAAAAAATATGAGAGAAGAAGCTACATAAATATTGGTAATATAACATCAAATAAACAGAGGTCCCATCTCCAAGTTTTACCATCTTGGCAGATGTCTTTCATCCATTTATTGGTCAGGCAAATATACTTGGACATTTGCTACACCAAATACTGAGGACACAGCACTGAATAAAGCATGGCTCGTTCTCTTAAGAATATACTATAGAGTTGAGAAGCAAAAAACACATAAATAACTGAAAATACTATGGTATGGAGGGGGTTAGATCAGGACATGCACAAGGACAAATATGAGCCCAGATCTGAAGCATCTCGACAGACTGAGTAGGGGACAAGGGAAGAGGCAATAGATTTCTTAGAGGAATTACATACACACATCATGAGTTATTGCTTAGGTGAGCGTTCTGACCAATAACTTATGCAATGGGTGAAGATTCCTAGGCTAGACTCCCACAAACTCTGATTTCTGTGTATCTGGGCAACTGTTTGGGAACCCACATTTTTAATATGCATCTCAGGTGATTCAGATACACATGGTCCTGAAGGGAGAAAGACTGCTTTGAAGGGGCAGTGTGGAAAAGTCATGGAGAGGTATAGAAAGCTTTCTTCAAGCAACAGAGTTTAAACTTTAATCAAAAGGATGTGGAGGAGCCAGAGGAAAAAATACATACATATATTTTTTGAGATGAAGTCTTGCTCTGTTGCCCAGGTTGGAGTGCAATGGCGCGATCTCAGCTCACTACAACCTCTGCCTCCCAGGTTCCAGCGATTCTCCTGCCTCAGCCTCCCGAGTAGCTGGGACTACAGGCACCAGCCATCACACCCTGCTAATTTTTTTTTTTTTTTTTTTTTTGAGACGGAGTCTTGCTCTGTAGCCCGGGCTGGAGTGCAGTGGCCGGATCTCAGCTCACTGCAAGCTCCGCCTCCCGGGTTTAGGCCATTCTCCTGCCTCAGCCTCTGGAGTAGCTGGGACTACAGGCGCCCGCCACCTCGCCCGGCTAGTTTTTTGTATTTTTAGTAGAGATGGGGTTTCACGGTGTTAGCCAGGATGGTCTCGATCTCCTGACCTCGTGATCCGCCCGTCTCGGCCTCCCAAAGTGCTGGGATTACAGGCTTGAGCCACCGCGCCCGGCTTTTTTTTTTTTTTTTTTGCATTTTTAGTAGAGACGGGGTTTCACCATGTTGTGCAGGCTGGTCTCTAACTCCTGACCTTGAGTGATGCACCCAGTTTACCCTCCCAAAGTGCTGGGATTACTGGCGTGAGCCACTGCACCTGGCCCAGAGAAAAAAAATTAATTTGAGAAATAGGAGGGTTGAATGTATATTTTAGCAAGATCTCACAGGCAACACTGTAGAGGAAGTATGTGAATCTCACTCTAAATGTCAATAACTCATGAAAATCAGATGTTCTAATATTCCTCAGTACAATGCTAATTGGGGCTTATCTCCCATAATTATAATGCATAATAAATCAATGCAAATCCCTAACATTTTCCTAAAGCATATCTAAAATATCTACAAGTTCTAATTTACTGATAAAACAATATGATTGCTAAACCACATAGTTTTGTGAAAAGTAAAAGGGCCTCTCATAGTGTGAGTGACAAGAGAGATGCAAAAACCTTTAGTTGATGCTCAGACTGATGCAGCTCCACTGAATGAGAAATTTATAAAATTTTCTGATACAAACATCAAGTGAAGCACCTATGAAATTGTAACTGTAAAAACTAAGAGACATTCTACCAGGGAAAGATAAACCAGGTCGTTATTTTGAGGGGTAAGCCTGCTTAAAAACCAGAGAGACTAAACAAAGCAGACTAACTAGGTGGGAAATGCAGTGATCTAAGTGAGAAGGGATACAGACTTGAACTAAGGAAGAGGGGACCAAGTGGTGACACAGGACGTTAGTGATGGGACCAAGTGATATTAGGGATATAAGATCAACAACATGAATAATTGGGGGAATGTATGAGTATCAAAAGCAAAAGATAACTGCCCAGGTTTCTGGGCTGGGTGATGGGGTACTTTATGTTGCCATTCACAGGGATAAAGAATACATGAGAAGAGTAAGGAAAAGAGAATGGAAAAATTAGTTGTTTTAGAATTTATATTAAGGTCTAATAATATTACCACATTGATGGTAATTATGTAAGCAATTATTCTTCAAACAAGCATGTGTAAAATTAGTTATTTAAGTGAGAATGCAATGCATTTTAGAAAAAAAAATTTTCTACACAATTGTTTTTAATCTGTTTTGTGTTGCTATAAAGAAACAGCTGAGACTGGGTAGTTAATAAAGGGTTTAATTTAGCTTATGGTTCTGCAGGCTGTACGAGAAACATGGTGGCGGCATCTGCTTGGTTTCTGTTGAGGGTCTTTGGGCTGCATCAAAACATGGCAGAGATGGCCCGAGGGGAAGCAGGCACACATGCAAAGAGGGATCAAGCCTGAGGGCATCCTGGCTTTATAGCAACCCACTCTCAAGGAAATGAATCCATGCACTTGAGAACTGAACCAGTAATAAGGGTGAGAACTCACTAACCTAGAAGGGCAATGAGCCCTTCATGAACGGTCTGCCCCCATGACCCAAACAACCTTCCACCAGGCAACATCTTCAAACATCACCACACTAAGGATCAAATTTCAATGTAAGATTTGGTGCGGACAAACAAACTATATCTAAACCATAGCAATGATGTATTAGGACAGAACCACAATACACAGACAAGGCTAACCAATAGTTATGATACATAAAGCCTTTTGATAAATAGTAAAAGTCCTAGAAATGTGTTTGACCTAATATAACCATGACAAAATTCTTTGCAAATAGAAAAGATTTAGAAGCACAAAAGCCACAGCGGTATTGGCAAAGCATAGATAGAGACAGAAGCAGAGAACTAAAAAAGTACTTATTGTCTCAATTACTAGGACCATTTCAAAGTTATTCACGAAGTGCGTTAAATAGTTGGAGGTGCAGGGGTGATTGTAATTTAAACAATTACATTTCTGAATACTTGTTACAACCTCAGGAGGTATGTATCTGGGCAAGAGGCATTGTAATTTATTTGGCAAATAAAGACTTACTATATTTCACTAACATAGTGAAAGAAGATTTAAAATCTTATTTGTAAAAAATACGATTAACTTTTTTGTAAAAAATAAGATTTATTTTTTACACATAAGAATGTGAAACCACATTCTCTCTTTAAAGAGAAAAACAAAATAGTTGAGTGAGGAGCAATTTGTCTATTAAAAAACAAAAGAACCTAAAGATGTACCTCCGCAATCTATTTTGATTCTCTTCAATGGCAAGATCCACATAAGGTTACCAGATAGTGGGCACCCATCTGTGACCCCCAGACCACTCAACAGGAAACACAACAGTTACTACAAAGGTATTATGTGTCCGTTAACCTCATTCTCTCAAAAGTAGTGTCCTTGTTCAAAGAGGTTTCTAGAGGATTATAATTGGTTTTCTCATCTCAAGATATCATAAAAGAAAATGCAAACAAAGCTGTTTTTCTTCCTTTCTAGAGTTCTTATGTTAAATCTACTCCTTAATATCTCCATGATGTTTTAGTTAAATGTTTTTAAAAGCTACATTTTACTAACTTTATATATTGCAACAAAAGATTGTTAGTAGAACATTTAAAAAATTTTACTTCAGTGTGTTAATATTCAACTGGTCTAAAGAAAATAATAAAATAAGTAAATGTAAACTTCACTTAAGAGCAAGGAATATGGAGTGAGATTTCCTCCAAAAGAGATTATTTTTAAAACCTGACAAATTTTCATATTGAAGAAAACAGGAAAATAAGAACTTCTCGGGAGATCAGTAGCTTTTTCTCTTTCATTACCTTTCACTACCATCAGGATTAGAAAGTACACTACCCCAACCTTCCCGATCCCAGACCCCTCCATCCAGCCACCACACCTGTGCCTGCAAAGTGTTAAAAACCTACTGGAGAGGCAGTGGGAAGTTTAATGATCTGAGAAAGCCTGGAGCAATGAAGAGACTAGTTTGACAGGGGATCTCAAGTGTGGAGTGAGGAAAAAGCAGCAGAATTCTAATCATCATGCAGCTGCCAAACTCTAGAATATCTGAGACTGGCAGCAACCTGAACACTGACCATACACTCAAACTTCCACACCTGCATAGCATGAATATAAAATATGCAAACAAATGAAAAAAAAAACAAAAACAAAAAACTGCCAGCAGTAACCTCTTCGTCCAAGCACTTCAAACCACTACAAAGAAACTAATTTTAAAAAGTAGAACCTTCATAAATCAGGCTTATATCAGTGTCTTCCAATTCCCACGGCTTTGCATTCATCCTGGTCCTTATCTCATGGCTGAATGTTTACAGCAGTCCCCTCAAAAACCCAACTATCTTCAGACTCTCACCATTATTACCTATACTATACCCCCTATCAAGACCCATTTTCCTAATGTGTTGGTTGATCATCCTCTCTCTAGCAGTACCTTCCCATTCTCCTCTACTGTCTCAAAAGCCTTTAAAGTGATGGTGTCCATTGCCACTAAACAAAATCCAAGCTGGAATTCTAGATCTAATATAACACACCTAGTATAGTTGCATGCCTAATTAATATGTAATATGATCTCTATATTTCAGACATGTTAGAGACTGTCCTTTCCTTGATTAATAATACTAATTGGTCAGGCACAGTGGCTCACACCTGTAATCCCAGTACTTTGGGAGGCCAAAGTGGGCGGATCACCTGAGGTCAGGAGTTCGAGACCAGCCTGGCCAACATAGGAAAACCCCACCTCTACTAAACATACAAAAAATTAGCTGGGCGTGGTGGCAGGCCCCTGTAATCCCAGCTACTTGGGAGGCTGAGGCAGGAGAATCACTTGAACCCAGGAGGCACAGGTTGTAGTGAGCCGAGATCGTGCCATTGCACTCCAGCCTGTGGGACAAGAGCAAGACGTCATCTCAAAAAATAATAATAAAATAAAATAAAATAATACTGCTAATAATGATATTTGAAAATGATGGACAAAATCATCAGCCCTGTTATATTACTTGATGTGTTCACTCCAGACACTGTCTACATACAATATGGATAGGCTTATATCCCCAACTACGTGTCTTCTCTCCCCTTTTAAGTGGAAAATTCTTTTTTTCTTCTGTTTCTTCCAAAATTTATACATGTGCAGATTTGTTACATGGGTGAATTGTGTGACATTAGGGTTTGGTGTAAAATTACTTCATCACCAGGTAGAGACCATAGTACCCAATAGGTAGTTTTTTGATCCTTACCATCCTTCCTTCCACCTTCAAGTAGGCTCAGGTTGTCGATTGTTCCCTTCTTTGTGACAATATGTCCTAAATGTCTAGCTTGTATTTATGAGTGACAATATGTGGTACTTGGTTTTCTGTTCCTGCATTAATTCGCTGAAGATAATGGCCACCAGCTGCATCCATGCTGCTGTCAAGGACATGATTTCATTCATTTTTATGGCTGTGTAGTATTCTACGGTATAGATATGCCACATTTTCTTTCATCCAATCCACTGTTAATGGGCACCTAGGGTGATTCTATGTCTTTGCTATGGTGTCTAGTGCAGAGATGAACATCCAGGTGCATGTATCTTTACAGTAGAACGATTTCTATCCCTTTGGGTATATACTCAGTAATGGGATTGATGGGTTGAATCATAGTTCTAAGATCTTTGAGAAATCTTTAAAATTCTTTCCATCGTGACTGAACTAATTTGCATTCCCTCCAGCACTGTGTATGTGTTCTCCTTTCTCCACAACCTCACCAGCATCCCTTAATTTTTGGCTTTTTAATAATACGCATTCTGACTCATGTCAGATCAAAATTCAATGTAGTTTTGATTTGCATTTCCCTAATGATCAGTGATGCTGAACATTTTTTTCATATGCTTGTTGACCCTGTGTATGTCTTCTTTTGTGAAGTGTCTGTTCATGTCCCTTGCCCATTTTTTAATGAAGTTGTTTTTAGCTTGTTAATTTAAGTTCCTGTATTAGTCCATTCTCATACTGCTGTAAAGATATATCTGATACTGGGTCATTTATAAAGAAAATAAGTTTAATTCACTCAGTTCCACAGGCTGTATAGGAGGCATGACTGAGAGGCCTCAGAAAACTTTAATCATGGCAGAAGGTGAAGGGGAAGCCAGCATATCTTCATATGACAGCAGGAGAGACAGAGAGTGAAGGGGGAAGTGCCACACACTATTAAACCATCAGATCTCATGAGCAAAACTCACTATCTCGAGATAAACAAGGGGGGAATCCACCCCATCATCCAATCACTTGCCACCAGGTTCCTCCTCTAACACTGGGAATTACAATTCAACATGAGATTTGAGCGGAGACACAGAGCCAAACCATATCAGTTTCTTATATATTATACATATTTGACTTTTGTCAGATGTATAGTTTGCAAATATTTACTCCCATTCTGTAGGATGTCTGTTTACTCTGTTGATAGTTTTTTTTTTGCAGTGCAAAAGCTCTTTAGTTTAATTAGGTCCTACTTGTCAATTTTTGGTTTTGTTGTAATTGCTTTGGGAGTCTTTGTCATGAAATTTTTGCTGGGGCTGATGTTCAGAATAGTATTTCCTAGAATTTTTTCTAGGATTTTTAAAGCTTTAGGTCTTTCATTTACATCTTTAATCCTTCTTGAGTTAATTTTTATATATGGTTGATATGGTTTGGCTTTGCCCCAACCCAAATCTCATTCAGAATTGTAGTTCCCATTCTCCCCACATATCATTGGACAGACCTCATGGGAGGTAATTAGATTGTAGGGGAGATTCCCCTATGCTGTTGTCATGATAGTGAGTTCTCACAAGATTTGATGGTTATGAGTGTCTGGCATTTCCCCATCTGGCCTGGCACTCAATCTGTCTCCTGCTGTCCTATGAAGAGGTGCTTTCCACCGTGATTGTAAGTTTACTGAGGTCTCCCTAGCCGTGTGAAACTGTGAGTCAATTAAACCTCTTTTCTTTATAAATTACCCACTGTGGGGTATTTCTTCATAGCAGCATGAAAATGGACTAATACAGTAAATTGGTACCAGGAGAAGGTGCTGCTATAAAGACACCTGAAAATATGGAAGCAACTTTAGAACTGGGTAACAAACAGGTGTTGGAACAGTTTGGAGGGCTCAGAAGAAGACAGAAAAATGTGGAACAGTTGGAACATCCCAGAGACTTTTTGAATGGCTTTGACCAAAATGCTGATAGTGACATGGACAATGAGGTAGAAGTAGAGGTGGTCTCAGATGGAGATGAGAAACTTCTTGGGAAACAGAGCAAAGGTGACTCTTGCTATGCTTTAGCAAAGAGACTGGTGGCATTGTGCCATGCTTTACGGATCTGTGGAACTTCAAACTTGAAAGAGATGATTTAGGGTATCTGCTAGAAGAAATTTCTAACTGGTAAAGCATTCAAGAGGAAGCAGAGCATAGCAGTTTGGAAAATTTTCAGCCTGATGATGCGATAAAAAAGAAAAACCCATTTTCTGGGAAGAAATTCAAACTGGCTGCAGAAATTTGCGTAAGTATCGAGGAGCCAAATGTTAATCACCAAGACAATGGGGAAACCTTCTCCAGGGCATGTCAGAGACTTAATTGCAACCCTCCCATTGCAGGCCTGGAGGCCTGGGAAGGAAAAGGATTTCATGAGCTAGGTCAAGGGCTCCTCTGCTCTGTGCAGCCTCAGGACATGGTGCCCTGCATCCCAGCTGCTTCAGCTCCAGCTGCTCCAGCTAAAAGGGACCAAGGTACAGCTGGGGCCATTGTTTCAGAGTGTGCAAGCCTCAAGCCTTGGCAGTCTCCACGTGGTGTTGGGTCTGAGTGTACAAAGAAGTCACAACTGTGGTTGGGGAACCTCTCCTTAGATTTCAGAGGATGTATGCAAATGCCTGGATGTCCAGGCAGAAGTTTGCTGCAGGGGCAGAGCCCTTATGGAGAATCTCTGCTAGGGCAAGTGTAGAAGTGAAATGTGGGGTTGGAGCCCCCAGACAGAGTCTCCGCTAGGTCACTGCCTGGTGGAACTCTGAGAAGACGGTCACTATCCTCCAGATCCCAGAATGGTAGATCCACCAAGAGCTTACACCATGTGCCTGTGCAAGCCAGGGACACTAAAAGCCAGCTTGTGAAAGCAGCCAGGAGGGGGGCTGTACCCTGCAAAGCCACAAAGGTGGAGCTCTCCAAGACCATGGAAGCCCACCTCTTGCATCAGTGAGACACGGAGTTAAAGGAAATCATTTTAGAACTCTAAGGTTTAATAACTGGCCTGTTGGATCTCAGACTTGCATGGGTCCAGTAGCCCCTTTGTTTTCACCAATTTCTCTAATTTGGAATGGGTGTATTTACCCATTGCTTGTATCCTCATTGTTTCTAGGATGTAACAAACTTGCTTTGATTTTATAGGCTCATAGGTGGAAGGGACTTGCCTTGTCTCAGATAAGAATTTGGACTTGGACTTTTGAGTTAATGCTCCAATGAGTTAAGACTTTTTTGGAGACTTTTGGGAAGGCATGACTTGGGTGTTTTGAAATGTGAGGACATGAGATTTGTGAGGGACCAGGAGCAAAATGATATGGTTTGGCTGTGCTGCCACCCAAATCTCATCTTGAATTATAGTTCCCAGAATCCCCATGTGTCACACGAGGAACCTTGTGGGAGGTGATTAGTTTGTGGGGGTAGTTCCCCCATGCTGTTCTCATGATAGCAAGTGAGTTCTTATGAGACTGGATGGTGTATAAGCATCTGGAATTTCCCCAGCTGGCACTCATTCTCTCTCATGCTGCCCTGTGAAGAGGTGCCTTCCACCATGATTGTAAATTTCCTGAGGTCTCCTTAGCTATGTGGAACTGTGAATTAATTAAACTCCTTTTCTTTATAAATTACCTAGTCTCAGTCACAGTAGCATGAGAATGGACTAAAACAATGGTGAAAGGAAGGAGTACACTTCAATCATCAGCAAATGACTAGTCATCTATCCCAGTACTATGTATGGAATAAACAGTCCTTTCCCTAGTGCTTGTTTTTGTTGGCTTTGTATAAGATCAGATGGTTGTAGGTGTACAGCTTTATTTGTGGGTTCTTTAACCTGTCCCATTGGTCTATGTGTCTGTTTTTGTATCAGTACCATGCTGTTTTGGATACTGTAGCACTGTATTGTAGTTTGACTCCTGGTAGTGTTATGCCTCTGGCTTTGCTCTGTTTGCTTATGATTGCTTTGATTATTCAGGCTCTTTTTTGGATCCACATGAATTTTAAAATTTTTTTTCTGTTTCTTTGAAAAATGTCATGGGTAGTTTGATAGAAAGACCACTGAAACTTTAAATTGCTGTTTGGAGTATGGCCACTGATTCTTCTTATCCATGAGCATGGGATGTTTTTCCATTTGTTTGTGTCATTCTGATTTCTTTGGACAGTGTTTTGTAATTCTTCTTATAGAAATCCTTCACCTCCCTGGTTAGCTGTATTCCCAGGTATCTTCTTTTTGTGGCTCTTGTGAATGGAATTGTGCTTTTGATTTGGCTCTCAGCTTGAATGTTATTTGTGTATAGAAACACAGATTTATAAACATTGCTTTTCTATCCTGAGACTTTGCTGAAGTTGTTTATCAGATCTAGGAGCCTTTGGGCAGAGACCATGGCATTTTCTAAGTACAAAATCATATAATAGAGATAGTTTGATTTTCTATTTTCCTATTTGGATGCCTTTTATTTCTTTCTTTTGCCTGATTGCTCTGGCTAAGACTTCCATTACTATCTTGAATAGAAGTGGTCAGAGCAGTCATCTTGGCCTTCTTCCAGTTCTCAAAGGAACGCTTCCAGGTTTTGCCCATTCAGTATGATGTTGGCTGTTGCTTTGTAATAGGTGACTCCTATTATTTTGAGGTATGTATCCTTGATGACTAGTTTGCTGAGGGTTTTTAACATGAAGGAATGTTGAATTTTATTGAAAGACTTTTCAGCATCTATTGGGATGACCATGTGGTGTTTGTTTTTAGTTCTGTTTATGTGATGAATCACATTTATTGATTTGCATATGTTCAACTAACCATGCATCTCACAAATAAAACTTACTTGATCATGGTGGATTAGCTTTTTCGTGTGCTGTCAGATTTGGTTTGCTTGTATTTGTTGAGCATTTCTGCATCTAGGCTCATCAGAGATATTGGCCTGAAATTTTCTTTGTTTTGTTTTGTTTCTGCAAGGTTTTGCTATCACAGTGATACTGGCTTCATAGAATGAGTTAGGAAGGGTCCTGCTTTCTTGATTCAATGGAATAGTTTCAGAAGGATTGGTAATAGCTCTTCTTTATACATCTAATAGAATTTGGCTGTAAATTTGTCTGGATCAGGACTTTTTGTTGTTGGTAGGTGTTTTGCTACTGGTTCAATTTTGGAACTCATTATTGGTCTGTTCAGGGTTTTAATTTCTTTCTAGTTCAATCTTGGGACGTTGCATGTCTCCAGGAATTTATCCATTTTTCCTAGGTTTTCTACTATGTATGCTTAGAGTTGTTCATAATGCTCTCTGTTTTTTTGTGTGTGTGTTTCTGCGGGTTGGTGGTAATATCCCTTGTCATTTTTGATTGTGTTTATTTGAACCATCTCATTTTATTTGTTTACCTAGTGGTCTATCAATCTTATATATTCTTCAAATCACCACTTTTGGTTTTGTTGATCTTTTAGATGATTTTTCATTACTCCATTTCACTCAGTTCAGCTCTGAGTTTGGTTATTTATTTTCTTCTACCAGCTTTGGGCTTTGTTTGCTCTTGTTTCCTTAATTCCTTTAGGTGTGATGTTAGGTTGCTAATTTAAGATCTTTCTAACTTTTTAACGTGCACTTTGTGCTATTACCTTTCCTCTTAACACTGTTAGCTGTGTCACAGAGATTCTGGTGTGTTGTATCCTTGTTTGCATTAGTTTCAAAAAATTTATTGATTTATGCCTTAAGTCCTTTGGGAACAGGTTAATTTCCATGTAATTGTATGTTTTTTCAGATATCTTCTTGTTATTGATTTCTAATTTTGTTGCACTGCGGTCCAAGAGTGTGGTTGGTATAATTTTGGTTTTTATAATTTGTTGAGAATTGCTTTATGGCCAAGCGTGTGGTTGATCTTAGTGTATGTGCCATGTGCATATGAGAAGAATATATATTCTCTTTTTGTTGGATGAAATGTTCTGTGAATGTCTGTTAGGCACATTTGGTCAAGTGTCAAGTTGAGGTCCCAAATATCTTTGCTAGTTTTCTGCCTTGATATTCTGTCTAATACTGTCAGTGGGGTGTTGCAGTTTCATACTATTATTGTGTGGTTATAGAAGTCTCTTAATTGGTCTCTAATTACTTGTTCTATGATCTGGGTGTTCCAGTGTTGGATGTATGTATATTTAGGATAGGTAAGTCTTCTTTTAGAATTGAACCCTTTATCATTATGTTATAACCCTCTTTGTGCTTCTTGATGGTCGTTGGTTTGAAATCTGTTTTGTCTGAAAGTAGAACAGCTACCTTTACTCATGTTTTTTTGTCTTCTTGATGGATTTTTCTCTATCCTTTTACTTTGAGCCTATGGATGTCACTGCATGTGAGATGGTTCTTTTGAGGACAGCATACATTTGGGTCTTACTTCATTATCCAACTTGACACTCTGTGCCTTTTAAACGGGGTGTTCAGCCCATTTACATTTAAGGTTAATATTGATATATGTGTATTTGATCCTGTCGTCATGTTAGCTGGTTGTTGTTTAGACTTGACTGTGTAAATGCTTTATAGTACCAATAACCCATACAATTAAGTGTGTGGTTTTACTTTTTCTTTCTTTCTTTTTTTTTTTTTTTTGGTGGCCAGTGATGTCTTTTGATTTCATGTTTTGTACTCCTTTAAGGACCTCTTGAAAGGCAGGTCTAGTGGTAATGAATTCTATTAGCATTTGGTTGTCTGAAAAGGATTATATTTTTCCTTCATTTATGAAGCTTAGTTTGGCTGGATATGAAATTCTTGGTTGGAATTTTTCTTTTTTTAGAGATGCTGAATATAGGCTCCCAATCTCTTCTGGCTTATAGTATTTCTGCTGAAAGGTCCTCTCTTAGCCTGATTGGGTTCACTTTGTAGGTGATCTGCCCCTTCTTTCTAGCTGTCTTAAATTTCTTCTGCATTGTCCTTGAAGAATACGATGATGATGTGTTTTGGGGATGGTCATCTTGTACACGATTTTGCAAGGATTCTCTGAATTTACTGAATTTGAATGTTGACCTCTCTAGTGAAGTTGTCAAAATTTTGTGGATAATATCCTCAAATATGTTTTTCACATTGCTTGCTCTCTCCCCCTCTCCTTTAGGAATACCAATGAGTCATAGGTTTTCTCTCTTTACATAATACTATATTTTTTGGAAGTTTTCTTCCTTTTTTAAAATTCTTTTTTTCTTTATTTTTGTCTGACTGAGTTGATTTCACAGAAGTAATCTTCAAGCTCTGAGATTCTTACCTCACCTTACCTCTACTCTGCTGTGAATACTTCTGAATATAGCATGAATTTCTTGTAGTGAGTTTTTCACCTCCATCAGATCAGTTTGGTTCTTTCTTAAAATGGCGATTTCATCTCTCAGTTCTTAAATCATTTCACTAGATTCCTTGGATTGGGTTTCAACTTTCTCCTGAATTTCAATGATCTTCACTGCCATCCAGATTCTGAATTCTATGTCTGTCATTTCAGCCATTTCAGTCTTATTACGAGCCATTGCTGGGGAGCTAGTGGGTTGTTTGGAGGAAGAGGACACTCTGGCTTTTAGAGGTGCCAGGATTCCTGTGCTGGTTCTTTTCCATCTGTTAGGCTGATGTTCCTTTAATCTTTGATGTTGCTGTCCTTTGGATGAAGCTTTTTGCTTTTATATTTCTTGATTATTTTGAGGCTCTGACTGTGGTATATGTTGGGTTCCATCAACTGGCTTCATTTCTCGATGACTTCAGGGGGCCAAGGCTCAGTTTAGCACTCTTGGTCTGCATGCTCTAACCCCAGGTGTCTGGGACCAGGCCCATGGCTTTGTTCACTGACCTGCTATCACTGGAGAGGCCAATGTGTCCCCAGTCTGCTGGCAACAACACTCCAATGGGGGGTGGGAGGGGGTGGGCAATAACAGTGCTCTGTCAGAGTGGTGGTAGTTGAGTCCATGCACATGTGTGTGCACCAGCACTGGCCTAGCCACAAGGTTCACACATACATGTGCTCCAGTGGGGGTGCAGCACTGGGGTCTGCACATGCTGGCAAACTGGTGGGGGATGCTGCAGATGAATGCATGCTGGCAAAGTGGTGCAGGGGAGGCTGCATGTGGTTACACACTGGCTGGGGCCCATCTGCAAAATCTCTCTGATGGTTAGGCAAGGTCTGTCAGTAAAAAAGCCATGGTGGTGGCCTTTAAGATGTGCCCCATATGAACATCTAAGGCTGTGCTGCAAGAGGGTGTGGCCAGGCAGGGACCCTGGGAGAGGCTAGCAGACAAGGGGGTGTTCAGATTATATTGGCCCAATCCCATAGGCAAGATAGCCTGTTCTGTACAGACCCAACAGTCAACAAAGACCAAACCACCCAGAGGAGTGTGGCGAGTCTTGAGGCATGAGTTTAACTGGCAATACGCCACTGTAGCAGTTCCCACACCAAACCCTCTGGGCTCCAGACATACTGTAGTCATGACCCTGCAAACTCTCGAGGCAGCTCTCCCTCCCAGCCTAAATGTCCACAGGGGTCATGGGGTCTCCTGGTGCTACTATTCTAGAGTTCTGTGGCAAATGTGGGCCACAGACCATGCCTATTTAACTCACTCCTTCTCCAGGAAGCATGCAGGTCCTAATGAGTCTTGCTTCTCAGTAACTACATGTAGGATTCTCTTCTTTCCCCCCCTTCAACCCAGGATCTGAGCCCCTTTTCCTTCCATTCTCAATGACTTCCTTCAGAAGATCTGCTTGGATTGTGCATCTTTTAGATGGTCTGGCCTCGCAGTGGGAGAAACTCTGCCTGTTTGTGTCTAGTCAGCCATCTTGAAGGAGTTAAATAGAAATTTCTCGACAGCAGTGATAGTATATTTTACAAATTTTTTATAATTCACAGCAGTGACAATTAAAACACCATAAAAATGTGTAAGAGGATGTTAAATCCTTCACTATTTAAAAATATTCGATAGAATCTTAGAACAGTACTTTGAATATAAACCAACACATAACAACATGGTATAATATTTTCTTCATGTACAATACATTAAGAGACTAACTTGTTGAAAATTTCATTGTATTACTCAACGTGTAGTCCAAGGATAAACATCATGAATATCACCTAAGTGCTTTTTAGAAATGTATAATCTCTGGTTCCACTCCAGAGCAACTGAACTCTGAATCTGCATTTTAACAGGATTCCAAGCTACTGTGGCATAATGTTTGACAGCCACCAATATCTAGTTTCTTCACAAAGTCAATTGATTTTCTTAGTTATCTAGCACATTGTAGGCTCGGAGCCCTTTCATTAAAGATTATATCTACATAGGATTAGATAAATTTTTTAGAGGACCCAAGCACTGAAAATATATCCCCTTCCTATATGCAACTGAAAATAAATATATTAAATTTTTTAAATGATATAGCTCTGATTCTTCCATTTGTGACTACTTTGATACCTTTCTTAAAAATATCATATTATTTCACAAGATATTGTTGAGGGGAACCACTTTTGCTGATGTGTTATACCTATGTTTCTTTCCTCTGCTCCTTGAGTAATCCAATAGTGCATTCAGAAAATACAAAATTTTATTAATAATTTATATATTCTGAGTTTCACCAATCAAAATATGTAGCACACACTCTTATTTTATAAGGCATTTTGAAACATATTACCTCAACCCAGATCATCACAGAGCTCACCCTCTGATTATCTAACATAGCTGGTTCTTTGGCACTTGTCACTCACAGCTTAAAGACATTCATGAGCTACATAATACAAACACTTCAGCCTGACACTTCTTCATCTTCATCTCCTAGTGCCACACTACATAGTCTATCCTCTCTCACATCAGGTTTGCATCTTACTATGTCCTAACATTCTAGGCCATCCAGGCAAATTCCTAACCCCACAATTTTACTCAAATTCCTACTGCTTGGAAAATATTCCTCCTAGTTTTTGTTGAAACAAGGTTGTATGCAAGTATAATCCAAGAATGTGAAGTTCATTGACTACCCTCAGACCCCAGTGACCCAAATACCCTTCTATTTTCTGCAATGCTTATTTAATTTTGGGACATGCATTATTAATTTGACACAAATTAGTATGGGCCTTCCATGGGTTTATCTTTTTGTGTACAATTTGCCCAGTAGACTAAGTTCTATATCTTATGGCTCTGGGATTCCCATTATCTATAGTAATAATTTAAACATAAGCAATAAAAATGTGTTATTGATAGCAAAATGAAGATAAATTAAAAAGAACAAAGGCATGAATTAATGTATTATATAGCCAAACAAAACTTATTTGGAAATTATATGTTAATTACTTTCCTCTTTCAATTAAATATTTCAGAGAGAATGACATTCAAAATTTGCAATTTAGAGTATCAGTGTGCTTAGGACAGAAGGTATTTATTATTGCCTCACTGCAGATCTGAATATAAAAATTAAAGATTGTAATCATCTTATTCAAGTACTTTAATTTGACATCCTACTGGAATCACTCATAGATTTAAAATGCAACTAAAAAGAAACAAGTGATTCTAAGTATCATGAGTTTTTAAAACATCACAATATCTTCAGACTATTAAAATGAATTTAACTTGAAATTCAGTATTGTATTGAGTCATGTTTAGCAATGCATACTAAAATAGTGAATTTTAAAAAATAACTTTTATTTTACAGAATAATATTATAGGTTTTTTTTGTTTGTTTGTTTTGTTTTTTTCCCACAGAGTCTCATTCCGTCACCAGGTTGGAGTGCAGTAGCGCAATCTCGGCTCATTGCAACCTCTGCCTCCCGGGTTCAAGCGATTCTCCTGCCTCGCCTCAGTCTCCCGAGTAGCTGGGACTACAGGCGCGTGCCACCATGCCAAGCTAATTTTTATATTTTTACTAAAGAAAGGGTTTCACCATGTTGGCCATGATGGTCTCGATCTCCTGACCTCATGATCTGCCTGCCTCAGCCTCCCAAAGTGCTGGAATTACAGGCTATTATAGTTTTTGGTTTTTCATTTTTTTGCTTTTTTAAAGAAGGTACTTTTAAAAATCTCAGCTGCTTTCTTATCTAAATGATAATAGGTTTTTTGGCCAAACTAAACTTTATAGTATCTCAAAAAACTTTAATATATTGAGTTTATATATGTGTTGCTGAAATAGGATCCTCAAATTTATATACTTTTAAGCATACAAAAAAAACAGCTTTGGAAAATGTTTGAATAATATTCACTTAGTCCGTCACTTTACTTGATATAATGATATAGAGTTATTTATATAACAAAAATTGCAGCATCCAAAATAATATTGAGAAGAAAAATAAAATATGCATAAATGCAATTTTAAAGTGACAGGTCTATTCATGGACCTACTTCACTATCTTCCAGTCTTGTAAATATTATTTTTTATTCAGTCTCTTAAAAAATATTTCATTCACTTGTGAACATTTGTTTTAAAATAATCTTTTATTAGAAACAGGCAAATAATTCAGAGCCACCTGAACCCCTAAATGTCAATTTTTAAAACTAGACTAATTTGGGGTATCCTAATTATTACCAAAATCAAGTCTTACATTTTTGCCTCACCTTTTCTCTTTCCTCATTTAGTAGATACTATCAACAAATACAAACAGAACAAACGGGCAAATAACTGGGTAACTATTGCTTCTATGGATTTACATACTTTTTACTTTAAGTCACGATTAATAAAGACCAGGTTCCAATCAATATTTCTAACTTTAGATGGTTTAAAAATTTCAAAGTAACAGAAATATATCACTTATACTCAAATATATAAAAATTTTAAATGTTGAAAAACACAAGCTTATTTAAAGAAAGACATTGCATTATTCATTATTTGCCACTCAGCAGTCAACTTTATGCTGCGTGGTTCAGTTAAGAAAAGAACATCATTTCGTTTAAGAAAAGTAGGTTGAATGGCCACTATATGGAGGAGACAAAAACAAATGAGAAACAACTTCCTTTCTGCATTTTAGCTTTTCAAGAGTTATAGTCTGAATAAATTTTAAGAATTAAAATGTGAATATATTAAAGCAAGTTTAAAGATCACATAAACCCTGAAACACATCTAATTTATCAATGGCTTTGAATGTTTCAGAACATTTTCCAGAGAACTCAAAGTTCTCAAAGGAAAAATGTGAAACCAAAAAGTGCATATCCTGTCAAACCAATTTTTAAATAAAAATATCTGTTATATGAAATATTGAGAACAATTCAAAATACATGATAAACGCTGATTCATGACATCACAAGGGTTGGACTTTTCCCAAAAAATATGAGGCACAAACCGGTTTTGTGTACATCAGATTAACCACTGAGATATTCAAGGTGCTTAAACCAACTTGGCAGTCATATACTTCAATGCCCTCATAACAGAAATTTTCGAGAAAACTAGACCACAAGGTCTCAAATTGCCTATGGAGGAACTTTAAAATCCCTCTCTTCTTATGCATTGGGATGAGTTTTCTGTTCTGCTTTGTTATTTTTTTTAATTAAGTAAATATTGCTTTGTCCCATCTGGTAACCCCTCTTTGCCTTGCCTCCAGAGTACATGAGCGTGTGGCTTATGCTAAAGACAGAATACAAATAGAATCCTCTCCGAACTACAATTGTGCTTGGGAAGAACACAACACAGCTTTTCACTGAGCCTAACTTGAGCCAATACAAGGTCCTTACAACAAGGCTGATACAACCTAAATGGTGAACTAATTTCAAAAAAACTTAAATGTGAATTAGAAAAAATTACAAAATGTATTTTTTTTCAAATTAGTTCACCATTTAGATTGTATCAGATCCAAGTCTGAAAGAGCACTCTAACCATAATAAACCCCAAAGGGAATTAAACTGTTGCTCCTTTGACAGCCTTCTGTCCATCAAAAGAAAACAAAGACGTTAAATACCCTTTTTACATACCAGCAAATTCCATTACAACACGGCATTGTATCTCATGAAAAACTCATTACCTGAGTAATAATGCTTCCTACCACATTATGGTTTTGATAACAAGAACCCGAGCTGTCATGGATATTCCATCCAGAGTCCTAACAAATTAATTAGCAACAACACTATCACCAACATCAAAAACAGGACGAAGTTCTGACAACAGGCATATCTGATCTGCAGCTGTTGAAGGACAGCTTAGAACAAATCAGTTTGAGTAGGAAAGTCATCTGAGAAGTCCTGATAACATTCATGTGCAAAGCAACCCAAAGAAACTGGGACTGAACACAGGAAATTTTTTTAAAACACAAACAGAATAGTAATTCAAAAACAAAGACACAAAAACACATGTAGAGTCATTTGGGAGTACAGTTGGTTTAGAAGTGTGGCTATGTGATTACAAATAAGCCACCCACCCCCTCTGGCCCCTCCCAAAAAGGGAAAAAAAATCAAGCTTAATACCTATTATTTTTTAAATAATATTTATTGTGTATATTTAAGGTATACAACATAAGATGCATACATGATAAAATGTTTACTATAGTGGAACAAATTAACATAGACATCTCAAATAGTTATCCATATAAAAAATACTTATGTCTCTAGCTTCTATGTCTCTTTAGGATCTAATTTGCTCTTGGTGGCTCCTACATTGTAGCACTAGCATCAGGACTGCCTGAAAAATGACTCTAAGAGTACTATGGTTTCCTGGACAATAAGCTAGTCAGGATGGGGGCTGCCCTGTCACTTAGCAGGAGGGGCCATGCAAGCTCAGCTTCCTGTGGCTCTCTCTCATCTTCAGAGGGAACTGTAATATCCCATGCATTGTAAGGCCTCCAAGTGCTGAGCAACTGGGGCACATCCAGAAAAGGCTTTTAAACAGCTGGCATCCTAAACACAGGCTGCCTGGCACAAATCAGCCTGGGCCGGAAGCACCCTAGTCAGGACATGGTTTTCTACAGGATGATGGGAGAATCTGGGGCAGCCATGCTTTCTCTTCTCTTTTTGATCCTGGGCTATGCAGGTTTTCCCAATAAAACCTATTCCTTAACTACATAGGCTTCATAGAATTTGTCCCGAGCCCTATGGCATACGAGGTGGAAATCTGGGTGATTCTCTCAAGGGACGACACACAGAGACACAGAAGAAGGCCACCAGGTACCACTTCTGTTTATAGGCAACAGAATTTCATCTTCTATTGCTAAAGTAGTGAGTTAAAAAAGAACATAGAAAAAGGGCTTAGAGAGTAACTCTATAGTTACTATAAGCATTGGCTTATTGTAGCCAATATAAGGACTGGCTGACATATTAATTAACATCTTAAAGGAACTAGCCAGAATTTTAAGTAACTGTTTCGACTTCCCCCATTACCTTTTTGTTACACATGGGATTATGTTAGTGGGTTAAATTTCTGAATGTCAGTTATAGGAAAATAGATATTTCTATTCCCATAACCTAGATATACAGGAACCTATCAGCAAGGGCATGTTCAGAAAAAGAGATGCCAATTTTTATGAGCATAGAGATCTTTGCTCATAATGTTACTTATTTTTATGAAATAATTGTGAATATTTAAGACACAGGCTTATAAATTACTCTGTACATATTATCTTACTCCTTAACTAGAAACAACAACACATAAATTCTCACAGAATGCTCACGTAGTACTATTCTTACGGAATAAAGGCAAGGACAGGAGGGACTCTTCATGGGTCCTGCATATCTTGGTTCTCATTCCAGGCCCTTCACTAGATCTTGGTACCATTCTCTGCCACAGGCACAGAGGAGCAGTGCCTACTGTGTCCATGGTGATACCTTTATCATCTAGTAATTTCTTCAGCAGCCTACTAACTCAACTGTGGAGGAGGAAGAGAAGAAGAGTAGGAGGAAGAATAATTTTAAAATGAAAGAACTCCACCAAGCCCCTAATTCTAAAACTTTTTGAATCATGAATCATGACTGTTTCTCAGATAATCTTTTCTTTCCCTTGAGTATAAATTCAACCTCCAGGTAACCTGAGCACTGAGAGGTGGAGCCCTTTGCCTAAATTACTGAGGATAAAAAAGAAGGCAGGGCCAGGCGTGGTGGCTCCGGCCTGTATTCCCAGCACATTGGGAGGCCTAGGTAGGTGGATCACCAGGTCAAGAGATCAAGACCATCCTGGCTAAGATGGTGAATTCCCGTCTCTACTAAAAATACAAAAAATTAGCTGGGCGTGATGGCACATGCCTGTAGTACCAGCTACTCAGGAGGCTGAGGCAGGAGAATCGTTTGAACTCCGGAGGCTGAGGTTGCAGTGAGCTGAGATTGCTCCACTGCACAATCCAGCCTGGGTGACAGAGCGAGACTCTGTCTTGACAAAAAAAAAAAAAAAAAAAAAAAAAAAAAAGAAGTCAGGCTGGCTGGTGCTGTGGAGTAGCCTGTAATCCCAGCACTTTGGGAGGTCAAGGCCGGAATATGGCTTAAGCTGTATGGTCAGGACCAGCCTGGGGAATGTAGCAAGATTTCATCTCTACCAAAAAAAAAAAAAAGAAGAAAGAAAAATTACACACCTGTAGTCCCAGCTACTTGGGGAGCTCAGGGCCAGGAGGCCCAGGATGCAGTGAGGCATGATTGTGCCACTGCACTCCAGCCTGGGTGACAGAAAAAAAAAAAAAAAAAAAGTGGGCGAAAGAAGGCAACAATGTACCTAGCTTCTACTACAGTCTGTAAAATAATCATCAACCTCTGGGGTTAGAGAGAAAGAACACAGAATCATAATTGGCAACAGACATAGACATAGTATATGTAAAATAAACCCATGTTAGAAGAATGTTTTAAACCATGAAGTAGATATTTTTTATAAAGTATAAATTTGTGCTGACTTGAAATTTAAAATCAGAGATAATTCTAATTATCAACTCTTCCACTATTAACAGTCAAATAAAAATTATGCAGCTCATTCTACCTTATTTGTACCTGCTACAAAAAAGTGTTATTTTTATAGTGCAGCATTTCAAAACTTTACACTAAAATACTACAATGATTTTTAACCTTTAGAAGGAAAAGCATGCTTAACATGTCCCCATCTTTCATAAAAAGCAACAGAAAGTAAAATATATGTTATTCATAATCATTATCTTTGAAAACTGTCTATTCATCTAAGAAGTTATGAGTTCTTTATATATGGTAATACTCCTCATAAAAAATACTTTTTACCACTGTTCAAAGTTAGCTGTTTCTAAGATATGCTGAAATTTATCACAAGTTTCTTGATAAGCAGGAGATTTTAGCTTTCTGAAAGACAATGGATACTTCTGAGGGAAGATAAATGGGATGGAATCAGAAAGGAAGAATAGGGGGTTTCTTGTATGCTTGTGGTATCCTAATTCTTAACCTGGATGTTGTCACAAAGGTATCCACTTTATAACATTCTTTATGCTGTCACATTATCTTGCAGCTACATAATATTTAAATTAAAATATTACTTAGATATATGGTAGAGTTTAATTTTGTTTTAAAGCAAATTCTTCTAAGTAAGGAAGGAAAATTACTCAAACTAGAGGAATAAATTCCCAAAGGCAGGAAAGCGTGGTGTGTTCAGGAAACTGAAAGAATTCCAGGGTAGCTAGAGCTACCTGAATGAGGACGAGAACAGGACAAAATGAGACTACAGGCAAAATGAAGGGTCTGATAATGCAGAAACTTGGAAGATAAAATTCAGTACCCTCTCAACATTGCTGGAGGGTGTTCATGGACCTTCTTTTCTAGTGCAATCAGTACATTTCTTAGGATGGAATACTCCACCACTGCCATTATCATTGGCCAGGTCTTCTCTGGGATCTCAGTTCCTACTGTAATACACACTATCATGATAGTACATGATGGAAAGTTTTTAGATATTTTAATATTTAGAGGCATGGTCCTCTCTGAGCCTCTTCTGCATAACTGCAAATAAAAAGGAGCAATGAAATAACGCTGTTTTCAATCATAGCAGTCTCTTCCTTTTTTCCTTTCAATTTTTACGAAAGGTTGGGTGTATACGTTTATAGAAATTATGTATATGATAAAGATACTATCTCAGCTTATAGAAAAAAGATACATTAGTCAGCAATTAGTGTTGGGACAACTAGCTAGACACACAGGAAAAAAAAAAAAAAGGAGGGAAGAGCTAGATTTGTATTTCACTCTTCCAAAAAAATAAATTCCAGATGGATCAGGGATTTACATATTCTTAAAAACCTGTAATATTTTAGAATAAAATGGTACAATGTTTAACCTAATCTTGGAGTAGGAAATCCTTTCTGTATGTCAAATAACACAGAAGCCTTAAAAAGGGTTAATGGAAAAGAATAATAACTATGTCTGCACTTTAAAAATTCTGCATAAAAAACATGGTAAAGTTAAAAGAAAAAGGCCAAACAAAAACCGAAAAAAGAATTTTGCAACATATGGCACAAACAGAGCAAATTGCTGTACTGAATGAGATAGTCCTACAAATCAGTAAGAAAAGTTGAAAATATAAAAGAAAAATGGGCAACAAAAAAATACATAGATTTGAAAGATCTTAAGCCTTTTACTTAGTTAAAAAAAAACTGCAAAACAATTTAAAAGGGACTGGCTATTTTTACTAATCAGATTGACAAAATCAAAAGGATTGACCATAAACAATATTCTTCATAGACTCTTCTCAGTAGTATAAATTTGAGCAATCAACCTATATGAAAATTTGGCAAGATGTATTTTCACTTGCAAAACATTAACCTTTTTAAGCAACATTTTGCCTTAAGAATGTATCCTATATATTTAAATGTATGTATAAAAAGTATTTACCATAATAATTATTGTAGCATTGCTTTTAAATATCAAAACACAAAACAATCTTAAGGCTCATCAGTAGATTAATCACTACATTTAGGGGTTTATATCCTCACAGTGAAACTGTATGCAGTAATTTTAATAAAATTATATATACTAATAAACAAGGATCTTAAAGATACATACTTTTAAGTGGGGAAAAATAACCAAAGTGTTATAACAGTGAGCACAGAATTCATTTAACTATACACATACATATATGCTAGCATAAGAGTGAAATGTTTCTAAATATTTTACTGTTAAATTACTACAAATTAAGTTATTGATTATTTCTGGTCTTGAAGCCAAAGGATCTGAGTTGGCATGGAGACTTACATGTCATTGCACTGTGATTTTTGATTTTTAAAATCTATATGCTTGCATAGATTTTTCAATTTAAAAATGAGATTAAAAAAAGGTTAAACACTTTGTAGCATTGCTGATATAACTTTATTGTCTGAGAGAAAAAGAGGTGGGGGTCATATTAGTCATATATATGGCATATATTGTCATATATTGGCTTTGACAAAGTGCAGAAAATGACCTAACCTGGTTTTACTTAATTTGTTTAAAAAGTCATCCTCAAGAATGAAACAGAAGAGCTAGAGTTTTTTTGTTTTTTGTTTTAATGTGCTTTGAATCATCTGAGAAGTATGCCCTTTGGTAGACTTCAATCATCAGCAGTTTCTGCAAAGTTAATCCAAAAAGGAGAAGAAACGACCAAGTATTGACAGAAGGCATAGTTATGAACAAAACTTTACATGGATTCATTCACTGGTTCAAAAAACACTTGTATAAATTCAGGAATTGTGTTGTGTACAAGCAAAACTGAAAAGAAGTGAAATAATACATCTTCTTTTATTTAGACTATGATGGGAAAGATACACAATCAGCAAGAATTAAATTAGGTTGTTACAAATATGATAAATACTATAAAGAAACAAAAATAATGCAAATGATACAGGAGTGTGTGTGTGTGTGTGTGTGACTATGTATTGAGGATGGCAGACCTCAGAATTGCTACATGTTTGTCAAAAAGATAATAAGATCTTCCTTGAAGCACCCAGCCTGATTTAGAAGGCCTTGTACTCAAATACTAGGGCACACAAAACTTACCTATGATATTCATCAATACAGAACTTGGCTGTGCATTTTTAAACAAGTTGTTTCTGACAATGAGCTAAGCAACCAAATCAAGAAATCCAGTATATTTGTTGGAAAACAGAAACTGTTTATGGTATTAAGTCCTACAACATATTAAAATGCTGTCGGATGATGTAAAAATAACACATACAAATAACTTCAGTGTTCTGAAAGGCACAAATGACACCATGTCCCACTGGGTTTCTTGTGCCATTATTTGAGACACTCACATTTGGTGTATGAAATAACACAGTACTTTAAAAGTTATTATAAGCAAGCTATTCCATAAGCTCTAAAGGGACCACAATGCAATCAGGCTGCACTGGCTGGGTATATAGATGAGAGCAGCATTGAAAGTGAGGTTCCAATGTAACCTAAAGTAATCATATGGACAGTAACAACAAAATTTCCTCATAATAACAGCTGCTGTTGTTAGGTACTTCCCAGACACAAAATAATTTAAACAAAAATCACTCTGCCAAGTGTATTATTACCCCATATTTAAGATGGAAAACTGAGTCTTAGGGACGTTCACTAACATAACAAAAACAAAGTGGTTGGCAAATGACAGAACCAGGCTTTGAAATAAGATCTTTTTCATTCTAAGTCCTATGCTCTATATCTAGAAATTGAAAGATGAAGTGAGAGAGAAAGAGAGAGAGAGAGAGAGAGAGAGATGGAAAATGGGAGATGGAGATGGGAGAGACAGATAAAAATGTGAGATTGTAGATAGGTGGGAGTTGGGACAGGGAAAGGGAGAAAGAGAGAGAAAGAAGACACGGGGAAGAAGATAAGGAAGAATAACCTTAATGTATGTGCATTACTTTTTTGTTTAAGGTATACAGATGGTTTGGAACCAGATCATTCTTAAAAAATAGAGTATAGTGGATAACAGTGTAGTTGCTGGAGTCAGAACTAATGACTAGAATTAGAATGTTGGCTCCAACATGGGAGAGGAAGAAAGAAAGAAGACACAGGGAAGAAGAGAAGGAAGGAAGGAAGAACCTTAACACATGCGCACTACTTTTCTTAAAAGTACACAGATGGTTTAGAATCACGTCATTCTTAAAAGATTGAGTACTGTGAATAGTGTGTAGTTTTTGGAGTCAGAACTAATGACAAGAACTAGAATCTTGGCTCCAACATGAATTAATTTGCCATATAAACTTGAGCTTGTCATGTAAACTTTGAGCTCAATTTTCTCATCTGAAATAGCATATAACAGTACCCACTTTCTAGAGTTAGAAGGAAAATTAAATGACAATATGGGTAAAGCATTTGCAGCAGTGTTTTGAGTGCCAAACCACCAGAACAAAAGTTTGAGATTCAAAACACTCAAGACATTGAACTTAAAACACTCAAACACTCAAAATACTGAACAAAAATTTATTTTACCAATTACAACAATAATAATAGATATGTGTGAGAATTTCAATCAAAAACTACCACTGTAGTACACAATTTGATATAACATGGAATGACTGAGGATTTGCATGGAAATTGCCACAAATAGACCAGCATGTTACTATTAGAAATGGTTCTTTTAAGCAAAACCTTAAGGCAGATCAGGATTTAGCCAAAGCCACAAAAGGTGACAACACTACTAATGACTGCTCCTGCCATAAAGCACATCATATATTGACGGGACAGGACTACTGGTAAAAATTCATCTCCTCTGCTCATAGTACCTCTAACAACAGACATCAAGATTGTTTTCCAGCTTTACTGGAATGATATAAAAAATAGGCCCTATTTAAAAATCTAAAATCTGTGAAATGTGTTTAATACCATAAAATAAAATTTTTAAGTACTAGAGAATGCCAGTTTGTTCTATCCTCTGTCTTATCTGGTATGTGTAGTTTAATTCAGCATGCTTTAGTAATTAAAAAGAACAATAATTCAATAGCATATGATTCCTAACTGAAAATTATGTATAAAATAAAACGTTATCAGAAAACAAATACAAGTAGGGGACATACTCATTCCTTCCAAAATATACTTTGGCTTAATCAAGGTAATCATTTAGTTGGGATGCCAAAGTAATGTACTACTGAATTCTAGTCAGATTTTAACTTAATTGTATTGTTGTTACTGAAAGGTGAAGAAAGTGTGTGCCTTAGCAAAAGTGGATAGCATGGTGAAAAAGACTATTTGCAGGCCTTCAGTTTCAGCAAGCTGTCTTACAGTGTCACATGGCTGATTTGAACTGCTGAAGAAGTTCCCAGAAAAGAAACTTCAAAGGCAAGCTACAAAACAACTTTAATTAATTAAAAGGTTCTTTCTTCATCTTTGATTGTCTCCAGTGCTTCTTGGACAGAAGCGAATGGAGAAACAAAGAACAGTTTGTATTATAGGATGAGCCTATCCATAAACTATAAACAGAGAAAGGGCATAACCACAGTGGAGCAACCTAGAGAGTTCTCAGAAGCAACTTCATGTTCCCTGAAATCTTTTTGGGACATCATTATTTCTCATATTTTTCTTTTAAATCTAAGGGAAAAATTATCTGCTTCCCTGATTCCCAATCTCAAATAAGAATCCTCTGCCTCTTCCTCTTCCCCCTACTCTTTCTTCTCTTCTTCCTCTTTTTCCTACTCCTCTTCATCCAGTGATAGCTATTGCCCATGCTGTTATTAAGGCACTACCCATGGCTGCTTGCCAGTTACATTACTTACAGAATTTGAATTTCATAATTGTAACAATGGCAGACACTGGTTAAGATTCAACTTTAGGAAAAACTCAAGCTTGTTAATCAGACTTCAACACCCTACATATTCTTTAGCTTTACTATTATACTTATCAAGGAACAAACTCTTAAATATATCAGCACTATCACTGCTTTATAAAAAGAGCAAATAACATGTTGATGAAATTTCATACCTGAGATACCAAATATAAATAAATTAGTATAAAAAAGAGCCAGAAGTCCAGAAGTCATCCTGATTCTATCTTCACTCTCATTTCCCTCTGAAATTAATCTTCAAAGCTTTTAATTTTAGCTCCTAAATTTTTCTCCAAAAGTCCAACTGGCATCATCTCTCATCGAGATTACTACTACAGAAACTTCTTAATTTGTTTCAAACTCCAGCATCATCTTTCTCCAATGAATTCCCCACCTTGCCACTAGATCATTCTTCCCCAAGGGTAAATTCAATTATGCTATTCTTCAACTTAAATTCTTTAGTCACCATCCCAGGAATTATGCAGATAAAGACCTGCAATCTCCCCAGCCCCTTCTCATTTTACTCACTTCTAATGATCTACTTGCTGTCTCCTTGTGATATCTCACCTTTGTGCTCTATTTGTCTAAAATGCATTTCCTAGTATCCTTAAACTTGCTAACAATAACTTATCCACTAGGTCTTAGCCTAGGTGTCACCTCCTTGGATAGGCTGGGTTATGTGCTCCGTAGATTCACAACCCCCTGGATGTCCTTCTATGGTACTTTTGTCAACCATGATGTTACCACCTTACTGCTTCTCTATTATCCTTATTCTACTATAAACTTTTGATCCCTGGGACTATGTTTTTTTAATATTGTCACACTTAGATTCTAACCTAGGGAAGGTATTCAACAAATTATTGCTAAATGAATGAATAAAGTGAAAAATTAAGAAATAACTGAATATAAGTAAAATCTACTACTATATAAATGGATAGAATTTGATTGAAGTCATCCAACTCTGATATAAATGCTACTGGAATAACATTTCTAGCATTAATAAAACCAGACAGTGTAGTTAAGTTCTATAAAATAAAAGTTTGGGTTTGTTAATATATTACCTATCCATCTTCACAAATATACATTGCTTTATATTCAATTTCTGTATGACCAGGAGGTAAACATACTTTCTAAATTCAGTTACACTATGGATGATTGACAGGTAAAAAGGCCACAGACTAGAAAGCAGGACACGCATACGCACACACACTCTCTCACTCACACCACTTCAGCCCCATTCCAGACATTCTTTTATAATAAATCTGTATTTTTGTTAAAAAATTAGATTTGTAAACATACAGTGTTTTTTTTTTTTTTTTTTTAGTACATTGGGGAATTCTATGTATCCATGATATGTTAACTGAAAAAAATTCAAAAGGGAATAAAAGATTTAATCATTTTTAACTTGATTATATATTAAGCAATATTTTACACCGGGGTCAACAAACCTCAGCTCCTGGAATGTCTGTTTGGGTAAATAAAGTTTTACTGGAACAGACCCATATTAACTCATTCACAGATTACCTATGTTGCATGTATGACACAATAGGGTAAAGTAGTGTAGAGGTAGGGGAGCACATGGCATACAAAGCCTGAAGTATTTACTATCTATCTGTTTACAGAATAAGATTCCTAAACCCTGCTCATAAAATCATCAAAGTAACATTAATACTATGAAGCATGCACTATAATTATCACCATTTTATGAATGATAACCCGAGACATCAAGAAGTTAAGCAATTTGCCCAACTTCAGAAAGTTAGCAGATGGTAGAGTTGGGACAAAAGCTGCAAGCCGTGTTTTTAATCAACCACTTGTCAAGCTAATTTAGCAGAAAAGAACTGCTATGGTCTGAAAGTGCCCTTTGAAGTTCATATGTTGGAAACTTGATTCCCAATGCAGCAGTGTTGGAAAGTGAGGTTTAATGGGAGGTGTTAAGGCCTGGGTGAGGCCCTCAAGAATGGATTAATAACAAAACCGTGGGAGTGGTTTCCTTATAAAAGAAAAGTCTCTACTAAAATACAAGATTTGCCAGAGCGGTGGTGCGTGCCTGTAATCCCAAGTACTTGGGAGGCTGAGGGAGGAGAATCACTTGAACCTGGGAGGCAGAGGTTGCGGTGAGCCGAGATCGCACCATTGCACTCCAGCCTGGGCAACAAAAGCGAAACTCCATCTCAAAAAATAAAAAAATAAAAAAATAAAAAAAAATAAAAAAGTTGCCCTCTTGCTTTTCTCTCATCCTCTCTTTGCCTTTCTTCTATGGGATGAACCCATAAGAAGGCTGTGCAAATGGCAGCCTCTTGATCTTGGACTTTCCAGCCTCCAGAACTGTCAGCCAATAAGTTTCTGTTTGTTATAAATTACCCAGTCTTTGGTATCGTGTTATAGCAGCATAAACAAACTAAGACAGGAACTAAGTAAAGAATACTTTACAAAATTTTTCACTGTGTACCTCCTTTCATTCGGGAGGCATCCCTTACTGGAATACAGTTTTCTGGAGACATATGCCAGATGTGAAGCAGTATAGAAAGTATTTCAAGTTGCTCTTCGAGGAGGACTAATGGGCCCCTCTGATGATGTTGGTAGAGAAGTACAGGTTTTAAGGTCCTTCTCAGCTTTAAATCCTATAGCACGAACTTATACTTCTAGAAAAATCACATTTTAGAAAATCCTGATTGAGGTTAAAATAACAAAACATTGCAAAAGACCAGAGTTCTCTCTTAAAAAGTCAGCAGCTTCAGATGATTATATCTTTGACTTGATTGGCCCAATGATCTAATAAAAACTAACTCATACAAATGACAGCTATAATAGAATATTAATGCACAATATATTAATTCATTCAGAAATATTTATTGAGTGCCTACTATGTGCTAGGCTCTGTTTTAGGGGATGGGGATAAAGCAGTGAACACAACTGATAAGAACTCCTGATTAGATTTGTTTGTGTGCTCTCAAATGGAAGAAGCCGACCTTTACTATCATCAAAGAAAAGAATATGTCTAGAAGATACCATGACAATGAGTGGGGCTTCATGACAGTCCTTACTGCTGTCTGATTCTTCACCAGTGTTTATAAATAGGCCTGTTTCTGAAAAGGTATTTTGTAAGGAAGGTAGAAGAAAACATTAATAACTTTTTAGATGAATGAGCTATGCCTTTTATCAACAACATTTTCATCCTGCATACTCATCACCTGAGTGATTAAACAGGATTAAAAGAATCTAAGAGATCTGGGCTCACATGTAAAATGGTTCTGGTGCCATTACCCATCCAAATTCAGGGAACAATGTGTCATTGTAAAGAGAGTACATTTCTCTGGGCCAGGAAAATAACTTGTTTTTAACCCCGAGTGCAAATGCCATTTTGAAGCAAATGTCCTTTTATGTCTATAAGTGTCCTGTGCATTTATTGTATTGCATTTCTTGGTTCACTACACAATCATATCTGTAGAATATTTCAGGTACCTAAAAAAATTTAATACTTATAAATATCATGGCACACTGCAAGAAAAAAAGAAAGATTTTAAGAATTATTTGAAATAGGCAGTCATAATATGATCTTCATGGTAAATCAAAAGAAATTACTTAAGAGCCACAAATGCAGCTAGAAAAATTAGAAACTTTTCCAACACATTTAGTATGAAAAAGCAAAACAGTTCAAATGGAATATGCTTCTTCACAAGATATTTATGCTTATTTTTTCTACTGGCCAGCTATTATTTTATTAAATTTATAGTCAAATAATACAAGACAGAAATATGCCATGTTACACATATGAGCAAGTTACGGAAATAAAATTTAACAATGTGATCTTGTTTTGAAGGGAACTAAAACCAACCTACAGAGCAGTACCAAAGCTCTAGTATCTCTGAATGAGATCATACCACCCTGTAGAAGCCATTCCTTTAAACATGAGTGATTTATATCTATGCTAGAAACATGGCATATTTTAACTAAAAGATAATCTCTAAAAATATGCTTATAAAGGAGTTGATATTATGAATTAAGAAACATCTCCTATTATTAATTACACAGAATGTGTCCTAAGTTCTGTTTTAAAAATCTGTCATAATAAAAACATTTTGTACCTAATTCATACAACAAAGACAGCATTTGGCATTCTCTATTACTGTAAATTAAATGAGAAATGTTTTACATTACTTTTGTATAGTATGTCCTCTCTAATTTTCCAAATACTTTTACCAATAACATAACATTTAATCTTCTCCATATGGTCCAGAGAATTTTATGAACAAACTGTTGAACACAATTCCTTCCACCACCAAGCTGAATTTAGGGTAGTAATGAAATCTTTGTTTCCTATGTTCTCTATTTTAATATTTTCATTTTGCTAAACATCAAGGTCTAATATGGCCACTGAACTTCACAGAAAAAGGAACTTTAATGAAAACAAATTGTGAGTAATTTGAAAAATTATAAAATAAACAAAAATTTTGCTATAATTTTTGATATCTTTTTTTCAACTTTGTTCAATGTTTTTAGTCAAAGAAAAGTCATTAATAAGAAAACTTGTGACTGGACACACTGGCTGACTCCTATAATCCCAGTACTTTAGGAGGCCAAGGCAGGCAGATTGCTTAACCTCAGGAGCTCGAGACCTGCTTTGGAAAGATGGCAAAACCCTGTCTCTACAAAAAATACAAAAATTATTTGGGCGCAGTGGCACATGCCTGTAATCCTAGCTACTCAGGTGGCTGAGGCAGAAGAATTGCTTGAACCTGGGAGGTGGAGGCTGTAGTGAACCAAGAACATGCCGCTGTACTCCAGCCTGGGTGACAGAGTGTGACTCTGTCTCAAAAACAATAAATAAATAAATAAAATAAAGGAGAGCAACCTTTTCCGGTAACGTTGAAAATGTTAATAAACTAATCATGCTAGTATTTTTAAATGGTTTAGAGATTCCTCCCTAAATCATTCTATGTGGCCAGCAGCATTCTGATAGCAAAACCTGGCAGAAACATGATGAAAAAGGAAAACTTTAGGCCAATATCCCGGATGAACAATGATACAAAAATCCTCAACCAGTAACTGCAAATAGAATCCAGGAGGACATCAAAAAGCTAATCCACCACATACAAGTAGATTTATTCCTGGAATACAAGGTTGGTTCAACATATGCAAATCAATACTTGTGATTCATCACACAAACAGAACTGAAACAAAAACCACATGATCATCTCAATAGATACAGAACAGGCTTTAGATAAAATTCAACATCCTTTTATGTTAAAAATCCTCAATAAACTAGGCACTGAATATACATACCTCAAAATGATAAGAGTGATCTATGACAAAACCACAGCCAACAGCATACTGAATGGGCAAAAGCTGGGAGCATTCCCATTTAGATCTGGAACAAGACAAGGATGCCCATTCTCATGACTCCTATTCCACATAGTACTGGAAGTCCAGAGCAATTAGGCAAAAGAAAGAAATAAAAGGCATCCAAATAGGAAGAGAGGAAGTCAAGCCATCTCTCTTCGCAGATAATATGATACTATACCTAGAAAATCCCATAGTCTCTCCCCAAAGGCTCTTGGATATGATAAACAACTTCAGCCTAGTTTCAAGATACAAAATCAATGTACAAAAATCAGTGTCATTTCTATTTATCAATAATGTGCAAGCTGAGAGACAAATCAAGACCACAATCCCATTCACAATAGCCACAAAAAGAAGAAGATATCTAGGAATAGAGCCAACCAGGGAGGTAAAAGATCAGTACAATATAAATTACAAAACACTGCTCAAAGAAGTCAGAGATGACACAAAGAAATGGAAAAACATTCATGCCCATGGATAGGAAAAATCAATATCATTAAAATGGCCATACTGCATAAAGGAATTTACAGATTCAATGCTATTCCTATCAAACTACCAATGACATTTTTCACAGAATGTGAAAAAATTCAAAAATTCATTTGGAACAACAACAACAAAAAGCCCAAATAGCTAAAGGAATCCCAAGTGAAAAAAACAAAGCTTGAGGCATCACACTGCTTGACTTCAAACTATACCACAAGGCTAGAGTAACCAAAACAACATGATACTGGCATTAAAACAGACACACAGACCAATAGAACAGGTTAAAGAACCCAGAAATAAAGCTACACACCTATAACCATCTGATCTTCAACAAAGCTGACAATAACAAGCAATGGGGAAAGGACTCACTATTCAACAAATGTTGCTGGGATGACTGGCTAGCCAAATGCAGAAGATGAAAACTGGACTCTTAGCTTTCACCATATTAAGAAAAACCAACTCAAGATTAATTAAATGCTTAAATGTACAACCTAAAACTATAAAAACTCTAGAAGAAAACTTAGCAAATACCATTTGGGGCACTGGCCCTGGCAAAGACTTCACAATGAAGACGCCAACAGCAACTGTGACAAAACCAAAAATTGACAAGTGGGACCTAATTAAACTAAACAGCTTCTGCATAGCCAAAACAAAACTATCAACAGCATAAACAGACAACCTATAGAATGGGAGACACCATTTGGAAACTATGCATTCCTCAAAGGTCTAATGTCTACAACTTCCAAGGAACTTAAACAAATCAACAAGCAAAAAATAAACAACCACTTTACAAGATGGGCAAAGAACACGAAAAGGCACTTCTCAAAAGAAGACATATACATAACTATCAAGCATATGAAAAAATGCTCAACATTTCTAATCATTAGGCAAATGCAAATAAAAATCACAATGAGATACTATCTCACACAGTCAGAATGGCTACTACTAAAAAGTGAAAAAATAACATATGCTGGTGAGATTATAAAGAAAAGGGAACACATACAGTTCTGGGGGTAATGTAAATTAGTTCAGTCACTTTGGAAAGCAGTTTAGAGATTTCTCAAAGAACTTAGAATTACCATTTGACCCTGAAATCCCATTGCTAGGCATATACTCAAAGGAATATAAATTCTTCTATCATAAAGACACATGAATGTGTGTGTCATAGCAGTGTTGACCGTTGCAAAGACGTGGAATCAACCCATATGCCCATCAACGGCGGACTGGATAAAGAAATGTGGTGCATATACACCACAGAATACTACACAGCCATAAAAAAGAATGAGATCATGTCCTTTGCAGCAACATGGATGGAGCTGGAAGCCATTATCAAAAGTGAATTAACACAGGAATAGAAAACCAAGTACCACATGTTTTAACTAATAAGTGTGAGCTAAACCTTGAGTACACATGGACAAAAAGAAGGGAACAACAGACATTGAGGCCTACTTGAGGGTAGAGGTTGGGAGGAGAGTAAGGATTGAAAAACTACCTATCGGGTACTATGCTTATTACCTGGGTGATGAAATTATCTATACATCAAACCCCTGCAACACACAATTTACCCATGTAACAAACTTGTACATGTACCTCTTGAACCTAAAAGTTGGAAAATGAAAAATATGAGGTTTCTGGTGTAATTTCCACTTAATCATCAGATAACACTCCTTGTTTACAACAATTAAAATGCTTTGCTAAAACTCATTAGGATGTTTTGTTCAATATCCAGAGAATTACTATGATCACAAGTGAATCTTTACTGATGACCAAAGAATTTCATGATAATTCAGATATAATTCTACATATAATTACCATTCTACCTTAAAATGGGTTGTTTGGGCTGAATTTATTTCCTGGAAGCTGGTTTAAATGCTTCTTTGACACTCTATTCCCCTCATATTTTATTTGATCTTAACACTTAATAAACTACACTGAAATGAGTTTGTATGCACCTGAGCATCCTAAAAGGCAGTTTTCATAGTTCTGTCATTAGCATCTACCCTATCTCTTGGCATGTAGTTGGTGCTCCATAAATACATGTTAAACTAAATCATTCATGGCCCGCATCAGAGAAGAATGAAAAGGAAAAGCTCTCTTTCTTCACTTTCTTCAGAGATCAAAGAAAATTTAAGCTTAATCTAAGTGTACACAGTAGAAAAATATAATGTTTCTAAAAATGGAATACACTGGCCGGGCGCGGTGGCTCAAGCCTGTAATCCCAGCACTTTGGGAGGCCGAGGCGGGCGGATCACAAGGTCAGGAGATCGAGACCACAGTGAAACCCCGTCTCTACTAAAAATACAAAAAATTAGCCGGGCGCGGTGGCGGGCGCCTGTAGTCCCAGCTACTCAGGAGGCTGAGGCAGGAGAATGGCGGGAACCCAGGAGGCGGAGCTTGCAGTGAGCCGAGATCGCGCCACTGCACTCCAGCCTGGGCGACAGCGTGAGACTCCGTCTCAAAAAAAAAAAAAAAAAAAAAAAAAAAATGGAATACACTATAAACTTATTTTATTTCATAATAAGTAATGTATTACATTGATTGCTTATATCATAAGGAATGTTGACAAATATGTATGTAGGAGGACAAAGAACACCATGCAAAAGATTATGTTGACCTAACCACACTGTTTCTGTGAGTGTAAATATTAAAGAATTACCACTGCCACAGCACTAAAACAGACCTGAACAAGATACTGAAAGTGTAGAGATTTAATCTTCCTATTCTAGAAATAGTTATTGGGTTGATAAATGAAGAGAAGAGAGGTGAAGCAAATACATGCGTTAAAACACACAAACATTGTCAATTATACTATAATTTTTAACAGTAGATATATCATACAGTGTTTTTCAAAGTATAATTAAGAAGTTCAATTTTTGTTTGAAACAAGTATTATGCTTCACTACAACATGGAAAGTTACAAACTGGTTAGCTTAATTATAAAATATAAGATTAAATCCCAAGCATAAAATTATCGGGAACATTATAAACAAACACCAACCTGTATTGAGCATTTACTGTAGGCAAAGTACTACTAAACCTTTTATGTACATTGGCTTATGTAATTCTTTTTTTTTTTTTTTTTTTTTTTGAGACGGAGTCTCGCTCTGTCGCCGGGGCTGGAGCGCAGTGGCCGGATCTCAGCTCACTGCAAGCTCCGCCTCCCGGGTTTACGCCATTCTCCTGCCTCAGCCTCCTGTGTAGCTGCTTTGCTAAGTAGCTATCACTCTCCCTTTCTATCAGATAAAAAACAGTGAGATAATCTTCATTTTTAAATCAAAAGCTAAAATAATAAACTTTTACTCAATTTTATCTCAGTGTTTATATAACTTCTATGAGTGCTGCTTTTGATACTTTATTTAATTAAATTAACGTACATTTTAAAGCCTTGAAATTGAATGTTTCATTTATATTTGTATTTAATGAGGCTATTAGAATATATTAGGAAAGCTGAATGAAAGAGATGGTATTAAATATAGCAACTGTTCTTTACCCTTTGTAAAAACATAGTTCTGAATTGTATAAAAGAAAATTATATGCTGAATTAACAATTCAAGATACAAATTTTGATCAAATTATGTAACTTCTCTTACAATATTATTCCACTTTCATGAAAGGGAAAAAGTGAATACAAGAATGTGTTCAAATTTACATGGAATAGATGGATAACGAAAATGAATTTTTCGTTTCTCCTATGTTAAAAAAAACTATGCATTTATAAGGAAAACCAAGGCAACAATTTTAGAGTTCATTGATGGGTTGTTTTTTTGTGTGTGTTTTATTTATTTATTTTTTTACATTGGAAGAATATCGTTTTATATACAGAAAGATGTGGGGACAAGAGTCAGTGAAGACTGAATTTCTATCACATAAATGAATAGTGTATTTATTATAAAGAACCTTACCGCAAGTGTCATATATGTTGCCAAAGTAAAAAATACGCACGGTACTCAAATCCTGCTAAAAAGCAAGCCAGAAAATCAAAGTCAACAATGTATAAAAAGAATTGTATGCCACAAACAATTCATATCTGTCTCAGGCATGCAAGGCTGGTCCAACATTAAAAAATCAATTCATGTAATCTAGCATATCAACAGGTTAAAGAACAATTGCATGATTATATTAAATTCAGAAAAAGCATTTGATGAAATTCAACACTCATTCACGATAAAAATTCTCAGTAAACTAGGAAAAGTGGGGGGACTTACTCTACTTGATAAAGAATACCTACAAAAAACCCCACATCTAGCATCATACATAGTGATGAGAAACTCAAAGCTTTCCCACTAAGATCAGGGCAAGGATGTCCCCTCATTCCATTGCTTTCCATTAGCATACTGGAAGTCTGCTAACACAATAAGACAAGAAAATAAAATAAAAAGTATACAGATTTGGCCAGGCATCGTGGCTCACACTTGTAATTACAGCTACTCAGGAGGCTGAGGTGGGAGGATTCCTTGAACCCAGGAGTCTGAGGGTGCAGCAAACTATGATTACACCTCTGTACTCTGGCCTGGGTGTCCAAGTGAGACCCTGTTTCCAAAAATAAATATAAAAAATAATAACAAATTAAAAGTCTGCAGATTTGGAAGAAAGAGAACTGTCCTTATTTGCAGATGACATGATCATCTGTAGAAAATCCAAAAATATTGAAAAAAAAATCCTGGAAATAATAAATGATTATAGCAAGGTTGCAGAATATAATATAGCAAAATAATTTAATATAAAGCTACAGTAATCAAGACAGTGTGGTACTGGCAGCAGAACAGACAAATATTATAGATACATGAAACACAAAATAAAGCTCAGAAATAGATGCACATAAATATAGTCGACTGATCTCTGACTAGGGTGTAAAGGCAGTACAATATAGCAAACATGGTTTTTTTTTTTTTTTTAACAAATGGTACTAGAAAACTGGACATCCACATACGAAAACATGGATCTAGACACAGACCTTATCCTCTTCACACAATTAACGTGAATCCTAGAATTCCATGTAAAACACAAAATTCCCAAATGGTAACATAAGAGAAAACCTAGACGACCTTGGGTATGGTGATGACTTTTTAGATACAACACTAGAGACACAATCAATAAAAGAAATCATTGATAAGCTGGACTTTGATAAATTTAAAAATTTATGCTCTGTGAAAGGCAATGTTAAGAAAATGAGATGACAAGCCACATACTGGGAGAAAATACTTGAAAAGGACACATTTAATAAAGAACTGTTACCTAAAATATACAAAGAACACTTAAGACCCAACAATAAGAACACAAACAACTTGATTCAAAAATGGATCAAAGACCTCACCAGACCCTTCACCGAAGAAGATAGATGGCAAATAAGCATCTGAAATGTGAAATGAATGTGAATGAAATGTCAAATATGAAAATATGCTCCACATTATATGTCATTAGGAAATACAAATTAAAACAAGAATGAGATACTACTACATACCAAAATCCAGATCACTGATAACGCTAAATTCTGCAAGGATGTGGTGCAACAGAAACTCCTATTGCTGGGATGAGTGCAAAATAGTATAACCACTTAAGAAGACAGTTTGGTGATTTTTTACAAAGCTAAGTATACTTTTACCATACAATCCAGCAATCACACTTTGTAGTATTTACCCTACGGAGTTAAAAACGTATGTCCATATAAAACCTGCACAAGGATGATTACAGCAGCTTTATTCATAATTGCCAAAACTTAAAAGCAATCAAGATGTCTTTCATTAGGTGAACGGATAAAATAAGGTATACATCAGGGAAATGAAATATTATCTATCATTAAAAGAAATGAGTTATCAAGCCATTAAAAGACATAAGAGAATCTTAAATGCACATTATTAAGTGAATAAAACCAATCTAAAAAGGTTATATACATTATGGTTCCAACTATGTAACATTCTGGAAAAGGCGAAACTATGGAAACAGTAAAAAGATAAGTGGTTACCAGGGACTGGGGTATAGAGAATGAATAGCTCAAGTGCAGAGGATATTTAAAATGTACTCTGTAAAATACAACAAGGAGGAATACATGTCATTATACATTTGTTCAGACCCATAGAATGTACAACATTGAGAGTGAACCCTAAGGTAAATTATAGACTTTGGGTAATTATGAAGTGTCAATTTGGGCTCATCGATTGTAACAAATGTACCTTCTGGTGACAGATGTTGATAACGGGGAGGCTATGCTTCTGTAGAGGTCGGAGATACATGGGAAATCTCGATTCTGCTGTGAAGAAAAAACTGCTCTAAAAATAGTCTCTAAAAAAAAGGAAGGCCAGAATCTCTAATTGAACCACTTGTTATGAGTTGAAAAGTTTACTTTATGATATCGTACAATCAATGAGTATTTAGTAAATAAAAAGCCATAATTAAATCTTGTCAGTGTTTTAAACCTCACTTACAATTTTAACTTTTTGATATAATATTTTCTTCATTAGATTAATTTCTGAATTACATTGTTACTGATAAATTAGTATCACTTTTTCTTTTTCTTTTTCTTTTTCTCTTTTTCTTTTCTTTTTTTTTTTTTTTTTTGAGACGCGGTCTCGTTCTATCGCCCAGGCCAGAGTCTTAGAGGCGTGATCTCCGCTCAAGGCAAGCTCCGCCTCCCGGGTTCACGCCATTCTCCTGCCTCAGCCTCCCTAGCAGCTGGGACTACAGGGATCTGCCACCACGACCGGCTAATTTTTTTGTATTTTTAGTAGAGACGGGGTTTCACTGTGCTAGCCAGGATGGTCTCGATCTCCTGACCTCGTAATCCACCCGCCTCGGCCTCCCAAAAGTGCTGGGATTACAGACGTGAGCCACCGCGCCCGGCCAGTTAGTACCAATTTTTCTAATGACAGTATAATGCTAATGGACATTTCTCTGACCTCTTAACTTTAGGGTTAATTATTTAGTATAAATAAATAATTACAGTTTCAGTTGGTAAGCTAAGTATCTGGAAAAATAAATTATCAAATATACTTACATTTCCTTTTTTAGGTAGATTAAAATACTTTTATATATTTAAACTGAGATAATATCTACTCACTGTAGAAAATTTACATAAATTATTAAAGAAAAGGCAAAATTCTCATTTGTCAGTGACACATTCCATCAACATTATGGGCTTATCTTCATTATGATTTGTACATAAAAATACTTATGATATATTGGAAAGTCCTTGATCTCAAGAACTGTTTGTAATTCATCTTTGTATCCCTGCAGTAAGGAGTATAGTGCATAAGATACAGCAGGTGTTCAAAGTTCTGTTAAATTGCACATTAACTGTAAGAGCATTCAAAAAAGCTATATATTTACATATTTTAAAGTGTTCATGTATACATATGTAAAATATGTATTTGTACATCTCCAACTTAAGGACAAATATGAGTGAAGCTATTAAAAACTCATTAATATTGGCAAAATACTGGATATTAAATAACAGATATGACTAAAATGAATCATTTATATTAGATATTATTATAAGTTGAAACTGTTTTGAAATCAAAGACATACCATAAATATTACTTTATAAATGTCATTGGAAGCGAATCATGACCATCTTTTTTTCAAAAGCAAATATAGCCAAAATGCCAACAAAACAATTAGTACTCTAAGCTCAGAACTAAAGGAATACCTAAAAATAAATGATGTTAATATTTAACTCACAGTATTGTAAACTTCCTGTTTAAGTAATTAATTAACACATTTACTTTCTAGAAAGGCAGAAGACTGTGAAAAAGAAGCACAACAGAAACAGACAAACTGCTGAGCGGATCTGGTTAAAGTTTTAGATTGATTTCTTTCAGCTCTGCTTTGTTAAAATCTCCACTCAGAAACCCATCTATGGTTTATTTTTTTTATTGTTCTGAAGTAAGCTACTAGTTTCGTTTTTTTACTTATTATATTTATAATGGTCATACTGAGCAAGTCAAAATCAGGAAAATGACAACATTTCCATACATGTTTGCTTAAAAGATTTACTTTAAATTAAAACTGTAGTACAGATAATCTCACCATTACTATTTTGACAGCTTTATGGCCACGATAAAACTTATAATTACCATTGAAATGCGATACCTGGTTAAATGCTATGCTCATCTCATTCTTTTAAAGTATATTTTAATGAATCATGAGCATATTTTAGTTATTATCTTCCTACATCTTAAAACCATCTTACAGATAAGCTAACTTTGGGTGACATTAGACAAATATACATTTAACTTATGTAATACAGATACATTGTGTGTACAAAAGACTGCTTTGTTTTGAGCTGCCACAGTGGTGAGTTTCAAGGATTCACAAGGGTACAGATAGTCCCAAGTAATCTGTTCCCAGATAAAGCACTGTCCTTAAAGGGTTGCTTATACTTCATAATTGTGCTGCTAATCAGTAACTGAAAACATACCTATCCTTGAAATACCTATCTTTGGATTCATTATGTTCTTTGCAGCCAGTGTGATGTAATGAATAGTGTGTGACCTTTGGGGCAAAGAGATTCAGGTTTGGATTGCCTTCATGCCATCTGGACCTTTGGAACACATCCCTTTACCCAAAACTATCTGAGCTCTGACTTTCTTCTAAGTAAAGAAGGGTTAATAATTTCTACCTTAAAGTTATTTTCCAGATTAGAGGTATAAAATGTAACACCTGCAGCTGGAAACCATCATTCTCAGCAAACTATCGCAAGAACAGAAAACCAAATACCGCATGTTCTCACTCATAGGTGGGAACTGAACAATGAGATCACTTGGACACAGGAAGGGGAACATCACATACCGGGTCCTATTGTGGGGAGGGGGTAGCGGGGAGGGATAGCATTAGGAGATATACCTAATGTAAATGATGAGTTAATGGGTGCAGCACACCAACATGGCACATGTATATATATGTAACAAACCTGCACGTTGTGCACATGTACCCTAGAACTTAAAGTATAATAATAAAAAATAAAAAAAGTAACACCTAGCAGGAAGTGCCTTCCATAGTAGCCATTCAATTAAATGAAAATTTTAGGCTAGTATTGAAATAAACAAAGCAAAACTAAAAAAAATTGAACATCTTATACATAGTAATATCATATATATATAGTCTTCTCTATATATAATAAGAAAGTTGCTTTGTCTTAACAAAAAGCAAATCATTAGACATATTTTATGAACGGCTCAAGTAAACCACCCCCCAGGCAGAAGCTGTCATAAGAAAAACAATGTGCTTTATTTAACTCTGTTTTTAACAAATGTTTTTTTGATTGCTAGAGTTTTCTTCATCATGAGTAAAAATGCCAGAGTAGCCAGTTCCTAAAAATCTACTGCTACTATATTTTCTCCATAAACCATTATATACACAGCTAAAAATCCCACCATTTAAAAAATATATAATATTAAGTGTGAAGAGCTTTTTAGCGTATATATGAGTCTTCCAATCAGGAAGTTCTATATTAAATACTCCTAAAGGAATACGAATTCAAGAAAAGGAAAGCTTCCCAGATATCCTTCATTCAGTCATTCCCTTTTATAACATTTTATTCTGGTGTCCTAAGACAATTCACTGTATTTTTAGGTGAGCACTCTGTTACAGCAAATATCTGTGCACATTTACTGGGATATTATCTATGAAACCAAGATGGGATTGGTTATGGAGGGCAAATCCCTATTTATTAACTGGTTTCTTTTTAACTTAGCTCTCCGCTTTGGACTCAGATTTTATTCATTCAGCTATTTAAACTGCTACAGTCTTTGAGGCCAAGATCTAGGATTCCTTATGAAATTTCTGCCTATCAGGGCAACTTCCAGTTCATCAGAGACTGATTCTAGGTCCTAACTGATCACATGTTTCTTCTTTGAGAGAATTCCACTACTTATTTTTCACATCTGTGGGGTCTGTGGGGATCTAAGGATATAGACATTTTCAAACCAACTATTGTATCAAGTAGAGTGAAAGCAAAACAACTGATCTTTTTGAATAAGACTGGTTTTATTTTATTTTTATTTATTTTTACTTTTAATTTTTTTTCACACAGAAGAACACAGAATGTGGTCAGAACAGCCAGGATGACACTCTGAACACAACCACTTACTGATCTGTACAAGTTACTTCAACTGTCCATGCATCAGTCTCCTTGCCCATATAAAGAGAAAAATGATGACTCCTACCACATAAACTGTCTCATTTTATCCATGCAACAACCCTATACAAAATACTTAGAAGACTGACTTGTCCGTAATACGAGTTCAAGTTTCATACATAACTATAATGCCATCATTGTCTCCATCATCATCACCAAACAGAAATTCCATAGTAAAAATGGCTTAAAAGTAATTTTTCCATTACTTTTATTCTTCACTATCATGAATACATAGAACACATCAAATATTATTCAAATATCCAAATAATCACATATTGTAATATATGCCAAAAATGGTTTATAAAATTTAAAAAATCAAATAATCACATTAGATAAAGCACTTTCTATTTAAGTTTTATATTTGACCATCTTAGCCAAATTTCCAGAGATACTTTTGTTATATATGAAGTACTTAATAATTAATTATTGTATTAAAATATTGTACTAACATTAAAAATTGTGACATTCATCTCTTAATCAATGCTTTGTGTTCTTCAACTTGCTACTTCCTTCAGAAACTGAAGGTCAACGACTTTATAATTTATGATATTACAGTCATTTTGTAAGATCATAAATTATAAAGTAATCATTTAAAATAATAATTGCAAATAGTTTGAAAACTAAAGTTCTGAGTAGATGCTACTATAATTGTATCAGAGGTAACAAAACTAATAGTCTTAGTAGATTTTAAATATGATTAACACTACTTCTCTACACTATATCTTACACAAATAATATACATTCCAGTATAAAATATCAATTTAGATCCTCTCTACAGATAAAACACAGACATTCTATGGTGTCCTGAAATTTGTAAAATCAGCTGTGACTTTTTCAATGTGCTGTGCTGCCCACCCTGATATTCATTCAGTAAAGGAAATCCGTGCTCAACTTTCTGCTTCCAAATCTCATTCTCCGCACCAGTCCTTACAACTGCGCCATGAAGTTCTAGAATTGTGGAGAGTACCAGCAACCCAACCACACGACAGCCTTGAGGAACTACAAGTACATAGGGGCTTTTGCTTTTTTTTTTCTCGATCATGGGAATTTTTGTTTCTCAGCGGAGACAATTTAAAGAATTCCAGTGTTTTATGATCTTCCTTCGAAGATTAGCAAGAGAAACTATATTAAGGCCACTGGGGGTAGGGGTGAGTATAAACACATTTTATATATTCCAGTTGGAATTTTTGTTCTTCTGACTGCTCTAACTCATATTAAAGGTCGCAGTATCACCAAGTCAGGGTAAGCCTACGTAAGGGTCAGTTGAGTTATCCTTTCTATGGTGATAATCTGCACAGCCAGACTGGCACATTCCATCCCTTTTATATGATTCACCAGGAGGACCAGGCAGGAATGTAACCAGATCAATATAAAGGTCCTTACCAGTTCAAAGGCATCCCTTCTAATTAGGGGCTATTAGAAATAAGCTATATGCTAGGAAATCTCATTTGCCCCAAAATAGACTTGATGAAATTCTAACTTTTCACATTCAGTTATTTGGGCTAATAAGCTATTTTTACAATTATAGAAAGTTCAGAAGTGGTCAATCTATTAAGAATGCAGAGGAGACAAGAGACTGACAAAGAGAGTAAGAGCATTGCAGACCTAGGAGCCAACTTATGAAAAATCATGAGGTTGTATAATAGCATGTCATTCTAGGAGAAAACACAAGTAGTTTGAGGTTTATAAACAGTGGGATAATTTCTACTGAGAAAGTAAGCAGGGGCAGATGCTGCTACGGAGTCTGGGTTTTGTCAAGACACTGAAGGACTACAAGACTAAAAGTGACTTATCCAAAATGATACACTTTTTTTTTAGAAGATTGCTGTGGAAACAATCACTTGGTAAGGGGATGGACTGTAAGGATGCAGCTCATCATTCCTCTATGAGAGGTAATGAGGCCTTTAATCAAGGCAATGCCTATAAAAATTGAGGAAAGGACATTTCACAAAATGACAATATAGACTACTCCAAATTTGTAACAAATCATACTTAACAGTGTGGCGTATTAGGGAGAGAAAATATGTATATAATCATTTTGAAATTCTGAAGAAACTAAATTGCATTTAGTTATCTTTAAAAATGGCAACAATTCAAAAAGAAATATTTTATATCCATTAGAATATGAATAAAGAACTTCATATGCATAAAATAGCTAGTCATACAAGAATATAATTCAGACACATAAAAACAGGCACAATTTTCTCAGTTCATTTGAATATGTAGTTAGAGGTGGCTAAGTTAGGACTATGGATAGAATTCTAGATTCTCTGAAATTCTTCATAAAAAGTGTAATTAAATTAGAAGAAATAAAATGAGAATACTTTCTTTTTGGAAAGCTTATGATCTTGGACTGAATAATACAATGCGAATCAACAATCATGACTGATAGTACTACATTCTTGATAATGCATGATCAGTGTAGAGAGAATCTATGACACAAAGGTTTCATAAACACCAGAGGTAAAAGAGAACTCACAAGACAGCAATTTAATGAAAGAGTCATTGAGGGGATAGGGGAGCAGGAGCATCATGTGAGAGTTACAATCACAATGTGAGAGCAACACAAGGCATAACACTCATCATGAGATGAAAAAGCATGATTGACTCATCACAAGACTCCATCCGTGGGCTAAAGATCAAGTAAGAAGAGGCAGGCAGTACATGGGAGAAAAGAGCAGAGGAGGCAAGATAGGCCTATGAAACAAAGAAGACAGCCATGAGAAGATACAAGGCACAAACCTAAGTCACAGGCAACAACAGACAGCACTCAAGATGGAAATATGTTAGAAATGGACATTTGAGAAGAAATAAAGATGGTTTCCCCACTACTTTCTTGCCTATTATAGGTCTGGTTTTGAAAGCTTTGTGAGTAGGAGAGTGGGTGTGGGGGATTTAACCTTAAGGGTTCAATTGCAGAGCATTTTCCCATATTCATCAAGACACACACAGAAAACACACACACACACACACACACACACACACACACACACACTGCAGAGATCAGGCCAGTAGCTGTTTTCATGATGCAGATTTCTTGGAGAGTCCCTAAAACAGACATTAAGACTTTTACTTAGGGAAAAAAAGGCTACTAACATCAAACATTTTGGACTGTACAAAAATAATAGGATGTATAAACATATAGATAGCATATACACACATATGTGACTGAGAGGACCAAACTGGGCTTGCATAACTGCGTCCTGGAATACTACAAATAGAAAGTGGGAAGGGAAACATACCAGTAACAACGGTTAGGGGTCTTGAAATCATCCCCTTCTCGCTCATGATTTTTCATATTTTATCTTTCTGCAACCCCAAGGTCCATTTAGACACCAGGATTTTCTAGGATGTTCTGGTCTTGGTATGGCTAGAACTTTTATTAAGTTCTTAATTTAAGTGAAAAAATACTTTTTGTTATTTTTTCAAAGTGAGTGTACTAAAATGCTAAATGCAAAGAAAACAAACACACAAGCATAGGCACACCCCTCCCTTTTGGGAAAAGGTCTAGTGAAGGAATTTCAGTTCAGTCCACTCTATTGGGCAATGGGTGGTTAAAGGTCACCCCAAATGGAAAGTGAGATCAGAAGCACATAGTATTAGAGCACTATTCACCTCAGACACTGAGGACCAGTTCCCCCGCCTTACACCTACCACTTAGCTCTAGTGGCAATTCCTAAAGCTAAGTATTGGATTAAATAAAAGATAGTATTACTCCATGGTACAAAAACTGTATGTGGATTTTGTTACTCAGATCATAAAAAGACCGGAAAAAGATGAAAATATATTTATACCAGTTTACAGATGGCACCATGACAATGGGTTATTAAGGGAAATTAGATACATTTAAGCTTTATTATCTAGTTAAAGGCAAAACAAAAACAAATGCACATGATGACACTGTCAGAAAGATAATTAAGCTAAATGGAACAATATGACAGTCCACATGTTTACATTGATGATGCTTTAGGCACATTTTATGTTCAATTAACCTTAATAAATTGCATCATGAGAATTTGCTTTAAATGGACTCAAGCTTTTTGTGTTCAAAATTGAAGTATCAAACCAAGTTTAAGTGCAAATTCTATCATTGCAGATTCTTTACAACTCAACTTTCTGTATCCTTGGCCCTCTGTCCCATATGACTGACAATAGTAGCAAGCAGGCATTTCTGCTTGGAATTTCTCCTTAATCTCAAAAGCACACTACTGAAATACTCAATGCTGATGAATTAGTTTTAGTCTAATGAGATCTCAACTTGAAAAAAGTTAAATAATTATAGCTAATTGGTGCGTAGAAATTACAACCCTTTACGTAGTAATTGGGTTTATAAATTGAACATATAGGTATTAAATGCCAATTCTGCCTTAGCCCCAGCTGGGTGTTACAAGGACAAAAAAATGCATATATGATATGAGCCCTGATCATCAGATGGTTATAATCTATTTGAAAATATACTCACATACTGGAGACAGAGATATATGACCATACAAAGGGCCAGGGAGGGAACAAAGAATTGTGAAACAACATGGGCCAAAAGAGTTCTGTGGAGGGATGATTAATAGGGGTGGGAACAGTTAAGAATGCCTTTGCCAAAGAAGTTAACTTGAGCGATGTATGAAATATGAGTAAGATCTGCGAAAACAGCAAAGACATTTCAAGTATAGATAACCCTACAGCAAAGGATACTATCAAAAACCACTAGGGTAAATTTAGGCAAAAAGGAGGTAACTAACTGGCCTTTTGGATTTGAGGGTTCACAGTGGTAAATCCGGAGATAATCTGTAATGTTCTTAAACTTGGGGACTGGTTATGTCATAATTTTTAGGTCATTCTAAATAATTTTGACTTAATCTGTTAATAACAGATAACGCTGAAGTTCTTTTTGTTCAAGTTACTTATCTGATTTCAGTCAAAACTCTAATCTTATTCTTAAGGGAAAGTCTATCTCTTGGTAGAATAATTTAGTGCATTGTTGGTTAAACAAGGCACAGTTAGAATTGCTCTAGGGGAAGCAGCCCTTTCACACTTTTGAATCAGCTACAGATGAAGAGATGTATAAAATAGCATAGCTGAATTCCCAGTAGAATCCAAGCATGTGTAGAAATTTACAGTCACCAGCAACGATCTCACTTTATAACAGTAAGGTCCTTGGAGACAAGTCTCATGTCTAATTTTAGACTATCTCTAGTTCTCAGTTCAGTGCCTGGTCATTCCCTATAAATGCTTGCTGATCGGCTAAATGAAAAATATAGCCCTCATTAATAATGTCTCGGAATATTAATTTACTTAGCTAAGGCTATTTTTTATAAGCAATGTGATATACAATAACACATTAGGGTTTGAAAGCAGGTAAACTTGACCCTGAAACTTTTTAACAATATAGCATTAGACAAGTAACTTCCCTAAGTCACAATTTTCTCATTTGTTAGTTAGAGGTAATGATAATAACTTACAGAGTTGCTGTGAAGACAGAAATTTTAAAAACTTGCCTACGTTAGCATCTGGTAATAAAATGTACTAAGCAATTCAATTCACAGTACATAGTATTCTGATGTAAGTCTTATTAGCCAACGATTGAAGAATTACATAGCTAAATAAAGATTAAAGTATTTTATTATTTTATTTATTTTAATAAAATTAGTTCAGGGAAATAAAATTGGAAACCACCCTCACATTTATTATTATTATTTCATATCTTTAAAACAGCATCTGTCTTAAAATAACTTACTATATTTTGACTAATTAATGTATTGAATATCTACTATCTTTTACTATAAAATTATACCAAATCTAAAATGCACTCCCTACATTATTATTAAACCTAAAATACATGCAGAGTTACTTCCATCTTATTACAAATGAGATAACAGAATAATCCTGAAAACTTGTCACTTTCAACCTCCTCATCCTGTTCAGCACATGTCCTTTGAATGCCAAATATTCTATTTTCTTCTAAATAGTTTCACATATTTTTAAATAGAACACCAAAGAATGTGCTGAGCATACATTTATAGGTACATACTATAATAAGCCTTAATATTCTAGCTTTATGAAAAAGACCTGCTATAACCTTATATTTATTTGGCATAGTAGAGACATTACATTGATATTTAACTATAATAATTTAGAGTTATAAACAGTAACTCATTTTTCCCCAGTGTTATCACATATATCATCAGGTTTGGACATTTACCAAATTCAAATTGCAGCATGGCTTCTGGTAGCATAGTTTTATAGCCTAGAGTAGCTGGTAGCATTATTAATCAAATTTACCCACAAGTCATATCTTCTTTATAACTAAGAGAAAAATTATGCAATTAAACAAAGAAAATTGCATCTATAGTATCAATCAAATGAAACACAAGAGCGTAAGTGAAGTACAGCATTTCAGAAAAACAACCCAATCCACAAAATTCTCTAGCCTGATTATTCCTTTCAAATGCTTTAGATAAATGTAAGATTAAACTTTTATCTATTCCTTACCACTGATCAAATATAAGCATTATTTCATGCTAACACTTCATTTAAGATCTCTCTCTGTGTAAACATTTTCAACTCAAAAGCACTATTTATCGATTATCTATCTATCTATCTATCTATCTATCTATCTATCTATCTATCTATCTATCTATCTATCTGATCTGTTCCTCTGTCCACCCCTCTGTTTGCCCATCCATCCATCCATCTATCCATCCCTAAAGTCAAGTAAAGATGTTGAGTACCTACTATGTGCCAGGCACTCTGCTGGGCTCTGGTGATGCAAATGTTTACAAGACAAACATTTTCTCTGATCTCAAGTTGCTTACAGCTCAGTGGGAAACAAAAAAGAAATGAGTAAATAGACAAAACAATTGAAATAAGTCTTACAAAAGAAGCAACCAAAAGGCTGACTTGGAGATCTACATTAAATGTAGTAGGAAGGCAAGGCTGATCTGAAAGGAGCTCCTTCAAGTGGGGAACTAAAGAATGAGAAAGAGGCAGCTTTGCAGATTTGGGGGGCCTTTTATAAGCAGGGACAGCATGTGGCAAGGACACAGTTCAGGAAATAGCCTGGAATTTTGGAGAAATTGAAGTGCAGAGTTCATTTTATTTATTCAACAAATAAATACATTCATAATGTTTCACTAGTATTTTGGTTGAAAAGTTCCTTATTATTTTTGATACAACAGAAAGAAACTGCCTAAATGTATTCATTAAAGTAAAATATTTTTCTCAAGCTTCTATTTTTGGATACCCTTCAATTATTGTAGAAATGGCACTTAAGACAATCTTACCAAAATTATCCTACCACTAAATTAAAGATAAATGCATTTAAGATCGTGAAGGAAAGTATTTTTTCCACCCATTTCCTCAAACAATCTAGCAAAACCATTTACATATGCTTTGAAATTACATATCCTTTGTAAAAAGTGTAAAAAGAATTGAATTAAATTCTTCATGAAAACAGTTTATTTTTAGGCTTGAGATCAGTCACAAACCAATAACTGTTATTCATGCAGTATTTCAAATTAATTGTCTGTAAAAAGCAAGAAAATGTGTTGAGCATGCAATCAGTATATTAAATGACTTAACTATAATTAGCTAAAGTTTAGTTGAAGAAAATATGCATCATAAAACATGATCTATTTAATTACGTTAAGTAATGCTTAATATTAAACATTAATGAGTAAATCATTACATTGATAATGGAAGTAGTATCAACTACTTTAAATATATTGGAATATGCAATGCTTCCAGAAATCTGGTCTCAAACTTGTACCAACTTATTTAACCCTAGCTATGTCACCTCTTAACTTCATGCGTGTGTGTCTAGGTGCAAAGTAAATTTTTTGAAGCATCATTTTACAGGAAAATAGGAAAAGACCTGTCATACCAGCATCAATTTACTTCCATTGACCCACAGATATTTCTTTTGAAAGATACAGTAATGTTGTAAAATATATACCAATACATAACAACACTGACTTAACTATAATGTGATATCCATTAATCATAAGCATTTTTCACATAAATTAACCACTCTAGCTAAAACATCAGAAAAATAAGTCAGTGATTAAGAATTCCCCCAAGGAATGTGTTACATACAGATTCCCAGGCTCCACTTCTATAGATTCTGACTCAGTTAACTGTGGAGTAGAGCCAAGAAATCTGCATTAACAAATACCCTTAAATATTTCAGATGCAGGTAGACTACTGGTGGCCTGCAGTTTGGGAAACACTGCCTTGAGCCTGGATAATCTTAAGAAGAAAAGTGTTTTAAACACACATTGGCCTATTTGCTGGGAGATCTTGTAACAGTATGCTTACCATTTAATAAAAACCTTCATTCAAAACTGTTGGTTCCTATTTGCTTCTGACCATCAAAGTGTGACAAACACCTGTCCTTTACAGTTACAGCAAAATTCATAAGGAACTAGTGAGAAACCAGTCAAATGAGATGACTAAACACTGTCACATTATCAGTGGAATCAAAATCCTCTACTCTGTTTCTCCCAAGTTAAATGTTAGAGTACCAAGTTTCAACCTCCCCATCTAAATGGTTTAACGTAGAACAATGCATTTTGCACTCAATATTCAATATATGTTTGTTGAATTGCATTAATAAAAATAATTTAATATTGAAAATGATCAAGATTTTTCAATGCAACAATTAGATGGATTTAAGTGTTCATCTGCAAAAAGAGACAACTTGAAAATACATGTTGAAATTTCAGAAATATTAGCTACATAGATAAAACGGAAAACAGGGACTTTACATAGAATTAATTGCAAGTTCATTTTGGTCTATTCTTATGTGTGGATTTATCAAAGTATATTATAAGATATCACTCTAATGGAATTGAAAAATAATTTAGATTCCCCAACAGTATATATTTAACAAGGCACAATCTACTTGCTGATATCTTAACAATAGGTATGAGGATTATCTCTTCTTGTATCTTTATTTTAACTTGAAAACTTTACTTTAACTTAGTGGATGTTTTGAAGAGTACACTACCATAGTTTATTGTCAGGGGAAGAGAGATTTTATTACTAAAAATGAATCTGTAGCTTATCATATTATGTATACTCTCTTATTGCCACTTCAACCAAAAATTCATGCAAGTTTAATAAAAAGGACTTAACAGTAAATTAAATTGTAAAAATCTAGACATTAATGTTATTTCTAGATGTGCCATTTAAAAACCCTTACTACGGCTGATTTCAAACACTTAGGAAAATTAACGACCGCCAGATGAGGTATATAATGTCTGTGGACACGGTCAGGTTTAAGCATGGTTTGCCTTTGAATGATCCTTTCTATTCACTCACCGTCTTCTGTATAATTAATAGCCACTCTCCCAAATCACATGCCAATTAATGAGATGCAGATAAAGGCTTAAAGGTCTGTACTGCAATTTGGTCTTAATGAAAGTCAATATCCTTTTGCCAAGAAAGCTCAGATCACATTTGGCTTTCACAGATAATTAGGAGGGTTTTCAGAGAACCAAGTAGCAGTGACTGGTAAATATTAGATCTTTTAAATAAATGCCATATTTAGCAGGAAAAAGAGCTGTTAGAAATAAATTTTCAATTTTACAGAAATAAATGTGTTTAATTCTCTTCAAATGATATTGAAAAGTAAACAAGATAAATATATATACATATCTAAAATTATATTCCACATAAGACTTTTCATCAAGTGTAATAATTTGAAAATAGTCCTCATTTACATGACTTGATTCCTCTCGTATCAAATGTTGTCTCTTAAGACATGTAAAAAGGCTCTCCATTAACTAATTCCATCTTTCCTCCTTCAAAGTCTTTCTCACCCTATATAAATGTGGCATGGATACATTAAACTATAGAGTCTATGAGATAGGTACATTATTTTTATTTTATGGATGAAGATACTGAGGCCAGTTAAGGAGTGAAGTCTGATGTTAAACAGGGCTTTTGATTCCCAGTATCTTTTTCTGTTACAACTCTGCCACTCTAAATTGGTTATATAAATAGAAGATGGTCAATTCGTTTATGTATGACCTTCTTAAATTGCTTTAGACACAGGTAACACTAGACATGTTGAGACCCTACACAAGGAGTACTTTGACCTTAAGTATAAAGTTACTTACAGTATCTGTACTGTAGGAGCGACAACTTGGTCATCAAGAAAGAAAATAAAGTCGGGCATTGGTTCCCTTCTTGTTGTTACTTCTTAGTGACTTTTTTCATTCCGTTTTCAAGGTAAGAACTAAACCCACTTTAGGAAAACTGATACACAAACAGTAGGTGAGAGTCTTTCCTTCGGACAGACACTGGATAAAAGCAGAACTTTTCATGGAGCTGCAAAAGTTCCATGTAAAGAATATCTGGCAAATTTGTAGAGGTCTATAAACTCCAAACTGTGATTTGATGAGTATGTCTTAGGAATCTTTCCATTTTCATACCTCCAAGATGTTATAAGACACAAATAAAGGTATTCATTATTTACTTATTTCTCATTAAAAAATTTACCATTTTATTAACATCATATTATCTAATTTAATGCTCATAACAGCCTTATGACATGGAGCTTACATTGCCCCCATTTTCAGATGAGTGCTCAAATGCTCAGAGAGATAACGATTATCTGGCAAATAGTTAGACAACCAGGGTTCACACTTGTGCAGTGCAGCAAGTTTTACACAATGCACCACCTACCTGCTGAGCTGTGCACTGAGAAATGCGGCCTTATTTTCACTTGCCAATCACTTACTGAGTTCCTGTTATGCACAAGACACTGAATAGTTTCCAAAGATGAATTTATTTGGATCAACAGATTAAACAGAAGAAAAATACTCCACACTTTTGCTTCCACTACACAAACATTCCTTGACATTTCAACAGCTGTTCTTCTCAAATCATTTGCTATTTCTAATACTTTAAAGGTGCTTTTTCTCTAACAGCCTATAATAAAAATACAGACTATCACCTGGAATAAAGCATGTTGTCAGAAAAGTTAGGATGGAGCTTTACATCTTTGCATGTGTGTACAGAGCTCCCCTCACCAAAATATGTTTCTGAGGGACAGAGTCCAGAATCCGTTGAATATGAGAAGGGTTATTCAATCAACTACTCCTCATCTAACAGTTTTTAAAACAAGAATTTAAGGCTCTGGTCTCACTAAATGAAACGTTTTTATACCAGCAAGTTTATCAACAGGCAAACAGCTGATGAACCAGTATTTTGTAATATAAAATAAAATACCTGGTGACCTTAAATGAGACATCTCTTCAATTCCTTTCCTATTGCTGCAAAGAATAATTACTGAAAAAAATTTGACAAATGTGAAAAGACAATTACCCTTTATCAATTATATGTTAGAAATTAGTAACCTCCCCACGATTCCAGGTTCCTTTCTGAAACCTGTCAATTATCTCGTTTCAACAAAAGGTACGATGAAAACCTTTCTTTAATGACTCATAGAAGCATTGGATTAAACAGTGTATCTAAATGGAGTAACCTCAAGGTGCACTGCAGCACCAAAATAGCATATGATAACTAGAATTGAAGAGTCCACAAAGCGAACTATGTACAATATTTATTTAACCACCAGGACTGACAGTTAAAGCAAACTTTTGATCAGCTGCACATCACACTGCATTATACGGAAATGTAATTTGGAAATTCTGCAATAAAATCAAAGAACACGTGATGGTGTCACAGATTTCAAAGCTGGCAAGGTAGAATATATCTAGGCAACTTCTGCCAATTTTCCAGATGGCAAATCTCAGTTCTAAAGAGGTAACATCACTTCCCCAACGTCAAATGGCAGCGTTTCCCAGAAGTTGACCTGAAAACCAGATTTCTACCACCCATTTCAGAGCTCTTTCCATAAAATAACATGCACCCACATCATTTAGCCTCTTTGCCTCTTCCCCCTGGAATGAAAATTCTTGAATCCAAATCCTCACTGACCAAGAAACACAAACCAAGAAATTTCCAACTGATGTCATGAGGCACTTGAAAATGTTTTTCAATTAAAAGCAAAGTTTAAATTGGTCAACATGAAAAGTTACACAGGATTCAACCTATGTACTGTGGCTGCAGACTAAATACATTTCAAATAATGTACTGGTATTTGAATGACAGAAAACAGATGGGGAATGAAAAAATCAAGAACATTTTGTGTTTTCAGTCATAGCTCTAAAAGTGGGGGAAAAGAACAGATTTCCACCGTGAGCAGCTTCATAGCTCCAGAGTTTGTACAGTGAGGAATAAAAACTCTTCATACTAATTTGAATTTTAAACACACCAAAATTACTAATAACCAGTCTTATGACCGTAATTAAGATTATTTCTAAAGTGATTAAGATTTTCTACATACTATTTGCTATATACACAGGGGGAAAATTGCCCTGAATAATTCAATCCTAGACTGTTAAAGAGTGGCTGTTAAAATAAGACGAGATCGGCTGCGCACTGTTTTCCAGCTGGGAATCCCAAACAGAACAGAGGCACATAACATTGACAGGGATCGATTGACAGCTATTGGAGTCCTATATCTGAATGCACACTTGGGCTGTGTTAGTCCCTAGCTTCTGGAAAAATTATAATTACCCCCTTCTTTTTCCTGGAGGGTAATTATAATTACCCTCTTCTCTTCATCTTCTCCTACCTTCTCCCTCCCAAGCTAGGTTAGAGCCCAACTGATGAAACAGAAGATGCTAGGGAAGTATGAGTGGGGATTCCACCTTACCCAAGGATACATCTTCTCTTCTTCACATATATGTATATAAGAGCAGGAGTATCCTTGGGTATTCAGGGTCAAATCAGACCTTCAGTCAGTCAGTCTAGGATCACACAGCCAGCAAGCACATCAGAGTTTCTTCTCTAGAAACAACTTCCAGCCACATAAAATCCTGGCTCCTGAGTAAGAAGGCAAACCATTATTCCACTCCCATCCAACAAAGACTTCCTTGATGCCTGTGAGGTGGGCTTGAGGGAGAGATTGCCCACTGTATCTGTTTCTGACTGGCATACACCCTCCTGAACAGTAAGGATGGAGAAACTGAGCACTACCATGATTCAGAAATTTTTTATCCCAAGTGAATTACAGGACATGTGCGCACACATGCAGATAGACATACACATAGATACAAGTACACACCTACACATATACACATACACACATATATATACAGACACATATATGCACACACATGCCCACATACATCCCTGGGGTTTTTTCAAACTCCTAAAGGAAAAAAAAAAAAACCCTGATATTATATAGGACCCAAGATTAGCCAAACCAATTCTGTGGAAGAAAATGAAAATGTGGACTTTCTGAGTCAGATGACATAAGAAACATTCAAATGATGACTAAGGGTAATAACACCCAACAGGAGGTTGTAGACTCTGTAAAGTACAGCTCTGGGCTTTGTCCCAAACACAACTAAAAATAGGTCGATTTAACTGCTGAATAGAGGGCTGCACTGTGAAAAGCAGCTGAAAACTGACTCCACAGTGTCATCTGCTAGTCATTTTCCCACTGCATCACACTTCACTCATATGTTAATAGTACACACCGTGACCAGAATAGTGTTAAATGTTATACCAGTCCCATGAGGGGAAGCACAGAAATCAGAACAAGGAGCTGCTCATCCTGGACTCTGACACTCAAGTGTCGTGGCCAAGTCATAACCCTTCTCTTAGCTTCTTCGTTTATACAAAAAGAAACTGAAAAATATTTGTCATGCCTACTCTAACAATCAAGTAAGCTATCCACCAAGGTAGTAGATGAAAATAGTTTCCTAAACATCAAAAGGCTATAGAGATGTAAGGTATCTGTAATAGCTATTATCCACTTTCAAAGCCTGGGAAATAAAATAGTGTACACATTTTTCTTCAATAATCCAATAGCATTCTAGATCTAGGCTCAGTATAGAGGCCCTCTCTCCCCATTCCACCATAGTTTTGCTAGACTGATTACAAGTTATAGTCATTTCTCATCATTCTGGCTTTACCTCTGGAGCTGAAACCCTGGCCGCTACCTTTGAGGCTCCCAGCAACCACCTAGAAGTTAGTAGAACTCCAGAAGCAGAACGTAAAACATAACCTGCAAAGACCCCTAAATTGGCTGTTCCAGAATGGGCTATCGATACAAAAGATAGGTGCAGCCTACATCACAACCCATGTGTTCTAACCTCTCATACAGTCAACTGGCTCTTCTGGATGATAATTCTGCTCTTTCTGCTGGAGTTATCATTTGAATGCAATCCTTGAAGCCAGAATTCTGCCATCAAGTTAATGTGTACAATTAAAGCCAGAGTCCAGAGACTTGATGTCACCATCAAAGAGGAGGAAGCAGGATTTCTTTGCTTGACTAGAGAAGCCTGGTGTGGTTGCAGAGCAGAGAGCAGGGAGCATGAGACAGCTGCAAAAGCACACAGGTGTCAGACCATGCAGGATCTTATGGGCTACTGAAAGGAGTGTGGTCTTTATATTGTGTTTTATGGGAAACAGCTAAATAGTTTTAAGCAGGGCAGTGACAGGTCATATTTACAATCAGAAAAGATAAATACAGCTGCAAATCAGAGAACAACCTTGATGCATTAAGAAGTTTGTGTAGTATCTCTGGAAACAGATGATGCCAGCCTAGATAAGGGTGTTAAGTGGGGAGAAGAAAAGAAGTGGATTTAAAGGAGACATTTAGGAGGCAATAGCAACAAGACTTGGGGACAGATTGAATTCAGGGAGTTGAATTCAGGGAGAGAGGAGGAGATCTCATGAATGACTCAGGTTTCCGTTTAGTTGGCTTGGTGGTGGTGCCAATTGCTGAGATTAGAGAAGAAAAGGCAAGGCTTGATGCTGAAGGTTATGCGTTCAGCCATAGTGGTGTTGAGTCTGAGTCTTGACTGGAATGATTCTTTTGAGATGCAATAGTTGGTACGGAAGAGAGGAGAAAACAACTGACAATAAAAATTTTCTGAGAGGGCTGGGGATACAGGAAACAAAACCCAGAAGCAGGGATTGGTATGAGATGAGTAGAACCCCTATTATGTATGTAACTAAGCACGAAGTTGAAAGATTGGCTGCAGGTATGGATAGTTTCCTGGTCTGGGCTGAGAGAATATGAGAGTTCCCAAATGACTTTTATTTTCTTCTGGATGAAAGGAGTAGAGTCATCTGTAGAGAATGAGGTGAGTAATAAAAAACATGAGAACAGAGAAGATCTGAAATAGTTATTGAAAGTTGTTTTTAAAAAGTTTGTTGACTAGAGGGAAAAAAGTACAGCTGTTACACAAGTTTATGTCAGGTTGTGATTTCATAAACAAATTAATGCTTAAAGGTTACTGAAATTGTGGACCATCCTGGATCAGAAAGGAAGAAAGAGGCTAATGGAGAGAAAAGGAGGGAATCTTTGAATAATTATGCTCAAAGAAAAAAAAATGTGTGATCAGAGAAGGGGTTATCTGAGGTAGTGTTTAAAATGAGAAACAAAAGGTGTGGAAAGCCTGGAGCAGTTTAGGACTTTGGGGTATCAGAGAAAATGCTCAGATATAAAAAGAAAGGGATGATCATTACTGATGATCATTTCTTAAAAGGGGACAGTAAGTGATCTAAACTATTTTTCTCAAATGAGAGTTCAATTTGAAAAGCTCACACAATTTCGAGGAATAATTCTCTCCATATTGCTATTCCACATAAAACTATTTTAAGAAATAATAGATCAATGTGAACACACATTTTATTCTGTCTCAATTCAAACCTTTTTTATCACTGTTACATACCTTCCCTGCTTTTACTGACTTTATATGTTGCAATTAGAAAAGTAAGCATTTTGAGCAACTTTAGCTATGTCAGAAATACTGAATTTAAAGAGGGAAGGAAGGAAGCAATTACCCCTTTTGGTGTATTCCATGCATTAGCTGTAATTTCCATTGCCCGTTTTCTGAAAACTCATGTCTGTACCATTTATGGTGAAAAGCAAGTCAGACTTGCCGCAATCAACCAAACATTCCAATTCAAGTCACTCTGGGAAGAATTTCAACTCAGAACATACTGCGGAAATTGTCTACTGGTTTGATCATATCCACTGGTGGACACAGCATTCAGAGTAGCTTGGAAAATAAATTAAAATTTGATAACTACGAACACTAGGCACAAAGTAAAATAATTACAAGGGCAGTCTTTTACAATGCCCTTTCTTATTTATGCTATTATTTGGAGTAGGGTACATATAAAATGTTTTATAAAAATCTGTCAATTTTGCAGGAAAAATAAAAGCTAGTTTACTTTTTAAACAATAGCATGCATTCATTTCTTTTGAAAAAATTTCATATATAAAACAAATGATTTACTAAAAAGATATTGATACAAATTTCATATTTACCAAATTATCAGAGATTATTACATTGAGAGTCTTAAAACTTTAAAACAAATAAATCTAATTAAAATCAAAGTTGGAGTTTAATAATCTTTGTTGTAATTTGTTTTCTCATGCATTTAAGTAAAATGACCAAATCGTTGCTCATCATACTACAATTGTCTTTTTTAAATGATAAAAATGTAAATTTCCCAAGTCATTTCACAAGAAAACACATTAATCCTTGAATTTATTTATTAAGAAGTATACCCAGTGACAAAATCCCAACTTCAATGACCATTTTAAAGAGTATCAGGAAATAAATATTTTGGAGACACTGTATTCACCATGTCATCTTTGGCCAAAAACCTTCAAAGATCCTCCAAACTTTATAAGCTCAATCTTTACTCATTCAACCACGTTATGTGAATGTCCACTACAAGCCAAACTCTGCCAGTCCTTCTGTGGGCAACGTCAAACAGGGAGAGGAAGAATCCTGTAAAGCCCACAAAGAGCATCAGGACCATGGTAGGAAGATGTGCTAAGTGTGTTGGGAATGGAAAGAAGCTGTCTTAAGGGAGGGAAAATTCTACTGATGGGGTCCCAGAAAAGCCATTTCTAACTTCATCAAATCATCATCTCTCGTCATAAAACGAACTTAATCCATTCAGAGTCCTTTGGATTAGGAATCTTCTAAGGTTTGTCTGAAAATATATTCAGCATCAAATATGCTTAAACACTACACCACTTAACTTCATAGCAATGCAATAATCAAATATGATATCAGAGAAATTTTAAAGTGTTGTTAACAAGTAAAAAAAAGATATACATCACTTGCAATAAGAGGAAAAAGAAAACAGTACCTTAAACTGTAACAAAATGAACATGCAAAGTAAAAACTGTAATCGGAAAAAAATTTCAAATTTATTATAGCTCTCAGCATCTTTCCTATGCTGATGACATAGAAATCTTAATGCAAATAAGTCTAAACATGCTATCTATGGAAACCACTTATTTATAATCTTGCTTCTTTAGCTGCATATTCAAACTGAATAACAATAAACTCAACTATTCCAGATCATAAATATATGTTTATTGTTATTCCTCCCTATTTAACAATATTGAAATTAACATGTCTTATATTTTACATGCAAATTAAGAATCTCTGCTCTACTGAATTATAATAAATATGAAAGTGAAGAAAATAGAGAGTTCTTGTTTTCAAATTTTTATTCATAATATCCAAATTTCAAGATGCAAACCATAAATCAAAATACAAAGTACAATCCCATAGGTAGCTATAGGAAATGTGAAAGCATCAGAAAACAACATTCTGGATATATGGGCAAAGATTTTTGCTTAGAAAGCAAGTAACAAATTATTATTGGAATACGATGATGAGATCATCTCTTTAGTCATCTAACCAATATTATTTACATATATACTAGGCAAAAGTATCTAAAAATGAAGAAAGATATATGAAAATTCAAATCTTATTCAGAACAAGATTAACGTCTAGCAGTAACTAGTATATAATGCAAAATACATTAATCATCATAAGAGAAGGAAAAATAAATACATGAGTATGCAAATTCACTAGAGAACACAATCACTTGGGATTCATCCAAGAAGACTTCATTAAGAAGGGCAAGATTCAAGCTGAAATTTGAATGAATAGTAGAGTTTGCTATGTTTAGCTAACAAACTAGATTAATATGTCATTTAATTAGGCTAATAAGGAAATATTAAGTCCTATATTTTATTCTTTTAGGGATTAATATTTATCAATTTATGGCATTCAAAAATAACCTCTCTCTAAAAAAAATTGCTTCTCTATCTTCTTACAAAGAAGACATCTGCATCTGCCAGGCACACGGGCTAATTTCTATAATCCCAGCACTTTGGGTAGCTGAAATAAGAGGATCACTTGAGGCCAGGAGTTTGAGACAAGCCTGGGCAACATAGTGAGACCCCACCTGGAAAAAATAAATAAATAAATAAATAGCCAGACATGGTGGCACATGCCTGTAGTCTCAGCTATTCAAGAGGCTGAGGTATGAGGACTGCTTGAACTCAGGACTTTGAGACTTCAGTGATCTGTGATCACACTCCTGCACTCCAGGCTGGGTAACAGAGCAAAACCCCATCTCTTTAAAAATAGAATATTTTTAAAAAGAAGGCATTGAACATAGTTAAATTTGGAGATTATATGGCTTATTATTCATATTGCTATGGTTCCATCCTCCATTTACTTTTGATCCTCAGAAGATCACCTATTTCTAACGATACCTTGTTTCTTTTTCTTTTTTATTATCTTTTTTTACTGGGTTAAAAAAGATAAAAAACAAGAAAGCAACTTTGTTAGAAAAACAGGAAAACTCTAGAGTAGATAAAGTCCTGTATAAAAGATAAGGAATCAAGCTCATACTTTAATTTCTTTTTTATTATTATTATTATACTTTAAGTTCTAGGGTACATGTGCACAACGTGCAGGTTTGTTATATATGTATACATGTGCCATGTTGGTGTGCTGCACCCATTAACTCATCATTTACATTAGGTGTATCTCCTAATGCTATCCCTCCCCTCTCCCCCAACCCCACGACAGGCCCCGGTGTGTGATGTTCCCCTTCCTCTGTCCAAGTGATCTCATTGTTCAGTTCCTACCTATGAGTAAGAACATGTGGTATTTGGTTTCTTCATGACAGAGATTCGGGATTACAGAGAATTTTTGGTTTGTTTTTTATTCTGCTTTGTGGGTTGAAAATAATTGTCTCTTATCTTGTTGGTAAGTGAGATTTCCCTGAACAACAAACCAGTAGGAAAGTGATATTTAATGGATAACGAAAGTAGTTCAACAAAAGTACGTAAGTTACAAAAATGTTAAAGTGACCTGCAGGGCTTTCTAATGCAGGCTTGGGGTCAATAATTTGACAGCAGCTTCCCTGCCCACCCAATGCAAGGAATAATTTTAAATACGTTCATCTCCTTCCTATACACAGTTCCCTGTCAGATGCCCTATTCCCAAGAAGGGCCCAGCTGGAATCAGGTCTAGTTGTATACCAGTAGAAGAAATCCACATTGCATAATTAGAATAATCAACCAAGCCTTTCACTCAAATATGAGCAGAAAACCAAGAATCAACAGATTCCCAAGGAAAGCAGAGGACAAACTGATAATTCAAGATAGCAAAGAAAAGTCAAACTAGTAACACTCTAATATTCAAGAAGAGTATCACATTCATAAAAATAAATGGATCCTCCGAAAAGAAGCAATCAGAAAACACTTAAAATATTTAGAAGTTTTAAAAATTCACATTTTAAAAAATTAATAGAAGGTTTAGAACATAAAGTTGAAAACATCAGCCAGGATATAAACCTCAGAAGAAGAAAAACATAAAAGGAAAGATAAAACAGAGAGAGGATCAACATAGCAAGTTAAAGATACGGCCAATGGGGATTTATTTTGGAAAAGAAAGAATAAAAATGAAGTTGGAGAGGAAGAACAAATCAAGGAAACAATAGAAAAAAAAAAGAAACCCAGATTTGAAGGACACAAATGTTTATATTGAAATTAATATGAACCTACAACGCCTAGACATAAATCATGAAATTTTAGAGCACTGGAGATAAAGGAAGAACCTAATAGCTCCTGAAGGCAGGAAAGGCAAGGAAGTAATGATTTCCAAATGATCAGATTGTCCTCAAATATTTCAACATCACAGTAGACAACAGAACACAGTTGACCAATATCTTCAAAGTATGAGGAAAAAATATTTTTAACCTAAAATTCTATGCCAAAGCAAACATTAATTATATGTGAGGAAAAACTACAGATACTTTCATACTTGCAGGAATTCATTCAGTTTATCTTGCACATATATTTATATGTCAAATATATGAAGATCAACCAGGCAAGAGAAACGAATAAAAAGCATTCAAATAGGAGGAGAGGAAGTCAAACTATCCCTGTTTGCAGTCAACATAATTCTATATCTAGAAAACCCCATAGTCTCGCCCCAAAAGCTCCTTAAACTGCAAAACAACTTCAGCAAAGTCTCAGAATACGAAATCAACATACAAAAATCACTAGCAATTCTATTCACCAAAAACAATCAAGCTGAGAGCCAAATCAGGAACACAATCCCATTCACAATTGCTATAAAAAGAATAAAATACATAGAAACACAGATAATGACGGAGGTGAAAGGTATCTACAATGAGAGTTGCAAAACACTGTTCAAAGAAACCAGAGATGGCACAAACAAATGGAAAAACATTCCACGGTCATGGATAGGATGAATCAATATTGTTAAAATGTCCATACTGCACAAAACAATTTATAGGTTGAATGCTATTTCTGTTAAACTACCAAAGACATTCCTCACAGAACTAGAAAAAAATCAATTTTACATTTAATATGGAACCAAAAATAGCCCGAATAGCCACAGAAATCCTAAGCAACAAAAACAAAACTGGAGGCATCACACTACCTGTCTTCAAGCTATACTAAAGAGCTACAGTAAGCAAAACAGTGTAGTACTGGCACAAAAACAGACACATAGACCAACGAAACAGAATAGAGAGCCCAGAAATAATGCTGCAAACCTACAGCCATCTGATCTTTGACAAAATAAAACAAAAAAAAAAAATCAAGCAACAAAGAAGTACTCCCTATTCAATAAATGGTGCTGGGATAACTGGCTAGCCATATGCATAAGACTAAAACTGGACACCTTCCTTATACCATATGCAAAAATCAATTCAAGATTTCATGATGAATATGCCAAAAGCAATTGCAATAAAAGCAAAAGTTGACAAATGTGATATTATTAAACAAAAGAGCTTCTGCACACCAAAAGAAACAATCAACTGAGTAAATACACAACCTACAGAATGAGAGAAAAATTTTGCACACTGCATTTGACAAAAGACTAATATTCAGGAACTTAAACAAATTTATTAAAAAAAAAAAACCAACAGCTCCATTAAAAAGTGGGCAAAGGACATGAACAGACACATTCCAAAAAAAGACCTACATACTACCAACAAGCATATGAAAAAAAGCTCAACATCACTGAGTAGTAGAGAAATGAAAATCAAATCCACAATGAGATCCCATCAAAATGGCTATTATTAAATACTACCGGTCAGAATGGCTATTATTAAAATGTCAAAAAATAACATGCCGGCAAGGTTGTGGGGAAAAAAAAGAAACATGCATATACACTGTTGGTGGGAGTGTAAATTAGTTCAACCATTGTGGAAAGATGTGTGGTGATTCCTCAAAGAGCTAAAAAGATAACTTTTTAGAGAACCTTCAACCCAGCATATCCCATTACTGGTCATATACCCAAAAGAATATAAATTGTTCTATGGTAAAGACACATACATGTGTAAATTCACTGCTTATGATAGCAAAGATATGGAATCAACCTAAATGTTCATCAGTGATAGACTGGATAAAGAGAACGTGGTACCTGTACACCATGGAATACTATGCAGCCACAACAAAAGAACAAGATCATGTCCTTTGTAGGAACATGGATGGAGCTGGAGGCCATTATCCTTAGCAAACTAACACAAGAACAGAAAAGCAAATACCACATATACTCATTTATAAGTGGAAGCTAAATGATAAAAGCTCATGGACACATAGAGGGGAACAACATACACTCGAGCCTCTTGTAGGGTGGAGAGTGGGAGGAGGGAGAGGAACAGGAAAAATAACTAATGGATAATAGGCTTAATACCTGGGTGATAAAATAATATGCACAACAAACCCTCGTGACATGAGTTTACTTATGTAACAAACCTACACATGTACCCCTGAACTTAAGAGTTACACTTTTAAGATTATATATATGTCAAAATATATATATATAAAATAAATACATATATCTTAAGACATATGTAATAAGGAAGGAAAGAAAGGAGGAAGGAAGGGAAGAAGAAAGGCGGGAGAAAGGGAAAAAGGAAAGGAGAGAGGAAAAAATATTAAAAACAAAAACCAAGTAAAAATCAATGATAACCAGGAAAGAATAAATGCAGAAAACTTGGTAAGAGCTGTGCAGCTGGCTCTGGAACAACAGACCCTAACTTGGGCAAGATGGTAGAAGGCACCAGAAGACTTCTCCAAGGAAAAGAGGGGGATACTTAATTTTCATATAATTTGGTCAAAATCTGTTTAAATAAAAGTTATTATATAAAAATTATAGCTCCAAAACAGTCATTTAAAAAAATGGACCGGGCGCAGTGGCTCACACCTGTAATCCCAGCACTTTGGGAGGTCAAAGTGGGTGGATCACAAGGTTAGGAGACCGAAACCATCCTGGCCAATATGGAGAAAACCAGTCTCTACCGAAAATACAAAAATTAGCAGAGTGCTGTGGCATGCGCCTGTAGTCACAGCTACTGTGGAGGCTGAGGCAGGAGAATCACTTGAACCCAGAAGGCTGAGGTTGCAGTAAGCCAAGAACGTGCCACTGCACTACAGCCTGGGTGGCAGAGCAAGACTCTGTCTCAAAAAAAAAAAAAAAAAGAAAAAAAGGCAACTTCAGCAAAGTCTCAGGATACAAAATCAATGTGCAAAAACCACAAGCATTCCTATACATCAATAACAGACAGAGAGGCAAATCATGAGTGAACTCCATTCACAATTGCTACCAAGAGAATAAATTACCTAGGAACACAACTTATAAGGAATGTGCAGGACCTCTTCAAGGAGAACTACAAACCACTGCTCAAGGAAATAAGAGAGGACACAAACAAATGGAAAAACACTCCATGCTTATGGATAGGAAGAATCAATATCATGAAAATGGCCATATGGATCAAAGTAATTTATAGATTCAGTACTATCCCCATCAAGTTACCATTGACTTTCTTCACAGAATTAGAAAAAACTACTTTAAATTTCATATAGAACCAAAACAAACAAACAAAAAATTCCTGTATAGTCAAGACAATCCTAAGCAAAAAGAACAAAGCTAGAGACATCACTTTACCTGACTTCAAACTACACTACAAGGCTACAGTAACCAATACAGCATGGTACTGGTACCAAAACAGATATATAGACCAATGGAATACAACAGAGGCCTCAGAAATAATGCCACACATTTACAACCATCTGATCTTTGACAAATCTGACAAAAACAAGAAATGGGGAAAGGATTCCCAATGTAAACACTGGTGTTGGGAAAACTGGTTAGCCACACGCAGAAAACTGAAACTGGACCCCTTCCTTACACCTTATACAAAAATAAGTCAAGATGGATTAAAGACTTAAACGTAAGACCTAAAACCATAAATACCCCAAAAGAAAACCTAGGCAATACCATTCAGGACACAGGAATGGGCAAAGACTTCAGGACTAAAACACCAAAAGCAGTGGTAACAAAAGCCAAAACTGACAAATCAGATCTAACTAAACTAAAGAGCTTCTGCACAGCAAAAGAAACTATTATCAGAGTGAACAGGCAACCTACAGAATAGGAGAAAATTTTGCAATCTATTCATCTGACAAAGGGCTAATATCCAGAATCTACAAGGAACTCAAACAAATTAACAAGAAAAAAAGAACAACCCCATCAAAAAGTGGGAGAAGGATATGAACGGACACTCCTCAAAAGAAGACATTTATGCGGCCAAGAAACATACAAAAAAGTTCATCATCACCGGTCATTAGAGAAATGCAAACCAAAACCACAATGAGATACCATCTCACACCAGTTAGGATGGCAATCATTAAAAAGTCAGGAAACAACAGATGCTGAAGAAGATGTGGATAAATAAGAACGCTTTTACACTGTTAGTGGGAGTGTAAATTAGTTCAAACATTGTGGAAGACACTGTGGTGATTCCTCAAGGACCCAGAACCAGAAATACCATTTGACCTAGCAATCCCATTTTTGGGTATATACCCAAAGGATTATAAATCATGCTACTATAAAGACACATGCACACGTATATTTATTGCAGCACTATTCACAATAGCAAAGATTTGGAACCAACCCAAATGCCTATCTATCAATGTTAGACTGGATAAAGAAAATGTGGCACACATACACCATGGAATACTATGCAGCCATAAAAAAGGATGAGTTCATGTCATTTGCAGAGACATGGACGAAGCTGGAAACCATCATTCTCAGCAAACAAATACAGGAACAGAAAAGCAAACAGCACATGTTCTCACTCATAAGTGGGAGCTGAACAATGAGAACACATGGACACAGTGAGGGGAACATCACACATCAGGACCTGTTGAGGGTAGGGGGATAGGGGAGGGATAGCATTAGGAGAAATACCTACTGTAGTTGATGGGTTGATGGGTGCAGCAAACCACCATGGCACTTGTATACCTATATAACTAACCTGCATGTTCTGCGCATGTATTCCAGAACTTAAAGTATAATTTTAAAAAAGAAGATATAGGATAATACTCAATTTTCAGTCATTCTTATTTGTTCATGTACTAAAGTCTCAAATAAAAGTTTGTCATACAATTTTAAAAATGGGGACAATAATATTCACCTTACAGTGTTTGAAAATTAAAGTAAACAATATAATCAAAATATCCAGCCCAGTGCCTGGCATATAGTAGACATTAAAAGTTACTTTTCCTCTCTTCCTGTCTCAGCACTCATCCTATCTTTATTGGTGTTTCCTAGCAACTACCACAGCATGCCAAAGTGCTTTCCTAATGGATGCAAAAGACATCTAATAATTTGAACTAAAGTAGAAATAAAACACACTCTCTGGAAACAGGCTAGGCAAATTCTATAAAGAAGAAATTGCAGATTTTAAAGAATAAAATGGACATTTTCATTAAAGGCATTTGGTAGAAAATATGACTCCTCAAATGTGTTTAAAGAAAGATTTTAAAACATGAGGAGAAAATGTAGATAATTAGGCAAATTAGCATCTTAAGTTATAAGCTCATTTCTGAAAGCAAAATGAATACAATTCTATTTTAATGGCACTGTTTATGTAAAGATATTAATACATATTTCAATTATATTAGTAGAAAGCATATATGACATTGATATTTTAATAGATGTTAAACAGTTTCCAGGGGTCTTCAGAACAAATAAGTTTTCGTTACATCTGGTTTCAATTGCTCTTCCAACTTGATACTGCTCACCTCTTATCCAAACCCTCCAACCCAGCAGGACAAGGGCTCTGCTTATTGCTCTAAGAGCTACATGCATTCTTTCCACTTCTACTCAAAACAAATATTAGAGGCTCCACTCTTCCTCCAACATCAGTCTCTTGACTGCCTTAAACTTCTCAACCTGGTTCAGCTCTTTTTCCTTTACCTCCTGCTTGAATATTTATGGGTTCTGACTGCCTATACCAATGTGGTAGTAAGTTAAAAGCTAATTATGTGATAATGATTTTTCTACATAGATGCTCCCTCTTCCTATCCAGGCTGATTGTGTCATTCCTTCTAGTATAACCAGTGTTTAGCAGATGCTCAATAAATGTCTGTGCTAGTAATGTAAAGCTGAAAAACAGTTAAAAACAAATGGTAATTACATTGTTTGCCAAAACAGATAATTTAAAAAATACTACATACCTGGAGAAGTCTGCCTTTCGATTTATATCTGGATATCATATTTTAAGAAAATGTAAATTACAAAGCCAAGTATCTACATAGATGGCCAGTGGTTTCGACTGCTTCTATGTACATGAATTCTCAGAATCGCTTCAGGGTCCACATGGAGAGACAATGGGTGGAGATCCCTATCAGCTTTCCCAAGCTTCCCACCACAGGCATGTGATTTTACATACAGAATCACCAGGGAGAAAGATGATATGTGTTGCTTAAATGTTATTACTCATATTGATATATATTATTAATTTTAAAAAAGCAATTTACAGATAAGATGCTTTGGTATTTAACCCATATTTAATATCAAATAGAAAATGTCATATTTTGTGTAAATGTGCATTTTAAAATTAAAAGCACAAAATCAGTTTCATTTGATGTAGCTTCATGTGTTTATTTTTTTTGTTGCCTGAGCTTTTAGTTTCACATGTAAAAAATCATCACCAAGACCAACGTCATAGGGCTTTTCTTCTCTGTTTTCTTTTAGGAGTTTTATGGCTCCAGATTTAAGTTTAAAACTATAATTCATTTTGAGTTGATTTTGGGGTATGATGTAAGATAAGGATTCAATATCACTTTTATTTTGCCTGTGAATAAGCAGTTTTCCTAACACTATTTATTAAAGAGACTCTGCTTTCCCCATCATGTATTTTTTGTGTCTTTGTCAAAGATTAGTTGACCATAAATGCTTGGGTTCATTTCTTGGCTTTCTATTCTGCCCTATTGGTCTTTGTGTATGCTTTTATGCCAGTACTACACTGTTTTGAGTACTACAGCTGTGTAATATAATTTGAAATCAGGAAATGTTGTGCCACCAGCTTTGTTCCTGTGTTTTAGCTATTCAGGGTTTTTTGTGTTTGCATGTGAATTTTAGGATTACTTTTTCTATTTATATGAAAAATACTATTGGAATTTTGATAAGGATTTCATTGAATCTGCAGATTGCCTTGGGTAGTATAGACATATTGACTATGTTATTTATTCTACAAATACAAGATGCCTTTCCATTTATTTGTGTCTTGCTCAATTTCTTTCATCAATATTTTACAGTTTTCAGTGTATGGCTTTTTCACCACCATGGTTAAATTTATTCCTAAGTATTTTTCCCATACTATCAAAAATGGAATTATTTTCTTAATTTTTTTCAGCTATTTCATTGTTAGTGTATAAGAAAATAACTGATTTTTGTACATTCATTTTATGTCCTGAAACTTTACTGAATATATTTATTAGGTCTAACAGTATTTTGGTGGAGTCTTTAGAAATTGTAATATAGAAGAGCATATCATCTGCAGACAGACACAATTTTACTACTTCCTTTCCTATTTGCATGCTTTTTCTTTCTTTATTTACCTAATTGCTCTCGCTAGGGCTTCCAGGAATATGGTGAATAGAAGTGATGAGAGTAGGGATTGTTTCTTTGTTTCTGGTTTTACAGGAAAAACTAAGTTTTTCACTATCATGTATGATGGCTTATTATATATGGTTTTTACTGTAATGAGGTACATTTCTTTACACCTAATTTGTCGAAAATTTTTGTCATGAAAAGATGTTGAATTTTGTCAAATGTTTTCCTGCAACTACTCATCATATGATTTTGTGTGTGTGTGTGTGTGTGTGAAATGGAGTCTTGTTCTGTCACCAGGCTGCAGTGCAGTGGCGCAATCTCGGCTCACTGCAACCTCCGCCTCCCGGGTTCAAGCAATTCTCTTGCCTCAGCCTCATAAGTAGCTCAGACTACAGGCATCTGCCACCACGCCCAGCTAATTTTTGTATTTTTAGTAGAGATGAGGTTTCACCATGTTGGCCAGGATGGTCTCGATCTCCTGACCTCATGATCCACCCCGCCTCAGCCTCCCAAAGTGCTGGGATTACAGGCGTGAGCCACCACACCCGGCCTATTCATCTTATGATTTTTATCCTTCATCCTTCACTCGATTAATATGGTGTATCAACTTTACTAATTTGTGTATGTTGAACCACTCTTGTTATCTCAGGAATAATTCTACTTAATCATGGTGAATGATCTTTGTAAAGTGCTATTAAATTTGGTTTACTCTGGTTTTGTTGGGAATTTTTGCATGTATGTTCATCAGGGATATTGGCCTATAGTTTTCTTTTCTTGTAGTGTCCTTGTCTTGGCTTTGGTATCAGGAAAATGATGGCCTCACACAATTAGTTTGGAAGTATTCCCTCTTCTTCAAATTTTGGGAAGAGTTTGACAAGGATTGATATTAGCTCTCCTTTAAATATTTGGGAGAATGCACCAGTGAGGCCATCAGGTCACTGAACTTTTCTTTATTTTTTCTTTGCTTTGTTAGGAGACGTTTTTATTACTAATTCTGTCTCCTTACTCCTTATTAATCTGTTCAAATTTTCTATTTATTCTTGATTCGTGATGGTAGGTTATACGTCTTTAGAAATTTGTCCATTACTTCTAGGTTTCCAGGTCATTGGGGTATAATTGTTCACAGTTTCTTATGATTTTTTTTTGTATTTTTGCAGTATGAGTTGTAATATCTTCCATCTTCTTTGTTGACTTTCTCTCTTGATGACCTGTCTAGTGCTGTCAATGGAGTACTGAAGTCCCCCACTATTATTTTGTTGCTGTCTATCTAATTTTTTAAGTCTAGCAGTAATTGTTTCATAAATTTGGGACCACCAGTGTTAGGTGTGTGTGTATATATATACACACACTTATATATATATGATTATATATATATACATATATTATATAATATATACATACATATATTATATATTATATATACATATATATATGATTGTGATAGTTTCCTGTTGGACTAATCCTTTTATCATTAAAAAGCTTCTGCACAGCAAAAGAAATAATCAGTGGAGTTAACAGACAAACCACAGAGTGGGATAAAACCTTTGCAATCTCTGGGTGGGAATGTAAACTAGTCCAACCACTATGGAAAACAGCATAGAGAACCCTTAAAGAACTACAAGTAGATCTACCAGTTGATTCAGCAATCCCACTACTGCAAGAATGGCCATAATAAAAAATAATAGATGGCGTGAATGTGGTGCAAAGGGAACACTTTTACAGTGTTAGTGGGGATGTAAAATAGTACACCCCTATGGAAAACAGTATGGAGATTCCTTAAAGAACTAAAAGTAGAACAACCATTTGATTCAGCAATCCTACTACTGGGTATCCACCAGGAGAAAAGGAAGTCATTATATGAAAATGATACTTAGACATGCATGTTTATAGCAGCACAATTTGCAATTAAAAATATGGAACCAGCCAAAATGCCCATCAATCAATGAGTGGATAAAGAAATTATGACGTGCGTGTGTGTGTGTATATATATACACACATATGCACCATATATATATATGGTGTGGGTGTGTGTGTGTATGTGTGTGTGTGTATATATATGGTGTGTGTTTGTATGTGTATATATATGCCTTAAAAGAACAATACAATGGCGTTATTCACAGTGCCCTGGATAGAACTGGAGACATTATTCTAAGTGAAGTAATTCAGGAGTGGAAAACTAAAATCGTATGTACTCACTCGTAAGTGGGAGGTAAGCTATGAGGATGCAAAAGCACAAGAAGAATACAATGGATTTTTGGGACCCAGGGAAAAAGGTGGAAGGAGGGATGGGGGATAAAGACTGTAAATTGGAGCCGGGCGCGGTGGCTCAAGCCTGTAATCCCAGCACTTTGGGAGGCCGAGACGGGCGGATCACTAGGTCAGGAGATCGAGACCATCCTGGCTAACACGGTGAAACCCCGTCTCTACTAAAAAATACAAAAAACTAGCCGGGCGAGGTGGCGGGCGCCTGTAGTCCCATCAGGAGGCTGAGACAGGAGAATGGCCCGAACCCGGGAGGCGGAGCTTGCAGTGAGCTGAGATCCGGCCACTGCACTCCAGCCTGGGCGACAGAGCGAGACTCCGTCTCAAAAAAAAAAAAAAAAAAAAAAAAAAGACTGTAAATTGGGTATAACATATACTACTTGGGTGATGAGTGGACCAAAATCTCAGAAATCACGACTAAATATTCATGTAACTAAACACCACCTGTTCCCCAAAAACCTATGGAAATAAAAAAATAAAAATATCTTCCACCTTTTCCAATTTTATCTGTTTGAGTATTCTCTCTTTTCTTAGTCTAGTTTAGGTTAGTCAATTTTGTTTAGCAGCACAGTAGAGGACATCATCAAGAAAACTAAAAGGCAACCCATAGAATTGGAGAAAATATTTGCAAACAATTTATATGGTAAATGGTTAATATCCATAATATATGAGAAACATACATAGCTGAATAGCCCAAAAACAATACGATTTTTGAAATGGACAAAGAATATAAATATTTTCCCAAAGAGGACATACAAATAGCCAACAGGTATATTAAAAGGTGTTCAACATCACTAATCATCAGGGAAATGCAAATCAAAACCACAAGATTTCACCTCACACTTGTTAAGATGGCTATTATCAAAAAGTCAAAAGATATGTGTTGGTAAAGACATGAATAAAAAGGACCATTTATACTGTTAGAAAGAATGTAAATTGGTACAGCCATTATAGAAAACGGTATGGAGGTGATATAGTTAGGCTGTGTCCCCACCCAAATCTGATCTTTTTGTTTTGTTTTGTTTTTTGAGATGGAGTCTCGCTATGTGCACAAGCTGGAGTGCAGTGGTGCACTCTTGGCTCACTCCAGCCTCCACCTCTCGGGTTCAAGTGATTCTTATGTCTCAGCCTCCCAAGTGGCTGGGATTAGAGGCATGCGCCACCACACCTGGCTAATTTTTGTATTTTCAGTAGGGATGCGTTTACCATGTTGGCCAGGCTGGTCTTGAACTCCTGGGCCCAAGTGAATCACCCGCCTCAGCCTCCCAAAGTGCTGGGATTACAGGCATGAGCCACTGCACCAAGCTCAAATTTCATCTTGAATTGTAGTTCCCATAATCCCCACATGTCGTGGGAGGGAAAGGGTGGGAGGTAATTTAATAATGAGGGCAATTATCCTTATGTTGTTCTCATGATAGTGAATTCTTATGAGATCTGATGGCTTTATAACGGGCTTCTCCCCCATCACTGGGCACTTCTCCTTCCTGCTGCCATGTGAAGAAAAACGTGTTTACTTCCTCTTCCACCATGATTGTAAGTTTCCTGAGGCCTCCCCAGCCATGCTGAACTGTGAGTCAATTAAACCTCTTTTGTTTATAAATTACCCAGTCTCAGGTAGGTTTCTATTAGCAGTGTGAGAACGGACTAATATAGGAGGTTCCTCATAAAATTAAAAATACAACTACCATATCCAGCAATCCCACATCTGGGTATGTATCCAGTGGAAATAAAATCACTATGTCTAGAGATATCTGCATGTTCATTGTGGTATTATTCACAATAGCCAAGATATGTAAACAACTTGGGTGTCTGTTACTGGATAAATGAACGAAGAAAATATGACAACTATATACAACGAAATATTATTTCGCCTTAAAAAGGGGGATATCTTGCCATTTTCAACAACATGGATGAACCTGGAGGACATTATGCTAAGAGAAATAAGCCAGGTACAGAAAGACACATATACATGGAATTTTAAAATGTCAGACTTACAGAAATAGCAGAAACGTGGTTATCAGGGTTCAAGTGTCAGGGAAAATGGGGAGATGCTGGTCAAAGGGTATAAACTTTCAGTTATAAATAAATTTTGGAGACCTAATGTACAGCAGTGTAACTATAGTTTTTTATTGCATGGAAATTAGATTAAAACAAAATTATCTATGAATACTTATAGAATTTCAATCCAAACAAAACAGTCGTTTAAATTTATGATTGTGTTTGGATTGTTAAGTTTAAAACCTATACTTTTTAAACTTTCTAATTCTATAGTCTGAATTTTGCCCTGGCCTAATTTGGGCTAATAATTTCCTTATATGGAGAAATCCTTTTTAGAAATGTGCTTGCTTCCAAGATCCCCTAACCTGACCTCAAAAGTATTCTTTAGAAAACATCTAGGAAATGAGAAATAAACATTTCTAGAAATGTCAATTTTTTTCCAAAAAAGAAAATTCTTCAACTGCACTATTTAATATCAAGCCACATACCTAAAGACAAAAGTAATAACTGGGGAAGAAAATAAGAATATTCAGAAAGGTGAAAAATTCTGCCCAGCACCCTCACTGTACTTCACCTAGTGCTGTTGTGCTTCTGTGCTGCTATTCAAGTCACAGCTAAGTGTGGGAAGATGGTTAAAAATAAGTTTTGTGGTTGGAATAATATTTTTATAGGTTCACTTTACTCAAAATCTTGCTCTTTTTTCTCTGAGAGAGTCAGAGCTCACATCTACAGAAGAAAAAAAGAGAAAAAAGAATGTACCAGCCACTTAAAAACTTTTTATAAACCTTATTGGCAAAATTTGGAAGCTAGTGTTCAATAATACGTGATTTTTTCCTTAATAAGAAAAGAAACAATCAAAAATCCCAAAAACATTTCTATATGCCCTACCAGCCTACCATCTGCAAGGTATTATCCTAAATATGGTGGGGAATAAAAAATAAGTGAGAAATCCTCAGTTTTTACCTACCCGTCTCTCCTCCTATAGTGTCCGAAGGAAAAATCCAAAAGTTTCCCCTCTCTTCTTTCCCCAAGTCCTCACATAGCAGTTTCTCAACTTTGCCCAAAAAGTAGTACCCTTAACAGAAGGGGAGATGAGACACATACCCTCAGGGACTTGATGGTGTAAGGTCACTGTTTATGAGTAATTTCTTCTGTTTTATATTAAAACTTTAAAAATCTTAAAAATCAAGTATTTGATGTTGCTTCTTAACATAGCCTTATTTATTTCATTATAATGTTTTCCTCTCACAACTTTAAGCAAAGCTGATACTTCAAGAAGTTATGCCATGTTTATTCTGTGGCTTTTCTTGGGATGTTTGGCCACTCTGAAAAGAACAGACTAGCAATTTTTGTTTTCTCCCAACAGGCACAAGTGCCATGTTCCACATTCCTCCTGTCCCACAGAGTTTCCTAATGCCCATTTTCACTTAGAATACCTAGGGCAGTAGATTACAAAAAGCTTCAGAATGATTCACAAACTTTGAATATTGCAGTAATCAGGTGTTTAAACACATCTGTTTTTACTAAAGCACAAACGGCTCAAAAAACAGGCTCATTTTAATTCCCAATACACTTAATTTGCGTAGATAAATTCAAAGAAATGGAAAGAAAATAAGAGATGTCTTAGCATGGAATATAAGTCTTCTAAAATTATCATTTGATATCAGCATTTGTTAAGGAAGTGACAATCCTTTCTGTTTCATTCCTTTTTTATACAAAAAAACCCACTGTTTTTTGTCTAAGCTATGAACACATATATTGTGAAATATACAGAGAAAAAAGACATTTACTTTAGCCCTTTTACCTGTTTGCATTGTTTTGTTATTTATAAGCAGCATGCATTACTTTTGTAATAAAAAAAAAGGAAGTAAAACTATAGCACGTGGAATTTTCATTTATACTCGCTATAAATTCGTTTTCATGTAACATTTTCAAATATATTAACCTAAAATTTAGATTAAATAGTTAAAATATAGCTGTGGTCAAAGTTCAAAATATTAGATTTGTTCATTGGGCTGGGCGCGGTGGCTCACACCTGTAATCCCAGCACTCTGGAAGGCCAAGGCGGGCAGATCACGAGGTCAGGAGTTCAAGACCAGCCTGACCAACATGCTGAAACCCCGTCTCTACCAAAAATACAAAAATTAGCTGGGTGTGGTGGTGTGCACCTGTAATCCCAGCTACTCAGGAGGCTGACACAGGAGAATCGCTTGAAGCTGGAAGGCGGAGGTTGCAGTGAGCCAAGATTGCACCACTGCACTCCAACCTGGGTGACAGACCGAAACTCCAACTAAAAAAAAAAAAAAAAAAATTCATTCATTGTCCCAAATGAGTGACTTTATCACAGGCAATTTATAAGACCATCTACACAGCTTGTTTCTATTTAGGCAAATTAAAACTGATCTCTTTCTGGATACCTTGTATTACCAGTCTAGAACAACTAGTCTTCTCCCTCCTCCTTACACATACCAGTAAACTATCATGGATGTTCAGATGGGTCACTTATCTCTGTTGAAGAAAGGAGACCTCTCCGTCAGAGGCACAGCCTCTTTTGCAGATTAATTTCAGCTGGCCCTTGGCCAAGTGCCACACGAGGGGATGTTGTCAACCTAGCATTGAAGCCCAGGAGAAAGTGATAGTTCTGTAACTATCACTTTCCAAGTGGAAGCTCTAAATTTGATACAAACCATAAAAGAGCTGCCATTACAGAAGAGAAGCAGCATAGAATAGAAGGGTATCCATTCAACTTTACTACAACACTCACACTTGTGTGTTCCCCAGCTTGTGCAACTTACCTCGCATTTATCTAATTTGGTGAGATTTCCAGTTAATTCCTTTCAAATTTTATGGCAATATTTAATATTTAATCCAAAAAAGCCATAAATGCTCATCATTATAATCTATGTGTATGAGCTGCCTCTTTAATACTATCTATATGTGGATGATACAATTTAATTCTTCACAAATTTGTTGAAAACATCTATTCTGTACAGCTCCGCATTATATCTGGTACCTGTCTGCAAAGTAGTTAGAATATACTAATCTACCCTTCATGAAATTTTATGTACAAAATATGTTTAAAGGGAAAAAATTCTCAAGGATCATGATTATTGATTTAAATGGCTATTATTAATACATTACCTAAATATGTACAAATATATCACTAATTACAAAATCTGTCAGCTTATATCTGACATAATAATATAGTTTTATTTACACAGATCTAATTTACAAATTAAATGCCAGCATGGAAAACCAATAAAATTTGAATTGACGTAAATTTTAGCATTAATTTAATGTGACAATTGCCGTTTTGCAATTTGTTTAGAGTAGTGCCTACAATGGCACAGGTTCTATAAATAAAATTTGAACTGACGTAAATTTTAGCATTAATTTAATGTGGCATTTGCCGTTTTGCAATTTGTTTGGAGTATTGCCTACAATGGCACAGGTTCTATAAATAAAATTTGAACTGACGTAGATTTTAGCATTAATTTAATGTGACAATTGCCATTTTGCATATTTGTTTAGACTATTGCGTACAATGGCACAGGTTCTTTGGAGTTCACCATGATTTTTTGATCACCATTTGATAAACCAGTTCCTCCAACAGTTTTCAGTAACTGAACTACGGCAAAACCCTTCTCACAGTGTGCACTGATGATATTTTAATCTTCATTTGGTGCTAATGCATTAGGTCCATATTAGTCTGACTTCTGTTAACCTTAGCTCATAATAATGAAAAGAGACCTATTTAGTTCAAATGAAAGAAAAAATGGACACAAATATGCATACTACTACTGCATGCCAAAACTGTTATAATGGCATCATAAAAATGATGCAGAATCTGTTCAATGTGTCAACATATATTATTTCATTATCATCAAAATAAAAAATATATATATAACTTTTGTGGAAAACTTTCAGACCCATAAGAAGGCAAACTTCACTCTTTTACATCCAAGAAAACACTCTAACGAAGACTGTTTGTTGAAGGCAGGATAAATACATGAGTCAATAAAAGCTATTCTCATATACATCCATTAACTACTCAACTTGCAACATGTCATAAGTGAAGAAAACATTAAATGTCAATTCTATCTCCCAAATCCATAACCAAATAAAACATGGTTTTAAACATTCAAACCAAAGCATATATGCTCTCCTTGATCTGGTTAGGTAGAATACAAAGATAATAGGTTTTGAAATCAGAAAACTTTTAGAAATATTAGGTAACCTCCCCTAAGCGGCAGTTTCATTATCTATAAAATTGAGATAAAATATACACTCAGGTTATTGTAAAAACAAAACAAGTTAACATGTTATGCAGGGTGTCTGGTACAATAATATAAATGTCTCCTTTCATTCTAGCTAATCTGTACTATCTCCTTTGGGAAGAAATTTAGAGATAATTATTTGAAGTTATTACATCTAAATAAAATCCATATTCAAAAATATAAAGAAAATTAATTTTATGAAAGTTAACAAATGTAATTTTCCAAACATATAATAGAAATTTTAGGGGTCAACATTTATAAGAAAATAATGAACTCATTTAAATAAAACAAATTTAGTGTTCTTACAGGGTTGACAAGTGTTACTGTAGTGGTATATACTGTTTTTTGTCCATGCTTCCTGGCTCATAACTCCAAAAGCTCTAGTTATAGCTTTTTTATATAATGTTGGGTGTCACAGGCTTCAGCAAGCAGAATCTCTCTCCTGCCCTAATTTCACCTATCCCAAGGCAAGACTCTAATCTTTCCCCACCTTTCTGGTTGTGGATTTTATGACCCTCCCCAGAGAGAGTCCTGCCCTATACCATGGGGGAAGGAATTATGACACCTTGAAGCTCCCATAAAAACCCAAGAGGATTGGGTTCCAGAAGCTTCTTATACCTTGTCCTGTGTATCTGTTCATCCGTATCCTTTGCAGTGTCCTTTATAATAAACCACTAAATACATTTCCCTGAGTTCTGTGAGCAATTCTAGCAAATTAATCAAATCCAAAGAGGAGGTTGTGGGGACCCCACCTTGAAGCCAGTTGGTCAGAAGTTCCAGAGATGTGGACTTTTGACTGGTTTCTGGGGTGTGTGGTGAGTCTTGGGGATAAGCCTCCAATCCATGAAATCTTACACTATCTCCAAGTAGAGAGTGTGAGAACTGAATTAGAGGACACCCAGCTGGTGTCTGCTGCTTTTGTCATAGAAGTCTTCTGTGTTGATTGCTGTGGTAGTGTGAGATTAGAGGAAAAACATCATTTCAGAAAGTTTTTCCCCGGACAAAGACACTCTCTGGTAATCTTCACTTGTTATATGGATTCTATTGGCTAGTATTCATAGCATGAAAATTTAAATGGGCTTTGCTTTATCAAAAGTGTATGCCACTTTGGGAAATTTCTACTTATACCAAGAAACATCATGCAAAAATCATAATTAAGACACTGGCATAAATCTGTCTACCATTAAAGCTACTTATTAATTGGAAAAAATGATAATAATATGGCCCTGTCTCATATAATAAAATGAATATCAAGAGTCTGATTTTGATATTGATTTACTTAAACAATACATTTGTGTGTGTACGTGTTTATACAAAGATATGGATGTTCCTTGACTTATGATGGGGTTACATCCCAATAAATCCACCATAAATTGAAAACATTATAAGCTAAAAAATGCATTTATTTATTTATTTATTGAGACAGGATCTTTCTCTGTCACCCAGTCTGGGCTGCAGTGACCTCTGAGGTCATGCTCACTTCAGCTTCTGGAATAGCAGGGACCACATGGAACCACAGGTGTGTGCTGCCATGCTCAGCTAATTTTTTAATTTGTAGAGACAGGCTCTCCCTATGTTGTCCAGGCAGGTCTCAAACTCCTGGCTTCAAGTAATCCTTCCATCTTGACCTCCCAAAGCGCTGGGATAACAGGCATGAGCCACCGTGCCTACTGAACATCATAGCTTAGCATGGACTACCTTCTATATGTTCAGAACACTTACATTAGCCTGAAGTTGGGCAAAATCATCTAATACAAAGCTTATTTTATAATGAAGTGTTGAATATCTCATGTAATTTATTATTATCCTGAAAGTGAAAAAACACATATATATATATGTATATATAAAGCCTATACACATAAATATACTCTCACACAGATACACCTGTATATACTATATGTACATACATTGGCATACACACACACATGTACACACACAAACACACACACACACACACACACAGAGATAGGCTCTGCAGTATTTTTTATAATAGTGGAATTTTAAAATCAGAGTTTATAAAAAGAGGGAAAAGGTCAATTTTATGTAATTTTCCAAAATGTAAAAAGCATATTCTTACATATTTAAGAATCTACATTAAATTACTAATGTGTAGATTTGTTCTCAGCTTATTTTTTAAAGGTTAACATAGTATCTACAGGATATATTCCTAAAAACAATACTTGTACAACAATATAATGACATAATTTTGGGAATTACTCTTTTGAAAAACTTTAATTTCTGATTCACATGTAAGCCATCGCTACAAATCCTGAGAATGAGTTCAGTTAACAATAATCAAAAGATTCATCACATCTTAAATAACTCAATAATCAGAATTTCAAATCATATCTGTCATAAACAAAGAATTCAGTTTTTTTTTTTTTTTTAAGAAAACCTAGGGAGATGCCTGCTCATATCCCCTTAGATCTAGAAAATAGGTTTAAATTTCTTACACTCTGTGTAGAGACACTGCATGGTGTATGTAGGCAATGAGAATATGTGTCTCCATATTTTCAGGAGTGAAGATAATCCAAACTGGAAAAAGGAATTCAGAACATTTCTATTTAATGACAAGCCTTTAAAGAATGTTTTCAATGGTGTTATAATTTTATCAGCATAATCACTCTTAAAATCTAATATATGGAAATTATACTGTTTAAATAGTTCTATAACTCAGATAACATACAATGTTCCCTAGCAAATGGGGATATCTCCCAATATAATATGAGATTGAATAATCAGAATTCTGAGATATGTCTGATCATTATGTCTTTATATCCTCAGGCTTTAAGTTATCATCTAAACTTTAAGCAGCACTTACAAAGATTTCCTATGTTAACTGATATTAAAAGGTGTGCATGAAAAAGCTATGAGCACATTTATTTTCAGCCCATCATTTTCCACATAAGTGAAGATTATTCGCAACCCAAATGTAAATTCAGACTCACTGAAATAAAGTTTACTATATTGCATTAATTCAAAGCATCATTCAAATAGACAAGACTTTCCATATTCTAGTTTTTCATTTCTTATTTGAAGAGAAAAATCCAGAGTACGTAATTTCTAAGTTTGTTTTATTTTTCAAATTATACATAAAACATAGTACCTGAGGCTCTATGTAAAATGGTGCTTGCAGAAAATAAATGAAAAGGTAAAATCCCATACAAATATTACAAAATTCAAGTTTTAAAGGGTCATATTAAAAATTATTTTGACAAGAGTGAATACAGCCTACTCTTCATTATGACTTGAAGCTCCACAGAATGATTAAGGTATGGCATCTGATATGGTTTGGCTCTGTGTCCTCATCCAAATCTCATGTTGAACTGCAATCTCCAGTGTTGAAAGAGGGGCCTGGTAGGAGGTGACTGAATCCGGGGGACAGACTTCTCCCTTGCTGTCTCCTGATAGAGTTCTCATAAAATCTGATTATTTCAAAGTGTGTAGCACTTCCCTGTTCACTCTCTCTCTTTCATGACAGCCATGAGGTGTGCCTACTTTCCTGTAACCTTCTGCCATGATTGTAAGTTTCCTGAGGACTCCCCAAGAGCAGAAGCCTGTACAGCCAGCAGAACTGTGAGCCAATAAAACCTCTTTTCTTCATAAATTACCCAGTCTCAGTTATGTGTTTATAGCAGTGTGAGAATGGACTAATACAGAAAATTGCTAACAGAGTATTGGAGTATTGCTATAAAGATACCTGAAAATTGGAAGTGACTTTGGAACTGAGCCATGGACAGAGGTTGGAACAGTCTGGAGGGCACAGAAGACGACAAGAAAATGAGAAAAAGTTTGGAATTTCCTAGAGACTTGTTAAATTATTGTGATCAAAGGCTGATAGTAATATGGACAACGAAGTCCAGTCTGAGGAGGTCTCAGGAGATGAGAAACTTATTGGGAACTAGAGCAAAGGTCACACTTGTTATGCTTTACCAAAGAGACTGGTGACGTTGTGTTGCTACTCTAGATAGCTGTGGAACTTTGAACTTGAGAGAGAAAATTTAGGATATCTGGCAGAAGAAATTTTGAAAGAGCAAAGTGTTCAAGATGTAGCCTGGTTGCCTCTAACAGCATATGTTCATATGCATGAACAAAGAGATTATCTGAAACTGGAACTTATATTTAAAAGGAAAGCAGAGCATAAAAGTTCGAAAAAGTTCGAAAAATGCTCAGGCATGTAGCAGAAAAGAAACACTCATTTTCTGGAAGAAATTCAAGCTGGTTGTAGAAATTTGCATAAGTGAACATAAACTGAATGTTAGCAGCCAAGACAATTGGAAAAATGCCTCAAAGGCATTTCAGAGACCTTCCCAGCAGCCTCTCCCATCACAGGCCTGGGGGCCCAGGGTGGAAGAATGGCTTCATGTGCCAGGCCCAGGGTCCCTTTACTATATGCAGCCTTGGAACATGGCTCCTGGCATCATGGCTCCTCCAGCTCTAGCCATGGCTAAAAGGGACCAAGGTACAGCTTGGGCTGTTGCTTTGGAGGGTACAAGGCCACGTTTGGTGGCTTCCACATGGTGTTAAGCCTATGGGTGCACAGAGGGCAAGAGTTGAGGCTTGGGAGTCTCCACCTAGATTTCAAAGGATTAGGGAGATGCCTGGATGTTCAGGCAGAAGTCTGCTGCAGGGGTGGAGCCTTCATGGAAAACCTCAACTAGGGAGGTCAAGAGGGGAAATGTGAGGTTGGAGCCCCCATACGTCAGCCTGTGAAAGCAGTTGTGGAGGCTGTACCCTGCATAGCCACAAGGGTAGAGCTTCCCAAGGCCTTGGGAGCTCAACCTTTGCATCAGTGTAACCTGGATGTGAGACATGGAGTTAAAGGAGGTTATTTTGGAGTTTTGAGATTTAATAACTGCCCTGCTGGGTTGTAGACTTGCACGGGACCTGCAGCCCCTTTGTTTTGGCCAATTTCTCCCATTTGGAATAGGAGCGCTTATATCTTAGAGGTAACATTTTTTTAAATTTTATTTTTCAGGCTCATAGGTAGAAAGGACTTGCCTTGTCTCAGATGAGACACTGGACTTGGACTTTTGAGTTAATGCTGGAATAAGTTAAGACTTTCAGGGACTGTTGAGGAGGCATTATTGTGTTGTAAAATGTGAGAAGGACATGAGACTTGGGAGGGGCCAGGGACAGAATAATATGCTTTGGCTCTGTGTCTCTACCCAAATCTCATGTTGAATTGTAATTCCCAGGGTTGGAGGAGGGGTTTGGTGGGAGGTGACTGAATCATGGGGATGGACTTCCCCCTTGCTGTTCCCTGATATAGTTGTCATGGGACCTGGTTGTTTCAAAGCATGTAGCACTTCTTCCTTAACTCCCTGTCTCTCCTGCCAGTCATGTGAAGATGTGCCTGCTTCCCCTTCACCTTCCACCATGATTGTAAGTTTCCCGAGGGAGCTGCAGAAGCAGAAGCCTGTACAGCCCAAATAACCATGAACCAATTAAACCTCTTTTCTTTATAAATTACCCAGCTTCAGGTATGTCTTTACAGCAGTATGAGAATGGACAAATATAGTATCTCATTTGGAAGAGCTTACCTTCAAGTGGATGAGACAGAAACCAAAAAGAGAATGAGAGTGAGAAAGAGAGAGAACTCCAAATGAAGGAAGCTATTTCTTCTACCTAGAGAAAAGAGGAAGACTTTGTGGAGCTTTGAGATAGCCCTTGAAGAAAAGTCTATATAAATGGAGCAGGAGAGCATTCCAGACCAAGGGAACAACATGAGCAGCACCACAGTGTCAGAAAAGTATAAGGAATGCCGAAGGGATGATGAGGAGCCTCTGGCCAGAATGCAGGGCAAAATTAATGGGAATGGTAGTTTAAGACCTTGTACACCATATATATTTTAATATTTTTCTGTACTCTCATCGTCTATACCCCATTCTTATATGGGGAATTCCCTATACAACATCCCTATCTTATGTCTCTCAAAGAAACAAACAAACAAAAAAAGAAACATAGTCATGTTCACAACCTTCCTTACAGCTATGGTGCAGAAATGTAGCCTGGGGTCTCCACATCAGACCCAGCTGTCCAGCAAGCTGGTGACATGAAGAAACAAAAACAGTGCAGACTCCTTCCCTGCAAAAGTGGTGACCAATGAGGCAGCAAGGAGGGGAAGTGTTTCCAGGGTCAGTGCCTGGTGACCAAGGTCTGATGAGTGTCCTTGCAGTGGTACTTGACATCACACTAGATAGGGGCTGACCCAAAACTCTAGGTCCTATCCCTATCAGCCTAGAACTCAATCTGGTTCTTAGGCTATGTGAGGATTCTGTGAATGGCACAAGATCCTTTTTTAAAAAATTCCCTTCTATATAAATTAACCAGAGGTGGTCCTTTTGCTTTCAACCAAGAATCCTGACTAACATGCCATGCAAAATTGCTTAGCCTTTATTTTATAGAATGCATTGAAAAAAAAGTGAATTACAGGCAAATTAGTTTTCTCCAAATCTGACTTTGATTTAGAAATGTTATTTCCTTTTATCCACCAATGAATTTCATAGTCTTTCAAGTTCTCCAAACTTTTACATAAGCACATGTGTATTAATGAAAAGTTTAAAAGACTATAAATATAGATTATCGTTTAATCAGTACTCTACTACAGCTTCGAAATTCTGATTTTTTTCAGCCTCTGAGTTAAATTTTGCCAAAAGTATATTTGAATCAACAACTAAGTGGTTGTTCTCAGCCTAGTTCCCAGATCTGTCTAGTCTGAAACTCCTCTGCAGAAATTTGATTTTAAAATGCATTGAATAGGCCCCTTTGCTGTACAAACTTTGAAGATGGATACTGTCTAAACAACAGCTGGTGATTTATGAGCCATGCGAGTCAACACTTGACATGTGGCAGCTTCAGTTTAGAATCTGAGAGCTGTAAATGTTGTGCTGTAACACTTATTTTAAAATGCAATATTCCCAAGTGATTGACTCAGAATTTGGTACAAGATGAATCAAAAGAGTAGCCACATCTCATTTCTAAGTGGAACAACTTTGGAGTTTCTGTTCCATCCATTCTTCCTTTTTGTTCAAGCAATTCAATTTGTGAATAATTCCCCTTATGCAACTATTGTTATCCCTGTTGTGGATGAATAAGTCCTGAAAATGCAAACTGTGCTAAATGAATATTTTGTCTGAATGAGACATTGTCAAGAACCAACCTTTCTAAGGGATGACTAATAAAGGCCTTAAGAGCGATGTCTGTCCTTATTTATTTGGCAGAAGAACATGAGTGTTCTGAGGTAAGGCCCTGTAGTGACTCTAATTTAGGGACACAGAGTAAAAACACAGACTGCCAAAATTAAACAAAAAATGTCTTTGATCTTCTTATTTCATATTTCATGTAAAACTATGTGACTACTAAGACAAAAGATGATACATAACAAAGAAACCTCTTCCATGTTTGTGATCAGAGAGGTTACTTAAACACCAAAGGGACTGCTCAAAACAAAATAATATTTCAAAATGTTTACCTCAGAAATGTGAATTTGAATTCTTAAAATGTTCTCACAATAATGAGAGACAACTACCAAGAGAAAACATGATGTAACTAAGGAAATTCTGTTTATCTTTACGAGAAATGTCCTTCTTGTATGGCAATTAAAAATAGCGGTTTTAAGTAGTTTATCTTTCTTTGATAACTCAGCTCTTGTTCTGATTCATTTAATGTGAGTGTAGAGTTTTTATTATGAGTGAGAATTTCTTCCTGTATTTTGGAGTGCCAGCTTTAGACTAAGTGTTCCTAAGTTTGTAGGATTTTACTCCTGCAAAGTCCCTCTCAGTGAGACCTACACCTTTTAATAAAGCAACCTGTTTTCTCATTGCTTCCCTTCTCTTTTCCCAAATCTTATTCATAACAGACTGCTATTGGAAACAAAAAGATGTCAGCATTATTTTTGGAAAACAAAATATGGGGTATCTACATTTAATTACCAGCACTATCCAGGACCAGTACTCAGTCTTATTTTCACACTCCAGTACAAATGAAGAGCCTATCCTGACAGACAAACAAAAGCTTCCTCCTAACCTTTTCAAATCCAGACTTACTCCTCCAGAACCTTCCACAGACTGCTGCTCCAGTTATCTTCCTAATAGGCTATCATAATCACAGAACTACACTACTGAACAACATAGGATAAACTGCATTAAATTCAAATGAATTCTTCTATATTTACTCTATGCCTATCATCTGGCAATAAAATCACTGTTTATTTTTCATTTTCTCACATTAAAAATGCACTTTAAATTGCAGTAAACAAAGCAACCATATCATTATACATATTAACAAAATCTGATCAAGTATAGAAGAGTTCAAGGTAATGCCCCCATAACCCTAATTATATTGCAATGTACATCTTAAAGATAATGATTTGAATTATATTTTTATCTCATTCTTTTCACATATTATGTCATAAGCATTTTTCTATTTCATATAATATTGAGATCATTTTTAATGGCTGTCTGAAAGTTTATAATACAAATGCACAGTACTTTATTAACTATTTCTATCTATTGTCTAGGTAGCCTCACATAATAAATATTATTTCAAACAAATCTAAAATCATCTCTAGTTTCCTTAGGATAAATAACTAAAAATGGCATTGTTCGGTCAAAGGATAAATTATGCATAAGCAACACTGAAAACTTGAAACCAACACTGAAATTTTAAGTGTCCATTTCACATGAACATCAAGAAAGAGTGTTAACAGCTGGTGTTTAAGAGCTGCAAAATTACTATTTTTAAAGAAATTAAATGCTAGGTACAACTTCTAAAAAATTCATCCAATTAGATGATAAGAAATAATTTAGAATTATATGAAAAAAATATATGAAAGTATAGAATTACATGAAAGAATTTAGAGATAATGTTAAATGAATATAGGGTTATATAAATCCCATTCCAGGGGTATACTTATTATCAAATATTTTTGGAAGTTTTGCTGATTAATCTCACTGAATTCAGAAATTGTCAATGACTTTTAGTGGTACCTAATGATTCTGTACGCAAGTAAAATTAACTTAGCTAACATTACTTTGACTAAAGGATTTTCTTAAAAATAAATACATCAAGTAAACACTTCTGTTACACCCCTCTTTGTTTAGTATTTTATAAGATTCAGATTTAGAAATTTGTTATTAAAATGAAATATTTTTTATATTGGATTTTTCCCAACATTAGCAGAGTAATTGCTTGTGTATTTCCAAGGAAAGGGGTTGGACAAGCATGAATTGAAACAGCTGTCATGCCGACCAAGCCTGACAACCTGATGCTAATTTCAAAACATTCCTCATGCTGACAGAAATGGCCCTCCTTTCCACAGAATTTTACTTCTAATGGATGGATAATGGATGTTTCTTTGTGGCCATCCAGGCTAACAGAGTTTGCACCAGGTCACTTCTGAGTCTGCATTCAGTTCTAACCTTTGTTTGATGGCTCGTCAGCCATGCCATCCTCCAATCACAGAGAAGGTTATCATGAGACATTTATCTTTATATTCTAGTGCTGCTTTATATATTTGTATCACTCTATGCTACATAAAGCATTTTTTTAGATCTGTTATCTCATGTAACTGTCACAATCTGGAAGGAAAGATAGGGGATCTATTATCAGTCTTCAGTTCAGAAAAGCAAGGTGATAAACTAGCTAATGTCAGAGTTAATATAAAAATCTACATCTCCTCATTCCAGACCAGTCAACATTCCTTTATTTCTTCTAACGTTTTCCAGGCCATATGAGCAAGAGTAATCTTATTGGTTAAAATGTTACTATATAAGTCATTTACTGGCTGAAAACAAAGTAAGACCCTTAGAAATTCTCAATATGCTTTTTTAAAAAAAGAAAGAAAGAAAGAAAGAAAAGAACTCTTTCTCTTTTTAAAATGGACATTAGTCAATATTTTAACTCTAATTCAGAATTAGCATAATAACTTTCTGGAATACATGGAAACATTATTGCATTTAATATACATAAACTAACACATGGATCAGGAAGAGGTCAGCCCTAAGAAACTGATGCTGGACTTTAGTATCCAAAAGTTTTAAACCACTGATTATTATTAATCCTTTGTAGATAATATAGGTGTGATGTGTCAGTTTGGCTAGTTATGGTGTCCAGTTGTTGCATCAAACACAAGTCTAGATGTGGCAGAAAAGGTATTTTCAAAGACATAATTAACATTTAAATCAGTGGACTCTGAATAAATCATATTATCCATCATATTGTATGTAGGCCTCATCCAATCAATTGAAAGTCTTAAGGGGAAAGATAGGTTCCTGAACAAGAAGAAGAAGGTCTACCTCCAGACTTCCATTATACTTGGGCCCCAACATCAACTCCTGCTAGAATTTTCCATCTTTCTACCTGTCCTGCAGATTTTGAACTTGCCAGCCCCCACAGCAGTGTGAACCAATTCCTTAAAAAAAAAAAAAAAAAGAAAAAAAAACTATCAGAGTCTCTGATAGTTAACTCTCATATATATATGGTTTTATGGTTTACATTATATATGGTTTTATTGCTTATATATAAATATATGGTTTTATTGTTTACATATACATGGTTTTACTGTTTACATATAAATTTTTTTATGTTTTTTTAGGTTTTTTTTTTTCATACATCCTATTATTTCCTTTTCTGTAGAGAACCCTAACTAGTAGAGTAGATTAGCTTTATCAACACCACGTCCCAAGATCCTTCTCCTTTTCCTTCTTTTGCTATGAAAGCTAGAATGTAAATACTCAATTTATCTGCCTCTCTTGCAGCTACACTCAGTTATATGACACAATTTAGGGAGAAGTCCATGGGGAGAACTTTCATCCATGCAGAAAAGACAAAATCCATGCCAGGAAAAAGTTTTCCCCCTTGCTACCTAAAACTAGAATTAAATACTTAAAAAGTGTCTGAAATCTATAAGCATGAGAACAAAAGCCAACGCTTGAAGAAAAGGCAGAGTAAAAAGACAAAAAAAGTATGAGACCCTAACTGCATCATTTAGTAATGGCCTACTCACCTACACATCTGGAAAATTGAAAAGCAAAAGCCACTGTGGCCAAGTTTTCTGTTCTCTTTAGTAAAATACATTATTAACTGCCACACTAACTTGTATAATGTCTTCATACACGTCTACTCAAATATCTATAGCATTCAGCTGGTAAATATCTCTTTCCTTATAAAAAAAATAATTTTAAGAAAATAGAACTATTCAAAGCCCAGGTATAATTTATAAAGCACTTAATGATTTCCTTAATTAAAATAATTGAATAATGGCTGTGTTTAATAGGCTCTCATTTAGAGCGATGCTGGAAGAAATCAGCCCCCAATCAGCTGAGATTCACGAAACAAGATGAGGATGTCAGTCTGTTCATGGGCACAAATGGTTGTAGGCAACACTACACATAATAATGGACACACGTGTGTAGGCTGGATATATTTTTCACAAATATACATGTTTTAAATTATTTACAAAGTCACACTAAACAGGAGTTGTTTTCAGTGGATTATTCAAAACGACAAAAAAAATTCAGTTAGCATGATATATGACCTTACAACTGTTACTATAGGCAGACTATAACAAAATCAGGAGGCTAAGACAAAGGCAATTTAAAAACAACTGAATTGGAAAGACTGATGTGCACCAGACACAAATTTGCATAAAGCTGTTTCCAAAATAAAATGAAATTAACCTAGTGACCTATGTGTTCCCAGAATTCTAAGACATTACTTTAATTGGTAGGGTAGAAGAGATGCTCAATCCCCAGCAGTAGGAGAGGATTCTCCTTCACACTTTTCATGGTCCCTCTGTGGCTGTCATCTCATCTGTAGTCTTCCCATGGCTTTCTGACAATAGTTAGGACTCTTAGGTAGTCACTGATACAGTCAGCCTTATGGGGGTAGAGTCTCAGGTTTCCTCTTTTGGTTCTGTGACCACCTCATCTACAGCTTTGATGTAGGTGAAGCTAGGTGAAGCTAGGCTGACCGTCCTCCCCTCAGGGCATCATGCGCAGCTCACCTTGTTTCCATTCCTTCTCTGTTCTTGGAAAGTTTATCTACCTGCTTTTCCAAGTTAAGATCAACTTCATGAAGTCCTCCAGCCAAAACTTCATACCCCACTGGTGATGCCTCCTTTTAAACATCTATGGTGCTTATCTATGTATGACTTATCAATGCCATATTAGCTTCTATGTGACTCATATTCTTACTTGGCTATCTTGTTTCCATAGCTACACTCTTCAAGAAAAATGGTTATGTGCTTAGAATAAGGCATAGCGTTTTTTTTTTTCTTTTTCTCTTTTATTTTATTTTTTTTTTTTTTGAGATAAGGGTCTGGTTCTGCTACTCAGGCTATAGTGCAGTGGCAAGACCTTGTCTCACTGCAACCTCTGCATCCCGGGTGCAAATGATTCTCTTGCCTCAACCTCCTGAGTAGCTGGGATTACAGGCATGAGCCACCATGTCTGACTAATTTTTGTATTTTTAGTAGAGATGGGGTTTCACTATGTTGGCCAGGCTGGTCTCAAACTCCTACCTCAAGTGATCTGCCTGCGTCAGCCTCCCAAAGTGCTAAGATTACAGGCATGAGCCACTGTGCCCGAAGGCATAGAATTTTATACTTGGTAAGCACTTCCAATACATTCATTCAGGTATACTCTGATGTCCTGATATTTTTACTGTATGACTTTACGTTTTGTTTAAATTCCAGAAATAGTTGTACCTTTCTAAAGAGATTATCTGGAACATCATCATTTTCATAGTCTATCAACAGCTAAGCAAACGGCTAAATTCAACACAAACCTGCTTACTATGGTAATTTTAATAAAGGTGGTAATAACCCCATTTATCCATAGATTTTCACAAGGATTTACTAACAATATAAAGACATGTAAAAGACACTCCTAGAAATTAAACATTATTAAACACTAATGTTAAAAATTCCTGGAGCAACAAGGATTTCAACAAAGTTGTAGCTAGTTTTTTGTTTTTTGTTGTATTTCTACTATTTAACTATTCCTGAGAAATTTCCACTATGTGTATGTATTTTTGAGCAGTAAATGAGAAATCTTCATTCTAACCTACACTAATCACCAGAACAAGGAACATGTTCTGCTACAATGAGTTTTCAGAATATAACCCATCAAGTGAAATTCTAGCGTGATGTGTATCCCGTGTCCCATGTGCACTTTGTTCCTAAATAGTATAGCTGAAAGAAAAACAATTACATTAAATAAAACTGACAGCCTATATTTTTATTCTTGCCCTGAGGCACAGTAAAAGATACAATTTTCTGTTTCTACTGAAAATGAAAACTTTATTCTTTTTTTTTTTTTTTTTTTTTTTTTGAGACGGAGTCTCGCTCTGTCGCCCAGGCTGGAGTGCAGTGGCCGGATCTCAGCTCACTGCAAGCTCCGCCTCCCGGGTTTACGCCATTCTCCTGCCTCCGCCTCCCGAATAGCTGGGACTACAGGCGCCCGCCACCTCGCCCGGCTAGTTTTTTGTATTTTTTTTTAGTAGAGACGGGGTTTCACCGTGTTAGCCAGGATGGTCTCGATCTCCTGACCTCGTGATCCGCCCGCCTCGGCCTCCCAGAGTGCTGGGATTACAGGCTTGAGCCACACGCCGAAAACTTTATTCTTACATATTTTTCCTGTAAACATGCTAAGGAGTAGAAGAAATGTAGCAATTTTGGTCTGTTTCACTCCTCACAGATCTCTCTTAGAACAACAAAGTGACTCTAGCTCCAACTGTCTAGTAGAGAGAATGCTAAAATGGATGACAGTAGTTCATTCTGGGCCTTTACTGTCTGACCTTTGTCACCTACCTCTTTTCTTTCCCATTTCCTTATATTATATATACTTGAACTTGTCTATTCCAATCTGACATTGTGGTTTTGAAATAAAAATGAAATGCCATTCTTTGAATTCATAAGCAGAATTTCAATGTAACATTGTGAGAAGAATATATAGTCTTTGAAATAAAACAAGCCATAGCTCAAAGCAAGACCCTAACAACTAGCTAGCAGTGTGATCTTGGGCAAGTTATTAAATTTATCTGAGCCTGTTCCCTCATTTGTGGCACAGGGCAAAGGAACTCACTTAATTCTATAGCTCAGAAAACTGTGTTAAAGTACCCACTACACAGCTTGGTACATAAATAATGGTCAACAGTTTATTGTTTTAGCTACATATCAATATAAATGAATTTTATTCTTATTACTATCATTATTTTATACAATCAGAAATGTTCAAACATTTATATTATTATTCAGCAGCAGCATAATAAAATACCAGATATTTGAGACTTTTTTTAGCATAGTTTTGATTCTATAATGAAAGAAGATAGAAATTAATAGAACCACACTGAGCTACAAATCAGCATGTAGTTAGGTTGTCTATACTGGTTTTTATGCTACAACAAGTCTTTGTTCCAACTGCCATTTCCTCCACAAGTTACATGATACCTTAAGTGTTAAAATGATGCAGAGACTCACCTAAATTTACTTCAGCTGTAAACATAGCATCCAAAAGAAACAAAGTTAATCAAAGCAGCTGTACAAAATGATACCAGCATTATCCACCAAACTGTTAAATTAAAAAACTTGTTTTTTATTTAAAAATAGAAACTACTAGATACAGTTCTAGATTAATTTGGTCAAGCCATGTAAATTATATTCTATTGAAAAAATGGCAAATGTGAACTAATAAAAATTTATTTTCTCACTCTAATGATCAGTGGAGTGCTGGAAACTTTCGCAGGGTGGAGGGTGGGGAGAGGGAGGATCAGGAAAGATAACTAACGGATACTAAGCTTAATACTTGGGTGATGAAATAATCTGTATAACAAACCCCCATGACACACATTTACCTATGTAATAACCATGCACATCTTGCACATGTACTCCTGAACTTAAAAGGTTTAAAAATGTATTTTCATAATTTTCTACTATTCTAAAATTTATGATTAAAAACCACAGGAATTGGCCAATAAGAATCACATAAAATTATCATTCTTGATTCATTTTTCCTAGGAATTGTGGGAGCTTTAGGTCAACTAGATATCCCATAAACTCACACACACATAAAAACTGGAATTTAACACTAATGTGGAGAAATGGAAAACAAGAAAGGGATTAACCATTCCAATCCTTTAAAAAAATGTTGCTGTAATGTGTTCAACCACAAATCTTTTGGGAAAAAAAATGAAAGTACAGTTTCTTAAAAAAAAAAAAAAAAAAGCGTAAATGTTTTACATAACCAGGAATCGTCAGTATTATTACTTATTTACACACGAAACTGATAAATGCCACTATACAATAAAACCTGAAAAACAACGAAGTGCATTTTCCTTCAATTATTCACAGACACACTTTACAGTTGTCTGCCAAATTTGATGAACACAATTTCACTCATTAACAACTGTTTCAATCAATTCTGCAAATGACATACTTGATGAAATGGATATTTGGTGTAATTCAAATGCAATTTAAGTTTTACAAGCTTGGATAGTTTAAGGGTTTTGGGTAGGCTGATTTTTTAATCTATGAACACAGTGTCCTGAACACAAAACTTAGTTCGTGTGACCATTTGTTAAAAATGTCAAAAGTTTTTTTTTTTTTTTTAAGAAAAATGTAATCGAAATTCATAAAATGTCCAAGAATTTCAGAGCAATGTGGTAGTATTTAACAGAAAATCAACGATTTCTAAAATGAATTGAGACAAAATAAAACCTGCTAACAGCACTGAACAATAGGCAGACTAGAAAACAAAGAAATATTAGAGGCATAAAGAACATAAAATGAAAATTTAGTTGAAATTTCAAAAAATTAGAACGTAGTTAAGGAAAAAAACAGAATCCTAAAATTTACATAAATCAGGGCCTTACAGGACCTCATGAAAATATCTACATTTATAGTTTGTTCCAGGTAACTTTGTTTTATTATTAATACACTATCATTCATTAGATTGCCTAGGTTTCAGCAAAACCAATTTGTGATATACTGTTAAATGCTCTTTAAAAAAAACAACAGATCAATTTCAATAAATTTAAAAGTATTTATATACTTGACCAGGTGTTAGACAATCTACATGCAGAAGTTACTGAATTGAATATATAAATATTATGATAACAAATATGTATACCAACAAGAGTATTTATCAACTATATGCTTATAACTAATGAAAAAAACACTCACAAACAAAACCATAAAATATGTCATCAGAAGAGCAAATGCTGAATAACAAAAGTTATTTGATTATGATAAATATTTCCATAGACTTTCCAAAGTCAGAAGACATTCTTGATAAAATTCGATTTACCACAACCACATAAATCTTTAAGATTTGTTTTTAAAAAAGGAAATCAAAACAAGATGAAGGTCAAATATGAGAAATGCAGAATTTTAAACAACCATAGGGAATCACATGAATCTTAACCAATTATATTGGTGGAAAATCAATGATCATGGATTTATATTTTAAATTGTTAATCCAAGGTTATGCTGCTCTCAGTCTATTTACAGTAGAAGCATCTACAACTCAATTAAGATACAAAATAAAACTATATGTTCATAAATCTAAACTCCAGTTTCACAAAATAAGACATATATCTTAAAGAGATTTGGCACACCAAACTAAAGACATTTTAGATGGAAATTTTATTAGATGATTCTATATTACAAAAATAACTTGTGGGCTTGACAAATAATATCATGTAAATAGTCAATAAGTTGGCCATCTAAAATGAATTTTCAAGGGAAATAAAAAGTACTTTGGTTCACGACCAGATAATAATGTGTGATCAAGTTCCATGCTATATGCTTTAATGGCCCCAAATTTGTTTTGTACTCCTAACTCAGAAACTCTCAATGACAGAATATATTGCATTCAAGGTCTGGTAAATCACATAAAATACATAGAAGCTCAAATTTACAACTGGAGATTTATTATGCTTTATGCCCATTATCCTCTTACTGCCCATTTAGTAATAATCTCTATAACTGCCCTCACAATCTTATGCAGTGATAAGTGCTTTATATAAATGCATATATATACATGCACACACACATATATACACACACATTAGTATAAGAAATATTCAAGAATACCTAAAATGTGTTTTAATATTACAATTTGTACCTTTCAGATCACACTAAACATTTCTTAAAAAAAAAAAAAAAATGGTGAACTCATAGAAGCAGAGAGTAGAATGGTGTTTACCAGAGCTTGGGGAATGGAAAATTGGGAGATGTTGATCAAAGGATAGAAAATTTCAGCTAGATAAGAGAAATAAGTTCAAGAGAGCTATTGTACATTGTGATTATTATAGTTAACAATATACTGTATACTTGAAAACAACTAAAATAGTAGATTTTAAGTATTCTCATCACAAAAATATGATGAGTGTGCAAGGTAATGCACGCTAATTAGCTTAATCCAGCCATTCCATAATGTATACATATACCAAAACCATGTTGTACACTACAGAAATATGCAATTTTTGTCAATTGAAAAATAAAATTTGAAAAAGAACATGAAGTTATAAATAAGGCAGATCACTCAGCTGTTTAAAATCTTTCAAGCCTTCCCATTTCTCTTACTAAACTTCTCTTCCATCATCTGGCTCCTGCCTCTCTGGAACCTTATTCTTGCGTCATTTCTCCCTGAATGTTTATATATCAACCACATTAGCCCATAACCAATTCTACACACATCTCAGTAAGGCCTTATTCTGGGTATTCAACTCTTTCCAGGTTCATTCTTATGCTTTGCTTCTGGACTCAAATGTTACCTCTTCCCAGAAGCCTTCCCTGGTGAAATAATCTGAAGTGGCCTCCACATTTAATCCTTCCAGCATCATCTAGCTCATTTTTTTCTCAGAGTTCGTGATTATCTATTTGTTTATTTGTTTATTTCATATCTCCCTCCATGAAAACATAAATTCCACAAGGACAGAGAACTCACCTATCCCACCATCCAGAAAAGTATGTCTTTCCCAAGAGATACTCAGTAAATGTAGAATAAACAAATGAGACATATTAAAGAGGGGTAATCATTATTTGAGGAATTTGCTCCTCTTTTAAAAAAATTTTTAGTAGTCTAAAAAGGTTGGGAATTTGTGTGTTAACTGGAGGATGTTATGCAGTGCATTTCCCTCTTGCTCTCACAGAACTGGGTGCACTTCTCTTAAAAAAATAATTCAATTGGTTTGAAATGCTGGGCAGCATTAAATTAAAAAAAAAAAGAATAAGGATTATATCTAGGTACTGGCATCAGAATAACTACAGAAAGTTAATTCTATTTTTTTTTTTTTTTTTAGATGGAGTCTCCTTCTGTCACCAGGATGGAGTGCAGTGGCACGATCTCAGCTCACTCAACCTCTGCCTCCCAGGTTCAAGTAATTCTCCTGCCTCAGCGTCCTGAGCAGCTGGGACTATGGCGCATGTCACCATGCCTGTCTAATGTTTGTATTTTTAGTAGAGACAAGGTTTCATCATGTTGGCCAGGATGGTCTCAATCTCTTGACCTCGTGATCCGCCCACCTCGGCCTCCCAAAGTGCTGGGATTAGAGGGATGAGCCACTGCGCCCGGCCATTAATTCTAATTTTAAAAGCATTCAGAACAATGTGAGTAACATCCCACCTCTTGAGATAGACAAAAATTGAGGGTAGAGGAGGTAACATATGTATCAAGTTGTCTAATGTTTGAGAGAAACTATGGAAATATAAAAAAGAGTGGTTAGTAGGGGGTTGGGGGAAGCTCTCTAGGAAGAAAGAGAACAGAAATTGATTTTTCATTATATATATTTTTATGCTTTTTAGTGTTTAAACCATTTTATATTAGTGATTTAGTTCAAATCACTAAATAGAATTTAAATTTTAAATAATTTAAAACAAATTACTAAGTTTAATACATCAAATTTTAAACAAATTAAACTTTTTAATTCTATGGCTGTGGTACAATTTCTTTTTAATTTTAAATATTAACTACTTTACCCATGAATAGAATTTACTTAAAACAAATGCATTTATGTACTCTGATAATACTCAAAATGATTTTGTACCCCTGCCTGCCTAATCTGGGAAAGTTATTCAACTAGGTGATCCTTACTTTTCTCCTAAAAAGTTTTCACAAAGGGCTGCAAAGCCATACATGATATCTGCCCTCAACTCCCATGTTTTTTCCGCTCTCATTCCCTTTTACTACTCTCCCAAAGTACCTTCTTTACTTCCAGTTTCCCTTGTCTTCTGCCTAGTTCTTGACCTGCCAATTGTGTTTCCCCAGGGACTTGTCCACCTACTCTTCCCTGCAGAAAAGCTTCTCCCTCAGACATCTGCATAGCTTAAATATCATTTTCTCAGTGAGGCCCATCTAACCACCCTATTTAAAACTGCACACCTACCATCCTGCATTCATTTCCCCTGCTTATATATTATCTTTCCCACTATAAAATAAGTTAGGGATGTTTGTCTATTTATTTGACTACTACAACTCCAGAACTTGGAACAGTGCCTGGCATACTAGATGTTTGATAAGTGTATGTTGAATAAATGAATAATGAATGAAACTCAATGTTCACAAACAAAACTCATTCCTCTTCACCCTCTCCCAATGGCTCAAACACCCCAACCACCTAAGTTTCTTTTTCCTCTCTTATACTGTATCTCTAGGAATATTATCATCATCCAAATCCAAAACCTAGGCATCATCTTAAAAATTCCCCCATTCCTCTACTGCATATCTAACCAATCACTAGTTCTGCAAATTCTCTTTCCTCCTTAGCTCTTAAGTCCATCTCCTCACTTCCATTTCCACTATGACTTAAAATTCATCTCTCACTGGATCTGGGGAAATAGCTGTCATTTGTCACAATCCCTACGAACAAAAACCTCCAGTACATCCTTCTATGCTCCAGCCATTAAGAGGTAATCTGATCACGATGCTCACCTACTCAGAACTCTTCAAAGCTCCCCATTATCTACAGAACTGATTTTCCCACATGACTGCTCACTAGAATCACCCAGAACGATTTTTAACAACACTATGCATGGGCACCACTCTAGACCAATTATATTACTCCAAGTAATTCTAAGAATAACTGATCACTGCACAACATAGGAAACAGCTAACAGAGTAAGGAAACAACCTATACAATGGGCGAAAGTGATTATAAACCACACATCTAGTAAGAGATCGATAACCAAAATATATAAGGAATTCAAACAATTCTACAGAAAGAAAACAAGGAATATGATTAAGAAATGGGCAAAGGACCTGAACTGACATTTTGAAAAGACATACAAATGGCTAACAGATACATGAAAAAAAAAATGTTAGACATCACTAATCATCAGGGAAATGTAAATTGAAACAACAATGAGATATCACCTCATGCCTGTTAGATTGACTATTATCAAAAGATGAAAAATAACAAGTGTTGGTGGGAATGTGGAGAAAAGGGAACCCTTGTACACTTTTGGTGAGAATGTAAATTATAATAGCCATTATGAAAAACAATATGGGGGTTCCCCCTAAAATAAAAATAGAACTACCATATGATCCAGCATTTTCACTTTTGGGTATATATCCAAAGGAAAATGATATTAGTCCATTGGAGAGATACTTGCATACCCATGTTCATTACAGCATTACCCGCAATAGCCAAGATATGGGATCAATCTAAGTATCCATCAGTGGATGAACAGATAAAGAAAATGTGCTACATATACACAACGGAGTACTGTTCAGCCATAAACAAGAATGAAATCCTTGTTTCATTTGCAACAACATGGATAGAACAAGAGGGCATTATGTTAAGTGAAATGAGCCAGATACAGAAAGACAAATTTCACATGTTCGCACTCATATGTGAGAATTAAAACAACAATTCATGAAGATGGGGAGTAGAATGATGGTTGCCAGAGGCTGGGGGTGGGTAGAGGGTGTTAAAGTGGTAATGGTTAATCGGCACAAAAACATGGTTAGATAGAATGAGTAAGATCTAGTATTTGGTAGCACAATAGGGTGACTGTAGATGAAAACAGTTTATTGTATATTTTAAAATAACTGAAACAGTGACATTGGAATGTTCTTAACACAAAGAAATAATAAAAGGCCTGATGACAGATACCCCAATTACCCTGAGTTGATATCGGCATTGTATGCCTATACCAAAAAATCACATGTACTGTATTAATATATACAACATATACCATACAAATTAAAAATAAAATGTTTTAAAGTAAAAATAGAAGAAATTCTCTCATCTGCGACAACATGGATGGAATTGGAGAACATTATGCTAATGCAATAAGCAAGCACAAAAAGACAAATACAGTAGTCCTCCCTAATCCACCATTTCACTTTCTGTGGGTGGTTTCAGTCACCTGTAGTCATCTCTGGTCTAAAAATATTAAATGAAAAATTCTAGAAATAAACAATTCATATGTTTTAAATTGTACATTGTTCTGATACAGTGATAAAATCTTAAGTCATCTTGTTCTATCCTGCCCAGGACATGAATCATCTCTTTACCTAGTGGATCCCTGCTGTAGATGCTACCTGCCTAGCGGTCACTCAGTAGCCACCTCGCTTCTCAGACTGACTGTCAAAAGTATCACAGTGCTTGTGCTCAAAGCATCATACTGCTTGTGTCAAGGTATCATAGTGCTTGTGCATAGTACTTGTTTTACTTAATAATGGCCCCAAAGTGCAAGAAGAGTTGATGCTGGCAATTTTGGTATGCCAAAGAGAAGCCATATAATGTCTCCTAGGAGCGAAAGGGTGAAAGTTCTGGATTTAAGAAAAAAAAATCGGCCATGCACGATGGTTCACGCCTATAATCTCAACACTTTGGGAAGCCAATGCGGGCAGATCACTTGAGCTCAGGAGTTGGAGATCAGCCTGGACAACGTGGCAAAGCCATGTCACTACAAAAAAATTAAAAAATTAGATGGGCATGGTGGTGCATGCCTGAAGTCTCAGCTGCTTGGGAGGCTGAGGTTGGAGGATCACCGGAGCCCAGGAAGTCGACGTTGCAGAGGGTCGTGATTGTACCACCGCATTTCAGCCTGGGTGACAGAGTGAAACACAGTCTTAAATAAAAATGAAAAAAATCATATGGGGGGATTGCTAAGGTCTAATGTAAGAATGACACTTATATCCATGAAATTGCAAAGAAGGAGAAAGAAATTAGTACTACTTTTACTGATACACTTCAAACTGTAAAAGTTACAACCACAGTGTGTGATAAGTTATATCACAAACATATTAGTTATAATAGAAAGGCATTAAATTTATGGATGGAAGACATGATCAGAAATCACGCCGTTCCAACTGACGGCAACTGGGCTCAGTACTACAGAGGGTTTCAGGCATCCACCAGGGGTCTTGAAACCAATTCCTTGGCTGAGCACAGTAGCTCACACCTGTAATCCCAGCACTTTGAGGGGCCAAGGTGGGTGGATCACAAGCTCAGGGGCTCAAGACCAGTCTGGCCAACATAGCAAAATCCCATCTCTACCAAAAATACAAAAATTAGCCAGGCGTCCTGGCACATGCCTGTAATCTCAGCTACTCAGGAGGCTGAGGCAGCAGAATCGCTTGAACTTGGGAGGCAGAGGTTGCAGTGAGCCTAGATCACGGGCCAGTGCACTCCAGCCTAAGCGACAGAGTAAGACTTTGTCTTAAAAAACAAACAAACAAACCAAAAAAGAAACTTATTCCTTGTGGATTGGCGGGGGCCCACTGTACCACATGTCCTCACTTCTATGTGGAATCTAAAGCAAATGAACGCATAGATGCAGAGAGTAGAATGGTGGTTACCAGGGACTTCAGGTGGGGTAAGTAGGAGGATGACAATCAAAGATTAAAAAGCCTCAATTAGATAGAAACAATAAGTTTGGTTTTTTAATTGAATCTATTGCACAGCATGGTAAATATGGCTAATACTTGAGTACTGTACATTTCAACATAACTAAATCTTGAATGTTCTCTTCAGAAAACAAGTAAAATATTTGAGGTGATGAATAGGTTAATTAGATTGAGTTAATCACTCCACATTGTATGAAAAATCATTACATCACTTTTTGCCTTATATATACATATACAATGATAACTTACTAATATATAAGAATAAAAATGTTTTATTATAGTTATACAAATCAGTGTCGTTGACAGAATGCCTACTGATATGGTTTGGCTTTGTCCCCACCTAAATTTCATATTGAATTGTAGCTCCTATAATTCCCACATGTTGTGGGAGGGACCCGTGGGAGATAACTGAATCACGGGGGCGGTTTCCCCCATACTGTTCTCATGGTAGTGAATAAGTCTCAGGAGATCTGATGGTTTTATATGGGAAAACCCCTTTCACTTGGTTCTCATTCTCTGTCATGTCTGCTGCTATGTAAGATGTACCTTTCGCCTTCCGCCATGACTTTGAGGCCTCCCCAGCCACATGGAACTGTGAGTCTATTAAACTTCTTTTTCTTTATAATTCACCCAGTCTCAGGTATCTCTCTATCAGCAGTGTGAGAAAAGACTAATACACCAACTATGTCGACTGAAATGCAATTGATTAGTTGACAACACCTTATAAATATTAAGTTTTCCTACCTTTGCATCTATTTGTACATTTATCCCAGCATTCTCTAACACTGATATGTGTAACTATCTTTGAGTTATTCTCTGAACAGTTGGTAACGTATTATTTCTTTATTAATTGATGAAATAAATAAGACCTTCGATGTGTATATTTTTGCAAGAATCATGATTTTACCTTCTAAAAAATATATTAGCAGAATAAATTCTTAAGGTCTTTGCCTGCCCATGCATCGCCACTCACCTGGCATTGTCCCTATGTGTTACTTCCAGTTTGGAGGAAGCATTTTCCTGTTCTCCTCAGGCATTTCTTCCCTACATTCCTGTGTATCCTGTACTTTTCTCCATCATAACAGTCACCTCTAGCAGTGGGCTCAAAACTATTTGTTGAGAGTGATGGAATAGAATTAAAATTACCCATTTAAGCTTTTAAAAAATCTAAAAAGTTACTATTAAATCACATATGTCATTCTGATACCTTTTACCATCAGAGATAAAATTATTTAAGTCAATGTTAAAGCAATCAAGCCAACGTAGACATTCCACCTATATTATAAGAACTCTCTTACTATGCATTACTGAGATGTAATAAATAAACACAACTATAAACCTTAAGCCTTGGACAGGTAAAATATATCTTTATGAGAATGTTTAAAAATCAACCTTGGATATTTTTTAAGAAAAGGGTAATTAATATATGAACCATGAAAATCAGATCATGAGAAAACATACAGTTGTGAGTGATGGCTTTGTAGCCACTGTCTTAAAGTCCAATGATTAGTTCAGTAACAGGCCAGACAAGAACGGAAGTGCAGAAGTGTTCATTACTATCCTGTGATTCCCCAAAGGAAAACAAAGCAAAACTAATTTTTAACAAATAGTTTTAAAATAGACTAGATATTTGAATATGGAAAATTGATAAAACAAATTTACACAGTAGTCTAAACCCTGAAGCCAAATTAGAGTCACCTGAGAAGTTGTAAACACTACCCATGCTGCAGGTCTCACCTGTAAGAGATTTTGACATAATGGATGAAGGGGGTGGGGGAGTCCAGCATCATAAGTTTTCAAAGTCCATTGAAAATTCTATTGTGCTGTCAGGAACCACCCTGAATGAACACCTTCCCTATTACAGCAAAGCCCACCATACAAAAAGAAATAGCAATGAAACCCTATACAATCAACATTATCCCACTCCCATGAGAGGAACAAATAATATAAACATTATAAGCTGGAAAATATTAATAACAGTTAACCTTTATGCAGACTTTATTGTGTGGCAAGCATTATTCTAAGGGCTTCTAATACACTGACCTTTTTATGCTTCACAACAGCTCTGTAAAGTTGGCACTATTTTATGCCTTTCTGCTTCTGCAAAAATAGCTAGTAGTTGTAGCCACTGTCTTACATGCTTAACACTGTGAGACATTACTCTGAATGCTGCTATTTGCATTTAACAGCTCTAGGGAGTAAGTACTGTTATTACAACAGGCTGTCTATATCTTTGGATGTGGAACCCATCCAAAGAAGGCCTATTGTTCTACACCATTTTATGTAAGGAACTTTAGCGTCCATGGATTTTAGTATCCATGGGGGTCTTAGAAACAATGCACCTCAGATATGAGGGCTGACCCATTGTAGATAGATGAGGAAACTAAGGCACAGAGAGGTTAAATAACTTGTGTAAGGCCACACAGCTAGTGAATGGCAAAACTAGCATAAGAAGCCAGGTAATCTAGTGCTAGACTTAAAATACAAAATCCTAGTTATTTGTGTGATTCAACAGGCATAAAATATATTAATATACAAGAAAATTACTAAAAATGTCTTTATTTTTCTCCCCTTCAAGGGATAAATATACAAATAAAAGAAGAGGCTTACTTAAGAAAACTCAAATGAGAATAATCTGGTCCTAGCTCTGAGAGAGGTACCAAAGTTGGACCCAACTAGAGATATTTCATGAATTATAATGAAAAAAAAAAAACAATTTAGAAGGATGTCAGAGACGAGAAACCCAACTCTATATTAGATTTGAAACCAAGAAATCAGTAGGAAGCCTGACTCCTCCTCCCTGTGCACACCATGAAGACAAGGAAGGCATGTGTGTTGTTTACTGCTGATAAAAACTGCTTAATAAATACATTTGAGCAAACAAAATCATTTAGCTATATAAGATGTGAAATGACTGAAGTCTAAGGCAGAACATTTTCAATTTATTTTAACACCATATTTTTTCATATTTTATGAGATACTCATGTATATTAAATATCCTTACTTCATATAACATTTATTTCTGTATAATAGGATATCAGATTAAAATATACTGTTTTAATTAAAATGCCTATTTTTCCATATTTTAATTTTTACATGAAAATTTTACCTTAAAATTAAATTATTATTATAAAAACAGACCTTTTAAATAATCATCTCAGTAGCTAGGTGACCACATTTCTAAGCCAAGCTGTTTGGAATTTTCTGAACCTCTTCTGTGCTCAGTTTAGGGGGCCATCCTGTCCTTAGCTAGTTGGTTTCCTCCATCTGTGGTTGGTATATTTAATATCTACCCTCCTCTTGATTAGCAAAGCACAACTATAGATCTGCCGTTAATCAACAACACAGTAGCCACACTCTGGGTTCTCACCAGAGAATATGCATATCTCAGACTTCCTGTTGGACAACCTAATATAAAACATTTAAGTGAGACATAACAGCCTTGAAGGGCTCTCTGAAGAGTATTCTAAATTTTACAATAAAATCAAGCAAGGAACCAAATAATAGTACACTACGACCATAACTGCATTGTCTCTAAGTTGAATTTCTTTTGTAGATTTGCCCTTTTGAGCTGTAGCCCTGGCTTCTATTGAGGGAATTATTAAGGAACATCCAAATTAAACCATGCTACTCTACTTATAGAAGTGGTGCTAAGGATGTGATCTGCTACATCCCTCACAACTTCCTTCTGTTCTCCGGGGGAGATTTCTCAGGTCTCAGTATCAAAAGAAGTTAGAGTTCTCTTTCATGCCAGGAAAACAGGAACTCAACTTGTATCTTTATGGTTTTATCAAATTTTCTGCACACTTTTCTCTTATTTCTTCACATTTTATTTTTATTTTACTATACAATATTTATATTAATATGTATATTTCTTCAAATCACCACTTTTTGAGACACAGAAACTCTACAAATAAATAAATAGCTTTGCAATAAAAATTAATGAAATTGAAAGAGATAATCAGATGTTCAGATACCACTGACTGTGAAGAATGATGAGCATAGCTTTCAAAATTATAAAGGTTGAGTAAAACTTTTTAAATCTCAAAAAATTAATAAATGCATTTCGTTCATCTGTTACTTCCAAAATTGTGCCTACTTATTTTTAAAAAACATGTTATTTTGATTCAGTTAATTTAGAAACTTGTTATATAGTTTCCAAGATAGAGTATCTTTAAACACATATCATGACTCAAACTGATTTATATGTAGTTAAGCCTCAACTAGAATGTTGTTTAATGGTTAGGACAGTATTTAAGAGAACATTAGAAATGTGAAGAACTGCAACTCCTCAATTTTTCAGTTTACGTAGGTTTTCTTGTGGTTCAATAATATCAAATAATTACTCATGTAACGCAGTAAGCTGATTTTGTTTCTAATTTCAATGAATTTTTTAACTGAAATGCCTGATTAACAGCTATATCTTTGCGCAAAAATAACATGCTATAATAAAACTTAAATGTAATATATTTATATAATAGAATATATTTCTTTGTAATTTCAGCATCATTCACTAGATAGAAAAGAGACTAAAATAAATGTTTCCCAAAACATAGCTTTTTGGAGACCAAGACAAAGAAAGGGAAAGTAGGAAACTGACCTGGAATTATTTCAGGATGTTAGAATGTTTGTGATCAATTAAAGAGAAAGAATATTCAAAGTTTTTAAATTAATATGAGTATTTTTGTTATTATAGAGCTTACTTCAAATTGCCTGCAGGCATCTTCCAAACTTAACATTTTTCATAATTGTAGGAAATCATCTTCTTGGAAAGCATAAATTGTCACAATTTAGGTGATAAGACATCAGTTAGTGATAAAAATGAACTATCTAAGCCTACAATGCTTGCCATATCATGCTTTTCCATCAACTCAGAATGCAATTTTGTTTTGTATAATGAAGAAAACAGTGTGGAAGAAAAGAAGTTCTACAAAATCAATGCATGATGATTTCATCTGACAAGTGGGATGGGAGTGGGAAGAGTAGGTGTGAGAAGCTTACTGCTTTTAGTAAAGTTAAAAACTAAATTGTGACTGAATCAGACCAAGAAAAGATTTTGAAAGACTGAATTTTAAAATAAAAATCCCTGCTTTATATTTTTCATATATATGAATATACTTTGGGGACATAAACATGTTCATGATTGAGTAAAATCAACATTAGAAAAGAGGGAAATTTGGCCGGGCGCAGTGGCTCATGCCTGTAATCCCATCACTTTGGGAGTTCAAGGTAGGCAGATCACCTGAGGTCGGGAGTTCAAGGCAAGCCTGACCAACATGGAGAAACCCCATCTCTACTAAAAAAAATATAAAGTTAGCTGGGCGTGGTGGTGCATGTCTGTAATACCAGCTACTCAGGAGGCTGAGGCAGGAGAATCACTTGAACCTGGGCAGGGGAGGTTGCAGTGAGCCAAGATCGTACCATTGCATTCCAGCCTAGACGACAAGAGTGAAACTCCGTGTCAAAAAAAAAAAAGAGTGAAATGTATATGGAATAGGAAGCTAAGAAGGATGTGCAGCAGCCCTGTAAGAATAACACAGATATTTTAACCTTAAAAATTTGTTATTAAGAACTTATTGATAGTTCAGTTTCTTATGGTACAGCCTTCTGATACTACTTACCAGCTCAGGAAAACACTGCCAGAATATATCCTTTTGTGAAATAATGTAATTTCCTAGGGTGTTTACAGACTTTAAGGAACTAAGATTGAACATAAAACATTCTAGTGTAAAATTATCACTTTAAGAAGTCAAATAAAAATCTAGTTAGTCTTACGAAATAATTTTTAAAACTACAGAGAAATATTTTTACCAACATAGAACTCTGTTGTCTTTGAAATAACATTTAATTGAATGAAACTGATATCTTCTTTGGCTCTATTTTAGTGCAAACATTAAAATGATAAATACAAACTTTTCTTAAGCTGACTCTTAGAAAAAATGCAAAACTCCTTCAAAGGGAGAAGAATAACCATCAGAATTAAAATTATTTTATGATTTGAATATAAATGATCATGTTAAAAACAAAATCAAAAAACAAAACTTTCAGTTCTGCTAATACATAAAATGAACATGGATGTATAAATAATTTTTAACAGTGAGAATATTTTTGTTATTTACTAAAAACATATCTATAATAAAATGTAACTATGTTATATAATAATACAATTTTAATGGCCAAATTTATAACATATTAACTCTTCCATAAATTAAAATATTTAAAATATACCTCTCAGTATCACTGGAAAATCACTTCATTTTCTAGAGAATATTATCATGAAACTTGCAATATATGGATTGTCCAGTTCAAAAGATCAAAACTTTTACGCCTACATAAGCCAGGAAGGGAAAATAAACGTGCAGGAAGAGTCTTACAGACAATAACAGGACATGAAAGGAACTGTAGATTGCCTGCCTCTGCTAAAGATGTCAAAAAACAAAAACAAAAACAAAAACCTTAAAATACTCTATGTGCCAAACAATGTTTAAGAGCCATATGCAGTCTCCCAAACTGCCAGATTGCAGCTCTAGAAAAGCAGTAGCCAAGATAGAGCTCAACCAAAAGTGTGATCTTTGCCAACAGGAGAGGCCAATAAATTCTAACACTTGCAGAGTGAATAGAATAGAATGACTTCTTCATGAGCATGCATGCTTCATTCAGTTAGTAATCTTTGCTTATAAAGTTTGAGGTATAACCCATGAAGTCTGTTGATTATTAACATCTGCCATATGGCCTTAAAACAAGATGCCTCAATCCCAGGTGGGAAAGGGAGAATCTCAATTTAGACTCTCCGGTGATCACAGGCACACAAAGAACCAGTCTGTGTAAGGTTCACCCTCAACCAAAGGCCTCTTTATTCTGAACAGGTCAGGCCATGTTGGAGCCCTAACTGTGATCTACTGCGGTCTGGGTGCACATCCTGTGATCTTTTAAGATACCTAGGTTGGCCTTTATGAGCACATTAATTTACTAGGAACCTGATGAAAAGCAGTACATATCAAAATACATTTGAAATTTATCACTCAAGCGGAAGGAAATAGAAAAAGTGAGCAGAAAAGACAGAGAAAAAGAGCAAGAGACCAACAAGCAAGACAGACTTCCTCAGACCACCTGGGCCTTATTGTGAGAAAGGCCGGAAGCTGCAGATCATTACCTCAAAGACCTGAGGTACACCGGGACTTTCTTCCCTACTGAAGATGCCAGAGAAACTCAAAAAAGGTGGCCATTGTTCTGGCAATTAATTTAGAAATCTATACAGTAATATTTTTCCTTACGTAGATCTGTTTGGGATTCTTTACATATGTATATTAAATAATAATTTGTTAGGTAATATTTTCCACACAACATCCTCAAATTCACTTATATATATATCTTATACATATTAGGTGCAAAGACTGAAACAAATATTTGTAATGCATTTTTAAAACAGGTGTCTATATTTCAGAGTAAGTTTCACTAATGCTGAATTCCTCATATTTCTAAAATACTGCAACATACTGGTTTCTTATTCTTTACCAAAAAAAGCTTAACTCTCTGAGAATTCATTTTTTATTTTGACCTTTTTGATATAAATGAATCACCCATCCATTACTAATAATTATTACGGGAAATATATGAATCCATGTTGTATAATACAGTACGTGATATCTATAACATTAGAATAATAAAAACTAACATCTATTGAAAATGTACCATGTGCCAGACACTACCTTAAGGGCTTTACATGGATCATTTCACCTAATCTTTTCTGAAATGTATGAGATAAATGCTCTTATAAACTCTACTTTCAGTTGAATTACACAAGACTTAAAGAAGTAACCTGCGAAAGACAATTAAACTAGTAAATGTTAAAATGGTGGCTCAAACCCCAGTTCAAATCCCCCCATCATCTTTCTCTCTCTTTCTCTTTCTCTTTTACAATATATTTTTAATGGTACATACAAACACAGAGAAAGTAATTTCAGTTTAGCAGTTAAGAATCATACTGGAAGCTTCATTCCTAGATTTTATAAAGAATATAACTTATATTCAAGGAAAACTAACAATTATATATTTTATTTAATAATCTTACAATTCTCTTTTTATAAGATCTGCAAGCGTGTTCACCATTTTTAAAAGATGACATTCTATCATGAACATTTGATCTATTCAAACTCAAAAATCATGAACATGCTGTCTTAACAAGACTCTCAACTCTGAAAGAACTTTTATTAGGAGGATAAACAAACAAACAAAAAAAATTGTAAAATTTGTGAAAGGGACAGATAAAGGAAATTTAAAATTTTACGAAAATTCTATCGCAGATAGTGCTTTTAAAAGAACTATGGGAAAAAAGTAATGATCAATTTCATAGCTTTTTTAATGAGCAGATGTAAAATCTCACCTTTACTGAGAATGCCAACCTGGAGTAGAATAGACCAATCTTTCTATATAATATGAACAGTATCATACATGGACATCATTTCCACTAACATAAAATCCAAATTAGAAAGTGAAGTATGGCATCTGTGAATGTTATACCCAGTTTAGCTGTGCCCCAAGTTACCTACTTAGGTGTCTCATGAAACACAGAACACATTCTAGTATTAAAATTTAGATATCATTTCTTTGTATATATATCTTTATTAATTTTGCTAACAATGCTTTTTCACATATCTCTTGGTAATAAAATTTACCATCACTTCTCTACGTAAGACTTTTGAGACTTTGTATTATAATTAAATCAATGCGTCCTTTAAATTAATACTGTTTAAATAGCTCCTTTAAAGACTGAAATCCAAAAACAAAGTAAATTCTATATAATAGCTTAGAAAAACATAAAGTCAACAGTAGTTATCTAGAAAACATTTTCTAATGCTAGGGAAACATGTTGAGATGATTAGTTTAGTTTTATACAGATTCGTAAGTCAGTGATGGTCAAGTGTCAGTCTAAATTCAAATGTATTACAAAAAGTACTGAAAGTGTTATATTCACCAGGTTACAGCCTGTAAGACTTGGAATCTCTTTTGTTTCCTCTTACATCAGTTAATAAAAGGATCTAAGATTGCACTTATTCTAACAGACAGGGTGCACATCTATAATATAACTTCTCTTCACTTTAACCAGGACAAAGGCCTATATTATAAATAAAATATTAAATCAATTTTTGAGCTCCCAATTTTGTGCATATCTTACTCTCTTGAACATGAAGGAATGGAATGCTAGGTGAAGACTAGGCCTTCATAGCAGAATCAATGAGAACTTGAAAAGAAGAATGTTTAAACACTATCTTGGTTAAAATTTTACATATTATATTAAGGTAATAAAGTATCATATAAAACAATAATTTCCCATCTATATTGTTAACTACAGATGAGATTTTTTTACTTATCCATACAAATATGTTTTTACTTATCCATGTAAAGTAAATATCTGCAAAATAATAACATTATGTAAACAAAATCAACTGAATATGTTCTCTGTATTAAAAATTTTTGTCTTTTACTTTGTTTTATAACAAAGGAAGAAATATTGTATTGAGTTTATTCTAGATGACCTGTCTCTAAACTGTAATGTTTTCACATAAATTTTTATCCTAAAGGGTAGTTGTAGGACGGTTTTTATAAATTACCATTTTATTATCAAAATAAATTAGCAACATAATCATTTTAAATTTTCATGCCTATTTCAAATGACTAATAATTTTTACTTTCTGTAATGTATAAAATATGTCCCCAAAGTATAAATACCACAAAGCATAAAAGAGAAAGCAAAATTAACTAAAGTGAGACTACACTTACAAGAAAAACAAATGAAACTGTGTATTTAGTGACTTCACAGGGAACATATTTCCATAAAATGTTTCTTCTATACTAAGTGACATGAAAAATTTGAAAACATAAACAAAGGAGTTAAGATATAATTTACAAAGCTGTGCACTCTGTAGCTAAAATAATACTAAATTCCAACTACTTGAAAACCAAACTATACTAAAGACAATACATTATTTTAACGTTAAATAAATTTTTATAAAAATTATCTATTAGGAAGTGTATTTTAAATAAAATGTTGTTACATTTCAAAATCAATTTCTGAAGGAAAAAATCTCAAAGTATTTCATAAAAATGATCACGGCAACAAATAAATAGCTAAGATTATTTAAATAATTGTTCCTCTTCAGAAAATAGCATAGAAATAGACATAAACAAATTTTAGGGAATCTGTCAAAAATACTAAGCAGCTACTGAACACCATTTAAACTTCTGCTTTTTTTCCAGACAACTCATTCCTTTTATATGCCTAAGGAAATACAGTGACTGGAATTTTGTGAATACATCTACCATAAGTGATACACTATTAGTTTACTTTTCTAATACCTTTAAAAATGTGTTAAATTTCCACTGGAAAATATCCAAAGAAACTTCAGATTTTAACCATTTAAAAACAAAGAGATGCCATTACACACCTAACCAAAAATAAAATAAAATAAAAAGGCACAGTACCAAATGCTAAAGGCTACAGCTGAAGAGAGGAGTAAAATTACACCCTTGTTAGAGAAGAGAAATAGATTCACGTGTATATAAGCACCAATAAATCAAGCAGAGGAGGATATAAGAATGTTCCAGAGATGTGGCCATAAGTATAGGCCACTGCTTGAAGTTAAGGGGCATGCTAATAACAAAGTCTCAGACAGGCCCTGACACCTAATGAGAAAGTTATCTCCCACTCTTGTATCCCCAAAGGGCTGCTACTATCACTTTCAAGTAGATACAAAGATACAGAGACAATGAATAGAATTGCTGCCCTAGATTATAAAAAGGCATATACATGTACTATGTGAACATTTTCATCACAGCTCAAGGCTTACCTCATAAGACCAGACACATTGAGTCCCACCAAAACGGCGAACGCATCTTCCTACTTCCACATCCTCGTGAGTCGTGTACATTTCTCTAAGGCATTCACCAATATGTGGCACCATCCTCCTGAGAACTTCTCGGCTAAAGATCATGCCAGGTCCTCCCATACAGAAGTTCTCCCCAGGCTCCAGTCCCAGCTTTCCAAGCTCTTCAATATTCCCCAGGCCAGTCTGCCCCAGGTAGAGAGGCTTACTGCTGTTTAGTGATCTAAGAAACTCTTCTAACTTATCACCTACAAAAAGAAAGGCAACAATTACTATGTCTCCTTATTTCATAATCACTTATAATGTACAAGGTAAGGGGCAGAACTTTAAACATTGTGCTTAAACTCCTCAGTCTTACACAATTGAACAGAAGAAAAAACCTCTTCCAATATTCTATTATTTTGAAAACACTAATTCATATTTATTAATTAAAACATATTAAAATTATATCAGCTTCTTAAGGTCACTGAAAAACCTTAACAGCTCTGACAAACACCAATTTTCTGTAAAAGGTGAAATAATAACAAGGAAAGTAAAGACAGGTTTCTCAGTATATTTGAAGTAACAAAAAGTTCCCAGGAATATAAAATAATATTAAATAATGGTATTTAGCATTGTTTTGGCTGACTGTTGACACCTAATAATTATTTTTTACTCATAATTGGTTTAGTTCAGTGTTTTGCCATTAATTAAACTTCAGTCATATACAACCCACACAGTTTTGGAGGGTGTTTGAATCAAACCTGTCTTGAAATTTAATTTGAGAAGGCACCTTTTTAGAAAAAAAAGTTTGCCAAAAATTAGTGTAATTGGTTTCACTTGTAGTTTGTAAGTTCAGGAAAAAAACTTTTAAAAATAAAAATTTGCAGGTAAAACAGTTCAGAAGCACTTGGTATTCTAAGTGATACACTGGAATAAGTAGAGAGTCACCTTCTTCATACTCCCAGTCAGCATCTTTACTGCCATTTTTGATGAGCACAGCATCTGCAGTCATTATCTTGATCCCATGCCTTGCCCCTTGTATCTCAATGAGTTTCAGCTATTATTGGGTTCTTAATACAAAATACATTTCATTCTTAATAGAAATTGAAATAATATGTCATTTTAATGTTCTGAAGGACAATCTTTCAAAGCATTAAAACAAATGAAAGAAGTAGGTGCTGTTGATGCATTTTATAAATTCTCTGCAAAGTGTGGCAAACTTCTGCTAGGAAACCTTTGAAATTTTGACACATCCAAGACAAGGAACTTAAAGTAGAGGACGCTTTTTTCTTTGAGTCAATCCTAAATATCACTGTTAAAAATGTCATGGGACCATTCTTTATTTTTGTATCCAATTATCAGTACTTTTTATTCCAATCAGCTCTAGAGTGACTTCCCTCCTTCCAATCCAAACCCAAGAGATCTCTAGTTATTATGATTACACTAATTCCTTGTGCCAAAATGTGACAGTTAGGGTTTATTGTTTGGCTTTTTGTTTGTTTTTCTTGCATTGTGTGAAAAGTACTATCTGAATCAGGAGAAAGCAGCAAGGCTTTCTCCTGATTCGGATAGAGTCAAGGCATAAAATAAGGAAGGGCTGCCCCCCTTTGACCAAGAAGCTAGGAAATGTGGAAAGCTCAGAGAAACCTCATTCAGTACAACCCTGCTGCTTCCCTTGCGTTCCTCCCCATCTCTGCAACTGGCTGGACTGGAAAGATTCACTTCCCTGACCTAAAGAACTTTGATCCGCTGAGTTTAGAAATTCTCTGTCCAGAGCCGCCCACATTCCGGGAAGAAGACCGCGCCTCTTTTAAACTGACAAAAAAGTTTTTTCTTGCTGTGGCTGCCTGTGGTTCTGGGAAGAACTTCCAGCCTCTGCTTATCACCGCGGCCACCAAAATGCACTGGAAAGGAACCAGTACTAGTGTGTGCTAGTACAGTCTGCTGTTCCCGGGGTCTGGCTTATCAGTGGGTGCTTTCCTCTTCTTCCCCACCACTAATTCCTTACAATATGCCCATCCTCTCAGGGTTTTATTGAGGTGTGGCGGGGGATGGGAGACGGCTTGGTGCTGCACTGTAGTGGCTGAAAAGAGCAGCGTGCTAGGGCGGTGGGGATGGCCAGGGACTCCCAGTGTGTGGAGAGTTGAGCCAAAGGGAAGGGAACACGTAGGAAAGGGTCCCGGACAGCGAAGATGATTCCTCAATCTGAGCAGTTCCAAAAGTGCGCTAGATCCAGTTTAAACAAAAGAGCAAGATTCAAAGCAAGAACACTGGATCTCCAAACTGGTTGTAGCCAGCATCCTCCGTCTTCCCTTCCTGCACCAAAGACCACGCCCCTCTGGACCGATTGGGGAAACTACCATCAGCAGGGGCTTTCAGAGGAGGGCAGAGTGGGAATGGCCTTTGGTTTAGCTCTACGGTCCCTTTTCTAACCTCTCCCACACGGTAAAGACTGAGGGACAAGAGCGAGGCGGCACCGAAAACAGCAAGTGAGGAAGGCGAATAAAGCCAGGCAGGTGTGAGAAGGGTCCAGATTGCAGAAGAGGAGGAACTGGCTACGAATTATGGGCGGATGCAAGGGGTGGGGAGGGCGGGCCAGGGCCTGTGGGAGCCGGGAGCACGTGCTGGCAGAGAAGCAGCGGAGGGGCTGGGCAGGGGCTAGGGCCGGTTACAGAGAAAGGAGTTGGGGAGGCGGACAGGCTGGAAAGCCGGCGCAGGGAGGTCACCTTTGATGTAGACATCGTCGTCGGCGCGCATGAACCACTCATACTTGTCCAGGTAGTGGTCGTGCATGTACTTGATCATCATGAAGGACTTTTTCTGGGGAGGATAGGAGTCGTCCACACCCGGCAGCGCGATGACAGGCAGGGGTGGCGGGGGCTGGCCGGCGTTGGGGGGCTGCTGGCTGGAAAAGAACTCCACGCGGCCGGGGATGAAACGCGCCCAGGTCCGCTGCGCGGCCAGCGCGCGGCTGCCCAGGTACTTCTGCGCGGTCATCACCCCCACGTATAGGAAGTCCCGGGGTCGGGCGCTCGGGGCGGCAGCACCCCCGTCCCCGCTGCCGTTGTGGCTACTCCCTGGCCGGCCGCCTCTCCGCTGCCCAGCCGCGCCCCTGTCCTCCTCCTCGGGTTGCCCCTCGGCCGCTGGAGCACCGGGAAGCCCTGTCGCACCCTCAGGCTCGCGTCCTCGCCGCCGCTGCTGCAGCAGAGGTGGCTGCTGCCAGGGGCTACTTCGAAAACTGGTGATTCCGGGGGCTGCCTCGGGCAGCGGTGGCCCCTGGAGCTCCTGGCGCGCGGGGGGCGGTGACTGCTCCTGCCGTGGCCGGGACTGGAGCTGGAGGAGCGGCTGCTGAGCGCCGGCGCCGGGGCCAGCCGCGGAGCGACCGTAGTAGGAGCAGAGGCTGGAGCCGCGTCTCTTCCTCTCGCTCAGCTCCGCCACCCTGGGGGCGATGAGCCAGGACGCGGCGGTGAAGCCCAGTACCAGCCCTAATGCCACGCTCATCCACGGGCGGCGGGAGCGCACAGCCATCGCGGCTGCCCCGGGCGCGGACGCTCGCTGGGCTGCTGCGGCGGGGCACGCGGGTTCCCCGGCTCACACCCGCCCCTCCTCCGCCTTTGCGCCCCCAGCCCCGGCCGCAGCCCGCCGCCTAGGCGCCGACACCGGCTGGAGGTCGGAGCGCCGCGGACGCCTCGATTGCCGCGGGCTGCAGCTGCCTGCCAGGCTCTCGCTCGGCTCTGGGCCGGGGCTCCGAGCGAGGGTCGGGAGTGAAACTTCTCCCGGCGGCGACGGTGGCGGCGGCGGCGGCAGCGAGAGGAGCTGCAGGAGGAGGAGGAGCAGCGGCGGCGGCAACGCGTCCGCTCCTAGGCTGCCACCCTGTCACTGGCGCGCCTGGGCCCTCCCTCCTCTCTTCTTCCCGAGCCCCCGCCCTCGCTCCCGCCTCCCGCTCCCCCCGCCGCCGGGCTCCGAGCTGGCCCGGAGGGGGAGCCGCAGGCGGCACCGCTGCCAGCCGGAGGGAAGCGCGGGCCGCGGTATTTCCCCGTCACCCGCCCTTGGACGGCCCCCGTCCGCGCCTCAGTCCAGAGCCGGCCTCCTCTCCGGAAGGAAACGATCCCTGTCGGGCCGCCTCCGGCTTGCAGCGCCGACGCCCCCTCTTCCCTCCTCCCCCAGCTCTTGCTCTTCGTCCCATTTCCCGTCCCATCCCGCCCCTCCGCTGGCCTCCCGACACTCGTGTCTGGGGGCTCTACTGGCCTCCTCCCGGCGCCTAGGCTCCGCTGACCTCATCGGCGGAGCTCGGGTCCGGGAGCCCCCACTAAGTTCGTTGCTGTCCCTCCGGGCTCTCCTCCCCCGGCCCACAGCCGGGTACGTCCTGGCGTGACCCTTCCCACTCTGCCCCGCCCCGGGTCTGCCAGGGCGCCACTCTTCGCGTTTTTCCGTCCTTTCCACGTTGTTCTTACCGCTGCCCCTCCGCGCCTTCTCTCTCTACTCGGTCATTTGTCAGGAAACCCAACGTCCCATCCCAGCACCTCTCCTCCCAGCCTAACTTCCCTCCTACCTGCATCCTCCACCAGCTCTCCTCAGTCCATCACAGAAGTACCATTGTCGTTTGGAGTCTCTCCTAAGAAAATCTCTGAGGGATTGGAAATACTTACCCTGAAAGGCTGAGGGAGATGATGGTGACTGGGGGTTCAATCCCCAAAGAACGTAAAAATCCCATGTCCACCTGTTGACTTGGAAAACCTGAGGCTGCCTAATGGTCTCCCCCTCGGCTCTCCTGATGATAGCTGTTCTAGAAATGAGAACCATGGTCTATTTTCAGTCTTGGTAGAAGATTGGCTCAGTGAGACTGTCAAATAGTGGAGAAAGGGGCATACATTCACAGGGCCAATACCCTGAAGATCCAAAGGGAAGAAAGTCTTACCCCCACAAAATAAGTGAACTTAATCAAAAAATAAAATGGAAGATACGATTTTTATTCTTGCCTATGAACCGTTTTATTTTCTAAGGCAAAGACAGGAAAATTTTACCTCTCCAATGAGGGAGGAAAGTTCTCCAGCAACAGAATCTCAAAAAAAGTTAAGCTGTATTGGCCAAAATCATTGTGACTTAGTTACGTTAGGAAGAAATTACCTGAAGGTATATGACATTTTGAAGAAGGGAGCATTAACAAATTTCTCTCTAAAGGTTGTGCATAAAGCTATAGTCTGGGGTGCTTTTGGCATTCCAAGCCCGCCCTTCTCTTCAAATTTCAGTCTTCTGTTTTAGACATCAAACGCAAGGGGATGGTATTGAATGGCATTAGACATAATGGCTCGATCCAGCGAGGTGCTGGCAGCGTCCCTGGAACACTAGGCCTGCCTGGAGTCCTTGGAGGAATGGTTCTTTCCACACCGGTCACTGGCTGTGCATGAGCACGTCTGACTGAATGTTTCATCTGCTGGACAATGAAGCTCCTTTTCCACATCTAGGTTTTGCCCAGAGACACTTGGGAATACAGATTATTAGACTCTCTCAAAGTTGAAGTTTAGTTAGAATACAAAGCTAGTCAAACAGACCCCTTCTGATTTGAAAATATATCTTCCCAAAGCCGTTTTAAAATTTCTAGAATAGTACTATTCAATAGAACTTTCACTATCATGGAAATTTTTTTTATTTGTTCTGATAAGACAGTAGCCACATAAAATTATGGAGCATTGAAAGGTGACTAGTGTGATTGACAAAATGAGTTTTCATTTTATTTAATTTTAATTACTTTTTATTTAAATAGCCCCATGTGGCTAGGGGTTACCATGTAGGACAGCACATTTCCAGAGGATTTCCTATTGCATATGGTCAACAGTGAAGGACAAATAAGTCCACCCACACACCAGTACCCTCTCCCCTGCAGTATTCAACTGGAGTTTATGGTAATGGATGTCATTCATGTAGTTGATCTACAAAATCATTAATTCTCATTGGGCATAACTAACCCATTCATCAACTGTTCGGAATATTTGGGGAGAAAGTTAATTTCATTCACTTATTCAACAAGTGTATATTAGAGATTAAACATTAGACAAGGTGGAAGGCTCTGGACATGGAGATGTCAACAAACTATTCAGTACTTCCCATCATGAAACTTATAGTGCATTGAAGAAGACAGACATTAAACATCACACTATGAAATGAATTACAATGGTGATAAATGATATGAACAGAAATACAGAGTACTCTGAGAATATTTATAAGAGCATCTAATTTAGTCTGGGAATCAGGGAAGGCACTAGAAAATATTCAAATAAAATGAAAGTCAGTGAAGTGATGTTACATATGAGGCAAGTGACCTTGGGCAAGTTATGAAAATTCTCTAAGTTTTGGATTTCTCATTTGTAAATTCATTTCTGTGAGGCTTTATTAATGTACTATATGAAGTGCTTAGCACAATGTTTAGTTCATTGTAGATGCTTGGCAAATGTTCTCCTCATTTCTAATCCCTTCCCTCATGCTAAAACCTCTCTCTCATGGTATCTATCATCTAATTTTTATTACATTTCATATTTTCATTTATTTAACAGATACTTACTTAGTATCTACTGTAAGGCAGACACTATTACTGAGAAGCAGAAGTAAACAAAACAAAGTCCTGACTTCATGGGTACACACACACACACACAAACGCAAGTGTGTATATGAAGTATTTTTACATATAAAGAAATAAATACATGTAATATGTTGGTGTAAGTGTTTATTTAAAAAATAGAGAAGGATAGTGAGTGTATTATGTGTTGGGTGAGGCCACTTAAAACTGATAGGTCAGGAAAGTTCTGTCTGATAATTTTAGCAGAGAACAGGAAAAAGTGAGGAAACTAATCCTGAAGATATCTGAAATAATATTTTTCAAGGAGAAGGAGTAGCTAACACAAGTCTTTGACACAGACATGTTATATTGAGAAGCAGCAGAGGCCAAAGTAGATTGGAAAAAGGAGGCAGTGGATGACTTGTTGATACTTTAGGTCAGTGCTGAATAGAATTATAATGTGAGCCACAAATGCAAGACATATAATTTAGTTTTTTTCTAGAAGCCTCATTTAAAAACAGATGAAATTGATTTTAATACTTTTTATTCAACTTAATATATCCAAAATATCAGGAGATATTTTACATTCTTTTTATTGATACTAATTTTTCAAAACCATTTTGTGCTCTCCACTTACAGCACATCTGAATTCAAACTAGCCACATTTCCAATGTTCAATAGACACAAGTGGTTAGGGACTACCATATTGGACAGTGCATATGTAGATCCTTGCAGACATTCATAAAGACTTTGGCTTTGATTCCAAGTGACAATGAAGCTGTTGTGTAGAGTAGTGATCTGGTTTTGTTTTATTGTTTACAAGGATCATTCTAGCTCCTATGGGGAGAAAATAAACTAGAGTGGGACAAGGGTAGAATTAGATAAAACATTGAAATCTTTATTGAAGTGACCCCATCACTTTAGAATAGAAGGGAAAAAGCAAGCCTCTTTTTTGTTCTTCCCGCACAGCATCTACCCCTTTCCTTATTTGTAATAAATAGAAGCTTTGGGAAAAGATTTTTATATAAATTTAATTTTATATGTATTGAGATTCCTGTCGTTATCTGTGGGAATTTCCCAAAGTCAGTAAAGTAATTTTCTCGTACTCACTTTTGTTCTGAAGATACATGATTTTACAGGAGGTAATTTTCTGGGAAATCTCTATCAAGAACTCACTTTTTTATTTTCACAACATTAAGTAATAAGTTATAGGAATAATTTAAGAAAAAAAATTTCAATTGGATATAAGGGTTGTTGAGGAGGAAATTTTCATGGAACTAACAATGAAGAAAAATAAACATAGTTGCATACCAAAATATAACAAAATCTATATACTATGTTAGAAGAAAGAATACACAAATACAGGTAATTCTATAATAATAACTCTGGGAAAAATGTCTCATATAGTTGCTGTTCTTATCTAAGCAAGAATGTACCAATAAGTATACTTGTGAACCATCTCATAAAATCTCTGTGAAGCAACTCAGTAGTGGATTTTGAGAAAAAAGCAATAATAAAATCCTCCTAAAATTATAATAGTTTACAAAGAAAATTACAAAACTGATTTTCTGTCTTTCCTAAACCCTTTAACAATTTCAAATATGTCCATATTAGACTACAGTAACATATGAATTATTTGCCGCCTTCTCTGAGTTGTAACTACTGGAACATAAGGTATCATCTGGATTCACAGTGAAGACAGATTTCTTCTTGTAGAGGTTGTGTTCCTGTGGCTTTGGAAAGACTTTAATGTCAACCACCCCAAGACAAAGTCTGCTACACTTAGCAGAAAGTCTTTGAGCAGACTACTTTAATGGAGCTACATTAGATATTAAAACTAATTGGAAAAGGTTACTAATAACATTAAAATCACAGACAAGGCACAAATGACTTTAAAGGGTGGAATCATTCTTTGATCATTTATGAAAGTGAAAGGTCAATGAATGTTCAGTTTATGCTTTTGCTACAGGCTATAATCAAGATTAGACTTGTCCTGACACTTTGAATCAGGATTTTACTAAGCTATTTTGAATGTTATCATTTTTTCTTGACAGATCAAGGCTGAGTTAATTTCGTTTGTGTGAAGCAACTGTGGCATCTAGTGGTTAATAATCATAATGGTAATTCAGTTTGTTCCTAAGGGATAAATTGTGTTACAAAATATTTTTTATATTGCCAAGGAGTATTATAATTATAGAGACATACTAAGATAACAATTTGATTCTATTTTTATTTTCTCAGAAATCAGCACATGAGGAGATGATCAAAATTAATATATTGAAATATGAAAAGGTAATTATTTACAGCATATCATAAAACTAGGTAAGTTTCTGGGCCTAGTATTAATCTACATTTAATCACCATGAAAATGTTGCAGTAAATTTTTTTACACTGATCAGATATTTGATGCTACCAAAGATTTATTAATCATGAATTACTTTTTAGGTATGATAATGCTATTGCAGCCTTGTTTTTTATAGAAAGAGTCCTTATTTTCTAAAATACATACTGAAATATTCATAAACTGGTATGATATCTGGGATTTAGATATATGGGATAGAGGGAGATGTAGATGTGACTAAGGTCTGATTGACCAGGTGTTGATTACTATTAGGGTAGGCAATTATCTTTGGATAAATTTGGATCTCTATAATAAAAAGGTTTTTTAAAAAAATACTTCATTTGTTTAAGGTCAGCACATACTCTTCATTTATTTTCTACAGATTTACCTAACCAAGAGATGGTCCACTTGTTTAAGCAATCAGTGAGAAGATCAATTGAGAGGAAAGAATGAAACTCCTCCTGTCACTTGGGAAAGGGTCAAAAAGCAATCAATTGAAATAAAAACATCCACTTCTTCCAGCCCCTCTTGGCCCCATGACAGTCTGAGACATAAGCAAAATACCCAATTGAGCTTTTACAAAGAAAAAGGGACTATTTACACATAATATTTTTGTAAGTAGTAATAGTCTATGATTAGGTAGTGGGCTGCAAAATCTCGAGTTCCTAATCACTAACCTGAATTTATGCTAAAAAAAAAAAAAAAAAAAAAAAAAGACTTTAATTTTTAATTGGCTCCGTTCACTACTTTCCTAAAATATGAATAATCTCCAATTCAATATTTCCTGTCTCAGAAAACTTAAAATAAAATGCATGTGCCACCTTCTTTCTGTTGCTTTAATTGTCAATCCCTGTTAATTACTTGGTTTTCCTTTCCTGTCCCATAGATCTGTGCTGTTCAGTAGAGATATAAAATTATCCACATATGTAATTTTAAAAATTTTAGTAGCCACATTTTGCGAAGCAAAGACATGTGAAATTAATCTGACTAATATACTTCATTTTATTTTCCTTAATATATGCAGTTCCAGTAGAGAGTAGAGTTGTGGGTATTTGAGACTGGGAAGCATAAGTGGGAGAAGGAGGAGAGCATGCATAAAGGATACAAAATCACAGCTAGATAGGAGGAATGAGTTTGGGTGTTCTGAAGCATCATAGGGTGAATATGGTTCATTATCATTTTTGTATATTTCCAAAAAGCTAGAAGAGAAGATTTTTGCATTTTCACAGCACAAAGAAAGGTAAAATGTTTCAGGTGATAGGTATCATATGCTAATTACCCTGATTTGATCATTATATATTATGTACATGTATTAAAATATCACTCTGTATCCCATAAATATACACAATTATTACATGTCAACTAAAACTAAAAGGATGGGGGAAGCTAAAACATTTTTTAAATTAAAGAAAATACCATTTCCGATTGTTCAATTCCCACCTATGAGTGAGAACATGCGGTGTTTGGTTTTTTGTCCTTGCCATAGTTTGCTGAGAATGATGGTTTCCAGCTTCATCCATGTCCCTACAAAGGACATGAACTCATTATTTATTTATTTATTTATTTATTTATTTATTTATTTTGAGACAGAGTCTTGCTCAGTCGCCCAGGCTGGAGTGTGGTGGTGCGATCTCAGCTCACTCCAAGTTCTGCCTCCCAGGTTCACGCCATTCTCCTGCTTCAGCCTCCCGAGTAGCTGGGACTACAGGCGTCCGCCACTACGCCCGGCTAATTTTTTTGTATTTTCAGTAGAGACGGGGTTTCACCGTGTTAGCCAGGATGGTCTCGATCTCCTGACTTCGTGATGCACCCGTCTCGGCCTCCCAAAGTGCTGGGATTACAGGCGTGAGCCACCGCGCCCAGCCGAACTCATCATTTTTAATGGCTGCATAGTATTCCATGGTGTATATGTGCCACATTTTCTTAATCCAGTCTATCATTGTTGGACATTTGGGTTGGTTCCAAGTCTTTGCTATTGTGAATAGTGCCGAAATAAACATACGTGTGCATGTGTCTTTATAGCAGCATGATTTATAATCCTTTGGGTATGTACCCAATAATGGGATGGCAGGGTCAAATGGTATCTCTAGTTCTAGATCCCTGAGGAATCACCACACTGTCTTCCACAATGGATGAACTAGTTTACAGTCCCACCAACAGTGTAAAAGTGTTCCTATTTCTCCACATCCTCTCCAGCACTTGTTCTTTCCTGACTTTTTAATGATCGCCATTCTACCTGGTGTGAGATGGTATCTCACTGTGGTTTTGATTTGCATTTCTCTGATGGCCAGTGATGATGAGCATTTTTTCATGTGTCTGTTGACTGCATAAATGTCTTCTTTTGAGACATGTCTGTTCATATCCTTCGTCCACTTGTTGATGGGGTTGTTTGTTTTTTTCTTGTAAATTTGTTTGAGTTCTTGGTAGGTTCTGGATATTAGCCCTTTGTCAGATGAGTAGATTGCAAAAATTTTCTCCCATTCTATTGGTTGCCTGTTCACTCTGATGGTATTTTATTTTGCTGTGCAGAGCTCTTTAGTTTAATTAGATCCCATTTGTCAATTTTAGTTTTTGTTGCCACTGCTTTTGGTGTTTTAGACGTGAAGTTCTTGCCCATGCCTATGTCCTGAATGGTATTGCCTAGGTTTTCTTCTAGGGTTTTTATGGTTTTAGGTCTAACATTTAAGTCTTTAATCCATCTTGAATTAATTTTTGTATAAGGTGTAAGGAAGGTATCCAGTTTCAGTTTTCTACGTATGGCTAGCCAGTTTTCCCAGCACCATTTGTTAATTAGGGAATCCTTTCCCCATTTCTTCTTTTTGTCAGGTTTGTCAAAGATCAGATGGTTGTGGATGTGTGGTATTATTTCTGAAGGCTCTGTTCTGTTCCATTGGGCTATATCTCTGTTTTGGTACCAGTACCATGCTGTTTTGGTTACCGTAGCTTTGTAGTATAGTTTGAAGTCAAGTAGCGTGATTCCTCCAGCTTTGTTCTTTTGTCTTACAATTGACTTGGCAATGCAAGCTCTTTTTTGGTTCCATATGAATTTAAAGTAGTTTTTTTCCAATTCTGTGAAGAAAGTCATTGGTAGCTTGATGGGGATGGCATTGAATCTGTAAATTACCTTGGGCAAAATGACCATTTTCACGATATTGATTCTTCCTATCCATGAGTATGGAATGTTCTTCCATTTGTCTGTATCCTCTTTTATTTCATGAGTAGTGGTTTGTAGTTCTCCTTGAAGAGGTCCTTCACATCCATTGTAAGTTGGATTCCTAGGTATTTTATTCTCTTTGAAGCAATTGTGAATGGGAGTTCACTCATGATTTGGCTCTCTGTTTGTCTCTTATTGGTGTATAAGAATGCTTATGATTTTTGCACATTGATTTTGTATCCTGAGACTTTGTTGAAGTTGCTTATCGGCTTAAGGAGATTTTGGCCTGAGACGATGGGGTTTTCTAGATATACAATCATATCATCTGCAAACAGGAACAATTTGACTTCTTCTTTTCCTAACTGAATACCCTTTATTTCTTTCTCCTGCCTGATTTCCCTGGACAGAACTTCCAACACGATGTTGAATAGGAGTGGTGAGAGAGGGCATCCCTGTCTTGTGCCAGTTTTCAAAGGGAATGCTTCCAGTTTTTGCCCATTCAGTATGATATTGGCTGTGGGTTTGTCATAAATAGCTCTTATTATTTTGAGACACGTTCCATCAATACTGAATTTATTGAGAGTTTTTAGCATGAAGGGCTGTTGAATTTTGTCAAAGAACTTTTCTGCATCTATTGAGATAATCATGTGATTTTTGTCATTGGTTCTGTTTATATGCTGGATTACATTTATTGATTTGCATATGTTGAACCAGCCTTGCATCCCAGAGATGAAGCCCACTTGATCATGGTGGATAAGCTTTTTGATGTGTTGCTGGATTTGGTTTGCCAGTATTTTATTGAGGATTTGGACACAGGAAGGGGAACATCACATACCGGGCCTGTTGTGGGGTGGGGGGAGTGGGGAGGGATAGCATTAGTAGATATACCTAATGTAAATGATGAGTTAATAGGTGCAGCACACCAACATGGCACATGTATACATATGTAACAAACCTGCACGTTGTGCACATGTACCCTAGAACTTAAAGTATAATTTAAAAAAATAAAAAAGAGAAGGTAGTTGAGGGTAGTAGGTTTCTGGGTTATTTAAATATTTTATTTTTTCTTATTTGTACTTAATTTTCTACATGGCACTGAGAATCTAAAGCAAGTTGAGTATTGTGCATGTCTTTGTTCTCAAACAGCAGCCGTGGCCATAATAATGGCAGGATACCTACAGCTTACTAAGACTCCCTTTCACATAGCTCCTATGCATTCTACAGTTGGAGAACGTGAGTTCCAGGAGATTTGTTTACCAGACCAGTTTATGCTAGGATGGGACAGAATGGGAGTTAGAGGTGCTGAAAAAATGGAAACCTTTCGTGTTACCACATTTCTGTCATTCAGTATCTAAAAATTAACGTGGACCTACTTGAGCCTTTGAGGATTAATGAGCTTATTTGTGAATAATCAGATAAGAGAAATAAAGCTTTATTTCAGTAGCTCTCAAATTTTAGTAGGGAATAAGAGGACTCCACCCCCCGAGTTTCTGAGTCAGCAGGTTTGGAGCTTGAGAATTTGCATTTCTAATAAGTTCTCAGTGATGCCCGTGTTTCTAGTCAAGGACCAGCAATGGTGGAACACGCTTCTTAGTGCCTTTACTGCTCCATGGATTGGCTAGAGTGGCATCACCTGGGAACTTGTTTGAAAGGCAGAATACTTTCCAATTATGTTTTGGAATAAAGTCTATGACCATTAACTATGCATTTTTTTGTTGCTATCTCATAGCCAGTGCACTGTACATATTTACAGAGAAAAAAATAAAGGATTTAATTTTCTGTCCATTCATTCATTCACTTATTTGACCATTTGGAGTCATGTAAGAAGCTCACAGACTCAGAAGCTCTTCAGCTCTTCCTCAGACTCAAGTCACTGCTGGTCACTAATGCTGACAAAGAAGTACTTTCCGATGCATCCTCTTTCCTTAGGTTCAAAAATGATTCTCGAGTTATTTGAAGGATCTCTCTCAAGCCTTTGTTTTCTTGTTCAAGTTGAAATATTCGTTCTTGTTCCTTGCAACCCTGTTGCTCGTCAATTTCAATGGCTTTCCTCATTACTGCCGCCATTTCAGTTATCTGGTCAACATGTGCTTGCAGTTCCCCAAAAGTTGACTGTTTATTTAGTGTACATTCTGATTTGCTTCCAAGTGCCTTCTCTCCAGTCCATGTTGAGGTGCTTCAAGGATGTGTCGAGATGCATCAAGGAAGAAACTGAGCCATTGCTAGTTGGTAGAGAAATGAAAGGTTTTCACAGTGACTACTGAATATACCAAGAGCTTTTGGCAGTACTGCTGGCTTTCTGGGTGATTAATTAGGTAAACTTGAATATTCCCAATAAATGTTTGAGAATTCATAAATTATACCAATTTAAAAATATAAATTTTTGCCACTGTTTTGTGAACGGAAGATTTGTATCCTAAATTTCATCCTTCTTATTTGGCGTCAAAGTTAATAAAAAGTTTATGTACCATGAAAAAAAAAAAAGAAAGAAAGAAAGGCAGAATACTGATCCCAGTTTGAAAGAGTCAGAATCTGCATTTTAACAGGATCCTCAGGTGATTTGCTTACATAAGAAAGTTTGGGAAGCAGCACTTTGGTACATAGGTTATCAAATACCAATTAGATAAATCATAAATCTGAAATGGGGTGTGTGACATTCCTGCTTGTAATATATTTTTCTCATGTTTGTGACTGATAAATAATACAAAACTTATGAATAAAAATATACCATTTCTGACTATTAAGCCTAAAAACACTTAAATGATAGAGACAATTGGATTTCAGGATGTTTACAGGATTCATTGTGCTGCATTCTTAGATACCAACATATGAATACATTGCATATTTATACACATAAATATGATATATATGTATGACATGTTTACATACAGAAACACTATATATATGCATATGTACATACAGAAACACACATATATACATTTCTTTATAACCACATATCATGACAAGTTAAACGTAAGAGGAGAGATTAGGGGTCTTTCCTTTTCCATAATGATTACTCTTATTTAAATTTTAGGATACCTTACTAGGATGTAGGAGAAGTTAGATACCACATCTCTCAACCCAGTGCGAAGGGGATATGGCTTAGGCTTAGCAAGTTGGGTATTCTATCTGAGATTTTGTATCTTGAGTGAATGAGGCAGAAATAATTTATAATTCATCTTAAGGTGCTGCATACAGCAGTGGACTTTTATTTAAGTCTGTAGTGAACTAATAATGACACAAATATTTCAATAGTTATTAAAAGTAAGGATTTATGACTTGCAACAGAATGTTAGCACCAAGAGAGCAGATTGTTTTTCTGCCAGTCTTCAAAATTCTTGGCGGGGCGGGGGGGTGGTTGAAAATATAATTATTTTCACAAACTATCTTATTTAATCATGTTAACATGATTCCACATAGTTGGAAGTAAAACACCCTCAGCAAATGCAAAAGAGCAGAAATTATAACAAATAGTATGTCAGACCACTGTGCGAGCAAATTAGAACTCAGGATTGAGGAACTCACTCAAAACCGCACAACTGCATGGAAACTGAACAACCTGCTCCTGAATGACTACTGGGTAAATAACAAAATGAAGGTAGAAATAAAGATGTTCTTTGAAACCAGTGAGAACGAAGACGCAATGTACCAGAATCTCTGGGACACATTTAAAGCAGTGTGTAGAGGAAAATTTATAGCACTAAATACCCACAAGAGAAAGCAGGAAAGATGTAAAATAGCCACCCTAACATCACAATTAAAAGAACTGGAGAAGCAAGAGCAAACAAATTGAAAAGCTAGCAGAAGACAAGAAATAACTAAAATCAGAGCAGAACTGAAGGAGATAGAGACACGAAAAACCATTCAAAAAAATCAATAAATCCAGGAGCTGTTTTTTTAAATAATAAAATAGATAGACTGCTAGCCAGACCAATAAAGAAGAAAAGAGAGAAGAATCAAATAGACGCAATAAAAATGATAAAGGGAATATCACCACTGATCCCACAGAAATACAAACTACTGTCAGAAAATACTATAAACACCTCTACACAAACAAACTAGGAAATCTAGAAGAAATGGATAAATTCCTGGACACATACACCCTCCCAAGACTAAACCAGGAAGAAGTCAAACCCCTGAATAGACCAATAACAAGTTCTGAAATTGAGGCAGTAATTAATTTAATTAAATTAATTAAAGTAATTAATTAAACCAACCAAAAAAAGCCCAGGACCAGAGGGATTCACAGCTGAATTCTACGAGAGGTACAAAGAGGATCTGGTACCATTCCTTCTGAAACTATTCCAAACAATAGGAAAAGAAGGAATCCTCCCTAACTCATTTTATGAGGCCAGCATCATCCTGATACCAAAACCTGGCAGACACACAACAGAAAGAAGAAAATTTCAGGCCAATATCTCTGAAGAACATCTATGCGAAAATCCTCAATAAAATACTGGCAAACTGAATCCAACAGCACATCAAAAAGCTTATCCACCACGATCAAGTTGGCTTCAACCCTGGGATGCAAAGCTGGATCAACATATACAAATCATTAAACGTAATCCATCACATAAACAGAACCAGTGACAAAAAAAAAACACATGATTATCTCAACAGATGCTGAAAAGGCCTTCGATAAAATTCAACACTGCTTCATGCTAAAAACTCTCAATAAACTAGGTATTGATGGAACGTGTCTCAAAATAATAAGAGCTATTTGTGACAAACCCACAGACAATATCATACTGAATGGGCAAAAGGTGGAAACATTCCGTTTGAAAACCGGCACAAGGATGCCCTCTCACCACTCCTGTTCAACATAGTATTGGAAGTTCTGGCCAGGGCAATTAGGCAAGAGAAAGAAATAAAGCGTATTCAAATAGGAAGAGAGGAAGTCAAATTATCTCTCTTTGAAGATGACTTGATTGTATGTTTAGAAAGCCCTATCGTCTCAGTACAAAATGTCCTTAAGCTGATAAGCAACTTCAGCAAAATCTCGGGATACAAAATCAATGTGCAAAAATCGTAAGCATTCCTGTACTCCAATAATAGACAGCCAAATCATGAGTGAACTCCCATTCACAATTGCTACAAAGAGAATAAAATACCTGGGAATACAACTTACAAGGGATGTGAAGGCTCTCTTCAGGGAGAACTACAAACCACTGCTCAAGGAAATGAGAGAGGACACAAACAACTGGAAAAACATTCCATGTGCATGGATACAGAAAATCAATATCATAAAAATGGCCATACTGCCCAAAGTAATGTATAGGTTTGATGCTATCCCCATCAAGCTACCATTGACTATCTTCACAGAATTAGAAAAAACTACTTTACGTTTAATATGGAACCAAAAAAGAGCCCGTATAGCCAAGACAATCCTAAGCAAGTGAAATGTTTTTAAGTACATGATTGTCTCCATGTTTCTAGAGTCACACCTATTGTTTTTTAGGAATCCAGTAGGTTGAATGAATCTTCTGAGACCAATATAATTTAAATTTTTCAAGACTTGTCTAATTTGTATACAGTAACAAATTAATATCTTTAACAATTTGGGAAATATGCTTCTCATTTCTACAAAAATAAGCTGCAGGACAGTACATTACTCTGAAGTTCCAATCATTTTGTATTATTCCATCAAATAAATAATATCTTGATTAGCTAATTCTAGAGTTGGACAGTCATAAAATTTAGTGAGGAAGGAAGATAACCTTGCCATACCAATAAAATTGAAAGGAGCAATTATTTTCATTTTGATGCCAATTGGAGCTCTAAGAATAGAGGGAATGCTAACTCCAAATTAAATTTTGTAAATATGAAAAAAGTAAATTGGCACTCGTAAATGAAATTCTAGAGGAATTTACAAGTGGTCATCATCTAGAAAATGCAACAAGACTATTGTGCAGGATCCATAGTATGGGGTGGAGAATGGTGATGATGCTTTCTTCTCACTGGGCCCCTGTGGCCTAATCTCTGAGTTCTTATTAGGCAGAAAGAGGACAAGAAGGATAGCTTCCAGCCAAGAATAAAAGCACATATTATAAGTTAGGGTGGAGTACGACATTCTTTAGACCCCCACTGAAGCTTTGCTCACTCTCTATTCTACAACACACATTATTTTTGTTCCAGACTGCTCTCCCCATGTGGACCTTTACAGAAAAGCAGACAGGAATAAAAACAGTGCCATCTGAATCAGATTAAAATTAAATTTAGGTTTTAGTATTAGCAGCACAGCATTAGGACTGCAGGACACAGTATAGTTATCCAAGTCATCTCAAACCTTCTTGTACGCATGCAGACCCCAATTGGCCATGATGGTATACAAATAATTAAAATGTTGGCACCTAGGTCAGTGTTTTTCAAAGTGGAATCCTACACAAGTATTTCTAATGCTTTTTTTTGTGGCATAACTATTAAGAGTAAATCTGAAATCCTACTGAATCCACTTTATGGGACTATTGGAGCTGCTGATGTTTGCCCTGTTGCCACTCCCTATTGAATTACCAGAATTCATGGTAAGGAACTACTACTGCCATCGTACCATGTCTTATTTTGGGGGATTCCCTTTGGCTATTAAAAAAAATTACCAGGGAAAATTTCAAACATATACAAGGTACATAGACTAGAACTCCCTGTGCAGTTCATCCAACTTCAACTTATGACCAGTTTTATCTGTATCACCACCAGCTTGATCCCTATTGGATTATTTTAAAGCAAATCAAAAATACAATATCATTTACATATTAATATTTCAATATGTATCTCTAAAAGATAGGGACTTTAAAATAACCAAATATCATAACCTTACAAAATATCCAAGAAACATTTCCTAATATTATTAAATATTAAATTACTCATATTTCCAACAGTCTCATCAGTTCCATATTTTCACAATAGTCTCATCAATTCCCTAAATCAGTATTGTTTTATATGTTTCTCAAGATTCTCTAGCAGGTTATGCCTCTATGTCTTTATATTTTTTTTGTATTATATTTAGTTAAAAAAGAAAAAACTGGGTCATTTGCCCTCTGAGGTTTCCTACAACCTGAAATTTTGCAGATTCCACCCCTGTCATGTCATTTATCACGCATCTCTATGTTCTGTATACCCTGTGAATTGGTAAGATGGTGTAGGGCCTAGAGACTTGCCAATGCCAGTTTATTTTTTTCTTCTTGAACCAAAGTACTTCATAGATAGCTTTATGTTCTTTCAGGAGACATATAATATTTGTCTATTTCTGATGTAAGCAGCTGTTTATAATGAATTCCTATGCATCAATTCATTTGAAGTTGCAAATGGCAATATTCTACTTCTACTACTGTTCTTCCTTATTACTGAAATACTTCTATGAGGAGAAAACTTACTATTATCCAGTGGTACAATATGGATAAAAATAAGATAAATAGTTCTTTCCTTTTACTCTTAGTTTATGATGATCCAGAGATTTTAAAAGATGATTAATACCAATGTCTATGCCCAGTTCCTTAGAAGACCTTGCTAAGTAAAACTAATTGAAATAATCCCAAAATGGAAGCTTATTTACACCAGAAGCAATCTTATTTTCTGCTATGTAATCCCTAATCATATCACTAATATTTCAGCCTACACATCAAGACATAAGTTATCGCTGTGAGAAGAAAAAGAAGCTATATTTTCCCATTTTTACTTTTTTATTCAATAAGTGGTATTTATTGACCTTTTACAATTTGGAAGCATATAGGCTGTGAACGTAAGGTAGAAAGCTGGACACACACACGTATATATATAATAGAATATAATATAGAATTCTATATATATATAGAATAAAAAGCTGGAGATATATATATATATATATATATATATATATATATATATATATATATATATACACACACACATATGGGGGAGTACACACACAGTTCCTAGCCACCTGGAACTTCTGATATATTATATATGAATTATTTATGAATCATAGGAAATTGTGCTTTGTGTTCAAAAAGAGTTCACTGGGATTGAATTTGGGAAAGGAAAAAACCTGCTAAACATGGTTCTTTTATACAGTGAGTGTTTATATAGTCATTTTCTATGTGGTTTTGGCTTCAGCTGTGGTTTGCTGTCTTTTCCTGTCTGTATCGATGCCCCTTTTCTTCTTAGGTTATTCATTAATGACACAGTGATGTTAGACATTAAGAGACCTACATTGCAGTCCGTGCTTTTAGGGTTGCTACAATATCTGTGAACCTTTCATAGAAAATTCAGCTCTGCTAATCATTTATTCACCAGTAAAAATAGCGGTATTGGGCTAGAGTAGAGGTGAGCAAACTATAGCCCATAGGCCAAATCCAGACCATCACCTGATTTTGTATGACCTACAAGTTAAGAATGATTTTTACATCTTAAAATGCTTTTACATTTTTAAATTGTGACATTTAAAATATTACATAAGTACCCACATAATATCCTCAATTTTGCCATTTGGCCTGCAATACCTAAATTATTTAATATTTGGCTTTTTAAACAAAAGTTCACCAATCCCTGGCTACCACAGTGATTTTCAATCTATTTTCAATAGCGGAACTTTAAAAAAGAGAAAAGAATTATGATACAAACTCCTCTGCTTAAAACAAATAAATTGTACATTTGTTTAAATGAATTTAAAATTGTTAATAATTGCTTACTAAAAAATTCAGTGAGGAATAATGAGGTTTGATGAACATAATAGACATAAGGAAGGAACAATTTTGACACTGAGGATTGTAGATGGAAATTACAGTCTTAAAGAAGATACAGCTTACAATTTATTCCTGTGGATTTTTTGTTAGACTAGTTCAAATATAAAATCCTGTTTCAAGTAGATAAGTGATTATAAATAGTAGCATTTTTTTAACAACTCACCTTGCCATCTCAGGACACTCTGAAATTATACTGATCCAAATTCTTTAAAAATAAGTAGAAAATTTTGATTTTACTTACAACATCCAAGAAGAGCTCTCATAATCAAAAAATCGTAATCAGACAAGAAGCATCAACAATTTGAAATAAGAGATAAAGCTGTCTATATTTTAACACTTTATATTTTCTTGTCATTGCACCACTGAGGAGCAGGCAACCAACAGATGAATTTGCTGCTGTAATTTTATGTGAGTGGACATACGCAAACTTGAATTTTAAAGATAGCAGTGAAAAACAACAGCCTTCTTGCTTAAAGTTCCTTAACATAATGTTCAAGTATGTGCATAAATATGACAGTTACAGCTTTATTCTGAAGTTCAAGAAGAAACAGGTAACTTTAAATTACAATGGGATTAAAGTTAGTATAATTTGGCATTGTATTTTATGAGAGATTAGATTAGAAAGCAAGATGAAAATTGGGTTGAGTGAAAATTACCCTTGAGGACTCCTTATTTGCCTATAAAGTAGATTATACATGGTTTTGGATATGTATATCTTTATGTGATGCATTTTATGCCACTTAAGTTTGAGGACTGCTGAACTGGACTGAGAGGAAGCAGTATATTCATATGTGTGAGAATTCTGCCCTTAAAATAACCTGCTACACCCTTGCAGTGAGTAGAGGATGGGTAGAGAGTTCAGAAATACTCCTTGTGTTCAATGTTTGTCTTCCACTGACATTCTTTAACAGCTTTGCAAATTGTTGTGTGGATTAAGTTAAATAAGATGAACACCCCCAGCATAAGGTCTGGAAAACAGAAAGTGCTTAACAGATATTTCCTATATATATGAATATGACTGAAATACACACTGACCCACGTTTACCTAGAAAAATGTGATTTCTTGGTCCATTTGTCTAGTGGCCTTTGCTCTTTGACTCCACCCATCATCTAGTTCCTATTCATTTATTTGGCAAAGATTTACCGAGCACTTGGTTTGTGGTCCTGTTCTAAGTGCTGGAATTTCATTAAACAAAGCAGATAAAATTCTCTTGTCTTTGTCTTGGGGAGCTACACACTGGTGGGGAGTGGTAGACAATAAAATGAAACATATTTTAACATTGTACAGTACATGGTGGCTCACGCCTGTCATCTAAGTACTTTGGGAGGCCGAGGCGGGCAGATCACTAAGTCAAGAGATCAAGAAAATCCTGGCTAACATGGTAAAACCCCGTCTCTACCAAAAATACAAAAATTAGCTAGGCGTGGTGGCGCAAGCCTGTAGTCCAAGCTACTTGGGAGGCTGAGGCAGGAGAATCGCTTGAACTGGGATGCAGAGGTTGCAGTGAGCCAAGATTGCACCATTGCACTCCAGCCTGGCAACAGAGCTAGACTCTGTCTCAAAAAAAAAAAAAAAAAAAAAAAAAAAAAAAAAAAAGAGAGAGAGAAAGAGAAAGAGAGTAAGAAAAGAAAACATAAGACAAAGAAGTGGGTTAAGAACTTAGGGATAGAGAGGCAATTGTTAAATATGTGGTCAAGGAAGGTCTCATTCAGAAGATGACATATGAGCAAATACTTGAAGGAGGTGAGGAAGCAAAACCCTGTGATTCTTGTGGAGGGAGCATTCCCGGCAGATGGAAGCGTGGTATGTGCCAGAAGCAGCAAGGAGGCTGGGATAGCTGAAGGGGAGTATAGTAAGGGGAATGTCACAAAAGATGAGGTTACCAGGTAAGGGGTATGCCCTCTAGCACCTGTTGGCCAGTGTAAGACTTTCACTTGGAGATGGGAAGCCATCGCAGAGGTTTGAGCAGAAGAAGTCTCTGAGCTCGCTTAAGTTTTAACACAATTCCTCCACAATGGGCCTCATGGAGTAACATCTTATGTGATAGTTAGGTTCTCAAATTAAGTTTTAAGCTACGCACACATTTGGTATTCCTTCACAATATAAAACTTTTAGGTTTACCTGCTATTCTTCATTATAGCATTACAAATAGCTAAAAACACTATTTGCATGAATTACAATCAAACATTTCTGGAACCCCTAAAACCCCCCCCGTGGACCCACAGAACATAGGCTGATGTCTCCTGAGTTAGATGAGCTTAAAGACTCTTCTAGTTCAATGTTCTGTGTACTCCTTAGGATGCCGGACAAGTTGGCCTGACTTAGTTTCTGGCTATAGGTATTTATGTCTGACCTCTTTAGTTTGTTCTCTAGCTGTTTTTATATAGTTATTCTTCTTTTCCTGCAAATGGCATCTCCTTATTCCTTTGTTTAGATGCTGCTTAGGGATCCTCCTGGCATTTATTTTGGGCATTATCTCCAACTCATTGGAGCTTAGATGTATCTGATTAACAGCACTTCAAGATGGCTAAAGTTGATGAGATTTTCTTGTCACTTGCTATATTATTTCAGAGGTAACATTAATGAAACTGTTAAGTCAAGCTACAGATCATGGTTGTGCATGTGTGAGAGGAGTGTTGTTGTTGCTGGTTTTTTTTTTTTTTTTCCAGATAATAGTTTGTATTTATCTTCAGTTTTTCTCCTTCTTCCTCCTATTTCAAGCTGGTAGCCAGGCCATTTATATTTCCTTGCGCCCAGCCTTTTTTGCAGAGCTGGAAATAGAGTCCTCCTGAGGACAACAGTCATTTCTATGTATTGAAAAAAGTATTAGCTCATAGATGAGAGCATTTTGGCTGTCCCAGCAGGTAAGGAGAGAGTGGAGAAAGGAGTGAGGTCTTTGAAGCCAGAGAGTGAGATGACATTTCTAGTTTCTAAAAGGGGACCAAGATCTGTGTGTCCCATAATCATTGGTGATTTGAGTCCCCCTAGTAGCAGCCTCCAGGGATTTGGTGCCCTAGACACAGTGGTCGCAGCCTCAACAAAAACTCAGGGCATCCAACAGAAAGGGCAGAGAGAGTCACTAGCCCAGAAGGTACCATGCATAAGGAGTGATGGATATATTAGCAGAAACCACTGAGGACCCATATCCTTTGAAGCATCTCAGATACTTGATCCTATGCCAAACCCTAAGACTTTAAACAGTCCTGATGGGAAGATGTATCCCAGAAGTGTCTGAGATTTGATTTCATACTGTCCCCTCAAAATAGAGGACTGAAGATGGACTTAAGAAGACTTAAAAAAAATAAAGAAATGTTGCTTGGCATGTATATTGAATATGTAGACCAAGACTTAACAGGATCCACAATCTTCTCGCCCTCAGGCAATAACGACCTAGAAATTTTTTAAAAATAAGCTCCCTTTCCCAATGACACTTCCTTTTTACATAAAATGTTAATTAAGTACTTGCTGTTGCTTCAAGTTCTTGTAACTTCTGAATGTATTTCATTAAACATGACTCTTAGAAATCACATTTATTCAACTAAAGAATATGAATAAATCTGACATTCATCCTATAGAGATTTTTCACTCTGATTTGATACTCTGAGGAAGTTACATGAGTTAGGATGCATATGATATTAGATTATTTTTTAAATATTATCACCATATGCTAAAATACCAAATCAGACTAATGTCTAATTTCATCCATTTAAAAATATTTAATCCTTAAAATTTAATACTTAGATGTGATGCTACTACATTTCAGCCTAGACATGTGAATTTTGCATATTATTCCTGTAATAGCAGTGCAGTCGGATACATAATTCATCTTTAAAAGGTCTGATGACTTAGACATAATGTGACCTTTGGCAATTTGCATTTGTCTTTGCTTCTGTTAGCTGAAAAATGAAGATAAAATTTACCTCATGATGTTTTTGTGAAACTTTATGTGGTGTTTTGTGCTTTAAACAAGTTTAGTAATTCACAAGGTCTAATGTTAATTTTTATTAATGGGCATTTAATAGGTTTTGAAATTTTATTTATTTATTTATTTATTTATTTATTTATTTATTTATTTGCCTGCCCAGCATCCTTCTTTTGGGGAATCATCTGACCTCTCATCTATAGTAATCCTGTTCCGTCTTTGTGGTTAAGTGGGGCCAAATATAGTACATAGCTCTCTCAAAGCTCTGACCATCATGTAACCCCAACAAGTCTAATAATACCCCTTCACAGGATCTTTGCCAGAGATCATAGGAAAGATGCTCTCACTTTTCCACAATCTCTGGCTGCAAGGGCATTGTGAGCCTCGAGCTGCTGGGGGACTCATTTTAGACACATGGAAACAGTTTGAGTGTGAAGCCACACAGGTGACCTTGTTGTTGTTTAAGGATCCAAATCCAGCAATGTTTAGAAACTCACTTCTAGATTTTTAGTTATGTGAGGCAATTTATGCCATTTTTCATAAGCTACTTTATGATGAACTTCTGCCACTCACAAATAATAGAATTTTCACACACACACACACACACACACACACACACACACACATGCACAAATGGTGAAATGTGCTTTGAAGTCATACCTCATGTAATCAAATCCCAGCTCTTTACGTATAAGTCGAGATTGTGTGTGTGTGTGTGTGTGTATTATAGCATAGCGTCTAGACCATGAGATGTATTCAATAAATGCAAGATATTATTACACCAAATAAGGTGTACATTAAAAATATTACCTGGTTAAGAAGAGATACATTTAAAACAACCAAGTAATAGTACAGAGTTTTTAAAAACCCAATACTTCAGCAAAGAAGAGATAGAGAACATATAGGACAGTGAAATTAAATGGAGCTCAAAGAAAGGTGAATAAATTCTTAGTGAAAAATAGGAACATAAAAAAGTGAAGACATAAATTCATGTATTTGATGACACCAGCAGCACAAAATCCATGAATCAAAAGTTGCCAACCAGTGCTCCAGACATTCTATTTATTTTATTTTTTAAATGGAATGTTTGATGCTGGCACTGAAACAAAAACTCTATGGATAGCACCAAACCAGCAGATATTCTAAATTGGCAGAATTTTTGTTAGCTATTTCAGTACCTTACTCATAAATTTTCCTTAATTTTTTTCTAAGGGTGGTGTTAACAGAATTATAAAAAACTTGAATATTGAGTTTCCACCTTTCTGGAAATTTTATACACATAGAGCAGACATTTCTACAGACATGTTATAACAGTTATTTACTGGAATATGGTTTCTGTCTGGGGTTTTTAATTAGTTTATGAGGGAACTAAAATGATAATATGTTAAAATCAAATTATCTTTATTAAAACAGGAAAATAAATTACGTGGTAACAATTATTATATTAAAATGATATTTTTATTAAATCTGGTGTTTTGTTTTAAATATAAGCTAGTCAATTCCTAGGTTTAAGTCAAAATGTAAGAATCTAAGTCAGATGTAAACTAATGTAGTGTAACGCACAGAACAGATCATCAAAACTTTCTATGACACAGACTTTTGTTGTTAATATCTTGTAAGTGCATCCACCTATTCTGTAAGTATTGTTTTTTTTAACAAATATTAATATAATTTTAATTACTTTTTCTCTCAAATGAATTCAGTAAGTATGCTTTGGAAATGAAGGATAGCAAAATATCATAAAAGACTACAGATATTACCATTTTACTATAAATGAATGAATAAAATATGAGTGACTCTATTTGAGTATTATTATAACTAATTATTTCATCTTATTTAATATGAACATAACCAAATAATTTAAATAAAGATTTAAACAATATAATACTTACATTTTTCTGCTATTTAGAGTATTGTCTCTAAATTGCCACACTTAGATTATATATAATTATGTGAATACAGCCACTATCACTGAGCTCTGTTAAACCACGAGATAATTACTGTGGTATTAAATTCGCACATATACTACACAGATGTCCAAAGAATGCAGGGATCCTTTATTTTCTATAGCTTTTCTAAACTCTATGAGAAGAAACGGGCACTGGAATTAAGGGAATTTCAACAATAGATTATTATATTTTGTTTTAAATAGTGTGTTTTCAATTTTAAAAGTCTTTAATGCATTAATATTTTTTTAATCCAAAGTCAAACTGCCTGCAGCGCTTTCCCTTTCACTTTCCTCCTTAAACTGGGAACAGGGTATAGAGGAAAGAGTAAGGGCTTCTCCATGGCAAGCCAGTAAAGGTGGCTGAGATCTTTCTACTCTACTCACCTATCCACCAATGCTTTAACCCACAATGGTGAAGGGGGCTTACCCTCTGTGTGGTCTTCCAGTTCTCCAAATAGAGGACAAGGCAAAAGCTGTTCTGTTTTCCACTTTCTCCCCAACACACATAGTATAAATCCTTATGATGTCAGGGACACTAACCCGGAGATGGGAAGCCAGGACCCAGGTATTTGACCTCTACTTCCAAAACCTCTGTTGCCTTTTCCCTCCTCCAATCCTAGGTCAATAAGGGTGGGCTCTCTCTTTCTCTCTGCTCTCTATATGATAATGACTGCCCCTCCATTGTTCTGATTTGGTTCTATTTCTGGTTTATGGTAAAATTTTACTATCTGGTCAGCAAGTCCTAGCCCCAGATGTGTTAATAAAATCCTTTTATCAACGAAGTGTGGCTTTCAAGCTTATTTTCAGGTTTTGACTCAAAAATTCCATTCTGAAATTCAAATGTTAAATGTTGACTTCTTCTTCCTCTTGGCACCTTTCTTGTAACGATAAAAATCTGTCCTGAGGAAAAATCATGCCCATGGAAGAATGGAGGCAGAAGAGTCACATAAAAGGAATTTTAGAAAGATAAAAAACATAGAATACATTTCAAAATCTATTACTTACATTTCAATTAGAATAAATCAATGCTTTGCTTACCCAGAAGTGGTGAAAGGTCATATGTGCGTGTTATCATCAATGACAACATCAAGTTAAATGTGTTTAGGCATCATGAAGGCTCATAGATGAGTAAGAAAAGTTAGGTAGATTGCAAAGCAAGTTTAAGCATATGAAAATAGGAAGAAGAGTGACTGTATTTACCGAACGTATGAGAGCTGTTATAACAATCTAAATATTTTGGAAATGTAACTATCTGAAAATATGAGAGAAAATATACTGAATTATAATCCATTGTTAAGTGTTAAATTCAGCATATATAACAATTAGATTCACACATGAACAATGGCTTAACATAATAAAATTTTACTCTGTAAGAAAATTATAAAGATGGCTTCAAATATGGCATATGTTTCCTGGAAAACTGATAAAGTCCGCAGAGCATTATGACTTGTAAAAAGTGGTATAAGATGGAGCGACGTGCCTTTCTTTTTCAAGGTGCTTCTCTCCATGCATCATCCCCTCCTTCCCATTAGTACTTTAATTAAGAAATGCATTTCAGTTGTCTTTTACACAAGACTAGAACCATGACTGTATCTGAAGAATAATCAACATAGAACAGAAATGAATAATGACTATCTTCCAGAGATAGAAACTTTGCTTCATCTTATTTTTGAGGAAAGGGAAGACATCTTTCTTGATTTGTATGAAGAAGAGTTGCATTGCACTGGGTGGAAATATGGAATTTCAAGTGTTTGTTATAAAGCTTTATATTGATGCTGCATAGTCAAAGGTGAGTTTGTTGGTTATTATGCTATTCTCTCTACCCGGCAAACCCATCCTTCCATATTCACTTTGAGATATTGGAGTTGAACCTGCAAATCACATTGCTGCTTTTGGCTGGCTTTCTATTGGCTTAACTGATAGCAAGCACTAGAGAGAGACTCGAGGCTATAGGAGGGAAAATAAACTGTTTCATCCAGTTTGCTTTGTGATTGTTTCCTATTTGCTTCCTACTTCCATAAGCATCATCTTATCAATACTTCTAAAAAATAATTTCTGATAAGGGAAGTTGCAGTACCTATCTGAAGCAGTGTTTGAATCCATTTCATATTTTTTTCCAACACTGTTAAAATCAACCTTATTATATTTCCCTTAAAAACCCTGGCACTGTCCAAATTGTGCCATCCTAAGAGACATCAGATTCAGTTCCATAGGGCCCCTCCTTCAAGCTTCTGTTTTCAAAATTCACTGTTTCCTCAAATCTAGTGTTAATAGCTGCTTTCTGCAGTTGATATTCTTGTGATCCTTAGTGTTTTTTTTTCTTATTTACTAGATGAAAATTACTTATGTTGTTTTTCTTTTTGTGATTTTTCCATGTATTGAAAAATACAGTATTTGCTACATTTTGGGGGTATGATGTTCTATATAGCAATATCATTATGTTCCATATATTTTCTAAAAATATTACTAAATACATTAATTAATTGAACTTTTTAAGAAAACGAAGAAAATAAACTCTGGGTGATAGGTAGGTAGTACTATAGCATCCATTTTACAAGCAAGAAAACTGAAGCACAGAAAGTTTTAGGTTCTTACAAACCTGTCAGATGAACTAGAGGGGCAGAGGTATTACTGGACTTTGACTTAAGACTCATGCCCCTGACACTGTCAACCAGAATTCAGGAAGCTATTACCATCATTCATAATTCTGGAAACTCTTGCTGTCACTACATCATTATTGTTGACACAGCTACCCTGAAACAAGCATTTTGCAATGGAATGCCTATCCTCTTTATGTACCACTCTTTACAGTTTTCATTGCTTCCAGACCCACAAGTAACATAAAATCCCTACATGCTTAAGGTCTGATAGGCTGAATATGCTGCCCCCAAAGATGTCCATGGCCTAATTCCCGGGTCTTGGGGTTATATTACCTATGTGGCAAGTCAGTCTTTGCAGATGTTGTTAAATTTAAAATCTTGAGATCCTGGGTTAACTGGGAAGCTCAGTGTAACCCAAGGGTTCTTATAAGAGGGAAGAAGGAGAGTAAGGTTCAGAAAGAGAGGTGACAAGATGCTATCAGGCTGGCTTTAAATGTGGAGAATGGGGCCATGAGCCAAGGACTACAGGGGACCTTTAGAAGCTAGAAAAGGCAAGGAAATGGATTTTCTTTTAGGGATTGCAGAAAGAATGCAGCCTTGCTGATCATTTTAGGACTTCTGTTCTCCAAAATACTAAAATAATACATTTTTATTATTTTAAGCACTAAGTCTGTGGTAATTTGCAGCAATAGGAAACTAATATACTGAGGAACAAATACAGAGTCTCAGGAGGAGACAGCTTATACTAAAAAAGAATTGAAAGGTTTTGCTGAGTTACATAGAGAAATCCAGGGAATGCATATGAGATGGTTCCACTAATGTCATATTCCTTTTCTGGTCTAGCACTTTTAAAATTCATCCACACACATCTACTTCAGTGGAGGTCATTACTGCGTTGTTAAGCAAAGCTGAGCTAGCTAATCAGAACAGAGAGGAGAGGTGGCCTCTGTTGTCAAGGGAGGTTTTATAGGATTTGTTTGTTCGGGGCTCTCAGACTCATTCCACTCTAGCCTAACTTCAACATTTCAGTTCTCAATGTGCCATAGATTTTCAGACAACCCCTAGACTTTACCCAAAAGTCCTAGAGAGCCAGGATAATTCCACTGCAGGATCAGACTCTGTGTTGTTGTTGATACTATTTAGGTACATTTTCTCTTTCCCCTGGACCTGCATCTCCACTCTCCCCTGAGCACGCTGTGCTTTCTTACCCATCCTATTGTTACTCAGGTGTGTCCAGCTCCCTGTTGGGCATAATGCGGACTCTATTCTCTGCTTAACAACATTTTACCTATTTTTAAAGTTATAATTCATATTTAATTTTCTTTTGAGTTCTTTCCTTTGTGAAGCAGGTTCATTTTGCACCAGTTATTCTATTTACCACTTGCAGGAACACTCACTCACATGTTAAAAGCAGCTTTATTACCCTCAGATAGGCAGCAAGGGACAACAGAAGCCTAGGATGGTGAGCGGGCCCCTAAGGTTCAGGAAAGCTGCCAGGTGTGGATGGAGTCTCTTGTCTGTGCTTGCCCCATGTCTCAACACAGTTGAGGGACCTGAAAAGCATTCTGCTCTGGGTTTTTATACCCCAGGGGACACTGCAATTGCTGGACTGAAGTGTTGCAGAGCAGACTGCTCTAGGAGGGATGAGGATTGTTCCAGAAATTTCATTCTTGTCTCATGATATTTTCTTCTCAGCACATTCTATAGTTACCCTGAGAACTACAAGCAGGAAGGGGGGACAGCTGAGTCAGCCAAGGCCCTTTGGGGACCTGCCCTCCTGCATCTTCAGTTTCCTCTTTAGAGCAATTTATACTTGTACTTAGATTAATGTTCATGCTTCTTAATGTCTATTAAATTATTTTAGTCTTTGATTATGTAGGAACTCATTGCTACTTACCTTCCCTTTTTGAATAAATGAACTAAGCACTTCACGAAAGTCAATAACTAACAGTTGAATGAATTAAAATACATAATAAGTAGAAGAAGGTGGTTTCCATACATTTTTTTTATTGAAAGAAAGGCTTGTAGGTATTTTTTGTTCTTGTTGTTTAGAGACAGGCTGGTGTTGAACTCCTGGGCTTAGGTGATCCACTTCCATCAGCCTCCTAAAGTGCTGGGATTGTAAGTGTGAGCCACAAAGCCCAGCCGACTTGGTTTTATTTTTATTTTTATTTTAAAAGTAAAATTGACTGAGGTTGTAAGCTTTTGGCTTGCCAGAGCATTTTGATTTTCTTTACAAATTACATTGCTTTACATGAAGCTTTGAATTTCCCATGCAAACAATTCATTTAAAAAAACCATTAGTGGGGAATTAAGAATTTGCTGACAATTTTATAGGTAAGATGGAAGAAATCAAACTCACTAACTGATAATTTAGTAAATTATCATTGGCTACATCTGGTATCATGAAAGTCTTTCTTTAGCCCTGCTAGCTATTTTATTGACCCTTAGTGCAACACTTAGTATCCCCACTCTTCCCTCCCCTCACATTTCACTTTGCAGAGTTGCTTTCTTTTTTACATAGGATCATGGGAACTAACCTAAAATGGTTTTGCTCTCCTTAATAAGCTTATCAAAATATCTTAGTTAACAAAACTGTTTTCCCAGATTTGAATTGTGGTACTAGTTGCTACGAAGTAAACACGTTTAAACGTTTACAGCAGCATAAATGGCTTTTTCTAGGTTTATATGCACAGATAATTATAGCTGCATATTTGTTGATGTCTCCTGGTTACACAATTTCATTTACCTCCTACAGTCACACCTTGGTTCTCTTTTGAGACATTAATTTTTCTCTTGATTTACTATTTCTTAATTCTCTTTAATAATCACAATAATGTTTTAAATCAACTCTTTCCATACTCTTGATTCTATTCCTTCTGCATTGGCATTTATCTATATCCGTTACATTTTCTGGAATTTTAATTACTTTCTGGTTTTATACACAACATTACATGTTTTGAGAATTTGCACAATAAGAGTATTGGGAAATAGTTATTTCTTTAATCGATGGGGTGAATCTTCCTTCATCCACTGAATCTTCATATTTCCTCCACTTCATTAACTTGGTCTGCCACCACATCAACTTTGGTTCCTGTTAGCTTCTGTTTTCTCTTTCAATTACTGACAAGGAACAGTGGGTGGTGATATGCTGCATAAACACACACTGAGGTGCACCATACTCTGCATTCACCGCCAGTTTCTAGTACAGCAATGACAAAGATGAAAGTAGGGATTAAATGAATCATATCAATGTAGAAAACAAAACAGGTACTCACACAGTAGGCAGATTTGTGGTCGACGGAAGTTGCACGTTTATATGCCGAAGACAAGGAAAATTAAGTAGCAAGGAGAATAAAAGCAGTAAATGCAAGAAGTTATAAGGATTTACATCTTTCCCTTGAATAACTCTTACAGCAACAATTATTTTAAAATAAAATCTCCTAAATGTTTATCTTGTACTTACATTAAACGAAGTCATGGCTGTGAGTTATATAATTTTCAAATTCAATCCATCATGTACTCTCTCCAGAAACTTTTGGTAAAATAATGTATCTTATTTCTCAAAGAAAACAAATAAAATATAAATAGTACTTTGTCATTTACTCATCAATTCTTTCCCTTGGATTTTTACGTGGAAATCACAGTGACCAAGTAAGATGACTTTACCTCCCTCACAAATGCAGCTGAAATGAAACACTAAATGTCAAGTCTATTTCATAGGTTCCCAGAAAAACGGGAAGGGTTAACATAGCGAAACCAGAAAAGTAGGAAATTTGTGAAAGCCATAAAGCAGACAGGAAAAAAATTGATCTCAAAATCTCAAAAATTTGAAAACTCTGAAATTCTATAAAAGTGATATAGATGACCTCAAGAAATTTTTTTTTTTTTTTTTTTTTTTTTAGCAGAACCTAAAAATAACCACAAGACTAGAGAGTGCAGCAAGGACTGAATGAGAATGTAGGGTGAAAAAGGTAACAGAAGAACTGACACGTTCTGAGTAACTGACTCTTGTTTTTACCTTGGACCATTCTCCCAACCCTCCCACATCCACCTATGAGTGTCCCCACTGCCCACTCCCATGCCTGTGCAATCAATGGAGGTAAGGTTTTCAAGTCGAAACTTCTATTTAATGCCTGGTTATATTATTTGGGGGTGATATTATTATTTAAATTTGTTACATGAATTGAGAAATATAGAAGGAGTTATTGGTGTTTAAAACTAAGAAGTTAAATTAGTAAAATAGAACTCTGTAATAGTATTTACAAGTTACCAACATAACACAAAAAAGAGTGAAAACAAAAAAAAAGTACCAAAAAAACTGATTAATCCAGCAAACATAAGGAAGGGGGGAAAAAAAGAAACATCTATAACAAGTAGCCATTTTTTAAAATGAAGAGTTAAGCAAAATGATCTTTCCCCCAAATTTCCCATTGCACTGCTATCAATACTTCAACCATCCACACATTCCTCTGCATATACGGAGATGAATTTCTTAGGATACCTCACGATGCCAAGTTGAGTCCCTTAAGCCAGTTCTTAGGGCAGTGCTTATCAGAGTAAGAACAGAAGTCTGAATTTGGGTGATAAAAATTAAATTTACTATGCACCACAGTGGACAGCCATAATTAGATTATCATCAAACACAAACTCCCAAGCCTTAATTACCTTCTTTCCTCCCTATGGCAGCCAAGGGTGACTTATTGCCTCCTCTTCCTTGCCCTTCCTTCCTTGTAATGCTACCCAGGCCAATTACCTTTACATTTACATTTAGCTGTGTTCATCACACAGGACATGACTTCATTACCATCTTCTTTTTTTCACTTTGGGGATGCTAGAGTAAAATTTTACCAAGCTTTCTGTATCATCAACTATTTAGTCTACCAGGAAGGGGCAGTTGAGCTAAAGTTAATTTTGGACACCATGAGTCTGTAAAGATCTGGTAAATCTCACATAGCAAAGCAGTATTAGAGTTTAGAAGAGATGAGCAGTGAACGGAATTATTTTAATTTCTGTTTTAGGTTTGGGGATGCATGTGAAGGTTTGTTACATAGATAAACAGGTATCATGAGGGTTTGTTGTACATACTATTACATCACCCAGGTATTAAGCTCAGTATCAAATAGTTGTCTTTTCTGCTTCTCTCCCTCCTGCAACCCTCCCACTTCAAGTATACCCCAGTGTCTGTTGTTTCCCTCTTTGTGTTCATAAGTTCTTATCATTTACCTTGCACTTGTAAGTGGAACATGTGGTATTTGACTTTCTGTTCCTGAGTTAGTCTGCTAAGGATGACAGCCTCCAGCTCCATCCATGTTCCTGCAAGAGACATGATGTCATTCTTTTCTATGGTTGTATAATATTCCATGGTATACATGCGCCACATTTTCTTTATCCTTTATTCTTTATTCTAGTCTGTCATTGATGGACATTTAGGCCGATTCCATGTCTTTGCGATTGTGAACAGTGCTGCAATGAACATTCACATGCATGTATCTTTATGGTAGAATATTTTATATTTATTTGGGTATATACCCAGTAATGGGATTGCTAGGTTGAATGGTAGTTCTGCTTTTCTCTCTTTGAGGAATCACCATACTGCTTTCCCCAGTGGCTGAACTAATTTATGCTCCCACCAACAGTATATAAGGGTTCCGTTTTCTCTGCAACCTCAGCAGCATCTGTTATTTTTTGAATTTTCAAATAGCCATTCTGACTGGTGTGAGATGGTATTTCATTGTGGTTTTGATTTGCGTTTTTCTAATGAGCAATGATATTGAGCATTTTTTCATATGCTTGTTAGGCACATGTATGTCTTCTTTTGAGAAGTGTCTTTTCATGTCCTTTGCCCACTTTTTAATGGAGCTGTTTTTCTCTTGCAAATTTGTTTAAGTTCCTTATAAATACTTGATATTAGACCTTTGTCAGATGCATACTTTGCAAATATTTTCTCCCATTCTGTAGGCTATTGACTCTCTTGATTTTTTTTAATTTTTTTTATTTATTTTTTTGCTGTGAAGCCCTTAAGTTTAATTATATCCCATTTGTCAATTTTTGCTTTTGTTGCAATTGCTTTTGGTGTCTTTGTCATGAAATTTTTGACTATTTCTAGGTCCAGGGTATACTGCCTAGCTTGGCTTCCAGAGTTTTTATAGTTTGGAGTTGCATATATGTCTTTAATCCATCTTAAGTTGATTTTTGTATTTGGTGTAAGGAAGGGGTCCAGCTTCAATCTTCTGCATATTGGTAGCCAGATATTCCAGCACCGTTTATTGAATAGGGAGTCTTTTTCCCATTGCTTGTTTTTGTCAGCTTTGTCAAAGATCAGATGGTCATAGATGTGCAGTCTTATTTCTGGGCTTTCTATTTTGTTGCATGGGTCTATGTGCCTGTTTTTGTACCAGTACCATACTATTTTGGTCACTGTAGTCTTATAATGTAGTTTGAAGTAAGGTAACATGATTACTTCAGCTGTGTTCTTTTTGCTCAGGATTGTCTTGGCTATTCAGGATCATCTTTGCTTCCATATAAATTTTAAAATAATTTTTCCTAGTTCTAAGAAGAATGTATTTGTTAGTTTGATAAGAACAGCATTGAATCTGTAAATTGCATTAGGAAGTATAGTCATTTTAATGACATTGATTATCCCTATCCATGAGTATGGGATGTTCTCTTATTTGCTTATGTCTTCCCTGATTGAGCAATGTTTTGTAATTCTCATTGTAGAGATTTTTCACCTCTGTGGTTAGCTGTATTCCTAGGTATTTTTTAAATTTGTTTTTGTGGCAATGTGAATTAGATTGCCTTTCTGACTTGACTCAGTTTTGTTGTTGGTGGTGGGTGGGATAGGAATGCTAGTGATTTTCGTACATTGATTTTGTATCCTGTAACTTTGTTGAAGTTGTTTATCAGCTGAAGGAGCTTTGGGGGCCGATACTATCGGGTTTTCTAGATATAGAATTATGTTATCTGCAAACAGAGATAATTTGATGTCTTATCTTCCTACTTGGATGTTCTTTATTTCTTTCTCTGACCTGATTCCTCTGCCTAGGACTTCCAATACTATGCTGAATAGAAGTGGTGACAGAGGGCATCCTTCCTTGTGCTAGTTTTTAATGGGAATGCTTTCAGCTTTTGCCCATTCAGTATAATGTTGGCTGTGGGTTTGTCATAGATGACTCTTATTATTTTGAGGTATGCTCCTTCAATATGTAGTTTATTGAGAGTTTTTTTTAACATGAAGTGATGTTGAATTTTATCAATGGCCTTTTCTGCATCTATTGAGAAAATCATGTGGTTTTTGTCTTTAGATCTGTTTATTTGATGAATCACATTTATTGATTTGCATGTTGAACCAACCTTGCATCCCAGGGATGAAGCTTACTTGGTGGCTTAGCTTTTTGATGTGCTGCTGGATTGAGTTTGCAAGTATTTTGCTGAGGATATTTGAATCAAAGTTCATCAAGAATATTGGCTTGAAATTTCTTTTTTTGTTGTGTCTCTGCCAGTTTTGGGTATCAAGATGATGCTGGCTTCATAGAATAAGTTTGGGAGAAGTCCCTCCTCCTCAGTTTTTTAGAATAGTTTCTGTAGGAATAGTACCAGCCCTTCATTGTACATCTAGCAGAATTCAGCTGTGAATCCATCATGTCCTTGGCTCTCTCTTCCTTCCTTCCTTTTCTTTTCTTTCTTTTTTTTTTTTTTTTTTTTTTTTTGGTTGCTAGGCTATTTATTACTGATTCAATTTCAGAGCTCAGAGCTCATTATTAGTCTGTTCAGGGAATCAGTTTCTTCCTGGCTCAGTCTTGGGAGGGTGTATGTATTCAGGAATTTATCTGTCTCTTCCAGATTTTCTAGTTTGTTTGCATAGAGGTGATCATATAGTTTCTGAGGGTTGTTTTTATGTCTGTGGGGTTAGTAGTAACATTCCTTTTCTTGTTTCTAATTGTGTTTACCTGGATATTCTCTTTTTTCTTCTTAATTAGCCTAGCTAGTGGCCTATTTTATTAGTTTTTTCAAAAAACCAACACCTGGATGTTTTTGTTTTTGTTTTTTTTATTTTGAGACAGAGTCTCACTCTGTTGCCCAACCTGGAGTGCAGTGGCACGGTCTCGGCTCACTGCAACCTCTGCCTCCCAGGTTCAAGTGATTCCCAGTCTCAGCCTCCCAAATAGCTGGGATTATGGGCATGTGCCACCATGTCCAGCTAATTTTTGCATTTTTTAGTAGAGATGGGGTTTCACCATGTTGGCTGGGCTGGTCTTGAACTCCTGACCTCAGGTGATCCGCCTGCCTCAGCCTCCCAAAGTGCTAGGATTACAGGCATAAGCCACCGTGCCCAGCCTTGTTGGTCTTTTGAATGGTTTTTCATGTCTCAATTTCTTCAGTTCAGCTCTTGTTTTTGTTATTTCTTGTATTGTTAGCTTTGGGGTCCATTTGTTCTTGCTTCTCTAATTCTCTCAGTTGTGAAGTTAGGTTATTACTTTGAGATCTTTCTAACTTTTTGATGTGGGCATTTAGTGCTATGAATTTCCCTCTCAATACTGCCTTAGCTGTGTCCCAGAGATTCTAAAGTGTTGTATTTTTGTTCTCATTATTTTCAAAGAACTTCCTGATTTTTGCCTTAATTTCACTATTTACCCAAAAGTCATTCAGGAGCATGTTGTTTAAGTTTCATGTAATTGCATGGCTTTGAGTGATTTTCATTGCATTGACTTCTGTTTTTATCGTGCTATGGTCCAAGAGTGTGGTTGGCATGATTTCAGTTCTTTTGCATTTGTTGAGTGTTGTTTTTTGTCCAATTATGTGGTTGATTTTCGATTATGTGCCATGTGGCAGTGAGAAGAATGTATATTCTGTTGTTTTCGGGTGGAGACTTCTGTAAAGGTCTATCACATCCATTTTGTCCAATGCTGAGTTTAGGTCTTCAATATCTGTTAATTTTCTGCCTTGATGATGTGCCTTGGTTATTCATCTGTCAGTGGAGTATTGAAATCTCTCACTATTATTGTGTGGGAGTCTATGTCTCTTTGTAGGTTTCTAAGAACTTACTTTATGAATCTGGGTGCTCCTGTGTTGGGTGCATATATATTTAAGATAGTTAGGTCCTCTTGTTGAACTGAACCATTTACCATTATGTAATGCTTTTCCTTGTCTTTCTTGATCTTTGTTGGTTTGAAATCTGTTTTGTCGGAAATTAGGATTGCAACCCCTACTTTTTTCTGTTTTCCATTTGCTTGGTACATTTATCTCCATTCCTTTGTTTTGAGCCTATGAGTGTCATTACATGTGAGATGGGTCTCTTGAAGACAGCACACCATTGGGTGTTGCTTTTTTATCCAGCTTGCAACTCTGTGCCTTTTATGTTTGGCATTCAGCCCATTTACACTCAAAGTTAATATTGATATGTGTGGGTTTGATCATGTCATTGTGCTGTTACCTGGTTATTTTGTTGACTTGTGTGGTTGCTTTACAGCGACACTGCTCTGTGTGTTTAAGTGTGTTTTTGTATTAGCTTGTAGTGGTCTTTCCTTTCTATATTTCATGATCTCTTGTAAGGTAGATCTGGTGGTAATTAAGCTCCTTAACATTTGCTTATCAGAAAAGAATTTTATTTCTTTCACTTAGGAATCTTAGTTTGGCTGGATATGAAATTCTTGGTTGAAGATTTTTTTTTTTCTTTACAAATGTTGAATATAGGCACCCAATCTCTTCTGGCTTGTAGGATTTCACCTGAGAGGGCCACTGTTAGCCTGATTGGAATCTTTTTGTAGGTTACCTGACCTTTCTCTTTATCTGCCTTTAACATTCTTTCTTGCATTTTGACCTTGGAAAATCTGGCGATTATGTGACTTGGGGATGGTCTCCCTGTGTAGAATCTTGCAGAAGTTCTCTGTATTTCCTGAATTTGACGGTTGGCCTCTAGCAAGGTTGGGAAAGTTTTCATGAGTAGTATCCTGAAATATATTTTCCAAGTTGTTTGCTTTCTCCCCTTCCTTTACTCCAGCTTGACCAGAGGCCATGAAAGAAGCAATAAGGAGTAATCAGAAGCTTTCTAGATGTACAGACATGTATGGTCAAGTTGGCCCTTAAACAATTCACACTCTTTTTCTCTATCCTGATGCTTAGTCTGCATCATGAACCCAAATTCCTCCCCAGATCATCTCACAAGTACAAATTAGGCACATAGGCAGGTAAATCAAGTCTGCACTTACTATGTATTTTATTTGCATGTGTTTATTTTCTCATTATAATACCTGACTGGGGTAGACTTATTATTATTATATTTAGGGCATCCTGGACTGATTTACTGAAATATAACTTTATTTTTTTACAGCTTTATTGATGTATAACAGACATAAAATAAACTGCACATATTTAAAGTATACAATTTGATATGTTTTGACAAAAGTATACACCCATGAAACCATCACCTAAATAATGGATTATGAACATGTACATCACCTCCAAAAGTTTTCCTGTGCTCTTTGTAACACATCCCTCCCTCCCCCACCCCATCTGTAATTTTGAAGAAGTCCAATTTGTTAATTTCTTCTTTTATCGTTCATACTTTTGTAGCATATTGAAGAAATATTTGCTATGTCCACATCACTAAAATTTTCTGCTCCTTTTTTTTCTTAAAAGTTTGTTGCTTTTACTAGGTCATTGATCCCCGTTAAGTTACTTTTTGTATACAGGGTAAGGAAAGGGTGGAGGTTCCATTTTTTCTTTTCCTTCTTTCTTTTCCTCCTTCTTCCCTTAGTGTCTCTCTCTCTCTCTCTCTCTCTCTCTCATTTTCTTTCCCTGTATTCCTCCCTGTCTCTCACTCCCTCCCTTCACCTCTTTTCTCCCTCTCTCCCACCCTTCCTTCCTTCCTTTATTATTATTACCAATTACTCATGAACCATTTATGGAAAAGGTTATCCTTTTTATTGTCTAAAATAAATTGATTATCTAAGTAGTCAAACATTTCCGTGTTTTAGTTCTAATTGTAAGTTCCCCATGGTATCACTGGCTCTCCTCTCTCTGATCATTAACAAAATATAAATCCTTTTTTTCTACTATATCTTTTCTCTTATTTCTTTTTTTCCTCTCCGTCTGTCAACGATATTTAATACTGTCACAATATATGGCAAAATAAATACGTTTTATATGAAAGAAGTAATAAAATATATCACTTAAAATACATTCCTGAAAGCTATTTCAGAGATGTACCCAAGCTATACATTAAATTGTATCCTAGAAGATGGTGGAACATGGTGAACCACGTTGAAGAGAAAAATCAGTTAAATATACAGTGAAAGAGCATCTTTTTATTTCTTTTAACAATTGATACATAATGTATATACATATTTATAGGCTACATGTGATATTTTGTTACATACATAGAATTTGTAACGATCAAGTCAGTGTATTTGGAGTATCTACCACCTCCAGTATTTATAATTTTTATGTGTTGGAAACATTTAGGGTCCTATCTACTATTTTGAAATATACACTGTATCATTGCTGACTACAGTCACTTTACTGTTCTGTCAGATCTTAGAACTTTCTATCTAACTGTGTGTTTTTACCCATTAACTAATCTTTTAATCACCTTCCCTCACACATCCTTCCTAGCCTCTGGTATCTATCATTCTACTCTCTACCTTACAGTGAATTGTATCTTTTTGGGCTTTTTAGAGTCTTTGGTTAGTCTACAGAGTACTATTGTATATTATCAATATTACTCTTTAAATCTCTTTAAATTGCTAATAAAGTGAAGTATTCATAGTTTTCTGTAAACCTATATATATCATTTCTCAATAAATTTATACAGTCTAGCTTTCCTCCATTGTTAGAACTATTACTATTTAAAGGTTAATTGGTTTATTTTCAGAGGCCATGAAGTGTTAAAAATATATATATATGTGTATGTGTGTGTAGATACAATGAATATTGCAAAAGTTAAATATGTGTGAAGAAAGCTATCAAGTACAAATAATCACTAAAAACTTTAGATTGCAGAAAAATATTAATTACTAAATAGAAATGAAATTTAAAGTATTACAAGAAAACATGGAAGATAGTAGTAATGTGTCTGATGAAAGTGTGCTTCATGTTCTCCATAGAGAGGAGATAGTGATCAATTCCTAGCAGTACTCATAGAAATTGTTTTAAAAATATCAGTGTAGGCTGGGCGCTGTGCTCATGCCTGTAATCCCAGCACTTTGGGAGGCTGAGGCGGGTGGACTCTGAGGTCAGGAGATCGAGACCATCCTGGCTCACATGGTGAAACCCCATCTCTACTAAAAATACACACATACAAAAAAAATTAGCCCGGCATGGTGGCGAGTAGCTGTAGTCCCAGCTACTTTGGAGGCTGAGTCAGGAGAATGGCATGAACCTGGGAGGCAGAGCTTGCAGTGAGCTGAGATCGCGCCACTGCACTCCAACCTGGGCGAGAGCGAGACTCCATCTGAAAAAAAAAAAAAAAAAAAAAATCAGTGTAACCAATAGGGAATAGTAAAAGTATGTTTAACATCCTAAACTTCAGAGGAGGATAAAACCCTCTGTCAGTCCACCAAGAAACTCCAAAGAAAGGAAAAATAGAAAGGGCAAAAATATACAAAACAAATGCCAGTTATATCAGGAGCCAAAATGAGGCAGAAAGTTTAGAGTGAAAGGACAGAAGGATATTTCAGGCAAATTGAATTAGAGAAAAACAAGGGTTACAATAAAATTTATATCAGATAAAATGATTCAAGTCCAAGCATTAAAAATGAAAAAAGAAAATGTGTGTTAATCACCAAGAAGATATATAGTAATACGTTCTATGTGCCTACAATATAGCATAAAACCATTAAAATTTAGAAATAAATTGAGAAACCACAGTCTTCAAGTAGATTTAAATACTACCCATACATTTGCAGATCAAATAAACAAAAAGGAAACAAATACAAATGGAAATGATATAAATAAATAAAATAACAAATGCTTATGATTTATAATAAATATATAATGTATGGAAGAACTTAAAGAACAGTTAAATATATGTTACTTCCTTGGATAGGAAATCCTGTTGAAAAGTTGTTTATATACAAGCATAGATACAATACAAAAATTATAAAGATAAAATTTATATACATAATTTTTATATAAAACCTATCTACCTTTTTCCAGATTTCTTCTCTTTAGCATCTATTATCTTCATTAGTTTTTACCCACCTTCTCTCAGTTTCCCTGAATTCTTTTGTTTCTAAATTTGTGTTTCTTATTCATCTTACCAATTTTTTTTCTTATTTTCTTCTTACTGATTTTTTTCATTTTAAAATTTTGTATACTAGTCCATCAAAATTCTTTTCTAAGTATTTTTCAGTAATATCAAGTGTTGTTTAATTCAGTGTAGGGCAAATACATATCACCTTGAGGACATGAGGGATAAAAGTCCTGAAACTGGTTAATGAAGGTACTTCTGGACAGAAATTGATTTCTTATGATTCAAATCTCATTGTATGGGTTACTGCCTACTTATGGATTACTGCCTATTCTTACTAATTCATATTACTAACTCGAATCTGACAAATGTGAGTGAGCACATATTTGCACACTTTCCTGGGGATAAAATAGCAGCCAATTTCATGTGTGGCAGGGTTTTTCTCCCTTTCCCTCATTATTCTTCCTGATACATAAAAACATCAAGGCTAATTTCTGAGAAAAGGACATTTAGTGATGTGAACTAAAGCAGAGGAACAGAGATTCTAACATAACAAACTTGGCAGTTTGTCTAATTGAGCCACAAGGTCTGAAGTACTTCTTTTCCCAGTTCCCACAAGATTCTCCCTCCCACCTCACTTCTCCAGTCCCTATCCAGAGTGGGACTAACTGGACTTGAAGGACTGATTGAGCCTGGATTGGATGCCAAGGAGAAGGGACTGAACCTAGGGAGTTAACGTGATTAAAATAATCACAGAGCTGGAGGAATGTTGAGCAAATGAAAAAGAAGTCCAAGAGAATGTGTTCTCTCTACTAGCAATGGGGATAGCCACAGCCATGCCCCTAAAACATGATCAAAAGACCATTTGAGGAGAGCTAGGACAAGCTGAAGAGTGGACAAGTGACCCATAAATACCCACCCAACAGGGAGCTCTGTGTGGAATGAAATGTAAGACTTGAACTCACAGTAAAGAACAGTTTATTTCTTTACTTTGAACCCTGGGTTTCTTCTTGATTTGGAACAGTAAGGTTTTTATGAACTATTATACCCTTCTGTCCTCTAGGATAGATTCATAAGTTCAGTAAACAAATCCTATATTCATATTTTATAGCATCATATCATATCCAGATCATTATATTGTCTTTTATTTTAATTTTAACTCTGAAAGTGAATCCATGAATTAACGTCTTGCTATCTATCTATCTATCTATCTATCTATCTATCTATCTATCTATCTATGTTTTTTTTAGAGACGGGGTCTCACTCTGTTACCCAGGCTGGAGTGCTGTGGCACAGTCATTGCCCACTGCAGCCTTGATCTCCCAGGCTCAAGGTGGTCCTCTTCCATCAGCCTCCTGAGTATCTGGGACTTCAGGTGTGCACCACTATGCCTGGCTATTTTTTTTTATTTTTTTACTTTTTTTTTTAAGTAGAGATTAGACCTCACTATGCCCAGGCTGGCCTTGAACTCCTGAACTCAAGCAATCCTCCCACCTCAACTTCCCAAAGTGTTAAGATTATAGGCATGAGCCCTCACCTGACTACTTCTATTTTCTTTTTTCTACTTTTTTTTTTTTCTTTGAGACAGAGTCTCCCTCTGTCACCCAGGCTGCAGTGCACTGGCGCAATCTCAGCTCACTGCAACCTATGCTTCCTGAGTTCAAGCGATTCTTCTGCCTCAGCCTCCCGAATAGCTGGGATTACAGGCATGTGCCACCATGCCCGGCTAATTTTTTTGCATTTTTAGTAGGAATGAGGTTTCACCATGTTGTCCAGGCTGGTCTCAAACTCTTGACCTCATGATCCACCTGTCTCCGCCTCCCAAAGTGCTGGGATTACAGGCATGAGCCACTGTACCCAGCTGACTGTCACTATTTTCTATTTGTTCAAATCATTATCAGTGAGGAAGAACCTGAGTTAAAATTTTGGCCCTGCCAATCACTAGCTGTATAACCTTAGGCAAGCTGACTTTCCATTCTCTTGTTTCAGTTTCTTCATCAATAGAATGAAGATATTAATACAAGTCTTAACATCTGCCACAGTTCACCATTTGCATCACTCAAATCCACTGAAGACCCTCATTAGTTTATTCCACTTTGTAGCTTAATCTTCAAGGTGGTGGTGAGTTATAATTTTTAAAGAAAATACTTACAAGATATGGATTAGTAGGACCAACTACATTCTTTCCTGCTGCAGTTATTCCCAAGGCCGCAAATGATATTCATCATCTCTTTCTTCCACCACTCATTGTAGATCCTTTACTTTGGCTGTCACCTCTGCTATTCTACAGTATTTGCCCCTTGCACAACCTAGATATTCATCCTTGAGGGGTCTGAAGTCTTTACTTTGGTAGGTTGCTATCGTGTTGCATGAGCATTGCCAGGCCTGAACAAAATGTGGTTCCCTGATGAACCCTCTGAATTCCAAAAATACTCTGCATTATCCCCGTGTAGCTGCAACTCTTATCTCTGCATGATAATCAGTGTCAATTTTCCTTGCTGATATAATGAACCATTTCTTTGCTTGCTAGTCTATAGGTTTGCTACATCTAAAATGACCAAGTGGAAGGCATAGCTTTAGGTTTAATGGAAACTATATTCTGGTCTAATAGAAGTAATCCCATTTCCTCATGAACCAGGGTTTCTTGTCCAGGGAACCTAAGTAGCAGGGATAGGAAGCACAAAGTGCCCCAGTGGCTCACTGGGGTTGATGGTGAAGAGGGCTACTCCTTCTTGCACACCTGGTTCCTAGATGCATTTATTTATCGTACTTGAAATACTGAACTTTATAATGGCTGTTGATTGGTATGCTGCATCTTGAAGAACAGCACCCCAACTCCTAGAAGGTGTCGTTTCTATTCTGGTACTTTAGTTTTACCTCTAAGAGGCCAGTATAATGTTCTATTGGGTTGACGGCTTATGAAGAATGACAATGTGTTGGGACCAGTGGACATGTGCCCCATGCCATATCTGCTTTGTTCAAGGTGGTGTTATGTAAGATTCCATGAAAAGAAATCAGAAGTTCTGAGCCCTCAGATAGTAGTGGTGGCCAAGGTACTATGGGAGAGGATGGAAAAAACATGCCAAAACATGCATCAGTCTCACCAACCCCCAAATTGTTGCCTTCTCCAGGCTGAAAGAGGTCTGATTTACCCACCTTGCCACTAAATGGCTATTTTGTTTTTGAGGAACAGTGTCGTATTGAAAGTTCAACATCAATCTTTTCTATTGATAGGTGGTAATGGTAGTAGCGTGGTGGTAACTATATCAGCCTTGGTGAAACGGAGCACATGCATAGCCTTTATCCCTGTCACCCTACTACCCCATTTAAAGGCTGATTTTTCAAGCTTTATGCTGTCTTGAATGGAGCCTAAATGGCTTTCGCTATTTCACAAATCGTCCTATCTTTCTGTTTGTTCAGTGCCTCTTCTGTGGTGTGTGTGAAGATTGATGTGAGACACAAAAATCTGCACATTTTGTTCCTACTCCCTTGTGTCTTCCCAGCTGTCCTTAATATTTCAATCTTACTCTTTCCACATGATTGACTCATTGGCTAACCCATTTTTTAATGCCAAGAAGTCTATGTATTTTAATTTCAGATCACTTCCCTTCCACACCTACTTGATGGCAAGTAAACCATTCAAAGCTGGGTCCAAAGGAGGGTTTCTCATTGCTGTCTTTTAGGGCCAATGTTCAGTGGGGTTGTAATATAGAAGCAATACACTTTTGAATGTTACCAATATGACAACTTGAATCCATCACATTCTGACAGCTGGTCTTGGGGAACCCCTACATGGCCATAGGTTTGAGCTGTGGGATTGGCCTCATTGTAATAGGAGAAAGTGACATGGAGAGGGAATCTGAGCCATCTTTAAGTTTCTGATTCCATATGCCTCACTTTGGCCCAATCTTGAATGTATCATTTCCATCGTATGCATTACTCCTCAATCTTATTACTTGGCAGTTCTGACATACAAATGGTGATAGGTATCTATTAGGACTCAGTGGCAGACTATGAGCTACTGTGCAAATGATGAATAGTTTTGTGTTGAAGACAGCATGATTTTGCTCCAAAACTGTAGGGAGTCTGTGCTGTGACTTCTCTTGGAGTTTGCAGAAACCATATGTGATACCCTTATCTAGGACAGGAACCTCTAGCACCCCAGCATCTGCTATAACATAAGGCCCAAGTGGTAGCAGTGCTTGTAATCCAGCTTGAATCTACTGAAGAGCCCCACTCAAACCTGGCAGCTTGTCATATCACCTTATAAAAGGGGTTCATATCATCTGCCTCCATTCATCTCACTTTTGCAGGGATTATTTAAATGGAGGATATAGTGAGAACTTGTATCTTTGCATTTTTTGAGGGTTCCACACAGGATGGTGTATTGCTTCTAACTTATTAGAGCTTGGCTGGCCTGACAGCTTCAGGAGCTTCCATGTGGCCTTTCTTCCCCTTCTGGCTCTTATTCCACAGGCTAAGGAATAGCATGAGGGTACTGCCAGCTACCAAGTGTATCCACCACAATTCCACACTCAGGGACCAGGGAACTGAAATGTTGGTCCCACTGTGAGACAAATTTTGAGCAAGACTCTATCACTGGCCTTCGCATTCCTACAGGGAAGCCATTATTGTTTTTTTTGTTTCCCGTATTAGCAAAAGCTTAGACCCTATATATACAATTTCCCCTGAGATTTGAATATTTCTTTTTCTTCAGTCATGCACATTATCTGAGAAAATGGTCATAGGCTTCTTAGGAGAAGGACTTGGGGAATCACTATTGTAAACACTACACAGGGTTTTCAGGGTTCTTCCTCGACAGGACTCAGTCTTTTCTTAAATCTATGAGTCTAGGTCTGAAAATAGATTCATGTCTGGAAACTGGGCAAGAGATGACAACTTTCCTTTGCTGTGGCTAACATAAGCCTTCTGCTTCTGCACTCTTGATCAGTTTTTATTACAGATATTAAGAAATACTCTTATTGACTTTCCATTTGTTTTGAACCTAGGATCACTAGGATCTAGAAGTCATTATCATTTATTTGAATGGGTTAGGGATTTCTGACAGTGCTGCCCATTACAAGAATTACATTCATCTTGACCTTGATAATTTGGTGCTGCCACCTGGCCTTGACTAGTCTGGTATCCTATCTGCTCCAGGTAGCTCAGTTCCGTAAAAGTATGTCTTACTCTCAGTTCTGCCTAAAGAGGACAGTCACGACCGAGCTTCTCACTGATGCTGGATCTGCTTTACTAGCACATTTCTGTAGCTAGAGTGAAGGGGAGTTTCCTTGGGACCTTCAGGAAAACATAGGCAATTACAGTCTGGTGTTATAATAAATCTATTCTTAAATGACTAGTTTCCTGAGCCTTGCCTCAATACTCATTCATAGACTTCCAGCCTATCCAGCCATCATTTTTTCCAACCTCAGAGAACTCTATCAGCAATATACTAGGAATGATTTTAAGTGTCATTGCTAGGACATTAAGCCTTAAATCACAGGATATCCTAATCCATTTGTTGCATGCAATTTTGGTCCCTGCCAATACACATTAGCCAGCTCCTAAAGTATTTTTGATGAATAATCCATTTCCTCCAAAGCAGGAATAGCGCTTTACTGATCAGGCCATGTTGACACTGAGTCTAGTTAGTGGTCTAGAAGCAATGAGGGAAATCGGACAAATCTTGTGGTAGGCCAGCATCATTTTACAAGGCATATACCTCACATGAGGTTTTCAAATGATCTCCAAGCAAGGAATGGATGTTATAGCAACAGGAGGGAACACTTCTGCTACTGGCTTAGAAGGTTCAGAGTAAATCTTGGAGTGTAGGTCTCAAGGTCAACCATCCATATATCCTCATCTCAGATCTCAGGATCTCTCTCCTCCTTTATCATGGTCCCAACATTAGCCTAGAAGACTTGCCAAGGCTGTTAATTTAGCCATCTTGTAAATCTGCTTCTCTCAAAATCAGGTCCAGGGACTGAGCTTTAAAATAGTGCTGTCCTCTGACATGAGAAGATGAGGGTTGCTTTAAATGCTGCTACAGAGTTCTTCTAGGCCTTTCACACGTTGAACTGAGTTGACATAACTGTCAACTCATCTGAAACTGTATAAACAGCACAGAACAACTACTAACCAGCTTCACAATCCTTATAATTATCATTATCTCTATCTTGCTGAAATGGTGGAAACACTGTATAAGCCAGCACATTCCTCCCACCTATAACTGAAAACAATTTCACCAGCAGTAAGAGTCTCATTCTAGCACTTCTGAAGATGTCACCAGTTCATCACACCCCACTAACCTACTTAGGTAATTATTGCCATTTGTCCAGTATACAATCCAGTTGCATAATCCCATACCAAAAGTCTGCATCCTAGAATCATTTTTCATACATATTATCTTCATTTGGATTCCTCCAGAAGCCAACTATGAGCCAGGGATTCAATTGTAAGTAATTTACTTGGGAGGAGATCCAGGAAATACTATTGGGAAGTGGGGAAGTGAGAAATGAAAGAAAGCAGCCAATGAAAAGTGTGCATTATCAAGCAAGTTACCACTGTAGATAAGTGGGGCTTAAACCTGCTGGGAGTCAGTGGGGAACACATGGCCTCATAGTCATCCCATCAAAGGGGAGAAGGAGCTGGGGTATTTTAAACACCCAGTCCCACAAGTACTTGGTTTAAGGCTCTTCCAGGAAGTCTTAATTCTCTGACATTTCAGTGAATACAGGCAGAACAGGCTCAAGCATCTAGAAAAAGTTTCAGGCAAAGAGATACATATGCTAAAATTTGAAATGCATCCAACCTACACTATAATGTTGAGGTCTTGGGGGATATGGTTGGGGCCCAACAGTGTCATAGGGTTGTGAGATTAAATAATTTAGTAAATATCAAGTAATTATAATAATACCTGGCACATAATACATGCTTAACATATGGTTGTGTTTTTTTTTTTGTTTTTTTTTTGTTGTTTTTTTTTTGAGACAGAGTCTCGCTCTGCCGCCCAGGCTGGAGTGCAGTGGCCGGATCTCAGCTCACTGCAAGCTCCGCCTCCCGGGTTCACGCCATAACATATGGTTGTTTATCATTATTATCATCATTACTATTTGGCACGTCATTCTGACAGTTATTTGAAGTGTACTTTGATGTGAGTACATCCATGATGTCAAAAAGGGTTATATAGAAGAAAAGTCAAACATCTCATTATTGTAATGTTTTAGCATAAGAAATGATAAAGCAAACATTGTTCATATTTTGGTCTGGGAAAAAAACTTGTACATGAAGTAATTTATGTTCTCCTTCTGGGGAGAAATATGCATATCTTTTTAAATGTTTAAGCAATTTTCTGACAAACTTGGAAAAGATTAAGAGCTTTAGGTAGGCAGCTCTCTTCCAGGTGACTGTCAATCAAGGGTCTAATGAGCTTGAGCTAGACATTTTTTTAAAAACTTGTATCTATTCTTATTCTCTTTTCCTGTGAAATGACCCTATCAGGAAAGATTCTGTGATTTGGCTTCTTCAGAACACTTCCCTCATGGAAAACCTGAAATAAAAACTTCAACATGCATTCATCATTCATTTCTTTAAAAAGTGTTTTTAATTTATTATTTTTTTGAGACAGAGTCTTACCCTGTCGCTCAGGCTGGACTGCAGTGGCATGATCTCAGCTCACCATAACCTCTGCCTCCCAGGCTCAAGTGATCCTCCCACCTCAGCCTCCTGAGTAGTTGGAACTACAGGCATGCACCATCACACTGGGCTAATTTTTTTTATTTTTATTTTTATTTTTGTAGAGACAGGGTTTTGCCATGTTGCCCAGGCTAGAGTTGACAATGTAGAGGTCAATATAAAACACCTCTTCTTTGCCCAACTTCTGAGAAACTGAAGACATAGATGCCTTTACTATACATGAATGTAACCAGAGAGCAGATTTTAAGGCCTGCTGCTCAAATGGGCTATTGTGCCCTGAAATGAATTTTTTCCCCTCTCCACAATCAACTGCCAGAGCCCTGTCACTCCTCTTCCCCAATTTCCTGAGACAACTTAAGCTAGTAAGGTTACCAGGATGACAGAAAGCAGGTGAAACTGCAAAATACCCACAGGCAAGAAAGTTCTTGTGGAGCAAAGAGCAGTAGAGAATGCATCTTTCTGCCAGCAGCCAGGTGACAGGGAAAGTAGCAGAAAGAGAGAGAGACAGAGAAAGAGAGACAGGCAGAAGGAGACACAGACAGAGAGACAGAGAGAGAGACAAAAAGAGGCAGAAACACAGAGAGACAGAGAGACACAGAGAGATGGACAGAAAGAGACAGAGAGAGGCAGAGAGACACAGAGAGGCAGATGGAGACTGAGACAGAGTGACAGAGACAGGTAAGAGAGAGAGAGAAAGAGAAATTGACCTGAATGAGCTCCCCAACTTTCAAATCAGATAAATCATCTTCCTTCTCTGGGAAAGAATGAGAGAAAGGCAAAGAGAAGCCACCTCTGGTGAAGAATCTTGGAACATATTAAGCATCAGGAGGTAGTGAGGGAGACATGTTGCCCACTCGTAGAAAGATAAACTTGTCTTTCTTTCAAGAACATATTTAAATAGTAACTGGCTTTGCAAATTAATTGTTAATAAACAAACCATAGTTTAGTGATTCAAGATATCAATACATCTAAAGGACTAATGCATGCTGCTTTTCTGGAATAATAGGCCAGAATCACCTACTGAGTACAGCATGCTGGGGAGTGAATCAAGCACTGCTGGGACACACAGGAACACTTTCAGGATGCTAGGATATGCCTTAGTAAAGGTGTATTTGTTATCTTGCAGAAGCACTGAGAGAAACTGGCTTCAACGAGAGAGTTTTAAAACCAAATAGCAAATAGAGACTATGCTATTAATTGAGTCACAATAATATTCCTAGCATACATCATGCATGATGGAATTTTTTCTACCTGCTGAGCTCATTCCCCCTTTTTGTAGGGTTTGGTGGTTTGGCCAGACAGTTGATTTTCTAAGACACATCTGGCTATGTCATTAAGTTATTCCTGAATGTTTTGGCTATTGCCAAAGCGGTCTGCTGGTTAAAAAAAAAATCAGAGTGCCATCTTGGGAAATATTACTCTTGCAGACAGTTGTTTATAGTCCAACTCAGTTATCCAGACAAAACTATTTTTTAACATTGTACATAAAATCCTTGGAGAGAAAATGCAGTTAAGAGTTTATGTCTTTAGTTATATTTCAGGTTAGTCACCACAAAGTCCATTTCCTGTCTTGAGAGCATTTTCTTTTACTTATTTCTTCCTTATTTACAATACAATGATTAGAGGCATCAAAATGCTTTTAAGTGGGTGGTGGGGAGGTTCCTTCCAACAGATTTTAACCTTTGGAGAAATAGAAAACATCCACTAAGAACCTCTTCCTTAAAATTCTTAATCGAAATGGGATATAAGTAGAATCCCTAGTTTATTTCATTTTCCTGTTCTTAATTTTATCCTTTTGCTGAGCTTAGATTTTTGTGGGTGTCCAAGTTAAGAGAAAGTATTTATGGTGCATGACTCATCTCCAGGTAGCTGATAGAAAATGTTGAAACACTGTACTTTTATTCCCAATCTAAATATATAACCCTGTTATTGGAGCAATTTTATTGTGCTCAAAGTACTTTAATAAGCAACTACATACCAATCTTTCACAAACTTAAAAGCTATTTTTTTTAACATCACCTATTTGCCACTCTTCTAAAGGCTTATATATACTGATTCAGACCCTGCATTCCTCCCCCAATAAATTATACTGCCTCAGTGTGTACTTTTCTTGTTCACATCTGAGAGGAAGCTAGACAAACATCCTGACAGATTAGGGAAGGAAGAGACATTTCCTTCCTAGCCCCCCATTTCCAGTCTCTTCTTTAGTAGCTGCATGAAGGTCAGATGACCAGTGTGTTGTCAGCAGCCTTGCAGTGTTTCTTCTCATTTCCTAAGGGACACGAGGAAGGTCAGGGTTTGTAAAGGCTGCAGTTACAACTTAGGGAGCGATCCCTGACAAACGGTCTACCTAAGAAAACAAGTAAACAAACATAATGAGAACAAAAATTTCGGTCTTACTTCAACCAATAGTGCTTCTAATTACTGCATTTTCTTCATTTGAAATTCAGGGGCATGTTCATAAACGACATAAGGGTTAAAAATGGAAAATAAAATGAAATCAAGAGAAAGGGAACTCCCAACAAATTAGCCACCATTTCCATTGCCACCAGCACCACTCACCTAAATCACTGCAATATTTTTTAAATTTGATTTTACCCTTGTTTTTTTCTTTCTTTCTTTCTTTTTTATGAGAGGAGTCTTGCTCAGTCGCCCAGGCTGGAGTGCGGTGGCGCGACCTCGGCTCACTGCAAGCTCCGCCTCCTGGGATCACGCCTTTCTCCTGCCTCAGCCTCCAGAGTAGCTGCGACTACAGGCGCCCACCACTATGCCTGGCTAATTTTTTTTGTATTTTTAGTAGAGACGGGGTTTCACCGTGTTAGCCAGAATGGTCTCAATCTCCTGACCTCGTGATCCACCCGTCTCGGCCTCCCAAAGTGCTGGGATTACAGGCGTGAGCCACCGCGCCCACCCTATCCTTGTTCTTTCTCAGATAACATCAGTTCTTGCCTTAATAGTTTCCCATTGCAGCCTAAGATCCCCAAATCTCCTCAAGACTCTTCAAGTTCAGGCGTCTGGTTATTTCTCCAGTCTCATTTTCCTCCTATTAACTATTTGTCAGCCTCATCGAGCCTCTTGTAGTTTTCTGAATACACATTTCAATATTACTGAGAATCTTTGCACCTGCTGTTTTCTTTTCCTTGAACTCACAGGTAAAACTTCTGTAATCCTCCAGGTCTAAAATGTCACTTTCTTAAAGAAGCCTTTCCTCATTTCCCACTGTTAATGAAATATTTTGGTCTATTCTCTCCTAATAACTCTTTCTAGTCTTCTTTGAAATTATTACGATTTGTTATACTATTCTTATTTGTGTCATTGTTCGTTTGAATCTGTTCGCTCGCTAGCATCTAACCCACTGAATACCCAGCCCACACATCACAGGGTCTGTCACATAGTAACCACCACCAGGTGGCGCCAAAGCACAGCAGGGATGAGGGTGGATTTGGATTACAAGACAGACCCTGGAACTCTCTGACTCATCAGTTATTTAATTGACTTGACAATATCCCACATGCATTTTAAAGATTCGAATTTTGAACCAATCTTCATTTTAAACTTAAAAATTGTTTGACTCCCCACCCTCAAAATGTTTTACAATGAGGTTTTATGGTATTGTGTTCTGATCCTACACTCTAAAAAGAAGTTAAGATGAGAGAATTAGAATATATATTTTGATGAACTAGCTGTGTCATGGTTCTAAAGATCACAATTTAAAAATCATAAAGATACAGAATTCATCTCAAAATAAAAGACTATTCTAATCATGAAGGTTACACTGAAACCTACTTTGGGTAGAATAACTGAATTCCTATCGCTTGAGGTCACATGCTCTGCTGACCAGATATTGTGAAAGACAATCAAGCTTCTAGAAGCAGTTTGAATTAGATAACCATAGAGACCTCCAATCCTAATATTCAGTGCTTCTGAATTACAATTTAAATATCTTAAAATATGTAAAAGCATTTTAAGAATACTAGTTTAGGAACAACTTGTATTTTCATGGGAAATAATTCTACTTTATAGACATAGCATAATGTCCAAAAGTTCTTGGATATTGGAATCAGATTGAACTGAATTAAAACCCAAATTCTGCTACTTTCTAGCTATTGTCCTTAGACAAACTATTTCACTTCAGTTTTTTTCCTCTGTAAAATGGGATAAGGTTAATTTACTGAGTTATCACTGAGCCTTCCTCAGGCAAAGACAACTAGTTATATTTACTTTTTTAAAAATATTCTATTCTACTATAAGTATATAAAAATTAAAAACCAACAAATGGTCTATTAGCAACAAACATCATTAACAAAATCTCAGACATTTTCTTTTGCCTATTCCAAAAAAAAAAAAAAGATTATTTATGAGTCACTTTTAAGTGGCAAATAATGTAGGGAGATTTAAGTTAAAAAGATTTTTTACTTATTAAGTCTATTTTAAAAATAGAAATAGTTTGGAAACTATTTTCTCCTGTTCCAGTATGGGCTGGGCACAAATGCTCTTTTCTTTTAGTTTCCATACTCTGGATAATTAGGAAACAAGAGGACTTAGTGCAAAAGAACATAGAAAAAAAACCCATTTCTGCTTCAACAGGAGTGCTGGAGAGGCAAAAGGACCTTTACTTTTATTAGCTTTAGAAGCTTAGTGGAATCAAAAAGATCACCCATCACTCATAAAGTGAGAAGTAATATTGAAAAGCTGAGAGACAGGTTACAGAAGCTTTGATAATAAACCAGCCTAAAGCCAGAGCTATGTAGGCTCAAGCTCTGAAAATGACTGTGACACTCATCTAAGATTCAGGGGGGTTTATTCCAAAATTCTGGCCATGTTTTATATAAATACTAGTTAGAATAATATAAAATATATTTCTTTATTTTTTTTTTTCTAAAACTAATCTGCAAATGTGGCAGAGAACTAGACTCAGAGGGCAGAGAGTTGGATTATCAAACTGACCTAGTTTTTCACTTGTGTTGTGAGAGACACTGAGTCTCACTGTCAGTCACTAAAAGCTGGGCCTCAAATTTCCATATCTGTGAAATTTGCGGGTTGAGGCAAATCATCTCTCAACTCTCGAGTTCCACTCAGCTCCTAAAGCTTCTCATAAAGTGTCTAAAAATTTATGCAGTCACTAAGTCAATCCGTATTTCATCAATAACTTCATTGATCACCTTATGTTGGATGCATAGATTCAATTTATTCAACACCAAGTACTGAATGAGCCATGACTATGTGCCAGGCCCTGTTCTTAGCCCCAGGATACAGCATTGTAAAAAGGAGACAGAAATTCCTGCAATCCTGTGGCTTATCTTTTAAAGGCGAAACAGGTAAGATAAAGGCAAATAAATAAAATACATCCATTAGTGAGTAGTAAGTGTTATAGATAAGGCCGGTAGGAAGTATCAGGGGTTGAAATTTTGGGTTTCACGGGGAAAGTGACTTTAGATTAAATGCAGAAAGGAGATGAGGAAGCAAGCTATGTGAGTAACTGGTGGAAGACTGTTTCAGGGAGAGAAAATAGAACAAATATGTCCCTAGCAGGTCCAAGGATCAGCATGGAAGCCAGAGTGCTTTGGGGACAGAGTAGCAGGAGATGTGTTTTCTTCCATTCAGACTCTGGAAGGAAAAGTGGATAACCACATAGGATAACTGAGAATTTGATGAATGGGGTATTTATAGGATGAACAGAGGTAAGGGAAGCAAAGGAGACAATGAAGGCCGTAGGGAGGTCTAGGCTTCCAATGGAGTAGACAGTGGGATGGCCAAAGCATGGAGGGAGCTTTTACTATAGATGTAGAGGAGACTCATACAGAACACAGCTCCCGCCAATGTGAGACCTGGAAAGGAGAGATCTAGGGGAATAAATATCCCCACCTCTCTTTTCTCCTACTCTTCTCTCTTCTGAAAGTGCTCCCCATTGTTGAAATCCTACTGGAGCTGAGAAGGGAACCTGTTGATGTGCCGCATACTTGAGGCTCTTTAGGCACAGATCAGGGTGGAGAAGGGTGGAGAGTGGATCGAAAGAGCAAAAATACGTAGTAACGCATGAGCTCAGAGAGGTAAGAGGATCCAGAATATGTAGTACCTAATAAAGCATAGTCAGGAAGTAAGGACTGTTTTGTTTGTTTTTTAAATAACATCAATTCCACAGAAAAGTTAAAACAGCAGTATAAAAACTTCTACATTCCCTCCATGTTAACATTTTACACATTTAATTCATTACCCCTCTGTATGTCTCTAGCTGGCTAGATACAGATTTGGGGATTTTTGATATCCTATAGCAGATTAAGTAAAGCATCTGGGCAAAGATGCAGGTCAACAGGTAGATATGGCAATAACTTGTTGAAATTATTTTCTGATTGAAGAGAAAGTATGAATTAATCATTCAGTATAGTGACTGAGTAAATGGACTCAAAGAATATAGTCTGATCACCAGGCAACTCCTAGGGCCCAGCTGAGGTTAGTGATCATGTGTTTGAAGTGAGACAAGTTAGCATGGTTGTGTATTTTTCCTTACTCACTTTTGGCTTCATAGAGTTGAAATTAACCTGCTAGAGGTAAAATCAAATGAGAGACTTGAAGGACGATAGAGAAAGGAGGCGAGGGCATCTTCTGGGAAATGGGCTTGACTGACAGTGACATTTAAGCTGGGAGAGGAGAGATGCACAAATGACAGGATCAGGGATTTGAAAATTGTGAGGATATTGTAGTATTGATGTTGTGGGGTTACTAGGAGTGAGCTGGAGTGATATGAGTTCAGAGAGTAGCATCTTTGAAATTGGATTTTGGAGGGATTGTAATTTTTTATAGTGACTAGGTTAAGGGGATGACTAAAGGATATAAGTATTTGAGGTAACATGGTGGGGGAAGATATCAATGATTAAGAGGGCAGAGTATTAGATAGATCATTTATGTTGCATATGAATATTACTAAGAAGTTGTGTTGGAGATTGACAGTGGCAAGGAAATATTCAGGGAATGAAAGACAATGTCCCAGCAGTGGTAGATAATGGCAATAAGAAAAGCAAGGAGAAGTAGAGCCTGATAACATAAAATACAAAATGACATTTTTAGAGATAGAAGTATAATGGCATGGAAGCAGCAGTGAGGACCAAGGAGGTCACTGATTCCCATCTCCAGGGCAGTGGAATGGCAGGAGTGGGAGAGAAAACAGCCATTATTTAGAGAACAGCAGAGGAAGAAGTGTCCTTAACTGAGGTTCAGATATTATTAGAGCAAAAAAGTGAGGAAAATGCTCAGAGAAATGGATGAGGACACAGGGGATTTTGTTAGAAAATACTTTGAGTACTAGAAAGCACATGAAAGTCTTTCAAAAGCCACAGAGGCATAAAAGACGGGGTGAGAAAGGGCAACAGACAACCCTCTAGAGATAAGTGGCAAATGAGAGATGACTTAAAGCCTTCCTTTCTTGTGGCAGTTTACAGCCACAAGAATAAGAACAGGATATTAGGTCCCATGTTCCTAGGGCAGGGAGTGGTGAGAGGCTGTGAGTGTTGGGAGGGTTGCATAGGGCTCTCCTTAGCCCCATGCAGAGTTAGAGGCCTCACTTAACTCCTGTTGCTGGAGGTGTACAATCTCCACAGTGGCACAGTCTTCCTGGGAGCTCAGAAGCACTCCCTGCCTATAGAGGGGTGATGCTGTCCCTGCTCATGGTCTCTCATTTACTCCTGCCGACAGCAGTAAAGAGGACACATTTAATCATATAAATGTCCTCCTTTGCAGTGTATATATGTGAGCGTAATAAAATAGTAGGCCTTTTAGTCAACATTTTAAGAAATTAAACTACAACACTAAAAGTGACAGGGACACCTTCCTGGAGAATAGTCCTCATTTTTGGTGCCTCTCACATGGTATGGAAAATAATGATGAAAAGTCTCACCTGGGCACCTAGAGGAATGTGGCCATCAAACCTTCCACTTTCCAATTTTTGTTCATAAGGACTCCTGTTTCTTCTCAGCCTGGATCAATAAGAATTGAGTTCCCCATGAGCAGACAGAATATGAGCATCTGAACTTGAAAGCGTTCCCTATTCTTTATGTATATATGGTGGTCCCTTGCATTGTACCATTTCCAAATATGTGGGGGGAAGGTGGAGATCTAAGTCCCTCATGCAAAACCTGTTGGGAAGATCCAAGGGCAGGTTAGAGATAAGGGCTCCAGCAGCAAATCTCCTCTTTGTTCATTGTAATGCTGTGACGGGTGTAACTAGGGAAAATATGCTGGATTAATGGTGACATTTTCCCCAATCCTGAACCTTCTTAAAAGAGTGAATCCTGAAATTCTTTTTGTGGAGCAAGATGACAGGTGAATTTTCCCATCATCTTGGGCATGATGGGGATATATCATCCTACAAAAGGGAAAGAAAAACACTGAGGGGAAGATGTGGAGTTCAGAGATAAAGAGGAACTATAGGTGAAAGGAGATTGTAAAAGATCTGGAAAAGAAGATGAAGAAGAGAGACATTGAAAGAAAACCAGTGAATACTTTGGCAGTGGTCTTTAAGAGAAAGTTTATAGAAATAGCTAAGATGGCAAAGGACTGTTGAGAACTTCATTCCGAGCTATGAGATGCTGGTTTCCTCCTCTGTTCCCTAAACAAATTCCAATAATATCCTACCTTAGATTTGTTACTTTGCTATTGTGCTGTGACTACCATTATTGATAGTTAGGATCACATATGAGACTGGATTCCATCTGGGTACCACGTGAAAGCAGGCCTGCCCAAAGGAGGCTCAGGTATAAGCCTGTCTCCCTTATTTTTATGGTGGTTCCACATTTTTTGTAGGCAAACCTTAGCTAACTTGGATATTTGGTAAAGCCGAACTAGTATGCGAACATTGCTATGATAGCAATACAGTTAGTACTCCTGAATTTCCTGCTCTATTAATTTTAAAACCAGAAAAATGAAATAAAATTGGAACCACGGATTTTCTCACCTAGTGACAAGCAGTTCAGTTCGGTATAGTTCTAACCTGAACCTTCCATCTTTTTCCTCCCCGCATTACAGAATTCAGCACAGCAGGGAAGCACCTGGGCTGCGGCATTGCACTGCTCAGTGTGAAAGCAGGCTTCATCACCGAGCAACCATGGGTTATTAGTGAAAATGTCTATGTTCAGACTCTTCACCTAGAAAAATTGGGTTAATTACAGTACCTGCCAAAGCATGTAAACTCCTTATCAAAGCATCTGACACAAATCCCTTAAAAAATGTTAGCTTGTATTGAAGTGCAATAATTCCTGACTTTAGAACACTCAAATCCCTACTTCCTGTTAGGTTAATGTCAAAATTCATTCTGTAACCTGTATTTACTTTTCAAAATCCAAAGATACTTTTAAACACATGGCTGCAAAAGAACACACATTGATGACTGAAGGTGTTTTTGGATCCATGTTTGCTTGTTTGGTTTTTTTCTCAGAAAGAAACTTAACATCCATTTAAAACCATTCTTTGTTAAAGGTGCATCTTTAAAGGATGTACACAAATCAGAAAATTGTATTGGCGAATGTAAATAGTATGAGTTTCCTTTTTTCCTGTCTCTTCCCCTCCCCCCAACTGTAATTCATAACTCCTCTTGTCATACTTTACCCCCACCTTTGTCTTCACGATTTATTTTGGTTTTAAAATTACATATGGGACTATGGTTGCAACAAAACTTAAAAAATCTGATTGTCCTTTTTGGGGGGAAAGCAGGTCTGGTATCATTCACAAATAACTTATCCATGGCTTTATCACTGATGTAGTCTTTCAATGTTGGTTTCCAAGTAACTTGGTTCATAATCGGCCTAGCAAAACATATGTGCATCCAGGAAAACTTATGGTTGCTACAAAAATTATTATTATTTTAAACTGATTTAACTCTCCTTCCTTATATTTTATGTTATAATGTCTAGTTTAATTTTATGTTCTTTATTATGCCATTTTTCTGAAACATAATTAATGCTTGTTATTTGCACCTGATACTGTTTCACTGCTTTTGTTTCCACTGTCCTCTCTCTTTAATATTCTCTGTCATCATTGTAGACTTGCATTTTCATCTCCTATAAATTCATTCTTTTCTTGAATCTCTTTTTTTAGCTAATTTTAGCTACTGTGCATATTTTTTGCAACATTCACACTGCTTAAACACTTTTCAAACCTTAATAAATTTTGAAAAACTTACAAATACATTCCTGATATATAGCTTATTACCTAGTACTTATGTGTGTCAGCATTTGTAGACTAAGGGTGTGGTGTTTGCCTAATCACTTGGTGATTGTGTACTTGTCATTAGGAACAATCTCCAAAAACCTCATCTAACTGAATCAGAAGAAAAGAGCCTACCTTTTCATGCATATCATGAATTAATAAATCAATGAAAAAGCAGAGAGGCAGATGGATATGTGGATACAAGGAGAAAGAGAAAGAGATGACAGAACAATGAATGCTGCTGTATTATTTGGATTACCAGAATCTCTATGAAATCTTTCTTGACAAAACGTTGCAAGACTACATCTTAAATGTCAAAATGCACCCTGCTGCAGTCTATTAATTCACTGTAACCCTCTCAGTGGTTGATCTAGATGGCTGCTCAGCTTCTCTGGTTTCTGCAATAATCTTTCATTTGGAACAAAACCTAATTGATCTGAACTATTTAGCTTTCTTGATGATCTGCTATGATCAAATAATTTATACCTAAAAGGCAAGAAAATGGACATTCTCACTCACACTGTTAAAGTAGGATTAGGTTTCATTAACAAGTAAAGTCAAGCTTAGAATGGCTCCACTTAATGGACATTTATTTTCCATTACCTTTGGCAGTCTCTTTGGGTCAGTGAAAGTGTGTGCTTGTTCATGAACCCAGAAAGGTGGAGACTGTCATTTCTACATTTGTCTCTCATGGTAACATCTTTAATGATTTTGTTTTATAGCAGTCAAATGGATGGTGGTGAGATAAACAGAGAAAGGCTTAGTAGAGTTAGTCATTTTTAGAACCAACTTACTGGAATGGCTTCCAATGTTAAATGGTTAGAAATTCTGTTGAAAGATTCAATTTGTAACCTTGGAAAAACATTTTAGAGGGTTCCCTAATTGCTTTGGTATACTATTTTATAAGTCCTTACATCAAAGTGCCTTGTATTCTTTTCCATTTATTTTGCTAAGTGACATTTCTGGCACTAAGGCACAATTTCAGTAAGTGGCCTGCTCTCTAAAAAAGGCTGTATTTTCTTTCAATAATCTAAAGTGGTAGCAAAGAACAACAAAATAGAAGGAGCACTATAAATGTCATGATTATAGCATGAGTATCCCCAAGCTATAAAAATGTATAATTGATCCAATTTGCATCTGAAAATTGAGTTGGGGGCTGGCTGGGCATTCAACTGTGCAATCTATGGACACTTATTCTGCAGAGATACTTCAATGATGTACAAGATTAAGCAAGGACGATATATCTCACCATAGCTGTCAAAGTTTTATCTTAGGCTTGTGCACATGTTCTTTTCTAATTGCATATCTTATCCTGTACAATCCCAACTACATGTTCGTGGCTTTAAGCCCTTATACCCTTCAACGAAGATCACATTACTTCAGCCCAGACCTCTTCTTCTGAATGCCAGAGCTGAAATAACATATACCTACTTGGCATGTTCCATCCGATATCACAAAATAACTTTGGACTCATCAGGCTAAAATTGAACTCATGGTGTTTCTCCCAAAATTGGCTCCCAATAAGTGGACCATTATCCATCAAAATACACAAGCCAGAAACCTACAAAACACCTATTATTCTTTCACTCTTATCACTGACACACCTCCAACATTAGGAAATCCTACTGATTTGGCTACCTTAGAAAATCCTATTGATTTTCAGTATGTCTATTTCATTCATACATCTCTGCCACCACTCTTGTCACATTGAAGACATGAATAAAGTAGGATTAGGTTTCATTAACAAGTAAGGTCAAGCTTGCCTCCTGCCACAAGACCAAAATCCTCAGGGTGGCCAGTAATGGCATGCACAGACTGAACCTGGACTACATCTGAACCTTAGCTCATACTGTTTCCCTCCCCCTTTTAGCCTTACTGAGCTATTTTCAGTTCCCCCAGTATACAAGCTCCCTTTGGGTTTTGGGCATTTGTGCATTCTTCCCGGTTAGAAGATTTTTTCTTCCACTCTTTGTCTGGTTTATCTCTCTTCATCATTTAGCTCTCATGTCAAATGTCCCTTCCTTGAGGATTACCTGACCAGATCCTCTCCCCGTCTCACAGAAGTCTTACAATCTCCCTCATAGAGCTTATTGTAACATAGTTTGTAACCTTGAGGGACTATATCCTCTCTGCTTTATTTACCACTGTAGCATCCATGCCTAGGAGAATGTCTGCCACCCAGTAGGTACTTAATAGGTATTTGCTTAATTAGTGAATGTGTGAACATCCCTGGAAAGTGCAATATAACTTTGGTCTTGTTGTATTCCTGTTGGTCTTCTAGCACAGCACCTGGGAAGCCTCAGTCAAAAGGAGAAGAAGACTGTCAATATAAGTAATAATAAATTACATCTAAATAATATTTTTAGGATGCAATTTTATAAACATATCTTTATTTTCACAGTAAGTTTGATAATTGTTGTTATTTACAAAGATAAGAACACTGACAGTCTGGAAGTTTGAGATTTGCTAAGGATTTGCAAACTCATAAATTGTAGCATTGGCTCTAAAGATCAGACTTTTGACTCCTTTTACAAGGATATTTCTTCTACGGTATGCTGTTTTCTGAGTCAGCTCTCTAACAATGCAGAGACCAGTGATTGACTCCTTATTCTCATATACTCTCACTCATTCTGGTTAGGCAGCATCAGCAGTCTTAACCATCTCCCTTCTAGCTCCCATCTGCTCTCTTCTCCACTTCCTGCTTCTGTCACCTCTAGGAAAACTAGTCCTACTCCTAATATCAGTGTGTACCTATGAAACATTTTAGACAATCACCTCTTTCCTGCTTGGAATAGTTTAGCTAATTGTCCTTCCACACATCACCAATTTCAGCTGCGTATACCTAAGAGGTATGCAATCAATTTCTTTGAGCAACGTATTTTAGGAGTTACTTAAAGTGCAGTTTCAACTGAGATTAGTAACTAGTTAATGCCACTTGGAGCCACAGAAGAGTTTAATATTCTTGCTTAGGCTGTAATGACAATAAGTTTTGAAGAAATTGAAAAATAATAACTACCATGAATTAAGTCCTCCTTTACATAGCCATATTATATGCACTAATTATATAATTTTTAGTAATCCTAAATATTGTACTTTACAGATAAGGATACAGATATAGAAGAGTTATATTACTAAATTACCAAATTAGATAATATTAGACCAAGATTTATCCCAGTATTTAAAGGACTACCTAATGCCAGTAATCAGACAATGCCAGACAAATATTCATAAGAATTCATTTAATATCTAAAAATGGGAACAATAGATAATAATAGAAAGTGAAAACAAATCATAAAAATGATGACATGAGAAAAGATCCCAATGGAAAGAGATTTAAAAATTAATGGCTTTTACTGTTTTTTCTTATTTCAGTAACAATACAGGTTCATTGTAGATAATTTATAAATTGCAAATAATAAAAGCAAATCACAGTGTTACAATTCAGACATTTTATGGTTGACAGGTTAGTATGTCTTTCTACACACTTTTCACATTCATTTCCTGACATTTTAACATTGTTAATATTTTTTATTTTCTTGGTGCTGAATTTAACTCAACACTAGACCGACTAGGCATTTTGGGGACTGGTGCTTGTTGTGGCGAAAAGCTTCGGAGAGTGCTGAATTGTCATCCATCAGCTACTGTGCACTGCTGCCCCTCTGGGTTTCATTACTTTGAGACCTGCTCTGATGCAAGAGATTTTTGTGGAGGTTTTGCATCTTCTGTCTCCTTCAGTTGCTCTGGGAATTTTTTTTTTTTTTTTTTTTTAGACGGAGTTTCGCTGTTGTTTCCCAGGCTGGAGTGCAATGGAGCGATCTTGGCTCACCGCAACCTCCACCTCCCAGGTTCAAGCAATTCTCCTGCCTCAGCCTCCCGAGTAGCTGGGATTACAGGCATGCACTACCACGCCTGGATAATTTTGTATTTTTTTAGTAGAGACAGGGTTTCTCTATGTTGAGGCTGGTCTCGAACTCCTGACCTCAACTGATCTGCCTGCCTCAGCCTCCCAAAGTGCTGGGATTACAGGCATAAGCCACCGCGCCCAGCCCTTCTCTGGGATTTTGATCTAACTTGGAATGTCTCAATCTATTTGTATGTTTTTTCCTTAGGTAAGCATGATCAGGAGTCACAGCTTTCTCAAGGTCTTTTTCCTACAAGGCTTTCTGTCAGCTTTGTTGATTCTAAACAATCCATTGCAATTATTTTCGACCTTTCATTCCTTGGTGATGGCAACAGTGCAAATGAAGTTTCTCCTCAGGGTGACAGGCCTGGCATAGTATGCCTCCAGAATTGGAGGGGCTTCAAAGCAGCTTGGTAGGAAGGTCATCGAATAAGCAGTGATCTGTCTCCCACTGGGACTCCGACTTACTGATCCTCTCTTTAGGACCAGCAAAACATATTGTATTTGTCCTTAACTTGTGTTTTGCCTCCGCGTATCAAGGGACATTAAATTTAGCCTCTTTGCCTAATTTTTCTGTGTTAACCTATACACAGGATGGATCTCAGAATAAGCTGCTTCCAAAGTACTTTCTGTAGACAGATGGAAAAAGCCTCCAATACACCGTATTCCAGTTCATATGCAGCTTCTGTGGATGGATCAGGTTCCCTCCCTAGCCCACTTGAAGCCCCAGCACTATGAAGGGAGCATCAAGAAATGCCACTCACAGAGACACAGTCTTTTCTGCCCATGTCTGCCCATCATAAGGGTATTTCTAGCATGGACCATCTCAGTGCTGTCTTCTCAAGCCTAGGTGGCCCCAAAAGTTGTATGACTAACTTTATCTCATTTATTTGTATTACAGTTGTAACATAGGTACATATAATCCAGATGTTTATCTATAACAAAGTATCTGGAGGGTTCCTTTATATATAATCCAGATATTTATCTCTAACAAAATATATGGAGGGTTCTTTCAACTCATGACTTTAGGAAAGATAATGATATCAAAGCTCTTATGCAATTAACTTAGCACAAATTCCTAAGTTATACTAATTGTATATAGATTTCTAGTATAAAATTTGCATTCTTCTAGAATAAAGAAGCCATCATCCTATTTACCAGATCTACTAAAACCAGAATTTAGTTAAAACACTAAGCTATTGCCTCAAGAATTCCTTTTGTTCAATTCTGGGAGGAGCGCCTCCTCTTTAATCAACCAGATTAACCTGGACCTCTATGATTCTACCAACTGTCCTTGTCCCAACAGAACTTCTGTTCTGTTGAAGAATGACTGTCACTGGTGTTACTATTTTTAGATAATCAATTTTTACAGCTGAAGTTCATCATATACATGTATTATCTATTAATTGTGTCTTACAGAGATTGTCTTTCTCCATCGTCTACTGCACAAATATTACCTGCTACTAATAGGAAGAAATGTCGTTCTTTCATTTATTACCCATGAACTGGCCTATGCTTTTTTGGCTATCCAAATCTACCACCAAGGGTTTTTATGAGGATGAAATGTATGTGTGCATATATAATACAATGTAATGTTTGGCACAAATGGATGATTGTTTTTATTGCCTCTTCATGCCCTGCAAAGGAATCCATCGCCTTTGAAATCACATGTGTTATTACTACTAGGATCCAAGGTCTTCTGCAAATTTCAAGACAAAACGACCCCTAGATTAAGGGATGCCCACCAAAATCTCTAAGTCTTTCTGCAGGAACTAGAACATCTGTAGTTTTCATGACTGCGATAGCTATTGTCAAGCATGCAGAAGGGTCTGTGAAGGCATAAATCTTCTTGTATTTTCAAATGCTGCATCACAAGATAAATAAAGGGTTTCCAGTTTTGATCTAGAAAGAAGCCATCATCCTATTCATCAGATCTACTAAAGCTTTAATAATACTTTAATTTTATTTTTATATTTCACATTATATTTCATATTTTGTCTTTTATATTTCACAGTATTTCATTCAGTGTTACCACAAAGATTTTGTGATAAAGAGAATTAGATATTATATAAAATTTAGTGTAAACTAAAGTTCATTATTTAAATTATGTCCTTCAGAGAAGATTAATTGTTCAACAGGTTAAAGCAGTGACCTAGAGTCTAGTTTCTCTAGACATGGCTAAGCTAAGCAGCACAGTGTCTGTTGTCTTCAAACTGTGCCAATTTGCAAGATTTTAATCTTAACCACGGTACCACTTCTTATTAGCAATGCGATACTGGGCAATTTGCTCATTATCGGTTTTCTAGTTGGTGAAATGGGAATGATAATATTACTTACCTCATTAGCTTATTGTAAGGGCTGAACAAGATTATCTATGGCAAACATTCAAGACATTGCCTTATACATAATGAGAGTTCAATAAATGTGAGAAATTATAATTGGCTTAGTACATAAAATGAGTGTTTATTTGTTCACTTTGATGCTTTTGCTGTTTTTTGATGTTGATTTCCATTTTCTTTTAGTTAATTTTTTTAAAAAATGTATTTGAAAAATGACTACTTTTAAAATATGAGTTAAGAAGGGATGGAAAAAGCGCTGTTCCCATGAAGCTATGATATCTGGATCCAGCAGATGTCTCTATTGACATAGTGTTATATGGTTAGGAATTCAGTTCTCGTTTTCAGACAGTTGGAAAAATCTAACTAAAGTTATTGAAAAATATGGTGGAAGAGATTTGGGGAAGATTTTTGCAGACAGCTCCCATAATGGTATCAGGCCACTAGGTCCATTCTTTTATAATTTCTTCTCCTGTACCCCAGAGGCTCTTGAGAAAGATCAAGGTATGGGAGTTGTGCTATAGCTCTGGAGATATAGGGAATGGCCAGACTTGATGACATGGAGAATGGGTGGAATACATGTGGATTATGCTCAGGAGGCATTGACTCTTTCTGGACAGTTCTGGGATTCTACTGCGCATTTTACCATCAGTTTTCAACTCTCTTCTGAATGAAAGAACAAATGAAACAGAAGTATGCTGATATGTGCATTTGGAGTCAAGAAATAAGAACCCACATTTGTCACAGGGGATGTGACAAAAATCAGTAACAGAGGAAAAACATTTGAGTTTTGAAATGCATTAGCCATGAGGGTAGATGAAAAAATATCTATAAAATACTTAGCATGGCCTTTTAAATATAAATCATCAAAAAGCAGCATACCTGATAGAGGACCACATATTGAAGTCAAATAATAAAAAAGGACATTGAGCCTCTAACTAATGAAATAAGTCAACTTTGCTTTAAGAGTCCTTCAAATGTTCAAGTCATGGGTACCAGTCTTGAATATGTAATACTACTATTGATTGTCTGTTTGGTGGCTTGAGAATGACTTACAAACAAAAGGTTACCTCACAAGAGACACCTTGGTTTCTAAAAAGGCTTAGGTTCTATCTTCTGAAATGATTATCTGAGAAAAAGGAAAAGATCCTACCACTGAAACAAAACAGATTATGTCATGCATATGACTGTTAAAGGAAACAAACTGGAAGTGAGATAGAGAAAATGCATTTTAATCATATTAAAGTTAGTATTTGGAAGTATGAAGGTACATTATTCTCTTTAGCATAGGCATATCCACCTAGAATGAGGAATAAGTAAGTGTATGCCCAGAGATAAAGTGAAAAACATCATCTTTAATAAAAGTTTTTGGCCAGCTTTAAAGCTCAACATTTGAAATGCAGTCAAGGAGGAATTTAAATGCTATTAATATGCATAAATATACATTCATCAAAATTCCAGTAGGAGACATATGTTTCCAAAATCAGTATTGCCAATATGGTCTCTCACAATTTATTCTCAAACATCTATCTGCATGCTTGAGCATACTCATCTAGATTGGGAAATAGAGCAGTTTTATAAAATAAAAAATGCTGTGCAAAGATATTTCTCACTTTTCAGGACCTATTTTAAAGCAATTACATGGCTATACCTATTTTTCTTACTAGCATGCAAAAATGAGCACAAGCTTATATTTTTAAAATGATCTTCTTATGCCTTGTCATGAAGAAAAGGATTTAACATTCACATGGAGTGATTCTTAGAAATACTTTCCATTATCTTTTAAACCAAACCTTTACCTGTGAAATTTTGTAGTCCCAAAGATAGAACATAAAGAGAAGATTAAATAGGCCACTCCTTTCTATTAGAAAGGTTTTTCTCTCAGTATCTCACTAAGAACATGTGTATGCCTGTGTCTGAGTGTGGCAAATACATTAGAAACACTTTTCAAACACATATATAACTGCGAAGAAGACATTATTTTTTACACACTTTAGGCACAAAACGTTAATGTCTTATCTGATATACTCTGAAATATGACCTTTATAACTCCATTTAATGTGATCTTGTTATGTTTAACTGTTTTAATATTGAGGCTCTCAAATGGTCTTTGAAAGGAAGTATGACCCATTTAATAAAGAAAAATTCCTGGACCAAAGATTAAACTATGGTATGGTAAGAGGCTAGGGAATGATAGGAAAGAGGTGTTAGTGATAGTCCATAAGGAGCATGTAGTCAAATACCGTTTGAGAGACAAACTCTTCTGTTGAAAATTGAAAATTAATCCCTTCTGGATGGCAAAAGGTTATCACAGATACTAGAAAAACATAGGGGACAATATAGACTCTATCTCTGATAATGTTTCCAAATTACATGAAGTGGAAATCTGTATAAAAAGAGAAACAGGGCTAACAGTGAAATGGCAAGTTGAGTATGAATGCCTATGTCTATAAAATAACAATTAATGAAAAGCTTACATAAGAACAAAGATTACCAGGGTTTTGATAGGTGGTAAAGTTAGTTGCCCTGGATCTAACTATGAATTTCCTAATACAAAATTGAGAGAAATTTACAGCGTATTGTTTTATTCAAGTTCAAAAGAACTAGAAGTGGAATTTTATGGCTTTGATTTGCATTTCCCTAAATACTAATAATATCGGAGCATTTTTTTTCACATGCATGTTATTCATTTGTATATCGTATTTGCAGAATTGTCTATTTAATTGCTTTGCCCATTTTCTAATTAGGTTGTTGCTTATTATCTCTTGCTCAGTTTTAAGAGTTCTTTATGTTAGGGGGTAAATAACAAATGTTGGTGACAACATGGAGAAATTGGAACCTCACATATTATTGGTAGGAATCTATAATGGGGCTGCCTCTATGAAAAACATTTTGGCAGTTCCTCAAAAAGTTAAACACAGTTAAATAATGTAGCAATTCCACTCTTAGGTATATACTCAAAATGATTAAAAACATGTTCACATTAACATTGCACATTATTCATAATAGCCCCCCAAGTAGAATCACTCTAAATGCCCCTGAATGCATTCATAGATAAATAAAATATTTCATGTTCATACAATGAAATATTATTCAGAAATGCAAAAGAAGTACTGATTCATGCTATGATGTTGATAAACTTTGAGAAAGTTATGCTAAGTGAAAGAAGTCAGGCACAACACACCACACGTTGTATGATTGCATTCATATGAAATGCCCAGAATAGGCAAATACATAAAGAGAGAAAATAGATTAGTGGTTATGGGCAGATGGAGGAATTAGGAGTGACTGCTAATAGGCACAAAGTTTTTTTGGAAGGGTCATGGAAATGTTCTGGAATTAGATAGTGATGACTGCACAACATGGTAAATATACTAAAACCCACTGAATTGTACACATTAAATGGTGTCTTTATCTTTTATGAATTATATGTTAATAAAAATTAGAAGTATAAAAGGCAGAGACAGGTACCAATTATGGCTGAGAACATGTCATCTAATTGTACACTGATTGATACGGTTAGGCTTTGTGTCTCCACCCAAGTCTCATTTTGAATCGTAATCCCCATAACCCCCATAAACCTCATGTGTCAAGGAAGAGACCAGGTGGAGGTAATTGAATCATGGGAATGGTTTCCTCCATGCTATTTTCGTGATAGTGAGTGAGTTCTCACGAGATCTGATGTTTTTATAAGGGGCTCTTCCCCCTTTTGCTTGGCAATTCTCCTTCCTGCTGCCCTGTGAAGAAGGTGCCTTGCTTTCCCTTTGCCTTCTGCCATGATTGTAAGTTCAGCCACGCTGAACTGAGTCAATTAAACTGCTTTCCTTTATACATTACCCAGTGTCAGCCAGTTCTCTATAGCACTGTGAAAATGGACTAATATACTGTTTCACTAAAACATTAAGTAATATAATTTGAGACTTGAAAGTGAATTTAGTGCATCTCTCAGAGGTTGTCGTACCAGGAGCAAATCTGAACGGTTTAGATTCAAGAGAGATATTCCAGCTAGAGCTAGCTACTGAATATAGGAATGAGTTCTAAGGGGAGATTTCATTTCTGGCAATACTAATTAATAATTTATATTAAATTATGCTATAGATGGAAAACAAAACAAAACAAAACCTAACCATCCTGCAAACCAGCTATTCTCCCTGCAGTGAAGGGACTCAATAGTTATGTTTTTATTATTGATTTTTAAAAATTATTTAAATTTTTGTAGAATTTTTTTCTGATTTAGAAGTTTCAATTTAGGGTTTTAAATTGTCTTTATAAAGCTGTTAAGATTTCCTGGAAATTCAGTTCTTTTTATTAGAATAATGTTTTCCTAACTGAGCTCTTAGAATTGTTTTCTTTGAAAAATGTAAACCAGTAATCTGAAAAGAAGAAAAACATTTGCATATTTGGGGGAGAGGAAAATTCTGTGGTTAGATAAGTTTAAGTTTGAGGACGCTGCATAGTCAAATGCTTTCTTGGAGAATCATAGAAATTCTTATCACTATATCAAGACTCTGAGAAGTCTCGTTGTAAAAACTAAACATCACACAAAACAAAAACAAGCTTATTCAAATTTGTTTAACCCAGTAGTTCTCAAATTTATTTGCTACACAACCACTTTTCAAGGAATCTATTTAAAATGTTATCAATGTTCCCTTAAATATAAGTTGATAAACAACTTGGTTAGAACCTACCTTTGCTCTCTTTCTAAGTCAGAGATAAGCCTCTAATTTTGCCTGGACATTTTGCAAATGCATGCTGTTTTTTGAAACTTCGGGACTAAGTTTGGTATAGCTTAGATTTACAATTAGATGTTTATTATCTTTTTTTGGAAAAGTACGTGGGCTACTGATCTCTGGTCAGTAGTGTGGTCTTTGTATATAGAGGACAGTATTTTTTTTTTTTCAGATTATGTGTGCCATATCACAGAGGTGTCTTTTTCCTGGAAAAGTTTTAAGAAATATGGTTTAAGTGTATATTTAGTAAGGCAAACTTCTTTACTAGGTTAGAATTTGTTTAAAGAAAAAACATCTAATTCTGTAGAAAAAGTTGTCCATGTGATAATTTAATTCTAATATAGTTTGTTTAACTTACAGATTTCCCCTCTTACAATGTGTCCATTCTGGAAGCTTCTTTGAGATAGTTATGCCCAATCAATGACACTAAAATTATGCCCTAATTTCTATGACACATAAACATTAATTTTCTCAAAAATATTGGAATCCTTACTTGAATGGAGAAGAATTTTTTGGTATAAATCTTTCTGGCCAACATAAGTAAAGTTTGTTCCTCCCTACCAACATTTACTGAGACCATAGTAAATGTGAAAAACAGGCTATCAAATTCCAGCTTATAAGTAGCTCAAAAATCTAATCAAATTTATGAGCCCTGCAAAATACTGTTAAGATTTCTACACTAATTGTGGATTTTCTTCACAATGTGCCTGGATACTGAACTCCACTTACAATATTATACTTCAGGCAAGCAACAGTTAAGAAGATGTGATAGCTGGCTTTGAGGATCCGAGACTCTGTTTGAAAGAACCTGACGACTAAAACCTTGATGAATAGGGAACATATCGGCATTATACTGTCATGAACATCTAGAGCAGATGGAAGTTTGGAAACGCTTTCTGTAATAAGTGACACTTGACTGAGTTTTAAAGGATAGATAGGACTTAAGAAAAGAGAGAAACATTTAGGCAAAAGGAATAATATGAATGAGGTAAAGGAAGTAGAAAAATACAAATTAAGCTTGGACAATTACTAGTAACTGTGTAAAGAGTGCATGCCGGCCGGGCGCGGTGGCTCAAGCCTGTAACCCCAGCACTTTGGGAGGCCGAGACGCGTGGATCACGAGGTCAGGAGATCGAGACCATCCTGGCTAACATAGTGAAACCGCGTCTCTACTAAAAATTGCAGAAAAAACTAGCTGGGCGAGGTGGTGGGTGCCTGTAGTCCCAGCTACTCTGGAGGCTGAGGCAGGAGAATGGCATAAACCCGGGAAGCAGAGCTTGCAGTGAGCCGAGATCTGGCCACTGCACTCCAACCTGGGCAACAGAGCAAGACTCCGCCTCAAAAAAAAAAAAAAAAAAAAAAGAACGCATGCCTGGGATGCACAGAAAGAAGCAAGTGGGAAAGGCCGTCATTAGTGGCAAGGATGTGTTCCATTGGGAGATGGATATATGGAAAGAGAGCTTAGCAGGAAGTACAGTTAAAAGGCTATTAAAACAATCTAAGGGATAAATTATAAAAGTCCCAATGATGAGAACGGTAGACACAGCAGGTCGACTTGCTCATCATTAGTTCCAGCTCCCTTCTTGGACGCTTTCCGGTACTACAAAGGCTGGAAACTTAATGCTGCATTTCCCTCATCTCTTGCAGCGAGGGTCTTAGCAATGAACAATATTTTGCTAATAAGATATGCTCCTGTGAGACTTGATTCAAAACTGAGTGAAACAAGGAAAAGGCAGGGCTCGACTCTTGTGTTGGCTCAGGACACAGCAGAGACAGCGTGGTTCTGGAGACACAGAAACAGTGGAATTTTTGATTCTACAGTTTGTTGGTCATAGCAGAAGTTAAGCCTATGGTCTGTTTCTTTAGTTCTTCAAACCATTCTTGAAGAAGGGTAAAAAGTTCTCTTTTTGATTAAACCATGTAGTGTCTGTATCTGAAATAACGCACTTCGAAGTAACAGGGAAGTGTGTATAGGTCACAGAACTCTACAAGAAGTGGGGATATGGGACAGGTTATCTTACCTGGAAAGAAATGCATGAACATGAAATAAGAAATTGATGATCCATGCTATACTATGGCAAAACCATTAATTTTTGTCTGTGGGCATTTAATATGAAATGATACTAAATTTTTATTAGAACAAGTGGCTGTTGCAATGAAACATTTAGGTGAGAAAGAAGAATGCAAACAGGATATAGTGGGAGACTCACTGCTTCCAACAGTACTAGAGAAGAAAGAACATAAACTTATAGTTTTACATTCTCAGAACAAGGCACAATCAAAGGTTGATGGAAATTCTATGATTTTCCTGAAAGACTCTTTTATCACAGGCTACAAGGGCTGGCATAGCTGAAAATCAGAAACAAGGCCGGGTGCAGTGGCTCAGGCCTGTAATCCTAGCACTTTGGGAGGCTGAGGCGGGTGGATTGCCTGAACTCAGAAGTTTGAGACCAGCCTGGGCAACACAGTGAAACCCCATCTCTACTAAAAATACCAAAAATTAGCTGAGCGTGATGGTGGGCGCCTGTAATTCCAGCTACTCAGGAGACTGAGACAGGAGAATCGCTTGAACCCAGGAAGCAGGGGTTGCAGTGAGCTGAGATCGAGCCATTGCACTTCAGCCTGGGCGATTGAGCGAGACTCTATCTCAAAAAAAAAAAAAAAAAAAATCAGAAACCAGTTTAATATTGTAAATGTTGAATTACAGTGTAAAACAGTGGTATTGTTTGAAAAATTGTAGGACTGGAAGAATGAGGGAGAGGGAATTTGGAACAAATATGAATGAATGTGAGATTTAAGGTTTTAAAATTTCACTGAGGGACTTCTGCTTCCAGCTATTATGGGATTCAGCAGACCATGTCTCCTATTGAGAATACTTAGCCAGTTATACAATGCCCCAAATACAGAATCATCTGTTAGAGGGTATGAAGAGCTTCCAAGCAACCAGAATATAAGAAACAAGATCACGAACGTAAGAGAAGTATGGATAAGTGAACTGAATTCTGCCTTTTCCCCTCAGGGTATTTGACAATTTTTTTAAGATGTTAGAGGACAAGGAAACTGGGCAGAGGACTACAGGTAAGAAGTAGAGAAGCCAGCAGAGCTTTTGGCAACTGCTTAGAAGTAGGGAGACAAAGACGAAATTTGGGACTGCCAAAATGACCAGAATCCTGAAGAGAAGGGAGACACTGATGCTGATGTGAGCCCTATACTTGAAGGTGTTTCTTCTCAAGACACTTGAGATAGACTACTCAGCCATTAAAAAGGAATGAATTAACGGCATTCACAGAGACCTAGATGAGATTGGAGACTATTATTCTAAGTGACATAACTCAGGAATGGAAAACCAAACATCGCATGTTCTCACTCATATGTAGGAGCTAAACTATGAGGACAGAAAGGCATAAGAATGATACAGTGGACTTTGGGGACTTTGGGGGAAGGGTGGGAGAGGGTGAGGGATAAAAGACTACAAGTAGGATGCAGTGTATACTGCTCGGGTGATGGGTGCACCAAAATCTTACAAATCACCACTAAAGGACTTACTCATGTAGCCAAACAACATCTGCTCCCCGATAACCTGTGGAAAAATAAATAAATAAACCATGGAAGAAATTTCAAAATAAAAATAAATTTTTGAAAATTGAAAACAAAGATAGCTCAGAAAACCCCTGCAAAGGAGTATACAATTTTAGGTAGCCTCATAATGTTGAGGATGCAAAAATGGGGTAGATGCCCACATAAGAGACACTACAGAGTTTCACCTGGATTCCAGACTTAATCCCAACCCCGTTCAATAACAGCAACCTTACCACATTGAGATAATTAGGATCAGTCATCCAGTCAACTTGCATGTAGCCAACAAAGCCCTTATATTTGAATATAATATAACCCCTACAAATTAAAAAATAAAAAGGCAGTGCCAAAAAAATATTGAGCTGAAAACTTGATCAGACACTTCATAAACCAGAGTATCATAATGGGAATACACATATTTAGAAGATGTGCAGTTTTATTGGTTACCATGGAAAGGCAAATTTAAATCACAAAAAGATGTATGCACACTCACTAGAGTGGCTAAAATGAAGAAGGCAGGCAACACCAAGTATCAGCAAGAACAGAACACAATAGGAAATTTTATACATTGTCTATAGAATTACAAATTGGTAGAAAAGGTATGTTCTGTGATCAAATTACTCCACTTTTCTGGTGTATATAAATACATGCAGGTAATCATAGAAGCATGTTTAGTAATAATCATAATTTTGAAACAATCCACATATTTTTAAATAATAGAATGGCTGAATAATATGTGAAATATTTATAAAATACAATACCACACAGTATTAGTTCTCAGTTGACAGTGATCTTGCTCCCCACCCCTCAGGACATTTGGCAATGTCTGGCAGACATTTTTTATTGTCACAAATAGTGTGAATGCTAATGGTACGTAGTAGGGAGAATCCAGGGAAACTGCTAACTATCCTACATTACACAGGAAAGTTCCTAAAACAAAAGAATTATTTGGTCCAAAATGTCAATAGTTCTGAAGTTGTGAAATCCTGCTTCTTAGTTTTCTATATTGCCTTTTACAAATTACCACAAATTAACTGGCTTAAAACAACACAAATGTATCATCTTACAGTTTTGCAGGTCAGAAGTTCAACACAGGATGCACGGGGCTAAAACCAATGTGTCAGCAGAACTGCATTCCTTTCTGGTATCTTTAAGGGAGAATCTCTTTCCTTACCTTTACCAGCTTCTAAAGTACACTCACCTTTCATATTGAATTCTGTACTTTATTTTCTTCCTTGGATCCTGGACCACTTCCTCTGTCTTCAGAGCTAGCAAAGACAGCCAGGTTCTTCTCATATTGCATCCCTGTAGCCTACTATCTGCTTCCCTCTTTCACTTTTAAGGATCCTCGTGATTACACTTGGGCTCATCTGAAGAATACAGGCTAATCTCCCTGTTTTAAGATTGGCTGATTAGCAACCTTAATTCTATATGCAAGTCAATTCTCATTTGCCATGTATTGTAGCATATTCACAGATTCTAGGGATTAGGATGTTGACATATTTGGGGAGCCATTATTCTGCCTACCACATACTGCTATACAGCAATGAAAAAAGACTGTATTTGTTTCTTCACACAGTACAATGCATGAACCAGACAACCATAATGTGGAATGGTTCTGTGTATGAAAGTTAAATAGACCAAACTAATATATAGTAATAGGAATTAGAATAATAGTTTTGTGATTCAGCAGATAGCTTCTTTAGCACAGCACAGGTGGTAGAGCCAGAAACAATAGCAAAAACTTTCTAGTTATTACAAAGCTTCCTGATTCTACATTTTTGTTGTCAAGACCTGGGTGGCAACTTCCTTGTTAGCATATTCTGCAGGTGGCTCTCAGGGTTTTTCTAGAAGCTCACCTTAGACTCAATTTCTTCAGCCCTTCTAAAAATTCTGAAAGTCATTTAATCCTCTAAAATAAATCCTTTCTGTTTAAAGTAGTCAGAGTGGATTATATTCTCTATAACAGAAAATTCACCAACATTATGTGGCATTAGCAATAGCTGAATAAAAAGCTCTTTGTTAGTCAGCTTGAAGTATGAAAGATTGGACTAATACTTTATAAATCTATCCCTTCTAATTCTAACAATCATTAAGTATTATTATCATTTATCATAAGTGATTCAATTGAGAATCAATGAGGTTAACTTACTTATCCATAGCTAGCAATAGTGATATCAAGATGTAAACTCCAAGCTCTGCAGGCCATGAACTTCTCATACTCTATTGCTCCATTTTATTACACTTTCAGAATAGAAAAGGCCAATATATTGACTTCACATAAGTTTTTTTCTAATAAATATTTTAATAACTCAAAGAAGCACTGAGATATTGAAATACTTTTTAGTTCATGAGTTACAAAGGTATGTCAGTCAGATCACTTAGTTGCAAACAATAGAATCTGTGCTGGCTACTTTTATCAGAACAGTGATGTATTTAAGAATACCTAGGGGGGCATGCCCAAGATGGCTGAATAGGAACAGCTCCAGCCTCCAGCTCCCAGCATGAGCGAAACAGAAGACAGGTGATTTCTGCATTTTCAACTGAGGTACTGGGTTCATCACTGGGGCATGTCAGACAGTTGGCACTGGTCTGCAGGTGGAGCCCCACCAGCAAGAGCTGAAGCAGGGCGAGGCATCGCCTCACCTGGAAAGCACAAGAGGGAAGGGAATTCCTTTTCCTAGCCAAAGGAAATTGAGACACACAACACCTGGAAAATTGGGTAACTCCCACCCTATTACTGCATTTTACCAAGGGTCTTAGCAAATGGCACACCAGGAGATTATATCCCACACCTGGCCCAGAAGGTCCCACACCCACAGAGCCTCCCTCATTGCTAGCACAGTAGTCTGAGATCTAACTGCAAGGCGGCAGCAAGGCTGGGGGAGGGGTGCCTGCCATTGCTGAGGCGTAAGTAGGTAAACAAAACCACCAGGAAGCTCGAATTGGGTGGAGCCCACCACAGCTCAAGGATGCCGGCCTCCCTCTGTAGACTCCTCCTCTGGGGACAGGGCATAACTAAACAAAAAGCAGCAGAAACCTCAGCAGAGGTAAATGCCACTGTCTGATAGCTTTGAAGAGAGCAGTGGATCTCCCAGCATGGAGGTTGAGATCTGAGAACAGACAGAGTGCCTGCTCAAGTGGGTCCCTGACCCCTGAGTAGCCTAACTGGGAAACATCCCCCACTAGGTGCAGACTGACACCTCACACCTCACATGGCAGGGTACACCCCTGACACGAAGCTTCCAGACTGAGAATCACACAGCAACACTAGCTGTTCAGCAATATTCTATATTCTGCAGCCTCCGCTGCTGATACCCAGGCAAACAGGGTCTGGAGTGGACCTCAAGCAAACTCCAACAGACCTACAGCTGAGGGTCCTGACTGTTAGAAGGAAAACTAACAAACAGAAAGGACACCCACACCAAAACCCCATCAGTACATCACCATCATCAAAGACCAAAGGCAGATAAAACCACAAAGATGGGGGGAAAAGCAGTGCAGAAAAGCTGGAAATTCAAAAAATCAGAGTGCATCTCCCCCTCCAAAGGAACACAGCTCATTGCCAGCAATGGAACAAAGCTGGACAGAGAATGACTTTGACGAGTTGAGAGAAGAAGGCTTCAGTTGATCAAACTTCTCAGAGCTAAAGCAGGAACTACGTAACCAGCACAAAAAAACTAAAAACCTTGAAAAAAGAATGGATGAATGGATAACTAGAATAATGAATGCAGAGAAGACCTTAAAAGAACTGATAGAGATGAAAAACATAACACGAGAACTATGTGACAAATGCACAAGCTTCAGTAACTGACTCGATCAACTGGAAGAAAGAGTATCAGAGATTGAAGATCAAATGAACAAAACGAAGTGAGAAGAGAAGTGTAGAGAAAAAAGGGTAAAAAGAAATGAACAAAGTCTCCAAGAAATATGGGATTATGTGAAAAGACCAAATCTATGTCTGCTTGGTGTGCCTGAAAGTGACGGGGAAAATGGAACCAAGTTGGAAAACACTCTGAAGGCTATCATCCAGGAGAACTTCCCCAACCTAGTAGGGCAGGCCAAGATTCAAATTCAGGAAATACAGATAACGCCACAAAGATACTCCTCAAGAAGAGCAACTCCAAGACACATAATTGTCAGATTCACCAAAGTTGAAATGAAGGAAAAAATGTTAAGGGCAGCCAGAGAGAAAGGTCAGGTTACACACAAAGGGAAGCCCAAGACTAACAGCAGATCTCTTGGCAGAAACTCTCCAAGCCGGAAGAGAGTGGGGGCCAATATTCAACATTCATAAAGAATAGAATTTTCAACCCAGAATTACACATCCAGCCAAACTGAGTTTCATAAATGAAGGAGAAATAAAATCCTTTACAGACAAGCAAATACTTAGAGATTTTGTCACCACCAGGCCTGCCCTACAAGAGATCTTGAAGGAAGCACTAAACATGGAAAGGAACAACAGGTACCAGCCATTGCAAAAACATTTCAAAATGTAAAGTCCATCGATGCTAGGAAGAAACTACATGAACTAGCAAGCAAAATAACCAGCTAATATCATAATGACAGTATCAAGTTCACACATAACAAGGTTAATCTTAAATGTAAATGGACTAAATGGTCCAATTAAAAGACACAGACTGGCAAATTGGATAAAGAGTCAAGAACCATCAGTTTGCTGTATTCAGGAGACCCATCTCACATGCAGAGACACACATAGGCTCAAAATAAAGGAATGGAGGAAGATCTACCAAGCAAATGTAAAACAAAAAGAAGCAGGGGTTACAATCCTAGTCTCTGATAAAACAGACTTTAAACCATCAAAGATCAAAAGAAACAAAGAAGGCCATTACATAATGGTAAAGGGATCAATTCATCAGGAAGAGCTAACTATCATAAATATATATGCACCCAATACAGGAGCACACAGATTCATAAAGCAAGTCCTTAGAGACTTAAAAAGAGACTTAGACTCCCATACAAAAATAATGGGAGACTTTAACACCCCACTGTCAACATTAGACAGATCAACGAGACAGAAAGTTAACAAGGATATCCAGGACTTGAACTCTGCTCTGCACCAACTGGACCTAATAGACATCTACAGAACTCTCCACTCCAAATCAACAGAATATACATTCTCCTCAGCACCACATCACACTTATTCCAAAATTGACCACAGAGTTGGAAGTAAAGCACTCCTCAGCAAATGAAAAAGAACAGAAATTATAACAAACTGTCTCTCAGATCACAGTGCAATCAAATTAGAACTCAGGATTCAGAAACTCACTCAAAACCGCACAACTACATGGAAACTGAACAGCCTGCTCCTGAATGACTACTGGGTAAATAATGAAATGAAGGCAGAAATAAAGATGTTCTTTGAAACCAATGAGAACAAAGATACAACATACCAGAATCTCTGGGACACATTTAAAGCAGTGTGTAGAGGGAAATTTACAGCACTAAATGCCCACAAGAGAAAGCAGGAAAGATCTAAAATTGACACCCTAACATCACAATTAAAAGAACTAGAGAAGCAAGAGCAAACACATTCAAAAGTTAGCAGAAGGCAAGAAATAACTAAGATCAGAGCAGAACTGAAGGAGATACCAACACAAAAAACCCTCCAAAAACTCAATGAATCCAGGAGCTGGTTTTTTGAAAAGATCAACAAAATTGATAGACTGCTAGCAAGACTAATAAAGAAGAAAAGAGAGAAGAATCAAATAGACACAATAAAAAATGTTAAAGGGGATATCACCACCGACCCCACAGAAATACAAACTACCAGCAGAGAATACTATAAATGCTTCTATGCAAATAAACTAGAAAACCTAGAAGAAATGGATAATTTCCTGGACACTTACACTCTCCCAAGACTAAACCAGGAAGAAGTAGAATCCCTGAATAGACCAATAGCAGGCTCTGAAATTGAGGCAATAATTAATAGCCTACCAACCAAAAAAAGTCCAGGACCAGACGGATTCACAGCCGAATTCTACCAGAGGTACAAGGAGGAGTTGGTACCATTCCTTCTGAAACTATTCCAATCAACAGAAAAAGAGGGAATCCTCCCTAACTCACTTTACGAGGCCAACATCATCCTGATACCAAAGCCTGACAGAGATACAACAAAAAAAGAGAATTTTAGACCAATATCCCTGATGAGCATCAGTGCAAAAATCCTCAATAAAATACTGGCAAACCAAATCCAGCAACACATCAAAAAGCTTATCCACCATGATCAAGTGGGCTTCATTCCTGGGATGCAAGGCTGGTTCAACATATGCAAATCGATAAATGTAATCCAGCATATAAAGAGAACCAAAGACAAAAAGCACATGATTATCTCAATAGATGCAGAAAAGGCCTTTGACACAATTCAACAGCCCTTCATGCTAAAAACTCTCAATAAATTCGGAATTGATGGAACGTATCTCAAAATAGTAAGAGCTATTTATGACAAACCCACAGCCAATATCATACTGAACAGGCAAAAACTGGAAAAAATCCCTTTGAAAACTGGCACAAGACAGGGATGCCCTCTCTCACCACTCCTATTCAACATAGTGTTGGAAGTTCTGGCTAGGGCAATCAGGCAAGAGAAAGAAATAAAGAGTATTCAGTTAGTAAAAGAAGAAGTCAAATTGTCCCTATTTGCAGATGACATGATTGTATATTTAGAAAACCCCATTGTCTCAGCCCAAAATCTCCTTAAGTTAATAAGCAACTTCAGCAAAGTCTCAGGATACAAAATTAATGTGCAAAAATCACAAACATTCTTATACAACAGTAACAGACAAACAGAGAGCCAAATCATGAATAAACTCCCATTTACAATAGCTTCAAAGAGAATAAAATACCTAGGAATCCAACTTACAAGGGATGTAAAGGACCTCTTCAAGGAGAACTACAAACCACTGCTCAGTGAAATAGAACAGGACACAAACAAATGGAAGAACATACCATGCTCATGGATAGGAAGAATCAATATTGTGAAAATGGCCATACTGCCCAAGGTAATTTATAGATTCAATGCCATCCCCATTAAGCTACCAATGACTTTCTTCATAGAATTGGAAAAAACTGCTTCAAAGTTCATATGGAACCAAAAAAGACCCCGCATTGCTAAGACAATCCTAAGTCAAAAGAACAAAGCTGGAGGCATCAAGTTACCTGACTTCAAAGTATACTACAAGGCTACAGTAACCAAAACAGTATGGTACTGGTACCAAAACAGAGATATAGACCAATGGAACAGAATAGAGCCCTCAGAAGTAACACCACACATCTACAGCCATCTGATCTTCAACAAACCTGACAAAAACAAGAAATGGGGAAAGGATTCCCTATTTAATAAATGGTGCTCTGAAAATTGGCTACCCATAATTAGAAAGCTGAAACTGGATCCTTTCCTTACTCCTCGTATGAAAATTGATTTAAGATGGAATAGAGACTTAAATGTTAGACCTAAAACCATAAAAACCTTAGGAAAAAACCTAGGTAATACCATTCAGGACATAGGCATAGGCAAGGACTTCATGTCTAAAACACCGCAAGCAGTGGCAACAAAAACCAAAATAGACAAATGGGATCTGATTAAACAAAAGACCTTCTGCACAGCAAAAGAAACTACCAGCAGAGTGAACAGGAAACCTACAGAATGGGGAAAATTTTTGCAATCTATTCATCTGACAAAGGGCTAATATCCAGAACCTACAAAGAACTCAAACAAATTTACAAGAAAAAAACAAACAACCCCATCAAAAAGTGGGCTAAGGATATGAACAGACAGTTCTCAAAAGAAGACTTTCATACAGCCAACAGACACATGAAAAAATGCTCATCATCACTTGCCATCAGAGAAATGCAAATCAAAACCACAATGAGATACCATATCACACCAGTTAGAATGGCAATCATTAAAAAATCAGGAAACAACAGGTGCTGGAGAGGATGTGGAGAAATAGGAACACTTTTACATTGTTGGTGGGACTGTAATCTAGTTCAACCATTGTGGAAAACAGTGTGGCGATTCCTCAAGGATCTAGAACTAGAAATACCATTTGACCCAGCCATCCCATTACTCACAATATACCCAAAGGATTATAAATCATGCTGCTATAAAGACACATGGACACATATGTTTATTGCGGCATGATTCACAATAGCAAAGACTTGGAATCAACCCAAATGTCCATCAGTGACAGACTGGATTAAGAAAATGTGGCACATATACACCATGGAATACTATGCAGCCATAAAAAAGGATGAGTTTGTGTCCTTTGTAGGGACATGGATGCAGCTGGAAACCATCATTCTCAGCAAACTATCACAAGAACAGAAAACCAAATACTGCATGTTCTCACTCATAGGTGGGAACTGAACAATGAGATCACTTGGACACAGGAAGGGGAACATCACATACTGGGTCCTATTGTGGGGAGGAGGTAGCAGGGAGGTATAACATTAGGTGATATACCTAATGTAAATGACGAGTTAATGGGTGCAGCACACCAACATGGCACATGTATACATATGTAACAAACCTGCACATTGTGCACATGTACCCTAGAACTTAAAGTATAAAAAACAAACAAACAAAAAAGAATATCTGGTGATTAATAGATTCACTGGAATGGCATTGAAAAAAACAGAACAGTCTCAAAACCAAACTTCTAGCAGCAATATGCCAAATCATGACACAGAACAGGACTGTTCAGGATACTGTGCCCATAGCCTCTGTTGGATGTTAAGTGCCGGAAGTCCAACCCAACTGGCACTACTGCCAGCACTGATTGCACTTCTGTGTTATAAACTCAGCCTTGCACCCACTGGGAAGCAGGTATGTCTGATTGCAGCACGCTGATCACATGCCTTCTTCCTATCTGCAAGGTAGGCTGAGGATTTATTTCTGATTTCCACACTGGAGAGTCAATGGTCACAATGTGTACATTTCCCCCCAAACAAAAAGGCCATGCAAAGGCAATTGGCAATAATATGATAATGTACATTAGAAACAATGTCAAAGTTTGATTTTTACTTTATTTTTTACCTATGTATTGAAAGATAATCATTTATTAGTCCTGAGTGGTTGCTATCAGTAATTAGAACTAGATACCATCTACTAACACATTTTGAGAGCTTATCAGTGGCCCTATTCTCTTTAAAACAAGCTGCTAGTTTGAAAGAAAAATGTTTCTTTAATGAAAAATTATAGCAGAGAATATTCACTTCACCAGTTATCCATCTCACAAATGAATAATACAAATAATCATTAGCATACTGCAGCTTTCTCAGTTGTGATAATTTTCATTTTATTTGTAAGTCTATAGAGGCCTCTATGTGTCTTGTGTTTGTAATGAAATTTTTTATACACAGATGTTAGAGTAATCTCATGAAAATAATTGAAGAATTATAAAATGGACCTATAAATTTTAATCATCATCCCTTTTAACTCATTTTATTTTTCTTCCGAACATATGACTTTCTGTAATGATTTTGCTTCACTAATATTTCGTAGACCTTTAGAAGATCACTTAATACTACAATGTCTATTTAGGATTTCAAAGTTCTACTCATAGATATACGTAGACAGACAAGGACATCTTTACATCAGTCAAAAATCAATTATTTTCTCAGAGTTCCTACAGTTGGTGTTTCTCCTCTGCTCTACCTGCTGCCATTAGCTTGAAATAGATGTCATTAGTACACATCCTGTCTTCTGTTGAGGAACAAGGAATGCACATTTTACTGAAGATTAACAATGATCTGTGTTTTTCAGAATTTTAATGTGATATTCTTCTGTCTATATGATATTTATGAGCTGCTGTGGCTTTGTAAACATAAGCATTTTTAAGGTCTCTTTCATACAGAATGATAGCTAACTCTGTATTTCTATTGTTTATGAGAAACTGTAAGCCTTGCTTTATATTGAGAAACACTAATATAGGTAATTAACTAATTAGAAGCAAATCTGTATGACATTCCTATAATTTTCCAGATAAGTAGCAAATGCTGAGAATATAGAGAGATATTCAATAGACCACTTAACTCAAGGCACTTGTAATTATACACGAAACACAGACACGTGGAGATAATTGCTTTAAGAGACTATTAAGCCCTTTTGTGAGCTAGCTATAATATTGTCTCCTATACAAAACCCTTACCTATCCTATGTACACTCCCACCCAGTTATCACATTACCTCTTTTCTTCTCAAGTAAATTCCTTGAGAGTGTTGCTATCTCAAATTTTTCATCTTCTACTTTATCTAAAACCATTAAAATGTTTTCTGCCAACCCCTCACCTACAATATCACTGAATCTCTTACTGAAGTCACTGAGGCCTTTCCTGCTGCAAAAGGAGATTTCTTACTTGATCTGTTAGTAGCATTTAATATTGCTGAGTACTGTTCTTATTGAAAGAAGTTTTCTTTGATTTCTGTGACATTTCACTCTCCTCATTTCCTTGCTCTGGACATTTTCATTTTGGCCTTCTTTGCAAGCTCTTCTTTAAATATCTATTGTTTCAGATAGATACTTGCAATGAGTCCTAATTTTCTTGCAATGAGTCCTAATTTTCTTCTTGCTCTATACATTCCCTGGAATATTCCAACCATACCTATTGATTAAATTATCATTTACACACCAAAGACTCACAAACCTCCAATGCATCTTTTTCACATATTTGTATTCTGACCTCCACACTCCCATATACAACTACTATGGGGCGTGATATCCAGACTTATAAGCACCCAGGAATATAACACTTCCAACGTGTTCACAACTTAACTATTTTATTTTATTCTATTTTGTTTGCAACTCCACTTTTTTTTTCAACTTTTATGACAGGTTCTGGGGGTATGTGTGCGGATTTGTTACAAAGGTATATTCTGTGATGCTGAGGTTTGGAGTATGAATGAATCTGTCTCCCAGGTAGTTAGCATAGGACCTAACAGGTAGCTTTTTCAGCCCTTGCCCAGCCCCCTGCCTCTTCCTTCGTGTATTCTCTAGTGCTTATTGTTCTCATCTTTATGTTTATCTATACTCAGTGCTCAGGTCTCACTTATAAGTAAGAACATATGGTATTTGGTTTTTTGTTTCTGAATTAATTCCCTTAGGATAATGGCCTCCACTATGTCCATGTTGCTTTAAGGGACATGATTTCCTTCTCTTTCATGGCTGTGTAGTATTCCTTAGTATATACGTACCACATTTGCTTGATCCAGTACAGAGTTGATGAGCACCTGGGTTGATTCCATGTCTTTGCTATTGTAAATAGTGCTGTGATGAGCATACAAGTGCATGTGTCTTTTTGGTAGAATGATTTATTTTCCATTGGGGATATACCCCAAGAATGGGATTGTTGGGTTGAATGGTAGTTTAACTCTTATTTCTTTGAGGAATCTCCAAACTGCCCTCTACAGTGGCAGAACGAATTTACATCCCCACCAACAGTATATAAGTGTTACCCTGTCTCTGCAGCCTCTCTAGCATCTCGTTTTTAGAATTAACAAAGGCCCTTCTGACTGGTATGAGGTGGTATCTCATTGTGGTTTTTATTTGCATTTCTCTGATGATTAGGGAAGATGAGCATTTTTTTCTTTTTTTGAGACGGTGTCTTGCTCTGTGGCCCAGTCTGGAGTGCAATGGCATGATTTTGGCTCACTGCAACCTCCACCTCCCAGGTTCAAGTGATTTTCCTGCCTCAAGCTCCCAAGTAGCTGGGATTACAGGCACAGGCCACCATGCCTGGCTAATATTTTGTATTTGTAATAGAGATGGGGTTTCACCATGTTTGCCAAGCTGGTCTTGAACTCCTAACCTCATGTGAGCTGCCCACCTCGGCCTCCCAAAATGCTTTGATTACAAGCGTGAGCCACCGTGCCCGACCTGAGGAGCATTTTTTCATGTGTGTTGGCCAATTGTATGTCTATTTTTGAGAAGTGTCTCTTCATGTCTTTTGTCCACTATTTAATTGGATTATTTGCTTTTTGCTTGTTGATTTGTTAAGTTCCTCATAGATTCTGGATATCTGACCTTTGTCAGGTGCATAGTTTGCAAATATTTTCTTCCATTCTGTAAGTTGTTGGTTTACTCCCTTGATAGTTTCTCTTGCTTTGTAGAAGCTCTTTAGTTTAATTAGGTCCAACTTACCAATTTTTGTTTTTGCTGCCACTGCTTTTGAGGACTTAACCATAAATTCTTTGCCAAGGAAAATATCAAAAATGATATTTCCTGGGGTTTCTTCTAGTTTTTCTACATTGAGTCTAACATTTAAGTCTTTAGTGCATCTTGAGGTAATTTTTGTGTATGATGATGGGTAGGGGTCCAGTTTCATTTGTCTGCATATGGCTAGCCAGTTATCCCAGCACCATATATTGAATAGGGAATCTTTTCTCCATTGCCTATTTTTCTCTACTTTGTCAAATATCAGGTGGTTGTAAGTTTGTAGATTTATTTCTGGGCTCTCCATTCTGTTCCATTGGTCTATGTGTCTGTTTTTGTACCAGTACCATAATGTCTTGGTTACAGTAGCCTTGTAGTATAGTTTGAAGTCAGGTAATGTGATACTTCTGACTTTGTTCTTGTTGCTTAGGATTGTTTTGTCTATTCAAGCTATTCATTGTATCCATAGGAATTTTAGAATAGCCCTTTTCTAAATCTGTGAAAAAAATGATGTTGATAGTTTGATAGGAACAGCACTGAATCTGTAAATTGCTCTAGACAGTATGACCACTTTAACAATATTGATTCTTTCTATCCATGAGCATGGAATGTTTTTCCATTTATTTGTGTTATCTCTGATTTCTTCCAGCATTGTTTTGTAATTCTTATTCCAGTGTCTCTTACCTCCTTGATTAACTGTATTCCTAGGTATTTCATTCTTTTTATGTCTGTGGCATATGGGATTGCATTCTTAATTTAGGTTTCAGCTTGAATGTTATTGATGTATGCAAATGCTACCAATTTTTATACTGATTTTGTATCCTGAAACTTTGCTGGAGTTGTTTATCATATCTAGGAGCCTTTTGTCATATATTTTAGGGCTTTTTAGGTATAGAATCATATTAGCAAAGAGATATAGTTCGACTTCTTCTTTCCCTACTTGGATGCATTGTATTTCTTTCTCTCGCCCAAATGCTCTGGCTAGGACTACCAGTACTATATTGAATAGGAGTGGGGAGAGTGAGCATCCTAGCCTTGTTCCAGTCTTCAATAGGAAGGCTTCCATTTTTTGCCTGTTTAGTGTGATGCTGGCTGTGGATTTGTCATAAATGGCTCTTTTTATATTGACATATGTTCCTTCAATGCCTATTTATTAAAGGTTTTTGACATGAAGGAATGTTGGATTACATTGAAAGTTTTTTTTTCTGCATCTGTTGAGATCATTATATGGTTTTTGTTTTTAATTCTGTTTTTGTGATCAATGACATTTATTGATTTACATTTGTTGAACCAACCTTGCATCCCAGGAATACAGCTTACTTGATCACAGTGAACTAATGTTTTGTCGTGCTGCTGGATTGGGTATTGCTAATATTTTGTTGAGAATTTTTACATCTATGTTCATCGGGGATACCAGCCTAAAGTTTTCCTCTTTTGTTGTGTCTCTGCCAAGTTTTGGTATCAGAATGAGGCCAGCCTCATAGGATGAGTTAGAAAGAAGTCCTTTCCTCAATTTTTTTTAATAGTTTCAGTGGGATTGGTACCAGTTCTTCTTTGTACATTTGGTAGAATTTGACTGTGAATCTGTCTGGTCTAGGGCTTTTTTTTAGGTTGGTAGGATTTTTGTTACTGATTCAATTTCAAAATTCATTATCAGTCTGTTCAGGGTTTTGCTTTCTTTCTAGTTCAATCTTGGGAGGCTGTTTGTTTCCAGGAATTTATCCATTTCTCCTAGATTATTTAGTTTGGGTGCATAGAGGTGTTGGTAATAGTCTCTGAGGATATTTTATATTTCTGTGAGGTTGGCTGTAATGTTACCTATGTGAATTGTGATTGTGCTTTTTTGGATTATCTGGTTTTTTTTTTTTTTTCTTTGTTAATCTAGCTAGTGGTCTATCAATCTTGTTTATCCTTAAAAAAAAACAAAACACACTTTTGTTTTGTTGGGTTTTGTATAGACTTTTGGTTCTCAGTTTTGTCCTGTTCTGCTCTGATTTTGGTAATTTATTTTCTTCTACTAGCTATGGGGTTGGTTTATTTTTGTTTTCACAGTTCCTCTGGGTGCCATGTTAGGTTGTTAACTGAAGATAATTGTAACTTCTTGATGTAGATATTTAGCACTATAAAAGTTTCCTCTTAATACTGTTGTATCCTAAAGAGTCTGGTATAATAAATTGTGTCTCTGTTTTCATTAGTTTCAAAGAATTTTTTGACTTCTGCCTTAATTTTATTGTTTCCCCCTAAGTCATTCAGGAGCAAGTTTTTAAAGTTTCCATATAATTGTTCATTTTAGTAGAGCTTCTCGGTATTGATTTCTATTTTATTGCATTGTGGTCTGAGAGTGTGGTTGGTGTGATTCCAGTTTTTTTTTAAATTTATTGAGACTTGCTTTATGGCCAAGCATGTGGTTTATCTTACAGTATGCTCTGTGTGTAGAGGTGAAGGATATATATTCTTTAGTTGTTGGGTGGAACAAGTTCTGTGGATGTCTTATTAGTTTCTACTGGTCAAGTATTGAGTTTAAGTTCAGAACTTTTTGTTATTAGCTCATTTCAGAGTAGAATTTTCAACCTTTTTGGTCTCAGAAGAGCTTTACAGTCTTAACAGTTATTGAGTCCCCACAGAGCTTTATAATTGTGTATATCTGTAAATTTTTGCCACATAGCCTTGAAGAACCTTAAAGTTATTTATTAATTCATTAAAAAGTAAAGCCTTTGCATATGAACATTTTTAGAATAAATAACTGTATATGAAAAGCAAATAATTTAGTGGTAAGTGTAGTGTTGTTTTAAATTTTTGCAACCCTCTTTAATGTATGGATGAACACAAGACAGTCAAATTCTCATATTTGCTTCTGTGTTCAGTCTGGAAAACTCTTTTGTACATTACTCAGGGTAAATGAGAATTAAAAAGCCAAATGGCATATAATTATTATGATAAAAGTGATCTTTACTTCACCAATGCCCTGAAATGGCTTTAAGCAACTTCAGGGTTCCCAGATTATATTTGAGAACCACTGGTTTAAAGTGTTACAAGAACATAGTTTAAGAATGATTAGGTTAAAGAACTTGGCTGGGGAGTGGTGATAGAGCATCAAAATAAATGCTTAGTGCTGATAAAACTGGGGTTGAAGTAGTAAGCCTAAGTCCAAATTGGATAAGGAAGGAAAATAAACCAGAGAGAATCTATCAGAATTACACAGGTGAGGGCGTCCTGAAGACCCAGCTAAAATGCAAAGAACATTAGTTAATTAAGTCCATGAAGGCATTGCTGAGCTACAGAGACAATGCCATTCATAGCCAGGATAGTTGCCAAGATGTGAGAGCCTGAACCAATTTGACTTAAGGAGCCAAGACATGTAGATTATAGCAACAGGAATCAAAAGCAAGGAGTAAGGATAAAACACAAGGAAGGTGGGGGCGGTCCAGGAAGCTACGTTTCTGCAATTTTGACTGCATTCTCTATGAGTCCAGCATCTTAAATATGATGTATCACATTGAACACTGAGAAAAGTGAAGCAGCTCAAGTGGTAGGAACTATTCCACAAAATTTTTTTAATGAGTAAAGTTTAATGATTTTCTTTAGTAATCTGAGCGATGGAGAAATACTGTGTGACTGCAATTCAGGATGTGTTGTGACCTTTTTTTTTTCTGAAGCTTCCAACCAGATGACTCAAAGAAAAGGTTTTGAGTTGTTCCAGTTTGTCCAAATTACCCCAAGAAAAGAGTCACCATGAGTGGTGAATCAAATTATGCATCGCACAAAGGCCAAGGCTATGAGATGAGGGACAGCTGAAGCTCTCTTCTTGCTCTGCTTACCAAGTTGTATACCCTCAGCGTTATTGTCACTCTGAGAGTGGCTTTTGTAATCCCATGCTCAAAGTGGGGGAATTTTTCTAATTTGTGAAAATATATCACAGGGGCAAACTGTAGCCCAACATTAGAGAATTGTTTTCAAGGCTGAACAGCATGATGGTGTTTCAGTAGCCAATGTTATCTATTTTTCCTATAGGAAAAAAAAAGCCTCAAAGCAAAGTTATCATCACAGAACAATATAATTATTGTGTTAAAAAACAAAAAACACATGAGGAGTTGGTGGTAGAAGCAGAGCATAAGCTGCAATCTATAATTGCTTGTCCTGTACTTTGTCATCAATATCTGGATTTATAAGCTAAAAGGTCACCTAGTTAGAAATTCAGCAGGACTAGCACCTTTGGTGGAACTTGAAGTAATATGTCGAATAGTAAGACAGTTGTGAAACCTTGATGACCAGTCTCCTCCATCATTTGCCTAACATTTCTATGTACGAACCTCTTCCTTGAGCTAGAATGAGTGAGGATCCAGTTTCAGAAGGGAGAGTATGTAGAATTTGTGCACTGGAAATAATTTCCACAAAGCTATAACTGTGGTGGCTGAAGCATGAAGTTGAGCTAAGAGCGCTTACCATCATTGAGCAGTCTAATTTCTTTTCTAGAATTATTGCCCAAATTAATAAGAATTATTGATTATTTTCCATGTGTGACAGTCTTTTAAGCTGCATACATGCATGTTTCCATTATGTATGTACATATTTATGCATATAGTCTTCCCAGTACAGCATCCTTTCTTTGGCAGGTGGAATAAGATTTGCTCTTTTCCCAATCTGGGTAATTTGGGAGGAATTGTGAGGCCAAGTCTACCTCTCACCAATGAAGAGGCAGGTCCATGACTGATGCTGGCTAATCTCCCATATGAAAATACCTAAAACTGGCTGGGCATGGTGACTCATACCTGTAATCCTAGTACTTTGGGAGAGTGAGTGGGGAGGATCTCAGGAGTTTGAGACCAACCTGGGCAACATAATATTGTAAACATCTTTACAAAAATAATTAAGAATTAGCCAGGCATGGTGGTGCATGCATGTAGTCCCAGCTACTTGAGTGGCTGAGGTGGGAAGATCACTTAAGCTCAGCAGATCAAGGTGGCAGTCATCCATGAAGGTGCCACTGCCCTCCAGCATGGGCAACAAAATGAGACCCTGTCTCAAAAAATAAATACATAAAAATAAAATAAAATACTTAAAACTATTCTGATTTTAGTCTGCCCTAAGATTTGGTTTTCAACTGTTCCTTTGATTCTGTGAGCTACACTTTTATTTTCTAATAAGTTCTTTTTTTCCCTTAATTGGTTTCTGTTGATTCATGCCAAAGACATCTAACAAAATTAGATATGGAAACTGAATTCTTGGTAATGACCCCCAGGAAAATGTGAGCTATCTGGATTTGGTGTTTGGCTGAGATGGAGTAAATATAGTAAAAGTCATGCTTATATTCTGGAATGAAAGAATAGCTGCTCATGTTTTACCATGGCAATAGGGATAAGCAATCTATCAAGTCTGTTCCCCCGGATCCATGTGCTCACTCATGATGCCACTCTCTGGGATAGGATGCTATTCCAATAGGCCAACTTAAAGGGAATAAGGAATGTCAGACACTGGGGTGGAATATTTGATCTTGGTGGTGTTGGATAACTTAGAGAAACCAAGCTCATATTGTGAAATGCTCACTCAGGGCATAGAATAAAACTATTGGCCTTCCTGTGACAATGCTAAACTAAATACCTTACTGACTATAGCAGTTGGTCAGAGATCACTGAAAATCAATTGGGAGATTGATTTTTTTTTTTTTTTTTGAGTTGCTGAATTCGAGCAGCCTTTGGATTGACAGCTCTGCCAAGTATTTTAAGTTAAAGAACCCTGATCAAATAAAAGTGAGATTTTGATACCTGAAACAATGAAATCTCAGAGGATTTTGAAGGCTTGGAGAAACCTGGACCAATGAATCCATTGGAAATAATTTTCATTGCTCCTCTCTTGGCTGAATAGAATATGCTTCCCTTGAAAGAGAGCTGAAACTTCCAGCAGTGCCTTATTGCTTCTAAGTACAGAGGGTTCTTAAAAAATCAATTTTGCTTAGGCAGTAAAATGAAAGAAAAGAGTAAAAATATTATAGAAATTCATGAATTTGAAGTGCTGGGGGAATGCATATAGAAATGGATATTGTGAGTCCTTAACTAAGGATGATAAAACATAATTTTGGATTAAACTGAATTTTTATATGGGTGAACCCATTATAGTGTCTGTATCCAACATTGTAGCTCTATTTAGATATACATATTTTCTAGGTTCTTTACTGGAACCTCAACTGAACTAGGCCCTTGAAGAGCAAGACAGACCAGAAAAATATTGGCATAATTTAGAAGGCCAACTTGAAAGAGTATGAGAGGTAAAAATGCTAGATTGAATCTCCCACACTTTCAAAAAAAAACCTACATCATTTCAGTGCCCCCAAACTTTTCTTCAAAAGAATAGATTGATGAGAAACACATTAGACCCTTTAAAAACAAGTTTTCTGGTTTTTCATTCTAGGCCAAAAATTCTACTTGAAAAGGCAGCAGTTATATTGTACCAAATGGGTCTCTATGATATCATCCGAGTTGGGAAGAGCCTGGTGTGCAGAGTCTAGGTACTGGCAAATGAGGGCAAAGGGTAGGAGGAGGTAACATTTCAGAATAGACAATAGATTTCTCTGTTTTATATTTTATTTTTATCAAGAATATTTAATTTATGAAACTTGTTGAAAAGGCAGATTCTTGGACACTGTGAATCGGAATTACTTAGAAAAAAGAGTAAGAAATTACATTTACATTAAAAATATTGAACTGATAAGAAAAGAAATGTTTACCTTTTGGCCAGTACTTTTTTACTGCTGACTTTTTCTGATTGTAAAATAAGATTGTCCTCTCTTCGCTTCATCTCTGAACTCCCATAATACTTAGCACACTATTAGAGTTATAAATTGTTAGCTATGGGGTGTGTGTGTGTGTGTGTGTGTGTGTGTGTTTTGCTTTTATATTTCAAACCAGATTATAATAGCTAAAGAGCAGAGGCAAGTTGTTCTTTGCTTAGTGCTCAGGTGAGCCCAAAATAGGGCTGGGTATATTGAGGCTAATGAACACAGAATATATCTTATTCACTTAAAAGAAAATCCTCTAATTGTCCACTTTGACCTATTAATTCTATATTCCTAAATTTAAAAAGTAATACCTGACATCAAATTCCATATAAAGTAAATTATGAGCCAATTATATCCATTGCTATGATCCAGTGCAATTATATCTCATTGCACCAATGAGAGATACATTGCTGCAAATTGTTTTCCATAGTAAGGTGACAATGGCTGAAGTTGGAAGTAATGTACTACTCAAGTAAAGAGAAAGAATAGAGATGGTGTCAGTGAGACAGCAAGTCAGCACTAAAGACATAAGATAAAATGTTCTTTTATTATTTCAACGTGGAATTTCCTATTGTGAGCAGTGCATTGATGACAGACATTTTAGGTATACTGACATATTAAATGTATGCTTCATTCACCCGACTTTGCATGAAGAATATGCAGTCTTTCAAAATAGGACGAAATACTACATTCTCTACTTACCTCAATTTTGTCACCTAAAGAATGTTCCTTTTTTATTTCCAGCAGTGTTTTCTCACATTTTCTTATCTTCTTCCCAATAGATGACCGGCCTTGGAGCCTAGAAATAAAAATGGTCAATTCATCTATCTCAAAGAGCTTATAACAAAACAATGTTAACTTTCCATGTCTAGAGACTGTGTTCATTAGTAGTTTTCTGACACCACATTGAAAGAATACAGAGCTGAACATTAAATAATTATTACATGTTCATTGTGAAACTGCCTTTTCCCAAATTATGACAGTGAGAGAAATCTAATACAGCTGACTCCATCTTGCCACTAACCTCACAAGCTAACCGTTCTTGCTCATTCCTGGGTGAAAGCTAAGCCAACTATGGGAGGAATTGGTTTACAGTTTAAAACAAGATGATAAGAGTCCCTTCCTGAAACTAACCCCTCCTTGCTCAGGGACAAAAACTGCCTTTGTAAACCAAACAAATTGCCCACAAGGTTAGAATTATGGTAGGGGCTTAAATTATGTTAGAATGTAGGCATAGTTAAATTCTAACCAGTCATTGTTTTATAATTTGTCTTTTTATAACTACTTACTGCTCAGGTGTCATGTAGCTGGAGGTCATTTGTAACTTCCCCAATTGGTCCTATAGATAACATCACTATTGTCAAACTAAGATTAATGTTTGAGATCTTTTTCAGACTTTTGCATTCTGGTGACCAACTAATTCCACTTGGACCTGTGACTCATACCAAGAAACAGACTCAAAAGGTCCTGTGTCCCCCACCCAGAAATGGACTCAGTGCATGAAGACAGTTTTGACATTCCCATGATTTCATCCCCACCCAATCAGCAGTACCCATTCTCTAGTTGCTGCCCACTAAATTATTCTTAAAAACCCTAGCTTCCGAGTTCTTGGGAAGGCAGAATTGAGAAATATCTCCTGTCCTTCTGCTCAGCAGCCTGGTGATAATTTAACTCTATTGCAACACTTTCTGTCTCAGTGTATTGGTGGCTTTTTCTGTGCTGTGGGCAAGAAGAACCTGGTTGGGCAATTACAATTGGTAGTTACTATTCCCATGACATCAGCATTCCCATTCTATACCCTAGGGGAAGGAATGCTGATATCATGGAGCCATTGAAATTCAAAATGACTGTGTTTGGAAAGCTTCCAGATAGTTGAACGCATGGATGTTCTAGGAGAGTGGCACACTCGGGGAAGGCATACCTTGCCTTATGCATCTCTTTATCTGTACCTTTACAATATCTTTTATAATAAACCAGTAAATGTAAGTGTCTTTCTGAGTTCTGTGACCTTCTCCAGCAAACTAAGCAAACCTAAAGAGGGGGTCATAGGAACCCCAAGTTGAAACCAGTCAGTCAGAAGTTCCAGAGGCCCAGACTGACAACAGGTGCCTGGCAGGGGTGGGGCAGTCTTGGGGACTGAGCCCTCAATCTGTGGGATCTGACATTATTTCCAAGTAGATAGTATTGGAATTGAATTGGAGGACATACAGTTGGTGTCTACAGCTTGGTGATGGGGAGAAACCCCTACACATTTGGTCAGAAGTCCTCTTTCGTGTTGATGGAAAAATTGTGGTAGTGTGAGAGTAGAAGAAAAACATTCATTGTGGTGGTGTGAGAGTAGAAGAAAAACATCGTTTGAGAGTTTTTCTAAAACAGTTCCCCAGTCCTCGAAATAATAGTCTTTTTATTCTATCTTAAAGTTCTTCACTTGCCCCACAGGATGACTCATAAAATCACTAGAGCACTGCTTCCTTCAATCAGTTTTGTTAAAGATTGACTTTGCCTATGGGCAACAGGTAGTACTGCTTTAGGACTGAAAAAACAGGACTTCTGCTCCTGGCTTCTCAGAGGGCTCCACACTTTGGAGTTTCTTTCTTAAAATGTTCTAAGTCCTCGTCTGGTGCCTGGAACCCATCAACATCAACAATGTCATCTAGACTCAAGTCCCACATGCAGCCAGGTATTTAGTGGGCCCTAGTCCTTGTTTCTCCATTTTGGGGAGGTCTCCAAATCTACATCCCTCCCAATCACATGAGATTGACCAGAGATGTCAAGAAGCTTTACCTAGTAGGTCATTGCGGTTGCTAGTGGTCAGGCACTGATTTCGGGTGGGTAGCCTGGTGCAGCCTAGTGGAAATCATATTTCCACTACCAGCATAGTATTTCTTTTGTGGCATTGTACAAATCTGTGCCTCCAGAACAGTATTTACACGTTGATTATGGGTGCAACTCACATTGGATACAGGATAAATTTGGGGCTCTGGGACACCGAGGGTCCATTGCAAAGCCCTGGGCTATGTGCGTGAGCCTGTATATTGGCACTCCCAACCTGTGTTCCAACCATTAGCCCTTGTCTGGTCTGATACAGCACCTCAGGTTAGAAGAGGTTAGCATGGCTATCCTTTCTCCTATGTGCTCTCTCCACTGGCACCCAGGATGGTCACCACAATTTTTTTTGAAAGGGTGGCACCCTGCGTCTGTAGATCTTCTGGAGAGGCCCCACCTATCTCCTCTGAGGACTTGAGAGCTTTCAGAACTGTTGCTCACACCACCACAGGCCCTTCTGAGAAAGTCCTCTCTTACCTTACATCTAAGCACCCAGTACATTCTTAAACCATGCTGGAAAAGGAGTAACACTCCACTCATTCTGCTCATGAATATCTTCTTAGTGTTTTTGCTGACGATAGCATGTAGAAGGCAGGAATGTGGTCAACACTGAAAGAGATTACATTCTAAGAATGTTGTTATTATGTGTGGCCTAGGGAGACACAGTTGAAAGATGGTCTATATTTCATGTTATAAAATGACACATTTAACATGACCAGAAAAAAAAAAAATTATTGGTCACATTTTCCTGCATACTCTGAGCACACATGCATTTGTGATCTTCATTAACGAAGTTCAGCAACAGCTTTTGATAGGGTCATTGGAAGCTGGTATTCATAGGCCACATGAAGAATAACGCAGTGTCATAGGTAATGAGAGAACCAAGAATAAATGAAATGGCATTAGGGATTACACAGGCAAGAAGATCTACATTGTTTTAATATACACAGATTCTGGAGACCAGGTCATTGTCTATAACAATAGTGTTACTACTTCTTTTCTCACACTAAGGAATAAGAAATTTGGTAAGGATAGTGTATTTGACAATAAAAAATGCAATATGTGATTCTTGGACATAAACAGGTAGAAATTGTGTGTGGACACCATGAAGAATTTTCATGTGCACTATTTAAACAAGAATTATTAATTAAGTGCCTCTTCTCTCCTCATTACACTTAATCATTAATAAATCAGCAAACTTTACATGCAAATAAATTGTATAATAATCATTTTAAATCAAATTGTTTATATAGACAGTGGCCCCATACAAAATGTTTGTCTGGGACCACCCACATCCATGGGCCGCCCTGGCCATAGATATTATTGACCAAGCATTGAGGATCCACAGTGTATAAAGTACTTCACAGCCAGTACATATGTTAACTCTAATCTATAGTCCACACAAACACCCGGGTTTTTCTTATTTTAATCAACGTTTTTAGAAGAGGAATAATTGAGGCTCTAAGAGGCTAAACAACTGGCCTGGCCCAAGGCCACAAAGGTGCTAAGGATCAAGCATGAATTTTGCTCTAGCTTGTCCAACTCTAAAGCCTAAGCTCTTTCTTACTAAATCATGAACATGAACAACAGTAGGATAGAATTCTTCAAAGCAGATATTTGGGAAGTAACTACTTATCTTTTGGCATCACATCCTTTGAAATGGCTTAAAGAGGTACTTAACACATGAAAAGAACAATAATGGATAAAAACCAGTACACTTAGTCAAGGCACTCGACATTGGCCCAACGTCTCTTGCCTCTTTTGTTTTCTCTGCTTAACTTGCCTGACCCCACGAAGAAGGAATGGTGGAAGGATATAGGAAGTGTGAGAGGTTAAATGGTGCTGAAACTAGTATCTGCAGTACATTAAAAAGCAGAATAGAAATTGAGGTTCATTTTTGTGCTCCTCTGCTGGCAATGAGCGTAGTAAATTGCTAACACACATTTAATCGGCTGAAGGCTGTAAAAGAAAATTGTCAGACATCAAATTGCTGTACACCAAGGTTTATTTATATGGTACATTTAACTTTTCAAAGTACTTTAATATGAATTATATAATGTCTCCCCCTTTTAACTCTGGGTGGCTGATTGTAGATGGAACTTGTCAGTGCTGGACTTTGAATGCATTGTAGTCTGAAAACATACAATCATAGAATATTAATGCTGCTAAGGATTCTAAAAAGCAACTAGTTTAACCCCCATAATTTACAGATGAGGAAACTAACACTCAGAAAGGTAAACTGATTCACACAGTGTAATAGGGTGGATTAATAGAAGAGCCATGATTAGAAAGTCAGTATTTATTTGCAGTGATATAAATTGATGTGTTTTTTGGGATTGAACATTCTTATTTTTGTTGCCGTTCCTCTTCTTTAATTTTAGGCAGGAGCTAAACTGTGGAGAGGTGGGATGGGGAGCCTAACAGAACAAAATAGTCAATATTCAATAATTGCTACACACTAAACTTAAAATACTCTAATAAATAATAGGTCAAGAGAAAGGGCTTTATAGAGAGTTAGATGCTCTTTTGAGCTTTCACTCTTCTTCACTTAGAACTAGTTCTTCAAGGTGTGTGAGTGTGTGCCAATATAAATAGCCGAATTTGGGGGTTTAAGTGCAGACAGCACAATGGCCTGCTTCCCATTTAAGGAGCAGCAGTGTGGAGTGGTTATCCTGATATTGAAGCAGTAGACAGAATTTGCTGGATGGATTTTTAGAGTCCTAATAGGCCTCAGATGAAATCTTTGAGGCTCTGGAATGGATTGGAATAGTTCCAACTTCCCATTTGCTATCAACAAGGTACAGAGTTGGGTGAGAGAGGGATTTGATAGACCTGAAGACATCACTCAACTAGGACATGGAGGTTTCAGGGTGCAAGTATCAATGCCTGACCTGACATCATAGGTGGAGAAGATAACAGAGGGAAGATATCAGGCATACAGACAAGCCTGGGTGAGGGAATCTTGGCAGATACCAAAGTGGACAAAGTCAGTGATCACAGACCATGTAATTCACTCCATCTGAGTTCACTTGAACTTAGATGATGCCACAGACAGAAAATAAATTGGGAGAAATTCCAGAGCTGAGTTCATGCCTAGGATTGATGAAGTTTTTATTTTATGTTATCAAGAGAAGATGTGTAGACTTGAAGTAAACATAAAGATAAAGGTTTAGTTAAAGTTACATAATTTTGCCTTCCTGAATTATGTCACCTGAGACTATTGTAATTACCAATCCTGATCTCAGACTGGTGTCTTGTCATCTAAAACATTATATACTTTAATTTTTTTTAAAGCCTGCCTCCCTCCCTCCCTCCCTCCCTCCCTCCCTCCCTCCCTCCTTTCTTTCTTTCTTTCTTTCTTTCTTTCTTTCTTTCTTTCTTTCTTTCTTTCTTTCTTTCTTTCTTTCTTTCTTTCTTTCTTTCTTTCTTTCCTTCCTTCCTTCCTTCCTTCTTTCCTTCTTTCCTTCTTTCCTTCTTTCTTCCTTTTCTTCCTTTTCTTCCTTTTCTTTCTCCAAATCTCATTCTGTCACCCAGGCTGAAGTGCAGTGGCCTGATCTTGGCTCACTGCAACCTCCGCCATCCAGGTTCAAGCAATTCTCCTCCCTCAGTCTCCCAAGTAGCTAGGGATACAGGCACACACCACCACACCTGGCTAATTTTTGTATTTTTAGTAGAGACAGCGTTTCACCATGTTGGCCAGGCTGATCTCAAACTCCTGACCTCAAGTGAGCCACTCGCCTTGGCCTCCCAAATTGCTGGGATTACAGGTGCCAGCCACCGTGCCTGGGCAAAAAGAGGTTTTCTGTGTGTAAGTTTGTGAAGAGAGGAAACACAGTCAATAGACAAATCATTAAATGAGATAAAAAGAACATTAAATTCATTGATTTTCCAAGGAAGTTTATCATTTTCTCTTGTCATGATCTTGGATCAGGACTGGATTAAGTGACATGTCAGACCAGCAGTCAATATAGTGGCTGCCTTTGAGAGATGCTGAAGCATATTAAATCTGAGTAAAACCTGCAGTCAAAACAAAGATCCAGTTCATTAATTCAGGTTGTTACTCGTGAGTCTTTAGATAACAACAACAAAATGCAATTTTGTCTCTCTCCTCTTTGAATAAAAAGATGCACCATTTTAAATTGAAATATTTGAAAGGAAACATATTGTACTAATCACATATGTAAGTTTCAACTGCCTCCTAAGGAAGATGGGGCCCAGTTACCAAAGAATAATTCATTTTCTGAGCATAATCGATATGTCTCTTTTCATCAAAATGGTCTGTGATGTATTGAATTTATATGAAGTAGCAGGAAAAATCGTATGGTTGAGAGCAAGAATCCTGGATAGAGCTGAATTTCTGTACATAATCAACCAAAAGAGAGATTGTTGGCAGTTTCGTGGTAGTGAGTGAAGTGAGCTGGGGCAGGGGCATAGGATAGAGTCAGGAATTGTAGTGCCAAAAGGAAGAAAAGAAAAGGAGGACATCTGGTGGACTTGAGGCCAAAAAGAGAAACTTGGAAGAAGCCAACTGTAATGAAAAATTTTTAAAATGAATGCTATACACTGTAAAATATAACCCTTTTCCATGTGTCCTATGTAAGCTTTAATAAAATCACCATTAAACTTATTAATGCTCTTTTGTGAATAGACACTTGTTTGGAAAAAGCCCAGAGGAAAGACTAAGTTAAAAGAAAGAAGTATACATTCTTTTGTTATAATTACAGAATCACATTCATCAAAAAGCAAATTAACAGAATTAGGAGAAGAAACAGATAAATCAACGATTGATGTCAGAGAATTTTAGCAAATCTTTCTCAGAAACAGGTGAAGATGAAAATTATCACAGATATCAAAGTTGAATAATATAATTAATAAGTTCAAACAAATAGCAATAAATAAAACGTTTCATACGACAAGCAGAGAAGTCACGCAATACACCTACTATGTCCCTACAAAAAATTAAGAAAAAAAATTTTAGAAAGAAAATGCAAACACTAAACAGTCACTACATTCACTTAAAATAGTTCAGTCTCCCTAAACCTTTGGATAACGTATTCTATATTGTACGAGCAAAGATCTGGCACTTACTCTATAATCTACCAAAGATCTGGTGGTGGAGGCTACCTTTGGCTCCACATTTCAGACAACTAACCAAGAAAACTGTTAGAGTCATTTCCAGTCCTTCAGTTTTGAATTCAGAATCTCTAATTTGTGAGCCCTGTCAATGAATTCATCATGATCCAACTTCATATTCCTTCCATTTTGATCCTACACTCTTAAAATCCATTCCTATATGTATTTCCCAGTTTTCTGAATAAAGTCATTTTTTTGCATATATCAGATCTAATCACAGGCCATACTTTGTGTTTCACCCTCTGAGGCCTACTGGTTCTTGATTTTAACTATAAGGTATAGAAGCAAAGACAGGTAGGGGGAATAGGTCCTGAGGATCATCAGTAACACCTTGCAAGATATCTACTTCAGGGAAAGACCTTACAGGTTCTTAGGCAAGGGTGACTAACTTCCTTAGGTCAAAGAGCCTTAGGATCTTCCATAGGCTCAGCAGAATTTTGGAGTTCAAATTCCCCAGCATTATTGGATTCTGCCTATCTGCCCCCTTCCCAATTTCCCAGTTTCTACCCCATCCATATCAATGCTCTAACTTTAACAAAAGAGATACTGTGGAATTGGATATTCACTTTGCATTTGTAATTCAGCCACCTGCAGGATCAGACGTTGGGTCTGGTGTTTGGAAATATCTGCCCTACGGCTACAAGTAATAAGTTTACTTTAGGACAGTTATTGAAGCTTTCAGGTCTCTTATGTAGCCTGTAAGCTTAGGATTTAAGTTACGGATCTAATTTTCTTTCTCACATTTCTTCAGCATAAGCAAGCAACCCATCCCATTATATTTCTTATTTTCATGAAAACGTCCTATGGCAGCAATTACTTGCATTTTATAGGCACTGATTACATTACCTGCAGGTGATAATTTGAGTAACTGTTTTACCGCTGCATGTCATAGATGATCAATGTTCCCTTTAGCCTCAGAAATGAAGTTATTAATGCCTTTAAGTCTAATGAGATCCAATAATCCAGTTTAAAGAACCATTTCAGACAACTCATTCTAAAGTTTCTGTTACTCTGGAACCACTCTTAGTACCAAATTCTGTACTAAATAGGCTTTAATCAGAGAAGCAGATCATAAGCTGTCAATATGAATATGATGTAGATGTAAATATAAATGTAGGTGGAGATGGAGATGCAGATATACAGAGAGATACATCAATTCAGATATAGATGAATTAATGGATTTATTAAAAGGATTTGGTGTTATACAATTATAGGAACTTGTTAGTGTCTATAAGACTCTTGCCTTTGAATTTGATGCTGAAGCTGAAATGGACAGGGCATGCAGTTAGGAAGAAAAGATGATATAATACAGGAAAGAGCCAGGACAAGCTGTGACCCACAAACAAGAGCTGGATCATAAGATAGACTGAAGCACTTCAGTAATTACTACCTCTGTGCTTAATGATACGCATTTCCGCAAGGAAAGCTGTTGATAATTGCCCTTCATCATAGAACGTGACACACTTCTGGCTCAGGAATTAGTGGAACTGAAGGGGGATCAGGGAAAGGTTCAGCAGTTACATATTTGATTGCTATACTTCCCCCCACAAAATTAGCTAGCAGATAAGCAATAACGTGTGTGAGTTATAAAATGGTTGTGTTTTCACTTCCACCTTTCTAATCTGGTACAAGAATGTTCCTATTGATCATTCTTAACCAGAAACATACAGGAAATGGAATTATGAAAAATGTTGGTCAGCCTAGCCAAATTAACACTACGAAGCACCTGAACATCTTTACTAATTTATTGTTACTGTTTTGTCACTTCCTGAGAGGGGAATAATAAAGTCTTCCACTATAGTTGCAATTATTTCCTAGTTCCCCTTGAAGTTCCATTATGTTTCTTTCATGTACTTTGAAGATTTGTTATTAGGTGCGCAGACATTTCAGATTGTTATGTCTTTTTGGAGAACTGACCCCTTTATCATTGCATAATGTTCCCTTTATCCTCAATAATGTTCTTTTTTCTGAAGTCCATTTTGCCTGATGTTACATAACTACTCTGGCTTTCTTGTGGATAGTGTTGGCATCATATAGCTTTTCTTTTTTTAATTTTTAATATAGCTACATCTTTATATTTAAAGTGGGTTTCTTACACAGCATATAGCTGTGACTTGCTTTTTAAACATTTAATCTGGAATATGGTGGGTAGGAGGTAGGACTAGCTTGGAGCTCCCACTCGGATGAACAGAGCAGCATGTGGAGACTCACAATGTGAACTTTTGCTCCAAGAACTACCACAGGAACATACCAGGAAAGCTGAGTGAATCTACAAACCCTCTGAAGAAGTGGATCGCTGCTGCAGGCTCCCTGAGATGCCAAAAACTAAGTGTAGCTGATGCACTCTTGAAAGTGCCACCTCCTGGCTGGAGGCCAACCAACACAACACCAGCCGACTAAACAAAAACACAACCAAGGACCCTCACAGAATTCACTTCACTCCCCTGCTACCTTCACCAGAGCAGATGCTGAAGTCCATGGCTGCAAGACCTGAAGATGGATCACATCACAGGACTCTGCAGACACTCCCTAGTACCAGCCCGAAGCATAGTAGCTCTACTGGGTGGTTAGAGCCAGAAGAGCAAAAGCAATCACTACAGTTGGGCTCTCAAGATGCCCCATTCCAAGGGGAAGGGGGAGAACACCACATCAAGGGAGCTCCCTATGGGACAAAAGAATCTGAACAGCCACCCTTGAACCCCAGATCTTCCCTCTGACAGAGTCTACCTAAATGAGAAGGAACCAGAAAAACAATTCTGGTGATATGACAACACAAGGTTCTTTAACACCTTCAAAAGATCCTACCAGCTCACCAGGAATGGATCCAAACCAAGAAAAAAATCTCTGAATTGTCAGAAAAAGTATTCAGAAGGTAATTATTAAGCTTTTATCCTGGAGGCACCAGAGAAAGGTGAAGTCCAGCTTAAAGAAATCAAAAACATGATACAGAATATAAAAGGAAAATTCTTCAATGAAATAGAAAGCCTAAATAAAAAACAATCACAACTTCTGGAAATCAAAGACACACTTAGAGAAATGCAAAATGCCCTGGAAAGTCTCAGCAATAAATTCAAACAAGCAGAAGAAAGAACTTCAGAGCTCGAAGACAGGACTTTCAAATTAACGCAATCTGTCAACGACAAACGAACAAGAATTTTTTTTTTAAATGAACAAAGCCTCCAAGAAATTTGGGAGTATGCTAAATGTCCACACCTAAGAATAATTGGTGCTCCTGAGGAAGAAGAGAAATCTAAATGTTTGGAAGACATATTTGAAGGAATAATCGAGGAGAACTTCTCTAGCCCTGCTAGAGATCTAGACATCCAAATACAAGAAGCTCAAAGAACACCTGGGAAATTTGTCGCAAAAAGATCATTGCCTGAAGCTGATCAAGATGGCCGAATAGGAAGAGCTCCAGTCTGCAGCTCCCAGCAAGATCCACACAGAAGGTGGGTGAGTTCTGCATTTCCAACTGAGGTACTTGGTTCATCTCATTGGGACTGGGTTGGACAGTGGTGCGGCCCATGGAGGGTGAGCCAAAGCAGCGTAGGGCATCGCCTCACCCAGGAAGCGTGAGGGGTTGGGGAATTTTCTCCCCTACCCAAGGGAAGCACTGAGGAGCTGAGCCTGAGGAACCGGGGACTCTGACCCAGATACTGTACTTGTTCCACGGTCTTTGCAACCCACAGACCGGGAGATTCCCTGTGGTGCCTACCCCACCAGGGCCCTGGGTTTCAAGCGCAAAACTGGGCAGCCGTTTGGGCAGACACCGAACTAGCTGCAGGAATTTTTTGGTTTTTGTTTTTTCTCCATACCGCAGTGGCGTCTGGAACACCAGTGAGACAGAACCGTTCACTCCCCCAGAAAGGGGTGCTGAAGCCAGGGAGCCAAGTGGTTTTGCTCAGCCCGTTCCACCCCGATGGAGCCCAGCAAGCTAAGATCCACTGACTTGAAATTCTCACTGCCAGCACAGCAGCAGTCTGAGATCCACCTGGGACGCTGGAGCTTGGTTGGGGGAGGGGCATCTGCCATTGCTGAGGCTTGAGTAGGCGGTTTTACTTTCACAGTGTAACCAAAGCCACCAGGAAGTTCGAACTGGGCAGAGCGCATTGCAGCTCAGCAAGGCTGCTGTGGCTAGACTGCCAGATTTCTCCTCTCTGGACAGGGTATCTCTGAAAAAAAGGCAGCAGCCCCAGTCAGGGACTTATAGATAAAACCCTCATCCACCTGAGACAGAGCACCTGGGGGAAGGCGCAGCTTCAGCAGACTTAAACGTTCCTGCCTGATGGCTCTGAAGAGAGCAGTGGACCTCCCAGCACAGCGTTCCAGCTCTGCTAAGGGTCAGAATGCCTCCTCAAGTGGGCCCTTGATGCCTGTGTCCCCCTGTTTGGGCGAAACCTCCCAGTAGGGGCTGACAGGCACCTCATACAGGAGAGCTCTGGCTGGCATCTGGCAGGTGCCACTCCGGGACGAAACTTCCAGAGGAAAGAACAGGAAGCAATCTTTGTTGTTCTGCAGCCTCTGCTGGTGAAACCCAGGCAAACAGGGTCAGGAATGGACCTCCAGCCAACTCCAGCAGACCTGCAGCAGAGGGGTCTGACTGTTAGAAGGAAAACTAAGAAAAAGGAATAGCACATCCACTCAAAGACCCCATCTGAAGGTCACCAACATCAAAGACCAAAGGTAGATAAATCCACAAAGATGGGGAGAAACCAGCACAAACAGGCTGAAAATTGCAAAAACCAGAATGCCTCTTCTCCTCCAAAGGACCACAACTCCTCACCAGCAAGGGAATAAGACTGGTTGGAGAATGAGTTTGACGAATTGACAGAAGTAGGCTTCAGAAGGTGGGTAATAACAAACTCCTCCAAGCTAAAGGAGCATGTTCTAACCCAATGCAAGGAAGCTAAGAACCTTGAAAAAAGGTTGGACAAATTGTTAACTAGAATAACCACTTTAAAGAAGAACATAGAAGATGGCCGAATAGGAACAACTCCAGTCTGCAACTCTCAACAAGATCAATGTAGAAGACAGGTGATTTCTGTTTTTCCAACTGAGGTACCTGGTTCATCTCATTGGGATGGGTGGGACAGTTGGTGCAGCCCAAAGACGGCAAGCTGAAGCTGGGCAGTGCATCACCTCACCCAGAAAGCACAAGGGGTCAGGAGATTTCCCTCTTCTAGCCAAGGGAAGCCATGAGAGACTGTACCTGAAGGAATGGTACACTCATGCCCAGATACTGCACTTTTCCCATGGTCTTTGCAACTGGTAGACCAAGAGATTCCCTCCAGTGCATGGCTCGGTCGTCCCATGCCCACAGAGCCCAGCAAGCTAAGATCCATTGGCTTGAAAATCTTGCTGCTAGTGCAGCAGTCTGAGATCGACCTGGGATGCTGGAGCTTGGCAGGGGGAGGGGTGTCCACCATTGCTGAGGCTTGAGTAGGTGGTTTTATACTCACAATGTAAACAAGGCGGCAAGAAAGTTCAAACTGGGTGGAGCCCACTGCAGTTCAGCAAGGCCCACTGCTTCTCTAGATTCCACCTCTGTGGGCAGGGCATCTCTGAACAAAAGGCAGCAGCCCCAGTCAGGGACTTATAGATAACACCACCATCTCCCTGGGACAGAGCACCTGGGAGAAAGGGCAGCTCTGGGCACAGCTTCAGCAGACATAAACATCCCTGCCTGACAGCTCTGAAGAGAGCAGTGGTTCTCCCAGCACAGCATTCGAGCTCTGATAACAGACAGAATGCCTTTGACATCACTAATTATCAGGGAAATGCAAATCAAAACCGTGATACAATATCACCTTACTCCTGCAAGAATGGCCATAACCAAAAAATCAAAAAAATATTAGATGTTGGTGGGGATGTGGTGAAAGGGAGCACTTTTACACTGTTGGTGGGAATGTAAACTAGTACAACCACTACAGAAAACAGTGTGGAGATTACTTAAAGAACTAAACATAGGACTACTATTTGATCCAGTAATCCCACTACTAGGTATCTACCCAGAGGAAAATAAGTCATTGTACACAAGAGATATTTGCACATGCATGTTTATAGCAGCACAATTTGCAATTGCAAAAATATGGAACCAGCTCAAATGCCCATCAATCAATGAGTGGATAAAGAAAATGTGGTATGCGTATATATATATAAAATATATAAACCACACATATATATATACCAATATATATATTGGTATGTGTGTATATATATAATGTGGTATATATATAAAATGCTTGACGTCAATAATTATCAGGGAAATGCAAATCAAAACCATGATGCAATACCACCTTACTCCTGCAAGAATAGGCATAATAAAAAAATCAAAAAATAATAGATATATATCTATTAAAAATATTATTTTTTCTATTTCTGTAATAGATATATATCTAATATATATAGATATATTATTTTATATATATATCATATATATGTATGTATACATCATGGAATACTACTCAATCATATAAAGGAAAGAAAGAATGGCATTTGCAGCAACCTGGATGGAATTGGAAACTATCATTCTAAGTGAAGTAACTCAGGAATGGAAAACCAAACAGAATATGTTCTCACTCAAATGTGGGAGCTAAGCTATGAGGATGCAAAGGCATAAGAATGATACATTTGGTACTCTGGGACTTGGGGGTACAGGGTTGGGGGTGGCAACGGATAAAAGACTACACACTGGGTACCGTGTAGTACTGCTCGGGCAATGGGTGCACCAAAATCCCAGAAATCACCACTAAAGAACTTACTCATGTAACCAAACACCATTTATTTCCCAAAAACCTATGGGAATAAAAAAATTAAAAAACATTATCTGATAATATTTGTCTCTTAAATGATTTTGAACCAGCTTTTGTTTTTAAACTTGCCTTTTGTTTCATTTAGACTGTTTGTATTAAGAGTGGTTACTAATATGGTTGAGTTAAAATCTACCACTTTAAATTAGCTGTTTTCTATTTGCTTCAACTTTCTTCTACTTTTTCTGCATCCTTTTGTGTTAATTGAACATTTTATGCTCCTAATCTTCTCTATTGATTTATCAATTATATCTTTTTTCTTTTTATTTTATTGCTGATTGCCCTAGTTTTTACAACATACATTTTAATATTTATCTACATGTCACATATAGTTTAGACCTTTTCAGCAATATATTCCTAATTTTCTTCTCATTCATTCATTATCACTTTTCCATTTTCTATAAACACACAATACATTACTACTATTTTTTACCTTAAAAAAGTCAGTAATTTTTGAACAATTTGAAATGAGAAAATTATTTTACCTTCCTTTATTTTATTTTCAGGACTCTGTACTTTTGTGTGTAGATCCAAGTTTCTGTCTGATGTCATATTCCTTCTGTTTGAGAAATTTTCTTTGACACTTCCTGTAGAGTTGGTGTGCTGGCAATAAATTCCTTCTATTTTATTTGGCTGAGAAATTCTGTATTTTTCTTTCATTTTGAAAGATATTTTCTCTGGGTTTGTAATTCTGGTTTGACTTTTTTTTTTTTTTTTTTCTTTTCAACACTTTAAATACTGTAACTCCATTTTCTTAGCTTGTAAGGTTTCTGACATAAAGTCTGCTGTAATTCTTATCTATATGTAATGTGTCTTTGCTTTCTAGCTGGATTCAAGATTTTCCCCTGCAGTTTAATTATAATGTTCTAGGTGTTCTTTGGGGCATTTATCTTGCTTGGTAAACTGGAATTTCTTGGATTTGTGTGAGTGTTTGTCAGGATGAGGAGAGATTCTGTCATCAGTTTAAAAAATTACTGGCCATGACTATTTCAAATATTTTTTCTTCCCTAACCTTTCTTTCCTATACTTCTGGGATTTTAATCATGCATATGTTAAACCACTTGATCTTGTTCCACAGCTCTGTAATACTCTGTTATGCTGTTTTTGTTTTTGTTTTTGTTTTTTCACTCTCTATTTTTCTTTGTATCTTAGTTTAGGTAGCTTCTATTATCCTATCTTCAAGTTCTATTTTTTTCTTCCACAGTCTCAAACCTATGAGACTGTCAAAGACATTCTCCACTTTTATTATGGTATTTTCCATTGGATTTTTTTCTTACAGTTTTAATCTCTCTAGTGAAAATACCCAAATAATGTGATTCCTCCAGTTTTATTCTTTTTGATCAGGATAGCTTTGGATATTCTGGGCTTTTCATGGTTCCATCTAAATTTAAGAATTGTTTTTTCTATTTCTGTGAAGAATGTCATTGGTGTTTTGGTAGGGACTGCATTGAATCTGTAAATTGCTTTAGGTAGTGTGGACATTTTACAGAATTCTTCCAATCCATGAACATGAAACATCTTTCCATTTTTTTGTGTGTGTCATCTTCAATTTCTTGCATCAATGTTTTGTAATTTTCATTGTAGAGATTTTTAACTTTGGTTAATTCCTAGCTATTTCACTTTAATTGTAGCTATAATAAATAGGATTATTTTCCTGAATTTTTTTTCAGATTGTTCACTGCTGGCATATAGAAATGCTATAATTTTTGTGTCTTGATTTTGTATCCTACAACTTTACTCAATTTGTTTATCAATCCTAATAGTTTTTTGGTAGAGTCTTTAGATTTTTCAAAATATAAGATTATGTAATCTGCAAACAAGGATAATTTGACTTCTTCCTTTCCAATGTGGGTGCCTTTTATTTCTTTCTCTTGTCTGATTGCTCTAACTGGGACTTCCAGTCCTATATTGAATAACAGTGGTTAAAGTGAGCATCCTAGTCATGTTTCAGACCTTAGAAGAAAGATTTTCAGTTTTTCCCCATTTAATGTGATACTGTGGGTCTGTCATATATGGTTTTTATTGTGTTGAAGTGTGTCTCTTCCATTCTCAGTTTTTTGAGAATTTTTATCGTGAAAGGATGGTGAATTTTATCAAATCCTTTTTCAGTATCAATTGAAATAATCACATGGTTTTTGTCCTTTTTTCTGTTGATGTGATGTATCACATTGATTGATGTGCCTCTGTTGAATCACCTTTGAATCTTTGGGATGAATCCCACTGGGTCATGATGAATGATATTTTTAATGTGTTGCTGAATTCAGTTTGCTAAGATTTTGTTGAGGATTGTTGCACCAATGATAATCAGGGATTTTTTTTTTTTTTTTTTTTTTTTTTTAGGTTTCTTTGTCTGGTTTTGGTATCAAGGTTAAACTGGCTTCATAAAATCATTTGGGAAGTGTTTTCTCTTCCTCTATTTTTTGGAATAGTTTGAGTAGAATAGTATTAGTTCCTTTTTAAGTGGTTGATAACATTCAGCAGTGAGGTCATCAGGTCCTGGGCTTTTCTTCACTGGGAGAATTTTTATTACAGATTTACTCTCATTACTTGTTATTGTTCTATTCGGGTTTTGGGTTTCTTCATGGTTCGATCTTGGTAGGTGACATGTGTCTAGGGACGTTTCCATTTATTCTAGGTTTTCCAAGTTATTGCCATATGATTGTTCATAGTAGTCTCTAATGATTCTTTGAATTTCTGCAGTATCAGTTGAAATGTCTGCTTTGTTATTTCTGATTTTATTTATTTGGATCTTCTCTCTTTCTTTCTTAGTCTAGGTGAAGGTTTGTTTATTTTGTTTATCTTTTCAAAAAAGCAATTTTTTTCATTGACCTTTTGTATTGTTTTCTTCATTTCAATTTTATTTATTTCTGCCCTGTTGTTTATTTGAAATGTTTCTACTTTTTGGATGTAGGTACTTATAGCTATAAACTGCCTTCTTAGTACTGTTTTTGCTATAACCCATAAATTTTGGTACATTGTGTTTTCATTATTTTATTTTTTTTTTTTTTGAGATGGAGTTTCGTTCTTGTTGCCCAGGCTGGAGTGCAATGGTGCGATCTCCACTCACTGCAATCTCTGCCTCCCAGGTTCAAGTGATTCTCCTGCCTCAGCCTCCTGAGTAGCTGGGATTACAAGCATGGGCCACCATGCCCAGCTAAGTTTTTTGTATTTTTAGTAAAGACGGGGTTTCTCCATGTTAGGTTGGTCTTGAACTCCCAACCTCAGGTGATCTGTCCACCTCGGCCTTCCAAAGTGCTGGCATTACAGGCGTGAGCCACCACGCCCAGCCTCCATTATCATTTTTGAAGAATCTTTAAAATTCCCTTCATAATTTCTTCATTGGCTTACTAGTGATTTATAAGTATATTGTTTAATTTCCATGTATTTTTATAGTTTAAAAATTTTTCTTGCCATTGATGTCTAGCTTTATTGCATTGTGGTCAGAAAAGATACCTGATATTATGTCAGTTTTTTGGATATTTTAAGACTTGTTTCGTGACTTAACATATGGTTTATCTTTGAGAATAATCCATGTGCTGAGGAGAATGTGTATTCTGCAGTCATTTGATGAAATGTTTTATAAATATTTATGAGGCCCATTTGGTCTATAGTGCAGATTAAGCCTGATATTTCTTTGTGGAATTTTTTTCTGGATAATCTGCCCCCCCAAAAAAGTGGGGTGTTGAAGTCTCCAGCTATTATTGTATTAGGGTCTATCTAACTCTGTTTAACTCTAATAATATTTGCTTTATATGTCTGGGTGCTCCAGTGTTGGGTGCATGTATATTTAAAATTGTTAGGCCTTCTTGCTGAATTGACCCCTTTATTATTATATACTGACCTTTGTTGTCTTTTTTATAATTTATATCTTGAAATCTATTTTGTCTAAGTATAGCTACTCCTACTGTGATTTTAAATTTCCATTTGCAGGGAACGTCTTTTTCCATCCCTTTATTTTAAGTCTGTTTGTGTCTTCATAGTTGAAGTGTGTTTCCTATACGCAACATTATTGGGTTTCGGTTTTTTTTTTTTTTTAAATCCAGTCAGCCACTCTGAGTCTTTTGTTTGGAGAGTTTAGTCCATTTATATCCAATGTTATTATTGATAAGTAAGGATTTATTCCTGTTATTTTGTTATTTGCCTTTTGGTTGTTTTGTGATCCTCTCTTCTTTCTTTTCTGCCCTCTTGTCTTTCTTTTAGTGAAGATAATTTTCTCTAGTTGTATGTTTTCATTTCTTGCTTTTTATTTTTTTGTGTGTGTTCATTGGATGTTTTTTGATTTGAGGTTACTATGGAGTTTGTAAATAATATCTTGTAATCCACTATTTTAACTGATGACAAGTTAACACCGATTGTATAAACAAACAAATAAGCAAAGAGAAAACAAATAAAAACTCTACATTTTAACATTGTCCCCCTGCTTTTTAACTTTTGCTTCTATTTATATCTTATTGTACTATGTCTTAAAAAGTTGTTACAGTTATTATTTTTGATCAGTTCATCTTTTAGTCTTTCTGCTGAACACGTGAGCAGTTAGACACCACAATTACAGTGTTATAATTGTCTGTGTTTTTCTGTGTACTTACTATTACCAGTGAGTTTTATTCTTTTTTATTTTTATTTTTTTAAGACATGATCTTGCTCTATTACTCAGGCCAATGCCCTGAACTCAGGAGATCCTCCTGCTTCAGTCTCTTATATAGCTGTGACTACAGGCATGCATTACGTAACCCACCTGATTTTTTAATTTTTGTGGAGATTAGGTTTTGCCATGTTGCCCAGCTGTTCTTGAAGTCCTGGGCTCAAGGAATCCTCCTGTCTTGGTCTCCCAAAATGGTGGGATTACAGACATGAGCCACAGAGCCTGGCCACCAGTGAGATTTATGCCTTCAGAAAATTTCTTATTGCTTGTTAGCATCCATTTCTTTCAGCTTAAAGAACTCTCTTTAGCATTTCTTATAGACAGGTCTGGTGTTGATGATATCCCTTGGCTTTTGTTTGTCTGAGAAAGTTTTTATTTCTCTTTCATGGTTGAAGGATATTTTCTTCAGGTATTCTCCTCTGGAATAAAAGTATTTTTTTCTTCCACACTTTAAGTATGGCGTGTTACTCTATCATGGCCTGCAAGTTTTCCATTGAAAAGCCTGCTGCCAGATGTATTGGACCTCCATTATATGTTATGTGTTTCTTTTCTCTTGCTGCTTTTAGGGTCCTTTCTTTATCCTTGACCTTTGGGAATTTGATTATTAAATGTTTTGAGCAGTCTTCTTTGGTTAAATCTGCTCTATCTTTCTCTAGGTTTGGGAAGTTCTCTTTTATTACCCCTTTATATAAACTTTCTACTCCTATCTCTCTCTCTAACTCCTCTTTAGGGCTAATAACTCTTCAATTTACCCATTTGAGGCCATTTATTAGATTTTGTAGTTGTGTGTCATTCTTTTTTATTCTTTGTGTCCATTGACTATATTTTCAAATAGCCTGTCTATGAGCTTACTAATTCCTTCTTCTGCTTGATTAATTCCGTTATTAAAAGACTCCGATGCATTCTTCAATAGGTCAATTGCATTATTCAACTCCAGAATTTCTGCTTGATTCTTTTTAACTATTTCAATCTCTTTATTAAATTTATCTGATAAGATTCTGAATTCCTTCTCTTTCGTTTTGCTGAGTTTCATCCAAACAGCTATTTTTGAATTTTATGTCTGAAAGGTCACATATCTCTGTCTTTCTCGGATTGGCTCCTGGTGGCTTATTTAGTTTTTCTGATGAGGTCATGTTATACCTAGATGATCTTGATGCTTGTGGATGCTCATCAGTGTGTGAGCATTGAAAAGTTAAGTATTTGTTCTAGTCTTCACAGTCTGGGCTTGTCTGTACCATTCTTTCTTGGGAATACTTTCAAGGTATTAGAAGGGACTTGGGTGTTGTGATCTGTGTTTGGTCACTGCAGCCATATCTTCATTAGAGAGCGCCCCTTGTCCAGTAACACTGTGGCTCTTTCAGACTTGCAGATGTACTGCCCATGTGATCCTAGATAAGATCTGGAAGAATTCTCTGGATTACCAGGCAGAAACTCTTGTTCCCTTCCCTTAATTTCTCACAAACAAACGAACTCTCTCTTTTTGTGCTGACCTACCTGGATCTGGGGGAGGGTTGACATGAGCACTCCCATGGCCACCACAACTGAGACTGTACTGCATCAGACCTAAAGCCAGCATAGCACTGGGCCTTGCCCAAGGCCCGTTGTAACTACTACCTGGCTACCACCTATGTTCACTCAAGTCCCTAGGGCTCTACAGTCAGCAGGTGGTGATAACAACCAGGCTTGTGTCCTTCCTTTGAGAGCAGTGAGTTCTTAGTTGCCCAAGGTAGGTCCAGAGATGCTATCCAGGAGCCAGGACCTGGAGTTGGAAACTTGAGGAATCTTCCTGATGCTGTATTCTACTGCAGCTGAGATAGCACCAAACCCACAAGATAATGCCCTTCCTACTCTTCTCTCCCCTTTTCACAAGCAGAGGCATCTCTTCCTGTGGCCACCACCACCAAAGGCCTGAAAGGAGTACAGCCAAGCGACCTCCAATGTCTACTCAACACCCAAGGGCTCCTTAGTCAGCTTGTGGTGAATGCTGTCTGGCCTGGACCCATACTTCAGGGCAGTGGGCGCCCATCTGGCCCAGGGCAAGTCTGGAAATGCCATCCAAGAGCTAAGGCCTGGAATCAGAGATCCCAAGAGCGCACTAGATACTCTACCCTACTGTGGCCAAGCTGGTACCTAAACTGCAATACAAAGTCCCCTTGCTCTTCCCTCTGCTTTTCTCAAACAGAATGTGTCTCTCCCTATAGCTACCACAGCTGGGAATGTGCTGGGTCACACCTGAACTAGCATGTCTCAGAATCTCACCCAAGGCCCATAGCATGTACTACCTAGTAACCACTGCTGATTATTCAGAGACCAAGGGCTCTTTAGTCAGTAGATGATGAATCCTGCCAGGACTGGGTCATTCTTTTTAAATCAACAGGTTCTCTTCTGGACCAAGGTAGGTCTAGAAATGTCTTCTGGGTGCTGGGGACTAGAACGGGTGCCTCAGGACTCTGCCCAGTGCCCTGTTCTACTGTGGCTAAGTTTCTATCCACATTGCAAGACAAAGTCCTCTTAACTGTTCCCTCTTCTCTCCTCAAATGGAAGGAAGGAGTCTCTTTCAGAGCTGTGAGCTGTGCTTCCTGGGTTTAGGGGATGGGTGGTACAAGTACTCCTCTGGCTGCCCCGGCTGGTGTCTTACTAGGTCACATGGCCCCTAAGTCCACTAGCTCTGAGCCCAGCATGGCACTAGAACTTGTCTAGGAGTTGCAGTCTTTGTGGACTAAATTGCCTTTCAAGTCTATTTCAAACCCCAGAGCACTTTACCCTGTGGCGACAAGGCTTGCTGAAACTCAAGTTCCATCTGCTGGAATGGATGATTTCCTTCTGGCTAGGGTTGGTCTAAATCCCCTCTCTGTTGGTATCAGCTAAGTTCTGCCTCGTGTTGCTTTCTGCTGTGACAGGACAGCACTAAATTTCAATACAAAGTCCCATAATCACTGCTTTCCCTACCCCAAGGCCATGGATTCTCTGTGCCATGCGGCCACTGCTGGAGGATCAGGGAGGGGTGATACTGGCAATTCATGACTGTCATTTTATACTCATAAGTGCCTCTTTCAATGATATGAAGTTAAAATCAAGTTCTGTAATCACTCACCTGATTTTGGGTTCTTACGAAGGTGCTTTTTTTGTGTGTAGCTAGTTGTTAGATTTGGTGTTTCTGTGGGGGAAGATCAGTGGAAGCTTCTAGTTTTCCATCTTGCTCTGCCTCCTCTGGTGTAATATTTTTGATGCATTATTCCTTTTTGCTATGCATGCACGCTCTAGTTTACCCCAGTTTACAATATTTCTTATTGTATAATGCTCTACCGTTTCACATTATCCTGTTACAGATTGGACTCTGGAAGTGTGTAAACTTTTGGCTCTTCCTTAAATTGTTTAGAGACCTTTAATACTGATTCTAAGGAAACAATATTGAAATTGTTTTATCAGATATCATCTAGTTTAGCCTTAATAATTGTGGTTATAAGAAACACTTTTGCAAAGCTTATGGCAATTTTTTTTTTTTTTTTTTTTTGAGACAGAGTCTGGCTCTGTCACACAGTCTGGAATGTGGAATGAGTGGCACAATCTCTGCTCAATGCAAACTCCGTCCCCCAGGTTCAAGCAATGCTCCTGCCTCAGCCTCCCAAGTAGTTGGGATTACTGGCGTGTGCCGCCATGCCCAGCTAATGTTTTTGTATTTTTAGTAGAGATGATGTTTCACCATGTTGGCCAGGCTTGTCTCAAACTCCTGACCTCAAGTGATCCACCCTCCTTGGCCTCCCAAAGTGCTGGGATTACAGGCATGAGCCACTGCAATCAGCCCCAAATCTCTTTTATTTGACTTCTACAGTTAAAATTCTCATTACTTGAAATGCCACCATATTAAATTTATGTTTTCAGAGGGCCCAATTAAAACACAAATGTATTTATTAGAATGAGGGACACTTAAATCGATTATCATTACAAGAGTAGAAGGGACGTTCCAGAGGGATTAGAACCAGTACAGGTAGATATTGATATCTAGAGTATATTTGAGATGGAAATGGAATATCTGGCATCGTGGAAGGGGTTATCTGGAGTGTAGATGACTGCAAAATATGCAATGAATATATTAATTTTGGGAGGGTGTGGGGAAGAAAGAAAATAAGTGTCTAAAAAGGAATGACAATGGAAGAAGTTTCACAGTGGGTTTGGGAGTGAAGGAAGTAATCATAAAACAAACAAAATCAGCTTACTTATGGGTTTTTCTTGGGGTCAGAACTAAATTATACTCTCAGTTAATCTCAATGTTTCTCTATTGAGGGTGTGGAAATTCTCAGAGTCTCTTAAAAATCAAAGAACAGAAGTTTAAGATGCTACAAATTAACTCAATTTCCCACAATTGTTCTTTAGTAACTTAAAATTCTAGCCTGTAAAATTTCTAGATCATCTTCAAATTTCTCACTTTCGTAAGTAGTATCTCACTGTGTAGACCAACTGTTGGGCTACTATATTTGTTATTCATTTTTGTTTCTCTAGGAAAAAAAGGATTTCATGGCTTTGAATTTTTTATCTTAGTTAATGACTTTCTCAACAAATTGAAAAGGATACACTCTTCCAAAAGCAGAGGAATACAAAAGCACAATGTCACTTTGGATCCCAGGTGGCCAGGAGCATTTTTTCTCACCAATAATCATTGCACATATTAACAACCAAAAATGCAGAGTAATAAAATACAACTTTCCACCACTACATTTTTATATGTTTTCCACATGTTATTATGCTGCTGAAGCAGGCTGGGGACGACAGAGAAGGGCAGAATAGAGTACTTTACAACTTCCAAAGAATTCCTGCAGTATGTTCACTCATTAAATAATTCCAAGTTATAAGGAAAATTTGAAATTATTAATATTTTAACATATGAAGATGTTCCAGTTGAGTAAGTGACTTGCCCAAGGTCACACCTTTGGTAACTAATTGATACTGAATTCTAGGATCCTGAGTTTTATCTTAACCCAGTATCCTTTCTGAATAACTTTTTGGAGAAAGAGACGAATCTGACAAAACTGTCGGGTTGCATGAGGTTGAAAGCCCCGAATACTGCCCAAGATCCTCCTGTAAACAAATCCAAGCCAGAATTTCACTTTTGCTTTAGTTATTAATTTTTTATAGCATAGATTCATTCTTGGTTATTTTCTTAAGCCAAGTAAATGTCAAAAGAAAATCAACATCCACCTGCTCAAAACCTTCAGCAGCTGCCAAACTCCATGGCATATAGTGCAAATAGTTTGGTCTGACTCACTCTTAGGGGCCTGGAAACTCCTTCCTTTTATCTCTGCCTACGGACATTTTACCAGTTTTTTTGGACCTGCTTCTTCCATGAAACCTCTAGTTCCCCTCAACTGCATATGATCCCTTTTTCTCTTGAACTTCCATTAGAGTTTATCTGATTTTTTGGTTGGATATAATGCTTCCTATGTGCCTTCCCACTAAGTATATAAAATGATAGTAGAAAAATGCTAAAGAGAAATCAGAAATTAAACTGAATCAGGGAGGAGTTAAGACTTAGTCATTCATACATTCATTCAAAAATATGTATGCAGCTCCAGTAACACACTGTGGAGACACTGGGATGCAGCAGTGAACAAAGAAATCCCCTGTCCCCATGGCTGGTGGGTATTTATACATTTTTTTCTTTCTGTTGAATTCTGAAATTTACTGCAATGTCTCATATGGTTTGTACTACCTTTTTGATGAATAACTTCTATTCTATATAAGCTATATTTAGTATGACTGTACTCACGAATAAACAAGGGTTATATTTTACTCACCTTTTAACAAATTTAGGACCAATTGAGTGATTATATGTAAATGGACATTCAAATGGTTATTGATTCAAGTGTGACATTTCAGTCTGACAAGGATTACAGATTCTGGTGAATGGCAATAGGGTTAAAGCAGGTGAGGTAAAAGAGAGAAGCATCTTTGGCACACTGCAGAGTGTTTGCTCCAGCTAAATAGGGAGGCTGGCACTGAGCTCTAGGTGTTGTAGCCTCTTAGGAATGCTGGTTCAGAGAAGATAGTGATAAAGGCCTGAACCATGAAATTACATTATTTGAGTCTGAATAACCGCCAAAGTTGCTAGATAGAAGACTTTAGAAAAGCCCTTAACCCTTCTGTGCTACAGTTCTATAATTCATCATGTAGATGTTTAATAAGTAAATGCAGTAATAATTATGTAATAATTCCAGTGTATTAGTAAGGTTTCTCCAAAGAAACACAACCAATAGGATGCATATATAAATAGATTTATTGTAAGGTATTGGCTCCCACAATGATCAAGGCTGAGAAGTCTTATGATCTGCCATCTGCCAGCTGGAGACCCAGGAAGGTCACTGGTTGATTTTGAGGGCCTGAGATCTGGGGATAGTTGATGGTGTAGATTCTAGTGTTCATCTGAAGGCCTGAGAAAGGAACCTCTAAGGGCAGGAGAAGATCGATGACCCAGTTCAAACAATAAGACAGACAGAATCTGATACCTCCCTTCTTCCACCTTTTTTTTTTTTGTGTGTGTGTGTCTTTTCTGTTCAGTCTCTGAATGGGTTGGATGATGCCCTCCCATATTGCAGTGGCCAATATGCTTTACTCAGTCTACAGATTCAAATGCTAATCTCTTCTGGAAACAACCTCACAGACACACTCAAAAATAATGTTTAACTAGATATCTGGATATCCGGTGCTCAAGGCGAGTTGACATATAAAACTATCATAAGCAATTACAACAGTGCCTAAAATGTACTACATGTTAACTAAAATAAGCAATTTCTAATTTTATAGTAGAAATCATAAAACCAAATATTTATATAAAATTCCAAAGTTTATGTGTTGATAACTTTGTCAAAATTTCAATTACCATTTTGTATTTTAAGACAATTAAAACACATCTGTGACCATCATTTGCAATCTCTTGTAGTATGTGAGCCTTATATTTTTTAAAATTTTTATTGGCATATAACAGTTTACATATTTTGGAGGTATATGGGATGGTTTGATAGTCGTATACAATATATAATGTTCACATTAGAGTAATTTGTATATTTGTCCCTTCAAACATCTATCTTTTCTTCATGTTGGGAATGTTACAAATCTCTTCTAGCTATTTTGAAATATACAAAAAATTAATGTTAACAATAATTTCCCTACTGTGCTATCAAATACAAGAACTTACTTTTTCTATCTAACTGTGTTTTGTATCACTTAACCAATAACTTTTTATTGTTTTCTCCCCACTTCCCTTCCCAGCCTCTGGTAACCAGAATTTATACTCTCTACTTCTGTGAGATCCACTTTTTAGCTTCCACATATGAGTAAGAACATGTAATATTTGTTATTGTGTGCCTGGTGTATTTCACTTAAAATAACGGCCTCCAGTTCCATCCATGTTGCTTCAAATAGTAGAATTTTATGATTGTATGTGGCTCAATAATATTCTATTGTGTATGTGTACCACATTTTTATCCATGCATCCATTGATGGATGCTTAAGCTGATTCTATATCTTGGCTATTGTGAATAGTAATGAAATAAACATGAGAATGCAGATATCTCTTTGATATGCTGATTTCCTTTCTTTTGGATATAAACCAAACAGTGGAATTGCAAGATTATAAGGTAGTTGTATTTGTAGTTTTTCTGAGGACACTCCATATTGTTTTCCATACAGACTCTACTACTTTACCTTCCCACCAAAAAGGTACCTTCTCTCCAACAAGGTACCTTTTTCTGCCTCCTCATCAGCATTCATTATTTTTTATCTTTTTCAAAATAGCCATTCTAATTGGGGTAAGATGATAGCTCATTGTGGTTTTGATTTGCATTTTCCTAATCAGTAGTGACGTTGAGCCTTTTTTCATATATCTGTTGACCGTTCGTATGTCTTTTTGAGAAATAGCTATTGAGCTCTTTTGACCATTTTTAAATGATGGTATTTGCTTTTTTGCTATTGAATTTTTTGAGTTCCTTATATATTCTGCTTATTAATCTCTTGGCAGATGGAGAGTTTACAAATATTTTTTCCCATGCTCCAGTTATCTCTGCTCTTTGTTAATTGCTTCTTTGGCCAGGCTGAACTTCTTTAGTTTGATGTAATCCCATTTGACTATTTTTGTTTTTGTCACCTGTGATTTTGAGGTATTACCAAAAAAATCTTTGCTCAAACTGATGTCCTGTAGCATTTCTCCAATGTTTTCTTTAAGTAGTTTTAAATTTTCAGGTCTTATATTTAAGTTTTTAATCAATTTTGAATGGATTTTTGTATATGGTGAAAGATAGTAATCTAGTTTCATTCCTCTGCATGTAGGTATCCAGTTTCTCCAACATCATTTATTAGAGACTGTCCTTTCCCCAGTGTGTGTTCCTGTCATCTTTGTAAAAAATGAGTTGGCTGTAAGTGTGTAGATTTATTCCTGGGTTTTCTATTCCATTCAATTGGTCTATATGTCTGTTTTTATGCAAGTGCCATGCTGCTTTGATTATTATAGCTTTCTACTGTAATTTGAAATAAAGTAGTGTGATGCCTTCTGGATTTTGCTCAGGAATGCTTTGGATTTTTGGAGTCTTTTATGGTTCTATACGCATTTAAGGATTACTTTTTCTATTTCTGTGAATAATGCCTTTGGTATTTTGATGCAGATTGCATTCAATCTGCAGATCACTTTGGGTACTATAGACATTTTAATAATATTAGTTTTTCCAATCATGAACATAGAGTATCTTTCCATTTTCTTGTGTGTTCTTCAAATTCTTTCATTAGTGTTTTATAGTTTTCCTTATAGAAATCTTTGAGTTATTTGGCATAATTTATTCTTAGCTATTTTAGGTTTAGGGTTTTTTTTCAAGCTATTTTAAATGGGGTTAATTTGACTTCTTGTATTTATATTTGGATGCCCTTTACTTCTTTCTCTTGCCTGATTACTCTAGCTAGGATGACCAGTATTATGTTAAAAAGAAGTGATAAAAGTGGCATCTCTGACTTGTTTCTTCTCTTTGTGTCTTCACTTTGTTGATTGCTTCCTTTACTATGCAGAAGCTCTTTAGCTTGATGTAATCCCATTTGTTTACTTTTGCTTTTGTTGCCTGTGATTTTGAGAATCACAGATCTTATTGGAAAGAACTTCAGTATTTCCCCATTCAGTATGATATTAGCTGTGGACTTGTCGTATATGGGTCCTTATTGTGCTGACACATATCCCTTTCATACCCAATGTTGAGAGTTTTTATCATGAGGAGATGTTGAATTTTATCAAATGCTATTTCAACATCTATTGAAATTATTCTATGGTTTTTGTCCTTTTATTTTGTTGATATGAGGTATCACATTGTTTGATTTGCATATGTGGAACCATCCTCTTATATTCCTGAGATGAATCCGACCCGATAATGGAGAATGTTCTTTTTAATATGCTGTTGTATTTGGCTTGCTAGTATTTTACTGAGGGCTTTTGCATTTATGTTTATCAGGCCTGGAGTTTTCTATTTTTGTTTTATTGTGTCCTCATCTCATTTTGGTATCAGGGTAATGCTGGCCCCCACATAATAATTTGGAAGTGTTCCCTTCTCTTCAATTTTTAAAACTAGTTTGAGTAGAATTGGTATTAGTTCTTTTTTGAATGTTTGGTATAATTCAGCATTAAATCCATCAGATCCTGGGCTTTTTTTTTTTTTGGCTTTCATCTTGTTACTAGTTTTCAGTCTGTTCAGGTTTTCTGTTTCTTCATGGTTTAACCCTTTAAAATTTTTGTTTGAAAAAATTGTGTAGTCACATAGTAGGTGCATATATTCATGGGATACATAAAATATTTTCACACAAGCACGGATTGTGTAATAATCACATCATGTAAAATGGGGTATTCATCCCCTCAAGCATTTATCCTCTGTGTTACAATCCAATTACACTATTTTAGTTTTTTAAAAATGTACAATTAAATTGTTATTGACTATAGTCACCCTGTTGTGCTATCAAATACTAGCTTTTATTCATTCTTCCTATTTTTTTGTGCCCAGTAACCAACCCCACTCTCCTCCTTCGTGGTTTAATCTTACAGCTGTATGTATCCAGGAACTTCTCCATTTCTTCTAGTTTTCCTAATTTATTGTCATATAGTTGTTCATAATAATCTCCAATGATTTTTACATATCTGTGGTATCAATTGTAATGTTTCCTTTTTCATATGCATTTTTTATTTGGCCTTTCTCTCTTTTTGCTTAGTCTAGCTAAATGTTTGTTGATTTACTTGAATTCTGGGGCTACCATAGTCAATAAAACCAAAGAATTCCTTGCTCCTATGGTTCATTCATTCTAACGGTGGTGGTATGTGAAGGGGGAATGAAGAAGTTATGGGTAGCATGATAGAAAACAAACAAATGAATAATATGTTTGGCAGTGATAGGTTCTGTGGAGAAAATCCATTATGGTAAGTGGAGAAGTATATCTGGAGTAGGATGGAGTGAGGTAGACTATTTCACACAGACTGATTAGAGAAGAGCTCTGTGAAAAATGCTAGTTGGATGTACAGGTCTGGAGTTTAGATGATAGGTCAGGAATTGGGATATGCCTTTGGAATTATCAGTGATGGAATTTAAGATCATAATGTTGTATAAGATTACTACAGAAATAAGAGTAAATGAGAAGCTGAGGACAGAGCTCTGGGGCACTCTACATTTAGAGGATAATAAATTGATGAGGATCCATCAAAGAAGGATAAGGAACAGCCAGTCAGTGACAGGAGTGAGGTCAAGTAAAGGATATGTTTTTAAAAGGACCACCCCAGCAAATGCTCTTGACAAACAGTAATTGAGAACTGACAATGACCATTGAGTTTGGCAATGTGGAAATCATCAGTAATCTTGACAAGGGCAATTTTAGAAGAGTGATGGAGACAGAAGCATGAATGGAGTGGGTTCAAGAAAAAATGAGATGAGAGGAGAGGAGAGGAGAGGAGAGAAGGCCGAGAGTGATTTTGACAATTCTTTTAAGTTTGCTGTAAAAAGAATAGAGAAATGAGGCAATAGCTGGAGAGGAATACAGGGACAATGAAATTGGTGTTTGTTTTTGTTTTTGTTGGCTGGTTTTTAAAGATGGAATGTATTTTAACATGTTTATCTGTTGATACGAATGACCTGGTAGAGAAAATACTTTGTCAGTGCAAGAAAGAGAAGGATCAGGGTCAATTGCAGAAGGCAAGTCCTTGAGGGGAGAGAAAGGGATTTAGTGAACAGATGGAACAGGATCCAGTGAACTTCAGGTTTAAAAAGAGAGCATTCATCAGTTTAAAAGAGGTAAGCAGAATATATGGGTGTAGTGAAAGCATATGAATTATTCTCGTTTGCTTTTATTTTCTGCGTGAAATAAGAAACAAAGTCATGTCCTTCTTACATATCATTTCCTGAACCTGTGGTTTACCTACCTCTGTCCTCTGTGCTCTGTGCCTTTGATTATACTACGCTCTTGTTGCCCAGGCTGGAGTACAATGGTGCAATCTCGGCTCACTGCAACCTCCACCTCCCGGGTTCAAGTGATTCTCCTATCTCAGCCTCCCTAGTAGCTGGGATTATAGGTGCTTGCCACCACACGCAGTTAATTTTGTATTTTTAGTAGAGACGGGATTTCACCATGTTGGTCAGGCTAGTCTCAAACTCCTGATCTCAGGTGATCCACCAGCCTCGGCCTCCCAAAGTGCTGGGATTACAGGAGTGAGCCACCGCGCTGGGTCCCTTAAAACACACATCCTCTGAAAGTTTCCTAATCCTACAATCAGCAAAGGCTTATTTCATTCACCTTCGGCCTGCTGTAGTACATGTAATCAGTGGCAACTGCAGTGAATTTATGACATACTATCTTTTGCCTTTTAGCTGTCATGGGTGTTATCTATTTTCATTAGACATACGTACTTGAGCACTGTGGGGTGAAAACCCTTTTTATTCTCCCTAGTAGCTAGCCAAGGAGAGAGCATTATCTAGATGGCAGGAGTAGTGTAGTTGTATTAGGTGGGTGCAAAAGTAATTGCGATTTTTTGTAAAATAGCAGCAGTAGTAGCAGTAAGTTCTTATAGTAGTAATAGTTAGGTTGTTAAGTAGCTAATAGATAATTAGCCAGGAATAGTGGGGATAACTACTAGATAGTAGGTCACTAGGGAAATAAAAGCTAGTATTTTGAAAATATTTGTGATCTTGGATTTTATTTATTGAAGAAACAAAACATAGATGGTGTTGCATAGGTATTTGAATTTTGACTTTTGTTCTTGATTATGTCTTCTTAATTTAAAAAATATGCTTATATGTTATTTATTGTTACCCCGGTACAAGATTCCTTTGTGTTATCAAGTGTGTTATATTGCTTGGTCCTGGGTTTTTGCCACGCTTTTTAATTTTTAGGTCTTTTTAAAAATTTTCCTCCCTTTATATAGTTACGAAAAACTCTCAAAATTTCCATTGTCTTCTAATCCAACAAAAAAGCTGAAAACTCAAGTCAGAGACCATATTTACTATTTCTGTTATCTTTACTACAACTATATTAAGACACAATTCCAGAACTGTTTATTCTAGGAATTCAGTAAGAATGTCTCTACTTTTAACATTTTGTGCTCTCTAAAGGAGAGGATATGAAGATATAGAATTCAGTTTCTGAGTGTCAAGTGTAAGTAAGCTATAAAGATTTAGCAAACACATATAATGAATACATAGGATGTAACTTTAGATCATTTTAGAAGAAAAGATAAAGCCATAATTACTTTAAAATATTGAATTAAATTGAAAGGATTCCCAAAATGTTATATGTGTATGATAATGAAAAGATTAACAAATCTATAAATGAAACACGAGATCATTTTTATTAATATTTTATAAATTTTTTGAAAATATACTGGAATATTTGTTCTACAAATTTATTTGTATGTGGTAGAGCCATGCTACTTCAGAAAACAAATACAAAAAACAGAATTCTAATGTAGCTTCAATTTTTGTTTTCTTTGTAAATGGCAGCTCATTTAAGCCTACCTGTAGAAGCTATTTAATATGGAACCTTCTGAGAATAAGTTTTCATTTGCCACAGAAAGATAGATAGATAGATAGATAGATAGATAGATAGATAGATAGACAGACAGACAGATGGATAAACAACATCCGGTAAAAGTGATGTTTTTGGTGCATAGTTCTATGAATTTTTAAAAATTTATAGATTAATGTGTCTTCAACCAGAGTTAGGATACAGAACAATTCTATCACCACCTGCCAAAAAATATTCTTTATGCTTCCCTTTGTATGCACACACTGAAACCACACCAGCTCTTAGCTCCAGCTAGTCTTTTCTCCATTTGCCTCTTGTCAAATACATTTTACTTAGTGTTTCCCACAAGGGGTCCCAGCACTCCAGGGAAATCCCAGAACTCTCTTATTGTCTGGGTGAAGATAGTAACATTAATCATATTTTGTGGCTAGCCTCTGAGAATGTACCAAAATAAAGGAGATTAAGATTGTGTCACGACTCTCTCTGGGCACAAGCACGTATGGCGAGGCAAAATAGGAAAGAATAACCAACTATTAATACTATTTCCTTTCTCTTTCCTGAAGATACCTGTAGCCATATTCCCATCTGACTTCTAACTCAACTGCATTGACGAATGTGAAGAACTCCACAGACAGCAAGGACTGATAGTGTAAATGAGCAACGATGCTGCTCTTACCACAAAACAGGACCGACTCAAGTGGGGTATGAGATCAAACTGATTTCCCTTCTTTCCTCGGAATGATGTTAAAAATTTGAGCTCCAGGAAGACATAGCTGACCTGGGAATGCTGTTTCAGAGGAAGAGAAGAATTTGTACTTCCTCCGTGGGGTAGGTGAAGAAGGGAAAGGAAGAAAATATAAATATGGCTCTTGAAAAATGTGGCATTTCTGAGAGATGTGAAAACAGATTTGTCATGTTTGGGACGCAGTTTGAGAGCAGAAACCTCAGAGATATACCATATACCATGAGTCTTGGGGGAAAAAACAGAAATGATATATTTTGCCAAAAGGAGGGCCCAGTTCTACCTGAGATTCCCTGCGGCTGGGGAATGGCATTGAAGAAGTCTGTAATCTTCCTAGGGCTCCATGGTAAGCTGTGGAAATTAACTTGGAGTGTGAGCTGATGATCATCGTCAGAGGCTACCTGGCCAAAAACAAGTCATAGATCAAGGAGATGCACATTACTGTGATGTATGTGGACTTTTATAAGTGAACTGCTGGCTGGTATCTCCTACACACTGTACTGGTGATGACTGTGTCACCTTTGGGAGCCAGCACCATCCAGCACTGGTGCCACAAAATAGTGAAAGTAGGCAGAATCTCACTCTCCGTGCCACAAATGAATGGACTTCTACTCTCTAGACTTGCATATCTTCCAGAGGAGGGGTTGGATGCTGAATTAAAATTTGAATTGAATTTTGACTGAATTAGTAATTCTGATAAAAGGCTGATTGGACTGAATTTAGCCCCAATACTATATTTCTGGAGACAGGATGAGAGTTCTATTTCTTCGCCCTCAAGTTGGTATCTATAGAATTCCAACCTGTTACATAAATTTAGTCAGAAGGAGTGGCTTTGTGTCCTAGAAACCATCTTTAGGGACAATATATGGCTGGAGTTCTAGCCCCTGATTCACACAAAATTCCTACTGATGCACAAGAAGTCATTATTGCATTATCCCTGATGGCTGAGGTTGTCTCATGATCATATTTTTAAGATTCTATTTAAAATGAGTACGAATTCCAGCTCAACTTTCAAAGTATAATTTATCTGTTAGATAAAAATCTGTTTGTATACATCTTGAGGGTTAAATTGCTCATGAAGCTTGCATTCCTGAGGAGTATGTAAAGGCCGAGGAAAGAGCCAGGACAAAGAGATGATTTGTATCTCCACATCTGCCTGTTTGTTCCACAGGGAAGTGCCACCAAGCAGTCCTTACATTCATGGGCGCCTGCTGGGGGCGTTTTAAAGTTCACAACAAAACCCAGAACACTTGTGGGTTTCCCCAACCTGAACCTTAGCTTTGGAAGAGTTTCCCGAGCGAGCTGCTGACACTCTCAAGATCCTGTTTCAAACTTAAGAGAGAAAGAATCACCCAGGGAGCTTGTTAAACATGACGATTCGGATGCAGCTGCCCTGTGATTCTGCATTTTTTAACAAGCATGAACCACAACTTGAGTAAAGACACGGTAGATTTGGTTAATGAGGTCGGTGTGCCCAGCTTGAACTTCCTTGATCTGAAGCCTTCTCAGTATGGGACCCCAATTACTGTCACTTTTCTGTGCTGATGCACACTCAGTGATCCCGGCAGGCTCTCCTGCTCCCTACCCTAGGGCTTAATCAGCACAATTAATCACTTGTATTCCTTTGGAAGTTCTTCACTCATTTGTCAAGATTTCCGTATATTGACATAACTGAAATACCGCCCTCAAAAGCTGTGGTTTGGCAACCTGGTGCACACCTGCCCTCTGGTGGTAAGAGAGGAAACTCCAAGCTATAGGGAAATAAAATATCATCTTTTCCCTTCTGCTTTTTATCATGGTGAACAAGATGAAACTCAGTGTCTGGCCAGTGTACATTAAGAAAGGTGCATTGTAAAGGCATAGTCTACAAAGATGAGAAAATTCTGGGAGCAAATTCTGTTGCCAAACTATGACTAGGTGCCTTACATGGTAGCACACTGGAGAGTGAATGTATGTTTGAGGGATTCATCGCACCAAACCTCTGATGCAGACGACGCAGACCTGCAGGTTTCCCAGAGGTGAGGTTCTTCAGCGTGGGTCTGATGTCAGCTCCTCTGAAGCCAAACTCCTTCCTGACACAGAGGCGTTGGGGCTTCCTGGGACTGACATCTAATTTAGGGACAATCTCAGGCAAAGTTAGAGAAATCAGATCCTGTACTCTGGAACATTGTCATAAGGGAAAGGTATTCTATCCATAACACTTACTAAGAAAGAGTAATTAACTCATACGTATTCTTAATCATAGAGTCTATCACTTAATTTTTTACCTTATAAAGAAGCCCCACGAACCTAAATTACAAAATGGTACAAGCGTATGACATTCAGATTTACTGCGATTCTGAGCATAACTGTGTATTCCCTTATTGAAGCAGGGTCTTTTTGTACTCACTTGGAGACTGGAGCTGAGTGTATGTATAGCTATGGGGCGAAGGAGAGGAGACGCACTTCCCTTGTTTTCGTCAACAGCTGGACCATATCAAGCCCCCACTACAGCCATGAGAAAATAAAACCTTTAGCAGAAAGAATAGTCAGAACAGGTTTAGTAGATCTAAGCCCTCATGGCAATTTGATTCTGACAAGTCTTTTGATGTCCCCGAGCCTCAATCTCTTCTTGTAAAATACGGCTTTTACACTTATCTCTCAAGATTACAGTTGAGATGAAATAGCTTGTAGAAGTGGCAGGGTTTTAAAAAGTACACAGTGTAGAAGATACAACTATTTCTGTTGAATTCTTAATAAGGCCAGGATGGAAATGTTCAGGGGGATGGGCAGCAGGCATGGGGTCGTATGGGACACTGCTGTGCATGGGCATCCACTGGGAATGTTAAAGGAAAAATTGTTTATGACATACGTTAAAGGCAGCAAAGAAGACTTTATTCAAGGGAGGCTTCTGCAATGGGGTTTTATAGTAGAAGAGAGAGATCAGTCTCTACTCAGAATATGGTAAGGAAAAGTGGAGACTTGTAGCTAAGGAGAATAGTCAGGCTTTGGTGGATGGAATATTACTAAGAGTAGGGTAATATTTTGCTACACTGACCTAACAGGATTTTCACTGAAGGAAGGCCAGGGTGATAAGATATCATATAGAGGGTAGTCAAATTTACCCTAAACTGACTTAGCAAGATTTTTGCCAAAAGTGGAATAAGCCAACCATGGACATAACCCAAGATCCAGAGCCTAGTCAGAGAGACACTCACGGGAGTTTAACTAGCATTAGATCAAGGACAGTGTCTTTGTCAAGAATCTTCCTGAATAAATTGGAAAAACAGCTCTAAAATTTGTGCATTTATATGTTAATGATAAGCAAAATAAAACTTTTTTCCTGGGTTTGCAATTCATGAAAGTGGTTTGTGATCATTATATTAAAAAAAAAAGAAAAATTTTATTGTTCCTTTTGCAGCAGGAACAATAAAATTATTCTATTAAGTATTGGTTAGAAATATTTCAGCCTTTAAAATAATGTATTTTTAAGAAAGAAACACTTAACTGCTGTTTCATTTATATTTACTGATATACTTCGAATCTGGCCTAACCATTGTTTTATTATTCAAGTAATTATCTAAACAATACTTCCCAACTTTGAAACTAATTCTAATATGAGAGATTTTAGCGCTTATCTTATAGCTGAGAAAAACCCACCAGTTTAATTAGCATAAGAAGAATTACTACCTTTTCCTTGTCAGTAACTTAAAAATGGAATACAGGATAAGCAAAACTGTGTAAGCCTTGAATCTCTTTCCTTCTCGCTAAAGAAATCTAGTCAGAGAACATTTTATACTGAAAAAAGAATTTCTTTATTTAAAAGATACAATATTTATTTCAATTGTTTATTTTGAAAGAGAGCCTTTTGACAGGGCGCGGTGGCTCACGCCTGTAATCCAGCACTTTGGGAGGCCCAGGCGGGCGGATCACGAGGTCAGGAGATCGAGACCATCCTGGCTAAAACGATGAAACCCCATCTCTACTAAAAACACAAAAAAATTAGCTGGGCGTGGTGGCGGGCTCCTGAGGCAGGAGAATGGCGTGAACCCGGGAGGTGGAGCTTGCAGTGAGCGGAGATCCCGCCACTGCACTCCAGCCTGGGCGACAGAGCGAGACTCTGTCTCAAAAAAAAGAAAAAAGTCTTTTGCATTTGGATTTTATTTATGTATATATGCATATATTGTAAACGCAGACACACGATTCTCTATGTAGTCTATATAGTTCTAAATAGTAAGTATAAGGCATTGAGGAAAGACAGAGCTCTGTGGGCTACCGTATATTGAAGGCAGGAAGGAAGAGGCAGGAAAGGGCACTTTATAAAATGGAGCCAGGAATGCGGGAAGAGCTCAAAATGCACACAAGGAAGTCCTATACACTCCCTTTGCAACAGTCTGCAAAACGAGGGAAACCGGATGAGGTGCATGAGTCACCGTGTCTATAACATGAAAGCAGAACAACTGCTCTGGCAGAAATCTGGGTTCGGTTTCTGAAGTCGTTCACTTTGGCTGAATATTCTCACCTCACGTTAGGCAAGAGCCTGGACTAAGTGATTATTTGGAAGAAACCAAAAAAGTTGTCTTTCCTCTAAAATGTGTATTCTCTTAGACTCTTGTGGGTTTGGAAGTAGAAATTCAGAGGTGTTGAGATTTAAGGGCCCTGTCTAATTACAGTTTTAAAAATTATTTCTCAGATACAATAAAATTATATTTATTCAGTTATATGAGGGGAGAACTTAAGAATTGTGTTAGACAATTGATACAGATAGTATTTAATCATTCAATATTATTAACATTTAATTTTAGTAAAAAAATTACTAAAAAATAATATTTAAAGACACCCTCAATACAGAGCGCTACAAATGTAGAAATTCAGGAGATCATATCAACTCTGAAACAAGCAGTAAATTGTTTAATATTCCTAAAACTTTAACCCATTTAAAGAGATTAGAAATGGGACAGTTTCCAGGCATTCCTCTAGCTTTTAGCTTTAGCGTGAGATGTGTCTTACAGTCAAGAGTTGATGCTGAGGGTTACAGCTCTGCCTTCAAGTGTCAGTATGACTCTAGGCCAATCATATTTCTTTTCTTGAAAGATGAGAGGGTATCAAAATACAGAATGAGTGGAAGTCTCATTCTGTCACCCAGGCTGGAGTGCAGAGGCACAATCTTAGTCATGCCATCACACTGATTGTAATTACAGAGGTACCTTATTCTGTCCCTTTGGTAAAATGCTTTTTCATGAGCTGAGGGCAGACATGGTAAATATGACCACCAGATGGCAGTAGTGCACTCTGGAGAAATGGATCCAGGCCGTCGTTCCCTTTTCTGTTTTCCCCTCACTAAACTCTCCGCTAGGTGACAGCAGCATGAATATAATTGGAACGGCCATTAATGGATTATGTTAAAAAAAAACAACAACTTTAATTCTCCTGTTGAGTCTGGGAGGAGCACTTTTAAAAAGTATGCACAGTTGGAATTTTTTTGAAAGAAAATTTAATATACTATTTGCTTTTAGGCCTCCCACACACTCACCTAATATAGAAAAACAAAGCAAAAATACACAAGATAACTTTGAGGGGAGGGTGTGTACAAAAACCTGGGGAAGATTATTGTTGAAACTAAATTATTATAACTTAAGAACTGGTGGAGCCAGGTGTTCTCACCCCAATTTAGGTTAAAAAAAGTTACTAAAATAGTCAGTGTTGAAGATAATAATTATTATTATTTATTGACTACCTGTTATGTGAGAAGGATTGTATTTAAATATTTTAGAAACACTAGTTCATTGAATCTGGATGAGAACTTCTCAAGAAAGCCGATTTCAACATAAGCCTGTTTAGGGCCGTCGCCTCTGCATTTTCCATGACTTTATGCTCTTTCTGTTCCATTTTCACAAAAACCTGTACTGTAGAAGGCAAAATTGGAATTTCTTTTAAGGTATTATTTTGAGTGTAAACAGAGATAAATTCTCTTTATTTATAAGTTGCCCTCACATGTAGATGCATAATATTAATTCAGTGCAGGACAATAATATATTTTGATTTTACAGTTACATCGAAAGCTAAAAATGAAGGTGATTTAGGAGCAGTAGGAAAGTAATAAACTCATTTATGATGAAACAGAAATGACTGATAGTATCATAAATAAGAATAGAAGAGGGATAGGGAGAATAGAAGAATACTAGGTGCTTGACCAGAATTGACTAGGCAGAAGAGAAAGGTAATGAGTTGGGGGCAAGGGAGACAGGAATTCAGTTAAGCAGCCTTTACACTTTTATGGTTACTACTGCTTATTGCCTTTAGAAAGCCTTACCCATGCTTAATCCTAGGCAGCCACATGTAACCTGATGCAGCACAGATGCTTTCCATGTGTGGCAGAGACCTGAACATGTTGTGAATCCCTTAGAGGTAAACTTTGGGCAGGTAAGCTTTGAAGGCAGAGTAATAGCAGGTAATATCTATGTCCACAGTGAGAGTGATAAAGTCCCTGATACTTTATTTCATGTAATTCAGTTTTAAAATTCTCCTGTAATTCAATTTTAAATTGGACTGGAACCTTCCATGGAGGAGAAGAGGAATAAAAAATCAGGGACTACAAATATGGCTAACACCATTTTTTTTTCTATACAACAACTTTATTGTTCAGTAAAACTGTCTTTTTTTTTGAGATGGAGTCTCATTCTGTCACCCAGGCTGGAGTGCAGAGGCACAATCTCGGCTCACTGAAACCTCTGCCTCCCCGGTTCAAGCGATTCTCCTGCCTCAGCCTCCCAAGTAGCTGGGACTACAGGCGCCCACCACCACACCCTGGCTAATTTCTTATTTTCAATAGAGACAGGGTTTCACTATGTTGGACAGGCGGGTCTCGAACTCCTGACCTCATGATCCACCCACCTTGGCCTCCCAAAGTGCTGGGATTACAGGCGCGAGTCACCACGCCCATCCCAAACTGTCTTTTACTGTACTTTATTTCAAGCATCTTTAAGACAAATACAACAAAATGATATGGCCATATCAAAGAACAAAATCTGACTTTAGGCTCATGGGAAGAAGAGAAAGTTCCTCTTTTATTTCTTGCTTAAGACAGCCTTTGGCTGGGTTGCTTATAGATGAGAAAGGAGTGGGAATGAGCGGTTTAGGAAAGGATATTCTAGAAGGAAGGGCAGGGTGATGACTTGATTCCCCATCTGTATCTACAACCATGTCCCCAGGTATCTGCAGGCAATGGAAGGTAAACTCAGGTTGTCAATTAGCTAGCACAAATTAATAATAACAACAGCCTTTAACTAAGCAACTGTTTATTTCGAGCCAGATACTGTTCATACCTGTTTTGTATTTGGTCCTTTGGCCAGCCCTGTTGGGCAGGTAATATCATTCCTTCTCTGAGAGAATAACTTGCCAGAGTCTGTTAGCAAGTAGCAGTTAGGCTTCAAACTCTGTTCTCTTAGCAGTATTCCCTCTGCTTTCCTAGGGACCCCCAACTAGGCCATGGTTGGCAATATATACACACTAACTGCCACCAGGGGTCATAGCCAATTTGGATAAATTGGATCTAAATGTAATTAATTATGTAACTATGGCCTATCCAAGTTTAATTCTATTAAAATTGCAGCCTGAAACTGGGGCATCATAGATGATTACTGGGGAAATAAGAATAGATTTGAATAAGATATTTCTCTCCTTCCTTTTTTTCTGACTTAAACAGAAATACAGGAAAATAAAACAGAGAATGAATCTAACTCTGTTGGCAGCACAACCAGAAGATTTTTATCCCAGCTACCCAGCAGTTGGTTAAAAAAAAATTATCAGCTCAAACTTTTCTGGTGATTGCAGGAGGATGAGGTGGTAAAGAGTTAACAGTAGTTTTAAAACAAGGTTAATATAGTTTAAGCATGAAAACAAAGCTGCTGACAATTTTTGATACTGTTTGCTCCCTATGAAGATATTTAATGTGGGTTGCATATAGTGACTGTTCTGTGATTATGGTCCTCAGAATTCCTGCTTCCCAAAGGACAAAGCTCAGGCTGGAACTCTTACAAAGCTTTTATAGAACAAAGTGGAGAAGCCAGAATGCCACATCCGACATTCACGTTCTTCAGGACAATTACATTTAATAGTACAATCAACAATGCATTCACACTGCATGTACATTGTTTTTGTTATTTTTTGGGGGGGTTTCAAATGTTTATCAGAAAAAAGTTTAGGAAATTTAAAGTAGCTCTGACTGCTGCAGTTTCCTCAGGTGAAAAAAGTAATAATAGTCACTATGGCAACCAAGATGGAGATGATGGCAAGTAAAATCAGACCCATACGACGAAATTTTGAATGCTTCTCTTGTTTCTCTTCCTTTTTCAATAAAGTGTCAAAACCTGGAGTGTACATGTCTCCCAACCAAAACCGCAGGTCGTTAGGATTTTCCTAAAAGAAAATTCCATGGAGAATATGATTAATCAGTAATCAGTCAGTGTTACAAATTAATTGAGATTGCAGAACAAGACACTGTCATGGGGACTGATGGTCCATATTCACTCTGTCCTGGGCAAGGCTTCAATGTCATGGCTCACATGAGTGATACGAGGCTTCCTTGAATAGCATAAAAATGTAGCTACAGTCTCGGCTGACAAGGAATCCCCTGCAGTTCCAATTTGTAGGTCTGCATCAGAATTAATTAGGAGGACTTCGTGAGTCTTTAATTAAATTGCTCACATTAGAGGGTCAGAAACACAACAGTGTTTCTATCATGTTGTAGCCAATTTAGTGTTCCTTACATCCTATAAATAGTGCATATAATTCAGCATAGTACGTTGAAATAAAATGAAAATTCTTTGCTTTAGATTAACCTTTGAGGTTTGATTTTGTCTGCATGGCAGGAATAAACATGCTTGGTGGGGTTTTCAGTAAATCCAGAAGCTGACTTCCATGGAAGTAGTAGGACTAAAAGTCGGGAGTCTCTTCCATTACTCTTGACCCACTGATTTTCCTTGTAGAGGGCTGCCACATGTCTGGCATGCAGAGACTTTGTTTGACCTCCTGAAAAAATGACCCATTATATTCTTCCCCACATCAGCTCTTATTTATTCCCCATGTCTCTCTTTCTTTCACAGACTTCATCTTCCCTTCCAGGCCCATAGAATTATCAAGTCAACCTGATCTCCTGTACCTGATAAATCACGTGCAAACTCTATTGTTCATACATTAATAAAAATACTTTTTTTCCTGTTACATCTCTTGCTATGTTTTGGTGCTGTAGATTTGGTGTCTATGCCTTATATACAACAAATTTACAGTGAATACTCAATCTCTGCTTTCACAAACCTACTTCATGCTTCATTATATTTCACCTGCTTTGTTGTAATGGCTTACAGCGGACTGCCCCCTCTCTTTGCCTCTCCAGTCTCAGAAGACTTAAAGTCAGCTGAAATGTGGCACAGCAAGTTTTCTTTCTCAGCGTCAGGGGTCAATGAACTAGCTTCAGACTTCCAGGTGCACTGCTGGGAGAGGAATGTGCATGCGTGTATGAATAGAAAGTGAGGATAGATTCTGATGATGGCAAAACAATTCTCCCTAGTACTAGTTTGAACTTCTTAGTTTTAGAAACGCTAAAATGTTAAAATATGGATGATCTGTGAAGAAGGATAATGATGTAAAAATCCTTGTCTACCTCATGCCTATCTTTCATTTTGTGTCCTAATCAGAGGCCTGCACTTCGTAAGTTTAATGCCTCTGTTCTCCACTAAGAACTTCACTCATAGAGACTATTTTGTCTTACATTCTGCTTCTAGCTTTCCTTTGTAATTAAATATGGATTTCTTTACTCTTTTCTGGCTTATAAACTCTTACCAATGTAGAAAAATGGGAGTGACCACAGGGACTTGGGTTTATCGCCGAAAAGTGGTGTCAAGGTTTCAGAAAATAAGTTAGGGGGTCTATGAGATATAGACAGGGGTGAAGATGAAAGTTGAATTAATGAGGTAGAAAAAATTTTAATGAAAACAAAAGTTATGGCTTTTGTTATGACTGGGTAGGGGAGGGAGCAGGTCCTGATTGTAGTAAAACATGACACTCATTGTATTTATGGCTCATTCTTCCTAAACATAACTCATATAATTGTCCAGCTTAAAAAATTACTCCTTATTGCCAATAATCTTCAATTTCATAAGCATAACATTCAAACATTTTCTGGCTTTATTTTCTAGCCTTATTTTCCCATTATTCTATTACTTAACCTGTAGCTCCTATGTTTCTGCCTTTGCTCTTGCTATTCCTGAAAAAAGAGCCTTCCCACTTAGGCAAGCCATGTATACCTTTTGGAATTCTATACATCCTTCAAGCCCATAATAAGTTTGCTTTTTCATGAATTCCTTTTATAATCAAATGTGATTTGTGCCCCCTTCCTATCCTACATGGCACTTTTTCTTTTATATTTTTCTTCTTTTTTTTTTCAGTGAAACAAAAACTTCTTTTTATTGTATAAAGTAATAACCATTCTTAATATGAAACTTCCACTCAGTGTTGAAGAAGAAATAAAGAAGCACGGAAGTAATAACATGGGATTATCAGAAAACCTGACTGATTGTGCTGCTGCTGGCAATGGTGATGATGGACTAATTACACAAGAAAGAGAAGAAAACCTGAAAAGCAGCAATTTCCTAGAACGGAGAATGAAGAGTATCACAGGTAAGCCTATGGCAACATTTAACAGGAGATAATTATGTGCTATTACACTAATCCTAATTTGGGCTTTTATAGTGAACAAGTTTTATACTTTTACTAGAATATTCAGCCTCACCTGGTAATCAGAAAAATGAAAATCAGCAAACAATGTGTTACCATTTTTTCCAATCATTGATGATTTATTTGAAAAATAACCAGTATTGGCAAATGTGAGGGAAAGGCATTTTCTTTTCTTTTTTTGTGAACTTTTATTTTAGCTTCAGGGTTACATGTGCAAGTTTTCTTTATAGGTAAAGTGTATCATGAGAATTTGGGGTACAGATTTTGTTTTTTAACTTTAAGTTCCGGGATACATGTGCAGAATGTGCAGATTATATAGTTACACTTGTGCCACGGTGGTTTGCTGCACCTATGAACCCGTCGTCTAGGTTTTAAGTCCCGCGTGCATTAGGTATTTGTGCTGATGTTCTCCTTCCCCTTACCTCTCACCCCTCACAGGCCCCAGAGTGTGTTGTTCCCCTCTCTGTGTCCATGTGTTCTTATTGTTCAACTCCCACTTATGAGTCAGAACACTGCATGGCACTTTCTGTTACCGTTAGTTTCCTTTATCTTGTTCTATAGTTATTGTCTGTTAATTTGCTCAGTTAGATCAACTTTTTGAGGGTAGGGACAGGAACATTCACCTCCATAGTTCCCTTATTTTGCATGTAATCAGCAAAAGGAAGAGGCCCTAACATACAGTCAAGAAATGTTTGTAAAATATATCAATACTTTTTTTTTCTAATAGTAGGGGTGACTTTTTAGATGTCCTTAAGACTCTTGGTAAGGAACGCAAAATTTATAAAAAGAAGAAAGAAGGAAAAAGAAACACAAGCTTATTGTTTCTGTGGAGAGCATCTGTTATGTAAACTTCTCTGGAAAATGGGCTACATAAAAGAGGAGATACATTCAATCTACCAAGAGATTAGGAAACTTCGAAGATTCTGGACAGTGGGTCTTTTGAGTAGCACATATTTGAAATTGTAAAAAGTGTGAGTAGGATTCAAGGAGACAGGGTGCTGTCCTCTTCAAAAAAAAAAGAAAGAAAAAAATTCTCGAGTGCTTAAGGTATGGGGCTTAGCACAGATAAACATTTTTGAATGAAGGGTATGTACTTGGAAAATGGCAGGCCTTCCTGGCCCGGGGCAGGTGGAGGCAAGCCAAGACTGGGTAGGAATCCAGTCCATTCAGAAAACAGAGGGCTGCTTCCTTGCTTTTCAGGTATTTTGAAGTTTTTCATGGGTTGGGGTGACACCAGTGGGGGCAAACAAAGAAAGAAAAACTTAAGTTGGATTTAAGCTGGGTGAATGAGTTCATTGCATACTTTTCCTGTGTTGAAATGTTTTTGTTTTGTTTTGTTACTGAGACACAGGAAAATGACCAAAATGTAAATCTTCAATCTTAAATCACTGAGAGAGCTGAGATAAAATAATCTTTGATGAGAACTTCCTTGCACAGTGCCTAACACAGAACACTTAATAAGTATTTTTAAATAAATGTAGACTAGGGAATCAGCTCTTAAGTGTTCACGAACATAAATGTTTAAAAACTAAAAGAAAACGTAATCTTGCAAATTAATTTTCAATAAACCTTTTACCCTCCTGGAAAACCTTTGTTCTGTGCCACATAGTTTTTTTCTTCTCTATACTATACAGTTGCCAGTAACTGTCGAAACTGTAAAACTCAAAACAAATAAACATAAATACTGACTAGAAGGGAGAAAGAAAAGCCAGGAGCCAAAATGCTCTGAAATCTAGAGATTCTGTGCCTAGTGAAGAATACCTGTCACTTCAATAATGCTTTCTTTTAGGATTATTTGACTGATCTCCCTTATCAGTTGAAGAGGTTGACTCTTAGTCGTGAGTACCTTCAGATGTCCAGAGAGGTTTGTGTGCAGGGAACGTTTGTCATATTCCTCAATGGTCCATGACGGGTTCTTTTTTCTTTCTTCCATAGCTTCCTCCAAACTTAGGTCACCATAGAGTGGGTTATTCTTCATAACTGATGACATGGATGGTGGAGGGCTATCAGCAGTAACAAGGCTCTCTGCACTGGATCCCCTAATTCGTTGACCAGCAATATTCTTCTTTTCCCTCTAAGAGGCAAAGAAAGAAGGTATCTCTTAGCAACGGGCCTTCTGATAGTAGGGAATGCAGTGTGAGATAACTGTACCTGATAATGTGCTGATTTTGTGCAGAAACCCAACAGATTAGGACAATGAATGAGGAAAGGATTCTATGATTTCATTTGACCTAGAAATCTAACATCAATTGAGTTTTTTCTTTTTGTGTGATCTTGAACAGCTTTACTAATCGTTCATTAAAATGCTATTTTATAACTACAGAGAAAGAGCCTTGTTTACTCTCAAATTCAAATAGTAGAATTCTGAACAAAGCCAACTTTTCTCAGGTTACTTGCATTGAGATTTAATGACATTTTATTTATCTCTATTTTTATATTCCATGACTTATTAAAATAGTATTTAATATTGCTATGTTAATCCAGCAAAGTCAAAATTAAAAGACATTTTAGAGATATGCCTCGACTTTCACAAATACTATCATGGCTCCCGTTTCAGACAGCTTTGAGTTCGAAGCTAACTTAACACTGTATGTGTAATTTAGCATGTGTGTGTGTAAAGGCTGTTATATAGCTCTAGTACTGACTTTCAGTTTTTTAAAAACTTTTTTAATTGAAGCATAATATGCATATATAGAAATACATAGCTCTATAAATTCTTGCAAACCAAACAAACTCAAGATTCAACATCCAGACCTAGAAACATGACATTACTAGCACACCTCATGCTCCTTTCCAGTCACCCTCCCTCCCCCTGCCCAAAGCATAGCTATAATAGCACCCAAATTCTAACAGCATAGATTCGTTTGGACTCATCTCATATTTTCTATAAATAAAATCATATAATGTGTGCTTTTCTGTGTCTGGCTTGACCTTCAGACTTTTACTTTGTTTTGTTTTCTTCTTAAGTGTATCGAGCTATCATGAAGGTAGAAATTAAAAATGTGTTCATTTTGGAAATTAAAATTTGTTCATTGGTCAAATACAAATTGAGAAGAATCCAAAAGCTTATAGAGTCATGTTTCATTTGTCATGGGACATCAAGAGAGGGATTGCATATAAGTTAATAGTAGATAATCTTTTATCTTTAAAAAGAAGTGGTTCATTTCCTTAATTTACAGATATTTTTCAGTAAATGTATGTCATGTATTTTAGATACCCAAAACAGAGAATATTTAATAGGAAGTTTATTCTTCTGAGTCATATTTATGATTATCTGATGCTGTCAACATTTGTTGGTATATAGGTCATATTAATTTATATTATATAAGCTAAAGTTGTAAACTGTTAAATGTAGTTTCCTTCTGAAATGGCTAGGAGGAAAAAAAATCATCTAGATAAAATCATTCCCATTCTCTTCGGTGTTGGATTTCCCTAATTTTCTTAATCCATGCATTTTTCACATTCTTAGAGCTCAACTTGCAGACACCTCTCTGACTTTAATAGGTCCTTGGTCTGCTCAAAGTCAATTTATATTCTTTAAAACTGAAGTTTGCATTGAAATAATAAATCTTCTTGGCTTAGCATTTATCTCAAAGATAGATTGCTTGAAAAGTAATGTTTCTGAATTGAGCAAAAGTAATTTGATAAGAAATGTAAATGGTATGAGCTTAGCATAATTTTTACTTATTTTTTTTCTTCAAGGCTAGGCATCTTTGATCATCTCTGAAGAGGGATAATTCTCCTGACATTGACAAATTGGCTTTGTCAGATTGTTTTCTACACTGTTGGTTAAGTTTCTTAAATAAGAAAGATCTATACATGAAAATACAGTTTTGGGGAGATCAAGAAAAAAAGTACACACTCTATTACAATGTATATAGACTTAGAAAATCTAATGTGTAAAAATAGCAAAAAATATTCAGAGATACATTTTAAAAGAACATTCAAGCTCTTATTTCTAGACGATATTTTTGAAAGTTGTGAGGTTTATTATAGAGCATAGTACTATTTATTTTTGCACTGCATGTGAATTTTATGTCTGAGAGACAGGCGAAGAAAAATTAACAGTATAAATTTATTATGAATTTAATCACACAATAAGCAATACTGATTTTGGTTGAGCTTTTCTTTGAATCTTGATAAATTTTTTAAAATAGCTTTCAGAACATCAACAACAAAAATCCCTTCACTCTACCACACAAGAAAGAATACATTTACCGCAGGAAAACTCAACAGTAATTCAATTACTTTAATTACTTGGGCACTAAAATAAATTACATTTTAACATATTTATTTAAAAAAGGTAACACTTCAAAACCTACCTAGGCTTTTCTGTATTAAGCATAACTTTGTTCATTTATCATTTATACACTTTAATCATTATATACTCTATGTGAAGTAAACTACAATTCAATAAAGAGAGATAGAAGGCATTTTTGAACAAATAAAATTAATTGTACAAAATTAATAGGTTATTGTAAAAACTCTAAAAATATAATTCAGGAAGAAGAAAGTTGATAACAGATGTTTAAGATACAAGAGAAATTTGAGAGAGAAAGAGAGAGAGAAAGAAAAAAAACTGATAAATGTGTCTGTGAATCCAGGCAAGCATTGATTTAGGTGAAATAGAGATAATAGTAATAATCACTAATTTGTGAATTTTAAAGTAAGAGAAATGAATACACTGGAGTATAGTAAGTTTAACACAGGTTTTTAAATTATAAATTTTTAAGAAATAATTTCAGTGAGGATATCGAGATATTGCTAACAAGCAAAGAAACAATGTACAGCTTCTAAGTCACCAGAGCAGTAGGAAAAAGATGAAGACTAAACAATCTTTAAAAAGGCTCAAAAAAAAGAATACAGGTGGAAAATCTCAGAACCATAGAAAAACAATTATAAATAATCTCATTAAATGTAAATGGAATAAACTCCCTATTGCAGTGACAGAGATTGTCAGATCAGATTTTTAAAAAAGAATTAAATTATAAAATATTTACAACAGAAATGCCTAAAATATAAAGATTCGGAAAGAATTAGAATAAAAAAATATAAAAATTTATACTAGGCAAATATAAACAATGAGAACTGGGTGTTGTGACTGACGAAATGCTCACTCATTTTGTTTCCACTTTCTAAGCACGGAGGATATCTGCTTTTCCTAATCTGTTTTTGATTTTATATTGGGGCCACATGTTTTATGTCTAATGACATGTGGATGAAAGACCATTTCCAAGTCTGCCCCTTGAAATCTTCCACATGATTTTGGCTCACTTTCTTTTTTTATGACACTATACACATCTCAGGACTCTTGTGAATGTGCTCTATATAGCAGAAGATGATTATACATATGTGATGATATATATATACACACACACTAGGTGATACATATGGCATATATAATATATTCATATACAATTATGTATAAATATACACACATATATGTATGTGTGTATATACATATATGTTTGCATGTATATATATATTTTTACTGGGTTAAGCCTCACTAGATGCTCAGCAGACCTAATGAAACTCAAGTTTGGCCAGTAAAATTCCTTGCAAGATCCTTGGCTTAACCTTTCCCTTTCTTATTTAAAGCTTAATAGAGATTCTGATATTGTAGAGCCTCAAGAAGGAAGGAGCTTGGATTCTACTCAGAAGTGAGTCTCCTAGGACATCTATAACATATACATCGGGCCTTGTGTGAATGAAACATATATTAAGTCACTAAACATTTTGGTATATTTGTTTCCATGACATATCTTAGCTAGACTAACCACCAAGACACACACACACACACACACACACACACACTAGACAAAATAGACATGGTCAAAAACTTTGCTAGATATAAAGCAGGTTGCTAGAAAATGAATAAAGTTAGTTAACATTAGTAAAATATTGTCATTCTAAACTTGTATGCATCTAATAAAATAGTCTCAACATTTATAAAACAAAACTTAATTACATGGAGAAATTTATACATGTAAATTTCTCAAGCATGCAAAACCATCATTAACAATTAAGAACCTGGATGAGATTGGAGACTATTATTCTAAATGATGTAACTCAGGAATGGAAAGCCAAACATCATATGTTCTCACTGATAATGTGGGAGCTGGGCTATGAGGACACAAAGGCATAAGAATGATGCAATGGACTTTGAGGACTTGGAGGGAAAGTGGAAGGGGATGAAGGATAGAAGAGTACAAATACGGTGCAGTGGATACTGCTTGGGTGATGGGTGCACCAAAATCTCATAAATCACCACTAAAGGACTTACTCATGTAACCAAATACCACCTGTACCTCAATAACTTATGGGGGAAAAAAAGGATAAAGAAGATGTGAGCCATAAAATCAAAAGGTTTGTTCAAGTGACATATATAGATATCTTTATTAAACAATTGAAAATATTCGTTTTAAAAATATACACTGAAAATTTTACAAAATTGATAACATCTTAAATTCCAAAACAAATTTCAAAGATTCAGTATTACGTGGACCATGCTTTCCGACCATTGACAACTTAGTTATAAATCTAGAAATCATTATCAAAAACATAAAATAACACATTCTGCTGACATTTAAAAATACATTTCAAAGAAATAATAATAAACCTTTTAAAATTTAGGACAGAATGAAAGTGAGAAATGCTACATTCCAAAATTGTTGGCTGGATCTGAAATGGTATTTCGAGAGAATATTATGGGCACATATGCTTGCATTATAAAGCAGAATGAGAAAATTAATGAGGTAGTAAGCATGAATTCAATGTCTTAAAATTAAAGCCATTGAATTAATATAATAAAACAGTCAACATGAAATCATAAATATAAAGACAGAATCAATACATATTAAAGAGAATAAGTATATACAATGGAGAAGATAAAGCTGAAAGCTATTTCTTTGGAAAAATATTTAAAATATCTCTGGCAATACTGCTCAAGAAAAATAATAGAGACACAAATCCACCCAGTTAGGAATGGAAAGGGGAACTGACAAGAGACACAGCAGAGATTAAGAAACAATCAGAAAATAAACTGAGCGACTTTAAACATTTATGTGCAGTTGGACAATTTCTTACATAATGTAACTTACCAAACTTATTGAGGAAAAAATAAAAAAATTAACAAACCTGTGATAATTTGACTAGTCGAATCAATAGTTTTAAATCTCCTCCAAACATACACATTTAAGAACAGCAGGCCAGAGGGTTTTACAGTCAACTTCTATAATTCTCAAAATACATAATTTCTTAGTCAAATTCTTCCAGAAAATAGGAAAAGGAACAATTCCCAGCTCACTTTTGAAATTAGTATAAACTTCAGATGAGGGCAGTAAGTAAAAGAAAAGTATAAGCCAATTTCTGTTATATACATAAATGCAAAATTATAAATGCAATATTGCTGAACAGAATACTACAATATGTACAAATTATATGTAACAAGATAAAACAGATTTTTACCAGGGAAAGATGTTATGCCAACAGGATGGTTTAATATTAGAATACTAATGAAATTTACCACATTAACAGGAAAAAAAAACATTAAATTTTACAATAGGCCAGAAAAAGACTTTCAAAATATTCAAACATATTCAAAACAAACACTCTCAGTGAACTAGAACTGGTAGAAAATTTTCTTAAGCTAATTAAGGGAATGGGCCCCAAACTTACAGAACACAGTTTACTTAATGGTTTAATATTAGAAACACTTATTTTAGTTTCAGAATTAATACAAGGATGCTAGTAATCACAATGTCCATATAATTTTGCAGTGGAAGTTCAAAGCAATGCAAAAATAATAGAAACATAAGTAGATAAAAGAAATAGGGTTATAAATAAACAAATAGCAGATGACATGGTTATCTACAGGGATGTTTATGGGGAAAATAAGAGATTTTACTTCCTGGATTCAAAATCAGTATGTAATGATCTATTGTATGCATGAGTAATGCTCTATTATAAAACATGACTTAAAACGTACTATTATCAAGAGAAAAAATAATATAAGTATTTAGATATAAACCTAGCAAATTATATGGAATAGTTCTTTGTGGAAATTAAAGATATTATTGAAGGCCATATGAAGAACTGAATAAATAAAATGATACATCATGTTCATGGATGGAGAGAATCAAGGTCATGACGATTTCTGTTTTCTGCATTGTGATCTGTACATTCAGTGTAATCTTTATCATAATCTTAGTGAAAACAAGGCATTTTGTGTATATTTCCTATGTGAGCACATAGACAAACTTTCCCAGAAAATCAGCTCTTTTGTGAACATACCATTTTTGTTTTAAATTGCCAGAATGGAAAGCTTTGTAAAGCACATATTTCACTGTGTCATTCTTTTGCTTTAATTTTTCACTGATTCTTCAAAATTTTCGGGATAAAATTCAAAATCATAGACACAGCCCACGGACCCTCTGGTGTGATCCAGGTTTCTCTGAAACCTCATCTCCTGCCTTCTCCTGCATATAACCAGGGCTCTTGGTGCTCACAGGTGGTGTTATAACATTCAACGAACCCTTAATATAGGCTTTCATGCCAGAGACATTTGGATCTCAACTAAGAACAGTTTGTTGGAGCAATTTGGGTGTTGTTTTTGGAAATACACCATCCAAAGCCAATTCCCTAATCCTATAAATTTAGTATAACTTGGTACCCTGAGGAACTTGATGATGCTATCAGTCTACTTCCTAGATAATATATGCACCTGCAGAGTACCACATTGTCATCCAATATAAGCTTAGAAAGGATAGACTATTGTATTGTGCAGCTTTCCTTTTCTTTCTCTCTCTCTCTCTCTCTCTTTCTTTCAATGGAGTCCCGCCCTGTTGCCCAGGCTGGAGTGCGATGATGTGATCTCGGCTCACTGCAATCTCCACCTCCCGGGTTCAAGCAATTCTCCTGCCTCAGCCTCCTGAGTAGCTGGGATTACAGGTGCATACCACTAAGTTCAGCTAATTTTTTGTATGTTTAGTAGAGATGGGGTTTCACCATGTTGGCCAGGCTAGTCTCGAACTCCTGATCTGGTGATCCACCTGCTTCGGCCTCCCAAAGTGCTGGGATTTTTTTTTTTTTTAAACAGAGCCTTGCTCTGTTGCCTGGGTTAGAGTGCAGTGGCACGATCTTGGCTAACTGCAAGCTTTGCCTTCCAGCTTCAAGCGTTTCTCATGTCTCAGCCTCCTGAGTAGCTGGGATTACAGGCCATGCCATCACGCGAGGCTAATTTTTGTATTTTTAGTATAGATGGGGTTTTGCCATGTTGGCCAGGCTGACCTTGAACTCCTGGCCTCAAGTGATCTGCCCGCATTGGCCTCCCAAAGTGCTGGGATTAGTGTGAGCCACGGCGCCCGGCCCCTGCACTGTCTTTTTCAAAATAATAAATGGAAGATTGAAAATAGAGACAGTTTTAGGAAGGCATGACGTGTGTTCAGAGATAGAAGAAATACAGTTATACACAAAAAAACCCATAATAAAAAGGAAAGACATTGAAATTTATGGGAAAAAAAGAGTGTGATTGGATTGGAAAAGAGTGCAGAAAGGTGATTAGGAAATACATTCAGTAAATGACATTGTCTAGAAATCAATGGAAGAGCAGCCTCTCACCCTTAGCCTTTCCCTCCATCTCACGTGTTTAGTTTGGAATGCTCCTTGGTTCTGAAACTGATGTGATAGAAGCCAGGAAAAGATATAACAAAGGAGTTAATCTGAAAATATTCTGACGTACAACTGCTAATTAGAAAATTAAGGCCCACCACAATAGATGAAAAAAAAAAAGACATACATTTTTCTTTCTTGCCCTTAGAATTTTTTAAAAAATTATACTTTAAGTTCTGGGATGCATGTACAGAACGTGCAGGTTTGTTACACAGGTATACATGTGCCATGGTGGTTTGCTGCACCCATCAACCCATCCTCCAGGTTTTAAGCCCTGCATGCATTAGGTATTTGTCCTCATGTTATCCCTCCCCTTGCCCCCCAACCCCTGACAGGCCCTGGTGTGTGATGTTCCCCTCCCTGTGTCCATATTTTCTCACTGTTCAGCTTCCACTTATGAGTGAGAACATGTGGTGTTTGGTTTTCTGTTCTTGTGATAGTTTGCTGAGAATGATGGTTTCCAGCTTCATCCATGTCCCTGCAAAGGACATGAACTCATCATTTTTTATGGCTGCATAGTATTCCATGGTTTATATGTGCCACATTTTCTTTATCCACTCTATCACTGATGGACATTTGGGTTGATTCCAAGTCTTTGCTGTTGTGAACAGTGACTCAATAAACATACGTGTGCATGTATCTTTACAGTAGAATGATTTATAATCCTTTGGGTATATACCCAGTAATGGGATTGCTGGGTCAAATGGTATATTTCTGGTTCTAGATCCTTGAGGAATTGCCACACTGTCTTCCACAATGGTTGAACTAGTTTACATTCCCACCAACAGTGTAAAAGACTTACTATTTCTACACATCCTCGTCAGCATCTGTTGTTTCCTGACTTTTTAATGATCACCATTCTAACTGGCATGAGATGGTATCTCATTGTGGTTTTGATTTGTATTTCTCTAATGACCAGTGATGATGAGCTTTTTTTCATGTTTGTTGGCTGCATGAATGTCTTCTTTTGAGAAGTGTCTGTTCATATCCTTCACCCACTTTTTGATGGGATTGTTTGAAAACCACATATTTTATCACATTTTTAAAAAATCAGCCTTTTTTTCATTACTTGTTTTATAAAGCGGTTGGCAGAAGTATTTGGAATACATTTCTAAATGCCTTCATCAGATACATCCCCCAAATTATTTTAACAGTTAGAAACATTAGGTTTTGGTGAATGTTTCTTCATTGCACTGACATAAAATTTGTTGTGAAGCTTCTTTATTTCTTTGGTGAAAGAATTAACGAGAAGTATAAATATAATAGAATCAAATAATATCTGTGTATACTCTCTGCAAATATGGGTGACCTGAGTATCTGCATAGATGGGAATTACAATGTCCCTGGTTACTGAATCAACTGAGACCATCACTGCTTATTTTCCTAGATTGAGGCCAGGTATGGTGACTCATGCCTATAATCGAGCACTTTGGGAGGCCAAGCGGGGTGGATAGCTTGAGGCAGGAGTTCGAGACCAGTTTGGCCAACATGGTGAAACCCCATCTCTACTAAAAATACAAAATTAGCTGGCCTGGTAGCGGGTGCCTATAATCCCATATACTAGGGAGGCTGAGACACGAGAGTCGCTTGAATCTCCAGAAGTTGCAAGGAGCTGAGATTGTGCCACTGCACTCTAGACTGGGTGACAGAGCGAGACTATGTCTCAGAAAAAAAAAAAAAAAAAAAAGATTGAATGGTATTGCTTTAGCTCATATAAAAATGGCCAAGAGAATTTCCTCTGAAAATGGAAAGTGAATTTTAAAAATTAAACAATAAATCATTGAGAGTAAAACAATACCTATATTTAAGAATTCAACGTGACATTTCCAATCTAGGGAATGTCTGTTTTAACTCCTGGGTTACCCTGAGTTTGAAGGTAATGACTGCAGGTTAAGTGCTTTGCCATTCCATAAAGTAGTCTATATCCTAAACACCATGCACTTGTGTGGTGTGGGATGAAAGGATCAGTTGACACAACTCTGGAGTTTGTGTAGATTTCATGTGGTATTATATCTACTGCTTGGGTTAGTCACACAGGTTGACATATCTATTGAGTACATTCCCTCAACCACCATGTGCACACATATACACATACCCCTTCATCCACAATATTTATAAAATAACGGAAATGGAATTATTTGCTAATAAATTCTAATGAAAAGATAACTTTAATGCATTTTGAAATACTGGTATAAATAACAATACATATGTACATACTTCCATACATATTCTTGATCTTTTATAGGAAAATCTGGCTCTCAATTGCTTTTACTTCATATTTCATTTGCTCTCACTTTTAAGGAAATATCTAAAATAAATATTATCCTAATATTGCAAGTGGAAATACTGAGGCATGAATGAAGGGCCATGATAGATGTCTCTAAAACTGGTTTATTGTGACTTTGAGATAAGAAACCAAGTTTCTAATTTCTTTATTCCATGTTCTTCCCATTGACTTACTGACTCCCCAGTGGAGTGAGAGCTTTATATTAAGAGCTACTCGGTAGCCACCACCTTATGTGTGCCTAACACCTCAATATACTTGTATATTCAGTGTCTTCTTTCATGGAATGGTATTGTGGTATCATGGCAAATATTTAAAACTTCTATATGGCTATTTCTATGACATTTATTATTTTATCCAATGAATATATCAATCATGGATTTTAAGATCCATCCCCCAAAGAGAATTATTTACTGATGCATTGCAAAATGAAGTGGTGAATATCGTTGTTGTTACTCATATTTTGTGCCACACCTACCTGATTACCTGAATTTGTACTTGATGTACTGTCCTGCCTCTCCACTCCATGCATTATTAATTGGCCAGTTAGTACACTGGCCTTCACTACATTTCTTCTTAGGCTAAAAGGATAACTAAATCAAGTTTATTTGAAGTTTATAATGTTAACACCACATATTCAAAGACCTATGAAACAGAAGTTTACCTCTTTGGTTTTTCTTTGAATAACTATTTCCACCCAATGGGGCCTGTAGAAAAAGTTGCCTTTTAAAAATTGGCATTTCATTTAGGTTTAGGAACAACATTCAACAGAGTTTTAAACTGTGAAGTTCCACATGAAGGAAATAGGTCAACTTCAGTACCAAACAAAAGATGTTAGATCAATGTGTTCCAACCTCAAAGGAATTTACTGGATATGTTTTCTTAGACTAAACTGCATAGCATAGAAGGGCCAAGTTCTCTGAACTGATTTTTGAATCATTTTATTCTATGTTATAAACAATAAGGAGGAAAAAGGAGCAATTTCATTTCATTTCATTTAAAACTAAAAAAAAAAGCACATCTACAAATACAACAGCAACAACATGGCTGGGTATGAAATGGCAGAAGGGTTTGAGGATTACCAAAGAGATTGATGCAAAATTTAAAAAATGCCAGTTGTCATAATAGGCTGCCTTACAATGGAAATAAATTAAAATCCTTATAGGTGGAGGAAACACTTACATAATCATTTGAGTGTACTTGCTTTTGAATGATCTCATGATAAAGGTCCCGAGGAGCCCACAAACATACCACAAAGGAGTCACTTTACACCAGGGCTCATGAGTAGCAACTGTTCTTAAAAGAAAACAAATTTCTGTTCAGGGAATTTGAGCCACTCCAAAGGATTTAATGACTTGCAGGGGTTTGTAGGTCAGTCACATCTGTTCTGTAATGAAATGCTTCTTCCTGTTTCTAAATTGACTAACTCTTAACCCCATTAGCCTTCATGTCTTAAAGCAAAGATTATTCCTGTTTCATTAGCTGTGCAACAGTTAGGGCCTTTATGTTTATTCCAGCAGATGGAACTCATCACAGTTTTATTCTTCTCTTTTGGTCAGCGAAAAGAAGGAAAATGAAAAAGAAAAGAGAAATAAAACCTGCATTTTGTTTGAAGGTCTAATTGGTATTCCTTGTCCACACGGACACCTGTGGAAAATAAGAATATCTACAATAATAGCTAGCACTTTTTCAAGGTGGAGAGTTCGCTGTATTTTTTCCCTTCAATAATTAGGTTTCCATTGTTCTGTTCTCTAAGTCTTCTGTGTATGCTATGACAGGGAGCTAGTCCAAGGGAAGCAGAAGCAAGACCTCCAGCTGTTTTAGAGGCTTGTTTATGCCCACAATGTAAACTTCTGATGCTTTATGCTTAGATTACACCAAAGATAGACATGGGAGTTTGTCCCCCAAAGTCTTATTTGTGTATATAACAATTATTTTGAAAATTTTTGAAGGGAAGGAGTAAAGGAGGGCCACCTGAAATTTAAAATGAAGACAGGCAGAGAAGCTAATGCTTGGAAGGGAATTAATGAATGAGAGAATTCATTTATTTTATAAATAAAGAAAAGTTCCTAATGTTAAGGAAGAGAGAAAGACTAAGTTGGAAGACAGAGTAGCCACCTTGTACTCTGCTCCTATAGGCTTCTTTTTGCATAAATGGTGAAATGGCGGATGGCGAGAAAGAAACAAGCCCCCATACCCATATTTTTTGTGCCACTCGATCTTACCTGTGAGTAGACAAGGTTTTGCCAGTGTTGTGCAGCAGGATAATTTCCACCCGGAAACCTCGCCATGCTGGCCTGAAGGAGGGCTGAGCTCCTCGTTAAAGACTTTATGTCAAGCTGCAGGAATTTGTCAGGATGGTTGTTATTTGGCAAAACAGAGAGATCCATGTCTCCCTTCACCTACAGTGGAAAACAAAGGCAGGCAAAGCTGCTCCTGTCAGACTCCTCCATTATTAATGTGCCTGAGGATGCTCTGACCGGCATCTGAAACCAGGCCTCTCAGCTGCACACAGTCACTGCTCTCAAAATGATACGTCAATGCACAGGGACGAAGAAACAAAGCAGCACACTGCCCTACCTTTCTCACACACATGTACACTGAGGGTGCTTGACTGGAACAGATGGGGCTGTACTCATTAAAATTAATAGGATGACAGAATTAGATATGTGTAGCACTGAATGTCTCTTCATTCAGAGTTAGAAATAACAATTTAAGGGAAACTATTGTTTGAATAAAGGCTGCCAGAATCTCAGTGTTCCAACCCGCAATGTGGAGCACAGGAAACAGTCACGTATAGATAGACAGTGCTTGACTTTTCTCTTTGAACATTGCTGAGCTAACACAGCTGACCAGGCCCTGCCTCCGCAGCCTCACATGTGATACTCGGGATTATGTTTCTTCTCATGTTTTGACCCCCAGAGCCTCAACTCTTGTGAAACCTAACCAGGTTTAGGTTGTCAGCTTTGTTACGGAGAGGGAAATGGCAAGAATTTGCTTTATAGTTTGCTACAGTAATGTAGTGCCCCAATCTACTACCTTGACCCATTCACTATCTTAGGTCCCCTTGGCTCTGTTCCCAGCTGTATATGCTCTTAACAACGTGCTTTGGTGTTCACACGGCACGTTTGGACCGCCCAAAAAACATGGCTGCTGGATTTGGATGACACGCTCTTCTAAGTGAACCCATCTGCTGTTAAGAGAGCCAAGGTGGTGGGAGTGAGTCTGTGGGCAGCTGTAGCCAGCCAGCAAGTTGTGATGACTTTAATGGAGATATGTTCTCTCTTTACAAGGGACTCTGCTTTAGGTGACCCATACTTCTCACTGAGAAAGTATGGATTTCCATCTGGAGGGAGCAGAAACTTTCCCACTTGTGAGAAGGCAAAGGATAGATATATTAGCAGTTTCTAAAAGATATAGGTTGTCTGTTAATTTCGCATCTCTATAAACCCCTCTGACTCAGCAGGAAAGTTTCTCTTCCAGGGGCGGTGGGGTTACATGTGGAATGTATCAGCACTAGATCTCAGAAGAGTGCCATACAGCTTACAAGAGTCAGCAGCCAGGATGTTCTTGAATCAAGCAAGACACTGGAGAGTACTTACCTTCTTCACAGTAATAAACATGAGGGGGTGTGTTAAAAAAATATCTGCCCTACTTATAGTTGTAAAACTGAATTAAGCAGTTAACTTTTTCTCTGAGAATGTTTTGAACCCAAACTCTATCTATCACTATTTTACAATATTTAAATAGGTTTGGATGGTTTTATAAATGCATTTACTAGAGAAAGTAATAGGTACTTCATAATGACAGTTAATAACAAAACAGTGAAACCACAAGTGTTTCAAGAATCAAGTGTATTATGTGTATGTGCATGTGCTTGGTACTTTCTGGATTTTCCTGCTTGCTGCCAGAATATATCTAATGAACAAATATTTCTCAGACTGCTTGCTCTTCCTAAAAGATTCTTTGGGGAATAACACACACCTTCAAGAAGAAATTTACTTGTCTTTGGCTTTCTATATTGGCAAGCAGAAACACAGAACCTAGATCCAAATATATTTGATTAGGCTTTTTCCTTAGCCAAAGCATGAGGTAGGTGGTATGAGCCTTCAGTTTTCCTTAGGCGTCCTTCCTTTCAATACTTCCGTCATTCCCTAGTTGCCCAAGGCTTCAATACTGTCTTGTTCTACTTACAAGTTTAGTCTCCGTCTTCTCCCACCATCCTTTGTCTGCCTTTACCCCCAAACCATCAATTCTTATTTCTCATTGCTATCCCTGTAGGTAGCCTACCTGACTATCAGGAAATCAAGCTTTTACTTTTTAAAGTATAGATTCGGGGGGTAAAGGTGCAGGCTTATTACATGAGTATATTGCATAATGGTGTTGTCTGGGCTTCTAGTGAACCTATTACCCAAATAGTGAACATAGTATTAGTAGGTGGTTTTTCAGCCCTTGGCCCCCTTCCTTTCTCCCCCTTGTAAAACCCCCACTGTCTGTTGTTTCCATCTTTATATCCATGTGTAGCCATTTCCTAGCTCTCACTTATAAGTGAGAACCTGTGTCTCTGCTAATGCCAGCTCTACTGCCTAGAAACATTCCTTCCCATCCATGGCTGTTGACTACCTCCTAATACATCATTCATGGGTCATCGCCGATACCTAACCTTTTGCAAAACCTTTACATATTTTCCCTAGTAGGTATAACTTTTCTCTCCTTTGAAACCTTACAGTGATAATTTATCCTCTCATCTTCTCATCTTTTGTTTGATACTGTACTTCAAATTTTTGTTTTAAGGGCCTTTACACTAAAGGATACTTCACAAAAGAGCAGTACTATAACATGGCCTCTTCCAAATGAAGACCCTAATGAAGCCCCTTGATCAATAAATGATGATTGCTGTTGTCCCTTCCGTTCTATTAGGACTTAACTATGATTGAAAATTGATAATCCAGTTAAACTTTTAACAAATGCCTTGGTGCTTCATTTTTAAATCTGTATTCCAACCATACTCTGTGAAAAAGTATTCCATTGCCCAAGATGACATCCTGTATAATTCTCTTCTGGTAGTTTATAGTTCATAAGCTCATCTTGAAGGTGGAGACATTCTGTTTTGTTAACTCTAACATTTTCAAAATTTATCTGATCACATAACATCTCCTTCATTGTTTTCCTATTAACTCTTAAAAAATAAGTTACTTGATCATAATTTTAAAAAATACTGGGTTAGGGTTTCTAGTGCCTTATTGTCAAAAATAGCTTTGTTCAAGAGTGACATAGGGTATAAACACATATAAATAAAGAGTTACTATATTGGAAGAGCAGTCTGATGGGAATGTGGATATCTGAGGCCTCTCAACTCCTACCATGCAACTAATCATTTGCTCTTTCTTTACAGCATTTTAAAAAAAATACAGTATCATTTTCCCATGGATGAATTTGCATCCATAGTATTTGTTTCTGAACCACAAGAATTGAAAAAATACAATTAAATATGGCTTCACTAGGCAAAACTGTTTATATATTATTAGGTTGGTGCAAAAGTAATTGTGGTTTTTGCCACTAAAAGTAATTGTAAATCCTTTTGCACCAACCTAATAATTCACATTTTCCCCTTTTATTCTCTCTTTCTTTTTTTTTCTTTCTTTCTAGCTTTCAAGATTACCGAAAGCCAGTGGAAACATCTGAAAGTATTTCCAGCTCCAGTACAATGATCAGATGAGCTGTCGAGGTTCATCAAACTGAGATAATTTAGAAATTATTTGCATAGTTTCGATTAAAAAGCAAGACTGTGATTGGGTTATATAAATCCTGTGCCTTTCTTATGTTTTCAAAATTGGTAAATAACAGTGGCAATTAGAATAATTGAATGCACAGTATTTATGTAATAGGGAGCCTCTATACATCCAACTAACTTGTGTTTTTGGGCAAGATTCTGAGTCTCACTGAGGTTCAGTTTCCTCAGCTAAAAACGAAAGATATTGGTATCTTAAAGGTTGCTCTGAGGTTTAATATGTATAGTGGCCAACAGAATGCTCAGCATATATTAAGCACTAAAAAATTTGCTGTTATTTTGAGAGTGGATATGAACATGTATTTTCACTTTAGGTATAACTGCTATAAAAGCAAAACAGGAAAAATTAAAAACTAAAGTAGTATTAACAATCTATAGTTAAAAATTCAATTATGTTTCTCAGAGTACCCCTTCCCTGTGTGATTCTAGGTGAGAACTGACCAGAAGAGGGACTTCCTTGAGATTCTGAAGGCCAAATTGAAACAGTATCCATTAACCTGCAACTCTCTTTTAGTCAGATGCAGTGACAGAGGTGTATGTGCCTGGCAGATTCCAGTTTGACTTTGCTCTCTTGAGCTCCAGACCCGTTTTTTCTTTCCAACTGTTGGTCCTGTTGACCAACAGAAAAGTCAGATTCACTACCAGATGTTGGCTGTGAACCTATAAAGAAGGAAAGTACACAGAGGCAACAACATCCCATAGATTTCCTTGCAGACTACCCGTTCATAGTTTTTCTTAGCTGGCTGTGCCTGCCCCTTGGATTGATTGGCTGGTGACTCCTCTAATCCTCCAACTCCTCTTACAGCCCTTCAGTTTCCCATCTCCTCTCACAGTTGTGTGAGCTCAACTACATTATCCTATAACCCTCTGAAACTGCTCTGCTGACTGAACCAACTAGAAGTGTTTCCAGGAAACAGAACTTTAAAAATAAAATTTGAAACGTGTTCTCTAGATTTAAAGACATTTAAAGACTAGATTTAAAGACATGAATGACCCTATTGCCAGGGGTAAGTGGGATTCAACAGTTATTTAAATTCTCACCTATAGTCACCCCTAGTGCCTGTATAATCTAAGTGGCTACAGAGGCAATGTGCAGAGTTATTATCTGCTGCGTTAGAACCTTTTCGCAAACAAAGAGAATACTGACTGTGGAGTTGATTCACTGCTTCTAAATGTGCTGAAGAACTTACAGAAAGAAAATGATAAGATGGAATTTAAAGTCACAGTTCAAGATCCAAGTTGGGAGTAGAAAAAGCTTCTGTGACTGCTCTGAAATAAAACCTTTAAATATTTTTATCTTAAAAATTGATACATAATAGTTATACCCACACATATATATACCCACATATTTCCATTTTTTATGGGTACATAGTAATGTTTCAATGTATAGTTATCAGATCAAGGTAATTAGCATATCCAGCATCTCAAAAATACCGATCATTTCTTTCTATTGGGAATGTTCAATATTATTTTTCTTCTAGCTGTTTGAAAAAATATATTAATGTTAACTATGGTCATCCTAGAGTGATATAGAACACTAGAGGTTATTCCTTGTAACTGGCTATAATTTTGTTTCCTTTAATAAATCTCTCCCTATCTCCCGTTTCCCCTACCATTCCCAGCCTCTGGGACTTCTTTACTCTTTATTTCTATGAGAGCAATATATTTTAGCTTCTGCATTTGAGTGAGGCATGTAGCGTTTAACTTTCTGTTTCTGGCTTATTTTATGTAACATAATGTCCTCTAGGCTCATCTGTGTTGCTGCAAATGATAGGATTTCATTCTTTTTTATGGCTGAGCTGTATTCCATTGTCTATATATACCACATTTTCTTTATGCATTCATCTGTTGATAGATACTTGGGTTGATTCCATATCTTGACTATTGTAAATAGTGCTGCAATAAGCATGGAAGCCTTTTATGGTTTCATACAAATTTTAGAATTGCCTTTTGTATTTCTGTGAAGAATGCTATTGCCACTTTGATAATGATTTCATTGAATTTGTAGATTGTTTGGGGGAGTATGGTCATTTTAACAACATTAATTTTTTCCAGTTCATGGCCATGGGATGCCTTTTCATTTGTTTGTGTCTATTGAATTTCTTTCATCAGTATTTTAGTTTGTTTTACGTGCAGAGATTGTTTACTTCATTAGTTAAATTTATTCCCAGGTATTTTATTTCATTGTATTTTGGAGCTAATGTAAATGGGATTGCTTTCTTGATGTCTTTTCCAGGTTGTCATTGTTAGCATGTAGAAGCACTACTGATTTTTGTATGTTGATTTTGTATACTGAGATTTTACTGAATTTATCAGTTCTAAGAGTATTTAGGTTTTTCTATATACAAGATCATGTCTTCTGCAAACAGGGCCAAATTTTACTTCTTCCTTTCCAATTTGCATGCCCTTTGTTTCTTTCTCTTCTGTAATTTCTCTGGCTGTGATTCTCAACACTATGTTGAATAAGAGTGATGTAGGCTCCCTTGTTTATTCCCATTTTTAGGTGAAAAGTTTTCAACTTTTCTCTGTTTAATATGATGTTAACTATGGATTTGACACATATAGCCTTTACTGTGTTGAGGCACCTCAACACAGCAAACCTTTTTCAGTTGTACTGCTGATTTTCCTCAGGACCTTTCCCTATCTGTCATGTCTGCTAAATCCATACTCAGACTCACGTCCTGGAAGATTCAAGGGGACCAGGTAAAAACTGTGACTGATGAGGTTGTACTTTAAGGTTCTAAAAGAATTACAAGATTTTGCAAAGTCATATAAACTGTGTGGGGATGTTTCTTAAAGGTTTTAGTTTAGGATGGAAGATATACAATCTTGGATTAGCTTAATTTTTTTTTGATATGTATGTGATAAGTAGAGATTTTGGATTTAAGGCATTAGTTGATATGACTGAGTGTAATTCTAACAGTTTGACTGAAAACTGGACCCAATAGTGGTTCATATTGAGCAAAGTTGAGATGCCAGACTTCCTTGCTACAATGTAGTACAGAGAAAGGTATACATTTAGGAAGACTGGTTTTAATATGATAGTTATGTTCATCCACCTGTTAAATATATTCCCCAAGAGGGCCCAGAGGGCATTCCCTAATCAAGGCTTTGAAAGATACAATGGTGAAGGCAGCGTTAGAATCCTTAAAGAACTCTGTAGTGGCTATTCTCTGGAAGCCGGAGTAACATTGGGAAATGCTGCCATAGAACTGATCTTATAGAATTTAATGAGCATAATAAATTCCTCATGGCCAGGAACCAAGTGGCAGGATTTAACTTCCAAAGACCATGCATGCATGGATATTACAAAGAGCAGCAGATTCAGTGTAGTAAAGGGAATTGCTATGGTCTGAATGTTGGTTCCCCCTGCCACCCCCACAAAACTAATATGTTGGAACTTAATACCCACTGTGATAGAACTAAGAGGTAGAGCCTTAAGGACATGATTAAATCACAAGGCAGAGCTCTCATGAATGGAAGTAACACCCTTACAAAAGTCTTTAGTGAGCATCATACCCCTTCTGCCATGTCAGGACAAAACGAAGGCACCATTTATGATGAACATGTCCTTGCCAGACACCAAATCTGCTGGTGCTTGATCTTGGACTTCCCATCTACCAGAACTGTGAACAACAAATTTCTGTTTATAAATTAGCCAGTCTAAGGTACTTTGGTATAGCAGTCCAAACAGACTAACACAGGAATGATTTGACCTGCAAAAATTTTTGGTATTGGCCAATTGACCAGGGAGTCCTTTGGACTGAAATATGTGGGCATTCTACTAAAGTGTTTCTTGATTTATGTAACCATTATATCTCTATACTTAGTGAACACACGTTGCATTTGAATCACCACACCAGATAATTGCATTCCCTTTATCAGTTTTCACTGGAGAGATGATTCTCAGACCCAGAACTCCCTGAATGAAGGGGAGGTCAGTTCTCCTTGAGAATGGTTCCTCAAAAACTTCAGGAATTTCATAGCTTGGTAAAATTTCTAGGAATTCAGTGACATGTTGAGATATCCCTTCTAAGTAAAGTGCAAATTCCTGCCTCTAGCCCTTCCTAAGAGAGACACATCCCATTTGGGCTGTGACATGTATAACTCATTTTGGAATGCTACTTTATACATTATTACTGAGTAACCCCAGAGACTTCCAGTTTCATGTAGTGCACAGAATAAGGAGAGAATCTATAATCAGTTCAGGTTGCAATTGAAGCTACTCTGCTAGTTAGGCAATATGGCACAGCAGACATTATGGTACTTAAAGAATCAGTGGCACATAAGGATCCTATATGGAGCTTCCAGCAGAATCCTATTGGTGAATCACCGTGAGGTCTTAATAACTTTGGAGAAAGCTGTGTCCTTTTCTACAAATAATTTTTTCTGTTTTGAGAAACTATTTCTGGTTTGCAATGAAATGCTAGTAAATGTTTAATGCTTGACCACAGGTCACCAAATTCCCATGTAACTTGAACTGCTCATTATAACCTCGGTGGTGTCTGATCCACCCAGGTTACCTGGGCAGAATATCACTCCATCATCAAGGGTACAAGATTAGTCTTGAGCACACACTTAGGCATGAGTCCCTTGAATAATTGGATCTGATGGTTAAGGGTCCTACTACTGCTACATTGCCTCCACTCTCTCAACCCACACAGCCTCATAGAGACTTTATCATAATGAATTGACTGAGACAGAAAACATTTGGTCCTGGTTTACTAATGGTTCTTCACAATATGCTAGCATAACCAAGAGTAGACAGCTGTAGCTCTACAACCCTGCACAGAGGTGCCCTGAATGATTAGTAAGAAAAATCCTCTCAGAAGGAATTCAAGCTGTGCATCTGGCTGTTTATTTTGACCAGAAGAAAAAACAGCCAGAGGTATGGCTATGCACTAACTTATGGGCTGTGTCTAATGGGTTTGGTAGGAACCTGAAAGGAGCAAGACAAAAACTGGTAATAATGAAGTTCTGAGGAAAAAGAATGGATAGAACTCCTTGAACTGTATATACTTATATTCCATTTGAGTGTTCACCAAACAGCATACTTAGGAGAAACTGATCTTGATCATCAGGTGGATAAGATGACATGTTCTTTTGATGTTGATCAGTCTCTTCCACGCACCTCTGTCCTTGACCCATACCCTCAAAAATAAAGAGATAATGGTAGCAGGAGTGGAGATTATGCATGGGCTCAGCAACATGAACTTACTTTCACCAAGGTCAATCTAGCTACAGTCACTGCTGAGGGTTCCATCTAACAATAGCAGAGAAGACATTATGGTACCCTTCTATGGGAGAAGCAACCCACCATCTTGATTGTAGGTTGATTACATTAGACTCCTTCTATCACAGAAGAGGCAGTAGCTTGTTCTTGCAAAAACAGTCAGTTGATCTGAAATAAATTTGCTTTCCCAGTTTGTAATGCTCCTGCCAAAATGCCATCTGTGAACTAAACAAATGTCTCACTCACTGTTAGGGTTTTCATTCAATATTGTTTTTGTTCAAGGAACTTATGTGATAGCAAATAAAGTGTGGACAGGGGCCCCCTGTCATGTAAATCTCTCATAGTACCGTGCTCTCCATCACCCCGAAGCAGATGGCCTAACAGAATGATATGTCTTTTTAAGAAAAGTTTAGTCTCCTACCAGGTGGATGAAAACACTTTGGAGGTCTGAGATAATGTTCTCTAAGATGTATATTTTCTGAATTATCAACCAATACATGGTGCTATTTCTACCTAGATTTATGGATTCAGGAGTCAAGGGATGGAAGTTACTATTTCATTTTTTCCTTCTCCCATGCTTCTACTATCTCACATAAAATTTGTTGATATTGGTTAACCCTATATCTCAGCAATTAAATTAAAGGATTTACATAGGAAGGGTCAATCTAGGAAAAAATATGACCTTGATATTAAAACACATTTATTAAAATCAGGGTGAAAAATATTAATGAGAGAAATGTAAAGAACTGTGAAGCTTTTGAGGTTTTACCCTACTTGCAACTTATCAAGTTAGCCTATTATGATTTCAGGGCAGAAGACATAAGACTCCTGCATTAGAGACAAACGACTTCGTTACTCACAGCAATAGTAGCCAGGGAATCCGCTTTTCCTGTACTGCTTCTTGAGCCCCATTTCCCATAGGGTGACATGAAGAGAGCCAGGCGACGTCAGCACATGCATTGGATTGTCTTATAGTAAAGAAACCCCAATTTTAGGGAACCTGAAACTTTTATAATGAGAAGCATGTTTGCCCTTTGCTCCCAAGAGAGATACTATCCTCCAAGGCAGTTCACTATACAAACATCCTCTAGAAGATACTCCAGAACAAAAGTAGACAGTACCTTTGTCGGTCAGACATGCGGATATGTGACAAGTCTATGAAGAATTGTCTCTCAATGGCAAGTTTTACATATTTTATTGAAAAATCTAAGAAATCATGTGAATCATGTACAATATTTTCTCACAAGAAAAATTTTAAGCTGGCTTTTGAACGTTTCACATAACTGTAAAACTTTTTAATTTTTAAAAGGAAGAAAAACACAATGAAACTACCACAGTATTATATGCTTTCTGTTTTTCCTTGTTCCTAGGGAGAAGGCTGAGAAATATTAGTAAATTTTCTAATTATGATTCGTGAGGCTAAGTACTATACTCTAATAAATCTGCTAAAAAGATACAGGGAAATGGGTGGATCAATGTTTTCTTTGTTAAAAATATTTTTAAAAAAGCTAAAATCTAGTGATAACATGTTAAAATAATACACATTTTTGTAAGATGTTACCATTTCTAACGATTTCTCTCCACTATATCAACAGTGCAATTGTGATTCAGTGTAAATCATTACAGTGTTTCATTGTTACAATACTTGTGTTCAAGTACATGTTCATGAACATGATCAAAGTCTCTATTTTGACTTTTCCTTTCCATATCAAAATAAGGTTATAATTACAGCAGAATTTTTCCTATGGATGTCTATAAATCTCAACCAAATTCATAATACATTCTCTAAAAACCTGTTCAACACCATGAGGTTCATTATGTTTACACATCTCCTGCAGATAACAGAAAATGGGCTAATTCTGCAGCAGGACACCAAAAAACAAAAATAGTTTCTCTTCATATATACCTGAACTATTATGCTAAGTCAGTATACATTCTGGATAATTCAATGTTATTGGTGGGGAGAGAGTAGCACCTTAGGGATAGCCCTAACAAAACAACAAAACATTGTTTTAAGTATAATGATCTATTTTTTTCCTTTTTCTTTTCATTATATTACTGGATCCAACTAATTCATTCATATAAAATTATTTATGAAGCCATATAGTAGAAATCAAAATGTTTGTGTAACCAAAACAAGCACCACATTAGATGTTTGGCAGGCAAAAAAATAAATTAATTTGATTAAATTATATGTAATCTGATAATATTTGGTCTGAAAAACATGCTAGTGTGTGTGTTTATAAATAATGTAATTGCAACGAGCTGTGATCCAGCCAGCCTGCTAGAGGTCAACTCTTCTGCTGCAGCTTTCGGGCATAGAAGTCCCTGCATGTTTCACAGCAGCGCTGATACCACCGCATGTCCTGACATAGGTTCTTTTCACGGATCACTCGGCAGTACACTGGCCACTGATCTCCCAGGCACTTGAAAGTCAGAGCAGCTGTGAAATAGAACATAGTGAATTCAGCCCATGCAGATATCATATATGTCAGTAAAAACAAACTTCAAGCGTTTAAATGGGGGCAGATTTTGTACACTCTCTTTGATTCATTTATATTACCTTCTGGAATTTAAGCAACAAAGAGATATACACACACACCCCTCCTATGATTAAAAAGTAAAGAATGAATAATATTTTTACTTATAAATGTTTTTAGGCTTATTAAAGATATAATTCCCAGGTTCAATGTGTTGTACTTTTAAGCTTCAGTTTCATAGCTTTCATTTAAGCTTCTTTTGAATTTTAGTAGAGAAAATTAAAAAGAAAAATAAATGTGCTCAATATATCTGCCTTTATGGGAATACAAATTAATAAATACTATTATTGAGGTTGAAATTACAAGGAAACAGCAAAGCAAAAATATGCTCACAGTTATTTCATATTCCTAGTTTCCCCAGACAACAGTCACATCTAAATGGATTATCTGGAGCTGTGATTTCAGGGTTCTATAAAAATCAACGCACATCATCACAAGTGACTGAGATTTATAGCAATAGTTGAAGTGTTTGAAATGAGAACTTGGTATAGAATATTTGGTCATGTAGACTTGGCCTCCCTTTTTGTAAAACAATAGTGTGTTCTGGAATGCATAATGAAAGTCACTCCTGCTACAATTATTTCTTTTGCATATGGGAAAGAATTGTATTCTAACATAATTATTCCATTTTTAAAGACCTTAGATTTTCCTAACCATTGTGCTTCTGTATTTTGGGGTACACCTTCAAGGAATAATAAATAGAGAAAATGCAATTTTAATAAAATTTTCTTTTAATCCATTATTTTCTGCCACATAATATTTCAAGGACTTGTTGGAGAAAGGAAATATACTGTAAAGTAATTGTTGGAGAAAGGAATTATACTGCTATTGAATAAATGTATTTAGTACATCCGCTCTAGAGTTGCTTAACTTTTTGTCTTAATCAGTGTTATTCACCTTGAACTGATTATTTCTTAGAAATGTTAGTTAATTATTTGGCCCCCAAAAGAGAATTTTTGTATTTCCATGAAGAAACCAAGTTTTCTCATTTGACTGAATCTTATGCCTGGAAAAATACATATGACAATTTATCTTCTTACATTTTGGTAATATTATTTTGTATGATTCAAATTGTTCCCCTGGAGATTATATGCACAGGTTAAAACCAAAGGTATTAAACATAAATTAACCCACTGACAATCAGGCAGGAGTGCTGTTAAAAGCTACTAAGTCACAGATATAAATGCTAAATCATTCATTAGTATTTGTTATGCAAGTGTAGGCTCTATCTACTTAAAATATATACTCTAATTCTCGATTATGGTTTAGATTAAATAACAGAAGTTGAGGAAATATATGAAGGCATTTTGTAACATAAAACAATGTAAACATCAATATATTCAATACTACTAGAATTTGTTTTTTTATTTAGTATCATATTCTCAAAACTTAAAAAGAAAATAGAACTTCTTGTTTAATGGTGTAGATCCATGCACCCATTCTTCTTGAAAGACAGTTTTTAGTCTATGTCCCTCCAAGGAATAATTTGTACCCAGATAACAAGGAAGGCTATAAATCATGGAGAAATCTAAGGCTTACACTACAATCTCATCTTTCTGCAGATATTAACTTAATTGATAGTTCTGCCATGGGATTGATCTGAGTTTTGGTTACAAAAAGACCTGGGGTGGTGTGGCATTATTATTTCCTGGATCTGGCTCTGATTGGACAACTTTGGGAATCAAAGCAGTTTAAGTTTTTAGGACTTTTTTTTTACCCACCTGACCATTTGGACAAAATCATATTTAAATGGATCCAATTTAGTCCAAACCAAAATAATCAGTATAGGTTTACAACTATCAAGGTTTAAAGTAATATACAAAATACAAGAAGCCGTAAGCATTTCTATATTTCTCAAAAACATCTTTTTTGTTTTGTCTGCTTACCCAGTCTGGGTGATGTTATGGTATTTACATTAATTTTCTCATTGCAGGGTTGAAGGTGGCATGGCCTGTATGCTGCAGGTTTTTCTGAGGAAAAACATTCATTTCCATGTCTTCCTGTGATCTTATGCATGCATTGGATAACACGGGACTGCATTCCTTTGCCACAGGTAATTGAGCACTAGGAGAAATACAAGATTTGTTAAGGTTCTTTTTTACTTTTATTTTTTGCTGTTATTATTTTCTAGGATGTGGCAACCTTCTCGAAATGTTTCTTAAAATTAAACATGAGCTGCAGCATCGACAGTCAAGGCAAAACATGGGTCAGAAGCACTGATGCTCATAAATTGGGCACAATGCTGTTGAGAACCTCTGGCTGATCTAAGACAGAGTTTTGGGTAATGAAAAGGACATGAGAGTAAAGAAGGTTAAAGGAAAAGGTACAGTATGACTTGAAGAGAAAGAGTGAATGACATCAGTAATGCTTGAGCAGACAGCTTTCAAAGGTCTAATACATGGTTTGCAAACAAATAATTGATTCATGATTATTTAATTTAATCATTGACGTTCAGAAGTTAGCACATGTCTACTTTTAGAGCTGGATCCTTGTTACAGTCTTTAAATATACTTATCTGCCTTATTTTTTCTGGCCTTAAAATGTTTATAAATAATATCAAGATGTCTTAGCTAGATACGTTATTAAAGTAATTGCTTTTTCTTGGTAGATTAGGTGATGTTAGAATTATGCTAATAAAAATGTTTGATAATCTGAATTTCTCAGGTAAAAGGTACTTTTTTTCTCTTTTTTATTTTTATCATTTAAGCTTTTTTATTTTTATAGATTCGGGGGATGGATATATAGCAAAATGGTAAGGTTTGGGCTTCTAGTATACTCATCAGCCAGATAGTGAACATTGTACCCAATATGTAAATTTTCAACTCTCTCTGCTTTTGGAGACCTCAGTGTCTATTATCTCTCTCTCTCTTTATGTCCATGTGGGCCCATTGTTTAGTTCCCACTTACAAGTGAGAACATGAAATATTTGATTTTCTGTTTCTGAGTTATTTCACTTAGGATAATGGCCTCTAGCTCCATTCACATTGCTGTAAAATACATAATTTCATTCTTTTTTGGCTGCATATTATTACACACACACACACACACACACACACACACACACCTGCTTTATCCAGTTATCTGTTGGTGGACACATTGATTGATTTCATAACTTTGCTAATATGAATAGTGCTGTGATAAACATATGGGTACACGTGTCTGTTTGATACGAGGACTTGTTTCCTTTGCATAGATACTCAATGGCGGGACTGCTGAGTCAAATGGTAGTTCTATTTTTAGGTCTTTGAGAACCCTCCATACTGTTTTCTATAGTGGTTGTATTTATTTACATTTTCACCAATAATGTATAAGTATTCCCTTTTCTCTGCATCCTCACCAACATCTGTTCTTTTTTGTCTTTTTAATAGTAGCCATTCTGACTGGTATGAGATGGTATCTCATTTTGGTTTTAATTTGCATTTCTTGGATGATGAATGATGTTGAGCATTTTTTTATATGTTTGTGAGCTGCCTGTGTGTCTCTTCTGAGGAATGTGTGTTCATGTCCTTTGCCAACTTTTTAATGGGGCTACTTGTCTTTTGTTTGTTGAGTTGTCTCTTGCAGATTCTGAGTATTAGTCCTTGTCAGATGCATAGGTTGAAAATATTTTCTCCTATTCAGTTAGTTTTCTGTATACTCTGTTGATTATTTCTTTTGCTGTGCAGAAGCTCTTTAGTCTAATTAAGTCCCATTTGTGTCTTCGTTTTTGTTGCATTTGCTTTTAAGGTCTTACTCATAAACTCCTTGCTTATGCCAATGTCCAAAAGCATTTTCTTTGGTTTTCTTCTAGGATTTTAAGTTTCAGGTCTTATGTTCAAGTCTTTAATCCACCTTGAGTAAATTTTTGTATCTGGTGAGCAATAGGGGTCCAGTTTCATTGCTCTGCATATGGCTATCCAATTTTTGCAGCATCATTTATTAAATAGGGTTGTCCTTTCCTCATTGCATTTTTTTGTTGACTCTGTTGAAGATCAGTTGGTTATAGGTATGTGGTTTTGTTTCTGAGTTCTTTTTTCTGTGCCCTTGATCTGTGTATCTATATTTGTGCCAGTACTATGCTATTTTGGTTACTATAGTCTTGTAGCATAAAGTCAGGTAATGTGATGGCTCCAGCTTTGTTTTTTACTTAGGATTGCTTTGGCTATTCAGGCTATTTTAGGATTCTGTATGAATTTCAGCATTTTTTTCCTAATTCTGTGAAAAATGACACTGATAATTTGATAGGATTTGTGCTGAATCTCTAGATTGCTTTGGGTAGTATGGTCATTTTAATGATATTGATTCTTATAATCCATGAGCATGGGATGTTCTTCCTTTTGTTTGTGTCATTTATTTATTTCATCAGTATTTTGCAGTTCTCCTGCAGAGGTCTTTCACCTTCTTAGTTAAATGTTTTCCTAAGTAATTCTTTTGTGTGTGTGGTTATTGTAAATGGGACAGTCTTCTTGATTTCATTCTCAGTTTGAATGTTATTGGTGTATAGACATGCTTCTACTTTGATTTTGTATCTTGAAACTTCACTGATGCCATTTCTCAAGTCTAGGAGTCTTTTGAAGGAGTCTTTTAGAGTTTGCTAGGTATACAATCTTATTATCAGCAAACACAGATAATTTGACTTCCCCTTTTAAAATTTGGATGTTTTATTTCTTTCTCTTGCCTGATTGCTCTGGCTAGGACTTCTAGTACTATGTTGAGAGGTGGTGAGTGGGTAACCTTATATTGTTCCAGTTTTGGGGAAATGCATTCAGCTTTTTCCCATTCAGTATGATGTTGGCTGTGGGTATGTCATATATGGCTTTTATTAATCAAGTGCACTTTTAACCGATTTCTTGCATTTCAACTAAATGTTATTTTCATTTGTAAAATATTTTGTAAAGAACATATTTGATGTGTAACAGTCTTTTACTAGGGAAATCTCTTGGTTTTATACATATATCACTAAATTTGTTTTTTGACACAAATAGTCTGATGCTAGTTTGTCTGAGAAAACACCATTATTTTATGGTATCAAAACTATATGTAAGAGGGGAAATGTGCTTGTGTTTCTGAAAATAATGATTTATTTACTAGCCATATTATTTTCTGTGTAAAAATATGTAGCAATATTTTGCTTAAAGGGTTTATTAATACAATTATAATTATTTAAATAAATTATCTTGGTGTATACTATTCTGATTACAAACTGATAAATATTTTGATTGTCATCTTTTAAATATACAGACTTACCATTTTTAATACTTTTTTTCCTTTGTATTTTCCTAAGTTACTATTAGTATTGCATTCTCTTTGTTATCAGTTCTTCCTTTATGATCATCCTTGGGCTCATCTCTTTTCTTATTTTCCTTAGCAAAGGAAGCATTCTGCACAAATCCTCATTACCTCAAATCTAATGTACTATTGTTTGATTTGTTTTTAGTCCTCAGCCTGCCAATGAATGTCACATATTAATTGAAAATGCATTCTTTCAAAATTTATTTACATATATATGCTCCTTGGACAAAAATCTTTGGTTATTGAGTTTACCATTGCCTAAAAGATAAAGCCCAGTATCTTGCTATATCCAGGCTGGCATGTATTTACCTCTTTAACTTTATATTCAACTCCACCCTATTAAAAATAATTTGTTATTTTATAAACTAATTATTTCCATGCAATTTCTATTTCTACCTCTACAACTGTGCTCAGAGTAATACTCCTTTCCTAAATGCCATGCCGTTTTACAAAACTGTATCTCAGACTGGGTGTGGTGGCTCACACGTGTAATTCCAGCACTTTGGGAGGCCGAGGCGGGCAGTCACTTGAGGCCAGGAGTTCTAGACCAGCCTGTCCAATATGGAAAAACCCCATCTCTCCTAAAAATACAAAAATTAGCTAGGTGTGGTGCTGCAGGCCTGTAATTCTAGCTACTGGGGAGGATGAGACAGAATTGCTTGAATCCAAGAGGCGGAGGTTGCAGTGAGCCAAGATCATGCCACTGCATTCCAGCCCGGGTGAACGAGTGAGACTGTATCTCAAACAAAACAAAACAAAACAAAAAACAAAACGACAACAAAAAAACCAAAACTATCTCAAATCCAGCTTCTCCATGAAAGCCTCCACATTATCCCAACTACCTATGCATATTTATGCAATATTTATAAATTAAACCATATATTCATATGTTGAGTCTACACTTCAGAATCATAGGAGAGATTTTTCTTTAAAGACAATGATGGATTTTAAGACATAGAATTTCTTAGTCAATAAATTCATGTGAGATCAGGGAATCTGCATTTTTAGTAAAAGTATTTAGGTGATTATGCTGTGCAGTCTGAGTTTGGAAATTACTGGCTAAAAGTACATGTTCTGTATTTAGCATAGACCCTTTATATTGCTTCTTATCTGTAAGTAGTACCATATAATTCATCTAGTTTGTCGCCTCAGCTGCATGGGAAATTATGCTAGAGTTGTTCGTATGTCATGTTCAATAATGAAGCCTATATTTCTGGTATGACAATAGTTTACTGCAGAATAATGGAATTTGATGTGCATGTCATTAACATGAATCTACAGATAACTTAGCTTTCTAAGTTTTACTCTGTGTATATTTCTGCAAAATATTATCTTTCTATCTGATGAATTCTTAAATTTCTGCAAATAGCAGATCAAAGAACAACAAACTATGATGTTATGTCCTTTAAACCTGACTTTTTCTCTCAAACTTCTACACGATCTGAATATTTCCAGTTCAGTGTAAGCTTTATTATAATTTCCAGCTATTATAGGAGGACTCTTTGACATGGTCTTTGTCCTTTAAAAGCCTTAATCTCAATACCACTCTATACAATGGATATAACCATATAAATAAAGACATGCTTAGAAAAGTATTTTCAGGACAATGAAATACAGTTTAACTAAAACTTTTAAGGGATTAATATTACATAGAACAAAATGCTGTTCTAGTATCTATTCCTAAAAGTTCTGTAAATCTTGAAAAAAATCACAATATTTGAGAAACCAAAAGAATAGAAGCCTTAGAAAGATGAAATCACTCTGATGTGATAAAGAAGGTTCTCAGTATTTCAAAGAGGCCCATAATTAGTCACAGACTATTCCTGACACTTTTAGTCAATCTTATATAATCAACTCCAAAGGATATGAGCAAAGCAAAATAACACATCATTTTTCAGTATTATTGAAAATGGCATAAAATAACAGTAGACACATGATAACTCAGAATACATAATCTTAGCAGATAATGGCTGAACAGCACCTTTGATAAAAATTTGGGAACTAAAAAAAGATGCTAGTTGCATTTTATAGGCAAATTATGTTTTGTAACTATTTGGGCATAACCTGGAAATAAAAATATTGTCCAAGAAATAATGAAAGTTCTGTAATTCATTAAACTAAAACAGTATAATTTTCTGCTTTTGAAACTAATAACTAATAGATTTGCTTTATTATTAAAATAAATAATCTTTTAGCTTTAGAATCTAATTTCATTAGAATATTTTAATAATACGATATCAAGTTCTTACTAGTATTTTCTTTATAAAATATAATTTGGTAAAACTTTTATTACAAATGTATGGAAAATGGACAGTTTTTTGAAATAGAACAATTGAAATCCCAAGGTATCTTCTAAACTATTATTTTTATTATAGAAGACAATATTAAATAATCAAACATCTTCTCAAATAATGTCACTGTGATTAAAAACACACTGACATTAAAGAAAAAGCCAAAATAATTCTGACTTCAAAATTAGGAGACCTGGCTGCTGATTATTTGCCTCTAGCAAATAATTTACCTGAAACTTATTTTTCCTTTTTGTTAGACAAGGCATTCTAGTAGATGACAGCTGCAGTTTCAGGTCTAAATTACTATCAAAGTAAAATTCCAAAGATTTATTATTAAAAGTTACTATCATCTAAGTGATGAAGCCACATAAGAGTAAAGACTCTAATCTCATTAACTAATTATCCACTTTGCCAGCTCACAGTTGTGGCAAGTCTTTTGCTTTCTGCAAATAAAGTCCTGTCTAACATAGTCTTAAAATTATAGTCTGCTTGAATGTCTCAGAATACTACATCATTTATTTTTGTTTTCAAATATTTATTGACCACTCATTATGTTCATGGTCTTGTGTAAAAAATAAAAACACCAGAGATCATTTACTATGGATCTGGTATTTTATTCAATAACATTTATTAACAAAACACAATGACATAAAATCGATGGAGTTAGAAGTAGATTATTACCACTATGGAAGCTGGGTAATTTCATCTACTTTTAGCCAGTTATGTAATATTTAAACAATCAGTTACACTACAAAGCCACTTCGTTGCTTTGTGATCAAAGGAAACCAATAGTACTGTTATGGAAAAGGGCCCCCAATCCAGACCCCAAGAGAGGGGTTTCTGGACCTCTCACAAGACAGAATTCAGGGTGAGTCCTTAGAGTAAAGTGAAAGCAAGTTTATTAAGAAGATAAAGGAATACAAGAAGGGCTACTCCATAGGCAGAGCAGCGGCATGGGTTGCTCAACTTAATATGCTTATAGTTATTTCTTGATTATATGCTAAACAAAAGGTGGATTATTCATGAATTTTCTGGGACAGGGGTGGGCAATTCAAAGAACTGTGGGTTCTTCCCCTTTTTAGACCACATAGGGTAACTTTCTGATGTTGCCATGGCATTTGTAAACTGTCATGGTGCTGGTGGGAGTGTGTTTTAGCATGCTACTGCATTATAATTAGTGTATAATGAGCAGCGAGGAGGACCAGAAGTCACTTTAATCACCATCTTGGTTTTGGTGAGTTTTGGCCAGCTTCTTTACTGCAACCCGTTTTATCAGCAAGGTCTTTGTGACCAGTGTCTTGTGCCTACCTCCCATCTCATCCCGTGACTTAGAATGCCTTAACCTCCTGGGAATGCAGTCCAGTAGGTCTCAGCCTTATTTTACCAGGTTCTATTCAAGAGTGAGTCTCTCTGGTTCCAAAGTCTCTGACAGTACTACTTCCGAAAGTTTTTCCTCCATTCAATACGAACAGGAAGAAGCTAGCACTTATGTAATATTTATTATATGCCAGGCACTGTGTTAAAGCTTATATTTACTTTAATTTAATATCTTCATTTATTTTAATGAAGGCCATGAATACTATTATCCCTTTTAAACAGACAAGAAAGTAGATGCTCACATAAATTCACAAATTGCCTATGGTTTTACAGGCAAGAAGTGCTGGAATTAGAGTTTTAACTTAAAAAATACTGAATTCAGCATTTGAATGCTTAAGCACTATTTAATACTAGAAAATTGCTAATATTCCTTTTATGTTAAAACAAATATTTCCCTTTTCCACATGCTGCCATGTTAGACTATTATCCTCCTACTTTACTGTTAAATTAAAAATTAATGAATTTTGAAAGCTTTTTTGTTTAATTTTTAGTATAACTCAGGTTATGTGGTATGAGGTAAACTTTTGTTCTAAGGACAATTCACATGCATGATTCATCTTTAGATAGGGTGATCATATAATTTATTATCCTTATCAGGACGTCTGTGAAATAAGTTGCTGGTAATAACTTTTCCCAGACTCTAGGCATACTGGGACAGTCCTGGATAAACTAAAACATCTAGTCATCTTATCTACAGACAACCTACTGACAGATCATGTATTAGACAATAAACACAAATGAACAGACATATGAAACACCTATTATATTCCATGCCTCTAATATGCTTTTACATAGAATATCTCGGTTATCTTTCTCATAACCCTAACAACATTGCTAATAGAAAGTGTGAGGCATGTATTTCAATTAGTCATTCAACAAATATTTACTGAGCCAATGTGCCACCTCTGGAGACTGGGATGTAATAGTAAGCAAAACAGACAAGAACAGGGCCCCCAGGAGCTTACATCTTAATGGGGGAGAGGGTAAGAGCAAAAAAAAAAAAAGGAGGAAAGTACACTAAAATATACATGTTAACAGGTACTATGGAAAAAATTAAAGCTGAGAGAGAGGATGAGAAACATTTGGGACAAGGAGTTTTGTAATTCAAATGGGAAAATCAGGGTAGGACTCAAGGAGATGATAGAAAGACATGCCCCATAAGGAGAGACAAACCTCAAATGCAAGTCTTTTGATTCCAGATATAATGTTATTTCTACTATCTGCACTATATAGTTTTATTCATACATTTGTGTGCTATGATATTCTAAAACATTTAATAACAAGGGCAAATGAGTAGAGTGGACCTTTAGGTAGGTGTTTCTTCAGATTCCATGGCGTGCTCTCTCACCCCTTCCTTCCCTTCTCCCTTCTTTCAGTCCTTCTTTCTAATAAATGCTACATCTTGCTCTTCACATGTGTATCAAGTAATTTAATGTATATTTGAAACAAGACACACTATAGAGTTCCACTAAAAACCAAAATGCTAAAATGTCAACATCAATTTGCCAGCAAATGGGAAAGAAATACAGAGTTTACCAGATAACTTGCTATTGAAATTTCTTTTACAAGGAAAATTTTCTGACTAGAGTATTTTAAAAAGAGAGTCTTGTATTGTCTCATAGATATTCTGTTCCCCAAAGAGTTTAATATTGACCCAAAAGACCTTTGAAACAAAGCACCTCATGAATCAACTCCATATACAAGATTTAATTCTGAATAGGAAACACAATCATGATGTCCCAGGCTTACTAGAGTAAAATGAAAGCAATCATCTTTAGAGCAAACTTAAATAGCTTAGAAAATAGGTCACAAGGATTTAGGACTTAAGCAAATTTTTGACATAGACAAACAACAAGGCACAAGGAAAATTGATGTTGATAATCCCTTTTCCCCACCAAAAAATAAGCCCTAAAGTCTCTGAAAGCAAAATTTGTTCTATTGCCTTAGTGATATGCATCAATTAAATCTGCCTAAGGAAAGTACAATCTTCTCTGTACTTGGGTACACATGAGATAATTTCACCATGTAAACCAAAAATAAAATTCCAAGTCCCCCAACTAACTGAATGGACCCCTCCTGTCAGCCAAGAGCATTCTAGAAGTAAACCTGAAACACAAATTCAGGCCATGAATGGGTGGTAGTGTTATACTAGATAGGCAGACATGAACAAGGCAGAAGAGGGACTCTCCCTCCCCCACAACCAGGAATGTCAGGCGACCATCAGGTGACGGTCAGTAGGTTGTTAACTGTCTCTCTAAAATAATAATTAGTTGCAGCCAGCACTTGGGGAAGGCAGTTTCCCTACAGATAGAAAAAAACTGGAAACTGGTGATCAGCAGCTTTCCAATAAGAGCTCAGGAATTGGGCAAGTGGGCTCAAGCATGAGCATTAAGAGGAAAAATGGTGGAGTTTAACTGGTATATGACCTCCTAGGAATATTAGACTACTAAGGGAAGAGCACCTTAAGTGAGCATGCGTGCAACTCCAGTAAACACACTGTGCATGCTCCAGTCCCAAGTGCGAGCCAGCCATTGTGCATGTGGACAGCTCACCCCAAAAGAAGGATTGGGGAGAAGGAATGGAAGACCCCGGAAGCATGCCAACATATAACACCCCAAGCCAAAAGACCAAGCCGCATACTTGCCCTTCAGGTTACCTGCATAGCCCTCTTCCAAGTTTACTTTCCATCCTTTCATTCCTGCTCTAAAGCTTTTTAATACATTTTTCATACACTAGCTAGAAAGAAATTATTTAGGCAGTTTGTGAGAGTCAGAGAGTCCTTGGTAAGGTTTTTCTTTTAATGAAAAGCAGCCCCCAAATCATTTCTTTTCTAACAAAGAACAGCCTGTAAAATTGAGCTGCAGACATAGAAGCTAGAAGCTTGCATGGGTGAATGCAGGCAACTGTGCCAACAGGAAAAGGCTACCTGGGGGTCAGATATGTTCGACATGGAGGGTCCATCTCCCTTTTTCTTTGTCAGCCAGGTGTAGAATAAAGGAACAGTCAACATGATACCAGCCAAGTGGAGAACCCATCTGCGTAATAAAAGATTAGGGTGGGGTGGCCAGCTTCTTCCTGTGCTATGCAAACGAATGGCACACCTGGTCCGCCCAATTTCTCATGCCCTATGTAAATCAGACACCGCCTCCTCAACCTCATCTATAAAACCTCGTGCATTTCGCCACAGAATCAGAAGACCCACTCAGGAGTCCCTCTCTCTACGAGAGTTATTCTCTTTTCTTGTTCTTTTGCCTATTAAACGTCTGCGCTTAAGCTCATTTATTGTGTGTTCGCCCCTGGCATAAGACAACAAACCTCGGGTATTTACCCCAGATAATGACGCTGCTTCACTTTCACTCCTGCTGTAAAACTTGCCTTGGTCTCTCCTTCTGCCTTATGCCCCTCAAATTCTTTCTTCTGAGGAGATAAGAACTGAGGGTGCTGTAGACCCGAATGGATTTGCTGCTGGTAACAGTAGAACATACCCCATCATACCCTCCTCCCTTTGGAATTCAGGCATAGCTGACCAGCACTGACGTTAAAAAAGAGACCTTAAGATTGACAAAGCAAACTCTTTGTGGCAATAAGAATATGACAGACAGCAGGCCCTGAAACAAATCAAAGTAATTTACTCCAAAACTTATTTTCTTGACATATTTTGAAATGGCCATGCAAAGCTTCTCTTGTGGGAAAAATCTACATTCTGTAAAGAATCCCCTTCTCTTTCCAGGTCTTTTTCTTGATCCAGAAGAGAATTAACTAAGAATCTGGCACCTTTTTGAGTCTGATAAGAAACATTTACTATCTATTCTCTCTGAAGCCTGCTAAGTAGAAGCTTCACCTGCATAAGAACCTTGGTCTCCACAACCCCTTATCTTAACTCAGACACACTCCCTTCTATTGATTCCAGGTCTTTAAATAAATTCTTTCAATCAATTGCCAATCAGAACAAAACCTATCATTGCCCTGGACATTAGTGACAATGTCTAACATTGTATTAAATTGTATCTATACTGTGGCTCACATGTCAAACACTAAACACGATAAAATAATTCTCAATAATTTGAACACTTTGGACTCTCAACATGATTAGAGAAATAGTTTAGTAAATGAGAAGTTCAAATAGAAATGTTAGCAAACCAATTTGGTAACAAGAAAAAGACTTAATCTTCTTTCAAAATGAAATATACCTTCTTAAACCCTATAGTCGTTTTCAGTCTCTAAAGCTTAATTTCCTGCCATTTCCTACTTTATTACCTGCCATTCTTATGCCAGGTAATAAGAGCTGAATGACTTTATTTTACCTAAAAATAATTTAATCAAAATAAACCAGCTGAAAGGGAAATCCTTGGGGGACGTATAAGCGATGTCCAAGTTTACAGAAGCGTAGAGTAGAAGTTCACTTAACTCAGATGTTTATATTTTTTCTACAAGTGACCATGGATGATGTAGTAACAGATACAGACATGAACTCTTACAAAATTATATCTACTAAGTTGATAGCACCGAGCAGACAGGGTTTGGCATTACTGATAAAGATAGGCTAAGATGTCAAAATGATTTGACAAAGTTATGGACTGGCCTAAACACAGACAAATGAGAGAAAATGAAAATGTGTAGGAAATAAAAACACACTCAAAAAAAAAATCTTAACAAATTCTTAACTGTGACATTATTGCAGGAACAAAGGGATGAAATGAACTCTGAATAGTTGTGAAGTCCATTTCTTGGACAGACCAAGGTGTGAAATCCTTTCTTCTATCACAAAAGATGAATGAGACATGAGACACTGCTGACAAGTTAAATAACATGAGAAAACTGAACATGGAAATTTCACTCCTGAAATTGTATTACTTATGGCATTAATGGAAAGTGTTGCTGAGATCTTCGCTTAATCCCTAGAAGAAAATCTAGGCAATACCATTCAGGACATAGGCACGGGCAAAGATTTTATGATGAAATCACCAAAAGCAATTGTAACAAAAGCTAAAATTGACAAATGGGATCTAATTAAACTAAAGAGCTTCTGCACAGCAAAAGAAACTATCATCAGAGTGAAAAGGCCACCTACAGAATGGGAGAAAATTTTTGCAATCTACTATCTAACAAAGGTCTAATATCCAGAATTTACAAGGAACTTAAACACATTTAGAAGATGAAAACACAACCCTTTCAAAAAGTGGGCAAAGGACAGGAACAGACACTTCTCAAAAGAAGACGTTTATGCAGCCAACAAACATGAAAAAAAGCTCAACATCACTGATCACTAGAGAAATGCAAATCAAAACCACAGTGAGATACCATCTCACACCAATCAGAATGGTGATCATTAAAAAGTCAAGAAATAACAGATCCTGGTGAGGCTGTGGAGAAATATGACACTTTTACACTGCTGGTGGGAATGTAAATTAGTTTAACAATTGTGGAAGAGAGTGTGGTGATTCCTCAACGATTTAGAACCAGATATACCATTTGATCCAACAATTCCATTACTGGGTATATACCCAAAGGAATATATATCATTCTGTTATAAAGATACATGCACACATATGTTTATGGCAGCACTATTCACAATAGCAAAGACATGGAACCAACTCAAATGTGCATCAGTGATAGACTGGATAAAGAAAATGTTGTACATATACAACATGGAATACTATGCAGCCATAAAAAGAGATGAGATCATGTCATTTGCAGGGGCATGGATAAAGCTGGAAGACATCATCTTCAGCAAACACAGGGAAAGAAAACCAAACACTGCATGTTCTGACTCATAAGTGGGAGCGGAAAAATGAGAATACATGGACACAAGGAGGGGAATAACACACACTGGGGCCTGTTCGGGGTGGAGGAGGGGAGGGAGAGCATCAGGACAAACAGCTAATGCATGCAGGGCTTAATATCTAGGTGACTGGTTGAAAGGTACAGCAAACCACCATGGCACACGTTTACCTATGTAACAAACCTGCATGTTCTGCACGTGTATCCTGGAACTTAAAGTAAAATTAAAAAAAAAAAAAAAAAAAAGAAGAAGACCTTGGTTTAACACTGAAAAATAGGTGAATACCTTATAGAAGATGCTCAAAGAAATGTCCATTTACCTTGAGATATTTACAGATGTCATAGCTCCAGTATGTTCAAGATCAGTGAGTGTGTACTGTTGAATACGTGTGGCCTGATGAAATTAAAGTTTTTCAAGTGTAATCTGATACATTTTAGGAACTGAGGTTAATTAGATCTAAAATAGCATAATGGTATAAAGAAGTTTTTGATGGTCAAATGCTACACAGAAGATATGAAAGTACTCTGTTGCTAAATTTTCATTATTTTATATAGAAACATTCCTTTTATGATACAGTTGAATATGTTCATCAAGATCATCTTCACATATTCTTTCCCATAGTTTATATGAACACCATTATGCTTAGTAGGTATCCACTCAATTCCGGTGAATGATAGCAAATATGCTCTGAAATATACTGAAATAAGTAAAACGTGTTTAATTCAAAGGGGCTACGTAAGCTCCAATAAATAGCCATCCACAAATTTATAAAGTGCCCAAATGAGACAAAAGAATAGTCAAACATGATGTCAATGGGTTGCTCAAGACTTGCACATAGTACAACTTGAATCTACTTTTGTAAAGTATAAAATTATCTTTCTGTCATTGAAAATTCATGAATCATATGTAGAAATTTATGTGATGGCTCATGGTATAACCTAGCCATTATCATGTCTCTGCCAAATTCACCAAAGAATATTGTTGTCTGCTGTGCCAAGAAGCAACGTAGGCACTTCTGAACAACTTAATTTCACTAAACACGTTATAAATGGGCTATTCATAAAAGCCTCTGAACCACTCTCCTGTTGAGAGAGCAGACACTCATTCTTTCCATTGATCTCTGACTCTTCTATGGCTTCTGTACTGCATGGGCTCTGACATCCACTGGACTGTCCTGCATGCCAATTTTTGATGTCTTACACTGTTGCTATCTGGCAAGCAGCCAACAATTATGCTGTTTTTCTGTATTTAACTTGCATAAACAACTATACTAGAATCGTGACACTGAGTCTTGTAATTCTTTGTAAAAATAAAGATTTATTAGTGCTTCTCAAAGTGAATGTGAAAGGAAGAAGTATAAAAATATACTGTCCTAGGCCGGGCGCAGTGGCTCATACCTGTAATCCCAGCACTTTTGGAAGGCCGAAGTGGGTGCATCACCTGAGGTCAGGAGTTTGAGACCAGCCTGGCCAACATGGTGATATCCTGTCTCTACTAAAATAGAAAAATTAGCCGGGCTTGGTGGCGAACATCTTTAACCCTAGCTACTCAGGAGGCTGGGGCTCAAGAATCGCTTGAACCCTCGAGGCGGAGGTTGCAGTAAGCCAAGATCATGCCACTGCACTCCAGCCTTGGTGACAGAGCGAGACTTTGTCTCAAAACAAACAAACAAACAAAATATATATATATATACACACACATACACACACACATATGTTTATATATATGTGTGTATACATATATGTGGGTGTGTGTGTATATATATACTGTTCTAAAATTAAAGTATATGATAGAAGCTCTTACTGATTGGCACAAAAAGCTCAAAAGAAAAAATGATAAATATTTAATTTTAGTTATTTATTTCTAAGATGAAGTCTCCCTCTGTTGCCCAGGCTGTAGTACACTGGCACAATCTGGGCTCACAGCAATCTCTGCCTCCCAGGTTCAAGCGATTCTCCTGCCTCAGCCTTCCAAGTACCTGGGATTTCAGGTGCTGCCACCATACCCAGCTAATTTTTGTATTTTTCATAGAGATGGGGTTTTGCCATATTGGCCAGGCTGGTCTCGAACTCCTGGTCTCAAGTGATCTGCCCACCTTGGCCTCCCAAAGTCCAGGGATTACAGATGTGGGCCACTGTGCCCAGCCGATAAATATTTTAATGTTAGAATGAAATTTTCTTCAACTGGCAGTTTGATATTTTACTTTAATCATATCATTTTGAAAACATGCATTGAGATAATTACTAACTCTACTTATTTGACTAACAACTGCTGTTATAGAAAATGTTCCATATTTGTCCATTAAGTTATAATTTGAAGTAATGCATGATTTTGAACATGGGGCTAAAGAAAAGACTTCCATATCTAGTCTTGTACATTGAGAATTGATGGTAAAATGCCAAAGTTTAAAATTATTAACTAAATGTTAGTTTCTACCTTTCATGTCAGGACTTCCGAAAAGTCATATAAGTACTGTTTCAGTACTAGCTAGTCATTTGTCACTCTGAATATTTAGATTACTTAGATTTGGGGACTATATGGGAGATTACGGTATAAATAAATGTGTAGATTTAGGTTATATAATCTACTAGTTTGTCATTGAGTTCATGGAACTATTAATCTGTGCATGTTAAACACATCCTAAAGAAACTGTAAGATTCTTCAAGCTGTAAATCCTATAAAATGTCATGTTAAATACTTTACCAAAGAGGCAGAAAACAGAACAGTAAAAATATCACTCTAAGGTGTTTAAATTTTTGTTAGATTAAAAAACTCAACAGCAGTCTGTTTTTTAATTCTTAAATTAAAAAAAAAACACTTCAGTGCATTTAGGGGTTAAAAATCATAATTCTCACACTTGGCCAGCACAGAGATTACCCAAGATTCCTTACTTCTAGACTATGCCAAAGATATATATTTTGGAGAGAATGTGTATTCTCCAGGCCAACAGCTAAGGAAGGCTCTGTAATGCTTTGCTCATTTCCAGCTGGCCTCTGTAAGAAATAGGAATTCCTAAATTAAGGGAAAATTGTCACTGGCAGAGCGCAAATGTTTTTTTCCTCAACCAATATAATAGACAATTTTACAGAACCTGATATAATCTGTAATGATAAGTGCCAATCTGTAACAAGGTTAACAGCATAGACTTGGGTAATTTGTCTTTGGGAATAATGGATTATTCCAAAGTGGTTTAACAAGAGTGAAGTAGCATTCACAGTGGAGAGAGGACCTCATAAGGAAACCAAACGATGACTTCTACTGGAAATTATTAGCGTTGCATTCCTATTCATTTATGTATATGTTTGGCAGTTCCATCTTTCAACTTTTTAATAAAGTGAGTGTGAAACAAGCATACTGAAGAACAAAAGTTAGGTTTGTTTTTAAAGATTTGCTATTCATTTTGGTCTGTGTTTCAGTGTCTTTTTAAAGCAATTTGTCTTCCTTATTTAACACACGGATATTTGGAATTGAATCCATTCCTAGAGGTCAGGCATTTGAGGGTGTTTTTTTTGTTTTTGTTTTTTTTTTTTTTTTTTTTTTTTTTTTTTTTTTGTGTGTGTGTGTGTATGTGTTTAATTAATTCATTATTATTTGGATCTAACATTCAAACTCTTCTTGCCTCCTTAATGAAAATGTTTACATATATTTATAGCAAATCAAGGAAATGTGTGTGACAAAATCAAACAGATTGCTTATGAATGATTTAGAGAGAACTGAATATGTTGTGAAAGGACTGTCAAAATAACCAAAATGTGTTTTATATCAAAGTGTACACTGATCACCACAACAATGGAAGAAAAAAATGATGTTTGCATTAAGAAGTAATTAATAGACACAAAGTTTTGGACATACTTGCAATTCTGTGAGAGCTCAGATCAGAAATCAGTTTGCTAAAGTGAAAAAAGTGGATCAAGACATTTCTATTTTATTACTGTCATTCCAGTGAAACATCTTCCCACCAGAGAGAACTTTTTGGAATGACAATCATTAAATTTCCTTTTCAAATAAAATACTTTCCATGTCTAGTCCAACAGTTGTATGTCAAAAGTGGATCAGATCCCTCTGTGGCCAAGTGAGAGAGAAGTGTGTGTTTTTTGTTCTGATTTTTTAAATAAGTAAAGTCTTGATTTAAATAGCACGGATAGCATTAGATAGCTATATTTAACTTATTCCAACTTAGAATAAACTACGTATTTGCCAATTCGCAGAGAAAATTCTTAAGTGAGCTTTGCTTCTATCCGCCACTTCTTTTCTAAGGTAGATAACGGCCATCCAACCTAATGGGGGGTATTTCAGCCAAATGAATTCGAGAGGACACAAAAGTAGCCTGTTTCCTTGAAACTCAACTTTAAAAACTTTTTTTGGTCTCAAGTATTCTGATATTAAAGTAAGGGTAAATTTACTTAAAAACATATTTTCAAGTAGTTTGAGTTATGATATAGGAAAAGGTGAAGAGAGTTGTATGACTACTAAAATTATGTTGATTAGTTTAACTTTCATGGAAAATATCAGTGAATAAATCTTTTGTTGTAAAATATATGAAATCTTAGTTGTTATCAAATTAGAGTCAGAAAAATCAACTCATAAATATATACACTTACTGTGTACCCCCCAAAGTTTTAAAATAATTTAAAATTTTAAAAAATACAATGCTTAAATGTATAACACTTTTTAAATTTTTTTTTGCTTACACATATAGTACAATGGTCTGGTTGCTGAGATATTTTGAGAAGGGTAAAGGAGTTAATATTTTCTTAATGAAATAGCAATAATGTAAGACAATAATTGTGAAAAACTAATGTAATCAATAAGTACCAAGGAGTTCTTAGGCTGTCACTTATTGACGAAGCCCTTTGAGAAACTAGGTACTTCAGCTGGTCTTTGAGGACTTGGATTGTTGGAAGAAACACATTGTAGGCAAAGAGAACAGTATAAACAAAGACACAGAGATTGTAGAAGTAAAAACTGCTCAGGCCTGAGCTTAGTGGGAACACCTGAGTTAATGAAAATGATGAGAAAATTCTGGAGATGCAGGTTAGGTTACAATATAGAAAGCTTTGAGCCACAGTATCTGGTAGTTGACGCAATCAATGGTGAATCTCTGGAAGTACTTAAGAGTATAGGAAAGAATGATGCAACCATCTCTTGTGAATAGACGGAGCTGTGGGAGGAGGAGTATGCAGGTAAGGAAACTGTTACTCTAATTCTGGTGAAATATAGGAAGGGATTGTGGTATTATATTGGGAATTAAGAGTAACTGAGGCAAAACCCTACTTGTGTATACAGGAATAAGTGCCAAGGATAACTTCTAGCCTGGGTAGGTAGGGAGATGATTTTGAAATGTTTTGGAAAAAAAAAAAGAAACTGGAAGTGGGCTATAGTCTTGAGAAAATAAGATCAAGAATTTTGGTTTAAATATATATCTTTTAAAGATGAGGTCTGGGCATGGTGGCTCATGACTCATCTCAGCACTTTGGGAGGCCAAGGCAGGCAGATGGCTTGAGCCCACGAGTTTGAGACCAGCCTGAGCAACATGGTGAAACCCCATCTCTACTAAAAATACAAAAATCAGCTGGGTGTGGTGGTGCATGTCTGAGTCCCAGCTACACAGGAGGCTGAGATGGAAGGATTGTTTGAGCCCAGGAGGCAGAGGCTTGCAGCGAGCTAAGACTGCACCATTGCACTCCAGCCTGGGCAACAGAGCGAGACCCTGTATCAGAAAAAAAAAATAAATAAATAAAAATAAAAATCAATAAAAATGAGGAGTTATTGGAATGCCAAAGGCACTTTCCTAGCGCAGCTGAAGTTTGAGTTGAGACTAAAGATAGAGTACTCTCAACTCCCTGTGATTCAGTCCCCATCACATGGAATATTTTTTTTAAAACTTTTTTTTGTTTGTTTCTCATGATTTCTCTCTTGCTCCTCTGAATAACCCTGTCTCAGTTCCCTCTGCCGCAGCTGCTGCTTCTCTCACACACCTTTACAGAGGGAGTTTCTCAGAACTGCGTTTTTTTCTTCTCATGCTACACTCTCTACCCAGGTACACGTATACTTTGAAATTTTAAACACTGTTTAGGTGCTGATAACTCAGAAATTTCTATTTCCATCCCATACTTCTCCCCTAATCTGCCTACTACTCACCAGTATTTAACTATTTGATGAGCACATTGAAACAAAACAGAATTCACAATCTTCCCTTTCAAACTTAATCTTTCTCCAGGGTCTCATATCACAAAACCACCATCCATACAAGTTGCTTAGGCCAGAAAACTAACCTGGGAGTTCTCCTTAACACCTCCTGCTTTCTTACCTCCCACTACAGATAATCAACCCACATTCTTTTCATTTTAACCCCACAAAAAATTCTCAAATGCAACGATTTCTCCCTAGCCCCACTGATACTACAATTTGAATATAACCAGCACTTACATAGTTACGGTGTATGTGACACTATTCTCAGAATTTTCCATGAATTATTTCATTTGGACCCATTAACTTATAACAGAAGATACAGAATTCAAACCAGATATACTGAGCTATCTTACCTCTTCTAGTCCCAAGTCCTCAACTCTCTCCTGAAACTCTATAGTATTTTCACATCTCCCTGTATCCATAATATCAATCATTCTCAATAGTATAGCCTGAAAAAATGTAAGAATTAAAAAAGTAAGAGTTTTTTTAAAAATTGCAGATAGAAACTGTTAACAAGTTTTGTAAAATTAAAAGTAATTATATAGATATGGTAAAATTATAAGTAAAAAAAATTCATTTCCCGCAATGTAATTCAATAAAATGTTCTTTGTACATCTGTGTAGAAAATAAGATCCATGCATACATTAATATGTATATGATTAATATACCTACAATAACCTTTCTTGACACTACATAATTCTGCATGATATTTACTTACTTAATAATAGGTCTTGGAGAAATTTTCTTATCAGCATGTATTTATCTATAAATTTTTTTTAAAGCTACAATATTCCACTGTTTGAAACAGCATCATGAGTTCTGTAAATAGTTAATGGACAAACAGGTTGTTTTAATTTTTTGTTGACTTAAAACTACAGCAATGAGCAACTTCATAAATATGGTTAGCAAATTATGCAAAAACATTCATAAGGAAAATCTTGTTAAACATTTTTTAAAATGTTCATAAGGAAAATTTTTGAGTCAAAGACTGCATGCATTTCAAAATGAGATGTAATTTTTTCACATATCAAGTTAGTGTAAAAAAATGATAACATCCAGTATTAGAAGTGCTGTGCAGAAAGAGATATGTGAAAGCAATTGGACTCAGTTAAGTAGAGTCTGCACCCTTTAAGTGGAGCTTTCGGGTTGCCCCCTGATATCCCTCACTCCACTTCTCCCATGTATTTCTGTGTGTGCATGTTTACTTGTAAACATATTTGTTAGATTTATTTATTATGCTCTATGTACTTATGCATATTTTGTCCTATAGCACAGACCTGTAGATGTATATTTTTCTAATCCATTCTGCTATTTGTGTTTCATTGACTCTTCATTTTAAGGACTTCAAAATACACTTCTTTGGACTATGCACATCATTGACACTGGATTACTACTTTTACTTGCATGGTGAAAGCACTTTGACATTCCAAGAAACCTGTTGTTAACTTTGGTACATTTTACAAATGTGGAGTTTGAGGCTAGGGGGACTAAGGAACTGTTCCTCTGCAAACAAGATCAACACCAATGTGAAACCCTGGTTGTGTGGATGCTGGAGTGCCATCCAGTCATCCTGAAGCAAAATCTCAAGGCCAGAACCCCCAGCTCAGGGTCCATGGCTCTGTTTGTTAAAGAAATTTTGTTAATTTTTTTTTTTTTTAAACAAAGTCTCGCTCTATACCCAGGCTGGAGTGCAGAGGCATGATCTTGGCTCAATGCAGCTTTTGCCTCCTGGGTTCAAGCAATTCTCATGCCTCAGCCACTCAAGTAGGTGGGATTACAGGTATCTACCACCATCACTGGCTAATTTTTGCATTTTTAGGAGAGTCAGGGTTTTGCCCTGCTAGCCAGGCTGGTCTTGAACTCCTGGCCTCAATTGATCTTCCTGCCTTGGCCACCCAAAGTGTTGTGATTACAGATGTGAACCACTGTGCCCAGCCTGTGTGTTACATTTTAAATCCAAAGACTTCATGTGATATCTTTGTAAATGGCTGATCATTTGTATATTTTTCTTGCATCTTAAACTTGTATTTCTCTAGTTATCCTGGTTATCTGGTTATGTCTATCTCTGGATAGGCTCTATTAGTTGATGAACACATATTTCACCATATCTAAGTAAAATACACTCAGTGTTAAGACTACTGCTTATAATTTTATAAAATTATCAAATTCTCATATTTTTTCATGTGAACATACCTCCCCACCCCCTGCAACACTGAATCCTTTTGAGGTTCAACATCACAAACGTGAGATTTAGCATGTATGCTCCATCCTTCTATAAAGAATATCAAAAGTAACTCCATCACATTTACTTTCTGAATTCATTTGAGAGATGATTTTGGAGATGAAATTATAGATTCCCAATTATGCTGCATAAGAATAGTGATTGAAAGTATTATTTTAATAGCCTACTGATTTTGCTAGAGGCTATGAAGAAGAAAATATTATTAAACCCTCTGGATTTTATTTTTACAATATTTCTCTTGCATTTTCCAAAACAAATGACATTAAACACATGTTCTTATATTTGCATTTATACTTATATATGTGTTGCACACACACACGGGGGGGGAGAGAGAGAGAGAGAGATACTATCTCAGTCTCTCTGAAGTATACATTTTCTTTAGGTAGAAGATATAACCGCATATGTGCCTCATTCTTCTTAAGCTAATATATTTCTGCTCTGTTCGATCATAACAGCCAATGTACTTGACTGTTTTCAGCAATTCAAACATTTTAGAAATTCATTTTTAAATTCTGTATATCTAGTGGCAATAAATAAGACTCTCAGGAGATTTTCAAAATAAAAATAAAAATAACAGCAATGCCAAAAAAAAAAATTCCATTCTGTTAGTGCAAAGAGACAAAGAAAAAACAATTGATAGTCATTGTTTGGGAAATTTTGCATGGCTTCTCCAGATATAATGGTGAGTAGAAAGTTTTGTAAGTACTCAGTGGCTATATCTAAACAACAAAATAGAAAGTCTTTCTTGAGGAAAGGGATCCTATTTATTACTGACTAATCTATTTGTTGTGAACAGTTTTCAAAGAAAATAAAATGTAAAATGTTTCTTTTTTAGGATATCTTGGGATAGGTTTTTTCCAATGTCCAAATGCTTTAAAATTAAGTCCACAATCTTTGATTTCTTTAGATGATGAACTGATCTGACAATGAGAGCTTTCGGTGTGATAGTTTTAGGGGGTAGCTGCTCACATTTTCCTGTCTTATGTAATTATTTGTAATTACAAAAATTATTAGCAGTTACCTTCTCCAAACATGAGTATATTTGCAGACATAATTAGAAAATAATTTTGTATAAAATGCTAACCTATTTCAGGAAAAATTCTCTAAGTTAGAGATAATTTCAGTTTAGTTTCAATCTATACATTTTCTCTAGCTAGAAAGAAAACATTCACATAACTCTTCTTTGAAAGTTACATAATCTAATGTGAAGTCACCCAAAGTGTATTATGTTAAATAAACTAGCTGTGTCCTCTGCAGAAGTGATCTTTAGTATTAAGCAAAAAGAAAGGAGAAATACTTTAGGTTCCTCTTTGCAATTTACCAAATACTGTAGAATATTAAAAGACCCGAAAAGTCCTACAGCAAAGATATTTGCTTTTCTTTATTTAACACCAGCATTTTTCATATATGGAGACCACATCCCTAAGGAATGACCTTTCCATGGAACAAAATTTTGGAAATGCTATCCTAAAGAATTTTTTGTTTGTTTGTTTGTTTTTGTTTTTTTTTAGACAGAGTCTTGCTCTGTCACGTAGGCTGGAGTGCAGTGGCATGATCTTGGCTCACTGCAACCTCCACCTCCTGGGTTCAAGCAATTCTCTGCCTCAGCCTCCCGAGTAGCTGGGATTACAGGCGTCTGCCGCCACACCTGGCTAATTTTTTTGTATTTTTGGTAGAGATGGGGTTTCACCAAGTTGGCCAGGCTGGTCTTGAACTCCTGACCTCATGATCCACCCGCCTTGGCCTCCCAAAGTGCTGGGATTATGGGCATGAGCCACCGTGCCTGGCCAAGGATTCTTAAATCAATATGTATTTGATCTTACAAAAATGATGACATTCAAACCTTTGGTATATACCAATTTTACTAATGTGTCTACTTGACAAGATATTATTTTCTTAATTGTGTTTATTCTCTAGTTTCAGTGGATGCTTAACATTTTCTATTTTTACATTCTACTAAGGTATTTAATTAGGTTATTTGCTTTTGCTGCTAATTGTTCCCTTAAATTTAAATAAGTATCCTTTCAACAAGGGATTGAGTTTCCCTCTAATAGCCTACTTCTTTTAGTTGTGTTAAAACTAGCAAGCTATACAAATTCTCACTAGGACTCTGGACTCCCTGCAAGTTTATTTTAATTGGGGTAGGGTATTTGCCATCATTGGTCAGTACAGGCATGTCGGAATCCATCGTACTAAGGTACAGCATAGCCCTGGGGCAGCAAGAAATCCCTCTTTAAAATTTTTGGTTCTGGTGATTTTTGTACCTTTTGGCAACACAAAGAAAAAACAAAAAGAACACTAGACATCAGGGGCGCATGATCAAAACTGTTATCTAGTCAGTTACTTCAGTATATTCTTGATTGTATCAGATCAAGGTTTCAAGTTTCTTTCAAAGACTCACTGAGTTTTCCTTCAGTGGAAAGAAGTGTCCTCGATGATTATTAAAAAAAAAAAAAAATCCCACCAACTGTGTTAAGTCTCACATACTACTGTCAATGTTAGTTTTAAGAGGTGGCAAGCTTCTATACAGAAAATAGAAGGCAGTGTAAAGGCGTTCCTATTTCCCCACAGCCTTGCCAGCATCTGTTGTTTCTTGACGTTTTAATAATTGCCACGCAGACTGGTGTGACATGGTATCACATTGGGGTTTTGATTTGCATTTCTCTAATGATCAGTGATGTTAAGCTTTTATTCATGTTTGTTGGCTGCATAAATGTCTTCTGTTGTGAAAGATACATGCACTCATGTTCATTTCAGCACTATTCACAATAGCAAAGACATGGAATCAACCCAAATGCCCATCAGTGATAGACTGGATCAAGAAAATGTGGTACATATACACCATGGAATACTATGCAGCCATAAAAAGGAATGAGATCATGTCTTTTGCAGGGACATGGATGGAGCTGGAAGCCCATCCTCAGCAAACTGACCCAGGAACAGAAAAGCAAACACCCCATGTTCTCACTTACAAGTGAGAGCTGAACAATGAGAACACATGAACACAAGGAGGGGAACAACACACACTGGGGCCTGTTGGTGAGGAACGGGGAGAGACAGCATCAGGATACATAGCTAATACATGTAGGGTTTAATATGTAGGTGATGCGTTGATAGGTGCAGAAAACCAGCATGGCATACATTTATCTATGTAACAAACCTGCAGGTCCTGCACACGTATCCCGGAACTTAAAATAAAATCAAATTAAAAAAAAGAAAAGAAAATAGAGGACAGATGGTCAGGCCAAAGATCCTATGAGCCTACAGACTACTAATTTACTGAGAACTTCAAATTTACACACCTTAAGAATCCAACATAACAAAAAGTAAGAGAAAATGTTTTCTTTAGGGATATGTGAAATGGCGCAAATCAAGTCACTTGTATTGACTGCTGGCCAATCTGAATGTAGGTAAGGCTCAAAATGACAAGGTAATAAATCTTGTATTGTCTTTCTAGACTTGTTTTAAGTATGTACATAAGGAATGTTTTTGTTAAATTGTTGTTTCTTTGATCTTGCACTTTTTTGTTATGGGTTGCTCTAATTTAATAATTATGCAACAGGAGAACACTTTAAGGTTACAGTGCTTGATTATGCAAAGCATACTTAACGAGCTGGCATAGCTAATCAATTTGTACTTTTTTTGAACTTTTTTAAACAATTAGAGTGCTAACAACTTAGGAACACTTATTTGCTTATAGTTATTACAGATTCCTAGGACAATAAAATATATGAAGTGGATTTCAATAACATCAGTAATATGTATGGTAAGAAATTAGTTTTACCAGAAAGAATCCAGATATATACAGGTCTTTAATTATAAAAATAAATTATTAAGTAGTCAATATATTTTATTTTTTCATCCAAAGCATTGTTCCCATAGAAAATGAGAAAACCATTTATTGTAGAACACCATTTTGAGATTTGTAACTAAGGAAACTAGAAAATCTTCACTATGAGCATGAGCTCTGAATAAGTAGAATTCCTATTAACATAAATCTAATTTTTATTGCTAGAAAGCAGGTATTTAGATAAGTATATTTTACTTATTCATTAGGAAAAAATCACTTTAGTTTTAGATTCCTCATTTGTCCAATTCCTCTCCTATTCAGTAGAACATGCTGAATATAATTGTGATTTTGTTTTGGAGGATAAGTTAAAAATTACTCATCATACTGCAGGCTTTGTATCTCTCATTTCTAAACAAATATATACCCAACTGGCTGGGCTGTATAACTAAATCATCCAAAATGATTTACTGTGCTTCCAGCATTATTTTAGTTTATATCATTTCAAAAAGGCTCATAAATTGCCTGTCCAAAAATATCTATTAATAATGTCATAACTTTATATGTGTCCAAAACTAATCATTTCCTAGAATTTTAAAGGAGTAAGTTTAAACTGTAGAATATAAGTATAAGAATAAACCAGGAACAATTATGTGCAATTTTAAGGTGTCTTGTTTCCCAACAGAATTCTGTTGAATAAGTTTAAATCACTTGTTAATACTCCATGGAAGGATTAACTCTATAAAAGCTTCATAAATAATGAGATCCTGTGTAACAGGTAGATAAAATAATGCCTTTTTTTTTTTTTTTTTTTTTTTTTTTTTTTTTTTTTTGCTCCTCTGCTGGTCTCCAGCAATGAAAATCAAAGTTGCAGAAGTTTAAATAAAGGAAGGAAGGTCAAATTCAGACCAAAAAAAAAATGTCATTTCATTAAACATTAGAGACTGTTATTTTTCAAGCCAGTGTTCCATACTAAGAAGAGCTTAACTGAGTGAATAAAGATTTAAGTTGGCAGGAAACGTGTGCAATGTTGTTTTCACCCATGAAAGAGCCTAAGAACATAGTATAGCAGAAAGAGATATAGTCAGAACGTGGCATATAATTGTGTAAGATAATGCAAGCCAGGGCAAAGCAGCCACATTGTATGTGTCCTATTTTTGCCATCATTGTAATCCTGATGAAATGAACGTGAACATGGTTCAACAAAGGCTGCGTTACCTTTGCTTAGAAATCAAAGGCAAGAATTTTATGACCTAAGTTTCACTCTTTGCATATACCTTAGTCTTTTTCCCCCCCCAGAAGCCCAGAGCAATTTTTCCACTATTTATACAAAACCACCCAAAATATATATGATACAAATCATGTAGGCTGATACAAATGCAGTGAACATAGTTTGAGGCATAAGCCATCTTTTCATTCATCCTCCATTTAGCAGATATTACCTTTGCCCAATAGCAGTCAATGATTCTTAGGCAGTGGGAGAAGCTGAGGATATATTTTCTTTTGGTTCTCCCAGGGACCCAGCTGTATTATTAAGGGAGGAACAGGTTTTCAGTGCTAGACTTTATTAAAAAATTGTACATTTAATATTCCTGATTAAAGCAAATCCAAGGCTGAAGTCCACTTTAGTATTGACAGTTTAAAATTAGGGCAGACTTTGAGTGAAACTGACAGATTAACTGACCTCAGAGGAGCACAGAAATCCACCCACAATCACACACATCTTGTTGCTATTCCTGTTTCAAGGACGCAGCTGATAAGAATAAGAGATTTATGTGTTTTCTCTGTCCCTGAATACTTTAATCACTGAAACTTAATCATGGCATTCATTATTCCTTTTCTCTGTAATTATTTTGGGATGGTCTTCATTTTAACATGAAAGTAATATCATAGAAGTACAAAATGAAGGGTGAAATCAATAAAATTCACATGGAGTCATTGGTTTTAATTTGTGCACACTGTTTGAGTCTGCGATGCTGAGATAGTTATAATAAAAAAGGAAAAAAATGGTTTTAAGGAAAAAAGCACTTATATTCATATAAAGTCCGAAAGTAGACAGACAAAAGCACCATTTACTGGATCTTCTAAATAACCAAACAAAGAAACAGGCCAACAAGAAAAGGTTAAAAGGCCAGGAATAAAGATGAATACAATCTTCCTTGTGTATATGTGGGCATTGGTTTTAAGACAGCCCAAGTATAATCAAAATCCACGCAAGCTTGAGTGGGTCCTGCAGAACCCACATGTGCAAAAAGTCAGCCCTCCTTAAAGCGGGGTCTCACAACCAGGAAATAATGTATTCTTGATCCGCCTTTGCTTGAAAAAATCCGTATGTATCTATATCCGTGTAGTTCAAATCTGTTTTGTTAAAGGGTCAACTGTATTTGAAGCTATTCTTTTCTTTCCTCACTCACAAAGGCTATGTTCTAGTTGGGTAGCCATACAGTAACACCACAAAACCAATTAGAAGTAATTCAATCCAATTATATTTAAGAATTACATATATTTGTAAAACTGAATTTTTTTTTTAATTTAGCATAAAAAACCACAATCAGTGTTCCCTATGATCTCTGTAGTTAATTTTGGTTTTACCTAAGATTTAACCAGAGGCCACATAATAGGCATGTTTCATTAACCAAAAGTAATAGTATTCGTCAAGCAAATAGGATTTGCTAGCCATATTTCCACATGCAGCATTGTATGAGCTTGTACTTCTGTGTCACACATTACAATAAAACTTGAATCTTTTGGGTTTTTTTGCAATTACATCTTCTGGATTTTATAGTTAATTGGAGGTTAACAACAACTAACATTTAAGTTTTTCTTTTTTTTTTTTTTTTTCTGAGTTTCACTCTTATTACTCAGGCTGGAGTACAATGGCGTGATCTTGGCTCACTGCAACCTCCGCTTCCCGGGTTCAAGCAATTCTCCTGCCTCAGCCTCCCAAGTAGCTGGGATTACAGGCATGTACTACCATGCCCGGCTGATTTTGTATTTTTAGTAGAGATGGGATTTCTCCTTGTTGGCCAGGCTGGTCTCAAACTCGTGACCTCAAGTGATCCACCCACCTCGGCCTCCCAAAGTGCTGGGATTACAGGCATGAGCCGCCGCGCCTGGCCTACGTTTAAATTTTTCTATTTATCACCAAAGTTGGAAAAATATAGCTCATTTTTTCAGGTGGTTTGTAAATATTTTCAGAGCAGAATTGTTTCATTCTAAGAAAATATCTAGAATTTCACTAGTCAAAAGAAACAAATGAGTTCCTACAATGGAAAGGGAGCAACAGGTGATTTTCCCTGCCTTCTTGCTGCTAGTAGTTTTTCTACTTCCTTATCCTATCGTGTATCTTCAATGATGAATGAAAAGTTACTATACATTTACACTAAAGAACTTATCCATGTAACCAAAAACCACCTGCTCCTCACAAACTATTGAAACAAAATTAAAAAAGGAACAGTTGTTATACATATAGCTTGAAAACACTGTTCCATTTTCATTATTTTACTCATATGGAAACAAAGACACAAAGGCATTAATTCAGTGGCTTAACCACTTTACCCATCTATGCAAAGAGGGAGTGAGAATTGTCCTCCGTATCTCTTGACTTCCAAGACACTGTCTTTCCCTATTATCCTGCTCTATTTGTCTCCCTTAGAATTAGGGAAACAAATCCTGAATATAAAAGAAATTAGATGTAGTTAATTTAGAATTCTGTGCTGCCTCAAAGATTTTTACTCTGAAGTGTGAAGTTTCCTTTTGTGATTCACCAGTCAAAATTCCCATGGATTGAGCTGAATATTTCTCACTGCGGTAGTCAGGGTTTGATTTATGTTGTTTACAAATGCATCCTTTAAAGAGTCCCAAAGTGAATTCTGAATGTGATAAGTAGTAGCAAGAGAGCCTAGTTTACTGATAACTCAGATGTAATATTAATGTGCAAACTTTTCTTAGAGACAAAAGGCATACATAATCACAAGAAAATAGCTTATATTTCAAATGCCATGGATTGCTTTGGGGCAACACTGGGAAAGTGGGATAACCACAGTATTTTCTATATTGAAAATATTTCTCCCAGAAAGCCCTGTAGGGTTATTTATGAAAAACTATTATACTCCTCTCCATACCTCAGCAACCATCACTTTCTTTTCTCTTTTATACAATAAAAGAGAAAGGAGAGAGGATTTATTATGTCTCATCTAAATCATTATGACCATCTGAGCATGGAACTAAGCCCTAGAATTTTATGATTTCATGACAGTCAGTATGTAATATCATGGCTGAAAGTGGGATCATTGATTCATATTTACACTTCCGAAAAATAACACGTGAAATCTATTTTCACCCAAAAATGATCAGAATTTTACCTTAAAACATGGGGTTTATTAGTATTTCATAGAATGAACAGGTCAGGTATTTTCTAAAGCCCTATATGAGGCTCTACTTTTCTCATATAAACTTTAAATAGGCATCACTATTATCGTGAATTAAACTTACTGTTCATTTGCCATATAAATTGTGTTCACTTGATTTGACCAAAGGATGTCAACATTTTTGTTCCTTTCCATTTCTACCATACACAACTCCCAAAATTGGTGGGAAAATGACTGCCTTTTATCTAGTAAGAGCTGAGTTCCCTTTATTTGGTTCTTCTGCTACCTTACTTAATTATATTTTGAACTGACTTATCTGACAGTATTCTATTTATTTAGATAAGTTTTATGAAAAAATATTCTGAGAAAGAACTATATGAATAAAAATTAACAAAACAGCAATAACGATAGTTACTATTTTCTGAGAGCTTCCTTTGTGTCAAGTGTGGTGCTAAGTGCTTTGTACATTTTATCTTAATTTTTAACACAGTTTTATAGAGATCATGACCATGGACAGCCAGCCAGAATCTGCACTTGGATGTGGTATATAATGCTCCATATCCCATGATGTTTAATTCTATTCTCCTTCCCTCCTAAACTCCATGCTATGTGGTTATAGTACCCAGGGCAATGCGGACATTATTGAAACCTATTACTGAGAATATACAGAGTGGTTCTCACCTTAGACCAGTCACCCATTCGCCACACATAGCATTTTGAATAATCCTCACAGTCTTCAGCCTCCCTGGGTCTGGTAGAGAGGACACACTTCTTTCTTGGGTTGGTACATCTAACGGTCCGATGACGTACGCCTTTGCCACACTTGACTGAACACTAGAAGATAACATCAGAGGTTTTAGATAAAGTTGGTGAATAGGAGATATAGATGATAGACTCAATTAAGTATTGGTTTCCAATAATCTCTCATGAGCCCATCACCCATATAAAAGCCAGATAAAATTATAAATAAGTTTAAAGGTAACAACAGGCTAAGCACCAGTATCTGATGCTAGAAGGAGCTTAAGGCACAATGCTGGAGATAAGTGGTTTCAGGAATACTGAACCATTATTACAGAGAGTAATATAACAGGGATTATCTGGAAAAGATAAATACAGTATGATAAAAATTAAATTTACTAAAATTTGATATCACATTTTAAATATAATTATGTAAAAAAATTAACTTTACTTTTTCTAAGATGTACTCTTTCATTTAGATGGAAGACATGTTTGTGAAAAATGACAATTTCCCCAGCATGTCATTTCTCAAAAACATGTTTCAAAGATGAAATAGAGAAAATCTTAGCAAAAATAAAAATTAGAATTTGTTTTCTTCTTTGAGATGGAGTCTCATTCTGTTGCCCAGGTTGGAGTGCAGTAGCATGATCTTGGATCACTGTAACCTCCATCTCCTGGGTTCAAGTGATCCTCTTACCTCAGCCACCCAAGTAGCTGGGATTATAAGCATACACCACCATGCCTGGATAATTTCTGTATTTTTAGTAGAGATGGGTTTTTGCCATGTTGGCTGGGCTGGTTTTGAACTCCTGGCCTCAAATGGTCCAGCCACCTCGGCCTCCCAAAGTGCTGGGATTATAGGTGTGAGCCACCGTGCCTGGCCAAAATTTAGAATTTCTTTATATAACTATATACTCCTAGAAATTATAATTGTTGTCCAAAGGCAAGCACCACTGACTACCTGGACATTGGGACCAAAATTGCTCTGGATATGTGTGTGGGGCATACCAGATATAACAAAACTTGAAAGTCCAATTTATATTTGTGTATAGAAGAGGTCCAAAGAAAGGGTTGCAGTATATATTCATCAATGATATCATATAGGAATAATCATGCTGATTTCCACATCATAGCTCTGAGTCCTGAGGAGAGCAGAAGCTGAGCTCCTCCCCTTGCTCATGTTGGCAAGCTTTAATGACAGTTGTGGTCCTGAAAGCTTAAGCATGGAACTAATGACATTTTAAATAGGTATACTAAATCTTGCACAAGTAAGTAATTGTCTTATAACTTAAAGTTTGCATTTGAATATGCTCAGTTTTTAAAGTGAACTATGTGATTTGGCACTTTAGTACACACACATATATATATATATATATATGTATATATATAGCGAGTCGCTATATATATATATAGTGAGTCAAACTATGTCTGATTCATAAAATTGAGTTTTAACTTAAACTAAAACAATAAACCTTTTTTTAATTGGCATATTGCATTGTGACATATTATTTCTCTCAGCTGGTGCCAAAATTCTGTATAGTAGAATATTTCTGATCAATTTTCTCCTGAAGAGTTTGCAAAAATGTTTTGATTGGGTTGGGATGGGGTATTTTGTTTCTCTATGCTCATGTGATTCTTCTCTCCAGATTGAACTGATTCATTTCAATGTAAGATGTGATATGGCATTCATTTTCAAAAGTATACATTATAAATGAAAAAGAATCCATTAAACAGTATAACCTAGAATAGTAAGAAAAGAGAAACCCAGGATTTTTGTGAATGTGCTTTTTGGAGGGGGTTGGGTTAACTGAAAGATATTTAGAAACTGTATTATCTAAGCTATGTTATCCTCATTTTCAAAAGAGTAGCTACTTCAATACAGTAGTTTTAAATTATCATTTTTGCATCCTATCTAATATTTTGAAATTACATAGATGGATGATTTTCCTTTTTGTGTGTGTAGCTGTGTTGGTACATGTGTGAATATGAGTATGTAAGTATGTTTATATGAGTAAATGCAGCCAGACCCTCACCTAAAGTGCTTCAGAGCAACCACTAAGTGTAAGTCGTGAGTGCCATTTATTATTATGCAAAGATATGCATCATGATAACAGAAAATAAATCACTATGGTTTGGCATGGAACACAACTGTATGTTATACACTACAAACCTGTAGGGGTTGGGAGGGTGCAATGAGTTAAACAACCTTGGGTTCAAATCCCAGCTCTACCACTTAGGTAGGACTTAGGGTAAACTATTTACTTTCTCTGAGCTATATTACTCTTACTTATAAAATGATGAAGCTTAAGTTTCCTGCACAGGTGATTAAATATAAACAATATACTAAACATTAAGTAAAAATGTACTCCTTGTTCACATATAATAATTAAATGTTAATTTTCTTTCTTTCCATTTTAAATGTTCAGCGATATGCAATGAGTTAAGTGTGTATTTTAATATGTGCCAACTCAAGAGTGTAGTCACAGTATATAAGTAAAAATGCAGAATTTAAAATGTATATAAAATATGCCCTTGATTATGTTGCAATATTTATAGAATAGAAAGTAAATACCTTTGTATTTTTCTATTTCAAAATTATTTGAATGTATTACTTTAATCATTAACAAAATTAATAAAGCGTATAGAAAAATATCAACTTCCGTGCAGATTCTGAACATGATCCAACCTGATCTTGTACAAGCTAAGAGTCAGAGTAGGAACGGGAATAGAAATGGGGCATGTATGCACCTCAGACCACACTCCCGCCTCCCACACGGTCATGCAGTCCTGGCCCTCACAGCGCTGGGCAGAGGCGGGCTTGGGCCCAATGCAGTCCCTCTCTCGGGCTCTAATCAGAGTTCCATTGCTCAGTTGTTGGGTACAGGCCACTTGTCTGCTTTGCATCCCTTTTCCACAAGTGCGTGAACAGGGGGTCCATTCTGTCATCATCCACCTGAAAGTAAAGCAAAAGTCACTGGAAACAAGTTAAAAGATACCTATGTATTTGTATTAGTCTGTTCTCACACTGCTAATAAAGACACACCCAAGACTGGGCAATTTACAAAGGAAAGAGGTCCAGTTGACACAGTTCCATGTGGCTGGGGAGGCCTCACAATCATGGTGGAAGGCAGGGAGGAGCAAGACACATCTTATATGGCAGGAGGCAAGAGAGGGCATGTGCAGGGGAACACCCCTTTATAAAAGCCATCAGATCTCTTGAGACTTACTATCATGAGAACAGCATGGGAAAGAGCCATCCCCATGATTCAGTTACCTCCTACCGGGTCCCTCCCATGATGTGGGAATCACGGAAGCTATAATTCAAGATGAGATTTGGGTGGAGACACAGTCAAACCATATCACTACCATATATTTTGACATGTCTAGAGTTAGCAGAATGTTAGACGGTGACATTATACTTTTTTTTTTTTTAACCAAACACAATAGTTTTCTCCAAGACGCCCAGGCTTCCTCTTGCTTTGAATGCTCTGTATTTCTTGTCTCAGGAACTTGTTCTTATTAGAATCTCAGTGTCCATCAGACTCTGTCCATGTCATATTATAAACTGTCTTTCACTGCTTACCATATCACTATACTGTGGGACTTTGTAAGTATAAAATTGCTAATATCCAGGAGTTATTCTTATTCTTTGTAATTTATATCTTTACAATAGCCCTATGTATTGGGTATCACAACTATCATGGCCAAATTTACAGAAAGGGAAACTCAGGCACATAGAGGCTTAATAACTTATCAAAGGTCACAAAGTTGTGGCACCAACAATTCAAATGAGGCTGTAGACTACTTAACAGTGAGAGATGTGGGGGTATTAGCAAAGTAACAGAAGCCTGTGATTGGCCTCTTTCCTGGACAAAGCAATCACCAAGGTATGACACTCAGCAGCAACTAGATTTCTGTGACCAGGCTATATCCTCCCACATGGAGCTACATATGCTTCTTTAGGCTAGCCAATGTCTAGCTTTGATATGATCATAGACACTGGAGCATATTTAAAATGTTCCATTTAAAATGATTCATACTTACTCACATATTTTTCTAGCTTCGTCTCCCACTTGTTCGGAAAATAAACCATATGCTCATCTTGCTTACCAAACACTTTCTATTTTCACCTCATTACATCCTGTGCCTGGATCCTTGACAGCCAGCCCCACGCCCATTCCTCCTAGAAGGGCTTCTCCATTCAACTAATGGGGACTGACCTTTTCTTTGCTTTCTATCACCTGGCTTGTAGCACTCACATGACTTACTAGATATTCCCTAGGGAAGCAGAGGGGCTCAAAGGCTACCTAATGAATTTGGCCTTTTCTTTGTAATATATAAGTTCCTCAAAGGTATATATCAATGTTTTTTTTTGTTAGCATCCATAACACTTTTACATAATAGCTTTTCATAAAAAGTTTATTTTTTATTTTATTTTATCTTATTTTTTTTGAGATGAAGTCTCATTCTGTCGCCCAGGCTGGAGTGCAATTGCGTGACCTTGGCTCACTGCAACCTTCGCCTCCTGGGTTCAAGCCATTCTCCTGCCTCAGCCTCCCAAGTAGCTGGGCCTATGGGCATTTCACCATGTCCGGCTAATTTGTGTATTTTTAGAGAAGGGGTTTCACCATATTGGCCAGGCTTGTCTTGAACTCCTGACCTCAAGTGATTCACCCGCTCTGGCCTCCTAAAGAGGTGGGATTACAGGCATGAGCCATCGTGCCCAGCCGTAAACATTTCTTGAAATGGAATTTATGTTTCTCTCTGCTTTACAGAAGTAACCTTAATTATTCCAGATTTACCAAAACCAAGTATTCCTAGCAATGATCCACATTTTGAGGAGTTACATCCTCTTACAGCCTAGTAAATCTCATCTGTAAGTTAGTTTAATTGTAAATGATTTTATGTTTCTATTTCTGAGAAAGGAAATAGAAGGCTTTACAAGGTTATTTTTTCCTGGTCTATCCAGCATGTTGCAGATCTGCCATTTTTGTTTGGAGTTCCCTGGTGGATTTCTCCTAAAGTGCATATCTTACAAATTTAGTCTAGTTTCTGCTTCATATTTCTGTAAGAGAATATCCAGAAAATAATCCCAATCTAAGTTCATCTACGTATCTTTTCCAACTATGGAACTCAGTAGACACTACTGGGTTCTTCTGTACTGAAAAGAGAATTATTTGTAATTTCATGGAATCTCATATTTTTAAGTAAAATAAAAATTTGAGATCCTCAATATAATCATAAAAAGTTACTTTTCCTATTCCTTATGAAAACCACTGAAAAATAAGAACTAAAATATAAAATGTATTCTAATGAAACATTTTCGTGGTTTAGAACTTACATAATTTGGAAGGATCCCATTTCCTTATCTCTAAGAGACCTTCTACTTACAAAGGTATTTACTAGTGAATTCATCTATTTTATATTTGGCCCACAGAATGCCATCAGGCCATTTAGTGACTTTCTCAATAAATGTTAATGGAAATTAGAAATTTTTACTAAGTTGGAGAAAGGGGAAAGACAGGAGGAATAAAGGATGTACTCTTCCAGTAAGTCTTGGAAAGTTTTCCTGTGGTGACCCTTAGTAATTGCCCATGTTCATTTCTTTCTTTCCAATACTTTTCTTAACCTCACTAACATCACAGCTTCGTGGTTCAAAATAAATTGCCTCCTTTTCCAAGGGAAGGGAGATAACAATCTCTAACAAAAAGACTTCCAGTCTCCAGCTGCAAAAATTTCTCACTCAGAAATGTACTGACCTTTTAAAACTATTCATTTTACCAAGTCATTATTGAGACGTTTTTCTCCAAGATAGTTGAAGTCAGGGAATGAAAAATAAATAGTGTGTTGTACTGTACACTCTGCTCCTTCACAGACCAACTTGGGAAACAACAAATACGCTCTAGTCCTCAAATCAGTTCATTCAAGATTTCTGATGTATCAGAAAAAGCCATGGCTCTTTCACCAAATTGGAACAACTATATGGCAATATGAAACAAATTATGTTTTGAAGTATTTTAATATTATTTAACACAAGATAATTTAGCATCTTAATATCTATTAAAGGGGATAGAGAATTCTGAGGAACAGCAGTAACAGTAAGGATCCTGGTTCTTTAGCTGACAGGGCCAAGGCCAAAAATGTTACTTTATGTATCTGTCCAGCACTGAATGGAAATGATCCAAGGACCTGAAGGTAGGCAAGGATAATTCCCTAGGTCACTGTACCTCATTACTACTCTGTATCATGAAAAGGCTTTACTAGTTCACACACTTATGCAGTTAGGCTGAAAAGCCTGCACCCAGGAAGGTGCAAAGAACGTGACATTACTGAAGGTATGTTCATGTACTTTTCTCTTATGCACATCCTTTTATATATCATTCTTCCTGTTCTTTTAAAGCAGACATTTGCCTGGGGCAGGATTGTTAGAGCAGGAATGCAAAAGACAGGAAAAGATGATAATCAGCTTCTACTACTATAAACCAAAAATAGAATTCTAAGCCCCCCAGCTGACTGAATGGACCCTCCTCTCTTAGCTAAGGGGACACAACTAAATTTGAAAAGCTAGTTCAGACCATTATATGAAAGGAGGGTGGTTAGACATGCCTCATTATTACTCTCCGTCCTTTGGAGCTCAGGCTTACAACTGACCAGCATTAACATTAAAACAGAGATCCTAAGACTAACCGAATAGACTCTTTGTAGCAAAAGATACTAAATTCCAACTTGACTCTACTATAATATCACAAGACAGATAGCAGGGTCCTCAAAGAAATCAAACTATTTTACCCCAAAATTTGACATACTTTGAAATGGTCCTGCAAAGCTCTCTCTTGTTGGGGAAACTGACATTTTATAGAGAATCCCCTTCCCTTTCCAGGCCTTTTGCTGATACTTTAGAGATTGGCTGAGAGTCTAGCACATTTTAAGGGTCTGAAGAGGAAATACTGCCATCTATTGCCCCTGGACGTTGGCCACCTATGAGACTTCATCTACATAATATGAACCTTGGTCTCTACAACCCCTTATCTTAACCCAGAGACTCCTTTCTGTTGATTCCAGGTCTTCAGATAATGATTTAACCCTCAACCAATTGCCAATCAGAAAATGTTTGAATCTACCTTTGACCTGTAAGTCAACAGCTTCGAGTTAGACCAAACCAAGTTATGCCTCACATGTATTGATTGATATCTTACATCTTCCTAAAACACATAAAACCAAGCTGTAACCCAGTCACCTTCAGCAAATGTTCTCAGGGCCATGTGAGACCATGTCATGGGTCACGATCCACAACTTTGGCAACATAAGCTTCTAAATTGATAGGAGACCTGTGTCAGATACATTTTGGTTTACAGTATCTAAAATATATCGAACCTACAGAAAGCAAACCTTGAAATTCAAACTTTGTAGATGAAGTATTTTCCAAAAAATTTTTTTTTTAGATGTAGTTTTGCTCTTGTTGCCCAGGCTGGAGTGCAATGGCACGATCTCTGCTCACCACAACCTCCACCTCCCGGGTTCGAGTGATTCTCCTGCCTCAGCCTCCCGAGTAGCTAGGATTACAGGCATGCACCACCATGCCTGGCTAATTTTGTATTTTTAGTAGAGAGGGTGTTTCTCCAAGTTGGTCAGGCTGGTCTCAAACTTCCAACCTCAGGTGATCCCAAATTCTTTTAAGCTTTCATTAACATAGCATGGCTAGATTTAGAGGGCTTTAGTAACTGAGTTTCCATGGGGGGTGTGAATAGGGAAATCAGGACTAAGATTGGTCTGCATGACACTAATCCCCAAAGAGATTAAGAAAGAAAAGCTCAAATATGGTTAATTAGCAACTTTGTTCCTCTCCCTCTTACCTCCCCCATACCTACTCTTTGTGGTAGATGGCCATGAAGACAGTTATATCAGTTATAAACTGCTATAAAATGACAAATTATCTGCCTATCTGAATTGTAGGATGTGTAAATTCACCATGAAGGCATTACAGAAGCTCTCATGAGGGGAAGATCAATGCTCTGACTACCTAAGAACTTACAACTATGTCCTCACTCACTGGGCTTCAACAAATTCCTGAGTGTCAGGACAAAATAAATATTCCTGTCCCAATATTCCAAGGAATCAATCCAGCCTCACTCTTTCTGTCACCCCATTCCTAAAAGTTTTCAGGATTTTGGACACCAGGGCTGAGTCCCAATCAAGCTAAGCCTTAATTTTTATGTGAAAGCAGGTAGATTGGAGGCCTGTGTTGGCAGCCATGCCAAGTAGCCTCGTTGCTAGGCTGGTCCAAAATTACACTCAGGTTCCACTCATCTGTCTTTGTCCCAACTTCCAATAACTAAAGCATGGACTTCTTTCTTCCTATTCCAGTTACAGCTGCTCAGCATTGCTGTTTTGTCCTCTACTTGTGAATTTCTTGTCTGCTTTGTTACCTAATACTCATTGGGGAGTGTCAGAGGAAACCAAAGCATCCGTGGTACAGTAACTGGGACCCAGGTCAGAAAGTTGGTGATGAGAGATCGGGGATTGGGCAGCTTGCTTTGGGAACTCTGGCTAGGAAGTGAGAAATTAGCCAGAGAAATCGGAAACACTACACTGGTCCTGTTCTGCTGGGCTCTGGGTCATGGCAGTCCTAGTTTGGTTCATGTTACTGTTGGCAAATTCTAACACACCATTTTGGAGAATTCAGGAGCAAACAGCTATGTTCAACCAAATAACAAGGTTTTTGAAGAGGGGACCTAGAGCTTATGAAATGATTTTAAATAAAAAGTGGTTTTAATTACTCCTCAGCAACCGTCCCTCCCAATACCCCTTCCTTAAGTGGAAAATTCTTGGCCTTGCTTTCTTAGATCTTGCTTATTTAATACCTTACATTTTGGTACGTATCCTTTGGCAATGTTTTTAAGAAAATGTGATTTCAATGATATTCTGAGCATGTTTTAAAGGACAGCAATTTAATGGACAAATAATGCTTTAAGGGTCGCTGGAATAGGGTTACCTTGTTTGACATGGTTGCTCATTGCACTTTCGAATCTGTGGCTCTGGCTTGGTTAAGTATTTGCATTTCTTGTTGTCCACAATGCTGATATTTTTGCTCATGATTTTTGTGCAGGACACCGTTGTCTTCCTTTCTCCTGAAAAGAACAAACAAACAAAGAAATATTATTATAGGCCTTCATGTAATGGATTTAGGAGGTGTTCATAGGCTTATTGTGCTTATTTTTTATTTAAAAAACTTATAAATTCAATTTTTATTTTAGTAAAATTTTTTAATTGATTCATATTAGATGTACACATTTTCAGGGTATATGTGATAATCTGATACATCATATAATAAAATCAGGGTAAGTTGGAATCCATCATTTAAATATTTATCTTTATGCTAGGAACATTTGAATTATTCTCTTCTAGTTATTTTGAAGTGTACAATTTATTAATGTTAACTATAGTCACTCCATTGATTTATTGAGCACCAGGTCTTATTTCTTCAATCAACTTTTATTATAGATTCAGGGGTATACCTGCAGGTTTGTTACATGTTACTATACTTTTCAAAGATATTTTAAACAAATTTTAGAACAGTGAAGATATTATTTATAATTTACATAACAAAACGTACCTCTAGGCTTAAAAGGGATGAGTAATAAATTTTCCTTGTTAGAAATTAAATGTCAAGTTTTATATACAAAGTGATCATGACAACATAAATTAGCAAGATACAAACTGAAGATATTGTAAAGGATTGTGGCCATCTTTTAGCATTAAGTGGTGGAAAGCTATATTTCCATAAAGTTAAATCTCCCTAATACGCCTTCCTAAAAGCACATAAACATGTGTGCACATTTTTACCATTTGGTTTGTACATCATTAGTGCTTTATAATAAGGTATGGAAAGCACATTTATTGTGAGTATAACTCAGACCTTTATTCTTATCACCTCTAATAAAGACCCCAAGAATTCTAGAAATCTTTACCCAAATGATTGTCATCATCTGTAAGACAAGACATGGGACTCTTACCATCTTTTACCGGATTTCAGAAAACTTACTTTTCTACTTTCTCTAGTATGATAAAGTTTGATTATAGGATGTAAAAATGACAATTTCTATGCTGTATTCACTTTGCTTACACAGCCCTGTAAGCACACTTCCTTTACAGGAGTTATATTATTCATCTTACAAGTAAAATGTCTAGTAAGTATGTGCTAATTTCTGTTTCTCTTTGAAAAAGTCTTATATGTAAATTTCTTGTGAGTAGAAAAAGATACACATCTGTATAAGATGTAATAATCTTATTTAATTCATTGTTTGACACTATAAGATAGTTAAATCAGCCCAAAATTTTGAAGCCAGATGGGTCATGAAGAAGTAAGACGACATCATAAGTCTGCTGCTGGTTCACTATTGAAAGGCCCATTAGTTAAGGTTCTATGACTGACATGCATGATAATTAGGAAGCTTAGAGCATTCATGCTAGTAATAGCAAACAAGAAAAGCTGGGCTGGTGGCAGAGAGGTCATTCTGCCCCTCAATTAACAGAGAGAGCTGCTGGCATCAAGAATGAGGAAGGAAGGGATGTAGAGAGGCACTTTGAATAATTTTGGAATACCTTTTACTTTAGTTTGAATGGGAGATGGTAAGAGACAACTGGGTGGCCAAGTAAAAAGCAAAATAATAGCTTTAGGTTCAGAGTCTTTCCTTGATTTCCTCTCAACAGCTCTGAGCATAGTCCTACCACAATTTGTAGTATAAAAACACAACTGCATTTGTATACATGTGTAAATTAAATAATTATTCTGTGGTTATTGCATGTCATGTTATTAAAACCATTTGGACCTTTAGTTCTATCAACAGTGATAACATAATGTTGGCTAAGTTATTCCCTTTATAGGAAATCTTGGAGTACTGATGGAATGCAACTTATTCTATGGGAGCTCAATATAGACAAGAGTGTCAGGCAGGTAACAGGCCCTTTCCTTTGAGTGGAACGAGGTATGCCTCCTATCAGTACCCTATGGCATTCCAGAAGTGTACACTGGCGGGCCAACAATGGGGAGGGCCTTGAGATGACATCCAACCACAGGTTAAAAAGTGGATTAGGAAAAAAATCATGGCCTATAGGCAGATGAATTAGAAAACAGTACTCATCCTCCACATAGAGGTGGCCCCATAGCAGGCTGCATGGCTTGGCAAATGGAACATGGACTGGATTGCAGTCCCCTTGGCTGAAGACTTTATGCAGTGCACAAACTGCCTGAATATGGGAGCTACACCCTCTGAGGTCCTCTTGAGCGAACCTTTGCAGCTCATGCAACAAGGTGACCTGATGTTAACTTGTAGAGGAAAGGCAGTCTTTCATGTCCCTGGCAGACACTTAGAAGCTGTCCATGCTATTCCTTGGTAGGTCAAGAAGGATGAGGTGTAGATTAAGACTTAATCACAGTAGTGCTCAAAACCCAACAACTTCAAATAATTTTCAGATAAACTGCTGGAGAAGCAGAAATGACATTAAGCTCTTTTTTTTTTTTTTTTTTTTCCCACATGGAGAAAACAGGCCTCACGAGGTAAGATTTACCTAAATGTAAAATTTTGGGACAGATTTTTTATTTTTGGTCAGCTTCCTCTTAGCTTCCTATGCTTCAAGGGCTCTTTTAGGACCTGAAGTACATATCAAATAGATATTATGCAGATTTTGTATAATGCTAGCTTAGGTATTATTTCTACATTATTATGATGCGATAGCCAAAAGCAGGATTAAAGTAAATACTACTTTTAAGAAATATAAATGTTAGTTCTAAAATTTAACTTGAAGCCTTGACACTTTTACAGAATAGATGCAGTTGCCTAAATTCATTTAAATGATAACATTTTGCCTACTGCAACACAAAAACATGATGGGCATTTTCCAGAAAGCTTTTGCTGAACATATATGTAGTCACAGAATAAACAACCCAAGGCTGATTATAATGCTTTTTTCCCCATCCTCAGAAAATCTTTAACCTTAGTTACATGAGCCCACTGCTTATGTACTGAGATACTGAAAAAGAATTTTTTAACTATAAGTATTGTCATATCAAAAGGGATACAGGTATCGGCATCATTTTAGGGACACGTTAGTGGTTTTCTAAGAAAGTGTGAAAGTGCATGAGTATGAATTGAGACATTTTTATTGACATTGTAAGAAAGGACTCCTACATCATAAGTTTTTGGCAGCCAGGGGAAGCTTAGCTCTTTTTAAAAATTTCATTGAACAAAAACAATAGAATTAGAAAAAAACTCATTGCTCAGTGACAGACGCGTTACGCCTATGAAAATACAACTAAGATCTTAAAGCCATATGGAAATGTTATTGTTTGAGTTTTTCTTTTGTATATTTAAATGTCCCAGCCAACACAGGAAATTTCCATTCTAGTATCCAATAGCCGTATCTACAATGCATCCAATACTGTGGCACCTAGGGACAAACGGAAAGTGATGAAATAACTGACCTTCTGCCTGAATTATGAGAGCTGTAGGCTGTTGACAGAGTATTACTTGCTTTATGGTGATTAACTTCACCTCTTGGTCATTCCCATTAAATTAGTCTTGGGGAAATCTGTCTGGATGTTTTGAATACAATTATAAATATAAAATAACCATTATGCATTCATCTCTATTGAATTGCAATATCTGAAAATGAAGGTTAACTTTTATTTATTAACTCTTTGTGCTTTGGAAATTTAACAAAGACTAGACATTATATCAAGTGAGCTGCCTTTTCCAGTTTCACAGATAAGCTGACACTTTTCACTATAAAATATATACTCTGTATTTAACTCATAAAATGGATATTTCAAAATAAAACTAAATTCTGTTGAGGTATATCACATTCCTAGAACTTGCATTGTAATTGCTGAAACATATTCTTGGTTGTGGGTTCAGTGTTTCAATAAGAATAACTGAAACTTTCTATACATGATTTAACATTCTAAAATTTTAAATTAAATTATAGAACTCTATAAGACAGAGACTATGTGTGTGTGTGTGTGTCTGTGTGTGTTTGTAAATTTCTTTATAATTTTTACAATTTTCTTTTAAAATTTCTACGTCTTAATTTTCTATTGGATTAACAATAGCCAGTAAGAATGAGAACCAAAAGTAAGTATACTTTGATGAGGATGAAGGATTTTCTCTGAGCGCTTCCTCGAGCTTTGTAAAATGCGGATTATTTTTTACACCTACATTTATTTAACTTAAAGAACTTTCAAAATCATGTATGCCATTTACTTTTTATCCTTTTTTTACATTAAAAAATGTTATTCCCTTAGGATATTGTCTGAGTGTTAAAATGACTAGTTCATTTTTTTATTTTAATGAAAATAATTTACTTTGCTTTGTTCACAACACCTAATATATAACTAATCTGATCTTGCCATTTATATGCATGCAAATATTTTAATGAGATCCCATAGCTGTCAAGTTAAATTTAACTTAACTGTTAGCATAACACTCAAGGACCTTCATGAATTGGCTTTCATCCTACTTTTCTGATCAAATCACTTCCCACCCACCAATCCTCATATTTTACACTCTAGTAATAACATTTTCACTTCCAAGAAAGCCTTCCACTTGGCACGTGGGTGCCTTTGCACCAAGGCATATCCTTGGAAGACTTTCTATATCTTCCTTTATCACTGAGTATGGTGATTTTATTATTATCTGACTTCCACTAGATGGACTGTGAGTTCTCTGAATGAAAGATATATTCATCTTTGGACCACCTAGCAATAGTGGGTACATGGTCAATACTGGTAAAGGAATGAATGAGTGAAATATAATCATGTAATTCAAGCTGTCAGTGCCTTCTGTATTAAGAGGTTCATCTCAATACTATGTTTTCTAAAATGATGAAAAAATCATTTGCAAACTAAATGATAAATTATCAGGAATCCAGTTCCTCTTATGGCAAATCCAGTTCCTGGATTATCACTTAGGTATTAAAAATCAAAGTTATGAATAATTTCTGTCAATATAAGATGTTTTTATTAGTATATGAAATAATATCTAATTATGTTAGATATTGAAATAAAATAATGCAGAGAAAAAATAGAAAAGATATTCTGGTGCATTTTCTTTGGCAAATAATGTTTATTTTGGTACATGCATAGTACCTTTAAAATGTAAAAACAGGCCAGGGGCGGTGGCTCACGCCTGTAATCCCAGCACTTTGGGAGGCTGAGGTGGGTGGATCACGAGGTCAGCAGTTCGAGACCAGCCTGACCAACATGGTGAAACCCGGTCTCTACTAAAAATACAAAAAAATTAGCTGGGCATGGTGGCAGATACCTGTAATCCCAGCTACTTGGGAAGCTGAGGCAGGAGAATCACTTGAAACTGCAAGGTGGAGGTTGCCGTGAGCTGAGATTGTGCCACTGCACTCTAGCCTGGGCAATAAGAGCCAAATACCATCTCAAAAAAAAAAAAAAAAAAAAAAAAAAAAGTAAAAACAGAACAAATCACACCCTTATATGTTCTTTCCTAGGTTAAATATATTCTAGAGGGTTTTAAAAGGTATAGGCATTTGAATACTGAAATGTTTTCCTCCGCTTGGACCCAAAGGCTTGGATATCTACTTATGATCTCAATATGGACAAGGGAAGCAGTGTCTAGAGGATCCCAGGACAGTCATAAGCTAGACAGACTTGGACTGGTGTGAAGAATGTGGAATATTGGCTTACTTTTTTTCCTTCAAAGTAGATCTGCTTAGGATTTCCTAAAAGCATGTTTAACTCTTCGTGTGTTTCAAAAGGGGTTACTGAATTTTGGGGTCCTCGTGCTATTTTATTTCATTAATCTATTCACTAGATCAAAACAATTCTTAAAGTTATGCAGTTAATGCTGATTCCACACACAATTCTCAGATATTTTGGAATAATACATTTATACTGCCTCTGAAGACTAAGATCACTTAAAACAGGTCTTTAATGTCAAAAGGAACCTTGCAGCAAACTGATCTACACTTCTGAAGTGCCAAAATAAATTTAAACCATTCCTCCAAATATTTTAAGATGACTTAGAACTCTAATGCAAAGTAAACATTTCTTTAACAAAAACATTTCAAGCCGTTTAAAATAAAAGAACTAATGACCAATGTTAAAATACAAAATGATATGTCAATTCAAATATTTCTAGAATTATCATTAGACTCAAAAGACTGTGATAAAAAGTGTAATAACTTGGCCGGGCGCGGTGGCTCAAGCCTGTAATCCCAGCACTTTGGGAGGCCGAGACGGGCGGATCACGAGGTCAGGAGATCGAGACCATCCTGGCTAACACGGTGAAACCCCGTCTCTACTAAAAAGTACAAAAAACTAGCCGGGCGAGGTGGCGGGCGCCTGTAGTCCCAGCTACTCGGGAGGCTGAGGCAGGAGAATGGCGTAAACCCAGGAGGCGGAGCTTGCAGTGAGCCGAGATTGCGCCACTGCACTCCAGCCTGGGCGACAGAGCGGGACTCGTCTCAAAAAAAAAAAAAAAAAAAAAAAAAGAAAGTGTAATAACTTACGTACATATGTTAAACTGTTGAAAAAATTTACCTGAGATCATCAGCCTTCATTAGAGATTTTAAGGCAGTATTCATTTTAAAAGAGAGAATTTTCATCTCTTAGGCTTTTCATATCTTATAATAACTGACAATAATAAATGAATACATATGTATAATAAGTTCAGTTTGAGTTACCATTTTAAAACTTAGTTTGAGATGCTGATATAAAATATAATTATGATAAAAAGCTAGATAACCATATCCTTTTAATGTTTATTTTCCCACTTATTACAGTATTGGCAATTTAATATCTTACAACAGAATTAGAAAAATCACATCTTATACACAAATTTTGTACTGCACTGTGATACTTTGTTTGCTCTTAATATATTCTTGTGAAGTAGAATACTGCTATTATTATTCCTCTTTGCTGTTGAAGATAAATTTTGCATGAATCTGTTTCCAATATTCTGTGCTTTGAACTTACTCTCATTTAATTCATGAATATGCTGAAAGATTAGAAAGCTCTTTCTGGCTATAAAATCGATGATATGAAGTCAGAAATGATGCGATCCTTGAAATTCTGTCCATCCACTTTATTTATGAACTGCAAAGGAAAATAATATCCAAAAGCCCAGAAATATTTTGGCATTGAAATGAATATGCACCCTATTAACATAGAGATAATTGAAAACTGTTGACTAAATACAGTGGAGTAGAGTTGGAAGAGGAGATCTATTCAAGCACAAATCATATAGGAGTTGTGTATTATTAGAATGACTATTTTACAAAATCAGCCATTTGAAATAAAAATAAGAGCATATCTAAATTCTTACATAACAGAATATAATAAAACGTCCATCTGTATCCAAAGAAAACCTAAATAATCTCTAGAGGACATGCTGTATTTTGTGGAAATAAACTACATTAAGTCTCCTGAGCCATTCATGAAGGCAGTATGATGAGGAGGAAAGAAGACTTGAACCCCTGAGTCATTGATTCTAATCCTGGCTCTACCCAAATGGGCCATGTGACCTTGGGAAGTCACTTAACCTCTAAGCCCTTCAATTTTCTCATGTCGATAATTAAGAAGTTATGTTTAAGAATATCTAATATTTTTCCTGATCCTGAAACAAAAAGAATTTATAGTCAACCTCTATTCCGTAATGCTTAGCAATTGGTAAAACACATTTTAGGAAGTAATTAATATAATTTGGGGAAAAAGGTAGACCCTAGACAATTTGCTTTTTCAAATTGAAGACTGACAAGTTCTACATGTGTAACTTCTTCTGATGCAGCATTTGTTAGATCAAAATGGTAGAAGGAAAAAATGAGAATAAAAAAATTCACTGGGCAAATATTTTCCTGTCTAGAGTTTTAAATGTAAATGGATTTTAACAACTTCTTCTCAGTGGTATCAGGGGAACCATCAGCCTGTCCATCACTTTACTCCTCCATTGCCTTTCCCTCAACCACAAGATGGGGGCTTGTTGGTAGGATTGCAGATATGACTAAGAATCTTATGTAAGTTATGTTAAAGAGAAAAATATAACTGTGTATATTTTTGTTGTGAATGTGTTTGGTTCTATTTTGTGCCTTTGATTTTTATCTGGGTAGAGAAAGGTGAAGCACAGTCCCTTAAGAAAGATGAGCCCCTGGCATCAGTGTAGGATGAGTGGAGCAGAGGAACAGGAATTTGTGAATTTGGGTGCATATGGGAGCATCAGCAGGAGAGGATGGGAGGACAGAAGAGCTCAAGTCATAGGGCAGTAATAGGGCCCAGGAAGAGAAACATAGCCACTGAAAATTTCTTGTGGCAAGGATAACTGAAAATGTTTTCTTAAATTGAGAGAGTGATTTGAAATATTTTTGTTGTAACCTTATATCCTTGGGGAGCAAAGTGAATTCCTTATAACTTCACCATTCCTCTGCCCCCGATGTTGCCTTTGCTCTGGCAAAGGTGCTCCTGGAGTCAGGTAAGAACCTCAAAGCTCTGAGCCCTCTGCCAAAGTCTGCTCCTTCCCACTCTATGCTGCTTGAATATTCTTGGCACCTTCTCCTCCTAAAGACACAGCTTCTTACTCTCCCTGTAGGCCTTAGAGGGGCGACCATTGTTTTGCTCACTTCCAGGTACCTTTGGATCTAGACATGGTGGGGCTGCCATGCTCCCCGCTGGCAACTACCAGACTCCTCTCCCTTTCTGTTCTGTAATCTCAGCTCTATTTTCTGATATCATCCTCTATATTTCCAGTCTTTTAGTACCATGAGACTAACAAGTCTTTCCCTTTAGCACCCTGAGACTAATAATTCTTTAACCCCTCAAGACCCTATAATCCATCAATCCTATCATCATTTTACTGTCTTTCCTGCCCCCATATCTTTACGTTCTTCCTATTGCACCTAAATTCCACGATCCACCACTTTCAGCTTCTTGCATACAACCTCAGGTCAAGCACTTACTCCTCTCTTACTTTATCATATTCACTTGGCAATTTCCAAACTCATTTCACAAGTGCACTCACATGCTGTACATAGCTAGAGGGTAACATACCATCATAAGGACTGGTATCATCCTAAATTCATGACCATGAACTTTAAACAGACTATTACTCCAGATAATCAAAATACACATACCCATTCCATTCATTATCTAAGTGATTGATTCACATTTTCTTTTTTTCAAAATTTCAGTACTTCCTTCTCCACCCTCACTCTCAACCAGATAGCCTTTATTGAGAAAATAGTTTCAACTGTAAGTTCCCAACATCTATCTTTTCTCCTGTGACTAGTGATGAGTTGTCCATATTTTTGCCTAAACCCAACTTCACCATCCCATCCCATCCCATCCCATCTGGCGATCACTTCGGCAATTTTTTTGCTCTTTCCTTTGCATTCCTAGCTTTTGTTTTATTCTAAAAAATGCACATTGGCAAACAATGTTGTATAATATGCCCTATTGAAAACAATAACAAACTCCTTTGACTCATATCCCTTCTTACCACTGCCACGTTTGTTTTATATCCCCTCTTACCACTGCCACATTTGTTTTCTCTTTTCAGCAACATTCCTGAGTAACCGAGAGTCTCTTTCTTCAATTCTTCTGCTATTTTCTCTTGAATCCATCCACACAGTCTTTTGAGACAAACACTTTATTAAAATTAATTTTTATAGGATAATCATTGACTTTCATGTTTCAAATGTATTTCATTTATAAAATATAATGACTATAATATAACAGTCATTGTCAGGCTATATTATTTTTTATTTATTAGCAACTTTTGACACAGTTGATCATTCCCTCCTTCTTCTAATACTCTCTTCACTTGCCATACAGGAAAGCATTGCCTCCTGCATGTCTTATTTTTTATTTTTTTCCTGCTATGTTGTTGGCTACTCATTTCAATAGGCTTTGCTTGTTTCTCCTCATCAATCCAAGCTCTAAATGGTGGCATACCCCAAGTTTCAATCCTCTAATAGCTTCTCTCTTTCTTCACTCAATATTAGGCTACAGATAAAGAATATATGGATGATATTTTTAGTTCTATAGATGTCTATTAGGTCTGCTTGCTGCAGAGATTAGTTCAATTCCTGGATATCCTTGTTAACTTTCTGTCTCGTTGATCTGTCTAATGTTGACAGTGGGGTGTTGAAGTCTCCCATTATTATTGTATGGGAGTCTAAGTCTCTTTATAAGTCTCTAAGGACTTGCTTTATGAATCTGGGTGCTCCTGTATTGGGTGCATATATATTTAGGATAGTTAGCTCTTCCTGTTGAATTGATCTCTTTACCATTATGTAATGGCCTTCTTTGTCTCTTTTGATCTTTGATGGTTTAAAGTCTGTTTTATCAGAGACTAGTATTGCAACCCCTGCTTTTTTGTGTTCTCCATTTGCTTGGTAAATCTTCCTCCATCCCTTTATTTTGAGCCTATGTATGTCTCTGCGTGTGAGATGGGTCTCCTGAATACAGCAGGCTGATGGGTCTTGACTCTTTATCCAGTTTGCCAGTCTGTGTCTTTTAATTGGAGCATTATATACATTCTTCTCAGCACCACATCGCACTTACTCCAAAATTGAACACATAATTGGAAGTAAAGCACTCCTCAGCAAATGTACAAGAACATAAATTATAACAAACTGTCTCTCAGACCACAGTGCAATCAAACTAGAACTCAGGACTAAGAAACTCAATCAAAACCACTCAACTACATGGAAACTGAACAACCTGCTCCTGAATGACTACTGGGTACATAACGAAATGAAGGCAGAAATAAAGATGTTCTTTGAAACCAATGAGAACAAAGATACAACATACCAGAATCTCTGGGACACATTTAAAGCAGTGTGTAGAGGGAAATTTATAGCACTAAATGCCCACAAGAGAAAGCAGGAAAGATCTAAAATTGACACTCTAAAATCACAATTAAAAGAACTAGAGAAGCAAGAGCAAACACATTCAAAAGCTAGCAGAAGGCAAGAAATAACTAAGATCAGAGCAGAACTGAAGGAGATAGAGACACAAAAAAACCTCCAAAAAATCAATGAATCCAGGAGTTGGTTTTTTGAAAAGATCAACAAAATTGACAGACCGCTAGCAAAACTAATAAAGAAGAAAAGAGAGAAGAATCAAATAGACGCAATAAAAAATGATAAAGGGGATATCACCACCGACCCCACAGAAATACAAACTAGCATCAGAGAATACTATAAGCACCTCTATGCAAATAAACTAGAAAATCTAGAAGAAATGGATAATTTCCTGGACACTTACACTCTTCCAAGACTAAACCAGGAAGAAGTTGAATCCCTGAATAGACCAATAGCAGGCTCTGAAATTGAGGCAATAATTAATAGCCTACCAACCAAAAAAAGTCCAGGACCAGATGGATTCACAGCTGAATTCTACCAGAGGTACAAGGAGGAGCTGATACCATTCCTTCTGAAACTATTCCAATCAATAGAAAAAGAGGGAATCCTCCCTAACTCATTTTATGAGGCCAACATCATCCTGATACCAAAGCCTGGCAGAAACACACACAAAAAAGAGAATTTTAGTCCAATATCCCTGATGAACATCGATGCAAAAATCCTCAATAAAATACTGGCAAACCTGATTCAGCAGCACATCAAAAAGCTTATCCACCATGATCAAGTGGGCTTCATCCCTGGGATGCAAGGCTGGTTCAACATTCGCAAATCAATAAACATAATCCAGCATATAAACAGAACCAAAGACAAGAACCACATGATTATCTCAATAGATGCAGAAAAGGCTTTGGACAAAATTCAACAGCCCTTCATGCTAAAAACGCTCAATAAATTCGGTATTGATGGAACGTACCTCAAAATAATAAGAGCTATTTATGACAAACCCACAGCCAATATCATACTGAATGGGCAAAAACTGGAAAAATTCCCTTTGAAAACTGGCACAAGACAGGGATGCCCTCTCTCACCACTCCTATTCAACATAGTGTTGGAAGTTCTGGCTAGGGCAATCAGGCAAGAGAGAGAAATCAAGGGTATTCAGTTAGGAAAAGAAGAAGTCAAATTGTCCCTCTTTGCAGATGACATGATTGTATATTTAGAAAGCCCCATTGTCTCAGCCCAAAATCTCCTTAAGCTGATAAGCAACTTCAGCAAAGTATCAGGATACAAAATTAATGTGCAAAAATCACAAGCATTCTTATACACCAGTAACAGACAGAGAGCCAAATCAGGAATGAACTTCCATTCACAATCGCTTCAAAGAGAATAAAATACCTAGGAATCCAACTTACAAGGGATGTAAAGGACCTCTTCAAGGAGAGCTACAAACCACTGCTCAGTGAAATAAAAGAGGACACAAACAAATGGAAGAACATACCATGCTCATGGATAGGAAGAATCAATATCGTGAAAATGGCCATACTGCCCAAGGTAATTTATAGATTCAATGCCATCCCCATCAAGCTAGCAATGAGTTTCTTCACAGAATTGGAAAAAACTGCTTTAAAGTTCATATGGAACCAAAAAAGAGCCCGCATCTCCAAGACAATCCTAAGTCAAAAGAACAAAGCTGGAGGCATCACGCTACCTGACTTCAAACTATACTACAAGGCTACAGTAACCAAAACAGCATGGTACTGGTACCAAAACAGAGATATAGACCAATGGAACAGAACAGAGTCCTCAGAAATAATACCACACATCTACAGCCATCTGATCTTTGACAAACCTGAGAGAAACAAGAAATGGGGAAAGGATTCCCTATTTAATAAATGGTGCTGGGAAAATTGGCTAGCCATAAGTAGAAAGCTGAAACTGGATCCTTTCCATACTCCTTATACGAAAATTGATTCAAGATGGATTAGAGACTTAAATGTTAGACCTAATATCATAAAAACCCTAGAGGAAAACCTAGGTAGTACCATTCAGGACATAGGCATGGGCAAAGACTTCATGTCTAAAACACCAAAAGCAACGGCAGCAAAAGCCAAAATTGACAAATGGGATCTCATTAAACTAAAAAGCTTCTGCACAGCAAAAGAAACTACCATCAGAGTGAACAGGCAACCTACAGAATGGGAGAAAATTTTTGCAATCTACTCATCTGACAAAGGGCTAATATCCAGAACCTACAAAGAACTCAAACAAATTTACAAGAAAAAAACAAACAACCCCATCAAAAAGTGGGCAAAGGATATGAACAGACAGTTCTCAAAAGAAGACATTCATACAGCCAACAGACACATGAAAAAATGCTCTTCACCACTGGCCATCAGAGAAATGCAAATCAAAACCACAATGAGATACCATCTCACACCAGTTAGAATGGCGATCATTAAAAAGTCAGGAAAGGACAGGTGCTGGAGAGGATGTGGAGAAATAGGAACACTTTTACACTGTTGGTGGGATTGTAAACTAGTTCAACCATTATGGAAAACAGTATGGTGATTCCTCAGGGATTTCGAACTAGATGTACCATATGACCCAGCCATCCCATTACTGGGTATATACCCAAAGGATTACAAATCATGCTGCTATAAAGACACATGCACACGTATGTTTATTGCGGCACTATTCACAATAGCAAAGACTTGGAATCAACCCAAAGGTCCATCAGTGACAGACTGGATTAAGAAAATGTGGCACATATATACCATGGAATATTATTCAGCCATAAAAAAGGATGAGTTTGTGTCCTTTGTAGGGACATGGATGCAGCTGGAAACCATCATTCTTAGCAAACTATCACAAGAACAGAAAACCAAACACCGCATGTTCTCACTCATAGTTGGGAACTGAACAATGAGATCACTTGGACTCGGGAAGGGGTACATCACACACCGGGGCCTATCATGGGGAGGAGGGAGGGGGGAGGGGGGAGGGGGGAGGGATTGCATTGGGAGTTATACCTGATGTAAAGGACGAGTTGATGGGTGCTGACGAGTTGATGGGTGCAGCACAGCAACATGGCACAAGTATACATATGTAACAAACCTGCACGTTATGCACATGTACCCAAGAGCTTAAAGTACTAAAAAAAAAAAAAGAATATATGGATGATATTTTTAAATGCCAAGGATAGATAAAGTGTTTGGTGACTATTCTAATTTGGCATTTAAAAATATCATCCATATATTCTTTATCTGTAGCCTAATATTCTCTTCTGAATGCCAGACTTATATACCTAACTGCTTACTTGACATCACACTTAGATGTCCAACAGACATTTCAAATAAAACTCCTTCCTAATCCTGCTATTCCACAGACTTTCTTTTTTTTTTTTTTTCTTTGAAATGGAGTCTCACTCTGTCGCCCAGGCTGGAGTGCAGTGGCAGGATCTCGGCTCACTGCAGGCTCCACCTCCCGGGTTCACGCCATTCTCCTGCCTCAGCCTCCCGAGTAGTTGGGCGTACAGGCGCCCGCCACCACGCCCTGCTAATTTTTTGTATTTTTAGTAGAGATGGGGCTTTACCGTGTTAGCCAGGATGATCTCGATCTCCTGACCTTGTGATCCACATGCCTCAGCCTGCCAAAGTGCTGGGATTACAGGCGTAAGACACTGTGCCTGGTCTTCCCCAGACTTTTCTATGGAAGGCAGTGGTGAATTAACCCTGCAGGTTGCTTGGCAAAAACCATCAGTCATCCTTGACATATCTCTTTCTCTCATGCTCCACATTTAGTCTATCAACATTATCTATTAGTTCCACTTTCAAAATACATATGGAACCTGACCATTTCCTCCCTCCTCTATTGCTACCACAGTGGTTTAACTATCATCTCTTTCCTGGATTATTGTAGTAACCTCTTGACTGATCACTCTACTTGTACCCTTTTTCTCTATTCACTGTACAATCAATTCAGAAACAGAAGTAACTTTTAAAAACATTAAGTCAGAATAAGTCACTCCTCTATTTAAACCTTCCAATAGCATCCTACATCATTCAGAGTAAAGGAAGGACATACAAGTATTCTTGCTATTCTTTGAGTACGCCAAGCTCTTCTCCTGCCTCAGGGCTTTTGCTTACAATGCTCTGTCCTTGTAGTTGGTGCCCACCCATATCCACTTCAGGTTTTTTAATTAGTGGGATCTTCTCATTGAGGACTTTTCTGACCACCATATTTAAAACTGCACCTACTGCTTCTCATCTTCCCAACTCCTATTTTCCCTCCTTGCTTTATTTTTATCCAGAGTATCGCAATTTGATACCATATTACTTACTTGCATGTTTGCTTTCTGTCTCTTCTCCCAAATCCACTCCCCCAAATCCAGTCACTGCACCTTCCCCACTTCTGCTGCAGCAACATTTTATGTGAACAGTTTATTTGCACAGAAAACAAAATAGATGGTTCACTTCTTTGCACACAATATATATGTATATATCATACTTTTGTATAGTTGAATATTTTTTCAGCATTAAAAGGTATCAGTTACTACAAGGCCATAGAAAATGTGTTCAGTGGAAATGAGAACTGAAATAATATACTGCTGATACAGATACAGATGGATACAGGTATAAATTGGAAATCTCATGACCTGAGATCCTGTGTTGGCTTTACTACTAACTGGTTCTATGAGCAACCACAATCTACCTAACCTGCAGGACACGATTATCTTATTGGTACAATAAAGGGATAGGATTAAGGATTATTATTATTATTATTATTTTTGAGACCGAGCCTCTCTCTGTCACCCAGGCTGCAGTGCAGTGGTGTCATCATGGCTCACTGGAACCCCCACCTCCTGGGTTCAAGCAATTCTCATGCCTTAGCCTCCTGAGTACCTTGGATTACAGGTGTGCACCACCACACCTGGCTAAGGATTAAGTAATTTCTTATGGTCACATTTGATGCTGAACTAATTATGTTCTTTTGCCTCCTTAACTTCTAATATAAGACTGAAAATTAAAAAAACAAACTTGGAGCACAATTTCAGGATGCATTTATATGTATTGAAAATAGTGGTATACTTTTAAAAAAGAGCAAACTAAAGGAATTGGAAAATTACTTTCTTCACATGCTCTGTATACAGTTGGCCCTCAGTATCAACAGGCTTTGCATCCACAGATTCAACCATCTGCAGATCAAAACCTTCAGATATGAAAGTCTGCCTGTAGGTACTTTCCATCCCATGGCTGGTTGAATTGTGGATGTGGAACCAGCGGATTGAGAGGACTGACTGTGCTACATCATTTTATGTCAGGAACTTGAGCATCCTCAAATTTTGGTATCCACAGGAGGTCTTGGATACCATGAGCCTTGTGTAGTTAGCTTAAGTATGCAGACAACATAGAAGCCAGTTCAAGACTGTTCTTGTCAAATAACTCTTATGTTCAATTCAGGTCTGTAATTCTTGTGGGCAGGTGTACTTTGGAATTTAGAACTTTTAAGATTTCATAGAAGTAACACAGTGCCTAAGTAGTACCTAACAATCTGAATGGTGTCTGGGGAGGCCCCTGTAAACAAATATATTAATACTTACGTAATGTAATGCAAAGAGTAGTCATATTGAGATATGTAACAATCCTAAATAGCTGTTCTTCCATTCAAAGTAGTTCAGGTGTTTAGCCACTAAACATGTCACACAAAACTTTCAGTTTCTAACTCTTTATGGATTTTGGAATTGTAGATTAGGGATTTTGGATCTGTCTTAATTATCAGTGCTTAATCAGAAAACAACTGATGTTCTGGAAATATACATGTTTAAAAATCCTTCACCTCCTCCACAAGTGGCATCGCAATCTTCCCAGCTTGTGTGTGTCCACATGAAGAGGGGCTCGGGTGCTTTAGAGCTCTGGTTTTCTGGAAGAGGGTCTGATGGGATAGTGTATTCATAGTGAAGACCATAATTCTGATCCTGAAACAGGAGCACCTATAGTATATAAAAATGATCAAGGCAGATGGGTCAGACTAGAGCACGTGCAATGTAAAGCATAAAATTAACAATATTGATACTTAAAATGCTCATTGCGTTTGTGCATGTCTTTTGTTGTTGTTGTCATTGTGGACATACCCTTCTCTTAATGCATATTAGAAACGTGACATTATTCTTAAATGGTGATATAGGCATGCTTTTGAAAAGACTGGAGTTTTGTACTTACCTCCATGCTAAAAACATCTTGAAGAAAAGTTCATTTGAGTGAGGTCAGAAATACTAGATCATTTTCTTTCAATCTGATGGACTAGACAGTTTCCCAAAGCATAGTACATGTATAAGATGACTTTAGTTGGGGGTGGGCAAAAGTGGCGGCAGGAGTATGTGTCCTATCAAATATCAAGGTGTGACCCAAAATCTAATACCAAATGTAGAGCAAAGTAAAGATGGACAGGAAGTCGCTGAGTCAAAAGAGGAAGAGGATAGATGACTTCCGAGATCACTGAACTTCATAAAGGCAGAGAATTTCTAAGCAAACCGGAGGACAAGAATTTGATTCCATGTATGCTTACAGTTAACCTTTAATTTTAGCAATGTTACTGATTTTCTACTTGTAGTATATATTGTTTTCTTTGAAGTTAAATTTATGTTACATGAACTTTTAATATTAACTTAATAATTGTACACTTATGTACATATATATAAACAGTTCAATAAACCATAAAAATACATGAAAATGACTGAACATTGGGCTATACATTGGACTGCACTATATTCAGGGACCATGTCTGTTTTGTTCTCTACTCATTCCCAGTGCCAAGGCTCAGAACTGGATAGTGTGGCCACTTGTAAATAAATACACCCACCCCTCCCCCACATACACACATATTTTAATGAAAGATTTAATGAGTATATATATGTATTTCTTTATGCATCCATTTTTAGAAAATATGTCAAGCAATTCCATGGAATATATCACTTCTATGGATCTGAGGACTTTGGAAACAATCTGTATAATATAATATGATACATTAAAAAACATGTACCCAAATTTTAAAATTATGATAAATTATTAAGGAACTTTATTTAATATTTTACTGGCATCAAGGTAGTTGTAATGATAGGTAATGCAGAGTTGATACTCCATAAGAAAATTGAAATGGGCCTAGGTTTAAGTATCTGAAGATTTTTATTATATTTTCTTTCCTTCTTTTCCTCAGAGTTTTGTTCAGTACATCAACAGAATGCCTAAGATGTATTTTGATGTGTGGATTGGGAGACTAGTGTGTCAACTTTATAAATAACTGCATCTATAAAAACAGTAATTTTCAGTTCACAAATGCATAACATATACAGTATACTAGTTCTAAGTATATCATTGTACTTATTTTGGCTTAAATATGTCATTTGATGTTGCCGATGATAAGCGACTTTCAGCCTAATGAGTTTATAAAGACAGAGAGTTTAAATGAGTTTTTTAAAAATGACATATCTTGTTTATGACTATCCCCAGACTATTATTAATACATAGTTTTTAAATGGATGGAATGAACATGTAAATACCAGCTATTTGTCAACGTATTTAATCACATAAAAATGTGTCTATTTTTCCTAATAAACTATCTTTTCATTGATAGAACTTTAGATTGTCCTTGAATATCTAATGCCACTTAAAACAGAGACATTGGCTACAAAACCATTAGCTTTTTCTTAAACCATTTGAATTTGGCAGTATTCTTTGCAAAAAGGAAAGTGTGACCACGTTACAGTTGAGGGGCACATGTTGAAGCATGGCAGCAGAAGGGATTGCCTTTCAAAATTCAGTACAGTCCTTCAATCTGTAATAGTCATTAAAGAAAAAATATCTTAGAAGTGCAGTTTCCCTTGGATTACTGAATAAATCCAGGTCACATAGATGCCTTCTTTTAGACATAGTTCACTGACTTTAATTATGCTTCATGCTTCCAGGAAAAACCTTGGTAATTACCAGTTAGATTAAGGATTCTGCAGCAAGGAAACTCCCTCCACCCAACACTAAGGTTTCACATATAGTGTTTTCAAACTCTGAATTAGAAGCTTAGTAAAGAAGCCTTCGTCTTACACCATAAGATAAAAACAGGGGAGGTTACCCTTATTAAAGGCAGGCAACACGATGGCATTTTATGCAATACAATCATTAAACATATGTTTGCTGTTGATACTGTTATTATAAGTGACCAAATGGAATGAAACAGATATTGTTCATACAACATTTGTTTCTTCATTTTATATTCTCTCTCTATATGGCATAAGGCAGAGAGTAGGGTTTGCAGCTGAAATTAAATAATAGGATCCAATGGGACTGTGAGGAGATGTACAAAATGATTATTCAAAGTATACTTACATTTATGATTTAAGGCAGTTTGGTATAAAGAACTTGGATCTAAGCTTTGGATCCAAGTTCTTTGGACCTCTATGTCAGTGAGATAGCAGATAAGAGTGATTAATACCTAGTTTTTTACAGCTAAATAACTTATTGGAGAACACTGAGCACACTGATTAACTTTTCTCATATTTAATTCTTTTTAATCTGTAAGCTAGAGTAATAATAATATATATTACACAGGATGATTTGGGGGATTAAATGCCATAATGAACGTAAAGCACTTTTGGATAATGTCTAATTCTTAGTCCTCAATGAATGATAGATATTATTATTATTCTGATTTGGAATAGAAGGTACACACACCACTCACTTTGCTCCCTTTATTTCTGTTGGTAAAGCATATTAATTGCAGTTATATAGAACCTTGTAATTTAAAATGTGGTTTGTGGACCAGTAGCAGCAGTATCACGTGGAAGGTGGTGAAAAATACAGATTTTAGATCCTGCCCCAAATCAAATTAATCAGACTATGCATTTTAGTAAGAATCCCAGGTAATCTGCAGGCACACTAAAGCAGGAGAAGCAAATGGGCCAATATATGATGTGAACCTGTGGCTCTTAGATTAGCAACACACATGTCTCCAATTGAAGACAAATGCATCTTAAATCGTGTGGAGATATTAAATAATGCAGCACACCATGCTCCAAATAAACAGTCAATTGATAGTGTTTTAGAGTTGTTTTATGTGTGGACTTAAGGAGGTGTTGAAGTGTCTGAATTTTAGACTTTGTTTTGCCATTAGGATAGAAAACTCACACCAGCTGTGTAGTCAGTCATTTGGCTCATGTGCCATTAGCACACACTGCCATAATCAAGGTCAAAAGGGGCCCATGAACCTGCCACCAGCCTGGACAGAATTCCATCATCCTGATTCTTTCTCTTCAAATACTAAACTACTTATATCCAGTTTTTTGTTTTGTTTTGTTTTGTTTTTGTGAGACGGGGTCTCCCTCTGTCACCCAGGCTGGAGTGCAGTGGCTCCATCTCTGCTCACTACAACCTCCACCTCGCGGGTTCAAGCAATTCTCCTGCCTCAGCCTCCTGAGTAGCTAGGATTACAGGCACGTGCCACCATGCCCGGCTATTTTTTTTGTTCTGTTTTTAGTACAGACAGCGTTTCAGCATGTTGATCTGGCTGATCTCAAACTCCTGACCTCGTGATCCGCCTGCCTCAGACTCCCGAAGTGCTGGGATTACAGGCGTGAGCTACCACGTCTGGCCTATATCCAGTTTTTTACTAATGGTAATGAAGCTTGTCATCCCAAACATTCAAATTTTCATAATTCTTTACAAAAATCCATTAATAACAGGGTGATTGGGAGCATTGTTAGATATATTTATCAAATTCCTTCTCTCAGGTAGAATGACATTTTACCTAAGGTTTTTATGCAGAGTCAGATAATGGCCATTCATATATATATATAACGCTGTGATTTGCATGCAATATTATAGTACTTTCTTTATAGACATCCTCTTCAGTTAGTAAATGTATGTTTTTAGGAAAAAGGGGTTTCTTTGGATTCCCTGTCATCCATCTGTACTTTGCATCTGTAAATTCCCTAAAACATCTTGCTCCTCCTGTAATAATTGCTGGTTTTAGATATCATTAATTAAAACACATTTTACAAAACCTCTAAAAAATCCACTTTTTAAATAATTTTAAATGTCTGTGTGACAATTCAAATCTGAAAAAGATTAGAGGAAGTGCACTGGGAATGTCCCTTTCCTTGAGAAGTTGATTATGCCATGTTATCAATTCATTCCCTCATACCAGGAGATGTAAAGGTGCTGTAGTAGGACCTTTGGCAGAGATCTTCTCCCAGAGGCCTCGTCTTACATAATGAACAGTAGTTCCAGCTAAATTGAAGGCTCCAGAGTGTTCAATCTTCCAGTCACTATTGATAGACTGTTTGCCAGCATCTCGGAGAGCTATAAAGAGGTTCAAAAATATAATGAGTATTAACATGTCAGCCTCATTGATCAATATTCACTATAAACTATTTTGTTGAAACTAGTCCATTTATTTACAAACAAATGGATCAACATTCCCTGATGTAAAACTCGAGGCAGCTCTTTTTAGGAAAAGTCTGCAATCACGGCAGATGCTGTAAGCTCTCCTGTCCTGAAATTGTCCGTAACTATATAGCCATATTTATCTTTACCTTCCCTAATGTCCTTGGACCCTTGATGTATATACTCCTTATTTTGGTCCTTAATCATTTATTCTTTAACACATTACTATATTCAGGCTATGTGTATCTATTTAGTCTATCCAGTGATCCTATGAGCATTGTGAAGACTGGCTTTACATCTCATACATGCTCTGTCTCTCCTATGCCCATCCAGAAAAGTATGTGATTAAAGAAGGATCATTAAGCAGCACACTAATTAACAGATTAAAATGGCAGGGTTATATGCATTATAAAACATTTCTAAGATAATATGTTGGATTTAAAAATAGACCCAGGACTTTTTAACATGTTTGTGATTTGCTATGAACAAGAATGGAAGATAAATGTTATTTCTCACCCACAAACAACTATCATCTATATAGGATTTTTACAGAATAATTCTGTTCACATAATTTTTTTTTCTTTTTGAGCTAATCTGTGTACAATCTAAATAAGATTAATGACATAGAAATGAGATGTCATGGTTACCATTTTACATCAAATTTTTAAAATATTTTCCTTCAAATGATTTTGTGTTTAAACTTTTAAACTCTTCCATACAACTTTACTGTCTTTCCTAAAGACATGTACATGAGGATTCATTGAAGGCTATGTCAAAATTATATGAAAACATTTTTATAACTTAAGCCAATAAATCCTGCTAGTTATTATTTAGGCTAATCTCCAAGTATTAGATATCTGAAAATTTCCAAGTTTTATCTTGTAAATAATGTTTAAATAAATATGCTACATACTAATTATGTGTATATCTGAATGTTTCCCTTAGATATCCGGATTTGGAATTACGATAATAAATAAATTGAACATTTAAAGATTTTGAAAAACAGTTTCAAAGTGATTTTCATAGAGGTTGCATCAATTTATACTTCCATAATAGTGACTGAGAGTGCTTATTTCTGAGCACATCGTTGAAAGTAAGTTTCTCTTACATAATATAGAATCATGATTGAATAATTACTTATCTAGCATCAACTATAACTCAGGCAACATTCAAAGTTCTGGAACCCCCAAAGTGAACAACATGTATATGTTCTCTGTCCTCATGGAGCTTACACTCTAACTGCAGAGCCAGACATTAAACAAGTTACGTAGGCAACTGACTACAACATGGTGATACTTGCGTGGCAGAGTTGAGAGAGGCTCTTCTGAGGGACGTTATTTACTGAGGAAGTTAGTAAAGGGAAATAAGGGAAGCAGAGAAAAGGCATTCTAGACTAAGGGAGCCATACATGGAAAGGACTTAAAGCTCACCGCAGCTTGACCAGGACCAGGAGACCCATGTGCATGAAGTCAAACATGCTGAAGCAGATTATGAAGGAAGGAGGCTTGAGAAATGAGGACTAGCCAGACCAGAGAGGCCTTGTTAGTATTTTGAGTTTTCCTAAGAAAAAAATGTAATGGCTGGTGTGATGGCTCACACCTATAATCCCAGCACTTTGGGAGGTCAAGGTGGGCAGATGGCTTGAGTTTACAAGTTCGAGACCAGTCTGGACAACATGGCGAAACCCCATTTCTACAAAATATACAAAAATTAGCTAGGTATGGTGGTGTCCACCTGCAGTCTCAGTGACTCAGGAGGCTGAGGTGGGTGGGTCGCTTGAACCTAGGAGGCGGAGGTTGCAGTGAGCTGAGATCATGCCACTGTACTCTAGCCTGGGCAACAGAGCCAGACATGGTCTGGGAAAAAAAAAAAAAAAAAAGAAAGTAAAACTTTAAAATATTTTGAAAAATATTCTGTGGAAAATGGGCTGGTATAGGGTAAATTTACACAGGGAAGATAAGATATAACACTAACATAGTAACCGAACTGAAAGTAATGGTGGCTTGGATTAAGGGAATGGATGAAAATAACAAGATTTATTTAGGAGAAAAATGGACAGAACATGGTAATGAATTGGTTATCCTGGGTAAATGGAAGTGTGAAGTATGATGCTAGGGTTCTAGGATGAGAAAACAGATGGGTTATGATGGCAAATAATGAAATGGTAAAAACTGTCAAAAGAACATAGTTGAGGAGCAATAACAGAAATTAACTTCGTTGTTGAGACGGAGTCTCACTCTGTCACCCAGGCTGGAGTGCAGTGGCCGGATCTTAGCTCACTGCAACTTCTGCCTCCCAGATTCAAGCAATTCTCCCTGACCCAGCACCCCGAGTACCTGGGATTACAGGCTCGCTCCCACCACCACTCCCAGCTAAGTTTTGTATTTTTAGTAGATACAAGGTTTCGTCATGTTGGCTAAGCTGGTCTGGAACTCTTGACCTCGGGTGATCTGCCCACCTTAGCCTTCCAAAGTGCCATAATTACAGGAATGAGCCACCGTGCCGGGCTCAATCTAGTTTTCTTAAAGGATCTATTTTTATTTCTATTGAACTTTATATTTTTTTCATTTAGATAATGCTAAATTGATAAAATAATTCATGATTTTTCTTAAAAGGTAAATTATTTCCTGATTTTCATTAAAGTCTGTTAAGTATTTTGAGGAATCTTTTTGGCCTAGATATGTACTGTGGTCAGTACAATTCCATTTTTTTCTTCTGTATTTCAGTACATTTTTAGGGCACAATATAAAGAAATATTTCTGGAAAATCTCTAATTAAAATGCCTTTAAAAATCCTGGGGGTCGCTAGAGTATATTTAGACTCAATTGGTATTTTTGAAATTCAGCATTCTCCAGAAAATGGCACACACATGTACCTTCAAATCCATACCATTTAATAGCAGCCTCACATAAAGAATCAATACTTTAGGTATGTATGTTTCTTGTTTTTTGTTTTTAATTCGTTAATTTAAAAAATGTGCTTTTAGAAATCATACTCTTCACCATGATTGAATAACTAAAACTGTATTAGCTCTCCTACTGTAAATAACTAGAAAATTAGACAATGTATGAAACAGCTGTTCTCAGATGCTGGGTAAATAACAACAGAGAACTGTAATCCCTAAGAGAAGACCAAATGATTTGATCTCTAAAAGTGCTTGGCTTTCTGCTTGAAAATATTTACCAGACCCCCTGACTGAGAGGTAGAACCCACACAGAGCACAGATGATGAGGGCAAGGGCTTCAGTGAGTTGAGGACACAGAGAATAGAGTTCAAATTGGCTAAAGCAGCTGAAAAGATTTTATTGAACACACAGTCTTTAGTGGAGAACAAAAGAAGGCTACATATAAGAAACAAAGTTAAACTAATCCTAGAGCAAAGGCTACTTTAGATGCATACTGACAAAGCTTTTAAAAAACCTCAAGAAGTTAAGCTGATCTGCAAATAAGTTAACTGTCCAGCAAAATGAAACTCAATACTCAATAGTAAATAACAAAATACAGTCTTTCAGCAATGTCACATTCATAATATCCAACATCCAACCAAAAAGTATTAGGTATGGGAAAAAGTCAGGGATTGCAATCTTCATAATCAGTAGAAAAATCAGCCAATAAAATGAGATCTAAATAATAGAGATGATAGAATTTGTAGACCAAGGATTTTTTTTTTTTTTTTTTTTTCTGAGATGGAGTCTCATTCTGTCACCCAGGTTGGAGTGCAGTGGCGCCATCTCAGGTCACTGCAACCTCTGCCTCCTGGGTTCAAGCAATTCTCCTGCCTCAGCCTCCTAAGTAGCTAGAATTACTGGTGCCTGCCACACGCCTGGCTAATTTTTGTATTTTTAGTAGAGACAGGGCATCGCCATGTTGGCCAGGCTGGTCTCGAACTTCTGACCTCAACTGATCTGCCTGCCTCGCCCTCCCAAAGGGTTGGGATTACAGGTGTGAATCACTGTGCCCGGCTGACCAAGATTTTTGAAGAGCTATTGTATGTTCGGTATGCACAATAATTCAAAGAAAAATATGTAATATTGAAGAATAATGGAAACTATGAAAAATCAATCAAATTTCACAGAATAAATTTATAAAATAGAAATAGAAAACAATATATATAACTGTAATGATAAAGTCACAGAATAGGAAAATATACGTAATATCTGTAATGATAAATTCCCTGAACAGATTTACAAACATTTTAGATATTGCAAAAGTCGTCTGTGAACTTGAAGGAAAGCTAATATAATAGAAACTAACTGGATTCTAAAAATAAAACAGGCTAAAAAAATGAACAGACCATAACTGTCCCATGGGAAATACCTGGTAGAGTAACATATGTGTAGCTAGAATTCCAGAAATGTGGGCGGAGGCATACAAATTATTTGAAGACATTGTGCTCAAAATTGTTTCCAACTTTGATACAGTCTACAAACCTATGAATCTAAAAAATGCAATGGAATCTAAGCCAACTAAGCATAAAGAAAGCCATACAATGTACATTATAATCAAACTGCTGGAATCCAATAATAGGGATAACAATCTTGAAAGTGCCTAGAGATAAAAAAAGCACATTAAAACAGGGTAAAAGATTTAACAATTCACTGGATATACCATCAGAACTAACACAAGCCAGAAGACAATAAAATATCACATTTAGAGAGAGAAAACAAAGCAAAAAAAAAATAAAAAATATATATATAGAATTCTATATCCAGTGAAAATATCCTTCAGAGATGAAGGCAAAGTAAATACATATTCAGACAAAAATTGAGAAATGTCAGCAGACTTACTCCATAAAAAAAATTAAAGAATGGTCTTCAGGCTGAAATAAAATGGTTCAAGATGGAAAGAGGTGCCTAGAAGGAAGGAAAGAAGGAAGCTGATACTGGTAAATGTATAAAAAATTTATATTATTTTTAGTATAACTGAGGCAAAATGATTACAATGTATTTTGGTGTTTAAAATATATGTAGAATTAAACTGATAATAGGAAATGTGAAAGTAAGATGCATAATAGCAAAAAGGAGAGAAAAAGAGGAGTATACTGTTTTAAGGAGCTTACATTATATATAAAATGGTATAAATAATTTGTAAGGAGGCTGTAATAAGTTAAACATACATACTGTAAATGCTACACAATGCATTAAAAATATAAAGTAAGAATTCTAGCTAATAAGCAAGTAAAGAAGACACTGGAATAGTAAAAAGTGTACTCAATCCAACAGAAGCCAGAGAAAAAGGAACAAAGGAATTAAGAAGAGATAGAACAAACAGAAAACAAATTCAATATGGCCAAAATTCTATTATGTTTAAGTGGACTAAGGACATTGGTTAAAAGACAGATTGTCAGGCTAAAGAAGATGAAAAATCTCACAGTATTCAATGAGCTTTAAAAATACATAGGTTAAAACAAGCTGGGCACGGTGGATCACGCCTGTAATCCCAGCACTTTGGGAGGCCGAGGCAGGCAGATCATGAGGTCAGGAGATCGAGACCATCCTGGCTAACACGGTGAAACCCTGTCTCTACTAAAAATACAAAAAATCAGCTGGGCGTGGTGGCAGGCGCAGGTAGTCTCAGCTACTCGGGAGGCTGAGGCAGGAAAACGGCATGAAGCTGGGAGGCAGAGCTTGCAGTGAGCCGAGATTGTGCCACTGTACTCCAGCCTGGGTGACAGAGCGAGACTCTGTCTCAAAAAAAAAAAAAAAAAAAAAAAGGTTAAGATAAAAAGAATGAAAAAAGATGTAGCATGCAACACTAAATATAAAAAAATGGATTTAATGATTTTTTTTTTTTTTTGAGATGGAATTTTGCTCTTGTTGCCTAGTCTGGAGTTCAATGGTGTGATCTCAGCTCATTGCAACCTACACCTCCCAGGTTCAAGCGATTCTCCTGTCTCAGCCTCCCAAGTAGCTGAGATTACAGGCACATGCCACCACACCTGGCTAATTTTTGTATTTTTAGTAGAGATGGGGTTTCATCACATTGGTCAGGCTGGTCTTGAACTCCTGACCTAAGGTGATCCACCCACCTTGGCCTCCCAAAGTGCTGGGATTACAGGCGTGAGTTACCGTGCCTAGCCAATGGCCATATAATTAATGGATACCATGGACAAGGGCAAGAAATATTTTGAGATTTAAAAAATGGCATGTGTTTTTAAAGGTCATTAAGATTAAAATTAATTAAATTTAAAATTTTAAAATGACATAACATTTGTTAAGTAGACTTAACAATCCTAAGCGTATGCTAAATTATCAAAATGCATGAAGCAAAACTGACATAATTGAAAAGAGACAGAAAAATCCATAATTTTAGTTGAAAATTTCAATACTTTCCTTAACTGAAGAAAAGATGAGTATCAGTAAAAATATAGAAGACCTGAACCAAATACACCTAATTGATATTTAGAGATTATACTCAGCAATTGTATTAATAGAATACAAATTTTTTCAAGTATAAATGGGTCACTGGCCAATAGATGCCATAAGTTATAAAAGAGGTCTCAATTGAAATTATACTGAATATATTCTCTTACCAGAACAGATTTAAACTAAAAATCAATAACAATATATCTATTTTAAAAAATAAAAATATTTAGAAAGTAAACAATCCATTTATAAGTAACTCATGAATCAAAGTAGAAATCATGGTGCTAATATGAAAATCTTTTGAACTAAGACTATATTGTAGAATACAACTAAAGCAGTGGTTAGAGGGAATCCTATAGCTTTAAATTATCACATTAGCAAAGAAGAAAGCAATAAAATTCATGATCTAAGTTTCTACCTTAAAATGGTAGAAAAAAATAAATAGAAACCCAATGTAAATAGAAGCAAGAAATTAATAAAGGGCAGAAGTCAATTAAATAGAAGTAAATTAATAATAGGGGTAATCATTAACACCAAGAGTTGGTTATTGGAAAATATCAAATAACTGATAAAACATTAGCTTATCTAAGAAAAATAGACACAAACTAAAAACATTAGAGATAAGTGACAAAACATTATTCTTAGAGGTATTATAATATAATAAGGAAATACTATAAACAAGCTTAAACCAATGAATTTGACAAGGTAAGGGAATTACTTTCTTAAAGATATCAGTTACCAAAATTGACACAAAAAGAAAAAGAATATCTGAATAGCCATATATATAATATATATATAAGAATATCTGAATAACCATATATGTGTGTATATATATAGTGTGTATATGTTTGTGTGTGTGTGTGTGTGTAGATTTGTACTTGCACATGCCAACCAACTTAGTAACCATGTAAGTCTTGAGAACCCTGAACTTCACAGTTAAGGTAAATTGGTGCTGGAAACCCATATGAGGATTTGATTTGCCTTATAAATTCTCAAGAAAATTGATTTTCTACTTCCACTTAGTACTAAAGTTAATATAGATACAGTTTCTTTTTTCCACCTTTTGTGGTGCAATTTCTATCTCTCCACCACAGTGAAGTTGTAACCTGGTGTTCTTGCTTTATGCAGGGCTCTCCTACTAGAGCTCACACTTTGTAAAGGCCTTAGGTTTTGTTTTCTGTCCACAGAGTCCCTGTAGCTCTCAAAGTCTAAACCTGCTTACCAGAATCAGGTATAGGTGGGTCTTCAGAGTCAGCCTAATTCTCTGGCTTCCTGTTCTCACTTTGTTTTTGGTATCTAAGGGTTCTTTAATTTCTTTCCAGTTCAGAGGTGTTAAGGATTAAACATTGGTGCCCTCCCCCTAAATTCATGTTAAAACCCTACCCCCTAATGTGATCTTATTAGGAGGTGGAGTCTTCGGGAGGTAATTAGGATTAGATGAGGTCATGAGAGTGAAGTCTTCATGAATGGGATTAGTGTTCTTATAAGAGTCCCAAGAAAGCTTGTTTCCTCTCTCTCTCTGCCATGTGAAGACACAGCTAGAAGTCAGCAGTATGCAATTCAGAAGGAGGGCCCTCACCAAAAGCCCACCATGCTGGCACCCTTGATCTCACACTTCTGGCCTCCAGAACTGTGAGAAATAAATTTCTGTTGTTTATAAGCCACAAAGTCCATGGCACTTTGTTACAGCAGCCCAAAGTGACTACATGACAGGTACATTATAAAAAGGTTTTTTTTCTTTTGAATTTTGCTCATTTTAATATTTTTTAATGAGAAGTTGTCCATCCTGCTTTACATACAAAACTGCATGGAAGGTAAGTAGATGCATATGACCTTCTCGACATTTTTTTAAAGACTCGTGAGCTGCAATGATTTTGCAAAGATACAACATAGATCTATCTGAAATATTTTCCAGTTTAGGCTTTTTGATAAATTACTAACAAGACAATAATGCCACAGTCTTCAGAAAAGCAAATAATAATTGCCATTAAGAATACAGTTCGAAGAAGGAATGATGAAAAACAATAATTATATTGGGAGGGGATTAATTATCTCTATAAAATAATATAAGTTTGACGTAGACAGGTTAATTTGTTTAAGAATGATCAGTTTGCCAAGGTTCTATTTTCTTTTCTTTTTGCTAAAGCTATTTCAAGATGAATATTTCCAATGACTTCCTTCCTATGCCCAAAGGAGCCTTTAGGAAATGTGATTTATGAAGTGCATCTATTTGCCAAGTCTCTAGGACTGAAATCTGATTTTAACACAGTGTCATTTCTTCTTTACTCCAAATTTGCCCCTCATCCATGCGTCCCACATTAGTAAGTGTTACTATTACTTGCCAGAAACCTAGAAGTCATCCTTGAATTTTTATCCTCTATCAACACACATCTATTTTTCAGCAAGTTCCATCAGTTCAACCTCTTCAACGTCTTTGGAAGCTACTGGGTGTTTCCTATTTCTATTCTTTCGCTAGGTTTATGCAACTGGTCTCTTTGCCTCCAAGAATGTGTGCTCCAAGGCACTCTTCCTCTGATTCATCAGAGGTGAATTATTTTTTCTGAGTTAGCAAGTAAGGAAATGTGCTCTTGAATAAACATGGTAACATACTAGTATTTCCAACATTGATTTAATCTCCAAAGCAGCATTCAGTCTGTTTAGGGGCATAGATAGTGTTTCTTTCTACAAGTAAAAGACCCTGCTCACTTGGGCCTAAGGCTAAGCACAAGGAGAATTTACAGTAACTGAGACAGATATGTGATTCAACTTTTAAACTAAGTGGTCTTTTAAAAACAAAGAGTGATTGGAGACTTATGTTTAGAGGTCACTAACAGAGAAAAATGATGGGATTTAGTACAATTGGAGACAACAAGTAGAGAAGAAAACAGTCATTTCATGATTTATACCCTTCTGAGTTAATTCTATACAATTAGTTGATCACCCTGGTTTAAAAGGGGAAAAAGAGGTTATATGGGAGAAGTTTAAAGAAAATGTGTTTAAATATGACATGTACTTTTAAATCACACGTGTTGCATGGAAGACAATTACTTAAAATAATAAAACTAAAAAGGAGGCAGCATGGTTCAGTGCCTAAGAACCCAGATGCTATCCCTAGACACCTCGGGTTCAAATCTAGGTTCACAGCTTCTTAGATGTATAACCTTGGGCAAGAAATTTAAAGTTTCTGTCACTCTATTACCAGATTTTAAAAATTGGGAAATTAATAATGCCTACTTCATAGAGGTATTCTGAGGATTTATGGATATATGTAATGCACTGGCCTATACTAACCAAGTGTGAAACATCTTTTTCTTAAACAAATTCACTCAAAAAGTCTGTAATTTCCTGTGTGCCAGACTTTGATTTAGCTATTGTAGACAAAAGAACAAAATGCCTTCAAAAATTAACAATGGAGATTGACATTAGAAAAGCAAGAATTTGAACAAATAAAAAAATCAAATAAGGATAAGTGTAATACAGAAAATAAAGCAGGACAATGTAATAGAGAGTAGCTTGGTTAGAGGTCAGTGTACGTGGAGAAAAAGTAATAATTTTGAGTAACTGAAATGATTTCCTGATGCATCACACTAGAGCAGTTAAGAAAGTGAAGGATCAAGGAGGACTCTCAGTTTTGACATGAACTACTGGATAGGAATTAATGAATATGATGAGCTGAATAACAACCCCCCCGATATCTATCTATGTTCTTAAAAGATATAATATCATACAAAATATCTTCTCTGACCACAAAGGGATGAGATTAGAAATCAAGAACAGAAACAGAAAATGCACAGATTTGTAGAAATTAAACAACATACTATTTAACAACCAATGCAACAATGAAAAAAAAATCTAATCAGGAATTAGAAATTATCTGGAGACAAATGAAAACTCAACATGCCAAAGCCAAACCTTATGGGACACAGCAAAAGTTTTTCCAGGGAGAAAATGTATACCTATAAACCCTTACATTAAAAAAGAAAAAAGATCTCAAATTAACAACAAAACTTAACCATGTAAGAAACTGGAAAAACAACAAACTGAATCCCAAACTAGTAGAAGAAAGCAAATAAGATTAAAGATAAGTGAAACGTAGAATAGAAAACAATAGAGAAAAATCAACAAAACTAAAAGATAGTTCTTTGAAAAAAATCAACAAAATTAACAAGTCTTTAGCTAGACTGACTAAGGGAACAAAAGAAAAGACAAGACTCAAATTACTAAAATTAGAAATGAAAGTGGGGATGTTATAATCAATGCTATGGAAATAAAAAGGATTATGAGAGTACTATAAACAACTGTATGACCATAAATTAGATAACCTAGATGAAATGTGCACATTTCCCAAAACAAAACCTACCAAAAGTGAATCACGAAGAAAGAGAAATCATAAATAGAACTATAATTAGCAAGGAGATTAAATCAGTAATCAAAAATCAAAAGCCCTGGACAAAACAGCCTTTTTATATGGTTTTAGGTAAAGGTCCAACTTCATTTTTCTACATGTGGATATCTAGATTTCCCAGCACCACTGGAAAAAAAATGACTGTCCTTTCTCAGTTGAATGGTCTTGGTACCCTTGTTGAAAATCATTTGAATATATATATATATTCCTGAACTTCCTATTCTTTTCCATTGGTTTAGATGTCTGTCTTTATGCCAGGATCATACTGTTTTAATTGCCGTAGCTTTGTAGAAAGTTTTACTATCAGAAAGTTTGCATCTTCCAGCTTTGTTCTTTTTCAGGATTGGTTTGACTATTCAGGGTCAAACCTGAATTTCATATGAATTTTAAAATGGGTTTTTTGTATTCCTTCAAAAGATTTCATTGAAATGTGAATGTACTTAATGCCACTGAATTCACTGAACTTGACACTTAAAAATAGCTGTGACGGTAAATTTTATGTGATATATATTTTACAATAAAAAATTTTATTGAGGGGGGAAAAGATACCCATATCCTAATCCTTGGAACCTATGAATGCTACTGCTATGGTCTGAATATTTGTGTCCCCCTCCTAAAATTTATATGTTGAAATACTAACCCCAAGTTAGAATTAGAAGCATTAGAAGGTGGAATCTTCTCAGAAGTGACTAGGTCATAAGAGCTCTGCCCTTATAATTGGGATTAGTGTCCTTATCCCAGAGAGCTAGCTAGCCCCTTCCACCATGTGAGGACACAGCGAGAAGATGCCATCTATAAATCAGGAAATGAGCCCTTAAAGGGCACCAACTCTATTAGTGCCTTGATCTTGGACTTCCTGGCCTCCAGAACTATCAGCAATACATTTCTGTTGTTTATAAGCTACCTAATCCATGGCATTTTTATAGCAGCACAAATTAAGATAATTGCCTTCTGTGGCACATTTTAAAAAATTACAGATATTAAGTTGAAGATCTTGAGATGGGATATTATCCTGAATTATCCGGGTAGGCCTTAAGTACAATCACATGTATCCTTATAAGAGAGAAGAAGAGGAAAATTTGAACCCAGAAGGAAAGGAGAAGGCAATGAGACCATGCAGGCAGACAATGGAGTGACAAGGCCACAAGCGAAGGAATGCTGGCAGCCACCAGAGTTGGAAAATACAGGGAATAGATGTTCTCCTAGAGTCTCCAGAGATAGTGTAACACTGCAAACACTGACTTTTGGTCCAGTGAAACTGATTTTTGACTTCTGGCCTGCAGAACTATGAGGGAATACATTTTTGTTGTTTTAAGTAGCCAAATTTGCAGTAATTGTTATAGTAGGCATAGGACACTAATGCAGTGACATTCACTGCAGTGGAGAACACCAAAGGAAGAAGAGGTTTTAGCATGGAGTGGAAATCAAATTTTTTATTTGGACTTTTGATTTGGGACTTTCTGTTAGGTTGTTCTTGTACTGCTATCATGAAACACCTGGGACTGGGTAGTATATAAAGAAAATAGATTTAATTGGTTCTCAGTTCTGTGGGCTGTACAGGAAGTGTGGTGCTGCCATCTGCTTGTCTTCTGATGAGCATCTCAGGAAGCTTACAGTCATGGCAGAAAGTGCAGCTTGAGCAGGCATCTCATATGGGGAGAGAGGGAGCAAGGGGCAGGAGGGTGGGGGGTGCGTGTCACATACTTTTAAGTAATCAGATCTCATGTGAACTCACTGTCATGAGGACAGCACCAAGAGGATCGTGTTAAACCACTTGTGAGAAATCTGTCCCCATGATCCAATCACCTCCCACCAGGCCCCACCTCCAATATTGAGGATCAGAATTTAGCATGAGATTTAGAAGAGACAACATCCAAACTATATCAGACTTATAATTTCTGAGGTACCTATGAAACTTTTGATAAAATAAACGTGTAAAACAATAGAGCTGGATGTAACTCCCTAGGGAGAAAATATAGCAGAGAAAAGATCAGGACCTAGGCCTGAACCCTATAGTATGGGAACATTTGGAAACATAAAGAGGCTGAAGACCTCACAAAAGAGACCAGTAAGGGGCATCCAGTGGTCCTCTAAGTGTTTAATGAAATGAGGAGAGGTCAGCAGTTTTAAATGCTGTTTACAGGTCAAGTAACATTAGATTTGTCAACATAGAGGGTATTTGCTGACCTTAAAAAAGGCATTTACTGTAGAGGGAGACAGGAAACAGGACTGGATTGGTTAAAGAGACTGGGAGGTAAGAAATTGGAGACAGCATGAAGATGTCACCTTTGTAATATTGCCTGGCTTATTCAGTCACATGTGTCAGGTTACTATAACCCATACTATAATTTAGAATTTTGTATAATTGACAAAATTCCATATGACATATCTATATATTCCTTTATAGCTTGGAAAAAAGAAAACATACATGCAAGTGTAATAACCACTTGTCTGTTATTGAATGAATGTATTGAAATCGTCTAGATTATGGCCAGTGTCTCTAAAAACTGGGTATCAGGACTTTTAATCTGTATTTGAAAATCCTGTATGATCTATTTGTACCATAGTAGGTAAAATAGATTAAATACCAATGCATATATTGGGAACAAATGGTAATAATTGGTAATGAGTGTGTCACATGATAAAGAATTCCTTTTACTGTCCCCTTTCCTCAAATTTTTCTACTCCTAGAATTCAACTTCTATTGAAAAAAATTCAATCTGAGTGTAGATTGTGTATTTTTGATATTGCAGAGTAGAAACAATCACATAAGCTGAGTTGTTTTTATGTACAAAGGATTCCTCATTGGGACATTATTGCTCATTTAAGAAAAAATAGGGAGGACATTATTTTTGTTACAAAAAATAGGCTTGAGAGCTTTGTGTGTGTGTGTAAAGATAATACAAACACAGTGTTACAATTCTGGAAAATTATTTAGTCTTCTGCCTGACATCATCATATTAGGTCCCTCTATCTCTGGATGCCAGATAAAACCTCATTTCACAAGATTTAGATTGAAACTTTTTTTTTTTAAACATATGAGCATGTATATTTTGACAACTTTTTTTCATATATTTAAAAATCATGAAATGACCTAATTAAACGATTAAAATAACTGATACAGTACTTTTCATAATAGTTAAAAATTTTAAAAATATTTTCTTCATAGGTGAGTTTTCCTAAAATGAGGCAAGAGAGAGAACCCTTTTCCATTAAAAAATCAAGTCCTTTAGTATGTAGAACATTACTTCAAAAATGCCACAAGATTTCCTGATAAAATGATCATTATATATATACACATAAATTCATTTATAAATGCAACTAATATGTATATGTGTGTGTGAATGTATGTATATATGTGAAATAAATATAGTTACGGAATATATATGAATATAAATCATACCCAAATCATTCAATGAGGTTTTTGTTTTGTTTTGTTTTGTTTTTTTATCTTGGACTAACATGTGGAAGCAATTTTTACCCCTCAAAAACATACAGACAACCAGATTGCTTTTGCTCCTGGGAAGTCCTTGGGAGAGAAGGAAAAATATTCCTACTTAATATGACAAAAGATAGTTCCTGGGAAGTTCAAACATAAAACTAGAAACAGATTGACTTCCTCCTCATCATAGAACTCTCAGGGCAGGGAGTTGGGCTCGTACTTGGATCTTCTCTGTGTCTGTAACACAGGTTACCTAAATAGCTATGTGCCGGCTTTTCCTCCACAACTTTGATCCTTCTTGCTCCAGCAGGTATCACCAGCACTTCTACATAACCTGTAAGGGTCAATAAAACATGAAATAAATCTTGAGTTCCTTCAAAATCTCTTTTCTTGATTGACTTGCCTTTTGTTTTCCTTTTGGTTTTGGTTATTGCTATGATATTTCACTACTTACGTAAAGAAAAATTTTTATATATAAAAGCTGTCATGATTTCCAGTGAAGTTTCTTGGAAAGATGTTGAGCCTACAGCACTACGGAGGACAAACAGGCACTTTTATTTTATGTAAAACAACAAAAAAAGCTCATTGATACCTTATGAATTGTAAGGAAAGAAAAAAACCCAGTGGAACAGCCTGGTTAGAAACACAGTGGATCGTGAAATAGAACAGAAAACCTCAGATTTTGTTGTGGGAACTTCTTTAGGTTAGAAAGTGTGGGGAAAAAGAATATATAGCTGGAGAAAATATAGCAGGCCTGGACTAAATCCCTGGAGTACTGAAGTATAGGACAAGAGAGACCAAGCATTTTCTGGAGGATATTAACAAAGGGTTTTGAAACTGATGCCGGAGACAGAAAGTGTTAGGTCACACCAAGCAGTCTAGGGTCATCTCTGAAGATGTCAGACAGCTAGACCCAAGGCAAAATTAGGTGCTTCTCAGGAAACATTTTTCAGCAGATGTTAGGGATATAATGCTTGAAGAGAAATAAGATGATAAGGTAAAGTGAGATAAGAGAAAATGTGTAGAAAAATACAGACTCAAGTTTCACTTAGTGCAGAATAGTGAGAACAGATGCCTACTTTTGCTTGAATAGTTATTTTCCAATTATATTAAAATATTGTTCTTAGTAGTTCTGTGCAGATCCATGTATCTTATAAAAGTCTACCTTCTAAGCTTTAAAAAAGGCACAAGACCTAATTCCAGAGTTGTCTCCTATTTATTAATTATTCCTCTTCCTGAGAATATTTAGATATTTGGCATATACCAAAAGGTAGCATATACCCCACCTGGTGGCAGTGGCTGGAAGTAGTGCCATGTGCTTTTAGAATAGTAATTTCCATTCAAGAACACAGTTTGTTTAACTATTGAATTGCACATTTCAGCAACACTAAGCCATTCTCAGTAACACTAAACATAAAAGCACTGTCACTTTTTCATATGAACAAAATACGCAGCAATTAAAATGGAAACAAATGCATAATGGCTATTTGCACATAGAAGTCAGGTATGTGACTTCTGCCTTCAGTGAGCTTATAATTGAATTGGAAAGACAGGCATAACTACCTTATATAAATGAGTTGAATACAATGGCAAATATCATGTTAAAAAGGTAATATGCAAAATGATATGGTTAGTTCTCTGCTGAAGATTATAAACCAGAGTTGTTTAAGCTACTACCTTCAAGGCTTCACTGCTATTTTTATTCACAGAGGTAGGATTTTTTTTTCCCTGTTAAACATTACTCATACTTGGGAAACAATGTCATCAGACAGAATCACTATGATTCAGAAGAGAGAACAACTTATAAAGGAAAGCTTCACAAAAAAGTAAATAGATGAACTGCCTTTGGAGAATGGGTAGGCTTCAGATACATACAGAAAAAGGATGAGTTCACTGTGTATAAGGAAGAGTAAGGGATATGTGGTGTGGTTACTGGTACTTGAATGAAATAATTCTGATGGAATGAGATGTAAGAGAGTAGCTTTATTAAAGAGAGTTTAAATGCATGCCCAGGAGAATGAATTTATCAATTTGAAACTATCGAACATTCTATAGCAAGGATCTTGGTAATTGGATCCTGGCTTTGAGAGGCTTTGTCTAACAGTGATATCCAAGATGAACAGGGATATAGTTGTGGGTGACAGTGTCAGGACACTAATGGTAAAATCCAGGAGTAGTGGAGGCTAAGGGAGAAAATCCAGAAGATACTCTGTAGAAAAAATTTTCTGAACTTAGTAACCAAAAGAAAGTGGGCATAATAAATATTGAACACAATGCTTTGTTATTAGCTATGTGAGAATGGGGCATCATTTACAGGAACATGGAAGTTAAGAGAGAAATCATCTAGTTTTGGTAATAACTGAATAAATTTGGTTTTGCAATTTGTATCTAACAAAATGGTACAACACACTAGTAAAACCATCCAGTAAGAACCCTGTAACATCTGGAATCTAGAGAAAGGTCATGCTACTGACGTAGCTTTGTGAGATATCCTTACAGAATCACCAAGTTAAGGCATGGAAATAAGTGGAGAAAATCAAGAAGAGAAATCAAGGACTCAACTTTGGTGACAGTCATAGTTTTTAACAAAGTGATAAAAATAAATCGGGAAAAAAGATAGAGGAATGGGACCAGGCACAGTGGGTCACGCCTGTAATCCCAGCACTTTGGGAGGCCGAGGCAGGCAGATCACAAGGTCAGGAGATCAAGACCATCCTGGCTAACACGGTGAAACCCCGTCTCTACTAAAAATACAAAAAATTAGCTGGGTGTGGTGGCACACGCCTGTAATCCCAGCAACTCAGGAGGCTGAGGCAGAAGAACCACTTGAACCTGGGAGGCAGAAGTTGCAGTGAGCTGAGATTGTGCCACTGTACTCCAGCCTCGGTGACAGAGTGAGACTCTGTCTCAAAAATAAAAATAAAAAAGAAGAAGAAGAAGAAGGAGAAGGAGAAGGAGAAGGAGGACATCTGGTCTGTTTTGGGAAGTGGGACCCTATGGATGAGAATATCTCAAGAAGAATTGCTGGTGAACTGTCAAAAGCTGTATGTCAAACATGAGGCATCAAAGAGAAAGGTGGCCAAAGAGAGTCTTCTGAGTGTTCCAGTCAAGAGATAACTGTTAATCTCCAAGCAAATGAATTCAGCAAAGTGTTGGGAGCAGATGTTGAACTTCAGAATATTAAAAAAGAAGAGTAGATATAACAAAGTAGAGCTAGTATGTGCAAATTCTTGTTTGAGTTTAATGGTACTCTCTGAGGTATGTTATACATTAGAGCTATAGGTATATCTAAGTTTATAGCTATATTTACAGTGATTCTCTTTTATTGAGTTGGGATGACTTAAAGGAAAGGTTAGACTGATTTAAGAAGAGAGGTAGAAAAATATTAATCAAACACATATGAAGAGGGAAAGCCAATGACTGGGAGTTAAATACTTTCAGTAAATATGCCATTTGGCACAATTAACAGTGTACTGACTTAGAAGCTTAGAAGTTGGATCATGAAGCCAGCGAAGTCAATATTGTAAATTTGATCCTCTTGTGCACTTTACACACAATAACATCCTATTTTATAACCAGAGATCCCATTTTTAATCAGCCATCTTAAAATGTTGATATCATTCTTCATCTTCACGGTAACAGTGAAGTAACAAATGCCATATTTTGAAAAACTGTATGTGCTAATCATTATTATAGTTACTTTACATAAATTATTAATTTTAAGCATAATTATAGCCTCCAAGGTGGATATTACACTTCTAATTTAATATGATGAGAAAATAAAGATAGAGGAAAAAACACACTTTCCAACACTGCATTGTCAGTAATTAGTTGACCCAAGCTTTGAACTCAGGTCTGTCTATTTCTCCTGTTCACTTCCTGCTATAATTCACTGCCTGCTATAATTCACTGCAACTATTTCCTAAAATAAAAAAAAAATAGTTAACACTAGGACTCTCCCACTGCTGTGGCAAACAACTACACACACAAAAGCTCTTACAGTATGTCCTCCTTGTACTTCATTTTCTTATACAAAGAATAAAACATTTTATGCCCATTTTCTTCTTAGTATATACTGATAACTATGCAGTTCAACAACTGGCCAATACGTAATTTGCCTTTCATTCCTCTAAAAATGTATCACTTAGCTAGGCAAATTACAATGGAAGACATGATAAAGTACTAAGAAAAAAAAACAAAAACAAAAACAAAAAAAAAACGCTTCTTGAATTTATTTTCCAGCTCCAACAAAAATGATTTAGCAAACTCTAAGTAGAGCACAGGGACTGAAAACACCCATGTGTGTCTGCACATGTGTTACTCATACAATATATTCAACGTGCGTGGCCAAACTGGACAAAGAGGGCTGCATGGCCTTTAAAAAATTCTAGGAAGTACATAGCTATAGGGATAAAATCGTCTCAAGAGAAATAAATACAACATTCCTGAAGTCACAAGTAGATGGTGCCTGTGATAGAATGAATAACTCCTGCAGAATTTTTAAAATAGAACGTTATACAAATTTAGCATTTCATTATTAAACTAGCAAATATTAATGGATCACATACTATGCTGATAATTACAAATATGGTGTTAAACAAAAATAGCATATTTTTTTTCTCATCGAGCTTAAGGCCTAATGGCATAGGAAAGACAAGGGAACATAAAATTATAAATGTGACTAGAGCTAAACGATATGGATACAAACATGGTAAACATCACTAAAATAGTCACTAGCCATAGGAGGTATCACTTCTGGGATCACTTCATTAAATAAATGATATTTGAACTGAGAACTACGTGATATCTAGGAATTCATCCATCAAAGCCAAGAGAAAGCTGATCGATACACATTTGGAAACGCCAGACGTGGGTGTGTGTGGCAGAGGCTGGTGGGTGGCAGTAGGGGCATGGTCAGTGTAAGCACCTGTAAGGACTCAGAGAAGGAAGAGGACCTTGGTGTGACAGGAGACTGGAGAGACAGACAGGGACAACACATGTAGACCTTAAGGTCCAAGCGAAGAATTCTGGTTTCTTCCCTGTGAGCAACGTGAAATTAACAGAGTTGTAAGGAAGAAAGTGGTCTTACTAGCCTTTAATATTTGTACGATATTAGGCACTGCTGATGTTTTCCAAATAAACATGGTAGGTAAGTTTTAATATAACTTACCTACAGTGAACAAAAGTAGAAATTAAAGTGGAATAAAAAGGGGATTTGAAATAAAAATCTGGGAAAATATATATTCACATAACTACAGTCAGAATAAAAAGAGTCACTGATTTTTAATGGTATTTCTGTTTTCTATGCTTAGTGGAAATATGAAGTGTTACAATTAAATAAAGGCATCAGTGCTAAGTGTGCATCTGTATTCTGTGAACTGTTTCCAGGCATACTAAATAAATATGAAAGAATATTCTTTAAAACTCTAATATCTTTAAATTTTTTTAGTCTTTCAATTTTTTTTTTGAATTTCTGCACTATAAAAAAAAACTTCTGCCATCACAATCAGGTGGAAAAAGCTTATTATAATTACATTTCCTAGTTGAAAGTCTGAGAGCCTGTTTCAGCTAAGTATTTGTTTATTTATTTTTTCTAAATGAGTGCTGGCAGATTTTTGATGTTTGAGACCTATCACCTTTTTCACCACTTTGAAGACTGCGAGTTTGATCTGCAATTTACCATAGGCCCTACTCATTTCCGGGCTTTAAGATGTTCAGGCTCACTTATCTTTTATTCTGTTTAGGCCTAGCAAACAATTTACATTCATACTTTAGAAGACTGTGACTAATTTTCTTTTCTGAAGGACTGTTTTATCTAGAATGAACTGTTTTCTCGATTACTCAAACATAAATGGCCTGTTCTTTGTATTAAAATTAATTCATGTATTAGGCTCAGAATTCTTGTTCTTTTCAAAAAGAAATTTAAACTAGGAAAATGTTGGTATATTTAATATAAGCATATTAATGATGAAAACAGCATATTTAGAGTGGGCACAGTGGCTCATGTCTATAATCTCAGCACTTTGGGATGCCAAGGTAGGAGGACTGCTTGAGCCCAGGAGTTGAGACAAATCTATGGAACATAGTGAGACCCATCTTTACAAAAAACAAAATTAAAAAAAAAAATTAGCTGGGCCTGGTGGTGCATGCCTCTAGTCCCAGCTACTTGGGAGACTGAGTTAGGAGGATTGCTTGAGCATGGGATGTTAAGGCTACAGTGAGCCATGCACCACTGCACTCCAACCTGAGCAACAGAGTGACATGCTGTCTCAAAAAGTACAGTATAATTTTAAAAAGAAAAGAGTATATTTGACATAAGCATATCAATCATGAAAATAGATACCAATATTAAGGGTACAAGACACATGCCCAGGTAACAGACTAATGTAAACACAGAAAATGTTTGCTGCTTTCCAGTAAGCTTAAGATCCTGAGTATAAAGCATTTTCTGTACATAAACCACATTTTGGGATCATTATATTTCAGTAAAGACAATATCATATTTTGTTGTAAATTACCTTAAACGTATACTATGTAGATCATTCATAATTTTAATCTCACATTCCCTGAGTATTAGTATTTATAGATGAGAAAACAAGAGAGGATGAACTCTGCTGTTAAATCTATTTGGAACATTATCTCACATCTTCTGACTCCTCTTGGTTGTATGCTACACTGTCATGGACCCTCTGTTTCCAAAAATGTACTCCCTGATAATGTAGCAAAAACATTAAGAAAAAAATAAAGATGGAAAGCTGAAAATCTCAACATTACTATTCTCAATGGTTGCTTTAGGCTGTTACAAATCATTATTTTCCAGTAGACATCATTCTTTGCATTGGAGAATAAGGTCTGTAGAAACCTGATAACATTAGCCAATGCAAATTAGATTATTCCCTTGCTCTTCTAACTTATTAAATGTACAACAGATGACTTCATATTTTCATTATTGGGAGATGGGCTTGTTAGGATTTTTGGCTCATATCACATGTATTGTATGTCATCACAAAAATCATTTAATACCCATTGCAAGTCTTCAATAGAATTAGAACTATAATCTCTTAAGTTAAATTCAATGTAATTTGTGTCCCCAAAGATTGCAGGGATTAATATTTATGAAAAAATAAAGAAAAATTACCTGCTCCTCTGGTGTGATTAAAATCCCCTTTAATGATCTTGCATGATTTTCCATTGCCATTGCATACACCACAATGATCTTCCCTTGCAAGAGACCCTAATAAACCATCACAGCCAACTTTCTGTAACAAGAGAATGATAGCACATCATAAATAGAGGTATTCTTTTTTGTTTTACTACTAATTTGGGACATAGTCTCTATAAACCAGATATATTTAATTGTAAAACTTATAAAATGTCATATTATAAAATGTCATATTCTCTGGTGCAAGCTAATACAACAAGCCAATGTCAAATAACATAATCTGTAAAATTACCTAGATAGTGATGACAGCTAACCTACCTACATACCTTCCTCTCTCTTTCTCTCTTTCTTCCTTTCTATCTATCTTTCTATCTTTCTTTTTCTTTCAGATGGGGTCTGGTTCTGTCACCTAGGCTGGAGGGCAGAGGCTCCATCTCGGCTCACTGCAACCTCTGCCTCCCAGGCTGAAGCCAGCCTCCCACCTCAGCCTCCCAAGTAGCTGGGACTACAGGCATGTGTCACCATGCTGGATTAATTTTTGTGTTTTTTTGTAGAGACAAGGTTTCAACATGTTGCTCACGCTGGTCTTGAAATCCTGAGCTCAAGTAATCTGCCTGCCTTGGCCTCCCAAAGTATTAGGATGATAGGTGTGAGCCACTCTGACCAGCATAGAGTATCTTTTATAGTAAGTATTAAATTACACCATAAAGTAATTTGGAAAAAATATTATTGAGAAAAATGTAATGTACATAAGTCCCAAAGGAAATCACATTTCTGTTAAATGCAACATGATTAGTTTAATTCCTTCTACTCAACAAAGAACAGATATACTTCACTATATGGATGGCTTAACTTTTAAAGTGATTGTAAAGTAAGTGCTAAATGGTAAATATTAACTTTCTGGAAAACTAAGCATAGCTGTTTATTTTTACTACAGTTCATAAATCAACTGTAGTTTATTTTATCCCTATCTCCTTTGGCAGCTAGCACATGAATGTGAGTAAGAACTCCTCACAACCCATGGTTGCTTTAAGAAAACACGAACAGTTGGGGAATTAATTTTTATAAGCTCCCAGAAGAATTTTGTTAATATGAATCTTCTAAGGCCCAATCAATTGCCTCTTTTCTTGTAAATAATGTTTGCTTCCAATTGATGAGCCAAAGTTGTACATACTCAAAGGGCAGAATTTAGTATGTCAGTACTGTCAGAAATAAATGGTAGTATTACACAATTCCTCCTAATCAAGATGGATTTGGAACAGAGACTGATGATACATCCATTTATAATAGGTTCCAATTATTTTCAGGAAATTTTAAAATATTAAATGCAACGGAAAGAAAAACAGAATCTTTGTGACTGGTGCTGCTGGTGTTGGGGTGGGGGAAGCTAGCAGATTATTAAATGCAGCTGCAGGATGGATATGCTGGGAGCAAAAGTCACATTAAAACTGCACAATACAGCATTCCTTCTTTTTGTCAAGGGGGTCCTATCAGTGTCAAGAGGTACAAAATGTTAGCACAGAACTCTGATCAGCAAGTCAAAGCTTATTCAGGGAGAAATAAAGAGAATGTCTAGATGAAAGAAGTAGCCACAGGAAATGCTCAGAACACAACCAAGTATGTGAAGAGAACATTAAGCAGGAGCCTGAACTGGGAGTCCTGGGTTGAGAAGAAAAGTCTCTCCATGTTCAAATGGGGAAAAAGTTGAGGAGAGCTGGAGTGTTTTTGAAATGATAAAAGTATCTTTATTGCTCTATCCATGGTACCCAGATTGCCTCTTGGCAAATGGTGAGAATACAGTAAATAATAGTTCAACTACGAAATAAGTTGGTACTTAGCAGTTTCTTAGTTTTTCCCAATCTTTTAACTAGGATATTACAAGGTCTGTAAATCCAAAGTAAAAGTAAGGAATAGACATATATACTACAGGTCAATAATCATATATTTTTTAAAAAAAAGATAAATATTTTGTATCTTATAATTGGTAGCTTTAAGTATCCACACATATCAAAATATGCTCACATAAATCCAAAAGTTGAAGATGAACTACTTTGAAGAGGCAGTGCCACATCACTGGTAGCAAGTACCTGAGGTACCACTGGTGTGTGGGAGATACGCAAATAACATGATCATACAGGCTCCAGCCTTCCTTATCGTTTTCAGTAAGAGAAATGTCACAGAACCAAAATGGGTCACCAGAGAAAGTTGTCTGCCTTCGATTGCCTTTCATTCACTATGTCTGTAATGCTGTATTCAGCTTTGGTGCTATATATTCAGTGATAAAACACTCTACTCAAACCCCCAATTGCTAAGGGTTGTCAGAAAAACTAAAGAGGCATGTTTTCAATTTTATTGAAAGACTAAATGAAGCATTTTAATTAAAAAGCCAGAATCTTGAAGTGTTTTAATGCCATTATAAGTCACAATCCATTTCAAACAATTCTAATTTAATTATAATCATCAGGTCCACATAGTATTTGTGCAAAATCTTTGTTGTTTTTGCTGTAATTTTAATTTTTACCCAGGGACTTTGTAAAAGATTTGGCTTATACAATACTGTTAAGTAAAAAGCATAGCAATTTAGGCTATTATGTTTGACATACACAATTTAAAAAATAAATTCATTTAAGACATACAATAATCTAATAGATTTACATATAATGATGAGATGAAGGCTTCAATAGTAGAGCATATCTGAAAACAAAATATGTATAGGTAAAACATCTTTAAATTATATAAATCAAATAAAATATAGATATTTTTTAATGAAAAACTACATTTTGGTAATTGCCATATTCTGTTAAAGAATAAAAGAAATTAATATATAGTCAAAAGACTGCTTCTTATGCCAATGGTTTTACATGATTCTATGCTTTAAACCTTATAGCCTACTGGCAAAATACAGAATCTCAGAGCTGGGAAAGCATTTAAGTTTTGTGTTGTTCCCAGCTTCTTACCCAGAAGTGCATATGCTTCTATTGGACCATGGATTGATCCATTCATTGCTTGAAATTGTTTTCAATTTTTGGCATTTGTGTGCATGTATATGTATATGTGTATGTGTGTGTTCAGTTGTACATTTTTCTGAGGAAAAAGAAGTTCATCAAATTCTCAAAGGAGTGTATATAGCACAAAGTCAATGACCAATGGTCTACCAACTTTATTTTATAGATTAATTAATGCATGCAAATATATTTTAAGTGATTTGCCCAGTAACAGTTTCCTAAAGGCTGTCATGGACTCAGTGCCACTCCACTCAGCAACCTCTTTCATTGCTAAAGGATTTATTTTTCTCCTGCTTCTGGAAGGTTTATCAGAAACTATCTAGACTAAGGAAACCTGCTTTCCCCAAGGTCGTAGCCACTTCCTGGGGCAGCTTGTATCCAAACAATAGTAGATGCTGAGAGTTAATGGTCTGATTTTCTCACCCAAAATGGTAACAACCCTCAAGCCCCATGCCAGTTTAAGTGCTTCCCACGGGGTCAGCTAAGGTCTTGTGACTGCACCAGAGCCTGATTTCACCATGTGCCCAAACCTGCCTCTTCCTTATCTCCACATAGATGATGATCATGAAAACACTTGGCATTAAACTTTGCACATATTGATCTTCCAGGGAATGTTAACTTGAGACAGTGGGAGAACCATGACTAGCAACTGCTCACTTCTACACTTTGATCTCTCCACTATGCTCTTCATAATCACTTTAACAGGAATTCTATTTTTTCTAAACATAGATGAAAAACACACACATGCATGTAAATGGAAATTTTTTAAAAGAAAGAGAAAAGCAAATAAAATGTTTATTATAAGAAAGTTGAATATGCATTTAAAAATCATCTGATTCAAGTATATTGAGGATACTTGAATATGAGTTATAAGGTCAATTTTATTGATTTTTGCCTCATGGCTCAGTCTTAGACACAAGGCATGGAGAACTAGAGTGCCTGAATTTTTGGTCTGAAATATTTTGATATAAAATGTCCAAAGTGCTCCAAGTTTAAACCTGAAATATGTATATTACACAATCAAAATCTCAGATTCTTTCAGTTAGTAATAGATTTTATGGAGTACCAAGTCAAACGCATCATTACACACATGAAAAAAATGAGGTTTCAAAGTAAATCAGACTTGCTCAAGGTCATAGTCAAGGCAGGACTATAGCAATATCTTTTGAATCTTAGTCCAAAGCTTTCAACCATACTGTGAAGTTGCTCAATGGTCCCACAATTTTCCTTCAACATATAAATTCTTCTTTTTGGAATGTCTTACCTGGCACCTGCCATTTGCACAGATATCTAATCCCTGATACCCACAAGAAGTTCCATCCATCACTTTTTCTGATAGAAGAATAGGCTGTTCTTTTCCAACGGGAGAGCAAAACAAGGCACATGGCTTTTCTACATACAGAATGGATAAAAAGAAATGAGAAAAAGTTACTGCATACATATTTTTATCTTAAGCTTCATTTGTCAGAATGGTTATTGAGTAAAAAATATAATTCAATGCTAATTAAGTAATGTAATATTGGAGTAGATAACATTAGAAGATTTCTATGTGTAATACATTAGGTGCCTGGAGATGTTCAATGAATATTAATCCTCTAAGAAATCTGGCTTCAAATTACCTTAAAATGTATCATTTGTTATTTTATGGCTCAACATATCTAGCACACACAATCCAGACCTCCTCCCTGAATAATAATTGGCACACCCCAATTTTATGATCATATTTTTTTGAAATGATATCCTCTTCAACTTTAGTAGGCACCAGGATTCTACCTATCTTTAAGTCGTGGTTAAGATTTACTTCATGCTTGAATTATTTCTTGATGTCTTACTTCTAAATTTCAATGCGCTAATTTTTATTTCTACAAAGTTGACATTTGCTAATTGAAAAAATGTCTAAAGGGAGAAACAGGAGCCTCTAAGATGAGAATTCTCATGAAATTTTCTATTACTGGGATTGTAGTAACAATTGCATTTGTAAAAAACATTTCTGTTACTAGGATTGTTACTACACTGCAACAGAAATATTGTTCTGAAATGCAATACCATACCATGAGAGCATCCATAGTTATGTGCAACTGCTGATGTGCTTGGGAGAACTCTGTCCCCTTCACCACTTATGCAGAAACCATGTCGTTGTATACAATATCTAGGTTGAGAACCATAAACCCAGGTAAATAATTCCCAAACAGATGCCAGTCTTCATAGTGCCTCATTCAGCAATGAGATAGGATGTTTGGGGTTAAAACACTTGCCTTTTAGGCTCAGAATGTGGCACGATATTTTTAAAGTGTTGTGTCCATTTCTAAGCCTCCTACAGAAGAGCTGTAGTATTTGGTAACACCACTAATACTATTATCCAAATCTGAAACCTCAGAGCAATTTCCATGCTACATTACTACTCTATTGGCTTGACACCAGTCAGGTCCTTTACGTTTATTAAGCTTATATAAATAGAATGGAAAAAAGTTTACGGTCTCTGACACTGATCTTCCCTTATGTCTTCAGTAAAGTTCCACGTATGCTGATGGGATTCTATAAATACCAAATAACAGCCAGAGGCAAGGAACAGGGTATCACTTTGCAAAGAGAAGACAGACAGTTAAATGAGCCTTCAGAAGTGAACATTTCAAACAGTTTTCACATGTGGCTTCTGAATACTGTTCTCAACAATTTTGGGGAGTTGGAACATGGCCTTTAATGTGCATGGTTTTGAAATTTTCCTTTAAGATGCCATTATAAGCTGCAATAAAGCATTTCAGTGTGCTCTCACACCTCAAAGTAGGTTATGTTTATTCAATGACTGCTTACTATGTCATATCTTTGAACTTAAAAACAGCTGCTATAATTGCAACACTTTAAAAGTGGTATATATAATGCTCTTTCTGTAGTTTTCATTGAAGAGAAGAGCAAACCAGATATATGAATAAATAATATTGAAAGGAGTTAGTCTCCTAGAAAATTCCATTAATATTTCAAGCAAAAATTCAGATAAAAATCTTTGTATTTCTCCTTTTATAACATGTTACAAATACACTCTGCTGACTTCAGCTGTACAGATGACATAAACATTTGATACCACTCTTCATTTTTGGAGTATGCCCTCAAGGCTGTGACATTGTAGTGATCCATGTAACATGCCATACTTGGCAGGCAGGCTCTGTCTTGATTTAAGAGACCAACTGTTTCCAAGATATGCATTAGACATGGATTTCAGCCAAATTTTGGCACACACAAAGTATGTGAAATACCTGAATGTTGAAGCCACGCATGTCTTTTCTCTAAAAATAAATGTTCACTGCTGCATTGCTACCCCACATTTAATTCTCCTAGGCAGGGATCCGTGTATTATATAACAGATATAGCCGCTTGTATTTTAAGGTGTCACATGTTATTAAGACGATGTTTTTTAAAGAATTGTATATTTCCATTTCTTCCATAGTGCTGTAATACATGTAGGCTAGTGACTGTTGTATATTTTATCTGAAATACAGACTGATGAGTTTGATTGATACGTGTTGCAAAATCATCACAAATGGTATCCTGCTGACTATACAAATAGCTATTATGGATTATTTGATGATATAAATCACTTTATAAGAGTCAGGAGTCCCTTTAATTGTGATTTCTAACAGCTTTAGTGTTTTAAATTGATGCACATCCAACTCTGATTTTCTTTTAATTTGGAGAACACCTATTTTCTGTATCTTATTTCACCCATAATTAAATGGGTTTCAAATAAACTTGACATTATTAACTGTCACAGCCAGTTGGAAGTAGAAACAGGATTAAGACTCAAATAATCAGAAAATTTTCATGATGTGAACAGTCATATTGATTATATTGTTACAATAAAAAGTTACTGGCTATGTATTCAAATTTATTTAACAAATATTCATTGGACACTTAATATACAATAGATGATACACTAGGGACAGACATTAGGGGGAATGCAGACACAATAAAATGTGCTATTACAGGTTGTGTGTGTGGTACTTGGAAGGCACACATAATTTGGAGGATCAGAGGGATTCTTTCTTCCTAGAGGAATTGACATACACTGAGTCCCAAAAATCAGCAGACGTATTCAAGGTAAATAAATAAACACCAATGTCAAAGCTTGAGAAGGAAAGCTTATTTTGCCAAAACCCAGCTGGTATAAAGGCCCAAAAATAAAAGAGCAGATGTATCTAAGGGGTGGAATGGAAGTCAGCCTGGCCATATAGGAGTCTACAAAAGAGAATGATGGAGATGAGGCAGGAGAAATTAAAGGGGGCAGGCCATAGAAATATCCTTATAAACCAGGTGATCAAGTTTGTGCAACTGAAAAGCAAGCGTTACCTTCAATGAGATGGGACACACTAGAGGATCAAATGGACATGAATAGGAAGGGTTATGATCGTGAGTTTGGTCTTAAACCTGCAAATATCCAATTAGATATATCAACGAGGGGAGTTGTACGTACAAGTTTGGAGCTCAAATGGAAAATCTAGTTGAAGATGTAAACTCATGTATTATTTACATATTTGAAGTAATGGGAACAGATAAGATCACCTAAAAAGAAAATGCAGAGTGAAAACAGAATAGTGTTTGAAGTAGGCAGAAGGAGAACACGCCAGAGATGTAGCAGGAAAGCCAGGTCAGTGTTACAACACAGAAACCAAGCAAGGCACACGAGTGTTCCAAGAATCACGGGGGTGGGCAGCCACCTTAATGTATTTAAGAGTCAACTAAGAAGAGGATGGGAAACTATTTATTAGGTTTCATTTCCATGAGACTCCTGGATGACATTAGAAAGACTTGTGTTGGTGGAATCCAGATTGAAGGGAAGAAAACAGGGCTGGGATACAGGCAGGTCTTTTGAGAAGGGTGTCTGTGAGGAGAGAAACGTGTAGGTGCACCAGCGCAAAATGGCTATGATCTTGAGGGGAAGTTTTTATGTTTTAGTGGGAGAGTCTTAAATATGTTAAAAAATTAAATGTGTGTGAATGATCCAAAACAGAGAAGATTAACTAGATGAGAGAAACTAGGGGTAATCAATAAGATAGCTGAAAAGGGAAGATGGGGATGGTATCAAGGCCACAACTGGAGGGACTGGCCTTGGAAAGAAGGAATTAAAATTCTGCCATATAGCAGAAAGCAGATGAAGTATCCTAAGTTAGGCTAACGTGTTTTGATAGCAGAAAATAAGGAGGTAATCAATCTGATGGCTGCTATATTTCCTCCCACCACCACTAGTAGAGGAATAATCTGCCCCATTGTTTGGCTGTTTCCATTACTGCTTATATGTAGGTGCTATTCTGAGAAAAGGGTTTCATCAGATGGGGGCACTGAAATGGACAGCCAATGGAGTTTAGGTTATTGAGAAGAATCTAATTGGAATGATGGAAAGCAAAGTTCAAATTGACTAAGGGGAGAAAAGAGAGACTAGTGGCATCATAAACAATGAAATCAGATAATCTGTCACCACTTTTGGTAACTGCAACTCAGCCCACACCCACAGCCCACTCACCACGGGCAAGTATTATCATTTTTTTTTTTATACAGGTACAACTTTACCCAGGCTAGAGTAAAGTGGCACCATTTTGGCTCACTGTTACCTCTGCCTCGAGGTTTGCCTCAGCTTCCTGAGTAGCTGGGACTATAGATACATGCCACAACACCCAGTCAATTTTCTTTTTCTGTATTTTTGGTAGAGACAGGGTTTTGGCATATTGCCCAGGCCAGTTACAAACTCTTGACCTCAAGTATCTGCTTGCCTTGGCTTCCCAAAATGGTGAGATTATAGATGTGAGTCAACTAGCTTGGCATATCATTCTTAACTAATAAGGCAGCATACAGTTTTCTTAAAATTCTTATTTTGAAATAATCAAATATTTAGAGTAACTTGCAGACATAGTACAGAGAGTTCCCACATACCTTTCACTCAGTTTCCCCTCCATGGTTATACCTTAGTAACTATAGAACCACAGCAAACCCAGGAAACTGGCATTGGTACCTGTGTGTGTATAGTTCTATGCCATTTTATGACATTTGTAGATTTGTTCAACCACTGCCGCAATCAAGGTCTGAAACTATTCATCAGCACAAAGATCTTCCTCATGCTACCTCTTTATAGTAATACCCATCCCTCTCCACACCACCATGCCTAATCCCTGGCAACCACTAATTTGTACAAATTTGTTTTCCATCTCTGTAATTTTATCAACTCAAGAATATTATCACATGAAATCATATAGCATGGGACCTTTTGAGGTTGGCATTTTTCACTCAGCATAATGCTCTGAGATCTATCAGGATGTTGCATGTATTAATCGTTTGCTCCTCTTTAGTGCTGAGGAGTATTCCATCACTCAGAAGTATGATTTCTATATTGTTAGTGTACATTTAGTTATTCACAAAACTGTCAAACTATATTTTCCAAAGTGGCTGCACGATTTTACAATCCCACCAAGCAATGCCTGAGAAATCCAGTTTCTCCTCATCCTCACCAGCGTTACTGCTGTCACTGCTTTTTATTTTCATTGTTCTAATAGGTATGGGGTAACAGCGCCTCATATTTTTAAAATATATTTTTGTCAGTGCTTGTGGTTATTATATGTCAGTACAGGTAGAAAAAAATAAAGTTTAGAAATATTTTGAAGATAATATGTACAATAATCTGACTATTGTAAAAACACTTGGCAAACCCAGAAATCTAGTTAACAAAGATGGTGGTGATCTGGTTGGTCATACCTTCATCCAGGACAGCTTGCCACTGAAGTACATGCTTTGGGGAGGAAGTTCTAACACTATACGCCTGACATTGCCAGTCTCTGAATCCAGGCAAACCTGCAGGACAAGGTGGATTCTCACATATTCTGTATTGTTTTCTGGGACCATTACAATCCCTTGCTTCAGAACCTAGCCTAGAAAAGAAAGTACAAATAATCAGTTTTACATTTTTTATGTTAACTACCCAGTTTTTAAATTAAAAGCCACTATATTAATAATATATAACCCTTTATATTATATTTACTTTTGAAAACTTGGACACATTAAATGTTAGTAGTAGCAAGATATATTTATTTCTTTGACTATATACATTTTCTAACCCTTGATCAATATACCTTCCACAATACATGAGGAATAAAAGGCCACTTGCCATGAAAATGATAAATTGGAGTAAAGGGCAGAGACTGAGGGGAATATAGCCTTCAAATGCCCATTAAGAAATCTGGTTCTTAGAATTATTAAGGAGATGTTTTTAAATAAGTTCATATAAATTATTTAAAACTGCATGTGACCTCTACACCAATAGTTTAAAGCTCACAAGCTGGAATGACTTTCTCACACTTTCCTAGAATTCCTCTAGGAATAACGGGGTTTAACAAGCTGATCCCATAATAATTCCTGTCTGTACCTGTGCTTAGCATGTTTCTGTTTTTCATTAGTCTTAGCTCTTGCTGTCATTAATTTTGTTCTCATTCTCTTTCTTATCATCCTTCTGCTCTTCTCCCAGTTCCTGTAAATGTTCACATAATTTTTCTAATACACATCTCCCTGTTTATTGAAATATTTTATAGATTTACTCAAGAAATAACCTTTTGTAGCTTTCATTATTTATTCTTAGAAGGGTTGGTCTTTATTTTCTTCTTAAAGGCAGTTTTTATTTAAAATAAATAATTCGAAGGACTTTTCTGTTTTCCAACATGAGTAGAGTTTGAGGGGCTTCTTTTGCTTTCCAACATGCTTTGTCAGTAAAACCTTTGCATTCCAAACTTGAAGAAATGCCCTCCCCCAACCAGGAACTTTGAGTTTACCCAGGACATTTGCGCTCTCGACTGCTGATCCCAGCACTGCAGGTTCGGCTACAAGGACTCCACAGGCTCCACTCTCCGGCCAGATGTTCAGGTGCTGAGGTCCTGCTGGTACATTCTCCAGCCTTACACCACTATTCCAAAAGTTATGTCTTAGGTGAACAAATCAGGGCACAACTGAAAATCATTCTCTGGCCTAAAATGTCACTGGAATTGCAATTAAATCAGGTCTACTAGAGCCACAAACACGGGGAATTAGGAAAGACCAAAAGTAAGTTGGCACTTGTTTTTTTGTCATAGTAATATAATTGCCCAATTCTCACAGATACAGTCTCGTCGGGAAAGCAGTGCACAAATATTTGTTATTATAGTACTAAGAATTCAGTTCCTGTGATGGAGATAGGGTAGTGGGTAGGGAATCCGAGGTTGCACAACCAGGAAGGAAAATTCAACACATTTAAGAAACAGATAATAATTTAAAGGGACAAAAAAATCAGAGTAATAAGAATGGAAACAAGAAATAAATGTCCTACGTCAAAGCAGACATTTTTAGCGAATTTAGTAATTTTCATACGAAATGTCAGTGACTCGGTACTTTTTTAACTTTGCAATTTTTTAAAAATACTGTTTGATTTTAGCACTTTCCTTTATGCTTTTTTTTAATTTTTTTATTTTTTATTTTTCCCTGAAAGAATTCCCATCAACTTCAATCATTAACATTATAGCAAGTTGGTTTGAAAGACGTGGGCAATTAGATGCTGAAATTCTGTCATTTCATGCCAATTATTCTGTACTTTACTTGGTATCTATTAACTGGCAAAGATAACTGGAATAAAAGAAAGGAGTGTAGTCATTCTCTTTTTTATTTTTATTTTATTTTTTCATTCACTGAAAACAAAAGCAGTGAGAGAGATTGCTGATGGTCACCCAGGAATGGTTGCTAGAATTTGGGGAACAGGTTATTAAAATTTCTCCTCATTCCTGAAAATCAAATAGATGATGGTCATAGCAAACATGGTAAAGTAACAAAATCATATTGAGAATAATAAGTATGATTACAAGCATTTAGATTAGTGATTGTATAATGATGCGGTTGAGTAAGTTGATCCTCCTAGCCCTAAAGGAACTTCTACACTTAATGGCAACACAATTTACAAAGGATTTTGAGGAAATTACAGAAATGCTCTGATTTTCAGCTTGCTTATTTCTAAAATGTGAATGATAATCATATTTACCTATCAGTTTATTTAGGAGTTGAATGAAGCATTAAACACAATGTATAGCCCTTACTAAGGATTTAATAAGGGCTAACTATAACAATAATAGAGTTATAAGTATCATTATGTTAATACTTTCAGAATTCTAAGCAAAATTCTGTTCATTCTGATATTTATTCATCTGTTTTTATAATTTACTGTGAAAATATTTTTATTGCTATTTTTAGAAAAGAGAATTAAGAAGACTACACTATATAGTTTTGTGTGGGCTCCATTAATGCCTTACTTTTATAGGCAATACAATGATTAGTTCCCATAGATTTTCTCTAACAATGTCAACATTTAAATTCAACCTCTTTTAGATTCAAAAAGATTTTAATCTAAACTTGAAAAACAAAATAAACATCAACAACTCAGAGAATATCAATATGCTAAGGCTCTCATTAAATAAATTTGGGTTTTGTACAAAGATGCAGTTTAAAAATTGGAAAAGGAGAAACAAACCATGTGAAAACTTCTACATTACTTACTTGTTTTAAGGACTTAAAAATGTTATGCCATTCATGGAAAAAAAAAATCCAATGTGAAAGTCGTCAAACTTCAATTGGTCACATTGTTTTAGCCTACTTTAAGGGTGTTTATGTTTCCCAGGGTGCATATCATACCTCGTTGGCCATTTAGCAGCAAGCTGGCATTGAAAGACTGGGCTAGAGTTCACAGCAGACTAAAATATTCTGGAAAGGACTGGGACCTAGATTTGTACATCATTTAAACTGTAACACATTTGGCAGATGAAGAGAAATGGACACCGATATGCAAAGCAGTTTGCATACACAGATCAGTGAAATTTGAAGAAAGTATAGCACAATATTTAAAGTTTGTCACCTTGCAGATAACCAGATGTCTGGATGAAACTAGAGGGTATCTGCTTTTGTGTCTTCTATATGGTTCTGTGCTTCAACAATGAGGAAAGTGTTAAATGTTCTGTTTATTATACAGTATGTTATATAAGATATGTAAAATAATCCTAATGATGCTTTCCATAAATATCATTAGGGTTATTACGGAGAGCAGCATGATTTGTTTCATACAACATTTGCATTTTTTAGCCTCAAAAAATAAGTTATGTATTGTTGAAAACGCTAAAAAACTGTCTTATCTATTAATTCAGTCTGATTTATAAAAGTACTAAGGAATTATGTAATATAGACCACCTGAGGACAGTGCATGACCTAACAGACTAATTATAGTTCTATACTCCCAAATTTTTATGTGGACATGTCTAGGAAGTTCATGAAAACACACATTTGAAAGGGGTCTGTGAAGATGTCAAAGGAGTCTGATCAGCCTCTGATCAAATCTTGTACATATATTGTGGAAAAGAGAAGCGGAGGAAGGAAGGAAGGCAAAAAGCTGTGTACATATGCACATTGTGATATGTTAGGATATTACAGTCTTTATTGTTTCCAATAATAAATTATGATGGCAATTTCAAGAATCTCAATGAGGGAAAATAAATAACTAAAATATATTACATAGAATCCTTCCAAACAGTCTAAAGTTCTAATAAATTGGTGTTTAATGTCTCTTTCCCCTCTTTTCATTCCTAGCAAGTACTGAAAGTAAAATACATACATTTATTATTGTTTAATAAATCATTTTGCCCACTAATCTCTGTGAAATGTAAATGCCCACATATTGATATTTGTATTGTAAGTTGCAAAATATGAAAATTATATTAAAAATATAAAAAGAGAAGAAAAGAAGTTGTTTTCAATTTGCAATATGCTGTCCATAAAGAGTATATAAGCCTCTTTGTTAAAACTCATTCAGAAGTATAGAATTCTGTAAGCACCTTCTCAGATGTAATATATACTCTTAGATTAACTAGATTTATACAATTTGATTAATATCACTAGAGTGTTATCAATTGCAAAATCCCAAGCTTTGTCTCTTGGATAGCAATGTACTGAACTAACAATGTTTAGTGCGAGGTTGCAAGCATTCAAATATTTTAGCACTCCTGCACACAATGGCAGAGTGTTGGAAGCTATTTTCACGATGGCTTCTACAAGAGCTGGAAGAGATGAGTATTTGAAGAAGCCCACAAGACCTGGAAAACTGAGAGGTTCATTAGTTATTTCAAAATACAAAGCATTACAGAACCTCTAAGAGTATCATTAACACAATTATAGGAAAACAAAACATTTTACTTTTGTTTAGTAATTATAGTTTTAACTGCCAAAATAAGTTTATTTTGAAGATTTCAAGAAGGCAAATTATGTTCATACACACAAGGGAAAAAATCATAGCAGAAAAATATTGAAGGTGCCAGATCATGAAAATAAAGAGATTTTTATATTGCTAAAAAACTAAAGATGAACAAGTTATGTGATGGTTGAGGACTCATGTTTGGTTATCTCTTAATATTACTGCTTTTGTGTTTCAGGGATGATAAAAATGATTGCTGGTGCAAAGTTTTATGATTCAAGCAATAAATTACTCAGCACAATATCAGGAGGCTTGCTTGATATACACAGGTTCTTGTACTTTTGTGTATATATTTAAAAAATAAAACAGACCCAAATTCTGATGTTTTGTTTAAGCTTATAGGAAATATTTGGAACAGTCTGTAAACAATTAACTGATATTTCACAGAAATTCCCTCTAAGGAATCAGTTTCTTACTGATAATATATAGTGATAAAATATTTCTAGTTTTTTTTTCAAAAATAGTTGGGATGTAAACAATTTTTACATTTTTCTTTTCTAATTAAAGAAATCATAGAAGTAATAAATGACTGCATGCTTATGTCAAACAATCCAGAAATGTCTGCAGAAAAGTTATATTCACCCATCTCATCGATATACTCCCAGCCATCAATTCTACTTCCCTCCTAAGAGGTAACTTCTAGTTACACTTTGGAGTTTTGTGTTTATATCTTCTTTTTCTTTTTTTCTTTTTTTCTGTCTTTGAAACAAGGTCTGGCTCTGTCGCCCAGGCAGGAGTGCAATGGTGCTGTCTCGGCTCACTGCAACCTCTGCCTTCCGGGCTCAAGCAATCCTTCCACCTCAGCCTTCTGAGTAGCTGGAATTACAGGCCTGCGCCACCATGCCTAGCTAATTTTATGAGTTTGAAAATATATACTTCTGTGTGTGTGTGCTTGTGTGTGTGTATACAAACTGTGTTTTCCTTAAATGTCAAATCATATTATAAAGTATCAATATTTCTGACATGCCTATCAACCAACAGCCATGTCTTATAGATCTCTTCAGGTTAGAACATAGGTATCTCCCTCATTTTTTAACAACTACATTGTGACCGTTCATCTCCTAATGAATATTTTTATTGTTTCTCATTTCTCTCCATTACAAACTGCATCCTTACCTAAGCATCTTTGTGTGCATGTGTATGTGTATATATGTGCGTCTGTGTGTGTACTTTCTTCAGATGATTTTCTAGAAGTTGAATACCTTCATTTCTGTCCATTTTTCAAATCAATGTTTTTAAAATAAAATTCCACATAATTTCATGTTTTCTTCAAGTATTTCACCATAAGCAATCTATAGGTTCTTTGTGTTGCTATTTATTTTCAAATGTAATACACATTCATGCACTTCAGAGGCAAGCTTTCTGATCTTGCAACTGAGTACAGTGATAACAATTCTACTTTCCCATCACAGTATGCAAATTAGAAAATTATGTAAACTATTGATCCGTTATCTTTTGATTATGTTAACCATAATTATTAAATGCATATGAAATCCATCTTCTTCATATTCCTCAAAGGAAAATTACTTTTTAACAGCAGTTATTTTGATCTGGAAATGTATACTAATAAATTTTTAAAGTCTTATGAAGTACGTTAAACTACACAGACAGCCAAATATTTACTAATCTCCAAATGTCAACTGGAATATTTTATGGATGATTATTATATTGACAAGGAAAAAATACTCAGTTGCTCTCCTAAGTCAATGATTTTATACTTGAAAGGATTCATCGGCGATGAGAAATTTTACCATTTATGCTATTATTTGTGCTTAATTTACTTCTGTTTAAAAAGTAAAAAAAGTTCACATTTTTGCTATATTAATGTATATATATGACTCTCAACATTTTCATAATCAACAACAAATAAAATAAAACCCCACCACATTGATATTAACAAAACAACCACAGATTTTATAAAGTATAAATGTTAAAATTGATGAAATATTAATATTTTTGTATATACTGAAATAAATCCATCAGTGCTAAGCAAGTTTCTCAAGTTTCACCTACGATACTTATTAAATTCAGACAACATAAATGACTTACCTTACCAGGGTCACAGTCAGTTCCATCCATTGGTGGGTCTAGTTTGGTTTTGCATTCTTTCTCACCTTCTACCTTGCACCATAATCCTGTGCAAATAACATGCTGAAAACAAAGGCACACTATAAGGGGAAGGTATCACATTTTTTTAAGTGAAGCCAATCACTGTTAAGAAAGCTATTTTGGTAAAACAACAAAAATTATTTGAAGAAAAATATGCTTTTGGTACTTAAAATATTAAACCTGTAATTGAAATAGTATAGGGCTCATTTATAGTGATGGGAAGATTGATACATAATGATAGAAAAATCTGTTTACTAAAGTTAAATCTTTTAAAACCTCCTTAAATAAAACACATATGGTTACACAAGATACAACAGAAAAACTTAAGACAGAAATAATCATTTATACTATGACACATGGACCAGCTGGAAGAATAAGTGCTTGTTTTTGTGTTATAAATTCATTGTCTGCTGCCCTAAAGTCTGTTCCCACTTATGCTCTGATTTTATGCTTAAATGTCATGGTTAGTACTTTATTAATTCATTATACAGTCTTGACCCCTGACACAATATAGTCTTAGTGTGTATGTTTCAATAAATTGTTATCAATACTTTTTACCTCAATATGAAGGATTTTTACATCTTCAGAACACAATGAAAGTTTTCTAGGGATATGTTAAAGGGATTAAAAAATACTGGGATAAGGCAGCTGAAACATGGCAACAATAAGCAAAGAGAACTCTGAGGAAATGTAATAGAAAAATTGTCAAAAACCTCAGACACAGCTATGATTGTGGTCAGCTCACAGACAGATAAGAAGAGGCCAACACACACATTAATAAAGACTTTCTATTTCTGTAAGGTGGTTGACATTTTTTAGACTCAAAAATATTGTTAACAATTGTGCAGAAATATGAAATCCATAAAGGACATTTAAAAGTGACTTAAAAAATTAGCTGAGTGTGGTGGTGCACACCTGTAAGCCCAGCTACTCAGGAGGCTGAGGAATGAGAATTGCTTGAACCCAGGAGGCAGAGGTTGCAGTGAGCTGAGACAGCGCCACTGCACTCCAGCCTGGGTGACAGGGTGAGACTCTGTCTCAAAAAAGAAAAAAAAATGAGTTGAGTATTAAATCCATAGCGAAGATGACTGTGTTACTACCTATCCAGACATTGGGAGAAGAGGGTGGAGGAGAACAGGTCAAAAAGACAAAACAAGTAGAAATGGGAAAGGCATAGTTATGAAAAGGTGAGCAGACTGGTGCAATGGGGAGTAGGGATATCATGGGGGAGAGTAGCAAAAAACAAGGTTGAAAAGACAGAAGAGTCAGGAAAGACTAGGGACTTTATGTTTGTAGGGAAAAATAAGCCATTTAGCAGTTGACCAGCAGAAGATTGATAAGATAATAGGTTATTTTGGGAAACTTATTCTGGTGTTGGTGTTCAAAACAGACTAAAAATCACAGCAAAATTAAAGTTAACTTATGACCCAAATCTATTAAATATATTTGAAAAATATATTTAAATTGTGACATACCTATTTGAAACATATATTTTTTCAATATGTTTAATATTTAATTGCTCTAATACACACTTTGTTGCAAATTCCAACATATTATTTTCCTATACTTTAGATTTCTGAACTATTTGTAGCTTTTAAAATTCAATAGTCTATGGAGAGAGTGAGATATATTTAATTTACCTTATTTTCTTTTCTGTGACCTTTTTTCCAGCTTCAAAATATGTCACACAAATATATCTTATTATATTTAGGATATGGTTTAGCTTAACTAGTGTGCTTCTAACTGCCCATAGCATTTACCAAAAATTCATCTAGAAAATTATTGTAAAGAATGCCTATAAATCATATTGCCCCTTTGCAAAATTTTAAACTCTTGAAAATAGGCAAAGAGGTCAAATGTTTTTCATGTACTTTTGTGGAGACATTTAAGAATATTTCAATTATCAGATGTCTAACCTGAGCATTTTTGATTCCAAAAATTTTTCACCCATCTAGGAACTGTCTATCAAGGATGTTTGATAATTACACGGTCAAATGTTGAATTTTCTTTAGAAGAAAATTTCAAAGAAGAATTTTTCTTTACTTGCATTTAATAAAACTTAGTTATCACATAACAATAATTAATTTATTCAAGTTCATTGGTTAACCAATGCATACTGAACTGAAAAAGCAAATCTACACTGTAGTTTTGGAATAATGCTTGCTTGTTGAATGTTGTTGGGAGTCTACACTCTGTTCTTCCACCATTATCTGCTGCTATTTGAAACAGCAGGTACTCTAACTGATTCCTACTTGAGGCACTCAGAGCACACAAGCAAACTTGGCAGCTTTTCAAGATAAGCATGGTCACGTAGAATAAAATCTCTCTCAGAGATGTTTTTTATCCTTTCTGTTCTGCAGGTCTAGGAATCTTATGGTAAATAAATTACAGCCTCAGTCTTAAAAGTAACTAAGATTTAGAAGTTCAAACCAAACTGCCACAAGGCAATAAAATGTTGCAGAAATAGTATGTACGGTTTTCACCTTGAAAAGTGGAATACCTCAGATATGTCACATTAGAGGTACATAATAGCAAGCCCTTTCTAAAGGGCAGAATGGGGAATTGCGGTATTACATTAGAACCAAACACTGTCCATATGTTACACAGGCAAGAGTAAAATATTTTTTTCAACTTAGTTGCTGAAACCACTTAATAAATCAGTTAAGAAAATATCTATAACTTAAAATGCTTGGCATAGGAATCTACAACAGAGATGCACAACCCAGCATTTTCTAGTAAACTAATAAAAATAATGCAATATTCCTTTGTTATGCTTCTATAACAAAAAGAGTTTATTGAAAGAATATAATACGTACTTGGATGTTTATCTCAAATAGGCTTTTTAAATGTTACATAAATGTACTATGTATTGAAATGGAAGGTTAATTGTCCTGTACAAATCTTATAAAATTTATCTTCAAAGCTAACCTGTACCCATGCCTGTCTTTTACAACAAATAGTTCCATTAAGATGTTCTGAAATTTATGTTAAAATAAGACAATTTTAACTGCATATGCATTGAAGTAATAATTAATCCTTGGACATATAACTACTTTCTTTTCCCTGCATTACTGTCTGAAATACATTTTCAATAACTTCACAGATTGCAAAGGTAATTCAGATATAAAATAAAATTTTAGAAACATTCTTTTCTAATAACAGAACTTTATTATAATTAGAATAACTTTGTGTGAGTGTGTGTGTGTGTGAGACAGTACTAAAATAAGAAACAAAGACTCAAAAGGGAAAATAAAGCTGAACTCTAGTTCTTTATAAAGACTAACATAATTGAAAATTAATCAAGCAAAAAGAGAAGGCAAAAATAAATACTATTAGGAATAACAAATGAGGGCATAACAGATAACAGTTCAAACAGAAAATAGACATTATAATTAAATCTATGCCAGTACACTTGAAAACTATATGAAATTGAAAAATAGAAACTTAAAATTTACTAAAGTGAAATCAAGAAGAAATAGAAAAGGTGAACAATTCTATAACCACAGAATAGGTATGCCTGTTAAAAATCTTCCCACAAAGAATAAACCTGTCCAAAAACTAACACTCTTTGAAGGAATGTAGATTCTCAAAACACAGAAACTTTCTAGAGAACAGAAAAAGAGGGCATCACTTCTTTTTAACTTTTATTTTAGGATTAGTGGTACATATGAAGATTTGTTACATAGGTAAACATGTTTCACAGAGGTTTATTGTACAGATTATTTCATCACCCAGATATTAAGCCCAGTACCCAATTGTTATATTTTCTGCTTCTTTCCCTCCCACCACCCTCCCCGCTCAAGTAGGCCCCAGTGTCTGTTGTTTCCTTCTCTGTGTTCATAAGTTTTTGTTTAGCTCCCACTTGTAAGTGAGAACATGTGGTAATTGGTTTGTTGTTGTTGTTGTCGTTTTTGAGACAGAGTCTCACTCTTGTCACCCAGGCTGGAGTGCAGTAGCACGATGATCTTGGCTCAATACAACCTCTGCCTCCCGGGTTCAAGCAATTCTCCTGCCTCAGCCTCCCAAGTACCTGGCATTACAGGTACCTGCCACCATAACAGGCTAATTTTTGTATTTGTAGTAGAGACGGGTTTCACCAAGTTGGCCAGGCTGGTCTTGAACTCCTGACCTCAGTTGATCCGCCTGCCTCGGCCTCCCAAAGTGCTGGGATTACAGATGTGAGCCTCTGTGCCCGGCAGTTATTTGTGTATGTGTGGTTTTGTTTTTTGTTTTTTGTTTTTTTTTGGTCCCAGTGTTAATTTGCTGAGGATAATAGCCTACAGCTCTATCCATGTTCCTGTACAACTTCTAAACACTATGATATCCAAACTAGAGGGGGATTTTAAAAGAAAGTAAAAATAGTGATCTATTTCATTTATAAGATCTGAATATGCTAAACAAATTTTAACAGGCTGAATCTAGCCATGACCAAATTAGGTTTTCTTCCTCAGAATACAGGTAAGTTTGATATTAGGAATTTAATTAATGTACTTGGGCACATCAATAACTTAAAATCTATGATTTTTATATCTGTGGATACAAAATACATGACACAGTTTAACATTCACTTAAAAATCTTAGCAAACTAAGTCATTGAAATTAATTTCTTTATAATTAAAGGGCATCTAAGAAAATCTATAGCAAATATCATAATAAATGTCAAATATGGCAAGTTTTCTCTTCAGATTAGGCACATGGCAAAGATGATATCTTGAAACCAGTGTAAGGAGGTGAAGTTATGATATATTCAAAGAAGCAAAAAAGAGAAAAAAAAATCTGTCAATCTACACTCCTGAACTCAGCTAAAATTTTATTTAGGTTTGAAGGTTAAATAAGGGCCCTTTCAATGAAACAAACACTGAGTGTTTACCTTCTACAGATCTGCCCCAAAGGTGCTTCTCAATGATGTTTTTAAGAAAAAGAAATATGACCTTATAAGAAAGGACTGAAAAGCAATGGTAAGCAAAGAGACTGATAAAAATGAGGATAAATCTTAATAAACATTGACTACACAATGTAACACTTATTGGATTTAAACATTAATTATAAACCTTCTTTTAGTGGGAAGAAATGTTAGAAATCTAGCTCATTTACATCCTAGAAACTTTATCCTTTAACAGAGAAGATTTGGCCACTGCCAGCTGAGTAAGTCGACATTCTCTCTTTCACCTCCTCCACTCCACATACATAGCTACTGGCAGAAGTAAAGTGATAGGCATAGAAAGGGAAATGTAACCCATGGACAGTCAATGAATGAAGCAGCAAGCTGCAAGGGACTCTTTCATAGTTACATCAGGAAGTGATAAAGAAAGGGAATAAGAAGAAATTAAAAGAAAGGAGAACTGTTAATATCTATATAATGGAGGCCCCCAAAGAAAAGCAAACAATAAAAAGAAGGAAGAGCCTATTTTAAATTTTTAAGAAAAATGATACAGAATTAAGATAAAAAGATTCTCCTTCTGGAATTGTAGATTAATTTCTCAAAAAACCAACCCTCTTGTAGGTATCAACTATAAACTGTGAACAGAATACAAAAAACAACTTCCTGAAGGCTCTGGAGAGTGAACCAAGGCGACACACTTTTTGTTTTAAATTTAACTTTTGGCCAGGCACGGTGGCTCATGTCTGTAATCCCAGAACTTTGGGAGGCCGGGGCAGGTGGATCACCTGAGGTCAGGAGTTTGAGACCGGCCTAGCCAACATGGTAATACCTTGTTTCTACTAAAAATACAAAAATTAACCGGATGTGGTGGCAGGTGCCTGTAATTTCAGCTACTCAGGAGGCTGAGAAGGAGAATTGCTTGAACCTGGGAGCTGGAGGTTGCAGTGAGCTGAGATGGCGCCACTGCACTCCAACCTGGGCAACAGAGCAAAACTGTCTCAATAAATAAATACATAAATTTCACTTTTAAGTTCAGGGGTACATGTGCAGGTTTGTTATACCTAAACTTGTGTCATGGGGGTATGATGTACAGATTATTTCATCACCCAGGTAGTAAGCCTAGTACCCATTACATATTTTTGCTGATCCTCTCCCTCCTCCTAGACTCTACCTTCTAATTGGCTCCAATGTGTGTTGTTCCCTTCTGTGTCCACAAGTTCCTATCATTTAGCTCTGACTTGTAAGTGAGAACATGTGGCATTTGGTTTTCTGTTCCTGCATTAGTTTGCTAATAATAATGGCTCCAGTTCCATCCATGTTGCTGCAAAGGACATTATCTCATTTTTTAAGGCTGCATAGTATTCCATGGTGTATACATTCCACATTTTCTTTATCTAATCTATCACTGATGAACGTTGAGGTTCATTCGATGTCTTTGCCATTGTGAATAGTGCTGCAGGAAATATATGCGTGCATGTGTCTTTGTAACAGAATAACTTATAATTCCTTTGAGTATATACCCAGTAATAGGATTGCTGGTCAAATGCTATTTCTGTTTTTAGCTCTTTGAGGAATTGCCCCACTGTTTTCCACAATGGTTGAACTAATTTACACTTCCATCAACAGTGTGTAAGTGTTCCCTTTTCTCCACATCTCATTAGCATCTGTTATTTTTTGACATTTTAATAGTAGCCATTCTGACTAGTGTGAGATGGTATTACATTGTGGTTTTGATTTGCATTTCTCTAGTGATTAGCGATGTTCATATGATTGTTGGCTGCATGTATGTCTTCTTTTGAAAAGTGTCTGTTAACGTCCTTTGCCCACCTTTTATTGGGGTTGCTTGTTTTTTGCTTGTAAACTTAAGTTTGCTATTGATGCTAGATATTAGATCTTTGTTAGATTCACAGTTTGCAAAAATCTTCTACCACTCTGTAGGCTGTCTGTCCACTCTTGGTGGAAACTTGATAGTTTCTTTTGCTATGCAGAAGCTCTTTAGTTTAATTAGATCCCCTCCCTCCCTCCCTCCCTCCTTCCTTCCTCCCTCCCTCCTTCCTTCCTCCCTCCTTCCTTCCTCCCTCCCTCCCTTCCTCCCTCTCTCTCTCTCTCTCTCTCTCTCTCTCTCTCTCTCTTTTTCTTTTGCTTTTGGTGCAATTGCTTTTGGAGTCTTTGTCATGAAACCTTTGCTTGTTCCTATGTCCAGAATGGTATTGCCTAGTTTGTCTTCCAAGGTTTTTTATAGTTTTGGGTTTTACATGTAAGTATCTAATCCATCTTGAGTTAATTTTTGTGTGTGGCCTAAAAAGGGGTCCAGTTGCAATCTTCTGCATATGGCTAGTAAGTTATCCCAGCACCATTTATTGAACAGGTCTGTCAAAGATCAGTTAGTTGTAGGTGTGCAACCTTATTCCTGAGTTTTCCCTTCTGTTCCATTGGTCTATGTGTCTGTTTTGTCCCCGTATTGTGTTGTTTTTATTACTGTAGCCCTGGAGTATAGTTTGAAGTCAGGTAACATGATGCCTCCAGCTTTCTTCTTTTTGCTTGATTGCCTTGGCTATTTGGGCTTGTTTCTGTTTATATATGACTTTTAAAATAGGTTTTCTAATTCTGTGAAGAATATCAATGGTAGTTTAATAGGAATAGCAGTGAATCTATAAATTGCTTTGGGCAGTATGGCCATTTTAACAATACTGATTCTTCCTATACATGAGCATGGAATGTTTTTCCATTTGTGTCACCTCTGATTACTTTGAGCAGTATTTTCTATTTCTGCATGTAGAGATCTTTCACCTCCCTGGTTGGCTGTATTCCTACGTATTTTATTTTTTGTGCATGGCAATTGTGAAAGTGATTGCATTCAACAGGCACACTTTTCAGGGGAACTGAAAAAACTGGCACAAGGTTAGTTCATCATTTTTGCAACTTTAACCTGACAGATGCCCACTATTGTGTCCTGACATTAGGTGCCAACTGGGAAAAACATATCATCTTATAGAGTCATGAAGACAGAAACTGAGGTGGTCAAGGCTGCCATAAACTGAAGGGAGAATCCCAGAGGGAATAGAATCAGAGGAGCTTAAGTCTTCCCTTGGCACCTGACCCATACATACACAACACACCCTACAAATAGCACAGATAAGAGAAAAACGAATTGATCTAAGATATGAGCTACTGCCTACAATAGATGAGACAAAATTTCCAGTTTACATCTAATTAATGTAATTGCCTGTGAAAACAAAAATCAGTCTTTTAGGGAATATAACAGAATCCAGAGCCTCTACAACAGGGGTCAGCAAACTCTTTCTGTAAATTGCCAAATAGTATATATTTTAGGCTTCTTGGCCAGGTGGTCTCTGTTGCAGCTATTCAACACTGCCATTGTAGCTTGAGTGCAGCCATAGAAAATTAATGAAAAAATGTGTGTCACTGTGTTCCAGTAAAACTTTAAGCCATAGTTTGCTCATGCTTGCTCTACAATATAACAACAACATTTCTAGTATAGAAGTAAAAATCACTGGCATATGTAGAACAGCAAAATGCAACCCTTTCTTTAAAAATGTAAATAAATAATTCAAACCTGAGATGACACATGTGTTACAATTTTCATAAAATTTGAAACTGACTTTATGAATATACCTAGTGAGGTAATGGAAATTTACTTGTAATAAATGAAAAGATATCTCAAGAGAAAAGTTTAAAAAAAGTAAATTGAAACTTTCACTTTAGATGTGAAAAATACAATATGTAAAATTAAAAGTTGACTGAATGGATTTGAGCAGGATGGAAATAATAAAAATTCAGTAAGCTTGAAAATAGTTTAAAGGAAACTACCCACTCTGAAGGAGAAGGGGAAAATATTGAAAAATCTGAAAGATTTACAGAAAGCTGTGAGATTATATCAAAAAACTTAATGTGTGTACCTATTCTTAGGAGAGGATGGAGAGGTAGGAAAGTATTTAAAGGAATGATTACTAAAAACTTCTTTCCAAATTTGAGAAAAGGCAGAGATTTACAAAATTAGTAAGTTCAACAATCCTCCAATGGGATAAATATGCAGTAAAGCATATGTAGACACATTATAATCAAGCTTCTGAAAACCAAAGATAAGGAGAATATCTTGCACACAAACAGGAAGAAACAACAGATTACTTACAGGGAAATGACAATCCAAGGGCTATATATTTCTCATCTTAAACTATGGAGAAGAGAAGATAGAGGAATGTTTCTGAGATGGTAAAAGAAAAAGAAAAAGTCAACCTATAATTTTATATCTAGTGAAAATATATTTCAAAAATTAAGGTGAAATGAAAATTTTCAAGTGAAAGAAAATTAAGAGAATTTTGTCACTAGCAACCCAACTAAAAGACATGGAGAAGGAAAATGAAACCAAAGGAAAACTCCTATCTTCAGGAAGTTATGAAGAACAATGGAAAGGGTAAATATCAAGCTAAAAGTGAAAGACTATTTTTACATTCTTAATCCTTGAAATACATGCAATGTATATAAAGTAGAATGTATACAATTTTATTGTATGGTCTACAATGTACACAGATGCCTTCTCTCTCTCTCTCTCTCTCTCTCTCTCTCTCTATCATATATATATATATATATATAATGACTGTAGTACAGAAAAACTAAATGAGGAAGTCTAAATGCACGTACGTGGTTGCATATTCCAATAATTCCAAATGAAATAGTACTATAATAACTCTAAATAGATTCAGAAAAATTGAGGGTTTCTATTTTAATCTGTAGAGGTGAGTTTGGCAAACTATGGCCCAGAGACTGGCCACCTGTCTTGCTCATCCACTTACATATTATCTGTGGCTGATTTGAGCTACAGCAGCAGATTTGAGTTGCAACATAGGCTCCGCTGCTGACAAGCCTAATATATTTACTATCTGGCCCTTTAAATAAAGATGTGTGATCCCAGACCTAGACCCAGATCAGGTCTCCTAAAGAGATAAAGGATTATAGCTAAAAATGTAATAGATAAAGTAGGATCCTAAAGAGAATTCAAATAACATAAAAGTAAACTAATGGGGATCAGAGGGAAATAAAGAGTTAAAAAATAAATTATAAAATCAAGACCTAAATTCAAACACATTGTTTAATCAATGATTAAACATTAATGAAACACCTACCTCAATTAAAAGGTTATAATTTTTAAAACAGATTAAAATCAAGACTTAACTACATGCTTACTACAAGAAACTCACTTGAAATAGTACATGGATACATTTAAACTAAATAAAAGCATAATATTATACCATGCAAAAAATAAACACAATCAGATTAATGTCAGATATAATAAACTTCAATATAAATAAGTTATACTTCTACCAGTGATAAAGAAGACATTTTCATAATGAAAAGAAATGCAATAAGAAGACATAATGCATCAAGAAGACATAACAATAATAACTGTATTAGTGTCTTGCAATAAAGCTTTATGAGGTATGAATCAAAATCTGACACAATTGAAGGGAGCAGACAGCTGCACAGTCACAGTAGGATATTTAAATTCCCCACTTTAGTAATTATTAGAACATCTATACACATAATAAAAGATTATTTGTATAACTCTATTAATAACTTTGACCTAATTAATATTTATGAAACACTAACAACTGTGGAAATGCATTCTGTCAAATGCATATAGTACATTCACCTGGACAGATTATAAACGAGTCTCAATAAATTTAAAGAGATCATGCAGAGTATATTTTTGGATCTAGGAGTGGAAAGTTTGGATCACATAAGAGGTGAAAGGTTAAGTGATAAACAACAACAACAAAAACAAACAAGCAAACAAAAAACACCTAAAAACACCTAAAATTTTCCCAAAGTGACTATACTATATTACCAGTAGCGGTATGTGAATTCTGATTGCTCTGTATTATCAGGAACAATTTAGTGTTTTCAATTCTTTAAACTTAAGACATTGCAATGTATATGCAAATGTAGGTCTTTATGGTTTTAATTTGCATTTTTTGATACAATATGAATGATGTTAAACATCTTTTAAGGAGTTTGTTTGCTATCTGCATATCTTCATTTCTAAATTGTCTGTTGAAATGTTTTGCCCATTTAATTATATTGCTTGGTCTTTTATTACTATTACAGGGATTATATATTTTGGACAACAATCCTTTGTCAGATATGCGTATTATAAATATTTTCACCCATTCTGTGGCTTACCTTTTCATTGTCTTAACAGAGTTTTCCTAACATAAAATAATTTATTTTGATACATTTCAAACAATAATTTTCTGTTTTGTTTTTCTTTTATGGTTCATACTCTTGGTGTCCTATTTAAAAAGTATTTCCTCTACATTTTTCCCTGAAGTTTTATAGTTTTGTAGATTCCACATTTAGGTCTATAATACATTTAGGGTTAATTTTATCTTATGATATGATGTAATATTAAAAGATGAATATCCAATTATTCCAGCACAATTTGTTGAAAAGCTTTTCTTTACCCATTCAACTGCCTTGTTACTTTTGTTGAAATCAATTGTACACATATGTGAGAGTCTATAATTGGACTCTCTATGGTGTTCCACTGAGGAGTTAAGTCTCTCCTTTCGTCAACACCACATTGTCTTCATTACTGCAGCTTTGTAAGTCTTAAATCATGCAGTTTATGTCCTCCAACTATTTCATGTTAAGCCTTTTTTAAATCTAAATTCTTGTTGCCTCCGGAATTTTGCAATGCCAAATTACAGAGTCTAGGCCTTCTACAGTTTTTCATAATATTAGGTTGGTGCAAACATAATTGTGTTTTTTTGCCATTACTTTATTTCAATTCCAGTCTGTGCATTGGCTTCAAGGAGAAGTTTGAGAGAGTCCTACAAACTTGGATGAATAAAGTAGATACAGGAGAAATGTAAAACTGGAACTTTCTATGTCAGTATTTAAGGTCATTATATGATTCAGTTATACTATAAACTTTTCTATCTATTTAATACATATGCAATTCATAGTGTGCCTAGTTCACAAAGACAGGATCTTAAGTTTCCTGAAGGTCTTCAATTTTATCACACTTCCTTCTTTTTCAAAAAAAGGTTAACTCCTACGGGGCCACTTCTCACTAGTTCTAAGGAAAAATCCTTCCATACCTCTGTATTTCAGCCAGGCTAAGTAATTTCAGGAAGCTATTACAATGACTTGATGCAGTTGGAGCTGGCTCACCCACAAGATGCCAGATGGCCTGAAGGTACCAGGCACCAATTGCTTAGGAGTCAGGAACAAGGCCATCCAAGAAGTCAGCCATTAATTCTGCAAATTAATGCAGAAGAGTGAGCTATTGCCTGCGATCAAGATGTTTCACCAGAATCTCTACATCTGTGCCTTTAAACATTTTGCAGATGTAAGTTGTTATCCTAAGGGTAAATTTATATCATTAATTATTGCATAATGCTGAGCCTCCAGTGTTTGTATTTAAATATCTGTTTATAAGTATGGAAGAGAAACATCTAATTTAGATGCTATGGCCCAACTGCCTTTGTCAGATTCAGAGTTACCTTGTTTTTAAGATTCTGCCTGAAACACACATGTTGAAGGTTGCTATGAATGCTCACACTACAAAGCTTGATATTTATTTGTAGTTGATTAGAAATAAGCTGGTCATAAGGATGCCATAAGGATGCCTAATTGAATTATGAATAAGCTGTGAAACAAGCTACCTGCCCAATAGCATAAGTAGGCTTTTATGTAGTTATTGCATTAATATTCTAAAAGGTTATCATGTTATCTTGATATATTTCTGAGACTCAAGTGTTTTACATGAGTGAAAAATTTAGAATCAGTACCCCATTATTCAATTGATTCACTTATTCATTCACCAAGTATTTATTGAACACTTATTTGGATGCTAGAGATACAATGACAAAAGGGCTGACAACTTTGATAATGTGAAGGAGCTTACTATACAGGAGATTTGTTTTGTATAGCACTTAAATGACAGATTGGCAGGTATGGTGACTCCACATAGAGCCCATTGACGGTGTATATGTATGTAGCAGAACTACAGTCATGCTTTGCTTAATGATGGAAATACATTTTGAGAAATGTGTCATTAGGCAATGTAGTTATTGTGTGAACATTGTAGAGTATACTTACACAAGCCTAGATGATAGCCTACTATACACCTGGGCTATATAGTGTATCCCATTGTTTCTAAGCTACAAACCTGTATGGCATGTTACTGTACTGTATTTTTTAGGCAACTGTAAAACAATCCTAAGTATTTGTACATCTAAACATAGAAATGTTACAGTAAAAATACAGATTATAATCTTATAAGACCATTGTTGTATATGTGGTCCATTGACTGAAATGTCATTATGTAGTGCAAACTATTTTCAGTCTTCCACAGTTAGAACTATTTTCTGCTATATTTTTATGTTATACTTCCTGACACATTATATATTCAGGCATTCCCATATAGCTTCAAATAATGGTGTGTCAAACCCTTTGGGAAAAAATATCAACCGTCTAATCTCAGCCTTTATTTTGCTCCACTTGTCTTCAGTTTTTTAAAAAAAATTTGTTTTATACTTTAATTCTAAGTTCAGGGGTATATTACAGGTTTGCTATGTAGCTAAACTCAATGTCACAGGGGTTTGTTGTACAGATGATTTCATCCCCCATGTACTAAGCCTAGTACTCAACAGCTATTTTTTCTGATCCTCTCCCTCCTCCTACCCTCCAGTCTTCAGTAGGCCCCAGTGTCTATTTTCCCTTCTTTGTGTTCATGAGTTATTATTATTTAGCTCCCAATTATAAGTGAGAACAAACAGTATTTGGTTTTTTTTCCTGCATTAGTTTGCTAAGGATAATGGCCTTCACCTCCATCCATGTTCCTGCAAAAGACATGATCTCGTTCTTTTTTATTGCTGTATAGTATTCCATAGTGTACATGTACCACATTTTCTTTATCCAACCTGTCACTAGTGGGCGTTTAGGTTAATTCTATGTCTTTGCTATTGTGAACAGTGCTGCAGTGAACATTCACATGCATGTGTCTTTATAGTGGAATGATTTATATTGCTTTGGGTATATACCCAGTAATGGGATTGCTGGGTTGAATGGTAGTTATGGGTAGTTATGTTTTTAGCTCTTTGAGGAATTGCCACACTGCTTTCCAATGGTGGAACTAATTTACACTCCCATTAACAGTGTATAAGTCTTCCCCTTTCTCTGCAACCTCACCAGCATCTGTTATTTTTTTATTTTCTAGTAATAGCCATTCTGACTGGTATGAGATGTTATCTCATTGTCGTTTTGATATGTATTTATCCAATGATCAGTGTTACTGACTTTTTTTAATATGCTTGTTGGCTGCATGTCTTTTGGAAAGTGTCTGTTCATGTTCTTTGCCCACTTTTTAATGGAGTCGGTTTTTCCTTTTAAATTTGTTTAAGTTCCTCCCATTCTTAAGGTTGTCTCTTTACTCTATTGATGGTTTCTTTTGCTGTGCAGAGCTCTTAAGTTTAATTAGATCCCATTTATCAAATTTTGTTTTTGCTGAAATTGCTTTTGGAATCTTTGTCATGAAATCTTTGCCCATTCCTATGGGCAAAAAATAGTACAGACGAGTATTGCCTAGGTTGTTTTCCAGGGCTTTTACAGTTTTAGGTTTTACATTTAAGTCTTCAGCTTTTGACACAGCTGATCAGTCTCTCTTTGAGAAATGTCCTCCTCACATTGCCTCCAGGATCTTAATTTGCTTTGGTTATATTCCTACCTCAACATACTTCAGAATTTTGTTTTTTCTTTCTCATTTTCCGAAACTCTAAATATTGCATTGACTTGGGTCTTAGTCCTTGAAACTTTTCTAACTCATTTCCAATTGTTATTTGGTATCATGTCCCCAATATCTTATACTTCTTAATGAATTCCAAATATATATCACGGACCTGCTTACATTCCTCCTTGGATGTGTAATGGGCATCTCAAAACATGACCCACAGTGAATCCCAGGGCATTTCGCATTCTGTTTTCTCTTGCTATATTCCTCCCAAGATAAATGCATAGCTTATTCTTCCACTTTCTTTAGATCTCTAAACAAATGTCACCTTCTCTAGGAAACTTTCCCAGGTCACCTTATATGAAATAACACCATCCCAACCATCTACCTTGGTAGTACTTCCTATTTTACCTGAGTTTATATTTCTTCTAAACAATTATCACCAACTGACATATTAGATATGCATTTGCTTATTTTATATTTCCTCCAACTAAAATGTAAGTTCCATGGAGGCAGGGTCTTTGATTCCTGCTGTATTATTAGTGCTTCACACAGTGCCTGCATAGTACTTAGAACTTAATAAATATTTGTCAAATCAATGACTAAATATGTAAATGATCTTTTCTATGGTTCTAGCTAGCTATCTGTCATCTATTAGGTTACTACACTTTACAAGCTATACTGATTTGGGACTGGAATATAAAAGTGGAGAGAAAATAAAAAGAACATTTCTGGACATCTTAAACATAAAACTTAACTTTATTAGCACAACCTGTAATTTAAAAACAAGGCAACATCCTAGGATATTGAGAAACAGATTGTAAAAACCCAAATAAACAATCATATTTTCAGAGATCACGGAAAAAAAATCTGTGCAGGTAGGTTAGTGGGAAATAATCACATGAATAGAGCAAAGAGCTTAGCAAAAGAAATCAATTAAGATACTGGTTGAAACTGATAGTATAGGTGCTATAGGAGACAAAAAAATTAGTTTAAATACAAGAGCTGATCTAAGGGTTTTCCCATAGAGAAGACAATAGAGCATATAAAGAAGTTTGAGTTCCATAAGACACTGGAGAGCATAGTGGTTACAGTGCATTCTATTTTTTGGGATTTAGACACAATCTGAGTTTAGATCTAGCATTCTCTGTTAATAGGTATAAGAACTTCAAATTATTATTTAACTGCTCTAGACCTCAAATTGTTGATTTGTAAAATGGGACTAGACAATAACTATGGCATTTAATGGTTATAAGAATCAAATTATGGTTTTAGGTCTAACATTTAAGTCTTTAATCCATCTTGAAAAAATTTTAAATGTTAGACCTAAAACCATAAAAACCCTAGAAGAAAACCTAGGTGATACCATTCAGGACATAGGCATGGGCAAGGACTTCATGACTAAAACACCCAAAGCAATAGCAACAAAAGCCAAAATGGACAAATGCGATCTAATTCAACTAAAGAGCTTCTGCACAGCAAAAGAAACTACCATCAGAGTGAACAGGCAACCTACAGAATGGGAGAAAATTTTTGCAATCTATTCATCTGACAAAGGACTAACATCCAGAATATACAAAGAACTTAAACAAATTTATAAGAAAAAAATCAAACAACCCCATCAAAAAGTGAGCTAAAGATATGAACAGACACTTTTCAAAGGAAGACATTTATGCAGCCAATAGACACATGAAAACATGCTCTTCATCACTGGTCATTAGAGAAATGCAAATCAAAACTGCAATGAGATCCCACCTCATACCAGTTAGAATGACGATCATTAAAAATTCAGGAAACAACAGGTGCTGGAGAGGATGTGGAGAAATAGGAACACTTTTACACTGTTGGTGGGACTGTAAACTAGTTCAACCATTGTGGAAGACAGTGTGGCGATTCCTCAAGGATCTAGAACTAGAAATACCATTTGACCCAGCCATCCCATTACTGGGTATATACCCAAAGGATTATAAATCATGCTACTGTAAAGATACGTGCACATATATGTTTATTGCAGCACTATTCACAGTAGCAAACACTTGGAACCAACCCAAATGTCCATCAATGATAGACTGGATTAAGAAAATGTGGCACATATACACCATGGAATACTACCCAGCCATAAAAAGGGTGAGTTCATGTTCTTTGTAGTGACATGGATGCAGCTGGAAACCATCATTCTCAGCAAACTGTCGCAAGGTCAGAAAACCAAACACTGCATGTTCTCACTCATAGGTGGGAATTGAACAATGAGAACACTTGGACAAAGGGCGGGGAACATCACACACTGGGATCTGTTGTTGGGTGGGAGGATGGGGGAGGGATAGCATTAGGAGAAATACCTAATGTAAATGATGAGTTAACGGGTGCAGCAAACCAACACGGCACATGTATACATATGTAACAAACCTGCAGGCTGTGCACATGTACCCTAGAACCTAAAGTATAATAAAAGAAAAAGAATCAAATTACATCATAAAAATAAATAATTTAACACACTATATGGAAGATATTTAGAGGTCAAAACATTGTAGAATGGCACTAGCAAAATTTAATTGCAATGTGATATATTAAAATAATATCTTTTTTTTTTAAATTAAGATCTACCTTTTGCAAAATGTCAGGCAGTCGTTACTGCAATAAATTTCAAAATTACTCCAAGGTAATAAGAACATCACTATCCAGAGCTATAAACTGTCCTGTGTAGCTTAGGGTATTTCATAAGCAATGGGCTCTAATAAGGAAATCTTGCTCTTATTTCCTATTAGCTGTGTCTCAGTTTGAGCCTACCTATGTAAGCTGACCCAATTCATTATTTTTTTTTTATTGTACTTTAAGTTCTAGGGTACATGTGCACAACATGCAGGTTTGTTACATATGTATACCTGTGCCATGTTGGTGTGCTGCACCCATCAACTCGTCAGCACCCTAAAAGCTTGTAAAATAGTAATTATGGAAAAGAATCTACAATTTAACAGAATCATGTGTGTAGCTGATCATCTACTGAGTTTTTACAGCAGGAATGCTTTATAGAAGATGAACATTTTGGATGAACTGATCCATTGATCAGTTCTATCAGTTCTCTATATCTCATGAACTGAAACTGTCTCCTGTGCAATGCTCCAGTGACAGTGAACACAGACAGCCTACTTTGTTGCCTAAAATAATGGTAACTTCAGCCTGTAAAAGTGTCTGCCCACAAACCCAAACCTTTGTACCTCAGAAACTTTCATTTTACCGTGAATATTTAAGGAAGAAGATTGTGACCAGACTTTTGATTGTCTAAAGATTCAGAGGTGAAAGCAGAGTGAAGGAGGTTAGTAGATGAGGTCAGAGAGGTACTGGAGACAGACCTTACAGAACTAATGTCATAATTGTCACACATGATATGGAGTTCCAAGGATCCATGGTTGTGCCACATGTAAACCCTTTGGCATTAGATCACACATAGCAACACCAGTTCCTTTCAAGCTCCACTATTGCCAGATGAGTATTACAGTCCATACAGCCTTTTACACATCACATTTGATGCAGCTCCAACTCCATACATTCACTCATTTTAATTCTAAATCTGTTCACTGGATATTTCACTTACTCTGTGCCAGTCCCTAGGCTAGATGCTGGAGAAACTCACTCTGCCCTCATGCAGCTTACACACTGGTGGGTGAAACTGATCAAAAGCAATTAATAAATAAGTGCAAAACTCTTTTAATAAGAACCACAAAGCAAAGACAGCATTCAACACATTATAATGTCATATGCTTTGTTCCTTATAATGGATCTTAATTATGCTGAGTTACCCAAAACAGCATTATCCTCAACAAAGCCAAACTCCTTTGAGACATTCACAAAAACTGTGGCTGGGTGAAATAGGCTATGTTTCAGCGATACTTAACCAATTTACTCTCAGTGTGGTTATCGGTTTATTCCTGAAGTACAATGTGTGTATGTGTGTGTGTGAGGAGGAGGTGAGAGGAGATGGGCAGATAGGGGATGGCCAGCAGGAAAGAAAAAAAAAAGGGGTTAATAGAGCTTAAACTCTTCCATCAGTTAAGAAGGTAATTTTGCTTCATCCTTTAGAATTTATGGACTTAATACTACTGTCTTCTCTGAGTAATTACTGACTATTGGAATATTAATACATAAACACTGCTTTACCATTATACATTTTCCCTTTTCTTCCAGTTTATGTAGAAATGTACTCTCTTAATTTTTGTTCCTATAAAAGATACTTTTAAAATTTTATTTTTAGGGTTAAAATATATAGTTCCTCCTCCACAATTACATGTATATATATAGCTTTTATCACATTTTTACCCATTTCCATGTAAGAAAATACAGCTGGCCCTCCCTGTTTGTAGTTTCCACATCCAGGGATCCAACCAACCACAGATACAAAAAATATTTTTAAAAAACAACAATACAACAATATAAATAATACAAATAATAAAATAACATAGTATAATAATTACATAGTATTTAAAATGTATCAGGTTCTGTAAGTAATCTAGGGATGATTTAAAGTATTTGAGAGGATGTGGGTAGGTTATATGCAAATACTACATTATTTTTCATAAGGGACTTTAGCAGCTGGGAGTTTTGGTATCTGCTCAGGGAACGAGATGTGGGTACTGAAACCAATTCCTGCAGATATGGAGAGAAAACTATATGGGATTTAAAATAGAAGCATTGAACTGACATAATAAAAATGCTTCCCTGACATCAATGTAATTTTCAAAGTAGAAATTATTAGGTCTTTCTTTATTGACTTTGACTAAATGCTCACATCTTATTTCTATCACTTCCAAGGTATAAGAAAAAAATGCACAAACCTTTTCTTAAAAAATCCTTCTTTTATATATTGGGGTATTTTTGATCCACAAACTGTAAAATAAAGTTACCTTCTCCTACCAGTCAATACTTCTAAACAATGAATGAACGCACAAAAACCCCACCTGGATTTTTACCTGCATCTCCTGACAAAAAGAAGCCAAAGGCCCAAAAAGGATCTGGCATTGTTCATCAGCAGTGTATGTCATCCCTGGCAGCTTGGAGGGAACCATCACAGAATTGACACTCTGCGGGTTTGTTTGTAGCAAGCAGTTACTGGCCTTTGACCTGGCAATAGTTAGGTATGTGTAAAATTTTGAATTTAATGTAAAAAGCTGATATGATTAGTTAGCATATAACAATAAACACTTTTATAATATCAAAAATATACTTTTACTCTTTTTGCTCTTCCATTGAATATTCATAGAAATTATTCTATATATCAAAAATCATTTATTTACAATGAAGATAATCGTAATAAATAATTTTCAAATTAAAAGAACTTTATGGTGTAAAAAACACATTCATATGAATTAACTCAGCTGATCTACATAACACTGTGAGTTCAGTGTTATTTTATGCATTTAATAGGTATACAAGCTCAGAATCAGAGAGTAACTTGCCCAAAAGTAGTATGTGAATGTAAGATATCAGCTATATTTTGGGGATTTAAAGAATGTATGGAAAGCATCCTCAGCTGAATATTAACAGTGTAGATATATTTGTGCTTGACATTGTAATACAACTTTGTATACAACTCTGTAATATATTTTAAAGTGGTATTTTATGTCATAGGAGTCCTGAGTCATGTGAAGGCAGCCGTACAAAATCATGCATGTTTCTTAGGAACTCATTAGGGCCTACAGAAGGGCTGCTGATGCAGCTACTGATGGTGTGTCTGAAATATCACATGCTTTGAGTGCTCTTCTCTAGACTGTTACGACAAAGAGCATGCACAGCATATATTGTACATATTTTAGAGCAAAGCTATGGAATGTGAGAAACATTATAGTTTGATAGATTTCGTAGCCATTTGATAGAAAAATTGGCTTAACTATTTAAAGGATATAGAAAAGTGAATAAAGTTCATCTGTGCAGTGAGTTTAGCAAGATAGGTGTTCCTGTATTTCTCATTAAGACTTGTTTTGGATACCTTAAGCATCTCACTAACTACTTTGCATATTTCTTACTGCTTCAGGTGATCCTTCTATAATTATAGAAATAAGGGCTTTAAAAATGAACAAGTGCTTTAAAATGAAAATGAGAGCAACAGTAATATTTTTCATTTACTTTTCCAACAAGACAGAAGCTAAGTGTTACTGCCACTGAATGTGGAAAAGAAGAGACTCAAGGGCTATGATAATGGTGAAAACTATTTATTAATGAAAAAATAGTTGAAGCGTATTATAAATGAAAAGTGAAGATTTTGTTAGAGGGGCTCTGATCTTCATGATAACAGATGTGCTGGGTGATGAACAGTGTGAATATTTCCACTGGGAATAATTGAAGAGGCAATTAAATACTGTGACAGATTTTTAAAATCATTATAGCAATTTTTCAATCTTACAAATAATCTTAACTGTCCTTTTTGAAAAATGTAGAAATTAAAAAGCAGGGGGTTAAATAACATGTCCCAAACTACACCATGAGTCAATGGAAAAGTCAGGATTGGAACCAAGTGCCTTCATTTTTACTCTGGTGGCCTTTCCACTTTGCCACACTGGCTTCTCTATTTGTAAAAAGTAACAGCACACATAAAACACTCACAAGGCAAAAACAATAAGTGACCTCCATACCTGAGAAATCTTTCCAAATCTTCCTTGCTACATCGAGACCATGAAACATCACCAAGATTCTGTCCTTTAATCCATTCACCAGACATGATATGAAGACCATCAGCACACGATGGGTGGTCGTTGTCATGGTTAATGCCCATGCTGATTTGGAATATAATAAAATTTTAAAATTTACACTAAGTAAATGTTACTTGTTTAACTTTTTGTAACTGCAGTTAAATAATGATTAAAACACTTAAAATACTGGGAGCCAAATTTGTTTTAAGGAAATTAGATTCAAAATAAAATTAGGTTTCAGATTAAGTTACTTTTTAAATTTTGTTACCCCAATTTAAGGTAAATATTTTTATTTAATAAAAAAATATTTCCCTAATCAACCTACAAAATGACATGTTTAGGTCCTTCATACTGAAATGATCTATAGATATATTCTTTGCATAGTAGTATGTGTGAAACTCAGAAATAATACATTTATATTTAACCATACTAGATTCTTCTTGTTGCCTGAATCAAATTTTCTTCAAAATTTGATTTGAATACACATCTTTTATCAAATTTGAAACCTCATTAATCTATTAATTTCCTATGTCTTTACCATGCACTTCATTAGACCATCCTCTTCCTCCCACATCATATAACACAAATTATCCTGGCCATCTTTATCTTTTTGAATGAATCCTGCATCTGTTGAAATTGTATTCTAAAAGTTGGACTTATTTCTAAATAGATGTTCTAGAAATACCTTAAATTTAGTATGTCTACAGACTGCCTTTCTTACTTTCTCTTTCAATTCTCTATTTACTCCTCTATTCTATTTTTTTCTTGCTCTCTTTTTATGCTTTTGCTAGCTAGTAAGTTCTGCCAAATAAAGAATCTTCAAGTCATCATTTATTTTTTTCCTTTCCTGAATTATCGCATAGGCTCTATTTTATTTATTGTTAGAGGCAAGCCCTGCCAACTCTACCTTCTAAGTATTTCACTCAACTGTCATCTCCCTTCTATCCTATAGTTACTATTTAAATTATTGTATTCTATCCTTATTATAGTATATACAAAGTCTTGAGTTGTTATGGTATTGTACCTGGGTTCTGTCCCTCTAATCTTTACCAACATTCTCCCTTCCCCTTCTCCTACACTGCCCCAGTGAGAACTATTTAAAACACAATCTGCCTATGCCATTCCTATGTTTTCTCATTATCCATATGGCAATTTCCAGCTCTTTAACATGATACATAGCCCCTTCATATTCTTCTACATTATTATTAGATTTTTTCTTCAGCAATACCAAATGACTTGTAATTTCCCAAACATTATATTGTTTCTTTTTTTTTTTTTTTTTTTTTTTGAGATGGAGTCTCGCTCTGTCACCCAGGCTGGAGTGCGGTGGCTGGATCTCAGCTCACTGCAAGCTCCGCCTCCCGGGTTCATGCCATTCTCCAGCCTCAGCCTCCCGAGTAGCTGGGACTACAGGCGCCCGCCGCCTCGCCCGGCTAGTTTTTTGTATTTCTTTTTTTTTTTTTTTTTTTTAATTTATTTATTATTCTTATACTTTAAGTTGTAGGGTACATGTGCATAACGTGCAGGTTTGTTACATATGTATACTTTGCCATGTTGGTGTGCTGCACCCATCAACTCATCATTTACATCAGGTATAACTCCCAATGCAATCCCTCCCCCCTCCCCCTCCCCATGATAGGCCCCGTGTGTGATGTTCCCCTTCCTGAGTCCAAGTGATCTCATTGTTCAGTTCCCACCTATGAGTGAGAACATGCGGTGTTTGGTTTTCTGTTCTTGTGATAGTTTGCTAAGAATGATGGTTTCCAGCTGCATCCATGTCCCTACAAAGGACACAAACTCATCCTTTTTTATGGCTGCATAGTATTCCATGGTGTATATGTGCCACATTTTCTTAATCCAGTCTGTCACTGATGGACATTTGGGTTGATTCCAACTCTTTGCTATTGTGAATAGTGCTGCAATAAACATATGTGTGCATGTGTCTTTATAGCAGCATAATTTATAATCCTTTGGGTATATACCCAGTAATGGGATGGCTGGGTCATATGGTACATCTAGTTCTAGATCCTTGAGGAATCGCCATACTGTTTTCCATAATGGTTGAACTAGTTTACAATCCCACCAACAGTGTAAAAGTGTTCCTATTTCTCCACATCCTCTCCAGCACCTGTTGTTTCCTGACTTTTTAATGATCGCCATTCTAACTGGTGTGAGATGGTATCTCATTGTGGTTTTGATTTGCATTTCTCTGATGGCCAGTGATGATGAGCATTTTTTCATGTGTCTGTTGGCTGTATGAATGTCTTCTTTTGAGAAATGTCTGTTCATATCCTTTGCCCACTTTTTGATGGGGTTGTTTGTTTTTTTCTTGTAAATTTGTTTGAGTTCTTTGTAGGTTCTGGATATTAGCCCTTTGTCAGATGAGTAGATTGCAAAAATTTTCTCCCATTCTGTAGGTTGCCTGTTCACTCTGATGGTAGTTTCTTTTGCTGTGCAGAAGCTCTTTAGTTTAATGAGATCCCATTTGTCAATTTTGGCTTTTGCTGCCGTTGCTTTTGGTGTTTTAGACATGAAGTCTTTGCCCATGCCTATGTCCTGAATGGTACTACCTAGGTTTTCCTTTAGGATTTTTATGGTATTAGGTCTAACATTTAATAGAGACGGGGTTTCACCATGTTAGCCAGGATGGTCTCGATCTCCTGACCTCGTGATCCGCCCGTCTCGGCCTCCCAAAGTGCTGGGATTACAGGCTTGAGCCACCGCGCCCGGCCTTATATTGTTTCTTATTTTCTTGCAGTTAATTGTTACTTGGCATTTTCTAGGTATCATAAATCATATAAGGGAATTTATAAACTTGTGTTAAACAACAAAATGTAGTAGAAATGATTATAATATGCATTTTGCAGATGAGAAGTAACTTGTCCAAGATTATACAATGAGAAATTGGAAAGTAATAATGTTTGAACTGAGCTCTAGAAGTCATGTGATTAACCATTCCACATTGGGCATCTATAAATTCCATCCTCCAACCCCATATGCTGTCTACAGTGCCTCTCCTTCAGCTTCTTTGCCTGGACAAACTCAAATTCTACTTAATCATCAACATTAATGCGGTTTACTTTTATCAGGTTTTCTTTCACTATCCCCTACCTCACCCATTTGTAATATCTCTTCTGGGAACAACACAGGATTCTGTGAACAACATGGTTACAGCATTTCCTATATTGCATTATACATTTTTACTTCTGGTTCATTCTCCAAATTCTTGAGACTTGTAACCAATGTTGAATCATGGGTTCAATGATCATGTAGAAAAAAAATTATATAGTCTCTTGTGAATTCTCATAATGAGGCCAGTAAAATAATTTTTGTGGATGAGAGTTAGTACTGAAGAAGCAGAGAAGAGTCCATTTGTGTACATGCATAGCCTGAGATAATAGCAGGATAGTCCACTGTTCTCTTTTCTTCTTCTGTTATGGTCTAGATAATAAATAAAATTGTTTTCATAATGAAAAATTCACAAGAATATCTATATTGTGTTTTAAAACACGAAATTAGAAGAACTGTTGCAGAAATTGCTAAGGGAAATTACAATTAGAGTACCTATGTTTCCTCAAATCAAAATAAAATTTTTAAAAACTACCAAACTATATTTTTAAGATGAATTATAAGTTTGAATCAAAATTGTTACAATTAAATATGTTTTTGAAGGAAGAAAATATGAAAGGAATAAATAAATTCCATCCATATCATTAATGAATTAAGACTAATTATATCACCATGCTAACTTTAACTATAAAAATTATGGTATAAATAAAACTGAAATACATTATTGAATATTACTTTTCACTTTTGGTGTTAGAAAAATTCACCAGTGAGTCATATTTTTCTTTCCTATTCTAATAAATTTCTTCAAATAGGGTCTGTAGCAACACATATTAATAGAATAAATAACAGAGAAAATAGGAAGATAAATGTTTTCATACTTAGAAGATAAAGAGGAAAAATAAGAGAGTATATGGAATAGGTATGAACCAGTTCAATTAAAATATTAGAAGGCAGAGTAAAAAGATGTTGAAATTAGAAAGTAACTTAATCTCTGTATCTTCCCCTTATTTCACCAAAGACAAGTTAAAAAACAATAAATAAACATGCCTTAGTTGCCTTATTTGCTAAATATACTTTCTTGACTGATTTGTGGTGATGACTGCATAAGCATGATATGTAGTACCTGAACAATGCCTGGAATACAGACAGAATCCATAATGATCCTTTATAATGGGGAAATAAATCAGAGAAATTTTATTATATCATTCTAATTTGTCAAAAGATACATAAACAGATTTATCATTAATTACATTAAATTCACTCTCCTGTATTTGCTTTCTTTGGTGAAAGTGTGCGCTTCAGAAAAACCAAGAAAATAACAATCAAAAGAATTTACTTAGATATTAAGTTAAAATAAGAAATTATAAATATGGCACAATATCACAAATCAGTAAAAGTGGCTTAATTTAATTCTAACTGTGTGGTTCAAATGCAGCCCATCAGTGTCCTGTCTCCTCTCTACCATGGATTCTGGCTACAGCACACATCACTGGGTGACCTGTTAATTAACAACCACTTGCCATTTGGAACGTGCTTGACTCTTCCATCTGTGGTGGCATAATCTTTCAAACCATACACAAATGCTATTATTTTTGAAAGGTAACTAGTCTTTCTCAGAAATAATAAACCCTTCTAAATAATGTGTTCCTATGAGGGAAGGAGAGGGATTGCTTCCAAGATTTGGCAATTTGGACATTTTCCCAATATCGTGTAATAGGATTTTCTAAATATGGAGGATTACAACCTCTTATCCAGATAATAATTTTCCTTTTGGGATCCTGGTCCTGATTCTGATATAACAAATTAGCTTCAGCCATGGGGAGGTCTGGTGATTCAAGCATTGTTTACCAGTAGTTAAATTTTCCTGAAGCCATTTAACTCATAACAGAAAAAATTATCATTAAATTGGGACAGGTTTTTTTAACCACACATCTGGAATTATCAGGAAACACTGCTTAGTCTTGACTTTATAGGTTTGAAATAAAACAATTAATTGTGCACCTTAATCTGTGCCAGCTACTCTATTAACCACTGACAAAGATGATATCACTTATTCCTCACAATATTCCCATAATGTTTCTATTATTATGACTTCTATTTTACAAATGAGGAAGGTGCTGAGGTTAATGGTGAAGCTGTGACTCAAACCCGGGCAGTCTGATGCTCACACAGATGAACCTCTGAACTATCACACAATAGTGCTTTTCTTTCTGGATCAAAACTCTCCACTTTTGGAGATGATTTGTTTTCCGAACAATTTTAAATGCCTCTGTTCTTTTAGCAGAAATGCACCTCTACATGTAGAACCTTATAACCAAGTTACATGCATTGCATGAAAAACATTCTCTAAGTAAGACATTAGTAACACCTCTACTCACACTGCAATTGAACTACATTTTAATAATCTCAGTTTAAATTCATTTTGACAAAGAGCCTTGGGCAAATAAACTCTTCACTAACATTGTACATGGTTGTCAAGTCAACTGAAAAAATATTTTTATCATATAAAACTTCTCAACTTGTTTAAAAGTCTTTGCCAGGAAGTTTTGTGATATCCTGCGGAAAGCTGGAGAAGCATTTGGATTTTGAAGATGGTCCCTTTTGATGTTTAACGAATTAGAGAGGAGAAGCCTTATGAATTCACTCACTTTTTTTGGATAATTTGGAAAGGATCTGATTTGTAAACAGTAATATTTTAAAAGAGTAGGCTTTTTGTGCTGAATGCATTAAGCATTTTTATGACATAGTATTTCCCACTAAAGCCATATATTATGTGGAAACATTAATAAAAGAAAGAAACAAACTATTACAATGTCTTACTGGAAGTAGATTATATTTATACAAAATGACATTTAATTTCATATTTCTTAGAATTCAGTGGGTATATCTAATTCAATATAATTTCACTATTGTGTGTTCACGGAGAAAAAATTTAGACATTAAGATATACAATATATTTTTGTATCATATTTCTTTTAATATTTTAAGTCATTTCAATTTGCACAAACAATGAAACCTACTTTTATTAGCAAGTCAAAAGGCTATATAAAAGCAAGGTAAAAAATAAGAGGTTAAAAGAAGAAAAGTAGAGGTACAAAAAGAGATTCCTTTTGACTTTGTTGTGCATTATATTACAGGTTTATCTAACAATGCACATACACTTGTTGAGAACCCACTACTGTGCTGAGCTGGAGTCACAAAGATAAATAAAACTCAGTTCCTACACTCAAAGAGTGTATTATCTACTAGGATTGGAACACTGTCCCTTGCTCTTGTATAGCAAATGAATGCCTGGATCCTGTTTGCCCTATATTCCTTAAACCTCTACCGCTTATCTGCCCCTTTTCAATTCTATTGCTATCAACCAAAATTGGTGCTGATTCTTTTTACTTCTGGATTATTGTAATGTCTGCCTGACTGTCCTCCTGCTCTTCAACTCTTTGCCTCTTAAACCATGCTTTAATGGTGCTAGTTTCTTATGAGCGTATTAATATAAAAAAGCTAATTTCCTATGTAAAAGCTTTTCATTAGCCCTGGAAAGCAGAGATTCTAAAAGTGTGAATAATGAACCACTTGCATCAGAATCATAGGGCATGAGGACATTAGAGTAGTTAAAATGCAGATTCATGGGCCTTCCCCCAATGAATTAAAATAGAATATTTAGAGGTAAGGCCTAAGAAATAGCATTTTGACACATTTTCTAGATGATTCTTATTTACTCAAAATTCTGGAAAGCAATGATCTACAGGATGAAATCCATTCTTTATCTCATTATTCAAAACATCTGTAAACTGATATCAATCTGATTTTCATAGTTAATTCCAGCCTAACCTTTTGTATAGTTCCTTTCCATTAGAATACCTTCCATTCTAATCTGCATTTATACAGACTTTCTGCCTTTAAAAAAGGATTCTTTAATAAATTATAGCCCATATTTATCATTATCTTTAACTTCTATGCCCTTCACATATATGGTGTGTAAGACACATCAGAACTGTCTCGTATTTCTGGTTAATTTTAAATGATATATATAATTCACCACACCTAGAATGTACGTGTTCACAGAAATTGTCATATTTTCTTTTTACTTCCTTTAATTATTTAGTTGAATGTCCTGTTAAATGTCTACTGATTTATCAACTGATATAGGATCATAGAAACACCAAATATGCTATAATTAGAGACGTGAAACTACTGTGGCCTCTTGCCAACACAGAGAAACTGAGACACGAAAAAGTTAACAGATGATCTACTCCAGGAAGGTTGCTTGCTTTACTCTAGGATACGCATTTGCCAAGAAACATCAGAGAATTGCAAACAGAAAGCCAACTCTTCCAAGGTCATTCATTAGCTGGGTGATTTTTTTCCCTCTTCCACTAACTCACTCCAACATCCAAACCTACATTTGGAGAGAATCTGGTGTGGGAGGGCTGCCATATCTATACTGGCTGAAGTCTCATTATGATAATTAACTTGGAAAAACTGCTTATTATTCTACGTGGTAGAATTGTCTAAATAAAATATCAAATACGAAAGCCATGTTAGTGGTCTACAAGAGTCTTCATGGTAAGTAAACTTCCTGTCAATCTAGTTAAAAAACCTCTAAAAGGTATGAAAGCACTCCAAGAAAGAACAGAAAAATGAAAGACCAGTGAAAGCTGAAGATCTCCTTTTCACATTAAGGAATTCATAAAAATAATACTACTAATTATTGTTATCATTCAATCACTCTGTATTATGTGCCAATCATTGTGCCATGACATTATAGTATCACAAATCCTAACAATGAACCTTGAAGTTAAAAACTATCCAAATTTTAGGAATAAAGGAAATGAATACAGAGGATTGATTTATCCAAAGCTCGTTCATTAAGTAGGTGGCAGAACAACAACTCAAGCCCAAGGCTGTATGTCTAATAATGCACTTTCCCACTTAACTATCCACATAGGTAGTTTTTCACATTTACCAAGGCATTTGTGTCAGGGGAAGATACCTGTGACATCTGCTATAGAAAATTCTAAAGAGTACAATGGGGACAGTATATTTAGATAGCCATTACTAATTTTAGTTGGTCAACAATAACTACAAAAAAATTAATTTTCAACATTTTAAGGAGCAACGGATTTCTAGAAGAGCATATTTGGTTTGTGCCTGTTATAACAATTTATTATTATTTCATCTATTTCCCATTCTAAAAGTCTTAGGAGATGATGTACTTTATAGGCATTTCTTATTTCGTTATTTTATTTTATTTTATTTTATTTTGAGACAGAGTCTTGCTGTATTGACCAGGCTGGAGTGCAGTGGTGTGATCTCAGCTCACTGCAACCTCTGCCTCCCAGGTTTGAGCAATTCTCCGTCCTCAAGCTGGCATGCTGGCCAGAATGGTCTTGAACTCCTGACCTCAAGTGATCCGCCCACCTTGGCCTCCCAAAGTGCTTGGATTACAGGTGTGCTCCACTGTGAGCCATTATACCTGGTCTTTATTTAGTTCTTAGTGTATATAATTTCCTCTTAGAGCATATCCTCTCTTCTTAGAGCAGATATACTACTGCACATCAATGCAAATGAGTGCCAAATGTTATTCACTTCTGAAAAGGACTCTTCTTGGAAGCTGAGAGAGGGTAACCAAATCTGTGTATGCCTCCTGGGGCATATGCTAACTTCTTTAACTATAGTCATCATGCTGTACACTAGGTCTCCAGTACTTATTCATCTTGTGATTGAAGGATTGTAACCTTTGACAAATATCTCCCCTTTCCCCTCATCCCACAGCTCCTGGTAACCACCATTCTTCTGTTACTATGAGTTTGACTTTGTTTTTGTCGGATTCCACATATGAGTAAGATCATGCAATATTTGTTTTTCTGTGTCTGGCTTATTTCACTTAGCAAAATGCCCTCAAGATTCATCTATGCTGTTGCAAATAGTAGAATTTCCTTATTTTTAAAGACTTAGTAATATTCCATTTTATATATATATATTTATCTATATATATTATCTATATATATAATATATACACATAAAATTCCAATTATATAATGTATATTATGTTGTGTGTAAATATACATATATAATAATACATAAAAAATAAATATTCCATTATATATAGAATTATGTTTATATAATAGAAATACATATATGTGTGTGTGTATATATGCATACACACACACACACCACATTTTCTGCATACATTCATCTTTATACATTCATCTGTTGACAGATACAGGTTGTTTTCATATCTTGGCAGGTATGTTTCCATACCTGTTGTGAATTAACAGAATTTCAATTAAATATTCCTAATACTACAATTGCTAGATTTGACCCTTCTGCATTCATAACTTTAGGATTTGGATGAACTAGTTGGACAGGTCTGTCCATGCAAGTCTCATGCAATATCAAAAAACATTCTAAACACTTTGAATATGCACATAGCATCTGTTTTGAATCAAGTTTCACTGACAATCTATGCATAATAATATTTTACTAAGATAACTACTATATTCAATCATTTACTTATTTGATATATATCAAGAGCCTAATACATACCAAAGTCTGGTTAGACTTTAAGGTAAACTCATCGTAACTGAAATATAATTGAACTATTGTATTTTCATACAATAGTTTATTTTAAATAGGAATTCAAAATATCATGTATCAAAAGGGAAAAATATATTGCCATTATATTTGCATAGCAATAAAACCATATTTTCTCATTAAATAATATTACTTAGTCAAGACAATTGCATTCTTTGACTCAAACTGATTCTTCCACTCTGGGATTCAATTGTCTTATGTCCTGGACCTCAAGATGACCAACAGATGAGCATTCATACAACAAATGTTTATTCACTTGTACAACATATGTTGGAGTTCTTATGATGTATAATATATTCAACCTTGTGCTGTGAAAAAAATGTATTAGACATGAATCATATTTTCACAGATTGCTATTCAGTTGGGAACTTAGACATAGGTAAATACCAGTATAAATCAGTGTATCTCAGAAATAATTTTAAGTGACAAATGATATTTAAAATAATCAGTGTAAGAGACTTAAAAGTGGAAACAGGCCGGGTGCGGTGGCTCACGCCTGTAATCCCAACACTTTGGGAAGCCAAGGTGGGTGAATCACTTGAGGTCAGGAGTACGAGACCAGCCTGGCCAACATGGTGAAACCCTGTCTCTACTAAAAACACAAAATTAGCTGGGTAGAGTGGTGAACGCCTGTAATCTCAGCTACTCAGGAGGCTGAGGCAGGAGAATGGCTTGAACCCAAGAGACGGACATTGCAGTGAGCTGACACAGTGCCACTGCACTCTAGCCTGGGCAACAGAGTGAGACTCCATCTCAAAATAAAGTGGAAACATATTTCTAACCAGGCTTTCAAATTTACTTTCACAAAAGTGATAGCATTTGTCGTGGCCATTAATAGGTAAGTACCATTGGGATAGATCATTAGTAAATAATGAATCATTAGTAAATAATACTAAACTATTTAATATTTTAATAATATTAAAAATAATGAATCATTAGCAAAAAATCATTAGTGCTGGAAGTTGGGATAATAAAAAAATGAATAAAGGCATGATGTTTGAAAAGTATGATTTGCATTCATCAACTAGAGAAGTAGATTGTAAAGTTACAAAAATAGACTAGGGTCACTCTATAGAAGTCATGAATCTAAGGCTAAGGAATTTCAAATTCATTCATTAGGTTGTGAAAGGCAATAAAGTTTTCTGATATGAAGGTTAGGACCACATCTCAGGAAGCTGAATCTTAGTAATATGTGAATACATTAGAAAGATGAGGTAGCAAAGGAGAGGACACCAGTTAAGTGGATACTGCAAGAGTCCAAACCAAGAGGAATAACAGAAGAAAGAATAGATGGTTGAGATAGCTTTCTCAGATGAAGAATGAATAGAATTTGGCCACTGATTATGGAAGTAACTTAGGGGAGAAAGAGTTAAAGATGGCTCAGATGTCTCAACTAAAGGCCTTGTGGCAATAATGGTGCCAATGACAGAAATAGAGATGTCTGAAGAAGCAGGTTTATAACCTGGCCCTCCCCTCTATTCTATCCAGGCACAATTTCCAGAGAAGTAAGTATGTATGTAAATGTTATTGATTCCAAAGGCTTATTAGTCACAAGGCGTCTGTATTCTTGTTACTCTGGCAATCTTTAAAATTTTAGCAGGTGGCCCAAATATTTATTGCCTTCAACGAGGTAACGTTGCATATTTATAGCCCCATTAGCCTTTTAATTCCAAAGAAACTCCTGAATTGCCCACTTAGTGGAAAAACCATGTCTCCATGCCAAAGTTTAATAATATACAGTAGACCTTTTCCTCTGGTTCAAAAATCAAAACAAAAACAAAAAATACATACGCATTTTTGGCCATATCAAAACATGCTTGATCTTTTTATAATGAAATGAAATATAAGTAATTTCCCCTAACTCATATAATTTTACCCAACTCAACATCTCTATGAAGTAGACAGTCTAATTATCACATACAGTTCTCAATCAGTGGGCAAGTGGTATATGTTTAACGCAGTCTCTTTCAACTTGTAAAAATATAAAATTCTATTAGGGCTATATTGGTTATTTTCTTGATTACAAGCATAAGCTATAAATGTGCTAACATGCTGGGAATATGACAGTGAACTCAGTAGACAAGATCTTATTGTCTACAAACAGAAGAAAGAGACATAGGGTAGAGAGTTACATTTTGAAAAGTTTTACAAATAAAATTAAGGAAGGCAAGGGGGAATAAGCCCAGGCAGTGGTTGTGCTTACAATTTTAAGAAATGTTATCAGAAAAGCCTCACTGAACCCTGATACATGAGTGGAGAACTAAGAAGAAAGGGAGGCAGCCATGTGGCTGCTCTGGAGAACTTTCCAGGTAGAAATCAAAGGAAAGGCAAAGTCCCCAAAGTGAGTGTTTGTCTTCTATGTTTGAGTTTCAACAAAGAGGCAATGAATCTGGAGCGCAGTTGGTAAGAAGGGAATGACAGGCTATAGGGACAGAGGCTAGAACATGTAGAATTTGGTGGGCCGTGGTGTGGGCTGGGGATTTTACAGGGTGAACCAGGAAGCTCTTGGAAGGTTCTGAGTAAAGAAGCCAGGCGATTTGCTTTGTTTTAAATGAATCTCCCTGACTCTAATTTGAAAATAGGCTATAGGACGCAAAGGCTAAAAAAGAAACATTATTTAAGAGGCTACGGTAATAATCCAGATGAGAGGTGTTGGTAGCTTAGTCCAAAGAACTAGCAGGACAATTAGTGAGAAGTAATCAGATTCTGGATGTATTTTGAAGGTAGAGTCAACAGCTGATGAATTGAATGTGGACTATGAGAAACAGAGAACACCCAAAGATAATTCTTTGGCTTTTGGTTGTCCCACTAGAAGGATGCAGCTTCATTTACTGTCATAGGAAGACTTCAGTGGCAACACTTTTGGGGCTGTGGTAGTCATTTCTGCATGTGTGTACCAGAATAAAGTCTCACTTACGTGGATATGGGTACATTTCAAAATATAGAATATTCTTTTATAAAAATTTACCTGATACTTTATTGAAAGTCTCATCCAGTATCAAAAAACATTCTAAACACTTTGAATATGCATGCAGCACCTGTTTTGAATCAAGTTTCACTGATAATCTATGCATAATAATATTTTACTAAGATAACTACTATATCCAGTCATTTACTTATTTGATATATATCAAGAGCCTAATATATACCAAGCACTGTCAAATGCATGAAGAATCCCATTATAATCAAAAACAGATATGGTTCCTCACCTCTCGAAGCTTACAGCCTAATGAAGTATATATCTAACAGATGAACAAATGTGCATTTATGAAGGAGGTGGTGCCACTAAAATGATTAATAGAGAGACTGACCCACAGAGAATGCTTTCTTTAGAACATGACTATTGAGGTGGTATATGAACTTTGAGCAGGAGGAGATAATTAAACTAAGCTTAAAAAGTAAGTATACTCCCAGTAGAGGAACAACATGTATTTAGGTCCTGCAGTGTGAAGGAACATGGTACTTTTTAAGTTCTCGGGTATATGTACATGATGCACAGGTTTGTTACATAGGTAAATGTGTGCCATCGTGGTTTGCTGCACCTATCACCTAAGTATTAAGCCCAGCATGCATTAGCTATTTTTCCTGATGCTCTCCCTCCCCACCTCCTCCCCACCGGGCCCCAGTATAAGCTGTTCCCCTCCCTATTTCCATGTGCTTTCACTGGAACATGGTACTTTGGAAACACTGTAGGAACTCTAGTGCTGAGAATGAAAGGGGGCATGAAATGAAGTATGGCTAAAGAGATAAGGTGGGGACAGATAATCCGGGGCCAGCCCAGAAGTAAGTTGAGTAAAGTTAGCTAGAAGAACTCTTCCATGTTTCTGGCAGAGCACTGTAATTAATGACATGGGCTTTGGATTTGAACAGACTTGGCTTTGATCATGGATTCAGGCACTTATTAGCTGTGTGAGCTTTGGCAATCATCATCTCTAAAGTAATATAATTGCCTTCCATCTTTAGGTGGGAGCAGAAGTCTCTGGCCTCAATGTGCTAAGCCAGTGCAAAATTCTTCAATAAATCTGGACTTCAATAAATCTCCAGATTTAGCAAGGTCAGAAAATGGTCACGGGATTATGCTATTAATAGGTATATTTAAAATGATTATTTCCCAGATAATTTAGATATTGTATAATATCTTAGACTTGGGGCTAAATTTTCCTAAAACCATACACGGTAATGCAAGGGTTAGTTTACTTTTGGTTGGAATCCACAAAGAAAATGGAATTATTTGTAAACTTTAAGAAAAAAAGCCTATGTTTTGTGTGTGTGTATAAAAATACGGTATCTTTATTTATATAACAAAATACTCTAAGGCACCACTAAATATTTGTACAAAAGAACAACTTTTATTATTTGCCGTGAATGGCATCATAGGATTATGTCTACATACTTCACAAATAAAAAGGACAAAGATATACAAGTGTAGACCACCTTTCAGGCCAAAAATAAAAATGATGGCTTTCTAGCAACTCAAATGCAACTTCCTAGTGCAACACTGACTTAGACTGAACAGCGACTGTCACATCTGTTATGTGGGAGGGCTACTCAGAGTGTGACCTATGCACTCGCTGCCACTTGATGAACTCTTTTTACTACTGATTTGTATCCAGATAAGTAGCTGGTGCTAGAATGTAAATCAGCTAAATCATTAAGCACACAGTTTACTTCAGCTTTTTTTCACGTCAAGACTCTTTCAATGAAGGAAGCAATGTCCTATATTCTGGCATAGATCCCTAACTCATCACAGACCACACTTCAGTAGTAAGATCATTTATTGAGCAGTTAATGCAAAATGCATATTTAATGGAGAGAAATTTACTATGCACACTAAAGTAAATTCTAGATGGTTTAAAGTGTTAAACAGTGAGAGAAAGACGAAGACACATACACACACACACACACACACAAAATATAAGACAACAATACAAAAATGTGTTCCCCTAATTTTAGAATGAGAAATTACTTGTAATTGCAAAAACCTCCAGAAGAAATTATAAAAGTATGAAATTTGATGATTAAAAAATCTACAAGTTATAAACATTAAAAATCAAGATTAAACTAATGATTAGAACTAGGAAAATCTTTACAATATACTTAATGAAAATAGAATGACATTAATATTGAATAAACTCCTGAGAAATGAATCTCTGTTAGTTTCAGTTTTCTCGTCTGTAAAATGACAATCATACAATACTTAGCTCAAGATTTTTTATGCAGTTGAATTAGATCTGAATACACAGCATTTAGCAAAATACCTGCTAATAAAAGACACTGTTGTTTTTATTAGAAACTCTTTGGCAACTCAACATAAAATATGGGATTTTGCAAGTTTAAAAATATTGTGTAATTGTGCAGTAGAGTTCACAAGTTTCAGTGGTCTAAAATCTGCACATTCCAAAGAACTATTTAGTCCTTGCCTGACTCCTTGGAAGTAACCTCTAAGTCCTTGGGATATCCCTCCAAAGTATGTTTGACAGGAATATCTTTGTTTAGCTGGAGGCCTTCTACCACCATGGGTTTTGCTAACAATGTGATTTATGGTGGGGACTAGGGCCAGGTTAACCTCAGGAGGGAATGGAGACTTGAAGGTTTGCCTTGTAGGAAGTCAACCAAGCCTACATGATCAAACTCCAGTAAAATCCCTGGATATCAAGGCTCAGTATAGCTTCTTGGGTTGCCAATACTTTGTGCATGATTTCACACATTTTTGTTGGGAGAATTAAGTACTGTCTGCACAACTCCACTGGGACAGAATAACTGGAAGCTTGAGCCTGGTGTCTCCTGGACTCTGGCCTATGTGACTTTTTCCCTTGATGATTTTAATCTATATCCTTCCATGGTAATAAACTGTAACCATGAGCAAAACCACTTTGCTGAGTTTTCTGAGTGATGCTAGCAAATCAACCCAGATTAGTCTTAGGGACTCTTCCCTCAAAGCACAGCAATCTAATAACAATTAATATATTCATAAGTTTGGCCTAAAATGAAAGTAAAATTCCTTTCTTTAACAAACTGTTGTTCACAAAGATCATATAAAATATAGTGGATATAATAAATATGTGCATATATATATATATGAATTCAATAAAACGTCAATTTCATGAAAAATTTCTAAGTATTTTCATTCACAAAATAAAGTTTTAGACTTCATCACATTAAATTATGAAGATCCCAATTATATTTGATGAATATGTGTTAATTCAGCACTACCAGTAAAAATATTTCTTGTCAAAAATTTTAGTTACCAGAAAAATAATAACTTCTGGCCGGGCATGGTGGCTCACGCCTGTAATCTCAGCACTTTGGAAGGCCGAGGTGGGCAGATAACGAGGTCAGGAGTTCGAGACCAACCTGACCAACATACTGAAACCTGGTCTCTACTAAAAACAAAAAAAAATTAGCCAGGTGTGGTGGCGCACGCCTGTAATCCCAGCTATTCAGGAGACTGAGGCAGGAGAATTGCTTGAACCCAGAAGGTGGAGGTTGCAGTGAGCAGAGATGGAGCCACTACACTCCAGCCTGGGCTACAGAGGGACACTCCATCTCAAAAAAATAATAATTCCTACTGTTATTGTTTAGGAAGCAAAATTGTTCTGAAACAATTTTAAAATGCTGGCTTAAATAATTTATTTCTTTTCTCTTACTGTAGATCTTAATTTACACTTTTCTATATAATTGTATATATTTTTAAGTTGATAATTTGCCAAAGGAAAAAGTCAATACATTTTTGCTGACTTTGTTTTAGATTCCTTTGCACTAGTAAGAGACAAATTGTTGGTTCTCTTTATTTACTCAAATTTTCATCCCCAAGAGTCATTTTTTTAAATACTTAGTGGACTGTATTGATTTTTCTAGCTTTATGTGAACTTGTTCTGAGAATTTCTAGAAATCAAATTAAAGTCAACAAACATAAATACATTCATTTAAAATCTGTTTAGAAACATTTTATATATGATTATAAAAGTATTCTTGAAAAGTTTACATGGAATCATTCTGTCATTCTAAGATTGTGAGTTGCAGAATTACATGATATCATAGTTCATTATTAGTTTCTAGAAGATAGTCTTCACGTATATAATTTAACACAAAAAAAAGAAAGAAGGAAATCCAAAAAGAAAAAGAAAAATATAGGATTAAAGAGTTTCACTTAAGTAGCTAACTCTTAATCATACCGCTAAATAAAAGGGCTCTGCATATATATGTGTGTGTGTGTGTGTGTGTACGTGTGCATGCACAATGGCATGCACATAGAATCTGTAGATATCATTATTTAACATCCATGAAGACTTTCCCCACTGAGAGATTATGAGCATATGGACATTTTTTCTTGTATTCTTCTTTCTTTATTTCTTCTTACATTGTGCCTTATATCTTATAATGGAGGATGATGACGTAATTCATACAGATAAATTTCTTCCTGCTTGTTTTTTATAAACATGACATTATTCTGACTGCTGTTGCTTCTCACTGTCTAGCATCAGGAAAACAGCCACTACTTTTGAGACAAATATTGCTTACTTTTGAGACAAATATTGCTTACTGCTATGGAGAATTTCAGTAAAGGAGTAGTTTAACATATATCACATCCTGGTCCTAGTCCATCAAGTATTACACATACCTTTGGCACATCTCTATTGCTTTTGGGTACAGCTCTATAAAAGTCAAATAAAATAATATTTTCGTACCATTTGAGCTATTCCAATCTTAGCTCCTGGTCATAAACCAACATTTCTACTACATAAAGCTGAAGTGGCTTTTCCTTAAATTACCTCATTTAGTTTTTGGTTTAAATAGTTGTAGCTCCATGGTCAACAGTTTAGATGTTAACAAATTAACTTGTATTGCACTTGATTCCCTTAGTGTTTCTCCTACATTTTAGAATACAATGAAGATTGAAGAAATTAATTTTGCATATCTGGTTTTAAACATACTGGTTTAAAAATATACTTCTTAAAAGTAAACTATTCAGGGTACTTGACAAAATTATTTAAAATCTGTTTACATAAATATATACTGTTTTTATATCAAGGTGTTACTGCATAGCTCAAGAGCAAAAATCATAATTATTCATAAATCTGTATTTTATGAGAATTCTATTTATGAAAACACATATCTTTATAAAATTATTTATTAATAAGATTTTCTTGCCTCTAGACATTATTCTCAGCATTTTTCCTTCAAATGATGCCTATAATTTTTCATAGGTTTTATGACTAAACTGAAAATACCTTTCAATTATCAGAATTGTTTTGGAATTAAGAATCTATAGCCTATCATTCTTAGAATGAAATATTAAACAAGGTTAGTGCACTGCATACTTTCCCTAAAGGATGAGGATGTTAAAGTATATTTATCTTTTTTTATTTTTATTTTATTTTATTTTTGAGATGGAGTCTCACTCTGTCACCCAGGCTGGAGTGCAGTGGTGCGATTTCGGCTCACTGCAAGCTCTGCCTCCTGGGTTCACGCCATTCTCCTACCACAGCCTCCCGAGTAGCTAGGACAACAGGCGCCCACCACCATGCCTGACTAATTTTTTGTATTTTTAGTAGAGACAGGGTTTCACCATTCACATGATGGTCTCAATCTCCTGACCTCGTTATCTGCCCGCCTTGGCCTCCCAAAGTGCTGGGATTACAGGCGTGAGCCATCACGCCTGGCTCTTTTTTTAAAATTAACAAATTAACTCCTCATATTATTGGTCAGTTAACTGAAGAGTGAAAGCCTATATGGGAGAATCTGAAAGGACACTTGACCCTAGAACAACATGGGTTTGAACTGTGTAGGTCACTTAGAGGCAATTTTTTAAACACTAAACAAGGATCAAAATTGCAGTGTTTGCAGGTTGCTAAACTTGCATATATAGAGGACAAACTTCTCAAATAAGTGGGTTCCACAGAACCAATTGCTGGACTTGGATATGCTTGGGTTTGGGGATATGCAGAGACCCAGGAACCAATCCCCTGGCAAATACCAAAGGGCAACTGTATATCTATACATTTAAAAATGGTGACATCAAAAATCAATTACTTGAAAATTACTAGGATAGTAGATTTTAAGTTCTCAACACAAAAACTGCTATGTATGTGAGGTAATGCTTATGTTAATTTGCTCAGTTTTGCCATTCCACAATGTATACACATTTCAAAACATTTGTATGGAGTAAATTTTGATCAATTAAAAAAAATAAAAATCAATTGGTATTGGTATTTTTCTGTTTCTTAGGCTGGGTTATGGATACATTTCTACATTTAATTTTTGATAATTCAATGAGCTGTGTAATTAGGATCTGATCACTTGTGTTTACTTGAATAACTTTTTAAATCAACTACTGTCATGTCCGATGTAAATTGTTTCATCTAATCTTTCTTTTACCAATCAAATTCCACTGCCAACTAAACTTTACTCAACTGCCTACAGACTCCAGGAATATAATGAAAATGAAGTGAGCTGGGTGTACCATACTAGGGTGTTGTGGCCTCTGATGAACTGAGAAAGATGGGTCTAATTTAAAGGGTATAGATGCTACCCAGCTCCCAGGAATGGTTGCCATATGGGACAGGGTTGAGTGTTACCAGGTCTGCAAATCTTACTTTTATGTCAAATTTATACTTTTTTAATGTTGGCAACTAATTGAATTTTTCAAACACTGAAGGCCAAACTAAATATGTCTTTAACTAAAGAGCCGTCCCTCCATAAAGATCACCTCCCTAGTAGGGCCTCACTAAATCTGAGTCCAATTAAAATACTTGCATTTATACTGCTGATACTGCCAGCAATTAGGGAAGCCTGCATTCGAAATTAAGTCTGATTCCCTAACCTGTGCCATTTCTTTTTTTTTTTTTGAGATAGAGTCTTGCTCTGTCGCCAGGCTGGACTGCAGTGGCATAATCTTGGCTCACTGCAACCTCTACCTCCTGGGTTCCTGTGATTCTCCTGCCTCAGCTTCCCTAGTAGCTGGGACTACAGGCGCGTACCGCCACACCCAACTAATTTTTGTATTTTTAGTAGAGACAGGGTTTCATGTTGGCCAGGATGGTCTTGATCTCTTGATCTCGTGATCCACCTGCCTCAGCCTCCCAAAGTGCTGATATTACAGGCATGAGCCACCATGCCAGGCCGCCATTTCTACTTTAATAAACTTCCTAAAAATATGATCATAGCTTTATGTAATTTGAATCCTAAACTAATCCCAAAACAAAGGTATTATCCCAATTCACTGATGAGGAATCTAGGCCAGAAGATAACAGATAACTTAATGGAACAGTTTGTTAATGTTATGGAACAGTCTGACCTGAGTTGAATGGCTTGAGTTCAAACCCCTCGCTTCAACAATTACCATTTTAATAATTTCAGGAGGGTAAATTCTCTATATTTCAGTATTTTTCCTATAAAATGGGTATACTAATAACACATCACAAAATTGTTGTGAATATATACAAAGCACTTAAAAACGTGTCTGGCAAATATTAATAGTAAGTACTATGTAAGTGTTGCTATTACTAATTATTGCTATTAATTTCAGTGAAATGAAAATTAAAACAATAACTACTTCTTTGGGTTTTGTATTAAATGAACTAATCTATTGAAAATGTTTATAACTGTTCCTGAGACATAGTTAATATTCAATACATGTTAATTATATATCTAATTTCATTGTCTTTCAAGTACATTACATCTAAATCATGTGGGTTAACTCCTTCACTTGTGCCTGGTAATAACAAATACAGGTAGTACCAGAGGCTGGAATTACTTTCATTTGTACTGAGTGAATGTTTGAAAAGTTTATAGCTTTGTAGTCTCATGATTATGGAAATATTTGTATCATTTAAAAATCTGTAGTGAAATCAATCATGCACTATGTAATGACTGTCTTGCTAAGGATTTTAATAATGTAATAAGATTTTATTCAAAGAAGCAGGAATAGTTGCAACACTCAAAAGACATTCTTTAAATGTATTCGGTCTTCACCCCTTCTTTTCTCCCTAGTTTTTCAAAAACTTGAAGCCCAGAAAAAAATCAAAAGATATCCAGGTAATTCAGTAACTCAAATTACAAAGTTATATGCTAACATATTTAACATAGCCATGATTTTTACTTACTTGTGACCCATTTCATGAGCAATTGTAAAAGCAAGATTCAAGCCATTGTCTTCAGCAATAATACATTTTCTCTTTTCACTACACATTCCACTCAAGTAAGCTATACCTAAAAAATATAAATATTAATTATTATATGTCTGAATATGCAAAATTTTTAGTAGTTATTAGCTGAGAATATGCAAATTTTTTACTAGTTACTCGCTGCAGGGATGAAAATGGCAGTTGTCACGACTAAAATGTCAGTATTAATCTGTGAAATCTAGCCCTAATAAATGAAATTTTAGGGACAAGTGTATATGTATAAGCCAGGCAAAAAACTGTTCATATCATTTTCATTTTCATATTTTAGATAAAATTATTTTACCAATTATCAAATTCCAAAGGAATAATATAAGAATATATGTTATAAATACCAATTTCATCATGTAAGACAAATGAATAGTTACAACTTAGAAAATGTAATAAAACAGCAATGATTAATTTAAATATATTCAATTATTGTGAAGAACATAGTTTTGAAAAAATATTAATGCAAAATAAACTACATATAAGGCAGTCTTGAACTTACATTTATATTTTGAATTGATACAATTGTGAAATTATATTTATGAAATACTATTTTAATATGGCATAGAGCTATCTGTCATATTTGAAATACCAGAAATATTTTATTTGAAAATTTCTTAGCAAAATGGTATGTTGCATAGTATATGATACTGAAATATTAATTAACATAAAAATTTAGCAAGATATTTGATCTTTTGGTTTAAATTATCAGTAAAAAGGGAAATATTTAAACTCCTTAATATTCTTTAGTCAAATATTTATGTTCTGTTTTACTAATTAAGACATATGCTTGAATAATCATTTCAGAAAATGAATTGTTACCAAGTATAAGTTATAATGTTATTTTCAAATAACAAAAGTTATTTTAATATCAATTATTTTTGATACATTATATGTTCTGTATTTCCCATATCCTTATAAAATAAATTTTAAACTCCTTTTATAGATGAAGATATTTAGGCCTAGGAAGTTCTGATTTACCAAAGATCACATAATTACTAAACATGATGGAATGGGGATTTAATTTCACCTTTGAATCCATCTGCTGGATATTTATTTTGTTTCTGAAAAAAAATTTAATGCAGAGCTTGCCCTAATTAAAGATGGTCAACTGACTGCTTTTGACTTTTCTCTCTCTCCAGAAACAAAATATAATGGTCTTAAGAGATAATTTAAATAAATTATTTTAATAAAATGTTAAAAGAATCACCTTGCCCATGTTTAGGAAAGCTAGAAAATTCAGGGAAGAATATGAACAGATTTAGTGAAAGCTACAGCCTAAATGTCAAGAGGAAGATTTTTGATGAGAAGAGAACTTCTGAATTGGTGGAACTCCAGAAAGTCTCAAGACTGAGGCACACATAGTCTAGGGAGAAGCAATGCATGAGGGTTGAAAATGGAGATTAGCTGAAACTATATCTGAAGTTCTAAACAACTCATTTAAACCTTCGGGCAGAATGTCAAGGCCTGGTATCCACAGTCCTATCAGGAAAGTAGAGATGTAATCTTTAAGCAAAAGGTGGAATAAACATATTATTTTAAGAAATATGACTACATGAAGAAATAGCAAAAAGATGAAATACACATATGGATGTAGTGTTTTTTTATATCTTTACAAATTAAAATAGATTTTATAGAAATTTATCACCTACAAATAGATGAAATGACTCCTTAATGAATGCGTGGTTAGGTGGATGGATGGATGAATAGACAGATGATAAGCCCAGTTACTTCATTTGGCTTATTAAGGTAACTGAAATTACTTCAAAGTTAAATCAAGAAAAAATAGGACAGAAAGATGAAGGTAAGGATACACAGAGAGGGACTGGGGAAGGGAGAAGAGGAGGGGAGAAGCAGGAAAATCATATTTTTAAATTATAGTTCTATTAAACAACAGATGAAATAAAAACTTTTTAAAATTTGATTTAAACATAACAACATGAATTTTAAGAAAGCTAAATCATATTAATACAACAAAGAGTGGAAAACGAAGATTTTGAGATAATTAATTTTGTATTATAATCAAATGGAAGAAGACAGGAAGAAAGAAAAGAAGGAAGGAGGATAAAAGAAAATATCTCCTCTAAATAGAGTATTAAAAGTTATAGCATTTGAAAATAAAATAATATTTTGAGATTAAATGTCCCCCCAAAATACTAAATCAAGTTCACTATAATTAGCATGCTGCTACCATTGATTAGTACAAATTTTCTCTTAAGATTCCCATATATTTTGCCACTTTTTTCACCATAGCTAAAACAGTCCCATCACCCTGTTCAGATTTAAAACTCAGCTAACATGGGTTATCATCATGTCATACACTTGTTTGTCACATGGCCTAGGACATATACAATTCAGTCACTTTAATGAGTTTTACATGTCTTCTCCAGTATCCATTCTAATCTCATACTTTCCCCACATAAAAATAGTACTGCCACTTGTTTCCAATTCTTATTTCTTCTAATTTGCATTGGCTAGGATTTCGAACGTACTATTGAAATATATGGGCAATACTGATGTCCTTATTTTTCCTTCTGAGTTTAATAGGAATGTTTACAGTTTCACAGTTGCATATGATGTTTGCTGAAGGTATTCATAGAATACCTTATTAACTTAAGGAAATAACTTTCTGATATCATTGCATGTCTGAGTGAAGAAGGAGGCAACATGATTTGATATATAGGTCAAAGGTGAATGGAAGTTTATTAGTAATATTTGGGAAACGATCCACAGATTGAAATAGCCACTTAGGGAAATATGGAAGCGCTGAATAAGTACTACAGGAGTGCTTAATGTAATGAGTCAGAAAACATGTTGCTTCAGCTGAGGACGGAGTGCATGAGTTTGGAGTAGCACTAACATAGTACTCAGTTGAGTGATATTCAACCTAGTGGCTGAAACAAAGACGAGTACATTTAGATTCAATTTAGGTTGAAGTTTTGTAGATCACATGTGGAGGAAGACCAAAGGTATAAAAGCTGTCAGTGAAGTTGAAAGTGAAAGAAGGCATAACACTTACAGGGATCTATGGGGGATGAGTAAAAAAGTAAGGTTAGAGGGAGCCTGATAATTTGAGAAAAGAATACAGTAGTAAAGAGAATGGAATCACCAATGATGAAAAACAGCAGACGTTTTACAAAGAAAGTATTTTATCAGGGAGTGAGACTTAGGGATTTAAGATTTCAGAGGTTGGGCACGGTGGCTCACGCCTGTAATCCCAGCACTTTGGGAGGCCGAAGTGGGCAGATCATGAGGTCAGGAGATGGAGACCATCCTGGCTAACATGGTGCAACCCTATCTCTACTAAAAATACGAAACATATTTCGGGCTTGGTGGCGGGCGCCTGTAGTCCCAGCTACTCGGGAGGCTGAGGCAGGAGAATGGCATGAACCCGGGAGGCAGAGCTTGTAGTGAGCCAAGATCACGCCACTGCACTCCAGCCTGGGTGACAGAGAGAGACTCCATCTCAAAAAAGAAAAAAAAAAAAAAAGATTTCAGAGAGAAAGTTCTGAGATCACATGACTAGGTATTGTCACAAGAGTAAAGAAGGGTGCAGGTAGAGGTCATCTAGACTGAGTTCAAATAATTATTAAATAGTGTTGGGTGGACTAATAATAATCAACGTGAAATTGCACACGATCAGAAAGAACTTGGGACAATGGTAGGTGGCCAATATCCATAAGAAATGTGGGTGAGAATCAAGATCAATCACAGCTTTAACATGCTAAGGCTCAAAAACTTCAGGATCAGAGAGATTTGGGTTTAGAAGCACCAGTGGGGAACCGGAGGAATATGACAAATATACAACTTTTGTTTGTTTCTTGTTCTAGCCCTATGATACAGGGGAAGATAAAGAGGGAACAGTGGCCTCTCTTGGAATTCTGGATTATAGAAACCCATAAACACCTGGTTATAGGAAATCAATGACTACAATGTGGTCATGTAAAACAATATGATGATAAAGACAGTAGTTTATAATATAATAACATGTTTATGCAATAAAATATGTTAATAAAATATAAAATATTGAAAAACGATGAGCACATACTTACACAGAAGTATGATTACAACTATGTATTCAAAATATCATACCATCACATATTCATATGAACAAAAAGATACAGTTTTATCATGAGAAAATTAAAGTCTAATAAACATGATAATCATGTCTAGGAAATGTGAATGGTAATTAGTAGAACTTCTTGTAGACTAGGGTGTGGTCTGTAAGACCAAAAATGACCCAAAAGAACCCTTAAAATGACCATCTATTCCTATTCTTATTTTACTCAAGTGTAAAGTCAGAATCTTCAACTGAGATTCTGATAAATTTAAATTCCATTGTTCTTAGATTTGGAACCCCAAGAAATTTTTCTTTGATTTGAAAGTTATGGAGAATGACTGTAACCGTGACAAATTTAAATGACTTGCATTATTCTGTTTAAAAGCTTAGCTTTTCAGTTCAAGAAACCACATGTTTGTTATTATAATAAGAGATGAGGTTGAAGGGGAAAGGAATTAACACATATGTTATTTAAAGATAGATGCAATACAGGCCCTTTTGTGAAACAGAGTCCCACTCTGTTGCCCAGGCTGGAGTGCAATGGCGTGATCTTGGCTCACTGCAACCTCCACCTCCCAGGTTCCAGTGAGTCTCCTACCTCAGCCTCCTAAGTAGCTGGGATTACAGGCACCTACCACCATACCCAGCTAATTTGTATTTTAAGTAGAGACGGGGTTTCACCATATTGGCCAGGCTGGTTTCAAACTCCTGACCTCAAGTGATCCATCCACCTCAGCCTCCCAAAGTGCTGGGAGGCCAGACGTGAGCCACTTTGCCCAGCTCAAACTACTTTTTTAATACAAAAAATTCTGGAAATAAAAAGCAAATGAAAACAACCTTCTCATTTCTCAACTTAAAATGAGTCAAGTCATGAACGAGAAGTCAATTGAAGCTCTCATCAGAAAACAAAACACATGCCAGATGTTATTATGACACACCTCATAAGATGATCACAGACTCTTAAAACCATCCCAGATGCATTTTCCAATAATGGAGCTAATGGAGAGATCAGAGTTTTTATGTGATCAGATGGATGCATTCTAACAAAAATAAGTCTTTGGGCTCCAGAAGTACTGTTTTTAAGCACTAGCTAAGCTACCTGAGTTCAAAATCCAGGCACTCTTGGTACAAACTCCTGGCCAAGCTCCAGTTAATTACTGATCCTATGATTGTACTTTGTGAGTCTTACTATAAGTCTTACTATTATTTGAAGCATTTAACGAAAGAAAGATCGTAATACATGACAAGCAGTGAAGGTGCAAAGATGCTGAGTATGACTTTAAGAGTATGATTTTGGCTGGGTGTGGTGGTTTATGCCTGTAATCCTAGCACTTTGGGAGACCGAGGCAGGTGGATCACCTGAGGTCACGAGTTCGAGACCACCCTGGCTAACATGGTGAAACCCCGTCTCTACTAAAACTATAAAAGTTAACCAGGCGTGGTGGTGCGTGCCTGTAGTTCCAGCTACTCGGGACGCTGAGGCAGGAGAATTGCCTGAACCTGGGATGCAGAGGTTGCAGTGAGCCAAGATTGCACCACTGCACTTCAGCCTGGGCAACAGAGCAAGACTCTATCTCAGGGAAAAAAAAAAAAAAAGTGTGATTTTAAAATACTCGTTTTAAAATCTGCTCATTAACACATAAAGATATACATAAGATATTATGGAAGAATATAAAAGGGAAATAAGGTAGAGAAAAATCTAAGCAGGAAAGGCTTTGAGAGAGGCAACAACTTGGTGATATCATTGAATGGACAGGGGTTAGCCAGGGAAAGGCAATGGGAGTTGAAGGGAGTTCCTGAACAAAGGACTAAACAGGGAAAAGGGCAAGCAGATACTTATGAAAGTTAATGTCTCTCATAGAGGTGGTGGCTTAGGGTTTTGAAGTGTGCCAGCCATGTAGCACATTTCTGCATCAACATTGTATTTAGGATTTCCTCAGTAAAGAGTGTGTTAAAGGAACTGCTCAGGTGAAATTGTCTGAAACAAAGACTAACATATAATGTGACCCAATGCAATCCAATAAAAATGTAATTGTGAAGAATCAAAATTCATTTTATCGATTAATAAGAAAAAAATTTGGAATGATATAAGAATGGTACCCAGATAATATAAAACCTATTTACATGATTAAATTCAAATTGGGCTTTGAAAACACTTTTAAATAATAAGTTGTCTTGCTAGCTGGCTATTAATCTGCCTGTTTCATTAAAAGACAAGAAGGTGATCTAAGAATGTAAAAGTACTCTTATGGAAATTATAAGTTTGGTATCAGCAGAGTTAATTTCTATTTTAAAACAGATTTTTAAAAAGCCTTCTAGATTTTCTTAAACGTTAAAGTAATTTACACCACTCTTAACAGTGCGGTTTTTATGAATACTGAGAAAAAAACTGATCTAGAAAGAGAAAGGAGTATAATAAAAGCTATAATAAATCTCTGATCAAATAAGATAGAATATTGTATGGATATTAAAATGTTGTTTATGCATTCTAGCATCATGGTAGACTGAATCCCCTTTTGCTAAAAGCACATAGAAATGACAAATTATAAGTAATATACATTTTTTTGAATGTATAGCTGAGGTTGAAGAAGAAACAATAATTCCCAGGTGCAAAATTAAAGTTTAAAAAACTTCAAATCTGGAGAGAGAAAATCATGATGCGGCCACTGCCTGAGTATCAGATAAGATATATAACTCATTAACTAAACGTGTGGTTTCAAAATGTCTGAGCACAGGTGGTGGTGAGTAGGGAATGGAGATTCATGCATAAATCAAAAAGCCTGAAAATGCTGTTGTTAACTACCATGCAGCATATTTGAAAATAACTTTAAGAATCTGTCAGTGCAGGGAAGTATCAAGAAAACTTGGCTTAAAAAGAACCCAAGGCTACTATGAGCACATGAACATCAGTATGAAGCTTAAGAAATACTAAGCCATATATGTAACGTAAAAGTTGATCCTATTATGTGGAGATCTTTGCCAGTCCTGTGATAACAAATGAAATATGACTATGATGAGACACTTTATCACCTCAGCAAGCATGAAATTCTCAGAGGGGAAACAAGTTCCACTGAATATGAGCTCACAAATCATAATTATAAACCAAGTAAAGAAATGGTTCCCTGTGAAGAGAGAGACCACAGATATAAAAACCAGAGAAAAATGATGATGAAATAAATACCTTTTTAACATAGAGAGAGTTTGACGTTCACATTTACTGGGCCACCACAACCCAAATACATCTTTTTGTAAGTTAGAGAAAGAAACCACTTCATCATGATACTTCATATACAATTATTGGTGTAATAAACAGTTTTTTGAGAATAAAAACTTTCACTGATATGTGATAAAATTTGTTCAAGTAAATACACAAATGTATAATGTACACAATTGTAATGTACTTGTGTATATATATTCATTATACATTTGGATAATATATGTAATTATAATGTATATATAACTACACAAAAGTATAAATGAAAATTTAAATGTTATCTATTACAATAAGCATTAATCTGGAAAAGACCCTCAGTGAAGGAACTAGTAAAAAAAAAGTGCTACAGAAAAAAGGAAGCTAAACATAGAAACAAGGGGTGAATACAAGAAAACTGGCATGAAAATCTTCATAAACATTCTCAATAAAATAAGTGATAGTAATAATAATGTCTAAGTTTTGAGTTGTGTGAGATTTATGCAATGAAGGAAGTAATATAGTGAATTCAATATCATAAAATTAGATAAAACATGAAGAAATTTAAACTCTACTATTGTTCAGACTCAGGATAGAAATGATAACTAATTTTAGACTATGTTAATATAAGAATATGTACTTTTTCAAATGAGTACTGAAATAAAGAACTATAATTAATAACTGACAAAATAATAGGGGGAAAAGAAAATAAGAACAACTTAATCATTGCAATAGAAGTAAAAAAGAAAACAACTGGAGAGAAAATATCTGGTAAAATGAAAGCAGAAATAAAGTAAAATATATTAGTAGTCAAATTAGGGTAAAAGGAGCTTGCTTTAAAAACTTCTTGGATTGGGTTTAATAAAATTCCTATATATCTGGCTATAGAGAACACATGTAAAGCTTAATAATAAAAACATTAATCCAACAAAAAAGAATCACCAAATACAAGAACCCCCAAAGAACTGGTTACAATATTTTACAAAATATACCTTGAGGTAAAAATATTATTATGCATAAAAGGAAGAATTATATAGTTATAAGAAATATTTGATAGCATTTAATATATATGTATATCATAATTTCATCTCAAACTAATGATAAAATTAAAATAGATAATTCTACACTAGTATCAATAATTGATCTTTCAATAATTATAAATTCAATAGATGAAAATAAAGAAATAAAAATACAGAGAATATATTCTATCTAAAAAGTTTAATTTTTTTTCTCTCTCTCTCTTACACACACACACACACACACACTTTATATCTAACAATTAGAAAATTCATATTATGTTCAAACATGCATCGAACTTTTTCTAAAGTTGCCAATGCCACCAAACAACACTTACTACATAAACAAAGAACAATGTCATAGAGTTAATATTCTCTAACTGCATTGCAATAAAATTAGAAATCCACACAAAAATGGTTACCCTTCCAATTCCTCCCTCTCTTCTTCCTCCTAATAAGTGGATATTTTGAAACAGTTTTAAATAATGTATGGATCAAAGAAGAGAAACTACAGTGGAAATAATAAATATTGTAGAAGTAAACGTATCCATTCATTACATAACACAGCCAGTGGTACACAGTGTAGAGTAGTTCATAGTGGTCCAATATTCCTGTTGGAAACAACTAGGAAGGCTAGATAATACAGAAAATAGTATTTGTAAAGCCATCAGTGAACTACAGAAACAAAAAAGACTAGAAGTTTTTAAATCCTAAAAATAGGAGCGACTCTCAAAGGTGAGCTAAATCACTAAAGGCACTTTTTCCTTGGTAGTATTTGCTGATTTTTAAGAAAGAACTAGGAACTGAAAATCTGGACTTGAACCAGAAGAGGACAATTGCAGAAGAAAAAAGAAAAAAAAAAACTGGGGGTGGGAGGGGCCACCCAGCACTGGATTTTCCTGTCCATAAAAGGCTGGAGATTTTGATAGTCACACAAGCTGGAGTAACAAAACTGGAGAATTGAGCAGCCATAGAGTATTCTCCTTCAAGAAAACTGCCATATTCTAAAACTGGCATGGAATGGTATTTTAAATAGCAAAATCCCAAACCTCCGAAGAGCCGAACAGAATCTCCATGTGAACTTGTGACACAATACAGTCCCAAATTAGATCATTAGTTCCCATACTATCTGTCTAGACAAAGAAAGACTAAATAATTTCTCCTATATAATAATATCATCTGAAACCTCATTGCTGCAGAGATTTTTAAAAATCATTGATTCAAAAAGTACCAGGTTTGCATGAGCAGGCCCATTTGAACAAATGACGACAATAAACCGTCACCAAGGAGTGACCAAATATAGCAGTTAGCAGATGAGATTTTAAAATAATTGGGATTAATATGTTAAAGAACATTGAGTAAAAGTTAGACAAAATTGATAAAAGATGCAGAAACTCTCAAATAATTGGGATTTATAAAAAAATCAAACAGACATTCTTGATTTGAAAATTACAGTATTTGAGATGAGCAGATTATGATCTCTAGTAGTAGATTATAATCAGTAGATTATATAATGACATATATAATTAGATTATAATCAGTAAATTATGATCTTAATAGATAATGTAACTGCAGGAGACAGAAATAGTTTCCTGGATTGATTAATTTAAACTACCCAAATTCCAGCAACAGAGAAGAAAATGATTAGAAAGTGTTTTAAAAAGGAACATAGTATACAGGTGAGACACAATCACAGGTGCTGCATTCTTCTAATTTCAATCTTAGAGGAAACAGACAACAAAATATGATATTTGAGAATTAATGATTAAGTATATTTCAAAAAAAAAAAATTGTAAGGCAACACAGAATAAACACAGCTCAGCAAGGCCCAAATTCAAAACACGGATAACACCACATGCTGAAGAGAATGTGAAGCAGCAGGAACCGTCATTCATTGCTGATTAGAGAGCAAAATGGTACAGCCACATTGGAAGACAGTTTGGCAATTGCTTATAAATCTAAATATACTCTTACCATATGATCCAGCCATCATGCTAGTTAGTATTTACCCAAAGCAGCTGGAAATTTATGTCCACACAAAATCCTGCACATGGATGTTTATAGCAGCTTTATTCATGATGGCCAAAACTTGGAAAAGGTGAATGGATTCATAAACTGGTATCTCTATCCAACAGAATATTATTTAGTGCTAAAATGAAATGAGCTATCAAGCCATGGAAAAAGATGGAGGAAACTTAATTACACATTACTAAGTGATAGAAACTAGTCTGAAGAGGCTACCTATTGCATGATTTCAACTATGTAACATTCTGGAAAAGGCAAAACTATGGTAAAAGTAAAAATATCAGTGGATGCCAGGGATTAAGAGGGGAAGAAGGAATAAATAGGTAGAACACAAAAGATTTTTTAAGGCAGAGAAACTACTCTATATGATACCATAATGTGGATACTATTATGCATTTGTCTAAACCCATAGAATTTAAAATACCAAGACTGAATTCTAATGAAAACTGTGGGCTTGGTTATAGGAATGTGTGAATGTAAGGTCATCAGTTGTAGAAATAATGTACCATTCTAGTGGTGAATGTTGACAACAGGTGAGGCTATGCATATGTGTGGACAGGGGGTGTAAGAGAAACCTCTGTACCTTACACTCAATTTTGCTGTGAACCTAAAACTGCTCTAAAAAATAGTCCAAGAAATTTAAAGGCCTGGGAAGCAACAAGCAGAATCAAACAAAACAAACACAACAAAACACAACTCAAAACTGCTGAAAATAAAAACGAAAAAAAGGGAATCTTAAAAGTGCCCAGGAAAAAAAGGAAACTTTATTTCAAAGTAACAACAATAAAGCTGACAGGTGTCTGCAACATCACAACACAAGCTGGAAATAATGAAATGGCATGTTTAAAGTTTTATAATAAAAAATAATCTGTCAACCTCTAATTCTATACTATGTGAAACAACTTTTTTGAAAATAAAGGTACCATAAGAATGTTTTCCTATATACAAAAACTGTTTCTTCAGACAGAAAGAAAAATCATCGCAAATTGAAACACAGAAATGCAGGAAGAAATGAAGAGCACCAGGATGACTGGCTATATAAATACTATAAACAAATATTGAATACATAAAACATTAACATTAATATCTCCCAAAATTTAAAATACATGCAACAACATGTAGTAGGGAGATAGTACAAGTGTTCAAAAGTTATTTTTTAAAAAAGTATAATTGACATTAGAAAATATTTTAACATAGTCATTACAAAAAAGAACACATTAAAAATGTGTAACCTAAAATGAAAACTGTTCTTAGGGAAGTTCACAGTGTATATTAGAAAAAGACTGGAGGGTGGCTGGCAAGATGGCCGAACAGGAACAGTTCCAGTCTGTAGCTCCCAGTGAGATCAACGCAGAAGGCAGGTGATTGCTGAATTTCCAACTGAGTTACCCATCTCAGTGGGACTGGTTAGACAGTGGGTGCAGCCCACAGAGGATGAGCAGAAGCAGGTGGGGCATTGCCTCACCCAGGAAGCACAAGGGGTCAGGGAACTCCCTCCACTAGCCAAGGGGAGCCATGAGGGACTGTGTCTTGAGGAATGGTGCATTCTGGCCCCAGATACTATGCTTTTCCCACTGTCTTTGCAACCTGCAGAGCAGGAGTTGCCCATGGGTGCCTATACCACCAGGGCCCTGAGTTTCAAGCAAAAAACTGGGTGTCCATTTGGGCAGACTCCTAACTAGCTTCAGGAGATTTTTTTCATACCACAGAGGCACCTGGAATGCTAGCAAGACAGAACGATTCACTCCCTGGAAAGGGGGCTGAAGCCAGGGAGCCAAGTGGTTCAGCTCAGCAGATTCCACCACCATGGAGCCCAGCAAGCTAACATCCACTGGCTTGAAATTCTTGCTGCCAGCACAGCAGTCTGAAGTCGACCTGGGATGCTCGAGCTTGGTGGAGGGAGGAGCATCCGCCATTAATAAGGCTTGAGTAGGTGATTTTCCCCTCACAGCGAAAACAAAGCCACCAGGAAGTTCAAACTGGGCATAGTCCACATCGCAGCTCTGCAAAGCTACAGTAGCCAGACTGGCTCTCTAGATTCCTCCTCTCTGTGCAGGGCATCTCTGAAAGAAAGGCAGCAGCCCCTATCAGGGGCTTACAGATAAAACTCCCATCTGCCTGGGACAGAGCACCTGGGGGAAGGGGCAGTAGTGGGTGCAGCTTCAACAGATTTAATCGTTCCTGCCTGCAGCGCTGAAGAGAGCAGCAGATCTCCCAGTACAGTGTTTGAGCTATTCTAAGGGACAGACTGCCTCCTCAAGTGGGTCCCTGACCCCTGTGTAGGCTGACTGGGAGACACCTCCCAGCAGTAGTTGACAGACACCTCATACAGAAGAGTTCCAGCTGGTATCTGATGGGTGCCCCTCTGGGATGAAGCTTCCAGAGGAAGGAACCGACAGCAAACTTTGCAGTTCTGCAGCCTTTCCTGGTGATACCCAGGCAAACAGGGTCTGGAGTGGACCTCCAGCAAACTCCAGCAGACCTGCAGCAGAGGGGCCTGACTGTTAGAAGGAAAACTAACAAACAGAAAGGATTAGCATATCCAATCAGAGACCCCATCTGAAGGTCACCAACATCAAAGACCAAAGGTAGATGAATCCACAAAGATGGGGAGAAACCAGTGCAAAAAGGCTGAAAATTTCAAAAACCAGAATGCTGCTTCTCCTCCAAATGATCATAACTCCTCACCAGCAAGGGAACAAAACTGGTCAGAGAATGATTTTGACAAACTGACAGAAGTAGGCTTCAGAAAGAGGGTAATAACAAACTTCTCCGAGTTAAAGGAGCATGTTCTAATCCAATGCAAGGAAGCTGAGAACCTTCAAAATGGTCAGAGGAATTGCTAACTAGAATAACCAGTTTAGAGAAGAACAGAAATGATGTGATGAAGCTGAAAAACACAGCACAAGAACTTCGTGAAGCATACACAAGTATCAATAGCCGGATTGATCAAGTGGAAGAAAGGATATCAGAGATTGAAGATCAACTTAATGAAATAAAGTGTGAAGACAAGATTAGAGAAAAAAGAATGAAAAGGAACGAACAAAGCCTCCAAGAAACATGGGACTATATGAAAAGACCAAACCTACATTTGATTGGTGTGCCTGAAAGAGACAGGGAGAATGGAACCAAGTTGGAAAACACTTTTCAGTATATTATCCAGGAGAACTTCCCCAACCTAGCAAGACAGGTCAGCATTCAAATTCAGGAAATACAAAGAACACCACAGAGATACTCCTCGAGAAGAGCAACCCCAAGACACATAATCGTCAGATTCACCAAGGTTGAAATGAAGAAAAACATGTTAAGGGCAGCCAGAGAGAAAGGTCAGGTTACCCACAAAGGGAAGCCCATCAGACTAACAGCAGATCTCTGCAGAAACCCTACAAGCGAGAAGAGAGTGGGGGCCAATATACAACATTCTTCAAGAAAAAAATTTTCAACCCAGAATTTCATATCTAGCCAAACTAAGTTTCATAAGTGAAGGAGAAATAAAATCCTTTACAGACAAGCAAATGCTGAGAGATTTTGTCACCACTAGGCCTGCCTTACAAGAGCTCCTGAAGGAATCACTAAATATGGAAGGGAAAAACCAGTACCAGCCACTGCAAAAACATACCAAATTGTAAAGACCATCAACACTATGAAGAAACTGCATCAACTAACAGGCAAAATAACCAACTAGCATCATAATGACAGGATCAAATTCATACACAACAATACTAACTTTAAATGTAAATGGGCTAAATGCCCAAATTAAAAGACACAGGCTGGAAAATTGGGTAGTCAACACTTAACCGTATGCTGTATTCATGAGACCCATCTCATGTGTAAAGACACACATAGGCTCAAAATAAAGGGATGGAGTAATATTTACAAGCAAATGGAAAGCAAAATAACTAAATAAAGCAGGGGTTGCAATCCTAGTCTCTGATAAAACAGACTTTAAACTAAGATTAAAAAAAAAGATAAAGAAGGGCATTACATAATGGTAAAGGGATCAATGCAACAAGAAGAGCTAACTATACTAAATATATATGCACTCAGTACAGGAGCACCCAGATTCATAAAACAAGTTCTTAGAGACCTACAAAGAAACTCTGACTCCCACATACTGTCAATATTAGATCAATGAGACAGAAAATTAACAAGGATATTCAGGACATGAACTCAGATCTAGGCAAAGTGGAACTAATAGACATCTACAGAACTTTCCATCCCATATCAACAGAATATAAATTCTTCTCAGCACCACATCACACTTATTCTAAAATTGACGACATAATTGGAAGTAAAACACTTCTCAGCAACTGCAAAAGAATGGAAATTTAACAAACAGTCTCTCAGACTACAGTGCAATCAAACTAGAACTCAGGATTAAGAAACTCATTCAAAACTGCACAACTACATGGAAACTGAACAACCTTCTCCTGAATGACTATTTGGTAAATAACGAAATTAAGGCAGAAATAAATAAGTTATTTAAAACCAATGAGAACAAAGATACAATATACCAGAATCTCTGAGACACAGCTAAGGCAGTGTTTAGAGGGAAATTTATAGCATTAAATGCCCATAGGAGAAAGCAGGAAAGATCTAACATCAGCACTAACTTCACAATTAAAAGAAGTAGAGAAGCAAGAAGCAAACAAATTCAAAAGCTAGCAGAAGACAAGAAATAACTAAGATCAGAGCAGACTGAAGGAGATGAAGACACAAAAAACCCTTAAAAAAATCAATGAATCCAGGAGCTGGTTTTTTGAAAAGATTACCAAAATAGATAGACTGCTAGCCAGACTAATAAATAAGAAAAGAGATAAGAATCAAATAGACACAATAAAAAATGATAAAGAGGATATCACCACTGATCACAAGAAATACAAACTACCATCAGAGAATACTATAAATACATCTATGTAAATAAACTAGAAAATCTAGAAGAAACAAATTCCTGGAGACATACACCCTCCCAAGACTAAACCAGGAAGAAGTTGAATCCCTGAATAGAGCAGTAACAAGTTCTGAAATTGAGGCAGTAATTAATAGCTACCAACGTAAAAAAGCCCAGGACCAGATGGATTCACAGCTGAATTCTACCAGAGGTACAAAGAGGAGCTAGTATCATTCCTTCTGAAACTATTCCCAACAAGAGAAAAAGTAGGGACTCCTCCCCAACTCATTTTATGAGGCCAGCATCATCCTGATACCAAAATCTAGCAGAGACACATCAAAAAAAGAGAATTTCAGGCCAATATCCCTGATGAACATCGATGCAGAAATTGTCAATAAAATTCTGGCAAACTGAATCCAGCAGCACATCAAAAAGCTTATCCACCATGTACAAGTCAGCTTCATCCCTGGGATACAAGGCTGGTTCAACATACACAAATCAATAAACATAATCCATCACATAAACAGAACAAATGACAAAAATGACACGATTATCTCAATAGATGCACAAAAGGCCGTCAATAAAATTCAACACCCCTTTATGCTAAAAACCCTCAATAAACTAGGTATTGATGTAACATATCTGAAAATAATAAGAGCTATTTGTGAAAAACCCACCATCAATATCATACTGAATGGGCAAAAACTGGAAGCATTCCCTTTGAAACCCGGCACAAAATAAGGATGCCCTCTCTTACTACTCCTATTTAACATAGTATTGGACATTCTGGCCAGGGCAATCAGGCAAGAGAAATAAATAAAAGTATTGAAATACAAAGAGAGGAAGTCAAATTGTCTCTGTTTGCAGATGACCTGATTGTCATTTAGAAAACCTCATCATTTCAGCCCAAAATCTCCTAAAGGTAATAAACAACTTCAGGAAAGTCTCAGGATACAAAATCAATGTGCGAAAATCACAAGCATTCCTATACACCAATAATAGACAAACAGAAAGACAAATCATGAGTGAACTCCCATTCATAATTGCTACAAAGATAATAAAATACCTAGGAATACAACTTACAGGGGATATGAAGGACCTCTTCAAGGAGAACTACAAACCACTGTTAAGGAAATAAGAGAGGACACAAACAAATGGAAAAACATTCCATGCTCATGGATAGGAAGAATCAATATCGTGAAAATGGCCATACTGCCAAAAGTAATTCATAGATTCAATGCTATCCCCATCAAGCTACCATTGAATTTCTTTGCAAAATTAGAAAAAACTACTTTAAATTTCATATGGAGCCAAAAAAGAGCCCGTGTAGTCAACAAAATCCTAAGCAAAAGGAACAAAGCTGGAAGCATCATGCTACCTGTCTTCAAACAAGGTTATAGTAATCAAAACATTACGGTACTGGTACCAGAATAGATATATAGACCAACGAGACAGAACAGAGGCCTCAGAAGTGAGGCCACACATCTAAAACCATCTGATATTTGACAAACCTGACAAAAACAAGCAATGGGGAAAGGATTCCCTATTTAATAAATGGTGTTGGGAAAACTGGCTAGAATGCAGAAAACTGAAACTGGACCCCTTCCTTACACCTCATACAAAAATCAACTCAAGATGGATTAAAGACTTAAACATAAGACCTAAAATGATAAAAATCCTAGAAGAAAACCTAGGTAATACCATTCAGGACACAGGCATGGTCAAAGGCTTCATGACTAAAACACCAAAAGCAATAGCAATGAAAGCCACAATTGACAAATGGAATCTAATTAATCTAAAGAGCTTCTGCACAGCAAAAGAAACTATCATCAGAGTGAACAGGCAACCTAAAGAATGGGAGAAAATGTTTGCAATCTATCCATCTGACAAAGGTCTAATATCCAGAATCTACAAAAAACTTAAACAAATTTACAAGAAAAAAACAACCCCATCAAAAAGTGGGCTAAGGATATGAACAGACACTTCTCAAAAGAAGACATTTATGTGATCAACAAACATATGAAAAAAAGCTCATCACCACTGGTCATTAGAGAAATGCAAATAAAAACCACAATGAGATACTATCTCATGCCAGTTAGAATGGTGATCATTGAGAAGTCAGGAAACAAGAGATGCTGGAGAGGATGTGGAGAAATAGGAATGTTTTTACACTGTTGGTGGGAGTGTAAGCTAGTTCAACCATTGTGGAAGATAGTGTGGCGATTCCTCAGGGATCTAGATCCAGAAATACCATTTGACCCAGCAATCCCATTGGGTATATACCCAAAGGATTATAAATCATTCTACCATAAAGACACATGCACCCATATATTTATTGCAGCATTGTTCACAACAGCAAAGACTTGGAACCAACACAAATGCCAATCAATGATAGACTGGATAATATACACCATGGGATATGCATGCCATAAAAAAAGGATGAATTCATATCATTTGTGGGGACATGGATGAAGCTGGAAACTATCATTCTCAGTAAACTAACACAGGAACAGAAATCCAAATACCTCATGTTCTCATTGAAGTGGGTGTTGAACAATGAGAACACATGGACACAGGGAGGGGAACATTACATACCAGGGCCTTCAAGGGGTGGGAATTAGGGGAGGTATAGCATTAGGAGAAATACCTAACATAGATGATGGGTTAATAGGTGCAGCAAACCACCCTGGCACATGTATGCCTATGTAAGAAACTTGCATGTTCTGCACATGTATCCCAGAACTTAAAGTATAAAAAGTATATATATATATATGTGTGTGTGTGTGTGTGTGTGTATAGATAGATAGAGAGATAGATAGATAGATAGATAGATATAGATAAAGATATGTAGATATATAAAAGTTTGAAAATCAATAAATTCCTTCAGGGAGCTAAAGAAAAAAAGATGACTATCAAAGCTTAAAAAAAACTAAGTAAAAATGAGGAAAATCAATGAACTACAAAATGAATGTATAAGAAAATTGGCAAAAACATGAATAATTCCCTGGTAAATCTATCAAGGATAAAAGAGAGATAAATACAAATTACTAGCATCAAAAGAAATAAGGAAACATCTCTACAATTCTTAAAGATGTCAAGGCAATATAACAAACATATGTAAATAAATTTTACAATTAATCAAATCAGTCAAAAAATAAATAAAAAATCTGAAATTCCTATAATCGTTCATTCATTCAATACCAGCTACCTTGGCTTTCTTTTGGTCATTTCTCAAATGTGAGCAAGTATCCTTACATCTTAGGACCTCTTGACCAGATTTCACTTTGCCTGGAACATTCTTTCCTTAGATGTATCCTCCAGATTATCATCAAACCTTTATGCAAATATCACTTGTCACTTTCTTCAGTGAGACATTTCTTGATCACTCTATTTAAAATTACAAATTTCCTTCTCCCCTGGAACTCCCAGATTATCCCTTACTTAGATGGACTATTTTTTTCTATATCAGTTTTATCTTTTAATATACCAGCTAATTATTTAATATGTATATTCACTGCCGCCATCAAAATGTAAGCACAACAATGACAGGAAATAAATCAATATGTTAATTCCCAATGTGTAAAACATTTTCTGGAATTCTTTGTGGGAACTTGAAACATATTTAGGTGAATAAATTATGAGTCCAGGTATGTTTGTACAGTGTAGCAATAAAAAATTTGAAAATGCATTAATATGCATCTGTCTTATATTTCCATGTAGCTGATGTCTTTTTAGTCCTCTAAAGGCTTCTCTCTGATGGCAGGTGAGGAGGAATTAGGATTAGTGAACACTTTTGGAATTCTATTCCATGTCAATATAGGATGGCTCAAGAAGAAAAACAGTGAAAATACTGAGTAATTAGGCAGAGAGAAGGGCTGAGTTATTCCTGAGCCCACGTTGACTCTGACTGCCATGGAAGGCAGAGAGGTGGGCAGTTTAACACAGGGAACCTATGGATGATGTGCCTGAAGCTCAGCAGTGTCTTCAGCAGTACAAGCTAGTAGGGTAAGCATCAGGGGAAAGATAAATAAAAAGTGTGGTGTAGATGAATTGAATAGGTAGGTCAGCCAACATGCTTGAGTTGCACCCACCAACTGCGTTGTTGGCCACCAAATCCAACAGTGTGCTCTGGTTGCCCTGAAGTAAGGGAATTTACTGCAAAGACCAAAAGGGTTTCAGAGAGTAGTGAAAGAACCTGTGCTTGCTGACCTAAACAAAGGGCCCTCCCAGCTACTTGGAAAGCACCAGATGAGAGGTTAGGAGGGGCTATTTGGAAAAAATGGGTATTTAACTTAAAAAAAAAAAGCAATTTAAAGTAGAGGGAAAGTAACATAAATGGACAAGTTTGAGTTTTGATTTTCTTGGAATTAAGTGAAATAGAAATTTAGGAGAAAGATTTAATACACTGTAGAAAGCTAAATGCAACATTTTCTTTGCGTAATTTAGTATAATTTTTTGCCCGCTCCGTGTACGGAGACAAAATTAAGTACAGATGGAAATAGCTATATTTTTAAAAGTGTGTGTACACACATAGGCCACTTCTAAATCTTTGGCAAATTTTATATAAAATATTAATATGGTACAGGAGGAAAGAGATGAAAGATGATTCAAGTAAATGTTTAGGAAAAAAGTGAAAGAAAGGAGGTTCGCAGGGACAATGGTATGTAGGAGCAGCAGTGGTGATTTCTAAATTCTGCTCTTCTGTGAAATGGGAAGGCTGTCATTGTAAATAACACTTTCCAAAATAGGGTTTGTTTCTGCTGTTGTTGTTTTATACTTCCTTTAAGCTTTTTTACAAAAGACACCACTGAGACCCACGCACCCCCTTCCTCCCCACATTAAGATGATGAGATGGATTGCTTTTATATGGAAGGAAGAATGTTAAAAAAAATTATGTGTGTAGCTAGCTTTTGTGCTCCTGTTCCAGATTTATTCTACTTCGCATTCACATCTTATCCCTCTTCAGAAAATATAAGGTTAGATTATTGGATGGTTTTAGAAGATAAACCCTCAAATCCTTAGAGAGTTTGAATCAAGCCAAACTCTGATATTCATTATTGTAGTTTTGACAGATCATAATAAAATACTCCATCTGAAATTTTTAATTTCAGTACCTCAGAAAATATAATGCTTATGACACATTCAACAACTCATACATGGTAGATTATACAACTAACTCTTCTAAATCAGTGATGGGAACCCTACTGCACAGTCTACACAGAAACAGCTGAAATTTGGTATTCTCATTGTTATGTTAATTAAAAGAAATATAAAAGTCAGAGTTCTTAGGCTTTCTATATGATTTTGCTCACAAGCTAAAGAAGTTATTTAATGATTTCATCTGCCTTGGAGATTAACAAACTGTCATAACTAAAAAATAGGTAAGATGAATCACAGTTAAAAGATTTTCATGAAGTAAGTTTAAGGATACAGCTGGAAAAATTTAAGTGTTCTGATTGCACATAAATCAGGAATTCTGGCTAACACGTTTTTACAATGTTATAAAATAATCATATCCTGAAGGCATTAAATGGGCACAATTAAAACTATAAATATCATGCTACCAAAAAGCTGTATAAATTGCTTTTTTAATATACTAGTAAAAGCATTGAGAGCATTCATTTACAACTACAAACTAACTCAAACTTCCAAACAGTTTGACACAATATTTTTACACCATGCCAATTTTTAATCATTTTGTTATTCTTCACAACTTGCTTTCTACTCAGTGTGATCAGTATTTTTATTCAAGTAATCTATAAACTGCAGAAATCTAAAGAATATAATTATAATTTCAAAGCAATTATACCTACCAATAGCTACTAAAGCTCTTAAATCTCTATTACTATTTAAAATATAAAGTTTAATATAGTTTTTGACATAATTTGTTAAATAAAATAAATATTTATTTAAAGTCAAGTGACTCAAACTGTAGATGTATTTTTAAGACATCAGTTTTTAGGTTTGTACATTGAGGAAACTGCCATAGTAAATAAACAGGTTAAAAATGTTTTCAAGAATGCTTTGATACTTAAAAAAAAAACATCGGACTGGAACTTAATAATAAATGTTTTTTTACCTTTTTCTGCATTAAGTATAAAGAAGGTAAAATGAGGAGAATAAAATTTTAAGAATTTATATATACGTCCAAACTCATCAAATTGTATAAACAAAACAGGCTTATTATAATTTTGCCTCAATAACGGTGTTTTATTTTTGAAAAAGAACCTGCCTAAAAATAATAACCAATGCTCTTGTGTCAAATACTGGAGGGTTTGAGTCCCAGCCTTGAATTTCACTCTGTGACTATAAAAAAGTCAGTTCTCCGGAAAACCAAACATTGCATGTTCTCACTCATAACTGGGAGTGGAACATTGAGAACACATGGACACAGGGAGGGGAAACAACACATACCAGAGCCTGTCAAGGCGTTGAGGGCAAGGGGAGGGAACTTAGAGTATGGGTCAATAGGTGCAGCAGACCACCGTGGCACAGGTATACCTTTGTAACAAACCTGCATGTTCTGCACATGTATCCCATTATTTATTTATTTTTAGAAGAAAGAAAGAAAGAAAAATGCCAAAAACAATTAGTTGTCTTTTCTGACATTCAGTTTTCCCAACAGTAGAATTGAAATAATTTGTCTTAGGAATGCTAAGTAATTTAGATACATATTTCAAGCATATATTGGCCTGTCTGAAACATGATAACCATTAAACATAAACTGTGACTTTCTTTATTTGTAAAATGAAGTAACAATCTTTTATTGCATTGAATTCTCCAAGGATTAAAAGAGGTGACATATTTTAAAATTCGTGGTACCTAGTAGATGCTTAACAAGTATTATTGTTCACTGACAACATTGGGTAAATGTTTAATGAATACAAAGCTGCCATTTTCCAAAGTTTATCCGAACAACTCAAAAAATGTGAGAACTTCAGGGAGTTTCTAAATTCAGATGGTCTAAATTTCCCAAGGATATATTCAATATATTTTAATATTCATATATTATTTAATAGCACCATCAAAACATTTTGATAGAAGCAAAATGCTATAATTAAAGTCCATCGTTAACAGAAAAGAATCTTGAGAAGAGAAATATCTTAAGAACAACCAATTTTGACGATGTGTCCAAGTTTTATCCCTATTGCTAAAATAGAAATATAAAGTGTTCAATTTACATTTTGGCCAGTGCCTAATAAAATATACAAGACAGCCAAAAGTTAAAGACAATTACATTCAGCTTTGCTTTTCTTGTGAACCATAGGAAATATTTTCTTATCAGAAATTCACTTCTATTCAGAAATATATAGATCTGGGATGCTCAGGCCACTATGCTATGTGCTGAAAGACAGACATACATTAAGAAAGATCCTTGATCACAAAGAGATTAGAATCTAACTGGGGAGACAGAATGAATGAAATGCAAGTTATAAGAAAGGTATACTGAAATATGATGCATGGTAAGCTGAGAAACAACCTAGGAAATCTAAAAGAATTCATTTAGAGTTCTGAAGAATGGGTCAAATGTGGAAAAGGAATAAAGGAAGAAATGAACAACAAAGAAATAGCTCTCCACTTGGAATTTCTAAAACAATATATGTGAACACAGAAACTCACTAAAATCTGCAAAAAATATTGGTCCTAAGCAAGGCTTCATTTATAAGAGTGTGCTAATGTCAATTAAAAGAGGTACAAAATTGGGGAGATGGATATTTTTAAAAGGCTTCTCAAGTTCATGGAAGGATTAGAAAAAGGGATTGGCAGGTGAAGTCTGGGATGGATGTCAGTATGTACTCCCCTGTAGGCCCTATAGATTAGATACCTTTAGAAAGCGCACAACACACAGAAACCTTTTGTGGAAATACACAGTTGTAATGCTAAAACCAAATCTAATGATCACATAAAAATTCTTACTCTTCTTTGTATTGTTCTAACTTTAATTTTTAAATTCATATACAGTAATATTTTCTTTTTATTGTACTGTCCTATGTGTTTTAACACTTCTATTGATTTGTGCAATGACCACAATAATCAGGGGACAGAACATTTCCATCACACCCCAAAACTTCTTTGTGCTATTCCTGTAAACTTACAGCTTCCCCTTTCCCTCATCAATAGTAATCACTGATCTGTTCATTATGTTTGTTTTTTAGAAAATGACACATAAATATAATTGTGCAGTAAGTAACCTTTGAGACTATCTTCTTTCACTCAGCATAATGCTTTGGTATTCTTCCAAGCAGTTAGATGGATCACTAATTCATTTCTTTTCATTGCTGAATAGCATTTCCTTATATGGATGTACCACAGATTGTTTATCCATTCACCTGTTAAAGAACATTTGGACTGTTCCTAAATTTTGGCAATTATGAACAGATCAGATATAAACACTTGTGATCAAGCTTTGGGTGAATGCAAGTTTTCATTTTTTTGAAGTAAATGCTCAGAGGTGGGATTGCTAGGTCATATGGTAAGTCCATTTTCACCTTTGGGATAAACTGCCAAACCATTTTCTAAAGTAGTTGTGAAGTTTTCCGTTCCCAGTAACAATGTATGAGAGTTGAGTTGTTTGATTTCTTAATGTTGAGTAATTTATACATTCTGTATACAAGTCCTAGTATCTGGATATGCAACTTGCAAATCTTTTCTCCAGGGCTATTACTCGTATTTTAATCCCTTAAGAGAACAAAGTACTTTTGCTGTTTTTTAATATTGTTGAAATCCAGTTTATCATTTTTCCTTTCATGGACCAAGCTTTTGGTGTCATATGAAAGAACTCTTTGCCTAATCCAAGGTCATCAAGATTTTCTCTTATCTTTTCTACCAAGTTTTTATAGTTTTGCATTTTACATTTGGATTAATAGTCTATTTTGTATTAACTTTGTCTAATGGTCATTCTTATGCATACTGATACTCAATTTTTTAAGCACCATTTTTTGAAAAGATAAATCTTTTTTCATTGGATAGCCTTTTTACCTTTGTAGAAAATCAATTGGCCCTATTTGTGTGGATCTATTTCTGGAATCTCTATTTTGGTCCATTGATGTATGTATGTTTTCTTTCACTGACAGCACACTGTCTTGATTACTAAAGCCTTGTTTTATAAATGATATAATGAGTAGTATTTCTCTGAAATGATTTTTCTATTCAAAATTGTTTTGATCAGTTGCAAATAAATTTTAGAATCATCTTGTCTGTATCTACAAAAAAGCACTTAAATTTTTATTTGCATTATGTTAAATGTATAGATCAGCCTAAGAAGTGGTACATCCATACTATGCTGTCTTCTACTCCATAAACATGGTATTTCTTTGCATTTATTCAGATATTTTATTGCTCTTACCGGCATTTTGTAGATACTACTATACAGATTTTGTACCTATTCAGTTAAATTTATACCTACGTATTTCATTTTTTTCATTTTGGAGATTTGATTACACACACACATACATATACTCACACAGAAACACATATATATCATGTCCTAATGTTTATATATATACATATATCTACACACACACACACACATAAACACCCATATATGTGCACATATATACATGTACATATTTAAAATTTTGGTTTCTGACTATCCAATTATAGTACATAAAAATACATTAGATTTTTGTGGGTTAATTTTATATCCTTTGATTCTGCTAACCTCATTTATTCGTTTTAGGAGTTTTTTCATACACGCCTTGAAATTTTCTATGTAAACAATAATGTTTTCTGCAGAGACAGTTTTATTTCTTCCTTCATATTTGTTATGCCTTTCATTTATTTTTCTTACCTAATTGCATATCTGGGATTTTTTTTTTCATAAGAGGGATGGAGCAGACAACCTTGCCTTGTTTCAGTCTGAGTCAGAAAGCGTTCATTCTTTCACCATTACATGTTACATTAACTGCCTTTTTTCTCTTCAGTAGATGCTCGTTATCAGGTTAAAGCAGTTTCCACCTATTCACAGGTTTCTGGGAGTTTTTATCATGAACAGATGGTGAATTTTGTCACAAGCTTTTTCTGCATCAGTTCATATGGTCACATGCGTTTTCTTTAGGCTTTTAATGTATTTGATTGCATGGATTGTTTTTCAAATACTGAACCAGCCTTTATTTCCTTAGATAAATCATTTGATTCTCTTCTGTTATTCATATATTTCTGGATTCAATTTGCTAATACTTGTTTTCATGTTCATGAGAAACATTGGTGTATATGTTTTTCATTTTATTTTTTTTCTTGTACTCCTTAGTTTGGTTTTTAGTATCAGGGTAAATCTAAGTATCCTTGACATTTGTTTTGTGAAAGAGATAATGTAAAATTTATATTATTTCTTCTTTAATTAACCAAAGAAACACCTTTAACTTAATTTTTTCTTTAATTTACTAATGAAAAATCCTGGAGATTTTATTTTTGGGTGATTTCAAAATAAAAACTCAAATTCTTTAATATTTAATAAGACTACTCAGATAATCCATTTTATTTTGGACAAATTTTGTTTGAGGTTTTCAATGAACTGATCCGTTTAACCTAAATTGTCAAACTGATGCTCACAGAGCTATTTTTATTATTCCCTAATGATTATTTTAATGTCTGTGGAGCCTATAATGATATCTTCCCTTTCACAGCTGGTATCAGTAAACTATTTCCACTTTCTAGTATTCTTTGTTATACTTGCTAGAGGTTTGAAATTTTACTCACAATTCCACACACACAAAAAATTGTTTCCACTGATTTTCACTACTGCTATTCCATTTTGATTTCCCAGGAGCATAAATCAATAGGTGCATAAATCAACAGGATAACTGATTTAGGAGAATTCTTTAGGATAATCAATAGGAGAATTATCTGAAACAACAGGGGAATTCTCCTATTGATTTATGCTCCTATTTTTACTACTTCTTTCTTTCTGGTTGATATGAGTGTGTTTTGTTGTGCTTGTCCTACCTTTTCAGCTAGTTTAGGTAGATTTTTAGATTATTGATTTGAGATCTTTCCTTTTGTATAATAAGAACATTTAATCCTATACATTCCTCTCTAAGCATGGCTTTTTCTGCATCCTCCAATTTGTATGTCGTCTTTTCATGTATGTTCAGTTCAAAATACTTAGTAATTTCCCTTGAAATTTTTCATTCGACCCATAAATTGTTGAGAATGTTATTTTCCAAACATTTAGAGAACATTTTCCTGCTATCTTTTTGTAATTAATTTGAAGTCTAATTCCATTTTGCCCAGGAACATACTTTGTTTGATTCCAATTCCTTTGAATTTGTAAAGGTTTGCTTTATGAGCTAGAAAATGTTCCTTCCCCCTCGGAAAAATTTCCATGTCATTTGAAAGGCATGCATATTTTGCTATGGTTGGGCGGAGCAGCGTGTAAAGGTTAGCTAGTGGTAGTTTTCAATTTTTCTGTATCACTGTTAAGTTCCTGTTTACTGGTTTTATCAATTACTCAGAGGAGTGTTGACATTTTAAATATAGTTGTGCATTTGTCCATTTTTCCTGTTAGTTTGTCAGTTTTTGCTTAATGAGTTTTATAGCTCTATCGTTAAGTGCTAAAACATTTAAACTACTATACCTTTTTCGTGAATTGATCGCTTAATATTATGTAATGTCCCTCTTAATTCTTGGTAATTTTCTCTGTTCTGAAATCTGCATCATCTGATATAAATAGTTACTTGAGGGTTCTTTGTTTTGTTTTTTGTTTTTTACTTTTTACTACTTTTTCTACAGTATATCACTTTCATCCTTTTACACTTAACCTATGTGTTACAGTTGAAGTGAGTTTCTTTCAGAGAGCAAAGGTGGGGTCTTTAAATTTTTAATCCATTCTGATGAACTCCTTTTAGTTGGCATATTCAAACTATTTACATTTAATGTAATTATTGAAATGTGAAAATTTTGGACTAACATTTTATTATTATTTTTTGTTGATGTTGTTTTTACTCTTATCCTTTCCTCTGTTATCCTTTCCTGACTTTTGTTTTTTGAACTATTTTAATAATAAATTATTTATTTAATTATTTACTTATTTAAGAGACAAGGTCTTGCTCTGTCACCCAGGCTGGAGTACAGTGGTGTCATCATAGCTCATTGTAACCTCAAACTCCTGGGTTCCATTGATCCTTCCACCTCAGCCTGCTGGGTAGTTGAGACTACCAAAACACAATACCATGCCTGGCTAATTTTTAAACTTTTTTGTGGAAAAGGGGTATCACTATGTTACCCAGGCTGGTCTCAAACTCCTGGCCTCAAGTGATCCTCTAGCCTCAGCCTCCCAAAATGCTGGGCTTAGAGGCATGAGTGTACTTATACACCATGTATACACCGGTATATTTATTGTTTTTAATTTTATCCTTCTGTATATATTTTTAGTGGTTTCTTCCTATAGGTTTTACATTATACAATATTCACCCTTGAAACTCTACTTAGAATCAGTATTTTACTGTTTCAAAAGGAATATTGAAAGCTTAATTAACAACATGTAAGTCCCTTTATCCTCCCATGTATTACTGTTGTCTTAGGTATTAAATCTACTATACATCATGGACTGCATCAGACAATGTTACAATCTTTGCTTTCAAATATCAAGCCTATTTAAAATATTCTGGGGTTGAGAGGAGTCTATTTTATTTATTCAGATATTTGTCATTTCTTTTACTTTCTGCATTCCTGATGTTCCAAGTTTCCTTTAAGTATCATTTCCCTTCTGTTAGAACTACTTCCTTTGGCAATTCTCTTAAAGCAGCAATTTTGGCTATGAATTCTCTTAGTTTTTCTTCATTTTATAATGTCCTTATTTTACCTTCATGTCTGAAAAATATTCTTCGAAAATATAGAATTCCACATTGACAATCCTTTCTTTCATGGATTCTGGATTTCATGGTTTGTCATGATAAATCTGCTGGAATCACTGTTCCCCTATATAAGAGCTTGTTTTTTGGTGTCGTTTTTTAGTTTGTCTTTAGCTTTCAGCAGTTTGGTTATGATGTCTCCAGCTGTGCATTTCTCTGTGTATTCCTTGTTTGGAGTTGCTCAGATTCTTAAATCTGATGGTTTAAATTTTTTTCCAAATGTGAGAAGTCTTCAGTCATATATATTTTTTTCTTTTCCTGGAACCCATGATAACTACTGTGCTATTTCTCACCGGTTCCTGAGGCTCTGTTGGTATTGTTTTCCCAATCTTTTTTCCTCTCCATTTATCAGATTGGATAGTTTCTTCTGATTTGTCTTAAAGTTCACTGACTCTTTTCTCAGTCAGCTCCATGCCGCTATTCAGTTTATCCAGAGAGATTTTGTTTCAATTATTATTTTCTTAATTATAAAAATTCAATTTGCTTTTTCTTTCTATTTATTTACTAAGACTTTCTACCCTTCCATTCATTTAAAAAAATGTTTGCCTTTACTTGTTAGAGCATCTTCATAATAAATGCTTTAGTCTAGCAAGATAGTTCTAAAATCTGTGCCATCTCAGAACTGGCATCTGTCGTGTGTCTTTTTCCATGCAAATTGAGATTTTCATATGTAAAATAATTTTGAATTATGTTCTAGACATTTTGCCTATAACATTAGGAGACTTATTTAAATCTTATGGAGAATGCTAATTTTTTTTTTAGCATAAAATCAACCTACTTTGGTTCAGACTATAAGTTACAAACTAACAAGGCTTCTGTGTGTTTTGGTTAAATTGTTAATTTTCAAAGCCTTTGCATTGCTATTCAAATAGCTCTGTTCTCGAAGAACTTTTAGAGTCATATCCATACATACAAAGTTGGTAAACAGCTTTGAGGTCACTTTCCTAAGCCCTTCCCTCTCCATGCTCTTTTTTAGCACCTTCCACTTCCATGCAGTTCTCATTCCAGTCCTGCTTTCAGAAAGTGTGGAGTTAGTTACCACTCTGCTGTGTACTTCTCATAATTTTGTCTGTTTCCACGTACAAGCAGAGGGAATCAAGAGATGAGAAGCAGTGGTGTTTACCCCATCCTCCTGGGATTAAAGCTGTTCAGATCAGACAGGAAGATTTATCCAAATTTTTATGGCTCATATTCCTGCCCCTGTTACTATCCCTGCTGCCACTATCATAGGATTGTAGAAGGCGGAAGATGGGGCAGAAGAGAATGTAGACATTAAAGGAGGGGTTTCTCCTACTTTCTCTGAGCATCAGGACCCCTTCCTGGGCCTTAATCCAGAACGGGAGGGCTTCTGCTAGTGTTTTCTCCCTCAAGGTCCTAATGACAACTTACAAGTGTGGGCTGCGTTGAATCCAAGATGGAGAATACAGAAAGAGAGAAAAAATATAAACTCACTGCTGGTTTGGTGGCACTTCAAATTCATATCTTCTTCCCAATCAGCCTGTTACTTTTACTTTTAAAAATCCTCAAATAGGTGTTCCATTCTCTCAAGTTTTATAGCTGCGTTCAATGGGAGAGAGAAGGGTGGAGTGTGTTTACTCCAGTTTACCTGAAACTAGACAGAGATAGTTACTTCTCTGCAAAAAATAAAAATAATAAACCAAAACTAGCATCTTATAATTCAAAGAAAACTGCCTAGGGAATTGTGGGTTTTTTTGTTTTTTGTTTTTTTTTTTTTCTGTGATGCAAATCAAACATTTCCATTATCTCAATATTCTTTAGAAGTACTTCCACTATCCGGCTACTTAGAGGACAGGATTGGGAAGGACCTGGAAAATGCAGAGACAACTTTGGTATATCACTAGATTATTTACATATTAAAGTCCCAAAGCACTGCAATATTTGACAAAAGGATTTTCTTCTGTATGGGTTTATACAGTTTCTATATTTTCTCATGTAATAATTGATAATATTCTATATACCATAGTACAACTAACCTACTAGACATCTGCTTTAAAAGAATATAGATTGTATTAATATTATTAGCATACTGATGATTAAACAAAAAGGAAAAAAACAGATTTGCCAATTTTCCCCAATCCTGTTGCTTAAAAAGTGCTAAGAAAAATTTCTACTGAGTTCAGAATAAAGTTTTCTGATCAAACCAACATCATTAAAATTTGATGGCAGACTTTTTTCCCCTCACATCCAGATTTGGAAGAAAATACTAAGGCTTCTCTATGTTTAAAAGATATGTATTAATACATTTATTCTTGGAAGCTATGATAGTAAAAGAGAAAAAGTTGGCTCAGTATGAAAGGGAGACAAATAGGAAACTTTTTAGGTTATCTGGGCAACAATAACAAAAGGCTAGGAAAAAGGAAAACATTTAAAGAATATATAAATAGGATCATTTTAGGCACCATTCTATTTCTAGCGCCTAGCACCTAACACAAACTTGGACACAGAAGAGAGGTTTCAGAATATTGGAGGAAATTGAATAAATGATAAGAAAGAGACAGAGAAGTGAAAAGAAGGCCATCTGAAATGCAAGAACCAATAAAAATTGAGGAAAATGGATACAGTAGCACATTTCATATTATATTCAAAGTATATTTCCAGGCCTCTCAGATAAAGGAATTAAGTACAAGATGAAGGTTATTACTCTGTACATATCAAATATATCTGAGACCTAGACCATCATAATGTGCCAATAGCCAATGCTTTGTGGCCATCTGGATTAAATGAAAACAAAGTTAAGAAAAATAGTATAGAATCAGCTTCTAATACATGTAGCAAATGCTCATAGGTTTATTCCTATAGAGTCTAATTATAATTATTGGGAGATTAAATAATGAAAAATCTAAATTATAGAAATAATTGTGATGGTTAATATTTCTGAAATAAGTAATTTTAAATTTATTATTAAAAATTCTGATTAGTGTGTTTAAAAATGTCTTAAACATGTTCATCAACAATAGAGTGACCATATGGCTAGTTTGCCTAGGGCATCCCAATTTACGCTTTTGTCTAAGCATAATTATGTCTCTTTTAACTTTTAAAAGTTCCCTGGTATGAATTACAAATTATATGTTTACTTTATCTATAAATAAACCTCACAGGCCTTTTTATTTCAAAACTAAAGTCATGCCCAGGCCCAATCTGACCCTATTAGGTTTTCTTAGTTTCTTTGCTGGAGACCCAGAGACTTGCATTTCCTCTATTCCAAGCTGGCACCATCCAAATTACCTCCTTGAAGAACCAGTTTTCCCCACCCCATTTACTTTCTGTACCACAGTCAAGTGTTTAGAGCCACTTCACCTTAATATGCTTTTGTTCATCACTGATGAGACAAAGGAAATGAATATTAAATATGGAGAAATTGGAATGATTACAGAATTGTATGAAGTCCTTCCAAATCCTCTTAAAATCCTTTTGCTGTTTTACTGTCTCATCAGATACGATAAATGAAAATCTTTCTTTGAATTTCTCCCCTTAACTTTTATTTCTTAACATTTTCTTCCTTCTTATTATGTCCTCAACAAGGATCATGTATATACTTGCATCCAACATAGACTTGTTTTCTTCCTGTATATAAGCCCCCATTAATATGAAATAATACGCATCCTTTAGTCAGAATGAGCTAGTTTTCTACTGTTTCATAGCAAATTATCACTAATGTAACAGCTTAAAGTAACACCCATTTATTATCCCACATTACTATAGGTCAGAAGTCTGGGTGGGCTTGACTGGGTTCTCTGCTTGGGGGTCTCACAAGGGCAAAGTCAAGATATCATTCAGGCTGTGCTCTCGTTTAAAGGTTATGGAAAGTATCAGCTTATAAACTCATGCAGGTTGTTGGTACAATTCAGTGCCTTGCTTCTGCTTTAAGAGTTTCGCCTGGAACCCCATCTCTACTAAAAATACACAAAATTAGTTGGGCATGGTGGCACCTGCCTGTAATCCCAGCTATTGAGGAGGCTGAGGCAGGGGAATCGCTTGAACCCGGGAGGGAGAGGTTCCAGTGAGCTGAGATTGTGCCACTGCACTCCAGCCTGCGTGACAAAGCAAGACTTTGTCTAAAAAACCCAAACCAAAACAAACAAACAAAAAAGTTCCACCTGGTTAGATCTCCATGTCTTAAGGTAAACTGAAAAACTTTAATTACCTCTGCAAAATTCCTTCACAGCAGTACTTAGATTAGCATTTGATTGAATAGCTAGGGGTCAGAAATCTTGGGATTACTAAGAATTCTGTGAGACTACCACACTGAATATATTCTATTTGCATATCTGAAACTTCCTGTGTTAATCATTGAGCAGCGCATTATCACAAAAGATCTCTCATAAATGTGAAGACCTCTGAATATTCAAAAAATTTTCAAAAAATCGTTTTTATAAAATTTTACCCATTGAAGGTTGGCACAGGCTTCTAATATGCTTGCTAATTTCTTCTGCAAAAGTATATGTCCCACTAGACTGAGTGGGCAAAAATCTGATTGTCAACCTTGAATCCATCATAGAGCTTGACATTGGACTTTGAATATAGTAAATCCCCAATAAATGTATTGGAACTCCCATGAATACTGAATTACACTACTAATTCATTTAGAAACTAAGATTCATGTAGACAAAAGTTAACCTAGTCTTTGCCTAGTCCAAAGGCTTAAAAATGTCAAAATATTGCATATTGAACTAACAAGGCTTTTCAGTACAAACAGTATAGTTCTATCATAAAAGGTATTAAAGTAAAAAGATGACCTCAATAATTGCTTTAAGTATTTTAAGTCCCTGAGATTCTCTATGGTTGAGGTGCCATGATGCAAAAGAAAATGCCAAATTGCTGTTTAACAAAAATTAAGCTACTTAAAAATGAGCTTAACCTCTTCTCACCCAGCAAAAATGACTACTTCTGCTGCAATGTGGTATGAAGAATGTACTGGTGTTTGGAAAGGGAAGTGTCTGGAGATTCTCACAGTACAGTGTTGACATAAAGGGCTATTTAAATATGTTTTAGTGTATGGATATGCTTCTTTTTGGCAGTTGCTTCCTGGGTGGTCTGTATACCTGACAATATGTCAAGTACATAAAATCAGAATATTCAGAAGCATAGAGAAGAATAACCTGGATCATTCCAAACTGCTCAAAGACAGAAGAAAAAAAGTTAGGATGTTGAAGCAACTAAGTTTCCATAGAATGCCTGGGGGAGTCAGAGCATCACAGAGCTGGGAACTTGGTGGTAGAGGATACACAGCCTCTCTTATCCACAAGTATTGGAGGAATATTCATAGCAGAAAACTCATTCAATCAGCATTTATCTTTGCCAGCTTTAAGTATTTTCCAATTTTCTATACATTAAAGTCCTTAAAAAGTCTCATGAAACGTGTGTACACACACACACACACACACGTAAACACTGACTATCCCCATTGATTATCAATCATTCTCAGCTTATGGCAGAATTGCTCAAAGAGGGTTATGCAGAAACCTGGGAGTCCATAAGACCTTTTGAGTGGGTCCTCTAAGACCTTTTCAAGAGGTATATGGAAAGTTAAAACTGTGTTGACGTTTGTAGTGATGGTGCCAAAGTAATGGTAGGTAAAATTGCCTAGTCAAGGCAGTGGCACCAATTTCATGTCAGTCATTTTATTCACTGCCACTTACTCCCAGGAGGGGTACCATGACAATTTCACTTCAAAATTTCCAGATGTAGCAGTAGCATTTATTCATTTTATCAAATCTGAACACTTGAGTATATATATTTTAAAAATATTTTTGTGTAACAAAAAAACAAGTATGGATAAAGCATTTCTGTTGCAGACTAAAATATGATCTCTCAGTTAAAAGTATTGTGAAATTGTTTCAGTTATGAGCTGAGATGGCTGTGCTTTTCAGGAAGCATCATTTTTTCATTGAAAGAATAAGTGACAAACAGTATTCAGACTTGGAAATCTGAGCAATACTTGCCTAAAAATGAACAAAGTGAACTTGTCACTCTATGAAAACCAACTTATGGTATTATGACTATTTCTTTTGCCAATAATAAAATTCAAGTTTTCAAGTGAAAAATTAGAATATTGGAAAACTTTCATCTGTCACCATGAGCTTGACAGCTTCTCAAAACTTAAAGACTTTTCTGATAATATAGGTGGTGATATTAACAGATAGATAAGATTAGATTAGATAGATAGATAGACAGATAGGTAGATAGATAGTAGGGTGAAATGCGTCAACATTTAGAAGATCTGCCTAATTCAGTGAACTAATATATTCCAATCAATAGATAATTGATACTAAAAAGCCATGCAGGGTTAAAACATCCATTTAAATTATAAGATATACCAATAGATATTAATATACTAGAGTGTGAAAGTTCATTCTGTGCTTTCAGATTCTACATTGTCCCATTCCACAAACTTTTAAAACACTGACATGGGTTTTAGAAAATGCACAATAATCTGAAAATAGTACTCCATTTTTCAACAACATTCTGGGTAAGGTCACATTTTCCTCATACAAGTCAACCATAATAACATACAGAAACACCTTATGCAGAAGCAGATATGAGATATGAGATTCAGCTGTCTTCTAGAACCCAAACAAAGAGACTCTCAAAAATATAAAACAAAGCTATGTCTTCTCACTATTTTTATTGTTCTAGATAATATAGCTAATTTTTGTAAAAATTATGAATGCATGTCCTTTATGCTAACATTTCATGAGTTTATTAATTTTAAATGAATCAAAATGATTCTAGAATTTATTTTAATTTCTAAGACAACAATAATTGATAAATGTAACCTACATAAAAATCTATTTGGGATCTTAAATAATTCAATAATGTAAAGGAGTACAAAGACCAAAAAGTTTAAAATTACTACCTTGTAGCATACAATCTGAACATCTCTAAAACAGTTTCTAAAACTTTTTTTTTTTTTTTTTTTTTTGAGACATAGTCTTGCTCTGTCACCTATGCTGGAGTGTAATGGCACAATCTCAGCTCACTGCAAGCTCTGCCTCCTGGGTTCATACCATTCTCCTGCCTCAGCCTCCTGAGTAGCTGGGACTACAGGCGCCCACCACCACGCCCAGCTAAATTTTTTTGTATTTTTAGTAGAGACAGGGTTTCACTGTGTTTGCCAGGATAGTCTCGATCTCCTGACCTCGTGATCCACCCGCCTTGGCCTCCCAAAGTGTCTAAGACTATTTCTTTAAAAAAAACTTGTGGAGACATCTTAACTATAAAACCAATTACCCAAGTTAGTGTCACAACACATGTGAATGTTGAGCAAATTGGATTGCGTGACTAAGTGTTGCTGCAAGATGTATAAACAAATGTATAAACATACGTATGTATAAAAATACACACATAAAGTACAGTAGTACTTTAAAAGTTTTTCTTGAAATTCCACTTTCAGCAGTGAGAAAAGTCTGGTTGCAAATCACCTGAACATATAAATGATGGAGTAAAAATAACAAAAATCATCTTAAATGCATAGCTGAGTTCACTCTTAAAGGAAATCCTTCCATGGGCTGAAGGAAAAGCAGGGAAGAGTTCTGAGCTGGCACCGATGTGCTGATTGCCTATAGGCATTTACCAGTCTCAGATCCAAAATGTTCAGCCTTAGCCATTGCACTGGAACAAAGATAATGCCTGTTCAAGGTGAGATCTCCAAACTGAAACTTCTAATTAAAGTGAGTGGGAGAAGATACCATCTTTCTCCACCCTCCCACACAAATAATTAACTCAACAAAATGATAAGAAAAACAATCTGCTCCGTAAAAAAAAATTTACAGCATGAAAACCTGTCTACTTTTTAGCCTAGACTCTGTTTTTATTTTGTTTTGTTTTGTTTTTGTAGGACAGATGGCATTAAAATAAGTTAGACTGATAGCTAAATCCTCAAGAGCAACAATGGATGCCGAAGGACAGGTCAACTAAATCTTCAAAATGTGCTGAAAAAACAAAAATACCAAACAGGTATCCAGAATCCTGGGATTTTATACTCACTTAAAATATCTTTCAAGAATTGAAGTAAAATTAAGACATTTTCATACTAACAAAAACTTAAGTGTGTGTCATCAGTAGACTTTTACTAAGGGAAATTCTAATAAATATTGCTTCAATAGGAGGAAAGTAAGATTAGGAGAGAGAACTGGTTTGTAAGAAAGAACGAAGAACTAATAAAAGCCAATAAAATAATAAATATGTGAATAAATCTAATTGAGCATTGACTGTAGAAAACCATAACATCTTGTGTGTTTTAAAAATCAAATAAGTTGTTTAAAAAAATGGTAACAGCCTACAATAAGGACAGGGGATATAGAATGTTTCAAGGGCTTTATATTCCTGAGAGAAAATAAAAGATAAACTTTGGACTTGGATATATGTTTGCATTTCTATTGTAAACATGTCTTTAATGCACATAGGATTCTCTAAGGTGTATTTGTAAGAATTTAATTGATGTCAAGTTGTACAAATGCCAGTTTTACTAAATACTGCCCAAAGTTCTCTAAAGTGATTATATCAATTTAAATTCACTCCTGAAGCACATTGTTTCCATGGATTCACATACTTGCCATCACTTTATAATGTAGGATTTTAATTTCATCAATCCCACTGGTAGAAATCTGCTTGTGATCTGAATGTTCATTTCCTTTACTACTAATGAAGTTGGGCATCTTACCATTTTATTTTTTTAAATTTACCCTTGATGTATTATCTTCCAAAAATGGTCTTTAGAGTCTTTTGCCCTATTTGGCATGTCTACTTCCCTGTCTGTTTCTTACTGATTCAGAAAATTTGTTTTTATACTCTGGGTTCTAATACTTTGTTGGTTACACATATTGGAAATACTATTAATATATATCAATAATTCTAAGATTCACCTTATTTCACATTGTAATGTCTTGAAATCAATAATTCTTAGAATTAAAATTGGTCATTGTCTTATTTATTTAGTGATATATAAACTAAGGGTATGTGTTGAAATCAATGAAAATTGAAGATACTTTAAAATCCAGGAAATATGGTATCCTCTCCCTGATAGAAGCTTGCTTTTGTTCACTTTCATTACTGTCTTTTAATATTCATAAATTTTAAATACTAATATAGTTCCTGTATGATTAACATTTTTGTGTACTCTTTAAGAAATCTGTCTCTTCTTCAGAAATAGATTCCTGTTTTTACAAATTTAAACCATACAGAATTAATCTCAATTTTTTTTCATGTGAATAACCATCTTAACATCACATATTGAACTATGCCTTACCCAGTGATCTGCAGTATACATCGATTTCCAAATACGGGCAACTGCGTTTTCATATTTACTGTGTACTATATCTTGGTATCTGATAGCACAGGTTTCCCTCCTTCCCATATTCTTTCTTCACCAATATCTTGGCAATTTTCAGACCTATGTTCCTCTATACATTTAGAATCAATCATGTCTAGTTCCTTCAAAACTCTTGTTAGAATTTTAATGGAATGCATTGTATTAATAGATCGGTTTGAGGGAAATGAACATTTGTATCATATTTAGTCTTATGAGTAGAGTATATCTCTTCATCAAGTTGGGTCTTCTTTATTGAATTGTAATATAGTCTATAATATTCTCCATATGTTTTACATACTTGTCATTAGATATATTTCAATATATTTCATATTTTACATAAAATACACAGAAGTTTTAATTTCTTACTGCCTATGACTAAAACAAAATGCAATTTGTTACTGCATATTGATTTGATATCTAACTACCAATTAAATTCTCCTACTATTTCTCATAATTCCATAATCTGTTTTATTCTTTATGTAGATAATAGTATTATCTAGTTTATTGTAATGCCTAAAATTTTCAGTGCATTGTTGAATAGAAGTGGTAGTAGCAGAGTTGTTTCCTTGTTTCTGATTCTAAAAGGAATGCTTTTAATGCTCCACTGTTTAAAAGGAAAGATATTTACAAGTTGTTTTGTAAGTGATTTCTACTGGTTAATAAAGTTCCTACTTTTCCCTGCTTTGCCAAGAGTTTTTATCATGAATGTGTTTTGAATCGTATGAAAGGCATTTTCTTTATACAAACAAGATGATCATATGGTTTTTATCTTTAATTGGAATACGTAGTTACATTTTAAGATGTTCTAATGCTAAACTACCCTTGCATTTCTGGAATAAATCTGCAATAAAATAACCATACTTGGTTATTTAAAAAATGCATTCATTGTAAGATAATATCTGCTAATATTTAATTGACTTTCTTCATTTCTTTCCTAATAAAGAAGGGCTTATCATTTTTCTGTTTTACCCTATCCTCTTAGGATTTAGTAAGACATTTCTATAGTTTTAATCTCTCCATTTTCTATTTTCTAAAATAGTTTGTATAACATTAAAATGATCCATCTTTGGAACATAGAAATCATCTACAAAATCATCAGAGCCTGGTATTTTTGTAGGTAGATTTTATTTTATTTTTATTTTATTATAAGTTTTTTTGAGACAGGGCCTCACTGTTGCCCAGGCTGGAGTGCAGTGGTGCCATCTCAGCTCACTGTAACCTCCACCTCTGGATTCAAGCAATTCTTCTGCCTCAGCCTCCAAAGTAGCTGGGATTACAAGTGCGTGCCACCATGCCCAGCTTTTTTTTTTTTTTTTTTTTTTTTTTTTTTTTTTTGTATATTTGTAGTAGGGATGGGGATTCACCATGTTGCCCGGGCTTGTTTCGAACTCCTGGCCTCAAAAAACCTGCCCACCTCAGCCTCCCAAAGAGCTGGGATTACAGGCAGGAGCCACTGTGCTCAGCCGTGGGTAGATTTTAAAGAACTGATTCAATTTATTTCATAGTTAAAAGAAGATACAGACTATTTTTTGTTGTCGTTATTTTGGCTAATCCCTCAGCTAGAAATGGTTAACTATAATTAATCATATTTGTTAACAGAACCTGAGTTTGTTACTCCTTACAAATATTTTTATATCATGGTACCAATTACTACTTTTTATCTAATCTTTTTACCAGTTCTCAAAACTAACCATAGAAACAGAATTGTTGATACCACAGTTTAAAGACTTGAAATCATTACGTTTCTTTATTCTTTCTCTAAATGATGGAGGCAATATTACTTAGAAAGTGTACTGGTTTTCCATGGCTGCCTGTAAAAATTATTGCAAATTCAGTGGCTTAAGCTATCCAAATTTATTCTCTTGCAGTTTTCTAGGTTAGAAGTTTGACACAGACCTCACTGGCTAAAATCAAGTGTTGAAAAGGCTGTTTGTGTTCACTTCTGTAGGCTCCAGGGAAGATTCTATTTCCTTGTTTTTGCATGTTCTAGAAGCTGCTCACATTTCCTCACTAGTAACCTCATTCTTCAAACCATCCATGATGAGCTGAATCCTTTTCATACTGCATCTCTGTCTTTCTTTAGTAATCATGTCTCCCTCTGACTCAGAACTTTTCTGCCTCACTCTCCCACTTTTAAGAACTCTTGTGACAACATTGGGCCTACCATGATAATACAGGATAATCTCCCTATTTCAAGGTCAGTTGGCTGGCAGCCTTAATTCCATCTACTACCTTAATTCCTTGTTGCTTTGTAACCTAACATCTTCATAAATTCCAGGGACTGGGGCAAATACGCTCTTAAGGACCATTATTCTGCCTACCACAAAAATTAAGGCAACTTCATAAGCAATAGCAGCAAAGAGATAGTTCCACTTGCATAATGAAATACACTTTATTTCCCTTAAAATTTAAATATACTACCATAGTTCATTCAATGTAAGATTTTAAAAACTTTAAATTAAACTATGACAACCCTGGTAAGCCATTCATTGCAAAATGAATCCTAATTTCAGGGATTTAAAAGGTAAACACACGCCTGTAATCCCAGCACTTTGGGAGGCCAAGGCGGGCGGATCACAAGGTCAGGAGATCCAGACCAGCCTGGCTAACATGGTGAAACCCTGTCTCTACTAAAAATACAAAAAATTAACCAGGCATGGTGGCAGGTGCCTGTAGTCCAGCTACTCGGGAGGCTGAGGCAGGCGAATAGCGTGAACTTGGGAGGTGGAGCTTGCAGTGAGCCAAGATCACGCAACTGCACTCCAACCTGGGCGACAGAGCAAGACTCCATCTCAGAAAAATCAAAAGAAAAAAAAAGATAAATGCACATGTTTTAAAATTGATATTTTAATGGATTAAAACATATAATACCATGTGTTTTCTTCCATGATCTACATACCTACCTACTGACCCACCAAACCATCTACATAACTAAATCAACAGGAAAAAAATGTGTAATTGAGAAGGTGGTAAAAATTATTTTTACTTTTTATCCCCTATGTAGCTTTTCAAATATAAGCTTAGTAAATAACTATAATTTATCAACGAAAACACTTACTTAACAATATTCCATAACATTAATATAGCCCAACTTATTTAAAATGCACAAACATTTTGACTCAGCAAATGAGCACAATATCCTATTGTTTTAAAGCTGAAATACTGGTAAATAAAATTATTTCAAAGTTTGTGTTTGTCATTTCCAATTTAATTCTGTATCTTCATCTGAAGACATTTTTTCTCACATTCAGTTTTCTAGTTGTATTTTTATCTATGGCATAAAAATGAATTATGTTATAAAAGAGAGGTGACAGTACAGTCAGAAGATCTGAGGTAGAGTCTAGCACTACCATTTACTATCAGTGATTCTGGGCAAATCTGTAACCTCTCCACGGGGAATAAGAGGATGTGATAGAAACTGGTGCAGATGAAATGCCAATTAACTAGCTGCTTTGCAACTGTCACAGTTTCACAACATTCTGTGAGACAGAAGATGTAGCCTCTATTTTAAAGGTGAGGAATCCAAGCTTTCAAGGTGTTAGTGTGCCCACATTCACATAGTTAATAAGTAGCATAGACTTGATTTAAATCTGGATATCTGACTTCAAAATCTATGATCCGTTTGTTTTTCAGGGCTTTCTTCATCTGTAAAATAATAATGATAACAAAACTAGAGAGTTCAGATTTCGATGGAATTAAATGAGACAATGTCCATGAAAATACTGTTTGCATTACAATGCAAAGCATAAATCTTACCATTGCTTTGAAAATATAAGCATTCCTCTCCATTTATAACTCACACTAATAATATACATTCAAATCCTCTAAGTGCTGTTCTTTCCTCTTACTATGCCTAGGAGAGTAGGGAGAAGCATCTTAAAGTCATCATTCAACCCTACATGATCCAAACTAATAAATACTAAATCCACTTCTTTCCTTTCTCTTTCTTCTCTCCATATTTTCATTATAGTATTAAAAGTAAAATGGCTGACTTCACATTGGTTATAGATAAAAGGGAAAAGAAGTATACAATGACTTAAAAGCATCTACCAAAAAATATATCCCTTTGGATTATATGAAGCGATTTTAAAATGTGTATGCATAAACCTTTTATTGATGTTAACCCTAAATCACTTCAGCTTTGTTTTACTAGAGATTGATAGCTATTAAGATGATTGATAAGCTATATACATGCTCATTTAATTTTTTAAGAAGTCACAGAGCAGTTTACCAGCATTTTCTCTTAATAACAGTAGAGGTTATTAATATTGCCCCATATTTTTCTTGCCCTGTAAATGAAAATATGAGCATCAGGGAAGATTTTTATGCCTTAGGCTACAAGGAATGTAAAAGTCTTAAACTGGCTTAGTAATAAGGATATACTGACTCACATATTCAGAAACCCAAACATTAGACCGGGCTCCAGGATTGGAGGATTCAACAATGTTATCCAAGAGAAAGATACTTTCCATCTCTTCATTCTGCAGTATGTGATGTCAGGTTCATCACAAGGATGGTTTCCTTCCTGATTACAGTGATAAGGGTTGCATCCTTCCTTATTTATATCCAGTGGAGGCATAAATGATCAAGCTCTAACCATCAAAAATGCTACCTTTTTCAGCTTCATGAGGCAAATATAGGGAACAGATCATATGTCTCCACTTGGGCAATGGCATGTGCTGACTGGCTTAGGCCTATGGTCCTGAAACAATCCCCATGATAGGCCCAGACAAATCATGACCCAACCCCCAGGGCTATCCTTTCCTAACATAGCATTGCGGCTACACAGTGGTAGATGCATGGATGATGAGGTGGCAATCACAGTGTCTATGTCTCACAAATGTCTTTATAAATCTTATTAATATAGTTGTCCCTTTGTATCCATGAGGGATTAGTTCCAAGACTCTTTGCAGATAACAAAATCCATGAAAGCTCAATTCCTTTTATATGATGGGGTGGTATTTGATTATAACCTATACACATCCTCTCCTATAATCTGAATCATCTCGAGATTACCTTTAATACCTAATATAATACTTAGCACTTACAAGGTAAGCGCTATGTAAATAGTGGTTATACTGCATTATTTTTAATTTGTATTTTTGTTATTGCTGCATTTTACTTCATATTTTTATTTAGACAAAATATTTTTGTACCACAAGTGGTTGGAGTCCATGATACAGAGGGCTGACTGTATATGACTCTATACATAGGCATAGGTAGTGTGACAAGAAGGTTTTCGTGGGGTTTGGGTAAAACAGATTACTTTGACTTGGTTGCTATAAGTTTTCATTTTATCTGTCTTGAAGAAATATTTCATATTTTCACTCTGCTCAAGACTACATAGGGAAAGATCCCATCTATATTTGGGCTAAAGGAAAAAAATCTGCCATAAGATACGAAGAGAGAACTAGGCTTTAGTGATGCCAGAGGTGCCGATGACAACCTAAGGAATCAGCAAAACAAAATTCAGGAAGGGCACTGGAATTTTCACACCCTATGCTATAATATTTTAAACTGATTTTTTTGAAGATCTTAATGAACAGGACAAATAGAGCCAAAGACTCAATAAATTGCTTTCCTGCCAAATCTTACATACTCTGATTATCAGAACACACTGAGGTACTCAATTACGCAAATGTGTTTTAAATTAGAAAATAAAATTTACATATACCATATCACAAATATACACACAATTTTGAATTAGCAGATTTAGCAAGATGTGAAATTCTGTTGTTATCAAAACAGAAATTGGTTCTTATTAGTAGCTGCTTACAGGCTATAAAGAGTCAGTTCGTGTGTATAGCTATGGAAGGTGTCACCTGAGTTGCTGATTTCTCACATGTACTCGAGCAAGGCAAGATGTGAGCTGTCCCTATTAAAGAAGGCTTTAATAATAATAAATGGGGGCAACATTGCTGCTTGCATGAAAGAAGAGGTTGTTATTTTGAGACAAGTTTTACTGGTAATCAAAAGCTTCCATGGTTAGGGTAACAAAAACTAGATACTAAGTTTTAATTTCTGGAGATTCAGACAGGAAAAGAAGAAAACTGGAGGGGAAGCAGGCAAGAGAGTCAACAGTAGGAAGATGGTCCCTACATCAATTCCACTTTTCCTTAGGTGCCCAGCTCTTTTTATGCTGACAGCTCCTTCTGAACCAAATATTCCCTTGATTCCATCATCATCCACTTTACATTATTATAACTACTTTCCATCGTAAGTTTTATGAATAATACATGTCAAAAATCCTTATATTATCCAAGATGTTAAACATATGAGGAGGTTGATGAAAAATTAGGTTAATGGAACTGGTTAGAATTATCTTTTAAAATACTAATATCCCTATGTTCTGTTTCTGCCCCCTTTTATTTATTGTTTATTTATTGTTTATTATTGTTCACTTTATAAAAAACAAATGACACAACAAAATGGTCAAGTTAAAATATTGCTCATCTTATAGAAATGAACCCTACACGATATGCCAAAATTAGATTACAACTCTTAAATGTACCTTACCAACAATATATTGTTACACACAGCTACATAACTTAAAATTAAATATATATATATATAGAGAGAGATTGGGGTATCTTTGGATAGATACATTTATATTTATATGGATACATTTTAAAACATGAAAATATATGTGGCCATTCTCTCAAAATTAGAACAGTGGTTTCATGAATTCTGTTGGCTATATGGTTCTGTTTTAGGCACTTTAGATATCTAATACAAATGGTGAAAAATTTGCCACTTTACATAAGAAGAATCATACTGAATCAGCAGTTCATTTTGACACAGTCTGCAAAGATTTTTAAACACACATAAAAAACAATCTGTTATCCTGCAAATTAGTCAATCACAATGTCATTAATATATTTTGTCTTGGGTTATTAATAATAATAAAATTTTATCAAACTCATGTGTGTATCTCTGAGAAAATAACAAAAAAAGACTGATTATAGCCTCAAAGCATCACTTAAAGATTATCTCCTACATATAGTTGATACATGTGTCTTTAAGCTATTTAGTTAATAACTGAAGTGCTGACAAACGATTAAACATATAGGTAGAAAATATGTATGTCTGACATTTTGAAGTTATTCCTTTATAACCAGAACACAAATAATTTCATATACTTAAACAAGTGATGTGTTCAAGTTCTCCAGAACTCCAAAAGTGTGAGAATTTTTATACTTACCAACAGTATCACATGGTTCATCTTTGTGCACACAGAAATCTTTCCTAGAAAGAAAAATAGAAAATTGAAATAAAGATAAATTATTTTCTACAAACAAAACATCATGTGACTCATTTTTAATAGTTATATGAGTAATTGAAACACATCTGTTATCTCCAAGAATCTAATAAAATTGTGAATAAGATTTTTAATTCTAAGATATGGAAGATTAAATTTTATAGCACATTTGTACATGATATAATTAATCCTCAGACATTAGACAGTTCCCATATTATGGACAATATTTCAAAAGTAAGATCCCATCTTGTTTTGAATTTTACAGTATTCTATTATTTTATTACAAAAAATAGTATCTGGTATTGGGACAAGGCTTTCCATTTGAAAAATTACTGGAAGACACCTACTTCATGTAACACAAAAATTATTTCCAGATAGAAGATTTAAATGTTAGAAATACACCTTAAAACAACATAATATTTTATGTCATAAGACTGGCAAAATTTTTAAAAGAATGGTATAAGGAAATTATTATTTTACATAAATGGGATCTAACTATGTATAATATTTTATAATTTTTACTCTTTATCTGAAACTATATCCTAGCATTCCTAAGAATGCTTCACTTTTGTTATCAATTATTTAGGATTTCATAGAACATAATTTAATATATCTTAATAAAAGTTATGAGATTTGGAGGCAGAATATATGAAAGCAAAACTTTTAATCTACCTCTTACTAGCTACGTGAACTTAGGCAACTTATTTAGCCTTGTTGTGCCTCTGTCACCTCATCAAAAAGATAAAGATAGTAATAATATCTACCACCTAGGTTTATTCTTCAATTTAAATGATTTAACATACATAAAACCTTAAAAACCTAGGTCACTGTGCAAGGGGAATGAGTTAACACATATAAGGTATTTAAAACAATGCCACACACAAAGTAAGCTCTCAAAAGTTAGTTGTGATGTTTTGTTGGGGATTATTTTATTGCTGCTATTAGTGTATCATAATATAAGCAACTTCTTAGCAATAAGCTTTTAGGTTCTATACAATTTTTACTATCACAAACAATATTACAATAGGTCTTTTGTGTGTACATAAATGAGAAAGTAAAATTATCTTTTAAAAAAAATTTCCTCTGTTTGTTACAGGATCTGAAAGCTGTATCTAAATGATAAAAAAAAAAGACTTTTAAAATTAAAGCACAATACTTTTGCCTATTCACCAATGAAGTCTACGTTGATCTTGATAATGGTTAGCTTTCAGTTCACATCTTGCTTGGCTCATTAGCAGTATTTGTGATTTAATACATACATATATCTGTATATGTGTATATATATGTGTGTGTGTATGTGTGTTCGCAAATGTTCCTTGTATATTAGAAATGTATATATTTTTTTTGGAGTGCAGTTCCATCTAGCTCTTAAAAGCTCTGATATACAATTGTTACATAGAATAATCAATTCTGGATTGATTTTTACATGGTACCGAGAAAAGACTGTTAAAATTCCATTGTGGTTATAATTTTTTTGATGTTTCCCTGTGATTCTAATTTTTGCTTTGTTTATCTCAAAGTTTATTGTTTATTAAGTACTCAGTCTCTAAGTTTGTTTATTTTGAACTATTATTTTTATTATCATGTAAAATCCATATGTTTACTTTGCTAAGGTGGATTGTGTCTGATACTAACAAATATTAATATACAGTATTGCATTAGTATTTGCTTGTCCTATCGCTTTCATTTTGTTGTTAACATCCATTTTCTCTGAGTCTCTTATAAAGAGTACATAGCGAAAATTTTAAAAGCTAGTTATATAATATCTTTATAAATGAATTTAATCCTTTTCTATTTTCTTGTTGATATATTTGGATTTCTATTATTTATGATTTCTATTTACCAAGTTCTATTTCTTTGTTCTTCTTTTTCTCTTTCTTCCTTTTATTTTTCACTCACTTTTTTTTGGCTACTTTGAAAGTAACATTAAATTGTGGTTGATGTGTGATTCCTTTTACATTTTAAAGTATGATATATGTGTTCTCTATGGCTGCTGTAAAAGTTCCATAAATTTGGTGGCTTAAAACAACACAAAACTTCAACTTACAGTCTGAAGGCCAGAAGTTTGAAACGGGCTTTATTGCACTAAAATCAATGTGTCAGCAGTATCATGTTCCCTCTGAAAGCTCTAGATGAGAATATGTTTCCTTGCCTTCGCTAGCTTCCAGAGGCTACCCAGGTTTCTTGACTCAGGGCCTCCTTCTATTTTGAAGGCCAACAATTCCATCACCCTGCCCCCTGCTTCCATCATCATACGACCCTCTCTGACTCTCCTCTCTCTTTTCCTCACACCAGGATAATCTCACCACCTCAAGATCCTTAATATAATCACATCTGTACAGTCATTTCTTCCATACAGGATAACATATTTTCAGGTTCTAGAAATTAGAGCATAAACATCTTTGCAGGGAATGTTACTTTTCCTGCCTACCACATATCCTTACAATGTGTAAAGCTCTTCCTCCTGAAAAAAGCAAGAACATAACATTCTTTTAATCCAATCTCTCCCTTCAATTTTTCATGTGTTTTTAATCTGAAATTATGGTTCCATCTTGATTTTTCAAATCTAAAATTTGACAGTTGCTTTTAAAAACCATCAGGGTTTATGCAACAATTTGCCTTTTTATTAAGCAATTTTTTTTCTCAGTTATATCTTTTATCTTTACTTTCTAGACATCTCACTATTCTTTTTAAGTACATTCTTCAGTATCTCTTTCAATGAGGATCTATCTATGAATGGTAAACTTTCCTAGTTATTTTCTTTTGCTTTCATTTTTATTATTTAGCATTTATTCATAACTGAACAGTAACTGAGTTGTTATAAAGTCAACTTTATTGACTCTCAAACACTGAAGATACCATTTCATTTTATTCTAGCATTCATAAATATTGATTAGAAGTCTCTGATTACAGTTTTTGCCCTTTTTTCATGCATTGCTTTCTGCTTAATTTTTAACACTATTTCTGTCTTTATGATTCTACAGTCCCACGAAGATGAGTCAAGGTACTGATTTTGTTTTTATTTATCTTCTTTGGTACTTGGTATATTTTCAAGTTAAAGATCCATGAATACTTAAAAATTCTTGCCATTATCTATTTAGTTAATCCCTCTGACATTCCATTCTCTTTTCCTATAACTTCTTTAGGAATATTATAGTTCTCATTCTGATGTCTGTAACGCTCAGGCACCTTTGTGTATTTCCATCTCTCAACCACTCTATGTAGCCTGCTGGGAGAATCCCTCAGATCTATCATCCAATCCACTAATGCTCTCTTCAGCTGGATCTAATATGCTTTTCAATTTAGAAACTGAAATTTTAAGTACCATATTCCATATTTCTTCCCGAGAACATTTATTTTCATCAATTTTCAGATAAACTGTTTTTCCCCCAAAAAACACCTTATTCTCATATTTTGAAATTTTTTTATTGTTTTTAATTAGGTGGACATGCTGGTTTTATAATCCCTGTTAGTACTTTTTACAAATTATTATTCTTTAATATGCCTCTGGGTTCTTAAAATGGAATATGTTGTCACTGGTCATTTTGGAATTCTATTATGAACTCAGTCAGTGGGATGTTAATTGTGGTTGCCTCATGATGTAAGTTGAGAGAGAGTCCCTTCAGAGCAGTTTTGCATATACTTTCACTAAGTGCTTCAATTTTTGAATCAAATTCATGGTAATGAATACCCGGAGGAAGCATTTTTGTCCTAACCTGGGGTCATGGATGAGGCAGAATGTTTCCTTGTTCACAACCTGTGCTTGCTGGCAGAACTTTTAACAGTGCATACTTTTATTAAGAATCTAAGTATCTACAAATTCTAGTTGTGTGTAATCATTTCAGTTCCACTTCCCTACTTCGCACAGACTCATTAAAACATAAAAACCTAGATTTGTTTAGTTCAAAAAACTCCCTCAGGGAAGCTACCACATTACTTTAGATGCTTACTAAACTTCTTGCCAGAACTTGCTTTGTTTTTGGCTCATCTGTACATGTAAAAGTATGCTTATTGTATTTTTTGCTATGCTTTATGGATCTTCATAATGGGAACATTTTCTGATTATCTAGACAGCCAGATTATCACATAATTAAAAGAACTGGACTTAATCTGTGACCTATCATATAGGAATGAAGTGTAGTAAAATAATACATTAGTTTATTGTTAGCATTAGGTCTAAATATATATAGAAACAAGCCATATATGCCTTATTTTATTATTACATTTTACATCATGCAGCTACTTTCACCAAATGCTTTAAAAGACTGCAGACCTGCCTCAATAAGATGTTCAGTTGATATTTAATAGTTTTTCAAAAATGTCTTTCAACAACTGGGGATTATTTTACTTATAAATTATTGTAAAAAATTAGTGATTACTAAAAATTGTTATTTTCTTGCAAATGGTTGGAGATAGAAAAAAATAATTGTTGCTAGCCATGAGTATAAGATAGGGATGAAGTATATTAATATCAATATTATTAAAATTGTTCTCTATTTCTCCTGACAAATTCTGAAGGAGATGGCTATATGAAACAAATATAGACTCAATTATGAGAGTAATGTGGAAAAGGCAGAGCTAAAATAGAGAAGATAAACAATAATCTTAAATAATATCTTTTCAATACAAGGCACAAATTGAACTTAATACAAACTTAATTCGTTTAAATCACACCCAAAATTTAGGAATACATTTACCATTCTCTAGTTATAAATAACAAAAATAATTCAAATATGATAGGTTATCACATGAATTGCTTCATGAAGTATAGTGGAAGATGTATTAGTCCTGTGGTTCTCTTAGCTGAGAACACTTCTCCAGTATTTCATTAGGACTCAAGCAAGGCAAAGACGCAGGCCCTCTTGCATGTTATCTCTTCTCTCTTTCCTCACTTAATTAACTCCACACTCAAATACCTGGCTTTAGTTTGTTTTAGTGACCATGCTTCCCCTACCTCTGTTTGCCTTTATAATGCATCGAGAGAAACCTTTGCTCTAAAGAGGGCCTGCTGCCCACTGCAAAACTCACTTCATTATACTGGAGAGGGAGTAGGTTATCCCTAAAACACAGTAGACATAATGTAATGTTACACTGTGCTGTCTACCAATTACGGTATATTTCCAGACAACAGAAATAGTATAACATGTTTTTACTAGTTTGTATAAATTTTAATGTTTTTCTCAAATATGCTATTATTTTTGTATTCTACTAAATCCAAAAACTAGTTAATCCAGGCTGGGTGCATTGGCTCATGCCTGTAATTCCAGCACTTTGGGAGACCGAAGTGGGCGAATCACCTGAGGTAGGAAGTTCAAGATGAGCCTGACCAACATGGAGAATCCCTGTCTCTACTAAAAAAAAAAATACAAAAAATTAGCCAGGCCTGGTGGCGCATCCCTGTAATCTCAGCTACTCGAGAGGCTCAGGCAGGAGAATCACTTGAACCCAGGAGGCAGAAGTTGTGGTGAGCCGAGATCATGCCATTGCACCCCAGCCTGGACAACGAGAGTGAAACTCCTTCTTAAACTGAAAAAAAAAAAAACAACCCTAGTTAATCCATTCTTGATCATTTAAAGATGGCTGCCAGCACTTGGTACACTAATCTTAACTTTTTTTGTATACAGATGATATAATCCTGTTAGGTTGCTTGCATACTCCTTAAAAGTCTACTGACCCAACTGAATGGATGTTGAAAAGTAGATGCATTTTTTGGTAAATTATTTAAGTAAATAGGAAAGAAAGCAAAGTAATTTTGATGAAGTAAATAATTTGATAGTCAGTATTGGGAGTTTTAATATTTATACCTTTTATTGTAAATATATATATCTTTCTGAAAATATGTACCAAAACTAGAAGGAAAACTCTAGATAAATGAGAGAAGATACATCCAAATTTTATCTCATAAAACATAACCACTATAGCTGCCCTACCCTAAACTTTTCCCATGGTAAACAGCATGCAACTACTTTTTCCAAGCAGTCATCATTCCCTTCAATATACAAGATACAAAACAGGAAACCTTGTAAGTCTGGGCAAGATAAGACTGGTCTCAATCAGAACATTTATTCCCAGGGTTATAAGGGAAGGTTTTTACAAAGCCAAATGGTTCCTTCAGAGTACTGAGGTAAATCCTATCCTTCCCCAACTCTACTCCCTAGCATCTTTCCACTGGGAAATCACCTTCTATTGCATCATATTTTCTGGTCGGTGTATTCTAGTCATCAGCTTCCAATCATAGGATTATCCCCCCACACTGAAACCCATGTTTTCAGAGGATGGAAAAGAGATAATATAGTAAAATATGAATGGCTCTGAATCATCAAAACTCAGTAGATGAGATGCCTAGAGCTTTCCTCTTTGCTATCTTTCCTGATGCCTGATTCTTCAGTTCTTCCTTTGATTCTGAAAATGTAGAATCAAAGTAAGCCAACCGTTTCTTCTGTTGCTCAACTTAGGCAAAGTTGGTCTCTGTGACTCAAAACAAATAATATCCTAATGATAAAGGAAAATAATTTCTCCTGGCAGCAAAACATATTCAGAGTCTCAATATAACTATAGATGGAGATGAATGGAAAAGTTTTCTAGCATTATTATTATAAATAAATGACAAAATATCATTTCTCTGCATAGGAAAGTATAGAGATCATTTACAAGAATACCATCCCTAGTGGTAGAAGTTGTATACTGCATAATTCTATGGACACATTTATTATACACAACATAAATGGCTTCCTCTACTGTTGTGTAGTGTACGGCCTATACAACTGAACACTGTGGGATACATTAAGTGTCTCTAATATGCCATGTACTAAATAAGGGGTAGGATACAACAGAGATAAATAAAATAGGCTTCTACTTGAAAGGCACAGAAGTGGATAAAACATATCACCTCTGTAATGTGATAAGGGTCCCAGGAGCAGTGAGCAAGAAGTCTGGGGAGTTATATTAAACACTGAATAATTCTATTCTTCAACTGCATTTGCCAGCAAACAAAAAGAGAAAGAAACACCTGAAACAGATGATACTGAATAAAATGGCAATGCAAAAAATTAAAGAACCACATAAAATCAAATCTTCACCTTAGGGTCAAGAATCACTAAGTGAAAAGTATATTCAGATGTAGGGGGAAAGAGATTTGGGGTGGTTTTTCTAAATATATAATACATCATATCATGATGCAAGAGGCTGCAACATGACTATTTGATTTATATAATGTGAAACATGGGACTTCATCTGTAATTAAACAACATGATAAAACTATGACAAATGCACTGCTTATTGTCAAGGGTATTTAGAATCCACCACACAGCCAATTTCTGTTCACTTAGCAAACAAATGAAAAAAGCACATTACAAAAAACAATCAAACAAACAAACTCTAGTTCTTTCATTCAGAAACGTTAGAAGTACCTCTCACTAAAACTGAAAAATAGCCAGCAGCATTATAAACCAAAGATCAGACTATAAGTCTTAATCTTCATTTCTCCAATAATCAACTTATTTGCAGAACACCAATATATTCCTAATTCAAAATATTCAAATATTTATTTTATAAGATGGGGATAGAGATTATTTGCTGACTAGACCTTTGATCATGTGGATTCAAATTCTCTCATTTTTGGCTCATGTAGATTATGTGCGCCTGAAGTCTGCATCATAGAGTTTCATTATGTGAGTTTATAGAAATGATACTATTAGACTCTGGCAACTGGGAAAGCCAATAAAATCTGCCTAAGTTCTGATTTATGTTGAAAAAAATGAAATGTAGCCTTTAATTTCCAAGAACGAAGATGCAACTGAGAATGAGCCTCACTGTAGAGTTTAATAGTGCCTTGGGATATACCTATAAATGATTCATTCAAAAATTATTCTGTAATTTGTATTAAATCAAGTTATTTTTGCAATTTCTAGTTTTATTAAATTTTCTCTTACTTGCCAATGGCATTAGTTTGAAACTAACTTTCACATGTTTTATACGTAAACTAAAAGCATTTCTGTAAATAGGAAAGGCAAAGCTATCATTAATAAAATTGAATTTTAAAGAGTATTTCCAAAGGGCATAAAGATGTATGCCTTCTCCCTGATTTCAATGAGAAATGTGAAAATTGCCCTAAGAAATCACAGAGTTGAGAGCTAAGAGAACATGTTTTGTGTTTTTGTTACTATGAACCCAGAAACATAACTAGGTCAGCTTTAAACTATTTACTTTATTGTACTGCACAGGACAATTTAACAAATATATGACCTCAGATAGGTTTGGATTTGTAGAAGCATTATGTATTTTAGCTGACACCGAACTTGATCCCTGAGCTAAAATTTCTTCCTACTAATGTACACACACAACCCCCAACATTTACTAGTTATCTACAATGAGCATTTACTAACAACTGAGCCTGGTTCTGAGTTTAGTCTGTCAAATATGGATAAGAACATGCAATCCATGGAGATTAACATTTTTTCTTATGTTATTCTATTTTTCACAGTTTTCTTACAAAGCTAAATACCTGATCATCTTTACACTAACTAGAAAGGGATTTTTTTCCCTTACTACATGAAGCACTCATTTAATCTTTATTAACCAAATGGTACCAGGTAACTTAGGAATAAAATATTCCCTTTAGTGGGGTGATTTTTCACTATTATGGCACTGGAAACAGAAATATGGAGAAAGGGTGATCCTCCACAGAAGACTTGTCCCACAAGTGAGTAAAGGGAGAACAGTTTGCTAGTATTTGTCAGTATTTTATATATGTGTACCCTTTGACAGAGCAAGTACTTTTTAATCTACCCTAAATAAATACTATTATAGCACATGTTTACAACCATATATAACCATATTTATAGAACATTTTCTCTAACAGCAAAAAATTAGAAAGTTCTATAAACAGATAAGTAGTTGAATAAATCAGGATACTTTTATGCAATATATAGTATGTCAGCTCTCTGCCCCCACAAACGATGCAGACCGATAGGAGCGCATGAGTTTCCCATTGCTGCTATAACAGATTACCATAAACTTAGTGGCCTAAAACAACACAAATGTGTTATCTTGTCAGAAGTCAAGTACAGGTCTTACCGGGCCAAAATAAAAGTGCCATAGAGCTGCATTCCTTCTAGAGGCACCAGGGTATAATCTATGTCCTGGTCTTTTCCCGTTTCTAGACATTGCTCTCCTTCTTTGGCTTATGACCTCTTTTTGTCTCTTCAAAACTGGGTTTATAGCATCTTCCAGTCCTTCCCTGACTTTGAACTTCTGCCTCCCTCTTCCTTAATTTAGGACTCTTGTGATTACATTGAACCCACTCAAATATGCCAGGATAATCTGCCTATCTCAAGATCCTTAATTTAATAACATTTGCAAAGTCCCTTTGCCATGTAAGATGGCATATTCACTGGTTGTGGAGATTAGAAGATGGATATTTGGGGAGGAGGAACATTATTCTGCCTTCCACAATAAATGACATAAAAAATACTTGCCAGACATAATAGTAAAGTGAAAAAGCAAACAAATAGAGGAAACTGTGTAGAGCACGAAACAATGTTCTTTACATACACACCAACTCTTAACATTGATTACCTTAGGGTTGGAGAGCGGGAGTAGAAGTTGGTAAAAGTTAATTTACTACGTAAATACTAAAGTGTTTCTTTTACTTTAACCATAAGAATATGCTTATAATATGACAATATATTTAAAAGTTATATTTAAACTTTTGCCATGAGAATATGCATTACTTGAAAAATAAAACCATATTAGGTTACATTTTCAAGAAATATATATATATAAATAAGCAAATGTTTGAAACAGACTTTTAAGGGAAAATATGGATTATAAAACAGTATGTAAAATGACTTCAACAACATAGATAATGTTCTGTTTCCTAAGTGGAGGGGTAAACAGGCAGTTGTTAATTATATTATTCTTTATGCTCTTTGTATATATGAAACATATCACACTATGCTTTCTTCTTTTCCTTTTAGTAGAATTCCTGTGTTGCATAGCTAGGGAAAGCTAGCAACAAGGGAGACAATAATGAAGAGTGGTCAATGGTCAATTCAAGATGCTAGTTTTAAAGTTTTTCAACATTAAAAATGTTGGATGCAGAAAATTCTAAATCATTTTTTAGAGTTTTGAAAGAAAAAATGGCATTGGAAATAAGAAATAAAATTAATGCCACAATATATTTTGTTGGTGAGAAACAAAACTTGTATGTAGACTATGATCCCAATAATGTAAATCCATGTATTATATATATACATAGGAAATACAACTGATGAAATATACTTTAAAATGTTAACTATACTTTTCCTATGTAGTGGGCCTATAGGCTAATTTTTATCTTTATTCTTATACTTATCAATTTTCTGTAATAAATATATCGCATTTATAAGGGAAAATTATAAATCAGTAATCAAATTATGATTATCATCTTCTTTAGTCTCAGAAGCAATATTTCTCAAATCTATTATGGTTAAGAAGGAAGAAAGACTTGAACAATGCAGACGTTTAACCTAGACTCACCTCAAACCTTATAACCATAGGTCTCCTCCCCATCCATGCAAATCTTTCCATCCCTTCTCCCAACTTCAATTTACTACTCTTAACCAACTTTATTATAGTAAAACTTACAGAAAATACACACAAGTTAAATGAGAAGATAGGTGAATTTTGACAAATGTATAAACCGACATGTATTCAAAGCAATATATGCAATATTTCCACTACTACAGAAAGTTCCTTCTGCCTTTTTGCAGTCAGTTTTCCCAGCTTTAAAGCAGGCAACATTTGACACGACAGATGAATTTTGCCTATTCTCAAACTCTGTATAAGTGGAATCATCCTCTGATCAGTTTCTAATTTGGCTTTTTCACTCAGTATTTTTTTTTTTTTTTTTTTGAGGTGGAGTCTCACTCTGTCACCCAGGCTGGATTGCAGTGGTACAATCTCGACTCACTGCAACCTCCGCCTCACAAGTTCAAGTGATTCTCCTGCCTCACCCTCCTGAGTAGCTGGGATTACAGGCATGAGCCACCATGCCTGCCTAACTTTTGTATTTTTGGTAGAGACAGTGTTTTACCATGTTGACCAGGCTGGTCTTTAACTCCTGACCTCAAGTGATCTGCCTGCCTGCCTCGGCCTTCTAAACTGCTGGGATTATAGGCGTGAGCCACCACACCCGGCCTCAGTATAATGTTATTAAAACTCATCCATCCATTTGGTTGCATTTATCAGTAGTTTGATGAAGAGTATTCAATTGTATGAACACACAATACATTCACCTGTAGATGTATATTTATTTATAATTTTTGGCAATTATGAAAATTATGAAAAAAATTATGAAAGCTTCTATAAATTCTTAAGTTCTTTTTTTTCTGTGAATGACATTTTTATTTTTCTTAAGTAAATATCTAGAAGCTGATGCGGGCTATATGGTAAGCAAATGTTTAACTTTATAAGAAACTACTCATTTTCCAACGTGGTTGAACCATTTTATAATCCCACCAACAACTGAAGAGTGTTCCATATCCTCACCATCATTGAGTATTTTTAATTTTTATAACTGAAGCCTTTCAAGTGGGTGTGAATTTCATTTGCATTTTCCTGGGAATTAATGATGTTGAGTATCTCTTTATATGCTTACTGGAGATTCATATTTCTTTCTTGTTATTTTTAAGAGGTTGACATATTTTTGTATTTGTATATGTGTGTATACACACATACATGTAAACATTCTGGATACAAGTTCTTTGTTAGTATATGTATGGCAATTATTTTCTCAAATTCACAAAAGATGTGAACGTCTTTTGAACAGGAAATGGTTTTCATTTTTAAAAATTCCAGACGATTGTTAGTATTTCTTGATTAGTACTTTTTTGTATCCTGTGTAAGAAACCATTGTCCTCCTCTTGTTCATGAAAATGTTCTTCTTTATTTTTTTACTACAATAGAGTTTTAGCTTTCATTTTTAATTCTATGATCCCTTTTGAATTAATTTTACACATGTTAAATGGGATTGATATTCATTTTTTTCACAGAGGTATCCAGATATTCCATTTGTACCATTTGATGTATTCTAATACCATCTGCTGAATAGATTATTTTTATAACTGAATTATGTTGGTAGCTTTATTAAAAATCAATTAACCATATATATGTGGGCTTATTTCTAGACCGTTTATTTTGCTTCATTGATTTGCATGACTTTGCCAAAACCATACTATCTTGATTTCCAAACTTTTAGAGTAAGTTTTGAAATCATATAGTGTAAGTCCATCCAATTTGTTCATATATATACATATATACATTTTCATTACTGTGACAGAATGGGAAGGTTTTGGGGTTTTTTTGTTTGTTTGTTTGAGACAGAGTCTTGTTCAGTTGCCCAGGGTGGAGTGCAGTAGCACAATCTTGGCTCACTGCAACTTTTGCCTCCTGGATTCAAGCGATTCTCATGGCTCAGCCTCCCAACTAGCTGGGACTACAGGCATGCACCACCATGCCCAGTTAATTTTTGTAATTTTAGTAGATACGAGGTTTTGTCACGTTGGCCAGGCTGGTCTTGAATCCCTGGCCTCAGGCCATCTGCCCACCTCAGACACCCTAAGTGCTGGGATTACAGGTGTGAGCCACCGCACCTGGCCTCAATTTGTTCTTATTTTTCAAAACTGTTTTGATTCTTCTAGGTCCTCTGCCTTTACAAATTAGTACTGGCGTCAGCTTGTCAATTTCTACAAAACATGCCTGCAAAGGTTGTTTCCTTGGGAGTATATTGAATCTATAAATCAATTTGGAGAAAAGTGGCATTTAATAATATTTAGTATTCCAATGAATTAATCTTTATTTAGATATTTAATTTCTCGTAACAGTGCTGTGTAGTTCTCATTTTAGAGGTTTTACACATATTTTACTAAAATTGTTCTTAAGTATTTTATGGTTTTGGAAGTCACTATAATTTTTTTCCAATTGTTCACTTCCAGTATACATAAACATAATTGGTTTTTGAAAACTGATTTTACATGATGTAGCCTTGAAAATCCAGTTACAAATTCTAGCAAATTTTTGCTAGATTTCTTAAAATATTCTTTGTACCATTTCACATCATCTATGAATAAGAGACATTTTTCTTTATATTCCAAATATGTATGCTTTTCCTTTGTTTTTTTCTGCTTTACCACACTGGTTATGATCTTCAGTACAATATTGGATAGAAGTGGAAAGAGGAGACATCCTTACCTTGCTTTCAGTTGTAAGGAGAAAATGTTCAGTTTTCTCCTTTTGCTGTGGTATTAGTTATAGACATGTTTTTTCATAGATACCCTTTCAGAGATTAAGATAGTACCTCAAGAACTCAGTAAGCATTTTTGGTTAATAGGATTTCTTTAGTTTACTTTCTTTCAGTACATTAGAAATGTTGTTTCATTGTCTTTTGAGCTTACTGTTTTTTTGGATGTGAAGTAAGTCATTTATTTGAACATTGTTCCTCCTGTTTAATGTTTCCTCTGCTCCCCTCAATGCTCAGCCTGCTGGCTGACGGAAATTTTTCTGTTTTTCTTTGGTTTTCAGCAACTTTCCTATGATATGCCTAGGTCCATATTTGTTGCTTTTCATCAAATTTGCGGAATTTTTTGCCATTATGTCTTCAAATAATTTTTCTTACCCATTCTTACTCTCTTCTTCTGAGACTCCAATTACAACTGCATTCAACTGCTAAATCCAACATCTAGGCTATCTCAAGGTCAGTTCTATTGACTAATTTTTCACTGACCATGGGTCACATTTTCATGTTTCTTTGCTTGACTAATTTTTATTATACTCTGGACATTGTGAATGATATACTTTTAGAGAGACTTGCTATTCTGTTATCTTCCTCTGAAGAGTGCTTAAAACTGTTTTAAGAGGCAGTTCACAATTACTAGCTCATCATCCTGCACGTAGATAAATTTGACTTTATTTTTTGGTAGGGAAGATTTATCAAAAATCCAAGATGATACCAAAGCCTCTGTAAATTGGTGGTATTCAACCTCTAAGCTCTGTCTCCCCTAAGGCTAAAAATGATGATAAGGTATCACAAGATTGTTCCACTCTTGTGCTTTGAATTTGCTCATTCCTAGTATCTTTTTAAATTTGGAACTCCATAGCAGCAATCCTGTGGTAAATTTGGGGCAGTCTCCTCTATCTGTTTATATTCAGACCAGCCATTGCCAAGTTCTCATGTGTGGTCAGCACATGTACTTCATGGCACCTCTCCATGCCTAAGACTTTTATCTCTGGTGTCCTCAGCAGGATCACTGTGCTCTACCTAGATTCTACCTTGCTATGCTAGTTAAGAAATTTTTCCCAGGGAAAAAGCTGAGTTGACTGCAAGGTTTGCATAATAAATTCCCCTTCTTTCAGGAATTGCAGTCTTACACTGTTCATTCTCCAATGACTAAAAGCAGTGACTTATTTTCCAATATTATGATTGCTTATTGCAGAAGCTCAATATCAGTTATACCTACTTAGCTGAAAGTAGAAGTCCAATTGTGTTCTTGCCTAGAGATTTTTCAACTTTATGAATTATTTGCCTTTAGTATTAATTATAAGAAATTGCAATGATTTCAATGATTTCATTTCAGAAAATCGTATGTAATTACACTACTGTGCTTTCTGTGATGTGAAATGCTAACACTTTTGATGACTAAAATTAAATTGCTAGTTCACAATGAATTACTTATTTTTACCAACTTTAAGCAAGACAGACCAATTATGTATGATTATTAGACATATTAATCATATAGAGCATATTGTTGCTCATTATTTCACTTACATTTATTTACATATTATACTTAATGCTGTATTAAAAATATTTTTTAGTAGTACATTCACAATGTAGCTTATAATTAGTCAGAGACTTAATTGAAATTGTTTCTCACATGGAGCCAGAAAGGTTTTCAATTGCTGAATTTAACATATTAGGTTACTTTATATGGTGATGACTGAAAAACATACAGTCTAGATTCATAATTTTGAACTTACAACAAAATTCACCATAGTTTTAGCTTATCATTAATGACTATGCCTTTGAGCTCAAAAATTTAGGGTAATTTTTTAGAATTAACTAACCAAATGTTTTGTCAATATGCCATCCAATATTTAGCTGTTTACAAATCTGTTATTATGAATTGAGGGAGATGACTAACACCATTATGCCAAAATCATTTTTGAAACATGAAATCTGAAATAAAAACATTATCTATTAAGGGATTAATGGGATTAACAGTGCAGTAATTGAATTAGGAATGCCATTTAATTGGCTTTGGAAAACTTACCTTGTTATAAGTATAGCTGCATCCACTGAAGTCATGTCTTCCCCCCAGCTTGTTGACATCTCCAAATGTATATCATTCTTTTTGCCAAATTCTTCATGTTGCCACTTACAAAAACTCTCTAGCATTTTTTCTCCATGATGCCCAATGTATAGATCTGGCTGCAAAATAACAGATTTCATCACAAGGCATATTATTCTTAGGTATATACAAAAACAAAACAAAACAAACAAACAAAAAACAAATAACAAAGGCACTCTTGAATTACTAAAGCAAACTGCTGACCATAACATTAATTAGAACCTGGAAGACATTCAGGTTTGATTTACTCTGAGCTTAAAAGCTTAAAGCGTTGTGAGGGTGTAATAACTACAAAATCTGTTTAATGGTATTCTGAAAAAGTAGAGAGGTTCAATTAAGAATGTGGAACTTTTAGACTAAAATAACTTGTTGTTTCTACAACTTAAGAACAAGATTTTCTATGTGGAACAACATTTTCTAAAGTGCCAGTTAAGCTGCATGTCAAAATGATGCCACACAATAGTTCCCATTTAAAATAAATAAAAAGTGTTAGAAGTACACATCTAAATAATAGAATAAAACTGTCATTTAAAATGACTTCTTACAATTATACTTTGGAAAGTTAAGATTTGTTTTCAGGATTCTTGGAAACTAACAATATCCTATTTTTAAAATAAGATTGGGGCATTAACCAAAACTAAAGGCCAGTTTTATGTATACTTTAAGTGATTCAATGGATATTTCCAGATTTTTAAGTACATCCTTAACATTCCCTTTACTTAAAAGTTTCTGAACAAAATTTCTCACCCATTAAATTTAATTAAAAACTCAAGACTTTCTTACTGGAGTTTCATGGAGCAGAATAAGCTTTATCACACGAAGATTGACCTGCACACCCAGACTCTTGTGTTGGAAAAGGTTAAAAACCTAAAAACAAATAAAAATAAAAATAAAAATCCTAAAATTAAACAGAAAGTCGTCTTAATTTTTCTCAAGGCCCATACGTGGAGAAGTCTCAATTTATTTGAGGAAATCTTAAAAAAAAAAAAAAAAAAAAAGCTTGCAAAGCAAAGTAATTTTTTGTTACGTCAAACCCATGCTTTCAGAGATATTTCTACTTAGAAAAGACTGGTTGTTAGGCAGTGTTAATCTACCATATATCCCATTCTAGAGGAGCGCTCAGAAGGTAATGGAATATGGACAGAAATATCTAAAGTGTAAAAAAACACTCTGTTCCCCAGGAAAACAGCCAAATGATAGCAAAGATAGTAAAAAAATGGGACTGTATTTATCATTACATCAGCCGTCCTTAAATGGTAATTGACTTATAAATGGACATTTGCCTTCAACATTTATTTCTCTTTATTCTCGTGTAAGAATCACTCTTCACTACAACCTTCTGATTCTTCCTTGAATGAGGTTTGCCCAACAGAGTATGAAATTAAGTCAAAAGATCAATTTGGTAAAAAACATCCCTCACATGATAGATACTAGGATTTCTTTTTTTTTTTTTTTTTTTTTTTTTTGGTAAAAGTTCCAAGGTAAGTAGGCAAATAATCCTTAAAGGAATATTGCATGAAATCTAAGAGGCGACGAGATACTAGGATTTCTACAATCAGAAATCATCAACTCAAGTTAGTCACCTGTGATTTAGTTGGTTAAAATTTTAGCTCATCAACTAGAATCATATCTGACATTCATTTTACATACCTATATAATAGCTCAGTGGATTACCAACATTCATTTTTATATCACATCATAATTAACCTATGGTCCTTTTGTGGGGCCATGTATATAAACATATATTAAAATATGATAATTTCACCAAATTTATGCCTCTATCAAAATATCTTATCTACCCCATAAATACATACATCTACTATGTACCAACAAAATAAACAAACAAATAAATAAATAAATGGGGCTAGAAATATTAAAAAAAAAAAAAAAGGAAAAGAACAGTACCAAAAAAAGAGAGAAAAGAGTAACATAGAAAGAGGTTTGCCACATCAAAATTAACAAGAAGGGTGTTTTCTTTTTTACAATATGTGAATTTTTATTTTGATATTGCTTTTGAGATGGATCAATTTTGTATACCTAAGTATTTTTTTAACTGATGACAATAAGAGAAAGGAATAGTAACGAGTTAATTTTAAAGAACTTCATTATAAATACTCACACGTCTTCCTTAGAGTTTTCTTGAAAAAATTCCAAGCGCACTTTAAAGTTTGCCTACCATATTTAAGATGGTTAGAATGAATCTCCTGGCTGCATCTGCTCCATGATAGGAAACCATTGCTGGGTCTGCAACCACTACAGTCTCTATGTTGTATTCTTGAGGTAATTTGTATGAGTATCGTTTCCCTCTTCCACTTTCTGCTATTTTTCTAGACCTAGGTCTTCCTTTATCTGCAACAGAGAATTGAAGTTTTCAATGCACCTTCATATTGGCAAAGTGAATAATATTAAACATATTTAATAACGAGCAAAATCAAATAAGTTCCCGACGCACATAAAATCTTAAAGGGCATTTGGCTTTGAAGTATGACTTTAGAATGAGGCAGACTGAATTTCTCCCACTTATTAGCTCTGCCATTTTAGCAAACTAACATCACCCAGTCAGCCTGAGTTTCCTTATCTGTAAAATGGATAATAATAACACCGACCTTCCAGAGTTGTTGCTGGCTTATAATAAGATCACATTCGTTAGATTTCTAGCAAGGAGCTCCAATATAAACAAAATAACTCAATAAATAAAACACACTACAATCTTCTTTTTGACACCAATGGCAAAATAAAGGTCTAGTTGAAAGAAGTGCCTGAAGTGACTGCTCCACACATCCTAATTTCAGGCAGGTGCCCCTGATTACTAAATTACTATGCATGAATTACAAAGGATTCTGCTCCACTTTCCGTCAAGATCTTACAGAAGTTATAACTGCTGGGGAATATAGATTCCTCAAATGAAGCCAAATCAAAGCAGAAACCACAAACAAAAAACATGTATAGGTTTGCCTACATAAAAAGTAAGAACTTCCATTTATTAAAACATGTAACTATTACAGTGGAAGTCTTGCCACCCTGTGAGAGGAGATAGTTCAATACTTTTCCAGAATAAAGAAATAAAGAGCTATTCTAAATTAATGACTGTCTAATTGAAAAATGGGCAGAACTTGAACAACCATTTCTCACAATAGGATATCTAAATGCCTAATTATCATGGGACAATGTCTAACATCACTGGTCTTCAAAGAAATACAAATTAAAACCAAAATACATTAAATAAATTAAAATCCCTGGAATAAGCTAAAATTAAAGACTCTGACTATATCAAGTGCTGACAAGACTGTGGGGACAAATAGAAGTACCATATGCATACATACTGAGAGATTAAACTGGGATAAACACTTTGAAAACCTAGTTTGCAGTGTCTACTAAAGTTGAATATTTGCATACCCATTAATCAATGATCTAAAATATACAGCCATCAGAAATGCATACAAATCTCATGCACAAACTATTCAGAGTGGCACTATTTTTAAAATTCAAATAATCATCAATAGTATATGGATAAAGAAATGTTAGAATATTCATGTAATGGAATACTATATAGCAATGAAAAGGAACCAGCTGCTGTAACATGTGAAACTATGGAAGAACCTTACAAATAATGAGGTTCATCCACATAATACTGATGGAAAGAAGCCAAGTACAAAAGATTAGGTAGTATGATTCCATTTAAAGACACATCAAAACCTGGGAAGAAATGCTCTTAAAAACCAACTCAGTGAATATCTTAGGTTTGGAGAAATTAGAGCCCGGGCATGGCACAAGGGAGAGATCTGTGGTGTTGTCATTTTCTTTTCCTTCTTTTTTTTTTTTCCTTCAAGTTCTGGGATACATGTGCAGAACGTGTAGGTTTGTTACATAGGTATACATGTGCTATAGCAGTCTGCTGGCTGCATAAATGTCTTCTTTTGAGAAGTGTCTGTTCGTACCTTTTGGCCACTTTTTGATGGGGTTGTTTTTTGTTGTTGTTGTTGTTTTGTCTTGTAAATTTGTTCAAGTTCCTTGTAGATTCTGGATATTAGCCCTTAGTCAGATGTCTAGATTGCAAAAATTTTCTCCCAATCTGTTGGATGCCTGTTCACTCTTATGATAGTTTATTTTGCTATGCAGAAGCTCTTCAGTTTAATTAGATCCCATTTGTCGATTTTGGCTTTTGTTGCAATTGCTTTTGGTGTTTTAGTCATGAAGTCTTTGCCCATGCCTATGTCCTGAATGGTGTTGCCTAAGTTTTCTTCTAGGGTTTTTATGGTTTTGGGCTTTACATTTAAGTCTTTAATCTATCTCGAGTTAATTTTTGTATAAGGTGTAAGGAAGGGGTCTAGTTTCTGTTTTCTGCATATGGCTAGTTTTCCCAGCACCATTTATTAAACAGGGAATACTTTCATCACTGATTGCTTTTGTCAGGTTTGTCGATGATCAGATGGTTGTAGATGTGTGGTATTTTTGAAGTCGCTGTTCTGTTCCATTTGTCTCTTTATCTGTTTTGGTACCAGTACCATGCTGTTTTGGTTACTGTAGCCTTGTAGTAGTTTGAAGTCAAGTAGTGTGATGCCTCTAGCTTTCTTCTTTTTGCTTGTCTTGGCTATACTGGCTATTTTTGGTTCCATATGAAACTTAAAGTAGTTTTTTTCTAATTCTGCAAAGAAAGTCAATGGAAGCTTGATAGGAATAGCATTGAATCTATAAATTACTTTAGGCAGTATGGCCATTTTCACAATATCAATTCTTCCCATCCATAAGCATGATTTTTTTCCCCATGTGTTTGTGTCCTCTCTTATTTCCTTGAGCAGTAGTTTGTAATTCTCCTAGAAGAGGTCCTTCATGTCCCTTATAAGCTGAATTCCTAGGTATTCTCTATAGTAGCTATTGATTCCAGTAGCTATTGGTTATGTTCACACTGGGAAAATTCAGCAGTTGAACATATTGTTTCTGCAATTTTCTGTATGCCCATGGTGCTTCAATAATAAATTTACAATTATAACAGTTTTATTGAGGGTAACTTACACGCCACATTATGCAGCCATTCACAAGTACAATTCAATCAAGTTTAAGAATTTTCTACAGTTGAAGAATAATCTCCATGGTATATTGTTAAATCAGCTATCACTTGCTCCTTTCCTTGCCGTTTATCATATTCTGTTGATGTCTCTAAGCTGCTATCATCTTTCCACAACTTGCACTGTTGACTGACACCTTTGTATTTCTTTACTATTTAATATAAATTCAGTGAAGTCTGTTCAAGAGTGAAGTGAAACACGTATATTCAATTAGTCATGATTCCCTGTATGTCTCTAACTTTGTTTTGAATTCAGGATATGTGTTCTCACAGTTCTAATCGATCTTTTTGGTTTCTGATAAGTTGAGTCTTATTCCAGGTGCCTTGGTTTTAGCTTGCCTATTCTATTCTATTCTATGCTATGCTATGCTATGCTATGCTATGCTATGCTATGCTATCCTATCCTATCCTATCCTATCCTATCCTATCCTATCCTATCCTACTAACCACATATCCTACCTTGCTTTGACCTCTAACATCTTTTCATGTTTACAGAATAATTTATCTCTTGGTTTATTTTTCTTTTCTTTCCCTTTTTTTTTTTTTTTTTTTTTTTAAGATGGAGTCTCAGTCTGCCACGCAGGCTGGAGTGCAGTGTCGCGATCTTGGCTCACTTCAACCTCTGCCTCCTGGGTTCACGTGATTCTCCTGCCTCTGCCTCTTAAGTAGCTGGGATTACAGGCATGCACCACAATGCCTGGCTAATTTTTGCAGTTTTTGTAGAGACAGGGTTTTGCCATGTTGGCCAGTCTGGTCTTGAACTCCTGACCTCAGATGATCCACCTGCCTCGGCATCCCAAAGTGCTAGGATAACAGGTGTGAGCCACTGTTTACAGCCTTATCTCTTGGATTCTTGACCTACTGTTTAATTTGTATTATGACTTCTATGCCCACCTGTCAACTCTGTGATCTAATAAGAACTGGCTCCCATCACTACTGCTGGAAACTAATCTTATCTAGACTATCCCCATAAGTTACTGTTTCTCATTTTTTCTAGCAATGACACAGATTTTAAAATTATGTAATAAATCCAGTTTTACTCAACTATCATGTATAATCAGTTAACAAAGTTAACTGAAGTGTTATAACAATTAATGCAAATATTCCTTATTTATATCATATAACAAGGCAATGCAAGATGACAAAAACAATACTAGCCATCTGAATCAGAATCACTATAGTTAAAAGTAAACTTTATGGATCCAGATTCAGTACCAGAAGTTAATACCAAAGACCAAATTGATCATATATATATATACACACACACACACAACTATGCATACATATGTTATTTATATATTATGTGTGTATATACTTACATTCTAACATATATACATGTGTATATATATTAATATTTATATTAATTAATATTATATATTTTTATATATAATATATATAATAAAGCCAAAATCACGACACTGCACTCTAGCCTGGGTGGCAGACTGAGACTCCATCTTAAAAAAAGAAAAGAAAAGAAAAAGAAACCAAGAGATAAATTAATATTTATATATATAATAATTAATATATATTAATGTGTGTATATATATACACACACACACACATACACACATACTTTCAACACCATCTTTGTAGATGGATATATAATTGGCCTTGAAGGGAAATGAGAATCTGAGTATTATCCATCACATATTCACCAACTGTGACAAGTGATAGCTTCTCACCAGTGTCAACTTCTGCTGAGCAAATGAGATTAATATGGATACATCCAATAACTAAAAAGAGACACTTCCTTCTACTTAGACACTTTTCCACATTTTCTCTTACTTTCTCCCAGCTATCACCTTCTTGTCCTCAGATGCTGTATAAGATGCTGTAGTAGCGACTATTAAGTGTCCATCAGTATCCATTCTCCCTTTCTTACTTTTAGGAATAAAAAATTCCCTAACCACATCCCCACCCAAACACTACTTTTTGGTCAGATGTGTGGCTATGTACCCAGAAACATTTCTCAGTCTACTGTTCAACTGAGTGTAATTATGTCACTGAGTTGTAAAACATGGAATTTGAACAGAACTAGTATGTACAACTTTTGGTTACCCTTTAAAAGAAAATCACTTGTCTCCTACTTTCCTTCCTTCATCCTATAGGCTAGAATCTAGACAAAGTATAGAGAGCTTAGGTGGACATTGGAAGATAACATTTCTGGGGGATGTTAAACCAATTCTTTGGGGTCAAAATGCATAGATAAAAATCTTGGATTTGCAACTTACTAGCTTTGGGACTGTGGGACAAAAACTTACTTTTCTACTTATTTGTTGTATAGATAAAAATTATATATGACTAGGAATATGTGAGCATGTATATTGAACTTGCTTATTGCAATGTATAATTCATATATTAAATGTGAAATATGTTAGCTATTAGATGACATTTTTAATATGGAAATTAATCTTTATATTTATTTGATCTCTAAATGGGAACACGCACACTTACATGGGTTTAAAGTTTCACCTAGATATATACTCTATGCTCTCATTAAAAATTTTGCTTTTAGCAAACTATTACATTTTGATTATCAAATAATATTTACTAAAACCTACAGTAAATAATCACTGGTCATATTAAAACTATTTTTTTATATTCAGAACTCAAGAAAATTCCTACAGCAACTATTTTGTTACTGCAATGTTTAAGCAATCTAATAACACCACAGCCCACATGAAAATCTCTTCCTTGAAAGATGCTTTCCTTTGTAAAAGAGAAAACTGGATTCCATTCTAGAAGGCTATAAAGTAGAAAGCTATAAACGTATAAAATATATCACTACAGTGACCATCTCATTCACAGTATCACTGGGATAACCTCATGGAGGTCAGAGAAGAGACAAATTAGGGCATGGAGCTGGCATTATAGGAGATAGAAAAAGGGTTAGTTCTCATTCAGAGCTGAGGCTTAGGGTCCTGAGCGATGAGCTGCAGCAGATAAGAGAAAACCATGCAGATTTAGAAAATGAGATAATAAAATACAACAATTTTACAACTTTAGACTCATTAGAAATCATGTAAATGAATCTCAGAATCATGAGTATCTACTCCAATTGGCAGAGAAGTGACTCATACAAATACATATAACTGGATAGCAAAAGATCTGTTGGAAAAAATGTATCTCAACTCTTAACAGAGTAACACTCTGCATAATCATTGTCCAAATAATAATAATTAGTGGAAACAAATAATAATTCTTACTCAAAGTGTTTACAAACATTGTTTATCTTTCCTATCATTGAAATGTCATCTTACTCTCTTAGGTTTCACAAAGAAGATTGTGTCTTCCCACATTTTTGTCTTTAGAGGCTGATTTTTACTCATATTTTTGTGTCCAGGGTATGGCATGCAGTGAATAATATTCATGGAATTAATGTGAAGAAACCTTATGTCCAGCATTTTATTAGGCTCCCTAGTGTGTAACACCACATGCACAAAATGCAATGGTAGCATTACAAAGCAATAGCTTGGAAAGGCTAAGGGAAAGTAGCATCCAGGGGGATTCAGAAGGACTTCCCTAAGATACTAAGTCTTGGAGGATGAGAAGATTAAAGGAAAAGAGGAGAAAGTTTTGAAGAAAACCAGGAGACTTAGAGACAGGAAGGAGTATGGTACATAGGGATAGAAATAAAAGACCTCTATAAACTCAGATGTTTCTCTAAATATGAAGAAGAATCACATTTCGGGGTCCATGTTTAAAATGCTGATTCTCTTGGGTCCCGGCCTCAGTAATTCTGACTTAGTGCATCTGGATGGGATCCAGAAATCTTCATTTTAACTCTGATCCCCAGGTGATTTTGGTGCACTTAATCTACTTACCATATTCAGGTTGTTGTGTGCTTAGCTGAAGAGTATGAATTTTACTCTGAAGGTGTGAAGAATCCCAGAAAAGAATATTATCAAATGCACCTTTTTAAAAAATTGGAAACTAGATTATGAGAGGGTTAGACTGAAATCAAGAAGACACAGAGAAAGCAATAAACTGCAGTAATCCAAGCAATATTTAAATTGGCTGTAGAGTCAAGGGTCCAGGGTCTCCTGGTATGCAAAATGGCATACTGGGAATCACATCATCCCTTGTGTGTTTATTTACAATCTTTCAGTTTCCCTTGTCTTTTTTTTTTTTCCTATAAAATGAGAACAGGGAGGGTAGAGCAAAACGGTGGAACAGAACATTCCACCAATTGTCCCCACTGCAAGGACACCAAGTTAACCATCTACACAGAAAAAAAAAAAATACCTTCACAAAAACTGAAAATCACGTGAGCACTCATAATACCCGGTTTTAACTTCATATCGCTGAAAAAGGCACTGAAGATAGAAAAAAACAGTGCTGAATTGCTGATACCACCCCTCCCCCACCCCAGCAGTTGCAGAGTGATGCAGAGAGTATCTCTGGGTGCTGGGAGACGGAGAATAGAGCAATAATTGCGAGGCAGTGATCTCAGTGCTGCCCTGTTAGAGCAGAAAGGAAAACCAGATCAAACTCAGATGACACCCATCACAGAGAGAGCATTTAAATCAGTCTTAGCAGGAGGGGAATCAGCAATCCCACTGGTAAGAAACTGAGTGCCTGTAAACCTCGATACTGAAGGCTACAGCACTCTGAGCCTCCAAGAAAATTTGAAAGGCAGTTAGGCTATAAGGACTGCAACTCTTAGGCAAGTCCTAGAGATAGTGCACTAGGAGATACACACAGTATACTGAGACACCAACTGGGATAGCCAAGGAAGTTCTGGCATCACCCCTCCCCTAACCTCAGGCTGCATAGCTGGTGGCTCCAAAGAGACTCCCTCCTTCTGCTTGAGGCGAGAAGAGGGAAATGTGGGGAAGACTTTGTCTTACATCTATGATATGAGCACAGCTACAGCAAGATAGGGCACCAGTTAGAGTTGTGAGGCCTCCATTCCACGTCCTAGCTCCCAAAAGACATTTCTAGATATCCCCTAGGCCAGAAGGGAACCCATTGCCTTGAAGAAAAGAACCTAGTCCTGGCAATATTTTCCACCTGCTAACTGAAAAGCCCTGAATATCCAGCTGTGACACCCAGGTACTACATCGAGGACTTTGGGTGAACCTTTGAGACTTACTGGCTTCAGGTACCAGCAGAGCCACAGAGGGGTAGAACACCAAGTGAACTTGAAATAATTAAGAGGACTCAAGCAGGAATTCTGGAGTTGAAAAATGCAATTTGCATATTGAAGAGTGAATCACAGTCTTTTAACAGCAGAATTGAACAAGCAAAAGAAAGAATTAGTGATCTTGAAGACAGGCTATTTGAAAATACACAGTCAGAGGAGACAAAACAAAAAAGAATAAAAAACAATGAAGCAAACCTACAGGATCTAGAAAATTGCCTCAAAAGGGCAAATCTAAGAGTTATTGACCTTAAAGAAGAGGTAGAAAAAGAGATAGAGGCAGAAAGTTTTTACAAAGAAATAACAGAGAACTTCCCAAACCTAGACAAAGATACCAATATCCAAGTACAAAAAGGTTATAGAACACCAAGCAGATTTAACTCAAAGAAGACTACCTCAAGGCATTTAATAATCAAAATCTCAAATGTTAAGGATGAGGAAAGAATCCTAAAACCAGCAAGAGAAAAGAAACAAAAAACATACAATTGAGTTCCAATACACTGGCAGCAGTGGAAAGCTTACAAGCCAGGAGAGAGTGGTGTGACATGTACAGTGCTGAAGGAAAAATAATTTCCCCTTGATTAGTATATCTGGCAAAAATACCCTTCTAACATGAAGGAAAAATAAAGACCTTCCCACACAAACAAAAACTGAGGGATTTCAGCAATACCAGAACTGTCCTACAAAAAATGCTAAAGGAAATACTTCATTCAGAAAGAAAAGAACATTAATGAGCAATAAATAATCACCTGAAGGTACAAAACTCACTGGTAATACTAAGTACACAGAAAAACACAGAATATTATAACACTGTTACTGTGGTGTGCAAACTACTTTTATCCTAATTTAAGATACTAAACAATGAAACAATCAAAACTGATAACTATAAAAACTTTTGAAGACATAGTCAGTCCAATAAGACATAAATATAAACAAAAAAAGGTTAAAAAGTTGGAGTATGAAGTTAAGGCAGAGAGTTTTTGTTGGATTTCTTTATGCTTGTTTATTTATGGAAATACTATTAAGATGTTATCAGATTAAAATAATGGTTTATAAGATAGTATTTGCAACCTCATGGTAATCTCAAACCCAAAAACATATAATGGATACACAGAGAATAAAAAGCAAGAAACTAAGTCATATTATCAGAGAAAATCACCTTTGCTAGAGGAATACAGGAAGAAAAGAAACAAGGAAGATAAGACCACAAAACAACCAGAAAACAAATAGCAAAATGGCAAGAGTAAGTCCTTACTGATCAATAATAACATTAATGTAAATGGACTAAACTATCTAATCAAAAGACATGAAGTGGCTAAACAGATGAAAAACCGAGACCCATTGATCTGTTGCCTACAAGAAACACACTTCACCTATAAAGAGACATATAGACTGAAAATAAAAGATTGGAAAGAGATATTCCATGCCAATAAAAACCAAAAAACAGCAGGAGTTGCTATATTTATATAAGACAAAATAGATTTCCAAACAAAAACTATAAAAGACAAAGAAGGTCACTATATAATGATAAAGGGGTCCATTAAACAAGAGGATATAACAATTTTAAATATATATGTAACCAACACTCATATATATAAAGAAAATATTATCAGAGCTATTGGGAGAGAATAGGCCACAATACAATAATAGCTGGAGACTTCAACACCCCACTTTAAGCACTGGATACATCTTCCAGACAGAAAATCAACCAAGAAATATCAGATTTAATCTGCACTATAGGCCAAATGACTCTAATAAAAATTTACAGAACATTTTAACCAAGAGCTGCAGAATACGCATTCTTTTCCTCAGCATGTGGATCATTCTCAAGGAAAGACCATATGTTACATCTTTAAAAAAAAGCGTTAAATCATTCCAAAAGCTGAAGTAATATAATATCAAACATCTTCTCTAACCAAAATGGAATAAAACTAGAAATTGATAACAAGATGGAATTTTGGAAATTATGAAAATACATGGAAATTAAACTATGCTTCTCAATGACCAGTGGGTCAATGAAGAAAGTGACAAAGAAATTGGAAAATTTCTTTAAACAAAGATGATGAAAACAAAACACACCAAAACCTTTGGGATTCAGCAAAAGCAGTACTCAATTATAACTATAAGTGCCTACATCAAAAAAAAAAAAAAAAAAAAAAAAAGGAAAAATCTCAAAAAACCTAACAATGCATCTTAGATAACTAGAATAGCAAGAACAAACCAAATTTAAAACTAGAATAAAAGGAATAATAAAGATCAGAGCAGAAATAAATGAAATTGAAATAAAAAATACAAAAAAAATCAATAAAACAGAAGGGTGTTTTCTTTGTAAAGTTAAACAAAACTGACAAACCCTTAGCCAGACTAAGAACAAAAGAGAGAAAGTCCAAATAAATAAAATCAGAAATGAAAAAGGAGACATTACAACCAATACTGTAGAAATTCAAAGGATCATTAGTAGCTACTATGAGCAACTATATGCCAATACATTGTAAAAAATAGAAGAAATGGACAATTTCCTAGATATATATAACCTACCAAGATTGAAACAGGAAGAAATCAAAAATCTGAACAGATAGAAAGTAACAAGATTGAAGCCATAAAAAAATGTCTTCCAGTAAAGTAAAGCCCAGGACCCCATGGCTTCACTGCTGAATTCTATCAAACATTTAAGGAAGAACTAATAGCCATCCTAGTCAAACTATTCCAAAAAAAGTAAGAGGAGGGAATACTTCCAAAGTCATTTTAGGTAACCTGTATTACCCTGATACAAAAAAACAGAAACCAAACAAACAAATAAGCAGAAAAAAGACATATAAATTGAAAAAAAAAATACTACAGGCTAATATCTCTGATGAATACTGATGTAAAAGTCTTCAACAAAATACTAGAAAACTGAATGCAACAATATATTAGAAAGTTTCTTCAACATGACAAATTGGAAAATATCCCTGGGATGCTAGGATGGTTCAACAATTGCAAATCAGTTGACATGATACATCTTCTAAACAGAATGAAGGATAAAACCACATGATCATGTCAATTCATGCTGAAAAAGCATTTCATAAAATTCAGCATCCCTTCAGTATAAAAACTCTCAAAAAACTTGAGATAGAAGGAACATACATCAACATAATAAAAATCATATGCTGGCCGGGCGCGGTGGCTCAAGCCTGTAATCCCAGCACTTTGGGAGGCCGAGACGGGCGGATCACGAGGTCAGGAGATCGAGACCATCCTGGCTAATATGGTGAAACCCCGTCTCTACTAAAAATACAAAAAAAAACTAGCCGGGCGAGGTGGTGGGCGCCTGTAGTCCCAGCTACTCGGGAGGCTGAGGCAGGAGAATGGCGTAAACCCGGGAGGCGGAGCTTGCAGTGAGCTGAGATCCGGCCACTGCACTCCAGCCTGGGCGACAAAGCGAGACTCCGTCTCAAAAAAAAAAAAAAAAAAAAAAAAAAAAAAAAAAAATCATATGCCACAGACCCACAGCTAGTATCATACTAAATGAGGAAAAACAGAAAGACTTTTCTCTAAAATCTGTAACACAACAAGGATGCCGACTGTCTCCACTGTTATTAAATATATTATTGGAAGTCCTAGCTAGAGCAATCAAATGAGAAAAATACAAAGGGCATCCAAATTGGAAAGGAAGAAGTCAAATTATCCTTGTTTGCTGATGATATAATCCTATATTAGGAAAAACCTAATGACTCCACAAGAAAACTATTAAAACACAAAAATTCAGTAAAGTTGCAGAATACAAAATCAACATGCAAAAATCATTGCATTTCTATTTGCCAACAGTGAACAATGTGAAAAAGAAATTTTAAAATGTAGCCCCATTTACAATAGCCACACATAAAATTAAATACCTAGGAAGTAACCAAAGAAGTGAAAGACCTCTATAATGAAAACTATAAAACACTGATGAGGGAAAGTGAAGAAGATAACAAAAAGTAGAAAGATATTCCATGTTCATGGGTTAGAAGAATCAATATTGCTAAAATGTCCATGCTACTCAAAGCAACCTACAGATTCAAAAACAGTCCCAAAATTTACACAGAATCACTAAAAGACCCCAGACAGAGCTATCCTTGGCAAAAAGAACAAAACTGGGGGAATCAAATTACCTGACTTCAAATTGTACTAAAGAGTTACAGTAACCAAAAGAGCATGGTACTAGCATAAAAACAGGCACATATACCAATGGAACATAACAGAGAACCAAGAAACAAATCCACACACCTACAGTGAACTCATTTTTGAAAAAGGTGCCAAGAACATATAATAGGGAAAAGACAGTCTCATCAATAAACGGTGCTGGGAAAACCGAATATCCATTTGCAAAAGAATGAAACTATATCCCTATCTCTCACCATATACAAAAATCAAATCAAAATGGATTAAAGATTTAAATCTAAGACCTCAAACTATGAAACTATTACAAGAAAACTTTGGGGAAAATCTCCAGGACATTGGTCTCAGCAAAGATTTGTTGAGTAATACACCACAAGCACAGGCATCCAAAGCAAAAAATGAACAAATGGGATCATATCAAGTTAAAAAGCTTCTGCAAGGCAAAGGATACAATTAACAAAGTGGAGACAACCCACAGAATGGGAGAAAATATTTGCAAACTATCCATCTGACAAAGGTTTAATAACTAGAATATATAAGTAGCTCAAACAACTCTACAGGAAAAAAAACTCATAATCCAATAAAAAAATGCAAAATATTTGAATAGGCATTTCTCAAAAGAAGACATACAAATGGCAAACAGGCACATGAAAAGGTGCTCAACATCATTGGTCACCAGATAAATGCAAATGAAAACTACAATGAGATATCATCTTGCCTCAGTTAAAATGGCTTTTATTCAGAAGACAGCCAACAAATGCTGGCAAGGATATGGAGAAAAGGGAACCCTTGTACACTGTTAGTGAGAATGTAAATTAGTACAACCACTATGGAGAACAGTTTGAAGGTTCCTCAAACACTAAAAATAGAGCTACCATATTACCCAGCAATCCCACTGCTGGGTATATACCCAAAAGAAAGGAAATCAGTGTATCTAAGAGATATCTGCACTTCTATGTTTGTTGCAGCACCGTTTTTTCAGCAGCTAAGATTTGGGAGCAATCTAAGGGTCCAGCAGCAGATGAACGGATAAAGAAAATGTGGTACTTACACACAATGAAATATTATTCAGCCACAAAATGAATGAGATACAGTCATTTGCAGCAACATGGATGGAACTGGAGATCATTATGTTAAGTGAAAGAAGTCAGGCACAGAAAGACAAACATGGGATGGTCTCACTTATTTGTGGGATCTAAAAATCAAAACAATTAAACTCATGGACATAAACAGTAGAAGGATGGTTAGCATAGGCTAGGAAGGGTAGTGGGGGGTTTGAGGGGAGGTGGGGATAGTTAATGGGTACAAAAAAGTTAGAAAAAATGAGTAAGACCTATTATTTGATAGCACAATAGGGTAACTATAGTCAATAATAACATAATTGTATATTTTTAGATAACTTAAATAATGTAATTGGATTATTTGTATCTCAAAACATAAGTTGTTGAGGGGATGGATACCCCATTTGCCATGATGTGCTTGTTTCACAATGCATACCTATATGAAGACATTTTATGTGCCTGATAAATATATACACCTACTATGTACCCACAACAAATTTTTTTAAATAATAAGAAATGAGGGTACAAATACCTCCTACCTCAAAGGATTATAGAAAACATAAAAATAAAATAACACATGTAACATAACTACATGAACTGGCACATGATACATTTTATAGAAGAGTGTGTGTGTGTGTGTGTGTGTGTGTGTGTGTGTGTGTCTTTTAGAGATGGGATCAGGTCTCACTCTGTCACTCAAGCTGGAGTACAGTGGTGAGATCATGGCTTACTGCAGCCTCAAACTCCTGGGCACAGATGATCCTCCCACCTCAGCCTCCCGAGTAGCTAGGACTACAGGTACACCACTATGACTGGCTAAACAAATGTTCTTACAATAATTACACAGGAGTGGTAGAAAGAGATGACAGGCAAAATATTAGGAGGTAGACAGCATCATGAATAAACTCAATCAGACTTAGAGAAAGAAAAGGCAGAAGGTTAGGTTAGATTAATACTTTTTTTTTTAAGTTGTTACTTGTGATTTGGTTGGGGGGTTTATTTTTAATTTTCAAGAGACTAGATAAACAGTCAAGGATATCAGAAGAGGCATTTGGGAGGAGAGTTGATGGGTTAAGCTTTAGATTTATTAAGTCTGAGATGTTTGAGGACATCTGAACAGAAGTTACTATTACATATATATATATATGTGGAAGTCAGGAGAAAGATTGAAATGGAGACACTCTGGAATTAATCAATGTAAAGCTGAACCCACATTGGCTTTGGATTATATCACCCTGGGAAAGTAGGTGGAATAAGAAGTAGAAAAAAAAAAGGAAGTCCTGACAAATGCCTGTATTCAGGGGTAAACAAAAAAAGAAGACATTCCCATAGAAGGACAGAGAAGGAGATGCAAGAAATGTAAAAGGAGGATAGTTTATAAAATGAAGGGGATAGTTTATAAAATGAGAGGCTTTTTATCTGTACCAAGAGTGGTAGATAGATCAGGTAAGACAGAGTTAGAAAAGTATATTTCCCTCAGTGTCCCAGCTGGTGACAGCTGTGATGGCCCCAATCTGTCAGTTTCCTTTGTCCTTATTTTCATTTAAACAGGCTACCTGGAAAATTCTAGGTTTCTAAAAAATCTCAACTTCACAGTAGACTCTGCCATATAAGTTATCCATTGTCTGTGAAAAACATGCATATTGAAGTAATCTTTTTATTAAGTTGCTCCCTTTGATGTTTTTATTACATACAACTATGCAGAGCTCATTCTTCATCTCCTAAATCTTTAGACCATGTTGTATCCAAATGCATGTATAAAAACAACACAGTTGATACTGTACACTTGCAGTCAGAGATGAAATGTAGAATTATTCACCAGTGTTCAGTGTGTGCTCTCTATAATGCCCACCACAGATTGACAATAATCTCCACAATACTTATGGATGGAGTATGGGAACTAGTTCAGTAGCGGCCTGGTTAAGTCAGCTGTAAGAATGGAGACAGATGATCTCTACATCCTGCCTAAACTTTGTCTTCAACTCTGTAAATCTCTTCTTTTTTCCTACTGAGTCTTAGACATACTCATGTGTTTATACTAAAATGTTAATACAAACTGATAGTGTCACTTGAAGATAACGTCCTTACCAGGGCACACAAGTCCCTTCAGTTTCTAGTCCACGACTACTTTTCCAGGGCTGTGTCTTATCAAGTACAGAAACTTGGTTTCCGCTCCCTTGATGCCTTCTCATGCCTTTATACTTTTTCATGTGCTGTTCCTTCTGCCTGAAATGTTCTTGCCTCATTAACATGTAACAACATGCACTAAAAACTTCATGTTTCTCATGTTTAATACATAATGTCACTTAATTCTGAGGACAGTCTTCAGGTTCAAGTATCACTATCCCCATTTTCTATATGGTAAGTGGACCTTTTGAGAGATAAAGTAAGCTTCCTAAGATCACACAGAGAGAAGTAGCATATACAAGCAGTCTGATTCCGAAGTCCACTATCTCAGCCTGGACTCTGTTCCCTTTTCTTCCTCTAGTCTTAGTAAGTTTTACTTGATCTTTGAGACTCAATTGTCCATTTTCAGGAGCTTGGGATCTTGTGTGCTAAGTCTATTTTAGTTCTTATCACACTATGGTGTAATTACTGATTTACCAGTTTGTTAAAATAATATATTGTTCACCTCTTGAGAATAGAAACTGTCATTTATCTCCACATTCATGTAAGGTGACACATTCATGTAAGGTTGTGCTTACATTACAAACAAAAAATCTAAGTTTCAAAAGTTATGGTAATTGCTCAAGATTACCTAGGCTGGAGTGAGACTAAAGCTGGACCTTGAACCTGAGGCCTCTGACTCTCAAACTCATGTGCTTTCCCTTCCTTTACATTATGTTCTAGTACAATAACACAACAAAGTCATTTTAAAACAGGAAAATCCCTGTTTGGAAAAAAATATTCATGTAAGTAATACATATAAACATAAGCTACCTAAAACTTTGGAAACATTAAGAGAGTGCAAAGACCAAGTTGAAGAAAAGCAAACTTAATAATTTCATTTTCCAGAGGCAAATACTGCAACATTATCAAAATTTGGACCATGTTATTAATTTGTTAATATATCCGCCTGAAATAAGAAGAGAAGGGCTACAATTGGACATGTCAGTACCAGTAAATTAATATTTTATTCCACGGATTGCTAATTTTAAAATGATTTTTAAAATTCTGAACCTTCAAAAAGCATCTGAAAATAGGTAAGCTCAGTAAATCATTTAGCTGATGATAGCTTAACACTCCTTACATGCAAGTTCTTGGCCCAAGTAGGTCAACATCTACATGTAACAATCATGCCTACAAAAATATATATATATCAGAAACTTTATGCACAACATTTGCCAAATATGAACTGTGTGTTTATGCTTTATTAACCTACTATAATTCAGAATTTTCTCGAAACCTTTCCTCTATACATAATGGCATACAAAGCCTGCTTTGTGTCATCAGAGTACATGAGTAATTAGAACAGCTGGAACTTAACAATTATTCAAAAGTTACACAATGCAGATTTTCAGTATAACTCATACAAAACAATCTCCTTAAATGGACTAAATCCAAACTATTGCTGTCGTTTTTATCATTTCCCAATACAGAAGCTTTTCTTTTGCTTGTTCATAATGCTACACCTTTTGTTCAGCAGACTTTATCTTCTTTATATCTACAGTGTTTGTAATAGAGAAGAGGGATATGTCTTATTTAAACTGGCTTGATTGTGGACATGGAATACTGTGACGTGGAGACAGACTCAACTGCTTTTGATGATGATTCCTGTACAAAATGACATCATGAGTTTTTACAAAAGAAAACGGAAGTAACAGATCAATTTGAGATAAAAATATATTCTAAATAGAAATATAGTATTTTTCTGAATCTGAACACCCTAGGCAATTGATGATATAGACATCCTATGGTCTCTAAAATTTGACTTATTGTCACCATGCACGTATCTAATCTAGCCTCAAATAGCATAATCAATTTTAGAATTGATATCTCAATACAAGCTACATTGGCACTTAAAATCTGCAAGTCAAATTTTAAAGTCCTTACACTGAAAAATTTTCAATAAATTCATATTTCCTCAGATTCTAACTGGAAATATTTCTTAAATCAGTAAATACCCTGAGATGTCTGGATTCCATGTCTAAAGATTTTTCCTAGGAAAACTTTTAATTTTTTTCTGAATATTAGCTATGACTTTCAGATCCTACTTATGTAACAGAAATCATTCATTTTCTTCACCATACTTGCAAACACCACAGATCTCTGCCTAAGGGAAGTAAGAAAGTACATGAAACAGTCACCCTCATTTTGTTCCTGTAAAGAACTGGCAGACAAAAAGAGCCGAGGATTTGATGGTTGGGAATGTTTATGAGCCTCTGAAAAGTTCCAGACTTAAGGGATTTGAATACTGAGAACAAAATTCAAACGTATAAATCTTTACTCTTCTTCCTATTCTGAAGCTAATTTTAACCTCCAAAATGATGTTAGATGGGAAAAAGAAAATAAAGAAAAAGAAAGAAAGAGAAGATGAGGATGCTTCTAGTCCAAGTAAAGAGATGTCTATGATGCTTTCATAGAGGTGGACTAAAATAAGGCTATGAGCTCACAGTATTCAGTTTCAGGGTATCTGGAATTATCTGTGTCATTTCTATTCCAGTAAAGTGATCAGTATCCCATGAGGAACACTTTACAATTCAAGAAAAGTATAGGATATGTTATATGATAATCTCTAAAGTCCTTTTGAGTTTCTACTTTTTGATGTTAAAATGTAGTGCTTCATAAAAAACTAAAAGATAATCCTACAATTGATACATTTAATTGTTACTAACCAAAAGATTCTACATTAAAAATAAATAAGTAAAGCTAGTAAATAGATGAGAGAGATTTTTTTTTAAAAGTAGTCATCTCACATTGAATGTTTACTTAAACTCTTTCAGGAGAAGGCATTTACCTGAAATGATACCACAGTAATGACTGTGAAGAGCTGACTTCTCTGTGACTTTTTCCTCCATGGACCTTTTCTGCCTATATACACGGTGTGGGTGACCTGTTATGGCCATTGTATCATTGAGTGGCTCAATAAATATGAAGTCCTCATTGAGCTGTATAAATCCCATCTGGAATATATAACACAAAAAGATATGTAAGAAATACCATTTGAAAAAATACTTTTAGATTCTTCCACTCATACATTGTTTTTGTTAACAAACATGCATACAGTCTTCTAGTGAAACTAACTTAGCAACCCCACTAGTAAGGTAACTATCTTCCCATTTTATTACTTCATCGTTATGTACTTTATTGCACTAACATAAACTTCATTTAGTTAGTCTTAGCCTGTGTGGGTGGGAGGCTAGACGCCAGCAACAGATGCACAGTAAAAATTTTGGAATGTTAAAGGTTCACTTTGGGAGACCCATGGGGTCACTTAAATGTACAGCACGTACAGAAAGAGCAATACAGTTTTTAATTGCATACATGACACAGTCCAACTTTTTGACAGTCATTATTTAATATAGTAATTCATATAACATGTTAAGACAAATGCAAGAGACAAATGCAAGAGGCATCAAAATTAATATATAAAATATTATTAAAGTCTTCTACTATATATTTTAAAAGCCCTTGAAGAATAAGAGAAAAATGAAGCATTACTTATATAAACAAGTTTCATTTCACATAGTGACATGTTTTAAAAGTCATTCAATTGTGAGACAGAGGGTTAAAACTGTAAAATACAGTTATGATCAATAAAAAGTACTTATAACAAGTAGGTATACTTGTAATATTTTGAGGCTAAGCCTAGTCATTTCTTCCTTTCCTTTTTTAGAATATAAATTTACATTATAACTGGGAAAGTGTTCCACATGAAAGAACATGCTATGACTTGATCTTTTCCATTTTTAATATTTAACTCCGTATAATTAATATAGATATATATTTATAGATAGCATACATTCAACTATATTCTCTTTAGCAAATAGTTTTGAGTAAATCATATACTAAAACCTGTATTACCAATCTGCTAACATCAAAGTTCTTAATTCTGTTTTGAATGATCAATGTCAATTTTATGTATATTTCATTTCAATTTGACCCAAATATAAGTCGCACAATAATAATATAATTATTTTCTAAAGTGGAAATTAAAAAAATACATATACCCTGAAAGAAATGCATGTTTTCTTTGGAAGTACAGAAGAAAGTTTTAAAAATGTGTTTGAATTATTAGAGTATTGCATCTTCCATTGCTAATATTCTACTTCATTTCATTCTGTACCAAATAAAGTAAACCAAGAGTAAATCTTAAAATCCTAATCAATCTCATTTTATTGAATGAGTTTTATCACTAAAAATTATCAAGAATGAGAATAAGCAATTTTATCACCTTGATCTGTCCCCCTCCTCTCTCTCCTTTTCTCTCTCTCCCTCTCCCCCTCTATTTGTTTCCCTACGTCTCAATCTCTCTCTCTTTCTCTCTCTCTCTCTCGCTCTTGCTCTTGCTCTCGCACACACACACACACGTACACAGGCACACAAATATATTCGGGGGTAGGGGATAATGAAGAAAGATTTACTCTAATGAACCTTTAAAAATATTAGGCATATATGTGGGCCAAATATTTGTATAATTTTAATATGCCTTCAAATACCTTCAAATAAGTTCTTTCATTTTCCATACATATTTTACTTCTCTCAATCTGAAACTAGCTTGTATTTTAAGGTAATTACATCAAATCCAGCAGTTTTTCCCTTGAGCTTAATTTAATGAGAAACAAGAAAATATTAAAGATAAAATTATTAAATAATAGCAATTTTATCACCTTGATCTGTCCCCCCTCCTCTCTCTTTCTCTCTCTCTGTCTCCCTCTATTGGTTTCCCTATGTCTCACTCTCTCTCTCTTTCTCTCTCTCTCTCACACACACACACACACACACACACACACACACACACACACACACACAAATATATTCGGGGGTAGGGGATTATGAAGAAAGATTTACTCTAATGAACCTTCAAGAATATTGGGCATATATGTGGGCCAAATATTTGTATAATTTTAATATGCCTTCAAATACCTTCAAATAAGTTCTTTCATTTTCCATACATATTTTACTTCTCTCAATCTGAAACTAGCTTGAATTTTAAGGCAATGACATCAAATCCAGTAGTTTTCCCTTGAGCTTAATTTAATGAGAAACAAGAAAATACTAAAGATAAAATTATTAAATAATAGCCATTAAAGATGTAGTACATCTACACATAAATTAAGAATAGGTGGTGGTGTGTTACACATTATTGACCTAGGCTAAAAATAAAGAAATATGTTATTCTTGTCTTATGGATTAGTGTAATTCTGAGAGTTACTAAGTTTTCAAGGTCACTCATAAAATTGACAGTGAGGCTGATAATTAAAATAATAATTATGATACTCAGCACAGCTCAGGCAAACATGCTCAGTTTCTGAAAATCATAAATTTGTGATTCAATACATCCTTTCAACCAGGTTATAAACATGGTTAGATTTATAACAATAAACCTTATAAAATTTAATTGCATACTATCACATAAAATTTAATGACTCCAAGAACAGATTCTGAACTGGGTTCATAACTTACTGCTAGCTGTGTAACTACAAGAAACTAACAAGTTAGAAGGAACAGAAAGCAATGCTCTTATCATGGGTAATGCTCTGATAATGGGTAACCAGTCAATAAATGTTTGCTGTTATTTTAATTTTAGTAATAAGGACAATCATAATAAATATAAGCACCCAAACATTTGAGTATAAGCTGAAAAACAGAGTACAAAGGATCTAACTTTATTAATTTTTGTATCCCTGTTAGCATGTAAATTACTGTCTGAAATAAATTATATTGTTGTTTTGTTAGGATTTGGAAGCTTCTTCATTACAAAACATTTTCTGTTGTATTAGAATTTTATCTACAGACACTTTTAAAAACAAGAAAGCTACTTTTAAAAAGGAAAAAAACAAGTTGGAATACTTATAAGTGGTGACTCATTCATTCAATACATGTTTATAGTCTGACCACTGTGTTCCAACTCAGTTCACTCTAGGGCATATTTAGCACCAAGAGTCACACCATGAACTTTCTATCTGGGCCTAGAATACTATCCTATGTCACACAAAGTGCCCTAGCATGAATATGTGTCATTCAAGATACTGGTTCATATTAAAGCAGAATTATAGAAAATCTTGAGGTTTTCTGTGTCCCTGCAAAGGGCTCACTTTTTCCATTAATAAAATAAACTGTTTTATCTGCACTGTGATTTTACAAGCTATGAAAGAACATGAACCCGTATTAACCTTTCTGCACAAGTGCCCTTGTGCTGGGCAATCCACAATTAGGCAGCCTTTGCTTTAGTGCAAATATTGTCCTCTGAATTTCAGCAGGAAATAAAATATTATGTGAATGAATATGGCACAATGCATTATCTAAAATAAACGCCTAGTATATGTGTTTTTCACATTTTCCTTTTTAAATTTTTCGAAAACATTTTAACTCGAGTCATTTCATGTAAATATCTGGATGTAAAATTAAGTTTAACAGTTGTTTTCTAATTTATTTCTGTCTTCATAGGCATTTTCTCATATGATTACATCTGTTGTTTTGTCATTTAGTGTTATCTGAGTTCTCAATTTAGTAAGAATTTCTGTAGTTTGCAATTTAGCATTGCTTTTGTGAAAATAAGCTACCAGTCATTTCTTTTCTTACTGGTTGAAATTTCTTTTTCTCCATTTATGTGGCTCTGTGCTTTTTAAAATAACCATTAACTTTTATCTCCATGTAGATGTGCTGACACTACCACCAACTTCTAATCAAAACATAAAATTCGATTTGGACCATGTACAGGAATGTTCATATATTGTTACTTTACCTCATTATTTATAAATGGTTCATTTATTCAAATTCAAGTTAACTATGGGCTATTAAATAAACAGATCCTAAAGCATATAAGATCTAACTAAAGAGTTAGAAGGAACAGAAAGAAATCTGATACTCTCCATTCTTTTCCCCACTCCTACTGGGATGACTATTTCACTTCAACTATCTCACTTCCAAATCACTGACATAACCAAAGTACTACCACAATTATCTGAAGTTTTCTCTTCATTCTTCCATGCTTCTTTCTTGCAATTTTCTTCATGTTCCATAACCTCTGATTTTTAGCTAAAGTTTCAGTGAACTGGCTTAAGGTATTTTTTGAGGGTGAGTTGAACAAATACATATTGAGCATTCATTAGATACTTAACATTGCAAGAGTCATGATAAAATCCTATTTTTAAAAAAATATGATCCAGCAATTCCACTTCTGGGTATATATGCAAAGGAAATGAAATCAGTATGTCAAAGAGAGATCTGCACCCTCATGTTTATTGCACCACTATTAACAATAGTCAAGATGTGGAATCAACCTAAGTGTCCATTAACAGATGAATGGATTAAAAAATGGTGTGTGTGTGTGTGTAGACGGAATACTACTCAGACTTAAAGAAAATCCTGTCATTTGTGACAACATGGATGAATGTGAAGGGCATTATATTAAGTAGAATAAGCCAACTACAGAAACAAATACTGCACTATCTCACTTACATGTAAAATCTAAAAAAGTCAGACTGACAGAAGCAGAGAGTAGAATGGTAGTCAGCAGAAGGAGAGAAAGGGAGTTTGGGAAGATGTTGGTCAAAGGATCCAAAATTTCAGTTAGACAAGAGGAATAAGTTCAAGAGACTTACTGCACAACATGGTGATTGTAATTAAAAACAATGCATTATATATTTGAAAATTGTCAAGAGAGTAGTTTTTAAATGTGGTCATCACAAAAACCTGATAAGTATGTGAGATAACAGACACATTAATTGATTTAATCTTTGCACAGTATATGCATATATCAAAACATTTTGCACACCAAAAATATGTGCATTTGTGATGTATTTGTAATTTTTGTCATTTAAAATAATTTAAAAATATATAGCGTATCATAATAACTAGATGTCCTAAGTGCTGATGGACATGTGAAAGGTGATAGATCATTATAAATTCAGGATCTGAGAAAGGTACCCAAGGACAGCAGGATTTGCATAAGACAAGTGCAAGGATGCTCCTTATAGAGGAGGCATTATGAGTGGGGGCAAAGAGGATGGAGAGTCTAGGCAACAGTTGGAAGATGTCTGGTTTGAGCAGAGAAATGGGAAAATATAGTTGGAAAATAAAATAAACTCATATAATTGAAAAAAAATATATGACAATGTTCTTGATGGGACAATGAAAGCCAATGTCTTGAATATCAAATATCTTAGGATGTAAGTCTATTGTTCCAATGTACGGTACATCTGAGAATTAGCGAGACACTAGAAGAAGCAGAAGTGTTTTGGTTGTAAACAGTGGTAACAGAAGTTGCTTAAAGGCTTTGGAATCAGTATATGCTTGTAAAAACATTTTAGACAAATGTCTGATGCAGTACATGATCTGAACTTCTATATAAGTTTGGCTTTATTTTCCTTTTTTTTTTTTTTTTTTTTTTTTTTTTTGAGATGGAGTGTCACTCTGTCACCCAGGCTGGAGCACAATGACATGATCTTGGCTCACTACAACCTCCGCTTCCTGGGTTCAAGTGATTCTCCTGCCTCAGCCTCCCTAGTAGTTAGGATCACATAATTTTAGTAGAGATGGAGTTTCTCCGTGTTGGCCAGGCTGGTCTTGAACTCCTGACCTCAGGTGATCCGCCCACCTCAGCCTCCCAAAATACTGGGAACACAGGTGTGAGCCTCCTCACCCACCCTGGCTTTATTTTCTTAAGTATTTTCTCATAAGGTTATAATGTATTAATATATTTCATTATAAAGCATTATATAGTTTCAAATGTAAGCATGACATAGGGCTTGGCATAAATTACAATGCCATATGTTTTTCTTATGCTATATTCAAATAAAATATCATTTCAGTATTACTGTAAATGGGAGTGATTTTTCACGCATTTGTGTATTCTATATCTACATATAAATCTGTATAAAACTACACTTCTGACACCTCATCTATCCTATTTTCTTATCATCTTAAAACACTCTTCCTGATGATCCTTTCAGTGTTTCCACAATATGCTCAGAAAGATAAAATCCTTCATGAAGATATATGAGGCCTATAAGGCTATGAGAATTGTATCATCTCCCTCTCCAGTTTTACTTTTACTACTCAAACTTCATATATAACAATAACAGACAAACTTTTACTGTGTGAACAAACATATTTCAAAATAACCTTTAGTTGCATGATTACATCTTGGCATTTTGCACACACTGCCTTCTCTTTCCAGAATGCTATTGGGTCTGTGAAGAGCTATCAATTCTTCAAAATCAAGCAGACCCTATCTTTTCTCCAGAGTAACCACTGCCTTCCCTATCTAATTCTACACCAGACATTTTCTGTTGTTGCACTAATATGTCTAATGTGGTTATAGTTTCATGTCTTTCTGATTAGACCATGAGCTACTTGAGGCTTTGGAATAGTGCTCATCTTCATGTCTTCAATACATAAGGTCTAATACATAACAAATGCTCAAGGAATGTTGCTCTTAACTCAATGTAGTCTTCCTTCTTGAGATAACGGAAAATGTATCCATCACTGCTCTGAAGAGCAGGTACTCACTCCACCTGTGATTTCATAGAGGGAAATAAGAATTTTATTTCTTCCACTGGGCATTTCCAATGTTGGCTTTCTTGTGTGCCCAAGTAGTATCTTTAGGAAAACTTTTCAGATGATCACATTGTTAACCTCATTCCATTTTCTTTCCTAACCAAAGGACTCCAAAGAGAATCATAAAACTCCAGTGATAGAAGGAAAGTTAGAAATCATCTGAGCATTATAGGAGTTTTAAAATAAAGAAAATCAATCCTTAGAAATATTGCATGGCTTGCCTAAAATTATACAGAGAGTTAATGTGAATGTCAGGGCTAGAGTGTAGGCTTCCCAGTTTCCATGCTAATTTTTGGTTTTGATACATCACGCTATCTTTGCTTGCGACCTACACTCTACTTAAATTTTTACTTACATTCTAGTTCCCCCTCCCAAATCCCCAAACTTCAGAAATTGTTCTGAGGTTGCCCACAATTTCCTTTTTTATTCCCCTCTCTGCAGCATTTGATCCTTGCCCACTTTTCTCCTCCTTGAATTACCACTGCCCTGGTCCTTTTTGTCTCTAGAAACTATTTCTGTTCCCTTAAATAGGGCATGTTCCTCATTCCAAGGTTGGCTTTTGATCAGCAATTGTTTTCTGCATCTATCACACTCAATGGTTTTATACCTCCTTTATGGAGATGATTCCCCAACCCCCTCACTCATAGTCAAGATTAACCCTCCTCTCCCATCCAAGTACTAACCAGGCCCGACCCTGCTTAGCTTCCGAGATCAGACGAGATCGGGCGCATTCAGGGTGGTATGGCCCTGTTTGCAGATGACATGATTGTATATTTAGAAAACCCCATTGTCTCAGCCCAAAATCTCCTTAAGCTGATAAACAACTTCAGCAAAGTATCAGGATACAAAATTAATGTGCAAAAATCACAAGCATTCTTATACACCAGTAACAGACAGAGAGCCAAATCATGAATGAACTTCCATTCACAATCGCTTTAAAGGGAATGAAATACCTAGGAATCCAACTTACAAGGGATGTAAAGGACCTCTTCAAGGAGAACTACAAACCACTGCTCAGTGAAATAAAAGAGGACACAAACAAATGGAAGAACATACCATGCTCATGGATAGGAAGAATCAATATCGTGAAAATGGCCATACTGCCCAAGGTAATTTATAGATTCAATGCCATCCCCATCAAGCTACCAATGTCTTTATTTACAGAATTGGAAAAAACTGCTTTAAAGTTCATATGGAACCAAAAAAGAGCCCGCATTTCCAAGACAATCCTAAGTCAAAAGAACAAAGCTGGAGGCATCACACTACCTGACTTCAAACTATACTACAAGGATACAGTAACTAAAACAGCATGGTACTGGTACCAAAACAGAGATATAGACCAATGGAACAGAACAGAGTCCTCAGAAATAATACCACACATCTACAGCCATCTGATCTTTGACAAACCTCAGAAAAACAAGAAATGGGGAAAGGATTCCCTATTTAATAAATGGTGCTGGGAAAATTGGCTAGCCATAAGTAGAAAGCTGAAACTGGATCCTTTCCGTACTCCTTATATGAAAATTGATTCAAGATGGACTAGAGACTTAAATGTTAGACCTAATACCATAAAAACCCTAGAAGAAAACTTAGGTAATACCATTCAGGACATAGGCATGGGCAAGGACTTCATCTCTAAAACACCAAAAGCAATGGCAACAAAAGCCAAACTTGACAAATGGGATCTAATTAAACTAAAGAGCTTCTGCACAGCAAAAGAAACTACCAGCAGAGTGAACAGGCAACCTACAGAATGGGAGAAAATTTTTGCAATCTACTCATCTGACAAAGGGCTAATATCCAGAACCTACAAAGAACTCAAACAAATTTACAAGAAAAAAACAAACAACCCCATCAAAAAGTGGGCAAGGGATATGAACAGACATTTCTCAAAAGAAGACATTCATACAGCCAACAGACACATGTAAAAATGCTCATCATCACTGGCCATCAGAGAAATGCAAACCAAAACCACAATGAGATACCATCTCACACCAGTTAGAATGGCAGTCATTAAAAAGTCAGGAAACAACAGGTGCTGGAGAGGATGTGGAGAAATAGGAACACTTTTACACTGTTGGTGGGATTGTAAACTAGTTCAAACATTATGGAAAACAGTATGGCGATTCCTCAAGGATCTAGAACTAGAAGTACCATATGACCCAGCCATCCCATTACTGGGTATATACCCAAAGGATTATAAATCATGCTGCTGTGAAGACACATGCACACGTATGTTTACTGCGGCACTATTCACAATAGCAAAGACTTGGAATCAACCCAAATGTCCATCAGTGACAGACTGGATTAAGAAAATGTGGCACATATACACCATGGAATACTATGCAGCCATAAAAAAGGATGAGTTTGTGTCCTTTGTAGGGACATGGATGCAGCTGGAAACCATCATTCTCAGCAAATTATCGCAAGAACAGAAAACCAAACACTGCATGTTCTCACTCATAGGTGGGAACTGAACAATGAGATCACTTGGACTCGGGAAGGGGAACATCATACACCGGGGCCTATCATGGGGAGGAGGGAGGGGGGAGGGATCGCATTGGGAGTTATACCTGATGTAAATGGCGAGGTGATGGGTGCTGACAAGTTGATGGCTGCAGCACGCCAACATGGCACAAGTATACATATGTAACAAACCTGCACGTTATGCACATGTACCCTAGAACTTAAAGTATAATAATAATAAAAAAAAATTAACCCTCCTCTCTCACTTCCCTTGTTTCACTTCAGTCATATCATTATTCTTTCAAAAGTAGTGCCACCTCTCAAAGTTTGTATATCTGTTTATGGCTCTACCTTTTTTTAGTTACCCAAGCTAAAAATTATATGGACCTTTACTCTTTTTCAAGTCTATTTAAAACTATTTATAAGCAAACAATAATATAATAATAGGCCTGTTTACAAGGCATTTTATATGCATTATTTCATTTAATCTATAAATAGAGCCTTGGACACATGCTAATTTCATCAATTTTATAATTGAAAAAAAAAGTGAACTTCAAAAAGATTTATTATGTCCTAAGATCACAAATCAGTATGTGGTGAAGACAAGATTCAAACGAAAGGCTGTCTGGTTTCAAACACACACTGCCTTTGTGAAGCTTTCTACAAAAGGGTAGGCCTGCCATATGAGTGTTATTTCAAAAAAAATCCTCATCTTAAAAAAATTTTACACTAAGAATTTGAACGTCAAGCATAACACCTCACAGATGGTAGATATCCAAAATTTGATATCAGTTGCCAGGCCAGGGCCCCATCCCTCCGAAAGCAGAAGACAAAAATACTACATCAAGGTTCTGAACTTTATCTTGAGCTGACTGTTGTATGTGATGAGACTTCTTGGCTGTCAAAGGCACACTGGCTTTCTAAGTGGACTGAGGTTTCACCTCCAGGCCTCCTTCAGCGGTGGATTCCCCAACAGTTCTCCCATGGCAGACTTGGTAGAATATTTCAAGGTTTTTGTTTCTCTTCTTCCTTTCTTTTAAGTCTCTTTTGTATTTTCTTTCCTACAATCTTTTCTGATCATACAACCAGAATTTAAACATAGTGGAACACTTAAAAATATGGTTTAAAAAATTCTTCTAAATCTTATCATACAGGATACTTACATATGAATGTATGTATATACTTCTAGTCAATTTAAATACACATATATATTTGTATTGTATATGTATCTGTCTGTGGGCATACGTTTGTGTGTATACACAGGCATAGATATATATTAGAATTTCATATTCTACTTTGTCCCATTTAAGAAAAGTTTGTTTCTCAATAGTATTATGTTATCTTTGTGTGTTTTTTAATTGCCAAATAATAGTTTATCCTCTAAATATATCATAATTTTATTAGTTATTTTTTCATCCAACTCTTTATTCAATAAATGTTTATTAGTATCACCTTTTTACAGTTAGAGCTCAGGGAACAGTAGTGAACAAGGTGGTCAAGGACCATCATCAACTTACACTCTAGGAAAGAAAATGATGCACCATTTATCCAGCTAGGTCAAAAAGATCTGTATTTGCTTCATAATCTGTGGTTAAGCTTTGTGTTGATTACTTATAATCTTATTTCTGTCTGTGTTCTAATTTGCAATAAAAAAAGACGAAAATATAGCCAGAAAGTACCCCTGTTAACAGATACCCAAAGACTAAGGCAGGCGTTGCAAGTGACCACCTAAGAAGATGAATTCACCCACCTCATACGACAAGAGTGAGATCCCCACAGACTGAGGAGCATCTCTGAAGAAAAGAGTCTCCCAAGAACCACAAATGTGGCCCATGAAAGACTGTCCATTTAAAGCACTTGGCAAATGTGGAGCTCAGCAATAATGTCCCAAAATGCTATCCATCACCTAAGAACCTGCTCCTCCTTCTGGGTGTCCATTAACAGCTCTAATGCTACAGAGCCAGAGAAAGCCCAGTGCACTGAATAGGAGGATTGAAAGCCATAGGTGGAGAAATAACAAAGACTCTGACTTCATTCTCCCTTTTTCACTGCATGTAATTTCTTCTACGAAAGCCTGAATGCAGAGGGCATGTGGCCAATTCACTTTAACTTTATGTGAATTTTGACAGTTTGAGGATTATAGAACAAATATTTGAAAGATTAGAGAATTGTGTGACTAAATTTACCAGAAGTCTTCTCAGAACCTACAAATAAACAACAGAGATAAAACTAGGAGGGGCAGGCAAGAGTTTTATTATGACCCTTGAGTCTTATTTACTTAATGAAAAGCTATGCATGTATAATATGAATTCAAATAGTGCCAAGTACTAGGAATGGGTTACAGAGTGATGTAGAAATGCCTGTTAAATGAGGGGACCTCAGAGAAGAGACTTCATGTATGGGAAGTGAGAATGTGAAATGGTTATCAGAAAGAAACCCAGGGGCATTCCATAGCAGGTTCACTTACTTGATTCATATTCAAAAACAATCCCTGATGAAAGTCCTCTTTGTTTTTTTTAAACCATCTATATTTTCTTGGACACTGCGTACAAATTTTATCATGGTGTGCTTCATGAGGGCTTCTTGTGGTATATCTTTCAACACAGTCATATTTACTTACATAATTACACAGGAACAAGTTCACTCCTACAAATGAATATTATATGGCTGTTCTTCATTTTCTTGTAAACTGCTGGCCTTTTCTATGTTTTTCTTTGATATTTAATAGAGATATAGATTTTAAAAGGTTCAAAATGTGCCTTTTCAACTCTATCATATACAACAGTACGAGAATAAATGGAAGCTACTCTCTGGCCTCTATGGTGAAGAAGTAAAAAGCAAGTGGTGAAGACTGGTCAAGTGGAAAATGAGTACTCCATCCTCACATTTAGATATCCAAAATGACTGCTTTAGTTGTTGTTGCTCTTGTTCTGATAGTTACCTCATTTCTCATTGTATATTCTAATTTTTGCTCAATATCAAGAGAAGCTATTTTCATACGCTTTCTTGTATCCGTTCACCTTACTGTAAACTCTTGTTACATGTAATAATTTGTAATTATTATTTTGGGCTATCTATGAATTATTTAAATATGCAAATAACATGTTAAAAATAGGGAGCAAATTTATTTTAAAATCTACTTTTTAGTTGTTTGCCAGTCTAGCCCCAATCTATTATGTTCCGATGTGACTTCCTGATGATTATTTAATGTTCATTACAAATATACCTATTGAATACCTGCCACGCAGCAGTATGCAAGTAATTGAGGATTCAAAGATGAAAACAGAATGAACCCCTGTCTTCATGGACTTTGTATATTTAGTGGGGATGATGAGGGAAGGACAGACAAAAATCAGGTATTCAGAAAAATACACTTAAGAAATTATAAATTGTAAAAAGCAGTATTAAAGAAACAAAGAAAGATCCAAAAAAAAAAAAAAAAAAGAGTGAATGCTAGAGAAGCCAGAAAGGGTAGCTCAATAACTAAGGAGATGGCATTTGAAGCAATAACTAAAGTGAAAGAAGGAGCCCACCATATGAAAACAAACTTAAATTGGGAAAAGATGGTGTCCCAGTTGAAGCGATGCCATAAACCAATGCTGTAATTCTGGAAGACATGTGGGAGAAACTCAACAAATATACTTTATGTTCACAAAGGTATACACTTCTAATTATCATTTATAACAATATATGTTTGTGTCCCATGTGTATATGTCACAGCAAAACATATTTCAAAAAGTAAAAAATAAAGAATAAGTAATATAGCTATAATACTTAGTACCAGAAGAAACAGGATTGCTCCTATAAAGCTTTCATTTTTCAAAATGAAAAATAAAGAATAAGTATAGCTAGAATACTTAGTACCAGAAGAAATGGTATTGTTCCTATAGGCAGAAGTCAAAGATGGGGAGAAAGGGCAGGATATTTTCTTTCTTATAGTAAGCATTAACTTTTTAAATGATGTACATATGACTTAGATTAATTTAAAAGAAGGAAGGATTGAAATGGAGAGACACAAGACTTGTTGGGAGGCAACTGCAGTAATTAAAGCAATAAATAATGGTGGCATTAGTGTAAAGTCTATTAGGAAACCCTACATACAAGCCAAACTCAGTTAAAAACTGACAGGTGGTGTGGAGACTGAGGCAGTGATAGGAGTCATACATAAACAATTATGGCAGCAAAAACAGAGCAGACAGGTTGGCAGGGCATGATTCATGTAGAGCTCTCGAGACCCTAAGCCATTTAGATTTTATTTGAAGTATAATTGGAAGCAAATGATGGTGGATGGCATGATCTAATGTAAATCTAAAGAAAACCATTCTTGCTGTTTTTCAGAAAACAGATTCTAGGTTGACCAAAAGTAGAATGAGGGAGGCCAGTTTGATGTCAGTTCCAATAATCCAGGTGCAAGATCACAGTGGCTAGGCTAAGGAGGCAACACATGGTGACTGGACTAAGGACGTGGAAAAAAGTAAACAGATCTGAAATTTATTTTGGATTTTCACCCAAACCAGAGGGCAATCATCCAAATGTGTTAATGGTGTGATATTGGGACATGGAGGAACAGTGGCACAGAAGAATTAAGGATTACTCCAAAGTTTCTAGCTTTGGTACTTAAGAAGGAAGAGACAGCTGCCTGCAATTGAGATATAACAATCAAATCATGGAGCTGAAACAGATTTTAGGGATAGAGAATCAAAGTTTCTGATGAGAACTTATCAGGTCTGATATGTTTGTGAGACATGCAAAGGGAAAAATCAAGTAGATAGTTGGAGAATGAAGCTTAGTGGATAGTTTTATGCTGGAGACATCTATCTGGGAGCTGCCAAAATAATGATCATTTTTCAATCCCTAAGACTGAATGATGTTATTCAGTAAAAGAAGATATAGAAAGAACAGAACCGGGCCTAAAATCAATCTCTGAGGACCCTAACATTGGGAAGAAGAGAAAGAACAAGCAAAGGAGATTATGGAGGAAGGGCTAGTGAGGTTAAAGAAAAAGTGAAAGCTTGTAAGGTTGATGTTTTTTTCAAAAAACAAAATCAGAATTAATGCCTTCTCAATTTGACTTTGAAGAAAAGAAAAGAGTAAGCTCTCCTTTAGTTCACTCGGAGGAAGCTCCTGCCCGTGTCTAACCCACAATGCTAAAGCTTAAAATTTTAGTAGTGCTATGCAAGATGATCAAACACGTGTTCATTCTGTTGTTAAATTCAATAGCAAGAGCTGAGCAAAGAAACATTTCCATGTCTTCATCCATCAGGATTCTCAAAAGTCATAACAATGTGGCTTCTTTTTGTTGCAAAAGAGAAAATTTTACATGTTCCATATTGTTAAGAGAAGAATTTAAATCTATTAACTAACTTTGACCCATAGTATTTCTTGACCAGAAAGGTGGCTTCCAAATTGCCACCCACCCTAGCACTTAATGAGTTGGTGTATATTCAATTGTACACCTAGTTGTTAAAGGGTTAGTCACTCAGTGATTTTTTGGAGCCATTCACCATGGTGATGAGCCCTTGCAGCACTTATCTCATGCAATTCCAGCCCAGTTATGTGCCTTAAGTGGAAGAGAATGAGACCACTGAGAAAGCTGCACAGCTGTAATTTGGGGAAGCACTCACCACTGCCAGGTCTTACTGGTGACCTCACAATTGACAGAGATGTTGCCAACCTCCTACATACCCCTAGAGAGTAGATGCAAACTCATTTTACCATGGAAACAAGATTAGTGGAGCAAACTACTTAAGGACCTAGCACTGGTAGTCAGAGAAATGGAAAATCTGCTGCAACTTATTTTCAGGATTCAATTAAAGGTCAAATGAATACAATAATGTATTCAACAATATTTACTGAGTGTATACTATGTGTTAATCTTCCAGATGCAGAAAATATAGCAATGTGCAAAACATTAAAATAGGCTGACAATCTTAAATATCTTTACAGTAATTAAGAAATTTACTTATTACAGATTTCATGTCCTCCTTGCCACTTGCACCATCAGGAAAATGTGGTGATAGTGTTGTGTTTTTTCCCCCCACTTAGAACCCTTGGCTAATTCTCCCCAATTCCCATTCTGAATGACATAAATAAAATCCAAGAAATTATAATTATGTGTCCCCCCTTTAAAGGGAACAATGTACTTTGTACCAACAAAGTTCTTTCTTTCATAGCCTGTTTCTCAACCATGACATTCCCAAATACAAATGTAGCTATGAAAGGAGAACTTAAAAAACACATTTGACCTTTTTTCTTCCCAGCCTTTCCATACTCTCTCTTTTATATATATATCCCACCAGTGAGAACTGAGGCCAAAAATCTAATGTAATCTCTTGCTGATTTATCAGAGGCTGCTGTAGGAGATCATATACCTAAAGATCTGATGTAATATGGTATAAACCCTGAATCAATCCCCAAAACATTCTGCATATACCAGACCATGTCAAGACTATTATGTCCACGCATGGCCATGCATCATGTTTTAAGAAAGATAATTATAAATAGAAGAACATCAAAAGAAATTAGGGGTAAGTTGGTTCCAAATTCAAGAAGGAACCGTTCATCAATGTTACTGATAAATATTTAAAATTCTGTTTACTCCTTTCAGTCACCAGTAGAGCAATCACTACTGTGAGGCAATCCAACTCTCTACTAGACAGTGGTAACTATCCACTAAAGTTTTTATAAAAGGTCCAGAATGCTTCCTCATCATAACTATATATCCTGAGTCCTGATTCTGTATTGTAAGCACCTTTTTCTGCTTCAAATATATGACAAATATTCTCATGGTCCCATTAGTATAACCATTTATGATATGAGATGGGTTTATTGTCCTTCTTCATTCTTATTTTTCTTGGATGTTCTGTAGTGTATAAGTGCTTTTCTTAGATTCAGTTTCCTTTGATTCTAAATTATGGCAACGAATGTTGAATGAAAAATGTCTCTGGAATGAAGAATGAGTTGAAATAAGAGACTATAAGTATGCCTTTAGGAGCCTGGTGCAGACTGGCACAGGATAACAAAATGGAAAGTGTTTTAATTTATTGTCTTTAATAATCCTTTATTAGGGAATTCCTCAAACCTTCAGAAATGTACAACAAAGAGTGCTCACATATCCACCCTCAGTATTTAACAAATATTAATAATTATTGGCTACAGATCTTTTTAAAAAATATAAAACAATTTATTGATTCAGTTGAAGTGGACCCTATACAACTTCCCAAAGCCAATTATCTTTCTTATGGCTCAAAAGTAATTACTACACAGAAGAAGTGGCATTATTTGCAACCATGGTTTTGTACTGTCACTACATATGCTTTGCCAAATGTTGCAATGGAAATGACTGGACTTATTTAAAAGGGTTCCCTCTGGTCAGTATCAAGATAAAACTCTGAAGGTAGAACAAAAAGAATGTGCTGATGTTTGGATGTGTAATTTGAAAAAAGAAGAATTCACAATATGAGGATCACAATATAATTTTGGCCCGTGTCAATATGGTCATCGATAATATGGAGAATAATGTGGAGAAAGCAGAATTGGAGATTGCAGGAGAAGAGGAGACCGATTCAGTTAGGAACATGTTAAAAACCTGGTGTATCTATTAGATTTCATATTTAAATTTCAACGAGGTAGCTGGATATACAATCATGGAGTTAAACAAACAGGTCTGAACTAGAATTGTATGTTTTGAAGTCATTGGCAGATAGTTGGCATTCAGGCCATGAGACTGCATTAGATTACCAAGTCACTGTAGACAGAGAAGAAAAGAAGGCCCATGAGCACTAGTACATGCCAGTGTAAAGGATACACAGAGAAAACTAATAATCAATAAAACAATCTAAAACGGAGCAGTCAGAGAGGTGTGGTGTCCAGGATGGCCAATGACAAAAACATATGTCAAGAAGGAAAGCATGATGAGCTATTTCCAATGCTACTGATGATAAGCTATACACTGAAAATCAGTAGCCCCATAGGAATACTTTTCCCCAGCAGCTCCATAGCCTCTATCCTTCATAATTAAGTATTTTGAAATATAGATATTTCTTTGTTTACAATTCAAATGAAAAAAGTAGACATAACTAGCATTCCATTTTTTTATTTCATTAATACTAAATGTAATATAATTTTTAATGGAAGATGGGGAAAAATGCAACTTCAAAATTCATCATGCATACATATGGACTTTATAATTTTAATAGTAATGGACAGAATTTCAGTAATTTGAAAGGAAAATGATATATAAAAAAATAAAATATTTGAGAGCAATCCACCAAGAACAAACAGAAAAGTAACTAGGGTATGATCCTTTTTTTAAAATTTTTTTATTAAACTTTAAGTTCTAGGGTACATGTGCACAATGTGCAGGTTTGTTACATATGTATACTTGTGCCATGTTGATGTGTTTCACCCATCAACTCATCAGCACCCATCAACTCGTCATTTACATCAGGTATAACTCCCAATGCCATCCCTCCCCCCTTACCCCTCCCCATAATAGACCCCGGTGTGTGATGTTCCCCTTCCTGAGTCCAAGTGATCTCATTGTTCAGTTCCCACCTATGAGTGCTGAGAATGATGGTTTCCAGGTGCATCCATGTCCCTACAAAGGACACAAACTCATCCTTTTTTATGGCTGCATAGTATTCCATAGTGTATATGTGCCACATTTTCTTAATCCAGTATGTCACTGATGGACACTGGGTTGATTCCAAGTCTTTGCTATTGTGAATAGTGCCACAATAAACATACATGTGCATGTGTCTTCATAGCAGCATGATTTATAATCCTTAGGGTATATACCCAGGAATGGGATGGCTGGGTCATATGGTATTTTTAGTTCTAGATCCTTGAGGAATTGCCATACTGTTTTCCATAATGGTTGAACCAGTTTACAAACCCACCAACAGTGTAAAAGTGTTCCTATGTCTCCACATCCTCTCCAGCACCTGTTGTTTCCTGACTTTTTAATGATTGCCATTCTAACTGGCATGAGATGTTATATCATTGTGGTTTTGATTTGTATTTCTCTGATGGCCAGTGATGATGAGCATTTTTTCATGTGTCTATTGGCTGCATGCATGTCTTCTTTTGAGAAATGTCTGTTCATATACTTTGCCCACTTTTTGATGGGGTTGTTTGTTTTTTTCTTGTAAATTTGTTTGAGTTCTTTGTAGGTTCTGGATATTAGCCCTTTGTCAGATGAGTAGATTGCAAAAATGTTCTCCCATTCTGTAGTTTGCCTGTTCACTCTGCTGGTAGTTTCTTTTGCTGTGCAGAAGCTCTTTAGTTTAATTAGATCCCATTTGTCAATTTTGCTTTTGTTGCCATTGTTTTTGGTGTTTTAGACATGAAGTCCTTGCCCATGTCTATGTCCTGAATGGTATTACCTAGGTTTTCTTCTAGGGTTTTTATGATATTAGGTCTAACATTTAAGTCTCTAATCCATCTTGAATCAATTTTCGTATAAGGAGTACGGAAAGGATCCAGTTTCAGCTTTCTACTTATGGCTAGCCAATTTTCCCAGCACCATTTATTAAATAGGGAATCCTTTCCCCATTTCTTGTTTTTCTGAGGTTTGTCAAAGATCAGATGGCTGTAGATGTGTGGTATTATTTCTGAGGACTCTGTTCTGTTCCATTGGTCTATATCTCTGTTTTGGTACCAGTACCATGCTGTTTTAGTTACTGTAGCCTTGTAGTATAGTTTGAAGTCAGTGATGCCTCCAGCTTTGTTCTTTTGACTTCGTATTGTCTTGGCAATGTGAGCTCTTTTTTGGATCCATATGAACGTTAAAGCAGTTTTTTCCAATTCTGTGAAGAAAGTCATTGGTAGCTTGATGGGGATGGCATTGAATCTATAAATTACCTTGGGCAGTATGGCCATTTTCATGATATTGATTCTTCCTATCCATGAGCATGGTATATTCTTCCATTTGTTTGTGTCCTGTTTTATTTCATTGAGCAGTAGTTTGTAGTTCTTCTTGAAGAGGTCCTTTACATCTCTTGTAAGTTGGACTCCTAGGTATTTTATTCTCTTTGAAGCAATTGTGAATGGAAGTTCATTCATGATTTGGCTCTCTGTGCGTCTGTTGCTGGTGTATAAGAATGCTTGTGATTTTTGCACATTGATTTTGTATCCTGAGACTTTGCTGAAGTTGCTTATCAGCTTAAGGAGATTTTGGGCTGAGACAATGGGGTTTTCTAAATATACAATCATGTATCTGCAAACAGGGACAATTTGACTTCTTCTTCTCCTAAATGAATACCCTTTATTTTTTCTCTTGCCTGATTGTCCTAGCCAGAACTTCCAACACTAAGTTGAATAGGAGTGGTGAGAGAGGGCATCCCTGTCTTGTGCCAGTTTTCAAAGGGAAAGCTTCCAGTTTTTGCCCATTCAGTATGATATTGGCTGTGTGTTTGTCATAAATAGCTCTTATTATTTTGAGATACGTTCCATCAATACCGAATTTATTGAGAGTTTTTAGCATGAAGGGCTGTTGAATTTTATCAACGGCCTTTTCTGCATCTATTGAGATAATTGTGTGGTTTTTGTCTTTGTTCCTGTTTATATGCTCAATTACGTTTACTGATTTGTGTATGTTGAACCAACCTTGCATCCCAGGGATGAAGCCCACTTGATCATGGTGGATAAGCTTTTTGATGTGCTGCTGGATTCGGTTTACCAGTATTTTATTGAGGATTTTTGCACCGATGTTCATCAGGGATATTGGTTTAAAATTATCTTTTCTTATTGTGTCTCTGCCAGGCTTTGGTATCAGGATGATGTTGCCTCATAAAATGAGTTAGGGAGGATTTCGTCTTTTTCTATTGATTGGAATAGTTTCAGAAGGAATGGTACCAACTCCTCCTTGTACCTCCGGTAGAATTCAGCTGTAAATCCATCTGGTCCTGGACTTTTTTTGGTTGGTAAGCTATTAATTATTGCCTCAATTTCAGAGCCTGCTATTGGTCTATTCAGGGATTCAACTTCTTCCTGGTTTAGTTTTGGGAGAGTGTAAGTGTCCAGGAAATTATCCGTTTCTTCTAGGTTTTCTAGTTTATTTGCATAGAGGTGTTTATAGTATTCTATGATGGTAGTTTATATTTCTGTGGGGTCAGTGGTGATATCCCATTTATCATTTTTTATTGCATCTATTTGATTCTTCTCTCTTTTCTTCTTTGTAACTCTTGCTGGGGGTCTATCAATTTTGTTGATCTGTTCAAAAAACCAGCTCCTGTATTCATTGATTTTTCGGAGGATTTTTTGTGTCTCTATCTTCTTCAGTTCTGCTCTGATCTTAGTTATTTCTTGCCTTTTGCTAGCTTTTGAATGTATTTGCTCTTGCTTCTCTAGGTCTTTTAATTGTGGTGTTAGGATGACAATTTTGGATCTTTCCAGCTTTCTCTTGTGGGCATTTAGTGCTATAAATTTCCCTCTACACACTGCTTTAAATGTATCCCAGAGATTCTGGTATGTTGTATCTTTGTTCTCATTGGTTTCAAAGAACATCTTTATTTCTGCCTTCATTTCGTTATGTACCCAGTAGTCATTTAGGAGCAGGTTGTTCAGTTTCCATATAGTTGAGCGGTTTTGATTGAGTTTCTTAGTCCTGAGTTCTAGTTTGATTGCACTGTGGTCTGAGAGACAGTTTGTTATAATTTCCGTTCTTGTACATTTGCTGAGGAGTGCTTTACTTCCAACTATGTGGTCAGTTTTGGAATAAGTGCGATGTGGTGCTGAGAAGAATGTATATTCTGTTGATTTGGGGTGGAGAGTTCTGTAGATGTCTATTAGGTCCACTTGGTGCAGTTGAGTTCAATTCCTGGATATCCTTGTTAACTTTCTGTCTTGTTGATCTGTCTAATGTTGACGGTGGGATGTTGAAGTCTCCCATTATTATTGTATGGGAGTCTAAGTCTCTTTGTAAGTCTCTAAGGACTTGCTTTATGAATCTGGGTGCTCCTGTATTGGGTGCATATATTTAGGATAGTTAGCTCTTCCTGTTGAATTGATCCCTTTACCATCATGTAATGGCCTTCTTTGTCTCTTTTGATCTTTGATGCTTTAAAGTCTGTTTTATCAGAGACTGGGATTGCAACCACTGCTTTTTTTTTGTTCTCCATTTGCTTGGTACATCTTCCTCCATCCCTTTATTTTGAGCCTATATGTGTCTCTGCATGTGAGATGGGTCTCCTGAATACAGCAAACTGATGGGTCTTGACTCTTTATCCAATTTGCCAGTCTGTGTCTTTTAATTGGACTATTTAGTCTATTTACATTTAAGGTTAATATTGTTATGTGTGAACTTGATCCTCTCATTGTGATATTAGCTGGTTATTTTGCTCGTTAGTTGATGCAGTTTCTTCCTAGCATCGATGGTCTTTACATTTTGGCATTTTTTTCGCAATGGCTGTTACCAGTTGTTCCTTTCCATGTTTAGTGCTTCCTTCAGGGTCTCTTGTAAGGCAGGCCTGGTGGTGACAAAATCTCTAAGCATTTGCTTGTCTGTAAAGGATTTTATTTCTCCTTCACTAATGAAACTTAGTTTGGCTGGATATGAAATTCGGGGTTTAAAATTCTTTTCTTTAAGAATGTTGAATATTGGCCCCCACTCTCTTCTGGCTTGGAGAGTTTCTGCCGAGAGATCTGCTCTTAGTCTGATGGGCTTCCCTTTGTGGGTAACCTGACCTTTCTCTCTGGCTGCCCTTAACATTTTTTCCTTCATTTCAACTTTGGTGAATCTGGCAATTATGTGTCTTGGAGTTGCTCTTCTCGAGGAGTATCTTTGTGGCGTTCTCCGTATTTCCTGGATTTGAACGTTGGCCTGCCTTACTAGGTTGGGGAAGTTCTCCTGGATGATATCCTGAAGAGTGTTTTCCAACTTGGTTCCATTTTCCCCATCACTTTCAGGCGCCCCAGTCAGACGTAGATTTGGTCTTTTCACATAATCCCATACTTCTTGGAGGCTCTGTTCATTTCTTTTTCCTCTTTTTTCTCTAGTCTTCTCTTCTCACTTCATTTCATTCATTTGATCTTCAATTGCTGATACTCTTTCTTCCAGTTGATCAAGTTGGTTACTGAAGCTTGTGCATTTGTCATGTATTTCTCGTGTCTTGGTTTTTATCTCTGTCAGGTCATTTATGGCCTTCTCTGCATTGATTATTCTAGTTATCCATTCTTCCATTCTTTTTTCAAGATTTTTAGTTTCTTTGTGTTGGGTACGTAGTTCCTCCTTTAGCTCTGAGAATTTTGATGGACTGAAGCCTTCTTCTCTCAACTCGTCAAAGTCATTCTCCGTCCAACTTTGATCTGTTGCTGGCGATGAGCTGCGTTCCTTTGGTGGGGGAGATGTGCTCTTATTTTTTGAATTTCCAGCTTTTCTGCCCTGCTTTTTCCCCATCTTTGTGGTTTTATCTGCCTTTGGTCTTTGATGCTGGTGACGTACTGATGGGGTTTTGGTGTGGGTGTCTTTTCTGTTTGTTAGTTTTCCTTCTAACAGTCAGGACCCTCAGCTGTAGGTCTGTTGGAGATTGCTTGAGGTCCACTCCAGACCCTGTTTGCCTGGGTATCAGCTGTGGAGGCTGCAGAAGATTGAATATTGGTGAACAGTGAGTGTTCCTGTCTGATTCTTGCTCTAGAAGCTTTGTCTCAGGGGTGTACCCCACCGTGTGAGGTGTGGGGTGTCGGTCTGCACCTAGTGAGGGATGTCTTCCAGTTAGGCTACTCAGGGGTCAGGGACCCACCTGAGCAGGCAGTCTGTCCGTTCTCAGATCTCAGCCTCCACGTTGGGAGATCCACTGCTCTCTTCAAAGCTGTCAGACAGGGTCTTTCTGACAGCAGAGGCTTCTGCTACTTTTTGTTTAGCATTGCCCTGTCCCCAGATGTGGAGTCTACAGAGACAGGCAGGCCTCCTTGAGCTGCTGTGGGCTCCACCCAGTTCGAGCTTCCCGGAGGCTTTGTTTACTTAAGCCTCAGCAATGGCAGGCACCCCTCCCCCAGCCTCGCTGCTGCCTTGCAGTTAGATCTCAGACTGCTGTGCTAGCAATGAGGGAGGCTCCGTGGGTGTGGGACCCTCTAGGCCCTCCAGGCCAGGTGTGGGATATAATCTCCTGGTGTGCCGTTTGCTAAAAGCCTTGGTAAAGCGCAGTATTAGGGTGGGAATTAACCAATTTTCCAGGTGTTGTGTGTCTTAGATTCCCTTGGCTAGGCAAAGGGATTCCCTTCCCCCTTGTGCTTCCCAGGTGAGGCGATGCCTCACCCTGCTACAGCTCTCGCTGATGTGGCTGCACCAGATGACCAGCACCAATTGTCCAGCACTCTCCAGTGAGATGAACCCTGTACCTCAGTTGAAAATGCAGAAATCACCAGTCTTCTGTGTCGCTTGCGCTGGGAGCTGGAGGCTGGAGCTGTTTCTATTGGGCCATCTTGGAGCTCAGGGAATCTAGAGTGTGATTCTTATGAAACAGACAATATGTCAGTAATAGTCATCTGTCTTCCATCTTGGTTGTCATAAAGAATAAGAGTTCATCCGTCCAAAGCTTTATTTAAACTAATAGTAGAACTTCTCTATTATCCTTGCAAGTTTTAACTGCTATATGCAGTGAAGATGTTAAAAATATTTTTGACACTGATTTCATCATTCAAGGAACTAACAACTATTCATAAATTATTTTTAGCATTTGTTAACAGAATTAGAAACATATTAATGTTCTTATCTAAGAGACTGACTGAAATTATTGAACAGGTAGAGTCAAAGACAGAATCATGATGCATCCTAGCAATCTCTTTCATGGTTGCGATTAAATCTTCATTTAAATAGCTAGAAATCAACCTAAATACTCTCATCCTATGTGATTAAACAGTTACTTTTTAAAAAATTACAAAGCATCTTAGTTGAAAGTTATTCAGAATACTGAAAAGGGAATTAACAGATGAAGTTCAACTAAAAATGCAAAATGAATTGAGAAAACATTTGGTATACATATGATTATAGCACATCCATTTTGCAAAGAGGCAAACACTAGGATCTTAGCAGCCAAATGAATAAATGATATCTATAATTCACACAAAAAAATAAAAACAAGTAGAGAAATAGGTTTGGAATCATGATCATTCTTGGCCAGCAATTAAAATAATGTAAATTCTAACAATTAGGCAAAATTTCACTGTTTCAAATAGCAATTAAAAATAGCACATAAAATTATAACACATAGTTGATAAAAATGAAGTGAATCTATACTTTCAAACTTCACTGGTGATTCATTAAATCAGTGCTTTTTGAGAAATCCTTGAAGAACCATGTTACTTACCCCTCTGGGTTCACAAATTACACTTCTTGTAATTTATTCTTGGGATACATTCAAAATTAGACCTCCTTTGTTTGTTTTATGAAATTCAAAAATATAAAAGTATTACAGAAAAATATATAGACAAGATCTGATTATGAGCTTGGAGTAGGGAAGTTCTTCTTAAAGAAGCACATAAAGAGCAACTATATAGTGTAATATTCACTTTTCATAATTTTAAACAGAAACTATCTCAACATCCACCACTAAGAAAATGGTAAACTGTATTATGGCATGTTCAGGAAAAACACACTATATAGACTAAATTTGGCTTTACTGAAGTTTATGTGGCAATACTGCAAAATGTGTGTGATGTTTCTTAAGAAATGATAAAAGTTATATACATTATGATTTGAATTTATTTTAAAATAATACAGTCACAGGAAAACAGACTGGTAGTAAAAATAGTATAGCAAAATTCAAATAGCGATTATAGGTAATGAAAACAAACAAGTCCCTCTTTTTTTCACATTTATTATGTGGTTTGATTACACTGTTTTCATGACACACACACATATACGCACACATACATACATACACATATATACACAGACACACATACACACTGACCTTTAATTATACAAGCAATACGTCAGCACTCTCTGTCAAAATGGTTTTTCAAATTTATCAGTAAGTTTAAAGATCTCTTTGACCGCCACTCTCAATCCTAGACCCCTTCACTTATGATACAGTTTGGATCTGTGTCCCCACCCAAATCTCACCTTCAATTGTAATCCCCAATGTTGGAGGTGGTGAGAGGCAACTGGATCATGGGGTCAGATTTCTCATGGATGGTTTAATACTCTCCCCTTGGTACTGTTCTCACAATAATGAATGAGTTCTCTGGAGATCTGCCACACATTTAAAAGTGTGTGGCACCTCTACCATACCTCTTCTTGCTCCTGCTTTTGCCATGTGAGATGCATGCCGCCCTTCACCTTCTGCCATGATTGTAAGTTTCCTGAGACCTCCACAGGAACAGATATTGCTATATTTCCTATACAGCCTGCAGAACCATAAGTCAATTAAACCTCTATATAAATTACCTGGTCTCAGGTATTTCTTTATAGCAATGGAAGAACAGATGAATACAACTTATCTCCACAAGGAATAATCATTATCAATTTGATGTGATTTCTTCCAGGCATGTTTATATCTTTACGCGTACACATCTAGGTACCGAGAAGACAATGCAAAGTATTGTGAGATTTTTTTTTATCGTAATTAAGTAACATAATCTATGTATCACTCTGCAATTTGCTTTTTATTGAACCTCAGCAATACAAAAGTATTAAAAGAGAATAGTAGAGTGAGATTTGATTATGACTTTGGAGAAGAAAAACTTTCTTAAAGAAGGCCAAAATGTGACTATCTTATTGGATAGTGTCATCAAATTTGACCACATTAAAATGTAAAACTATTTCATGACAAAACAGTCATAAATTTGGCAGACAGGAAGAAAATATGTACGATATATAACAAAGAAATATATTTTTAAAATAATTCTGATATATAAAGTTAATCGAGTAGAAGGATTCCAAATTAAATGTAGGAAATTCACAATAGAAGAAACCCTAATGGCTGATGACATGAAAAGATGATCAACCTGACCAATAAGCAAGGAAATTAAAATGGAAACAATAACAGAATGCTTTTCACAGTCATCTACTTGGAAATAAAATTTAAAATTAGACAATTAATTAGGGGTAATTGGAGAAACAGGTACGCTGAAACATTGTCAGTGGCATAAAGTGATAAAAACAATGAGGGGTGGCCGGGCGTGGTGGCTCATGCCTGTAATCTCAGCACTTTGGGATGCCGAGGCGGGTGGATCACAAGGTCAGGAGATCGAGACCATCCTGGCTAACATGGTGAAACCCCGTCTCTATTGAAAATACAAAAAAATAGCCGGGTATGGTGGTGGGCACCTGTAGTCCCACCTACTTGGGAGACTGAGGCAGGAGAATGTCATGAACGCGGGAGGCGGAGCTTGCAGTGAGCCGAGATAGTGCCACTGCACTCCAGCCTAGGGGACAAAGCAAGACTCTGTCTCGAAAAATAAAAAAGAAAGAAAAGAAAACACTGAGGGGGCAATTCCACGTTATCTTATTCTCTCTAACAACAAAATATGTTTATTCATTGGCTTAGCAGTTTCACTGAAAAGAAGAATTTGCACAAGTACGAAAGAGTGTTTAACAAGGTAGTACAAGATTGGCAGTGCAAACTGTATCTCATAATTTACCAAAAAAAATCAAAAAACAACCCAAGTGACCTCTGAATGTGGCATTTTAATGAAGTGGTTATAAAATACCTGTTTTATAGAGATAACTAAGAGCAGTTCAGTGTTTACTCTGAAAATCCTCTCAGTAATCTGGGATAAAATGACACATCTTCACCAGAAAATGGCCTTATTTGTAGACTTAGGGTCTCTTGTCTCATTATTTATCTAGACTTTACTTTCTTTTGGCCAGTATTTATTCTATATTTCACAAGCTGGATAGTAGATGTTTCAATTAAAATTATTTCTATATACCTTTGATTTTATTTGGTTCCTAGAAACAAATAGGAATTAGAGAGCTTTAGTTGCCTTTTATCAAAATATTACAAATTAATTCTTATCCTGTAATGTACTTAGCATAGCCCCTAACAAGCTACCAATGCATGTTCTTTTCTCACTTCTATTTCCTATGCATTCTTCTGATGTTTTGAAAAGCCATATAGAAAATTGAAGGCTATAGGAAAACAAGCAAATCAACCCATCATCTCATGGGTGTGCATTTTATAGCTGATCACTTAGTTATGGGAAGTTACTATATCACCTATCTGTAAGAGAATGGGGAAACATTACAGTCCTGTTAGAAATCAGTTCCTGGATGGCATTTCAGCACTTAAAATTTGGAAATAATTTTTGGAGAAGAACTGTAGTGACAAAACTTCATTCAACTGCTCAGCCAACCAACAGACATTTCCTAGAATGCTGGGAGTAATTCATTTCATACATTTTCTTTAAGATCTGCCTAAAAAATTAGTGTGCTAATTGCCCATGAGTACAATATTCCTTGGGTTAAATTTACTCTTCTGCATTAATTTAATTAATTTCAAAGTACCTAATAGGTAGCATTTTGAAAGGTCAGAAAATTATTTAATGCATGGAACAAAACATTTTCTATCTCTACTTCTCATTTTCATTTTAATTAACAAACATATTTACAGGATTTGTAATGATGCCAGATACTGTTCTAAGTATCTTACTGATTCTTAATAGGAATAAACTGAGGCACTGGGAGGTTAGGCAAATTGCCTAAGGTTACACAGCAAGTTACTTGAGGAGCTTGGATTTTTATTTATTTATTTATTTATTATTATTATTATACTTTAAGTTCTAGGGTACATGTGCATAACGTGCAGGTTTGTTACATATGTATACTTGTGCCAAGTTGGTGTGCTGCACCCATCAACTTGTCAGCACCCATCAACTCGTCATTTACATCAGGTATAACTCCCAATGCAATCCCTCCCCCCTACCCCCTCCCCATGATAGGCCCCGGTGTGTGATGTTCCCCTTCCCGAGTCCAAGTGATCTCATTGTTCAGTTCCCACCTATGAGTGAGAACATGCGGTGTTTGGTTTTCTGTTCTTGTGATAGTTTGCTGAGAATGATGGTTTCCAGCTGCATCCATGTCCCTACAAAGGACACAAACTCATTCCTTTTTTATGGTTGCATAGTATTCCATGGTATATATGTGCCACATTTTCTTAATCCAGTCTGTCACTGATGGACATTTGGGTTGATTCCAAGTCTTTGCTATTGTGAATAGTGCCACAATAAACATATGTGTGCATGTGTCTTCATAGCAGCATGATTTATAATCCTTTGGGTATATACCCAGTAATGGGATGGCTGGGTCATATGGTACCTCTAGTTCCAGATCCTTGAGGAATCGCCATACTGTTTTCCATAATGGTTGAACTAGTTTACAATCCCACCAACAGTGTAAAAGTGTTCCTATTTCTCCACATCCTCTCCAGCACCTGTTGTTTCCTGACTTTTTAATGATCGCCATTCTAACTGGTGTGAGATGGTATCTCATTGTGGTTTTGATTTGCATTTCTCTGATGGCCAGTGATGATGAGCATTTTTTCATGTGTCTGTTGGCTGTATGTATGTCTTCTTTTGAGAAATGTCTGTTCATATCCTTTGCCCACTTTTTGATGGGGTTGTTTGGTTTTGTCTTGTAAATTTGATTGAGTTCTTTGTAGGTTCTGGATATTAGCCCTTTGTCAGATGAGTAGATTGCAAAAATTGTCTCCCATTCTGTAGGTTGCCTGTTCACTCTGCTGGTAGTTTCTTTTGCTGTGCAGAAGCTCTTTAGTTTAATTAGATCCCATTTGTCAATTTTGGCTTTTGCTGCCGTTCCTTTTGGTGTTTTAGACATGAAGTCTTTGCCCATGCCTATGTCCTGAATGGTACTACCTAGGTTTTCCTCTAGGGTTTTTATGGTATTAGGTCTAACATTTAAGTCTCTAAGAGAAAGAAATCAAGGGTATTCAGTTAGGAAAAGAAGAAGTCAAATTGTCCCTCTTTGCAGATGACATGATTGTATATTTAGAAAACCCCATTGTCTCAGCCCAAAATCTCCTTAAGCTGATAAGCAACTTCAGCAAAGTCTCAGGATACAAAATTAATGTGCAAAAATCACAAGCATTCTTATACACCAGCAACAGACAAACAGAGAGCCAAATCATGAATGAACTTCCATTCACAATCGCTTCAAAGAGAATAAAATATCTAGGAATCCAACTTACAAGGGATGTAAAGGACCTCTTCAAGGAGAACTACAAACCACTGCTCAGTGAAATAAAAGAGGACACAAACAAATGGAAGAACATACCATGCTCATGGATAGGAAGAATCAATATCGTGAAAATGGCCATACTGCCCAAGGTTATTTATAGATTCAATGCCATCCCCATCAAGCTACCAATGAGTTTCTTCACAGGATTTTAAACCACACACTCTGGCTGCTGAGCCCACACTCCTGATTTAAGAGAGCCTAGAGTACTCCAAATGTAAACTTGTTTGCTCTGGCCTTTCATTTTCACACATTAATGACTATGTCGTTTCCCCCACCCCCAAACTTACTAATAGTAATGAACTTTTAAAAAAATTGTTCAGTTTTAACTATATGTAAAATGTACTTTTCCTAATTAGTAGGTTTTTTGTTTTGTTTTGTTTTTGTTAGGTTGTAGCATATGAATTTTGTTTTATTGTAGGTCAAATATTCACATATTGAGAATTTCATACAATTCAACTTAACCAGAAGAAACCTTATGCATAAAGGAAAAGGAAGCAGATGTGGCACTGGAAGACCAAACTCAGTATCTATCCTGTCACATGGGACCTGTATGTCTTTAAAGCAAATAATATAACCACTTGGTCTTTATTTTTCTCATTGTTAATGTGGGACTGCTAAGAATTGCTGATCACTGCTATCTGAAAAATAGTTTAATCTATAAAATGTTCTCGTCAACTATTATGCACAAAACACATACTATCTACTACTATCCCACAGAACAGTGCCAAAGCCCTAGTTACAAAAAATGGACACTTTTAAAACATTTATACAACTGAGGATATGTTTCCTAATTCCTAGAAAATATAAAAACAAGCAATCTCTGGAAATTATAGCTAAATTGTTCATGCACCTAGAAAACTAAGAGCCAACTGTCCTTATCTCATTCTCATAAAAGATAAGATGGAAGATTTCAAATTATTAAGAAAGGAAAGGTTAAGTGTCTGTCATTCTGTTTGAAAACTGGAGCCAGTTGGGCCAATATATTGTTGAACAACATGAGCTTCTTCAAGACTTCCCAACACCTGCTAAAATGAGATCACCTTAGTGACCAAAAGGATCTTATGGACTAGCATGTTCCTACCAAGTGACAGATAAATACAAAAAACAGTGTAGAAAGTAGAAATTCCAAGTAACCATTTCCCTCAGTAGTCATTTTCCTCTCACTTCCACCATGTCATTTTTTCAGGTAATAATCTTTAAGATAAAAAGTGCCACAAATTGTTAGAATCAAATGTATAAATCACATTTTACTTTTCATAATGGGCACTCAAGAAATGTGGGCCTTTGATGATAACGACTTCAGAATTATTTTCTATTGGCTTGGGTAGTAAACTGAGACTATAAAATACAGCTAAATAAGCTCAATTGTAACATTAAAAACCTGGTCTTTACAGATCACTGAAGCTTTGTGGCATTTAAAAATATATTCTATACTTCGATTAATTTCCTTAAATACTACTCATCAATTTGAAAGAGCCAAATTACTTTTGTTTTTTAGCCTTAGGACCTGGGCTGATGTTCAGCAAATATAAATGGATGTGAGTGGTCTGTGTAAAGTTCAGTCAAGGAAAAGGCAACAATAAGACTGAAATTAAAGTGACTCTTTCCTATCTTACAAATAACAGCTTTCTGTTCATGAAATGAAATGACATACGTGAACACTTTGTACAACTATAAATCTCTACAGAAAGTACATTATTTACAAGTGCAAATGTATACTATTCCTGTTGTTCTATCTCACAAAGCCCGCATAAGTACTTTATCTCTGAATAATTAAGATTTTCAATTCAACATAAAAGCTTGGTATATTTTCTTTGCTATGAGTATTAATAGGGTCTCTTACAGAAAATAAGTAAAACCAGAGGGATAAAATCATACCACAAATACAATACAGAGTTACAACATTACTTCTTGCTTTCTTTTGGTCTTGCAATTTATCTGTGACTTATTATTTATTCAACTTATTCCACATGTAGACTTCAAATCCATACATGGGTATGAATCGCTTCAGGTTTAATTCAGCTACCCAAAGAAATACATATAGATGGCAATTCTCATTAATTCAATATGTGCCACAGTAAATTAATTTAGAATTGAAGACATGTTTTGCTGAATTAGATTCTTAATTAGTAATGCCACAGACCTCTCCTACAAACTGAAATTAATTATGTAAAGAAAAAAGCACATCTAGAAAATATTACGCTATTTAGAGTTCAGTCCCTGAATGCCAAGAAAACAGATCAATGTGTTCATTATCTTACATACATAAAAAGTAGAGAAACACAAAACTGCTACATCCAGTTGCATTAATTAATTAGCACACATATATATGTACTATCATGCTCCACAAATAGAACTCTGATGATTTACAAGTGGATTATATATTACACAAAGTGGTGAGCCAGGATTTCCCTAATATTATAAAAATATGTTTATTATAAAACACACTTGTTAAATTTAAAAATAGACCTCAAAAGCCATTGAGTGAATAAATGTATTTTTATTGAGGTGCTACAGAGTGTGTTTTTGGGCAATATTATTAACTTTAGAAGTTTAAAATGGTAAGAGTTTTAAATTTGTTGTTGAAATACATTGTTGTTTACACAAAATATAGCATCATATATTGAAAAACTACCATCCTGCATTTTAAGCCCTGACTCTAAATTTTATCGGTATCTTGGCAGTTCCCAAGTAGTCCTTTGAAAAGAAGAAAATAAACTCTTTCACTCCTTAAAAATGTAAAAAATAAATAAATAAATAAAATGACTAGGTTATATAGTCTTTTAAGGAAGAATTATTCTGTTTGGGTTACCTCTAGCTTTACCCTAATTGGTAAAAATTACTCTTGGAAAACATTTCTCATTCAAATTTCACAGGTAGAAAGCTGAAATAATATGTGAACCTGACAGGAAGGGGAGTAAAAGGATGCCAGAAGAAAAGGAGAGGAGGACTGTGAAAAATGCATGTGCATGCACACACAGTGGTTATTTTTGATGAACTGGCATTGCATCCTGTGACCTTGCTAAACTTGTTAGCTCTAGTTGCTATTTTAGAATCCTTAATATTTTCTATGTACATGACCATGTCGTCTGCAAATTAGCATAATTTTACTTCTTTTCTTATCCACCTGCTTCTGATTTTTAATTTATTTTATTTTACTGCTGGACTTGATTTGTTAATATTTGTTAAGGATTTTACTGTCTATGTTCATGTAGAATTATAACGTAGATTTTTCTTATAATTAATCTATCTTTTTTGGTATCAGAATAATGCTGGCCTCATAAATAATAATAGGGAGTATTCCCTCCTTTCAAATTTCTTAAAGAATTTCTAGTACTTCTACCTTAGATGTTTGACAAAGTTTACCAATGAAGCCATTTGTGTCTGGAATTTTCTGTGTGGGAGAAATTTTAATTAGAAATTCAATTATAGGCCAGGCATGGTGGCTCATGTCTGTAATCTCAGCACTTTGGGAGGGTGAAGCAGGCAGATCACCTGAGATCAGGAGTTCAAGACTAGCCTGGCCAACATAGTGAAACCCTGTCCCTACTAAAAATACAAAAATTGGTCAGGCATAGTGGTGGGCATCTGTAATCCCAGCTACTCGGGAGGCAGAGGCAGGAGAATCACTTGAACCTGGTAGGTGGAGGTTGCAGTGAGCTCAGATCATACCACTGCACTCCAGCCTGGCAACAGAATAAAACTCCATCTCAAAATTAAATAAATAAATAAATAAATTCAATCATAGACGGCTCCGCCATGTTCTACATTTTTTAAAATTAATTTGTTAATATGTGTTTTTCAAAGAATTTGTCCCTTTTACCCAAAGTTGTAAACTTTCTCAACATAAAGGGGTTCAAATATTTCCTTATTATTGTTTTAATTTCAAAGAAACTATAGTGATGTCTCCCTTTCATTAATAGTTTGTATTTTCTCTATTTTTCTTTGATCGGTCTAGCTGGAAGTTTATCAATTTTACTGTTCATTACAGAAAATTAATTTTTCTCCAGTGCTTTTCTAGGTTAAAAAAGTTTCATTGATTTCTGCTCTTATCTATATTATTTCCTTTATTCCTTACATTTCAGGTTTAATTTCTTCTTTTTAGATTTAGGATGGACCCATCCTCTTTCCTAACAAAAGTATTTAATGCTATACATTTTCCCATAACCATTGCTTTAGCTGCATCCCACATGTTTAGAGATATTTTGGTCTCATCTTTATTAAGTTCAAATATTTTATAAGTTCTTTTGGGATTTCTTCTTTGTCTCATGTTATTTGCTAGTGTGTTGTTTTATTTCTAAATTTAAAGTAACATTTAAAGATCTTTCTGTGATTCATTTCCATTAAATCCACTCCTGCCTAAGATTACACCAATGTGTTTTCAGTTATTTTAAGTTTGTTGAGACTAATTTAATGGCCCAGTATATAATCTATCTTGATAACTGTTCCATGTGTAATAGATATAAAATTTTCTTTAATTGTCAACTAGGTTAAGTAGGTTGATGATATTGTTCTCTTTTCCTTGTTTATTTTCTTTTTGAGTTTCTGTTTGCTTGTTCTACCACTTACTGAGAGATGAGTAAAGATTGGAAGAAAAAACAATAGAGTCTGAAAGTACCAGGAGTTGGTGGGTATGGACGTCAAAAAATAAACAGCTGGATGAAGTATTATAATCACCATGAAGAACAATTTGATGGCATATAATAAATACGAAAATGTATATCTTCACAAGCCAAAATCTTACTAATAGCTCTGAACCAAAGAGAAACTCTCGCACATGTACACATAAGACTTACAACAGGATCATCATTATTATATTGCTTATAATTCCAAAAATTAAGAAAATGAGAAAAAATGTACCTCCATCAATAAGGTAATGAATAAAATATTCAAATAATTCTATAAACACTGCAGTTTAAACGGTAGGCTAAAACTACATGCATCCACCTGAATAAACCTTAAAAATATGATCTGAATTTTAAAAGGCATTCTAAAAGAATTTGTAAAGTACAATTAAATTTGTGCAAATTTTAAAAACACAAGACAATGCTATGTACATTCTTATGGCTGCATATATGCCTAACAAAATAATAAAAATATGAATGGAAATATATGGGCAAATTTGGAATCATTGTTACATCTGGCAACCCAGAAAAAAATTGGTTGGAGAGAAATACCATGAGGGCTTCAACATGATGTGCAGAATTTAAAATAAAGGTCTTAAGCAAAAATAATAAAATGTTAACATTCATGAAACCTGGCTGTTACCTATATTTATATCTGTGCTTCTATTGTGTAATCTAATAGTTTTATAATTCGAGGTCTGGGTACAGCGTTTAAAAACTAAAAGATTAACAGAAACATATAAAAAGGATGATGAGGATGTAATGCACAAAAGAAAAAATGTAACCTACGGAAATAAACATTAAAAATTCACGAAGTATGTTTGAATTTAATAAGAGTGTTTATATTCACTACGGATAAAGATATGAGGCAAAAGGCACTCTTAACTACAGTTAATGAGAGTGTAACTTGGTCTAGCACTAGACCACTTGGTTTAGAAGTTGATTTGGTAGAATATATAAAACTTTTAACAATGCAAACCCTGTGTCTCCCCACGCCCCAATCAAAGACATCATTTCCAGGAATATCTCTTGCAGGCATGCTCACACAGGCATGCAAAGATCCATGTAATTAGTTGTATATTGTGAAATTATTGTTATTTGTATTAGTGTAAAAATGACACAAACCTAAAAGCCTAGCAATATGGTCACCTTTCTTCATGGCCACAACCACGCACAACTGCAGCAAGAGCTACCCATAATGTAATTCATATGAAGAGCATCTTACAGAATTTGGCTGTGCCTATGTCCACTCTCATGTAGTAGTATATCTGACACTAGTTGCCAGGCCCTTCTCCAAAATATTGGTTCTCAACTGAGTGTGATTGTGTCTCCTTCCTCTCACACACACATACCAGGGAGAAATCTGGCAATGTCTGGATACATTCTGGGCTTTTAGAACTGAGCATCTAAGGATAGAGGTCACAGATGCTGTTAAATAGCCTATAATGCATGGGATAGCCCCCTAAAACAATTATTCTCCCCAAAATATTATTAGTACTTAGGTTGAGAAACCCGGCTCTAGAATAATTTATTTGCACTATTTCTTTAATCTCACCTATAACCATATGAGGTAGAAAATACTTTTCCTCATTTAAATATGAGGCAACAGGGTCTCAGAGAGATTGAATATCTTATCCAAAATAACACAGCTAATAGGAAGCCGAGCTTCTTGCTCTTAAAAAGGAAGTTACACAGGAAGCCTAGATAAATTATTGTGTTCTCATATGATGGATTATTATATGGCTGTTTAAAAAAGTAGATGTATACAAATGCCATGAAATGATCTCTAGGTCACAGAGTTACAGAAGATATTTGTAATGTATACAGTTAATAAAAGATTAGTATTCAAGCTGTATAAAGATCTCCTACAAGTCAATAAACAAGTAAAAATGTTATGGAACACATATAATATGTAATCCCATTTATATTTTATGAGCAAAATTTTGTATGTGAAAAGATTGTGTTATTTATGACCCTATAACAGCAAAATATAAGAATGGAATTATCCTAAAAGGATAATTTTGTATAAGTATTCATTTAGAAACTCTCAACACAAAGATAATTGAAGAAATATTTGACATGGGACTGAGCATATAGTGATACTGTGAACATAGAAATGTGAATAAGAGGTTGGTAATAACTAGGAGAATGGCAGGGATGGTCATGGAGTGATATCATGGGACATTATTGATAGCACATGAATCATGACAGGTCTTGCTTGCTGTAAGTTCTGTTGTAATATAAACAAGTGCTTAAAACACTGAATTTTGCAAATATGTATGATATGATAACTCATCTTTTTAGATCATTAATTTGTATAATTTAGATAATTGATTTTAAATAATTTGATTTTAGATATTTTGATTTTAGCTAATTAATTTGGGAATTAAGAAACCTATTTTCTGGTAGTTCCCTTAATTTGGAGAAAAACAGGTCCAAAATATTGCACATGAAATATCTTCTATTGTACAACATATGGAACAGCAAAAATCCAAGGAGGAAGGTGGTAATTCAAACTGACCCCTTAGAAGAGAATTTCATTGACTGGAAGGCCATCTTTTCTTCTGTATACCTTGAAGGATTTGATACAGAAAGTTTGTTGGGTGAGAGAAGTGAAGAGGTGAATAATTACGCATGATAGAGGGTGAAGAATTCAGAATATCTGGAAACAACACAGAAAGAAAAGGGGGAGAGCACAGGTGGATGGGGAGAAAGCATGGGAGACAATGAAGTACTAGAAGGCTGAGGTATTCCAATATATTGTATTTCCAAATACCCTAGTTCTTCATCAAAATTTCCTATAATTCCTAAAATGACTGGTCTGAAACTATTTTCTGGGAAAGCAGTGAAGTGCTTAAATGTTCTATACTAGTTGATGCAGAGGAAGCAAAGGCAACGCATGCAAGTGCAGAGAGAAGGAAGGAGCTCAGAAAGGATGTCCACGCTGTTTAACTCCTTACCCCAAGCTTGGACAGAAATCTTGAGTCAAGGCCTTAGACACTCGAGGGCTTCAAGGAATTTCCTGGAGATCTTAGGGCAAAAAGGCCTTCAGGTAACACCTGAAATCTATTTATACATAGTGTGTATAAAGACCTCCATGAAAACACATCAAGCTGCTATCTGAAGTCACCTTTGGGGAGGGTTTGGGGACTGGAGATTCTCTCTTTCTTTTTTTTTTTTTTCTTTCTTTTTTTAAATTATTATTATTATACTTTAAGTTCTAGGGTACATGTGCATAACGTGCAGGTTTGTTACATATGTATACTTGTGCCATGTTGGTGTGCTGCGCCCATCAACTCGTCAGCACCCAACTACTCGTCATTTACATCAGGTATAACTCCCAATGCAATCCCTCCCCCCTACCCCCTCCCCATGATAGGCCCCGGTGTGTGATGTTCCCCTTCCCGAGTCCAAGTGATCTCATTGTTCAGTTCCCACCTATGAGTGAGAACATGCGGTGTTTGGTTTTCTGTTCTTGTGATAGTTTGCTGAGAATGATGGTTTCCAGCTGCATCCATGTCCCTACAAAGGACACAAACTCATCCTTTTTTATGGCTGCATAGTATTCCATGGTGTATATGTGCCACATTTTCTTAATCCAGTAAGCATTCTTATACACCAGTAACAGACAAACAGAGAGCCAAATCATGAATGAACTTCCATTCACAATTGCTTCAAAGAGAATAAAATACCTAGGGATTCTCTCTGTCTATACTTACTTCAGGTAACACCGGAAATCTATTTATACATAGTATGTATAAAGACCTCCATGAAAACACATCAAGCTGCTATCTGAAGTCACCTTTGGGGAGGGTTTGGGGACTGGGGATTCTCTCTTTCTATACTTACTTCAGTGTTGTTTTACTATTTTACAAAATAATCCATTAATGTTTTGATTTAAAAGAACTGTCAGACTAGATGAAACGTGGGCTAAACAAGCAAAGATCACCTGAGATCACACCACTGAAATGCACTGTTAAGAAATGTAACAGTTTTACCATAACTATTATCAGACTATACCTGTACCACCAGGTTCAAAAAGATTGGAAACTGCTAAGGACACTTGCATTTATCCTGGGAGCAAGAGTGTTAATCAGAGGATGGTTAGGTAATCAGGGGTTGCTATGGTTTGGTTCTGTGTCCCCACCCAAATTTCATCTCAAATTGTAATCCCCAGGTGTCAAGGGAGGGACCCGGTGGGAGGTGATTAGATCATGGGGGATGGCTTCCCCCATGCTGTTCTAGTGATAGTGAAGGAATTCTCACAAGATATGATAATTTAAAAGTCGCAGTTTTCCCTGCAATCGCACTCTCGCACTCTCTGTCTCTCTCCTGCCACCTTGTGAAGAAGGTGCCTGCTTCCCCTTCACCTTCTGCCATGATTGTAAGTTTCCTGAGGCCTCCCCAGACATGCAGAACTGTAAGTCAATTAAACCTCTTTTGTTTATAAATTACCTAGTCTCAGGTAGTATCTTTATAGCAGTGTGAGAACAGATTAATACAGGGGTAAAAGACTGCATGTTGCTTTTCATTTGTTTTGGCAAACATATACAGTCATGTAACAACCACTACAATTATTATACAAAATACTTTTTCACCCCAGGAGTTCCTGGTGCACTTTTACAATGAATTCTTTTTCCTCATTACCTGGTTTTTGTCAACCACTGATCCACAGTTTTGTCCTTCCTTCTTAGAATCTCATACAAATAGATTTTTTGGTGTTTAGCTTCCATCATTCATCCATTTTGTGGAATATATATTACTGTTTTTGCTGAGTAGTACTGTGTTGTGTGACAATAACACATTATTGCTTATTTTCCAGTTTAAGGCTATTATGAATAAATCTGCTGTGAATCTTTGAGAACTTTTATGTGGATATTCACCTTTCTTTCTTTCTTAATGACTAATAATATTATCCATCTTTTTCATGAGCTTTTTTTCCATCTGGTATCTTCTTTACTGAAGATACTGCTCAAACATTTTGCCTATTTTTCATGTTGTCTGCCTTCTTATGAATGAAGAGAGTTCTTTACATATTCTGGTAACAAATGTTTTATCAGATATATCTTTTGCAAATATTTTCTCCCACTTCTTGTACTATGTTTTTATGTCAGTGTCATTTGAAAAAGAGATGATTTTAATACTTAAGATGTCCAAATTATGTAATTTACTTTTCTTTTAAGGTTGTAGTTTTGTATCCTACCTAAAATATTTTTATGTCAAAGGAGTGAAGATTTTCTTCTAATGATTTATAGTTTGTTCAAATTAATGTTCGTGGCTGTTGAGATAGCTGCCAAGATTCATTCTTCCTATATTGATGTCAAATTCTTTCAGCACCATATGTCAAGGACTAGAATTTCTCCATTGAATTACATTGGTAACTTTCTTGAAAATCAACTAGTCATATTTAAGTGGAACTATTTCTGGATTCTGTCTTATGTTCCATATGCCTCTTTGTTCCAATATCAGATTATCTGGATTTTAAACCTTTAACATTATCACTTCAATAAGATCATGTAAGTCCTCCAATTTTGTTCTTTTCAGAATTGTTTTGGCTTTTCTAAGTTCTCTGGAATTCCATAACTATAAACATGTTTGTCAATTTCTATCCAAAAAGCTGGTTTTTTAAAAAAAATGAGAGTGCCAAATCTATAAATCAATTCAGAACTAATTGACATCTTAAAATTGAGTTTTCTAATTCATGAGCTACGTATGTATCTCCATTTATGCAGATATACCTTAATTTCTGTCAATATTTTATAATATTCCAGCAATATTTTATAGTTTTTGGTATACTATACAGGTACAGGACATATTTTGTTAAATTTATATTTAAGTATCACATGTTTTTATAGTATTGTAAATGTGCTTATAAAATTTTAATTTCTAATCATTCCTTAGTACTATAAAAAAAGTTATGATAAACTTGTATTTGTACATGAAACTTATATCCCGCCATCTTGCTAAACCTCACGTTAGTTTTAGTGGATTTTCTCTATAGACCATCATGTTTTTTGTGACTAAAAAAACAGCTTTGCTTCTTCATTTACAATCTGACCACCTTTTATTTATTTTCTTGCCTTAGTGAGTTCCTTGCTTCTAGAAGTACTGATGATATTGGACTGTGCCAGGATTATTTCACAGGAAATCTCCCTAACGTGATAATTTCTTACTTAAAAATTTTAAATATACCAACATCAGAAAGGAAACAGAAAGAGAAAGAGAAGATAGATTACATTACAAATCAGCAAATTTCTATGTTAAATTCTACTATTTCTACTCCTATACTTATTCCACATCAATTTCTGTCCCATATCTTGGATCAAAGAATTAAAATGATATGAATCTGTTTTATATCTCTGAAAAATAATACTGAAGCAACAAAGTATCTTCATCAAATACACAAACATACACACCACACACACATAAGGTTTTAAATTTCACCTCTAGGCCTCATCAACTACCCCACCAGGGTGACTTATTTAATCTCCCTCAGCTTCAGCATCCTTATCTGTAAAATTGAGTGACTACATGTACCTTAGTGGGTTTCTGTGAAAAATTCACCATACCTTATGGCAATATGTATATGGCATATAGCAGTGTTCAATAAATAGTGGCTATTATATTTTGGTCCTCAAGTCTTTGTTTTTAAAAATCAATGCAAATGAAAACTACAGCACCTTCATTCATTGATTTTCCTCTTGTGATTTGATTTTTACTAAAGGTAGAGGTGGCCAGGTGCAGTGGTTCCTGCCTATAATCCCAGCACTTTGGGAGATGATAAGGAGGATCACTTGAGCTCAGCAGTTCAAGACCAACCTGGGTAACACAGAGAGACCCCTCATCTGTACAAAAAAAAAAAAAGTAAAAATTAGCTGCACATAGTGGCACACACCTGTAGTCTGGCAACTGGGGAGGCTCAAGTGGGAGGATTGCTTGAGCATGGGAGTTCGAGGTGGCAGTGAGCTATGATCACGCCACTGCACCCCAGACTGGATGACAGAGCAAGACCCCGTTTTTAAAAAGAAACAAACAAAAAACGGTAGGGATGCCACTTTCTACCTGTCCTTGTAGGTATTATTAACAGGAGAATCTGGTACTTTTCCCATTCCTTGCAGATATGTTTGTTGTTACTTACTATCCACCACTGACATAACACAGAAAGCTATTCTAATTATTTCATATATGTTTTAAATTTTACTAGTACCTTCAAAATGTCTAAGAGTATCCCACATTATTATGAAAAGATAAAATAAGCATGTGCAAACCAGATTTGTGCTAAGGAAGTGACACTAAATTCTAGGTTATTATTGTATTAATGACAAAAAAATCACAATTGGTTTCCCTTACATAGCAACACCCTATAGAGCCCTTAAAATATAATTTCATTTCTAGAAACTAGATTTACACATAAGCATTTGTTCAAGCAGGTCAGCTGTTTTCCACAAAGTGTGTAACCTTACTACAGCCAAAAGAATTTGTAAATACAGTTTATAATGTACTTTAAAAACCTATGTTATCATCATGGTTATAACCATTTATATGATTGTGATGGTTCTCTGCTTTCTTTTTCACTTATATTGAATTTTTTTAACTCTCTAAGGCTAATTTATTGAAATAAATAAAAGAATAATGAGAATAAAAGGGGAAACAGGCACTGAACACATAGTTGAATGTGTATCTTCTACAGTAAGAGGTAATGGAAAGAAATGAGAGAAGGATTAAGTAGACAGTTGATTATGCAGTTCCAATATAGAGTCTGATGTATTTTCTTACAAGCCTATGCTGAGTTATTAATAGGCTCAGAACGTGAACATGTAAGACCATGTGACCAAGGACCCAAAAATTGGACACTGTGCACTTGTGAAGACTTCACAGCCAAAGGCAAGAGCAGCCAAGTTATTAGAACACTTACTAAAATACTACAACAGAGCTAACTATAGGCAAATGCTTTGGAGACCTTTTAAACCATATTAATGTGCAGTGTTAGGGTGTCCCCAAGGATGCTTTAGTATGTTATTCCAAAGCATTTCAAATGAAAATAGGGGTTTCCATATTCTTAAACTTAAACCACACTCTAAATACAAATCAGTGGCTTTATTTTTCCTCTTTCATCTTTCCACCCACTAACCTCCTTTATGATTCTGCCTCCCTCATAGGAAGGTTGTATCAATTCACACAAATTGTGTAATCTCTTGGGGCCTGACAAAGAGAAGGAACTACAGAAATTGAAAATGCAAAATAAACAATCATGGACATTAAATTAGTAATGAAATCTATTTCTTTAATTTACTGTTGTATCAGCTAAGATTTGGATCTGACTTTCAAATGATACTTACATGTCTTGGCTGTTTTCCTCTGACCATTCGAAAACATCTCTCCTCATAGAATTCCTAGTCATCATTTTATCTCTTAAAGCTAAAACTCAGTGTAAGACATACAGGAATAAAATTTTGATTTAATCTTCACCTACAGTCAACTTAAATAGAAGAAATTCAAGCATATTATTTAAAAAGTTATAAAGATTTCCAGTGTATATCTCTATATATTATTATTCTAAAGCAAAAGACTTAAATATAACCATTCAGATAGAATTTCCTTTCACTTCCTGAGCCAAGTTTTTCCAGGGTAACAGTTGCAACTAGAGCTTTATAAACGTTCACTTCCAAAAAACGATAGTGATTCCACATTTGCTTTCATATCAAATTTCATAACTCCAGGATGTCATTAGTGTCATGACACACCTCTATGTAAGAACTACTAAAATAAGAAAAATTTTCATTGGAATTAACTAAATACAGCATTTCTATCCTTTACTAGGTTTCTTTATCTCATTAATAAATTCATATTAATGGATTAACTATCTAAGGGTCTTTATTTCCCTAACATTTACTCAGTCATAATACCTGTGGTCTGGAGACAACTCTTGAAACTTACATTACCAGAGAGGACATACTGGTTTGGTTTTTAATAAAAAGTACTGTACTGAAATCCTTGGTTCTGTGTAACTAAACACATAGAATAATTTTACACAAGCTTACATTTACAGAATAGCTCTGAATGTTTGTGAGTGAAATCCACTTCCTGAAAAGATTAGTTTGGGTTTTGTTGATTTGTCTGTATTTGTTTGCTTGATTTGAACCCTGACCCTACCAACTTTGGTCTTTTCCATAGCAGTAGGACAGACATTAAGAGTGGAATCTGGAGTCTGAATCCTGGGTTCATGTCCTAATCCTGCAAAAACACTATCTGTGTGACTTCCTATTTTGTATTCCTTATTTGTATGCCTCCAAATGAGTATCTTGGATTACCTGTTCTCATAAATCCTTTATGGAATTTAAATCTTGTTAATGGTTTCAAATTGTTCATTTTAAATACTGTAATATGGACAACGAGTAGCTTATTTTGTTCCTTTTAATCAAGACTCCACTATTGTGTTTCATGCCTACTGCTATGAAAAAGACCAAAGTTGTTAGTGTCAGGGTTAAAATCAAGCAAACAAATAAACAGCATGTTCGAAAACAGATCCTAACAACTCCTCTAGTAATAATCATATTCACAGAGAAAAAAAATCGGTTTTGTATTATTTAAGATAAGATCTCTTCCAAAATGGAATTTCAGAAAACCGAACTTCAGATTAAGCATAAACCCTCCTATCAAAGTCCAGGCAGGTTCTTTGAAGATACTGACAATCTGATCCTAAAATGTATATAGAAATATAAAGAAGCCGGAATGGCCAAAACAATTTATTTTTATTTTTATTTTGAGATGGAGTCTCCTCTGTCTCCCAAGCTGGAGTGTAGTGGTGCAAACTTGGCTCACTGCAACCTCCACCTCCCAGCTTCAAGCAATTCTCATGCCTGAGCTTCCTGAATAGCTGGGATTACAGGTGCCCACCACCCTGCTCTGCTAATTTTTGTATTTTTAGTAGAGACGGGGTTTCACCATGTTGGCCAGGCTGGTCTCAAACTCCTGACCCCAAGTGATCTGTCCACCTCGGCCTCCCAAAGTGCTGGGATTACAGGCATGAACCACCGTGCCTGTCAGGCCACAACAATTTTGAAAAGAGAAAATCAAAATTAAAGGACTTAAATTTCCACCAAATTAAAAAATATTATAAGCTACATAAATCAATACAGTATGGTATTGACATGAGGATAAATATAGATCAAAACAACACTAAAAATGGTTCAAAAATAAACTCGCACATTTGCAGTCAATTTACTTTTAACAAAAATGCTACGGCATTTCATGAGGAAAGTATGCTGTTTTCAACAAATGGTTCTGAGATACCACTGGAAAAGTACATGCAAAGAGAAAATGTACAGTCTTACAACATGCACAAAAACTAATGAATCATAGGATTGAAAGTGACACTTCAAATTATGGAAATTATGGAAGAAAACATAGGAGGAAGTCCTTGTGACTTTGGGTTAGACACTGAGTTCTTAGATACAACATCAAAAACATGTTCCATTAAAAAAAAAAAAAGATAAATGAGATTTTTATCAAAAGTCTCAAAAATTGGCCTTAAAAGATACCATTAAGAAACTGAACAGATAACCAGAGACTGGAAGAAAACATTAGCAAATCACTTGTCTGATAAAGTATTTACAGCCAGAGTATATAAAGAACTCTTAAAACTAAATAGTAGAAAAAAATAATTAAAAAGTTGGCAAAAGTTTTGAGTAGGCATTTCACCAAAGATGACAGATATTACAATGGCTATGAACTGGTGCATGAACTGATGCTCAATATAGTTAGTCACTAGGAAAACAATTAAAACCACATGAGATACCACTGCAAATCCATAAAAGTAATCCAAAAGAGACAATAGAGGCACAAAGTAGATTAATGGTTGCCTGGGACTGGAGATAAGAACAGAGTGACTCCGGATGGGTATAAGGGACCCTTTGAGTTGATAGAAATGTTCCAAAACTAAGTTGTGATGGTTGCACAATTCTGTAAATGTACTAAAACCATTGAATTGTACACTTAAAATGAGAGATTTCTGTGGTACGTAAACAAGTATTGTTGAGGATGTTGAGAAACCGGAATCCTCATACATTACTGGGGGGAATATAAAATGATATAGTAATTTGAAAAAAAGTTTGGCAGTATCTTAAAATACTAAACAAATTTACTGTACAACCTAGTAATTGCAGTCCTAGGTTTCCACCTAAGAGGAGTGAAAATAGCCATCTACACAAAGACTTGTACACAAATATCTATAGTAGCTTTATTCATAATAGCCAAAAAATGGAAACAATCCAAATGCCCACCAACTGATGAGTGAATAAACAAAATGTGGTATTTCAGGACAGTGGAAATAGTCCATGAAGAAAAAAAGAATGAACTACTGATACATGCTACCAGGTGAATGCACCTCAAAAACATCAAGTTAAGTGAAGGTGGACAGACACAAATGGCCGAATTTTATAATATTACATTTATATGAAAGGCAAATCTATAGAGACACAGAGTAGATTAATGGTTGCCTGGGACTGGAGATAGGAACACATGACTGCAGATGGGGATCAGGGACCCTTCCAGTTGATGGAACTGTTCTAAAACTAAGTTGTGATGGTTGCACAATTCTATAAATGAACTAAAAAACACTGAATTTTACGCTTAAACTGGATGAATTTTAGGGTATATAAATCATACCTCAAAAAAGATGTTGGAAGAAAGGGGATTTGCAGTATCCTTTTTAATTTGTTACATTTTAAATACTGATTTACCCTGAAAAAATCAGCCTGACATATCCATGAACGTATCTTACTAATGAGAGATAATTAGGGTGCACTTGGAAAAAATTCTACATAGGAACTTTCATCTTAAAATATCAATTCAATATATTTTAAAACATTATTAAATAGAACCACCTATTTTGAACTGACAGAATTTTAAGTGGAGATCTACAGAGAAATTATCCATGTTAGCAAAAAAAATGGGGCACTAAATAATTAAATTTATAAACAGGCAGCTATTTCCACAATGAGTTACTCAGCCTTTAAATGTGTTGATTATATTTATATACAAATATTATTTCCATGATGAATTACTCAAACTTTCTATCTTGTAATAAAATTTTAAAGTTCTATTTACTTCATCTGTAAGAATATAACCAGAGCCAGACAACACAAACACCCTAGATATGCTAACTATATGCAATTTCCTCTGTCAGTAACCTAATTGCCTATCTATAAATTGGGCAGACTAAAATATTTGTTGGTAACATAATAATCTTATAATGGAAATGTACCTATAACATTTTAGTTGCTAATATATACATTCAAATCCAAATTATAATGGAGACAGACCAAATGCATTAATGTGATTAGCTGATATAATCACCTGCCTCTCCACTGCTCTTAGCAGGCTAATTTTTTTTTAACTGTTAATTTTAATAAGTTTTACAGGACATTTGACATCCAAATACCTGGAATGTGAATGAGTAGAAAAGACCTTCTTTTTTTTTTTTTGGCATTTGAGATAGTTTACCATTCAGTTCTTATGCATTTTCAAGGTCCTTTTAACCCCATACTGCACTGCTATTCCAGGATAGACAACCTCTCACAAAGAGTTTACAATTTTCTCTACACCACTGATTTTCTAACATCCCACTACAATATGCCTCGGTCTTCCTTTATCCACATCTGAACTGACCTTTTCAGTCTGAAGTTATATTTCTTCTTTTATTTCTGATAAATTTTATTTTAATAAATATAATAATATATAAATAGATAATATATAAATATAAAATTATATTTAAGAAATATAATATAAATATATAACTCCAATAATATTGTGAAACAGCTGGAGTAATTCTCCTGCTGCAATTTTACTGATAAAATGGCTGATGAATGAAACTACTTACTTCTATTTAATATTTCCAGATTCTAGAAGAGGAAGCAGATTTCAATTTTTGCTTTCTTTTTATTTGAAGAGTAGGAAAACACTCATGCTGGCATTCATGTTCCATTGTGTTACCTTCCAACTAGTTCACACGTATACTGTGTTGATTAATAATTTTAAATCCATAGAATCCTTTTTAACTCACTAGCATCTGAGTCGGTTTCTGGGACCATATTATTAAGTAAGGACAGGATGTATCTAATTTTACTGTTACTGGAACTTTCCAAAAAGAGCATATGAGGATTAAAATTCATGCAAGATCCTTAGGGTATGAAGTTTAGTGGATGCAAATCCAGTAGGAAAGAATCTTGAGCTCTGTTGTTTTCAGAGCCACTGAAGTGGCTGCCCTCAAATTTTAGCTTGCATAATGAGATACCATCTCACACTAGCCAGAATGGCTATTATTAAAAAGTCAAAAAATAGCAGATCCTAGCAAGGTTGTGGAGAAAAAAGAATGCTTATAAACTGTTGATGGCAGTTTAAGTTAGTTCAACCATTGTGGAAGATAGTGTGGTGATTCCTCAAATACCTGAAAGCAGAAATACCCCATATGACCCACCAATCCCATTACTGGGTATATACCCAAAGGAATATAAATTGTTGTATTATAAAGACACACACGTGTGTGTGTTCATTGCAGCACTATCCACAATAGCAAAGGCATGGAATCAACCTAAATGCCCGTCAATGGTAGACTGGATAAAGAAAATGTGGTATATATACACTATAGAATACTGTGCAGCCCCAAAAGAGAACGATATCATGTCCTTTGCAGCAACCTGGATGGGGTTAGAGGCCATGATCCTTAGCAAACTAACACAGGAACAGAAAATCAAACACCGCATGTTCTCATTTATAAGTGGGAGCTAAATTATGAGAACACATGGACACATAGAGAGGAACAACAGACACTGGGGCCTACTAGAGGGTTGAGGGTGGGAGGAGAGAAAGGATCAGGAAAACTAACTAATGGGTACTAGGTTTAATATCTGGGTGATGAAATAATCTGTAAAACAAATCCCCATGACACAAGTTCACCTACTTAACAAACCCGCATGCGTACCCCTGAACTTAAAAGTACCTTATTTTTCAAAAAATAAGTACCTTGTATTCTTTTTGTTTGTTTATTTATTCATTTATTTGGAGACAGGGTCTTGCCTGCCTTCCTTCCCTTCCTTTCTTCCTTCCTTCCTTCCTTCTTTCCTTTTCCTTCCTTCCTTTTTCTTTCTTTCCTGCCTTTCTTTTCCTCCCTACCTCCTTCCCTCCCTATCCCTCTCTTTCTCTGTCTTTCTTTCACTCTTTTGAGACAGGGTCTCATTCTGTCACCCAGGTGTAGCACAGTGGTGCAATCACAGCTCACTGCAGCCTCTAATTCGTGGGTTCAGGTGATCCTCCCACCTTAGCCTCCTGAGTAGCTGGGGCTGCAGGCATGTGCCACCACCCCAGGCTTATTTTTATCTTGGACTCTTTTTAAATTCATATTTTAGGTTTGTCATTCAATCTGGAATCCTTATTTTTTATAGAGACTACCTCTACCTCACCAAACCACATCCCCCCACACCCCCATACACCCCACCGCCTGATTTTGATCCTGGTATCTACACACCACACTTGAAGAAACAGAACATCAAGGAGCATGGTCAAATGGCTGATGATGTAGCCTCACTGCAGAAGTGGTCTTATTTTAAATAAAGCTAGGCTGAGGCTAGTAGACTACAAAAAGAGTTTAGGGCAAAATATCCTTATGTTTATCCTTTGAATGTGCTTAAGAAAAAAATATATATATGTTTAGATCTCATTTATTTTAAATGGAAAACAATAGAAAAGCAGAAGCATTTGGTAATCCCAAAACTGGCCTGGGCTCACCAGCACCATTCCCTGATCATCTGAGTTAGAGTCTAAAAAGTTAATAATTTATTGCAGATACATGCACATTAATTATGAGATGAAGTCAAGTTTCTCTCTCTGGAAAAGGCAGACACTAAACCATCTAATCCCTAAGGTACTTCCCAACACCGCCATGTAATAATTCTATAAAAATATCTGGGTAGCACTGGAATGGCTAAGCTCCCATTTTCTCACTTCTCTCAGTCTAGGGCTTGGCATCAGAATAATGATGAGATGGATGTGCTCACTATAGCTGCACCCTAAATGCACTCTGCATCAAATTATGGTTCTCAGTTTGCTAAGGGAATCTTAAAACTTCCTTTCAGGAAACCTCCAAATCATAATTCAAGGGGGACTACTAGTTCTCCCACTGCTCCAAAACATATCCCATCTACCAGGAACCTGGAACTCCTCTGATTCTTCTTCATTTTGCAAATACGAAGACATAAAACCCTCTGGGGTAAAAATGCAATTGCAAATAAGTGGAAACATTCAATTGTGCATGAGCTCAATTAAAATGTGCTCTGTTTTAGTGTTGCATAAACATATTTTCAGGCTCTATAAAGAATTTTGTTATTTAAAAGTATACTATATTTATGATTCAGTTAACAAACTTAAAATAAATACATGCAATTATTTACTGATTATTAAATAATCAAAATTTCTTCTCACAAAATTGGTCCATGTCTCAGTTCTCTGAGAATGCAGACATAGGTTAATATATGATTAGTTTATTTTTAATGTACAATGTAGCTTATTTGATCAGCATCACAATTCTGTTTATTCACTATGTAGCTTCCTTTGATGAAGACTAACGTATCTACATATTGCTCCTCTCATAATCCAGAAACTTCTCTCACACATAACTATATTATTCATGCTACTCTGATGCTAAACTGGAAATCCACAGAATGCCATAAAGGTAGGTACACTTAAAAACCAGTTATTTCGACCGGGCACGGTGGCTCACGCCTGTAATCTCAGTACTTTGGGAGGCCAAGGCAGGTGGATCACGAGGTCAGGAGATCAAGACCATCCTAGCTAATATGGTGAAACCCCATCTCTACTAAAAATACAAAAAATTAGCCAGGCATGGTGGCGGGCGCCTGTAGTCCCAGCTACTTGGGAGGCTGAGGCAGAAGAATTGCTTGAACCCAGGAGGCAGAGGCTGCAGTGAGCTGAGATCGCACCATAGCAATCCAGCCTGGCGACAGTGAGACTCCATCTCAATAATAATAATAATAATAATAATAATAAAAAATAACATCTTTCACCTATTAGATTTCACAAAGGTCAAAAATTTTAATAATAACGTCCGTACCAGTAACAGGACATGGGAAAGAGAAACTATCCTATTCTCCTGGTCTGAGACTGTAAAGTAGCACCATCTCTATGGGTACAATTAAGCAATATCTCTCCAAATTACCAATACACATGCCCTTTAATACAGATATACATTAGAGGCAAAACAGCATTTCTACAGGATCCTATATATTTAGCCTTGTTCTTAATAGGAAAATATTGTATTCAATCAAATATCCAGGAACACCAAACTGATTAGGTAGATTACAAAAGATCCTTGCAATCAGATATAAGAGGACTAAACAAAAGGGGAATCTCTTTACACATTCAAATGTGATAATACTGTGTGTGTGTGTGTAAACAATATGGGTTTTTAAAAAACTGTAAGTGTATACATGTATATATATTTGTTTATGCATAAACTACCTCCAGATCAGACACTATAAGCAGATGACCCTGGTTACCTCTAGGATGGAAAACTAAGTACTAACCAGGGGATAGGTATTTGAGGAAGATTTTTCATTGCATATCTTTTTGGAGATTCTGTGTGGTAACATCTGAGTCCTTATAATTTTGAAAATGATTTTACTTTGGCCTCAGATTTGAATGGTATTTTGTGTGACCATATAATCCAGGACTTAGAATGACTCTTCCTCAGAATTCTGAAGTTACCTGATCCTCTGGCACCCAGTATTACTGATTCAATCCTCTAAAGTCAATCTGACACACATCCCACTGTAGATCATCTCTCCTCCATTAAATGCATAGGATTTTCTCTTTCTCTTTGATTTTCTAATATTCTGTCAATGTGTATCTAGATTTGGGTCCCTCTTAGGTCATGCGGAGTTTTGTGGTTGGTCCTTCACTCTGAAGGTTTGTGTCTCATCTCTGACAAATTTGTTTCTGACGCTGAAAAAAAGGTCTCTTAACCTTTATCCAATTAACCTTGGTTATATCAACCAATTCAATCAGAATCACTGGTCTCTTTACCTCTCCCTAACTAATCTTGGTTATATCAACCAATTCAACTAGAATCGCTGACTTAATACTCCACACATCATCTGGAAAATATGTCGCTGAGGCATACAGCATGCTGAATGCTCATAGCTAGCAGACACTTCCTTTGTCTTACAGCACACAACCATTTCCACCAGTCAGCCTGTGACAAGAGTCAGCCATATTTGTCTGAACACTGGTAGGTACAACATTCTGTAAATGTATAATTTAATCAATATTTAAATATTAAATAATTAAATATGAAAGCCAGTGAAATCTGAGTGCAAAATACATTTTTGTTTCCGTGAAAACTTTGGAAAAACAAGAAAGTTGTTTAAAAATGTTGCTACAATTTTGAAAGGAAACAACAATAAAGAATGAAAATTTTTAAAATCAAGAATTCTACACATAAACTGCTTTCCATTTGTCTTTATTTTTAATTCCAAATACGGAAACCTGTATTGAAAATTGCTTTTGGTGTATGCTGAGCGAGGATCATCCAGAACATCATTTATCTCATCTACCCTCTACCCTCAGAGAAGTAACATCTGGCCTCATATCCAAAGTCTAACTGATAGGTAGCATATAATTGCATGTATTTTTACAATTGAATCTTTATACTGATTTTTTAAATGCATTCCTATTAGAGAAATGTTTGATATAGACCTATGATTCATGGCTCACAACTTCTTCTTATTATTATATATTCATTTGGCCATTGTATTATGTTCTGGGACAATTTCTGGGTTTGATCTTCCATATCACAAATTTACCTATCAGCTCATCTATTGAGTTTTTATTCTAACAGAGATATAATTTCAGTTCCATTGTATCTAATCTGTTTTTTTTTTATGGATAGCAGTTTGTTCTTATTTTTTTAATTTATTTTTTTCCATGAATATATACCTGCTCTTATTCTTCTGGGCATTAGATTTCTGTTATTCTATTTATTAATTTTTTGCTTCTTGTATTAATTAACAAGAGTTTTAGACTCTTTTTATATTATTTTCTTCAAAATGTAATATTCTTGGGTGTCAGCTCATCTTTTCTTGGCTTCCCTGCTCACCTATCTGTTGTGACTAGTTCAGTTTACTCAGCTCTCCTTGAGTTAGAGACAGATGGGACATTTGACTCGGTGCAAGAATCCAACAGCTCATCTTTTGAGAGTAGAGACTATTTCCTGGGTGTCACCCATGTGCCTGGGTAAGCTCTGCATCTGTTCTCTGTTCCTGTGTTAGCGACATGTATGTGGCTTCTGGTGCTTGGCAGAATGGGATAACAGAGAAAACAAATCCTACTCTTATTCTAGGTCCCTTTCTGCTCACTGCATTGCCTTTCCCTGCATGTACAGCGGCACTTCTGGCATGGCTCCTGCAATTCACAGATGTTTTCTAATGACTATATGTTTCCCTTAATCCAAGCCAAACTGTTTCAATCTTTCAGGAGATATTTAAAATATCTGATGTCCTGATGACATTCTCTTCTAATACTGCTTTATATTTATTTAGAATATCTTTTCTATCATTCCTAAGATTTTGCTTGAAAGAAGAAAGTAGATATATGAGGTCAGTCTGTAATCTTAATTTTTTCATTTGGATGTTGATTGATTCGACTGGTTCTCCTTGTTATGTGTTTATTTCCCTTTACCCATTCCTGCTCTGACAGCAGCTTTCACACTGCTAACTGATATAGTGCCTTATTTAAATGGGAGTCACAAAAATATTTAATTGTTTAAAACTTCCCACAGCATAGAATACTTTAGTGCAAATAAGATAAAAAATAATTGAATTTACAGAAGGCTCCAGATTCTGTAATAAAAGCTAACCAAAATGACTACTGGATAAAACTCTTAATTTAAGTAGGAAAAGGTGGAATTAGTTTTAGTATCCACACTTCATCATATGGAAAAAATAATCTAAGTAGTCTGCCATGTCAGTAGTCCATTAAAAAAAACATAGGCCAGGTATATACTAATCTAGTTTATTTTGGCCCAGTGCTTATAAGAATGTTTTTAGAAAAAAAAAAATTGTGTTAACTTTGAGCAAAGATAATTGTTGCACAGTTTCATGGGATTTAATTTGTTGCTTTTGTGTGTTTTAACTTTTTAAGATGATTTTAAAATATCATAAAGTACTTCATCTGTTGTATTTTATTATTCAGTGATTTTTACTGAGTACCTACTAAAAACTAAAGTGCTGGAAATGAAAAGAGATGAACAAGACAGTGCCATCAGAGCACTCATGGTATACCTGTATTTTCATACATCTCAACCTATTGTATTTCCCTGTTTTCATTGGGGACTGGCAAGTTAGGTTGAGAGCCCCGTGAAATATATCGAGACTGCTTCATCTTCTTTTTGTATTCTCAATATCTGGAAAAGGCCTTAGTCATAAGAGTTGTTCAATAAATGTTTAATTGATTAGTAGTAGTATATTTGCATGCTTATAAGACCTAATATACGACTCAAATAAGATTGTTATTCAATAATACACTAATCAGGACAAATAGAAATAATAACGCTTCACAGATCAATTGCTACATATATAAGTATAATTTGTACATTTTATATAGAGACAGATCCAGATATGATATCCAGAAAGATTAAAAACTTTGAAGAGGCAGCTCTTGCCCCATATCCAAAATCTCCATTCTGGCACTTTTCCTTTGATAACACAAGTTAGCGTAGTACCTGGAGAGTAAATTGGTCAATCTTATAAATGTTCACTTAATTGGATAGCTGATGTTCTATTTCCTTTCCTACAGACTTTTGGATCCTTTTAAACATTTCATAATCCAAAAGATATTGAAAAGTTCAGGTACCAGTAGGCAAAACTTACTATCAAGAGAGGGGAGGGGAAGGTACTGTTAGTGAAATACCCTCTTCTCTGCAACTGACAATAAGAAAGCTTTCCCTGAGAAGAGAATAATTGTTGCAAACTAATGGCAGTTGCATTTATAAATGATTCATCATCTCTATATAAAGGTATCATAATTCCTCACATTAGCATTACAGGATCACAGAATTCTTGAGATATAGAGGAACAGGTAAGGAGTTTTGTGAATATTCAGTTAGAAAAAGCCCATATTCTTGCAGACAAGGCTTTTGAAGTTTGATCTCTAGACATTTTAAGATCATTTCTCTCTATCGCATCTTCTGGCCTAGTCATAGGAGATAATCGTTATCATTCCCTTGACAGGTCCTGTATTTTCATGCCTGCACTCAGTCTCCTCCCTCTACCTACAACACTCCAGCTTTTTTTTCTGCCTGGCGAAATCCTCTCCATGGTTTAAGATCCAGTTAAACTTCATCTGCTTTGGGAAGCATTCCCCACCTCTCCCAAGGGATTTTTACCTTAGCATAACATTCGATTCATTGTGCTGATCTGTCACTGTCTTGTGACTACCTGTGTCATTTCCACTTATACATGATATCTTTCTCTTAATTCTGGGGCCCCTAAAAGGCAGAACATTCTATCCCCTAAACAAGGGACCTGGAATACATTAAATATCCAACAGAATTTTAATCCCACCTTCCAATTTGTTTAATTAAATCATCTAATTCTCTAATTTTACCTATGGAAACTGAAGCCTAGAGAGATAAGGAGCTTGTCAGTCATCAGGGAACAAATCTCTTCCAGAGTACAGATAACAACTCTCTCTTTCCTTATCCACCAGCTCATAAGGGAAAAGGGCTGGCATATTAGAGTCTAGAGTAACAAACCCACCCTTCTTGGCTATTTGCTTAACTTTTTACTGAAAACCTAACTCCTAAACTGTATTGCTGGCAATGGTAGTTTTCCTCAATAACAAAGACTTCCCAGTTCAGAACATATACATATGTAGCTAATAGGAAAAGTGAGTAAAAGTCCAACATGATAAACAGGGAGGTATGTCAAACTCCTATTCAGTCTATGAAAAACCTACTTATAATTCTAACTTTGCTTCCTTAAATACAGAGAGAAGGAATGGGTCATTTGGAAAATCTGACCAAAAGTGCACATTTCAACACAGTGAAATTCTTTATCCCCCATTGCTCCTACCACACCAGGAACTTTCTATATGTGATTATTTAATCCCCAGCCAAAAGCTAGTGGACAATGAAATCTCCACAAAACGTTTTCCCCAGTGAAATGTTCAAACATCAGTTCCACAGAAAACCTTTTAATAAAAGCTTTACATGTAATTTTTCCATGCCAATTTTTTTCACTTAAGCCTAAAAATGCCCATATTTGAATATTCATCATTATGAGCACTGTCCAACAGTGTACATCATTCGACTATGGGATCTTGGTTCAGGGGTGGGGGGCAGGTGGTAGGTTTGGGTGGCTGTGACTGTGCTGATTATTTTCTGCTATCCACTGCTGTTGGATTTTCTCCAAATGAGCAGTTTGCTTCCATGCAAGTTCCTGTGGATTTCTCAGTGGCTCACTATGAAGAGCAAAATGAAGCCACAAATCACAAGGACATTTTTGATATTTTATGAGTTTTTTCTTAAACCAATTAATATTAAGCCCATGGTGGTGGGAGCAACCATAAAGGACATGGTGGTGTTGCACAACAACGTGAATGTACTTAATGCCATGTACCTGTACGTCTAAAAACGGTTACAATAGTAAATTTTATGTTATGCATATTTGACCACACACACACACACACACACACACACACACAAAGGACAACTTATAGAAGCTTGTCCTAACCCCTGAATCATGACAGAGGGAGAAAAATCAAATGATGTTCTGCATTGACAGAGCAAATGGCTTTTACTTTCCATCCCAACAGGCCATTTAACAAGGCTCTCCACCTTGCTCCTTTCCTCCAAAGAGTGGAAAGAAGAAAAGAAACTACTGTCAAATGAAATGTAAATCACAGAACCATAACCCTTTGAACACGGATTGGATGATAATGTCACCCATTACTCAACAGCTCCAGTCTCTCAATTGAGTCCCTCCCAACTCCTATCTTTCACAAAAACAGTGAACAGGTGTCCAGTATGGCTCTGGATGTGTTTAAATTCTAGACAACTGTCAGAGTAATTCCCTATAGAATTGTTCTTACAACTTTGAAGTAGGTTATGAAAAAGCTCTAAGATAACAGATGAGGAACAGAGAGTGCTGTGCAAACACGGAGGAGATTCATCAGTGAGCCGACTGGTTGTTTTTGAGTTTCTAAAAGGCATCACGTGGTGCCCTTATTTCAGAAAACCCTGGAGAACAGAAAGAAGAGCCATTGGGAAGAAGTTACAAAAAGGCACAGTTTCATGTAGTTTCGAAAGACACATAACCATCTGGAAGGAGAAGGCCATTTATCCATCCAATTAGACGTCGGATTTACATAACTGCCCTGGAGATGTTCCATGGGAGGCAAAAGATGTAGACACCTGGGGTGCAGTCTAGGGCGAAGCTCAAAAGGAGCACACTGAAAGGGGAGAAGGTGCATGCAAATCAGCCTGATCTATGGGGCAAGGAGAGGAGCAGCAGGGGAAAATGGAGAGTTAGGGAAAGAAGGCGCTTACCAGGCCACCTCCACAGGTGCTGAAAGAGGCCAGCGAGCCAGGGTGCCGCAGCACAGCTCCGGTGTAGAAGCAGCCTGCGTCGGGCGGCGCGGGAGGGTGCGGGGCGGATGCTGCCCCCGTGGGGCCGGGGCCGGGATTTGGCCGCTGTTCCACTGCGAAGCGCGGCGCCAGGAAGCGGCCGTCTCTCCGGAGCAGCAGGTACAGGTCCTGAGAGAAGGCCGGGATCCGCAGCAACACTTCATCGCCATCCGGCTCGGCAGGCTGGGCCGGGGGCGGGGACGGGGGCGGCTGCGGGGGAGGCGGCGGCTGCCACGAGGCCGGGGCGCCCGGGGACAAGGCAGCAGCCCCGCTGGATCCCCGCGGCAGCTCCTGCGACTCGAGTTCCTCGTCCTCCTCACCCTCCGACGGCGGCGGGGGCCGGAGCCGGGACTCTGATCGGCCCTCCACGGGATCCTCCAAAGGCACCGGAGCCACAGAGCGCACCTCGCGTGAGCTGCCGGGAGCCTGCGCCCGGGCGCTTCCGCCGGCCCCAACGCCGCGCAACCAGCCTGGGTCCGCGCTACCCCCGCTGCCGCCAGCCGTGTCCACCGGCTCCCGGCGCCAGAGCGCAGGAAACACGACTTCCCACTCCTCGCGGTCGGGGGCGAACTGCAGCTCTGCGGGCGGGGCAGACAGAAGTGCGGGGCTTAAAGTGCCGCGGTTCCAGTAGCACAAATATTTCCAAGCTCACAATCCATAGATACAGGGCGCTCGCGTTGAATGCAATGGAGACCACCCGTCTAGCCCCTGAAACTCTTTGCAACCCCAGAAGCTTTGCGATCAGATTACAGACCCCAGCATTTTCAGAGTAAAAGTACGATTATATTGGGGGCGGGGGAAGGGGGCATCAAAGTTTGGTGACCGTACTTCATTGTTGAAAAGAAAACCGATGCAAAGACTCCAGCACGAGTAAACGATTTCTGAAGTGTATGCTAGAGCAGAGCGTTGCTATCAACTTAGGTACGTTCTAATTTTCCTCCAGGTGCTGTAAACGTACCTTTGCAAATATTATTGCTCTAATTAGAAGGAAACTATTCCACATACGGGTAAAACGAGGCCGGCAGAAGTGTGCTTCATTTCCGAACTTGACCCCTTAACCCGCACCTCAAGCTCATTTTTATTGCTACCTACTGAGCTCTGCTCTCCACGCACCGGTTGCACCAGCCCTGCCGACCCCTACGTTCGCGGTCTCCGCTGGGATGGCTGGAAAGGAAGCGAGAAAGTCATGGAAGAACTTACCTGAAACGATCCCATTCGACAGAAACCCCAGCTGGTAAAGGAGGCAGCAGCAGCAGATGTGAGTCAGGCGCATCTCGCGGTTCTTCCCCATACTGCGCTCCGGCGGCCGCGGCTTCTCGCCCGGCGCACGCCTCCAGCGCGATCCACTCCGGGCGCAGCGGCCTCCCCGGAGCGCTAGGAGGCCGGGCGGCGAATTTGCCCAGGCCCTTTGTCTGCCGGGGGAGGGGGTGTTGGGGTGGGGGGGTAGGCTCTGTGACTCCAGGAGGCCGCCGAAGCCCTGGCGGGGGTGGGGTGGGGTCGGGTGGGGGGAGGAGCGGGGGAGGCAGTGCCGCGGCCCCGCAGCGCTGGAGCTCCCTGGCGAATTAGGTGATGAGTCTATTTTCTGTGTTCTGGACGCTGCAGGAGTTTCCGAGGCCGAGCAGGCTAGTGCTGGAGCCCCACAGGACAGACCCACAGCCAGCCGAGAGCCGGGAGTGCTGCCTCTGGACAGGCGGAGGACTGCCCGGCGCGGGCAGGAGAGCTGTGGTGTCCGAGCCGAGGCTCGCCGCCTGCACCCGCGCGGAACGGGCGGAGGCTGGTGTCACAGTCTCAGCAACTTGGTGTGCCAAGCTCCGCACACTCCTCACGCTCCTTGGGACGCAACGCTGAAAGCTCTCACCCGCAGCAGCACGGAAGGGAATGAGTAGGGAGATGGGAAGACACGACTAGAGAGGTGGGTTGTAGAGCAGAAAAGAATCAAGGACATCTGATCAGAAAAAGGGACCAAGGGGTGCCCGCCAAGCGTGACTTTGCGGGACAAAGGTCCCAGAACACTGTGCACGTGCTCAAACGCCGGTTGGGATGGGGTGGGGACCCAAAATCCCTCACCTGACTATTGATTGGCCACTCGGGAAGGCCTGATTTGCATCCATCCCCTGCCCCCCATCAGTCAGTTGAGGTGTGTGCAGGTAGAGGTGCCTCCCCCTTCCCATCCCACTCCTCAATCCAGCTCCTCTTTTTGTCAAATTCACACATCACACAAGGCAAAAATTAGTGCAGACTTGACCACAAAGCTCAGGCCTCATTTACCAAAGGCCTTTGATTTGTCTTCTCATCTTTGTCGGAATTTTCTAAGCCCGGAGATAATGTAATTTGTCATGGAATGTGCTTTAAAGGTTCCCAGGAGAGTAGGCACCCTTACCTTTCAGAGCCTCTTTTCCTTCCTTATCTTCATAGCTCACCATTCATCAGTACTATCAGTTTTTCTCCTTCCCTACCCCACCCCATCACACACACACACACACACACACACACACACACACACACACGGAGTCCTAAAAGGAGTAAGAGTAAGGGAATCAACATTAAACATTATATTCTAAAGATCTCAGACCAGGTAAGATTATTTTGCCTTCTGTACTTTTTACTTGTACATATAAAATATATTTTTGCTGTTTCTGTCCTCTTTGGGGGCAGTTCAACCCCAAATATTTTTTTTCCTTTGTTGCAGTTCTCTTCATGGTACCTACTCCCCATTCCACACCTCTCCCTCAGCCACATCAAAGCGTTCATATCAGATTTAAGGATGATTGATCTGAACTGCCATTTGCATCCTCTGGACTAGGCCAGACACCTAGAAATGAGAAGTAATGCAAATCAGTGTTGTTTTTTTTTTAATTGCAGCACTGAGGTTGGTTCACCACTTCCTTTGTTGTTTTACCTTCTGTTCCTTGTGTCAAAGGTGACTACTATGCCTTTAAGGGAAGCAGACGATCTTATTTCAAAGGAAAGCCATTGTTTGAATAAGCTGGGTCCTATAATACTTTCTTTGAGTTGTCCAGAGTTTAGAAACAAAGGCAAAAACACTCTAGGTGAGTTTGTCAAGAGTGATCTGCCTCTAAACCCTGTCTTATAAAATCTCTAATGCTGGAGTAAGTAAGGTGTGGGTTTCCAGATGCTCAAGAAATATCTGGGTTACTTAGAAACCTAAATGCTTTTTTTTCGTGAGACTCAATTATACAGATTTAAAGCTAGGCAAAAAAATCAGAGGCAGTTTATTTTTCGAGTACAGGAAGCTATTAAGATTGAAAGCTAATTTCAATGAAATATTTCCAATAGATGAGCCTTAGCACGTTTCTCACACATATTTTAACAACAACAACAAAAAGCAGCACTGAAGGAATAATGCATATTAAGTTATTATTATTATTATTAGAGAACATTCATGATTTTTTAAAACTAAATGAGTTGTATAACTAAGTTAAGTATACTCAAAAGCACAGCTTACCAATGTAAGTTTGCATTGCTGCCTTTTTTTCCTACTAATATATAATCCCTACCTATCCTTCATGGTAAAGGTTAATATTAATTGTTATGGAAAGATTTGTCTAATTCCCAGCTAACTCTTCTCTTTTTTCCCTTTTGAAATACTGTTATAATGTATTTACATATTTCAGAGACATTTATAAGTCACCTGAGCTTTAATGACTTATGTACTTATCTCTCCTACTAGACTATCAATGTTTTTGAAAGGTAGGAATGATTTCTTTTATATATCACCTGACTAATTCAAGGATTTACACTGAATAGGTTCAGAAATTATCAGGAAATTCTCCAAGATGCTTTAGAAAGTGATGGAAATTGATTTTTTTTATGGTGTTTTGTTCCAATTCTAATTCCTTGATCAGGAGTTGCATCACTGGCTCTGCTGGTGATTAGCCACTATCAACATGATTTATCTGGTTTACAGAATGAGCAAGCCTAAGAAAGAAATATGTGGCGAATTTTTGTGCTCTAGGAGAGACTTAGATATGCAAGTAAGAGCATCAGTTAAAGTGAGTGAATTTGAGTACCTTTGTATATAAAAGAAAGAACTAGCCTAATTTGGAATTGAGTAAACTGTGTGTGGTGAAATAGAGAAGAAAAGGCAGGACTGAGGCATGTGTGTGCATTACCAACCTTAGACGAAAGAAAAGAGCAGCTGGGAAAAATATGTTGGTAAGACAGATCACAACATATGTCACCAGATGGTTGCTAACACCAACAGAGCACTGCTTTTGTGTTCTTAGAATAAAGACAGAAGGAGAAGAGGTAAATGACAAAGTATCAGAGTAAGTGGAATCAACTGTTTTGGTGCTCATACTGTCATTTATAATCCACGTTCCTCCATATAGAAAGTTGGACTTGATGCTGTCAACTCTCCCTTGTTCTCTTCACTCATTGGCACTAAGCCTCTCACAACCTAATCTTACCCTAGGTTAAAATTAACCTAAGCTAATCTTAAATCCACCCGCCCTCCCCCCACCAAATTCTTAAAGTCTTGAGAAAATACACAGAACTCTTTCACTGAGTTCCATGAAGATACCAACTCCCAGTAGAACTCACATCTAAACTGACATCAAATCTTAAGCTAGTTCTGGCCATAATGGAATTACAGGGACTGTAGTTAACTCTCACCTTAGGCAATTGGAAAACATAGTACAGGTTTTTAGATATTGGACAACAGGGAGATTAGGGTTATGACTTTGGAGAGAAGAGAAGTAAATGAATTGGTCACTACAATTTCCCCAGCTTACTACCTGGAGGCAGTTTCAGGCCTTAACACAGAGAGAAGAAAGCCAAACAGAGCCCTGAATACAAGCTGAGTTGAGGAGGCAGAGAAGGAGGCTAGAATTTATAGGGCAGAGTACCAGAAAGGAGGGAACTACACAGAGAGTGAATCAGTTATCTATTGCTACGTAACAACCTTAGCAGTTTAAAACAACAAACATTTATCATCTGACATAGTTTCTGAGAGTCAGGAATCCAAGACTGGATAAGCCCAGGTATTTCTGATTAAGGCTGTCTCACAAGTTTGCAGTCAAACTCTTGGCCAGAGCTATAGTTTCAGCAGAATTAACTGGAAGAAATGGTTCTGCTTTCAACTCACTTGGTTGACAGGAAGCTCAGCAACTTGCTACACAGGTTTTCCCATAGGGCTGCTCATTACATGCATTCCCCCAGAACAAGTGATCTGAGAGAGAGCGCACCCAAAATAAAAGCCATGGTCTTCTTAAACCTAATCTTGCAAGTGACATGCCACCACTTCTATCATATTCTCATCATAAAAAGCAAGTCACTAGGTCCAGCCCACATTCAAATGGGGAAATGTCAAAGAATTTGTGGACATATTTTAAAAACCATCATTGTCTGCCCCTTGGCCATAAATTACAAGGAAATTTCAAAAAGTATGTGGAAAATGGAAGTAAAAGGTAAAAATAAAATAAAAACTTTATTTCTCAACGTAAGCTCCATCAAGTTCAAGACACTTTCGTAAGCCATGATACTAGCCTCTTACTCCATCCCTGAAGAACTGAAAAGTTGTGAGGTATTTACCCATGTCAATGCAGTCTTTTTTACATTATTAATTGAAGAAAAACGAATGCCTTTTAAAGATTAAGATTACGAAATAAAGTCAGAAGGAGCAAATCAGGACTTATAAGGTGATGTCTAATGATTTCCCATCAAAACTCTCACAAAATCACCCTTGTTTGATGAGAGGACTGAGCAGGAGCATTGTCATTTGGAGAAGGACTCTGGTGAAGCTTTCCCAGAGATTTTCTGCTAAAGCTTTAGCTAGCTTTCTCAAAGTACCCTTATAATAAGCAGACGTTATTCTTTGGCCCTCCAGAAAGTCAGCAAGCAAAATTCCTTAAGCATCTCAAAAACTGTTGCCATGACCTTTGCTCTTAACTGGACTGCTTTTGCTTTGAATGAACCACTAACCTCTCTTGGTAGCCATTGCTTTGATTGTGCTTTGTATTCAGGATTTTACTGGTGAAACCACATTCCGTTTCCTTTTACAATTCATCAAATAAATGCTTCAGTGTTTTGGAACCACTGATTTAACATTTCCATTGAAAGCCCTGCTCTTGTTTGTAGTTGAGTTGGGTGCAATGGTTTTGGCAGCCATCAGGTGGAAAGTTTGATCAATTATAATTTGTTTGGTCAGAATAATGTAAATTGAACCAATTGAGATGTCTGTAGTGTTGGCTATGACAAAGAGAGAAAGGGAGAATTCTGAATGTTTTCTGGAAGAACTTTGAATTAAATGTCTATGTTCTGATTTCTACATGTGAAGAAACCACCTAAAGCATAGGGTGAGTGGTGGGAGGGGGAGGCATAAAGTATTAAAGGCCAAACAATACTCCAAACATGATGAGTTCCTGCTGGCTAAGGTGGAAGGTCATCATAATATGAGGGATATTAGATAATGTTCTTAGAAAATCATCTTAGTAATAAAATTAAATTAGCCTTGTAATTAAAGTTTCACGTGGGACTATCTCAACAAGGCTTAAAAGATAGTTGCAAAATGGTTCATCTGTTTCCTAGTAATTTAATTTCCTGCTAGAACAAGGTCTATTTTATTTAAATGAATAATAATTATTTTATATATTTGTACTTTTTCATTTAGACAGGGTCTCACTCTGTCATCCAGGCTGGAGTGCAGTGGCTCAATCATGGCTCACTGCAATCTTGACCTCCTGGGCTTAAGCAGTCCCCTCACCTCAGCACAATCCTGAGTAGCTGGGACTACAGGCATACACCACCACGCCTGGTTAATTTTTGTATTTTTAGTAGAGATGGGGTTTTGCCATGTTGCCCAGGTCGATCTCAAACTCCTGGACCCAAGTAATCCACCTGCCTCAGCCTCCCAAAGGGCTAGGGTACATGTGTGTGACACAACACTTGGCTAGGAATAATAGTATTTCAAAACAACAACAACAACAATGTAAAGTTCTCATTCTCTGGCATCCAATTATAAATTCCAGGCATGGAAAAAATGACTCATAACAAGGAGAAAAATCACTTAGTAAAAACAGATCCAGATATGACAAAAGTAATAAAATAAGCCAACAAAAGCATTAAACAGCTATTACACATATGCTGTAAATGTATATGAAGATAGAGGAAAGCATGAACCTTATCAAGAGAGACATAAAAAGACCCAATTTGAAATTATAGAGATGGAAAATACAATATTTTTAAATGAAAAACATACTGGGTGGTATTGACAGTAGATTAGATACTGCCAAAAAAAGTATCAGTGAACTCGAAGACATAGCAAAAGAAACTATCCAAAGTGAAGCACAGAAAGAAAAAGACAAGAAGAATTGACTTGAGTGTTGGTGAACTGTGGCATAATAACAAGATATCTAATTTATGAGTAACTGGAGTTTTAGAAGAAGAGGAGAAATGGAAATGGGAAGAGAAACTATTTGAAAAAATAATGGCTGAATATTTTCCAAATTTGATGAAAACTATCATGTATACATGCAAACATAACATAGTTAATAAAACTATGCCAAGGCATATATTAAACAAATTGCTAAAAACAGAAAGGAAATAGAACATCTTAAAAGCAACCAGAGGAAGAAGACATTATCTAGAGAAACAAAGTTGAGAATGACAGCAAACTTCTCATCAAAACCTATGCAAACATGAAGATATATATAGTCACGTACCTCATAGAAGGACATTTTAGTCAACAGCAGAACACATATATGACAGTGGCCCCATAATATTATATCATATTTTTAATTCACCTTTCTGTGTAGGTATGTTTAGATACACAAATACTTAGGATTATTTTACAATTGCCTACAGTATTTAGTACAGTAATATGCTGTACAGGTTTATAGCAAAGGAGATATAGGCTATACCATACAGCCTAAGTGTGTCGTAGGATACATCATGTAGGTTTGTATAAGAACACTCTATGATGTTTAAACAGCAATGAAATTACCTAATGATGCATTTATCAAAATGTATCCTCTGCTGGGCACCATGGCTCACCCCTGTAATCCCAGCAGTTTGAGAGGCCAAGATGGGTAGATCACCTGAGGTCAGGAGTTTGAGACCAGCCTGACCAACATGGTGAAACCACGTCTCTACCAAAAATATAAAAAATTAGTCGGGCTTGGTGGTGGGTGCCAGCTACTTGGGAGGCTGAGGCAGGAGAATCGCTTGAACCCGGGAGACGGAGCTTTCAGTGAGTCGACATCATGCTGTTGCACTCCAGCCTGGACAAGAAGAGCGAAACTCCATTTCAAAAAATAAATAAAAATGTAATTTTTCATCAATAAGTGTTGCATGACTGTATGTAGATATTCTCAATAAAATCCTTTAACAGATACATAGTTTGTAAATATTTTCTCCTAGTTTGTAGCTTGACCTTTATTTACTAAATGGTATCTTAAAGAGCAAAAGGTTTTAATTTTGATGAAGTCCAATTTATTAATTTGTCCTTTATAGAATTCCTTTTTGGTTTTCTAAGAAGTGTTTCCTAAGCTAAGATCAAATCCTTTTCTCCTACTTTTTTTCTGGGTCTAAAATTTTTACTCTTAAATTTAGGACTATTATCCATTTTGACCTAATTTTGGTAAATGAGGTAGGATAAGCATCAAGGTTCATATTTTTATATACAGGTAGCCAACATTATTAGTAACTAGGACAATGCACATTAAATGCAAATTGAACCCACAAGGAGACAACACTACACACCTATTAGAATGAATAAAAATTCTCTACATTAACAAATGTTTGCAAGGATGTGGAACACCTGAAACTCTCATGCATTGTTCATGTGAATGCAAAATAGTATAGACACATTGGAAAACAGTTTGACAGATTCTTATGATTCTTAAATATACATTTACCCAACAACTCACCAACACAATTCCTACATATTTACCCAAGAAAAAATAATGTAGGTATACACAAGACTTTCATGTGAATTTTATGTCAGCTTTATTTATAATGGCCCCAAACTGAAAATAACCTACATGTCAATCAACTGATGAATAGATAAAAATATTGTAGTAGATTGTGGAACATAAGTCAGCAATGAAAAGAAAAGAACTACTGATGCAGGCAAAAACGGATGAATCGCAAAAGCATTATTCTAAGTGAAAGAAGCTTCCCTTTATATGAAAGTGGAGAAAAGATAATACGGAAGTAATTAAAGAAGTTCAGTCCCAGGAGCTTTGGGAGCAAAGAGGGAAAAGGGCTATGAGAGAACTATTTTAGGTGATAAAAATCTTTATCACAATTAAGGTACTCATTGCGCAACTATATATTTTTCACAAATCATTCAAATTGTACACTTAACGGTTAAATGTTTTATATGTAAATTATATCTCAATGAATCTATTTACAGAAAGACTTAAGCTAAATATGTGACACTCTCAGTGTTTCATTTTTAGCCATTAGTGACTAAATATTTAGGGAATAGGGACCTTCCTCAAGATTCCACAGGTAAGTGAGAGTCACCATCATCCGCCCAAATGGTGGAACCATGAGCCTAAGAAGTCATCGTTGACTCATGCTTTTTTTTTTTTTTTTTCTTTTTCTTTTTTTGAGACGGAGTCTCACTCTGTTGCCTAGACTGGAGTGCAGTGGCACGATCTTGGCTCACTGCAACCTCCACCTCCTGGGTTCAAGCAATTCTCCTGCCTTAGCCTCCTGAGTAGCTGGGATTACAGGCACCCACCACCATGCCCGGCTAATTTTTGTATTTTTAGTAGAGACGGGGTTTCACCATCTTGGCCAGGCTTGTCTTGAACTCCTGACCTCAGGTGATCCACCCAACTTGGCCTCCAAAAGTGCTGGGATTACAGGCGTAAGCCACCGCACCCGGCCAACGCACCCGGCCAACGCATGCATCTTTTTATCACTCACATCCAACCAGTCATCAAGTCATGGCCTTTTTTTTTTTTTTTTTTTTTTTTAAGTTCTGGGATACATGTGCAGAATGTCTAGGTTTGTTACATAGGTATACATGTGCCATTGTGGTTTGCTGCACCTGTCAACCCATCATCTAGGGTTTAAGCCCCGAATGCATTAGCTATTTGTCCTAATACTCTCTCCTCGTCCCCGACCCCGCAGCTGGCCCGATGTGAATTGTTCCCCTCTCTGTGTCCATGTGTTGTGTACTCTCTTTTATTCCTTTAGCTCCTAAATTCATCTCCTCGCTCTAGTGCTTGTAGCACTAAGCTGATGCAGTCATCTTTCCGTGGTACCACTGCAACATTCTGTTAGCCTTTCTCCTGCTTGCACATTGCTCTACCACGTTCCAATCTTTACTCTGTGGCCATAGTGATCATTTAAAATGAAAATAATATCCTCTGATTAATATTCTTCTCTAGATACTCTCAGGACAAAATTCAAACTCCTTAACAAAATCTAAAGGACCTGTGCGATCCCAGTCCTTTTGTATTTTCAGTCCCATCACATTCTACTCTTCCCTTTTGGATTTTTCTCAATTCTTATAGCATACTATAGTCTTTTGTGTCTCCATGTATGCCATTCCCTCTAATGGAAACATGTTCCCTCTCATCCTGTACATTAACAATGACAACTCCTACTTATTCTTCACGTACCTTTCTTCTTTGCATCGGAAGTACCAAGTTAGGTCTCGTTTGCTGCTCTACGTCATCATAGCACCTGGTGTTTCTGTTCAGTCCTCACTGATTTAGCATTTATTTATATTAGGTTGGTGCAAATGGCACCAAATGGCAAAAACCGCAATTACATTTGCACCAACCTAATAATTGTCAGTTCAATATATGACTTTGTCCTACCCGCTCACCATCCCAAAATTCTACTCCCTAGGTATAATCACTGTTAGTTTTGTGCCTTCCAGACTATTATGAAAGAAAAATGTATTGATAAGTGTCAGCATAATAATATATGACAAACAAAATTAAAAGATAGAAATATATATAGGCTTCCCCCTCCTTTGCCTTCTAATGGACATGTTAAATACCCCCTGCTCAGGACCGGGGCCAAGTAATTGGTGAATAGAATGAAAGCTGGTCTTTCAAATCCTTTTAGTGTGAAGAGCAATTTTTTTTAATGAAAATAAAAAATCTGAGAAGGAAGGAAAAAGAACAAGAAAGAAAATAGTCTGTGAAAACTGAGTTTTGAGTTTTCCTGAAATTTTCGAGAAAGTAATATAAAATGTTGCAGGGGCCACCTCTATGCAGTGATAAAAGGGCTTTGGAAAAATTGATAAATAAAAGAGATTATTACAAAGTTTTGTTATGTGTTATGTATATATGCATTTAAGGCATATGAAATTATTTCTATTCTTATTGGGACAGGGGGAGGCATGTGGGACTTGTGTTTTATTTCTGAGTGTAGCACATGGCTGTCTCAGTTTTGTTTGGGTTACATATAAAACTCATTATAGAAATTTGTTCTGCCTAAACAGGTATTTAAGATTCTCTCAATAGTAAAAGAGGCCAAGATTAAAATCTAAAAATGAGAATCCCCAGCCTTCAAAACAATAAAATGTTATTCTCAAAGCAGTAAATTATGTTATAATACAGTTCTCTGGCTTTATGAAAACATAAGGCAATACTTTAGGCCTTTCCACATACCGCTTAGATCTTATATACAAGAATTTCATTGCTACTAAAAGTTTATTCATAATTTACACAGAACTATTGAGACTCCAATTCCAAGGTTAAGAAATACTGATCCAGGGCCAAGAGCTCCCTGCTTGGACTTTTCCATTGCATTCCTTTGAGCAGCATCCCACTGAGTACCAATGATCATCACTATAATGATCATTACCTGAAGACTTAAAATCACTCTGTCTGACACAAATCTTAAGCTTTTTGTATTATACAGTGTAGTACCCTTTCTCCCGGTTAGCAAGATGCTTAATTCCAACACTGTTTGCAATGTCAAGTCTTAGAGGGAATACCCTCCTTTGCTAAATAATCAATAAATGTTTATTGGATAATTGAATGACTGAAACCAAAGACAGTGCCATCCATATCCACGTCACTGTTTGTAAGAGGTAAGAGGTTGACTCACTTGAGACTGATATAGGCCTTTTATGTTTACAGTTCTATGATTATTTTAGGTATTCAAAATGTGTATGTGTGTGTGTAAGAGACAGAGAGACAAAGACAGAGAGAGACAGAAGGGTAAGTAAAAATGGTTATCAGAATTTTTCTTAGACAAAAAGGGCTCCATTGACAAAGAAAAAAAAAGTTTGAACAGTACTCCCTTTATTTGTTGACTAGAGATGGGAAGGTAACCCTTAACATGAAATGAAAATAGAATTTAAAATCGATAGGCTATTGTGACATTTGATTTGTTAAGGTTTTGGCTGCCCACTATTTGACCTCCTTTCTCATTATATGAATCCCACAATTGAGAATTATGGGAATCCCATTCCCATGTTGTGTATTATAGGAACCCCACAGGTAAGAATTGTGCTGGTTTGAGGTGGTAAATGGGGATTGATTTCCACTAAGGTGGAATTGGAAGTATAATATATAATAGTCCAGGTTTTCATTCTCGTTATCCACTGGGGTACAGGTTTATGACCTCGGCTAATAGAATGTCCATAGGTGGCAAATCTGAAACAAGTAACACAAAGGTAAGAGCACTTTTGATTTCCTTTCAACAGAATTGTCCAGGGATTGTGGTGGTGATGGTGCCAGCAGTTTGTTTAGTATCCTGAAACAATGCACCAGCATCTTCACCAGCTATTCCGGCAGCAGGGGCTTGGCTATAATGACAGCTTCCTGTGGTTTCTCCTTGTTTCACAGCTTGTTTTTTTTAGCCTTTCATCAATTCTTTAATCTACACAATGACGTCATTCTATTAAACTGCTTTTTGCCAAGGTGAGCCGGAATCTAGTTCTGTTGCTGCAAGTAAAAACCATGACTTACACAAATTAGTATCAGGGAGCAGGTTGCAGTCAAAGGGACCACAGAAAAATCCAGGGAGTTGTACGTAGTTAGAGTTGGAGGCCATGAACATTGTTTGTATTTATTAGTGAGAATCTGTCAGTCCATGACACATCATGACAAAGATTTTCTTTAAATTATTATCTGCGATCTCCTGGAATTAAATAATGCACTGAAAGCAGAATTATCTGCCACCATATATTTGCCATATAGAATATAAGAATTTTGGGGTCAGGTGTCTGCTTCTAATGACCTTTCAAAAGGCCAATGAGAGGCCCAAATTTCAAAGTTATCAGCTTAAAGCACGTGCTGAAACTCAGGGGCTTTCTATGAGCGGACTAAACAATCTCTAACTACCATTCAGTTCAGAACTTCCTTGGTGTATTGGTGAAGAAAAATTCAAAGGCCAGGAGATTACAATGCTAAAGAGCATTGATCATATGAAATTTATGCCTCTCAAGAAGGCCTAGAAACTACTCCTTTCTCCAAGGCCTTGAGAAATTAGAGGAGTTGATGAGAGGCTTATCAGCATATTTAAAAATGCAATAGTGGCTCTTCTTTGAGGCTGCCAATGCTGATATGGGATGCAGTTGAAATGGTCTCCCTGACTCCAGTGTGGCAATTGAAATTCTGGGTGACATAGCGGCACTTAATCTCAGAGGCAAAGCAGATTTGTTACTGGCAAGAGAATCCAAATGGCCCGACCCACAGAGATTTGGGTGGTTGCTGATATATCATAGGCTTGTTATAGGCAACACGAACAGGCAGCTTACCAGAGCCACCTATTTTTTCTGAGTTAAAAAAACATAAGAACAAAACAGAACAAGAAAACAAAAATATCCTCTAGGTCTGACCACCCATTATAAGATAAGATAATCAGTTTTTTACTGAATTCTCAGACCTGGCTCAATCAGATAGTCCACAGGCCCTTGGATGAAGGAAAACCTGGACAGCCCTGAGAAGACTTGATGATAATATTGTATATAAGTGAAGCTTCCTCCTTGCCTGACAGAAGAGAACCTGGAACTACTAAGATCACTTTGCTTTGAGGAGTAGACTACTGCTCAGATCTTTTAGGCCTTATTGTTGCTTACTAGCTCGGAGCACACTGATACCTGAAGACTCAATATCCATGGCAATTTACATGTTTAAGTGGGGACTTCTGAAAGTCAAAAATGTATTTTGATCTGAGTCTGATATGATAGGCCTAATGAAATCCTGAATCTATACTGTGTTCATGATAGTAACAAATATAATCCTCAATTTAGCTGAAACACAACAAAAATATATTTTCTGCATTCGTTAGGCAATGATGACAAACAATATAAAGTGGCTCATACATCATAGAAATTTATTTCACACTTTTGTAACAAACCAGGCAATGTTCCTTATGCTTTAGGAACCAAGCTCCTTCCTTCTTAGCGTTTATTCATCTCCTATAATCTTGTTGTCTACACTTAGCCTGTGGAAGGAGAAGGCACAAAAGGAGGTAGACCTGTTTCTAAAATACCTTAAAGTGGCACACATTATGGCAACTCACATTCTTTTGGCAAAATCTGATTACAAGGGAGGGTAGGAAATATAAACTAACATGTTCTCAAGGAAAAATGGGAAATGTATTTTGGTAAAAATGTTGCAATCTTTATCACAATGCTATGCTTTTTCTCCAGTTGCTGAATGTGTACCAGGAATAGAAATACTGTGGAATTGGAAGATCAGGAATTTTCCTGACACATAAGGTAAGAACTATTGTGATCAGACACCAAGGGTAAACCACTAGAACTCCCTCTCCAAACCAAAATAATAAATCAAAGCAACCCTGAATTACTGAGGAAACCACAGTGATCAGTGCCTCTGTAAGAGGCTTGGAAGACGCAAGAGAGGTGCTGTTTTTTTTCCACATTCCTACTTAACTCACCTGTGCAGATGATAGATGGCCCTGGAGAATAGTAATGGAATGTTGTAAATGTAATCAAAGTTAATTGCTATTCTAGATGTGATTTTTTACTTGGGCAAACAAATATAGCCTCTAACAATTAATAGGCAGTTACAGATTTGGGAATTTTTTCTCTTAAACTCTAAAAATGTACAGCAATGGAAACAATTCTGTTTATGGATTTCTCTGAAATTTGCTATCATCAACAAACCATGAGTGCATTGTTGCAGTGCTACAGCCCTGTCCAGGATAGTCCTGAAGAACCCCCACAGAATATCAAATCCACACCTCTTTTGTCCACCTCGCTGGAAAGAGGGATGGCATGAAGTAAGCTTCTACACTGATTAATGAACAGTCGTTAATGGCTTGCCAAGGTTGTAAGAAGTTAGGAAGGAACCCAATCAGAGGATGCTGAGAAAGAAACCCACATAAGCATTATGTACCTGCACTTTTTGAAGTGGCCCTAGAGTAGAAGACATTTGTGCCCCATATACATACTCCTCAAAAGTCCCCTCAGTAAGTGGACTAATTAATCTCTAATTTCCATTCATTCTAACTTCCTTCTGTTAAAGAGGTGCTCATTCTTAGGTTACAGAAGACAGTACTCTTTGAAGACATCTGCCAGCCTCTTTTTCCACTTATTTGTCTTTGATCAATGAGAGTGCGAGCAAATATCATGGGTGGCAATGTATGGAAGCTATTCATAAACTCTCAAATGTCAGCTTTCCTCACTAAAGTTTTCACAGTCTCTATTATGGTGGATTCCCTAATATGCAAGTGACACAAATGTTATCAGGGAATATTTGAACAATCTTTGGTTGGGAAAGACTTCTGAAGTAATATAAAAAAACTAAAAGTCATTAAAAATATACTTCATTTTAAAAATGTGTGTATTTTAAAATATAACATTTGAAAAATAAGAAAAACACATAAAATAAATTATTAATATCTTTAATGTTAAAAGAGCTCTTATAAATTAGTTTGGAAAGCACAGTAGTCAAAAAGGAAAGTGGGTAAAGGATAGAATAAGTCATTGAGGAAACAGGAAATGCATACATGAAATAATCACATGAAAATTTTCTCAACTTCACCATGGAGAATAATATGGATTATAGCCAAAAAATCTTGATTTGATTTTTTTTCACCCATTGAAATAAAATGAATACAGGAGTCAGTGGAAATGAGGATGTGAGAGGTGGGAGTAGTCATACCTTGCTTCTGCAAGTGCGTGCTGAACCCCCTTGGGAAATGGAACTGGGCATCTTTAAAAAAAATTAAATGACACATGCTGCTGATTCAGAAGTATTACCTGAAGAAACCCATCTTGGAGATACATAAGCCAGGGCACATGGGGATATTGTACAGGGATGTTTATTGCTCATTGTTCATAGTGGCATGAAACTGGAGGAAAAGAACAATATTTGTCAGTAGGTGAAAGAATAATTTATGGCTCACATTATTATGAAAAATTCTCAATTACTTTTTAAAAATGGACATTTTCTACTGATATGGAAAGAAGTATACATTATATCACAATATTTTAATGAAGTCATAATGCAATACACATAGTATTTTCTTTGAGATGTGTGTGTATATGCTTGTATGAGTATGTAAAAAGGAATTGGAGAATAGACAACAAACTGTTGAAACACCTCATAAGATGGGAATGTATGTTAGGCATCAAAGGGAGCTTGAGGGATAGGAAAGCTTTTTAAATAATATTTTCTATCATGTCATTTAATTCTCTATAACTTAAAAAATTCTAAAGAATTTCTAAAGGATAAAATCACAAAAGTGCTCAATGCGTCTCTGTTTTTCTTTACTTTTACATAATCGACTCATTAATGTTTATTGAGTGAAAGTGCAAAGAGAAACTCAGTCATTCTAGAACAATTCCCTTCTAAGAGAAGACTTTAAATAATGCAGCAAATTGTTCAGGAAAAGCTCTTATTCTTTTCTGCTATGATTTAGCTGTTAATTATTTGGGCATGTGTTTTAAACCTATGACTGATGATGCCCTTGAGGTTCCTTTTTTCAGCATAGGAGACATTTGTTTTAAATTTTTACAATTTAACAAAAATATACTTGATCCATAGAAGAAACTACCCTGACTGGAATACCTCTTACTACATTAAGGTCACATATGACTATTTAAATTAGAACCAGAAACGTATGCTTTCCTATTTCTGGAAAGCCTTTCAAATATTATCTCAGGATAAATAAACTCATAAAAATTGAAGATAGATTATAAGCTGGATTTTCATCCTAGAAGCATACTTGTATGTGCTAGATCTTGATTTTTGTTTTAATGGCTTTGTGATGGTATAGTTCTCTTCTATGAAAGTAACAATGTATTTCTGTTTATCTAAACAGTAATGAATACCAAACTCATGATTTCCAAATGTTCAGTGTCTAATTCTACTCTACATTTATTTGCTTAAATTAAAGATTTGTTTAAAATTGTAAATATACATGTATATGTTTGAGATTACTTCAAACAAAGACTTTAAAAATAATGTCTTAAGGAAAACTCACTTTAGAACAAAATCCACTTCAAATACAATACAGAAAACTTGTTAGGTGAAACAAAGATAACAACTGTGAATAGTGTTGTTAACAGGTCTTCTTTCCTTCTTTTCTTCATTTTTGTTTTCCAACTATTATAAAATAGGCCACCATTTCTGACAATGAGACAGGATAATTTTAGTAATTTGTATATTTCATTATTTACCAATGTTTATGAATTTAATGTCAAATTCTTTCTGCAAAAAGCTGTCACAGACTTTGAGCGATACTGCCTTAAACAATTGTAAAGAACTTTATATGTTATAAATTAGCTCATGAATTATTTAATGTGAACTAGCTATGAGAAATCTGAAAAAATATACAGTAGTGTATTTACTTTATATAAGATGTTTTACAAGAATAAAGGGGAGGAAATGAAGAGAAAAGGAAGACAAATTTATAGACGGACATAAGCCCCAAAGCCTAACATTAACTGCATTAACTGGTATAGTTTATTCAACTTTCCTTGGCTGTCTAAGTTCTATATTATAGCGTCCCAGGGCAGGGGCTGTGCCTGCTCACTGTCAGCACTTAACAAATTACAAAGAGTATTATTAACAGCAGTACCTATGGGTAAAACTTGTATGATTATTGTATTTTAATAGCACTATTCCACAGAAGTTTAATTGAATTGTCATACAAGTTTTTCTTGATCTCGTCTTACATGTACTCTGCTGAGAAGAAATGCTTAAACTGATCATTTGTAGTTTCAAAAATACAGCTTAATGAGAAAGCAATTTAGTAAATTTCTGGGAGCTGTTTTATATCACATAGAGTATTGTGTTCTCACAGAACAACTTAATTTAACAGAATTCTCCAGGAAGTTTACCTTCGGCTGTAATAGAAAATTATTGCTGCCTGCAAGTTTGGATACTTACGTGATACGCAGAAATTTCTGGAATAAGTAACAGTCTTAGTTTCAGACACAAAGACCTTTCCTGTCTTTGCACCCCAACATGTCTACTCAAAATTAGGGGCTATATGAAGAAATTGATTGAGCTATTTTGATTAAATTTAATGAAGTAGTTAAAAGGTACATTTTTGTATTATACACACAAACACATACGCATGTCTTAAACACAAGTGAGTCAGTAAAATAACTTTATGTTGGATTTTCTTGTTTTTATTAATTTTATTACTCAAGCAATCCAAAAGAGACACAAGTAAGTTAAAAACACTTGGTAGGTCAAATCAGTCTGAACTTTCATATTGGTAGAAGTATGAAGTGCTAAATAACAATTTCATTTTTAGAGATCTGAAAATTGAAGTGCATAGAACACTTCATCTCTGTCACTGTATTTTTTATTTCTGGTATTTACGTTTGATTTGATTCTTTCCCCATAGTTTCTATCTCTCTGCTAAAATTACCCATGTATTCTTACATATTGTATAACTTTTCTATTAGAACCTTCAACATATTAATTATAGTTATTCTAAATTCCCTGTTGGTTATAGCATCTGGGTCACATCTGAGTCTGGTTCTGATAATTACTTTGTATCTTCAGGCTGTGTTTATTCTCAACTTGTCAAATGCCTTGTAATTTTGGTCAGAAGCCAGACATGTTCTATGGCAGAGCAGATTTTGAGGCAAGTGTATTTTATGCTTAGAGATGGGCATACTTTTCCTTCCTCTACAGCTTTAGTGTGAAAGTTTCTAGTGATCTAGTCAAAAGTTGGGTTTCGGTTGAAGTTTGGTGTTGCTATAGTCATGCTCGGTGCAAAAAGGCTTTGTATGCCTTCAATGATACCACATGTTTAGGTGTGGGCTAATTTATCAGAGTGCTTCTCTATGTCTGCTCCCTGATGAGAATCTGTCTCTTGCCACTCTCTCAGTTGTGTTCCACTGTGATTTTCACTCAGTGTTTGTTACCTAGGAGGTGGGAATGCAATGTCTATTACGTAGGTGGTGGAAAGCTGGGAAGGAAGGGTGCTCTCTAATGTAGTGGTTAAGCCTCAGTCTTGGCAGTCTCTATGAGCTTGTGGAGTGCGGCCTTCTAGCTGTGGTACTGGGACTAGCAAGTATTCCTGCCCCGCCTTCCAGGTAGAGCTTTTTATTTTATTTTTTAAATTCCCTTTTACTAGTTGCAAGGGGTTTCTAGTGCCTGAAGGTGACAATTGTTCTTTCTGTTTCCCCTGCAGATTATGGCTTTGTTCTTTAAGGAAGATTGGGGAGATGGGTCTATTTGGAATTTCTAACAGTGGCAATTGTTCCTCTCCCCCAGGTGACATTGCTAGGGAAGCTTTCTCAGGATTTCCCTTAATCTTCACCTTGAACACCTGCTGGGATTCAGGGAGGACAAACTGCAGCTCCCAGGAGCTACACATTCTGATGCCAGCCATGTTTGGTCTTTAGCAATTTGTTGGAACATTTTCACTGCATCTTCTTATTACATTATATAGTATCTGGTCATGTATGCGACAAGTAAGCAAAGACTTTTGTGCTCTTAAGTTGGTCATTCGGTCTTCTGCAGTATTTGATGAGATCCTGTGCCAGTAGATTGATCACTCTGTATATCTTCAAACAGTAACACTAGCTAAGACCCTGTATACAGGAAAGACAAACCCAAACTCTGAATGTTTATTCTTTTGATAACTAACTGCTAGCCTTTCCAAATGAAGTCAATAAGCCACCAATTGGTCAGTGGGCTTCTCAACGAATGGTGCCAAAATGGGGATTCAAGGTTGATCTTTATTATTATCTGTTTGGACATTTGATATTGGCCTTAGTTAGGTCAGCTAGTAGGAGCACATGCTGTTGGACACAGAGATGGTCTCCTTATCTACCTTTCAGGCCACTTTGTGCGTGTGCCCATTGTGCCAGCATGGACGTGACCAATGATATGGGCTGGCTGACGCCACCAGCTGGGTCCTGTTAAATTCATGCCTCTTTTATGGGGGATGTTCTGTCATGGGTGTTAACATATGATACAATAATTTTCACACTGCCCTACTTCAATATGTCCATCCATATGCCTCTATCTCATATCTCCCTGTAACTTTCTTTCCAGTCTTTTCCTTTTCTTTGTTTCCGTGTCAAACATCCAAAGCATTTTTCACTGCCAGTGAGTCTTCAGGCCTTTTTTTCTTTTTACACAGTGTAGATGACCAGAAACATAATTTGAAACTTTGTTAATTAACAAAGGTTTTCCTACCTATTGTCCCCACTGTCTCAGGGCACCCCTACATTAGGCTGTAATTCAGCTACCATCCATTATGCACCCATACACTAAGTCAGCCCCCAAACAACCTTAGGCATGATCTGAGGGAAAGCTGCTGGTACAACAGTGGTGGGTGCCAGGGGGATTGGGGCTACTTTTCATAAGCCTGTAGGATTTGTGGTGTTAACTTGACTATGTTGAAGTTAACATGAATAGGTCGAATTATTTGTTTTCAATACTTCATTAGGCACTGAGCCCATTCCTCTTCTGCTGAAAGGGAAACCCAGGTGGTTTTACTTGTGATTAGAATGATTAGACTGCCCCAGGTGTGTCTGTGAAGGTGTTTCCAGAGGAGATTGGTGTGTGTCAGTGGATTGAGTGAGGAAGATCCGCCCTCAATATGGGCAGGCACCATCCAATTGGCTGGGGGACCAGATGGATCGGAGACAGAAGAAGGGTGAGAATTTCTCGCACACTCTCTCTCCTAGAGCTTGGCAGTGCTTGTCTGTCCTTGGATGTCGGAGCTCTAGGTCTTCCACCTTTGTACTCTAGGACTCAGACCAGCAGTTCCTAGGCTCTCCAGCCTTCAGCCTTGGACTGAGGATGTTACCACCAGCTTCCCTGATTCCAAGGCCTTCGGACTTGGACTGAACCACACTACCGGCTTTCCTGGTTCTTCAGCTTCTAGATGGCCTATCGTGGAATTTCTCAGCCTCTGTAATTGTGTGAGTCAACTCCCCTAATAAGGTCCTTTTCATAGATCTCTCACTGTATCCTGTCGGTTCTGTCTCTCTGGAGAACACTGGTTAGAACAGATTGCTTTGGCTTCATATTGCTCAAGCTTGATCCCAGATGTTGCACTTCAGAGTTAGGATGAATTTTGCTGCAGCTGTCAAACTTATAAATGGATGGGTCTGACAAGATCCAGCTCATGATGGGCTATTATGGCTATGGGCTATTATTTACTTAATGTCCCATAGTCAGGTGCTCCATCTCTACCAGGAAGCACTTGTATACCAGTGTTTTTTTCTTAAAATATATAATTCTCATTGCAGATGGTATGTCCATGCCTACAGCCCCACAGGTCTTCACTAGTGTTCTCCTGAGGGGGCTTGCCACAAAATACACATAGCTTCTTTTTGCACCATGGACACCTCCAACACTATAGGGTCTGCTGGGTCATATGGCCTAAGCTTTGCTTCTCTGAGCCTCATTCAAATTGAGCAGCCATTTGCATCACCTGGCCTAGGAGCTGGCGCTTTACCTCCAGTTGTGCTATATGTAGCCTCTAAAGATCCAAGGGGCCCACCAGGTGTTATGCTTCCTTTGTGGTAGAACCTGCAAGAGTCAATTTATTTATCTTTTTAACATGTTTAAAAGATATCCTAGTATGCTTCTGATAATTGAACCCCTACAATTTTGCAAGTTTGTCAGGTATAGAGTTTATGTTCTGTTCTCTGGAGTGACTTACAAAAGATTCAGGAATGCTGGTAACTTTTTGCTCTTCTGACCTGATCAACATGACGTCATCGCTGTAATAGATCAATGTGATGTTATGGAGGATGTCCAGAAAAATTGAGACTTCTTTGTGATATATTCTGACAGAGGGCTGGAGGGCTAATACAGTTCTGGGGTAAAACTCTAAGTCCATATTGCTTATTTCCTGTGAACATAAAGTGTTTGTGACCTTTCTAATTGAAATAGAAAAGAACATATTTGCTCCTAGATTGTAGCTGAGAGGTGCTGGAGCTGAGAATCACGGCCTCTTCAAAAACTACTGTGGGACAGAGGCTAGAAAACCTGTCCCATTGCCACAAATGGATGTGTCCCCCAGAAGTTCACTGTTTGTCAGGATTGCTCTCAGGTTGTAGCCAAGAGGGTGGAAGCTGAGCCTCAGGGCCCCTTAGGGATCTGCTGTGGAATGGAGGTTAGCATGCCTCTTATGGTGGCACAGACAGGTGAGTCCATCAGTTCTCTGGATGGGAGAGATTACTCGCAGCACAGAGCAGGTGAGGCTGATACCAGGCCCTTCAGGATCTGCTGTGAGACAGGGGTGGGGAAGCCTGCCTGGGCACTCAGTTGGGCAAACTGGCAGATCTCTATACCTTCCTGATAGCTCCCAGATTGCAGCAACAGGAACTGGATCCCAGACAGGGCCATTTCAGGATGTGTGGTGAGATAGAAGCCAGTATACTTGTCCTGTGGCACAGAAGGGCAAATCTTTCTTGGGGTCCTTGTGCGGGTCTTACTAAGCTAGGACCACAGACAAAGGGGGCAAAAGCCAAGTTACACAGAAACTTTCAGGTCTGTTTCCAAGACTGAGGCATTAGTGTGTGTGCTTTCTCCTTGAGCCCTTGTGGATAGTTTTGGCGGCAGGCGTAAGGCCAAACAGGGCATGGAATGGGGCCATTTTCAAGTCTGAACCCAGGAGCACAATTAGTATGTCTGCCACCTGGATGCAGGTCTGCACTCTCTTTTTGTTTTTGTGTTTTAAGAAGAAGTTGTTCCATTGCCCAGGCTGGAGTGCAGTGGGGCGATCTTGGTTCATTGCAACATCTACCTTGCAAGTTCAAGTGATTCTCCTGCCTCAGACTCCTGAGTAGCTGGGATTACAAGCGTGCACTACCAAGCCTGGCTTTTTTTTTTTTTTTTTTTTTTTTTTTTTTTTTTTTTTTTTTGAGTAGAGACAGAGTTTCAACACATTGGCCAGGCTGGTCTAGAACCCCAGACCTTAAGTGATCCTCCTGCCTCAGCCTTTCAAAGTGTTGTGATTACAGGTGTGAACCACTGTGCCCAGCCGTGTCTGTAATCTTAAAATGACCCTCCTAGGACTTGGGCTCCACTGAGGTTTCATAATCTCTTACCTGAATCCCAGGCTCTCACAAAGAGACTTTGTTCGTGCACCGATGTAGAATTCTTATTGCTGTGGGGGTTATACAAGCCAATGACCTCCAATCCTGCCACCTTGCTCAGGAAGCCTAAAGTCCCCTTTTTTAAAAAAATAATAACTCAACTATATTCAGTTTCTGCCTTGGGGCATATAGTTTTCTTCTTTTATATATTTTTATTTGTATAATATATACATATATATATAAAATATATTTAAATCCCACTAATTTCAATCTTTTGATTTAGAAGTAGCTTTTGGAAGTAGCGTATAGCTGAACTTAAAAATTATTATCTACAAGTTCAGTGTGTCTATCTTTTAACAATTATTGATTTTTTTGACTTATTTTTACTGTCTTATTTTGAAATTTCACTCATCAAATTTTTTCTTCTTCTCCTTCTTTCAAACTTTATATTGACTGAATATTTTAGTAACCCCTCTTATTGGTTGGGAGTTACTCATTCTGGTTCTACTTTTTAATTGTTATAATTTTAACATGCATGCATGACCTAATGTTTAAATGAATCAGCCTCTCCGTTTAGTACAGGGACGAAGGATTCAGTAATTTTGATTTCTCACTGTAGTGCATATTTGTCATGTTTTTGTCTCCCCAGCAGCTTCAAACATATATTTAAGAAATGTTTTTCTTTTGTCTCTATCTCCGCAAGGTAGAAGTAGAAAACTCATTTGTTAGCCTTTCTTGTAGCTGGGGGACATGTAACCTATCGACAGTTGAAGTTAATAACACAAAGTGGCAAGTGCTACTCAGATTCCCCATTCTGCAATGTTCTTTATAGGCAATGTTCTGACTGCTGTGTTCAATAAACAGTCTTAATCATGCTCATCTGGGTGTTGTTAAGCTTTAACAAAAGACATGTAGTATGTTTAGAAGAGTGGCTCAATGGAGATTAAGTACTACTGTTTAATAATTAAGAGAATATATCAATAGGCTTTGTAATATGTTCAGTTTTAAACCAAACTAAAAAAGATACTGCATTAATACAGTTCGAAAGTATTAGCAGTAAAGACAAAAACTTTTCCATCAAAGACAAAACTTAGCTGCAAGTTAGAAATGGGGAAAATCACCGTTTACATTTTACACTGAGATTGAAAAAGATTCAATCAATTAGTACAATAGTGTTTTGAAGTTGAAAGAAGTGGGACGATAATTATATTCCTTCGTTTTAGATGTTAGGTAAGTGGTATCTAGTTCAACTCATTTACGTTAAGTAGTGGAGAGAGATGTCTGAATTGGGCCCTCTTGTTCTTATATTTCCAGTTTCTATTCATTTTATTTTTCTTAATGCAAATGAAATAGCAAGATGCCACAGGATATTTCTAAAACGAGTATTGAAAGGACTATGTAACTAATCAAGCAGGAAAATTAGGAATAGCCTTGCTATAGAGCAAAAAAATAAAAATAAACTCAGAAAATATTTAAATTAAACGTTATACCGTTATTTTTCACAGCAGTTATGAGGCTATCAGATACTACTTTAGATTGACTGTTCTTCCTACTATTAACAAATCATTAATACTAAACAAATTAATATTAGAAAAAGTAGTCAAAGTAAAGTTCTGATAGCTTTACAATAGGCACTTTTGCTTTTCAGTAAGATTTTGATCTAGTCCTAACGATGCATGCTTTATCCTGACCCTCCAGAATTCTGTCCTTAAGAAGTAGAAATCTAGCCATTTAAATTGTGCAAGTTATTGGAGCCTTCTCTTGCCTGAAGTTTATGGGAAAGACATGCCATATTCAACTGACCCTGACTAATGGCCATGTTTCATGGTGATGTCATTATCAATGAATGGAGAGGAAGGTCTTTCATAGCTTCGCATTTTTCACCAATGGTTTTACAACAATTACAATGCCTACTAGAGTTGCATTACTATATAACTGTATTTTTACCAAAGAAGTTTTTCAGTATTTTTTCTTCCAATATAATGATATTCATATCTTGACCATTTAGAATGTAAAAAAAAAATGTGGCCACTAGAGAAACATGATTATAAAACCTCAATAAAAAAGGTATTGGATCGTTTTAAGGATGGAGTATATGGTAGGAAGAATTTAACAGTCCCCAATGATGTCTATATTTTAACCCTAGAACCTATATAAATGCTACCTCTCAGAAAAGGGACTTTACAAATACCACTATGTTAAGGACCTTGAACTGGGCAGATTCTCTTAGATTAGCAGGCTGGACCCAATGTGAGGACTTGGGTTTATAAAAGAGGAGACCCTTTCCCAGATTAGGAAGATGTAACAATTGAAAAAAAAAAAGGGTCAGAGAGATAGAACATTGCTGACTTTGAAAGTGGTAGAAGGTTGTGCCTTAACACTGGAAAAGACAAGGAAATAAAATCTCCCTTTGAACCTCTAGAAAGGACCAGAGCTCTGATGAAACCTTGATTTTGGCCCCATGAGAATTATGTTGGACTTTTAGCCTATAGAACTCTAAAATAATAAATGTATTGTTACAAGCCACTACATTTGTGGTAATTTTTTATGGCATCAATAGAAAACTAATACAGAGTATAAAGAAAGTCTAGGCAGTAATTCAAATATAAATTCCAACTCTACCATTCCAACTGCAGGTTACACTAGAATAATTAAAATCAGGAGATATTCTGCTAGTCCATGTTCTTTTTAAACTCCCTATAGGGCCTTCATAGTGACAGTTCTATGGACAGGAGTTTACTCCTATTTACCATGGAAATACTGAGCTAGATGTACATTAAATCCCTTTCTACTTGAACAATGAATTATTACATAATTGTTTTATGGATACAGTCTGAAACCATTGATAGAACAAGGACTATTGTTTCTTCCAAATGTTACCAATGAAAATTACAAAGATAAAAAATGAATTTCTTCCCGTAATTTAGGAGGCTAAGGTGAGCAGATTGCTTGAGACCAGGAGTTGGAGACCAGCCTGAGTCTCTACAAAAAATTTGAAAATTAGCTGAGTATAGTGGTGAGCGCCTGTAGTCCCAGCTACATGGGAGGCTGAAATGAGACAGTCACCTGAGCCCAAGAAGTTGGGGCTTCATGGGCTGTGATCATGCCTCTACACTCTAGTCTGTGAGATGGAGTGAGACCCAATATCAAAAAAAAAAAAAAAAAAGACAAAATGAATTTCTATCATATCAATTTTTACTATGTTGGGATGGTGAAAACAATTGGGTTTCTCAAGCAAATTTGACTAGAGTAATATAGCTGAGGTATAATATTTTGTAGAATGCAAATACTGATGGATTTGCATTAAATCCATAATAGAAAGATCCTGATTAGAAGCTATATTATTCTTAGTAACAAAATAGCAACATAAATACAGCCAGCTATTAAAAATAGAACCCTATAAGGGTTTTTTTTTTAATTCATACTAAAAAGAATACAAAGAGGTGAACATTAAATTCCCTTCTTATACTTGATCTTAGCCAAAAGGCCAAGGAGCAATAAAATTCCCTTCTTTCCAAGGCTCTCCCTCTGGTTTCTAGTATACTGTTGTTTTATATCCTCTTTATACTCCAGTTGGGTGATGTTAAGAAACAAACCTAAAATAAAGATGTCTTATTTGAGTCTTGGGCAAATCAAATGTCATGTGGGAAATTACCTTAATGCAATAGTAGCCTCCAAGTAAAGTACAAGGAAAGTAAACTCAGAGGTTACAGAACAGAGAGGCTCACAAACAAATGAACGTTCTCGAATCATATTTAGAACACTAACAGGAAGAAAGAGCAAAGAGACAAGGATAGTTAATACAAATAGGATAGCATACAAGTGGGGTGAGAGGACCACGTTTCCTGAATCTTGGGGTATGCTACGTTCATATGTCCTGCCTTTCTGTCTCCTACCTTCTGCACTGATGGTGTGGTTACTGGTAAGCTTAGATGTGAGCAAGAGGGCCCACAAGTGGAAGGTGCCTCAGGCCAATGACATAAACTTTCTCTTATTAGAGAAACACAGGGACAAGGTACCTATCAGATCTGTAGCTTGTCAATAGCCTGCTGAACAGTTTTGAGTTGCATTTGAATTTCTTGGGCAGGGGTGATATGAGGCCAGAATGAGGGGGTCACCAATGTGTGACCAATTAAGTACTCATGAATATTGAGTGTTTCATATGCTTCATTCATATTTACTAAATTCTCAATATTTAGTATATCATAAATCTTTTGTACACAAGGACCTTATGAATATTAGGTATCTTCTGATTTGTCCATTATTTTCGGTGTTCAACATTTATATTCTAATCACTTATCTTTAATACCTCCTATGATTTCTACCTATGTCTAACAAGGTCTTTGCTTATAAACTACTTTTTAAATAGTTAGAACATGAAAAATTTTTATATTTTACAAACTGTCGACCTATTCATGTTTCAGAACAGAATTGAGTGTTCTGAAAAGTATATGTTTATTACACCAAGCCCCAGAATTTCCTTTTGTGTAAGTTGACATGACATTGTTACAGGCTGCCATCCCTGTGGTTAAATGTGATTACATTAGAGTTGACCTGTAAATCAAGAGCAGTCAGTTACCAGTGTAAAAACTGCATAAGGACTACACACCTTTTTCTTAGCTATCTGAACTGTAAGTAGCCAGAAATCATTTGCTTGTGATATGCCTTGGCTTTGTCACCACCCAAATTTCATCTTGAATTGCAGCTCCCATAATTCCCGTGTGTCATGGGAGGGACTTGGTGGGAGGTAATGAATTGTGGGGGCAGGTTTTTCCCATGCTGTTCTTGTGATAGTGAGTAAGTCTAATGGGATCTGATGGTTTTCTAAAGGGGAGTTCCCCTGCATATGCTCTCTCTTGCCAGGTGAAATGTAAGATGACTTTTGCTTTCTGCCATGATTGTGAGGCCTCCCTGGCCATGTGTAACTGTGAATCCATTAAACCTCTTTTTCTTTATAAATTACTCAGTCTAGGGTATGTCTTTATTAGCAGTGTGAGAACAGACTAATACAACCTGGTAGTGGGAACAGAAAGTGATGAGAGGGAAAAAGAGATCATAAAGTAGCAGTGGACAGGAGTAAACAGAATCTGTGTATAAGTACAAGCCAAAAAGACCTTTACAGAAAAGAGTGTTATTGGTTTGGTCGCAGCAATATAAACCAAAGATGGAAATATACAATGTGAAGAGACAAAGTAGCCGATAACTATGAACAGAATGGGTATTGGTAGGTTTCTGATTCTGAAGAGACCGTTGGTAGGGTTACTTTGGATGTTGAAAAACTAGCCAGTCCCCAAATTTTCTGAGGCCTGACTATTCTATGACTCTGTTAATTTTCCGTGATAGCTAGTTTAGGGGCTTTTTCTATATTGGCATGAGACATCATCCAGTGATTAATATTCCTGTTGGCTAATTTCGTACTTATACTACATTGAAAAAACTTAACTTTTTCAAGGTGTACTCAAATAATGACCTGAGTATTTGCATAGTAAGAATTCTCTCAACTTTATTATCTGTAGTGTTATTAGTGTTATTACAATGTACCACATAAGTCCATATGAATTTTTAAAAGGCATCAAGCAATAATATTTGACATATAGATTGTTTATATGTTTTTTAAGATTAATTATACACCAAGATGAATCAAACTACTGTCATGCTTTCTTGAACCCTTCAATATGGTGTTAGTCTTAGGAAATTTTCTATGAACGTAGAAAGCAGTGTGGCAAAAATGCTGTATGGCTGCTTAACAGTTTGCTGAATTATGATATCCAGAAAGGGAGAAACTGAATTGTAGAGGAATAAAGAGACTCAGACCAATCAATCTTTTGTTTAAAGAATATACCCTGTTTTGTTCACACTGTTATCTCCTGTTATACCTTTCTTCTACATTTTTTCCTGATCACCCACGGCTACTTGTCCAATACTACCCTTCCATTAAAGGCCAGCCTAATTGCTATCTACTAAAGGAGTCTTGTAAGATTCCCTAAAGTAGTAATTACCTCTCCTTTCCAGATATTTTCCTAGGGCTCTTAAATACTTCCGTTATGGCATTTATTATAGGTAACTTAAATCCATTATTTGTTATGTGTGTATCTTCCACTGACTAGGGGCTTTTAAACAGAGGTGACCATGTCTTTTTAAATTCTTATGCCTATAATAGCTCTAATATGATCTCACAGAATATATTTTAATAATATAGGTATAACTGAAATAATATATGGGATATGTTTGCTTTAACTGAGAATGAACAAATGAAATATACATTGCAATTACTGACAATTATTCTTTATTTGCTCTGTATTTAAGCTGTACATTTTAGAAGTCTGTTAACTGAAACTACTGATTCTTGGGTTAATCAGATATTCTTGGAAGATGATGTAAAAAGGGATGTAACTGATCAGCTATAAAGATAAAATTTAAGAAACCCGTTTTGAACATATCCTTGCCATTTCTTTAAGCTTGAAGTTAATGTTATCAAAATGTTTACCAAATGTGTCAGGATTATAAATGCAGTCAAATGTCAAAGTTTGTATGTTGCTCCTATCCCTTTCATTCCACATAAGAAAGATGCTGTTTAAAAAGCTTTTTAGTTTACATTTCTAAATGACTTCAGTATTTTAAACACTAGTTGCATAAATTGCTTTTAGGCTATAAAACTTTGCATTCCAGCTCAGGGACTGTAGTTGCATATCTGCTTTATGATAGAAGGATGTTTATATCAAGATCAAATACTCTGTTACCCTTTTCAAAATTGCTAACCAGAGTGCCATTAGTATGTCTTTGTCATTTCCTTTCTCTTTCCCCTTCTTTGTTGTTCACTTTCTTGTTCTTTGTCTCCCAAGTCAGCAAATCAAGTATACATAATTTTGTGATCACTTTCCTGAATCAATGTAAAACTTACCTGGGAATCAAAAGCATGAAATAAAACCCAGCAGAAAATATTTTATTTAACTACTGAGTCATTTTATATTTGTGTCTATTTCTAATATTTGGAAAATTTAGCATCTTAAATGTGTGTTACAATTCTTTTTATTATCCCCACTAGAGATTGCTGGATGAAAATGGCTAATTTAATACATGTCGTTAGAACTGAAGATCATTATTAATGTGCCTTCAAAATTCATAAATGTTTATTTGGGATAACCCATTTGATATAAACTCAATTAAACACAAAATTTATTTAGTGTCTATCAGTTCAAACAATCAGCATATGAACAAAAAGTATATTCTTACCTTTTATCTAATTGCCCCTTTCAGAAGAAACAAAGACTATAAAGGCTAAATTGGTTAAATTATTTTAAAGTGAGACACATTTTCATGCAAAAATAAAGTAGTTCTTTAAGTGAAAAAAATGAAATCCAATTTTTTTTCTTAAATATAAGTAGAAAGTATATGATATCTTATAGTTGAGAATACTGAGCTATAAAATATCTCATTTTGCTATGTGATTTTGTGCAATTCTACATAACTTCTTTAAAGCATCATGCCAATAATATTAAATTTATAAAACAAGGAGTTCCAACTATCACATGACTTACTCCAGCTATTTGAACCATATCACATTAGCTAATACTGCACAAAATAGGAATTTACCTATAAGCTAGATACTATTATATACTCTTTTAAATCTGAGGATGAATGAAGATATCAATTGTCTAAAGTCATACATTTTTTATTTTTTTTATTATTATACTTTAAGTTCTAGGGTACATGTGCATAACGTGCAGGTTTGTTACATATGTACACTTGTGCCATGTTGGTGTGCTGCACCCATCAACTCGTCAGCACCCATCAACTCGTCATTTACATCAGGTATAACTCCCAGTGCAATCCCTCCCCCCTCCCCCCTCCCCATGATAGGCCCCGGTGTGTGATGTTCCCCTTCCCGAGTCCAAGTGATCTCATTGTTCAGTTCCCACCTATGAGTGAGAACATGCAGTGTTTGGTTTTCTGTTCTTGTGATAGTTTGCTAAGAATGATGGTTTCCAGCTGCATCCATGTCCCTACAAAGGACACAAACTCATCCTTTTTATGGCTGCATAGTATTCCATGGTATATATGTGCCACATTTTCTTAATCCAGTCTGTCACTGATGGACATTTGGGTTGATTCCAAGTCTTTGCTATTGTGAATAGTGCTGCAATAAACATACATGTGCATGCGTCTTTATAGCAGCATGATTTATAATCCTTTGGGTATATAACCACTAATGGGATGGCTGGGTCATATAGTACTTCTAGTTCTAGATCCTTGAGGAATCGCCATACTGTTTTCCATAATGGTTGAACTAGTTTCCAATCCCACCAACAGTGTAAAAGTATTCCTATTTCTCCACATCCTCTCCAGCACCTGTTGTTTCCTGACTTTAACGATTGCCATTCTAACTGGTGTGAGATGGTATCTCATTGTGGTTTTGATTTGCATTTCTCTGATGGCCAGTGATGATGAGCATTTTTTCATGTGTCTGCTGGCTGTATGAATGTCTTCTTTTGAGAACTGTCTCTTCATATCATTTGCCCACTTTTTGATGGGGTTGTTTGTTTTTTTCTTGTAAATTTGGTTGAGTTCTTTGTAGGTTCTGGATATTAGCCCTTTGTCAGATGAGTAGATTGCAAAAATTGTCTCCCATTCTGTAGGTTGCCTGTTCACTCTGCTGGTAGTTTCTTTTGCTGTGCAGAAGCTCTTTAGTTTAATTAGATCCCATTTGTCAAGTTTGGCTTTTGTTGCCATTGCTTTTGATGTTTTAGACATGAAGTCCTTGCCCATGCCTATGTCCTGAATGGTATTACCTAGGTTTTCTTCTAGGGTTTTTATGGTAGTAAGTCTAACATTTAAGTCTCTAATCCATCTTGAATCAATTTTCGTATAAGGAGTAAGGAAAGGATCCAGTTTCAGCTTTCTACTTATGGCTAGCCAATTTTCCCAGCACCATTTATTAAATAGGGAATCCTTTCCCCATTTCTTGTTTTTGTCAGGTTTGTCAAAGATCAGATGGCTGTAGATGTGTGGTGTTATTTCTGAGGACTCCGTTCTGTTCCATTGGTCTATATCTCTGTTTTGGTACCAGTACCATGCTGTTTTGGTTACTGTAGCCTTGTAGTATAGTTTGAAGTCAGGTAGCGTGATGCCTCCAGCTTTGTTCTTTTGAAAGTCATACATTTTATAACTAGCAGAACTAGGATTCAATCCTGAGTAATCTAGTTCCACAACATCTTGGGGTAGCTTTTGATTATTATGAATTCAAATGTTCCTTCGAGCTCATGAATCTTGAACTTGTATTAATGAAAGTACTTTGTCATTTCACAGTTTCTAAGAAATAAGTTGGAGCATGGAGTTCATAGGTAGTTCAGTATAGAGATGCTAAAGTAGACAATTTTTCTTAACTTCATATACAATGAAATTCACCACTTTGAAGTGTAAAATTTGGTGGTTTTAGTATATTAACAGAGTTATGCAAATACCACCACAATCTAACTTTAGAACATTTTATCACCCCGTAAAGCAACCCAAGGAATACTCAACTTTAATAGTTCAGTACTTACCATCCCCTCTTTCTACACCTGCTAGCCCCAGCTACCCGTTAGTCTACTTCCTGCCTCTCTAGATTTGCACATTCTAGACTTCTTATATAAATGAATCATATAATATGTAGTGTCCACTGACTGGTTATTTCACCCAACATGATATAACACGTATATTGCTTCATTTCTTTCTATTCCCAAATATTTCATTTTTAGGTATACCATGTTTTGTTTGTCCATTTATCATTTGATGGATGTTTAGCTTGTGTCCACTCTTTGACTTGTATTAATAATGCTATGACTATTTGTGTACAGGTTTTTGTGTGGATGCATGTTTTCATTTGGGTAGCCAGATTAATCTGAGAATTTTAAGAAGCGTGTTCTTGATTATAGTTCCCACTTTATTTATTTCTTCGGAACAGCATGAACATCCTCACAAGGAGGGAAGGCATTACGAAACTTAACTCCTTTTTGTACTTGACTTGATTTCTTGATTTAGATGCCATATATAAAATCTGAAATCCTGTGTAATCAGTAAAATTGTCATTGTTCTAATGATAGTGTAGTAATTTGGTTTTATCATTAAGGAAAAGATACATTCCAAAAGGAACAATGAACAAAGCATGTAGATTAAGTGACAATTTATTGTCCTACTTTTTTTTTTTAATAAGCAGTAACCTGGAGTTATAATATGATTGTCTGGAATCAGAAACAATGTCATGATAATATTGGTTGAAATATATCTCCAAAATATTAATAATACTAATAAAATTAGAACAATAAAGAAGAACAAAGATCAGAAAAAGAACATGGCTGGTTCAAATGGGAAAACTTAAGATTTGAAGTGATGTGATCCAGAGTTGATCTGAGACAACTGTGGGAGACTTGAGACCAGTTCTGCCATTGCTTCTTCTGCTGCTGTGTTCTTGGCCAATAGCAATTTCTTCATCATTCTTGGCTGCCATTTCCTCTCCAAAATGAAGATACTAGATTAGAAAAGTATGTATGTATGTATGTATGTATGTATGTATGTATGTATGTATTTGAGACAGAGTCTCGCTCTGTCGCCCAGGCTGGAGTGCAGTGTCGCAACCTTGGCTCACTGCAACCTCCGCCTCCTGGGTTGAAGCAATTCTCCTGCCTCCGCCTCCAGAGTAGCTGGAATAACAGGTGTGCACCACCATACCTGGCTAATTTTTCATTTTTAGGAGAGATGGCATTTCACCATGTTGCCCAGGATGATCTTGAACTCCTGACCTCAAGTGATCTGCCTGCCTCGGCCTCCCAAAGTGCTGGGATTACAGGCGTGAGCCACTGCGCCCGGCCCTAGAAAACTTTTAAATAGTCAAGTATTGTGCACACCAAATGTCTTTACAGTGATGTGTTTAGAATTTCTGAATCAATATTCAGAATATAGAGTATTAAAGGATATTTCAAACAGACAATTCTGTTCCCTACTTTGATAAATTTTCTCTACTTCTCTTTCTCAATATATATAAAAACCTATAGTGTATGGTATAACTATATACATTATGTACCATATTATTATATATTATTGTGTGTATATGTATGTGTGTGCATGCAACACTCTCAGTTTAGAGACTGCAAAGAATTGTTATAACCTGTGCAAGGGCATATCCTAGGCAGCAGGGTTTCCCCAACTGGAATTGGGGCTCTTGGTTCTTTCAACTCATGCCACGTTTTTCTCATAGTTCCTGGGAAACCCACTGATTCAAATATCTGTAGTTGCAATACAGTTGTATCTGTATAGAAGAGAGGAAAATTTAGTTTTCCAAAATGGAAACCAAAAATCATTACCTGCAAAAAAAAAAGCTAAAATTTGCTGACACACAATGAGGGTTTCGATACAATTATCACTTGATAAAACTTCTTCCGTTTTCCATAGCACCTTCAGCATCAATCAGTGTGTAATTCTGCCCCTCACATACATACACACACAGACGTGCACATGCATACACATATACATTTATACATATCTCCTTCCAAGAAAGCCTCAAATATTCCCTTTATTAGTGCTACTGCTATTGAAAATAATACCAGTAAGAAATTATTTGACTGTCAGTAGTTGCCTTCTAGTTATTCTCTGACACATCACAGTGTTTATTTCCTTTATAATAAGTTTCAGAGTCTGTAGTGATCATATTCACATGTTTACTTTTTATTTATATATCTGTTTCTCCAACTATAATGTTCACTGGGTAACAAGAGTCCTTCTTCTCTTGTTTATTGGGCATTAGGAAGGCTTAGCACATTTCCTGGCCCATGATCAATAAATATTTGCTGAACGAAAGAAATAAACATTATCCTACTAAGGAATATGCATAGCAAAAAGTAAGGAACCCCATAATTTTCTGCATTTCAACACATATCTGAATATGTTTAGACATGAATATTGACATCCAAATATTTTGGGTGTTTATGTTTCAGCACAGTGAGATGAATTGTGTTCCTACTGCTAACGTATTTTTAAAGATGCCATTGTTGATGTTTGACTAATTATTAACAGCATAAACTTGTGGAACTTTAATGCTAATGCATAAAGTATGTCTTTGTTGAATGCTGTAGGTTCAAAACATAAACCTTCAGGTTAGGTCTGCATTCAAATTTAGCTCTGCCACTTCCCACCTGTGTAACCTGAGATGTGTAGATTCACCTCAATGAGTCTCTGAATTTACCTATAAATAAGGATATCACTGTAAGATTTTCTACAAGTTCTGGTATAAGAATATTCAACATGTTGGTACATTTCTTCATTTACTGTAAGCAATTAGCATTAATGTTGTTACAAAATTGGTGATAATCAGCATTGAATAGAGTAGGTGTTCAACAAATGTTTTGATTTTTATTATTGCAGACCTGTGGCAACCTCAACAATTTACACCATATTAACAAAACGTGATCAAGTCAAGCTGGTCATCCTGTGATGATGTGGCGTCAGTGTGGGAAGCAGTACATTTTAAAGTCTTTTTTAGAGCTCCTTTTTCCCTGCTGGCAAGAGCTACCCATGGTCATGTAGAACCTTCGTGGTGTGGTATAATCTTTTGCCAGGCTTTACCCAGCCCAGAATAGATTTGAAAGTAGTGCAGCTATGATAAGAGACTGGCTTTCAGACCCCTATTATCAGCCTTATTGGTTTTCATGTTTTGCCAAATACAGCCTAAGCAGTGAGAGATGTATTGAGTTCCTCACAACAGAACATGTTAAAACATAAGCTACACATTTAATTGGAAGAAGGCAATATAGGATTCAGCCTTTACTGTTCTGCTTTTGAAGTCAAATAATATTGTTAGTGGCATTTGGAAAACATCACAAAGCTCTGCAGTTATTTTCCATAGATGTTGACTTTTTTTTTTCCTGGAAGTGGTTATAATATTGCCAGTTGATCCTGAGATTATGCATGTGTTGAGGAAATACTAATCAGAAGTATGTCAATCCTTCTTGCTTCACAAAGCTTCTGTATCACTAAGGTTTATACTGGCTTTATCTCTGACTACTCTCATTACTTTAAAGTTTCCATCAAAGTGTGTAGTGTAGTATCTTGGCAGATTCTGCCAAGGAGAATCTTTGAAGTATTTTGGTCTTCTTAGGAGCTTACTAATCATTTACTTAGGAGAGTGATGACAGACTGCTCTGTTATTCTTCAGTGCTATCTCACTAACCCTGAATAAAGTGAACCACTTTGTTTGTTTTCATGTTACATGATGATAATGACAGTTGGTTTGCACAGTCTGATAGAGAGCTCTGCATTCTGGTGGTAATTTTCAATCTTCTGTTCTCTGTCATCCCTAACAACCCACTCACTTTTCATACATTTATTCTTACATTACAAGCAAAATACATGTTATAGGTCTCAGTTCCTTACTACAGACTATTATAACTGTTAATGTATTAGGAAAATGGAAAATAGTCATGATATTTGTGAGAGATACTGCAGGAGATAGAACTAAGTAAAAGTAAGGCATAAGGGAAGAAGTATTCATCTCTGTCTGCATGGGCAAAGGATCGTTTCATGGAGGCTTGATTCACAATGTGAAAAATTGGCTACAGTTCTCCATGTGAGGATGAGGGCCAGAAGTTCAGCTATTACTGAGGCCTGAGCTTTACCAGCTTCCTCTAGAGGCAAACAGATGGAGGTCTTGGGCACAACAGGTTGGGGTGCCTGAGCCAGGTAATAATACTGGCAAGGCAGGGTAGATTGTTTAAATCTCAAGAATTATGCAAGCTAGTTGATTAACATAGCCATTATTAGAGATCATATTAAACTTTTAATTAAGCAGATTAAAAACAAAAGTAATACATATTCAAAACTTATAACTTCCCAATGATTTTAACTATACTGTACTCTTTGTATGCTTGTGAGGTTATTTCTACTTGACTAGAGTAATAGAAATACTATATAATTCTATACTACTATGCATCTTTCCAGTTCCTCCTATAGTGACATCATGTTGGTAGCTTGAAATTGGCTATGGAGAGGCCAGGAAAAATCAGCAAACACTAAAATCAGATTTTTATTTGTTGTTTTGTTGATTGGTTGTCTGGGCCTAAGAAAATGGTGGAGAAAATGTTAATAATTCAGATTACACTTAAGTGTGCTGTATCTAAAGTTTTTATATTGTGAATAGTACAAAAACTGAAATACTCTGTACACATTTGAAAACTGTTGTCTGATTTAGTTGTCATTAATGAGTTAAGTTCTAACATACATCACTGTTCATTTTTATCATACCCATAAATATAACTGAAAATATTAACATTTATGTCAGAAACTACAGTTGCTTATGAACTATAACTATATTTTTGTTCCAGATACATCAGTTTGGCAAAAATCAACAAAAAATCTGTTAAATTCATTGGCAATATGGAATTTACAAGAATGGGTAATGCATATGTTGTTGTTACTTATAAATTGTGTGCTGTGCACTCTTTATATCAGTAAAACATAATAACCATATACATGTATGTGTCTGTATATACTTTTTATCATGGAAAGCAGGTTGTTAAACATTTATAGACTCACCAACGTGTGTACCCGTTATTGTGCCCAACATACTGAGGAAGCTCTCCCATGGTAGGGGGAGCCATTTAGTGATTTAAAGCAGAAAAATACATGATTTTATATGCAGTTTGGAAAAATCGTTTTAATTGAAGGACAAGGAAACAATGTAGGAGATGATTTATGTAGCTCAGGTAATAAATACCGAGTCCCTTATGTTTAAATGGGAAGAAAATGAAGGGACACATCTGTGAGACATGTTCTAGTCACAAATGTAAAACGATCACGGCTGATGAGCTATGAAAGAGAGGCAAGGGGAAGATGGCGCTCAGATGTATGGCTCAAAAGAATTGCTAGAGAGCAAAGTAGGTAGGTAAAGTAATCATCACTTTAAAATAGCGCAGTTTTCTGGAGATGATTTAGTAGCTTAATGTAGAATCATGTTTGAAATATTGAGACATTTAACATTTATAAAATGCATAATCAGAGGTACCAAATGCAGTAGAGAAATCATAGCAAAAGCAGATTCACAGAAGGTAGTGGGGCTGAAGTTAGATTATTTGCTATGCCAACTGTAACACGATTCTATTTCAGTCATCAGTTGGTACATAACAAACTACCCCCAAATTTAACAGCTTTGAGCAGCCATGATTCGTTACTTCTCATGATTCTGAAAGTTGGCTGGGTTCAGCTGGGAAGTTCTTCAGCTCAACCTGGAATAGGCCAGAAAGTCTAAGATGGCTTCACTGATGTGTCTATGGCCTCACTTGAGATGGCTGAAGTAGCTGGGACAGTCTTGTCTCTCTTTTTTTTTTCTCTCTCTCTCCTTTAGAGTCTCAACCTTCAGGAAGCCAGACTTCTGCAAATGGTAGATGGTTTTCAAGACAGCAAAAGGGGACCGTCCAAGGGCTCTCAAGTTCTGGGCTCAGAAGTCCCAGAACATTCTTTCTGCCACATTCTATTTGATTGAAGTAAATCACACGGCCAGCCTCGGTTCAGGGAATGGAGCCATATACCTCACTACTTGATAGAAGTCACGGCATGCATGAATGAACAAGGATGGGAGAAATTATTGCTGACCATCTTTGTAGACCACTTACCCTGTATGTTCTTCTTTTGTGCCACTTGAGTACTTTTAAGAGCTGGCCTCTTTCTTATTTCAGTCCAACAGGCTCCAGGATTACCATCATTCTCCACAGGTCCCATTTACATACAACAACAACAACAACAACAATGATTTAGTATCCAAAATGCATGAATGAGATCCCATCCAAGTGCTGGTCTCCGGAGTAAAGGAAATGTGTAACTATACCTGACAGCAAAATCTGGATTAGGATGTGGGAAAGTGGCCAAGGGAAAATGAGCACACTACAGATCCTTATCTATAAGAAGCTGCAAGAAGCAGAACTTACTAACTTTCCACTCAAATGTCTGAGTACAAATGTCAGAACAGCTTCTTTCCATTTATTTGCTTCAGCACCCAGACGTCTTTAGATCACTTATAGCCACAAGGTATCAAATAACATGGGAAGGGGAGGGGGGCTTTTTTTGTATTAACAACAAGCTCTTTGTTCACTTTTGAATGTGCCAGAGCAATACCTTAGTATGCAGAGAAATATTGTAAACAGGGAAACCTTTTGCAAGACAAGTTTTCAGGAAACATGCTGGCCTCATTAAACCTCTATGGCATGTCACATAGCCTTGTTTGAGTGGATGATTCTTGCTGGTTATGTACAAAGAAATGGCCAGATATTTGTGTTATTCTTCATGGTGTTCCAAAGTAAGCTCTGATTCTCTGGTTAGATAACTTTTATTAAGCACAATTTTACTTTTATTTTTTGCTTTCAACTATATACACATAGTCTGATTTTGGTATTTTAGAATTAGTTATTAGACAACTAATTTCTACAGCAAACAAGTCCATAATACAAATGATTTATACATGTAAGAACTACGTAATATATGAATGCAAACAGATTGAAATTTTTGTTAATATTTTATAATTGTAATAATTTAATTGTAGTGGCCTAATTGTAGAAGTCCCTCTTTGTAGTGATTTAATATCATCTAGCTGGGTGTGAAATATCAAGCTAGTCATTTTAGGATTATTTCCTGGAACTAACAAATGACCTAAGCAAACAAGCACTATTTATACATTGGACATGAATATTGACTAGTTTGTGTAAATTTATAACTTGAATTTTGGTGAAAAGATTACTATTTTGGCCTCTGAATGAATCTTCTATAGCTAAATGTGAAACTTTGAGCTAGTAATTTAACTACTTTAAAATGCATTTTCACAATTTTCCGTTGTTAAGAGAATAGAACTAGATTACTGTAACGGTTCATCTCCAGCTCTAAAATTCTATCATTCATTGGTTCTGATAATAAGTTAGAAGTTACTAACAAAGTCCAGTACAATTCTTCAGAACAATTGAATCTTTCTACAACTTATGTAGCTAAATCATTTAACAGGCTTCAGAGGATCAAATTGTCAGCATTAAAAGATTAGAATCTGATCTCCAAATGAGTCTCCTCCCCATTTCCATGAATCTTCCCTTGTGATTCCAAGACATCTCACTTATTTACATAGGGATATTAAGTGGCAAACTAACTCTCCAACACTTTAATTGAAGACAGTAGGAAATAATGATTTTTCAGAGGAAAATGTTTCCATTATATTTACACTTAACCTGCTTATAAATCTAACCTTCTTTAAATTTAAAACTGCAAAGTTACTCTAAGTTTAGCTTGATTTTTATTTTATAAAGACTTTAATTCTACTCTTATTGATGCTTATGGCTTTCAGTAGTTTTTGACCACTACCAACATGACTTTTTAAATGAAGTTATGTGCAACAAAAAAAAATTATTTGGAGACTAGTGAAAGACAACAAACAACTGGTCACAGGAGGTGGTCTTCTGTTGAACAGCCTCCAAATCTGAAGCAACCTGTTTACTATAGCATGCAGACTAACAGCCTTAATGGACTTTGGAATTATGTAGACCTAGGTTCAAATCCTATCCACACTACTAATTAGTTATGTGCCTTTGGGAGAATCACTTCATAACTCCAAACCTCATTTTCTTTTTGGGATAGCATTAGCAGCATATCATACATTATTATTAGAATTAAGCAATAAAACACATCTAAGGAGCCTAGGACTGAACTTGATATATAGTTTTTGCCCAAATATTTATTATTATTTGGGCAAATTTATGTCATCGAAGCAAGGCTCCAATGGATCTTTCACTAAAAAGCCAATGTAAATGAAATCTCATGAATGGTAACATGATATCTTTATATTTAGACTCATTACTATAAAAATTATAAAAATTTTTTACTAATCATGTTTGTAGACATGAAATAGAGGGAAGATGTTGGGCTTAACTACTTTCAAGGCATCGATAAGATAAATGATTACATATATTAGAGATATATGTTATCCAATAAACCAAAGATTTTATTTTATTTGGAAGAAAAAATGGCTAATGTGAGTGAAGTGAATATTAGCAATGTCAGATTAGGAAGACTCATCACTATTTTCTTTAGTAAAGGAAACCTGGCCAGACAAGGTGGCTCATGCCTGTAATCCCAACACTTGGGAGGCTGAGGCAGGTGGATCATAAGGTCAGGAGTTTGAGACCAGCTTGGCCAACATGATGAAACCCTGTCTTTACTAAAAATACAAAAATTAGCTGGGTGCAGTGGTGCACGCCTGTAATTCCAGCTACTCAGGAGACTGAGGCAGGTAGGAATTGCTTGAACTTAGGAGGCGGAGGTTACAGTGAGCCAAGATTGTACCATTGCACTCCAGCCTGGGTGACAGAGCAAGACTCTGTCTCAGGTAAAAAAAAAAAAAAGAAGAAAACAAGAGAAAACCTAAGAGGGATTAGACAAGCCTCTTATTTATGTATTTAAATTTTCTAATTATGAATGTAATATAAAGATTTTAATACAAAAAAGCATACACAATCAAATATTTTAAAATCCACTATCTAGAGATTACTTCTATGAATATCTTATTCCACATAGTTTGTATTTTCAGCTCTTATTGTTACAAATAGTTGCTTGTTTGTTTGTTTTACATATATACACTTCAATATGCTGTTTGGTTTTCTATCATGACAATGTATCAAAATTAATCTTTAGTAGTAGACATATAGCTAATGTTTTACTAATACATTGAAAAACATTCATGCTGATTAAATTACATGCATAACTTTATTTCTCTTAAATTCCCTTAAAAATGGAATTCATGAGACGAGTTGATCATATTTAGGGCTGTAGATAATGTATAACAGGGCTATCAGAAGATTCTTTGAATTATTAAAACAATAATCTTGGAATTATCTAGGGTTTTGTTTTATTGTTGACAAATAATTTTATATATTTATGGGCTACAATGTGATGTTTCCATCCATGTATACATTGTGGAATGTTCAAATTAGCATATATCTTTTACCTCAAATATTTATTTGTGATGAGGATATTTAAAATCCTCTCTTTTAGCTAATTTGAAATATATAAGACATTATTTTTAACTACGGTTTCTGTCCTGTACAATAAAACACCAGAACTTATTTCTTCTATCTAACTGACCAATGTCTCCCCTTTCCCCATTTGTTCCCAACCCCCTACAGCTCTGCTAACCCCGAATCTACATACCCCTTCTATGAGTTAGACTTTTAGATTCCACATATTAGAGAGTTCATACCTTATTGGTCTACCTGTGCCTGGCTTATTTTGCTTAACATAATGTCTTTTAGGTTCATCCATGTCAAAATGACAGAATTTTCTTCTTTTTTTAAGGCTGAATAATATTTTATTGTGTATATATACCAAAATGTTAAAATCCGTTCATCTGTTGATGGACACTGCAGTTGTTTCTAAGTCTTGGCCATTGTTAATGCTGGAATAAACACAGGATTGCAGATATCCCTTCAACATATTGATTTCAATTCCTTTGGGTATATACCCAGTATTGGAATTTATCCTATGGTAATTCCATTTTTTTGTATTTTGAGGAATCTTCATATGGTTTTCCAAATGGCTGTACTAATTTACAATACCACCAACAGTGTATATAAGGGTTCTCTTTTCTTGACATTCTCACCAACACTTATCTTTCATTTTTTGATAGTAACCAATCTAACAGGTATAAGGTGATATCTCATTGTGGCTTTAATATGTATTTCTCTAATTATTAGAGATATTGAGCAATTTTTTATGTATTTGTTGGCCATTTGTAATTCTTCTTTTAAAAATGTCTGCTCAAGTCCTTTGAAAAAAGGGTTATTTGTTTTATTATTTGAGTAGGTTGAGTTCTTTGTACATTTTGGATATTAGCCCATCCAATGTATGATTTATAGGTATTTTTCCCAGTCCTTGGGTTATCTATTCAAATATTGTTTTCTTTGCTGTGCAGAAAATTTTTAGTTTGATACAGTCCCACTTGTCTATTTTTGCTTTTGTTGCCTGTTATTACAGTGTCATATTCAGGTCACTGCCCCGATGAATGTCACAGAACTTTCATCTGTGCTACTTCTAGTGTTCTTATAGGTCCAAATCTCATGTTTAAGTTTTTAATTCATTTTGAGTTCATTCTTCTATATGAGGTGAAATAAGGGTCTAATGTCATTCTTCTGCATGTAGATATCCAGTTTTTCCAACACCATTAACTGAAGAGACTGTCCTTTCTCCATTGTGTGTTTTTGGCACCTTTGGTGAAAATCAGTCAACCATAAGTGTTTGGGTTTATTTCTGGCCTCGCTCTTCTATTCTGTTGGTTATGTGTCTGTTTTTACGCAAGAATCATGCTATTTGATTACTATAGCTTTGTAATAGATTTTGAGGTCAGCTACTGTGATGACTCCAACTTTGTTATTTTTGGCCAAGATTGCTTTGAGTATCTGAGGTCTTTGTGGGTCCGTATGAATTTTAGGATTGTTGTTTCTGGGAAGAATGATCTTGAAATTTTGATAGAAATTGCATGAAATCCGTAGATTGCTTTGGGTAGTACGAACGTTTTAACAAGATTCTTTGAATTCATGATCACAGGATACCTTTTCATTTATTTGTGTAATGTTCAATTTCTTTCCTTAATGTTTTATAGTTTTCAGTATACAGAACTTTCACTTTCTTCATTAAGTTTACTCCTAAGCATTTTATATTTTCAACTTCTATTGAAATTGGGATTTTCTTAATTTCTTTTTCAAAAAATTTGATAGTGTAGAGAAAGCTACTGATTTTTGTAAGCTGAGTTTTATATACTGCAACTTTACAGATTTTATCAGTTCTAACAGGTCTTTTATTATGGAGTCTTTAGGATTTTCTATATATAATATCATGTTGTCAGCAAACAGACAATTTTACTTTGTCCTTTCCTATCTGGATACCTTTTATTTCTTTCTCTTGCCTAATCGCTCTCAGTAGAACTTCTAGGACTATGTTGAACAGAAGTCATGAGACTGGGAATAATTGTCTTGTTCTTAATGTTAGTGGAAAAACCTTTCTCCTCACTGGTGAGTGTGATGCTAATTGTGAGCTTTTAATATATGACTTGTTGTCTAGAGGTACACTCCTTCAATACCTAATTTATTGAGAGTTTTTATCATGAAAGAATGCTGAATTTTATCAAATACCTTTTTTACAACTATTGAGATGATCATATGATTTTTCTTTTTCATTCTGTTATTATAGTGAATTACATATATTGATTTGGGTATGTTAAACCAACCTTGCATTCCTGGGATAAATCCCAACAATGATAAATGATCCTTTTAATGTTCTGTTGAATAGGGTTTGCTAGTATTTTGTTGAAGATTTTTGCATCTATGCTCATCAGGGATATTGGCCTATAATTTTCCTTCCTTGTAGTGTCTTTGCCTAGGTTTGGTATAAGTGTGATGCTGGCCTCAAAGAATGAGTTTGGGAAGTGTTCCTTCCTCTTCAATTTTTTGGAAGAGTTTGAGAAAAATTGGTATGGTAGGATTCATCTGGTTCTGGACCTCCTTTGATGGGAGATTTTTAAAATTTTTGATTCAATCTCCTTACTCATTATTGACCTTTTCGTATTTTTAGTTTCTTTATGATTCAGTCTTGGTAGGTTGTATTTTCCTAGAAATATTTCATCTTCTAGGTTGTCCAAATTGTTGGTGTATAATTGTTCCTACGATCTTTTGTCTCTTACGATCTTTTGTATTTCTGTGTTATCAGTTGTAATGTCTCCTCTTTCATTTCTAATTTTGAGTCTTCTCTTTTTTTCTTAGTTTAACTAAGGGTTGTAAATTTTGTTGCTTTTCAAAAAACAAACTCTGTTTCATTAATCTTCTTATTGTTTTTTGTAGCCACCGTTTCATTTATTTTTTCTCTTTTCTTTGTCATTTTCTTCCTTCTTCTAACTTGGAGCCTAGCTTTATCTTTTTCTAGTTTCGTGAGGCATAAGTTTAGGTTATTTGAGATCTACCTTCTTTTGTGATGGAGGCATTTATGGCTATAAACTTCCTTCTTAGAATGTGTTTACTGAATTCCATACATTTTGGTGTATTGTGCTTCCATCTTCATTTGTCTCAAGAAATTTTAAAATTTCCGCTTTAATTTTTTCTTTGATCCAATAGTTGTTTAGAAGTATATTGTTTAATTTCCATATATTTGTTAAATTTTTTTGACCTAACATAAACTGTCCTGGAAAATGTTTCATATGCACTTAAGAATGTGTATTCTGTTGCTGTTTAGTGGAATGTTCTGTGTATGTCTGTGAGGCTGCTTTGGTCTAAAGTATAGTTCAAGTGCAACATTTCCTTATTAATTTTTTGTCTGGATGATCTAATGTTGAAAGTAGGGTATTGAAATTCCCTACTGTGACTGTGTTGCAGTCTATGTCTCTTTTCAGATCTCTTAATGTTAATATACATAGGTTCTCCAATATTGGGTGTGTATGTAATTGTTATATCCTCTTGATAAATTGAACTTTTATTAGTATATAATAATGTTCTTTGTCTCTTTCTACAGTTTTGATCTGAAATCTATTTTGTTGGAAATAAATATGGCATTCTTTTTTTGTTTCCATTTACATGAAATATATTTTTCCATCACTTTACTTTTAGTCTGTGTGGGTCCCTTACAGTGAAGTGAGTCCCTTGTAGGCAGCATATAGTTTGGTCTTATGCTTTATTCATCTACTCTATGCATTTAGATTGGAAGATTTAATCAATTTATATTCAAAGTAATTATTGATAGCTAATAACTGAATTGCACCATTTTGTTAACCATCTTCTGGTGGTTTAGTAGTTCTTTTGTTTCTTCCTTTTTTTATGGTTTGATGGCTTTCTATAGTGGCTTTTGCTTTATTCTTTTTATCTTTTATGTATCCATTATAAGCTTTTGTTTTGTGGTTATCCTGAGGCTTACATAAAACATCTTACAACTGGCTATTTTAAACTGATAACAACTTAACTTTGATCACATATGACCTCTACATTTTTAGTTCCTCTTCTCCCATGCTTTGTATTTTTGATGTTAAAATACACATTTTTAAAAGAATTTGTATCCTTAACAAATTATTGTCACAATGATTGTTTTTAAGAGTTTGCATTTTGACCTATATACAAGAGATATAATTGATTTGTCAATGGCTATTACAGAGTTAGACTGCTTGAGATTTGAAAATGTTCTTATTTGACCAGTGAGGTTTGTAGTTTCATGAGTTTTCATGTTACTATTTCACATCCTCTTCCCTCAGCTTGAAGAACTCACTTTAGAATTTTTGTAAGGTGGATTTACTTCTGATAATTCTCTTAGCTTTTGTTAATCTGAGAAAGTCTATTTCATCCCTTCTTTTTTTAAATACAGGGTTTCTGGGCATAGTATTCTTGGTTGACATGTTTGTCTCAGGATTTTGGATATATCACTCCATTCCCTTCTGGCCTGTAAGGTTTTTGCTAAAAAAAAAAAAAAAAAAATCCACTGATAACCATATGAGAGGTCCCCTGATGTAACAATTTTCTTTTCCTTTGCTGCTTTCAAAACTCTTTGATTGTTGACAATTTCATTTTGATGTGTCTTTATGTGGGCCTCTTTTGATTCATCTTATTTGATGTCTTTTGTGCTTACCGGATCCAGATTTCTGTTTTCTTCCTCAGGCTTGAAATGTTCTGCCACTATTCCTTTGAATATATTTTCTGTTCCTTTCCCTTTCTCCTCTCCTTCTGATATGCAAATTATATATATGTTGTTTTGCTTGATGATGTTCCATGTCTCTTAAACTATTTACTTTTTTTTTCATTCTTTTTACATTTTTTCCTCTCAGATTATATGATTTCAATTACCTGTTTTTGAGTTCATTGATCTTTTCTTGTACTTGATCTATTCTGCTGGAAAACCCTTCTATTGATTTTTCTAGTTGAGCTATATTAGTCTTCAGCTCTGTTTTCTGTTTTTTTTTTTTTTTTTTTTTTGAGATGGAATTTCACTCTGTCGCCCAGGCTGAAGTACAGCAACATGATCTTGGCTGACTATAACATCCGCCTCCAAGGTTCAAGTGATTCTCCTGCTTCAGCCTCCAGAGTGGCTGGGACTACAAGCAAGTGCCACCCTACCCAGCTAATTTTTATAATTTTAGTAGAGATGTGGTTTCGGCATGTTGGCCAGGCTGGTCTTGAACCCCTGACCTCAAGTGATCCACCCGCCTCAGTCTCCCATAGTGCTGGGATTACAGGTTTGAGCCAACACACCCGACCTTGTTTGGTACATTTTAATGCCTTCTCTTTGTTTAGATTTTCACTTTGTTTTCATATTGTTCCCCTAACCTCAGTGAGCAGCTTTATGGTTCCTTAACTCTCTGTTGGTTTTTGCATATTATATAATACAACTATCTCTCCCAGTCTTGACAGACTGGCCTTGTTTAGAAGAAGGATCTCACTCATCTGTCCAGCCAGAGATTTTAAAGTGCCTCTCAAATCTTTGGGTTTGTCCAGACTGCTTTCTCTGTTTCTGGTGGGTCCTTATCCTCCAGACATGCCATGTCCTGTTCGTGCTGAAACGGGGAAGGTAGGAACCAAACTATTATAGTAAATGTAACTGGGAATGCTAGTATGCTGCATGTGTGTCCTGGTTTCTTATATCTTCATGGTGAAGTTAAGCACAGGTGTTTATCTTCATATTCTCTGCACCAGACCAGGGAAAGGATCTGTGGCAAATGCCCATACTAATGTTCGACTGTATGCTCTGACCCTGGGGAGATACATGCTGACAGTGTGCCTGTTGTATGTCTACCTCTTTGTTTTCTGTGGTCTATGGCTAATCAGAAATGCAAATCATTGTTGACTCCCAGGTCTGGGTCAATAAGGAGACAGTGCCTTGGGTGGGAGTTACAGAAGTTGTGGCATTTGTTGCATGGCCAAACTCCTCCCAGGAGCTGGAGTTATTCGATGTGTGAAAAACGTGGGTAGAACTGGATTTATCACTGGGGTAAGCTGAAGGAAAGGCTTGTGAAGTGCCAAGTTTCATTCTGGCTGCTGAAGGGCTATTATATATTGAGCTTATTCACTCTGCAATGCAAGTTTGATAGAAGTTTGGTTCATGCCCAAGTGTGTCTCTACTTTTCGTATCCCTTCAATATAGACATTTTCTCAATTGCTGAAGGTGTAGGAGTTTTTTCACTGGTCTCTGACTTTCTCCCAAAGGGAATTTATCCATGAACAGATATTTACTTGGTATATCAGTAGGTAGAGGAAAAGACAGGAGCTTCCAGTTTCATCATATTTTCAGGAAAAAAAAAGTGTAACTATGTCAAGTGCTTCTGAGAATCTGCACAATATGAGTAAAAATCTAATGGAGTTTGGAAAAGTGGAGGTCACTGACAAGAACAGTTTTGTTAGTAGGCTGGAGATAGAAGCCAAATTGGAATGAACTGAAGCTTGGATGGGTAGTTAGGAAATAGAGGCAAGACATAGTAATGTGTTTCCATAAAATTTGGCCCTAAAGGGAAGATAAATAAATGAAAATCTAAAGTAAAAGGAAGTGGGTCAAGGGGACTTTTTAAAAAATAAGATGGGCATTGTTACAGTTAACGTTTCTTTTTCTTCTTTTTCTTTTCTTTTCTTTTCTTTTCTTTTTTCTTTGAGACAGAGCCTCACACTGTTGCCCAGGCTAGAGTGCAGTGGCGCAATCTTGGCTCACTGCAACCTTTGCCTCCCAGGTTCAAGCAATTCTCCTGCCTCAACCTCCCAAGTAGCCGGGATTATAGGCTCCCACCATTATGCCCGGCTAATTTTTTGTATTTTTAGTAGAGATGGGGTTTAACTATGTTGGCCAGGATGGTCTCAAACTCCTGACTTCATAATCTGCCTGCCTTGGTAGAGTTAACTTTTCTACAGGAAACAATGATTTGTAGGAAGGGAGGTAAATGAATCAGGAGTAGGATGTCGTAAACAGTGAATGAAGTTCTAGAGACATTGAGGAGAGGAGAGTAGTAGTTTTGTTTTGACATGCTCAAACAGCACTGTATCGAGGAATAATACTACAACAGGCTTTTCAACCACAGAAATTTGCTAATTTCTCCCTTGTTTCTCCTAAAATCCTTGATGTAAAAGCTGGTGAAGCTAACTTAGTGCACACAGTTGAGGTGGTATCTGCAAATGCCACTTGTAAGAATGTGAACACGTATAAGACTCAGCAGAAGTGTGGTGATAAAGATCAAAGTAGAAACGGTACTGTTAATAACTTGCATACCTTTTTTACTGTTTCTGGAGAAATCACAGAAGCATCTAGGATAAATGTGAAGCAATCCTAAGCAGACTTCAGGGCTACAGGCTGAGAGTAAGCAAAACAAATGTCCTTTATATCAAGATAATGTAAAGTACTATAGACACAGAACAGATGTAAAACAAATTCACTTTGTTTCGGGATGTGTGACAACTATACCTATTCAAATAATCAGGCCAAATCTTTCTGTGAACACAATCCATGAAAATATATTTACTCCTATTTACTGACATTGCATGTAACTTGAACCAGGCCTTTAGTGGTTTCAAAAACTCCAACAAATTTCCCTCTTATTTGTGCCACTGAGAGAGGTATGAGGTATGTATGTGTGTGCCATTTAAAAACTTAAAATTATGCCTGGTGTGGAGGCTTATAACTGTAATTCAAGCATTTTGGGAAGTGTCGGTGGCAGGATTGCTTGAGGCCAGGAGTTTGAGACCAGCCTGGACAACATAGTGACAATATATTTCTACAGTTTTTTTTTCTCTAAATTAGCCAGGAGTGGTGGTGAATGCTTATAGTCCCAGCTACAGGGAGGCTCAGACAGAAGATCACTTGAGCCCCCAGAAGTTTGAGGCTTCAGTGAGCTGTGAGCTGTGATTGTGCCACTATACTCCAGCCTGGGAGACAGAGCAAGATGCCATCTCCAAAAATAATAATAATTAAAAATGAATGGAGATTACATGTGTGAAAGTATGTAAACCAAAGCCTAATATATACCCGACATTTAACAATACACTAAATCCAAACCTTTACCTCAAGGGACATGAGGCATGGAAAAAAGGACTGTGAAACTTGAGTCTTTGTGAGAACTTATAGTTAGGATTCTCGTTAAAAATCTGTCGTTTGGTTTTAGTTTGTCTGATTTATCAAGAAGAGCAAATATTAAGTGAACATCTCATAGTGTCATAATACTGGAGTTGAGAGGTGCGGATCAACAAAATGAAACCTTTCATAGACTTGAATGTGAGCTCATTTTTGAGCCCATTCTGTTTTGTATGTAATGTTGTTTTTGTTTAGGTTAAATGCTAAGTGATATTCAGTGTGCCTGATTTATAGAATTAACTAGAATTAAATCTATGTGAATAATTCTTTATTCGGAGTATTTTTAAAATTCTGGATATTTTGACTCACCTTATAGGAATATGAGCTGAAGTACTAACGAGAGAAGCATGAATCCCTGTAACCTATTAATAATACTTTGAAAAAGTATTTAATCAACTTTTCCTTAATGAAAGTGAATGAGTAGCTTCCTTATAAATTCAGAAATAGAATGTTGGTAGGCAGTGTTTAAAACCAGCTTTGGCAGTCACTAAAATTTTATGACTGAATTTAATGCATACTCAAGTTGTATGTAACATATAGTTATCTTAAATATGTATTTCTAACTCTTAAAGTACACAGCAAGAAGTAAAGATTTTAGGGTTTTAACGAAACACATGTTGTTTCTGCTTGTAGCTTTCCTTCAGATCTTTAAGTAGAATATCTGCTTTGAGTTATGGCTTTTATACCCGAGATTTTCTCCAAACTCTTCTTTCATTGCTATGATACAATCTATATTATATCACTGACTGTAGGTTATATTAATCCTAAATCACAAAAATATGACTATGATTATTTTAGTGATTCTCATATTTTAGAAAAGTAAGAGAAAAGCTTATAGATGAATGCATCATGAGCCAGTGATTTACCTGCCAGTTTGGATGCATAGTGAGGAGACTGAAGGGAATAGTAGGGGGCATGAAGTATGAAAGGACAAAGTCTTGGGAATTCAATCCTCCCATTTGCTCTGCCTCAAGAATGTTCAATGAGTCTGCCAAAGCAGGTGACAATATATCCATCGCTCTGACTCTGCTATAGAAAGACATATGTAGCTTCATTAAAAAAAAAAAAAATGCCTACAAGACAGTGTCAAGTCTTGAGATTCGAAAACTTTCAAAACATTAACAGGGTTATATAGACAACTTGTGTTCTAAAATATTATGCCACCATTTCTTAGACATCTCTTGTAAATTCTCGTATTTAGCAATGGTACCTAGATAGATGACATAACTTAGAAATCACTGTGTTAAGTCTATTCTGCAGTCACAATGGATAGAAATCACTGAGCGCATAACACTTGAGTTCCCTGTCTTGCAGCTGCCAACCTGCTGTGATGAGCCAATGACATCTTCTTTGAAGATATCACTTCATCAGCATTCAGTGGCTGAAGCTTTCCTGGTGTGCCCTATGCTCTCACTTAAGCTCACACCAAGAGGGGAGGCACTTGATTATAAATGAAATGGCTGAAGGATCTTCTTTAGATGTGACAATATGAAAAGAATGTTTGTGAAAGTGGTTAGAGAGTAACCTCAAGGGCAAATTCCAACAAAATTTACCCTAACACAATTAGAGGCAAAGATGTTTTAAACAAAGTTAAGTGACCATGGATTTGGATCTCCTAAAAGAATTTAAGGCATTTTCTATTATTTTTAGGGAAGTTTGATTACTTTTTATAATTGTAGGGAAGTACAGTGGAAAGATTACATATTCCATCTTCAATTTCCTCTACTGTGAAGAAATCTCTTAGCAAATCATAAATTTTAAAAATCTCACACCTGAAATATTTGACCTATCTGGTGAATTAAGCTATTAGAGGGGAAAATAATGCAAACTTTATGGTATTTAATGCTATAGGGACAATCAGCTCAAGAAGAAATCAAATATTCCTATATTCCCTAACACGTTCACCCAGAGACACTAGGTAAGAGTACCTCTGAGTAAAAACATGGAAGATTTTCATGAAGTCCTTATCTTAGAGCGGCCCCACTTTCCTTTTTCTGAAAATTTATGGTTTCAGGTGAAAACTAAACATCAAACTTAGTGGTTTTCTCAGGTGTTATTTCAATGTGCAGAGCGTACATATTCACTTATCTAACAAGTTTTGTTAAGTCACATGGTGTTTAAATTACAACGTATCCTTTACAACTAATTGTCAAACATTCTCATCATCAGATTTAGGAATTATTTCCACCGTTCAACAATATAGAAAAACTCCACCCCTACAGTGTCAGTTTTGAATATTCTAGGATATTTGGATTATATAAAAAACCATCAAATTCTCCTCGACCTGCTTCTCCAGCCCATCTCTGATTATGACCTTTGGCATCTATGCTCTTTACTGTTCAGCAGCATTCAGTCCCTTGCCATTATCCAAACATGCTTAGTCTCTCTTTCATCAGAAATTTAGCAAACCTATTGTTCCTGCCCAGAACATTTTCTCCAGTTAGCTGGATAACCCCAATACACCTTCTATCATCCCTCCCAAACTTTTATTCTTGCCATTGCTTTTCATAGAGTTCTTTTGACAAGGTTCATCATTTTTTCCCTTTAACTCTCTTAAAACCTCATGCCTTTATTAGAGTATTTATCACATCCCATTCTAATTATTAGTGGCAAGGTCAACCATCATGTTATTTGCATCTCTTCTTGGGACTGTCATTATTTCAATAGTGATACCATGGGATTGTGTGTGGTGCTAAGAGGCAACTGGTCTTAAGGGATCAGAATCTGCAAGATGCCATCTCCTCTCTCCTCAGATTTCAGGGGAGTATTTTCTAAATCATCCACTTGAAGCCACATCACTAGTTTGACGTGAGGGGAAAGTGTGGGTCCCTCTGATGGGACCAGGGATGGGAAATTTTGTAGCATTCCAACACACCTCTACTAAGATGTTCTCTCTTGCCTTCTTCAATCGAAGAAACAGAATCAAAATCTCTTCTTTTGTATTTTCTTTCTGGATATGATCACAAAAATAGGGGTACATTCACATCCTTAGTAAGCCCTAAATGAGTACCACACTTGGTTTTAAAGTGTGCACATAGTTGCTACCAATATTTTTTGCTTTTAACCTTTGGGGACTTCATCTAAAACTGAGACAGAAAGTTATTTAGAGTGGTATGGTGTTCCCAGGCAAAATAATTCTAGAGAAAGGACCCTATGTCTTCCATATAACTTGAGTGGAATCTGGAATTTGGAATTTACAGTGTGCCCCAATTGGGCAGAAATCTAGAACTAGCGCACTTCTACAGTGTCTCTCTGGCAAGGAGATGCACATAAGAAGGGTGTGGGCTAAACAGTCCTTGAGACTGATTGCAAGAAGAAGTGCTTATGTCTCAGTGGGTCACCCATAGTAGTGCAAGCTGGGTCAGTGCACACACACATACACACACACACAAATACACACACACACACACACACACACACAGATTTGAGGGTCAATTCAGAACCTAAACTGATCTATATAGTGACATCGTTTGGGTCAGGAAAATGCCCTTTGGGGGACAATTTACAAAAAGGCCACCCTTTCTGGGTTGACATCCCCATGTAGGGCACAGACTGGAAGTAGAGTTCAGGTTATCTTGCAGCCCAGACTTTTCTGGGCAGTGTTGTGTGATTATTTTTTTAAATTTCTTTCTGTCAACATACTGAGAGAACTGTAGTAATGTATTCCTAGAACACTTTTTAATAATAGAGACAGGGCCTCACTGTTACCCAGGCTGGAGTGTAGTGGCTTGATCATCACTCACTGCAGCCTTGAACTCTTGAGCTCAGCAGTCTGCCCACCTCAGCCTCTGGAGTAGCTCAGACTGCAAAGGTGTGCCACCACACCTGGCTAATTTACTTTATTTATTTTAGACACAGGGTCTTGTTGTGTTGCCCAGGTTGGTCTCAAACTTCTGGGCTCAAGCAATCCTTCTGCCTCAGCCCCCTAAGTGGCTTGCTTAGGACACTTTTTTAACAATCTAGGATAAGATTTTAAAAATAAGAATATAACCAAACATCACTTTATTTTAAATGTTCATTAAATTTAATCATCAGCAAGGGAGATATATTAGTCTGTTTTCACACTGCTGATAATGACCTACCCAAGATTGGGAAGAAAAATAAGTTTAATTGGATTTACAGTTCCACATGGCTGGGGAGGCCTCAGAATCATGGTGGGAGGTGAAAGGCACTTCTTACATGGTGGCGGCAAGAGAAAAATGAGAAAGAAGCAAAAGCAGAAACCCCTGATAAACCCATCAGATCTTGTGAGACTTATTCACTATCATGAGAATAGCACGGGTAAGACCAGTCCCATGATTCAATTACCTCCCACTGGGTCCCTTCCACAACATGTGGGAATTCTGGGAGATACAATTCAAGTTGAGATTTGGGTGGGGACACAGCCAAACTATATTAGGAGAAAACATTGAGAATACATCCTCATCTCCATGCTATCCAAAAAGATCAATCATAGTGTCTTAGAGATGTTCGAATTTAAGGATTTCAGGCTAGGGCCACAAAAATGACATCCCTCATAAAACCACAAGTGGCTAGCTGCTTAGATGAAAGACAAAGAATAAACTATCATAAAAAGCATTTCTATTAGTGATCTGTAGCATACGTTTCTAAAATAAGAGTCCTTTTGAAGTTGATACTTCTTACTAGAGAGGCATTCTTAAGTGCAGAGTTAAAAATTGATTACTGTGTCCATTTATATCCTGAAGCAGTAGGGCTAGCATGATTTTCATACCTGAGGGGTACTGCCTTATTCCTTATGTGTAAATTTACTAAATTATTATTATTATCATCATCATAAGACCTGTAGGTCATTTTAATGTGGGCATATCTTAGGTTGTTATATTTATATCAAATTCCAAAGAGGCTTTTCCTTTGATGATCTCTAAATTCTTTATAATTGTGACTCTGGTAACTATGAGAAATTGGGATACAGTCAGAGGAAACTAGAGGGATTTTAATTGTTCACCCACAGCTTCTGTACACTTTTGAAATAATTAACAGAATTTCAAACAAAAATACATATTTTGATATGTCCCCATTTCTTACAAAATTATCAGGTTTACTACTACTTTAGTACAGTAGTAGTAGTACTACTACTACTACAAAATTACTACTTTGTCCTATAAGTACAGTTACAGAAGTATTAATATTATAGTATTTATTCAACATTATATCTTTAAAATTTTCATGATCTTTTCATATTCCCAATAAGTTTTTTCATTAACTTATTACAAAGCAAGCACTGGTCAACTAGGTAACTATTACCTACGTCAAAGCAAGCTATTACAAAGCAAGCACTTGTCAATAGGTAACTATTACCTATGTCAAAAAAAAACCATATTAATTCTATTCCCAGAAGCTCCCTCCTCCCAGATGTTACCTTTTCCATCACTGTCAAAGAAATTATAATCTTGACTTCTAGCACTTTAGTCTAGTTCTGCCTATTTTTTTGAACTATGCATAACTAGAACCTTAAAGTATGTTCTCATCTGTATATGGTTTATCTTGCTCAACACTGCTTTTGAGACCCAACCATGTTGTCTGCCGCTTGTTTATTCATTCACATATTCCATTGTATGACTCCATAACAACATATTAAGCTATTTTATTATAAATAATGCTGCTATAAACATTTTACAGACTGTTCTTGTTGCTCATATGTATGTTATTCTAAAGTATGTATATAAGAGTGAAGTATATTTGCAATATGTAGAACTAACAAAAATACCTGTTTGGGTTAGTTTTGTTTTTGTTAATCCTCCTTGTCTGGGAACATCCTTGTTGCTTTCCTAATAATATCTTTTGATAAACAGAAGTTCTTAATTTTATTCTTGTCCTATTATCAACCTTTTTGTTTACAGTTAGTGGACTTTTTTAAGTCTTGTTTATAGATTACATGTGATTTGACCTCTTATAATCTTTGCATGTGTGTGCATAAATGATACTGGCCTATATAAAAATCACCAGAGTTTGGTGACCATCATTTTATCAATGTGATAAAACCAGAAGGGAACTATTCCTGGTTTTCTATTCTCCAGATGATATTTTGTAAATTTTTTGTTACTTTTTACTAGAATGCTTGAAAATAGTTAAGGGTCTATTCATTTTTTTCTATCTCTTCTTGTGCCAGTTTTCTAAAGTTTTATTTTTCAGGAAAGTTTTTCACTTAATCCAAATGTTTGTATGTGTTGTCATGAAGTTTTTCATAATCTTTTCTAATTATGTCTTTTTTTTCTATGTGGGTTCTCTGGTCATATCACTATTTTTATTCCTGACTCAGGTTATTTATGCCTCTATGACTCTCAGTAGGGATTTAGTTCACTAGCCTTTCTAAAAGACAATTTTGGCTGTGTAGTTCATTGGCTTAAAATATTATTTATCTAATTTCTTTTCCTCTATCTTAACATTTAATTGGCTCTTTTTCTTACCTTTTTGAGTGCATTTTAGATCATCTATTTTTGCATTTATTCTTAGAAATTTAAAGTTATGGATTTCTCAGCATGGTTATAGCTGTATCTCACTTGTATTGATGTAGTATTTTCCTTACTAATCACTTCAAGACATTTTTAATTTTTATTGTGACTTCTTTATTGCCCCGTAGTTTATTTAGAAGTGTGTATCTTGATCTCTGAATATGTGTGTCAAATTCCAAAGAGGCTTTTCCTTTGACGACCTCTAAATTCTTTATAATTGTGATTCTGGTGACTATGAGAAATTGGGATATAGTCAGAGGAAACTGGATGGATTTTAATTGTTCACCCACAGCTTCTGTATACTTTTGAAATAATTCACAGAATTATTAGAGATCAGGGAACCTGCTCTCTGTTTTCCATCCTTTAGAAATGGTTGAGACTTCACTACATGGAAAATATATTCTTAACTGTTTTATGTATTTGAATAAAATGTCTATTTTGCAGTTGTTCTTCCACACAACTAAAAACTCTGTTGGGCGTTCCTGTCCCTATGTAGTCACTTTCTATTCTCCTTCTCAGCCTCTTTGTTGATAATATTTGCAAATGCCTTCAGAGAAAAAATGTGTAATCTGGTTGTTCAAGTCCTGCCTGAGACTTCTCCAAATCCTTCAAACATATTTTAAAAATCCTTCTAGATTTTCTAGTTGTTCTCAATTGCAAAATTGGTCTTCTCCAAGTTAGTCTGTCTTAGAGGAAGTGGTCCACATGTATATTTTTCCTAATATTTGTCTATAAATTATGTTATTTATGAAGGTGTTTAAAATATTTTCTTTATAAACATTCATATATGTGTATATGTGTGCAAAAATGTCCCCTAAATTCACCAATTATTTTGAAGGTGTTCTATCTGCCTTTTTTCTTTTCTTTTGAAACACTTCAAATGCAGAAAAGTTACAAGGTCAGTAAAGAGAACATTTTTTCCTGATGCATTTTAGAATTAGTTACACCCAGGTGTGGTGGCTCACGCCTGTAATCCCAACACTTTGGGAGGCTGCAGCAGGCAGATCTCTTGAGTTGAAAAGTTCCAGACCAAGCATGGTGAAACCCTGTTTCTACAACAATAACAACAAAATAATACAAAAATTGGTCAGGTATGGTGGTGTGTGCCTGTAGTCCCAGCTACTTAGGGGGCTGAGGTAGGAGGATGGCTTGAGCCCAGGAGGTTGAGGCTACAGTGAGCCACATTTGTGCCACTGCCCTTCAGCCCTGACAAAGGGAAAAAAAATTTTAAAAAGAATTACAGACACAATGCCCCCTCATCCCTGAATACATTCTTGTGTATTTCTACAAACAAAAACATTGTTCTGTATAATCACATTACAATCATCAAAATCAGAAAAATCAACATTGACACATAATTGCTTTATAATCTTCAGGCTCCAAGTTTTTTCAGTCATCCCCAAAAATGCCATTTATTACAAAAAGACCCATTTCAAAATCATGCATTGCATTTGACTATCATTTTTCCTTTTTTTTTTTTTTTTTCCCCCTGAGACGGAGTCTCGCTCTGTCTCCCAGGCTGGAGTGCAGTGGCATGATCTCGGCTCACTGCAACCTCCACCTCCTGGGTTCAAGCAGTTCTCCACCTTAGCCTCCCAAGTAGCTGGGATTACAGGTGCCTGCCACCATGCCCAGCTAATTTTTGTATTTTTAGTAAAGACGGGGTTTCACCATGTTGGCCAGGCTGGTCTTGAACTCCTGACCTCATGATCCACCTGCCGCAGCCTCCCAAAGTGCTGGGATTACAGGCACGAGCCACCGCTCCCAACCACTGACTATCATTTTTCTCTAGCTTTGTTAAGTCTAGAAGTGTTCCTTCATCTACCTTGATATTTGTAGATTTGACACTTTTGAAGATTTCAGAGTAGAATGTTCCTTAATTTGTGCTTGCCTGATGTTTCCTTATGATTAGATTTAGGTTATGCAACTTTTACCAAAAACATCACAGAAGAAATGTCAGGTTCTTCCTAGTGCATTGTATCACATGGCACATGGCTTCATTTAGGCTCATTACTGATGATGTACACTTTGCTTGATGAAGGTGGTGTCTCTAAGGCTTCTTCATTTTGTAATTAAGAAGTGTTTTGCAGACTATGTGACTGAATGTCACCTAGAGAGACTATGAATATCATATTTCTCATCTAATTCTCAATGTATTATGTTATATCAGTACTAATTCATGGTTTCCAATTCATTCAATGAGTTATAATCTATTAATTATTTTGATGTGTACAGTATTCCCAATGTGTCCTGAAAAAGCCACCTCAGGTTGGTTCTGGTGTCCTTTTCACATGCCCACACAATTTTTGAGCACTTTCTATGTTTCTGGCACCACAAGAATTTCCAGGATCATTTTACACTTTCCCTTCTCCAGCTCTGAATTTAATCACTTTTTCGAGGAGTAGTTTTAGTGAAGAATGGTATTTAGAAACTGAGATCTGGGTGCTAGGTGTGGTCTTTGCTATGGAGTGTTGCTGCTCCCACTCTTTCTTAGAGACTAGTACCAGTGTGTGTGTGTGTGGTGTATACTGTATTAGTCTGTTCTCATGCTGCTAATAAAGATGTACATGAGACTGGGTAATTTATAAAGAAAAATGGGATTAATGGACTCACAGTTCCATGTGGCTGGGGAGGCCTCACAATCATGGCGGAAGGCGAAAGGCAAGGCAAGTCTTACATGGCAGCAGACAAAAGGAGAATGAGAACCAAGTGAAAGGGGTTTCCCCTTATAAAACCATCAGATCTCATGAGACTTATCCACTACCATGAGAACAGTATGGGGGAAACCACCCCCATGATTCAGGTATCTCCCATGGGTCCCTCCCATAACATGTGGGAATTATGGAAGCTGTAATTCAAGATGAGATCTGGGTGGGGACACAGCAAAACCATATCATACATGTACACATCTATCTATATCTATATCTATCTATGTATCTATGTATCTATCTATCCATCCATCCAGAATTTAATGCTCATACCTCCAATTCCATTTCACCATTTGATTTATTCTAGTTTTGTAATCTTTCTCTATTTGTAATCATCTGCTACAACATTGAGAAATGTAATTTCCATTACCCTTCATATGTTTATTAATAAATACTTGATGAATCTACCTATAACATATTTCTCATTGGTACCACTTCCCCACCTTTGTGCTAAGATTCCACCCTGTGCTAATGTACCATACTTTAGCTCTGACCACTGTTGTCTGGCTGCCCAATCACAGCATAGTCTCAATCTTCACGTTGTTGGATTGGACTCTGATTCCGTATTGTTAACTTTTCAAATTAGATGCCCTCCTTGCTCCATTTCTGACATAATTGGCCACCCTCTCATGCAAATGTGCCCTTCAACCTGTTCAGGAAAACACTCCACATCTGGCTGGATGTGGATTCCTACATGGATATTCTCTTTACCTTTTTGCTCTGATATCTATTCCAGGTCATGGCAGAGACTTGTGTGTCTCTATCTAATGGCTTTGCACTAGGAGAAGGGAGAAAAAGAATAATTTGCCAGTTTGTCAGTTTCCATACATGTTTATTCATTCCCTCTGATACAGTTTGGCTCACTGTCACCAGGTGAATCTCATCTCAAATTGTAATCCCCATGTGTGAAGGGAGGGAGGTGATTGGATCATGAGGGTGGTTTCCCCCATGCTGTTCTCATGATAGTGAGTTCTCACAACATCTGATGGTTTTTTAAGGGGCTCTTTCGCCTTTGTGCTCTTTCCTGCCACCTTGTGAAGAAGGTACTTGCTTCTCCTTAGCCTTCCATCATGATTGTAAGTTTCCTGCGGCCTCCCCAAGATTCAGACTTGTGAGTCTCATTCCTTTATGAATTACCCAGTCTGGGGTATTTCTTTATAGCAGTGTGAAAAAGGAATAATATACCTTCTCTCTCTGTCATTTTCTTTGTCATTTCTCCCACCCACTTTCTCTCTCTAATCAGATAGTTCCTTAAAAGACATGTACACCCAACTTCCAATTTATGTGCTTTTTTTTTCTCTTAGTAATTATAAATAAACTAAAAATTTTTATTATATATAACAATATATTACAACTAAATTATATAAGTATACATACAAAATATAAACCACAGTAATTGTTATTTCATACCATTCAACTTTATTTAGATTTACTCATTTTTAGCATTTTCTGTCTCTTCTTACCATCATGAATCTCTAATTTTTCATGAGATCTTATATATTCCTTCTGAAGAGGTATTTTTCTTCACAATAGTAGATTCTACTAATGATAATTCTTTCAGAATTTGTTCACCTAAAACTATTTTTTTCACCTTAATTTTTAAAGGCATATTTGCTGTATATCAAATTATTGTTGGCTGTTGTTTTCTTTCAGCACTTTGAAAATATCAGTCAGCTGTCTTGTTTTCTATTGTAGATGTAATACTCCGGTTTTAAATTAACTGTCACATATTAAAATATAAACCCTTGTTTTTTTTTTTGTTTTTTTTGTTTTTTTTGTTTTTTTTTTTGAGACGGAGTCTCACTCTGTCGCCCGGGCTGGAGTACAGTGGCCGGATCTCAGCTCACTGCAAGCTCCGCCTCCCGGGTTTACGTCATTCTCCTGCCTCAGCCCCCCGAGTAGCTGGGACTACAGGCGCCCGCCACCTCGCCAGGCTAGTTTTTTGTATTTTTTTAGTAGAGACGGGGTTTCACTGTGTTAGCCAGGATGGTCTCGATCTCCTGGCCTCGTGATCCGCCCGTCTCGGCCTCCCAAAGTGCTGGGATTATAGGCTTGAGCCACCGCGCCCGGCCTTTTTTTTTTTTTTTTAACCTTCCAATTGCTTTACAGTTGTCTTTGTTCTTAGCTTTTAGCAGTTACTGATATAATTGTGGATTTTTTGTATTTATCTGGCTTGTTATCACAGTCTTTTGGAAAATGATTTTATATCTTTTATCTATTCAAATATGTTTCTGTTCCATTTCTCTTCTGTACTTTAGGATTACAAATATCATTATGCTAAACTTTCTTATTCATCACTTAATATCTTTTACCATTTGTTGTTTATTTTTGTCTCTTTGTTGATATCTCCTCTTAGTTGTTTCACTGAACAAATTATTTCTCACCTGCTTTTAAATTATCCATTGAGTCTTCCATTACAACTGTTTTATTTTTCACTGCTAGAATTTCCATTTGTTTTTATAGTTTGTAATTTTCTTCTGGAAGTTTCAATCCTGGTTATTATTATTTCACACAAGTAGTATAATTATTCCAAAATTTGTGGCTGATATTTGGAGTCCCTGTAGGTCTGTTTCTATGTTTTATTCTTGCTGCTGGTTTTCAGTCATGCTGCCTTAACTCCTTGTGCATCTGTTTATGATTTTGGGTAGTTTAAAATATTGTTTGAAAGTTGTTTGGAGAAATCATTTGAGAACGAACATGTTATCTTGTTCCGAAGTCTTTTTGTGCATCTGCTAGCTATGTGGGGGCAGTAGAAATCTGGGGTTGCCTCAATCCAATCTGAGGGATTCAGATTAGTTGAACATGAACTATATTCTCCAGAAGAATCTTTCTATATAGAAATCGCTCTTACCCTGGGGTAGGGCTCTTTGGAGTCCCAAACTTAAGTGAAAGTGATTCTATAATTCCTCTCCTTTTGAAGGTCCTTGTACTCCAATTCTCAGCTTCCTGTCTATGCCAGACTGTAAAAATACATACTTCATCTCTGAGTTTCTTGACTGTGCTGTTCAGTAATGGCAAATACTTTTGGGGGAAAACAACTACAAATCTCAGGCTTACCTCAGTAGTTTTCTATCCTTTCTTCCCCAGATTCTAGTTTGCAAATGTTAACTATCTTTTCCACTCTCCAGTGTTTTCAGAACACATTTCGCCCCCCCCCCCCCCCCGCCCAGGTTTTCCAGTTATCCTCATGAAAGTTTTGGTCCAAATTACCTGATCTACTTTACCAGGAACCAGAGGGGCTTCCAACATTTTGAATTATTATATCATTTAAATATCACTTGTGATTGCCCCACTTTGAATTTCTGATCCTTAATCCATGTTAAATTTGTCGCATTATAAAACACACCCTCAATTCCAATGCAAGGTATTAACGCATAAAATCAAATTTCTGTCTTTATTTGCAGAACTGTGATCAAATATAGATGTATTTTCTAATGAAAATTCATTATATTTTTAATTCACCATCCATAAAATCTGTTAATTGGAAGTGTTCGTCAGGGTCAGCCTAATACAATGTCTGTTAACTTTAATCCATGTCTTTCTATATATTAGATGAGTGACTTTGGGCATGTTTTTACTTACATGTACTTTATTTTTCTCATAGATAATGTATAATAATGATACTTCTCTTACTGTTTAATTGTTAAAATGTAAATATGTTTTCCACAAAGTAAGTAGTCAAGTTTTTTCTTTTTCCAAAACTAGAAGATTAAGTTTTCTTCCTTTGTATAATTATTTGTCCATATTTTTGGATTCTTAAAGGAAGTGATACAAATTTCTACTTGAGGCATCATCAAAATGCATGTTCAAATTGTTGCCTATCTAAATGAACCATTAGAGGGAAAAATGTACATGAACGTTTTAGACCTGGTTTCAAGCTAATTCTGTCATTATTTTTACATGTTGAAAAATGAAAATGTATGGTATGCACATCTATTGACTAGTTATATTTATTCTTCTTGGGTAATATCAATATCATCAGTACCCTAAAGTGTTGCTACAACTTCCCATTTTTCTCTTTTCTAATCTAACATATATAAACTGCTTTATTAAATCTACCTTTTTCTTGCAGGTTCTCTATTATTGTATTGAGACATATTTTTCATAGAAGTAAGAAGGAAGTGAAATTTGTGTGTAGCAAGTAATCAAACTCTTTTATATTTAGGAGTGAATTTTGGTAATCCATCAGTTATTTTATTTTATTATTATTATTTTTTTAAGAGATAGTGTATTGCTCTGTTACCCAGGCTGGTCTCAAACTCCTGGGTTCAAGTGATCCTCCTGCCTCAGCCTCCTGAGTAGCCAGAACTACAGGCACACACCATTGTGCCCCAGCTAATCCATCAATTCTTAAAGGAATAGAGCCTAGTTACAAAAATGCTTGTGACTATAAGTATAATACAGATACATATGTTTATACTTCTAGATTTTAGAAACTTGAATTCAGTACATGGTGGTGAGTCTTGGTAGGCACATTTATGAACCCTTTCTTGAATTTGAATGGATCTACTTTTTCATAAAACATTAATATTTACCTAAATTTAAAATAATTAGAAAATATTTCAAAATGCTTATAACTTTGTCATTTCTTATTTTTTATTTTAAATAATTCTATAAGCCATTTGGAAACATATTACTAGTTAATGAAATTCTTGCCAACTCTTATAAGATTATATATTTGAATGGCAATATAAGCAACAAAAAATGCTTTCTGTGACAAATAATAACCCAAATTAACATATATTGAGTGCTAACTGTACACCAGGAACCAACGGCACTTTTACATGTATTATATCAGTTGATCCCCAATACAAATCTAATGTATCTGAGTTCTGAGCTGCCAAACATATAGGCAAATGAACAAATACAGACAACTCCCAGATATAGCTTTTTTTTTTTTTTTTTTTTTTTTTTTTTAAATTATAACTTTCCTGGCTCTTCTCTAGTTTTTTGTTCAAGTCAGTCATATGCCACCTAGTGATATTATAAAGAAATACAACTTATTTAGTAATATAATACATTTTCCTCTGGTGGGTACTTCTCCTCTAACACCTTTCCATCCTTTCTCTCCCTTCCCTCCCTTTCTCCCTTTTCTTTTTCACATATGGAAAGTCAGTTAATTATATGGTAGGAATGTAATACTTAACGATTTATGTTTGCTTGCCCCAGGCAACCCTAACATCAGAAGTTTAAGCTACTAATTAACAGATAAAAATCTCAGCTTTATAGTCACAAAAAGGAAATGAGAAGAAAAGAGGTCAAAGGAAAAAATTAAGTAAATATGTTGAATGTCAACCACAGTCAGATATAAAACAAAAGTACTTTTAATTCAATGTATTTTTAATCTCACTGAATGTATAATACATAGCATTAATCTTGTTAAATCCTAATTATTAAAATTATTAAGTATAAAAATTTTCTCAAAGGAATAGAAAATCCTTAATTTCTTTTTAAAATTCATTTGAACAGGCTGTTTCAAAAGTTAGCTGCCTTATCTACATCTTCCTTTTTCATGTTATTGAAAGAGAACATTTATCTGATTACAGATTGAAAGAAAAAAATGCTATTGTTTTGATGTCCATATAATGTAACGAACCTGTCACATATATTTCTCTATATGTTCCTTTTTTCCTCTATTTAAAAATAAGTTGATCCTGCATTGAACCAGGTCACTTATCACACACAATAAATGATGACAAGAGTTATGGCTGTCTATTCAAGGTCTGAAACAAAACTACAGTAGCAGCCTTAGGGTACGAGATCTTGAGTTACTTTCCAAAGGAACAATGTCTTCATTCCATATTACATACAAGTGTTGGATGAGACATCATCTTTGATAGGCTATTTAGGAAAGTGTCTTTGCCACCCAAAATATCCATCTAGCAACATACTAGCTAGACTCTCAGATTTTTTTTCATTTAGAAATTCAGTTTGAAGCTATACAATTAAAAAAAGAGTTTACTGTTTAAATGAGCCCAGAAGAAGTAACAGGTAATGGATACATATAAAAAAAAAATGAGTGTCTGCCCACCAGTATCACAAGCTTTCCTCAAGGCTCGTTTCACAGCAGGTCCTAGAGTCTGAAATAATATGGGAAGAGGGAGAACATGCCAGAGAAACCTATTTGCCTCTTTGGTATTTTTCCTCGAATGGCTATAACCTCTTACATAGTTAAGAATTTAAGCCTGTAGCAAAGCTTCCAGGCTTCAAGCATGCCCTAGGTGAAGAAAGGACTACAGAAAAAAGCCAGCGTTTGTCGAAAAGCTGAGTGACAGGGGGAAGAATTGGGAGGTGCCAAAGTCACGTGACAGCTCTTTATGGAAGGCAGGTATGAGGAGAAAGGTAACAGCATGGGACCACATACTATCTTAGGTATGAGTGCTGTTAGCCTCAGATCCTGGCTTTAAATTAATGTCATTAACTTCCTTAGGGCAATGTCCTTAGAATAACAATATATCACAACCTTTAAAAGAAGGCATGCATATAGACCAGGAAGAGAGAAGCAGATCTAAATATCATACTAAAGAAAAAGAAGTATTAACACCAATTTCATGACTGTTCATGTTATTCCATATAAAACCAGTTTCCATACAATTTTTTTAATCATGGCTCAAGTTGTCTCCATGAAGATGAGCAACAGTTTATGCCAACAATGTAGGTATTTTACAGATGTGTATGAGTTTCAAAAGAAGTTCAGCCTCCAAATGGTAAAACATGTGCACTAATAAAATATCTATGCCAATTTAATCAACGATAGTGAAATAATATTTTTAAATATAAAATGAGGAAATTAAGTTGCTTTTATATCAAGTTTGTGATGTTTCCATAAAATTGAAACTTTTCTATCTCCCTTGCATACACATAAATATCATGCACACATACTTCCTTTTTCATCTTGAATTTCTTCTAAATATGCAGACTTCACAGGCCTGGTCTTGATGCCAAAATGAACCCCTTTCATTTGCTGATTGAGATCTGGCTCAACAGCCAATGTTTCCTGCTGGGTCTTTACAGAGGGTGCATTCACATTTTATCCTAATTTATTCATTATCAAACATCAAACCTTAGGAAGATAAAACAAAAAGCTAGTGAACAATGCAGGGAGAATGTATTGGTTTGTTTTCATCTTCACTCTCAGATGAAAGAATTCTTCAGTAGCATTGCCCATTCTACCAATACATCATCCAGGTAATTGGGGGGCTTGTGGGAGGAATGACAGGCTGGGCCAAATCAACCTTCTGCATCCACTGGCACACACAATAATCTCCAACATCAAAAGTATCTAATGAGAACTTGAGAATCCAGGGCATTATATTAGTTGACCCAATCTTGTAATTAAGTATCAAAACTCCCCATGCTTTTTGTGAACATTTACAAGCTGCATGGCAAGATCTCAACATATACAAAACAAAAGACCTTAGTCATACTTTCCTTCTAAGAGGAAAGCTTTAATGACAGCTCTGGACAAACACCAGATTTCTGTATCAAAGACCCCAGTTTCTATGTTAGTTCTGCTGCTTTGAGGTTGCATAATAATAAATAAGCCACGTATTTTCATTTGTTAGAAGAAATGTTACCTTCCTTTGGGGTGTTTAAGAAGGTGGATGAAATCATAACATGAAAGTTGCTTTGTAAAATGTGAAGTATCTTATAAATGTTCAGTCTGTGTATTATTATGACAAATGCTGATGCTATTGGTTATACTCATCAGGTAAAGCAGCAAAAGCAGTAACATCTATCATAACTGGCTCCACATAGAAATGGTTGCAAATTTGTCATGATTTGACAAAACCATGGTGATACAGTTTGGCTTTGTGCCCCTACCCAAATATCATCTCTAATTTTAATCCCCAGGTGTTGAGGGAGGAACGTGGTGGGAGGTGATTGGATCATTTGGTGGGGGGTAAGTTTCCCCCATGCTCTTCTCATAATAGTAAGTTCTCACAAGATATGATAGTTTTGTAAGGGGCTCTTCCCCCTTTGCTTCCTTCACATGTTCTCTTACCTGCTGGCATGTAAGACGTGCCTGCTTCCCCTTCTGCCATGATTGCAAACTTCCTGAGGCCTCCCTAGCCATGTGGAACTGTGAGTCAAACCTCTTTTCTTTATAAATTACCCAGTCTCAAGCAGTTCTTTATAGCAGTGTGAGAACAGATTAATACACTCGGTAGACCAAATATGTAGATTTTCTGCCCTACTTAAAATTCCAACATTAGACATTCTCTGGTTTAAGACACTGAATAATGTCAAAGGTACCATGACACTATGAAGAAGAGATAAACAAACGAATATTGTCCTCTCTTCTGATTCACCCTGATAAGAATTAACAGACAACTCTCACAGAGAGTCACTGTTTTTTACCCATAATGGTTGTGAATTTACCTTCTCCTCTTTGCAGTGATAAAGGAGGTAAATTGACAATCACTGTGGGCAGAAACCAGGTGAATCTTCAGAACCTTACCGGATAGAGGTTTGCTATGTTGTCTCACCAGTGTCGACACCCCTTTTAGGCAACAGCGTTGCTGTTCCTGTTCCTGTCTAATCAGTTAACTGCATACATACCACTGAGGTTCTTGAAGCTAATTTTGCGTCATATTTTTGACTTTCTTGACCTTTTGCTTTCTGAAAATAATGCGCGTTTTACTGCAAAGGCAGCTCAACAATGGCCTGGCCGTCAAATTGTTCAATGGATTCCCCATTCTCCTCTACCACTCACTGGTATTCGGGATTCTTGAGCATTAGAACAGGTTCCTTAAATATCAACTTAAAAAGATTTCTGACTCTACCTCTCTCACCTTCTACTGATCCTCATACTTTCATAAAGCAGTTTGTTTACTTAATGGGGCTGTTTTCAGAAAGGAATAATCTCCTCTGGCCACTTCCTGGGAAAAAAAAAAAAAAAAAAAAAAAAAAAAAAAAAAAACAACCACCAGGAAGAAATGAATAGAGGGTTTTATTAATTCATTTGGGATGTTCAGGATTCTGATCTATTTCTGAATATGATGCTTTTCTCTTTCCCCTAATGGCAACCCCAGGCCCAATTTGGTACAATCTCCAGATGGCAGTCTGGCCAAAGGAGTACCTAAGGAATTTAAATTTAATTATGGTTTAGTTACCTGGCTTCTCATGTTGGACTGACATGATTCTAGATGATAAGCACAATGACAACTTAGTTGAGCCTGCTGAATACCAAGTGGCTACCTGTGGCTGATCGGTGACAAAATGGGATAATACGGTTATCTATTTTATAGAAGTGCCTCTGTTTCTCTATACCTGTTCCTTCTGGACAAAAGATCTGTTTGTGGTGATATCTGGAAAATAGGTGAAGTTTCAGCAACTAGAATTGGACCCTCTGATTTTGTGACAGTAGAGGGATGACAACAACTTTGGAACCAGGAGAGAAAATACCTCAAACTCCAGGAGTAAATAGGGAAGTAAGTATATGTAAGACAATACAATGAGGCAAAAAGACTTACGATAATATTTTGAGCCAGGATAATGCATGGGAAATTTTTAAATGCTTATTTCTGTAAGTTAACTCTAAGAACACTCTGGAATGCAGTAGGTAACAATTTTAAAAAGCTAACAAAATAAAAATTGAGACACTTGGATGACCCTGGATCATAGCTGTAGGTTAGAGCTACTGCTAACCATGGTGGCTTTACATATGGGACAGGTACTCTGCAACATACTTTGAGAAGTCAATTCAAAAATATAGAAAAATAGGGAAGAGATTTCTTACCACACACACAGTTCTTTGCTCTTTTAATTTTGTTGACATATTAAAATATTTAAAGAGGCTTATTCTGAGCCAATATGAGTAATCTCAAGAGGGCCTGAGAAAGTGCCCAAGGCAGTTGGATTATAGTTTGGTTCTATACATTTCAGGGAGATAGGAGTTATAGGCAAAGATGTAAATCAATACAGGTAATATATGCATTGGTTTAGCCCAGAAAAGCAGGACATCTCAAAGTGGGGGCTTACAGGTGGTAGGTAGATTCAAAGATTTTCTCATTGGCAATTGGTTGAGAGTTAAGCTTTGTCTAAAGACTTGAAGTCAGTAGAAAGAAATGCCTGAGCTAAGATAAGGGGGGTTGTGGAAGCTAAGATCTTTGTTATGTAGATGAAGCCTGTAGGTAGCAGGCTTTAGAGAGAAGAATCTTTAGAGATAATAGATGACAAATGTCTATTTTCACAACTTAAAAGGTACCACACTCTTATTATTTATTTATTTATTTATTATTGAGACGGAGTCTTGCACTATCATCCAGGCTGGAGTGCAGTGGTACAATCTTGGCTCACTGCAACCTCCGCCTCTCGGATTCAAGTGATTCTCCTGCCTCAGCCTCCCAAGTAGCTGGGATTACAAGTGCCTGCCACCACACTCAGCTAATTTTTTGTAATTTTAGTAGAGACAGGGTTTCACCATGTTGGTCAGGCTGGTCTCAAACTCCTGACCTCGTGATTCCCCCACCTCAGCCTCCCAAAGTGCTGGGATTACAGTTATAAGCCCTTTTCCCTCGCCGGTATCACACTCTTAATCTCTTTTAGATCCATGACAGGTCTGACTACATGAACGGTAATTCTGTACAGATCCAAATTTCTCCCACCTAAGATGGCTTTATAGGGCTATTTCAAAATATATCAAAGAAATACATTTTGGGGTAAAATATGTCAAATTTATTCAGAGTTTTTTATTTGTCACAAGAAGCTATACCAGCATCAAGCTAGAGTTTGTTCGGTCAGTCTTATGTTTTATTTATTTATTCATTTTTTTGAGACAGAGTCTCACTCTGTTGCCCAGGCTGGAATACAGTGGCATAATGTCGGCTCACTGCAAGCTCCGCCTCCCGGGTTCACGCCATTCTCCTGCCTCAGCCTCCCAAGTAGCTGGGACTACAGGTGCCCGCCACCATGCCTGGCTAATTTTTTGTGTTTTTAGTAGAGACGGGGTTTCACCGTGTTAGCCAAGATGGGCTCGATCTCCTGACCTCGTGATCTGCCCGTCTCGGCGTCCCAAAGTGGTGGGATTACAGGCGTGAGTCACTGTGCCCAACGATCTCTGTTTTAATGTTAATGTTGGTCAATTTTGCACTAACTCCAAAGGAATGGGGTATAATGGGGCATTTCTGATGTCCCTTCTAGTAATGGGTAGGAATTCAGTTTTTCAGGTTTCTCTGAGGTTCCCTTGGCACAGAGGGTGTCTGTTCAGCCACCTGCGGGGACTTAGGGTTTCATTTTTGGCTTGTAATTCTTTCAGCCCTCGGAAATTAGCTTGTGTTAAACAGATGTCAACTTTAAGAGGAAATCAATTTAATATTCATTTAGAGATTAAGTTGATTTTCTTTTTTAATGTGGACAAAGGAAGGTAATGATCCTTTGGCCTTAAAAAGAGGAAGGAGTTCTGGACAATTGAAGAATTCCCTATAGTTGACTAAAAAGTCATAAAAATACATCTTAGTTTTTTCTTCTTCTGTGTTTTAAAAATTTAGAGCAGTATAGATCCTTATATAGACACGTTTGTATTTCTGTGCATCCACACATATATGCATATATGTATGTACACATATACCCCCATATACTTTAAATTTTTGACTGAAATATTGATATTTTAATGTATTTTATTTTAACATACTTCAACAACTAGAAATTTCGTACTTTATTTCCATGTTTAAGATTAACCAGAAATTTAATGATATGTATTTTAAATATGTCACACTGGAAAAATGTGCTCAAATAGTGGATTTAAAATTGTTTTTTATGTTTAAAAAGCAGTTTGAAAACAACTGTTACAGAGTATACTGTATAGGATCATTGCTGCCTTTTAGGTCTTCATCTTATTTCACGAATTAGCCTGTCCATAATTTTTGTCTGAAAACATTATAGTATGATATCCTTGTATTATCTCTAAGACACGACGTACCACCAGTTCGTTTTACTTGTTTCCTTCTCTCTTCTCTTCCCTCTTTCTTCTAAGAGTTAGCAAAGCTCTTCCAATGCCATTGAGAAATACTTTTTCTTATAAAAATCACAAAATATTCCTTATAATAATAATTCCATAGTTAATGCAGAATATCAGTCCAGGCACTATAAAGACCAAAAGATTAAATAACTTTCAAATATTTATAGAGGAAATGCTTTAAGAATTTTATAGGATCTTAATTCTTTTTCTTGGGACCACAGGTTGATTCTTAACCTATTGCTTTTCAATTTTCTCTCCTTTCAGATGTTCAACAGGTATAGAACTTTTGGTTCAATGGTTGTAAACAGCTATAAATATAATACAAGTGTATAAGCCAGAAATCAATGGCATACATACAAAATTAAGAAAATAGGAAAGCAAAATTTAATAATGAGTTGGGAGCATCTAAAAAAAAAATCACTCTCTGTGCTAGAGACTTCCAGCTTTAACATCATTTTATTTCCTCAAAAAATACTTTAAATAAGAGTGAGCTTTTAGACAGAATAGCTTCCCATATAGTTCTAAATAAAGTTTTGGGTTTTTGTGAATATACCGGGGTCTTACTTAAAATCATCATAAAAATTATCTGCCCACTGAAGGTTAAGTACTTTAACATGACTCACATTATATTGCCACTGTTTCTTTGGGAAGAAATACTTAAACTTTGGCAAAATATCCACAGCATTTAAATATTTATAATACGAGGGTCAAGTTGTGCCCCATAACTGATGAAAAACTTCAATAGAGTTTTAAGTTACTACTCAATTTTCAGCTACCCATTCAGATCACGTTTCCATTACTTTCTGTTACTGTTGAAATTGATGAACGATTCTATGTAAAGGAAGCCTTTCTGAAGAACTCTGGAGGTTTTCACGTCTTTCCCTTCTCTTTCTTCATTAGGGTAGTTTCTTCTGAAACCTAATGAAGCAAGCACATTTAGGAGAAAAAAAGACTAAATTACTTATGCTTAACCCTTTCACTCAAGGATCCAGAGTATAGTTCTCTTTCTAAAAAAATGGCTGATATAAAAACTGAGCTTCATCTGGAATTACAGGATGCTTCTTCACAATAGGATAAAAAAAAGACTGGATGCAATGAAAATATAACATTCTTATACTTGCCATACTGCCTTTTAAGAAAGAAAATTCCAGTGACAAAATCAAAACCCCAGGACTCAGGATTTCAGAGTTCCTATTATTGGTTTAAAGGAGTCTTTAAAAATATTAATATTTATTCAAGATATCTTAGTTTACCAGCACAGTGATCATATATCTTTCTGTACACATGGATAGCATCATGAAGTTATAAAACTTAGATTATACAAATGATTTTTCTTACACATAATTCTCTTAAAACAACAAAATTTAAGAATTTAATCCTAAAAAAGAGTTTCAGGAAAATTCCTTCTTTGAACTTAAAAAATTACATTGCATGAAAATAATCACAACACTGTGGAAAATAATAAACAATTTACTTTTTCTCTTCCTCAACTCTGAACATGATTCTCTACTGTAAACTTTTATTATAAAAGTTTATTAAAAAGTTATAGTGTGTAGTTCCAGAGATTTTGATTTATATATAAATAAAGGACTTTTTCCCATACCAAAATAACATTCACGAGCTTTCACATTACTTACCAATGGCGTATGCTTTCCTAAATTCAATGTATATTTTTAGTATCATTTCGCGTTGCTTTTTTCAATGGTATGGACCTTTGCTGAAATTTATTTGAAATATCTTCATCTTCCATTACCTGGATTATTTTATTTTTGCCTATAACATTAACCCACTCCTCCCCTAATTTTATCTATTCCCAGATAGAGGATCACATTCTCAAAACCTGTCATTCTTTTCTTTAAACAACCTATTAAAGTGATAAGCTTCCATTCGTTAATGAAGTTATTTGATTAGGAATCCTTCACCACAGCAGCATAGAGGAGGACAATGTATATATGCTTTGAGCTAAGTTGTTTTCTTAGCAAGTGGCAGGGTATCTTCCCTGAATTTAGCTAGAATGTAATGCATCTTCATTATGTGAATAAATGAATGAGTAAAAATCCCTTTAACAGAAATCAGAGGACATGGATAGTACTATTCTGAACCTTGTACTATTCTCTTCATTACACATTTTGAAAATATTTTTCAACTTTCTAGCAGCTTGTCTGAAACATCTTATCTTTCCCTAAGAGGTTCACTTTGAGGGCTAGATATTGCTGGTTTGTATTTAATCTATTGCTGGAGGGTGAGCATGAGGACATTCACTTTGGGCTAGGATAGGTGCCAACTTAAAGGGACTCTTTGTGGTAATATTTGTAACCATTTGGGCTTCAACAAAGAGTAATGATAGTAAATCATTACAATATAACTTATGAAAATGGTTGGGTTCATGATACTCAATGAAAAAATTGATACTCAATGATACTCATTTCCATTTAACAAAACTACTAAATCAACTTTCCTTTGAAATTTGGTAATTTATGAGAAGGAATAAAGAATTTATTCTTCATTTAAATGGCAACTATATTTTAGGTTATAGTAAATTTCCTTTCTCTTATTAGATAGTAATAAGTTGTAAGCTAAATAGCTTTGTTTAATAAGAGAAAGATAGTTCTATACAATAAGTAGGAGAAATAATCAATTTTTACAAATCCTGATGACTATAGATTACAGTAACAATTATCAATTGGTGTTGAAACCATAAGATGAAAAGTTTGACAGAAAACTGGATATTTGTATGGCACCAATGTCATAACACAGAAATCTATTTTTTTTACTTGCATGAGGAAAAACTTGACTATACAATAGTCCTTAAGATAAAGAAGTAACAAATTAAATTCATGACGGTGTTTCTCTCTCTTGTTTTGGACATTTTGAAACTATTAGAAAAACTTGAATAAGGAATGATAATATATTTAAAATTATTATTTTAAGTGAAATGAAAACATTTTGGCTATATAGGAATATATATGTATATAAAAAGAGATGGGGGTCTTCTGTCACCCACGCTGGAGTAGGTGGCACAATTGTCTCACTGTAGCTTTGAACTCCTGGGCTTAAACCGGAGGCTCCTATGTCAGCCTCCCAGAAAATACTCTTATTTTTAAAAAAAGTGTACAAAAGTTAAACAAGAAGAAAAGCAAAGGTTCTGATACACTTAAATTGAAGTTTGTTACTAGCAGATCATAATATAAAGCAGAAAAAAAAATGACCCCCAAAGAACTGTACAAGACACAAAGAGTGAAGAATGGAGACAGAGAAAAGCTACAAATAAAGCTTGACTTCTAAAATCATAAGAGTAATGGCTAGACTGGTTAAAAAGTTGATAGTCAGAAATCAAATGAACAATAGTAAATTGGAAATTTTAGTTAGAATGAGGGGTGAAAGGAATGATGGGGCTCTAAGGCCTTGTTCCTTAAACTCTATTCCACGGACCAGGGGTGTCAGATTCACCTGGGAGGTAACTAGAATGCAGTCTCTCAGGTCTACCCCAGACCTACTAAGTCAGAGTCGGAAGTCTAACTGTTTCAGTGTTTTGTATGGACATTAAATTTGAGAATCACTGGTCTAAACTCTGGAAGAGGATAGAGATATTGCTAATGTATACTTTAAACAATGCTTGTAGAAATTATTAATGTAGTCAAAGTCACTGTATGAATAAAATATATCTTAATTTTCAAAATAGAAGAGGGAAGAAAATGAAAAGAATGAAAGGCAAGGAATGTATGAAAAAATATAGATTAAGCAAGATGAACAGAAAACAAAAACCATGGTAGACAATATATACTCAAATATGTGAGCGTAAGCCATAGGTCTTTACAAATTCTTTTCAATGGTCTTCCGTGTTTCTCATCCCTCCGAATTTGGAGAGGCACTTATGGCTCATATCCAAATAGTGAGAGTTAGAGTTTTTCTCAGAATTGTGTCCATTCACTTTATCCCTGTATTCCTACCTGCTGATTTGAGGAAGACAGAAATCTCAGAGTAAAGGTCGTGGTTGATTTCTGAATTCTTTCGTCTCCTCTTCTTGCAGTACACTACGGACTGATGATGAACTTTCTCCTTCACTCAATAGCTGCTTTGTTTGGCATAGTTTTTAGATTTGGGGTAAATGTGTAGACTTTGGAGGTAGTAAAGATTGGGGAAACTTTAAGCTTTCTTTCATTTTACCCCAGAATTCCACATTTGGTTTTAGATAATAATTGTGTGTGTGGGTGTATGTGTGTATACATATTATACAACAATGGGCAACATATATATATATAAAATAGCAGCACATATATAGTTATCCATTATATGTTATATATATAGTATATATGACATATATATAGTATATATGACATATATATATTAAAAAGTTATTCATTGTTGCATAATAAATTACCCCAAAATTTAGAAGCTTGAGAGAGAAAACATTTATCTCACAATTCCTCAGGGTCAAGGATCAGGGTACAGCTAAACTGGGTTGTTCTGGCTCAGGGTCTTGCGGTCAAGATGTTGGCCAGAAATGGGATCATCTCAAGGTTTGGAGCTTAAGGATCCACTTCCAAGCTTACTCTTCTGGCTATTGTCAGGCCTCAGTTCCTCATCACGTGGGTCTCCTCACAGGGGAGCTAATAACATGGCAGATTGTTTCTCCTGTGGTGAATGATGAGAGAGAAACAGACAGAAATAATCAAAACTCAGAAGGGACACATATTTCTGACATATTGTATTTGTTAGAAGTCACAAGGTCTAACACTTACTCCAGGCTAGAGGAATTAAGTGTTACCTCTTGAAGCCAGGAATTTTAAAAAATGCGTGGACATAGCTTTAATAGTAGCACAATGTATATAAAGGACTATGATGATGATGACTATTATTCTGGGTTTTTTTAACGGAGGATAAAATAAGATAATGCAGTTATTACAGTGTAAGAATTATAAATCCAAAGTGCCAGGTATCTTCCTTCAACAATTTTATCTTTTTATTGCAAAAGAGATTCATGTTTATTATATTGAAAAGCACAAGAACATAGAAATAACATGATATCTATATTTTAACCATTATGGTATCTTTTCTACCACATATGCATAATATATGTGTTAGGAAGTGTCGCCCTCCTCCAATCCATACCTCTATTCTCAGTCTCTTTTCCCAGAGTTTTATAATTTTACATGCTTTCACATCCATGGCTTCTAGTAAACATAATTCTAAAAGATACAAGAGTTAAATAAAAACAGCACTTGATTAATTTCCAATGGCATTGCTTTTCTTGTTAAGGATGAATAAATACAAGCTGATGTGTAATTCTGGCTTTTTATACAGAAGGTTGAATGGCAGATTTTTTTTATTTTTCATTCTAGTTTGGGTTTAATTAAGACAAGCATGTCAAAGAAAGCCAGAAAAACAACCAAAGATAACACCTAATCATCATCTATCATAATTAAGCTTACGACAGTGCTAATCTTCTGGAACACATGGGGCATGGCAGTGACTGAGCCGCACTGAGTCCTCTCAGTTGTACTTTGCCTGTTGTTCTGACACTTCCCAGCATAAATCTCCAGAGAAGACATTTTTAAATACTTACTTTTTTTTCTTGGCACTTAGATGAATCCATTTCAAGGCTTGAAAGAAAAGTATTTTATAACAAATATTATCAAGGTCTGTGGATGTTTAAATAATAGTCATGGTAAAAATACATAGATTGCCCAACTTCTCAATATTGTTATCACAGATTCATTTGGTTGCATGTAACTAGCAGATATATATATCTACATATATAGATAGATAGATACATATATATATATATATAGTGGTATAGAGGATAAAATAAGATAATGAGGTTATTACAGTATAAGAATTATAAATCCAAAGTGCCAGGTATACCATTTTTATTCAATATGTTCCTTCAACAATTTTTTTTCTTTTTACAAGAAATTCATGTTTATTATATTGAAAAGTACAAGAAAAATGCAGAATTAGCCAGGTGTGATGGTACATGCCTGTAATCAACTAGGGAGACTGAGGCAGAAGAATCGCTTGAACATGGGAAGCAGAGGTTGCAGTGAGCTGAGATCGCACCATTGCACTCCAGCCTGGGCAACAATTGTGAAACTTAGTTTCAAAAAAAAAAAAAAAAGTCTACTTGAAAAGTACAAGAAAATAGAAACAGAAAATGATATAAATGATATCTGTATTTTGATGATTATGGTACCTTTTCTGCCAAACATTTTTAAATACACATTTTTATATGCATGTGTACATATGTGTGTTATTGCTATTTTCTGATTATGGGAAAGAAAGATACAACTTTATATGCCTATTTTAGGAAGGGTAATAAATGCTAGGAATTGTACTGAACTCGTTGCAGATACTTGAAATATAATAGTGGCTTAAACTTGATCTCAGAACATCTCTTTTTCTCACATAACACGAGTTGCTATGGTGGCTCTATAAAGTTATCAGGACCCAGGTTGCTAACATCTTTTTGCTCTATCATATTTAATGTGTGGCTTCCATCCTCAAATTTACCTCATGCTCACAAGATGGTTGTTGGATTTCCACTATCAATCATTACTGAAGTCCAGATAAGAACATGGTGAAAAGTGAAAGATCCCCTACCAGTTCCAGATTTTGTAAGGAGTTTTCCCTGAAGCTCACACAACAGCTTCTTCTAACATATCAGTGGCCATGTTCATAAGCAAGGGCAGCCAGAAAAGTGCAATTTTTTGGATGAGCACATTGCTGCATCCAACAATACAGAGATCCTGAAAAGGATCAGGAAGCATAGAACAGATATTAAGTAGGCATCTCTAGGCCATGGGGACTGGAGGGAACGAACTGGTATTGAGTGAGAGTAGAATCTGACTTTATACCACCTTGTCGGGAGTTTGGGAGGGTGAGCACTAATATTCTTTAGATGGCACCATCTGTAATAGATGCTTGATGGCCATGACTTCACATAAAACTCCATCCACTTAAATGTTGAGGTTAACGGTAAATTATAAAAACATTAAAATAGCAAACATCTTAAAATTGAAATCTATTATAAAGACACAGCCTTGGCATATTTTCTTTTATTTTAATATAATGTTATGTCAGTTTCTGATATACAGAGATGTCCAAGTTGTTCAAATGTGCCTGGCTATTTGGTTGCTAACAACAGTCATCTTTTCTGCAATCTACTATTCTTCCAGAATTATTGAAGTTTTTTTGTTTGTTTTGAGACAGTCTCACTCCATCATCCAGACTGGAGTGCAGTGGTGCAATCTCAGCTCACTGCAGCCTCCACCTCCCAGGTTCAAGCATTTCTTCTGTCTCAGTCTCCCAAGTAGCTGGGACTACAGGCGCGTGCCACCACACCTGGCTAAGTTTCGTGTTTTTAGTAGAGACGGGGTTTCACCATATTGGTCAGGCTGGTCTTGAACTCCTGACCTCAGGTGATCCACCAGCCTTGGCCTCCCGAAGTGTGGGGATTACATGTGTGAGCCACCGCACCTGGCTTCAGACTTCATTGAAGATTTCTGAAATCGGTTTCTGGAAAAGAATAACCAGCAGAGGAAACTTATTAAAGAGGGAGTGAAATCCCAGCACCATGTTATGTTTACATAAAATTTTAAACTAAAAACAAAGAAACAAATTATGTATACTTTTTGAGACGGAGTCTTGCTCTGTTGCCCAGGCTGGAGTGCAGTGGCACAACCTCGGCTCACTGCTATCTCCTCCCAGGTTCAAGCGATTCTCCTACCTCAGCCTCCAGAGTAGCTAGGATTACAGGTGTGTGCCACCACGCTCGGCTAATTTTTTGTATTTTTAGTAGAGATGGAGTTTCACCATGTTAGCTAGGACAGTCTCAATCTCCTGACCTCATGATCTGCCCGCCTCAGACTCCCAAAGTGCTGGGATTACAGGCTACAGGCATGAATCACCTCACCCGGACTATGTATATTATTTTTAAAAACACATTAACACTTCTGTTATACAAAGAGGTATCTTTATACTTATTACATTGATAAAAAGTTTACTGTAGAATTGTAAGTAACTTGTATAATAACAGCATAAAATACATTCATGGTTTAGTTGGTTTCTCAGTGCAGATCTTCCAACTGCACGATTCTCACCAGTGATAATAAGGAACCTGAATCATTTTCTCTCAGAAAATGAAACTCAAGACAAAGTCAAGGCACCTAAATTCATAGGAACCAAAGAGCAACAACATCATCATGAAAGGTGAGGCTCATTAATTAAGAGAAAATTGAGCCCTCTATATTGACAGGCCTGGGGTTACATAAGAGGGCAGGTTCAACCTACTTGAGCTGCATGACTCCTCCAGTCTCAACAATCATTTGGAATATGTATGTTGATGGTGCAGACACTGACTATTGGTGGCAGAAGTAGAAAGAGCTACTCAAACAGGAAAAAACAAGGACAACATTATGACCTAAGTTATATTTTCATTTTGTAATATGGAAGTCTCTGGAAAGAGAGCCTTTTATACTCAAATTTTCATTTGATAGAAAATCTGATTGAAATTTAAACTGATCATACAAAAAAAGCAACACTTTTCAGTGCATCTGAACATTTGGAAGGCAATAGCGTAAAAAGAAAGCATAGTGAAATTACTATCTGGTTACCTCTTTCTATAGGCTGAATGTAAACTCTTAACATCTGCACTTAAACTGTAGAATTCAGCTCTCCATCATAGTTTTATTGTTCATATCATAAACAGACCTAGTGTAATTAGTCAAGAAAATGACTCATCAGTGGCCACAAATCAGTCATGGGCTGCCACTGTTAAAATGCACACATAATATATATTCATGCATAAACAGGAAGGAAGACTACATCATTGCTTTGTTAGACTACTTTTTATAATGAAGGCTTGACAAATGTTATAAACATCTTTATACAATACATCACCATTTTCTATGTGAGGGGAACTTGGAAAGAGTATAGAGAAAACCATAATAATGATTTGAAGGGCTAAAAAGGCTGATAAATGATATAAGACTGAAATATTTAAAGAATAAAAGTTCCAAGGGTACCTAAGTGCATATCTTGAAGTTAATTATATGATTATAGATTTTTGATCATATGTTTTAATTAGGGATAGGAAGAAATACACATATGACATATTTAAACAGATATAAAATTATAAAACTACAAAAGCTATTAATGTGTATAGGTGCCAATAAGCATAGTTGCAGAGTTTCCTTTCTTAGCTCACCTTGTAAATAGGGTAAATATTCACCAAAGAAGAGCTTGTCAGGTGAATAATTAACTTTGCATTGTGACAGGAGTGTAGAATAGCTGCAGTGGAGTGATGAAAGAAGTAGTTGGGAGCCATATTGTAAATGGCCATATAATACAAGCTATGTGGTTTGGAAACTATTCTGTACACAATGTAACAGGTGGAAGATAAATTGGAGAATGACATGATTAGTCTTCTTTAAGACAATAACTTCAACAGAAACTTAATCATTTATTTTATGGGATGTAAATTTCATTATATTTATAATATTGTATTTTTAAATTTATGAGTCTGTGTTTTTAAAGATACATAAAGTTAATATATCCAGGGGCATTACAGCTGGAAATTATTGGTTTTTATTTTTTAATTTATTATTATTTTTCTTGAGACGGAGTCTCACTCTGTTGCCCAGGCTGGAGTTCAGTGGTGCGATCTCGGCTCACTACAACCTCCACCTCCTGGGTTCAAGTGATTCTCCTGCTTCAGCTTCCCAAGTAGCTGGGACTACAGGCACACGCTGCCACACCTGGCTAATTTTTGTGTTTTTAGTAGAGATGAGTTTCACCATGTTGGCCAGGCTGGTCTCGAACTCCTGACCTCAAGTTATCTGCCTGCCTCAGTCTCCCAAAGTGCTGGGATTACAGGCATGAGCCACCGTGCCAGGCCTATTGGTTTTTAAAATACGAAAACATGTGTTAATTGTTAGTTAAATACAGTTGGCCCTCGGTATCTGTAAGTTCTGCATTCATAGATTCAACCGATTGCTGATTGAAAATGTTCAGAAAAAATGGCGTCTGTAGTGAACATGTACAGACTTGTCATTCCCTAAACAATAAAGTATAACAAATGGCTTATGTAGCATTCAGATTGTATTAGGTATTTCAAGTCATCTGGAGATGAGTCAAAGTATATGGGAGGATGTGCATAGATTATATGAAAATGCTACACTATTTCATATCAGGGACTTGAGAATCTGCAGATTTTGCCATCTGCAGGAGTTCCTGGAACCAATCCCCCCAGCATACTGAGGGATGACTGCATTTCATGTACTTTTACTTAAAAAAAAAGTATTCCTCCTTTATGATACCATGCCAAGCAACTTAACCATAATAGGTTTAAAACATAAATGGAATTGTCAGCTTAAAAGAGCCTCAGAAAGTCTTTCTCAGTCTCCTACTCATAATCCAGTTACAGTTAATTTGGACACAGGTTTACTTTATGTTTAAATCAAACATATAACCTTAAGATCTCTGCAAGATACCAGATTCCCATGGGTCAAGAATTCTATTCATATTGGCAGGATTATTGAAGCTAAACCCATCAAGTTCAGAGTGATTCATCTAAACATTTACCAAAAGCTGCACACCACCACTTGAAATCAGAATAACAGAAATAAGACCTTTCTGGAAAGACTAACAGAAAAGAGACCTATACTTTGAAGTAGCTTTTCTAATACTCTAACCTGTCTTTTAAGATAACATCAGAAATTCATTCACAATCATGGGGCTATCAATAGGATAGCTCTCCATTGGTACTAAATCTAAATACTATTCTATTTCAAATCCACCTGAAACCTATTTCACAGTTTTGGATTGAGGTTCTGCTTTCTTTGGAATCTATTTACATTTGAACAGTCAATACTTGTTTATCTTGAGAGAATCAAATATATGCAGACTATCATACCTCAGATATTGAATGAGACTCTTATTTTTCATAAGTTTTTAATCAGGATCTCAAGGACCTCAAATTCTCCAGTAATGGTACTCTCATCCAATATGTGGATTATTTATTGCAAAACTGAAGATAATGCAAGCTCTGAAAGCTACCTTCTCCCCAAAAAGGAACATAACGTGTCAAGAAAAAAACACTTGTTTCTCACCTTACTTGTGTCATGGCATGTCTTGTGGAGATAAGTCTCTTACCTCTAATTGACTATAAGTCATGGAAAAGTTCCCTAGGTAGGTAACTAAAGGACAACTCTGTAGAATTCCAGTTCTCATCAGCTTTTGTAAGACATTGAATTTCTGTCTTCTTTGAAATCATTTTACCTATTTATGTTCACAACATGAGACTGCATTTCGCAAACTCACATCAACTCCCTACAGTAAGTTTGCTTAACTGCATGAACTTTTCTCTCTGAGTAGACCAGCCAGTCAGCCTTACAGCTAATTAGTCTCTTGAGATGAGCTAACCCAACTTTCTTCAAGGCTTTAGAGGCTCCTGCAAAACACATAAACGTTTCTGCTGATATAATTTTAGGGTCTCCCATACATCTAATGATCCCCTGACAGAACACATTTTGCTGCTTAATGAAAAATACTTATTTCATCACAAGATGGCTTACATTCCACGAACTGTTATTATCTCCTTTCAATGTTACATCAAGTTTTGCTAATATATTTTATAAGGAATCCACAATATTACTTTGAATAGGACTATGGTTTCTAAAAATAAATTTGAATGTAGTACTTTTTGTTTGGATCTTCTACTTTTGTTATCTATTGATGAAGAAATGTGGTTTTCATTTTATTATCTGTGTTTCATGAACACTTGAAAAAATAATGTTGAAATGTATTAAGACATGTAAAATATAGAAACACATGGCAAAAGTATATGATATACAATCTTTTGCGTTTTCTATTTATTAACTGAATCCTTTTATTTGTTGTATCCTGATAAAGGGAAAATAAAATCTCCTCTACTCTTATGTTTCACCTACTCCTCATAGCTTTATGACAAATTATGCTTTGTCATTTTGTAAACAAATATTCATGACATAATACAAAGCAAATTATATTATTTTTCATTGTAAAGTGTTCTTTATCATTTTTCTAAGATTTTTCCATGAATTAAATACTTATGCTATTTCTAACTTCTGCTTTTACACTCATCTGTCTAGATTTGTTCATCATTTAACTTTATACCATCCTTAAACATTTTGTTCCAGATGAATTTCTTGTTTATAGAAATAGCAGGGTTGCTGTGTGATCAAAGCTTCCAATCTAATAACTTTGTTTGCTCATTAAAGAGTACACTTATTCTCTCTCCGTTTATTTATATGATAGATATGCTTGCTATTAATTTTGCATCATATTTGAGGAAATGCTGTCTAATGGTAAAATACATTTTGATAGACGGTTTGTGTTCTTGTTTGGGTTTTGGTGTACTGTTTTCTATTCTGTGGTTCTTCTGCAGCTTATCTGTAGAACACAAACCAATCTGCTTCACTAGAATATTGAGGAAATTAGAATACAACACTCATATTGTCTCTCTTCACTTCCTGATTTTTTGTCCATTTATATTTTCTACCATGTCAATAGGTTTTTATTTTCTTCTTTAAATATAATATTATTTCTTAGCTTTAGTTCTATATTTAAATGGATTCAGCATTTATTATCAATGCTCATACTGTGCTCCTTTATTTAATTTTAGGTAGGCCACAGTTTATTCTCATGAGGATTTTTAATAAGAGTATCGAATGCTATATTATGGGGTTGTTCTTGTATATTTTTAAAATGTAAAACTGTTGTCTATAATAAATGAGAACGTGGCTTAAAATTTAAAATGTGCTTTCACACTGAAAGTACACTTTGATCTATAATATCCATATATTTTCAACTCCTTATTGTAAAATTTTTAAATCTTTCTCAGAACTAGAGGGACTAGTATAACGAACATATGGAATATTGAATGTGGGAAGCTTTAACTTCAGTTTAATTATTTTTCCCATAAGTATTTTTCTTTTTTGTCCCAAAGATATTTCTTAATTACTTTTTCCTGAGGCACTCAACATCATTTAGCCTGCATATTTAAATATACCTTTATTTTAGGGAGGTTTCTTACATCATATTTGAAATAAGTTTTTTTTAATTGGTTCTAGTCCTCAGACATCAACATTTAATGTGTTGAAATTTTCTGTCTTTTAAAAACAATTTTATTTTATATTAATACACATTTTTATAGCTATTTTTTCTTTTCATCATATCCACTTTCTTTAGGCATCATTTATAAGTATAGGCTAATGAATAACAACATGAGCTCATCTATACATGAGCATTGATGTATGCATTTTGTTTTATTGGCCAAGGGCAAATAATGAGAAATATAAGCTTTTTCATAATTAAAATAATTGTATGTCATGCTCTACATTCTAAATGTAGAAAACTCAAATCACAAAATAATAGCCTTCATGTTTTATTTATTTAAAGGCATGGCTTCTTTTTTTCTCCTGACTTAATACTGTTACTCTCTTTCTTTCAAATGTATATCCAAACCTCCTTTCAGCTATTACTTTACCTTGTTAACTGGGGTATCCTTTGTTTTCAAAATACGTGGTTGATTTACTTTTCAAATATTAATAAAAGACATTGATGTATCACTCATGCAAGGAATAAGTATTTAGAAGAATTTTTATGTTTGAAGGAATATTTTGTTTGAAGGAATATTAACTATTCAATAACTTCATTTGTTTAATCATTAGGGCTTAAAGTAAAACAAAAGTTTCTCTTCATCCACACAACATCCATGGGTTTAAGGAGTCTAGCATTGTGTTTTTCCTTTCTTACCTTTGTATAGACCCCATGCTAATTTCTTTCCGGTTACTACTCATCTTGGAAAAGGAGGCCTTTTTTCTTGCCAGTTGTTTGTTTGTTAAAAGATGGTGTGAGAAACAAGTCAGGCAGGGGAATGAGTTGGGTCAGCAGATAGGAAACTACAGATGGAAACTTGAGCTATCACCTTTCTACCAAACATTTACCAACAGACTGTGGCTCAGTCCGTTCCAGGCTGGCAGGAAAACACCGGGCCCCAAGGAAGATGACCATGTTTGGTGTGGTGATTTGGCAGTAACTTCTCTTCCTCTGGTCAAAACCAGAAACTATAGAGCTGCTTGCTGTGTGCTTTCCTCATACTCTCTGACACACAGTCAACCTGCGTACTGCCTCAGTCATCTTTATCTCATCTTCTCTCATGTGCCAAATACGAGTCAGGAAGGCTTCCCTCAACTACCATTTGAAGCAAGGGTTCTTTGGACTGGACCTTCAGATTATGGAATATATGTTGAAGGGCTTTGCAAGATGTTAATGATCTGCATCTGCCTTTGAATTTATATTACCACCAACCTCATTTTTCACTACGCTTGTATTCCCTCCTTGATTAGTCGTACCTGCTTTCCAGGTTCATCAGAAATGATAACTAGCATATATTGAATAGTTACTTAGTACCAGGCACTGTTCTGAACCTTTACCCTCTGATGTAATGACATAATCAATCTCATTTTACAAATGAGGAAAATGAGACGCAAAGATTAAGGAACTTGGCCCATATCACACAGCTAGTAAAGGATGCACTCAGAATTTGAACTCTGGCAGTTTGCCTCCAGATACTCTGCTGTTAATTACTATATATTCTACAATTTCTTTCACTTGTTTGTTTTTGTTTTAGGAGGAATATCATGGCATAGATGTCTTTATTTCAGAAGTTGTTTTTACTAGATACTCTCTTACATCTTAAAGAATGAATGTGCTTTATAGTTTTCAATGTCCTGGATATGAAAAAATGGATAAGAGACATTCAGAATATCAATCTACAATTGTACTCTACTTATTCCCATAATCCTAGATTCTTAAGGTAAACTCCAGGCTAGGAAATGTTTAATGATTCCATAGTTTTTATTTTGTAGCTCTGAAATTTTATTTACATTGTCTTTATTTGTAATATAATATTTTTGTAGAGTATGAAATAGTTTCAAATAACAATTCAGTACAGTCAAAAGGCTAAGAAAAACAAAATAGGTTAAAAAGTAGAAACATTCTAATATACAACTTATACCTTTATATAAAATACATATTTATGACACCAAGACATGCTTAGTAAAATGAATTATGGCCTTTTCATGCAATGGAATATAGTACACATTTTAAGACGAATATCACTTATATTAGCTACAAGATCTCTAAGACTGATTGTGGGTTGCAAGGAATAATTTTCCAAAACATATGGGTACTAAGACCTGATCTGTATAAAGTTATTTGCATAGAATGCACAGTCAAATGAGAATATTTTCATAGAGAAAGATTGAAATACAATATTGGTGGTAATAATGCCTTGGGGAGAGTTCAGACTTTTAAAAACGTTTTTTATATTTTAAAATTTCTGTGAATTACTTATATTAGCAGAAAATATTGTTATAATTAGGATACTACTTTGAAAACATTGCATTTAACTCAAGTCATAGGCAAAGAAAAGTCAGTATGTCAAATAGAAAAGTCTCGCCTACACAGGAGACAGATGGAAATATTTCTAAGGACAACAGGCGAGACAATATTCAGAGTGATACAGGGAGCAAATGGTCAGATGTACTTTTATTACCGAGTGTGGGCATAGGTAATGGTTGGAAAAGTCCAGTAAATTTAAGAGAATCTCAGAGCAGTCAGTCTCATTTTTCACTGTCCTAAAAACAGAATGGAAAATTTAAATCCATTTTTTAAAGTCTGTTTACAATGTGTACTAGCAGAGAGTGAGCTGCAAGTGGCTGAGGGAGGAGCTTTTGACCAATTCTCAAAAGTTCTGATGTCCTCTCAGTGGGGATGTGAAAACCAGCTATCGGCTAGGCCAGTGGTTCTGCCTTGAGGCTGCCAGGGTGGGGGATGATTGATGAGAGAATTCTGCTTGAGTTTTCCATGGAAGGTACTGGTAAGGCTTCAGAGTATCTGTAGTAAAAGAATGATCAAAGAGAGGGCCAGGTGTGCATGAAGAATTACTGGAAGCCAGCCAAGACAAGTGAGCGAGTCTTGAGCTTACCGCACCACACAGCAGTGGCAGGTGTCATTTGCATGTTCATTGATGAGGCAGAGAGAAAACTGCCACAGAAACTCATAATGATTCCGGGGACAGCACAAATCCTAATATCTATACACTTAAGCACCATCTTAAGGAGAAGAAAAGAAACTAAGTGATACAAAGAATGAAAATCTACCCCAAAGAGGATAATTTATCCTGAAATTTTATGAAAAGGAAGTGTCTGCAACAGCCTCAATTGTGAATATAAATCTTCTGGGTCTTTATTTTCAAGGAAGTAATGGATGAAGAGCAAATCTAGAGCAATTACAGAAGTCAAAACAGCTATAGTTTATTCATAAAGTAGTACCATAAAATATTGACAATTATGCAATCTTAGAAATTTTTCTTTTTCATAGAATATCTAAATGATAAATGATCAAGACTGATAACAAGAGATTAAAGCCTTCCAAAATAAGAGTTACAAGTACCCCAGAGGTGAAAATAACCGACATTCTAAACAGCTACCATAGGCTAGGCTTTGAAATAGGAAGGGCTTGAGGGTCAAGCACTGGTGCTTGGTTAGACCTAATTCATAATGGTCAACCTTATTAAATGATATTGGTGAAGGAAAACTAACCAATTCTCCTGTGAAGGAGAGTTGAAGAGCATTGTTATCTCTCACTAATCGCAGAACCAGGCCTCAAAATTCGATAATTGTCAATTGCAGAAACTAATATGACTGAGTGTCTTAGATCAAGGTGTAGGGTAAGATTTCCAGAAAACAGACCTGGAGATCTCAAGGAAACAAGAAGTAATTCAGGCTAACAAAGGCCTGAAACGTCAGGATTCCTTTGGAACCCAGAGATAAGAACAGATTTCATAGGATGTAAATTTTAATAACACAGTTCAGGATGTGACCAGAGGTCCCAAAGACAGAAATATTGTGGATTTGCCTAAGATTTAATTAAATATATTCATAGTTTTTCAGATGCAGTAATGTTTCTATTGGAGTTGAGCACTGTATACTCTGAACTAGAATTGTATAACTTTAACACTATGGCCAATTGAGCAATATTTATCCAGTCGAACATTTATTTGCTTGTAACTTAATTTACTTCCTTTTCAACTTCACTTTTTGTCTGAGCACATAGCTACTGAATTAAAGACTTTAATTTCCATCCCCAATGCAGAGAGAAGGATCAATGCAAAGTGACCAGAAGGAAAGTGTGTAACTTGATAATTTCAATGTATTCTTTCTACTGTCAGGAATATCCATTGGTATTTTGTTACATAGATAATAAGCAAGGGACTTTTTGTTTTTGTTGCTGCTGTTGCTGTTTTAGCCCAACAGGTCCCAAGGACCCAACAGGAATACTGGCACAGATGTTTTTCATGAGAAGTTCTTCACAGAACGAGGAAAGCAAAAACCACTGACTTATGAAATGATGGTCAAACATATTCTTAAGACATTCAAAGCAAGCCTACTTTAAAATACCTTTTATTACTGGTCTGGCAAAACATAAACTAGGTAATGAAATAGGCTTTGACAGGGCGTGAGAAAGTAGTCCTTCTTTTTTTTTTTTTTCTTTTGGAGATGGAGTCTTACTCTGTCGCCCAGGCTGGAGTGTGGAGTGCAGTGGCACAATCTCGGCTCACTGCAACCTCCAACTCCCGGGTTCGAGCCATTCTCCTGTCTCAGCCTCCTGAGTAGCTAGGACTACAGGCGCACGCTGCCACACCTGACTAATTTTTATTTTTTTTTTTAATTTTTAGTAGAGACAGGGTTTCACTGTGTTGCCCAGGCTGGTCTCGAACCCCTGAGCTCAGGCAATCTGCCCTCCTCGGCCTCCCAAAGTGCTAGGATTACAGGCGTGAGCCACCATGCTTGGCTGTCCTTTTTATATACCATTGATGAAATAGGACAACTTTTTGAGGGGCAAAATGGAATATATATCAAAATTTGGAATGTCCCCAAACCCTGACCAAGGAATTTTATTTCTAAGAATTTACCATACAAATAGCCTAAGACAAATATTCATATAGGTAATTTGCAGTGCTTCTGCAAAAGAAGGACATAATCCTGGAAATAGAACTAGTTGAATAAATCATAATATCTCTATTCCATTTTATACTTTATAGCCAACACAATAAATGTAGCTATGAAAAGTTTACAATATTTGTTAGGTGAAGATAGAAAGTTTCTAAATTTTGCATGTAGCATGATTCTATTGGTAGATCTGGAAGGATGTAAAGTACAATAAGACCATGGGGAGTAGTGGAGATTAAGATAAAGAATTTTTAATATTTATGCAATACCTACTTGTAGTGTTACGTTTTATTCACAAAGGCAGTTATTAACAAAGGCAGTTATTACTTGTATTTTTTTTTAAAGAATGAAAACCATCTGTCAAATTAAACTGGAAAATGGTATTCTGTTTTTAAACTGTATAATCTTTTACAATTTTAAGGTGATTCATTTTTTTTTCTTTCAGCAGCATGTAAATTTAGCAAGGGTTTAATCTGAAGCCAATGTTCTTACAAAAGTAAATGTACTATTCTGAATTCACACAATGACCTGAAAATAGTATGTAGCATGGATATTTATAATTATTATTTATGACATTCAATATAGGAATTGTTTCAAGGTGAAAAATTCTTAAGTGAAAGCTAATTGGGAACACATTTTTCCTAACACCTGTAAGAAATCTAAAATTTGTGTCATCTTTCTTCAAAGAAAGATCTGAGATCTTGTGAAAAACTAATAGAACATTTTCCCTTTGTCCTAAATTGCTAATTTATTTGAAACGTTAGATTTTTCTTTATGTAATAGAAATATAAATAATCACAGTAGTATTCAAAGTTATCCACGTTTTAATTCAAAAGTCACCATGTATTATTTCTTCTGCAGAAAGGACATCCTGATAAATGAATTCAACATGATAGTACATGAAATCAGTCCTTCCAAAACTATTGGTTTTGCTTAGTTACTATGTAGCCTTCCTATTATCAAATTATTTACGTTTTTCAACTGAAAACATATTTCAAACATGCAATATTGACATCACAATGAATTTTATAATAGTATAACACCTATTCTAAAAATCTCAAACATAAAATGATTAAAATTCATACCCTTCTATTTTAAAATTTGTATACTTCCATTGGCATAGGCTAACACATAGCAGGATGATATAATATACTGTAGCATCAAACATTTTCAATGAATTCCAGGACAAAACAAAGAAAAAATATATTTTTTTCAATGATGGAAAACACATTTAAAATGTTTGCTGTTTTTAGGGTTTTTTTTTTTTTTTGCCCCCAAAGAAACATTTCAATTTAAGTTTCTTAGATATATTGAAAGTATAATATCCAATGTTATTGCCTCATGTTTGTAACTCAGCCACTCTAATTATCTTGCCTGAGGCAGTCACACATCCTTTCTGAACCTTCAGAAGGATGAGAAATGGAGCCAGATGCCATTTCCCTTCTCTTTATTCTACTTGTCTTATTTGCTTGGAGCTCCTTTTGAAGCTAAGAAGGAGTAAGAATCTGGCCCTTTGTTTCTGTATGGATAGTTAATCCCCCTTAAAGAAATTCCTCTGATCAACCCGCTTCTAATTAAGATTGAAGCTTTTCTTCCTGCTTCAGAACTTTTCCATGGGACTTAGGAAGTCTGGTGAATATTATACACTAAGAATAAACACACTGTGTTGATGTAATTGGCATTACAAAACAGCTTCTCCAATTAACATTTCCTTCAATTTTTGAAAATTGCAGAAAACTTCAAAATCATTTTTTGTTATGGTTGTGATTTTTTTTTCTTCCTCTGTATAAATAAAGCCCCATCTCTGAAAAAGCAGAGCCTCCTTAATTATCCCAATGGAAAATTAAGAACAATAGTGTGACATTTGATTGGTGGGTTTACTGGATGTGACCAAAATCCAGTGAGATGAGTTCCAATTAGATCTGATCTCAGAATCATTATATTATAAATGTTTACATATAAAGTAGAGTGTCCACACTGTTTTAAATAGGGGAAACAGGCATATAGTTAGGTAACAAGACAAGACTTTATGAGTTTTTTTTTTAAATCACGTGAACTGATATCTGATGAAAGATTGACCGGTCTTGGGTTTAGAGTCATGAGTTCTAAACCTGGATCTATTAGTTATCTCTGCTGGCCAGATGTCATCTCTGTGTTATAAATACTTTTTCAGTCAACAAATTTATTCAACATGCATGGATTAAGCTGGCATACAGTAGGTCAGTAAATGGTAGTTTGTTTCTCTTCTTGTGAGTATGGAGTCTGTTTCTCTTTACTCCAATACACTACTATATTACCACTTTTAAAACAGATTTGATCAATAATTCTGTTTGCTTATGTAAATGCATCAAAGTACTGTGAGCTCCTTAGGCCCAGGGACTATGGCTTGTCATATTTTCATATCGTGACCACTGGAACCCAGGAGACTTATATACTTATTGATCTAAATAAAATAACATTTATTAATTGTCAACACATACTCTTTTTGTCTACACAGCAACCATTCCCTTTTTTACCTTCCCAACGGAACCCTGCTTTTGTCTGAATACCAATGTGCCTAGCCCCAGAGTCCAAGCCAATTATTTTGTTATCATTGGCAGTAGTTGCTGTAAGAGTGGGGCTTAGACATTCTTCACCAGTAAAATATAAAGGGGAGTCTCCTGGAAAAGAGCTTCTGGGAGAAATAAAAGGCCAGAATGAAGCAAAGAGGACACCTCTAAATCCTGCTCTGCTCCTTGTTAATTGAGATGTTACGTAAGGATATAATTCTTAAAGGTGCAGCGTCCATGCTATGGCCATGAGAGAGCACATTGCCGCAATACAGGTACAGAGATTGGCAGACAAGAAAGCTATAAAATACGTGGTTCCCTATTCACCCCATTACACAAATATATCAAACCTGAGACTGCCCCTGAATGTCTTAACAATGAATGTTATTTGGCTGAAGCTGCTATGTTTTCTGTTAGGAAATGCAGAGTGCATTTGTCTGAAAATATGAATGATCACATTGACATGCATATGGAGATTAAGGCTGGTATCTGCACCAGCCTGTTTGACCTTTTCCCTTGTGTACACCAGAAACACTGTTATTATTCAATTCTTACAAAACGAAGTGCTCATCTTCCCTATAAGCCCGTCTTTCCTATGCCATTTGAAAGTATTTCCTGTTTCATTCACTGTAGCAAGGAAACTGGGTAGCATCATAGATCCCACCCTATCAATAATCCTCATCAAGTTCTGAGGGTTCTGCTTCGTGAATTCCTCTTGAATATGATTTCTACTCATTCCACCTGCCACTATCATTGTTTAGATAATTATAATCATGTTTATTTTCTCTCCAAATCCTGTCTCACATAGGGCCTTCTTTTACATGTATAAGCATTTTCTCTCTGCCCAAAATGCACATTAATCTTCTGAAAATACAGGCCAGTGAAGCCATTTGAACCTTGGCTTTTCTTTGTGGGAAGATTTATAATTATTGTTTCTTTACTTGTTTTTCACCTATTTAGATTCTCTATTTCTTTTCTTGAGTAATTTTAAAGTCATTTTTGTCTTTCTAGGAATTTGTTATCTAAATGTCTAATTTATTGGCATGAAGTTGTACATTACTGTATTTCTGTAGGATCAGAAGTGAATTGTTTGCTTTCATTCTTTATTTCAATAATCTGTATCTTCTCCATTGTTTTTGGTCAATCTTACTAAGGTTTGCCAAACTTTTTTTTCCCCCCAATTAACCAACTTTTGGCTTCATTGATTTTTTCTTTTTTCTATTTCATTGATATGCATTTTAGTAACTTTTTTCTATTTTTATCTTACTTTATTTTCTTTCTTTCTGCTTGCTTTGATTTGGTTTGCTCTTTTCCTTTTAGTTTGAAAGTTCTGGTTATTGATTTGAGATATTTTCCTATTCTAACTCATGATATTCAATAACTAAAATACTAAAAAATTCAATAAACATTATATTCATGATTACAATGTATTGAAAAACTGATTTTTTAAAAAATGGATTGTCATTCTGTTCTCATAAATTGATTTAATTAAGTGTTCATCTATGTTTAAAAATATTTTAAGGAAAAAACCCATCTTTTAGTTCTATCTAGAAGAAGATTCTGCCTAATTGTTAACAGTAAATATTGCAAATAAGTAAATATCACTACATTTTCACATAGAAATGTTTTCTGGCATCTGGTACCAGCATAAATATTTAAGAATAAAAAAATAGAAAGTTTAAAGATGGTGCTTTATATAAATAACATTGAAGTACAACTTCATTTGCAAATTTTTGAACGGTTGACCCGGGGTCCTTAAGACCAATCTCAAACTCAATGCTTCTCTTAAAGGACATGTGGTTATTGTTTATTACCATAAAATAATACAGATTAAAATGGGTAAAAGCAAAATGCACATAGGACCGAGGCGGGGAGAGACCAGATATAATCTTGCAGTTATCTTCTCCAAGTGGAGTCATCCAGACAACACTTAATTCTCTCAGCAATGATGTGTGACATCATGTAAAGAGCATGGCCACCCAGAGGAGCTCACCTAAACCTTGGTGTTCGGGGCTTTTATTGAGGGTCAGTTCCATAGGCATGGAGAGCCCATGGGACCTTAGCTACCCAGTCTGTAGCTAACCCCCAGAGGTAAAACTGATACAGTGTGGCCCAGAGCCCCAGGTATACAAAGATACTCTTACCAGGTGGGATATTCCAAGGGTTTACAGCTTATCTCCTAGGAGCCAGTCAAGGGTCAGCCCTTCCTTTGGAATATGAGGGTTTGAACACCCCAAATCTTCTGAGTTAACACTTACATTCACACTTGTAAGAGATACATCTATGCTTTTATGATTATGAGCATATTAAAACATTAGTGTCTGTGACACACCTGAAACCAATTCAAGGCATCTCAGGGCATATGTTGGAGAAACTAAGCTTATTAATTTTTAGCATTTCTACTTTTCTATGAATCACTTTTGGCTTAAACTTTTTTTCCAGTAACCAAAAGTAATTTTCATCTCATAAAATGGATATATATTTTTTAAATTTCTGTGATAATTTCTATTTGACTCTTACTTTTTTTTTTTCTTTTTTTTTTCTTTCTTTTTTTTTTTTTTTTGAGACAGAGTCTCACTCGTTGCCCAGGCTGGAGTGCAGTGGCACTATCTTGGCTCACTGCAAGCTCCGCCTCCCAGGTTCACGCCATTCTCCTGCCTCAGCCTCCCCAGTAGCTGGGACTACAGGCGCCCGTCGCCACGCCCGGCTAATTTTTTTGTATTTTTAATAGAGACGGGGTTTCACCGTGTTGGCCAGGGTGGTCTCGATCTCCTGACCTTGTGATCTGCCCTCCTTGACCTCCCAGGGTGCTGTGATTACAGGCCTGAGCCACTGTGCTCAGCCAACTCATACATTGTTTGAATATCCTGTTTAAATTTCTAAATGTGCATTTTGTTATTAGGGTTGTTATTGTTATAAGGAATTTAACAATTTAATTAGCATTCCTCAGAACCTGATCTGTCTTTTCCCTCCTTTTGCTTTTCAATAAAATGTAATGTTGTTGCTTTTGTTGTTGCTGTTCCATAGCCTCACTACAACGTATCCGTCTTTCTTGAGATACAGTGGGATCCATGAATCTGAGAATTGGTGTGAAATATCTCAGCTAATATCTGCTCAAATATTGTTCCTTACCCAGTCTCTATATTTGCTCCATCTTGAGCTAAATATTAAATGAATGTTGGCCTTCATAGTTTTTGTTCCAATTCAAACTTTTTTAAAAATTTAGATGTTTAAAGAGCTAACTGACAGGATACAAATCCACCCATTTAAAGTATACAATTAAATGGTTTTTAGTTTATTCATAAAGTTGTGTAAGCACCACCACAATCTATATTTAGAACAATTTAATCACCCTCAAAGAAACCACAAACCCATTAGCAGTGATAACAATCCTCCCTCAAATCCCACCCTAGGGTTCTCTTTTCAATGATGAGGCCTTTTTCTTAAGCTGATTGCAAGATTTTCTCTTTATCATTGGCTTTCAAGCATTTTAATCATTATGTGCCTAGATGTGGATCTTTTTGAATTTTTCCCACTTGGAGTTCACTGAGCTTCTTATATGTGTGGATTGGCGTTTTTCATCAAATTTAATAAGTTTTAAGCCATTATTTCTTCCAATATTTTCCTGCCCTTTTCCCTCTCTCCTCCCTGGCACTCTGTGTGTTTGTTGGCACACTTAATGAATAATATCTCCTATTTCACTGATGCTCCTCGTTCTTTTCTTCTTTCTTAATGTTCTTCAGATTTGCGTACTCTCTATTGATGTATATTCAAGTCACGGATTCTTTCATTTAGAGCTTATGTTTTGAGTCTTTTTTTTTTCCCCCCAGACTGAGTCTCACTCTGTCGCCCAGGCTGGAGTGCAGTGGCACAACCTTGGCTCACCGCAACCGCCCCCCCTTGCAGGTTCAAGCTATTCTCCTGCCTCAGCCTTCCAAGTAAGCTGGAATTACAGGTGCCTGCCACCACGCCCTGCTTGTTTTTTTTAATTTTTACTAGAGATGAGGTTTCACCATCTTGGCCAGGCTGTTCTCAAACCTCTGACTTCAGGTGATCCACCCTCCTTAGCCCTGGTCTCCCAAATGCTGGGATTACAGGCATGAGCCACCGTGCCCAGCCTCTCTGGTCTCTCTAATAAAGTTTTTAGTTCAGAGATTTTACTTTGATTTTCTTTTTTAAGATGGAGTTTCCCTCTTGTTGCCAAGGCTGGGGTGCAATGGACCCCACTGCAACCTCCGCCTCCCAGGTTCAAGCAATTCTCCTGCCTCAGCCCACTGAGTGCTGGGATTACAGGCATGCGTCACCACACCTGGCTAATTATGTATTTTTAGTAGAGATGGGGTTTCTCCATGTTTGTCAGTTTGGTCTGGAACTCCCGACCTCAGGTGACCCGCCTGCCTCACCTCCCAAAGTGCTGGGATTACAGGCATGAGCTACCACGCCCGGCCCCAATTTTTAAAAAATAATTTCTTTCTCTTTACTGATACTCTTCATTTGGTTAGGTATTGTTTTAAAACATTTCTCAAATTCTTGACACATGGTTTCCTTTAGTTTTTGAAACATATTTTTAAACATGTAGAAATTTCTTCTGAAAATTGAGCATCTTAGATTCATGGTGCCACCTTCAACACTGATTCCGCCAGTTGAGTTACGTTGTTGTTGTCTGCTTGGTCAATTGTTTGTTTAGAGATTTTGGCTAAACCAATTGTGTGAAGTCCATTTCCCCTGGAGTGTGCCACCTTTGATGTCCCTGCTCAGATGTTTGTTTTTTTTTTCCTCTCTTTCTATTTTAAGTCTATACAGAGGTTGTTCTTCAGTCAGCATAAGCTACTTTTCGGGCAAATGTTGTGCTTAAGCTACTTTGGCCAATTAGATTTTACCTTTTATCCATAGATGGGTATGTGACCCTGAGGCTATCACAGTTCAAAGAGTTTACATTATTGTGAAACATTCTGTGGGGACAAGATACCTGGATTTTCTCTCCAAGTTTCTAATTGTACTATGTTACATTCCTATCAACAGTGTATAAGAAGCCTTTCTCCATATCCTCTCCAGCATCTATTTTTTGCCTTTTTAATAACCATTGTAACTGAGATGATTTCACACTGTGGTTTTGATTTGCATTTTCCTGAATATTAGTGATGTTAGGCATTTTTTCATACACCTGTCAGCCATTTGCATATCTACCTTTCAGAACTGTCTACTCAGATATTTTGCCCTTTTAAAAATTAGATTATTTGGTTGTTGTTGCTGTGAGTTGTTTGAGTCCCTCATATATTCTCATTATTAACTTCTTGTCAGATGGATAGTTTATAAATATTTTCTCTGGTGCTGTGTTTCTTCACTCCGTTGATTGTTCTCTTTGCTGGGCAGAAGCTTTTTAGTTTGATGTAATTCCATTTATCCATTTTTGTTTTAGTTACTTGTGCTTTTGAGGTCTTACCCCAAAATTTTTTTACCCAAACCAATGTCCTGAAGCACTTCCCCAATGTTCCCTTCCAGTAGTTTCATAGTCTCAGGTCTTACATTTAAGTCTTTAATCCATTTTGATTTGATTTTTGTACAAAGATAGGAATCAAGTGTCATTCTTCTACATATGAATAAACACTTTCCCATCACCATTTACTAAAGAGACTGTCCTTTCCCCAATACAAGTTATTGATGCCTTTGTAGAAAATGAGTTGGCTGTAAAAGTGTGGACTTTTTCTGTGTTTTTGATTTTGTTCCATTGGTCTATGTATTTTTATGCTAGCAACATGCTGTTTTTGTTGTTGTAACTTTGTAGTATACTTTGAAGTCAGCTCATATGATGCCTCCAGCTTTGTTCTTTTTGCTAAGAATTTCTTTGATGATTCAGGATCCCTCATGGTTCCATACAAATTTTAGGATTGTTTTCACATTTCTGTGAAGAATGCAATCATTGATTTCATTATAGCTATAGGCCACTTTAGATGGTATTGATATTTTAACAATATTCTTCCAATCTGTGAACATGGAATATCTACATTTTTTGTGTGTGCTCTTCAATTTCTTTTATCAGAATTTTATAGGTTTCATTGTAAAGATTTTTCACTTCTTTGGTTAAATTTATTCTTAGGTATTTTATTTTATATAGCTATTATAAATGGGGTTGCTTTCTTGATTTCCTTCTCAGAGCGTTTGCTGTTGTTGTATAGAAATGCTACTAATTTTTGTATGTTGATTTTGTATCCTAGAACTTTACTCAATTAATTTATTGGTTCTAACAGTTTTTTGGTGGGGTCTAGGTTTTTCTAAATAGACAATCATGTCTGGAACCAGGGACAATTTGAACTTCTTTTCAATTTTGATATCCTTTATTTCTTTCTCTTGCTTAATTGAGCTGGTTAAGACTTCCATCACTCTGTTGAATAAAAATTGCATGTTCTAACTCATATGTGGAAGCTAAAGAAAAGTTGATCTCATGGATATAAAGTATAGAATAGTAGTTACCAGATGCTGGGAAGGTCATGTGTTTAGGGGGAAGGAATGAAAATTTGTTTAATGGGTACAAACATCCAGTTAAATTGAAGGAATAAATTCTAATGTTCAACGCCAGAGAAGGATGACTGAAGTTAAGAACAATATGTACTATATGTTACAGGTATGCATTATACATTTATATTTAAGGTTGTATATATACAACCAAGTTTAATATCATTTACAAGGTGACTTTTGATTATCTGATTTTTTCATGCTGATTTTTCAACCTAAACTGTATAAAAACTTTACAGAAAAACCCTTTGATTTTCTATAGTTACAATAGAAAATATTTAGTTAATTCCAGTGGTTGGTTAAGAAAGGTGCAGCATATGTGCAGACATTTACAGGGTAATGGTTTTGTGTATGTGCATTGCCATATATAAGGTAAAATACATATGTATGATATGAAAGAGATAATACTGTGCTTCTCCTTTAGCTCTATGTTTTTACTAGAGTTGATCATAATATTGATGAATATGACTATTTTTTATAATTTTAGTTGTCTGGAGAACACGGTATTTTAAAAACTTAAGCTACTTGCATATCTATATACCTTTCTCACTCTTACAAACACATATTTAAATACATACATAAAAATCCACAGAAACAACACACCTACAGTTTAAAAACACACCTCTGTATTCTAAGTCTTAAAGTCACCAGGAAATTTGGTGAGAAAAAAAGATATTCCAAGAAATGTAAACAGAAAATATAATATGCATGGTATGGAATGAAGGAGGGCAGGTTTGGGATGTTTTTGATACATGATGAATGCTTTTATTTAAGTATACTTCTCCTTAAAATTTTATTTGACCCCTTGGGGATAGAAACAGAGTCCCATACACTTTACATTCATAACCCCGGCACATGTTGTAATACACATTCCATGTCCAAGAAGTGTTTCAAAATTATTTTTAAAATCTTCCTGTGAATAAATTACTGATAAACCTGCAATCTTGCCTAACATCTAAAAAATTAAATATGTCTAAATTTCCTCTCCATAATTAGGTCTTCATAAAATTAATAGAAAACATAGCCTATGCTCATATTTAAAGCTTACATTGGCCATGCAAAAATAAATGATTTATAATTATTCCATTTATTAATGGTGCAGTATAAGAGATACTAAAAATTTGCATAAGTTTGGTATTCGTTATAGTTTTTGCCTACTTAACACATGATTTTCATTAAATTGAGAGGTATATTAATCTCATAGTAAAGTATGCATGACTTTTACTGAAAAAAAAAAAAGTCCTCAGATAAAACAGCAGCCACAGGTGTTTTGAAATAAGTTGGCCAGTTTAAGTACACCTAGGAATCATCTCTTCAGAGGCTTTCTAACTTTTTGCTAACATATGACTTATATTCTCCAAGATGGACTAAAGTTGGGTTTTAAGGAAAAAAGGAAGAGATTATTTTCAACATATCATGGTCTGACTTGGAAGAATTTTGTTGTTAAATATAAAGCTCCGCCTGAGTTGAGAAATATCTAGTCCTAGATCTTAATTCATCTCTTCTACAAGGACTCTTAAGCTGGTAAATGTGTTATTTTTAGCTAAACTATTTTGGATTTAAACTTTGTACTGATTTCCACTGTGCTTTCTAGAATTATATTATCAAACTGCTTTTAAGTAGAAATAGAAAGATCGTTTTCATCAAATGTTTTCCTTTTAAAGAGCCAATCAGCTTGTGCACAGACTATATGTTCTTACCAAATAGAATTACAAATTAAAGTGAAATATTAAAATAATGTTAGTATAACAATTATTCTTGGGATTAGTATGTTTTCATATTAGATTTTGGAGTTAAATTTTAAAAAATTATTCCATTGACTCACTAATGATGTAGTTTAGTCTACCTAAAGGAATTGTATACAATTTCTTAAAAAAAAAAACTTGTATACAGTTTCTAGAAGATTGTAGGGGTTCAACTGATTTAACAGAGTAATACTGCTTCCAGCTCTTCGATTATACTCCATGAGTTTGAAATAGGAAAAGGATGGCAACAATATGAGTGTTTGCTTTTCCCACATGAGAAAGATTAGATGACTTTAAGTGCTAGTGAGGTAAATTCCATTTGTTTTATTTATTAAGCACAGTTTTTGTTGTGATTCCTCATTCCTTCTTACTCTAAAAGTGAAGAAAATAGTACAGGGTGCCCCTCAAGCTATTAGTCAAGTGACCTAGTTTCAGTTATCCCTTTTCTGGGTTGGGCCAACACTGATTTTTCCCAGATGACCATATTTTCTTTTATTCCCATACAGGCATTCCTAGAGTTTTAAAAAGAAAGTGTGGAGTTCCTCCAAAATCTGTGGTCAGAACACAAATATTTTGAAATAGTCTCCTTCCCAGCCTGCTGTAGCTATCAGCATCACCAGTAGTCCTTTTAAAAAGAGAATCTTTGAAAGATCATTAAGAAGAATTAAAAAAAAAAAGTTTTATAATCCATAAATCTCTTTCACAGTACAATCAATTATACACAATTCACATGCTTTCAAATATTTTTCCTATGACTTTAGAAGTCTAGGCCTATTGCTGGTGACACTCAAAATAATCATTATCATGATTTAATGATAAAGTCACTTGAACACCCAAATGATGTAGAAATAGAAAAAATATTTTAAAAAGGATAAAACCACTTTATTTATAGGAAATAAAGTGCCTCTCTTTCCCCTACTGGGAGAGGAAGAAACATGTAGGACACTTTAAACTTCTGGTAGATTTGACATTAGAAGGGAGATGGCCAGGACTGGTGAAATTCTTTTTGCCTCAAAAGGAAAAGTGGAAAGGAAAAGAAAGCAATTGGTTTTTTCCTAATAAATAAGCTCTGGGCTAAAATCCCATACACACAGACTAAGTATTATACATACACATTTATAAAATATTACTAATTACTTTTTTCTTCATTCTTTCCTCTTACACAGTAAGGTGGTGATGAACAACATTACAATTTGGTGTTTGAATTACAGAGCATTCAGGTGGAGAATGTGACTAAATTAGAGGTGTTGAGATATGGATACAATGCCTTGGCGATTTTCATATCTCTCCTCTTTGAATAGATCATGACAGCATTTTTTTTTTTTTTTTTTTTTTTTTTTGGTATAAAGGATGCTTCATATTGGGTGGAAGCATATATCTGTTGTTTTATACAAGGTCTAACTTGTGTAGAAAGTTGGGAATGACTAAATTTCATTAAAGTGTCTTGCAAATGTTTTTGCATAAAGTCCATATTTTCATACTGTTATAAATTTCTTAAATATTTTCCCACCCATTTCAAGGATAAGTTGAAAATATGGCTCCCCCTACTGACTAAACTCAATATGTTCTTCCATCACTGATGCAAACAATCTTAACTTTTATCTCAGTAGTTTGCAGGTACCTGCTTTGTAAACTCAGAGACCGATACCAATGGCAAATCAAATGATGTCCCACAAAAGTGACGCTGTAATAGACTTGCAAGGTACCCAACACCACAGCTAGATACATCCCTTTGCGGATAATTGATGGCTTGTTTCTGGGATCTGGTGGAGAGATCTCCCATCACTGAAGAAAAATACTTCTGAGAACTGAAATAACTACTATGCTATGGATAATGTCAGATACTCCTATAAAGCTAGAGCCACTCATCTGAGTCTACTGATAAAATGGTACACATAGGAATAGGTTCTCAAATTGGGCTGTGTTTGTGTGTTGGGGGTTGGGAGTGGTTGTCAGGGCATTTTTAGAGAGAACATTGTATCCATGAGCAATTTCCAGCCCTCTTTTGGGAACTAACGATACAATCTCTAGAATTGTTGACTCCTGAATCCTAAAATTTGTCTCTTGCTAAAGTAAAGCAAGCTTCCTGGTGTGTTCCTAAATTCAGGAATGCAATTTATTTTGGAAATATGCCAATATCTTTCCGGTGTTTGATAAAGACCTTAGGCAAGGTTTTTTTTTCCTTTGTTTTCTTTTTCTTTTTTATTTCTTTTTTTTTCCTTTTGCAAGAGGTAAAGCTATAGAATGGGCAGCCTTGAGATCAACATATCTAAAAGTGCAAAGAGAACTGGGTTTTTCCTCAGTAAAAATGTGTTACATTTAATGAACTCATGGACAGTGGCCATTGCTTTGCTTTGCCATGTGTTCAGGCAAATGAGACCTAGATTATCATATAACTAAGAATATATCTCTGTAGGGAATGTGGTTTTGGAAATCCTGTAGGAATTCCGAGAAAGAACTAAAGTGGTGCCGTGTACCTACTAAACAGAAAAAAATCAGCTACTGGCTCAGAAGAGGACTGGAACGCAAAAGCTGGCAGCTTTGTTTGGATTTTTGAAGTAGCTACATCTGGCTGGGTGCACTGGCTCACGCCTGTAATCCCAGCACTTTGGGAGGCCAAGGCAGATGGATCATGAGGTCAGGAGTTTGAGACCAGCCTGGCCAATGTGGTAAAACCCCATCTCTAGTAAAAATATGAAAAACATTAGCTGGACATGGTGGTGGGCGCCTGTAATCCCAGCTACTTGGGAGGCTGAGGCAGGAGAATCGCTTGAACCCAGGAAGGTGGATGTTGCAGTGAGCTGAGATTGCGCCACTGCACTGCAGCCTGGGCAACAAGAGCGAGACTCCATCTCAAAAAAAAAAAAAAATAGTAGTTGACTGGGAGATGCTAAAGCTATGAAACATTGCAGAGAATAACTATGTATTTATCAAATTATGAAGCTGCTAATGTGGTAAAAGATGTACAGAATACCAACAGGAAACAAATATGTGTAAGATTTCTTCGAGATAATAGCTGACTGTGGCTGGCAGGCTACATAGGATCTTTGCCAGTAGCTACAAATGGCTTCAAATGTGTTCTGACTAGAATGGGCATATATTTGCTTTTGGACTCCATTTATCCTGCAAAGGATGCAATAGCTGAGATACCATAAAAATTTTGTAGTGAAATGTTTATAAATGCGGCCAGGCTATACTTCATTTTAAAAAAGTATGTATTTTACTAAGAAGCATAACATAATATGAACTTATGTCCCTTTTCATGCTCAAAGTAACAGTTTGCTTGAGAACTAGATTGGGCAATTAAAAGTGAGGTTAATGATAAGTGGGGGTTGTGTGAAGGGAAGGCCGGCTTGATTGGATGAATGTATATTTCACCTGAATGACCAAAAGTTGGAGAGAGAAGAACTTTGTTAAGGTTTCTTCTGTGTGAAGTGGAATGATGGGTAAGAGATGATATAGCCACAAACTCTACCTTTCACACCTTGCAAATTTTTTTTTCTTGTCAGATCCAGGTGTACTGTGTCTGAGACTGCCCATGCATGTCACAACAAGAGAGGCATTGCTGTGCTAATTCACTTCCTCGAAACTTTAAGGAAATGACAGATTGGATAGAGTCTTCACCATGTGTGTTTAAGATGAACTGTAGGTATTGGACCCACTTCTAGTTATTGAAATTGTCCCATTATTTTTTTTAATCTGTGTCAGGATGAAAAAACAATTCTGAGAAGGCTTTATCTGTCCTGTGGGTTGTTGTGTAGAGATCCCACCCAGCACGGCTGAGCCTGGACTAACACAGGTAATGAGTAAAAGAAAAAGGAAAATTTTGGCAGAAGAGAAGTGATACTTAAACAGGTAATGATGTATAAAAAAAAAAAAAAGAAAGAAAATCTAATTTTCTTAGCTGTTTTTTCAGATGTAGTGCCAAGTGATGGCCACTGCTGAAAGAAATATTTGGATTTTTTTTTTTTTTTTTCTGCTGAGAAGGGTATTTGAATGAAGCTGAACCCTAAGGCTTACCCAAGAAGTTGCTGTGGATGGTTTGGAGAAGATATCAACCAGCATCCCTTGATGATGATAATACTCTTAACTGAAGACTTGCCTGAGTAATAGTGGCTTGTAATTACCATTTGGACTGTGTTTTACACTGAACTGGACATACTGTTCCTGGCAGGTGGCAACTGATGTACCGGATTTCTGTAAACCAGGATGTGGCCTGTTAAGGTAACTAGCTGAGTATGACTATGAAGGAAAGCATATGTCATTATCAACTGTTTTGTATACTTAAAAAGTTTTAGTAGGTGTGAATGTATATGGAATACTACACAAACAGTAGCTCAATTAGATATGAAAAATGGTAAATATTGTCATTATACAGCAGTCACAGATCACTGGTGATTTGCTCCAGGAACATTCAAGGTGGCAATTTTGGAAGCCTTATGGTACATACAAACGGAGTGACAACAAGAAATAGTATACACTTACTGGCAGTCTCCTGAGGCACTTCATACTTCTGGGGATACTAAATATACTTGATTCTTTGTTAGAATTTCTATTTCTCTACTCATCTGTTCTTGCATGTTGTCTTCTCCCATTACAATCCTTGCACTTACAGTTGTTTTAAATTCAGTCTGATAATTCCAAGATGCCTACCATATCTAACTCTAGTTTTGATGCTGTATTTTTTGCCTTTTAGTAGGTCTTGTAATTTTTTGTTGAAAGCTAGACTTGTACTGGGTTGAAGGAACTCCAGTAAATGAACCTTTAGTGATATGTGGTGGTAAGATGTTGAGGGAGGGGAAGTGTTCTATTGTCCTCTGATTAGGTCTCAGTCTTTTAGTGAACCTGTGTCTGTGACTATCACAAAGGCTTAGCAGCGCCTCCCCACCCCCACCTTAGGTTGGAAGATGGCTGGAGGGGCAGGAGTTGGTAATTTCTCTTCTCACATATGGAAGGCTAGCGAGAACTGGAGTTGGGTATTCCCTTCCCCAAGGATACTCCGGCTGTGGTAAAATACCAGTAAGTTAGCCTTTGGTGACACAGTTTCTCCCAAGGGGATTTTTTTTCTCAAAAAAAAAAAAAAAAAGTATACTTCTCTTCTATAAAAGTACTTGAGGTGAAGAAATAGAAAGGTTTGGATACTATGAAAACGTAATGAATATGTAAACTTGAAGAACAATGTGCTTATCTACATCTAGGAATATAATCTAGAAAACTCTTATACAAACATTGTCATCTAGCCATATAAAATGGACATTATAAACTTGCTATATTTGACTACATATTATTTGCAATAATATGCAATACCAGTTAAAATGTGTCTTAACATAAATAAATGTAAAAAACAAAACAGTAAAAAAAGATTACAAAGGAAATATACAGTGTGATATATTTTAATTTAGAAAGAAAATGTAGAAAGCATACAAAGCAATACCATGGTGTTAATGATATGTGTGTATGTAGTAAAAATATAAAAACCTGAACAGGGGAGATACACATACTTTTTTTTAAATAGCCAATGAATAAACTAGAGTGTTTGCCTTTTTGTGTATATTTCAAAAAAGAAACTACAGGGATTTAAATGGAGAGACAATAAAAGAAGAGGAGAAATATTCACAGATAAAGAGGAGGTAAAAGTACTAAAACTAAGTATAATATTGTCAAAATACATCTGAAACATAAAAATAATTTGACTCTCTCAGGTCAGGGTGACTTTGACACAGGTCAACAGGATCAGGAGAACAAAAGTAATACACAGTTTTGAAAGATCTTACTTAAATTTATTTTAAGAATATAAATCAGCAAGTCAAGATTTTATTGTATTGTTGAATTTTGAGAATGCTCTATTTATCTTCCTCAAATTTATTTTCTTGACTTGCTAGGATATCTTTCTCTAAGTTTTCTGAAATATTTGAGACTGTAATGTATAACTGTTTTCTTTTCTATTTTTTCTCCCTTACTAGACTTTCTTTTATTTTAAATTTTAGTTGGCATAGTACCAGTGACAAAATTATCTATGTCTTTTATGCCATTTTTGTATAGCCATTTAATATCGACTGTATCTAACAGCTGCCCAAGAAGAGGATGTATAAATAATATCAAATACAGCAAAAACAAGATTTAATTTATCCTAAATCTAGTATTAAGATTTCTGGTTAAAGCAATAAATTCATCTAGTTTTAGCCAAATCTCAGAATGACTCAGTTCATTAATTTCAGATACAACAAAAAACAAAACGCATTGCAAGTATAATGTAAAGGATGAAATCTCACTCATGACATGTTGAGGAAATCAACATTATTGCATTTTAATGCTATAGTGAATTAATATACTTAATTTTATCTTAAAATTGCAAATTTCGATTCTGATTTTTTTTAAACTTTTACAAACAGGATTAATCTAAAATAGGTTAGAATTAGTACTATATTTTTTAAGTATAATTATGTTTTAATTAATAATTAAATTTTTTCTTTTTGTAAATTATAACAGCATATAGGAAGAATTTTTTCCAGACTCATAATTTATTATAAGAGTGTATCTTTAGAAGTTATATGATTTAATGTCTCTGCATGATGTAAGCATCCTTGTACATTTAGTGTCAAGCAATCAAAAAAGTAAGATTAGAAATAGACTATGTTATTAATACATGCTCCATTCTATTTAAAAAAAAAAAAAAACCTTGAAAGGTCAAACCAAAAACTTGAAGCAGAAAATGACAAAATAAGTACCTTGCAGCTGATGGACTTGGGCAATTGTGAAGCAAAAATAAAGAAGAATGTTGTACTAGAATAATAGTGGAGGCTGTGTTAATTTGTTTGTAACCAAAGTTTTTTTTAAAAAAATTATGGGTACATGCATGTTTTGATACAGGCATATAATGCATAATTATTACTTGTAAATGGGGTACCCATCCCATCAAATATTTCTCCTTTGCATTGCAAACAATCCAATTATACCGTTTGTTATTTTTAAATGTACAATTACATTATTGAGTATTGTCACCTATTGCTATTGTGCTTTCAAATACTAGACCTTATTCATTCATTCTAACTATTTTTTTTTTGTACCCATTAACCATCCCCACCTCTTCCCCACCACCCTTCCCAGCCTCTGGTAACAATTCTTCTATTCCCTAGGGGTTCAGTGTTTTGATTTTTAGATCTCACAAATACACGAGAACATGCTATGTTGTCTTTTTGTGCCTGACTTATTTTACTTAACATAATGATCTCCAGTTCCTTCCATATTGCAAATTACTGAGTTTTGTTCTTTTTTATGGCTGAATAGTACTCCATTGTGTATAAGTACCATTTTTTAAAATCCATTCATCTGTTGATGTACACTTAGGTTGTTTCCAAATCTTGGCTATTGTGAATAGTATTGCAATAAATATGGGAATACAGATATCTCTTCGATATATTGATTTCCTTTCTCATGGGTATAGCACAGCAGTAGGATTACTGGATCATATGGTAGCTCTATTTTTAGTTTTTTGAGGAACCTCCAAACTGTTCTCCATAGTAGTTGTACTAATTTCTATTACCACCATATATGAGGGTTCTCTTTTTGACATATTCTCACCAATATTTGTCATTGTCTGTCTTTTGGATATAAGCCATTTTAACTGGAGTGAGGTGACATCTCATTGTAGTTTTGATTTGCATTTCTCTGATGATCAGTGATGTGAAGTTGAGAACCTTTTCATAAGCCTGTTTGTCATTTGCATGTCTTCTTTTAAGAAATGTCTATTCAAATTGTGTGCCTATTTTTAAATCGGATTATTAGATTTTTTTCACCATAGACTTGTTTGAGCTCCTTATCTATTCTGGTTATTAATTCCTTGTGAGATGGGTAGTTCGCAAATATTTTCTCCCATACTGTGGGTTGTTTTGTCACTTTGTTGATGGTTTCCTTTGCTGTGAAGTAGCTTTTCAGGTTGATGTGATCCCATTTGTCCATTTTTGCTGTGGGTGCCTATGCCTGTGGAGTATTCCTCAAGAAGTCTTTGCTCACTACAATGTCTTGGGGAGATTCCTCAAAGTTTTCTTGTAGTAGTTTCATAGTTTGATGTCTTTAATTATTTAATTCATATTAATTTGATTTTTGTATATGGCAAGAGATAGGGGGTCTAGTTTTATACTTCTGCATATGGATATCCAGTTTTTCCAATACCATTTGTATTTTCTCCATTGTATATTCTTGGCACCTTTGTCAAAAATGAATTCGCTGTGGGTGTATGGATTTGTATTTGTGTATTCTATCGTGTTATCTTGGTCAATGTGTCTTTTTTTATGCCAATACCATGCTGTTTGGGTCACTACAGCTCTGGAGTATAATTTGAAGTCAGGTAATGTGATTCCTTCAGTTTTGTTTCTTTTGCTTAGGGTATCTCTAGCTATTTGGGGTCTTTTGTAGTTCCATATAAATTTTAAGGTAGTTATTTCTATTTTTGTGAAGAATGTTATTGGCATTTTGGTAGGGATTGCATTGAATCTATAGATTGCTTTGGGTAGTATGGACTTTTAACAATATTGATTCTTCTAATCTATGAACATGGAATATTATCCTTTTAAATTTTTTTGTCACCAGTGTTTTATAGTTTTCCTTAGAGATCTTTCATTTCTTTGGTTAAGTTAATTCCTAGGTATTTAAATTGTAAATGGGGTTTCTTTTTTAAATTGTTCACTTTTGGCATATAGAAATGCTACTGAGTTATGTGTGTTGATTTTGTACCTGCAACCTTACTGGATTTTGTTTATCAGTTCTAATAGTTTTGTGTGTGTGTGTATGTGTGGAGTCTTCAGATTTTTCCAAATATAACATCATATCATCTGCAAACAAGGACAATTTGACTTCTTCCTTTGTAAGCAAAATCTTTATAACTGTGAAACAGCAGATGAGGAAATCATTATGCTAATCCTACAATCCGGCTTTTGATAAACTATTTTTAGTCTTTAGGTTAATGGATTTTTTTGGTCTATTTTTAATAAATAATGTATTTTTGCTTTTATTAAGAAAAGGAAACTTCAGGCTTACTAGTTCATTAGCTAAATTTCTGCAAGTGATTTTTGCAAACAAAGTACCTGTTTCTAAATGACTTATTTATACTTTATCAGATGAACTTTGAAGAAATTTCCTGTCTGTAAAAAGGAGTCTCCCATCAGGCTTTGCAGGGAGTTTGTGAGTATTTTGTGCAAAGTTATGGGTATATAGGAAACTATTAAGTTTATTAATAATTTATGGTATTATTTAGATTATATTCAGACATATATGTTTTAAAAATCAAGTCGATCAAATGTTTGTTGACATATTTTTACTTTCTTGGTTCTTTTTATTCTATTTTTCATGAAAGCCTTTTTTTTCACATAAGTTTGACCCACTCATCATTTTACTAGCCAACGTTTCCTCATGTTTTTCTCTGTATTTTAATTGATTTTTATCTGTTACATTCTCCTTCTCAATGCAAAAGCCATTCCCTTCCTTGTAAAAAAACTCAACCTATTGTTGGGTTTTATTACTTAACACTTTTCTGCCAACTACAATCCAATTAATATCTTTCCATCTCTACTAGATATCCTTTACTTTATTTATGTCCTTGGGCTCTTTGTAAAGTTTTTAGTGGAGAAACTAAATATGTAGATAATAATATAATTAACTTCCATATACCTATTGCCCATTTTCAAAATTGTTAACACATTGCTAATATTATTTACTGATAAAACACATCAGAATATACTGGAACATAAGTGACCTCAACATAATTATAGGATACAAGGTAAATATTTTAAAAATCAATTTACTAACTATGAACCATTGAAAGAAAAACTACCTTTTACAATAGCATGTTAATCAAAATATTTGCAAGACCTGCACTCTTGATACAAAAAAAAATTTTCATATTAAACAAGACCTAAATAAATGGGGAAAAACATGATTTTCTTTATAGTTTGGAAGACTCAATATTGTTAAGATGTCAGTTCTACCCAAGTTGATCAATATATCCAACAATCCTAATTGCTTTTTGTAGAAATTGATGTGCTGATTATAAAATGCCTATGGAAATACAAGCAACCCAATAACCAAAATACCAAATACCTAAGAACCAAACTTTGAAAAAGAAAAACAATCTTTTGTTATGAAAACACTAGTCTATGTCCTATAAACAAGAACTTATACTACTTGGTTTCCAGTGTTGCTATAAAGCTATTTTAATCAAAACAGTGATATTGGCGTAATAATCATAGATTAGTAGAATAAAATCCAGAAATCTGCACATGTAAGATAAATTGTTTTTTGACAAAATTTCCAAGGCGGTTCCATAGGGAAATTATAGTCTTTCAACAAATATTGCTGGAAAAAGATATTCATCCGCACACATGATGGAAAAAAATAAATTTAAAAATACATACCTGAGAATATATGCAAACATTAATCCCAAATGGGTAGTAATAGCCCTTTTAATAAGAATGTTATAAATAATCTAGCTAAAAAGGGTAAATTCCGTGACTTTGGGTTAGGCAAAGATTTCTTAATATATAAAAGCATAATCTCTAAAAGAAAAATATTGATAAACTCAATATCATAACAATTAAAATATTTTGCTCCTCAAAAGATTCTGTTTAAAAGTGAAGAGTTTAATCTGATAGAGTGCTCTATATACAAAAACTAAAACTAATAACTCAGTGGAAAAATGTTCAATATCATCAGTCATCAGGGAAATGAAAATTAAAAGCAATGCAAATTACCATACTACAATACCATATATACCCACAATCACTGTCTACAACGTGAAACTGCCTGGCAATGAAAGTGTTGGCGAAGATGTACGTAAAATAAGCATACAATCCATGTGTCCATTTGAATATTCTAATTATTTCAATATTCTAATTATATAACTGTTTTAAGGACTTGGCAAATTTCAAGAAAACTCAGAGAAACAAGGAAATAAGGAAGGCAATAAGTGAACAAAATTAACAAGGAAATGGAAATAATTTTAAATATCAAATTGTGGGGCTAAAAAAATGTAAAGAATGAAATGAAAAACTCAGTGGGAGCATTAACAACCACATTGATCAAGAAAAAGAATCTGAACTAAGGAATAGGATATTTGAAAATAATCAGAGGAGAAAAACATGAAAAGGAATGAAGAAAGCTTACAGGATTTATGGGACAGCATCAAAAGAGCAAATTTTCAAGTCAAAGGTGTTAAAGGGGAAAAAAATTTATTTAAGGAAATAATAGGAAACTTTCCAAACCTGGAGAAGTGTATAAATATCCATGTAAAGGAAGATCTAAGGTCTAATCAGATCCAATTCAAATGGGACCATATCAATATATATTATAAGCAAATAGTTAAAAATTAGGAGAAAATAACATACAAGGAGGTACTAATATGACTAGCAACAGACTGCTCGGCATAAAAGGCCATGAGAAAGTAGGGTGATATCTAGTAGTTAAAATGTTGAAGAAAGTAAACTCGCGACCAAGAATATCATACCCAGCAAAGCTGTTCTTCAGAAACAAAGAAGAGGTAAAGATTTTCCCAAGTGAAAAGCAGAGGAATTTCATCACCACGAGACCTGTCTTGCTAAATGCTAAAGGGAGTTCTTCAAGGTGAAAGAAAAAGATGTTAACAAATAACACAAAAACTTCTCAAAATACAACACTCACTGGTAAGTACACTGTCAAATTTAGAATACTCTCGTACTGTAAGGGTAATGTGTAAATCACTTATATCTTTATAGTATAAATATTAAAAGACAAAACTGTTTAGCTACAATAATTTATTGAGATATTCAATGTAAAAATATGGAAATTGTGACGCTGAAAATTCGAAATGTTCAGAGAGGAGAGAAGTAAAAGTATAAAGTTTCTTTTTTGGTATTAAAGTTTTTATCAGATTAAAATAATCTGCTATAACTGTAAAAATTTTTTGTAAGCTTCATAGTAACCACAAAGTGAAAAATCTATTAGTAGATACACAGAAAAAAAAGTAAGGAATCAAAGAATAGCACTAGAGAAAATTACTTAACCACAAAAGAAGACAATAAGGGAAGAAATAGAAAACAAGAACAAACTAAGCACAAAGTTTGTAGGAAGAAGGAAATAATAAAGGTGAGAAAAGAAAAAAATAAATGCTAGAAAGTTAATAGAATAAATCAATAAAACTAAGAGTTTTTTGAAAAGATAAACCTTTAGCTAGACCAAAAGAAAAAGAAGACTCAAACTCCAAAAATCCAAAAGGATACATTAAAACTGACACAAGAGGGGAAAAATCACAAGAAACCATTATGAATAATTATATATTAACAAATTGAATAACCTAGAAGAAATGGGAAAATTCCTAGAGATATGCAACCTACCAAGATTCGATTGTGAAGAAATAGAAAATCTGATCAGAACAATAATAAGTAAGGAGATTGAATCAATAATAAATGTCTCCCAACAAAGAAAGGACTGGAAACTAATACTTTCACCACTAAATTCTATTAAACATTTAAAGAAGAGCTAATACCAGTGCTGTTCAAATTGTTTCAAAAAATTGAAAAGGAGGAAATAATTAAAAACTGATTTTATGAGGCTAGTATTACACTGGTAGCAAAGGCAGACAAGGACACTATGAAAAACGAGAACTGATAAACATAGATGCAGACATCCTCAACAAAATATGAACAAACTGAATTCAACAGCACATTAAAAAGATCATTATGATCAAGTGCGATTCATCCTAGAAATGCAAGAATAGTTCAACATATCCATATCTATAAATGTGACACACCACAGCAACAAAATGAAGGACAAAAAATATACAACCCTTTCAATAGAGGCAAAAAAAGACTTGGACAAAATTGAATATACTTTCATGATAAAGAAAAACTCAACAAATTAGATATAGAAGGAATGTACCTCAACACAATAAAGACCACATGTGACAAACCCACAACCTACCATATTTAATGTGAAAAAGCTAAAAGCTTTTCCTCTAAGATTCAAAACAAGTCACAGATGTTCAGTCTTGACACTTCTATTCAACATAGTCTTAGAAGTCAGAGCCAGAGCAGGTAGACAAGAGAAAGAAAGAAAGCACTCAAATAGAAATGGATGAGGTAAAATTGTCTGTTTGCAACAAAGTGATACTATGTATAGAAAAACCTAAAGATTTCACAAAAAAAACCTGTTAGAATAACAATTTCAGTGAAGTTTCAGGATACGAAATCAACATACAAAAGTAAGTAACATTTCTATACATCAATACTAACAATTCTACTTGTAAGGGCTACAAAACACACTGACAAGTAAATTTAACCAAGAAGTTAAAAGATGTCTACACTGAAAACTATAAAACATTGATTAAAAAAATTGAAGACGACAAAAATGAAAAGAAAGATATCCCATGTTCATGCATTGGGTGAATTAATATCACAAAAATATTCATGCTCCCCAAAGCAATAAACAAATTCAGGTAATCGCTATCAAAATACCAAAAATATTTTTCCAGAGAAACAAAAAAGCAACCTTAAAATTTTGAAATACAAAAGACCCCATATAGACAAAATGATCTTGGACAAAAAGAATAAACCTGGAGATAATCTACTACAGTTATAGTAGCCAAATTGGCATGATACACATATGGAACAACAGAGTCACTTATTGTTCAGAGATAAATCCATGTATTTACAGCCAACTGAGTTTCAATGAAAGTGCCAAGACACACAATGGGGAAAGGACAGTTAAGAAATGTTGTTGGGAAAACTGGATACCTGCATGCAGAAGAATGAAACTGGACCCTTCTCTCATATCATATACAAATATCAACTCAAAAAGGATTAAAGACTTAACTAGATGACTTGAAACTGTAAAACTACTAAAGAAAACACAGGAAAAGCTCCACAATATTGGTCTGGGCAGTGATTTTTTTTTTTTTTTTTTTTTTAGATAGGACCCCAAAAGGAAAAATAGACAAATGGGACTGCAAAAAAACAAAATGCTTCTGCACTTCAAAGGAAAGATACAACTCACAAATTGGAGAAAAAAACGTTTGCGAATTATACACTAGAAAAGAAGTTAATATCCAAAATATACAAGGAACATACAACTCACAGATTGAGGAAAAACATTTGAAAAGTATTCATTGGATAAGAGGTTAATATCCAAAATATATAAGGAACTCATATCAGTAGCAAGAAAACAGATAACCCAATCAAAAGTGAGCAAAGGACCTGAAGAGGCATTGTCAAAAGGAGACATATACAAGTGGTCAACAGATATATGAAAATATGATCAATCACGAATCACCAGGGAAATCCAAATTAAAACCACGATGAGATATCACTTCTTACCTGCTAAAATGGCTATTATAAAAAAGACGAACCCTTGCACAAGTTATTGATGGGAATGTAAATTCATGTGGCCAATTTGGAAAATAATATAAAGGTTCCTAAAAAAATTAATAACAGAACTATTTTATAATCCAGAAATCCCACTACTGGATATATATCCAAAGGCAATGAAATCATTATGTTGAATAGATGTCCGCACTTCCCTATTCACTGCAGCATTATTTACAGTAGCCAAGATATGGACTCAAACTAAGTGTTCATCAATGGATGAACGGATAAAGAAAATGTCATATATATACATAATGAAATACTACTAGTCATAAAAAGAAGAAAATTCTGCCATTTGCAGCAAAATGGATGGACTTGGAGAATATCATGTTAAGTGAAATAAGCCAGGCACAGAAAGACAAATACTGCATGATGTCACTCATATGTGGAATCTACAAAAGTCGGTCTTAAAGAAATAGAGAGTATAATGGAGGTTACTGGGGGCAGTTGTGGTTGGGGAAGTAATGGTGAAAGGATACAAAATTTCAGTTAGGAGGAATAAGTGACTATAGTTAGTAACAATATATCTTATTTGTGAAAATGCTAAAAGAGTAGATATTAGTTCTCACCAGAAAAAAAATAACTTTATGTGGTAAGTCATATGTTAATTAGCTGTATTTAGTCATTTCACAGTGCAGCCTGTGGGCTGTGGGTTGGACAAGCTTGACTAATATATTTATCTAACCAGGTATCTAAATATGTATCTTAAGGATGACTGCCTCAATTTCCAGCCTCTTAATTCTGTTTCTGCTCAGCTCTGCTGTAATTACCTTCTTTAAATCTGCTCACAGGCTGATTCAGAGAAACAGTTTTCTGAGAATTGGCTTAGAATTCATTAGGATTGAATAGATACTGAAAAAATATAAACAAAGTTGGATGTTACTTAATTTACTTGAGCATGAGTATTTTATGATTGCTTTATGTAAGTAAAAGGTGTTTTTGTTTCCTTATCGGAAAATAGCCTCTTGAAATATCTTTTCTTTCTCAATTTCTCCTCTCTCTGCCCCACCCCTTCCCATCACCGTAAGACTTAAATCAGTCTATAATCTGTCCTTCAGCTCTATGTGCTATATGATAAATGTGCTAATAACCTTGAATTCTTTCCAGTCGTCTTTGGCTTCAGATCATAGGAACCTTTGTTAGGAAAGAAAATGGACTTTCCAAGATTAGAATTACCACGTAACAGATACACGGGAGCCAAAACCCACAAGCCTTGAGAAGAGATTAAAAAAAACTGATTTCTGTGATGTCTTCCACCTTCCAGTTTTACAAAGAGTTACTTCCTCTTCTCTGACACAGTTACAGGTCAGCTGTTGCTCCTGGAAGCCAGCAGGTCTTCCTCCATCTTACACAAGACAAATACATGCAAGGCAGTTTCTTACAGGCCAGCACTGTTTATAAGTTATCTCTAAATTGCTTCCCTGGCCCAGTTTTAAGCTCTGCATTCATACTTATCCCTCATTCTCTAAGTTTCTGACCTGAGATTATTTTTTTCTGGTTTGTGGGTCTAAGTGTCAACTCTTGTACTATTTACCGTTCCCCAGATTGAAGCATTTATCATCCTAGACTATAATTTCTCTCGCCTACTTTGATAGCCCCAGGGTTTCCCTAAATGAGCCTAATACTTGAAAGAAAGGAGTTATAAAGATGCTTTTATACATTACAGCAGAATAATTCCTGAAGAATAAGACTCTGCTCAATTACAGAAAAATTCAAACCCAACATCTTTTGCTGCTATACCATGTACTGTGTAGCAATTTATGATGTTTCTTGGTTAGACTGTGCTAAATGAAAGTTCATGAAGAATATATGATTATGATCGTGGCTCTGAAACACAATTTGAGAGACTAAATTTTGGGGGAAAATTCCAACACCTTGAGCTTTCTACCTAATAAATAAGGAACTTAGACATAAATAGGAAATAGTTCTTTACTTTTGGTTTCCTGTTTAAAACCTTTTGACTCCTTTTCTCTTGTTGAATTCACTGTATCAGAGAATGAATGGTTGTTTCTGACACCCCTGATGATTTACAGAAAAATGCTTCCTAACTTCTAGAATTTCAGTCTCAACCCAGTGCATTCATGTGTCTTACTGCTTACTTCACATTTTCTCTTACATGTCTCAGGGGCATTTCAGGTTTGTTTTCCGAATCTGATCCCTAGACCTTTACCTCTTCCCCAAACCTTTTTTTCTGTCTTTTTTATCCAGATATACCTATTGTCCTGCTCACACAAACTGAAAATTGTGCTCTCTTTACCATTGTGCTCATAAAATTCTATTCCACTTCCAAAATCTATTTCAAAATCATCTACTTTCCCAATCTCCACTCTAATTCATATCACTGTCAATTACATCCTGGACCGTGCAATAGCCTCCTTTGCCATTTTTCCCCTTCTATGTACTCTTGCCTCCCTCCAATCCATTATCCATATAGCAAGGGCAATCTTAAAATGTAATGGGCAATCTTAAAATGTAATGATCTTCTCTGCTGGAAACTCTTTAGTAACTCCCTGTTGCATGGTGGATATGACCCACATCTTTAACAGGTCAGCAAAGCCTCACATAATCTGTCCCTTAACATTTCCATATTCGTTTCATAATGTGCTCCCAGGAGCTTGCCACAATCCAGCATGCTAATTTTCTTACAGTTACTTTAAAGCACTCAAAACTTTCCTCTATTGTCCTTAGGCCATGCTGCTCCTCCTGCCTGGCACACACTTCCTTCACTGTCTTTACCAGGCTAAATTAAAATACCACTTCCTGACACATGTACATTTGCAATTTTTTAATTGTTTTGCCTGACAATTCTTGCTGGAAGATTTTCCCTGGCCAACAAAAGTTAGTCAACGCATGTAAGAGGCAGGTCACAAGTCCTAAGGAATTAATGCTTCCTCTCCTCCCCATTCCAGGAAAAGTCTCCAACCTATGACTGATGGGACGGAGAGGTGACTACCCCAGCTCCCTCAGCTGGAATAAAGAGTATTGTACTTTATCTCTAAGTGTTCCTAGGTGGACTGAGCCCCAGTCGCCCAAATGGTAACCGATTTAATAACATACCTTGAAAAGAGTTTCTTCTCTTCCCTTTTTTCATGTCTGTAATCTTTTATCAGGGCACCTCCCAAATAAGCTCCATGTATCTTCTTCTCTGTCTTGGATCAGCTTCTACAGGATGCAAGCATAAAGTACAGGGAATTTTGTTATGAAGACAGAATCATTTATTTAACAAAGTCCTATATACCTAAAAGCATTACTAGGAACTCATTCTGCATGCTCACTATGTATATTTTGATCCAAAAAGAATTGACAATTTAGAATTATGCAGTAGTGATGCCCATGTAATCTGAAATTATTCATGTATCTTTGTATGCCAATCCATGTGTTTATGTGAGTTAAAAACATGACCATTTTAACTACGTGTGTAAATATATGTTTGTATGAGTTAACAGACTAATTATTGATGGATATACATATCTGTACAAGCGTATGTTTACATGAGTTACCTATATGGCTACTTTATCTGTGATTACTTACGCGTTTGGATTTTTTAAAAATATTATTTTGATTGTCTCATGCTAGGAAAACAGGGTTTAAAAACCATACTAAATGTACTTTAGTAATATTCTACCTTGATAAAACAAATTAGATATAATTTTGGACTATTGAGTACCAGGTAGCCAATCAACTGTTTTGATTACTTAGAATACCAAATGTGTCTTCCTAAGTAATGGAAAATAGTGGCTACAAATAAGAACAGAGGCAGCAGCAGCAGAGGAACCACTTTAGTAGAAGATGCCCAAAAGCTATCCCTATGAATATTTGTGGCTGTTTGTATTCTCCATTGGCAGGCCAGGCTGGCCTTCAAAAACGCTCCTAGGTCAGCTTTCATTATGGCAAGGGAACTCCAGGGCTCTCAAGTTCATCTTCAGAGGTTTGTTGACCTTGGAGAAGTTGGGTGTGGTCATTTGTAAATAAGTTAGTGATATAGACAGAATTCATAGGTCATCTTTTAATGTAAAGTTAACAGGGATAGTCCATGGCACATTTCCACAAATGGTAAACAATAGGTGAGCTTTTTGAGAGGAGAGAGAATCAACTCAGATAAGGAATTAAAATTTAAAGAAACAAATTAAATAAAAGTCTATCTTGTTATGTTAAAAGGTAAAGTAAAATACTGCCTATTTCTCTTTCTTCTTTCTTTTTCTGAGACGGAGTCCCGCTCTGTCACCTAGACTGGAGTGCACTGGCGTGATCTTGGCTCACTGCAATCTCCATCTCCCGGGTTCAAGTGATTCTCTTGCCTCAGCCTCCCGAGTAGCTAGGACTACAGGCACCACAGGCATGCCACCACACCCGGCTACTGTTTTGTGTTTTTAGTAGAGACAGGGTTTCACCATGTTAGCCAGGATGGTCTCAATCTCCTGACCTCATGATCTGCCCACCTCAGCCTCCCAAAGTGCTAGGATTACACACCTGAGCCACCGTGCCCAGCCTACTATTTCCAACTAAATATCTACCATTAATGACTCACTACTTTACCTTTTAATCTAACAAGATAGACTTTGATTTAAATTGTTTCTTTAAATTTTAACTCCTTATGGGTTGATTCTCCCTTCTTTCAAAAAGCTTACCTATTGTCTCCTTATACTTAACATTGAGTACTAGGAAGCTTATTGTGGCAAGATGGTTGGGGAAGGAATTCTGGTACATATGCTCTGCATTCTTGGTCACCTCCAGTCCTCTGTCCTGGTCGCTTGGTGATCTCCAGGACTACGTCGTATGTATGAATCCTGAGCTGAGATCTACCAATATGTGCCTCATCCAGCTGGTCTTTCGGAGTGTCCTACCAGTACTCATGATGAAGATTATAATCCCTAAAACTTATATCCAGTGATGGCCTCCTTATGGATCCGAATGTCAATTGCTTCATTCATTTCCTTAGCACTGTCATGCCCCAACACTAAACACATGAGAATACCCAGGCTTGGCACACTATTTGTAGGCTGTGAGGATCAGGGCTCTATCTCACACCCATGCCTATAGGCACTGCCATCTGTCATTATTCTTTCACATTCATGTCATGCTGGAAATGGTAGTGAAGTGTAGCATCAGTTGGATATTCTTAATGTCTTCCTCAACTTCTCCAGGTTTTCTTTCATAGTATTTGTCATCTGCCCCTCTAATTTTTTCTAGATCCTTTATTGTATTATTCTCTAACATGAACTTCCCATATGAAACATCCTGTTTATACTATGCTCTGATTTATTGTTAAACCCTATACTTATATTCCTCGAGGAGATTCTAAACTATAAATATATTTGAGTTTAGGAACTCCCTTTTTTCCTCAGCAAAGATTGGTTTTCAAGAATAATTTCTAGCTATGATTCAAAGATCATTTGGGAAATCAAAATTTTAGCCTGGATTCTGTTTATTTTATTACAACAAAAACACAAATGTTCTTAAAGTAACAGATGTCTCTGACTAAGAGAAAGACCATATTCAGGAATAAAAAATAAAAAATAACACTATATTTCAAAAATAGTATTTGTATTATTTTAACAACAAATCACACAAAGATTTACAACACTTCCATAGCCCTACCTAGATTTTGAAGGTTGCTCACTTTGAGATGAAGTAGTGTTTCTAAAAATGTTTTTGTTGTTCCAACACTCCTTTTTCTTGTCAGTTGACAATAATTTATGAAATCCTACACTCACAAATTACAAATAAGACTGGGGCATTTCCTTAGGTCATGGAGCACTTTAGTGGAAAAGCCAGAGATTTTCTTTTTTATTACTTAATGACTAAAAGCAACCCACCCTAAAATAAGAATCTACTAGGGAAATTTTATAAGAAAAAATAGCAACCAAGAGTTTTTCCTAATCTTTAGAAAGTAGTGGTTTGTTACAAGATTGACTATAAGTTTTGGCGCATGATGGATTTAGAAGTGTGAAACCGTTATTGCAAAAATGAAAGAATTGGCCTTATTGTTAACAATATATATTCAACTGTTAAGAAACTTTAGAATATATTGCAGTAGCTATCTGGCTACTCACTAGAGAAAAAGGACAAGATGTTAAAGATTTGGAGAGCAAAAATAAAAACCTAAAATAATTTAGAGTTTTATTCAACGCACACCTTTTTAAACCTCTGGAATGTGATTACATAAAAAAACTAATACAATTTCTTTACAGCATATTCATTTCCTTTGCCAAACTTATTTTTCCTTTTCCTAGTTAATCTTGCTCCTCCAACAGACAAGAAATATGGAAACAAAACAAATATGATCTTCTAGATTAATCATAATTATGAAAAATACTTTTGATATTGATTTCCATTTTATATTCATAAGACCTCAGATTTTGAATTTCACTTCAAAACAAAGAAACTCAACAATAGTGGCTCTTTTCATTAAACAATGGAAGAATATTATGTTTCTCATAATGTCAAATAATAAAAAGCTAGTAGTTATAAATAGCAGATCAGAGTACTTTTAATTGTGTTAAAGAAAATGGTTTACTTTCTGGTTACATCAAAACTATAAAATTACTTCATAAAATCCAAATGCATATACTCAACTGTAAAAGTTACTACATTATATTGCCCCTCAGTAATTTAAGCCAAATATTTCTCAAATTATAGATTTTACCTTTTTAAATTAAATCTTAGACCAAGAATATGCATCAAACATAAAATATTTGAGTAAATCCTGGTATTTGAATAAATTTAATTGGATTTTATTGATAGTATGGCCTGAGCTTGGAAAAGCACCTAATATTTCTATTTTTATGTATTCTCCTGATAATTTGTTTGAAGGCATATCTATAAAAGATACACTTGTGTTACCTTAAATGGTTACAGGATAAGAGACTTGGTATGCTAGAGAAATAGAGGACCTTCACTCTTAGGTTACTCTTTCTGGACAGAATGCAGCACAGTCAAATAGAAACTTTCTACATTTAGCATTTTTAAGATAATTTATAACAGAAAATCTTAGGTTGTCATGGAGGCATTGAGGTAAATTGATTTCCATGAGCATGTGTAGAACTTTCAGGTAAAATCCAGAAATTAACATCAATTGTCGCATCATTCAAATGGTGCCTTTAGATCAATATTTAGGTAAAATAACTTTGTACAGCACCAAAGCAGTCTTGTTAAACACTGTGAAATGGTGCATCTTGTAACGTCCTTTCTTTTCACATAAAACTGGGGCATACCAGGGGGGCCTAAATGGCAAGACAAATGGAAAGAAAAAATACAAATGCTTAAATGTTTAGGAGCATATCTTCTTAAATAACCTCCACTTTTCTATTGAAGTGCCTAAGCAGTAAATGCATATAACTGATGATGCTTATGATGGCCATGGCACGAGAGCATAAAAACACAACAGCAGAGCCTGGGTGGTCCTGGGGGAGAGAGAGATTATGGCAAGTTATGCAAGAGAAACCTCAGACCAAACTGCCTTAGGGAGCTGAGAAGCCACATCATAAAACCAATCTGAGCCCATAATAAAATTGGAAGGAAAGTCTATCCTAAAACACTTAACATCTAAAACATATTTGAAAAACTGTTACTGAACCAAAACCAAAGCCCTTAAGTTAGAAGTAAGGTTCAAGCAATAGGATGCAAATAGCCTACAACTAGGGGCAGAGATAGATCAGGTAAACATTCCTGAACAGGTACTACATTATTTAATGTATGACAGTAAGAGCAAAGATAATATCGCTCATTAGTTCACTCATTCAGCTGGTATTTATTTACTGAGTTCCTACTGCATACCTGGTAAATTTTAGGCCTTGAGAATACATTGGTGATAAAAAAACAAAACAATAAAAAAAACCTTGTCCTCATGGAGATTAAATTTTAGTTGTGAGGACAGAAAATAAACAACCAAAAGGGCAGAACATGCGGTGTGCTAGGTGGTGATAGTGCTATGGAAGAAACAAAGCAAGTTAAGAAGGATAAGAAGTATTGTATGAAAGGAATAGGATGCAATTTTAAATGGCACAGTCAAAGTTTTCACTGACCTGAAAAAGGTTAAGCAAGTCATGCACGTTTCTTTGGAAGAGTGGTCCAGACAGAAAGAATAGTAGGAGTAAAATCCTTAGGCAAGAATATGTTTGGCTTGTTTCAGAAAGAACAAGAAGGCTAATATAATTGAAATAGCATAAAAGAGGTGGGAGGGAAAATAGGACTCATACACAGTTTTGTAGACTTTTCTAAGCATGTTAACATATGCAAAAGAAGTTCTCCATATGTCTTTCGTTGTGAATGAGATGAGAGACTATTGGAAGATTTTAGTAGATAACTGAGATGATATTTTTTAGGGGACCACTCTGGCTGCTAGGCAAATAACAGAGTATAGGGAGGCAAAAATAGAAATAGGGAATCTAGATAGGATGATACAGCAACAATCCAAGTAAGGGAAGATGACAGCAGGTGGTGATAAAGGAGGTGGTGAGAAATTATCAGATACAAAAGCAGGGTTTCCTGACTTTGGCACTACTGAAATTTTGGTGTGAATACTTTTTTTGTTGTGGAAACTTCCTTGTGAATTGTTGGATTTTTTTTTTCATCTTTGTAAGTTACAATTTACTTTTTAATTCTTGAGGTACCTATTAGTTATATATATTTATGAGGTATATAACATGTTTTGATATAGGCATGCAAAGCATAATAATCATATCATGGAAAATGAGTATCCATTCCTTCAAGCATTTATCCTTTGTGCTACAAAAAGTCCAATTATACTCTTTATTTTTAAATATACAATTAAATTATTGACTATAGTGACCCTCTCATGCTAGCAAATACTAGGTCTTATTCATTTTTTTCTATTTTTCTTTTGTACCCACCCATTAACCATTCATACCCCTCTGCCCCACTCCCACTACCCTTCCCAGTCTCTGGTAACCAACCTTCTACTCCCTGTCTCCATGAGTTCTATTGTTTTCATATTTTAGATCCCACAAATAAGTGAGAACATGGGATGTCTGTTGCTCTGTGTCTGGCTTATTTCACTTAGGATACTGACCTGCAGTTCCATCCATGTTGTTGCACTGAATATTATTCTTTTATTTATGACAGAATAGTACTCCATTATATATCTGTGCCACGTTTTAAAAATCCATTCATATGTTGATAAACACTTAGGTTACTTCCAAATCTTGGCTATTGTGAATAGTGCTGCAATAGGATGGGAGTAGAGATACCTTTTTGATGCATGGATGTCCTTTTTTTGGGGGGTAAGTTGATTCAGCAATGGGAGTGCTGGATCATATGGTAGTCCTGTTATTAGTTTTTTGAGGAACCTCCAAATTGTTCTCCATAGTGGTTGTGCTAATTTACATTCCCACAAACTGGGTATGAGGGTTCCTTTTCTTCATATCCTCCCCGGCATTTGTCATTGCCAATCTTTTGGATAAAAGTCATTTTTACTGGGGTGAGATGATATCTCATTGTAGTTTTGATTTGCATTTCTCTGATGATCAATAATATTGAGCAGCTTTTCATGCCCGTTTGTCATTTTTTGTCTTCTTTTGAGAAATGTCTATTCAAATTTTTTGCCCATTTTTAAATCAGATTATTAGGTTTTTTCCTGAAGTGTTGTTTGAGCTCCTTATATATTCTGGTTATTAATTCCCTGTCAGGTGAGTAGATTCTTTAGGTTATCTCATTCCTTTGTTCATGATTTCCTTTGCTGTGAGGAAGGTTTTAACTTGATGTGATCCCATTTGTCCATCTTTGTATTGGTTGCCTGTGCCTGTGGGATATTGCTCAAAAAGTCTTTGCCCACTACAATGACCTGGCAAGTTTCTCCAATGATTTCTTGTAGTAGTTTCATTGATTGAAGTCTTTTACTTGTTATTTTTTTGATTTTTGTATATGGCGAGAGATAGTGGTTTATTATTCTTCTGCATATGGATATCCATTTTTCCCAGCAACATTTATTGAACAGCTTATCTTTTCCCCGTGTATGTTCTTAGCATCTTCGTTGAAAATGAGTTCACTGTAGGTATGTGGATTCATTTCTGGATTCTCTATTCTGTTCCATTGGTTTATATGTCTGTTTTTATGCAAGGACCATGCTGTTTTGGTGACTATAACTCTGTAGTATAATTTGAAGCCAGGTAGTGTGATTCCTCCAGTTTTGCTCTTTTTGCTCACAATAGCTGTGGCTATTCTGGGTCTTTTGTGGTTCCATGTAAATTTTAGAAAGGTCTTTTCAATTTCTATAAAGAATGTGTTTGGTATTTTGATAGAGATTGCATTACATCTGTAGGTTGTTTTGGGGTAGTATGGACATTTTAACAATATTGATTCTTCCAATCCATAAACATAGAATATCTTTCCACATTTTGGTGTCCTCTTCAATTTCCTTCATAAATGGTTTACAGTTTTCATCACAGAAATCCTTTACTTCTTTGGTCAAATTAATTCCTAGGTATTTAATTTTATTTGTGATTATTATAAATGGGGTTACTTTTCATCTTCTTTTCAGATTGTTCACTGTTTTCATATAGAAATGCTACTGATTTTTGTGTATTGATTTTGTACCTTGCAACTTTGCTGAATTTGCTTATCAGTTATAATAGCTTGTGTGTGTGTGTGTGTGTGTAGTCTAGGTTTCTCCAAATATACGATCATATCATCTTCAAATAAGGATAATTTGACTTCTTCCTTTCCAATTCGATGCTCTTTATTTCCTTCTCTCACATCATTGCTCTAGCAACTATTTCTAGTACTATGCTGAACAACAATGGTGAAAGTGGACATCCTTGTCATGTTCTAGCTTGTACAGGAAAAGCTTTCAGTTTTTCCCCATTCAGTATATTAGCTGTGAGTCTGTTGTATAAGGCTTTATATTGAGGTACATTTCTTCTATAACCAGTTCTTGAGGGTTTTAACATGAAGGGATGTTTAATGTTATCAAATGCTTTTCCAGCATCAGTTGAAATGATTTTATGGTTTTTGTCCTTCATTCTGTTGATAGGATGTATCATACTGATTGATTTGCATATGTTTAACTATCCTTGCATCTCTAATAAATCCTACTTGGTTATGATAAATGATGTCTCTAATGTGTTGAATACAGTTTACTCGTATTTTGCTGAAGAATTTAACGTCAATATTCATCATAGTTATTGACCAGTAATTTTTTTTTGATGCATCTTTGTTATTGAAATAAGGGTAATACTATCCTATAGAATGAGTTGAGAAGTATTCCCTCCTCCTCTGTTTTTCAGAATGGATTGAGTGGGATAGGTATTAGTTGTTCCTTAAATGTTTGGCAGAATTCAGCAGAGAAGCCATCACATTCCAGGTTTTACTTTACTGGGAGACTTTTTATTGTGGCTTTGTTCTCATTACTTTTTATTGGTCTGTTCAGGTTTTGCATTTCTTCATGGTTCATTCCTGGCAGGTTTTATGTGTCTAGGAAATTCTCCATTTCTTCTAGATTTTTTATAGTAGCCACTAATAATGTTTGAATTTCTGTGATGTCAGTCATAACATTTCCTTTTTCATCTCTGATGTTATTTGTCTCATCTCTCTTTTTTGCATAATTAGTCCAGTTAAAGATTTGTCAATTGTATTTAACTTTCAAAAACTAACTTTTGTTTAATTTATCTTTTGTATTGTTTCATTTCAATTTTACTAATTTCAGGTATGGTCTTTAAATGTCTTCTGATTATTTGGCTTTTGTTTGCTCTCTCTTAGTTTTTTTAAAAATGCATCATTTAAAGCTTTTCTTCCTTTTGGATGTAGGCACTTAAAAAGCGACAGACTTCCCTCATAGTACTGCTTTTGCAGTATCCTGTAGGTTTTGATATGTTGTGTTTTAATTACCATTTGTTTCTAGAAAAATTTCAATTTCCTTCTTAATTTCTTCATTGACCTGCACATTCAGGATCATATTATTTGATTTCCATGTATTCACATAGTTTCTAAAATTTCTTGTTATTGATTCCTAGTTTATTCCATTGTAGTCAAAGAAGATGCTTGATATTACTTCAGGTTTTTGAATGTTTTATTACTTATTGTGTGACTTATCTTATGGTCTATCCTTGATAATGATCCATGTGCTGAGGAAAAGAATGTGTATTCTGCAGCTCTTGGATGAAACATTTTGTTAAAAATCTATTAGGTTCATTTGGTTTGTAGTGCAGATTAAGGTTGATGTCTCTTTATTTTCTATCTGGAAGATCTGTTTAATGCTAGAAGTGAGGCGTTGAAGTCTCCAACTATTATCATATTCAAGTCTATCTTACTCTTTAGCTCTGACAATATTTGCTTTATATATCTTGGTGCTCCAGTATTGGGTGCATATATATTTAAAATTGTTATATTTTCTTCCTGAATTGAGTCCTTTATCATTATATAGTGACCTTGTTTCTTCTTACAGTTTTGTCTTGAAATCTATTTTGTCTGGCATAAATATAGCTACTCCTGCTCTTTTTTAGTTTCCATTGGCATGGAATCTTTTTCTATCCCATTATTTTCAGTCTGTGTGTCTTTATAGGTGTAGTGTGTTTCTTTTAGGCAACAGGTGATTGGATTTTGTTTATTTAACTTTTATTTTAGATTTGGGAGCACAAATTTTGTTATATAGGTGAATTCGTGTCATGGGAGATTGTTGTACAGATTATTTTATCACCCTGGTATTAAGCCTGGTACCCAATAGTTACTTTTTCTGCTCCTCTCTCTCCTCCTACCCGCCATCCTCAAGTACACACCAGTGTTTGTTGTTCCCTTCTTTGTGTTCATGAGTTTTCATCATTTAGCTTCCACTTAATGTGAGAACATATGGTATTTGGTTTCCTATTCCTGTGTTACTTTGTTAAGGATAATACCCTCCAGCTTGATCCATGTTTTCATAAAACACATGATATTGTTTATGCTACTCTCCTGACCTGGAAGAATTTCAATGAAAAGTCTGCTGCCAGACATATTGGAGCTCCACTGTATGTTATTTGTTCCTTTTATATTGCTGCAATTACAGTCTTTATCCTTGCCCTTTGAGAATTTGATTAATAAATGCCTTGAGGTAGACTTTTTGGGTAAAATCTGCTTGGTAGATCTATAACCTTCTTGTAGTTGAATGTTGGTATCTTTCTTTAGGTTTTAAAAATTATCTGTCATTTTTCCTTTAAATAAACTTTCTACCTGTATCTCTTTCTCTGTTTTCTCTTTAAGGCCAATAACTCTTACATTTGCCCTTTTGAGGCTATTTTCTAGCTCCTGTAAGTGTGCTTCATTGCTTTTCTTTTTTATCTCCTCTGTGTATTATCAAATAGTCTATCTATCTTCAACCTCACTAATTCTTCCGCTTGATCAAGAAACTCTGATGCATTCTTCAGTATACAATTTTTTGCAGCTCTAGAATTTCTGCTTCTTTTTAATCATTTCAATCTCTTTGGTTAATTCATGTGATAGAATTTTGAATTTTTTCTCTGTGTTATCTTGAATTCCTTTGAGTCTCTTCAGAACAGCTATTTTGACTTTTCTATCGGAAAGAACATATATCTGTTTCTCCAGTATTGGTCCTTGGGTCTTATTTAGTTCATTTGGTGAGGTAATGTTTTATTGGATTGTCTTGATACTTGCAGATGTTTGTGTCTGGGCATTGAAGAGTTAGGTATTTATTGTAGTCTTCATAGTCTGGGTCTATTTGTACCCATTCTTCTTGGGAAGGCTTTCCAGATACTCAGAAGAAATTGAGTGTTGTGATCTAAGTCTTATCTGCTTTAGGTCTTGGACAACATCTGGGAGAATTCTCTGAATTATTAGGCAGAGACTCTTGTACTCTTCCCTTAATTTTTCTCAAACAGATTCTGTCTCTCTCTGTTCTGAGCCACATGGAGCCAGAGGTAGAGTCACACAAAGCTCCCCTAAGGCCACCGTCACTAGGACTGTGCTGAGTCAGACCTGAAGCCAGTACAACACTTGATCTCACACAATGCCTGCAGTAAGTGCTCCTTGGTTACCGCCTATGTTTGTTCAAGGACCTAGGGCTCTACTATCAGCAAGTGGCAAAGCCAACCCAGCCATTTCTTTCCCTTTGGGGGAGTAAGGTTCCCCAGACCCAAGGTAGGACCAGAGGTGCTATCAGGGAGCCAGGGACTAGAGTAAAACAACTGAGAAGTCTAACTGTTGTTCTATTGTACTGCAGCTGAACCGCCACTCAAACCACAAGATGCAGTCTCTCCCACTGTTCCCTCCCGTTTCCAAATGCAAAGGAGCCTTGCTGCATGGCCACCACCAGCACAGGCCCATGGGAAATATTGCCAGCCTACCAGCAATGTCTCCTTAAGGCCTAAAATCTCTTCACTTAGCTTGTAGTGAATGCTGCCTGGCCTAGGACTCACCCTTCAAGGGCAGCGAGCTCCCTTCTTGCCCAGGGCAGGTTCAGAAATGTCATCCAAGAGGCAAGGCCTGGAATCAGGGACCCAAAGAGTTTGCTTGGTGCTCTACGCCTCTGTGACAGAGCTGGTACCTATGGTGTAAGATAAAGTCTCCTTTGCCTTTCCCTATGCTTTTCTCAAGCAGAAGGAGTCTCTCTCACCATAGCCATCAAAGCTGGGAATGTGCTGAATTTCACCTGAAGTCAGCAAGTCTGTCTCACCCAAGGCCCTCAATATAGTACTTGCTTATTGCTGCTGGTTCTTCAAGGCCCAAGTGCTCTTCAGTTAGCAGGTGATAAATACTGTCGGGACTGCATCCTTCCCTTCAAGGAAATAAATTCCCTTCTGGCCCAGGGTGTGTCTAAGAAATGCATTCCAGGGGCTAGACCCCAGAAAGGAGGCCTCACCACTCTGATTGATACCCTATCCTGCTGTGGCTAAGCTGGCATCCAAGATGCAAGACGAAGTCCTCCCCACCCTTCCCTCTCGTCTCCTCAAGCAGAAAGAAGGGGTCTGTTTTAGAGCCATGAGGTGTGTAACCTTGGATTATGGGAGGGGTGATGCCAGCACAGCCTTAGCCACCCCAGCTTGTTTCTCAGTAGGTTGCATGCCCGCCCCCCACATGGTGCACTGGCCCTACGTTCAGTGCAGCACTAGGACTTGCCTTGCAGTTGCTATCCTTGTGGTCTACCCTGCCTTTCAAGTCTACTTAGGGCTCCAGAGTACTTTCACCTGCTATGGTGAGGCTTAAGTTCTGATCATTGAGATCTGTGATTTCCCTCTGGCTAGGGGTGGTTTGAATACTCCCTCAATGGCAAGGCATCAGCTGAGTTTGGTCCGGTTTTTCTTTCTGCTTTCACAGGGCAGTTCTGGGTTCACTGCCTCGCATTTGTGGTGCTCTCCCTCTCCCCACTGCAGGGAAACACTCTCTGCACCATGCTGCTCCTGCCAGGGGATGGGAGAGGGGTGGTGTCAGTGATTTAAGGCTTCTTTCCTACCTAAGTGCCTCTTTCAGGAATATAAAGTTAAAACCAGGTACTATGAATACTAACCTGATTTTTGTGATTCTTATAAAGGTGCTTTTTTGTGTAGACAGTTGTTAAATTGGTGTCTTTGTGTGGGAGACAATTGGTGGAGCCTTCATTTCTGCCATCTTTCTCTGTCCCAACTCCCTGTAGGATATTTAGTAGCATTCCTGATCCATACTAATTACATGAAAGTAGCAACTCCTTTCCCCCTCATTTGTTGCAATTAAAAATATCTCCAAACATTGTCAAATGTCCTCGCAGATGAAAAATCAACACTGACTTAGAATGACTATTGTAGTTATATTTCATAGGCAAAGCCAAAAAAAAAACAGGATTGGAAAGAGATATGTCCAGTATGATGCATTAACTGGAAGACAGTTAAACTTTTGTCACTATCAGACAAAGCAAGTAATCCAGGGTGTGTTGGTGAGCATTGTTCAATGAGGTAATCCAGGAAACAGCTTTCAGGGGTGGAAGCATTGCCATACCAAGTATATCTGATTTATTAGGTAGCTCACAAGAACTGAAACAAATTTTCAACTTGTAGAAAGGCAGAAAGAAAATACGAAGATTAAACAACATCAATTTTAAGAACACAAAGCTCAAATTGCATGCTTCACTTTCATTCATCTGTCAATAGAGAAAACCTAGCCATATAGGCTACATGAAGTGACAAGAGTTTTGCAATTTATTCTCAAGCTGGAAAACATGTAGACGGTCAACATGTGGGTAAAGTCTATAGCTAAATAAAAGTTTTGATAATGAGGGATAATTTGCTGTCGCTTCCAATAATGTCTCAAAATCTTGGTCTGATCAACTAAAAGAATCCTGTTTCCTTCCCGGTACTGGAGAATATGTTTATCAAAGGTAGTGATAGTGCAGGGAAAGGCTAGGAGTTCAGTTTTTAAACATACTAGTTTAAAACTAATTATAAACTAACATATTAGTTTAAGATGCTTGTTTGACATCTAAATGGGGAGTGTTTTGAAAGAACGACTCAAATAATTTAGGAGAGAGTTTTACATTTTGGAACATGAGCTTGTGAAATGGATAAGCTCACAAAGGGGTGTGTGTGTATGTAGGTATGACTAAAGGATTCTAATAAGTCTTAGGATCCTCTGATGCTTCTAATTCAGGAAGATGAGAAAGATTTAACACAGGAAACTGAGAAGTAGCATCAAGTAGAATGGAAATTATTGTAGTGTCCCAGAAGCTTAGTGAAAAGTGCTTTAAGGAAAATAAAATGATTACGTTAAACCCTGCTAAGTCAGTATGAAAAACTAACTATCATGATCTTAGACCAATTTTGGTGGCATGGTGATTTTGAAAAGGAAGTAAGAGAAAACATGAGAAGATAACTGGAAACAACTGTCATGGTAACTTATCCAAGGAGTTATACTATAATCAGAGCAGAGAAATGGAACAGATGTTGCAAGGTGGAGGTGAGGGCAGTAAAGAAGTGTTATAATCCAATAAATTCTATAAAATGTTTGAATATGAAATATCCAAAAAACTGGAAATTTTATAACTTTTGCTATTTTTCCCAGTACTTCAAAACTTAACTAGCTTGAGTTCTGCTATGAACACCATTTTATTTATTCTTTTTATTTAAAAAGTTATATGTCATGGAAAATTTGTATTTTCATTTAGGAAATGATACAAATAAAAACATAAAACTTATTTTCTATTTTGAATTCTATATAATATTATTTGAAATAGTAAGATTGACATTCCATCAATATATGCTAGCATGCCCATCAACCACTAAACATTTTCCCCTAATCTGATAATCTTTGTATCTAGCTATATGCTGCTTACAATAGACAAAATCATAAAAACACAGAAAGGATGAATGTCAAAGAATAGGAAAAGAGATAAAATATGCAGTCATAAAAAAGAATGAGTTCATGTCCTTTGCAGGGACATGGATGAAGCTGGAAACCATCATTCTCAGTAAACTATCACAAGGACAGAAAACCAAACACCACATGTTCTCACGTATAAGTGGGAGTTGAACAGTGAGAGCACATGGACACAGGGCAGAGAACATCACACACCGGGGGCTGGGGGAGGGGTAGCATTAGGAGAAATACCTAATGTCAGTGACGAGTTGATAGGTGCAACAAACCAACATGGCACATGTATACCTATGTAACAAACCTGCATGATGTGTACATGTACCCTAAAACTTATAGTGAACAAAAAAGATAAGCAAATATTAACAAAATAAAGACTGGCATAACTATATTAATATAAAAACTAAGACAAAATCTATATTGACAGATTAAAAAAGGTTAATAATGAAAACAATTCAAAATGTTAGCCTCAAAAGTAAATAGCAAAAATTGACTAAAATACAAAGAAACAGACAAATGCATCATAAAAATTTTAATAAAATACCTCAGTAATTCATAGAATATGTGCACACACACAAATAAATTTCATCTAATGGCCATAAACGGAACACTACACCTAATAAATGAGAACATATTTTTTCAAGCACAAATGTTCCATTTGTGCAGTATTGACCACATACTACTGCAAATTGTAAGTGTTAAAATCTGACCACAATTAAGTTAGATATCAATATTAAAAATTGTTAAAATATTCCATTTTTTGAGAAATTTAAAAACATAGTTATAAATAATATGTAGGTCAAAGAAGATGAATCAGTGACCTTTTTTGATTAAATGATGTCTGTTGGTATGCTGTTTATTAGTATTTTTTAAACATCTTTTTTTTTTTTTTTTTGAGTCTTACTCCATCACCCAGGCTGGAATGTACTGGCACAATCTTGGCTCACTACAACCTCCACATCCCAGGCTCAAGTGATCCTCCTGCCTCAGTCACCTGAGTAACTGGGATTACAGGCATGCACCACCACACCCAGATAATTTTGTATTTTTAGTAGATACAGGGTTTTATCATGTTGGCCAGGCTGGTCTCCAACTCCTGACCTCAAGCGATCAAAACAGTTTTGAAAAATAAGAACAAATTCAGGCCGAGTACAGTGGCTAATGCCTGTAATCCCAGCACTTCGGGATGCTGAGGTGGGCAGATCACTTGAGGTCAGGAGTTTGAGACCAGCCTGGCTAACATGGTGCAATGGCTCACACTTGGCCATTTTTAAACATTATCTTTGAAAAGACTAATATATGTAACAAATCTGTGGCATGAATAAGAAAGAAGACGACAAAAATCAACATTAGATATAAAAAAACTAACATTTTAAAAATAAAATAATAAACATAAGTAATTAATGTTAAAAGCAAATTCTTTACCAATAAATTTAAAAGCTTGTTATATTTTAGAATAATGCAATTTTTATTTCAACAGGCTCAAAAAGATACAGCAAAAAAGAATATCCCATAACCATTTAGGAAATCAATTAAAAATCCATAGGAATTTCTCTCTCCTCCAAATGAAAATCTGGACCCAAATAATTTTAGTGGTGAGTTCTTATATCCGTTCAAAAAATTAATCCCAAAACAATATAAGTTCTTCTGTAGAGCAGGCAGCTAAGGAACAGAAAATCAATGAGGCAAATATTACTATATCTTTGATACCCAAAATGAATGAGGTAATAAGGGAGTATAACATTATTATCCCATCTGGTTTTAAAGACACAGATGGAAATAGCTCACATAAAATATTAGCACACTGAATTTTGCATAGTATTAAATAATCATCTTGGCCAAATTGATATTTTTTTTCCAGGAAAGGTAGAAAAAACATTAGATACAAAGGTATCTAACATTAGAAAAATTGATGAATGCAATTCCTGGTTAGGTGACATAATTCCTAGTTGCTTTAATAAACCTAGATTTTAAAATTATAGACTTGACAGATGATAGGTAAAAAGAAAGCAGTAACTACTGTTTTGGTATCATGAGTTCCATTGATACAATTTATGATTTTGTAATAACCTCATGTTACTAGGATAAAACTTTAGTCATTATATATTAGTTATTGAAAATACAACTGTATTTTGTAGAGTTTTTAACTATGCTTACATATGAAATGGACTGTGATTTTATCTCTTGTAATTCATTGAATTTAAGTTTCAAATATACAACAGTATCACAACAGTATTTTGATATCCTGTATGCAGGAACATTTTTTTAAAAGGGTTATCTCTGCATGCAACATTTGCTAAAACTCATCTGCAGAACCATGTTTGGCTGATGCTATCTTGGAAATGCTTTCCATTACCAAGCCAAGGTTTTTAAGAGGATTTGGTCTGAGTTTTCTTGTGCCAGTTTTTGCGTTTCATATATTCCCCCTCCCAAAATTTTTTTTACCTAGCATTTCAATTATTACTATATGATTATTAATACTATTTTAAAAATAACTTACAACTTCTGCAACCTTTATAGCAATTTATTTTATATTTTCTTTTATTCTGTTTATTTCTCAATCTCAAAACAATTGTCTTTTTTTTCTTTTTTTTATTTTTTATTATTATTATACTTTAAGTTCTAGGGTACATGTGCATAATGTGCAGGTTTGTTACATATGTATACTTGTGCCATGTTGCTGTGCTGCACCCATCAACTTGTCAGCACCCATCAACTTGTCATTTACATCAGGTATAACTCCCAGTGCAATCCCTCCCCCCGCCCCCCTCCCCATGATAGGCCCCGGTGTGTGATGTTCCCCTTCCCGAGTCCAAGTGATCTCATTGTTCAGTTTCCACCTATGAGTGAGAACATGCGGTGTTTGGTTTTCTGTTCTTGGGATAGTTTGCTAAGAATGATGGTTTCCAGCTGCATCCATGTCCCTACAAAGGACACAAACTCATCCTTTTTTATGGCTGCATAGTATTCCATGGTGTATATGTGCCACATTTTCTTAATCCAATCTGTCACTGATGGACATTTGGGTTGATTCCAAGTCTTTGCTATTGTGAATAGTGCCGCAATAAACATACGTGTGCATGTGTCTTTACAGCAGCATGATTTATAATCCTTTGGGTATATACCCAGTAATGGGATGGCTGGGTCATATGGTACATCTAGTTCTAGATCCTTGAGGAATCGCCATACTGTTTTCCATAATGGTTGAACTAGTTTACAATCCCACCAACAGTGTAAAAGTGTTCCTATTTCTCCACATTCTCTCTAGCACCTGTTGTTTCCTGACTTTTTAATGATCGCCATTCTAACTGGTGTGAGATGGTATCTCATTGTGGTTTTGATTTGCATTTCTCTGATGGCCAGTGATGATGAGCATTTTTTCATGTGTCTGTTGGCTGTATGAATGTCTTCTTTTGAGAAATGTCTGTTCATATCCTTTGCCCACTTTTTGATGGGGTTGTTTGTTTTTTTCTTGTAAATTTGTTTGAGTTCTTTGTAGGTTCTGGATATTAGCCCTTTGTCAGATGAGTAGATTGCAAAAATTGTCTCCCATTCTGTAGGTTGCCTGTTCACTCTGATGGTAGTTTCTTTTGCTGTGCAGAAGCTCTTTAGTTTAATTAGATCCCATTTGTCAATTTTGGCTTTTGCTGCTGTTGCTTTTGGTGTTTTAGACATGAAGTCTTTGCCCATGCCTATGTCCTGAATGGTACTACCTAGGTTTTCTTCTAGGGTTTTTATGGTATTAGGTCTAACATTTAAGTCTCTAATCCATCTTGAATTAATTTTCGTATAAGGAGTAAGGAAAGGATCCAGTTTCAGCTTTCTACTTATGGCTAGCCAATTTTCCCAGCACCATTTATTAAATAGGGAATCCTTTCCCCATTTCTTGTTTCTCTCAGGTTTGTCAAAGATCAGATGGCTGTAGATGTGTGGTATTATTTCTGAGGACTCTGTTCTGTTCCATTGGTCTATATCTCTGTTTTGGTACCAGTACCATGCTGTTTTGGTTACTGTAGCCTTGTAGTATAGTTTGAAGTCAGGTAGCGTGATGCCTCCAGCTTTGTTCTTTTGACTTAGGATTGTCTTGGAGATGCGGGCCCTTTTTTGGTTCCATATGAACTTTAAAGCAGTTTTTTCCAATTCTGTGAAGAAACTCATTGGTAGCTTGATGGGGATGGCATTGAATCTATAAATAACCTTGGGCAGTATGGCCATTTTCACGATATTGATTCTTCCTATCCATGAGCATGGTATGTTTATTAATGTTTTCAAAAGTGCCAAATTTATGTTGTAAAATAAGACAAAGTGTCTATTTTTCAAACCCTTTAAATTATTCAGTATTTTTGTTTTTACAAAACAAGATTGGCTGAAATGATTAATAAGACACATAAGTCTCTAGCATACAAAGTGACATAAATACCATAAAGAGACTACAAAATGAAAACTATTATAAGGATGCTATTATTTATTCTCCAAAAAATAGCAGTCGTGAAACTTAATGCACTAAACATTAAGATTTGAAATATATACAGCTAAAACTGACAGGGACTACTAGAAAAATAGTATTACAGAAATTTATAAATCTCAGAAACAGATCAAATAGACCTCAACTGAGCAAGAATAAAGAAGATTTAAATAACATTCTTAAGATTTATCTGATAAATAGGCCTGAACCCAATAGAGAATATATTCTCATTTAAATGTACATTGGACATTAATAAAAATTGACCCAGCAATCAGCTACAATGTAAATATAAAATTCCAAAAGCTTGATACATGTAAGTGACATTTATGTGACAAAATCAAATAACATTTGTAATCCACAGAAAGATAGGATCTCCCATGTAAATGTAGGTCAGGGTATTGTTAGCTGATCTAGGTTAGCCTCTTTGGGGGTAACTAAAATTACCTGGTTTTGCTCCACATATTTCATTCACCAGGGAGCTAACTCAGGTGTGTTCTCATGATAATAGCAGAATGTGAGAGAGTCAGAAGAAAACATGCAATGCCACTTGAGGCTAGGCTGGGAACTGATACACTGTTCATTTCTATCTTATTTTATTGGCCAAACCAAGCTAAAGGTCAAACCAAGATTTAAGGGATAGGGAACTAGACTGCACACCTCTTTACTGAGAGGAGCTAGGAAGTCACATGGCAAAGAATGCATACAGGGAAGGGTAAAGAACTGAGACAATTAATATGATCATTCTTCCATACGAAGACTAGGAAAGACAGGCAATGTGGGTCTTAGCAACTAGTAGGTCCATGCAATGCTTGTAGAAATAATATGAGAATTATCTATATGTAACTTCCCCAAAAGAAATATTACACAATAGGATGGAATATTATGGGGAAACACTTTCTTCTCTGGACAAATAACGCAAAGATTTTTGTAAAGCTAAACAAGTGAAAAATCCAGGATTTGTCACAAATTACAGAATACTATTGTGATAAAGCATTAACACACAGGTATTAATATGATTTCTAGTTACTCTACTAATATTTTTCTTTTTCTTTATGCTTTCCACTTACTTTTCTCTCAAAGAACAGTGCAGGAACTTTAAACATACCATGATAATTTAGTTTTTTCAGGAAAAAAAGTTATTTTAACCACTTCAGAGTATTCCATGAAGAGTAACAGGTTTTCACTGTTGACCTATCTACGACTTTATTAATAATGTTGTCCCTTCTAGAGGAGGTATTCACATTTAGCTTGGTTTCTTAATCATTTAATTAAAATCTCTACAGCAGAAGCTTTGCGCATGGTATGGTAAGAATAGGGGAAGTACTGAATGTGTTCACTGAGTACTGTGAATCAACAAAGAATTTTAATAACGGGTGATGAATATAATAGTATCACATAATGGTTTCACTATATTTCATGACACTGCCACCTATGTATTCTTGATTATTCTTCATTTATGCCATGCCTCAATTCAAAAAGGATTTGAAGTCTTGAATAATCTCTATTTATCAAAGTATTTGACAACATTAAGAGCCCATTGTTTTATGATTAACTACTGATATTTAACATTAGAGAGAAAGGAAAAAAAAATTATCATTCATCCCTGAGCTACATCATAATATAAATAAAAGAATGCAAAGTGAGGTTCTGAAAAAATCCTAATGTAATATGAAAGAGTGTTTTTTATTAAAATCCGGACTCTATACAGGAGAATTGTTAAATTTCATGCCCTGTGAAATATCAAAATAAATGAATTATATTCTAGTTACATGTAAAACATACTTTACTTTTAGAAAAAAATTTTAGCGCCCTGCAAAAAAGATTAATATATATAGCGAAATGCATCTGGCAATGTGAGTATAGTACCTGTTCCAAATGCCAGCTGGATTTGTAATTACATCTTTGGAGAGTTTGAAGACCTGAATGGCTGCAATGGATATAGTATATATGATTTCCTGACAGCTAGTGCTACTTATCAAACATTAACTCTCTTTTAAGTAGAGATACTATTTTATATATACTATACTTAACATGTATTATATATTAAAGAAGATAAATATCCTTCTATTGAATTAATTCTCATCATATAAATATAATTAAGCGGGTCTTCAAGATGTCTGACTAGAGGCATCCAGTACTTGCCTCTTCCACAAAGAGCAACCAAAAGAGCAAGTCAATAATCACACTTCACATAGCCTGAGAGAAAACACTGGAATTCAACACAGAAATGACAGAACACACCTGAGGCATGAATGGAAAGGGAAGCAGTGCAACCAATTTGGCCAGGATTGACTGGCAGCCAGCAAAGCTCCCCAGTGTTGGGGAAGTAGAGATACCAGCAGTCTACATTCCCACCATGGACTTCTGTGATCCTAGCCACAGAAGAGGCCCTGTACCCAAATATAGGCCCCTGAGATAAGTCGTATAGCAAGCTTCCTGTGGTCTATACAATGGTGTTGCTGCAATAGGGAATTCACACTGAGTCCCACACACCTCCTGAGACCCAAACAGCTGCAGTATGTTGCCATTTTGAGAGCCCAGACATCATTCAGCCCTGGGGCCCAATCGTCCCTGCATCTCCACATCCCTGGAAACCTCCACTAACATCCTTCCATGTCCATCAAGAAGGCTGCAGTGGCATGATGACAGTTGGACCCAGCAGTGTAACAGGATTCCCCAGCACCATAACCCTCACAGTGTCCTATACCCTAGGGAATGGTCTGTGCAGTGCCTCAGGCAGGCTGTCCTCAAGACAAAGGGAGCCAAAGTACATACTCCCCAGAGCCTGAAAGCTGCCTGCCTGGGTCCACTGCCAATAAAAGCAACACTCACCTCCCCAGCAGCAGGGCTACAGAATATTTGTGTGTGTCCCAAAGACAGTCTCTCCCTGCCCACTGCTGCTGCTACCTGAGTATGCTGCCCAGGGTCTTAGGGATTGCCCCGCCAACCACAGCCTGTACCCATTTACACCAGCAGGGAGTCTAAGAACAGGCTTACCTGGCCTGGAACCACTCTCCAGTGCCTAAGCATGACACTCTGGGACTTGGGCTTCACCCTTTCCTGTATGTCATTCTGGGCATGCATGCACACCAACAGGAGGCCTAACAACAGGCCAAGAACACCTGCCACCGGTGGCAAAGCACACCATCTGGGAGACTGAGGATTTCCCTGCCCCATCCAGGGCTGGCTTACCCAGCCTCCTACTGCTGCCGCCACCACTGGCACCCAGATGGCCTGCCTTATATTTTGCAGCCATCATGACCACCAGTAGATGCTGATTGTGAACCTGAGGATTTTCCTGCCACTTCTGCTGCCATTTCCCATGTCGTGCATGTTGCCCAGGGACCCAAAAACCAAGCCCCTGCCTGGCTCACTACTGCCACTGTTGGCATATGAGAAAGCCACCTAGAGGCCTAAGAATTGGCTCACCTCAAGCTGCTAACAATAGTGCCCACCTGGGGGCCCAAAGACAAACAGGCTTGGCCTGCTGCCACCACTATGGGGCCAGAGACTTGGCAAAGCCTCAAAAGTGCCAAGAACCCTATGTCCAGTAATACGGTGTGGCTGTGTTCCCACCCAAATCTCATCTTGAATTCTCATGTGTTGCGAGAGGGAGCCAGTGGAAAGTAATTGAATCATAGAGATCATGGGGGTGGGTCTTTCTCATGCTGTTCTTGTGATAATGAATAAGTATCATGAGATCTGATGGGTTTATAAAGAGGAGTTCCTCCCTACAAGCTCTCTCTCTTTGCCTGCCTCCATTCATGTAAGGCCTGACTTGCTCTTCCTTGCCTTTTACCATGATTGTTGGGCCTCTCCAGCCACGTGGAACTGTAAGTCCATTAAACCTCATTTTCTTCCTAGTGTTGGGTACATCTTTATCAACAGCATGAAAACAGACTAATATAGTAAATTGGTGCCAGTAGACTGGGACGCTGCTGAAAAGATACCCTAAAATGTGGAAGTGACATTGGAACTGGGTAACAGGAAGAGGTTGGAACAATTTGGAGAGCTCAGAAGAAGACAGGAAAATGTGGGAAAGTTTAGAACTCCCTAGAAACTTGTTAAATGGCTTTGAGTAAAATGCTGATAATATGGACAATGAAATCCAGGCTGAGGTGGTCTCAGATGGAGATGAGGAACTTGTTGGGAACTGAAGTAAAGGTGACTATTGTTATGTTTTAGCAAAGAGACTGGCAGTATTTTGCCCTGCTCCAAAGATTTTTGCAACTTTGAACTGGAGAGAAATGATTTAGGGTATCTGGAAGAAGAAATTTCTAAGCAGCAAAGCATTCAAAAGGTGACTTGAGTGCTGTTAAAGGCATTCAGTTTTATAAGAGAAGCAGAGCATAAAAGTTCAGAAAGTGTGCTGCCTGACAATGTGATGGAAAAGAAAATCCCATTTTCTGAGGAGAAATTCAAGCTGGCTGCAGAAATTTACATAAGTAATGAAGAGCCAAATGTTAATCACCAGGGCATGTCAGAGATCTTCACAGCAGGCATCCCCTACAGCACAGGCCGGAGGCTTAGGGGAAAAAATTGTTTCATGGGCCAGGTCCAGGGTCCCCGTACTGTGTACCCTCTAGGGACTTGGTGTCCTGTGTCCCAGCAGCTCCAGCCATGGCTGAAAGGGGCAAATGTAGAGCTCGGACCATGGCTTCAGAGGGTGCAAGCCCTAAGCCTTGGCAGTTTCCATGTGGTGTTGAGCCTGCAAGGGCACAGAAGTCAAGAATTGGGGTTTGGGAACCTCTGCCTAGATTTCAGAGAATGTATGGAAATGCCTGCATGTCCAGGCAGAAGTTTGCTGCCAGGGTGGGGCCTTCATGGAGAACCTCTGCTAGTGCAGTGTGGAATGGAAATGTGAGGTTGAAGCCCCACACAGAGTCCCTACTGGGGCACTGCCTAGTGTAGCTGTGAAAACAGGGCCACCATACTCCAGACCAGAATGGTAGATCCACCGACAGCTTGCACCATGTACCTTGAAAAGCCACAGACACTCAATACCAGCCCATGAAAGCAGCCAGGAGTGAGGCTGTGCCCTGCAAAGCCACAGGGTCAGAGCTGCCCAAGACCATGGGAACCCAGCTCTTGAATCACTGTGATCTGGATGTGAGACCTGGAGTCAAAGGAGATCATTTTGGAGCTTTCGGATTTGACTGCCCCACTGGATTTTGGACAGGTATGGGGCCTGTAGCCCCCTTGTTTTGGCCAATTTCTCCATTTGGAATGGCTGTATTTACCCAATGCCTGTATCTCCATTGTTTCTAGGAAGTAACTAACTTGCTTTTGATTTTATAGGCTCATAGATGGAAGTGCCTTGCCTTTTCTCAGATGATACTTTGGACCGTGGACTTTTGAGATGATGCTGAAATGAGTTAAGACTTTGGGGGACTGTTGGGAAGGCATGATTGGTTTTGAAATATGAGGACATGGGATTTGGGAGGAGCCAGGGGCAGAATAATATGATTTGGCTGTGTCCCCCCCCCCCCTAAATCTCATTTTGAATTCCCATGTGTTGTGAGAGGGATCCAGTGGGAGGTAATTGAATCATGGAGACATTGGGGCAGATCTTTCTTGTGCTGTTCTCATGATAGTGATTAAGTCTCACAAGATCTGATGGTTTTATAAGGAGGTGTTCCCCTGCACAAACTCTCTCTCTTTGCCTGCCTGTATCCATGTAAGATATGACTTGCCCCCTTGCCTTGTTTTCTGCCATGATTGTGAGGCCTCCCCAGCCACATGGAACTGTAAGTCCATTAAACCTCATTTTCTTCCCAGTCTCAGGCACACCTTTATCAACAGCAAAAGCATTCCCAAGAGGGACATTTATAGCAATAGACACCTACATCAACAAAGTAGAAAGATTTCAAATAAATGATCTTAAGGATGGCATCTCAGGGAACTCAAAAAGCAAGAACAAACCTAACACAAAATTAGGTAGAAAGAAATAGCAAAGATCAGAGCAAGAATAAATAAAATAGAGACCAAAAGAACAACACAAAGGGTCAATGAAACAAATAGTTAGCTTTTGAAAAGGTAAACAAAAGTTGACAAACTGCTAGACTAACAAAAAAAAAAGAAAATCCAAATGAGAAGTAAAAAAGGATACATTACAGCTGATATCACAGAAATATAAAAGATAATTACAAACTATTATGAACTAGAATAAGCTAACAAACTCGAAAACCCAGGGGAAATAGATAAATTCCTGCCTACCAAAGTGAACCAGAAAGAAATAAAAAATCTGAAAAGACCAATAATGATTAATGAAATTGAATCAGTAATAAAAAGTCTCCCAACAAAGAAAAGCCTAGGTTCTGATGCCTTCACTGCTGAATTCCATCAAACTTAAGAAGAACTACTACTAATTATTCTGAAGCTATTCCCAAAAAACTTGGAGAAAATTCTCCCTAACTCATTTTATGAGGTCAGAATTACCCTAATGCTAAAACAAGACAAGGACACAACAAAAGCAACCTACAGGTAGATAGCCCTGATGAACATAGATGAAAAAATTTCTTATAAAAATACTATTTTACTGAATCCAACAGCATATAAAATAGATAATACTTTCTTATCAAGTGGGATTCATCCCAGGGATAAAATGATAGATTAATATCTGCAAATCAATAAACACAATACATCACATTAATAGACTGAAGCAGAAAAGCATTTGATAAAACTCAATATCTGTTCATGATAAAAACTGTCAACAAACTAGGCATGTATGGATCATACTTCAACATGATAAGGGGTCATATAAAACAGACCCACAGATAACACAGTGAATGAGCAAAAGATGAAAGCTCCTTTTCTGTAAGAACTGGAAAAAAGATAAAGAGGACTATTTTTGCCAGCCCTATCCAACATAGTAGTACTTGAAGTAAGAGCCAGAGAAATCAGGCAAGAAAAAGAAAAGACATCCAAATTGAAATAAAGGAAGTCAAATTGTCCCTCTTTACAGATGAGTTGATCTTCTATTTAGAAAAACTGGCCAGGTGTAGTGACTCACGCCTGTTATCCCAGCACTTTGGGAAGCTGAGGTGGGCAGATCACAAGGTCAGGTCATCCTGACCTGATGATCACAAGGTAATCCTGGCTAACATGGTGATGGTGAAACCCCATCTGTAATAAAAATACAAAAAATTAGCTGACCATGGTGGCAGGTGCCTGTAGTCCCAGCTACTCGGGAGGCTGAGGCAGGAGAATTGTGTAAACCTGGGCAGCAGAGCTTGCAGTGAGCCAAGATCATGCAACTGTACTCCAGCCTGGGTGACAGAGTGAGACTCTGTGTCAAATAATAATAATAAAATACATAAAAGAAAGAAAGGAAAACCTAAAAACTCTTCCAAAAAAACATAATTCTTAGATCTGACTTAAAATCAACATACAAAAATCAGTGGTGTTTCTAAACACCAGTAATGAACTAGCTGAAAAAAAATCAAGAAGGAAATACTATTTACAATACCTACAAAAAATATGAAATACCTAGGAATAAATTTAACCAAGGATATTAAAGACCTCTGCAAGGAAAACTACAAAAACGCCATCTCTACTAAAAATACAAAAATTAGCCAGGCATGGTGGTGCACACCTGTAGTCCCAGCTACTTGGGAGGCTGAGGCAGGAGAATCACCTGAACCTGGGATGCAAAGGCTGCAGTAAGCCAAGATTATGCCACTGCACTTCAGCTTGGGTGACAGAGTGAGCCTGTGTCTCAAAAAAAAAAAAAAAAAAAAAAAAAAATTGAAGATGACACCAAAAATTAGAAAGACATCCCATGCTCATGGATTGAAAGAATATTGTTAAAATGACCATATTACCCAAAACAATCTACAGATTCCATATATACCCTATCAAAATACCAATGACATTCTTCACAGAAATAGAAAACATAAAGCCAAAAATTCACATGGAACCAAAAAGGAGCCCAAATAGCCAAAGAAATTCAGATCAAAAAAAAAAAAAACAAAGCTGGAGTTCACACACTATCTGATATTCAAAATATATTACAAGAATATAGTAACAAAACAGCAAAGTATTGGTATAAAAACAGATATACAGACAATTGTAACAGAATAAAGAACCCAGAAATAAATCCACATAATAACAACTGATTTTTGACAAATGTGCCAAGAACACACATTCGATAAATTACACTCTTTTCAATAAATGGTGGTGGGAAACTGGATATTCATATACAGAAGAATGAGACTAGTACCCTATCTCTTACCATATGCAAAAATTCACTCAAAATACATTAAAGATCTAAGCATATGACCTAAAAACTATAAACTACTAGATGAAAACATAGTGAAAACCCTCTAGGACATTGCTCAAGGCAAATATTTTATGGCTAAGACCTCAAAAGCACAGGCAACAAAAATAGACAAATGGGACTATATTAAACTAAAAAGTTTCTGCACAGCAAATGAAACAAAATTATGAAGAGACAACCTATTGAATGGGAGAAAATATTTGTAAACTATTCATCTGTCAAGGAACTAATGCCAAGAATAAACAATGAACTAAAAAAATTAGAAAAATAAAACACATAATCCTATTAAAAAGTAGACAAAGGACACATAAACAGATATTTCTGAAAAGGAGGCATATAATGGCCAATAGGCATATTGAAAAATGCTCAGTATCATGAATCATCAGGAAAATGCAAATCAAAACCACAATAAGATATACATAATTTCTATAATTATTTACCATAAGATATTATTTCTATCACATTGCCTTTAACCAAAGATTGAAGACAGGTTCTAGGAAAGAATAAAGGGGAATAGCTCACAGATTAGAGAAAAATGTATGAGATAGTTTGATTAGCAGCCCTGGTGACAGAGGTCACCACAGCTACTGAACAAATGTTTTATTTAATCTATAAATCTCTAATTGAGGAAGAAAAACATTTCAATGGGACAGGTGAAAAAGAACAAGTTCAAAATTAGATACAGAAGAATTTCTTTCAAAATCAGTATGCTGGATTCTGCTAATGCTAAGAAAAAGATTGTGAGTTGTAGATCTGCAGTAAATTAAAAGGTAAAACATGAAAATGATTTGCAAAAATATGTCTAAGAAAGTCATGTTTCAATGAAAATTCAAGGGAAGGGAAGGTTTTATTTATTTATTTATTTATTTTGAGATTGAGTCTTGCTCTGTTGCCCAGGCTGGAGTGCAGTGGCATGATCTTGACTCACTGCAACCTCGCCTCCTGGGTTCAAGCAATTCTCCTGCCTCAACCTCCGAAGTAGCTGGGACTACGGGTGCACACCACCACACCAAGTTAATTTTTGTAATTTTAGTAGAGACGGGGTTTCACATATTGGCCAGCCTGGTCTTGAACTCCTGACCTTGTGGTCTGCCTGCCTCGGCCTCCCAAAGTGCTGGGATTACAGGTGTGAGCCACCGCACCCGACCAGTGAAACGAAGTTTAAGCACCCAAGTGGCCTCCTTGCTGTCATGTGTCATCTTTCTCCAGTGTATTTGAAAAAGAAAGAGGGTTTGTCTCACAAGAACTCCTCAGTTATCCCCATGACAGATCTCTGCTGACCCTCACTACTCCCATCTCTGTGGTTGGTTACTTCTTACTCCACCTACAGAGTTCACATGGAATTTTAACTCTGGCTCTCACTGACCTAGTGTGTGCCATGCTGACCTTCCCAGAATGGAAACATGAAGATGGTACCATTTCTCTCAACCCTGAACTTCATTCTGTATTGAAACCTCAACTTTACTGAATGTTTGGAAATCTCTAGAAAGCATTACAATGTAAGACGTATGGAAGAAGAGGGTACCTTTAAAGTTATGCTAACTGTGACTCTCTTGGGAATCTAAGGAAAAAAAACTAAAAGTTTGCCTTCCACAAGAGAACATCTCATGGGAAACTCCCTGTTTTTAGAGTTTATTTTTCTATGTGGAGATCTAATCTACATTCTTTCAGAGATGGTCGTGTCCTTAATTCTTTGGTACAGATCTCCACCACTCTTCAGGAGATTCCAGTTCCTTCCCTTCAGAGGGATCGGACCCACTCCTGAAGCCCTGTAGCTCATTCATGCCCCCCACAGATTGAATTCCTGAGTAGAGAATAGTAGTATATCAAGGTGCTTCAGCAGGAGAGTATAGTAAGTACTTGGTACTAGACTCAGGAAACATCAGTCTAGTGTAGATTTTGAGAGCCAAACTATGGTCTACTCTAAGTCTCTCCACCTTTGTGAGGTAAAGACATGATTTCTTGGTCTCCTGGTAACAACCAGAGTATATACATATGTATACATATGTATATATACATTTAAAACATATATGTTTTAACTGTAGTTATACACACACAATTCTAATATGAATGTAAAAAATAAAATGTTTTGCTTTTCATTTCTCTAATGACCAATGATGATGAGCTTTTTTTCATGTTTGTTAGATGCATAAATGTCTTCTTTTAAGAAGTGTCTGTTCATATCCTTTGCCCATGTTTTGATGGCGCTTTTTTCTTGTAAATTTGTTTAAGTTCTTTGTAGATTCTGGATATTAGCCCTTTGTCAGATGGATAGATTGCAAAAAATTTCTCCCATTCTATAGGTTGCCTGTTCACTTTGATGATAGTGATGATAGGTTTTTTTTGTTTGTTTGTTTTCTGTGTAGAAGGTCTTTAATTAGATCCCATTTGTCAATTTTGGCTTCTGTTGCCATTGCTTTTGGTGTTTTAGTCATGAAGTCTTCACTGTGGCATTGTTCACAATAGCAAAGACTAGGAACCAACCGAAATGCCCATCAATGATAGGCTGGATAAAGAAAGTGTGGCACATATACACCATGGAATACTATGCAGCCATAAAAAGGATGAGTTCATGTCCTCTGCAGGGACATGGATGAAGCTGGAAACCATCATTCTCAACAAACTACCACAAGAACAGAAAGTCAAACACTTCTTGTTCTCACTCATAAGTGGGAGCTGAACAATGAAAACACATACATGGACACGGGGAGGGGAACATAACATACCAGGGTCTGACAGGGGTTGGGGGGCTAAGGGAGGGATAGCATTAGGAGAAATACTTAATGTAGATGACCTGTTGATGGGTGCAGCAAACCACCATGGCACGTGTATACCTATGTAACAAACCTGCACGTTCTGCACATGTACCCCAGAACTTAAATTATAATACAACAGTAAAAATAAATAAATAAAATATTTTTCCATAAATTAAATGTTATTTTTCCAATGAATATATTATATAGGTTAATTGAGTAAGGTTTATTTCCCTTTGTTCAAACGTTTCTTTCCAGATGATGCATAGAGCAGTATTTTTCAGTGTGCTTTGGGAACCCTTAGAGATCCACCAGATCAAAATTATTTTAAAATAGTAACAAATGTTATTTGCCTTTTCTACTGTCATCATTTTATAAGCGTACAGTTGAATTTTCCACAGGCTAAATATCATCCATTGCCATCATTGTTCTGATGGCCACTGGAATTTGTGTTGTGTATTCTTACATCTTCCAAGATTTTCTAAAGTAAGCTTTTAGGGGTCTTCATTAATTTTTAAGAGTATAAAGAGGTCCTGAAACCAAAACACTTGACAACTACTGGCATAGAATATCACTGATACAAGATCACTCATTTCTACTTCTTTAAGCCATAGAATGGTCCACTTTTAATGGACTCACTTCAGGTATATCACAAATGCTAAGAATTTTCAAATGACACCTTTACTTTGTATCAAATATATCAAATATGTGCCAGGGTATTCTCCCAAACAAGTCTTTCTAAGGCCTGCAGGATAGTTTCCCTTTAGCCTAGAACCTGGATTTTTATTCTCTCCTACCTAAAAAGATTTTCTCCTCCTAGAAGATTTATATATTACTATATGTGGGTAATATAATACATAATTACATATATTTAAAAATAATATTTATATTTGTAAACTATATGTATGTGTGGTTTTACACTCTTTCTATAGTTTTAAACTAAAGTCTTTCTGGCCAGGCATGGTGGCTCATGCCTGTAAGCCCAGTGCTTTGGGAGGCCAAGACAGGCAGATCACCTGAGGTCAGGAGTTTGAGATCAGCCTAGGCAACAAGGTGAAACCCTGTCTCTACTAAAAATACAAAAATTAGCCATGCATGGTGGCTCATGCCTGTAATCTCAGCTACTTGGGAAGCTGAGGCAGGAGAATTGCTTGAACCTGGGAGACGGAGGTTGCAGTGAGCCGAGAACACGTCACTGCACTCCAGCCTGGGTGACAGAGAGACAGACTCCATTTCAAAAAATAAAATAAAATAAAATATAAAGTCTTTCTGCTAAAACTAACCATTCTTATAGTAGACTATATACAAAAAAGTGATGAATTTCTGTAGATATGTCACCTGTGTAATACTTCAACATTTATATTTTGAAATAATTTTATGATCCAAAGACATACAAATAAACTCTTAATTAGAAAATAAAAACTCAAATTTTGAGCACATTTATTTTTTATCCAAAATGAACTGTAATACCTAGCTACTGAGAAACCATCAAGACTATCATTTCCCATGTACTTTGAAAGTAAACAGCCAGTCAACACTGATCGTTCAATTATAGTTTAATAGTGGAAAGAATAGCTCTACATTTTAGTTTTGAATTTCCTTTGGGCTTCCTATATTTTAGCAAACCTTATGAAAAGCAGGAAGAAAAAAATGTAGAGCTATATCAATGACATAAAATTCATCTGTGAAGTTGGCTTCTGGTATTTCTATTCCATATGCCTTCTTTGGGTACCAAAAGGTTTCCTGTTATTTACTTAGAAATCACTTTTCTCCTTGACTACAGGACCTACCTATTACTTTATCCCACATCTTCAGAGGCAAAGCATAACTCAAGAACTTGTAAAACCCAACTTCTTATTCACAGACTCTCTACCACTTTAAAAGTTACCTCTTGGTGCCAGATGTGCTTAGAAAATGCTAAAAGTGGGTCACAACCAAAAAATAATGGGTCAATGCATATTTAGGAATTATGAAAAAATAATTTAGCCTTTTTATAATGACCACTTTAAACATAATTTAAAAATCAACTTTGTTTTATGATCATTCAAGCATTATAAAACTTAGTTGAAAGTTACTTCAAAGTCTTTCTCCACTGGCTTTTCATTTTTTTATTGTTAATACACAGAATAGAAATAGCAGGCATGATTTAGATAGAACTTAAACAGAATCTACACAGGTCTCAAGTGCCTGTATCTTAGAAAAAGCACAGAAATATTAAACATCTCCTACTTTGTACCTTTTACCTCAGTACAATAAAGTAAAGGAAGTTTCTATACCTACATTGTGAAACGGTTTCAATCTCACTTTCATTGACATGTTTGAGGGTACCAGTTGAGTCAAAACCCTATTCTTTGAATTGAACTTTCATACACATTCTCTGCCGAACTGTTAAGCCCATGTGTTCAAGTTCATGCTTTTCTGATGACACCTGAATGCACCAAGGATAAACACCTAACTTAGCATGTTCTATAAGTGAAGTCTGAACTCACAGCATGCAAATCTCCAGTGTCAAAGTCACGTCCCTCACATTGTGGAATCCTAAGGCCTGGAAATGGGGATATTTATGTGGGTGCACCTGAGAAAATTAAATAAAATCTTCTAACTAGCCTTTGTAATACTAGAACACCCATGGTTCTCTGAACCCTCTTAACATGCAGGACTGTACTCCCCCTAAATCTAGAATACATAAAGAAGCCTCAGTTGAGGCATATATCTTACAAGAAAATGCTTGCCCTCCTCAAAATCCATCCCCCTCTCCTCTTGACTAATATACCAGTAATGAAGATCAAGCTTAACATAGCCCAACTAAGAAAAAACTGACCCTACCAAAACACAAAGGTATTATTCACAGAAGGATCTGCAGGGCCAGGCAAATAGGTTCCAGCAGTAACTGAGAAAACATGCCTGGGAATGATACATGATGGTGCTAAACCAGAGAGCAGAATATAGCTAAATAATGGAGAATTTGCTGTCTGGGAATGTTCTCCCATGATTCAGATTCAAAGCACTGTAACAACTCCTGAAAAGGGTCCTAATGAGGCAAATGTGCTAGAACTGCCTAGACATTGTCAGCCAAGAAAACATAAGGCTCACAGATGTATTGTTCTAGAATGGATCTATTATATAAGACTCAAGAACATATCAGCTTACTACATTCACCGGGAGGACAAGTAGAACACTCCCTTCACCAGCCCATAAAGAAATGTGCTAGTGAAAAAGTCATGACATCGCTGAGAAGCTCAGTAATGGCTGTCATCTGCTGGAAAAGATTGATAGTAGGGATGGTATTATGGAACTGGTATTCCTACTGACAACTGAGATGATAGGACTCTGGAATAGAAGATGCAATACAGCTGTATTTAAATAGATTGAAATTTGATAGAATTACTGTAGCTGGCTCCAAGGCCAGAATGCTAACTAGGGGACAGTGACACATAGGGATCCATGATGATGGCTAACAGACAAAATAGATGAGAAACCAAGGAGGTTACTGTTTGATATAAACTATCACTCCCCCAATGGAAAATCATGATCCCTCATTTTCTCAGTTTCTAATCCTGAGCAAGTTCTCAGAGCCTGTGTTCTTGGATTGACAGAGGATTAAAGTTTAAGAATCGACTATATAATAGACTACATCATACTAAAGAAAGTGTGCACAATTGATCTATGGCCATTTGCCAAGTAACTTAACACTGAAGAAAGTGTCTATGTATTTTCAGGGCTTTTGCATACAGGAGCTAATCTACCATTGACATTAAAAGGCCTCAAATGCTTTTATAGCCCCCCCCCAGTTATGTTGGGGGGACATAAGGAGGCCAGATAATATATTCCTGACCCAGATATATCTTACAGTGAAGTCAGTAGGGCAAATAATTCACCTGGTTATTTTCTACATGTCTAAGATGGATACACTTAGTAGCTGAAAAAATTCTCCCTTTTTTTTTTTTTTTTGTTGTTTGTTTGTTGTCTTTTGGAGTAACAGCAATTGTAGTAGGATATTCCAAATGGATGACTCCAGAACAGTGACCTCTGATCACATGGTTAATCAAAATACAGATTTTGGGGTAAAAAAGCGGAAACAGGTGTATTCTTAATAATCTTAATGTCTTCGCTATGTCATGACCTCCCCTTTAAAGAGAAGAGCACCTCATATCGGCCATCACTAAGAGAGGCACAGAGCTTGGCAGGCTGCTCCAAGTTTTGGAGGGAATATACACCCTTGAGGATAATACTCAAATCTATTTTCACTGCCAGTTTCCAGAGGGCACCAGAACAACGGGAGGCTGTTTGGGTCATATGACCCAGCAGTTCCCACAGTGCTAAATGTCTGGGATTGATGAAAATGCCATATAGATTCTCTGACATGCCACAATAGGACATTTGCAGCATCAACCACTAGGACTTGAATGACTGTTCCTTCAGGAAACGGTCCCTGGCATGCTACATGGCCCTAGTACAGACTGAAAAATCAAATGCCTATGCATCATAGCTAGCAATTATGAACTGTGAGCTGTCACATCTACAAAGTTATAATACTGACCGGGCAAAGCAGCCATCCATTGTACTGTAGGATTAGAACATTTGGATCAGACTTTAGAAGGTCCTGAGGACAGAAGTAAGTTATAGAGTTATCTCAAACCCATCAACCTCATGTCATCTATCTCTGTTGTACTTATGACTCTGTTGTCTTCTACCCATGATTTCATCAGCGTAGGGAGTAAGAGTTCCTAATAACTACTTGAACAGAGAAAAAGAAAACATAAAACTGTTTCAAAAGTGGGTCAGCTCAGGCGGGGCCAAGATGGCTGATTAGAGGCAGTGGTGATCAGAGACTCCCATTGAAAAGAACCATAATAGCGTGTCAATCCTGCACTGGCAACCAAGGTATCCAGGTTCTCTCATCAGAACTGACTAGGAGGCTGGCGTAATCCACAGAGAGGAATAAAGAGCAGTGGGGTGAGGCAGTCCACCTGAGAGCAGGGAAGTCCCCACCCCACAGCCAAGGGAAGTGGTAAGTGAGCTTGCCACCCAGCAGGGGAAACCATGCTTTTTCCACAGAACTGTGTGAGACATGGATTGGAAGGTATCATTTGTGAACCCATGCCACTGGGGCATAGGTCCCAATCACGGAGTCACACAGATTCTTAGCAGCTTCTCAGCTAGAATCTGCTTAAGCCTGCCAAGTACCTGGTGTGAGGGCCAACTAGCACAACAGCTGTGGCTGCTTGCTGTCTAAGCCTTTGAGCTCCTTGTGGGTGGGGCAGCAGCCAGCACAGGGATTGATAACTGCCTAACACGCTAAGCTCCCTGGGCGGGGGAAGGGCGGCATCCATCTCTATAGCTCCAGGCTGTGTTTTTCCCCTGCTGCAGCCAGGCAGGGTGGTCAGCTTGGTCCCAAAAGGTGTTCCCTAGAGCCCAACACACTGGCTGTGTCAGACTGTGGCCAGAGCACCTATTCAGGCCTGACCCTGATCCATCCTTCCTCACTGGGCGGGGCCTCCCTGCAGGAACTCCAGCAACTCTAGCCAGGGACTCAGGGACAGAACCCTGATCTCTCTGGGCTTGAGCCTCTGGGGAAGGGGTGACCACAGTCTCTGCAGACCAGCAGACTTAGTCTTTCCTCCTGGTAGTTTTGAGGAATCCGGGCAGCCCAGAGAAATGGGTTCCCCCAAGGGAAGCACACCCTCTCCACCAAGAGACCGTCAAAGTACTTAGTTAAATGGGTCCTGTTCCCCATGCCACCCAACTGGGTAAGACCTTCCAACAGGGGTTGTCAGACACCCTATACAGGAGCAATCCTACTGGCATCAGATTGGTGTCCCTTAAGGTCAGAGATCCAAGAAGAAGGAGCAGGCACCCATCTTTGCTGTTCTCCTGTCTCTTTGAGTGACATCAGCAGGCGTGGGAGTGAACCAAATGAATAGTGCCTGACGTGAACACCCAGCAAACTGCAGCAGTCATACAGAAGAGGGACCTGACCATTAAAAGAAAAACACACAAACAAAAAGCAACAACAACAACATCAACAATAAAAAAGTTCCCACAGGCTGGGTGCAGTGGCTCATGCCTGTAATCCCAGCACTTTTGGAGGCCAAGGCGGGCAGATTACAAGGTCAGGAGATCGAGACCATCCTGGCTAACATGGTGAAACCCTGTCTCTACTAAAACCACAAAATAAAATTAGCAGGGCCTGGTGGTGGGCGCCTATAGTCCCAGCTACTTGGGAGGCATGAGGCAGGAGGCGGAGCTTGCAGTGAGCCGAGATTGCACCACTGCACTCCAGCCTGGGCGACAGAGCAAGACTATATCTCAACCAAAAAAAAAAAAAGTTCCCACAAAAACCCCATCCAAGGGTCAGCAGCCTCAAATATTGAAACTAGAAAAACTCACGAAGATGAGAAAGAATCAGCAAAAAAATACTGAAAACTCAAAAGGCCAGAGTGCCTCTTCTCCAAATGATTGCATCGCCTCTCCAGCAAGGGCAAAGAACTGGATGGAGGATGAGATGGACGAATTGACAGAAGTTGGCTTCAGAAAATGGGTAATAAAAAACTCTACTGAGCTAAAGGAACATGTTCTAACCCAATGCAAAGAAGCTAAGAACCTTGATAAAAGGTTTGAGGAGCTGCTAACTAGAATAATCAGTTTAGAGAGGAACATAAATGACCTAATGGAGCTGAAAAACACAGCACAGGAACTTTGTGAATATAACACAAGTAATAGCTGAATTGATCAAGCTGAAGAAAGGATATCAGAGTTTGAAGACCACCTTGCTGAAATAAGACATGCAGACAAGATTAGAGAAAAAAGAATGAAAAGGAACAAACAAAGCCTCCGAGAAATGTGGAAATACGAAAAAGACTGAATCTACAATTGATTGGAGTACCTGACAGAGGGGGGGAGAATGGAAATGAGCTGGAAAACACACTTTAGGATATTATCCAGGAGAAATTCCCCAACTTAGTAAGACAGGCCAACATGCAAATTCAGGAAATACAGAGAACACCACTAAGATACTCCATGAGAAGGTCAACTCTAAAACACATAATCATCAGATTCTCCAAGGTTGAAATGGAGGCAAATATGTTAAGAGCAGTCAGAGAGAAAGGCCAGGTCACCTACAAATGGAAGCCCATCAGACTAAGAGCAGACCTCTCAACAAAAACCCTACATGCCAGAACATATTGGGGGCCAATATCCAATTTCCTTAAAGAAAAAAAAAATCAACCCAGAATTTTATTTCCAGCCAAGCTAAGCTTCATAAGCAAAGGAGAAATAAACTCCTTTCCAGACAAGCAAATTCTGAGGGATTTCATCACCACTAGAGCTGCCTTGTATAGGATACAGTAAATTCCTCTTCAAAGTTTAGCCTGTTAACTTCCTTTAAAATTCAAGAGGGAGAAAATTATTAAGTACAATGAGTTCTGAGTCCCTCTACAAAGAACCAATGTGTCATTATGTTCAGCTTCCCTGTTCTTTGTTCTTCATTTTAAAGTTTGACTTCCTCGTTCCTTACCTCTCCTTTCCCCTAGTTTCAGTAAACAACCCCATCCTAGCCTCTATCACCTGCTCTGACCTTAGTCACCCTTGGTCACCTGCTCTGTTCTTAGTCATCCTTAGTTACCTGCTCTGTAACTGTCCCTCCTGTCAAAACTACTCACCCCATCACTCCGACTCCTACCCTCACTCTGTTTAAAATAGCCAGTTGGGATTAGCTTAGACTTGCCATCCAACCCTAGCCAATAGGGAAAAGACAGCAGTAGGGACTAGCTGCGTTAGGAATAAGACCCTCTTCCCCTCCCTTGTCCCGTGTGCTCCATCCACGAGACGCACTCTTCTCTAGAAGTAAATTGCCTTGCTGAGAAAACTTTTGACTGAGTGTTATTTTCACTTGGCAGCACTGAGCATTTACTTCCAACACTTGCAAGAGTTCCTGAATGAAGCACTAAATATGAAAAGGAAAAAGTGGTACCAGCCACTGCAAAAACATGCCAAAATATAAAGACCAATAACACTATGAAGAAACTGCATCAACCGGTGTGCAAAATAACCAGATAGCATCATGATGACAGGCCCAAATTCACATATAACAATACTAACCTTAAATGTAAATAGGCTAAATGCCCCAATTAAAGGACACAGACTTGCAAATTGGATAAAGAATGAAGGCCCATTTGTGTGCTGTATTCAGGAGACCCATCTCATGTGCAAAGACACACATAGGCTCAAAATGAAGGGATGGAGGAATAGTTACAAAGCAAATGGAAATCAGAAACAAAACAACAACAACAACAAAAACAGAGGTTGCAATCCTAGCCCCTGACAAAATAGACTTTAAATCAACAAAGATCAAAAAAGACAAAGCAGGGCATTACATAATGGTAAAGGGATCAATATAACAAGAAGAGCTAACTGTCCTAAATATATATGCACCCAGTACAGGAGCACCCAGATTCATAAAACAAATTCTTTGAGACCTACAAAGAGAATAAGACTCCCAAAAAATAATAGTGGGAGACTTTAACACCCACTGTCAATATTAGGTCAACAAGACAGAAAATTAACAAGGATATTCAGGACTTCAATTCAGCTTTGGATCAAGTGGACCTAATAGACATGTACAGAACTCTCCACCCCATATCAATAAAATATACATTCTTCTCAGTGCCACATGGCACTTATTCTAAAATCAACCACATAATTAGAAGTAAAAAACTGCTCAGCAAATGCAAAAGAATGGAAATCATAACAAACAATCTCTCAGACCACAGCGAGATCAAATTAGAACTCAGGATTAAGAAACTCACTCAAAACCACACAATTACATGAAAATTGAACAGCTGCTCCTGAATGACTCTGGGGTAAATAATGAAATTAAGTCAGAAATCAAGAAGTTCTTTGAAACCAATAAGAACAAAGAGACAATGTACCAGAATCTCTGGGATGCAAATAAAGCAGTGTTAAGAGGAAAATTTATAGCACTAAATACCCACATTAGAAATATTTCAAATCAACACCCTGACACCACAATTTAAAAAGAGCTAGAGAAGCAAGAGCAAACTAATCCAAAAGACAGCAGAAGACAATAAATAACTAAGATTAGAACAGAATTGAAGTAGACAGAGACATGAAAACCCCTTCAAAAAATAATCAATGAATCTAGGAGCTGGTGTTTTGAAAAAATTAACAAAATAGACAGCTAGCTAGAGTAATAAAGAAGAAAAGAGAGAATAATCAAATAGGAACACAAGAAAGATAAAGGGGATATCACCACTGACCCCATGGAAATACTACCATCAGAGAATACTATAAACACCTCTATGCAAAGAAACTACACCCTCCCAAAACTAAACTAGGAATTGGAATCCCTGAATAGACTAATAACAGGTTCTGAAATTGAGGTAGTAATTAACAGACTACCAACAAAAAAGCCCAGGAACAGATGGATTCACAGCCAAATTCTACCAGAGGTACATAGAGTAGCTGATACCATTCCTTTGAAACTGTTCCAAATAATTGAAAAGGAAGGACTCCTCCCTAACTCGTTTTATGAAACCAGCATCATCCTGATACCAAAACCTGGTAGAAACACAACAACAACAAAAAACTTCAGGCCAATATCCCTGATAAACATCTATGTGGAAATTCTCAATAAAATACTGCCAAACTGAATCCAGTAGCACATCAAAAATCTTATCCACCATGATCAAGTCAGCTTCATCCCTGGGATGCAAGGCTGATTCTACATATACAAATCAATAAACATGATACATCACATAAACAGAATCAAAGACAAAAACCACATGGTTATTTCGGTAGACACAGAAAAGGTCTTTGAGAAAATTCAACATCCCTTCATGTTAAAAACCCTCAATAAACTGGGTATTGATGGAATATATCTCAAAATAATAAGAGCTATTTATGACAAACCCAAAGCCAATATCATATTGAATGGGCAAAAGCTGGGAGAATTTCCTCTGAAAACCAGCATAAGACAAGTATGACCTCTCTTACTACTCCTGTTCAATATAATATTGGAAGTTTTGGTCAGAGACATCAGGCAAGATAAATAAACAAAAGATATCCAAACAGGGAGCAGAAGTCAAATTGTCTCTTTCTGCAGTTGACATGATTCTATATTTAGGAAACCCCATCATCTCAGCCCCAAAACTCCTTAAGCTGATAAGCAGCTTCAGCAAAGTCTCAGGATACAAACTGATGTGTAAAACTCACAGGCATTTCTATACACCAACAATAGACAAGCAGAGAGCCAAATCATGAATGAACTTCCATTCATAATTGCTACAAAGCAAATAAAATACCTAGGAATACAACTAACAAGGGATGTGAAGGACCTCTTCAAGGAGAACTACAAACCACTGCTCAAGGAAACAAGAGGGGACATAAACAAATGGAAAAACATTCCATGCTCATGGATAGGAAGACTCAATATCATGAAAATGGCCATACTGCTCAAAGTAATTTATAGATTCAATGCTATTCCCAAACTACCGTTGACATTCTTCACAGAATGAGAAGAAAACTACTTTAAATTTCATATGGAATCAAAGATGACCCTGTATAGCCAAGACAGTCCTAAGCAAAAAGAACAAAGCTGGAAGCATCATGCTACCTGACTTGAAACTATACTACAAGGCTACAGTAACCAAAACAGCAGGGTCCTGGTACCAAAACAGACATATAGACCAATGGAACAGAAGAGAGACTTCAGAAATAACACCACACATCTACAACCATCTGATCTTTGACAAACCTTACAAAAACAAGCAATGGGAAAAGGATTTCCTATTCAATAAATGGTGCTGGGAAAACTGGCTAGCCATATGCAGAAAACGGAAACTGGACCCCTTTCTTACATCTTACACAAAAATTAAATCAAGATGGATTAAAGACTTAAATGTAAAATCCAAAGCTATAAAAATTCTAGAAGAAAACCTAGGCAATACCATTCAGGACACAGACATGGACAAAGACTTCGTGACAAAAACACTAAAAGTGGCCGGTCGTGATGGCTCATGCCTGTAATCCCAGTACTTTGGAAGGGCGAGGCAGGCAGGTCATGAGCTTAGGAGATGGAAACCATTCTGGCTAACACGGTGAAACCCCATCTCTTCTAAAAATACAAAAAAGTAGCCGGGCGAGGTGGTGGGCACATATAGAGTGGCACAATTTTGGTTTACTGCAGCCTCAACTTCCTATGCTCAAGCAATCCTGGCACCTCAGCCTACCAAGTAACAAGCTACAGGCATGTCCTACGACGCTCGAAAAATTTTTGTATTTTTTTTAATAGAGATGGGGTTTCACCATGTTGCCCAAACTGGTCTCGAACTCCTGGGCTCAAGTGATCCACCCACCTTGGCTTCCCAAATTGCTGAGATTATAGGCATGAGCCACTGCACCCAGCTTTTGGCCATTTTTTAATCGGGTTGTTTATTTTATTATTGTTGACTTAGTTCATCTTTTAAAACACATCTTTCTTAATCTAAGAGATAAAAATCCGTATTTAATTTTGGAATTTTATTTTTGCATTTTTATTTAATGCTGTACATGAATTTCAGTTCACAATGTCAAGAGAATAAAATCATAATTTTATCTTTTCTTGGATCAGCTTATGAATCTCTATCACACTTGGTTGATGGGAAATCTAATCCCAGTCTTTATGTTTCATTTTTGTCTCCATGGGATTATGAAAGGTTCTAGGATCTCTTACACTGCCAAAGTTTGAAAAAATAGCCCATGTTATCACCAATTCATTTGTCCATGGAAGGTTCTCCTCCCCTTAGCACAGCCCTGCAGAAATTACAGCTTACAAAAATGCCATGCTTAGGACATAAGAATCTTTTGTTTTAAAACCACCCATGACCTCATCTACCTAGATGCATTCTCCAGACATTTCCTCTCCTCTCTTGCTGCCTTATTAAGGGCATGTTAAGAAAGCCTGCATAAGCATCTCTCATGTCTCTTTTCTTGATCTTACTTCTCTCAGTGCTGAAGGATTTCTGTTCATTTTGAGAAAATCTACACCAATCCCTGATTCTGTTCCAGATATTTTATCAATCCCATTTCAAGGCTTAAATTTGTTAAAAAAACAAAGCCAAAATTTTTGCTTTACTCAGACAGCTGGGTATAGCAAAAAAAAAAAAAAAAAAAAAAAGAAAAAAAAATCTATATATCCCTTAGGCACTGAGAAGGAAGACTCACTAAATACTTAAATAGGGCAGAAAGAGTGAAATACAAATAGAAAAAAATCCATAAAAAGTTGGATATTTAGTTATAAAACAGTGGAAATTAACTCTAGCTACACTAATCAGAAAAAAATCATTTATTAAAAGGATATTGGGTAACTCAATCTCCAGGAAACCTGGAAGACCCAGAAAAGAAAGCAGCTTCTAAAATCAGGCCATGGTACTGGATCACTATCAGTATCACTGCTACCTTCACCCACTAAGCCAATACTCCTCAGCTTATACTGTCTCATTACTGGCCACTGGATACTACCAGTTGGGCTGCTTTGCTATTGCTGTTGTTGAAAAGCGAATGTTGCTGCCACAGCCACTACCATGTTGGCTGTAATGAAAATCTGCTGGCTCAATTGCCTTTATGTCATAAACTATTGACTGAAAAAGTCTATGATGTGGCGACGGATTAGTAGAATTTAAGTCATGGGCTATCAATGGAAAAGAAACCACCAAAGAGAGTATTAGGCATTTTTAGCTTTTATACAGTGCAGTAGTCTCAGAGACACAAAGCAAAGGATTACCCAAACACAAGACAGAGAAGTATATGATTGGTACCCTCTAAAATGATAAATGTCCATTATATCACTCACCTTTCATGCCCCAAAAGAAGAGTGCCTATTTTTGTTTACAAACAAAAACAGAAACAAAGAAAAAACAAAATACCATTTTCTGCCTAATTCAAGTAGCTTTAGTACAATAACAAAAACACACAACCACTCTCTAAAAGTCATCAATCTGAAATCCCATCAATTTTCGCTTCCAGATTCAAGCCCAAGATCTCTGGGAGATATACACTTCTCCTGTGGTTCTATCATACTTTCATGTGATTGTTTTATAATATATGGAGACAGCAATAAACTCCACCACCAGCACCATACTCTATATGAAAAAATAAATACAGCAAGGAAGAATATGCAAGTATGTTCAACTGACACTGAAAGCTTTTTGCATATTTCTGGTTTACTTCTTCTACGATTTATTATATGATATTTTGCTTCAGCCGCACCTTATCTGACTAGGGTTCTATATCTGGTGCTAGATATCCAAATATCAATTCCCAAGTGACCTGAGCACTTGTTGGTCCTACCTGTGGTTGCTGTAGTCTCCATTAACCCTTTATTTTTTTTTTTCTTTTTTTCCCCAGACAGAGACTCGCTCTGTTGCTCAGGCCAGAGTGCAGTGGCACAATCTTCCGCTCACTGCAACCTCTGCCTCCCTGGTTCAAGCAGTTCTCCCTGCCTTAGCCTCCCAAGTAGCTGAGATTACAGGTGGCTGCCATCACACCCAGCTAATATATGTGTTTTTAGTAGAGACCGGGTTTCACTATGTTGGCCAGGCTGGTCTCAAACTCCTGACCTCAGGCGAACCGTCCACCTCTACCTCCCAAGGTGCTGGGATTACAGGTGTGAGCCACAGTGCCCAGCCTCCATTAACTTTTATTACCTGACCTAGGGACTGTAAGAGATACTTCAGGCTATGCCCTGATTTTATTTACAGTTTCCCCTGCATCTACAACTCAAATGTCTTTTGAGTTTTTATCTGTTCTCCCAGAGTCATAAGATCCTATAATGGGCAAATGGCTGTATCAGCTTCTAATTCAATAGAAACATGTTGGGGTCTCCTGGTGGAAGCATTCTTTTTGGGGAGTAATATGATCTACACTGGCAGATCCCAAGTCACAAGACTTTTGCAAGCAAGTCAATAGATAAAATTGTGAGAAATACCACTCCTGTTTCCTCACCTTCAACTCCAGTTCCTTGACCAGTATATTGTAGCCATGTTTTTATTAAAAGCTCAAAGTATTTTTATTCCTTGAGCACACCCAACTGGAAGCATTATCTGCTTTCAAGTGTACAAAACTGTCTTCAATGGCCATACCAAATGGCCAAATAGTCATAGTTGTAGCTGTATTTTAGTACAGGACTACAGAGAAAACTTAGTAAATTCTATGAACAGTAACCAGTTGCTATATCATACATATATATATAATACACACACATACACACACCACACACACACACACATATATATATATAAATTAATTGCTCAGAAAGAATTTTATGTAAGTCCATGAATGATGGTGCTGTGGAAGCATGGCAGGCAAGGAAATTACATACAAATTTAGAATGTTTCCATTACAGTATAACAGCTGTCCCTTCCATCAGGGGAAATGCTGGAGAGTCAAAGAGGAAAAAATATTTGCTAGTTACTATTTCAAACAATTATGATTTTAGTTAATCCAGAATTTATAAATTTTATTTAAGAAATAAAGTACATAATTTACTTAAAAAGTAATCTATTGTATAATTTAACAAGTAAGTAGGAATCCAGCTTTTTTGAAATAACCAGCCAGTTGTCACAATAATATTGATTACATTTTTTTCACTATTGCATAGGAATTCTATTATTTTATACTAAATTTCCATTTTTACTTATGTTTACTTCTTTATTCTCTAATATGTTCCATTTGGTATCTGCTTGTTTCTTAAGAAGCCAGGGCAAAACTTTAAAAATAAATTTTATAATCAACATTATAGATGACAAATAATGCTTTCTCACTGCATTACACGTTTACAGATTATTTTTCGTTATTCTTATTTATTTGGCTATAGAATTCGCTTGACTACTTTCAGAGTCCTGCAGGTATTTTTGTTTGAACAACATTAAATTTATGGATTAAGTTGAGGAGAGTAGACATTTATAAGGTACTGAAAGTCTTTCTATCCAAGAAAAGTAGATGTCTTTCCATTAATTGAAGACTACATGTATAACTCCTGCCAGAATTTTATAATTTTCTTTACATAAATTCTACACACTTCATGTTAGGTGTATTTGCATTTATATGTTTATGTTCACTTGTAAATAGCATCTTTTCATCTTTAAAACTATTTGTACAAAAAATTAATTAAAGTTTGAATAGTGGTTTGTAATGGGACCTCTTACTGAAGATTGTTACTGTTTCAGTATTTTTAACAATGTTCAAGTTATTCCCTTAAGTTGTCCAAGTATGCAATTATCTGCTAATAATGAAAATGTCTGTTCCTTTCCAGTTTTATGGGTTTTTTTTTTTTGTCTTTTTAATGATCATAAAATATACATTCAGAGTAATTGTAAATGATGGCAGTGTTAGTGGGCATCTTTGTATTCCTGGTTATAATGGAAATTATTCTTGTTTTTCAGTATTTATTGTACAGTGACATGTCACTTAGTGATAGGGATATATTCTGAGAGATGCTTTGTTAGGTGATTTCATCCTTGTGTGAACATCATAGAACGCACCTACACAAACCAATATGGTATAGTCACCTACACACCTAAGCTATATGGTATAACTTATTGCTCCTATGCTACAAACCTGTACAACATCTTACTGTACTGAACACTGTAGGTGAATGTAAAACAATCCCAAGTATTTGTGTATTTAACATATCTAAACAGAAAAGAAAGCTGGGCATGGTGATTTGCACTTGTAATCACAGCACTTTGGGAGGCCGAGGTGGGCAAATCCCTTGTGCCCAGGAGTTGGAGACCAGCCTGGGCAACATGACGAAACTCCATCACTATAAAAATTACAAAATTAGGCCGGGTGCGGTGGCTCAAGCCTGTAATCCCAGCACTTTGGGAGGCCGAGACGGGCGGATCACGGGGTCAGGAGATCGAGACCATCCTGGCTAACGCGGTGAAACCCCGTCTCTACTAAAAATACAAAAAAACTAGCCGTAGTCCCAGCTACTCGGGAGGCTGAGGCAGGAGAATGGCGTGAACCCGGGAGGCGGAGCTTGCAGTGAGCCGAGATCCCGACACTGCACTCCAGCCTGGGTGACAGAGCAAGACTCCGTCTCACAAAAAAACAAAAAAGAATTACAAAATTAGTTGGATGTGGTGGCACCTGTAGTCCCAGCTACATGAGAGGTTGAGACAGGAAGATCCCCTGAGCCTGGCGAGGTCCAAGATGCAGTGAGCTGTGATTGTGCCACTGCACTCCAGCCTGGGTGACAGAGTGAGGCCCTGTCTCAACAAACAGACAGATTATAAATATATATATAAAATAGACAGAAAAAGTACAGTAAAAAATGTGATATTATAAACTTATGGCATCACCACCATGTATGTGTTCTGTTGTTGACAGAAATGTCCTTGGATGAGCTACGTGACTGAATATATCTTGTTTGCATGAGAAGTTTGTTGGCATTCTTTATTTTGTTCCTCTAGCTAATGTGTCTTATTCCTCTGGCTGCTTTTAAGATTTTCTTTTTTTTTTTTTTTTTTTTTTTTGCTTTTTTGTTTTTAGCAGTTTTTTAAAGATATGCCTTGGCATAGTTTCATTAGGTATATTATGTTTGCATGTATATACATTATAGTTTTCAGGCTATATTGTAAAGCTAATTGCTCCTAGGCTACAAAACTGGTACCCTATGTTACTGTTTTGAATACTTTAGGCAATTGTTACACAGTCATAAGTATTTGTGTATCTAAACATAGAAAAAGTACAGTAAAAGTAAAGTATTATCATCTTTTTTTTTTTTTTTTTTTTTTTTTGGAGACAGTCTCCGTCTGTCACCCAGGCTGGAGTGTGGAGTGCAGTGGTGCAATCTCAGCTCACTACAACCTCTGCTTCCCAGGTTCAAGTCATATCTCCTGCCTCAGCTTCCCAAGCAGTTGGGACTACAAGCGCCCACCACCATGCCAGGCTAATTTTTTTGTATTTTTAGTAGAGACGGGGTTCCACCATGTTGCCCAGGCTGGTTTCAAACTCCTGAGCTCAGGCAATTTGCCCACCTCGGCCTCACAAAGTGCTAGGATTACAGGCGTGAGCCACCGTGCCCAGCCAGGTATTATAATATTATGGGACCACCATTATACATGTGGTAAGTTGTTAACTGCATCATTATGCAGTATATGACTGTATATAATTTTGGCTTTTAGTTTTCTTATATAGTTATTAAAAATCAAAGATATAAGCATCTGTTTATATTTTAGTAAGTTTATATTAAATTGGGAAATAATCAAATTCTTCAGCTGTCATTGAGGTGACCATATAATTTTTGGCCCCTCACTCTTCAATAGGTAAAGTATATGAATTCATTTTCTCATATTGTAACATTCTGACATATCTAAAATAAGCCTCCTTTTGTCATGGCATATTGCTTTTTAAACTTATTTCTAAATTATGCTTATAAGTTTCTTAAAATTTGTAAGCACAATGGCATTATGATTTTATTTTGGGGCTCTTTTTAAATTTTGCTGATTATGTTGGAATAAACCTTAACATGAACAGGAGTTTTACACATCTCTTTATAAACTGAGATACGTTAAATAACACTGAAATTTTTATTCTTGAAATAAACCATCTTTGAAATTGTTAAGTGTGCTGATTTTGCTATTTATTTACATGGATACAGGTAATGGAACAGACAAGAGTTGATCTTTTCAATACTTTTATGTTCTTTACAGTTTTACTTCCTTTATTCCCCACTTCATATTAAGATAATAGAATACCAAAAAGCAAGACTTCCCACATACATTTATCAGTGGGATTTAAGGCAATTTTTAAATTTTCTTCCATCTGTTCTAATTTCTATAGATTTACACTTTTTTCCAAAGACAAATTTAAAAATCCAAATTTGCATTGTGCTTAAGATATTATTCACTAATATTTCTTTTCACTTTATATCTGTGTTTTACTTTCTATTTTCATTTCTAATGTCAAAAAATATGACTTCTTTTTAAAATTAGGCTATAGAATGTATTATCTAATTTATAGGCTTGGTTTTCAAAGTATCCTACGTTTACCAATTCCATTTTCAATTATTTTTATTTTTTTCTTTAAATATTTACTTCCTTCTAATTTTTCAGTGCATGTTGTGATTATGCATTTTTATGTTGAGTGCTACTTATATGTAAATTATATCATTCACTTTTAGAGATATAAGGAATCAAAGCAATAAATTTTACTGTGAACACAGATTTGGTTCTATTTGTAAATTTTGTATGTAACTTACCCACGACTCATTGTTGTCTTGATATTCGATTTTAGCACTGATTTCATTTTTAAACCAAAACTTTAAAAAAGATAAATGTTATATTGAAATACATAAATGTGAAAGCAAATATATAAGTGCTTTGGCATTTGGGATATATGTGGTTATGGTTTCATTTTTTTTTTTACATTGTTGAAAAGAATGTCCTGTATTTTTGCATTTTATGGTTAAATTTTAGTAGGGCATAACATACAGAATATCTTATTTCTATTGACCTATATTCAGGTTGACTTACTCTTCTGTGCTCTCCATTCCTGTGCTGAGCTCATCCAGTGAATGTTTATATTTCAGCTATTTTATTTTTAGTAGTGAAATTTTCATTTGGTTCTTTATTATAGCATTGATTTTTCTGTTGTGGCCACCTAAACTTCATAGAGAAAGAAAATAATAGTTGCTTTAAAAGTCTTCATCTAATGATTCCAAAATCTGTGGTAGCTCTAGCTTTTAGAGTCTGTTGGCTTTTATGTTTTTTTAGACCTTCATATGTTCAATATTTCTGATTATATTCTAGGCATTTTGAATATTTTGTTATAAGACCCTCAGTCTTGTTTAAATCTTATGAAGAATATTGATTTTTTTTTTTTTTTTTTTTTTTTTTTTTTTTTTGAGATGGAGTCTTGTTCTGTCACCCAGGCTGGAGTGCAGTGGTGTGATCTCAGCTCACTGCAACCTCCACCTCCCAGGTTCAAGTGATTCTCCTGCCTCAGGCTCCTGAGTAGCTGTTACTACAGGTGCGCACCACCATGTCTGGCTAATTTTTGTATTTTTAGTAGAGACGGGGTTTCACCATATTGGTCAGGCTGGTCTTGAACTCCTGACCTCACCATCTACCCTCCTTGGCCTCCCAAAGTGCTGGGATTACAGGCGTGAGCCACCACACCCGGCAATTTGTTGTTTTAACAGGCAGTCAGCCTCGTAAGGTCCAGGCTGTAAGTTCCTTCTTATGCTCTGTGCTTCCAACATCAGTTCACTTAACAAAGTCTGGTAGTGCTCTTCAGGTCTGTCCTGCATGTGTGCCATATAATGTCCATTCTGGGACCTGCACAGTGACCTACCCAAGTAGTTCAGTTCTCAAAGCCTTTGGCATGCTGTTTTAGGTCAGATCCAAGCATATGTAGGTTGGGAGTGAGCTCAGAAGTTCATACATAACTCTATAAAATTACTTTCTTAAACTCCCTCCTTTCTCTTTGGCACTATCTAGCTCTCAAGGACATTTTTCCTGGTCCTATGACTAGAGAGTCAGGGCTTCAGTCTCCTCTCTCTGCCAGATATTTGCCTTCACCAGTTCTACCTCTGGGGCTGAGCAACATGAGGGTATAGGGAAATAAAACAGCAAAGGACATTCTCTCCTATGTTCTCGAGAATATATTTTTCTGGTCCAAGGGCAGTGTTCCCCTCCCTCTTTGTGTTAGCTTCCTGCATGACTACTCCTATCATCAATACCATAAGATTTTCTAGGTCTGAGATGGGAGAGAATAAACCAAACCAAACAAAAACCAGAGGATTTAACCATCTCTCTTTGACCCTCAGGGGCTGGTTTTCTTGCTTCTCAGACCAGAAATAGAAGCTTTCTCCTGGAGATTTTTCCTTCTATACCCAGTGTGCAGTTTTCAACTTCAGGTTGCCTTTGAGTCCAGGTCAAGCAATATTAGAGATAAAAAAATAAAGGAAAAGCAAAGAAAAATGAAAACATAGAAACGCCCCAATTTAATACTAAATCAAATTATAGCTTTTTTCCTAATCTATAAGCCACCACTTGTTTTTAATTAATAAACATTATTTTTAGAGTAGATTTAGGTTCACAGCAAAACTGAGCAGAGAATTCCCATGTATCTCTTGTTCCCACACTTGCACAACCTCCCTCACAATCAACATCCCAAACCACAGTGGTACATTTATTATAACTGATGAGCCTGTATTGACACAATCATTATTACTAGAATTCTATTGTTTACATTAGGGTTCATTCTTGGTGGTGTATATTCCATGGGTTTTGACAAATGATGACATACATCCACGGTTATAGTAGCATACTATATGGGTGTATAATGGGGTGTATAATCTCCACCCTAAGGGAAGACGTTACTCTGATTTTTCCACCTCATATTTTTCCCTGGCAATTGCTGTGAGAGAATGTTGTTTTGGGAGTTGAGTAGGCAAGTGGTGTGCATGATATGAAAAACCAAAAAAAAAAAAAAAAAAAAGAATAAAAAGCCACCAAACCCCACAAACTTTCTGACCCAAAGCACTCGTCGATTTTAGCCTGTCTATGCAATGATCGAGGCCTTTTCCTGTAAATGAGAAGATCCTACTTCAGTTTTCAGCTGGGCTTTAGATCTGCAAGAAGTGCTGCCCCAGTTGGCCTTGGGGAAACTAGTAGAGGATTAGTCAGATGGCAGAGCAACCACTGGAGGGCACTCCTGAAATCTAGAGGCTTCTTCCTCCCAAGGAAAGGGTTGCTGGAGTCGCTGCCTGAGGCTGTGGGTTTGCCTAACAAAGAGTAGTTTCCCTGCCCTAAAAATCCTGTATACTCTGCCTGTTTATTCCTCCTTCAGCCCTAACCACTGGTGACCACTAATATTTTTACTGTCTCCATAGTTTTGCCTTTTCTATAATTTCATGTGGTTGGAATCATCCAGTATGTAGTTATTTCCCCAGTGTCTTTTACTTAGTAATATGTACATAAGTATCCTCCATGTCATATTATGCCTTTACAGCTCATCTCTTTTTAGAGCTGAATAATATTCTATTATCTTAATGTACCACATCTGTTTTATCTACTTGCCTACTTAAGTACACCTCGGATCCTTCTAAGTTTTGGCAATTATGAATAAAGCTATCATAAACATCCATTGGCAGGTTTTTGTGTGGATATGTTTTCAACATTTTTGGATAAGAACCAAGGAGCATGATTGCTGGATTGTATGAAAAGAGTATATTTAGTTTTGTAAGAAACTACCAAACTGTCTTGCAAAGTGGCTGTACCATCCTACTTTTACATCCTTACAGTAGTTGATGATGTAATTGTATTGGATGCTGTTAATGGCCATTTTAATGTGTGTGTAGAAGTATCTCATTGCTCTTTTTAATGTGTAATTGTCTGGGGATGTATGATTTTGAGCATTTTTTCACATGTTTATTTGTGTAAATCTCATTTTGGGCAAGGTGTTTGTTCATGTCTTCTGTCCATTTTTCAATTAGGTTGTTTATTTTCTTACTGTTGAGTTTTAAGTGTTTGTATATTTTGGGTAAGACTTCTTTATCAGATTTGTTGTTTGCAAATATTTTCTCTTAGTTTTTGGCTTCTCATTTTATTCTCTTGACATTGTATTTACAAAGCATAAGTTTTTAATTTTGATGAAGTCTAGCTTATTTAGCTTTTTCCTCTACTTTTATTTTAGCTTCAGAGGTTACATGCACAGGTTTGTTACCTGGGTGAAATGTGTGTCACTGAGGACTGGTGTACAAATGATTCTGTCACAGAAGTAGTGAGCATAGTACTTGATAGGTAGCCTTCCAACCTGTAATGCTTCCCATCCTCTCCATCCTCACCTGCATGTGGGGGCTGCAGAATGATTTAAATGTCAGGTAGTTCCATATAAGCATTTGGATTTCAGGTTTCTCTTAAAATTGAGCCATCTGTAACTCCAGGCTCACATCGTCCCCTCCTGGGCACCTCACTGGAGGGCAGAGTGGGGACTGTTCTCTCACTCTTGTCCAGCCCCATTGTCCCCCTGGACAAATGGATACAATGCTATCAGGGCTGTGAACTTAAAATAGCTCCATAGCTGAGAGAGGTGCTGGCCATGCTGCTGGTGCCTTTGAGCGGTCCCTGGCTGCCATCTATCCAGGCCCTACCTCAGAGACCAGCACATTCCCAGCTGTGGTGGCTATGGTGAGAGCAACTCCTCCTCCTTGAAAAAAGCAGAGGCAAAAGTAAAAGGGACTTCGTATTGCACCTTAGGTACTAGTTCAGCGACAGTAGGGTAGAATACCCAGTGGGATCTTGGAGTCCCTAATTCCAGGCCTTGGCTCTCAGATGGCATTCCTGGACCTGTCCTGGGCCAGAGGGAAGGTCACTGACCTGAAGAGTGACTCTCAGGCAAGGTAACATTTACCACAAATTGACTGAAGAGCCTTTGAGACTTAAGTGACCATTGGTAGTAGCCTGGCAGTACACATGCGGGTCTATAGTGGTGGTGGCCAAGGGGAGGATCTCTTCTGCCTACAGAAAGAGGAGAGAAGAGTGGGAAGAACTTTCATTTTGTGGTTTGAGTACTAGCTTAGCCACAGTACAAGAAAGCACCAGGTAGATTTCTAAGGTATTTGACTCCAATGCCCAGCTCCCATGTGGTGTCTCCGGACCCATCTGGCAAAACATTGCCCTGAAGGGAAGGAGACAAACCTGGCCCACTTCACCAACTGCTGGTTGCAGAGGCCAGTGCCTTGAGGTAATACAAGAGGTAGCCAGATAGTGGTTAAAGTGGGCTTTGGGTGAGACAGAGCTGTGCTGACTTCAGGTATGACCCAGTGCAGTTCCAGCGATAGTGGCCAAGGAGTGCTTGTGTCACCACATCCCTAGCTCCAGGCAGCTCAACACACAGAGAGTGTCTCTGTTTGAGAGAAGGCAAGGGAAGAGAGCAAGAGTCTCTGCCTGGTAATCCAGAAAATTCTTCCGTATCTTGTCCCAGACCATCAAGGCAGTACCTCTACAAGTCTGCAAGAACCACAGCGTTACTGGGCTTGGAGTGCCCCCTAAGGCAGACACAGCTTAGATCACAACACCAATTCCTTTCAAATATCTGGAAGGCCATCTCAAGAAGGCCTTCTTATCTGTATGGCTACAGATAAGCCCAGACATTGAAGACTACAACAAATACCTAACCCTTAAATGCCCAGACACTGAGGAATATCTACTAGCATTAACACCTTCCAGGGAAACATGACCTCACCAAACAAACTAAATAAGGCTGGGACAAATCTGGGAGAAACAGATATGTGACCTTTCCAACAGAATTCAAAATAGCTGTGTTGAAGAAACTAAAAGAAATTCAGCATAACAGAGAAGAAATTCAGAAATCTATCAGAAAATTTAACAAACAGATTGAAATAATTAGGAAGAATCAAGCAGAAAATCAGGAGTTGAAAAATGCAGTTGGCATGCTGAAGAATGCATCACAGCCTTTTAATAGCAGAATTGATCCAGCAGAAGAATTAGTGATCTTGAAGACAAGCTTTTTGAAAATACGCAATCAGAGGAGACAAAGGAAAAAAGAATAAAGCACACCTAAAAGTTCTAGAAAATAGGCTCAAAGGAAAAATCTAAAAGAGCTATTGGCCTTAAAGAGGACGTAAAGAAAGAGATGGGGTAGAAAGGTTATTCAAAGAGATGAAAACGGAACACTTCCTAAACCTAGGGGAAAATCTCACTATTCAAATACAAGAAAGCTATAGAATATCAAGCAGAGTTAACCCAAAGATTTAACTAAAAGTATGTAATAATCAAACTCCCAGATATCAAGGATAAAGAAAGGATCCAAAAACCAGATAGAGGAAATTTTTTAAAAAATAGCATACAGTAGAGCTCTAATATGTCTGGCAGCAAACTTTTCAGTGGAAACCTTCCAGGCCAGGAGAGAGTAGAGTGGCATAAAGTCCTGAAGGAAAAAACTTTTGCCCTAGAATAGTATGTCAAGTAAAAATATCCTTCAAACATGAAGGAGAAATAAAAGCCTTCAGAGACAAACAAAAGCTAAATAAATTTATCAATGCCAGACCTGTCTTAAAGAAATGCTTAAGGAAGTCCATCAATCTGAAAGAAAAGGACATTAACAAGCAATAAGAAATCATCAGAAGGCACAAAACTCATTGGTAATACTAAGCACACAGAAAAACACAAATTATAACACTGTAATAGTGATGTATAAACTAATGTTAAGTAGAAAAACTAAATGATGAACCAATAAAAAATAATAACTACAACAACTTCTCCAGACACAGAGAGTACAATAAGATACAAATAGAAAAATACAAAAAGTTAAACAGGGGAACAAAGTTAAAGTGTAGAGTTTTCATGAGTTTTCTTTTTGCTTCTTTGTTTATGCCGTCAGTGTGAAGTTGTCATCAGTTTAAAGTAAAGGGTTATAAGACTGCATTTTAAAGCCTCATTGTAACCTCAAATTGAAAAACATACAGCAGATACACAAAAAGTAAAAAGCAAGAAACTAGATCATACGACCAGAGAAAATCACCTTCACTAAAAGGAAGGAAGAAAACAAGAAGATAAGGAAACAAGATAAGGAAGGAAGGAGACAAAAGAAGGACATAAAAGGAGGGAAGGGAAGGGAAGGGAAGGGAAGGGAAGGGAAGGGAGGGGAGGGGAGGGGAGGGGAGGGGAGGGGAGGGAAGGGGGGAGGGGAGGGGGGAGGGGAGGGGGGAGGGGAGTGGGGAGGGGGGAGGGGGAGGGGGGAGGGGAGGGGGAGGGGAGGGGGAGGGGGGAGGGTGGGGGGGGAGGGAAGAAAAACAACCAGAAAACAAATCAAAGTGTCAGGAGTCAGTCCATATGTATCAATAATAACATTGAATGTGAATGGACTAAACTGCACAATCAAAAGACATAGAGTAGATGAGTGGATAAAACAAGAAAACACATTAATCTGTTGCCTATAAGAAACAGACTTCACCTAAAGGCACATATAGACTAAAAATAATAGTAAGGAAAAAGATATTTTATGCCAATAGAAACCAAAAGAAGATCAGGAGCAGTTATACTTATATCAGACAAAAGAGATTTCAAGATAAAAATTGTAAGAAGAACCAAAGAAGGTCATGATATAATGATAAAGGAGTCAATTCTGCAAGACGATATATCAATTGTAGATATATATTGATCCAACATATAGGTGAAGTGTTTCTTGTAGGCAACAGATCAATGTGTCTCCTTTTTTATCCACTCATCTACTCTATGTCTTTTGGAGAGTTTAGTCCATTGACATTCAATGTTATTGATACATATGAACTGACTCATGCCACATTGTGATTTGTTTTCTAATTGTTTTGTTGTCTTCTCTTTTTTCCCTCCTTCCTGACTTCCTTTCAGCGAAGGTGATTTTCTCTGGTGGTATGATTTAGTTTCTTGCTGTTTACCTTTTGTGTATCTGTTGTATGTTTTTCAATTTGAGGTTACAATGAGGCTTTTAAATACTATCTCATAACGCATGACTTTAAACTGATGATAACTTCACACTGATTGCATAAGCAAACAAACCAACAAGAAAAAAGAACACAACAAATCTACACTTTAACTTCATCCTCCCACTTTTTTTTTGTTTGTTTCTGTTTATGTCTTATTGAACAATGTCTTTAAAAGTTGTTGAGGTTATTATTTTAATTAGTTTATCATTTAGTCTTTCTACTTAAGATAATGGTAGTTAACATACCACAATTACAGGTTATAATATTCTGTGTTTTCCTCTGTGCTATTTTTTACCAATGAGTTTTGTACCTTCAGATGATTTCTTTTGCTCATTATCACCCTTTTCTTTCAGACTGAAGAACTCCCTTAAGCATTTCTTGTAGGACAGGTCTGGTGTTGATGAAATCCCTCAGCTTTTGTTTGTCTGGGAACATCTTTCTTTCTCCTTCATGCTTGAAGGACATTTTCCCTGGATGTTCTATTCTAGGGTAAAAGTTGTTATTTAAAGTTCTGAAGGAAAAAAAAAACAAAACAACATGTCATGCCACTCTCTCCTAGCATGTAAGATTTCCACTGAAACATCAACTGCCAACCATATTGGGACTTCATTGCATATTACCTGCTTATTTTCTCTTGCTGTTTTTAGGATCCTTTCTTTATCCTTGACCTTTGGGAATTTGATTATTAAACACCTTGATAGTACTATTAAACACCTTGGTAGTACTCTTGGGTTAAATGTGCTTGGTGTTCTATGACATCCTTGTACTTGAACTCTCTAGGTTTGAGAAGTTTTCTGATATTATGCCTTTGAACAAACTTCCTACCCCTGTATCTCTTTTTCTATCTCCTCTTTAAGGCCAATAACTATTAGATTTGCCATTTTGCAGGAAGTGTGCTGTTTACTCTCCAAGTATTTTTGTATTTCCCAGCTCACATTTTAGATGGCTATTCCGTACATACTCTCAAGGGTATTTAGTTCCATTCAGTTCAAGACATAGACTGGAAACTGCTTACTCCATTTTGACTGGAACTAAAACCTGTGATTATTTTTTATTATTCATTCTTATTCATTAGATTTAGCAGCTAACATGTGCCATTTATTTTTTTATATGTGAAAGTTGATATAGAATCATTAGAGATGTATCAAAAATGATATAATCATGATTCCTGCTCTTTTGGAACTTACACTGAGAAATTACCATATTGTAAGCAAAGGTTTGTCTTTCTTCTTCTCTTGCCGAATTTAAGCTGGGTCTTGCAGGATGAGGTTTTTAAAGATTAAAAAAAAAAAAAAAAGTCTGGAAGGCTTTTACAAATTAGTAGCCAGTGGACACAATCAATAGTGAAAAACAAAGGCCTGTTTGGAGTACAGTAAAGTACCAATGTAGGGTATAAAAATAAGAATCAGAAGGTGAGTCTTTTGAAAGACTGCAGATGCCAAGCTGTGGAGCAAACTGCGATAACTAGATGCAGGAGACTTTTTGTTGTGGAATCAACACGTCTCATAAATAACAGGACGTGGAAAGGAAGGAAAAAGAGGAGCTGAGAATGACAACAAAGATTCTAGTCTAAGGAATGAGGCTAGTGTAGTGGTCATTTTAAAAAGTGATTTTGCTAGTTATCTAAGCTTGGAATTCAGACCCCCCAAAAAAGTGAGGAGTTGGGACATTTTAATTTTTCTCCTTATGGAAATGAAAGCGAGGGCCATAATAATACTTAAAGTTTAGATAGTAGAAATATTCTGATCCCGAATATGGTATGAATAAAAATATTTTCCTGATCAGCATGACCCAGACAGGAATGTGTTCTAATTTATTAATATTGCCTCTCTGAGTAAGATATAGCAATTCATAATTAGTAGATCACTTCAGTAGCTTATTCGGAGCAAATCAGTTAGTAAGAAGTGAAACCTGACCCTTTCCCAAAACTGATGAAATAGTTTAAAGTAGCAGTCTCCAACCTTTCTGCCATCAAGGACTGGTTTCATGTGAGACAGTTTTTCTATGGCCAGGATGGTTTCAGGATGAAACTGTTCCACCTCAGATTGTCAGGCATTAAATTCTCATAAGGAGCGCACACCCTAGATCCCTTGCATGAGCATTTCACAATAGGATTTGTGCTCCTGTGAGAATCTAATGCCCCTGCTGATCTGACAGGAGGCAGAGCTCAGGTGGTATCACTCGCTGTCACCTTCTGCTGTGTGCCCTGGTTCCTAATAGGCCACAGACCAGCACTAGTCCATGGCCTGGGGTAGATAAGAAGTCAGTGTATGTCTGATCACAAGGATCTGGCAGGATAACACTTTTTAAAGTCTAAATCCTTACTACAGACTAAGCCTGCTGTAGTACTAGTTAGCCTCACATCTAAGACATTTTCCAAAGATAGGAAGGAAGAATCTGGAGGGATTAGGGGAAAAAAAGAGATGGCTGGTGCTGAAAGAGGCAGAGGATCCTTATTGTCATTAGGAGGTGGGGAAATCAAAACAATTATATTTTCAAAATTGTCAATAAATAGGCCTTGACATTTAAAATTTTTTCTCTTTATTTCACATTCCTATTGTCATTGGAGTATCTAATTCTTCTAAACCATGAATATGGGAATTAAAATAGAATGGGTGCAAATAACTAAGGTCAGCCCATTAAAAAGCATCCTACAAAGCTAGTGACAGTATTAACTCAGGTAATGAAGTAAGGGTAGTGCCTTTCCTGGTGGAGGACATGAGTTCAGATTTGGAAGCATTGTGGTTGAGAGATCTGATGCATATTAAGATGAAGATTTACAATAAGAAATGGGGAATATGGGTCAGGGTTTCAATAGAGAAGTCAGTGCTATAGTTCTACATTTGAGATTCACTGCCATACTGGAAATCTTAGGCATGTTGCAGATCACCCTGAGAAAATATATGGTGCAGGATTGCAATAGGACCTAGGGGAGAATTCTGAAAGTCACCAACATTTAAACAGCAAGAAGAAACGAAAGAATACAGAAAGGAAGCAAAATATGAAGAGCTAAAAGCCTAAAAGTCAGAGTCCTTTCTTCTCATTGTTTTCTGAGACAGACACATTATGATAGTGTTGAGTTTGTTATGCAGTAAGTGGACAGGAAAATGGAGACAAGAGCTCTACTTATAGATTAATTCCAGGAAATTTGACTATGGAAGCATGCCAATCACAACATTCGAAGGACACTGAAATTTTGGTGCTTTCATTAAGATGAATGGGAAGATACCAAAGGAGAGAATTCTATATGGTAGGATGTCCTTAGTATTAACTGTCAGGGAGAAATTTAGGAGAGTGAAAAGTGGAAATAGCCTTTGGGATTTTGAACGTAAATAACTGGTCATGTTAGTGTGACCCATGTTCACATTCCATGTTAATGGAATCTGAATTCTAAGGGAACTATCATTACTTTTCATCTCTCTATGCACAAGCAATAGTTTTTTTTTTTTCTTCATATATAATAGAATCACTAAGGAGAAATCCCACTCATATCTACCATTCCCTTTGTGGTTTGCTGGATATTGCATTGCATATTCTTGATACCTGTTGTTCCCTCCTGGGGCTTGGAGGCTGTTGGCCACCACTTCTGTCCCTCCAATCACAAGTAATGGTTACAACTACTTTTCCCCTGTGCTCCAATAGTAAATAATAAAAATTCTATTCACGGCACATGCAAATTGATGTCACAATTATTAATTAGCCTGAAAGGACTAGTTCATCATTTTGTGACTTTGTAATAGTACCCCTCTTCTCAGAACTCCTTTCTCAAAGTTAAGGAGAGACAGAGCATTATACCACCTGGACAAAACAAAGGGTGGTGCTTCACCCTATGTAGTTCAGGAATTTGTAAACTTGGTTGGGTGGCAGTCCTTAACTTCAGTGACTCCTCAGACCCCCTCAACCCAACAGAACAAGAAATAACCTCCTGTAGAGGAATTCTAATACATCACTGGACACGTGTGCTTTTTCATAGACACCCTGCAGAAGCCTTTACTCAGGGAGCTTTCCTATAGTGTGGCTTAGTACCCTGTCTGGGAAAACAAATTACTTATTCAAAATGATCATAATTGGAAGTTAAAGATTTTTGTGATTACTGTTGAACATGGGGAGAAATTGGCCTCAAAAATTTCATTCCACAAATATTTATTTTTCACTTGCTAGTGCAGAAGCAAACACAGATCAATGCACTTTAAATGTTTGAAATGGAAACTCACAATATTAGCAAGTTCTACACTTGTCATTATCATGACAAGCTTATCTTTTATTTTAACCGACAATTGTACGTTTAACACCTCATGTGAGCAGATTGGATTCCAAGCTACATTTAAGACTTATGCATATGGTGTCCTTTCCCCACTTAATGTTTTGGTTTGCTTTGTTGAAGAGCAGTTGGCTGTAAGTATTTGGCTTCATTTCTGGGCTTTCTATTCTGTTCCACTGCACTATGTGCTAGTTTTTATACCATACCATGCTGTTTTGGTGACTATGGCCTTATAGTATAGTTTGAAGTCAGTTAATGTGATGCCTCTAGATTTGTCCTTTTTGCTTAGTCTTGCTTGAGAGTACGTGAAAAAATAATTTTTAGGGTCAGTATTGCCAGATACATGACAAAACACTAATATACAAAAATATTCTTCCAACCTGTCAGAAAACATATTTTAAAGCAAATATAGCAGAAAAGTTAGAAAATGTAGGAAATAACCTAGAAATAAATATTAACATAAAAAGTACTAGAAAAGTTCTTAAGAAAATTAGAAAGCTTTATTAAAGTACATTTTTTAAAAAAGATCTAAAATAATAGCAAGAGTACATCCTTTTCAGATATAGAAAAACTATCATAAAGTTATTATTTTTCTTAAATGTACAAAACAATTGCAGTTCTAATCAAAATATCAAGATTTTACAATGAGCTTAATAAATTCTTTCTAAAATTTGTGAGCAAAAAAATGCAAGAGAAGCCAGAACCACCTAATGTCAATGTTTATTATAAAATGGTAGTAATTTTAATAGTGTTGTATTTATGTAGGAATGAACTAGTTACCCTATAGAATATAACAGGCCCAAACATAAATGGGAACTTTTAAAAGAAGAGATGTTATTTTACACAAGTTGGGGGAGAAATAAATGGTGTTAAACTTTTATACGGATTAAATTTTGATGTCTAGCTCACAAACGTAATTCAGATACAATAATGATCTACACATAAGTAATGAAAATTACGAACTTTTGAAGGAAATACAGAATAATGTTGCTGACCTAGGAATAGGGCAGGTTCTCTTAAAAAATAAGCTGTAAAAATTAACAAATTTCACTACAACAATATAGGAAATGTCTGTATGTCTAAAGATATATCCAATGTTAAAAGAGAACCATTTAGGAATGTATAAAATCAAACTGAATTAATCAACTAGGAAAAGACTAACAGCCAATATAAAAATACTAAAATAATTTAGAACATTAATCATATACTGGATTATCTGAAAAAAAAAAACATTTGATAAAGTAACATTACTATTACTAAAGAAGATTTCAACTATACCAACAATTATACACCATTTAACACTACAGGTGAATACCAAAGTCTGACATCAAATATGGGTTAAAATATTCACTTATTGGTGATTTTAAAAAGACTGGCTTAGCCTTTTTAAAGTATAATTTGGCACTGAGAAAATATAAAATGTAACTTACCTATGACAGAACAATCAAACCTATGTAAGTATAACAAGGAATGTATTGCCTCACAGAAATAGAAAATCCAGTACATTTATCTGGAATTTAGGTATGTTTAAACCCAGGAGTACATCCAATATCAAAATGTCAAAAGTGGAATTAGAGGTGAAGCAAGGTGGTGGAATAGAAGGCTCCACCAATTGCCACTCTTCCCCCCAACAAAGATACCAATTTAACAACTATCCATACCAAAAACACCTTCATAAGAACCAAAAATCAGGTGAGCACTCACAGGACCTGGTTTTAAGTTCATATTGCTCACAGAGGCACTGAGAGGCAGGAAAAACAATCCTGAATTGCCAGTGCTACCCCTCCCCCATCCACTGGCAGAAGTCTACTGTGCAGAGGGAGAATCTGTGTGTTTCAGGGAGGGAGCTCACAACAATTTTGTGACATTGCATTGAACTCAGTGCTGCCCTGTTGTAGCAGAAAGCAAAACTGAACCAAAGTCCACTGATGCCCACCCAGGGAGGGAGTATTTAAACCAACCTTAGCCGGACGGGAAGTGCTCATCTCAGTGGTTGAAACTTGAGTTCAGCAAGCCTCGCCACTTCCGGCTGGAGTGCTCTTGGGTCCTTAAATAAACTTGAAAGACAGCTTAGGCCATGAGAACTACAATGCCTACGGGTGTCCCAAGAGGCTGAACCAGACTCAGAGCCAGTGGACTGAGGGTGCACATTATCTACTGATACACCAGCCAGGGTAGCTAGGGGAGTACTGGCTCCATCAGTCCCTTAATCCCAGGCTATACAGCTCATGGTTCACAAAGAGACTCCTTCCATTTGTTTGAGAGGAGAGAAAAGACCGGTCATTGTATTGCTTCTTGGATAACAGCTTAGTCACAGCAGGATAGGGCACTGGTCAGAGCTGTGAGGTACCCTTTCCATGCCCTACCTCCCAAACAGCATTTATAGACACATCCTGGGCCAGAAGGGAACATGCTTCCTTGAAGGAAAGGATCCAGTCTTGGGTACTGCTACTTGAAGAGCCCTTGGGCCCTGAATAACCAGCAGCAACATCCGGGTGGTACATCATGGATCTTCGGTGAGACTCAGACTTGCTGGCTTCCGATGAGATTCAACATATTCTCAGCTGTGATGACTATGGAGAGGGATTCCTTCTGCTTGAGAAAAGTGAAGGGAAAAGTAAAGAGGACTTTGTCTTGCACCTTAGGTATCAGCTCTGCCACAGGGAGTAAAATACCAAGCAGGCTCTTAGGGTGCTTGATTTCAGGCCTTGGCTCTTGAATGACATTTCTGGACCTGTCCCAGACTAGAAGGGATCCCACTGTCCTAAAGGAAAAGTCCAAGGCCAGTCACGATTCATCACAAGCTGACTGAAGAGCCCTTGGACCTTAAGGGAACATCAGCAGTAGTCTGGCAGTACTTTCTACGGGCCTATGGTCATGGTGACCTACTCTGCCTTTGAAAAAGGGAGGCGAGAGTTGGAAGGACTGCATCTTGTGGTTTGAGTGCCACTTCAGACACAGTATAATGGAGCAGCAAGTAGATATCTAAGGTTTTTGACTTTAGTCCCTGTCTCCTAGACACCACCTCTGGACCTGGTAGGGTCTTGGTGGAACTCACTACCCAGAAGGGAAAGACAGGCCTGGCTGACTTTTCCACCTGCTGATTGTAGAGCCCCAAGGCCTTGAGAAAACATAGCTGGTAGCCAGGGTGTGGCTACAGCAGCCCTTGGGTGAGACCCAGTGCTGTACTGGCTTGAGATCTGACCCAGTACAGTGTTAGTGGTGCTGGCCACCAGAGTGCTTGTGTCACTGCACCTCTAGCCCAAGTGGCTCAGAACAGAGAGAGAGAGAGAGACTCCATTTGTTTGGGAGAAAAGGAAGGAAAAGAAACAAGAGTCTCTGCCTGATAATTCAGAGAATTTTACCAGATATTGTCCAAGACCTTCAAGGTAGTACCTCTATGAGTCTGCAAGAACCGCAGCATTACTGGACTTGGGATGGCCTCTATTGCAGATACTGCTTAGATCATAACACCCATTTCCTAAATACCTGGAAAGTCTTACCTAGAAGGACATGTACAAAGAAGTCCAGATTGTGAAGACTACAATCAATACCCAACTCTTCAATTCCCAGACACAGAAAACTGTCCACAGTATCAAGATTGTCCAAGAAAACATGACCTCACCAAATGAACCAAATAAGGCCAAATAGGAGAAAGAGAGATACGTGACCTATCAGACACAGAATTAAAAATAGCTATTTTAAGAAAGCTCAAAGAAAGTCGACATAACACAGAGAAGACATTCTGAATTCTATCAGATAAATTATTAAAAACATTGAAGTAATAAAAAGGAATCAAGTAAAATTTTTGGAGCTCAAAAATGCAATTGACATACTGAAGAATACATCCAAGTCTCTTAATATTAGAATTGATCAAGCAGAAGAAATAATTAGTGAGTTTGAAGGCAGACTATTTGGAAATACAGTCAGAGGAGACAAAAGAAAAAAGAATAAAAAAGAATGAAGCATGTCTACAATATCTAGGAAATAGCCCCAAAAGGGAAAATCTAAGAGTTATTGGCCTTAAAGAGAAGGGAAAAAAGAGAAGGGGCACACAGTTTATTCAAAGGAATAATAAAATAACTCCCAAACCTAGAGAAAAGTATCAATATTCAAGTATAAGAAGGTTATAGAAAAACAGGCAGATTGAACCCAAAGATGACTACCTCAAAGTATTTAAAAATCAAATTCCCAGATATCAAGGATAAAGAAAGGATCCTAAAAGCAGCAAGAGAAAAGAAATACATCACAAACAATGGAGCTCCAATATGTCAAGTGGCAGATTTTCAGTGGAATCCTTCCAGGTCAGGAGAGAGTGGCATGATATATTTAATAGTGCTGAAGTAAAAAATCTTTTACCCTATAATAGGATATGAAAATATCCTTTGAACATGAGAGAGAAATAGAGACTTTCCCAAACAAATGGAAACTGAGGAATTTCATCAGCACTAGACTTGTCCTACAAGAGATGTTTAAGGGAGTATTTTAATCAGGAAGAAAATGATGTTAATGAACAGTAAGAAATCAACTGAAGGTACAAAACTCATGAGTAATGGTAAATACACAGAAAACACAGAATAATATAACATTGTAACTATAGTGTGTAAACTACTCTTGTCATAGGTAGGAAGACTAAATGATGAACGAATTAAATATAACTGGAATGCTATGCAGCCATAAAAAGGAACAAGATCATGTCCTTTGCAGGGACATGGATAGAGCTGGAAACCGTTGTCCTCAGCAAACTAACACAGGAACAGAAACCCCAACACTGCTTGTTCTCACTTATAAGTGGAAGCTGAACGGTGAGAACACATGGACACAGGGAGGGGAACAACGTATGCAGGGGCCTGTTGGAGGCAGAGGGGTGGTGGGAAGGAGAGTGTCAGGATAAATAACTAATGCATGTGGGGGGATAAATAACTAATGCATGTGGGGGGCTCAATACCTAGGTGATGGGTGGATAGGTACAGCAAACCACCATGGTACAAATTTACTTATGTAACAAACCTGCAAGTCCTGCACATGTATCTAAGAACTTAAAATAAAATTTAAAAAATGCAACATCCTTTTTTATGATAAAAAACATAAAAAACTAGGTATAGAAGGAACATACCTCAATTTAATAAAAGCCAAATATGACAGAACCACAGCTAGTATCATATTAATTGGGGAAAAAGTTAAAACCTTTCCTCTAGATCTGGAACATGACTAGGATACCCATTGTCACCACCATTATTCAACACAGTTCTAGAAGTCCTAGCTAGAGCAATCAGACAAGAGAAAGAAATGAAAGGCAGGCAAATTGGAAAGGAAGAAGTCAAATTATCCTGTTCATATAGTATAATCTTATATTTGGAAAACCCTAAAGAATCCACCACAAATTTTTTGGAACTGATAAACAAATTTGGTAAAGTTGCAGGATAAAAAATCATTACACAAAAATCACTAGTGTTTTTATATGCCAACAGCAAACAAACTGAAAAAGAAATTTAAAAAGTAATCCCATTTATAATAGCCAGAAATAAAATTAATTATGTAGGAATTAATGTAACCAAGGAAGTGAAAGTTTTCCACAATGAAAACTATAAAATACTGGGGCAAGAAATTAAAGAGGACACACAAAAAATGAAAAGATATTTCATATTCATTGACTGGCAGTTTCAGTATCATTAAAATTTCCATACCACCCAAAACAACCTACAGATTTAATGCAATCCCTATCAAAATACCAATGACAGTCTTCACAAGAAGAAAACAAATTTGGAAAACAAATTCTAAAATCTATATGGAACCATAAAAAAACAAAACAAACAAACAAACAAAAAACCAGAATAGTCAAAGCTATTCTGAGCAAAAAGATCAAAACTAGAGGAATTACATTACCTGACTTCAAATTATACTACAGAGCTATAGTAACCAAAACAGCATGGTCCTGCCAGAAAAAACAGACACATAGACAAATGGAACAGAATAGAGAACCCAGAAACAACTCCATACACCTACAGTGAACTCTTTTCCATCAAAGGTGCCAAGAACATATACTGGGGAAAAGATAATCTCTTCATTAAATGGTGCCTGGAAAACTAGGTATCCATATGCAGAATGAAACTTGATCACTATCTCTCACCATAGAGAAAAATCTAATCAGAATAGATTAAAGATTTAAATCTAAGATCTCAAACTATAAAACTACCAGAAGAAAACTTTGGGGAAACGCTCCAGGACATTGTAGTGGCAAATATTTCTCGAACAATACTCCACAGGCACAGGCAACCAAAGCAAAAATAGAGAAATAGAATCACAACCTGAAAAGGTTCTGCGCAGCAAATGAAACAATGAACAACGTGAAGAGACACCTCCACAGAATGGGAGAAAACATTTGCAAACTATCCATCTGATAAGGGATTAATAACCAGAATATATAAGGAGCTCAAAAAACTCTATAGGAAAAAAATCTAATAATCCAATTTAAATATGGGCAAAAGACCTGAATAGATATTTCTCAAAACAAGATATACAAATGGCAAGTAGATTTATGAAAATTGCTCAACATCATTGGTTAGAAAAATGCAAACCAAAACTACAATTAGGTAGCATCTTACCCCAGTTAAAATGGCTTTTATCCAAAAAACAGGCAATAAAAAATGCTGATGAGAATATGGAGAAAAGGAACCCTCATACACTATTGGTGAGAAGTAAATTAGTACCACCACTATGGAGAACAGCTCTAAAAACAGAGCTACTATATGATCCAGCAATCCCACTCCTAGGTATATACCTAAAAGAAAAGAAATCAGTATATCAAACTCCCGTGTTTATTGCAGCAGTATTCACAACAGCTAAGATTTGGAAGCAACTTAAGTATCCATCAACAAACTAATGGATAAAGAAAACATAGTACATATCCACAATGAGGTACTATTCAGCCATAAAAAAGAATGAGATCCTGTCATTTTCAACAACATGGATGGAACCGAAGGTCACAAAGTTAAGTGAAATAAGCCAGGTAGAGTAAGACAAACATCACATGTTCTTACTCATTCGAGGGAGCTAAAAATGAAAACAATTAAACCCATAGAGATAGAGTTGAATCATGGTTACCAGAGGCTGGGATGGGTAGTCGGTCTTGGGGTGTGCGTCAGTATAGAGGAGGAATGGTTAATGGGTATAAAAACATGGTAAAAAATAAATAAGATCTAGTCATTGCTAGCACAATAGGGTAACTATAATAAAAAAATAATTTAATTGTTCATGTAAAAATAACTAGAAGAGTATAATTAGATTGTTTTAAAAACAGAGGATGAATGCTTGAGCAGACTGATACCCTATTTACCCTAATGTGATTTACATATTTCATGCCTGTATGAAAATACCATGTAACTCATATAGACACCTACTATGTACCCATAAAAATTAAAAATAAACAAAAACAGAGAGAGAATAGAGCTCTACTGATAATATCCCCTGTTGGTAGTGTTTACCACTCTTTCGGTTAATTTGAGAGATACAGTTTTTTTTTACCAGGTGGCAAAGTCTACTGACCCTACTATAAAACAAAGAACAGCTCTTTCCCAACAGCTTCAACAAAACTCCTAGAGTATACTTCAACCTAAGGGACATGGTCTGGTAACCAATTTGTCCCAGTTTGCTTAGGACTTTTCTGGTTTTAGCACTGAAAGTCCTGCCTCCCAGGAACCAACTCTAACCAGGAGGCTGTACCCAGGACCATCCAGTTTCAAAACAGAAAATCTTGTATTCTGAGAACCCTGTAAGTGCTCTACAAACTGGGACAGTTGGTTGCCCTATAATATGGAGACATGATCTACAGCCCTGCCTAAAGTGTATGAGCAGTTTATGAAAGGTTAATATGCTGAGCAAATAAAATTTTAAATTGCTTATAAAGCATCTGTACTGCTTGTATGTGCTACTCATTCAACCCAATCTTCCTGTATACAAGAAACATTGCAGCTAGGAAAAATGTGCACGAATCTTTGAACAAAGTGAGAGTTTTCAGCAGTTTTATCTTTTTCTTCTCTTCTAGAGCACCATCCATAACATATATACACATTTTGCTGTGTTCTGTCTCTTCTGGTTTACTTGTTTTTTAACAAAATTGCCTAAATATATCATCAAATGTGTCTTCCATTGTTGTTTCCAGGTTCTTACACAGTGGTTCTTACACAGTGGTCTATGCCTATTCTCTGTCCTGGCCTCTTTTCAGATTTCCCTCCTGGTGACTGTTTTTCATTCAACTTTAAATTGTCAACGAAAGCTAAATTTTACTGTTTACATTAACAGAACTGGTTGCCATTTCTGAAATCTAACTCGCCCTGCTTTTAAGCCAATCTGCTTGCTTGCCTGCTTTCCTTGACCTGTATCTACTTTCTACTTCCTCCAGTAAAGCAAAAAACCTGTAGCCCTACAGGGTGATGAGTTCCTCATTTCCCCATCATCTGGCTGATAACAAAGACTGACTCATAGTCTGCAAGAATTGATTTCTACAGACTTTGAAGAAAAATCAGAAGTTGAAGGTAAAAATGAACAATCAAAGAACTGTTCATAGCACTGAAAAAACTGCAAATCTGGTAAACACTTGAAACGGTATGGTTTTATTTACATTTATTGTAAGCCAGGAGCAGAGTCTAGCAAACTTTCTTAAAGGAAACTAAATTGTCTGTTATTAAAACTTATTTTTAAATTTTACTTTAAGTTCTGGCATACATGTGCAGAACATGCAGATTTGTTACACAGGTGTACACGTGCCATTGTGGTTTGCTGCACCTATCAACCCATCATCTAGGTTTTAAGCCCTGCACACATTAGGTATTTGTCCTAATGCTCTCCCTCCCCTTGCCTCCTACCCTGACAGGCCCCAGTGTGTGATGTTCCCCTCCCTGTGTTCTCATTGATTAAAAGTTATTATTAAGAACCACAGGTAAAATTTTTTGTTTCAAGATTGGGAAGTTAATCCTCTTTTGAGTGAGTGCTAACTCTGAAGCCTCCTAGAACATCAGCTACACTGAGTTATTTGAACTTTAATTCTTGAAAATGAAATTTCTTTCAAAAAAAAGATTGAAATAAATATTGTCTATTCAGGAGTTTGCCTTACAAGTTCCTAAAAGCTGAGAGCCTCTCTAGGCTATGGTCAGCGAGAAGTATAACTGGAGTAAGGGTCAAAGAAATGCAACGTTGCCGGCTTTGAAGATGTAGGCAGGGACCACAAATCAATAATGTGTACAGCCTCTAGAAGCTGGAACAGGCAATAAAATCTATTCTCTCCTAGAGCCTCTGAAAGAAAAACACAGCCTTGCTTACATCCTTGTTTCAGCACAATGAGACCCATGTTGGACTTGTTACCTAAAGAACTACGTAATAAATGAATGCAATTTTAAGCCACTAACTTCATGGTAATTTGTTACAGTAGCAATAGGAAACTAATATCCACTTATATTAAATTTTAGCACACCAGTATCATGACAGCTATAATTCTGCCAATTTTATGTCTATTTTCCTTTCTTCTCTTCCAGCATCTAATCTTATTAGAATAGTTTTGTCACAATATGAAAAACAAGTTTGTAGCTTATCCAGGTTTCCAATTTCCTTAAATATCAAGCTGAGATCAAGTTATTTGCTCTATAAGGTTTTGAAATTTCAAAACTTCGCTGTTGACAGTCATCTAATCCTTTAATTCTATATATATTCTTAATTTAATTCTATATAAAACATATTTACATGTCACATTGAATAACTTACATTTAAAATTCTACAAGATACAAATTATCCTCACATAAAGCAAATAATATACTCAAATATTAATCTGAAGAGTTCATCAGTATAAGCCAAATTCCTTTTAAAAGACAAGTATGTACAGATGATGGAAATAGATCTTCACTTTCTAAAAATATGATACAGGAAGACACATCTAATTTAATTCCAATAACATTTTGAAATCTAAATCATAGTTTTTTTTTTTTTTTTTTTTTTTGAGACAGAGTCTTGCTCTGTCACCAGGCTAGAGTATAGTGGCACGATCTCGGCTCACTATAATCTCCGACTCCCAGGTTCAATGATTATCCTGCCTCAGCCTCCCGAGTAGCTAGAATTACAGGCGCACACTACCACACCCAGCTAATTTTTGTATTTTTAGTAGAGACAGGGTTTCACCATGTTGGCCAAGATGGTCTTGATCTCCTGACCTTGTGATCCTCCTGCCTCAGCTTCCCAAAGTTCTGGGATTACAGGCATTATAGATAGAATTTTAAAAACAGCTATTTTAACCCATTTATGCAGGAGGTTGCAATTTTTTGAATTGTAGACATGTGAAAAATCAGACCTTGGCAATAACCTTGAGCAGTAGGATATAAATAACTCCCACATGCTTAGTTTTCCGATAGTGGCACACTAGGCATATAATCACTCAATGGAACAGTCACCTATTAGCCACATTGATGGAAGAAAACAGCCTTCTTCTGAAGCAGAAGAGAACTTTGAAACTCATTTCATCCTCTACTACACAAAGCCCTTCTCACCAAGGTTACTCAGTATTAGAATGTCTCCATCTCCATGACCATGGAAAAGATAAGGCCCTTTTTCACTTTTGGAAGGTTAGTACCAGAGCCTGGTTAAGAGTGAGAGATGTAAAGCTTTACTGAACTTTCAGTGTTTGAATAAAATTACCCTTAATAGTTTCTACCATCCTAAGTAAAACAGCAAAAATTTTCCATATATATACACATACACACACATACACATATGTATGTTCATACCAAGGACATGGATTTTTGTTGTTTTCTGATTTTGTATTAGTGTCAAAAGAATTTAATTAAGCAATAATTTTATAATAAGCAGTATTTTTAATGATAAAGTACAAAGAAATTTTCTAAAACAGCTGTTGCCGTGTTATTAGAAGACTGAATGGACCTCATCAAGAAATTTGATTCCCAGCAATTCCAAGATTGAAAGTGACGAGCCTTTTTAAGCATTGCACAAAGGCTTTTACGGAAAAGCTGTAAGACTACTTTAAGAACCGTGGGTTTCCACTATGACATGAGATTTAACTGATTTTCAGAAGGAAGAAGGGACTGTCACTCTTGTGCCTCACAACTGCAACAATACTAATAAGAAAACCACTTTGAGAATACTCTTCTGCTAAAAATAAAGCAGAACAATTGAGAACATAAATGTGAAAAGGAGGAATCTGAAAATAACACTAGAAGAAACCAAAGAAAGTTGTGCACAGGATAGAACAGTCTTAAAGGCTTCTTTCCAACAAATACACAAACTTTTTTCAAATACTTTAAAGTAACACTACTTGGTAGGTGAAAGTTTTGTTGTTGCTGTTTATCGGCCTTGTTTTTCAGTCTAGTTCAACCAAAGTCAACTTCTATGCTTAGTGCTTTTATTAGTTTTATAGATATTTCAGGGATATTTCTGTAGAAAGATGCAGTTCTGTATCCCACCCGTCCCCCAACCCCCCACCATTCACACAAGATATCAGCAGGGCTGCATTCCTTATAGAGGCTCTGAGGGAGAATACATTTCCTTGACTTTTCCAGCTTCTAAAGGCTGCCCTCATTTCTTGGTTTGTCACCCCACATCACTCCACTCTCCGCTTCTGTCATCACGTCTCCCTCTCTCACTTTAACTCTCCTGTTTCCCTCTTACAGAGACCCAATCTTCATATCTCAAGATCCCCAATTTGATCACATCTGCAAAGTCTTTCTTATCACAAAACGTAATGTATTTACAGATTTTGGAGACTAGAATGTGAACATATTTGGGAGTCATTATTCACCTTACTACATTGTCATATCAAAACACAGTGGATATTTTTAGCTTATATCACTTATTTGCTGTTTTTTTCCTAAAGTAGGAAATGGCTAAAAATGGGGAGAAGGGGTGAACAAAACTCCTTCAATTCAATGTTCTTAATTAAATCCAAGATACGTCTCTGTTCTATCTTTGGCAGAGAGAAAGCTACTTATAGAAATAGACATGATGACAAAACAATACCAGTAAGAAAAAACTGTTCTCCAGATTCAAGTTTTGTAAGACAAAATGTTTTAATGATAAACTCTCAGAGACTTGACTTTACTATATAAAACTAGACTACCCTAGGGTTTTTGTCATCAATTTTTCCTGGGACATAACATGTATAAAAGAAAAAGAAAAGGACCATCATTATCAGAAACAAAATAGCTACTAAAATCACAAAAAGTTTTCTGAGAAATGGGAAACCCAGGCCGATATGGTTGAAAAGTATTCTTCCTACATTGCAATAGACTCAGAAAGTATAAACTGCTCTTCCAATATTGTTGATATTAAATTCTGGAGCTGGAAACACATGTAAGCCTTTAGAATCAAGTCTGTATACCCTCTGAGTGAGTAGGGGTAGAGAGAGTTTCAGGAGTGGGAAAGCAGGGAAGCAATTGGTCAGCCATGCTTCTTCTATTCTCTGAATTTCCAGGATAATAAACCAGACAGACCGAACAGAGCCTATCCAAGCAAATCTCTAGCTGCTGAGGGAGAGAACAAATACTTCTAATGGTAAAGCAAAGAAAACAGCTGCTGAATTTTTGGCAAATATTTTTTCCTCTTACAACGGCATTAGATAATGAAATTGTATGTGGATGAATAAACCATTCTTCCGTTCTGGAAAGGAAAACAACACACATTTCACCCAAATCTAACTTAGAACAATGCAGGTCTTTCATATCCTTAGGGAACACATTTCTCCTAAAGATATGCCAACTGCTGAGCTTTTATGGTCTTTTTCAGTGAGTTGTCTTTTCTAAAGAACACCATCAGTGGGAACCTGAGAAGTCCTAAAACTACTCTCTATGACTGATAAAATCATATTCATAAAATCTTAGAAAATACAAGTTATTTGGTCCATTCTTTCAATTCTCCTATTAATATATGCTCTAGTAAATGCAAATACTCCCCTCTTTCTACTTGCTCCACATTTTCCAGTCCCTCTGCCTTTGCCCACGCCATTTCTGGTACCTGTAATTCCTTTCTTAATCATCTCCTTTCCCTGCCCTAATCGTCATCTGCCTGGTTACTAAGAGCCATTTCAGAAACTGCCTCCAGGTCTATGTCTTTTTAGACCAGAACAGTACAGTGGTTAGGAAGAAGACTCTGGAGTCAGACTGAATTTGACACCTAGCCCAACTACTTTCTAGTCATGGATAAATTATCTCTACTACAGTTTCTCCTATGAAATGATGATTAAAATTTCAACCTATCACAGGGTTATGGTGAGGATTAAATGAGTTAATATACATAAGGTACTCGAACACTGAGAGACAGATGCATAGTGAGTTTTCAAGAAGGCGCAACTGTAATGATCCCAAAGTGAACCAATCACTTCCTCTTCTCCCACTGCACTTTATTTGTTCTTCTTTACCAATCTTCACCAATCTTTCTAGTTTGAATTTGTTACTAACATGTAAATCTTATCTCCATGCCAGATAGTATCTTCTTTGAGCATAGAATAAAAGTCTTCATTTTTTTTATCTTCTATAGCCCTTGTGCATGGTAATAATTGGAGAGCTAGCATTGAATACACAATATGTGCCAGAAGTTATGTGAGCATCATCTCATAATCTTCATAACAACCCTATGTGTCAAGTGATATTAGTCATCTCTACTTTACAGATAAACAGGCTTAGAGAAAGTAACTTTCTTCCCATTACATAAATAATAAGGCATTTCCTGATTCTAAATTTCTAACTCTCAGCTACTATTACATATCTCCTATTCACTATACCACAAGTGTGTTGAATGATACAATTAATGACCATAATCTTTAAAGATTTTTTTAGCCCCTTCTTTGTGGGGGGCACATTATAAATAATAATCCCTACCTGTCTTGGAAAGTCACATTTGACAATTTTTACTGTGAAGAATAAAATTAATAAAGTCTAAAGACTTGCATAATTGAGTCATAGGGAGAACTAAAGCGTGTTTAGTTTATGTTGTTGCTGTGCAGAGGCTTGCTATTCAGACTGGTCCATAGACCAAGGACATCAGGATTACCTGGTGGGTGGCTACACATGCAGGATAATCTTGGGCCCCATGCCAGATATATTGAACCACAATATATATTTTTAGGAAATTACCAGTTTAAGGATCATTTTTAATAGGGGTCATGAACTAGCAATTCTCCAATTCTTAAGAATAGAATAAGTGAAATTGGCTGGACTTTAAAAATTTCTAAAATAAATGTTGAGATAATGGAGTAAAATATAGAAGAATTTATATTGCCCTTCTAAAAATAAATATTGAGATAATGAAGTAAAATATAGAAGCAATGTATAATGCCTTTTTGAGAAGTTATTTTTAATTGATAGATACTATCATTTATGTAAGAAACCTCAGCTAGGAAAAGAGTTCTAGTCCCTGAGTATATGAAAGACTACAATTAGTTATTCTAGAATTAAAGCTTTCTGAAAGTAGGCTCTTTGTCTTGTTTATTGCTGTATGTAAATGCATAGGAGAGTTTGTGGCACATAGTAGGGACACAACAAATATATATTGAAAGAATATTTTTCTCAAAAATCTTTGAGTAATCAGAATATATTACTTCTTAGAGCAATTGGAGTATATCCTTCAAAGAGTAGGACTGGGAATAGGAATAACTTCCAGGATTCTGCCTGCTCAAACTTGAAAGATGTGATTTCTTCTTAGTGTCTCAATACGGAAGATATTTTCTGCCATTGAGAGGACATAAGGTGGTGAAAAGAACACAATGTTAATACCTTAAAGTGTCTTTTGTAAGGGACAGCTATAAATTACATATGTGAAACAAATATTTTTCTTGATGGCCTAGTATCAGTCCCATTTTCTTGTTTTAGAAGGCTCCTGGGTACAATAAACTCTGAATTTTGTTCTTTGAATGTTATTCTCAGAGTTTTGCTTAGGACAAGATGATTAATTCAGCACCCATTTCTGGACACCAGGGAGCATATCTCACAACAGGCCGAAAACAAAGCCAGACCTCTAGTTCAGTTAGTACAAAGAAAACAGATGCTTTCACTCCGGCGTCTACTCACAGTGATGAAATCTTGCAGTGTGGTATATCTTCTTTCTGAATTAAGCCTTAAGGTCACAGATACAATCCTGACTGTATTATAAAGAAAAATAATATGTACGTGTCCAGATGTCGAATCACAGACAGTTAAAATAACAAATGTAGATACCAAAGGCCTTGTCTCACTTATTATATGCTGGACAATCAAGATTTTTTAAGTATTGATGATAAATCTGGTTCACTTACCAATGGCACTCTTCAAATTTAAGAAGGTTGCTGACATTTAACTACTTTGCATTCACCATAAGTGCATAAAGGAAGAAGGAATCTATTCTAGAAAATATACTATTTCTATTTTTATTATGCTTTTATATTCTAGAAGTTTTGAAATGCTTTTAGCTGAAAAGCTGCGTAAAAAGCAGAACAATTTCTATTATTATCCCACAAAGCCACCTATATTAATGACATTCATGACAATAACAATTTTCTTTTTTTGATACGACTTTACTTCTAAAGAAGATAATTGTGTGTATGTGTGTGTGTTAAAACTACCATTTTAACTAGAAATATATTGTACAAAGAAATAAATTATTTTGTAAAAATTTAATGCTTGCAAAGCACTTAAACAGGGACATTGTTCTTCACAGACGTTCTTGGCATTTTCCTGATTGTGCCTGCCTCTGAAAACCATATGCTAACCTCTCAAATGACTCTCATGGGTAAAACCAGGGCAGTATTCCTGTGACAAGGGAAAACTCAAAATATCCACAAAGGAATGAAGTAGTATTTCAATCTCCCAAGCAATGTAATTCCAAAGGGTTGATGGATGAGAGGTCAAAAATGTCAAGTGCTCCAAAAATTAAATATTTCACCCATAAATCATTCAACCTGGGCAAGAGCAAGAATAATAATGCTTGTGCTAACAATCTCCAGAAAGAAAGGACACATTCCTGCCACAGTGACAATATTGCTTTCTTCCATAACTTCTAACAGCAGCATGTTTGGGAGCACAGGTAGAACAAAGAATTTAGAAATATTCAGCATTATGTGTGGGACCCTATAATATTTTCAAAGAAAAAAATTTAAAAAGCAGCCCATGTAGAGAGAAAAAGAGAAAACCCCCAAATCAAACAGGACTACATCTTTCAACAGAGAGAGATATCTGAAACACCTATAGGGCAATATAGAGCACTGAGCATAGCAGTCAACTTTGGCTGAACCAAACAAGAACTGCAAGGTCATAGGGGGTGGGATAGGACTGCTCTTCACCTGACGTAAACCCACCAAGAAATGAAAACAAGTCAAACAGGTTCAGGGTAAATAACTAGAGGTCAGGTTAATCATATAGATATCAGTCACTGTCTGCACATACAAAAGCTGACTGAGGCTACTTACCTAAACAGGCAAATGTCATATGTCTATTCCTTTTTTGAACTAGAATTTTGATTGAAAGATAACACTGCTATTGGTATATACTTTTAAATTTTGTACATGTGTGCATATATACATACAAACACAATCTTAGAAATATATAGTTATTTTACTTCTTCAACAAGTGAATGAATGTCTACTGTATATGCACACATAGATACTATTCTGAACCTGTTCTTTTCTTGCTGAAAATATATTCTGGAGACATTTCTGTGTTAGCATATAAACATTGCCTTGTTTATAAGAAACTAATTATCATATTGCTTGGATATCTCATAATTTATTCTATTAGCTACTAACACTAAAATTGTTTTTGTTTTTCACTATTAAAAATAATGCAGTGACTTTCTTTGCAGATATTTAGTTGTACAGGTGTATGAATATCTGTAGGATAAATTTACACATGTTGAATTATTATTCAAAATCTATTTTTGTTCTTAATTGTGATAATCATCATTTAATTGCCCTTTCGGGAGAGTCAGTGAGTTTAATCCATCACTAAAACTGTATGAGGCTGTTTACAATTACCCTCACCCACACTGTATTTGAGTTTTGATAAATCTGATAGCCAAAATAGGATTTCATCTTTAAAAAGACTTTATCTTGAAAGTTATGAATAACATCAATCCCTGTTCATATCTTTAAGAGTCATTTGAATTTCTTCAAATATGAATTTGGATTATCTCTCATGGATTTATAGAAGTCCATTATGTTACATATTTCAACAAACCTAAGACATCACTGATAGTACTATGCACCAAGTAGGGGGAAAAAATCCCTGCCTATTAAATTAAGAAACAGTGCTTTCTTATCACATTTTTAATTTGAACATATTAAAAAATCCTTTTATATATGTAAATGGATGTTTTTGTCATGTTTCGCTCTTGCACATATACAAAAGAACAAAACAAACTTCTTCAATTAAACGTCAGAGTCTCCAGTATCACTTGGCAATACTGAGTCTTTCATATCCATGTTTTGCCCCATAATAGTGTCTACTGTGCAATCAAGAGCACAGGTGTTAAAGCACGTTTTTAAAACAGTCACTAAAACAGTCCCTAAAACAAGGGTAGATTAACTCACTGAGCCTAATCTACCCTTCACTCCAGCTGCAGAAAAGTTACTATGCTTGTCTGATTTCCCACCAACCACTGGCCTTCCAAGCCATCTGTTTCTTACAGTGATGCCATTTTAGGAAGCTTCTTGACATTCCAATTCGAGAGACATTAAAATGTGGAAAAAATGTGAATTACAATTAACAAAATATTCAATAAGAAAATCGGCCTTTGCATTAGGTGTTGTATTTAATAAATATTTTTCCCAGTGTGACATTTTTTATCTTGACTTTATTTGTATCACGGAGAACATTTAAATTTTCACGTAGTTAAATGGATCTTTTTTTTTTTTATTATTTATAAGATAGACATTTCCTGTCTGGAGTTTTCTCACTCCGTATTATGGAAAGAATGCCATGGTTTTTAACCAAGAGTTTTGTTTTTTAACTTTTGAATTTGTGATCTAATAGGAGATAGGGTCTATGTGTATGTTCTGTGTTCAACAGAACATCTCAGATAGAGTTTCAGAATTTTTCTAAATAACCACTCAGTTAAATACCATGGTTATTATATACTAAATTTCTACATATGTGTGAGTTTATTTTATAACTTTTTTTATACACTGATCTATATTTTTATGAAGTGCAACAAAATTGTCTTAGTGAACTATTTTGAAACATTTAAAAATTTTTCAAGCCTAATGAACTTTCAATACCCCTTTTTAAGTTTTCTACATTATACTTCAGTGCTTATTTCTCCAATAAATCTTCTAATTCGTTTGCTGCAAAAATTACTTTCCTATTTTTGTCACAATATTGAATTTACATAATTTAGAGAGTTGCAATCTCTAGAATACCAATTCGTTGCCTAAAAACAATGAATTCATTCTATTTACAAAACTCATTCTATGGTTGAAATCGTTTATTGCACAAGTAATATAAATTATATTATTAAATTAATACCTCAGTATTTTACTATTTTATTGCTTTTGTGAAAAGAAGATTTTATCCATCACATTACTTCACCAGTTATAATACACAAGGAAGCTGTTAATTTTGTAATCAGGTAAATGACTCAATTTTTTTTTATTTCTAATTTTTCTCCACTGGACTATTTGGGGTTTTCTAGGAATAACATGGCATTTATTAAAATAAAAAATAATAATTTTGGCTTCAACTTTCCAATAGTGAAAATTCATGGTAAAATTTTTGGAATATCATTTACTGATATGTCCACAATATTACATATAATTAAAGATAAAAGTCACATTGATGGAAGCACTTCAAGATCACTATTGAGCATGATACTGGAATTTGCTCAGACATGTATATTTTACCCAGTTAAGAAAGTATACATCTCTACCTAATTCACAGTTGTTGTTGTTGTTGTTGTTGTTGTTTTGGCAATAGAAGTTGAAATTTCCAGCACTTTCTTTTCATGTAATCAATTTTTTTCTTATTGAGATATGTTAAAACAATCTAGTAGAATCATATTAATAGCAGAATTAGCAAAAGGAAATAGAATATTGAACTATCCTTACAAGAAAATGTCCTGACTTGGTTATGGTGTGCATTTTTAATGCACAGCTGAATTTGTTAATATTTTAATTTTGGATTTTTTAAATGTGCAGCTGGATTTTGTAATATTTTATTTTGGAATTTTTGCAGTTATATCCATAAGTTATACTTATTGGCAGTGGCTTTTGTAATGTTTACGTGTTTAATTTTGATGCTATCTTTGCCAAGTTTTAATGTCAACATTGCTCTGGTTTTATATAAATGCAAGAGTTTTCTTTTTCTGTAGTAAATAGTTTCAACAGATCATCAGAACTCTCCTGTGAAATCAAATGAGCCTGCAGCATTTGCTGTAGTCACACGTCCATAATGTTTTCAAGTTCTTCCAGGTAATTGTTCTGCTAATATTCTATCTTTTGGTGGTCACATTTGATATTTTAAAAATAATTTTACAAAGGTTTTCCAGTTTATTGGAATACATTTGAATAAAATATACTTTTATAATTCTTTCAATCTAGTTTCTGATTTTTGCACCTCTGCTTCTTACTATCTATCTTTTGATTCAATAGTGGTTTTAGGAATTATTTTCACTTTTAATATATTGGGGTTTTCAAATAATTATGATTTTGATTTAATTCATTCTACTTTTTTATTTTTCAGTTATATCTAACTTTATCTTGACTAATTCCTTCTCAGTGTTTTTCTTGGATTTACTTTGTTTTCCACAATTGTTATTCAATTCTAATTTTAATGCATTGTGTTCTAAGAGAACGAGGTATATTTTCTATTTAATGGAATTGATTGAATTTTCCTTTATGGCATAATATGTGGTCAATTTAATAAATGTTCCAAGGCAGAATAAATAAAGATGTATGGGGGTGGGGAGTACAAGGGAAATATTTGTGAACTCAGCAAATTTGGGTATATTCTGAGTTTTCAGGGTATACAATTACATGCAATGCATGGTACTTCCCACTATGGAACAATTCCATGGCTTGCTCAGGCCCCCCACATTTCCCTGTTCTAAGTAAGGATCTCTTGATTAGGTTCTTCGATTCTTAGAGGAAACTATGCCCAGGATACACCAAAATATATACAATTTTCAATGTTTCTTCATTTGGTAAAAATTTAGCACTACTTGGCTACTATTGTTTGAAATTGGTGAATTGGGTTTTGCTGTCTACTATTGTCTATAAGGATGGAGCTTTGTTTTTTGTCACCTTAATTGGTATATGAAATGGAATAAAAATGCTTTAACTGTTCTTGTGTTAGTTTGCTGAGAATGATGGTTTCCAGCTTCATCCATGTCCCTGCAACTGACATGAACTCATCCTTTTTTATGGCTGCATAGTATTCCATGGTATATATGTGCCACATTTTCTTTACCCAGTGTATCATTGATGGGCATTGATGGGCACCCCAATGTCCATGTCTTTGCTATCGTGAACAGTGTCTTTGCTATCGTGAACAGTGCCACAGTAAACATACGTGTGGATATGTCTTTACAGTAGAATGATTTCTAATCCTTTGGGTATATCCCCAGTAATGGGATTGCTGGGTCAAATGGTATTTCTAGTTCTAGATCCTTGAGGAATTGCCACACTGTCTTCCACAATGGTTGAACTAATTTACACTCCCACCAACAGTGTAAAAGCAAACAGAAAACCAGACACAGCGTGTTGTCACTCATAAGTGAGAGTTGAACAATGAGAACACATGGACATGGGGGTGGGTGGTCATCACACACTGGGGTCTGTTAGGCGGTGGGGGATTTGGGGAGGGATAGCATTAGGAGAAATACCTAACATAGATGACAGGTTGATGGGTGCAGCAAACCACCATAGCATGTGTATATCTATGTAACAAACCTGCACATTCTACACATGTACCCCAGATCTTAAAGTACAATAATTAAATAAAAGTACTTTAACTTTGCCATCTATGACTGGAAGTATCCCACTTTTTGCTCACTAAAATATTTATAAAATTTTTTCTTGATGGAATTTGTGAGTTTTTGAAACATTTAGTAGGGAGAAAAAATATCCTGTCAACCTTTTCATATTCTTCTACCAGAAAACACTTGGAGGCTTTCAAATGACTCATTAATTTTCATCTTCCATTAAGACATTCAGAAAACTTTCTAACATTATGGAAGATTCCATACCAATGAAGACATGTAGACATTACAGATAATATATCACCATAAATGAAATATAAGGCCTAGCCAAGCTTGAAACCAAGAAAATTATGTAGGTGCCAGAAATAAAGAGGGACCTCAAAGTCAGAAAGGTAATAGGGAACTAATACAGAATCGTTCACAGGTATATTAGACATGCTCCCTGTGAAAGGAATCTGGGCTTCATGTCAAGTGGGAAAGGTAGCTAGAATTAAACCACTTTCCTAAAAGTGAGCATCACCAAGGGTTACCTTATCTGTAGAATAGAGACCAAAAACTCAACCAGCAAGCCTACAAATTTTGCAAACATTGTGACAGGAGGTTAAAGGGGACTTCTATTGCCCCAGAGTTGATAACCTGGCACAGAGGTGAAAACACAGGCATTAAGCATCCCTCATTCTAAAAAGAACCATTGATCTCTGGTTCTGGAAAAATCCCCTGTTAATCTTTTTAAACTTTCCAGAACTGGCTGTACTGGAATTAACCACCATCCCATACCAAATATAAATACAACACAAAGCAGAGCAATTATTGTGTGGTAAGTTGAAGCCTTCAGCATTGTAGGGACCGAGATATTTCTAATGAAAGGTATTATTTTCACCTCCTCATAGGGAAAAAATGTAAGCGTAGTATTATCTTCATTTTTCATAGTAAAGAGTAAATGCATGTGGATAAATTAAGTGAATAAAACAAGAAACAGGGAATATTATAAAGCAAGCAAGATTTGAAAGACTAATCAAATATTTTAAAATGACACACAAGTGAGCATTGTGAAAAATAGAAAAATTTGAGTATCTGATGAATACAATTGAATGTTCATTTAATATATTAAAAACTCTTTAGTTCATGATTATCCAAAACAAAATACTAATTCAATATTATTGGAAGAAGTTTGAGAATGAACTTAATAAATATAGAAGGAATGATAGGTAGTGTCTATTTTATAACCCTTAAAACCTAATTTATTTAGGTAATAATTATCAACAGGCCAAACAGGTGGAAGACTGATGGGAACACTTACAACAGAATTCTGATTGTGACTTGATTAATTGGAACATCACGAAATGTGGGACAAGTCAATGTCAAGGGGAAGGTGAGAGGAAGTAGAGAGGGGGACATTCTAGAATAAAGATCCTTAAGAAAAATCATCAAATGAAATGCATATATCTTGTCTAGATCTTAATTCAAATAAGCCAACTATTTAAAAGCCGTGTTGAGAAAACTGAGTAAATTTATGCCTTGGTTGTTAGATTATATAAAAACATTAATGGTAACATTATTAGGTGTGATATCATTGTGGTTAGGTAAGAAAATATACATATGTATTAGAGATGTGTATAGAAAACACATAGGGAGAATTTTTTTTTTTTGAGATGGAGTCTCGCTCTGTCGCCTAGGCTGGAGTGCAGTGCATGATCTCCACTCACTGCAAGCTCCGCCGCCTCCCATGTTCACGCCATTCTCCTGCCTCAGACTCCGGAGAAGCTGGGACTACAGGCACCCGCCACCACGCCCGGCTAATTTTTTTGTATTTTTAGTAGAAACGGGGTTTCACCGTGTTTGCCAGGATGGTCTCGATCTCTGACCTCGTGATCCGCCTGTCTCGGCCTCCCAAAGTGCTGGGATTACAGGCGTGAGTCACTGCGCCCGGCAGAAAATTTTATGAGAGCTAGAATTTTAAATTATTTAAGTACAAAATAAAAACAAAAAATGAATAAACCATGAGGCAAAATAAAATTGATAGTTATTGAATCTGGAATATAGGGAATGGTTCATTGATCTATAATTTTCGCTTTTATGTATAATTTTTAATTAGAACTTTAGATAATGTATGATGCTTACTAACTGCTTTAATCAATTGCCTAGCAGTTTAAAATGTTGGTTTATTACCAAAGCTAATTTTATTTAGGAGTATCTACAGGTGATACTCCTAAATTGGGAAGCAGATTTACTAACAAGGCAAACCCAGTCTCTAGGCTTAACTTTGAAAAACTAACATGAATATTGAAGCCAAACTCCTCACCTAAAACCTTAAGAACAAGAACAAATTCTATTTGACAACATAATGGGTTAGTTGCTTGAATCAACTCTTCAACCAAAACCAGTAATTATTCCTTAATATAATATAGAAAATACCTTCCCAGATATGTCAATTAGTTGGTATGAGAGTAAGGGATTATCAGATTTTTTTTTTTAAAGCAGGAAGAACCTAGGAATGTAAGCAGAGAACTGCTACCTGCAGTCACTCCAAAAGCATTTGCCTTTGAAAGAGAGTATAATAGTATGTTCTCTTCCACTGAATTTGAACACCAAGGACTACACTTTCCTGTAGGAGTTATCTGGAAATTCTACCACTGCCTCAGGAATTGCAGAGAAAATTGACTCTTCAAATCTGGGTATAAAGTTGAAGGAAGAAAATCAGAAGGAACATTTGAAGAGAAAAAGGCTGAGAATTTTGTGTTAAAAAGCTATCAATCACAGATCCGGAAAACTCAGCCTTACGATTAAAAAATATTCCTTCCGCCAAATTATATTCAAAATGCTTAAATTCAGACATAAAAGGAAAACCTGGTAGGCGGTCATAAAAAGACATAGTACTGCTAGAGAAACAATAAAAAAGGGACTCATTACCAGGAGATTGCACATAATATTATAAGTAAACTCTTCAAGAAAAATGAACGCAATCCAAAAACTTTGGTTATGCAAATTGTGAAAGTCTCTTAACATGGTGAAAATGAAAATAAATATGAAATGTCTTCTTATGTTTAAGACATTATCATTGCTCTAAACGATAATTGAGTGTCTAAAGTAAAAATAGAGCACAGTACTATGGTTGGACCAACGTGGAAGAGTAAGATGCAGTATGAAGACAGCACAAAAGATGAGAGGTGAGGCCAGGCACAGTGGCTTATGCCTGTAATCCCAGAACTTTGGGAGGCAGAGATGGGTAGATCACCTGAGGTCAGGAGTTTAAGACGAGCCTGGCCAACATAATGAAACTTTGTCTCTACTAAAAATACAAAAATTAGCCAGGCATGGTGGTGGTGGGTGCCTGTAATCCCAGCGGGAGGCTGAGGCAGGAGAAATCACTTGAACCCAGGAGGTGGAGGTTGTAGTGAGCCAAGATTGTGCCACTGCACCCCAGCCTGGGCGACAGAGCAAGACTACATCTCAAAAAAAAAGATGGGAGGAGAATTTGAAATATACTGTTGCAAAGTTTTTATGGTACATAAAATGTAATAATATTACAAGACTGTTATTTTTTAAAGTTGTATATTGTAAACCTCAGGGAACTCACTTTAAAAATGAAAAAAGGAGTATAAATAATAAATCAGTAGTAGAAATAAACTAGAAGCCAAAAGGTCTCAATAAAATGCAGGCAGAAAAAAGAACAAAGGAGAAATGAAGAAACAAACAGAATTATCTAGAAATATGGTAACTTTTAGCCATGTAAATAGATTAAATGTAAATGGTCCAAAAATATCAATTAAAACAGATTGTCAGATTCGATTTTAAAATGAAGCAACTGTATGCAATGAAAAACATTTCAATGCAGAAGGATAGTGAAAGTAAGACAATGGTAACAATATATTGCTCAATCACTAATCAAAAGACACCTGAACTGACAATATTTAGATAAAAGAAAGCAGACTTCAGAAAAAGGAGTATTACCAGGAATAAAGATGAACACTACATAGTGATAAAAGGTTCACTCACCAAAAGGACACAGAAATCCTAAATATGCATACATCTAACCAGACTTTCAAAATACTTGAAACAAAAACTAATAGAACTAAAAAGAGAAATCAACAAATCCATAATAATGGTTGGAGATTTCAGCACTTTTCTCTCAGTAATTGACAGAAAAAAAAAAAAAAAAAAAAAAAGCCAGTAATTAAGGATTATAGAAAGCCTGCAAAATACTATCAACCAATTTGGCCTAAATGACATTTATAAAGCAACCCACGAAACAACAGTGAATGCACAGCTTTCAAGTGCACATGTCTTTAGGGTGGGTAAGGTAAAAGCCTTATCTTTATTAATCCTGGGACATCTCCAGGGTTCTCTATCTTTAGGGAGACATGATCTCTAATTTCTAACACATGTTTGTTGTACAGAAATGCTTTTTGCTCAGATGGCTTGAACTATATAGGAATCTAAGAAATACAGGGAGAACTGTTTCCCCACACCAGAATGCCAGAAAAAAAAAAAAAAAAAAAAAAAAAAAAAAACTTCAAAGTATTGAAGTTGCAGAATTTGTGTTCTATAATCATGATGCAATTAAGTTAGAAATCATTAATGATCAATTATGTCAAAGGTCAAAAAGGAAATGACAAGTGAAATTAGAAAACATTTTCTGTTAAAATGAAAGCACAAAGTATCAAAATGTATAGATAGGATGTAGCTAATTTATAGAATTAAATGCTCATATTTGAAAATAAAAAATATTTCAAATAAATTGTTTTTACCTTGAGAAAATGCAAAAGAGCAAGTTAACCTCAGAGCAATTAGAAACAGAAGATAGACAGAAATTAATTATAAACAATGAAAATAGAGAAAAATCAATGAAAATCTGGTAGAGATCAGTAAAACTGACAAAGTTCTTGACAGATTAATCGAAAGAGAGAGAAAGAATCATGAAACACCAATATCAGGAATCAAAGAAGTATTTTTTGTAGTTCCTAAGACATTAAGAGGATAATGAATATTATCAACTTTCTTTTGCCCATAAATTTAACACCTCAATGAAATATGAAAACCTCTTAAAAGGCACAACCAACTAATGCTCATTCATGAAGAAATAGATTATCTGAATAGTCCTATTTCAACCAAAGAAATTTATAGCTAAGATACTTCCAAAGAAATTTTAAGAACCAGATTATTTCACTGATGAATTCCACAAAACATTAAGGAAAAACTAATACTGATTATATATAAACTCTTAAAGAAATTAGAAACATAGAATATTTTAAGAAAACCAATAAAAGATATAAGAAGAAAATGTAATGTTCCTCATGAGCATAAATGCAAAAACTCCCATCACAACATTAGCTAATTTAATCTAACAAAGTATTAAAAATAATGCTTCATGTTTAGATGTGATTTATCCTAGGACAATAAGACTGGTTTGACATTCAAAATGCAGTCAATAGAATTTATTATAGGAGGAGACTAAAGAAAAGCTACATATTCATTTCAACAAATGCAGAAAAACTTTAATATTCAACATCCATTTATTATAAAAACTCAAGTTAATAACAGAAGGAAACTTGATTTAAAAATCTGCAGAGACCTTACAGCTCATATGATAGTTAAAGGGAAAGATGGAATACGTTTTCCTCTAATATCATGAATAAAACAATAATATTCTCTTTCATTACTTTTCTGCATTGTCCTAGGCAGTGCAATGGGGCAAGATAAATAAAAAGCTCACAGTTTGTAAAAGAATAAATAAAACATATCTTTTCACAGATTACATGATTGTCCCTGGAGAAAATCTCAATGGATGTACAAAAATACTACTAGAACTAATAATTGAGTTTAGTGAACTTTCAAGATACAGAACCAATGTATCTTAATATATAAATTATTATACAGGTGTGCCTCAAATCAGTAAACCCAGCATAAGCTGAAAATATCTTAAGTCAAAAATGCATTTAACACACCTAACTTTCTGAACGTAATAGTTTAGCTTAGCCTACTTTAAACGTGCTCAGAGCTCAACACTTAGATTAGCCTACAGTTGGGAAAAGGTCAAATTCCAAAACTGGAAGAACAGTTTCTAATGAATGTGTATCACTTTCACAGCATTGTAAGGTCGAAAAATTCTAAGTTGAACCATTGCAAGTTGGGAAATGTCTGCATACTAATTATGAAATAATTAAAATAGAAAGTGAAATTTACACAAAAAAGTACCATTCCCAGTGTCATCAAAACAAATGAAATAATTAGGTACAAATGTAAAACAAACATATATATAAAATGAATTAAAAAAGACGAAAGTAAATGGACAGATATACTCATTATTTGTAAGATCAATTCTTCTTGATTTAATATATAAATTCAACACAATACCAATAAAAACCTGAGAAAGAATTGTTTTATATACTGATAAGCTTATTATAAAGTCCACATAAAAAGTTAGAGGAGCTAGAATATCCAAGCCACCACTGGAAAACAATGCTGACAGACTCAATATTACTTGACTTGAAGACTTAATATAAACTGTAGTAACTATGACAGTGTGGAGTTGGTGTAAGCATAAATACATAGATTAGCTAGAACACAAGAGAAATCCCAGAAATAGATACACATAAAAAACCAGAAACATACCTCACACCATCTACAAAATGGACTTAAATATAAAGCCAACATTTTTTAAATTTTAAAATACCATTTATCATATCATCTAAAAATATGAGATAGATGGGGATAAATTTAACAAAACAACATACAAGACCTATACAATATAATCTACCAATTATTGCAGAGATATAAAAGACAATCAAAATAATTAGAGAGGTAAGATTCAATATTATTAAGATATCATTTACCTTCAATTTGATCTGCAAATTTAGCAAACTCCCCAAAATTCCATAAGACTTACTCTTATAAAAACCCAGTTCTTCAGATTATATGGAAATGAAGAAGATCTAAAATAGCCTAAACACAGTTTTAAAGGAACAACAATGTTGTAAAAATTATATTATTTAATTTCCAAATTACGATAATGCTATAGTTAACAGGAATGCATAAAGACAACTGTAAATATCATGAAACAAAATGGGTTTGTAAATTTATCCACACATATTTGGTCAATTGGTTTTCCATTATGTTTTTAAGATAATTCAATGTATGAGGGAAAATATTCCCAACAAATAACACTGGAACAATCAGATATTTTTAAGCAGAAAAATAGTAAATCTTGAACCTTACATCACATCATATCAAAAAATTAAATGTATTATAGATTTAACATAAAAGTTACAGTTATAAAACTAAAACAAAACAGTGGAGAAAGTCTTCACAAATTCAAGTAAGAAAAAGTGTTTTTATTTGGGACACAGAAAGCATGAACCATGAGAGATAAAATAAGTTTGCTTTTGAAAAGTCACCATAAGAAAATGAAACAATAAGACACAGGCTAGTGAAAAATATTTGCAATGCAAATATCAGTGCATAAATTATAGTTCAGTAAAAACTTTTAAAAACCTAAGCAAATGTTGACAATATAAAATGACACTAATGTTTTCTAGTTAATACAAAATAGACATTATTAATTGATGATTAGTTAAGTCAAAATTAGAGTTACAAGACAAAAATGCATAGCAATTTTGAGTTATTAGATTGATGAAGAGATACATAAAATCAACACTTTCTAAGGTCTTTATATTGTCTTCATGAGAATTCTAAAATTTGACTTTAGATTTTGATATGGTTTAATATGGAAGAGGAACCTCTTATATTAGAGAACTATAGTATATAATTTCCAAACTAGCAATGTGAAAAAAAGAAGTGAGAAACAATAGTTAATCAATTCAAAAATCAATAAGTGAAAGAATGAGAAACCTACAACATGAAAAATGAAGAATATAAAATAAGTCTAAGATTGGCAGACTGGGTTTTTTAAAATCAACTTTAATATACTTATAAGAAGACACATCTAAAACATAATGTTGTACGTAAAATGATGAACTGAGTTTTACTATGCAAGTTCTCACCAAAAGAGTCATAGCATTAATATGAAAAAAATAGACATCAAGGAATCAAAGCATTACTTAAGGTAAAGATGATTGTTTCATAGTGATAAACAATTCTATTCCTAAGAAAGATACCGATTCTTTTTTTTTTTTTTTTTGATTCTACATTTTAAACCTGGATGAACCTAATGATGCAACATCAAATTTATAAAAACCTAGTGAAAGGAAGACAGGATTTATGTTCTTACCAGTTTGGCCAGGGTTCAATGCTCCTAAAATAGAATATTTTTTCTCCTGAAAAATGCCAACTACATTCTGCTAGAATCCACTTCTTTTTCTGACTTAAGGATTTTTCCCACTTACACATTGGCTAAATCACCTTGTGTCCACTTGGCCACCCAAACCAGTCACCCTCCTTTTCACAAAAGCTCCACAGATGGAAAGCATACAGCATGGGTACGTTTCACTCCATTCATTGCTCCTACTAACTCTGTTAGTACAGTTCATTCCTGAACTAAAACCCTCTTTAACTAATGTTGCAGAAAAACTGTGACATAAAAAGATCACTGTTGTGCCACTGAAGTCTAAAGATGAAAAATGAAATTGGAAATATTTATTTTGAATTCAATAGTGAACACACTGAACAAGATTTAAAATGTTGATAGAAATCATTTGTCTTCTCTCTCTCTACAACTCTGTTTTTGTAACAGGATAACCATCTGTCATAAAGCACATGATCCATAAGGGTCTATAGTGCTTGTCAATCACAAACCAAAGAAACTTGCTGGTATTTGGGTGGTAATTTTTAAATGATATGTCCACTAGCAATGGCACAAATCTGGAGATATTTGAAATTTCTGCTTATTGTTCTAAATTTTCAAATTTTATAATTTTTAAAGAGTTATTAAAATGCATTAAGCATGATTATAAAAATTCAACTATGGCAGCAGCAACCTATGCAGTTTTATGCCTTTTATATAATAAACATTGAAAACTTGAAATAATTTAGTAAACTAAAAAGAATTCCTAATGTTAACATTTTTTTCTGGCAAATCCTTTGGGGGATCCAAATAATTATTTCAATACATATAACCAACTCATAATGTATACCATTTTGATGTTCAAGTTTTTGTATTATATACATACTAAAACCATATTGGCTGCTGCAACCATCAAAGGATCAGATGATTTTTAAATCAGAATTTAACACAAAAGTTCACATATAGTGATTTAAGCATTTTTCCTACATAGTTGTTTTACTTTGGTGTGGTAAAAATCCAACTTAATATGTTTATCACAACAACAGTTTTTTTCCAAGTCTTTACATGAACATTTTATCTTTGAGACTTTCACCTTCCTTTCCTGAAAAAAAAAAAAATAGAAAAACTACTAATTAAACCTACCTTTCAACCTTTGTTCAGGAATTAAATTATCTCCAACTTCTCTTTATGTAATCATATCATTAAAATATTGAGAATACTGACTTTAATTTCCTTGATACATTTTAAGATGTAAAATCCTCAGTCATGAAATAAATACCAAGCAAGAATCTTTGAAACAATCATAAATTCTCTTCTCACAGATGTTGCTCATTCTCTGGGTGAGGAAGAGCTTACGAATCATTGATATGGCATGGCTCAAGCATTAGGGTTCTCCAAAGAAAGACAGCCAATAGAATATTCACATTCAATCTGGCAATAGCAGCCTGTGGAAAAGTGTGTGTGTGTGTGTGTGTGTGTGTGTGTGTGTGTGTGTGTGTATGGAGATTTACTATGAAAATTGGCCTACATTATTAGGAGGTTGAGAGGTCCCATGATCTGCTATTTGAGGCTGGAGACTCACCAAAGCTGGTAGCGTCATTAGGGCTGAGAACCACGGGAGCTAACTGGGTAAATCCCAGTCAAAGGGAAGGAAAAGAAAATAGCTCAGCTCAAGCAGGCAGGCAAGAAGAAAAATAAAAAGAGTTAATTTCTCCTTCTACCTTCTGTGTGATTCAGGCCCTCAAAGGATTGAATGATGCCAACCCACACTGGAGAGAGCAATTTACTTACTGAGTCCACAGAATCAGCCATCTGGGAACACCCAGAAATAATGCTTTACCAGATATCTGGGAATACTCTGGTCTAAATTGACACATAAAATTAATATCACAGCTAGAAATGGAAGGATCAAGGGAATTTCAATCAAATCTCGTATCAATGTAAAACAACAGCCAAAATCAGTGACTACCTCTCCACATTTCCGTAAAGCACACTAACATTAAGGGCTTAATTTAGAGTAATGAGAGAAACTCAAGTCAAACTAGCTCAATCAGAATGTGGAGTCTCCACAAAATCAAAAGAAAAACAGCTTCAGGAATCAAAGGGATCACTGGAACCCAGGAGAAACACATAAGGCTCACTGCTCCTCTCTGTTCTCTTCTTCCTGCACACGAGCTTTATGCTGTCCTACATATATTAGTTTGTTTTAAACCATCAGGCACATGGCCACTAAGATGTCTACGTTCATACCTGAATTAGATAAGTAATGCATGAAGGCAGCAAAATTACAAGGACAAAACATAAAATGGAAAGCGAAAGACTTCCTCTCAAATTTTAAGAAGATATGCAAAAAATTTTATCAGAAGTAAAGGATGAAAATTTCCAAATTGTAACTGGTCAAAAGTGCCTAGCATAATGAATGGAAGAAAAAAAGGTGATTTTTACCATGTGAGTAAAAAAGATTTCTAAATCTCAGGGCAGGGCCGGGAGGGAGAAGAAGAAGGGAGGCATCTATGAAGAGAAATGAGAATCACAAAGCCTTTTGACTTCTGAATAAAACGCTTGGTACCGGAAAGCAATATGTAGTCCGAAGCTGAGAATTCTACACACATACAAATTATCACTCACAAGGGAAGAAAGACTAAAGATAGTAGTTTCAAATCCTTTATGGTTGAAAAAATATCTCCCATGCTCTCTTTCTTATTTACCAAAAGGCATTTTTAAATAAGACAGTAAGTCAAAAAAAAATAAAAAAAGGAAAGCACAGATCAACAAAACATCTAATGCAGTCTCTCCTTTTTGGTTTCCAAAATTTGATATTTAAACTACTGGAAATTGGTTTAGAGCATATACCACATCTTGAAGAACAGGATAGAGAAGAGCAGGCAAAAAGAATCCCAAGTCAAGAGCTAGAGAACAGGTCTAGTTTGGAGCAGGAAGATGTATGAGTGTGCAAGAGTGGTCCTCAGTAGGGAGAAATAAAAACTGATAGAGATTTTGAAACTGCATTTGAGCATTTGGGTAAATAACCACAGGGTGGCTGACCAAGCTATATGTGTATTTAAAAAGAAAATACTAAATATATAGAAAATAATTACAAATAACATAAAAAATGAAAAGTTATAAAAATTAAGGAAACAGGTATAGCACATTCATTGAATCAGCATGGAGCAATATTTTCATAAACACGTAAAACACTAACTTAACTATAAATGGTAATAAGGTTGTGTTGAGAAGAAGAAGTGGGTGATAAAGAAGTAAACCTTTACTGCAAAGAGAAGTCTCAGATAATATCTAAATATAGCAGTGTATGCATATGATGTTTTTAAAAATTGAGTTAAATATGAATGAAAATAACTAAGAGTTGAAAGTGATTGCCTTTATAAAATTTATAGAATGGTTTATTAACTATGTTCACTTAATTTGATAAAAATAAAACAATTTAAATAAAAAAGTAATCTTCTTCACACCATTTGTACTACTCAGAGACAACCACTGATAGCAGCGTCCATTTCATTCATTTTACTGCTTGCTATTTAAGTAATCTGCCTACATTGTACAGTTTATCAAAATTTGAGATAGATTCTCATATGTCAAATAGTAGGAATTTTGAACATTTGTGCTATCTTCCAATTTTCTGCTCCTCTCAATTTTTTAGTTATATTATTTGTTCATATATTCAAAAACATTTATTGAACCCCTGGCTATATTCCAGTCCCTTAGGATACATAAACGAACAAAATATTTCTACCATTTTGTAGTTCACATTCTAGAAGAACAAAAAACAAACATTGAATTTAAGTAAATAATATGCTAATATTAGAAGCTGATAATGATGTATCCTTGTTAGGCCACAGATGTTGCAGTTCATCATTATTGCTAGGCACAGAAGAACCGAGAGATGCCCCAGTGAATCTAAGCTTCCAGACAAATGTTTCCCTGCACCCATCGTGTAATCATCCATGGCTCATCATGGCAACCAGAGTCAATCATCCTGGCCAATATGCTAACTCCTTTCTTGGCCTGATGGTCCACTGGCATGATGACTTGTAAGTGTCTAGGTGTGGTATTCATACCTGCAAGTTCAGTAGACCTTTTACTGTGTTCTCTGTTAGAAACAAGCTTTTGGAAATACAGAAATGATTATGGTTTCAGGCACAGAAATTGCGTACCTACACAGGGGCCACTGCAGGTGGCATTAAGGGAAGGTAATCTTCTATTCCTTTTTTTCCCAAAGTAATATATTCTAGTTATTGGGAAAACACCACCGTATATTAGGACTTGGTTCAGTATGTGTACCACAACCTGGAAGACATCAGTCCTAACCCTCAGAGTTTTGTTCTCAAGCTGATTTTTTTTAACCTGAGCCTATAATGGATTATTTTGCCATTATTCTTCTGGGTCATGAGGTATATGGAAAGACAAATAGATCTCATGTCATGAGCCAGTTATCACATGTCTTTGGACGTAAAATGTGTTCGTCTCTAACTATGTTGTATAAAATATTCATGATATTCTTTAAGTTCTAGAAAGGTTAAACTTGGCACTGTGGACAGACAAGAAAAATACATGTCCTTATAAGAATAAAATTGCTGCCTTACAGATGGAAGAGATAATCTGCCACTAAGTGGCTGAATTGTGTCCTCAAAGGATAGTGATATATTAAGAAATCAGCATGGTCTCTGTTGCTGGCATGCTGGACATTCAAGTATCATTTGCTAGTTCAACTTTGGTAAGAAGAAGTCCTTGCTATCAGTCATCACAGGCACTCATGCCATGGGTAGCACATTGCACCGGTACTATAAGGGCCAAGTGCAAGGCTGGACTATCTCACAGGACAGGAAGTCATCCTATCTGTCCTTTTATTGATGACTTCTCTGCATGTGTAGGCTTTCTGTTGGACATAAACCTCAAAAATCTACATCTTGTATCCACTCTCCTAAGACTATCCACAATCCACTTTTTCAGACAATCTTGTCCCGAATCTTCAAATTTTACTCCTTCAAGGCTTCTGACTAAACACTCTGACATCATTAGTCACTTGCCAGGTGTCCACATATATCCATACTGCAGGCCACTTCTTCATACATGCAAAATGAACTTCTAAGTATACCGGCCACAGCTCTTTCTCCTAGGGGAATTGTTCTTAGCCAAAGGGACTGAGTGAATACTGATGGTGACAGTTTACTTATGGCTAGCACCAAAATGGTGATCAATTCTGACTTGTGTGAGAACTGGACTCACGTGTTTTCTTCTCTTCAGTTGATCATAGGATGTAATCCAGAAGTAGGGTGACTTTGTACCCAGCTTGCTAGGGATAATTTCAGCATATGGCAGGTATCACAGAGTAATTAATAGCATTAACTTTTACTCAGAAATGCATCTCAGTTTGAATAATTCATTATAAGGCCACTCTACCTATGAGACCAAAAGTAAAATTGAGAAAGAGGTATCAATATAGAAAAACTACATGTCATGGACTGTATGTTTATGTAGTTTACTGATATATATTTGAACCTGCTCAGCTTGATTCCAAATACTCCATTTCTACCTTTTGATGGATTGATGCTGTGCTTATCTGTTTTATGACAGGTATAATCAAATACAGGTCACAATAAAAGCCGCAGTTACACAGTCATTTGGTGTTTCATGGTCAGGCACTTGGTCTTTACCAAAGCCCAATAATATATCAAGGGCTACTTTTAAAATGGTTAACAGTTCTCTGTTGCAGAAGAAAAGGCCTGGCTGTAGAATTCTAGAAGTCTGTGACTCATCTCTTTACTGGGGATTGCCACAGATAACATAAAGCATCCTTTACTATCATGAAAACGTCTAGCACTATCAGATATTCTAGAGTGTAAAACCTGCCATATACCTTTCTCCATGCTATGGGACCCGCTCTAAATTGACAGTCTTCTGATCCATTCAATAAATGGCACTGAGCATTACTGCCAGGTATGGAATGTGCTGCCCTTTTATTAGTAGTAAGTAGTAGGGATGATTGGCCATGCTGCAGATTTCATTGATATGTCTAGCCTCTGAATCTTCATGGGATTTATTGCTCACCCTCTGAAATGCATATGCCTTTCTGGAATGCTACTATAATACTTGCCATCTCCTGCTCACCAGATCCAATTAGCACAATATTATCAGTATAGTTTACCAACATGATATTTCACAGAATATCAGTAATAAAGGCCACTGTAAACTTTGTCATGATAGGAGTCAGGGAGAATTAACATATCCCAAAACAAGAGAATAAATGTATCCTGCTTCTCTTCCCTTATAAATGTAAATTATTGTTGATCTTCCCTATGGAAATTAAGAAGAACACATTTAACAAATAAATAGTACATTCCCAACGTCAGAGGCTTTGTTGATTTATTTCAGTAAATATATTAGGTTAAGTATAGCAGCTGTGATTGCAACTACTGCTTGAATCAATTTAGAGCTATCCACCATCATCTACCTAATACACCTGTTTTTTTCCCCAAGGGCCAATAGGTAAATTAAAGGGGTCACACTGGGACTACTGCTCCTATATGTCTTTGAAGACTGGGATAATCTCTTGAAATTCCTTGCAGAATGTGATACTACTTTAGACAATTTTATTGAAAAAATGAGATGTTTTCCATTTGGGCCTTCTTATTGCTTGGCTCTTATTGGTTCTTACCTCACAGGTCCGGGGAAAAATATTAGACTTTTATCAGTTACTAAGTGAATGGGTGCGAATATTCACATGTGTATGTATGTATCTCTATTTCTCCATTATATACACTGGTACTCACTAGAATCACTGTAAGATTAACTCATGCCGAAACTCCACTTAACACCTCTATTGCCCCCTCTATAACTGGAGAATTATGATGAAAGTTCAGATCTTCTGGTAGTAGCGACAGTTCAGAAATCATATACAAGAATCTTCAAATAGTCTGAATTGTCCAGTACAGAGTTAACCTGGTACTTACTCCAGTACACAGTTACTTACTCCAGTACACAGTTAACCTGGTAAACGACTGTACATTCCTTTCAAAAAGGATGAGAAATGTTTATCATATATACTTTTGTGGCATTTACAAGATCCTTTCAAAAAGATCTTCCACCAATCCATTTTGGAAGAGTGACCTGGATTTCACCTGAAAACTTGATAAAGAATGATTTTTTTCTACTGCAGTGGCTGATATTAGACTTCGGCAGGCAAATTCTAATATGCATTTGTCATACAAGCCAAATCACACATACCCAAATTAGTCATTTATCTATCTCATCATTGGAACACCAGAATTTACTAGCCATCTGCAGATACCCGTGTGTCAAGGAATCTTAATTATTCCCACCTCGTATCAGATAGTTAAGTGCCACACTAAGTTAAGTCTCTGCAATTCCTGAAGAACATTATTCCATTGATACAAATGTAGGAGTCAATATATCTTCTGGAGTCAATTTTATACTTCAGAGAAAACCATCAGGCTTCTCAGAGATGCTGATGCTCCTTTTCAGTACCACATTCCACTCCCTAGTGAATCCAATCTGTGGAATGTACTACAGTGGAAGCAGTTTGGACTTTGTAATTATGTGGGCAATATTTTAATACTGACTCAGCGGATTATTAACTGTAACATTAACATCTATGAGTTTCAAATATGGAGATTAGAATATGTTGCTCACAGGGTTGCTTTTAAGGATCAAAAAAACCTTAGCATAATGCCTAAGATATATGCACTTAAAAAATGATTTTCCCCTTCTTTGTCATAAGAAAAGCCATGCCAGCTCTTCACTGTCCACATCCCCCTCTTATCACTTATACACAATCTACCCACTTTGTCTACAAGTTTGACCTACAATTCTCAAAAATAGTGAAAGCATTAAGAAATACCAGTGATTCCTTTCCCTCTTTTCCTGGTGTATTTTTCCATATTTTTCCACAAATTTCACTACGAGTAGAATATATACCAAACTTGCTGTGAAGGCATGTCGTAAAATTTTAGTAAACTAAAATAAGAAAATTAAGGTATCGTAAGGATTTGTAGAAATTGTCAAAGATTATGTATATTATACACAATCTAGAATATAACATTTTTTTCTGGCTTATAAATAGATAATATTAAAATTTAAAAAGAGAAGGGCAGGACTAGATGGTATAATAGGACTCTCCAATGATCATACCCCTAGAGAAACATCGATTTGAACAACAGTCTATAAATGAAAATACATTCACAAGAGCTAAGGAAATCAGGCAAACAATTACAGGACCTGTTTGTAGCACAATAAGAAAAGACACACTGAACTGAAGAGGGTAGAAAAGAGTTTTAAATTATCCATGTCATCCCTCTTCCAAACCCAGGCAGCACAATGCAGGAACAGATACTCTCTGCTTGGAGGAAAGAGGAATGTGAGCACTGGACTTTGTTATGGACACCAACACCAAGCCTGTCGTAAAGCCCAGCACTGAGCAGGCCACCACAGCCCCAGAATCCTGGCTGGTACCTGAAGACTGAGCCTCCATACCTGTCCCAGCACCAGGCAGGATCCCCAAAGCCCCAGACTTCAGGTAAGAAAGGTGGACTCAATCCCCGGTTTATACCATCACAGGACAAATTTCCAGGATCTGGAAATACCTCAGCCATGGCAGCAGCAGGCCTCAGTAGCCGCAGACTTCCAGCTCATCCCAATGGCCCTAGGCTTTTATCCTATCCCAGCGTTGTGCTGGCCTCAGCAACCCTGGGCTTTGGAACTATACCAAACAGCCTTCCAAGAATTTCTAGATGGGCTGAATGGTGAAGTGCATTCCCAGATAAAGCCAGTTTGTGAAGACTGCAATGACATAAATGTACAACCACAATAATAAAGAATAAAGAAAAATGATATCAACAAAAAGACAAAATAAAGTGCCAATGACATGCCCCCCCTCCAAAAAAAATGAGATGTATAAACTTCCTAAAAAGGAATTCAAAATAACTATTTTGAGGAAGATCAGAGAACAAGAAAATAGAGAAACTCAATGGAAATGCAGAGGAATTCAATGGAATGAGGAAAGAAATAAATGACAATAATTAGAAAATTAACAGAAATTAAAATAATAAAATATCAAACAGTCTGCAGCTGAAAAATACAATAATGAAGTGAAAAGTCCAGTAGACAGCATCAACAGAAAAATTGATCAAGCAGGTCAATTTTTGAATTTGAATGAATCTCTCAAAGATAGATTTTTAAAAGTAAATAGAAACAAATGAAAAGGAATGAAGAAAGTGTCTAGGATTTATATGATAGTCATCAAGAGTGAATCTTCTAATCATAGGAATTCAGGAAGTAGAAAAGAAAGATACAGGGGTAGAAAGTTTATTTCTAAAAAATAACAGCAGAAAACTTTCCAAACCTGGAGAAAGATAAGTATCCAGGTAATGAAAGGACAATGCTCACCAAAAAGATTCAACTCAAACAACACTACCTCAAGATATACTAAAATGAAACTGTCTAAAATCAAAGATGGAGAAAGGATACTGAAAGCAGTGAGAGTAAAGAAGCAAACAACATATGAGGAAGTTCCTATATGGCTAGCAGATGACTTCTCAGCAGAAACCTTACAGGCCAGGAAAGCATGAGATAATCTATTTAAAGTACTAAGGAAAAAATGACAACCAAGCATAGTGTACCTAGCAAAACTATCCTTCACTAATGAAAATGATAAACATTTTTCCAGACCCCACCTCTCTGAAAAATAAAAAATAAAAAATAAAAGCCACAAAAAACTGAGGGAGTTCATCACTACCAGACTTGTCTTACAAGAAATGCTAAAGAAAGTTATTCAATATTTTAAAAGATGTTAATGATTAACACAAAAGTAGCAGAAACTATTAACTGGTAAAAGTAAATACACAAATTCAGAGTAATCTAATACTATAATGGTGATATGGTTATGTGTGAAACATATGTTTATGAGACAAAACTATTACAAATTATAGATTTGTTAAGAGATAAATATTTTAAAAAGTAAATTTAAAAATAAAAAATGTAAAATATTGGGGAAAGAGTGAGGTAAAAGGCTGAAGTTGTATTTTTTTGTAATCACAGTTGTTTTTAGCCTAAAAAAATCTATTATAATTTCAAGATGATTTCGTAAGCTTCACAGTAACCAAAAGCAAAAACTTACAGTACAAACATAAAAAGTTAGAAAGCAAGGAGTCAAAGTATACCACTAAAGAAAACTACTTAGCCAAAAGGAAGACAGCAAAAGAAGAAAAACACAAGGTATCTGTAAAACAACTAGAAAACAATAAAATGATGGTAGTAAGCCCTTAACTATGATTAATTACCTTAATGTAAATAGACTAAATTCTCAAATTAAAAGACAACATGGCTAATGGATTAAACAAAACAAAACAAGACCTGTGTCTATTCTGCCAAGAAACTCACCTCAGCTGTAAGGACACACATAAACTGAAATGGAAGGGATGGAAAAAGATACTCCATGCAAATCAAAACCAAAAGAAAGTAGGAGTAGCTATACTTACATAAGATAAAACAGACGTTAAGTCAAAACTTGTAAAAAGAGACAAAAGAGGTCATTATATTGTGACTAAGAGGTCAATATAGCAATACCACCGAATTCTGCCAAACACTTAAAGAACAAGTCCAATTCTTCACAAACTCTTTCACAAATTTGAAGAATACTTCCAAACTCATTTTATGAAGCCAGCATTATACTGATCCCAAAGACAATCAAGAATACTACAAAAAAAAAAATAAAACTACAGATAAATATCCCAATGATCATAGATGCAAAAGGCCTCAATACAATACTAGCAAATTCCACAGCACATTTGTAAAGATTATTCACTATGATATAATTGGATTCATCCTAGACACACTATAATGGTTCAAAATATACAAATAAAAAATGTAATGCCTTGCATTAACAAAATGAAGAACAAAATTTATATGATCATTTCAATAAATGCAGAAAAGAACATTTTAAAAAATTTTATATTCTTTCACAATTAAAAACTTCCAACAAATTAGCTATATTGGCAATGCACCTCAATATAATAAAGTCAATATCCACATGACAAACCTCCAGCTAAAATCACACACAACTGGGAAACATTGAAAGATCTTTAAGATCAGCGAGAAAACAAGGACACTCACTTTCACCACTTATTCTCTACATAGAACTGGAAGTCCTAGCCAGAGCAATTAGGCAAGAGGAAAAAAATCAAAGGCAGCCTAACTGGAGAAAAAGAAGGTAAATAGTCCCTATTTGCAGAAAACATTATCTCATGTATAGGAAACCCCAAATACCCCACCAAAAATCTTTTTGAACTAATGAATTAATTCAGTAAAGTTACAGGGTACAAAATCTACATTTAAAAAATTAGTAGAATTTCTGTACACTAACAGCAAATTACCTGAAAAAGAAATCAAGAAATAATCCCATTTACAATAGCTACCAAAAAAAAAAAAAAAAAAAAAAAAAAAAAAAAAAAAAACACTTAGAAATAAATTTAACCAAGAATGTAAAAGATGTCTACAATGAAAACTATAAAACATTGCTAAAAAAAAAATTGAAGACACAAATAAATGGAAAGATGTCTTGCGTTCATGGAATTAGTAGGAATTATGGTAAAAATGTCTATACTACCCTAATTACCTTAAGTAATCAATAGATACCATTCAGTTCCTCTAAAAATATCAATTCTACACAGAAATAGAAAAATCAACCTTAAAATTTGTATAGAGCTACAAAAGACCTCAAGTAGCCTAAGCAGTCCTGAGCAAAAGAACAAATCTGGAAGCATCATACTGCCCGGCTTCAAAAACTGCAAAGCTATAGTAACCAAAACAGCATGGTACTGGCATTAAAACAGACACATCAACCAATGGAACAAAATAGAGAGTCCTGAAATAAATTTACTTATTTAAAGCCAACCAACTTTTTTTTGGAAAAAAAAGTATTTACAATATGTAGAACAAATAATTTTTAAAATTATACTTTAAGTTCTGGGATGTGTGCAGAATATACAGGTTAGTTTCATAGGTATGCATGTGCCATGGTGCTTTGCTGCACCCATCAACCTGTCATCTACATTACATATTTCTCCTAATGCTATCCCTCCCCCAACCCGCCCCCGGCCAACTCACTGACAGGGGCTGGTGTGTGGTGTTCCCCTCCCTGTGTCCATTTGTTCTCAACTTTCACTTATGAGTGAGAACATGTGGTGTTTGGTTTTCTGTTCCTGCGTTAGTTTATTGAGAATGGTTTCCAGCTTCATCTATGCCCCTGCAAAGAATGTGAACTCATCCTTTTTTATGGATGCATGGTATTCCATGGCGTATATGTGCCACATTTTCTTTATCCAGTTTATCATTGATGGGCATTTGGATTGGTTCCAGGTCTTTGCTATTGTGAACAGTGTCACAATAAACATACGTGTACATGTGTCTTTATAGAATGACTTACAATCCCTTGGGCATATACCCAGTAATGGGATCGCTGGGTCAAATGGTATTTCTGATTCTAAATCCTTGAGGAATCGCCACACTGTCGTCCAGAATGGTTGAACTAATTTACACTTCCCCCAACAGTGTAAAAGCATTCCTATTTCTCCATATCCTCTCCAGCATCTGTTGTTTCCTGACTTTTAATGATCACCATTCTACCTGGCGTGAGATGGTATCTAACTGGTGTGAGATGGTTCTGATTTGCATTTCTCTAATGATCAGTGATGAGTTTTTTTTTATATGTTTGTTGGCCATATAAATGCCTTCTTTTGAGAAGTATCTGTTCATATCCTTCTCCCACTTTTTGATGGGGTTGTTTTTTTCTTGTAAATTTGTTTAATTTCTTTGTAGATTCTGGATATTAGACCTTTGTGAGATGGATAGACTGCAAAAATTATCTCCTAGCTGTGGGTTCCCTGTTCACTCTGATGACAGTTTCGTTTGCTGTGCAGAAGCTATTCAGTTTATTTTGATCCCAGCAGTCAATTTTGGCTTTTGTTGCCATTGCTTTTGGTGTTTTAGTCATGAAGTCTTTGTCCATGCCTATGTACCGAATGGTATTCCCTAGGTTTTCTTCTAGGGTTTTATAGTTTTAGGTCTTACATTTAATCCTTTAATCCATCTTGAGTTAATTTTTGTATAAGGTGTAAGAAAGGGGTCCAATTTCAGTTTTCTGCATATGGCTAGCCAGTTTTCCCAAAACCATTTATTAAATAGTGAATCCTTTTCCCATTGCCTAGCTTTGTCAGGTTTCCCATTGCTTGTGTTTGTCAGGATTTGACTTCTTCCTGGCTTAGCCTTGGAAGGGTGTGTATGTCCAGGAATTCATCCATTTCTTCTAGATTTTCTAGTTTATTTGTCAAAGATCAGATGGTTGTAGATGCGTGGTATTATTTCTGAGGCCTCCGTTCTGTTTCATTGGTCTACATATCTGTTTTGGTACCAGTACCATGCTGCTTTGGTTACTGTAGCTTTGTAGTGTAGTTTGAGGTCAGGTAGCATGATGCCTTCAGCTTTCTTCTTTTTGCTTAAAGTTGTCTTGGCTATATGATCTTTTTTGGCTCCATATGAAATTTAAAGTAGTTTTTTTCTAATTCTGTGAGGAAAGTCATTGGTAGCCTGATGGGGATATCATTGAATCTATAAATTACTTTGGGCAGTATGGCCATTTTCACAATATTGATTCTTCCTATCCATCAGCATGGAATGTGTTTCCATTCGTTTGTGTCCTCTCTTATTTTCTTGAGCAGTGGTTTGCAGTTTGCCTTGAAGAGGTCTTTGACACCCTTTGTAAGTTGTATTCCTAGGTATTTTATTCTCTTTGTAGCTATAGTGATTGGGAGTTCACTCATGATTTAGCTCTCTGTTTGTCTATTATTGGTGCATAGGAATGCTTGTGAGTTTTGCACAGTGATTTTGTATCCTGAGACTTTGCTGAAGTTGCTTATCAGTTGAAGGAAATTTTGGGCTGAGACGATGGGGTTTTCTAAATACACAATCATGTCATCTGCAGAGACAATTTGACTTCCTCTCTTCCTATTTGAATACCCTTTAGTTCTTTCTCTTGCCTGATTGCCCTGGCCAGAACTTCCAATACTGTGTTGAATAGGAGTGGTGAGAGAGGGCATCCTTGTCTTCTGCTGATTTTCAAAGGGAATGCTTCCAGCTTTTGCCTATTCAGTATGATATTGGCTGTTGGTTTTTCATAAATAGCTCTTATTATTTTGAGATACGTTCTATCAATACCTAGTTTATTGAGAGCTGTTACCATGAAGGGGTGTTGAATTTTATTGAAGACCTTTTCTCCATCTATTGAGATCATCATGTGGTTTTTGTCATTTGTTGTTTATGTGATGGGTTATGTTTATTGATTTGCATATGCTGAACCAGCCTTGCATCCCAGGGATGAAGCCGACTTGATCATGGTGGATAAGCTCTTTGACATGCTGCTGGATTCGGTTTGCCAGTATTTTACTATTTTTCAATCTATGTTCATCAGGGATATTGGCCTGAAATTTTCTTTTTTTTGTTGTGTCTCTGCCAGGTTTTGATATCAGGACGATGCTGGCCTCATAAAATAAGTTAGGGAGGATTCCTTTTTTTATTGTTGGAAATAGTTTCAGATGGAATGGAACCAGCTCTTCTTTGTACCTCTGGTAGAATTTGGCTGTGAATACGTCTGGTCCTGGGCTTTTTTTGGTTGGTAGGCTATTAACTACTGCCTCAATTTCATAACTTGTTATTGGTCTATTCAGGGATTTGACTTCTTCCTGGCTCAGTCTTGGGAGGGTGTGTGTGTCCAGGAATTCATCCATTTCTTCTAGATTTTCTAGTTTATTTGTGTAGTATTCTCTGGTGATAGTTTGTATTTCGGTGGGATCACAGTGATATTCCCTTTATCATCTTTGTCATTTTTTATTGTCTCTATTTGATTCTTCACTTTTTTTCTTTATTAGTCTGGCCAGTGGTCTATCTATTTTGCCAATCTTGTCAAAAACTAGCTCCTCGATCATTGATTTCTTGAAGGGTTTTTTGTGTCTCTATCTCCTTCAGTTCTGCTCTTAGTTATTTATTATCTTCTGCTAGCTTTTGAATTTGTTTGCTCTTGCTTCTCTACTTCTTTTAATTTTGATGTTAGCGTGTTGATTTTAGATCTTTCCCACTTTCTCCTGTGGGTATTTAGTGCTATAAATTTTCCTCTAAACACTGCTTTAGCTCAAGGTGATAGGGAGAATGGAACCAAGTTGGAAAACACTCTACAGGACATTATTTAGGAGAACTTCCCAAGCCTAGCAAAACAGGCCGACATTCAAATTCAAGAAATACAGAGAACACCACGAAGATACTCCTCAAGAAGAGCAACCCCAAGACACATAATTGTCACTTTCAGCAAGGTTGAAGTAAAGGAAAAAATGTTAAGGGCAGCCAGAGAGAAAGGGTGGGTTACCCACAAAGGGAAGCCTACCAGACTAACAGCAGATCTCTCTGCAGAAATGCTACAAGCCAGAAGAGAGTTGGGGCCAATATTCAACATTCTTAAAGAAAATAATTTTCAACCCAGAATTTAATATCCAGCCAAACTAAGCTTTATAAGCTAAGGAGAAGTAAAATACTTTACAGACAAGTAAATGCTGAGAGATTTTGTCACCACCAGGACTGCCTTATAAGAGCTCCTGAAAGAAGCACTAAATATGGAGAGGAAAAACCTGTACCAACCTGTACATACCAAATTGTAAAGACCATTGACACTGTGAAGAAACTGCATCTACTAATGGGCAAAATAACTGGCTAGCACCATAATGATAGGATCAAATTCCCACATAATAATATTAACCTTAAATGTAAATGGGCTAAATGGCCCAATTAAAAGACATGGGCTGGCAAATTGGATAAAGAATCAAGACTCATTCTTGTTCCCTATTCAGGAGACCCATCTCACATGCAAAGACACACAGAGGCTCAAAATAAAGGGATGAAGGAATATTTACCAAGCAAATGGAAAGAAAAAGAAAAGGCAGGGGTTGCAATAGTCTCTGATAAACCAACTTTAAACCAACAAAGGGTAAAAAAGACAAAGAAGGGCATTACATGATGGTAAAGGGATCAATGCAACAAGGGCTAACTATCTTAAATGTATATGCACCCAATACAGGAGCACCCAGATTCATAAAGCAAGTTCTTAGAGATCTACAAAGAGATTCAGACTCCCACACAATAATAGTGGGAGGTTTTAACACCCCACTGTCAATATTAGACAGAGTAACAAGACAGAAAATTAACAAGGATATTCAGGACTTGAACTCCGCTTTGGTCAAAACGGACCTAATAGACATTTACAGAACTCTCCACTGCAAATCAACAGAATATACATTCTTCTCAGCACCACATTACACTTATTCTAAAATTGACCACACAATTGGAAGTAAAACACTCCTCAGCAAATGCAAAAGAATGGAAATCATAACAAACAGTCTCTCAGACCACAGTGCAACCAAATTAGAACTCAGGATTAAGAAACTCACTCAAAACTGCACAACTACATGGAAACTGAACAACCTGTTCCTGAATGATTAGTGGGTAAATAATGAAATTAAGGCAGAAATAAATAAGTTCTTTGAAATGACTGAACAAAGACACAATGTACCAGAATATCTGGGACAAAGCCAACCAATTTTCGACAAAAATGCCAAGAACACACAATGAGGAAAGTCTTGTTAATAAATGGTGTTGGAAAACTGGATATTCAAATGCAGAAGAATGAATTTGAAAACTTCTCTCATAGAATATACAAAAATCAACTCAAATATTTAATGTAAAACCTAAAACTATTAAATGATTTGACACAAATATAGGGGAACAACTCCATGACATTGGTTCAGGCAATGATTTTTTGGGGACAGGACTCCAAAAGCAAAAATCGAAAAATGGGATTACATCAAAATTAGAAGTGTCTGCACAGGAAAGAAAATAATCAATAGATAGAATAAACAACCTAAAGAATGGGAGAAAATAACTGTAAACCACACATGATAAAGGGTTCATACCCAATGTATACAAGAAACTAAAACAACTCAACGGCAAGGAAACAAATTACAAAATTAAAAAGTGCGCAAAGAATCTGAACAGACATTTCCCAAAAGAAGATACACAAATGGTCAATAGGTAAATGAAAAAATATTCAACATTACTAATCATTACGAAAACAAAAATTGAAGCCACAATGAGATATTATCTTATACCAGTTAGAATGTGTATTATTGAAAAGATGAAAGATAACAAGGGTTTGCCAGGATGTGAAGAAAAAGAGAACCTTTGTACACTGTTGGTGGGAATGCAAGTTACTATAGCCATTATGAAAAACAGTATGGAGGTTTCTCACAAAACTAAAAATGGAACTACCATGTGATTCTGCAATTTCACTACTGGGTATATATTTAAAGGGAAAAAATCAGTATGTTGAAGAGATGTATGTACATCCATGTTTATGGCAGCATTATTCATAATAGTCCAGATATGTAATCAACCTATATCTATCCATGGATTAATGGATAATAAAAATGCAGTTCATATGCACAATGGAATACTATTCAGCCCTAAGAAGAGTCCATAATTTACAAAATAAATGAACCTGAAGGACATTATGTTAGTGAAATAACCCAAGCACAGAAAGACAAATACTACCTAGTGTCATTCATATATATAGAATCCATAAAAGCTAATTTCATAGAAATAGAGAGAAGAATGGTAGTTACCAGGAGCCAAGGTGATTGGGGGTGGGGGTAATGCTGCTCAAAAGGTAAAAATATAATTCAGTTAGATAAAATTAAGTCAGCAAATCTATTGTACAACACAGTTAATATAGTATATTCTTGAAAAATGCTGAGAGTGGGTGTTAAGTGTCCTTGCTAAAAAATGATAAATACATGCAGTTATGCATATGTTAATTAGCTAGATTTAGTCATTACTCAATGTACCTATACTTCAAAATATCAAGTTGTAAATGACAAATACCTACATTTTCATCTGTTGATTTAAATAAAATTGAAAAAGAATTTTATCCTTATGAAAGTATTAATGCTTATAGAGATTTTTCCTAAAAATATTTAATTCATATTTTAAAATTACACTAATACCTATTTAGCACTAAAAAATATAGAGGCATAATAGAGGCCATGGACTGAAACTCTGAATTACCCAATAACCCAATTATTTGTTTCCTTCACTTCAGTCTCTATTTAAGGTTCCTTTAAAATGGATTAAGGTTTGGCAAACTGTAGTCTGCTGGGCAAATCTGGCCCACCATCTGTTTTTGTAAAGTGTTATTGTAACATGTTCACACTCATTAATTTACCTATTGTCTGTGGCTGCTCTTGGACTACAACAGCAGGACTGAGTACTTATGACAGAGGCCATCTAGTCCCTAGGAAGTCTAAAAATATTTACCATTTGTCCCTTTATAATAAAGGGTCATCAGTCTCTAACGTAGCTCATAAGAAGTGTTATAAATAGCCTTGCTGAAGTTCATATCACAAATAGTTAAACCAACAGAAGCAGAATGTAAGCATTGCTTAATAAATCCTAATCCGTTGAATGAAATCCTAGATTAAAAATATCTTGAGTTTTTATTTTTATTTATAATATTTTTGAATTTGTGTGAACAGTCATCTTTCTAAAGGTCAACCAAATAATGAGTTATTCCCTAACTCTATATATCTGTTATAGATGATGTCTTTTACCAGACTAAAAAGTTGTCTTAAACACAGCTTTGTTACACTAAATAATACATAGATGCTCCTTGACTTGTAATGGTGTTACATCTGATAAACCCATCATACATAGAAAATGCATTTAATTCTGGCAACATAGTAAATGGTTCTGATTAATCAGATGGTTCCATTACGAATTTTCAACTTCATGATAGTGAGAAAGAGACATGCATTCAATAGAAACTATTACTCCATTATATGCCATAAGAAGCTCCATAAGTTACAACGGAGTTATGTCTCAATAACCCATTGTAAAGTAGAAAACTCATAAATTGACCCATTATAAGTGAGGGACCATTCATATATGAAGGCTATGGATAAATGACCAACTTTACATAAAAAATTTAAAGTATACTTAATGAAAGTTCTGGAACACAACTTTCTTTTTTGGGATTGCCACAAGCAAACTACATAACCTCAAAGACTCCACTATCTGAGCTTTAGCCTTCTCCATTCCCAGCCAAAGTTCCATAAGATGTAAGGAAAGTAGTGTAAACATCTCAGAACTGCGATAAAGCACACGAGCTGACCACACAAAATGTTTTGCTATAGCAGAACTGGAGTAATTTATGGCAAAAGCTTATTCCCATTCTCATCAATCATATCTTGAAATGTGCTGTTAAGATTCACATTTTTTTAAGAATCAATGAAAATATCGAAGCAGTACCCTTTATTTGATTTTCCTGGCTGAATTTGGCATCTACTAATTTTTTGTAGAAAGGGAACTCTCATTTTGTCCATTGTCATGAGGTTGACAATTTCTTGAGAGTTCCGAGTCCCAGTTTGATTTCTATTTAACTGCCTTATCTCACTGATTTTAGTCTCATTTCCTAACAATGCTTTTCCTGGAACACATGCCCCTGCTGATTCCAAAGCACACTTATTCCTGGCATTGTTTATAGACCTTTTTCTACCACTTTTAATTCTTTATTCCCTCTCTCCCTCTTGCCCACCTTCCCTCACTAAAATATCAATTGATTGGATAGCATCTGCAAATGGAAGAAATTATTACTGAATGAGTCAAAACCCACATCTAATACCAGGTAGAGAAAATGTTTCTGGTTTTTATTTGTAAACTAGCCAGTGAATAGACTGATTCACAAATTGACTTGCAAGCTTGGAATTCTGGGAGAGTGCTTCCTCATATGTGTGGTATGTACACCACACATATAATATATATATCACACATATAATTTATCCCTTGTTTAGGGAAAAATTTTCCTCCCCTGTGGCTTCTGTAAAGACTTTGAAAACTGCTGCCTAGTTATCACACTGCCAGGATCTCTTGAATACTCTATCTATTACTCTATCTAATACTCTATCTATCCCCAGACACCTATGTGCTACCTAATAATCTTATTTCTTATTTCCTGTATGTTTTCTAATCTCCCTCAATAAGATTAAAAATTTTTAGAAGACAAGATATGTGCCTTTTATTCCTTTCCATCCTCCTATTGTAGCCCACATAATTTGCTGCACACATTCTATTCTCAATAATTGATGGCTGACTAGCTCCTCTGATGAGTGTACCCCTGTAATGAGAGTACCTACTGATCTTGTCTGTTTTACCTGGAAATGCATCAAAAACCTCTAACCAACTCTTCCTGGAAGTTTTAACATTGGAGTTGTACTATAAATATTGTAGAAAGTGTCTTCCAACAGAGAAGTTATCTTAAACACTGCTTTGCTACCTTAGATATTATATATGAAAACTAGAGACAAATGGCCAGTTTTATTTAAAAATATTAAGGTATACTTAATCAAAATGCTAAAAATTGGTATTAAAGAAAATTATAGCCCATCTCTGCATTGTAAAAATTTTAGAAATAAAATACTGCTATAAATATGTGGCATTCACGATTTCCCCCCCCAAAAAAGTGGCTAAAGGAACTGGGTTCTAAAAACCAGTTTTAAAAGTTAAAAATAACTTAGAAACATGTTTCCAGTTATATGCTTTTTTAAATAAAAGGATACAGTTCCTATGAAGCACAGGTAGTTCCAGAAACAAGAGCCCCTGGAATGTAAGAAAACACATTGGAGGAAAAGTGTTATATAAAATATTATTTTACAATAATCAGATCTTTTAGAAAAAAGGAAATAAATACGATAGAGAAAAGTTGAAACAGAAAATGGCAATAAAGTTATATTTTAGAAGAAGATGGAGATATTGATATTTTCTAGCTGGAGAAAATAAAGCAATATGTTATCAAAAACCTTAGTTATATCAATGTTTGGTCATTGCAAATCTCCTAAAGAAATAATTATGAAAATAAAAACTTCAATTAGAGGTTCTTAAAAATATCATTTATAACCACAAATAATCAAAGCAACCTAAATATCCAAGAACAGGAGAATTCAGCATTTGGTATAATGGAAATATTAAAATATACATATTTTTAAGGCTAGCATGAGGAAATGCTTATGGAAACAATCACTGCTCAATTTCTGTGCCAGCAGAATATTGGGCACATTACAGGCATGATCTCATTTAATCTTCAGATTTTCACATGGGAAATTATTACCCCACTTTCTCAGATAAAGAAACTCTCACCAAAAGAGTTACTCAACTTGTCCAAGATAAGAAAGCTTGTTAGTAAATGTCCTAAGTGGAAAAATCTGTACTATACTTTATTACCACTTATTCTATATTGTTAAGTGACAAAAGTAAGTTATGAAGTTGTATATTTATTCTGTTCTTAACTGTAAAAATGCATTAATGTATTACATTGAAATATAGTAACATCTAAACAAAGAAATTCCTAATCAGTAAAATCCTTTCTTTTTTGCAACTTGGTGTAATTTCTAATATAAGCATGTAATTTTTCATGAGACAGGAATCTCAGGTGAAAAGGAAAATGAATTAGATACCTCAGTGTGTTGGAAACTATGTCCACTGCTCTGTTTAATGATCCCTTTTTCCTCTATTCCCTACTCTCATTCTCCTCCTCTCCTTCCCAGGAGTGTTTGTGTTTATGGTGTGACTTCTAGTTTCTGTGTGCTCTTGTGAAAACTTTACTATCTTGTGTGCCTTTACTTTAATACATGGTATTGGGCTTTAGGTTTCTTTCTGTTCTTTTCTCCCCCCTCAAATATTATGCTTTAAACTGCAACCAGATTTCTCTGGGTATATGTATGTCATTGCTTTTAACTAATGCACTATTCTCCATCATTTACGTACAACTCTTTTGGCTATCCATGTCCCCAGTTGGCCTTTAGCAACCTTCCACCACAGACACTCACTGCTATGATTTAAATGCCTGTCCCCACCAAAACTTACGTTGAAATTTAACTGCCATTGTAATAGTAATAAGAAGTGAGACCTTTAAGAGCTGATTTAGCCATGAGGACTCTACTATTATAAAAGGGCAAATTTGGTTTTCTTTTGTCTCTCTCATCCTCTGCCTTTCACCATTTAATGACTCAGCAAGAAGGTCCTTGCCAAATGCCAGTACCTCGATATCGAACTTTCCAACCTCTGAAATTCTAAGTCAATAAATTTCTGTTTATTATTGATTAGTCAGTCTGTGATATTCTATTATTGAAGTACAAGTAGACTAAGGGAGAAATTGGTACCAAAAGTAGGCTGTCGCTATAACAAATACCTAAAAATGTGAAAGTGACTTTGTAACTGGGTAATAAGTGCAGGCTGAAAGAAATTAGAGAAGACTTGGGAGAGCTTGCATTGCCATAAATGGAGTGCTAAGGAGGATTTTGGTAAGGGCTCAGAAGACGAGAAGAAATGTAAGGAAAGTGAAACTTCTTAAGGATAACTTAAGTGGTTGCGATTAGAATGTTGGCAGATATATGGACAATGGAAGCCGTTCTGATAAGGTCCCCGGTGGAAACGAGGAATAAGGTATTGGAAATTAAAGAAAATGTCTTCATTGTTATAAAGTGGCAAATAACTTGACTGAATTGTGTCTGTGTCCTAGGACATTATGGAAGGCAAAACTTAAGAGTGATGAACCAGGATATTTGGCAGTAGAAATATCCAAGCAACAAAGCATCCCGGGTGTTGTGTGGCTTCTTTTAACTGCAGCTAGTAAAATGCAAAAAGAGAGCAATAATTTAAAGATGGAATTTATAACTTAGAGGGAAACAGAATGTAAGGATTTGAAAAATACCCAGCCTGTCCATGGAAAGAATTAAAAGGCATGTTTAGGAGGGAAAATCAAGGCTGCAGTCAAGTGATCATTTGATAAAGAGATTGGTATTGGTAGACATAGAAGGCAGGCGTCACTCATTATGGATAGAAGTAATCTAGGTGCTACTTATTGGAGAAGGATTGGGCCCAATCCTCACCCCAATGTGCCCAGAAGTTGGGATATGGAGTCAAAGGAGATTATTCTCTAGCCTTAATATATAAGTTTGTTTGCTCTGTTGAGTTTTACACTTATTTGGGACTTGCTATTCCTTTCTTTGTTCAGGTTTCTTCCCTTTGGAATGGAGTGTCTATCCTATGCCCATCCCACCCATTGTATTTTGGAAGCATATAACTCATTTTGATTCCACAGGCTCACAGCTAGAGGGATGAATCGCACTTGAGTCTCACCCATATCTGATTTAGAAGAGACTCTAGACTTTGGACTTTTGAACTGGTGCTAGAACAAGTTAAGACTTATTGGGCTATTGGGATGAAATGAATGTATTTTATATTTTAGAAGAACATGAGTGTTGAGTGGTCCAGAGGCAGAATGCTTTGGTTTGAATGTTTGTTCCCTCTAAAACTCAGGTTGAAATACAGTTGCCATTGTAATAGTATTAAGGGGTGGGACTTTTTAGAGGTGATTAGGCAATGCAGGATCTGCCCTCATGGATCCGATTAATGCCATTATAAACGGGCAAGTTTAACTCCCCTTTGTGTGTGTCTCTCTTGCCCCTCTGCCTTCTGCCATGTGATGACACAGCAAGAAAGCTCTTGCGAGATGATGGCACCTCGATATTGGACTTCCAAGCCTCCAATAGATTTCCGCTCATTTCAAATTACCCAGTCTTTGGTTTTCTGTTATAGCAGCACAAATGGACTAAGATGTACACATTTCATTAGGAGCGCATGAGAGACTACCTCCCCAGAATAGATTTGCTGACAGAGTAGTATCCTATTTCTCTCAAAATGGTTGTCTTCCTTCTCCATACCTCCTCTGTCAGAGTATTAAGTTCCTATGTACTACAATCACAAATTACTTTTTTCTGTCCTAACATGAGCAGGCATTTGTTGATAGTAAGATAAACCAATTTAAAATAAATGGTTTATGATGCTGAGGGTTTTAATCATCCTTTTAATCATCCATTTTTAGTTTAACCATTTTAAAGAAATCATACTGAGTTAAAATATTTCATAAATGCTTTTTGGAAAAGTGAAAAGATTCTGAAATTGATATTAATAACGAGTAACATTGTATAAGACTTAACAGTATGGCTCCCCATTTACACTTGGATTATAAAACTTTATTTGTTTGTAAGTATAAACAGCTAGAAGTTTAAAACCCCCACTATGAGTAAATAATATGAGAGAATAAACTAAAAGTCTATTGAGACAAATAGCATACCACCTCAATATGCTTACCCTTGTGACATCTAGGGACTTCTATACTGTTTTCAGGATAAGCATGTATAATAGGAAAAGAGAAACACTAGGGAAATCCCATGGCCCCAAATTTCTGCCCTATAATATCCCAAATATTTTATTTCCCTGTGTTGTACCATCTAAGATATAATTAATAAGCTTCCTTTTAAAAATGCTTATTACTCTAACAGGTAGTGCTGATTAATCAGTTGTTCACATGATAGATTTTATTAATTTAGTGTAGGTCGTTTAACTCCTAGGTTATACTGATTAGGGGTACTCTAAAGGACATACAGGTTTTAATCAGGGTAAGGGAAGACAACTAGTACACAGGAAAAGTAATTTTAAAGGATGTGATGTACTAGAGGAAAGTGTTTTGTTTCTGAAGAATGCTATACCCATTCAATTATACAAAACTAGAATCCTAAAAATTATCCTCGAAACTTCTTTCTCTCATGTTTCAACCACATTCAGTTCACTACCAAGTATTCTTGACTTTATAAGTCTTCCCTAAGTGTGACCGCTTCTCCTGATCTAATCTGTCTCAACCATATGGGTTCTTTAAACCATAAGTAATTTCTCAAGCAACCAGCAGATTGGTTCAAATGATTAAGAGCCTTTTACAAGAGGAGTAAGTGTGAACATAACATGATTCCTGATTGTAAGTAGTTTACCTGCCAAGTACTATGTGAAGCCCAGCCACATAAGTCCCCTACTACCCCGATCCCTTTTACTTCTCCAATCTTCACCCCAGAGGGTAAGCAATAGGGTGAGGTTTGAGCATTAAAAGAGACTAAGTCAGGTTTGTTTCTTTCTTAGAAATAAAAACACCTAAAAGTGAAAAAACTGTTTTTCTTACCAAAACTCTCTCCCTTGCTAGCTTTGATGAATTAGGAATTTCTTTTGTGAGCTGTCCTAAAGACCCCTGAGTAAGAAACTGAGGCTCTCAGTCCAACAGTCTGCAAGAAACTAAGTCCTAGCAAAACAGGCATTGAAATGTAATGTAATCACAGAAGTGTTTTCATTGCCATATTATTTTGACTAGAAGCAAAGATCACACCCATTCTCAAAGGAAGGGAATTACATGAGGGCAAGAGTACCACAATGCAGGGAGAATCGTCTGCCACAAGCAAGATTTTTTTAAAGTGGGCAAAGCATAAAACTTTTCTCATCTTCTATAATAATGAGTATGTTAAAGTCAAAACTTGAAATATGGACTTGGAAAAATAATTCCAAATTTAATGTTCTAATTTTTCATGACTTCAAAATAGTTTAAAAAATTAATAGCTTTTGTGGTTGGTAAAGAAATATTTACCAAATAATTTCAACATTTACTTCAATTTCAATTGTTTAGTTATATTACATGTATGTAAAATGAAATTTAATATTTTATTAAAGATATTGTGTCTGGAATAGGTGGGTTCTTGGTCTCACTGACTTCAAGAATGAAGCCCTGGACCCTGGCGGTGGTGTTACAATTCTTAAAGATGGTGTGTCCCAAGTTTGGTCCTTCAGACCTTCAGATGTGTCTGCAGCTTATTCTTTCTGGTGGGTTCGTGCTCTTGCTGTCAGAAGTGAAGCTGCAGACCTTCGTGGGGAGTGTTACAGCTCTTAAAGACAGTGTGAACCCAAAGAGTGACCACCAGCAAGATTTATTGCAAAAAGCAAAACAACAATGCTTCCACAGCATGGAACCAGACCAGGTTGCTACTGGCTGGCTCAGGCAGCCTGCTTTTATTCCCTTATCTGACCCCACCCACATCCTGCTGATTGGTCTATTTTACAGAGAGCTGATTGGTCCATCTTACAGAGAGCTGATTGGTCCATTTTGACGGAGAGCTGATTGGTGCGTTTACAATCCTTGAGGTACACAGAGTCACAGAGTGCTAGTCCTCCAAGTCTTCACTAGGTTAGCTAGATACAGAGTACCAACTGGTGTATTCACAAACTCTGGGCTAGACACAGAATGTTGATTGGTGTATTTACAATCCTTGAGCTAGACACAGAGTGCTAAAGGAAAAGTTATCCAAGTCCCCACTAGGTTAGCTAGATACAGAGTGCTGATTGGTGCACATACTTGAAGATATAAAATTTCTCCAAGTCCCCATCCGGTTCAGGAGCCCAGCTGGCTTCAGCCAGTGAATCCCTGCACCTGGGCTGCAGGCAGAGCTACCCACCAGTCCCGAGCCACGCCTGCACTCCGCAGTCCTTGGGCTGCGGATGGGACCAGGCACCACGCAGCAGGCGGCAGCGCCGGTAGGGGAGGCTCAGGCCCCGCGGGAGCCCACCGCAGCGGGGGGGAGCTCAGACATGGCGGGCTGCAGGTCCCGAGCCCTGCCCCGCGGGGAGGCAGCTAAGGCCAGGCGAGAATTTGAGTGCAGCGCCAGTGGGCCGGCACTGCTGGGGAACCCGGTGCAACCTTCGCAGCTGCTGGCCTGGGTGCTAAGCCCCTCACTGCCCTGGGCTAGCGGCGCCGGCCGGCCGGCCGCTCTGTGTGCTGGCCTCGGCGCCCGCGCCTGCAGGCACTCACACTGGCCTGCGAGCGCCCCGCGCAGCCCTGGTTCCCGCCCGCGCCTCTCCCTCCACACCTCCGGGCAAGCAGAGGGAGGCGGCTCCGGCCTCAGCCAACCCAGAGAGGGGCTCCCACGGTGCCATGTGGGTTGAAGGGCTCCTCAAGCACCACCAGAGTGGATGCCAAGGCCGAGGAGGCACTGAGAGTGAGGGCTGCTAGCACATTGTCACCTCTCAATATCATATATAATTCCATTGTTTTTCTATTTATCTTTCCACCTGAATATTTGCAATACGTTAATATTTGAAATAACTTATTTTGCTCTCTTTGTAGTATTTATTTATTTTGTAATATTTATATAAATATTATAATGAATATGTATCATTTTTAGAAAAACAAAGTATTCCTAAAAGTACCTCTGGATCATAATTAAACCATTTAGCCTTTTTATCATTATAATCATGATTATTATACGATCAACAAGATAACACTATTACAAATGTAGTTATTTTCCCAATATTGATACATTTTATAGAACATTTGATAATTATCCAGACTTCAGAGCTATTATTACCCAACATTACTCAAAATGAATATTAACATTGTATTAATAAATGGTTTGGAAAAAAGGATAGAAAAAACACAACAACAAAGAAGACAAAAAGCAGAAAGGAGTGTTGGGTGCACTAAGAAAGCCACTTTTATTACAGATTACATAAATCCTAATTAAGGCTTAATTCAATGATTAGAATTAATGTATTGATATTTAAAAACTTTTGAAAACTAAGTTTTACCATTGTTGAGCTTCTGAATTGTTACGTTATTAGTTTATCTTACAGGGAGTATGAATTGTAAAAGTAATTTTCAAACTATAGAAACACATGAATTATTATTTCTTTGAATTTTACCCAAACTTCAAGTGTTTGTATAGTGGCTGATAAATTGTAACAGCTGGCTAACTGCAAGACTGAAGATACCAGGTATTTACCTTTAGACACAGGTGACAGAACTCTAAGTTATAATAAGTATAAATATGCTTTATATTTTATTTGTAGGCTAGAAAGAATGCTGAAATCAAGATAGGTAATTATCATCAGAATACATCATAAAGCAGTATTTTGGTATTTTTTCTAAAATTTTAATTTCTGGCATATATGTTTATATATCAACATTCATACACATATATATGTACATCATTATATATAATACAGGAGCATATATGTATGCATAGATGTACACCATGTGGCAGACAGCTTCTATGCTGTATGTTTGGAGTTAATTAAAATATCCGTACTATAATCTTACTCTGTTAAAGAATACAAAAATGTTCTTACTCCTCTTAATGGTTTTCTACTGCAGTTATAACAAATTACCGTGAATTTAGCGGCTTAAAACAACACAAATGTATTACTTTACATTTATGGATGTCAAAAATCTGGCACAGGTCTCAATAGGCTAAAAATCAAGGTGTGTCTGTATGCATTCCTTTCTGGAGGCTCTGGTGGAAAATTTATTTCCTTATTTTTCTCAATTTCTTAAAACCACCTGCATTCCTTGGCTTGTGGCTTCTTCCTCCATCTTCAAGCTCAGCAGCATCTTCAAATCTCTCTCTGCCTCTGATACTGAATCTTCTGATTCTTTTGTTTATAAGACCCCTTGAGGACTTCATTAACACTACCTGGGTAATCCAGGATAATCTCTCCAACTCAGTGTTCTTCATTAGATCATATTTGCAAAATCCGCTTTGCTACATAATGTATTTACAGGTTCTAGGGATTAGGGTGTGAACATATTGGGGGCGACAGTGGGCAGGGGAGGTGGATGGGGATTGATTCTTACCACACCTGAATGAATTAAGGTTCACTTTTTTTGCTTGCATTTTCAGGCAAATGTTAAGGTAAATTCTTTCTTTAGTCTTCTATGAATGAGGTTTATAATTTAAAGATCCAAGAGGAGGTTGTTTGGAGTTCACTTGAGATCAAACATGACTTTGAAGTGAGTGATCTTTGAAATGAGGGAGACAACATTTTAAATAGAGAGATGAAGGGGGCAGATAGATTAGGTGGACAATAGAGATGTATATGGGGCCGATGAACCCAGCCTCCACAAAGCTACTGTGAAAAATATTTCTTAACACTAAAATTTAAATAATATCCCAATAAGGGATTGGTAAACATTGCCTTATGAGAGAGACAGCTTTGGACTGGATATAAGGGGAAAGGCAACTGAATTAGCTTAAAAAGTAATATTGCTCTTAAGAGTATAGTATCGTATGTAAATATGGAGATTGGGTAAAATTTGAAAGTCTGAAACTGCGCGGTTTTTACTTGCTGAAACAGAAATCATATACGGGGTAGTAAGATTAAACTGGCTGGTAATAATAGGACCTACCTCCACTTAATGCCAGGAGTGTGGAAGGGCAGAGTCTGAAAATGTGTAATAAACTAAAACAGTGTTTCAAGGTAAGTCAGAAACCATAAGGACAGTTCAATCCTGAAGATGAGTGGATACCTTTATCTTTGTAAATGACTAGCCCATTAGTATGTTGTCTGATCCTGCTAACTGCAATAGAGCAAGAATAATCTATTTTGGTTCTCTTTATATTTCTACAATAGCAAATGGATGGTATAAACACTTTTTTTTGTCAAAAGATGATTGCCTATTTAACATTTTCATATTAGAAAAAAACCCATTAAAAAAGTTTTTGAGATGATGCTAAAACTTTAGGATATTAATTAGGCTTACTGATAAATGAGAAACCCTCAAAGTAAGTGGAAATTTATTTTCACATCCATATACATTAAACAGAGCTACTATGTACAAATTAGAATTAGGGAAATGTGTTATCCAAGATTGACACATTTCTAGGGACTGCAGACACATACTGAAACTGAAAACTTTCCTCAGCCTCCAGAAACTGGCAGGTAGGAAGGAAAATCATGCATCAGAGGTAAAAGGAAGGGTGGATGAATTGCCTGTGAAACTTAGTCAGCTGCCCAAAGGTCCTGGTTAGGGCTGTGTGGGGTCATTCTTCCTAAGCCTGATCAAGTATCCCCAGAAAGAAAGTGTTTCTTATCTACAGGTCAGCAGAAGAGGAAACATAAATGTCAGAGTCTTTTCAAGTTCACTACAGTCTTGTATTTGTAAGGTGCTCAGGTAATATTCCATATGCCACCTTACAGCTCATGTTTTCCTTTTCTTTCCTTTATGAGTAACTTGGCTCAACAACTACACTAAGCTTCAAGAACGGTGAAAATGTTTCTTGTAGCCAAATCTTGTTCTCTGGGAGAGAAGACCACAGGCAGAAAGGCTCCAATTTATGAAAGGGCTATATTTTAAATGTTCCCTTGAATATAAATAGTTTAGTGTTTGGACTTTTTTTCTCATAGAAGCCATGCTATAAATTAGATTCATTCCCATTGCAAGTTTTCAGAAGTTTTACACTATTTTAATGGCAACTACCTACCACTTTTAACATTAGTTCTGAATATATATTTATCTTTTTGTCTTTTATGTAGCTGCAGAGGTATACTGTAATATAAAGTTTATAATATCAAAGTATCTTTTCCATTCTGCTAATAGACTACCATTTATAAGGACAATGATCACAGTTAATGTATGTATCCACGATCTATACCTATGTCTGTGTCTACCTATCTATTTAGAATCTCAACTCAAAACTCCAGAAACACAAATGTACTCAAGTCCACACCTCACCCTGCTTTTCTCTGTTCTTCCTCAGCAATAACAGTCCATTAGCAGAATGAGAAAGATACTTCCAAATACTACAGACTTCATACCACATGAGTTCTACAACCATGTGAAAGAAAATAACTTTACCAAACATCTTATTCAGAGGTCTCAATCTTCTGGATTCTAGCTTGCTAGATCCAAAATGGTATTTTATTTGGCCCATATATAACATTTTTAAAAATTATCTACCTGTTAACATTTAAAATTGAACAGATCTGATATACAAATCTAGATGTCTATCTTCTCTTAATAAATTGGAAGATGGAGAAGACCAAATCCCAGTTTTAAATGGCCTTTAGCAATTCAGTGGCCTTTAACAGTTACTGAATTGTTGTTGTGCTTTATGAAAGGTGTACCCCTCCTCAGGTTGCAGTTGTTCCTCTGGTCCTTCTCATCCTACAGAGGGATGTTCCCTGCATTTATATTAACAGATTGGTCTCAGGGTGCATTTCATTTTTCACTTCCATTCTATTTGTTGTGAATTGGGAAACAAATAGTGGTTCCTCTCAAAGAAGTGGGAGATTCTGACCTCACAGTTCTGTCCTCCCGTTCACAGGCATAGGCTACTTCACAGACCAGAAATGTACATGTTTACAAGGTCTTGTACTGCCTAACAACAGACATGCAGTTAAAAACTCAGAACAACTTTACTAGACTTGTAAACAAATGAGGAAATTGCTGTAGAAACTGACACAAACTAGCTAGTCCTGGTCGCTCATGCCTATAATCCAGCTACTCCAGAGAATCCCAGCCTGAACCAACAGAGCGAGACCTTGTCTCTATATAATTATTTTTAAATATTAAGATAATAAAGATAAAAAACTGACACACTGAACTCTTGGTTATAGAAAAAAAGGCAGAGATAATTAAAAAGTATATTTTCCTGGATATCAGAAATTCTGATTTCTATACTTTGATCTATTTTCTATTTTTTTCACTTTTAAAAATTATATCTTTTATCTTTTCAAAATAAAACATACAAATGGTTACATCTAAACCCAAAAGGTAGTCTGAAGTAGCTTTAGATGCCTGTGATAATTCACCACATCTCCCATGCCCTCTAAGCAATAAGAGTGTGTTGGCCATGCATATACATATCCAAAAAAAGCCTGCCTCCCCATCTTCATGTCAGCTTAGCATCTTAAGACTCTCACATATAACAATTCTGGAGCCTCCTCCTTAATCATTATGCAAACAATCCAAATGAACAAGTCCTCCTCAAAGCCAAACTCCCAGTCTTTCTCCCCTAAGGCAACCACTACAAACATACATAGGCTTTCTACTCTCCTTGTTTTTTTTTTTTTCTTTTTTTTCCTTTCTTTCTTTCATAGAACCCCTAAGCGATTACTGGTGGTACAATTCAGAGGTAATAGAAATGTAGTACCTATCTATAACTGATACAATACTCCCCGTTAACCTTTACTAGTTAGGTATCGGGGAAAAACAAAATTTAATCCAAACTGCATTTTTAAACTGAATTCCCTGATTTGAATAATCTAGGTATCTCGTCGAATAAAAGCTCCTTTGATTTTTTACTCTCAGACCCTTGCCTTTGCTTGCCCCTAAGGTGTTTCCTTACTGTTTTTACAACTGTGAGCTCAAAGTGTCTGCCATGTGTGTCCTTGAACTGGAGACACTGAAATATCACAACATCTGGCCTGGTGACAATTGTCATTTACTGCTGTATGATTTTTCCCATAGGTTCTGAATTAATCGCTGTGTAGGTAATCTGGTGTATTAAGTGCATCCAATACACCAGACACTTTTGTAGGCATTGGGGCTAATGTGGTAAACAAAACCAAAAATTCTAACTTTCAAGAAGTGTATATTTTAATAAAGGGTGTAAAGGGTATCAACAATAAATGGATAAAATGGATAGTCTGTTATGTTAAGATAAGTGCTATATTGTAACCAAAAGTAGAGAAGGGCATTAGAAAATGTGCTGTTGTTAAAAGGTAACCAGGGGAGGCCGCTACTGGGGTGGCAGCATTTCAGTAAAGACTGAAGGAGAGTAAGACGTACAATTACCTAGGGAAGGGTAGCACACTCTGGTTTCTCTTTAGATCATATATATCTTTCACCTTTTTGGGGAGAATGTTGGGAATGGGTAGCAAACAAAGCATATGGACCAAATTAAGTCCATTGCCCAATTTTGTACAGCCTGTGTGCTAAAAATGATTTTATATATTTAATTGTTGAAAAAAAATTTTAATGTTCCACGTGATTATAGAAAAATACTGATTTCAGTGTCCATAAATTAAGTTTTCTTGAAACACAATCATGCCTATTTGTGTATTATCTATGGTGGTTTTCATATTCCATTAACCATCCCTACTTTCCCCAACCCCCGACTACCATTCCCAGCCTCTGGTAACCATCCTTCTACTCTCTGTCTCTGTGGGTTCAATTGCTTTGATTTTTAGCTCCCACAAAAAAATGAGAAAATGTGATGTTTGTCTTTCTGTGTCTGGTTTATTTCACTTAACATAATGACCTCCAATCCCATCCATATTGTTGCAAATGACAGGATCTCATTTTTTTATGGCTAAATAATACTTCATCGTGTATATGCAGCATATTTTCTTGATCTATTCATCTGGTGATGGATACTCAGGTTGCTTCCAAATCCCAGCTACTGTGAATAGTACGGCAACAAACGTGAAAGTGCAGGTATCTCTGTGATATATGATTTTCTTTCTTTCGGATATATACCTAGGAGTGGATTTCTGGATCATATGGTAGCTCTGCTTTTGGTTTCTTGAGGAACCTTCAAACTGTTCTCCATAGAGGTTGTACTAATTTACATTTCCACCAGCAGTGTATAAGGGTCCCCTTTTCTTCATATTCTCACTAGCATTTGTTATTGTCTATCTTTATGAGTTCAAGTGTTTTCATTTTTAGCTCCCATGAATGAGTGAGAACATACGAAGTCTGTCTTTATGCGCCTGGCTTATTTAACACAATGACCTCCAGTTCCATCCATGTTGTTGTAGATGACAGGATCTCATTCTTTTTTATGGCCAAATATACTCTATTGTGAATATGTACCACACTTTCTTTATCCATGCATCTGTTGATGGACTTCTGTTGCTTCCAAATCTTGGCTATTGTGAATAGTGCTACAATAAACATGGGAGTAGAGGTATCTCTTCAGTACGCTGACTGCCTTTCAAAAGAAAGGTATATAACTAGCAGAGGAATTGCTGGATCCTATGGCCATTCTATTTTTAGTTTTCTATGGAACATTCATACTGGTCTGTATACTGGCTGTACTAATTTTTATTTCCACCAACAGTGTGCAGAAGTTCCCTTTCACCACAACCTCGCAGCATTTGTTATTGCCTGTCTTTTGGATAAAAGCCATTTCAATTGGGGTGAGATCATATCTCATTGTAGTTCCGATTGCATTTTTCTGATGACCAGTGCTGCTGAGCACTTTTTCATATACTTGTTTGCCACGTGTATGCCTTCTTTTCAGAAATGTCTAGACAGATCTTTTGCACATTTTTAAATCAGACTATTAAATATTTTCCTATTGACTTATTTATTCTCTTTATATGTTCTGGTTATTAATTCCTTATCAGATGGTAGTTTGCAAATGTTTTCTCACATCCTGTAGGTTGTCTCTTCACTTTGTCAATTGCTTACTTTGCTTTACAGAAGTTTTTTAACTTGATATGATTCCACTTCTCCATTTTTGTTTTGGTGTTCTGGGCTTGTGGAGTGTTGCTCAAAAAATCTTTTTTTTTTCTTTTTTCTACTATTTTGATGTAGACGCTTATTGCTACAAACATTCCCCTTAGCACTGCTTTCACTGTATTCCATAGGTTTGGGGATATTGTGTTTTCACTATCGTTTGTCTCAAATCTCCATCTCCTTCTTAACTTCTTTAACCCACTGGTCATTTCGGAGCATACTGTTTAATTTCCACATGTTTGCATAGTTTCCAAAGTTCATCTTATTATTGATTTCTAGTTTTATTTCAGTGTGGTCAGAGAAGACAATATAAGTTATAAGACTTGTTTTGTGGGGTAACACAAGATATATCGTTGAGAATGATTCACGGGCTGAGGAGAAGAATGTGTATTCTGCAGCCATTGGATGAATTGTGCTGTAAAAAATCTATTAGGTCCATTTGGTCTACAGAGTAGATTAAGTTGGATGTTTCTTTGATTTTCTGTCTAGATGATCTGTTCAATGCTAAAAGTGGGATGCTGAACTCTCCAGCTGTTATTATACTGGGTTCTATCTTTCTTTAGCTTACTTTATCTATATCTAATGATATTTGCTTTATATATCTGGGTGCTCCGGTGTTGGGTGCATACATATTTATAATTGTTATATCCTCTTGCTAAATTGACCCTTTTTATCATTGTATAGTGACCTTCTTTGTCTCATAGTTTTTGTCTTGAAACCTATTTTTCTTGATGTAAGTATCAAGTATTTAGCCCATGGTGGTGGGGCTAGCTGGAACTCAAGTTCTGACCACTGGGATAGGCTACTCCTGTTCTTTTTTGGCTTCTGTTGGCATGTAATCTCTTTTTCCATCTCATTATTTTCAGTCTATGCGTGTTTTTATAGGTAAAGTGTGTTTCTTGTAGGCAGCAACTTATCAGGTCTTTTTTTTTTTTTTCTCATTCAGCCATTCTATGTCTTTTGATTAGAGAGTTTAATCTATTTATATCAAATGTTATTGATAAGTAAGGACCTTCCTCCTGCTGTTTTGTTATTTGTTTTCTGGTTGTTTTGTGTTCTTCTCTTGCTTCCTTCTTGTTTTTATGAAGGTGATTTTCTTTGGTGGTATGTTTTGATTTCTTGCTTTTTGTGTATCTGTATAGGTTTGTTGATTTGAGGTTACCATAAGGCTTGCATATAACCTATTATTTTAAACTGATGACAACTAGACACTGACAGCATAAACAAGCAAAAAAAAAAAAAAAAAAAAACTAGTAAAAGCTCTACCCTTTAACTTCATACTCTTGCTTTTTAACTTTTTATTATTTCTATTTATACCTTATTATACTAAGTCTTGAAGAATTATTAAATTTATTTTTGATTAGTTCATCTTTTAGTCTTCCTACTCAAGAGATGAGTAGCTTATACACCATAATTACAGTGCTATAATATTCTGTTTTTTCTGTGTGCTTACTATTACCAGTGAGTTTTGTACCCTCAGATGATTTCTTCCTGTTCAATTAATGGTCTTTTCTTTCAGATTGAAGTACACTGTTTAGCATTTCTTATGGAACATAAGTGTTCAAACTGGTGGTGGTAAAATCCTTCAGCTTTCCTTTGTCTAGGAAAGTCTATTTTTCCTTCATGTTTGAAGGATATCTTCACTGGATACAACTGTTGTAAACAAACAGTTTACAAACTGGTGTTGGTAAAATCCTTCAGCTTTTCTTTGTCTAGGAAAGTCTTTATTTTTCCTTCATGTTTGAAGGATATCTTCACTGGAGATATTATTCTAGGGTAAAAGTTGTGTTTCTTTTTTTTTTTTTTTTTTTTTTTTTTGCCTTCAGCACTTTAACTATGTCATGTCACTTTCTCCTGGCCTGTAAGGTTTCCATGGAGAAGTCTGCTACCAGACATATTGGGGCTCCCTTGTATGTTGTTGGTTGCCTTTCTCATGCTGCTTTTAGGATACTTTTTTTATCCTTGACTTTTGGACGTTTGATTATTTAATGTCTTGAGGTAGTCTTATTTGGATTAAATCTACTTGGTGTTCTATAACCTTCTTGTACTTGAATGCCAATACTTTCCTCTAGGTTTGGAAAGTTCACTGTTCCCAAAGTTCCTTTGAATAAACTTTCTACCTCAATCTAATCTCTCTCTCTCTCTCTCTCCACCCCCCTTTAAAGCCAGTAACTCTTCAATTTGTTCTTTTGAGACTATTTTCTATGTCCTGTAGGTGTGTTTCATTGTCTTTTATTCTTTTCCCTTTTGACTGACTCCCCTAATTGTGTATTTTCCAATAGCTTATCTTCAAGCTCACTGATTCTTTCTTCTACTTGATTAATTCTGCAAATGACAGACTCTGATGGATTCTTCACTATGTCAATTGATTTTTCCAGCTGCAAAATTTTTGCCTGATTTTTTAAAATTACTACAATCTTATAATTTTCCATTAATCTTCTTATATACATTTGAAGTTGACCAAATTTGAGGCTACTGTAAAAAAGCTGCTGTGAACATCAGTGTAAAAAAAATTACTTCAATCTCTTTGTTAAATTCATCTGATAGGATTCCAAATTCTCTCTCTGTGTTATCTTGAAATTCATTGAGCTTCATCAAAACAGCTATTTTAATTCTTTGCCTGAAAGGTCAAATATCTCTGTCATTCCAAGACTGGTCACAGCTTTCTTATTTAGTTCTTTTTGGTAAGGCCATGTTTTCCTGGATGATCTTGAAGCTCATGGATGTTCATCTTTGTCTAGGCAATGAAGAGTTAGGTATTATTGTTCTCTTTGCAGTCTGGACTTATTTGTACCCATCCTTCTTGTGAAGGCTTTCCAGGGATATTCATAGGGAAGTGAGTGTTATGATCTAAGTTTTTGGTTACTGCAGCCATGTCTGCATTAAGGGGATACCCCAAGCCCAGTAACATTATCACTCTCATAGACTCATAGAAGTACCACTTTGGTGGTCTTAGGTAAGATCCTTGAGAATTCCCTGGATTACCAGGCAGAGACTCTTGTTCTCTATTTTCTACCAAACAAATTGAGTGTCTGTCTCTCTCTCTCTCTCTCTCTCTCTCTCTCTCTCTCTCTCTCTCTCTCCTTGCTGAGCTTCCTGGATCTGGGGGAGAGAAGAAAAAATCATGTCTGTGTCCACAACCATTGCTATTATGCTGTGTCAGACCTGAACCCAGCATAGCTCTGGGTCTCACCCAAGGACCATGGCAACCACTGCCTGACCACTGCTGCAGTTCACTAAAGGCCCAAGGGATCTTCAGTCAGTAGGTGGGGAATCAAACCAGGCCTGTGTCCTCCCCTTAAGGGTGATAAGTTATCTATCCCCATCCTGGCCCTGGGTAGGTCCAGAAGTCAGGGACTGAAGTCAGGAAGCTTTGGAATCTATATCATGCTTTATTTTGCTACAGCTGGGTTGGCACGTAAAACACAAGACAAAGTCCTTCCACTTTTCCCTCTCCCTTCCTTAAGCAATAAAAGTCACTTTTTTGTGGACACCACCACCCAGGCCTACAGAGAGGATTGGTGTTCACTCAAGGCCCAAGGGCTCTTCAGACAGCTTCTGGTAAATTCTGCCTTGCCTGTGTCTCTCCCTTGAGTGTAGTGGCTATCTCTGTCACTGTTACAGGGGTAGTGCAGAAATGCCATGCAGGAGCTAAGGCCTGGAGTCAGGTACTCCAGGGCACCGCTATGTTCTCTACCCTACTGTGGCCAAACTGGTACCTGAGCTACAAGACAAAGTCTCCTTTGCACTTCACTCTCTTTTCCTCAAGTAGGAGTCTCTCCCTGTGCTCACCACATATGGGAACATGCTAGGTCACACCTGAAACCAGTATAGCACTGGATCTCAGCCATTGCCTATGGCAGGGACTCTCTGGCTGTCATTGATGTTTATTCAAGGCCCAAGGGTTCTTTATCCAGCAGGTGATGAATCCTTCCAGAACTAGTTTCTTCCCTTAAAGGCAGCAGGTTCCCTTCTGGCTCAGGGTATGTCTAGATATGTCATTTGGGAGATAGGGCTTGGAATGAGACCTCAGAATTCTGCCTGGTGTCCTATTCTACTATGGCTGAGCTGGTAACCAAGTTACAAGACAAAGTCCACTTTATTCTCTTCTCAAAAAGAAAGGAGGAGTCTCTTCTGATGCTATGGGCTGCACTCCCCAGGGTTGGGGGAGGGATGACACAAGTACTCCCTTAGCTGCCCTGGCTGGTGTCTCACTATGTCATGTGCACCCCAAGTCATTGCAGTCTTTCTTGCTTAGACTGCCTTTCAAGTTTATTTAGGACCAGAGTGTTTTGCTTTTTTAAATTTTTAATTAAAATATATATATATATATGGCATAGATGGGGTCTCACTATGTTGCCAGGGTTGGTCTGAAACTCCTGGGATCAAGCAATCCTCCAATCTTGGCCTTTCAAAGTTTAGAGTGCTTTAGCCCATGTTGGTGGGGCTAGCTGGAACTCAAGTTCTGACCACTGGGATAGGCAATTCTTCTTTAGCTAGGGCTGGTCTAAAATGCTTCCTCCATGAACACAAGCTGAATTCTGGTCCATGTTGTTTTCCGCTCTGATGGCTAGCACTGAGTTCCAATGCAAAGTTCCACAACTGCTGAACTCTCCTTCCCCAAGACACACAGATTCTCTCTCCAAACCATGCAGCCACTGCCAAGGGGACAGTGTGATCTCTCACCTGATTTTTTGTTTTTATGAAGGAGCTTTCTTGTGTGAATAGTTGTTCAATTGATGTTCCCGTGAGAAAGACAATTACTGGAGGTAATTGTCTATTTGGGCATCTTGTTCTACCTTCCTCATTAGCATTAATCTTAAGCAGATTGTTTAAAAATAAGTCACATAATAATCCTTTAAAAACATTGAGAAAACTTTAAAAATGAAAACAAAAACAATTAAGGTGATACTCTAAAAAAGATAAACTTAAAGCAAAAGGAAGGAATAAAGGAGAAACTGAAAAGAAAATGGCTGATATAAATCCAACCATATCAATAATAACATTATATATAAATGTTTTATATACTCCAATCCAAAGGTAGAGATGGTAAAATAGACATTAAAAAAAAACCCAAAAACCTAACCAACCAACCAACAACAACAAAAACACTTCAAGATATAATCATATCTTAGTCACAAGAGATAAACTTTAGTTTAAATGACACTATAGTAGTCTTTTCTCATACTGCTATGGAGAAATACCCGAGACTGGGTAATTTATAAAGTAAAGAGGTTTCATTGACGTACAGTTCGGCATTGCTGGGGAGGCCTCAGGAAACTTAAAATCATGGCAGAAAGCAAAAGAGAAGCAGGCACCTTCTTCATAGGGTGGCAGGACAGAGTGAATGCAAGCAGGGGAAAAGCCAGATGCTTATAAAACCATCAGATCTCACGATAACTCACTATCACTAGAACAGTATGGGAGAAGCTGCCCCCCCCCATGATTTAATTACATCCACCTGTTCCCAGCCTTGACACATGGGGATTACAATTCAAGATGAGATTGAGGTATGGACACAAAGCCTAACCATATCAGATACAAGGAGGCTAAAAGTAAAAGTGTGGGGAAACTATTCCATGCAGGCAGTATCCATAAGAGAGATGGACTGGCTACGCCAATAACAGAAAAAAGAAATACACTTTTAGACCAAAAAATTGCTACTAGGAGAAAAAAGAAAATTTGATAATAAAATTATCGATTCAACAGGAAAATATAAAATATATAAACATATATGGAGGTAACAACATAGTCTCAAAATACATGAAGTAAAAAAAATGACAGAATTGAAGGAAAATATAAAGTACTCAACAACAATGATTGGCTATTTCAATATTGTATTACACTCCTATTAACAGAAAAAGAAACTAGGCAGAAAATCAGTGGGGATATAGAAGACTTGAAAAACAGTATCATCCCGCCTGACCTAACTGATAGCTCTAGAATACTGCATCCATCACACAGCAAAACACCCACTCTTTCAATTGTATATGGAACATAATCCAAAATAAACCATATTGTAGGCCATAAAACATGCCTCAATAACTTTAGAAGGATTAACATTGTCATACAAAGCACATAATTACAAATCAACGAAGGATATTTTGTGAATCCACAAATATTAAAAATTAATATGTCTAAATAACACATTATATGTTTTTAATTGATATGAAAAACCCAGAAAATGCAACTATATAGAGACAAAATACAGATTAGTAACTGCTTGGAGTGAGAACCAGGACCCACTACAAATGGGCACCTGGGACTTTTTTTGTGGTGATGGAAATGTTGTTATCTAAATGGAGATTTAGTTGTTACCTAAATGGTGGTGATTGTTTCACATCTATGTAAACTTGCTAAAAATCATGGAACTATACTTAAACATGATAATTTTATAGTAGGTCAGCCATATGGTATGTAAACAATATAGTACATTACAATTATAAATAATTCAGAGATCAGAGAAGAAATCAAAAAGGTGATTAGAAAATATTTTTCCCTGAATGAAAATGAAAAGACAACATATCATAATTTGTAACATGTTGCTGAAGCTTTACTTGAGGAAAATTTTATAGAACTAAATGCCTATATTAGAAAAGAAGAAGATCTGAAATCAGTAACTTTAGCTTCCAGCTAAAGACTTGAAAAAGAAAATCACTTAAGTACAAATTAGGAAGATTATAAAGTTGAAACCACTTTTGCAAAAATTGTAACTGAGACAATTTGACAGCGTAAGAGATCAGACCTAACTGACTCCATCTGGCTTCTAACCTTTACGCTGACCTTGTTCATTCCTGGGCATAGGTGGAACTAACCTTGGGAAGGAATTCAGTTTCTGGTTTAACTCTAAAACAAAAATACTAACAGCCCCTTCCTGAAAAGACCCACTTCTTACCTGGGGACCAGTCTGCCTTTGCAAAACTAACAAATTAGCTACAAGATTAGAAATTATGGTTTAGAGGTCATACAATCTCTGGCTTCAAGAGTCTGAACCTCCCCAAATTGCTCTTTGGGATAATATCACTATTGTAAAACCTAATATCAGTGCTTGAGATATTTTGCAGACCCCACACTCTGTGGATCAACTGACACTACCCAGACTGGTAATCCAGGTCAACAAGTTCTACGAACCCACCCAGGAACAGAAGACAGCAAGAAAACCTCATTTCGACCCCCTATGAGTCTGTCTCCAACCTGACCAAGCACTCTCCGAGCCCCTACCCATCAAATTAACTTTACAAACTCCAGTCCCCAAATGCTGGATCCCCAAATGCCCAGGGAGACTGATTCGAGTAATAACAAAACTGATCTCCCACACAGCTTGCCTGTTGTCTAGGCATCAGGCAAGGAGAACCCACTGGGCACTTACAAAATGAAGATCAGAAGTTAAGAAAATTGATAAAATAGAATTCAAAAGAAAAAATAGAGTAAAATCAAGTAGACCAAAAGCTAGTTCTTTGAAATTTCAATGAAAGTGAAAATATTTGGCCAGACTAAACAAGAAAAAAAAAAAAAAAGACATTTACCAATATTCAGAAAGGAGAGATGTAGCATTAATACAGATGTTACAGATATTAAAAGGATAAAGAAATGTCACAAAAATCTTCATGGAAATAAATACAAAAAGTTAGGTGAAACTGAAAATGTTCTTGAGATATATATATACACATATATACACACACACAGATATATATACACACACATATATATACACACATATATATACACACACACACAAGAAAAGGCTCAGAAGGATGAAGAGATTACATTAACAGCCATATACATTATATGAAAATTTATAATTTAAAATGTTCCCACAATGAAAATTCCATACCCAGGTTGCTTCAAGGGTAAACTCTATTAAACAGTTAAGAATAAATACCAATCATACACAAAATCTTTTTTAATAAGTAAAAGAAGCAAATACTTTCCAACTTATTCTTTGATGCCACAATACAAACATCAGATAAGCAGTATAAGAAAATGGCAGACTAATCTCTCTCACAAACATAGATGCAAAAAAATCCTAATTTCAACTTGTAGCCTTTAAAGTCAAACAATATTTAAAAAAAGATAAGAATCATAACCAAGTGCAGTTCCCAGTAGTATCAGGCTGATTTAACATTCAAGAATCAACGTAATTCATGATAGATGCAGGAGGCAGATAAAGGTACCCGCACAGGGTCTTGCCTAAATATGCCCGTGGTAAAAAAATTCCATCCCTTAACACATTCGCAGTAAGGGAAATAAATCAATGTGGAGTGGCTCAGACAAGGGCCCACCTGCATACTGGGAGAATGGAGGTGGAGTCACCAGGAATTTGCATCTTATGCGGTGGGGAGGAGCCAGGCCTCTTCAGCTCATGTGTTGTGGCCTAGTATTCAGTCTGTGAGGTGGGAGCCTGTTGGCAGGACCCCCTTTTTTTCACCCTGACTTTTTGCTGAGAGCTTTCTTTTAAAAAATTCTGCTCTCCTCACCTTTCAATGTGTCCATGTGCCTAATTTTTCCTGGTTATGAGACAAGAACCTGGGTTTTAGCTGAGCTATGGAGTAAAAAATCCTGCATCAGTAATATTTGCAAACTAAGAAGATAAGCCACATGACTATCTCAATTGATGCACAAAAAGCATCTGACAAAACTTAACATCTACTCTAAATAAAATTTCTCAGCAAATTAGAAATAGAAGAGAGCCTTTACAACATGATAAAGCACATCTACAAAACATCTACAACTCATATCATGATTACTGGTGAAAGACTGAACACATTGTCATCAAAAAAAAAGAGTTCCCAATTGCGAAAGCTGGAAAAATTTGAGCAATTAAATACATAACATAGTATTGGATGATAACCCAAAATATAAATATGCATGAATACATTCTGACACAAAGAAATGATTAAACAAATAGGAGAGAAAAGACAAATCTCCTGTATACAAGAACTCAATTCACTTATACTCCTGTGAACCCAAAAGTATCTGAGACAGAGCTCAGTTTAGAAAGTTTATTTTGCCAAGGTTAAGAACATGCTCATGACACAGCCTCAAAAAGTCCTAACATATACATTTTAAGGAGACATGATGCATTAATCAATATATGTAAGATGTACCTTAGTTCAGTCTGGAAATGTGGGACAACTTGAAGCAGGGGAGAGGGCTTCTAGGTCATAAGTAGATAAAAGAAAATTGGTTGCATTCTTTTGAGCCTCTGATTACCCTTTCACTGAATACACAATTCACATGTGAGAGGTAGAAAAATGTGAGAGGTAGAAACATGTGTAGAGGTAGTCTGGCTTAGTGAAACAAAAGGGCAGAGGAAGCAATCAGAAATGCATTTGCCTCAGGGGAGCAGAGGGATAACTGAGTTCTCTCTGTCCTTTTTCCACAGGAATATCCTATGGGCAAATTGTGAGGGAGCTTTTTTTTTAAATCATTGTAGCTACCTTATTTAGTAATAAAATGGGAGGCAGGTTTGCCTGACACAGTTCCCAGCTTGACTTTTCCCTTTGGCTTACTGATTTTGGGGTTTCGAGATTTATTTTCCTTTCATACTTCCTTTTTAAAAGAGATATAATTCCCCACCCTTAAGTATGGGCTACACTTAGTGACTAGCTTCTAAAGTACAATGTAGAAGTGGGGGAGAATATGACTTTTTAGTGGTAAAAACTAACACTCTTAACCAGGTGATCAGGTAAACATCATCGGTCAGAATTCACATTGATAGTGGTACCTTATCTCTGTGATTGTATTCTAAAAAAAATCCTTATCCCCAGTCTAACCATATGAAAATCATCAGGAAAACAAAATGAAGGACCTTCTCCAAAATACTTGACCAATATGCCTCCTGTCTATGTCATCAAAAACAAAAAATTTTGAGAAACAGTCATAGCCTGGAGTAATATAAAAATACATAGTAACTAAATGTAATGTGATATCCTATATTGGATCCTGGGCAAATGAATTTAGCAAAAACTAATGAATTACAAATAAAGTATACAGCTTAATCAATAAAGGAAAAAGTAAAAAACTACTGATACATTCAACAAAGATGTGTCTTAAAAGCGTGATGCTAAGCAAGAATATTAGACACAGAGTATAAACCACCTGATTTCACTTATCTGAAACTCTAGAAAAGTTGTAACCGCAGGAACAGAAAGTAGAATAAGGATTGCTAGGGGCCAGAGTTGGGGATTGACTGCCAAGGGGCACACTGAGTTGACTTTTTAGTCATAGAAATGTTCTACATCATTATTATGATAGCAGTTACTAGCCTGCATATTTGTCAAAAGTGGTGATATTTGAGTGTAACTTAGACCTCAATAATGCTATTTTAAAAATAACTTTTTTGGCTGGCATGGTGGCTCATGCCTGTAATCCCAGCAAGTTGGTAGGCTGAGGCAGGCAGATCACTTGAAGTCGGGAGTTCAAGACCAGCCTGGCCAACATGGTGAAACCCTGTCACTACTAAAAATGCAAAAATTAGCCAGGCATGGTGGTGCGAGCCTGTAATCTCAGCTACTCAGGAGGCTGAGGCAGGAGAACTGCTTGAACCCAGGAGGCAGAGGTGGCAGTGAGCCAAGATCATGCCACTGCATTCCAGCCTTGGCAACAGAGCAAGACTCCATCTTGAAAAAAATAAAAAAAATAAACACACACACACACAAACGTTTCAACAAAATAAAAAGTAACTATTCCATTGTCTTTAGGCCCCTTAGCATTTAGTCAGGTTCACAGCCCCATCTAAAAAGATAGTATCAACACAATGTGGTAAGCATGCTAGTAGAAGTGTGACTTATGATTACAATAGTAAAGATAGTTTCCTGACACGATTGTGGGAATGGAATCTCAGGGAAATCTTCCCAGAGACTCTGAAAGGGATTTTATTGTTCCATCTTTTTGCATGTTTTATGGGTGGCCAACTTGTTCCTGAAAGACGCTCTGTTCTCTTTACATGACAAACCTACTTTAATAGAATAGGAGGTACCTGCTATTTTACATTACTATCCATGACCTCAGCCAGATACTAAATTAGTTATGTGTTAGTATCAGAAATGTTCATTCATTTCCACATAGGACATTGTTAAAGGAGGATGGGACTTTAAGAATGTGGGAAAAATCCTGCACAGCAAGAGGAAGTTGCTCTTCCAAGTTCATGAAAACAGAGTTAAGCTTGTAAGTTTATCACTCTCTCAAATGTTCTGTCAGCCCCCAAGCATATTCTTTCTTGGAATATACTTATGTGATTTTTTTCCATTTTTCCCCTACTACCCTGAACCACACAATAGCAACTGGTTTCAACGACCATGTTGAAACTCGGCAGATTATTCTCAACTGAAATATCCAGGCTTGATTTTGGACTCTTCTGCCTGGTGCTTTGTGTCTTTTACTGGCTCTTTCTCATGAGAATAAATATATTTGCTTTCTTCACACATATAAAACACTGCTTCTTATTTTTTGCCAAAGATACAACCATCGCCTCTAATTCCCCAGGCTCATATTATTGGAATAAATTTTTAATCCTGTCTCCCTCTTGATCTTCTATCCAATTCATCATCAAGTCTTTCCAAATCCCTTACCCAAGTATAAGCTCACATTACCTCATATCTGTACTCTTAAGATGACCCTCCTTTTCATACCCTTATTCACCCTCTGTTCTAAAACACCCTTTATACAACTGCTATAACACCTTTTAAATATCTTTTCACTGACACCTCTTTTCTATGTGAACATCTATATTTCCCATTTTCTGCTATAATAAATTCAAACCTCAGTGTTCAGCAGTCAGTGCCTTATAAAAACTGCTTCTCTACATATCTTATATGTTTCAAGAAAATTTCTTTGCTTTGCCACATTTAGAATTTACTGTGCACTAATTGTCAGATTTAGTTCTTACAATAACTGTAAAATAGAAATTACTATCATATCTATTTTACAGATGAGGAAACAGAGAAACAAAAAAAAAATCAGAGTAAGTTGCCAAAGATTATGCAATTTATAAGTAACAGAGTTACCACTTTATTCCAGATCATTTTGACTCCAAAGCCCATACTCTTAACTATTAAGCTATACTGTCTCCACATCATATATCCCACTGGGTGGGTACCATATCCTCCATTAGAATCCCTCTTCTTTCCATCCATCCACATCTCATATGTTAACTTTTTCCACATTGGCTTTAATTGAAATAGTCACCCAGTGATATTTGTGGTTCTTATTTTTAGCCTTATATACCACATCTGTTTGCTTTCATAGATGATCTGAAAAATTGCAACTTTGAGAATTATGTATGTCTTATATAGCCTATATCCCCAGCACCTAGCAAAGTTCATGGAGTATTGAACATGATCAGTATATATCTATTGATTGAGATAAGAAAATACACCAAAGAATGAAAAGTTTTTCATTTTTAGGAGCCCCTGGGTTCTATATCTTGGAATCTTTTAAATGGTTGTATACTTCTCTGCATACAATAAAGATTCAATAAAGGTAAGCTAATAGTTCACTATGCTCTTTGTATTTCAAATATGCTAGTGCACACAGATGCTATTTTCTTCTGTAAAAATACCTTGAAGTTATCATTTGGGTTCCTTGGAGTTTTCCTCTTTAATTCATGAATGTGCACAGGTTAGACAGCAATGTTTGTATATGAAAATGAATTAAGAGGCCGGAATTACCTTTCCTCAGACCCAACAAATGCAAAGTTTTGGCATCTTAGAATATATGGGAATAAAAAACAAAACTGAAAAAAATTGTCAAAAATTAGTTGAACACATAAGCAACAGGAAGTCATTTGACATTTATGAGTGTTGTCCTTTTAAGTTCCCCTGTGATGGCCACCTTTACTGCTAATAGGGACACATTTTAAAATATATGCCTGAATAACAAGAAACGCAGCAAGGGAAAAAGGAGAGATGATAGTTTGCATTTACATAGCATTCTACCCCTCCCATGATTTCAAAATAATTTTCTTTTTCTACCCTAAACAACAAAAGCCAAGAGAGTTATTATCCCAATTTTACTTACAATGTTATCTAAACACTAAGATTAAATTATTTTTCCAAAGTGATTGGGCCAATAAGTAATACAGCTGGGACCAGGAGTCAGGCTTCCTGAATCCCAATCCAATATTCTGACATATTTGAATGTTACTGCTCTAGTAGCCAATAAATTATTCACAATGGCCTGCTTTGTGATCTGGGGTATATTTGTTAAACAGTGCTACCATCTGCTGGTAAGTTTTCCAATAATACACATTATAGTAGATTCCAAAATAGCAAATATAAATAAATAAGACAAGAAATAAAATTTATTACAATTACATTTACCCACTGCATTATCTAATTGTCATTCCTACTGTGCTTATTGTATCTGCTTAGACACCTTTATGAAGTAGCCAAATTAATCTTGCAAGATTAAGTGTCCAAACATTTATGTCTCCTGTCAAGAACTTGTAATTAATTTTGTCTGCTTTCTAGAATGTATATATTTTGGAACGCATTTTACTGATTTTTAAATCAACCATTAATCCTGAAACTTGTGTGCACATAAGAATCACCTGTTAGTGGGATACTTTTCAAATGTAGAATTGATTTTCTCTCCTGAACACTCTGTCACTGTGGATGTAGAGTCAGAAAAAAAAATGTTCTTTTTAATGAGAACCCCAAGTTTTTCTCATAATAAGGAAAGTTACAAAATTCTGACTTAAACAATTTGTCTTGGCTCTACCCTTAGCTGACCCTATGAGTCTGATCAAATAACTCTTCCAAAATTCAGTTGTTTGTGAGAAAAATGCATGTGTTGTAGCAGAATCCAATCACTATATATTGTCTAAGAACTTTCCATTCTGGGCATACTCTTTCCAAATAAAAACTTTTTTGAATATCCATAAAATTAATCTATAGAAGACAAATACATTTATGATAACTGAATTTTCACAGATGAGATAATTGGTAAAAACCTGTTTTATTGACTCAGCAATGTTGCACTTTCAATCTAGTATCCCTGTATGGTAAAAGAGTTACTAAAAAGAAAAAGGAAAATAAAGGGAAAAACAATTGCCAACATCAGTGATTTGAGAACATAAGAATTAAGGCATTTTCACACTACATGTTTTCTTATAATCCTTTATCCACTCTGAGTCTAATTGAACAATGTCAGAGCAGAAAGATAACAACCACTAGAAACCGTAAGATATTCCTGGCTATAATTCCAATAGTTAACAGCCTCCAGATGCTGAAATCCAGTGTCCCACAGTTATAAGAAGAAAAACTAGTAAAAGATTAGCCTTATTTGGGAGAGTGTTGGGTGCGTAAATGAGTAATGTTAGAAGGGAATGGAGTCTGATTCAGAACAGGCTGACCTGAGGAAAAAAGATGAAGCAATTAGGTGTCTTGTTGACCTATTCTCTATCCCATCTTTAACTTGTAAAGCCAATGCTGGCAACATAAAAGATCCTTCTGGTGAGTGAAACCACCTGCAACTCAGGAAAAATAAAGGACGAGAATACACAAACTCTGTGAATTCTATTTCCCACTCCTTTGTCCTCAGGCTCACCAGCACTTAGTAGTACATGGAGAGCTAAGCCTTCCATGTGGGAAATAGGCAGATCCCTCAGGAACAGGCTGCTCAGGTCTGAGGTAGCTAGGCTGTAATTGACTGTGCCACTCAGTGCTGAAAATTTTTGGTTTCATAGATATGCCTTCATATGGTCATTAAAAATCCTCCTCATCTCTTTATAAGGCTAGACATCTCTGGCCACTGTTGCACAATTTTAAAGATGTCCTTTAGTCTAACTAGATTTTACCTGTGAGAGAATGTAAGCTGTGATAAAATAGCAAAGCTGAAACTGATACTCTCACAGGGCAGGTAAACTGATTATTTTTTCCAGTTGACTGAAGGACTCCACTGAACTGCTCTAAGTAAAGTGGCAATAGAGTGTAATATACTTTGAAACCAGGCTGTGTTCAATTTGAACATTAAACTGCTTCCCTATCTGGGTGGGAGCAGTGCCCTGGGATTCCTGGATGAGAGTAGTTCTCTGGGTGTGCAACACATCAAACTCAACAGAGTTAATTTAATTATTTGGTCCAAAGTATTGCAATGCAGGAAAAAAAAAAACTCTCCATTTGTACCAAAGAAGGGAAAAATATCTTTTTCCACTTCTCTGCTGATTATGTGACAGATATCTGAATTCAGAGATGATACATAGATATTTGTAACTGGGTAAAGAAAATAACATCTGATTATTTGCCTGTTTTTAAATCGTTCCACAAATCTGCTCTCTCACCTTGAGTAGCATTAAATTTGACCAAGCCAGATACCTAGGAATCTGTCTGTATTCTTCTGTTCTCTCTCTCACTTTCAAAGTTCTCTAAGATTATAAGTTTTACTTCCAAGTATATTTGAATCTGCTCAGTTTTTCTCCATCCCTAGTGCCATCTAGTAGCTGAAATCTCTGTCATATCTTAACCAGGTTTACTAAAATAGCCAGCTAAAATTTTTCCTGCCTCCAATCTTGCCCCTCTCCAGTTAATCTTCTGTTCTGAAACCACAATATTCTTTCTAGAATGCAAATACATGTTTATAATATTTTCTGCTCCAATTGAAATCCTTAAAATCCTTGCTATCTTCCTTAGGAGCTTGCTATTCAAAGTGTGGTCCACGGACAGGCAGTGTCAGCCTCATCTAGGAGCTTATTAAAAATGCAGAATATGGGTGGGGTGGAGGGGATGGGGCAGAAGCTCTAGGTCTTCGTCATGCAGGAGTGAACTAGAAAATGAACTATTATTCAAAAAGCAATGCACAATATTGTAGGCAGCAACCCCAGACCCTATTAAATGCAGGCTATGGCCCAGCATTTCCTGGGTCTGTGGTACCACAATTCCATCTATGATCATCTCCATGTTACTGGGGCAGGTTTAATAAATTTAAGTCTGTGTTCTATATTTACTGACACTCAGAAAGTATTCTGCCTTTCTAGTGCCACAATATCCATTTCCTACCACATCTAACCATAGCCCCAAAATCTTATCATACAGCACAGTTCCAGCACTAAAATGGCTTTGGGGAAAGAAAGAAAATCAAAAACACTCAATCTGATTTTGAGCAGGTTGAAAACACATGTGAAAAACAAAACATCCCTGCAGAAGTCAATAGTCATAACATAGCTGGTATGACCAGTTTCCTCACTACTGCTATTTACACAGAAGCTGACAACATTCCTGACAAAAGAGATAGGGTTTATTTTATGTTACTCATAAGAGGAGATGACATGGTAAGAGCCCTTCTAATAACCCTTCACATAGAAACACACCTTTCAGAAGCTATGCCTCTGAGGAGAAAGTGTTAATAAAAGAATAGATTCCCCTACAGTAAAATTCTGGGACTTTTAAGGAAAGTCCCAGAATTTGTATGATATGGCCTATGGTAAAGGCCTGCAAGAGAAAGTGGCACAGCACAAACCCTCAGAAGGGTTTTAGAGCACATCTTTGCTTTCACAGTTATTCTGTGAAGCCCTCCTGAGGATGAAGATAACATTATAAATAAATATGAGCAAAGATATACTATGGTTTAAGGCAGTGTCTTAAAGTTGAAGAAGACAAAGAGATCTTGAAGTCAGGTGCTGCCATAGAAATGAACATAGTTAAAGAAAAAAAAATAGATATAAGGCTGACCCCAAATCCTCTCAATAAAAAAGCCAGGGATGTGGTTCAGTTGGTAAAAAGCCCAAAAGGGCATGAGATTAAAAGTGTGCAAGTCTATGAGAGTCAAGCAGTTCCAGCAGGAGAGGCAACTCCCCTTCAGCATGGAAGCGACCTGAGCCTACCATCCAATACCCACAAGCACCTCAGTGATGGGAAAAAGCCAGACTCCCCAGAGAAACCCTGTCCCTCGCTAACCCTGCTGGCCCAGTCCAATAAAGTCGAGTTTATTGGACTAAAGTGATTGAATGTGATATAAGCTGGACTGAGAAGCCACATCTAATAGAGCCTTGTGTTTATGCAAATCTGAAAAGGGTGATGAAGATGAGGAACTCTGTGAAGATGAGGAGCCCCATGTAGTTGAAATGTGTCATGCGGATAAAGAGTGTGATGCACATGAAAATCATGCCATAGATGATAAAGAAATAATGGTGTTATCTGCCTGGAGAAAGTCTGTCCTTTGCCTACCCAGCTGGCTCAGGCCAATAAAGTTGTAAAACTGATCCAGGGTGATATGAGTTCCTCTGAGAAGGACCATCTCATAGTACCATCTCAGCGATCACTGTGGATGAGGAAGATTCAATGCTAGACAGCCATGTAACAGGGGAGACATAGAATAGTAAAAAGGGCTGTCCAAATGGCAATCAACAGTAGGAAACATAGTATAGAGAAAGAACAAATGATCATGAAAGAAGAAATTGAGGAAGTTAAGGAAGAGGCTTTCATAAACTTTACAAAGATTTAAAAGACTATGAAAAGCAAGAAGCTGGAAGCTTTTGTCATCTCCCCAATTAAAAAGACAATATACAGGTTGATGAAAAGTCCTACACTGAACATGTTTCCTGAGGATTTAGAAGATTGTGATGTGGAAGGGAATGCTGAAGATGAGAGAGTATGCCATTTTGAAGAAGCTAATGCACAGAGCTCTGTGATTCTTCACAAGTGTAGGCTTTATCAAGAGATTGGCAGGGTGATAAACTACAGTGTCCCAAGAACTCTCTCCCCCCCTGATACATCATCAGGCATGCCAGAAAGAAGAGCAAGTTCAATAATAGTGCATACGAGGGTATCCATATGGTTTAAGAGATGAACCAGTGAAGGACTGCTGTGAAACCACTCATGGCAGCCTACAAAAGGAACTCACCGTGGCCAAGCAGGAGGGCTTGCAGTCTGAGACAGTCTCTCCCAAATCACTGCAATGTAATTGTGAGAGATCTAAAAGCAAGGTGCCTGGAAAGCTAATAAATAAGTAAAGATTTGGCCTAGACACTGAGGAGGTTTAAGAAATACCCAGTAGACAGACAGGAGACAAATTGCTGAGTTCCAGCTACAAGGGAGACTTGACTCATACATATGTCATGATGGGAAAGAAGATTTTTCATTTGAGCTAACAAAACTCATACTCATAATACACCAACAAACAAGTTAGGAAACAGGACATGTAAAACCTTCTGAACTAGAAGTTTTAAAACAGCAAACAGAGAAAAAAAAGAAAAAAAAAAGCAGAATATCAAGCTTCATTCCAAACCTCCTGAATTAGAATCTAATCTGCATTTTAAAAATACTCTCAGTGAGTTTGAATGCACATTAAAGTCAAAGAACCACCACATTAGGGTAAAATCCAAATTCCCTTACATGGCTGAAAAAGCCCTTCACAAACTAGCCCCCACTTACCTTTCCTGTTGCCCTCTTAGCAACTCTCATCTATCCAACTTACCATGATGCTTCCTTCCATTTAGGTTTTCAAATGTCTGTTTCTTTTCCTGAACACTGTCCCCCAAGCCACCACCCCAACTTATTCCTTGCTAATCCCTACTCATTCTTTATTCTCCTAAGAAAATTCCCCTGGTAGATTGAAATAGGTGTTTCAACTAGGTACTTTAATGACATCCTAATCTATCATACAACTTCTCACACTATTGTAATTGTCTATATCTTCCAAAAGACTAAGTACTCTAGAAATAGGAGCAGTTTTGTCTGTTGTTGTATACACAACACAAAAGAAATCACATGTGTTAAGTGCACAATAAATACAAACACTTATATAATGAATAAGGGGGAAAAATACCCAATTACCTAGTTAATTGTTTTCCCTGCCACTATGCAGGAAGTTTTGTATTTTTTCAACTTCCAAGAAACCTAGTTTTGGAAACCCAGGCTGAGTATAGTAAGATGTATTCGGACAGTTGCTTCAACAGGGAGGAGGAAGCAATCCAAAAGTCAATATCTCAGAAATAAAATGCATGCAACTGAACGGGAAATTGTTAATCTAAAGGTGACAGTCAATGGGGAAGACACTGAGCAAATAAGATGGGAGGAAGATGTTTTGAAGTGGAGAAAATGTGGAAATATGACTAAAAAAGTCACTTGTAGAAGGAAATCTGCAATCTTAGGAATTGAGAGTTCAAGAAGGAGTAAATACAGCACCCAACTGTTCAGAATATTATGCTTTTTTGTTCCCTTTCAAGGACGTTTCTTCCTCCTCCCTCCTTTGTTTCTTTCATCTATAAATAATTCTTACTTAGAGAGGGTTTCACACTCCAAGTGATGAGATTTGCATTTTTAAAATGCTGTTATACTCTATACAGCTGCTATGGAGAATGAAATAGATTTCCAGAGCAGAGACTAGGAGACCAATGACAGTAAACCAAAAAGCAATTATGAAAGTCTGGACAGAGATAGTGGTAGTGAAGGTAGAGAGGATGGAATGCATTTGAGTGATATTAGAGAGACAGGGTTGATGAAATGAATAATGAACTAAAATGTAACCTTCTTGGCTATTTTTTAATATTTTAATCTTATTATATTCAACATATTGCTGAGAAAATTGCAAGTGGTTAACTTCAATATAATTACATGAGTACTACAAATAAAGAAAGTAGTGTTTGTGCTACATCACTATTCACCTTGAGATTTAACCAGGAAATTACTTTCTAAAAATGAAATCCCTGATATGTACTACTTTGACTATAAGAAGAATCTAACCCAAATATCTTATGGCTGTATTTCATCTTCTAGACCAGTTTTCCTATCTTATTATTATGATACAGTAATAGTGAATTTGATTTAGGACTCTAATTAGAGCTCCATCTTAGAAATTATTTAGAGAAGTCCTAAGTCTCTTGTACATTTCAGAAAAAAATAAATTTCCTAGCCTAACTTCAAAGGCATTCTAGAAATAAAAGGAGGTTCTGTCCAGGAAAATAATTCCCAATGAACTAAGGCATAACCATCCTGTATAGGCTATTGCTCTACTAGGTAGGACTAAGGTCTGGTTAACTCAAAACTACTTATTACCTAGGAGAGTAGCAAAATCTTAGAGTCCACATCATTTTGCTTTAGTGTTTTATGCTGCCAAGAAAAAGTATTAAAACATACATGAACTTACAAGCACAGCCAGCAGTATAATCTACTATCTTTAATATTTAAAGAAATAAGATAAATAATATATAAAAAGTAGGAAAGCTATAATTTCCAAATAAAACAGATTTCTTTAAGTTAAATAAATTTAGCTTAAACACACACATACATAGTAACACGAACCTCACTGCAGGAGGAACTTCTGCTTCTAGCTGTGACTATGTAACTAGCACCAGACTAGCCTTTCACCTATAAATAGTGATGAAAGTGGAAAACATATGTGAGATGACTGTTCTTAGGCATAAAACAGTTATGGCTGGATGACAGATAGTGCTTAGATAACTGGTAGATCAGGACTACAATCTTTGATGGGAAAGAAACTCATGAGGTAAGCCCTACCATCATGCTGGCTCTGTCTGAAGAAAATTTTCTAACTGCAATGCAATAAACTAGAATCCAAAGTTTGGGCTTTCTGGTTCAGAGGTAGTTCTGCTGAATTGAAGAGGCAAACATCCGAGTTCCAAGAAACATAGAAAGCAGAATACGTAAGACACAGCCATCTGTATAGAGGTTGAATTCTTGGTCAAGGATGTACTATGCACGTGCAGAGCAACACTACAAAAAGCTGACCAGAGAGAAGCTTCCACAGGGTAGAAAGTGGAACAGAGATACTAGAGGTCAAGAAGTTCTAGGAACCTCTAGAAGTATGGCTCAGCAGCAGAGAGACCTTACACACACCTCCTTAACACGTTAATACTATACACATCCAGCTCCAACCAAAAGCCAATTTCGGGAGTAAGGACCAAGCCCTAGATTAAGGCCTACATTAATTTACCCTAAAATAGATTGAAGCGAAGTCTTAAAATATCTGCAAAGAAGATACAGTAGGGGAGAGGGAAAGATGGCCCACTAGACACAGTCAGCTGGAATAGCTGCCACCCAGGGGCCGAGATGTCTGGCACACTCCTAACAGATCTCCAGAAGGAAGACACAGAAGTTGGGAATCCTGCACAGGGCTACCACACACCAGGACTCATTCCTGGCCCCCAACAGCTTCAGGGTAACACATGAGTTTAACTGGCAAGGAGTAACCCACTCTTGCCATAGGCCTCTGGAATCCTGGCAGGAGGAAAACCCTTGACTACCATGAACACTCAAGTTGACAGGGAGAGTTGCTTAGAGAAGTGGTAGGGGCAGCAAACCAGCTCATATGGAGCCCAGAGGGTTTGGTGCAGGAGCGTCTGTAGTGGAGCACAGACAGGGATGCCCATCCCCCTAGACTCGACTTGCTCTCATAGGAGACTTTAGCCCTAGAGGAACTGTTAGACCTGAACTCTGCAGGTCAGTCTTGCACATCAGATGGGGCTGGCCTGACCTCAGTACCCCTTATCCTCCTGGCCTCTCCCGGGGCCCTAGCCTGGCTGTGCCTGCTTACAGGGCAGCCTTGAGTGCCATAGGGGCCCATATCATAGCTCCTGCACTAGCAGACTGTGTCTGACTGGCAGAGAGCACCACTGGGGCAGCCCCCTTGGCCAGGCACCAGACTGCCTGCTCCCTCCCCACACTGCAGCTTCCCCCTGGCCTGCAGCAACCCCCTACATTGCTTTGCCATAATGTGTGTTTCCAGACTGGTTTTGCCTTCCTTGCCCCACCAGCACATGAATGTACACGCACCCTGCCCTGCCACTGCTGCAGCAGGAGTGCAGTCAACTCCCCACACCATGCCCTTGCCAACCACCGTTGCAGTTGGAGTCTTGATGGGCACAAAGCCAGCAGCCCTGCCTCTGCTAGTGCTCCGCCCTTGTGCTAACACTGCTGCTGGAGTGAAACTAGACAAAAAGAACAACAGCCCCTCCTCTGCCCTGAGTGACCACCTCTGCCTGCAGCGCACAAAGAATGCAACCAGACCAACACTTGCCAGTGCCCCATCCCCAAGTCAACATCACCACCAGTGCAACTGTACACAGAAGTCCCCCACCCCCAGCTATGCTGCCTCCCTCATTGTGATGAATGCCTGCATGGAGGCAGGCAACCAAACACCCTCCAGAACCCTGTCACAGCCAGAGTATGCACCTCCATGTGCTGCCACTGGCATATGCAAACAAGGATGGGTCCTGCTGTTGCTACACTATATAATGCTTGGCTGACACCAGCTATTAGAGTGTAGTAAGAAGTAGTCTGAGAGCACCCTGGCCCACCCAGCCCAGTGGATTCCTAACCTCAAGAAGCCAGAGAACAAAGTTGGGGCATAAGTTCAGAGTTAGGGCACACAGTCCAGGAGTTGGGAGCCAAGCCTTGACCTTCTAAAATCTTTCAGAAATGAAGGCAGTTGACCGAATCTACCTTAAAGTTTGATTGGATAACAGGGCACCAAATATGATAAAAGAAAAAAAAAAATCCAAAGGTCAGCAACTTCAAAGACTGAAGGAACATCAGTCTACAAAGATGTAAAACAACAAGCACAAGAACCCTAACAATTCAAAAAGCCAGACTACCTTCTTTACTCCAAACGATTGCAGCACATCTCCATAAAGGGTTCTGAACCAGGTTGAGATGGTTGAAATGACAGAAATAGATTTCAGAATATGGATAGGAATGAAGATCATTGAGATGGAGTACATTGAAACCCAATCCAAGGAAGCTAAGAATCACAATAAAACAATGCAGGAGCTGACAGACAAAATAGCCAGTATAAAAAAAAAAAAAAAAAATAGAGCTGAAAAACACACTACAAGAATTTCATAATGCAATCACAGGTATTAATAGCAGAATAGACTAAGCTGAGGAAAGAATCTCAGAGCTTGGAGGCTTTCTGAAATCAGACAAGAATAAAGAAAAAAGAATGAAAAGGAGTGAACAAAACCTCTGAGAAATGCAGAATTATGTAAAGAGACCAAATCTATGACACATTGGTATCCCTGAAAGACAGTGTAAGCAATTTGGGAAGCATGTTTCAGGATATAATCCATGAGAATGTCCCCAGCCTAGCTAGAGAGGCCAACATTCAAATTCAGGAAATACGGCCGGGCGCGGTGGCTCATGCCTGTAATCCCGGCACTTTGGGAGGCCGAGACGGGCGGATCACGAGGTCAGGAGATCGAGATCATCCTGGCTAACATGGGGAAACCCCGTCTCTACTGAAAAATACAAAAAACTAGCCGGGCGAGGTGGTGGGCTCCTGTAGTCCCAGCTACTCGGGAGGCTGAGGCAGGAGAATGGTGTAAACCCGGGAGGTGGAGCTTGCAGTGAGCTGAGATCCGGCCACTGCACTCCAGCCTGGGTGGCAGAGCGAGACTCTGTCTCAAAAAAAAAAAAAAAAAAGTTCAGGAAATACAGAGAACCCAAGTAAGACTTCACAAGATCATCCCCAAGACACATAATCAGATTCTTCAAGGCCAGAATAAAAGAAAAAATGTTCAGCTGGGTGCGGTTGCTCACACCTGTAATCCCTGCACTTTGGGAGGTCTAGGCAGGTGGATCATTTGAGGCCAGGAGTTCAACACCAGTCTGGCCAACATGGGGAAATCCCTTCTCTACTAAAAATACAAAAATTACCCAGGTGTGGTAGCATGCACCTGTAATCCCAGCTACTCTGGAGGCTGAGGCATAAGAATTGCCTGAACCTGGGGGCAGAAGCTGCAGTGACCCGAGATCATGCCATTGCACCCCAGCCTGTGCAACAGAGTGAGACATCATCTCAAAAATAAATAAATTAATAAAATTAAAGGCAGCTGGACAGAAAGGAAAGGTCAGGTCATCAGCAAAAGAAAGCCTATCCGACCAACTGGTTTAAAGCAGACCTCTCAGCAGAAACCCTACAAGCCAGAAGATATTGGGAGTCAACATTCAACACTCTTAAGTTCCAACCTAGAATTTCCTATTTCTAGCCAAACTAAGCTTCATAAGTGAAAGGGAAGTAAGACAAACAAATGCTGAGGGAATGCATTACCACCAGATCTGCCTTGCAAGTGCTCCTGAAACCAGCACTAAATATGGGGGGCAAAAAAAGACTGTCAGCAGCCACTACAAAAAAGCACACTGAAGTACATAGACCAGTGACAGTAGAAAGTAGCCACATAAACAAGTCTGCCTAATAACCAGTTAACACTGTGATGATGGGATACTGTTAGCATTCAATATTAACCTTGAATGTAAACAGGTTAAATGTCCCCAATTAAAAGGCACAGAGTGGCAATCTGGATAAAGAACTAAGACCCATAGGTATGCTATCTTCAAGAGACCCATCTCACATGCAATGACACACATAGGCTCAAAATAAAGCAATGGACAAAAATCTACCAAGCAAACAGAAAACAGAAAAAAGCAAGGATGGCAATCCTAATTTTAGACAGTCTTCAAAACAACAAAGATAAGAAAGACAAAGAAGGGCATTATATAATGGTAAAAGGTTCAATTCAACAAGACGACCTAACTATCCTAAATATATATGCAGCCAACACAAGAGCACCAAGATTCATAAAGCAAGATTTTGGAAACCTTCAAAGAGACTCAGACTTCCACACAATAACAGTGGGAGACTTCAACACCTCACTGAGAGTATTAAACAGATCAACAAGGGAGAAAATTAACAAAGATATTCAGGATCTGAACTCATCACTGGATGAAATAGACCTGATAGACATCTGGAGAACTCTCCATCTAAAAACAATAGAATATACATTCTTCTCATTGTCACATGGAACTTACTCTGAAAATCAATCACATTATCAAGAACTGAAATCATAAAAAATCACTTTTTTTGGACCACAGCACAATCACATTAGAAATCAAGACTAACATTTGCCCAAAATCATACAGTTGCATGGAAATTGAATAAAATTCTCCTAAATGACATTTAGGTAAATAATGAAATTAAGGCAGAAATCAAGAGAAGTTCTTTGAACCTAATGAGAACAAAGATACAACATACCACACTTTCTGGGACAGAGCTAAGGCAGTGTTAAGAGGGAAATTTACAGCACTACATACTCACACCAAAAAGGTAGAAAGATCTCAATTTAACAACCTAACATTACAACTGAAAGAACTATAAAACAAAGAGCAAACCAGCTCCAAAGCCAGCAGAAGACAAGAAATAATCTAAATCAGAGCTGAACTGAAGGAGACTGAGACACAAGAAACCATTCGAAAGAAAAACAAATCCAAGCAATGTTTATTTGAAAAAATTAATAGTTTGCTAGCTAGACTAATAAATAAGAAGAGAAAGAAGATCCAAGTAAACACAATTAGAGTCAACAAAGGCAATATTAGCACTGACCCCACAGAAATACAAATAACAATTAGAATATTACAAACACCTCTATGCACATAAACTAGAAAATCTAGCAAAAAAGGGATAAATTCCTGGACACATACATTCTCCCAAGACTGAGCCAAGAAGAAATGAAATCTTTGAACAGACCAATAACAAGCTCTGAAATTGAACCAGTAACAAATACCCTACCAACCAACAATCAAAAAAAAAAAAAAAAAAAAAAAAAGCCCAGTGCTCAATGGATTCACAGCCAAATTCTACCAGCTGTACAATGCACTGGTACCATTCCTACTGAAACTATTGCCCCAAAATTGAACACGGAGTCCTCCCTTACTCATTCTATGAGCCAGTATCATCCCGATACCAAAACCTGGCAGAAATACACATACACACACACACACACAAACAAACAAACAAAAAAAACAGAAAACTTCAGCCTCGATGAACATCAATACAAAAATCCTCAACAAAATACTGGCAAATCAAATCCAGCATCATATCAAAAAGCTTATCTACCATGATCAAGTAGGCTTTATCCCTGAGGTGCAAGACTGGTTCAATGTACGCAAATCAATACACGTGAGTCATCACATAAACAGAACCAAAGATGAAAGCCACATGATCATCTCAGTATATGCAGAAAGGCTTTCAATAAAATTCAACAGCCCTTCACGTTAAAAGCTCTCAATAAACTAGGTAGTAAAGGAAGATACCTCAAAAAACCATCTATGACAAACCCACAACCAACATCATACTAAATGGACAAAAGTTGGAAGCATTCCTTTTGAAAACTGGCACAAGACAAGGATACCATCTCTCACCACTCCTATTCAACATAGTATTGGAAGTCCTAGCCAGAGTAATGTAAATATCTTGCTGTCCTTGCTGCAAGAGAAAGAAATGAACAGCATCCAAATAGGAAGACAGGATGTCAAACTATCTCTGCAAATGACGTAATTCTATATCTAGAAAATGCCATAGTCTTAGCCCAAAAGCTGCATTAGGTGATAAACAACTTTAGCAAAGTTTCAAGATACCAAATCAATGTACAAATATCACTTATATGTGGGAGCTAAATTATGAGAACACAGGGACACATAGAGGGAAAAAATAGACCCTGGAACCTACCTGAGGGTGGAGGGTAGGAGGAAGGAGAGGAGAATTTTCATACACTAACAGCAGCCAAGCTGAGAGCCAAATCAGGAATGCAAATCCCATTCACAATTTCCACAAAAAGAATAAAATACCTAGGAATTCAGCTAACCAGGGAGGTGAATGATCTCTACAAGGAGAACTACAAAACACTGGTCAAAGAAATCAAAGATGACACAAACAAATGGAAAATTATTCCATGTTCACAGATAGGAAGAATATGAGCTTAAAAATGAAAATTATAAAAATGAACTAGGAGAATTTTACTTCTGTCTATGGATGATTAAAGGCAACAGTAATTTCCCTTCCTCAATAACTAGAAAACCCAACAAAATACATTAAACAACTGATCTTAGATATTATAAAATAGCAAATGACTATTACCGTTATAGGTAGTGAGACAGGCATTAGCAGGGCAGGAGGAGGCTCTTCCCCCACACACTAGAAATGTTGGGTGATGGTTCAGCAATTATCACATTGCCTCCCTAAAAGTGATAAATTGGTAGCTGGTTTCAGGGAGAAGCCATTTCCTGATGGTCCATACCTGTTGTACTAAAGTGTTAATTGAATGCAGATGCCAAAGAGAAGCAACTTTCCAGGCATGTGCATTAAGAGACAAAATGGCGGAGTATGACCTTCCAGGGACATATGACCGGAAAAAGGAAGAAAGCCTCAGATAGACACCTACACAACTTCCTAGACACACTGTGCATGCTCACCTGCCAAGGATAAGGAGGGCACTGTGCATGCGGACAGCCCAGCCTAAGGGAAGAATCATGGGAAAGGGGTCAGCTTATAAAGTCCTAGGATCATGATTAAACATCATGCTTGTCCTTCAAGTCACCTGATTGGGTCTCTTCCAAGCACACTTTCCTTTCTTTCCTGTTCTAAAGGCTGTTTCAATAAACTTCTACTCCTTCTCTGAAGCTTGTCTCAGACTCTTTTTCTGCCTTACGCCCCTCAGTCAAATTCTTTCTTCTGAAGAGGCAAGAATTGAGGTTGCTGCAGACCCGTACAATTTGCCACCAATAACTCAGTTACTTCTTACCAGTAATATTATTCCTTAGGAAAGACAAAGTAAGCCAGATAATTGTCAGAGCTTAGAGTTTGGAGGCATTTCTATGACACACCACAGAAAGGGGTAACCCTATCAGAGTCTGTTAGTTTTACTGAGCTACAGAGACAAAAATAAGAGTCCAGGGAGATAAAGATAGAATTTGTGGGAGAGAGTATTGGAGAAAACAGAGTTGAAGACAAGAGAGAGAAAGCACGCACGTGCAAGAGAGTGAGCCCACAAAATGGTCATAAACATTTAATAATATATCCAAACTGGAAATAATCTAGATATCCATGAGCAGAGGAATGAACAAACTGTGATAAATTTCAAAGAAATACTACTCAGTAATAAAACATTAAACGATGATATATGCAAATGAACAAATTTCAAATACATGCTAGGTGGGAAAAAAAAAAAACAGATACGAAACACCACATATTTTATGATTCCAGAGATATGAAGATTTAGAACTGGCAATACTAAGATTGGTAGTTGCTTGATGTTGGGGCAGGATTGTAGGTAGATTGAGTGAAAACGGAATGAGGAAACTTTCTAGAGGTAATGGAAATATTCTGTCTTGATTGGAGTGATAGTCACATGAGTAAATAACATTTTAAAGAAACTACACACATAATGCAATTACCTCAATAAATTTTATTTAAAATAAACTTTAGTTTTTCTTATTTTACTAGACAGTGGTAAAAACCAGTATAAATGTGTGATTTGCAATATAATAATATATATTCCATTTCTACACCCATTTTCTGGCACAGAGCTTCTAAAACTCTTATAATTTTCTGACTAATAGAAGTGATAGGTGCATCTTTTGTTCTTATATTTGGTCTTTGACCTCAGTTCCTGACACAGAGCACCTAATCCTTTGGAATTGCCTGAATGATAGAAGCATCTTTTGTTCCAATAGGTGACTCTTGGTGGTCTCCAGGATGGGGGCTAACTACCAGAAAGACCAAGCCATTCTTAGAAGCTTGAGACTTTCAGTCCCACCTTCCATGCTCCAGCAGGGTGACAAGGGCTGGTGATTGAGTCAATAATTGATCATGCCTATGTGATGAAGTTTCCATAAAACTGAGCTTCCAGGTTGCTAAACACATGGAGATGTGCTGGGAGGATGGCAGTCCTAGAGAAGTCATGGAAGCTCCTTACCTTTTCCCACATACTTTGCCCTGTGGCTGATATCTGTATCCATTAACATAATAAAATGGTAAACATAAGCATTTCCCTGAAGTGTGTGAGGGGTTCCAGTCAATTAACTACCCCTAAGAAGAGGATCACCTGATCCGTAGGCAAGTTGGAGGGAAGTTGTGGGTAACCGTCTACTTGTGATTGGCTTCTCAAGTAGGGGGCAGTCTTGTGGAACTAAGCCCTCATCTTGTGAAATCTAATGCTATCTCCAATTACATAGTTTCAGAATTGAGTTAAATTGTAGGACAGCCTGCTGTCTACTGGAGAATTACTTTGTATGAGAAAAGACCCCCACTGATTTTAGTGATCAGAAGTGTGAGAGTGTTGGCTGTATAGGAGAAGAAAATGTTTGTTTTCACTTCACGAAATGATACCAGCTTTTGGCCAGCTTGGGAAAGCATTCGTTTCCAAAGAGGAAAAGTTAAATAATTAGGTAGAGCAGCTATTTTGTTGACTAGACACATTTTTCCTTCTCATTTTTGTTTAGATTTATCTGATATAGATCTGCCTTCCTTAACAAAGTAATTAAAAATATGCAAAGGAAAAAGGATGAATAGTACAGTACATAGAAAAGGAAATATTAACCATGTTGGTTATAGTGCTACTGTATGCCATTGATACCCGATGAGCTGAGCTCATAGTCAGTAAAGCCACAGACCTTATATGCACTTGGTTCTTAGTTAAGCCTTAGTTTCTTCATATAACCAGATCATGATTGAAACAGATGTTAGAAAACCTGTAGTGATGTATAGTAGCAATAAGCAGTAATTTTAAAACAAATGCATCCTTTTTTTGAACAGATGATTAAAATTGATAGTATCTATCTTCATAAATTATACATACTAAAGTTTAATGTAGTTATATTTGACCTTCATTTTTTAGCACAGTTTAAAGCAATCCTTCTCACAGTAGATTATGCTAAACATTTTTGTATTAAAATATAGGTATTGCCTAGAAAGTTGCAGTTTTGTGAGTTTTATATGAATATTTCTCACATTTTTCCTCTATAGAAGCATGTATAACTTATAGCTAATAAAATTTCTCTTAATCTTGTTAAATATAACATTTAAACCTGTCAAGTATAACCATAGAAATACATTTGGTATCATTGAGAGACACTCTGGAGGCTTTAAAGTAGAAGGAAAAACTTGATTGAGATCAATAAAAGCAGCAAATATTGAGTAAAAAATGAAGTTTATAAATTGCCAATTCTATTTCATAAGTTTCTTAAAATATTAGCATTAAATATAAATGAACCAAGATTATCTCCAAAAATTACTGAATATGTAAGTATTTATACTACAATGATAAAGTACAAATATAAGTAATTATGTTAATAACAAGTTTCCGCAGTGTATTTTAAGTATCTATTTTTAGGAAACATTTAAGTAAATTTATAGCACCGGTAAGGATAATAATTCTTTTAAGAAAAAACATCCAATTATTATTTCTTATTCATTCAACAAATACTTATTTGTTGATCACCTACAATGTGTCAGGCACTGTGTAGATGCTTGTAATTCATCAATGAAAAACAAAACACATAAAGATTTATGCCCACATTAAGCTTATATTCTATCATGGAGAGAAAGATGTGAGTAATGAATATAAATTAGTAAGTTATATAATATGTTAAAACTTAGTATAAGTTATTTTCCTTAGGGAAAATAATGAAATAAGCAAGCCAGTGTAAAAGAGATCAAGAGTGTCAGGGTTGTGTCTGTAAAATCATCACACCCTAATAATCAACTATACACATTTTTCTATTAAGTATTTTAATAAAAATTTTATGGTGCAAATTTTTAAGAATACAATATGCATGGACATCCTCTGACTCAAGGTTTATTACAACATAATAAACATTCCAATGAATTGTCAGTTTCTTTAGAATTACAATGGAATGAAATTCTATTTAATTCTTCATACCTTATACATCATTTGAAATACACCCAAGAATAATTCAATTTAAAAAATAAAATGCAGAGTGACATCATCAAGATGACAGAATAGAAGATAAATCTTCACCACTCCTCCACAAAAAAAACAAATATAGACAGTTATCCACAAACCAAAATAGCCCTGAGAGGCCTCAAGGGGTTATTAAAGAACGTGCAGCAACATAGTCGGGAAAAAAATTATATCCACACAGAAAGAATTGCTAGTGAGATCTACATACCTGCAATACCAGAAGATAGCTAGGAACAAAGATAAAAGGCAAATACTATCTATTGATATCAGCCATGCAGTGGAAAACACTGTGGACCCCAGTGGTCTGCACTGCAGAAGACACTAGCATCTTTTACCACTGAGGTAACCAACAGCCATTCTCACTGGGGAACCCCAGAAAGGGAGATGAAGCTACACATACTCTATCTCAAGAAACAGCTGCTGTTGTGCCACTTGGGGACTGGAGCTCTCATTTCTCCTAATCCTGTACGTACTCAGTCCCCCAGCCATCGCTGTCCCACAAGTGACCACACTCCAGAACTGGGTTCTGGATGTACTGTGCCCTCCCATGTCTGAGATGTCAGAGCTCTGACATGGCTTACCATAGCAAGCCAGTCCATGCTCCATGCTCCAGAGTACAGGTCTCCCTGAGCATGTCCATTCGATGGGCACCAGTAAGCCACGATAGAGAGATAAGGCTTGCCCCAACCCCAGAGCTGTTGCACACCTCTCCTTCATTTCTTGACTCTCCAATTGCCTCACAAGCACTTATGCCTTGCATACTGTTAACAATATGGCAGTAGGAATACCTGCACCTTGGTCACCACTGCCATTACCACCTCAGACTCTAGAGTCTTTCCATGTGCATACATGCTTCAGTCCTCACTTTCTGGTTGCTTCATGGGCACCACTCATCCAACACCAGTGCCACCATCAACCACGGCAAGCAAGTCCACAAGCTGTACTCAATGCCAAGAAAGATCCCCTCAGCTATAACTTCTCCAGTGGGAGAAAAAGAGATTGGGAGGACCTTAGCTGCCATTGCCACCAACAACTCCAACAACCCTCACTGTCACTATGGACAACAACAGAGTTGACTACTGAAGATCCCTGCAATCTTTATCAACATTGAGTTCAGCTGACAGAGCTGTAGGGGCACTACACAGCTGTATCTCACTGGTACCAGAATCATTATTCCCCTGCAGCCAGCACCCTCACATTCCCCTCAGGCTCCCAGCCTTCCTGAGTGCCTAGGCCCTGCACCCTGCTGGCACACTACCCTGGGATGCCCAAATAAACCTCTTGTCCTCCCCATGGGACACAGGCACCTCCCACATTTTTGCTGGGTAGATGGCCTTGTTGCAGGGCTGGCTCCCCTTGGTTGGTTATCCTTCTGCTGAAGTACACGTCCCCTCAAAGGCAGAGTCATGCCTTATTTATTCCCCAGCATCTAGCACAATGTTTGACTTCACAGAGTTGACCTAAAGGACATCAGATGGACCAGTGGACAGAAGGGCAGGTGGTGGGATGGACGAATGGATTGATGAATTGGTAGATAAGGAAGGGTGGATGGAAGAGTGGATGAATGGATGGATGGATAGAAAGGATAGATGGAAAGAATGACCCTGTAGGGGAAGTCCTTTGCATACCAAAACTACCCCATAAAGTCTGAAAATTTTGATTTCCTTTCCAAACGCACAGATATCACTGTAAAGCAATAAGAAGCATACAAAACCAAGGACACACACCATAACCAAAAGAACATAATAATTTTCCAGTATTTAATACCCCCCAACATGGAGAAAGTGCCTTACAAAAAATTCAAAATAATTGTTTTAAGGAAGCTCAATGAACTTCAAGAAAATATGCAGAAACAGTTAAACAAATCCAGGAAACAAAGTGAGAAATTTAACAGACAAATTATTTTTAAAAAGTTCCCAACACATTTTGGAGCTAAAAAATACTATAAATAAACATTTAAAATACAATAGAGAGGAGTAACAAAAGTACTGCTCAAAAGAGGAAAACAAACTGCAAACATGAAGACAGATAATTTAAAAATATGATAAAGGAGAAAAAAGAATGAAAATAAATGAATAAAACTTATGGAGTTTATAAGGTAGCATCAAAGAGTAAATATTCAAATTACAGGAGTTAAAGAAGGAGCAGTGAGAAACAAAGGGACAAAATTCTTAAAGAAGTAATTACTGAAAATTTTCTAAATAAATATCCAGGTATAGGTAAGTCAAAGGTCTTTAATCAGATTCGATCCAAACAAGATGACACCAAGACATAATATAATTAAACTATCAAAACTCAAAGACAAAGACAAAGAACATCCTGAAAGCAGGAAGAGAAAAAAAGCAAGGGACATATAGATCACTTTGGAGCAGATTTCTCAGCAAAAATCTTATAGGCCAGGAGAAAATAAGATGATCCAAAGTGCTAAAGGAAAAAAAAAAATGTACCAATTATGAATACTATACCCAGTACCCATTTCTGAAGGAAACTTCAGAAATGAAAGAGATAAATACTTTCTCGGAAAACAATAGCTGAGGGATTTCCTAAAATTCTAAAGGTAGTTGTTCAAGCTGAAAGAAAAGGATACTAGTTACACAGAAACAGCTGAAAGTATAAAACTCACTAGTAAAAATATACAAATTCAGAACACACTAATATAGTGATGGTGATGTATAAATCTTTAGTATGAAGATTAAATGACAAAGCTAAAAATAACAGCTACAATAATTAAGAAATAATATGAAAAGATGTACATTGAGACATCAAAAAAAAATAAGTGGGTAGAAAGAAAGTGTAGAATTTTTGTATGTGATCGAAGTTATTATCAGCTTAAAGTAGCCTATTACAACTATAGATGTTTTATGTAAACTATGGTAATCACAAAGCAAAAACTGATAGATACCCAAAGATAAAAGGTAAGAAATCAAATCGTACCATTAGAGAAAATCTTCTAATCACAAAGGAAGAGAGCAAGACAGGAACAAAGGAACTAAAAAACAGAAAATAATTAAGAAAATGACAATATTCAGTTTTTCCTATGAATTTGGTGTAAATAGATTAAATTATCCAATCAGAAGAACATAAATTAAAACATATGTTCATAGCTTTGAATAAATAACATTGTGAAAATATTCATACTACCCAAAGTGATCTTCAGATCCAATGTAATTTCTAACAATATCCCAGTGACATTTTTTCACAAGAATAGAAATAATTCTACAAATTAAATGAAACCACAAAAGACCTTAAAAATTCAAACCAATCTTCAGCAAAAGAACAAAGCTGAAGGCATCACACTACACGCCTTCAATATATATTACAAAGCTATAGTAAACTAAGTATAATGGCATTGGAATAAAAACAGATACATAGACTAACAGCATACAATAGGCAACAGAGAAATCCACACATTTAAAATCAATAAATTTTCAAAGACACCAGGAACATGCAATGTGAACATCATAGTCTCTCTGACAAATAGTGCTGGGAAAACAAATATCCACATGCAAAGTTGCTTTAGCCAGACTGCCTCTCTAGATGTCTCCTCTCTTGGCAGGGCATCTCTGAAAAAAACGCAACTGCCACAGTCAGGGGCTTATAGCTAAAATCCCTATCTCCTTGGGACAGAACACCTGGGGAAAGGGGTGGCTGTGGGCTCAGCCTCAGCTGACTGAAACATCCCTGTCTGATGGTTCTGAAAAGAGCAGCTGATCTCCCAGCAGTGTCTGAGCTCTGCTAAGGGTCAGACTGCCTCCTCAAGTGGCTCCCTGACCCTCGTGTCTCCTCACTGGGAGACACCTCCCAGCAGGGGCCAACAGATACCTCATACAGGAGAGCTCCAGCTGGCATCTGGCAGGTGCCTCTCTGGAATGAAGCTTCCAGAAGAAGGAACAGGCAGCAATCTTTGCTGTTCTGCAGCCTCTGCTGGAGATACACAGGCAAACTGGGTCTGGAGTGGCACTCCAGCAAACTCCAGCAGACATGCAGCAGAGGGGCCCGACTGTTAGAAGGAAAACTAACAAACAGAAAGGAATAGCATCAACATCAACAAAAAGGAAGTCCAGACACAGAAGCCCCATCTGAAGGTCACCAACATCAAAGAACAAAAGTAGATAAATCCACAAAGATGGCTACAAACCAGTGCAAGAAGGCTGAAAATTCCAAAAACGAGAACACCTCTTCTTATCCAAACAACCACAACTCCTGGCCAGCAAGGGAGCAAAACTGGATGGAGAATGAGTTTGACAAATTGACAGAAGTAGGCTTCAGAAGGTGGGTAATAACAAACTCCTCTGAGATAAAGGAGCATGTTCTAATCTAATGCAAGGAAGCTAAGAACCTTGAAAAAAGGTTAGACAAATGGTTAACTAGAATAACCAGTTAGAAAAAAAACAAATGACCTGATGAAGCTGAAAAACACAGCACAAGAACGTCATGAAGCATACACAAGTATCAATAGCTGAATCAATCAAGCAGAAGAAAGGATATCAGAGATCGATGATCAACTTAATGAAATAAAGCGTGAAGACAAGATTAGAGAAAAAAAGAATGAAAAGGAATGAACAAAGCCTCCAAGAAATATAGGACTATGTGAAAAAAACTAAACCTGCGTTTGATTGGTGTACCTGAAGGTGATGGGGAGAATGGAACCAAGTTGGAAAACACTCTTCAGGATATTATCCAGGAGAACCTCCCCAACATAGCAAGACAGGCCAACATTCAAATTCAGGAAATACAGAGAACACCACCAAGATACTCTTCCAGAAGAGCAACACCAAGACACATAATCGTCAGATTTACCAAGGCTGAAATGAAGGAAAAAAGTGTTAAGGGCAGCCAGAGAGAAAGGACAGGTTACCCACAAGGGGAAGTCCATTAGACTAACAGCGGATCTCTTGGCAGAAACCCTACAAGTCAGAAAAGAGTGGGGGTCAATATTCAATATTCTTAAAGAAAATAATTTTCAACCCAGAATTTCATATCCAGCCAAACTAAACTTCATAAACAAAGGGAAATAAAATCCTTTACAGACAAGCAAATGCTGAGAGATTTTGTCACCACTAGGCCTGCCTTATAAGAGCTTCTGAAGGAAGCACTAAACATGGAAAGGAAAAACTGGTAGCAGTCACTGCAAAAACACACACCAAATCATAAAGACCATCAACACTATGAAGAAATTGTATCAACTAATGGGCAAAATAACCAGCTAACATCTTAATGAAAGGATCAAATTCCCACATAAAAATATTAACCTTAAATGAAAATGGGCTAAACACCCCAATAAAAAGACATAGACTGGAAAATTAGATAAACAGTGAAGACCCATCGATGTGCTGTATTCAGGAGACCCACATCATGTGCAAAGACACACATAGGCTCAAAATAAAGGGATGGAGGAATATTTACAAAGCAAATGGAAAGCAAAAACAAAACAAAACAAAAAACAAAACAAAACAAAAAAGCAGGGGTCGCAATCCTAGTCTCTGATAAAACAGACTTTAAACCAACAAAGATCAAAAGAGACAAAGAAGGGAATTACATAATGGTAAAGGGACCAACGCAACAAGAAGAGTTAACTATCCTAAATATATATGCACTCAATAAAGGAGCACCCAGACTCATAAAGCAAGTTCTTAGAGACCTATAAAGAGACTTAGACTCCCACACAATAATAGTGGGAGTTAACGCCGCACTATCAATATTAGACAGATCAATGATACAGAAAATTAACAATGACATTCAGGACTTGAACTCTGCTCTGGTCCAAGGAGACCTAATAGACATCTACAGAACTCTCCACCACAAATCACCAGAATATACATTCTTCTCAGCACCACATCACACTTATTCTAAAATTGAACACATAATTGGAAGTAAGACACTCCTCAGCAAATGCAAAAGAATGGACATCATAAAAAACAGTCTCTCAGACCACAGTGCAACCAAATTAGAACTCAGGATTAAGAAACTCACTAAAAACCACACAACTACATGGAAACTGAATGACCTGCCCCTGAATGACTACTGGGTAAATAACAAAATTAAGATAGAAATAAATAAGTTCTTTGAAACCAATGAGAACAAACACACAACATACCAGAACCTCTGGAACACAGGTAAAGCAGTGTTTTATAGCACTAAATGCCCATAAGAGAATGCAGGAAAAATCTAAAATCCACACCATAACAGCACAATTAAAAGAACTAGAGAAGCGAGAACAAACAAATTCAAAAGCTAGCAGAAGACAAGAAATAAGATCAGAGCAGTGCTGAAGGAGATAGAGACATGAAAAACCCTTCAAAAAAAATCAGTGAATACAGGAGATAGTTTTTTGAAAAGATCAAAAAAATAGATAGACCACTAGGCCAGACTAATAAAGAAGAAAAGAGAGAAGAATCAAATAGATGCACCAAAAAATGATAAAGGCGATATTACCACTGATTTCACAAAAATACAAATTATCATCAGAGAATACTATGCACCTCTATGCAAATAAACTAGAAAATCTAGAAGAAATGGTAAATTCCTGGACACATACACCCTCCCAAGTCTAAACCAGAAAGAAGTTGAATCCCTGAATAGACCAATTATAAGTTCTGAAATTGAGGCAGCAATTAATAGGCTACCAACAAAAGAAAGTTGAGAACCAGATGGATTCACAACCGAATTCTACCATAGGTACAAAGAGGGGATGGTACCATTTCTTCTGAAACTATTCCAAACAATAGAAAAAGAGGGACTCCTCCTTATTTCCTTTTATGAGGCCAGCATCATCCTGATATCAAAACCCGGCAGAGACACAACAACAAAAAAAATTACAGGCCAATATCCCTGATGAACACTGATGCAAAACTACTCAATAAAATACTGGCAAACAGAATCCAGCAGCACACTGAAAAGCTTGTCTACCATGATCAAGTCAGCTTCATCCCTGGGAGGCAAGGCTGGTTCAGTATACACAAATCAATAAACGTAATCCATCACACAAACAGAACCAATAACAAAAACTATATGATGATCTCAATAGATGCAGAATGGGCCTTCAACAAAATTCAACACCCCTTTATGTTAAAAACTCTGAATAAACTAGGTATTGATGGAAAGTATCTCAAAATAATAAGAGCTATTTATTGCAAACCCACAGCCAGTATCATACAGAAAGGGCAAAATCTGGAAGCATTCACTTTGAAAACCGGCACAAAGATGCCCTCTGTCACCACTCCAATTCAATATGAAATTGGAAGTTCTGGCCAGGGCAATCAGGCAAGAGAAAGAAATAAAGGATATTCGAATAAGAAGAGAAGAAGTCAAATTGTCTCTGTTTGTAGAGGACATGACTGTATATTTAGAAAACTCCATTGTCTCATCCCCAAAACTCCTTATGCTAATAAGCAACTTCAGCAAAGTCTCAGGATACAAAATCTATGTGCAAAAGTCACAAGCATTCCTATACACCAAGAACAGACAAACAGAGAGCCAAATCATGAGTGAACTCCCATTCACAATTGCTACATAGAGAATTAAATATCTAGGAATACATCTTACAGGGGATGTGAAGGACCTCTTCAAGGAGAACTACAAACCACTGCTCAAGGAAATAAGAGAGGACACAAACAAATGGAAAAGCATTCCATGCTCATGTGTAGGAAGAATAAATATTGTGAAAATGACCATACTGCCAAAAGTTATTTATAGATTCAATGCCATCCCCATCAAGCTACCATTGACTATCTTCACAGAATTAGAAAAAAACTACTTTAAATTTCATATGGAACCAAAAAAGAGTGCACATAGCCAAGACAATCCTAAGCAAAAAGAACAAAGCTGGAGGCATCATGCTACCTGACTTCGAACTATACTACAAGGCTACAGTAACCAAAACAGCATGCTACTGGTACCAAAACAGATATATAGACCAAAGGAACAGAACAGAAGCCTCAGAAATAACATCACAATTCTGCAACCATCTGATCTTTGACAAACCTGACAAAAAACAAGCAATAGGGAATGGATTCCCTATTTAATAAATGGTGTTGGGAAAGAAAACTGGCTAGCCATATGCAGAAAACTGAAACTGGACCCCTTCCTCACACCTTATACAAAAATTAACTCAAGGTGGATTAAAGAGTTAAACATAAGAGCTAAAACCATAAAAGCACTAGAAGAAAACCTAGGCAATATCATTCAGGACATAGGCATGGGCAAAGACTTCATGACTAAATCACCAAAACAATGGCAACAGAAGCCATAATAGACAAATGGGATCTAATTAAACTAAAGAGCTTCTACACAGCAAAACAAACTATCATCAGAGTGAGCAGGCAACCTACAGAATGGGAGAAAAAAATGTTGCAATCTGTCCATCTGACAAAGGGCTAATATCGAGAATTTACAAAGAACTTAAACAAATTTACAAGGAAAAAAACAACCCCATCAAAATGTGGGCGAAGGATATGAACAGACACTTCTCAAAAAAAGATATTTATGTAGCCAACAAACATATGAAAGAAAGCTCATCATCACTGGTCATTAGAGAAATGCAAATCAAAACCACAATGAGATACCATCTCATGCAGTTAGAATGACAATCATTAAAAAGTCAGGAAACAACAGATGCTGGAGAGGATGTGGAGAAATAGGAACACTTTTACATTGCTGGTGGGAGTGTAAACTAGTTCAACCATTGTGGAAGACAGTGTGGTGATTCCTCAAGTATCTAGAACCAGAAATACCATTTGACCCAGCAATCCCATTACTGGGTATATACCCAAGGGATTATAAATCATTCTACTGTAAAGGCACATGCACACATATGTTTACTGCAGCACTGTTCACAATAGCAAAGACTTGGAACCAACCCATCAATGATAGACTGGATAAAGAAAATGTGGCACATATACACCATGGAATACTATGCAACCATAAAAAAGGATGAATTCATGTCCTTTGCAGGGACATGGATGAAGCTGGAAACCATCATTCTCAGCAAACTAGCACAAGAAAAGAAAACCAAACACCACATATTCTCACTCATTACTGGGAGATGAACAATGAGAACACATGGACACAGGGAGGGAACCATCACACACCAGGGTCTTTCAGAGGGTTAGGGGCTAGGGGAGGGATAGCATTAGGACAAATACCTAATGTATGTGACAGGTTGATGGGTGCAGCAAACCACCATGGCATGTGTATACCTATGGAACAAACCTGCATGTTCTGCACATGTACTGCAAAACTTAAAGTATAATTAAAAAAATGTGCAAGATATTTCAGTGGACAGTTCACCAAAGAAGATGTAATCATGGCAACGCGGCCTTCAAACAATGCTCAGCATCATTACTAAGGAAATGCAGATAAGAACCACAGCAAGATATCACTACATCCACTAGCATGGCCACAAAAATAATAATAAACATAAAACAGACAATAACAGTGTTGGTGAGGACATGAAGAAATTAGAACCCTCACAAGCTGACGGTGGAGACAGAAAATGGTGCAGCCACTTGAGAAACACTTCAGCAATTTCTCTAACATGTTGAATAGAACTTATCACATGACCCAGCAATTCCAAAAACTCCTAGGCATGAAGCTCAGATAGACTAAGAGGAAATGAAGACACATGTCCATACAGTGATGTATGCATAATGTTCACAGTAGCCCAAATTGCAAAGTACCCAAATGTCCATAAACAGATAACTGGATAAACAAATGGAGGTATATTTGTATAGTAGAATGCTACTCAGGAATAAAAAGGAACATACTAATGATACTCACAACAACATGGATATGTCTCCAAACAATTCTGAGCGAAAGAAACACAACAAGATAGAATATACACTGGGTGATTCTATTTACAGAACATTCTAGAAAAAGCAAACTAATTGGTAGTGACAGAAAGGAGACCAGAGTAGGCCTGAGGATGGGGGAGCATGGTTGGACGGACAGGTTACAAAGGGCAGGAGTCTTGGGGGAGTGACAGATATGTTTATTATCGTGATTGTGATGGTGGTTTTATAAGTGTATACGTATGTAAAAACTATCAAGTCATTTACTTTATATATGTAAGGGTTATTGTATAGCAAATATACCTCAATAAAGCTGTTCAAAAATGAAAAAAATTAATAAACATGGGTAAGGACCTGAATAGATATTTTTCAAAAGACAACATACAAATGGTCAATAGGTATATAAAAATGCTTAACATCATTAATCAAGAAAATGCAAACTAAAACTACAATGAGATATCACCCATTAGAATAGATTTTATCAAATAGACAAAAGATAAGAGTAAGGATATGGAGAAAATGGAATGCTTGCACACTGTTGGTGGGAATGTAAATTAGTATAGCCATTATGGAAAAAGAGTAGGGGGGTTCTGCACAAAATTAAAAACAGAACTACCATATGTTTCTGCATCCCATTACTGGGTGTATAACCAAAAGAAACAAAATCAGTATGTCAAAGAAATGTCTGCACTCCCATATTCATTTCAGCATTATTCACAATAGCTAAGATATGAAATCAAATTGCATGAATGGTTAAGTGGATAAAGAAAATGTTTATATACAAATGGAATACTACTCAGACTTTAAAAAGAAGGAAATCCTGCCATTTGGAATGACATGCATGAACCTGGAGGACATTATGTTAAATGAAACAGGCCAGAAACAGAATGACAAATACCACATGATCTCATGTTTATGTGGAATCTAAAAAAGTTGAATTGATAAAAAACAGTAAAATGATGGTTACCAGGGACTGGTAGGAGTGTTAGGTGGAGATGTTGGTCAAAGGATACAAAATTTCAGTTAAACAGATGGAATGAGTTTAAGAGATCACTTGTACAAGGTGTTGACTACAGTCGATAACAATGTATTGTACTTTGAAAATCACTGAGTAAATTTTTAAGTGTCCTCATCACAAAAATGATATGTAATTTGATATGTGTTAATTAGCTCAATTAAGCCATTCTACAATGTATATGTATACATATTTCAAAATGTCATGTTGTACACAATAAATATATTCAAGTTTTGTTTGTCAATTAAAAAAATAACCTGGCATCTTCATGTGGAACCAGCTGGACATTTGGCCTTCTCCTTGTTTGACACACCCTCACCCCGACTCCAGGTCTTCACACTTCTTTGGTTTCAATTTTCCTTTCTTTAGCCCCTCTAAATTATGATAAAAAATAGGATAGGAATGAGGGTGAATATATGATAAAGGAAGTACATGACACTGAAATATCAGCGGACATCAGGACGAAGTTTTATGTACCTAAAAAATAGGGTGTGCCTTTTAAAGTGATGAGCAAAGTGACATCATCGTTGTGATCTTCATCACAGAAACACACCCATGTTCATCACCCCTCCGTCACTTCACTTCACAGTAAATAATGTGAGCTTGACTTAGGAACTCAAGTTTAAAAAAAGTCTAAGCCCTTTTTCTAAAATTATGCATTTTAATTATCCTCATGTTTATTTCAAGAATTCTTTGAAAAAAAAATATGATGAATTCTTGGCTGACTGGCAAAGACATTTATTGGCTTGTCCACAAAGTACAAAAAGTTTAAGACCCATCTTATCCTTGATATCCTGTATCCAGTTTAATGAGGAATTCCAGATGTACAAAATTAGTTCTTTAGAACTAACTGTACAGGGCAGAAAACTTAAGACGGAAAAAAGAATAGAGGTTGATTTGGTGAGAAAAGACAAGAGAAATATGATATGTTCCATTCTCTACTTCCCCAAGGTAGACATGGCTGCTAACAAACAACAATTTAGTGCAAATGCAGGCTTCTTGCAGCTTTGGGGAGCCTACAACTGGAAATAATAGCTCCTTTTTCATTGTTTTCATGGAACTTTGTACTTCCAAAGAGTTCTTATGTTCTACTTTATTCTTATTTCTTCTACTAGACTACATGCAGTTTAGAGATCAAGGATAATATTATCTCTGTAATCCTTGTAGCCAACACAGTGCTTTGTACACAGAAGACAGCAAATAAGCGTTCGTTGAGTACAATTCATTTATATAACCCTTTCTCAAGAAGCCCCCAAATCAAATGTTCCCATCGTTCTTTCAAAAGGCTGAGTGATGTTTATCTTCTTCAAAGTAGACAAAATGTCAATAGTTTTATTGTTTAAAAAAAAAACAAGTATTTTCAGCATCTTGTCTGGTTATCATGACACCAAACAACATACAGAACATAAATGTTATTTATAAAACGACATGAAGGGTTTAAGACTCTTGGCCCAAGAACATAGTCTGCTTAGATCATCCTAAAACATATCAATCACCAGTAGTATCCTAAAGGTACTCTTCTGAAATCTGTGCTCATAACTTTATCTTAAAAGGCTTTCACATAAGCTACAATAAGCACATAGATGATTATGATTAAACATAAAACTTAACTGAGAGCAGATTTAAAATGCAGTTATTAGAAATTAAATTAGATGTTTTGACTCTTTGTAGACATATTCCAAGGCATTGGAATGACTAGCTTAGGTATATAAGGGCATATATTCTCTTGATAAGATGGAACAGTCCTTACTACTTTCTTTACCCAATGTTGGGAGAATGTTTAAATGACAATTTGAGCTTCCTAGCTTTGAAGGGGTCAGGAGAAACTAAGCTGTAAAACATAACAGTGTCTTCGTAAACTAAATTGAGTATTGGGTAGGAGATTGACTTTCTATTTCCATTCTCATCTTACCAATTTTTAGCCCTTTCTTTTCATTGATCAATGAAGAATTCAAATAGTTTTGGCAAATGTAAACTTCTAGAAAAACAAGAAATACTACATATTAGTTAAACAAATGTTGGGAGAATAGCGGAGGGAGGCAATGTGAGGAGGCCGTGGTGGTAATCTGTTTTCAGAAAACATTAACATGGTTCTACCCATAATGGCCCTTATAAACCCAAAGTGGAGAATGAGAAGACATTTTTATTGTGAATAACTTGTACAAGGATAAAAACTAAAAGGAAAAAAAACCAGGCACATATCTAGGAGAGGCAGCAAGAAGAAAAGCCTCCTCACAATCTGTCAACAATGGTGTTATTGACTATTTATTTCAGTTTGCAGATGTCCACATGAAATATCAAACTTCTCAGGGTAAGAAGGAGTACTCTAAAGTCTATAGGGACAGGCATAAACAGTTCAGGCAAGGTGAAGTTAGTGTGCATAGTAATATAATTAGTGGGAAGGGAATCCAACTACAGAACCCATTATCAGTCAGAGTCCAGGACAGGGCACTCGCGGCCATGTTTCCTGATGTCTGAAACCAACATAGGACAGTGGTCACAAAAGCTTACAAAATGCCAGACATCGCTCAGAGATAGTGCTAGAAACAAAACAGAAAATATAATCCTATTGTACGTTTAAAGATGTGGCATATCTATAGCTTGGAACTTACACGCAACTGTGGTTATTCTGCTAAAGAAAACCATAAAAGGTGCTTGTAGATTTATAGAGGGCCAACCAGAAAGATGAAAAAGAATAAAAGCAATGCTTCCTGGTACATAAAAAACAGATTAAAAATTCAGGACTCTTTAATGGATTGAGTATGGGCTCATAGCACAAAATAATCAAAAAGGAAACACACATGAAAGGAAAAAGGACAAAAACTCCAACTAACAGAACACCTGGTCTGTGCCTTGTAAAATGCTTAAAAATAGAACTACTTTATAAGCAGTAGTAGGTTTACAGAACTTTTTTCCTTAATTAATGATGAAAAAATTTAATATCAAAGTTTTAGATATACATATATATGCTGACATTGACATGGGATATTAAGGGAATCAGTGTATTTTGGCTCTTCAACTAAATTTCTGAGATGAAAAGCAAGGACAATAACCAAGCCTCCCACAATAATCCTTTAGTGTCTCTGCCAGAGACAGAACCCAGACCAAGATGGAAATGATTCATTTAGTTAATCCAAACCTTGGAAACACATAAAGGAACATTTAAAGATTGTACCTCTTCTTTAGTCAATTGTCTGTAAAAATGTTAAAGGTTACTAATAAAAACTGAGATATTTGTGATGCAAGTTCTTTATTTCTCCCTATATAGTTCTTCTATGAAAATATATAGCAAGAAAAATTCTCCCCATTTAGACACCTTTCTACTATCAAACAAATGGAATAAAAATGTGTCCTGCCTACTTAAGTCCAGAAAATGCACCCTGCTGTTTCATGGTTAATTAATTATGCAATGATTCATCAAGTTCTTTAGTCAACAGAATCATAAAAAGAAATCATAATGAAATCAACACTGAGAATAAGTTATATCAAGGGGCAGGATTTAGAAAGTTATATTGCTGCTCTTCTTCCTTCCTGGCCCCTAAGACTAGTATTCTGGATGTTAGACAGGAATTACTCGCCAGTGAGAATGATGAAGAATTTTCAAGATGTGTTGATGGAACATTGGAAGGTGAACTCAGTTTACCTCTGCCTTCTGGCATTCTTCTGTGTCTGCTTATGGTTTTTATGACAGAGAAGCTTATTGTAAAATCATAAGACAGTTTTAGAAATGCAATGGCAGTGAAAATGCATGAAGTCATTCTCAGATTACTCTATGAAGTAGACAACAGTAATAATCTTAATTATGTCCTGGCCGAGGCACACATTTTAAGCAACTCCCCTAAAGCGATACATCAGATCATTCCAGAGCCAGGTTTAAAACCTGGTCCTGTAACTACTACCACTGCAAAACATACACATATAAGAACATTGGCTATAGATGGGTATAACAGAAAAAGAACTACAAAGGCATGAGGCTAACGAGTTAGCCTGGAATTGGCAGTGACAAGTTATGATTTGAAAGGGAGCTCTTTGTTGCTAGTTTTAAAATGTGCACATACGCTTACCTCTCCTTCTCCTTTCTGAAGCAATAAGGGAACACAAAAATGAATAAACTTAGAAATGTGGATTTACATGGGGAGATCAGAGTCTTTCACACTTTTCTCAAAGTCTAAAAGTACATGGAAGTACGTTGATGAAAAAGTAATACCATGGGGGAGCCTAAGTGGAAGTAAAAGCCAGCCTTCCCAGTAGAAGCCCAGAATGATCTAAGGTTAGAGTAGCCAATGACCTGAGAGTGCTCCTGGAGGCTCTCCCATCACATTCACATGTCCAGCCCACACCCAGTGGAAAGTGACTATATGCAGTACATTAGGGGATGGAAACCCTGGGGGACTGAAAACCATTACGGTCATTGAAAACAAGGAAAGACTGAGAAACTGTCATACACCAGAGGAAAATCAGGAAATATGGTGGCTAAGTGACTTGTAGTATCCTGGATTGGAACGTGGAAGAGAACAGAAGGGGTACATAGCAGAAAAACTGGTGAAATACAAATAAAGTCTGCAGTTGATAGTAATGTATCAATGTTGGCTTTTAGTTTTGACAAAGGTACCATGGTTATATAATATGTTAATAGGGAAGACTGTACTATCTTTGCGTGTTTCTGTAAATCTAACATTATTTCAAAATTTTAAAAAGGGATTTAAAAATATATGCAATGGAAATTAACAAAAGGATATAGAGAGTCACTTGTAATTACATATAACAGAGAGACAAGGGAAATTGCTTATTAAGTTGACAAAGCAAGAAGACATAAAAGATTGTTAATTTACAAATATTACCAAGCAAAGATAATTTAACCATTATTTTTTGAGGAAGGTGAAGAGAGACAAGCTGGGGTGCAGGGTAAGTGAACAGAACAAGTTTATTTTAAAGCTTAAAAAGCTTTAAAGTTTCTCTAAAGTATCTCTAAAGACAGAGTAAAGTCTTTATTTATTTACAGAGCAAATAAGTAAATAAATTTACAGAGTAAAGTAAATAAAGTATCTAAAGACTATCTCTAAAGACAGAGATACTATTTAGAGAAGTGAGCTACCAGAAGTAAAAACTTTTCAAAGTGATTGGTTCTTCTTATATATTGTTGCTAGGCATATAAAGTGATATGATGACTTCAGAAATCTGTTTAGTAGTCTCTATTAGAGCTCTAAATATTTATAACCTATGAGCCAGTAATTGCAGTCTTACAAACCTAAAAGAAATGTATGCATATGTTCACCAAAATGAAATCTATTAGATTGTTCATAGCAGCACCATTCACACAGCCCAAAGCTGAAACCATTACACAAATGTCTATGAATAGTACAGGGGCTAAAAAAGTTTTTCAAGTTCCAAAGCAGCAAAGTTTATCTATAGTATTAGAAGTCAAGAAACAGTTTTACACTGTTGGTGGGACTGTAAACTCATTCAACCATTGTGGAAGACAGTGTGGCGATTCCTCAAGGATCTAGAACTAGAAATACCATTTGACCCAGCCATCCCATTACTGGGTATATACTCAAAGGATTATAAATCATGCTGCTATAAAGACACATGCACATGTATGTTTATTGAGGCACTATTCACAATAGCAAGGACTTGGAACCAACCCAAATGTCCATCAATGATAGACTGGATTAAGAAAATGTGGCACATATACACCATGGAATACTATGCAGCCATAAAAAAGGATGAGTTCATGTCCTTTGTAGGGACATGGATGAAGCTGGAAACCATCATTCTGAGCAAACTATTCCAAGGACAGAAAACCAAACACCACATGTGGTCACTCATAGGTGGGAATTGAGCAATGAGAACACTTGGACACAGGGTGGGGAACGTCACACACCAGGGCCTGTCATGGGGGGGAAGGGGGAGGGATGGCATTAGGAGATATACCTAATGTAAACGATGAGTTAATGGGTGCAGCACACCAACATGGCACATGTATACATACGTAACAAACATGCACATTGTGTGCATGTACCCTGGAACTTTAATATAAAAAAAAAAAGAAGTCAAGATAGAATTTATCTCTGAGGGGAAATAAAACTAGGAAAGAATACAAGTGGGAGCTTTGTAGAACTGATCATACTGTATTTTTTAATGTGTTACCCGAATCTGGTCACTGTGTGAATCCATTGAAATGTTCAGGTATGGTTTGTGTAATTTTCTGGATATATGCTAACAATAGTTTTGTGTACTAAGAAGTTGGCATGTGAGAATGAGGATGGGAAGGAATAGGGCAGGCACATTGTTGCTTTTTATTATAGACATGTTATACTATGTTATTTTTAAAAACACATGCATATATTTGAGTTTTAAATTGAAGCCAGAAATTAGAGTTTATTCTTGTATCTCCAGCATAAAATATTGTGCCTATCAGACAGTAGGCACTCATATACATGGAATGAGTGAATGCATGAACAAATGGAAATCGGAGAATTATCAGAGACTGCAAATAAAGAACTGTGAGAAGAACATGAAAAGGTTTCAACAGAACCAAAAATTATATGTATTTATGATTCACTTAGAAAATTAACGCTCATATGTATTTGACTTGAAGACCTGAGGGAAAACGTAGGCATGGTATTAAAGCGTAAGATTAACTGAATGAATGAGTCTAACGTACCCTGATTTAACAGATCAAATGGGCTTAAACCTTATGTAATATTTGGTGTTTAAAAATTCCTACAATTTATGTGTGGTCAAACATTGGAACAAATTCTCAAAGGCAATTCCACTCTGGGGATCTTTAAAATAATGGAAATTTCTTTTCGTCATCAGTGGTTTAAAAGTGGCTCTACTTTCTTGGATAAATAGATCACTGACACTCTATTCTGTATTTGTGTAAGACTGTACCTCAAATTTCTACTATTTGGTTTAAAAATCTAGAAAATTATTTTTGCAGGAATTTTGCTAAATATCACACTTGCTGTTCCTAAAAGTGATTCGTCAGCCATCTAGATTGAAAGTTCTGTCTTCCACATGCACACATATGTTTATTGCGGCACTATTCACAATAGCAAAGACTTGGAATCAACCCAAATGTCCATCAGTGACAGATTGGATTAAGAAAATGTGGCACATATACACCATGGAATACAATGCAGCTATAAAAAAGGATGAGTTTGTGTCCTTTGTAGGGACATGGATGCAGCTGGAAACCATCATTCTTAGCAAACTATCACAAGAACAGAAAACCAAACACCGCATGTTCTCACTCATAGGTGGGAACTGAACAATGAGATCACTTGGACTCGGGAAGGGGAACATCACACACCGGGGCCTATCATGGGGAGGGGGGAGGGGGGAGGGATTGCATTGGGAGTTATACCTGATGTAAATGACGAGTTGATGGGTGCTGACGAGTTGACGGGTGCAGCACAGCAACATGGCACAAGTATACATATGTAACAAACCTGCACGTTATGCACATGTACCCTAGAACTTAAAGTATAATAATAATAATAAATAAACTTAAAAAAAAAAAAAGTTCTGTCTTCGTTTCCCAGGTTTCTGTTAGATAACATCTCACTCTGACAACTGTAAATGACATCCATGTTCTGATTGGTTATACATTCATGATCTTTGGTAGAAACATAGCTTTGTCCTTCCTGCACATGTGCCATATACAATTCTAGATATTTATTCACTGTCTCTTAATTATCTTACTGATAAACACAGTTTATTTTATTAACAGAGTCCCAAGAAGCAAGCTAGGGAGCCAGGGTTAGTGCTGGCTTAGCAACTGTGTGTGAAAGATTGGACAAGGCACTTTAGATCTCTAAGCCTTTGTCCAGAAGTAACATGAGAATATTGACTCAATAACCTCCCTTTCTTAAATTCCATAGAATATATTTTCATCATGAATGGTGAAACACGATCTTCTCTGGAATGTTTGTGTGGATATCATAATACTATTAGCTTAAACCCCACCACTCATGTAAAACAGTCTTATAAAATGTTATGAAATAATTTGTATTCTATTTTGGAGTCTTCATATTCTGGAGGGGAATGTATACTGCCTTTCTCCCTTCAAGTCATCTAGCTACTTCTTGACTTTTTTTTCCTGTACTAAGATCTGTGGTCCCACAATATGCCTTTTTAGAAGGGAAGCAAAAAATATATACCATGAAGCTGAGAATCACCTTCACTTTAAAGATCTGATTTCCTTTGAACACTTTAGCCTAAAAAATTTGGCCTAAATTTTTAAGGAAATTATTTCTTTTTCATTCTTCCAAGCAATCTAAGTTTTAAAAATCATGTCAATGAATCATCTTAATATTTAATTTTTTTATTCTTCCAATCTATCTTAAGTTTTAAAAATGTCAACTAATCACATTTTTATCTCCCGAAAGATACTGACAAGGTTATACTCAAATTTTAGAATGTCAGATATTTCCAGAATGCCAAAGCCTATTAATTTTAACTACTAGAAAGTTATGTATATATATTTATTTTCAATCTAGATTTTTTTATTTAGTTGATTTTTTAAATTTTATTTTAAGTTATGGGGTATATGTACAGGATGTGCAGGTCTGTTGCATAGGCAAATATGTGCCAGGGTGGTTTGCTGCACCTATCAACCCATCACCTAGGTATTAAGCCCAGCATGCATTAGCTATTTTTCCTCCCTCCACTCCCCTGACAGGCCCATGTGTGTTGTTCCCCTCCCTGTGTCCATGTGTTCTCATCATTCAGCTCTCACTTTCAAGTGAGAACAGGAGGTGTTTGGTTTTCTGTTCCTGCATTAGTTTGCTGAAGATAATAGCTTCCAGCTCCATCCATGTCCTTGCAAAGGACATGATCTCATTCCTGTTTATGGCTGCATAGTATTCCATGGTGTATATGTACCACATTTTCTTCATCTATTCTATCACTGATGGGCATTTGGGTTGGTTCCATCTCTTTGGTATTGTGAATACTGCTGTAATAAACATACATGTGCACGTATCTTTATAACAGAATGATTTATATTCCCTTAGGTATATATTCAGTAATGGATTGCTGGGTCAAATGGCATTTCTGGTTCTAGACCTTTGAGGGATCACCACGCTGTCTTCCACAATGGTTGAACTAATTTACATTCCCACCAACAGTGTGAAAGTGTTTATTTCTCTGCAACTTTGCCAGCATCTGTTGTTTATTGACTTTTTAATAATCACCATTCTGACTGGCATGAGATGGTATCTCATTGTGGTTTTGATTTGCATTTCTCTAATGATCAATTGATGTTGAGCTTTTAATGTATTTGTTGGCTGTATAAATATCTTCTTTTGAGAAGTGTCTGTTCATGTCCTTTGCCCACTTTTTAATGGAGTCGTTTTTTACTTGTAAATTTGTTTAAGTACCTTGTAGATACTGGATATTAGACCTTTGTCAGATGGACAGAATGCAAAAATTTTCTCCCATTCTGTAGGTTGTCTGTTCACTCTGATTGTGCAAATGATACTTTTGCTGTGCTGACGCTCTTTAGTTTAATTAGATTGCCTTTGTCAATCTTTGCTTTTATTGCAATTGCTTTTGGCATTTTTGTCAGGAAATCTTTGCCGGTGCCTAATGTCCTATATGGAATTCCCTAGATTTTCTTCTAGGATTATAGTTTTGGGTTTTACATTTAAGTATTTAATCTATCTTGAGTTAATTTTTGTATATGGTATAAGAAAATGGTCCAGTTTCAATCTTCTGCATATGGCTAACCAGTTCTCTCAGTGCCAGTTATTAAATAGGGAATCCTTTCCCCATTGCTTGGTTTTGTCAGGTTTGTCAAAGATCAGATGATTGTAAATATGCATTCTTATTTCTGAGTTCCATATTCTGTTCTATTGGTCTATGTGTCTGTTTTTGTACCGGTATCATTCTGTTTTAGTTACTGTAGCCTTGTAGTATAGTTTGAAGTTACATAGCATGATGCATCCAGCTTTGTTCTTTTTGCTTAGGATTGTCTTGGCTATATGGGCTCTTTAGTGATTCCATATGAATTTAAAATAGCTTTTTCTAATTCTGTAAAGAACTGTCTCTACGTTTCAGAATCAGATGGAGTACATGTTATTTTCCAAAATATTAAAAGGGAAACATCTTAGAGTACTTTGTTACTATAACCGAATACTTGGGTTGGGTAATTTATGATGAAAAGAGGTTTATTTTGCTCATGATTCTGAAGGACATAAAGGCAAAGAGCATGGCACTAGCATCTGCTTGACTTCTGGTAAGGGTCATGTGCTGTGTCAAGCTATGGAGAAGTAGAAAGGTGAGTAGGTGTGCACACAGAGCCAAACACAAGGAGCAACCTCACTTTATTGCTGTTGTGAAAACTAATCCACCCCTGTGAGAGTAAGAACTCACTCATTCCCACTAGATGGCATCAATCCATTCGTGAGGGATCTGTCCCCATGACCCAAACACCTCCCACTAGGTGTCACCTCCTAAACCTGCCACACAGGTAATTAAACATCAACACGAATTTTGGTGATGGCAAACGACATTTACAGGAAATCTAAACATTTCCAAATATGGCAACCTTCACAATAGTTCAGGTGACAGACTTAGAAGCATTGCTCACTCAACAAGAGGGACGACCATAAAGAAGAAAGAGGAATGTGCTTCTAGTCCTACAAAGCATAGGGCTTTGAATGAGTCTAACTTCCTCAGTTTTCACATCGGTTAAATAGGGATGTTATTAAATTCCATTCACACATAGTTGAGGGCATACAACATGAGCTCAGAAGTATTAGAATTGTGTTGCACACTATAGAAATATAAGGGCAATAGCAAAAGCATACAATTAAGAGATGGGATGAGGATTTGTGGCAAAGTTTTACTCAATTACAGCAAATTACCTGGCCTCTCTGGGCTCAGATCCCTCATCTGTAAAAAGGGGGGCTATATTAGACAATATGTGATTTCTCTATCAACTGTGAAATTTTGTGACTCCATAATTGCAAGCTGGACAAGTGTATGGTTGGGAGAGTCTGGGTGAAATGACTGTCCTGCTCTCACATAGGGGCAGGACTTAATCTAGTTCACTTTCCACTTGACCCTCTTCTATAGCTCGAAGATGCCTAATACTTCCTAAGCCAATCAACAGATATGTATTGAGGATACCTATATGCCAGGGAATAGGTTACGCTTGGAATTTAAAACATTTATATTTAAAACGTATTAAGAGTGGCTTATCTCTTCTATTGCTCTTTCATAAAAAAAAGAAAACTTTCAAAATAAAACAAAAGCAAGCTATTTGAGGAATAAAATCACAAAGTACATTTAAGTGTACCAATGTCTGAGTTTACAAACCAAATCTCTGGTGTTTCATTACCTAGTGCAGCCGTTTTCTCGCTTTTTAATCCTAGTACAGTTTTTCAACATGACACATGCCTCTATTGTCTTATGTCTCCATGATATAACAAGCATAATTCTTACACAATTTAAATAGTTCATGCAAAAATTTCTTGAAAGTAATCTCAATTTTACAGCAATTTACAGAAAATATGGAAATATGTACACACTAACTATTCATGTAAACTCATATTTGTATGTTTAAGAAACTATAAGGGGAAAATAAAAATAAATGTATTTAGAGACAGATTTTCATGTCTATTATGGGCATTTTTTGTGACTGCCATGTTATCAAAGTATTAAGGAATATTAAAAGTCAGGATTGGTTTCACAGGAAAAAGAATAGCCTCAGGGAAGTTGAGTTCAGAGGAAACTTAAACCCCCACAAATGTTTTCTGAACTCATGCTAATATCTGACATTCCTTTTGAATAGAACAAAACCTTCCATCTACAAAATGTGCAACTCCCAGGAAAAAGTAAAGCATCTATATCTAAGTTGCTGTTGCCAGCTAAGAAAGGTAGATTTGAAAGCAATTAGCAAGCAGAAAGAACATCCATAGGACCTGGAGCCAAAGAACGATGAAAGTGAACACTTTATTAGATAGAGTAGAATCAGGAAGCAGGGTGTGAGTTAACATTTTCATAATTGTATCCAAGGTTAGGTCATGAACATTGAAGTATCATTAAAGTAGATTTAAAATGGACTTTAACCTGACATCTGAGGATCCACAGGAATTTGTATACATTAACTTAGGGGTCCCTAAATGCTGAGAGTTTTTAATTTTCATCTTTTTATTTCAATGCTGAATGTAAGGAAATTTGTTTTGCTAATTGAACAGCCAAAAATTGTTTTATTGTTTTTGTTTTGTTTTGTTTTGCAGTGATACCTTATTCTCTGAAAATGTCTTCCAATTGGAAGTATCAGTTGCTCAGGTTAGTATCTGTCAAATAGGAGTGTTTGGAAATCAAATAGCCTGAAAGATTTTTCCCCTTGAGCATAGATTGCTCAAGTTTGAGAAACAGAATAAATAGGAAAACCCTCAAAGAAAACAACTGCTAGAGGTGACCTAGTCATTTCCATTCAGTCTGAATCTATTAGACTCAGAAATGAGAGCCCAGAAAGGTAATTGAAGCCCCCCAAGTGGACATTCAAGAGAGGCTCAGCATAGAACTGTGCAGAGGACTTAGAAACCCACTGCAGCAATGTGATATGTATCTGAAAGCTAGACTAAAGGGAAACGTTTCTTTAGAGATTCATTTCAAAACTATAATTTAACGTCTTGAAGTTTACTGGGATATATGCTTGAAGACCCAAAGGTATTTATTCTCAGTGTTTTCTAATATGTCCAGTGTCATCAGAATCACCTTGAAAAAAGTACACAGGCTCGGCTCAGCCACAGACCTCCTAAATCACAATTTCTTATGCAGGGTCATGAAAATCTTTTTAAAATTAAGCTTTCTAGGCGATTCTGATACACACAAGATTAAGAACTTTCACTCAGGTTTAACAGGTAATTATGCAACAGCGTGCCATGTATCCCTGAATAACCCCATTTCTTCCTCCCCAGCACCCCTACTTTCAGATGTAGCGTGTATTGAAGATGGTATAAATCTCAGGTGAAACTCAGGATTTTTTATGATCCAGTGGCATCCGTGATAAGGAAAATACATTTCTCCAAAAACTTATGTGTTTTCTCATTCTCAAAATGCTTGTCAGAAAAAAATTGAAAAGGTTATTTCCTTTTAGAAAATCTATCAGCTTGACAAGATAATACTAGTAATTAGAAAAATATTCAGTCATATTTTTGTATACAACTAGGGCCTTTGTGGCCCAATTCAATAAATGTCAAAACACTAAAGGACCAAAGCAGAGAACGGTTTATTTCAAATATTTCAGTATGACATGATAGATATTTAGATAGCACAAATGTTTATCTTTTTATTAGAATTAAGTAACCTGCATTTCTGGTAATGCAAGAAAGTTTACTCACTGGAGAAATTTGGAAAATAGCAAAAAGCATATGGAATGTAATAGACTAAATTTCAGCTCCAACTAGAAGGTAAGCTCTGTGATGTAGGAATCATCTTGAGCACTGCTGTATCCATAGTATTTGACTAGTTCCTGGCCCACAGTTTGGCCATTCAATAAGCATTTGTTTAATGTGATTGAAAAATCTATAACCAATACTGATATTTTGGCAAATTTCCTTTACAGCATTTGTATTCAACCAGTCTCTCCATCATAAAAAAAATCCATTTATATGAGTATTTCTTGATATTTCATTCCCTAAAAATTTATTGTATTAGAATTTAAAGAACATGAATTTTGTTTTTAATTACCAACTGCTTTCTGGAAAGCTTGTACTAATTTATATGTCACAATACTGTATTGCACTGTCTTTAGGTTTGCTTGCTTTTACAAGTATTGTGAACAATAGCAGTTTTCTATTTTATTTACATTTCTTGATGAATAACAACATTTTTTATGCTATTATCATTTGCATTCTTTTTGGTAAATGTCTAGTAATTTTCTATGTCCTCATATTTTTCATGGAAAAAATATGCCATTTTTAAAATTGATTACAAGTCTTTCAGTAAAAAAGAATATGTTATTTTAAAGTAAATGTTGCAGAATTTTCCCTAGCTGATATTTGCCTTTTAAAATTACAGACTTTTTTTACAATATAGGATTTTAATTATTTTGTGTCCACATTTCTTAGTATTTTCTTATGTGACTTTTTTTTTTAAACCTTTGAGATAAGCCTACCTATTTACATATCACATATGGGAGATAATTATTTTAAATTAGAGCTCACTTTGAAGGTATCATATTTTGGAAAACGTGAGCTGAACTTGCAATATTAAATCATGAATGAATAAAGTTATTCTATAACTTCAAAGTGAGACATTTATCAGTAATATTTATTTAGTGGGTTAATACATTTAATGAAAGAAATATGAGTAATAAATGAACATTTTGAAGAATCTTTTAGTGTGGTCGTTAAATATCTAATATCTTATTATCATTCTTCCCGTCCTTAAGACTGCATAAGATAAGCTTAGGAACTAATCATTCATTTTCCGGTCTCAGTTGGCCATCTTTCCAAATCTGCCTTGTTGATTGATAATCTGCTATTTCTGTCCTTCTGCCACTGTGAATGAACTTTAAATCTAAGCCTGGTTGACTTTGTTAATTAAACTCTGAATGTGGTATCTTGAAAAATACAAATACTATATTTAGAGGCCCTAGATATGCTTGTATTTAACATTTCCCTGAACTTACCAGCTCACCGCTATCTGTCTTCATTTTAGAATTGACAATAAAATCACCTATCATGGTGGCTTAGGTCTGTAATCCCAGCATTTCGGGAGGCTGAGGGAAGCAGATCACTTGAGGTCAGCAGTTTGAGACCAGCCTACCTAACATGGCTAAACTCTATCCCAACAAAAAAAATAGAAGTTAGCCAGGCATGGTGGTGCATGCCTATAATCCCAGCTACTCAGGAGGGTGAGATGGGAGTATCACTTGAGCCTGGGAGGCAGAGGTTGCAGTGAGCCAAGGTCATACCACTGCACTCCAGCCAGGGTGAGAGAGTAAGACCCTTTCTTAAAACAAACAAACAAACAAACTTCAGCTATCATGAGAATGCTGAATTTTATAATTTATTTTTGAAGAAAAGAAATTGGCCCCTCCATGCTTTGAAAATGACCTAGAAAGCAGATCCAATACAAGATAAAGAAAGGACAATCTCTTCAATAAATAATGCTGGGAAAACTGGATATCTACGTGCAGAAAAATGAAATTGTGCCCATTATCTCATACCATATACAAAAATCCACTCAAAATAGATGAAAGACTTAAACATAAGGCCTGAAACTGTAAACAACTAGGATAAAACAGAGTTAAATTTCTATGACATTGCTCTAGGCAATGATTTGTGGAATATGACCCCAAAAACAAGGCCAAGAAAGGCAAAAATAGACAAATGGTATTGCATCAAACTAAAAAGCATCTGTATTGCAAAGGAAACAATTGAGTGATGAGACAAGCCACAGAAGGAGAGAATGTATTTGTAAAGCATATGTCTAATAATGAGTTAATATCCAAAATAAAGAATAGCAAGAAAACCCAAGTTAAAAAAATGGGCAAAGGACCTGAAGAGCTGTTTCTTTAAAGAAGATATACTAATAGCCAACAGATATATGAAAAAAAATTCAGCATCACTAATCAGGGGAATGAAAACTAAAGCCCCCATGAGATGTTACCTCATAGCTGCTAAAATGGCTGTTATTAAAAAGACAAAAGTGTTGAAGATGTAGAGAAAAGGGAATCCTTGCACACAATACCTTAGAATGTAAATTAGCAAGGCTTTATGGGAAATAAAATAGAGAATAGAGGTTCCTCAAAAAATAAAAAATAGAGCTACTTTATGATCCAGCAATTCCACACTGGGTATATATTCAAAGGAAATGAAACAGTATGAGGAAAAGATATCTGCAGTCTCATGTTCATTTCAACATCACTTTCAAAGAGCCAAGATATGAACTCAACCTAAGTGTCCATCAGTGGATATGTGGATAAAGAAACTGTGGTACAGATACACAATGGAATGCTATTCAGCCTCAAAAGGGAAAAAAATCCTGTCATTGGGGAAAACATGGGTGAACCTGGAAGACGATTATGTTAAGTGAAATAAGCCAGGCATAGAAAAATATCACATTCTCCCAAATAAACAATATGGCTTCAAAGCTATGGGGAATCTGAAAGGCTTTGATGGAGAATGTTTAGTAAGACACTAAAACCAAATGAACAGATCACTGGCTGAGAACTTAATTCTATATCTCAGCATCTCATCTGTAAGGAAATTGGATGAGATATCTTCTAAGGTTGCATTTGCTGGAAAACCCTTAGACTTCTAATTAAATATTCACAATCTCTCAACATATCTCACCATTTAAGGTTTATTACAAGAAACATAAAAGATGTATGCCTTCCTACAAACAAGAGAATTTAAAAACAATGAGAAAAATTCCTAAGAGTCTATTATCAAAACAGATTTCAAACAGACTACTGAAAATATCTCAGAGTGGAGATCTAGTATTCATTTTCTTCAAATGGTTTCTAGGTTATCTGATCCACTTTTATAAAAGGAGAGTTGACATATCACCAGAATGTAAGTTCCACAAAGGTAGAGAGTCTATTTTTCTACAGATGAAGATTTAGGTAGAAGATAAATAATAAGCCAGAAATGCTAAGCTGTTGTGGATAAAGCAGTATTTAGAGCCTTGTTCTCAAGACAGGCCCAGAGCGGACACCATAGAGCTTCTAGTATAGGTGTTCTGTGCATAGAAGTGCCTCTGGATACAGGTGTACTTGTATCCAGATATGGTTTTGGGCAGCCAGAGCAATGAAGCATGTTGTCCATGCTAAATAAGCTTTAACTGTTTATTCCAAAGTGCCCTTTGGAGATGCTGGCTTTTCTTTATTTCCGCAGACAAGTAAGTGAGCCGGTTAAACTTGAGTAACAGGCATGACTTGCTGGCTACTTGGACTAAAGAACCTTAGTATGAACTTCAAGGTCTGGCTCACCCACATAGCTTTCCAGCATGCCCCATATAGCTGAATAAATTGAATTGCTTAGTTTACTGGGGAGGGGAAAAAAAAAAAACACCTTAGTTTTTTTTATCATAACTAGGATCATTTGACTTATTAGAGATAAGGTACTTCTGGTTCTTGCATGTAAGCCATGCCATCTTCACAGGAAAAGGTAGTTACTTCTCTGTTTTAAGATTGAAAGGCATGCAACATTAAAAACAACAACAACAACAACTAAACTGCTATACTTTATGTAGAAGTTGGAGACAAGAGCTAAGATCCTTGATTTATACTACTTAAAATGAATGTCTTCTGTCAGGAAAAAAACCTGCCCTGTTAGGTTAGGCTTTAAGTATTGAGGAGCTGACACTGAGCTAAGTACTTTATAAACACTATGAATTCTTCTCGTAAAGAATAACACAAGAGATGTTATCTCTTTATTTTTTAACAGGTGAAGAAATTGGAGTTCATGGGAGTAATTTGATATTTAATTTATTCCTGGTGGTCTGTAAGTTCCCTCAGGTTAAGACACCTGGTTGGTTTAGCCATTCCTGTAGCTCATTATGGGCCTATGTCACAAGGGACTGGAGCAGTGATTTTGCCTTTCACCCCATCACAATGATCTCTTGGGCTCTGTGAAAGTACTGTACATGTGGATGCATCCTGTCAGCCTTATTTTCTGAAAGAGTCCTTAGATGATTTTGTTGTGCAGATGACTTAAAAACCACAGAGAGGAAAGCTATCTCTTTTAAAACTAGGGCAGAAAAATCTCTTAACTCTAGCTTCAAGAGTGCTATCTGAAGACTTCATTAGAATAATCAGAAAACATTCACAGCCAGATATAAGAGCTACCATAGTTTTGGTAGCAGGTACAACTCTCCCAGTGACTTTTTCTAATAAGAATTATCAGATGACTACATAGTAAAAAGATTTATTGGGTGATGGCAAGTTCATATTACTGCAAAATGGGAAAAATTGAACTAAGGCAATTAGTTGTTTTCAACCCTGGTGGCAGATTAGACTTATGTTGGAACAATTTTTAAAAACATTAACATCCAGGACTTACTATAGATCAGTTAAATCAGAATCTCCTTGTGTAGACCCAGTAATGGTACATTTAAACTCTCTGGTGATTTTAATATGTAGCCATGGTTAAGAATCACTGTCCAAAGGCTTAAAAGTGAGGTTCCATCAGTCACTTGATAATTATTAGGCATTGCTTCTTACCTGCATAGGAACCACCTGGGAATTTTGTTTAACTACAGGTCCCATCTCAGGAGTACTGAAATTGGGCTTAAGATTCTGCATTTGCCACAGGTATGATGGTGCTAGTGTCATTTTGAGGTGCACACTGAGTAGAAAGGTCTGAGAGCACTGTTTTTCAAACTTGACTTCACACTGGAATCACCTGGGGAGTTTTAAAAATAGACCAACAATATCTAGGTCATACCTACAGAGATTCTGATTTCATTGACAGGGAACATGACCTGGGTTTTGGATTTTTGAAAGCTCTTCAGCTGATTCTAATAGGTAGCAAATCTTGAGACCACTGCCTGAAAATGTTTCCATAGATTGAAATAGTGGTCAGGCGTGGTCTCTCATGCCTATAATCCCAGCATTTTGGGAGGCCGAAGAAGGTGGATCACCTGAGGTCAGGAGTTTCAGACCAGCCTGGCCAACATGGTGAAACCCCATTTCTACTAAAAATAAAGACAATCAGCCGGGCACATTGGCAGATGCCTATAATCCCAGCTACTTGGGAGGCTGAGGCACGAGAATCGCTTGAACCCAGGAAGGCGGGGGTTACAGTGAGTCAAGATCACACCACTGTACTCCAGCCTGGGCAATGGAGCAAGACTCTGTTTCAAAAAAAAAAAAAAAAAGAGGCCGGGAATGGTGACTCACGCCTGTAATACCAACACTTTGCCCTCAAAGTTGGGCAGATCATGACATCAGGAGATCGAGACCATCCTGGCTAACATGGTGAAACCCCATCTCTATTAAAAATACAAAAAATTAGCCAGGCATGGTGGCAGGCGTGTAGTCCCAGCTACTCAGGAGGCTGAGGCAGGAGAATGGTGTGAACTCAGGAGGCGGAGCTGACGGTGAGCTGAGATGGCACCACTGCACTCCAGCCTGGGTGACAGAGCAAGACTTTGTCTAAAAGAAAGAAAGAAAAGAAAGAAAAGAAAGAAAAGAAAGAAAAGAAAGAAAAGAAAGAAAAGAAAAGAAAAGAAAAGAAAAGAAAAGAAAAGAAAAGAAAGAAAGAAAGAAAGAAAGAAAGAAAGAAAGAAAGAAAGAAAGAAAGAGCAAAGATTCCTAAACTATGAATGAGGAAGAATGAGAAGAGTACCACTTGCAGTTGATGAGCTGCACCTCAGACTGGTCTCATGACCTACAGACCAACATCTAAAAGTCAGGATTGTCATTTTCTTTAGAAGATTTGGAGTCTCTGCAACCACTGGATCTGCGTTTTCCTTTGGCAGCAACCAGGTGGAGCTGAGTAGAACTTGCCTCTTTAAAATGTACATGTGCACTTTCCAGTGTGCCAGGCCCCATTTGTCTCATTTCATTTGTTTGGATTACCTGCCTTGCACTGTGACCAACTGAGTTTGAGAGCTCTGGGTTATGCAGTGCCTACTGTACGTTGGCTCCAGGTCACTTGGCCTGACTAGAAACTCCCCAGCATATTTGTCTTTAATCAAGAGTGACTGTATATAAATCATTACCCTTCAATTGAAATTTTAGACATTGCCCTGGTACATGTATTAACAAGCCATCCTTCTTCATGGCTGATATTCAGTAGTTCTTAAGGCCACACAGCTAGTAGTGGAGCCCATAAACAGTTCACACATTGCAACTCCTAGCCTGGTACTCTAGATACTTAACTTCTGTGTTCTGAACGATCTAAAAAGGTTCTGAGAATTAAGTTACATAATATAAATCAAGCACTAGTCAAAGTGACTGGCTCATAGTAAAGTGTTTTATCAATGCCAAGCTGCTTTTATTACCTATTTTGTACCTATGCTATTCACCTGTGCATAGGAGCGGCATATATCCAGTGTATATAGAACAGTTGTTTTTAGATAATTAGACTGTAAACTCCTTCAAGAGATGATAAACTTGAATATTTCCTATCCTGTTAAAGAAAAGGCCATGAAATATTTTACACATTGAACTGATGAACCAAAGAAAAAAAAAAAAACCTAAAGCAAAGACTCTGGTCTGAAAAGCCCTAATCTGAGAATTTGTCATCTAACGTTCCCTAATTGTGTCCAGTTCCTCATCTTTGCATTAACCACCCTATGTGGCCTTTATTTTGTCTCTCTCACTAGACTCAGTTCCTTCAGAAATAGGAGCTCTCTCTTCCACAGACGGTCCCCAGCAGAGGGCCTTCCCTTATGTAGGTAATCAATGTAGTACTGAAAGGATAAACAAATGAATCTATATACTCATTCTAGAGAACTCTTGGTAGCTAAGGTTTGCCTGCATTATGTTTTTTTGTGTACTAAAGTCCTTTAAAACTTCTGCCCCTACAGGCTATTGGTGACACAACATCTTGTGTTGTTGGACAATTTTAATAGAAATAAATCCCTATGCACCTGAAATTAAATCTTTCTACATTCCAGTTAGCCAAAATAAGGCTTATTGGTGTGGTATCCAAATTTTATCAATAATCACAACAGGCTTGATTTTTCTAGAACCATGCTTTGCGGTTTTGCAACTAAGTGTGGATTGAAATCATTTAACATCCTCCCTTCCCAAGCATCTTTTAAAAATATCTTTATTAGATCTTTCAAGAGAGTAAATGTTTTTAACAGGTAAAGAGGAGATCTTGAACCTATTTTGAGAAGTGCTGACGAATCAAGCTGATCTAAACATACTACTATTTAGCAAATCCATATTTTCACAGAAATTATTTCAATATCAAAATAAAAATCTATAAAATATGCTTCAGAAAATAAGCTTTCATTCATTCATGAAAAATAAATTATTTCTAACATTTAAAATGATAAACATTCTAAAATGATAATTTTTAAAATGCCCACAACATTCTCATGTCTTGTTCACTTTTTTTTGTTTGTTTGTTTATCAAAAAGAAAATGAGGTAACATTTCTTAGTCATGCATTTACAATTGTGTTCGCATTTTCTATATTGGTTCTTAAAATTATAAATGGTATCATTCACTGAACAATTACAATGATTTTCTCTTCTAAAAATCCATATAACACTTGTAGGCAATCAGTCATATTGCATTCATGTTACTTGGTTATGTGAAAATTCTCTGTGGCTCAATTTTTAGCCCTAAGCAAGCTGCAGGTTTTATTTTAAAGAAAGGTTTACAAAAGAGTATGACATTAACACTTACTCTTGAGATGAAAGGGTAGACATTTTTTGTCATTTCATCCAACTCTATTTTCTCTGTGAGGGCGCTTAGACATATCTCAGACAGGCCTGTGGAAGGTTGCTAGCAAGAGCTACAAGAACCAGAGCCCTGTCACAGACTCTGTCCTTCCCACCACAGTACACTGCGTCTGTCTGTTGGGAGACACTTCCCCTCAGACTTCTTGTGGTCTTACATGTCTGGCTGGTATGCCAAGGCTTCAAGGCCCTGAACACTCTTTCATCCAGGGCATTTTTGTTTATGTTTGTGTAGCTGATAACCTGGAGAGATGAAGTAGCAGCTCCTTTTGGACAAAGAGCAGGCTTGCTTACGGCTTGCTACAAAAGCTCAGTATAAATCCACTGTACGAATGGCATCTGTCTGGCACATATTTCCTCACCCCCATGGGACTTGGGGGCAAGGGGAATCGATGCAAATATGCTAATGTTGATGCTGCTTGCTGTGCCGTAAGTAACACAGTCCTTTGTTTCTGATCCTGAAATCTCATGTCTAGTGCCAGCATCCATGAAACAGTAATAGGCTAATTGATCAGCCTGTAAGAAGAGTAAAATCAAATCCCAGGCCTGAAACTGTCTGATTTTGGCTTGAAAATTCTTGTTTAGAGCTCCTTATTGTAGCAACTGATTTGATTATAAATACCCAAGACATATCAGATTGGTCAGTATGAAAAGAAAACAAGGGTCCATATACATGTTCCCAATCCTCTGAATTCTAATAAACTCTTATACTGATTTATATCACAATCATTTATGTCACTGACGAATTTATATTTTACAAACCTTAATGCTAATTAACATATTCAGATACTTAGAAGAGTCAAAGATTTTTACTTTTAGATAAGTATGGAGGTATTTTGTCAGCAAAAGTAAAATATGCAGAAAGTAATTTTTCAAAGTCAATGAGTATTCCCTGTAGACAAAACAAACTATCTCTGAAAGATCTGAATACATGGCTTGAGTGAGTTGACAAAAAAATTTCTAAGAACATTGCATTTTTGAACGCAAATCTAAAGCAAATTAATGAAAACTTAAAAGAAATTTAAAAAGAGCAAGATAGTTGACATACAGTGGAACTTCTATATTTCTTAATGAGCTCTCTAAACAAAGTATTTAATGTAAGATAGGAGTCTTGAAAAAAAAAACAAGCTATGTATAGCATATCTGAGATTATAGAGGGTTGTCTACATATATCAAAAAGAAACTTAGAAATAAAAAGCTCTCAATTTGCCACCTATGCTTCCTGCATCATCATGACTTGCTCAGAGGTTTCTCTAGTGCCTAGTATGGTGTCTGGCTCACAGGACGGGAAAAAGAGTATAATACAACTGTTACAGATACAGTTACTAAATCCTAGACTAAAATCTCGAGTTAAAATTTAAGCCTCTCCACTTCCAACCAAATGGATGATCTTGGGCTACTTATTTACTTTCCTCTTTAGTTACATCATAGGTTTATAAGGATTATTGAGTTAATAGACATAAAGCACTTAGGTACCTGGCACATAGTAAATATCTAGTGAACAGTTCCTAATATGGGCACTCAAATGTTGAAATAAATTTTATTAAGTCAAAAATCTGAAGCACAGAATTTAGAACTGCAATGAATCTTAGATATGAGTCTAATCTCTTTATCTTGTAGATGAGAAATTTGCCCCAAGTGTCAATGTTATTAAGAATGAAAGCAGGTCTGCCATTTCAATGCTTTCCATCATACAGGGCATACATAACCACTAGCTCTTTCTCCAGCATAAAGAGGGAAATCTCTCATTTTTCTTTTGTTCTTTGCCAACTCCCTTCAGCAACTGCAACCATTTTTAAATTTGAAACAGTATGTGTATATGTGTGTGTGTATATATATACATATATATCTCATCTTCCCTATGACCTAATGGGTGTTTAGGGAAAAAAAAACATAATTAGGTGATCTTCATATATACTCACACACATATACACATACCGTTTCAAATTTAAAAATGGTTGCGGTTGCTCAAGGGAGTTGGCAAAGAAAACAAGAAAAATGGGAGATTCCCTTCTTTATGCTGGAGAATATATATATACACACACACACACACACACACATACAGTCATGCACTGCATAATGACATTTCAGCCAACAATATACCACATATATGACAGTGGTCTCATAAGAGCATAATGGGGCTCCTCTCCTCTATACAGGTGTACCTTTTTTATCTTTTACCATATTTTTACTGTTCCTTTTCCATATTTACATATGTTTAGATGTATAAATATTTACCATTGTGTTACATTTGCCTACAGTATTCAGTACAGTAATATGCTGTACAGGTTTGTTGCCTAGAAGCCATAACACAGGCTGGGTGTGCAGTAGGCTATACTATCTTGTTTTGTGTAGGTACACACTATAATGTTAGCACAATCGCCAAGAATGAGATCATTTAATCATTCATTTCTCAGAATGTATCCCTGTCATTAGGTGACATGACTGTACACATGTATGTATGCAATGTTTGATGTAAAACATGATGTCTACCTACAGAAATACATTGATGAATCTAATATTGACATCATGAGACACAGGTAAGTAAAACACATGTAAGTTTTGCTTAGCTGTGTGTGTCTTACTTACCTGTGTCTCAGGATAAAGCACTTACTTATTGGCATACCAACAATAAAACCAAAGATACGCTAAAATTCGGGTGATGACTAACTATTTTTGACTTCTTCACTCATGCTTCATGTATTCGTCCTAGAGTGTTGATTTCTTGCAAAAATACTAACATTTCAACGTTTTAATTTATAAAGCATTCCATATTTTTAGTTGGGGCTGCCGAACAGGCTATTTTAAAAGCACAATATGAATTTTCCAGAAGCGCAATTTAAAGTTATGTGTAATCAACATACATTTACAATGAGTGCCTATGTATTAATTATAGGTTCTGTGACAAATCACCTCTCATTTCTTGCATCTACTGTCTGAAGTGGGAGGAATGATTTAACAAGGAAGCAGCTGCAAGAACAATGAACAAATCTGAAGTCGAGTGACTTTTAGAGTTAAGCAGTAAAATATACTGTGCAACTAACAATTATACAAAGAAATTAAATTTCAGATATGATAGTTGTGTTCTAAGTTGACTATTTTCTGCAGTAATACAAAAAGCTAACCTTAAAATGAAAAATGCCACATTATTTAACACAATGGATTATAGGATATACATTTTTCCTCTCTGCCTGATTTTTCTGGAAACAGATTCAGAGCTAACCAGAATGTAAAAGACAGGCTCATTTTAGTCTCCTAATGGCATTCAGCTTCTTGTTGCCCTCCTCCTTTTCTCATTATTAGAGATTGACCATAATGAAAGCATCAGAACAACATTATTACATTCATAAGTCAATCTGCTTGGCTCTTCTGTGTCAAGGATTCCATAAGTTACACGGTCGCCAGTCTTGCAATAATTGCATATGTTTGACCAACAGGCCACAAACTAAGAATGCATGGATTTGTTTAATAAATCTAACTGGCATAAAAACCTAGTACCACTATGGGGGAAATGCAGATCAAAGGATTGCTGGTGAAGAGTCAGAAATATCACCTATTACTGAATATGAGACATTTAGCACAAAAATATCTCTCCTCGTCTTCCCTATGACCTAATGGGTGTTTAGGGGGAGAAAACCATAATTAGGTGATCTTCATTATTCAAAAACAAATTGAGTATTTTTAAATTTGTGAGATAAAACTTATAAGCCAAGAAGCAAGCAAGGCATAAGAAGCTTCCTGAATCTTCCCATCCATTCAAAAATATTTATTGAGTGCAACTTCTGTGATAAATGCAAGTTCTAGGAGCTGAGGATATGGATAAACGGTGAACAAACATACAAAAATCCTCATCTCATGCACGTGAAACTTACTTGGGCCAGGCACTGTGGCTCATGCCTGTAATCCCAGCACTTTGGGAGGCCAAGGTGGGTGGATCACCTGAGGTCAGGAGTTCGAGATCAGCCTGACCACTATGCTGAAACCCCACCTCTACTAAAAATACAAAAATTAGTCAGGCATGGTGGCGGGCACCTGTTGTCCCAGCTACTCAGGAGGCTAAGGCAGGAGAATCGTTTGAACCTGGGAGATGGAGGTTACAGTGAGCCGAGATGGTTGCTACTTCATTCCAGCCTGGACAACTATATCTCAAAAAAAAAAAAAAAAAAGAAAAGAAAAAGAAAATTACTTGGAAAGAATCCAAATTTTTAAAATAAAATTTATGTTAGATATCCCCAAATGGTATGGAAAAAAACAAAACAGGAAAGTGGGTGGGAACTATATATGTAGTGGTGGGAAGAAGGACCCTAATTTTAAATAGGGTAGTCTGCAAAGGTCCACTGAAATAATATTTGAGTAAAGATATGACAGTGATAAGCATGTGGATATCTGGGAGAAGATAGGGTCAGGCAGAGAGCACAGCAAAAGCCAAGGTCCTAAGGCAGAGTGTGCCCAAGATGTTCAAAAACAGTAAGAGGCTGGAGTGTGCCTTGGATAAGGTAAACAGGGAGCAAAGGATTAGAGATAAGGTCAATAAGGAGAATTACATATGGCTGCAAATTTGCATCAAAGACTGGGGACTCCAGCTTTTCCCTTGGGTCTGGCTAGCTGTGACTGCTGTGATCATTGAAGCATGGGGGCAATGACATCAATCCTGCTCCACACTTCCTCTTTAAGAGAACTGGCATCTTCTGCTGTGGTCTCCTGGAGCCCTGAGATACCATGTAAGAAAGTACAACTCCCCTGCAGGGGAGACAACCAAATGTCCATCAGTGACAGAATGGATTAAGAAAATGTGGCACATATACACCATGGAATACTATGCAGCCATAAAAAAGGATGAGTTTATGTCCTTTGTAGGGACATGGATGAAGCTGGAAACCATCATTCTCAGCAAACTATCACAAGGACAGAAAACCAAACACCGCATGTTCTCATTCATAGATGGGAATTGAACAATGAGAACACTTGGACACAGGAAGGGGAACATCACACACCGGGACCTGTTGTGGGGTGGGGGCAGGGGGGAGGGATAGCATTAGGAGATATACCTAATGTAAATGACGAGTTAATGGGTGCAGCACACCAACATGGCACATGTATACATAACAAACCTGCACGTTGTGCACATGTACCCTAGAACTTAAAGTATAATAAAAACAAGAAAATGACTTGTTAGACACAGGAATAGAAGCTAATTTTTTTTGTCAAAATGTTTGCTGTGATCTGAGTATTTGTGCTTCCTTTCTCCCAGCCAAATTCCTGTTGAATTCATATACCAATGTGATGGTATTAGGACATGGTGGCCTTTAGGGGATGATTAGATCATGAGGGCAGAATCCTCATGAATGAGATTAGCACCTTATGATAGAGACTCCCGCGAGCTGTCTTGCCCTCTTCCACCAAGTCAGGACAAGGCAAGACGGCCCTGTGAACCAGACCTGGGGCCCTCACCAGACACAATCTGCCAGCACATGGGTCTTCTAGTTCCTAGCCTTCAGAGCTTCAAGAAATAAAGTTGTGGTTTATAAGCTGCCCAGTTTATGGTATTTTGTTATAGCAGTCTGAATGGACAGACAACATCTTACTCTGATCTCTCAGGCAGAGATTGCTATTAAATAATAATTCATTCGATGGTCAGCTTTACGTGTCAGCTTGGCAGGGCTGTAAGTTCCCAGCTATCCAAATACTAGTCTAGGTGTTATTGTGAGGGTATTTTGTGGATGTGACTGAAGTTCATGATCTTTAAGTAATCACAATTATCCTTGATAATCTTGGTAGGCTTGATTTAGTCAGTTGGAAGCTCTTAAGAGTAGAGGTTTCTAGAAGTTCCACCTGCAGACTGCAACATCAACTTCTACCACAGAGTTCTATCCTGCCCTTCCTGATGACCTGCCCTACAAATTCAGACTTGTCTAGACAGCCTTCCAAATTGGGTAAGCAAATTCCTTGCAATAGATTATTTTATATCTCCTACTGGTCTGTTTGTCTTATTGAACCCTGAGTGATATGGTTTCTAATGAACAACTGGGGAAAGAGAGCAAGAGGAAACACCTAATAATGTAAAAAAGCTTAAGAGCCGATTCATACTTCAATTCTCATTAAAGCGCCTTGGAAGGGATGACCTGGCACAGAGCCCAGAGCATCCTTCCGTATACTTCTCCCCTCTCAGCTCCAGGCTGGTTCAGGAGATAATCCCAAATCTTCCCAAGCTCCGAAGTTTGAATAAGGCTGAGAAAACGCCAGAGGCCCTAGAGAAAAATCTGTGGTTAAGAAAAGGCAGAGTGAGCTGTAAAAATATGAAACTGGGAGCCAAGGGGAATACACAATTCAAGCAGTATGACAGGGTCTGTAACCAGAAACCTGTGAAGACTGGACATTTGGAGAAAAGCCAAAGACCAAGGGCCAGTCAGCAAATAAGCCTCTGAAAACAAAGCTATTTACCCCAAAAGAAACAAATCTTACAGTGATTATGTTTAGCTATGTTTTCCACATCAGTAGAAGCACAGGGCTAGAGAGTTAAGTTCAATTAACACAGATGTTTGATTTTACACACCTCAGATAAGAATTATCCTTCTCTTTAAGAGAGGAGGTTTCTGCCTTTTCCTGTTCTGCAGTTATCACTTGTGCTGTGACATTTCTTTGACTCTTTGAATCCAGGACCTAAAGGATGCTGGAGATGGGAGCCCATGCCAGGAAACCAGTGATAAGGAGCCCAACTTGGGACCTGAACCTTTAGGGAGATCTCAGTTATCGTCTGTGGTAGGCAGATTAACAGTCCACAAAGATGTCCATGTCCAGGGCAAGAAAAACAGGTAGATTGTGCCAAATAACATAGATAGTACAACTGAAAATATAACTACACTGCATGAATGATACAGGGAGGAGCAATGTGGAGATAAGATAATGCAAGTAAGCCAAAATCCTCATCTTCCAGGGGAAACAATTAAACATTAACTAAAAGTTTAAATAACACCTTTCATAAGCATATTATTCAGTTATGAAGGCAGTTGGCAGAGGAGGACAAAAAGGCTGTTAGAGTGATTTCTTCCAGAGAAAAAGAATAAGGGGCAGGGTAGTGAAGGGAAGGAGTAGGAAACTCCTGCTTTTCACAATACAGTTCCACACTCTTGTTTTCTTAAGACATCCTTGCTTGTTATGGTATTAAAATTAAAAAAAAAAAAAAACTAAACCCAGTTTTCTGACAAGGACTCATTTAAAAAACAATGTTTTTATTTAATTGGGGGAAAAAGTTCATTTTATTGCAAACACTAAGTGAGCCTAATAATATCCACCTGAAGTCCTGCATGTTTAGGAAGACAGCTCTCTCCTCAGGTAAAAATGATTGCGATTTTTTTAAAAAGCCAAATACAAAAGTATTCATTTTTTATTGCTGCGTAGCAAATTACCACAAGTGTATCAGCTTAAAACACAAATTCATTACCTCATGGTTCTGTAGGTGGAAGTACAAGCACAGCATGGCGATTCTCTGCCCACGGTCTTACGAGGCGGAAATCAAGGTGTCAGCCAGGCCTCACTTCTACCTGGTGGCTCTGGGGAAGAATCTCTTTTCAAGTTCCTTCAAGTTGTTTGCTGAATTAAGTGATGGTGGTTATATGACTTAAGTCCCTACTCCCTTGCTGGCAAAGGCCTTCTTCCAAATGATGGAGGATCCTCACATCTTTACCATGTGGTCTCTTACATCTTCAAAGATAACAAGGGAGAATCTCCCTCCTACCGGAGACCCCTCACTCTTAGAATCTCTTTAGACAGCTAGAGCCCAGTCTCTTTTAAAGACTCACCTGATTAGTTCAGGACCACCAAGCTAGTCTCCCTATTTTAAGGTAAGCTGCTTTGAGACCGTCATTACCTCAGCAAAAACTCTCCACACCCGTTACCTAGTTACCTAGATTAGCATTGATTGCATAATTGGGAGGAGGTGTGTGTATACCAGAGAAGTGGGACTCTTGGGGTCCATTTCAGAATTGTTTCCCACAGCAAGCAAATCAAGATTATAATCTCTCCAATAGGAAATAACAGGCTATGTACTGTAAGTAAAAAATCTTTAAGTATATAAATGCAATGCTGAATTTTTTTCCCAGCATTATTGAGATCTAGTTGACAAACATTGTAAATATTTAGGGTGTGTGCTAAAACACTCACCTCAAAAAGCCTCAGCAAAAAACTCTTCACACCTGTTACCTAGGTACCTACATTAGCACTTGATTGCATAATCAGGAGGAGGTGTGTGTATACCAGAGACGTGGGACTCGGGGTCCATTTCAGAATTGTTTCCTACAGCAAGCAAATCAAGATTATAATCTCTCCAACAGGAATTAATAGGTTATTTACATACTGCAGGTCAAAAATCTTTAAGTATATAAATGCAATGCTGAATTTTTTTCCCAGCATTACTGAGATATAATTGACAAACAGTGCAAATATTTAGAGTGTGTGCTATTTTGATATATATACTGTAAAATAATTGCCACAGCAAAGCTAATTAACATATCCATCATCTCACAGGTGTGTGTGTGTGTGTGTGTGTGCATGCGTGCGAACATTTAAGAACTACTCTCTTAACATACATCAAGTAGCCTGTCTTCCAAAAATAAGTTTTCGTGATAAGATGGTCTGCTGTTCAGGTACAATAAGTAAAACTTAGGAACAACTTAAAGGAAAGCAACCTAAGAATTCTAAAAGCCAACTCCACATATTTAAAAAATTCAGTTCAATCATATCTAGGTAATTGATAAATCTCATTATGGTAGCCTAACGATTTTTAAAATATTTTAAATCAAAGTTTACATGGTGAAAGAATGCTCCGTGGAGGACTAAGGAAGCACTAATCAATTTAATGGTGTGGGAAAATTAATTCAAAATCAATAATGAAAATGACTAATTTTCATGTATTTTAGCCATTCCCCCAAATTAGTTAGGAAATGTGCTTTAAAGAAAATCATCAAGGAAGAAATAAGCCTAGATTGAAGGTTATAGCCAGAGAAAGTTATTAGCAGTAAGAGTATATCCCATTGGCTTTGCCAATCAAAATTATTGTTACAGAAACTGTAAAATGCATACTCTCTTGTATATATTTATTGTTCCTCTCTCTTTTCTTCAATAATCCTTAGCATTATCACTTAAGGTAAGAAAGTACAGGACAGGGAATTAAGCAACCTCAGTTCTCATCCTGCTGTGCAACTTTGGAAAAGTCATTTATTTCTGGGCCTCACTCGCTGTGTCTGTAAAATAAAACCATTTTAGAATTTGGGAGCTGAAATGGACCTTTGAGATCATGATCTTTATAGTTCCACCCAGCTCTAAAGTCATATTTACACAAACATCAACTTTTAGAGAGGGAATATATTCCACGTTGAGAAACGTATTACTTTAATGGATATAACAGGGCATTTCGTTTCCTGATTGGAATAAGTTATCACTTTAATTTTAGAGTAAGTCTCTACAGATGTTTTAGCATTTCAATAAGTGAATCCTCTTGCTCCTGCTCCCATCCCCTTGCAATTCAACACACGGGACTACTCTTTTGCTTATGTAGTCAAGTTCTCTATTTATATCAGTTGAAAGAATTTCATTATCCTACAAAGTTACAGATGCTTCCAATTTCAAGGCCTAATGCATTAAAATCAATTTGGTTTTTTGTAATAATAAAGCCTTGTCAGTGACCTGCTTGGCACGAAGTACAAACCAAGAGAGAAGGCAGAATTCACAGTTATTCTGAACTTCAGTATTATATTGACATTCCTGGACCTCTGATATGATTTAATTCAATTCACATTTACTGAGAATTGTATCTGATTTTGTGCCACGTCATAAGTTTCCTAGGGGCATATTTTTATCCTCAGCACAAAACACAATGTTTAGAACCTAGTGGGTCTTCAAAATGTTTCCAAAATGACTATATATAATGCACAATCTCTGCTTTCAGGGAGTTTATAATATCGCAGGAAAGATGGAAATACGACAAACGACAAAATGAAATAAAATACTAAACCACATGGTGGTATCTGTGTTATACAGAGTGGCCACCAGAGATGTTAATGTTGTAATCCCTGGAACCTGTGAATATGTTGTTACATAGCAAAAGAAAACTTAGGTTGCAGGTGGAATAACGTTCTGATCAGCTGATCTTAAATCACATGAGCTCTTAAGTCAGAATGAGGAAGACAGAAGAACGAGTCAGACAGATGTGACATAAGAAGAACCAGATACACCTTTGTTGGCTTAGAACAGGTAGAAATGGGGCCAAAAAAGCAAAAAAAAAAAAAAAAAAATGGGTGAATGCTAGAAGCACAGAGCAGCAAGGAAATAGCTACTTCCGTACAGCCTCCAGAAAAGAACACAGCCCTACTCATACCTTGATCTTAGCCCACTGAGACTCATTTCAGAATTCTAACCAAAGAACTGCGAGAATACACTTGTGTTGTTTTACGACACTGTTTGTGGTACAATAGTTTGTTATGGAAGCCAGGGGAAACTAATCTGGCGTCAAATAATTGGTTTCATCTGTGAAAAGGCTTCACTGTGCTGGTATTTCACTGAGCCCTGAAAGGTTTGGGGGTGCAGTGGAGGAAAACAGTTGTTTGTGAGTTAAATTCTCGCTATTTCAAATATGGTCCTTTCTGAACAGCACTAGTGGAAACTGTCCACTTTTTGGAAATGTGAACTGTCACCTCAGGCTGCACAAGAGACCTACTGAGTCAGCATCAGCATTTTAACAAGATCCTCAAATAATCTGCATTCATATTAAAGTTTGAGAAGCACTAGGTTAAATTTAATAAAAACTTTTTAAAGGTGCAGAAAGCTTTGATTCCTCTTTTTTGACACATAAATGGTTGGAAAAAAGTATTTAAACATACCAGGTTGCTATTTGTTACCACTGCCAATAGGAAAAATAAAAAAATCTACTGCTCTTAATGAAGAAGGCCTTTCACCCTTTAGTAAAATCCATCTGCCCCTATCTACAAAGGATTTTCCTTCTTTGAAAACTCCCATGAGTTGAAAGATTATAAATGTCAAGATTTTATTACCTTAAATAAATATTAGAATCCTGGAAGAATACTCATAGAGCCATCTTGTGGAGGACAAAATAATTTCAATCACAATACATTTTAATTACTTTAATATAAAAGACAGCAATGTTCCACATTTCACATATTTGAAAAACATTTCAAAACCCTCTAATAAGTATTTAACGAAAAAAATGTATCGAAGAGTAACAATGACCACAAAATTAATACTACCAGATCATTACTGATACTTTTTGCATTACAATATTTGGAGAGCAGGTGGAGAAAATATAGAACAGAACATGAACATTTTAAAACGATATTCTACCCAGGCTTTATCTTTTTGCTAAATCTTGTGGACACTAGAAGACATATTCAAGATGGTTGTAAAGATACTCAGCTAAAGTCATACTTCAAAGATGTTAAAACAGCCCTCCACCAATAATATGGCATTGCAAACCCTTCTATCCCATCTGTTTACAAAATTAAACAATGATCCAATGAGCTTTTCTCGGTAAAAGATTCAGTTAAAAGACAGAACATTAACAGAGATTTAGTAACAGTGACCGAAATAAGAAATCGGTGTAATCAAGAAAGATATGTAATTATTCAACATCATTTGGTATGGATACATCAATGCAACTCACTCAGTAAGTGGACAACATTGTGAGGGGAGTGGGTAACATGATCCAGAGTCCTGTGGGTAAATTCATATATAATAATCTTATTCCAATCAATCTGTAAAGTAAGCACTACATCCACATTAACAATATAACATCTTACAGTAATATAAAAGTGAAATCATTATTGGTACTTCATTTTCTTTAAAGTGCACAATTTAAGAAAACTTCACAAGAGTCTGCACTTTTGAAAGATACGATCAGAGTACACAGTATAGACAAAACAGGCACCTTCATTATAATTTTTTTAATAAATAAAAGCACATTAACAAAAAAGGAAGGTAAGCAGCACCAGAAGCCTTTGACATTTGTAACTAAATGCTGGTACCCAAATGGTCTAGCTGGTTAAGTTTCACTAAGAGGCGCAAAAAAGGAGCCATTTTTGACTTAACATTTTAATTCTAGTAGAGATAAGAAGAGCTTGTGTGGGCTTGCAGTCCTTCACCTGACTGTCCTTCACCAGTGGGTAGCGTACCAGTTCTTCAAATGTCCTACACTTTGGAAAGCAGACCCGACTCTGGAGCACTCGCCTTAATTAGATTCTGAATTTCCTTGAATTTTGGATGGTCCTTATCAGCTACCAGCTGAAGCAGAACAGCCTCACTCGTGGTCACTATGATCCCGGTTCGAGCAAGACGCTTGAACAAAAAGATAAAGGCAAATCAAGAAATGAGCATGAGAATGAACACTATTTCGAAAGAGTAAGACTATGCTGGGATGCAATAATTAGTGTCCTTTACTGAAACCATGATTCCCAGCCATAGCGTCAAGTTCAGTGATGGGGATGGATTTCAAGACCGGCCATACCACAAAGTCAATATTATTATTCTTAATATTAGTAAAATGGACTAGGAATGACTAAGACGGAAAAGGTAGCCAATGTTATGACATATGTGTGCCTAGAACAGGAGAGTCATCAAGGCCAATGACTGTAAAACATGAGATAAGAGAAAGAAAAAGAATGGTTGTTACTATATGCCTATCGTTGAACATCTGGACATTTAGTTGTTGCTATTTCCCTGAACACTCCTGGCAGGTTTGTGCTTCATCTCTTATTCATTGACTCAAATGAGGGCTGCTTGTGACTTCTAAATTTATTAAACTTTTATTTCTATTTCTACTACTGAGATTTTTAAAAAAGTGCCTCTGTCCACTTTTCCCCCTCTGTAGTTTAACTGATAATACATGAGATCGTGATGCATATTAATACTTATGCCTGGAACTCCTGGCATTTTGTAGCTCTTTATGTTTTAAAAATGGAGGGGTGTGTAATGTTTCTAAAGCTCCATTAGCTGTGTTATGGATATAATTGTAGCTGCTAGAACATTACATTAGTAATTTACTATCAAATTTCATATAAATTGTCAATTGGATTAAAACTACTATAAGAATTAAAATGATGGTTCTTAATTTCTTTTTACTGCACCCAAACATCTGACCTATGGCATATGAGTCCTTCCTATAATCAAGAGTTCCCTTGTTTAGAAATGACCGGTACTAAAAGAGCTCTCTCTGTGTGAGGAGACCCCCTGTATGATAAGGGAACCATCACTACTGCTGCCATCATAAACATTTTAGTACCATTAAACAAGAGTGTAAAATTCAAGGTTGTGTAAAGTTTCACTGACAGGTCAAGAATGTCCTTGCCAAACTGCCCCAGTGTAATCATAATACTAAGGACAGAAATCTCAAGGAGGAAAAGAGAGAGAAGGGAGAAGAGAAAGGGGAAGGAAGGCAGGGAAGAGAGCAAAGAACAGAAAGTCGGAGGGGACAGGGTAAAGGGAGGAAAGGAGGAAAATAGAAGAATTCTATAGCACAGATACATTCTCTGGATTTATGTGTTATCAGAAATCCCAGGGAAAAAAAGACACAAACTGTTATCACAAAAGCATATATGTAAAACGCATGAAAGAGGAAGTGGTTGGAAACAATTCCTAGGCAAGTCAGAGGAAAAAACCCAGGAAGCACTTGCATAGCTAAATATACTTGCAGAGTGTAAGTCAATCTTCCTTCACTGGCTGTACATCAGCAGACTGAACCTTTCCACTGGCAGACTCTTTATTTTTATCCGTAATGAAGTAGAAGGGAGTATAAGCCACAACCTACTTGTCAGAAAGCAAGCTTGGACCTCAACGACCAGTACAGAAAAGGGTGCAGGGCAGCTAACCAGAACTTGGCAGTTATTTTTAAAAACAAAACAAAACAAAACAAAAACAGCAGGTATTTATGGGGGTTGGGGGCCTGGGGTAAGGCCGTATGCTTAGACACATACCAGGGGTGAGTTATCTCTGAGGATTTTTTTAAGACTTCTGGAAGCCCTAATGTCCTCCTCCTTGCTTTACAGTCAGCTGATTAATCATATCAAAACCATTCAAAACTATGAAAAGATCATGTGCTTGCTTCAGACAGAAAGGCAGATAATAAATGTGATAAGCTGCAGTCCAGTTGTGTGAAAACAGCACTGAATGTCTATTCATTCATGTCCAGCTCTCCCCATCACCAGCTGCCTGCCCTGCCTAGCCCTGCCTTCCTTACTGCTCACTGTTCAATCAATGGACTTGCAATGATTCAGTTTGAATCAAGGACTAAATCACAGGCTTTCAATGTCTGTGAAAGTGCTTTACACTATGTACTCCAATGTGCCAATAAAGGTTAGTTCTCAACAATCTCCCCAGTTCCTTAGTGAGGCAGGAAGGAGAGAAATATGTTCCCAGGTCTAAGGAAGGAATCTGGTGACCCTGGAAGAAGCCTGTCTACAATGTTCAGTCTTCCCTAGGGCTCTACTGACCTGAGCCTGGTCCATTACAGCCTAACAAGCCTCAGTGATGCTGAGACTCAGGTGACCATGGCAGGGGCAGAGTGCGAAATGTACATCACAGAAACACCTTTTAGGAAAGTGAAACCCATACTCTATTACTTTGTTTCAAGATTGAAATGTGGCCAACACTGACTGGGTTTTAAAATAATCTAGCCAGGAACCCGTGTTAGAGAAAGGTGTAGCTTAGCAAACGCAATGGTTTTCAATCTGGCTCTTAGCCGTTCCCACAGTGCCTGCCCTTTCCCAACCAAAGAAGGCGCCTAAGCAGAGAAAGAACAGCAGGAGCTTTCCAAACATACCTAGCAGGTCCCTGCCCACCACCCTGACAGTGCTGGTCCCAAGTCCACTTTCTCTCCTGGCTTAAAATGGAGCAATTAAAACTCCAGCCATTTAATGCACAAGAATACCTGTGCATTAGACTTCTAAAGTTCTCCCCTTATACTTGCAAAACTAATCCAACTAGGCCAAAGGAAAAGAAGGGTTGCTCTGACCCACAAACCTAAAAAATACACGTGCACTAAGTCATGAAAGCCTCAGAGAGGGGGGGCAAAAGACTAAACCCACGAGATTTCCAAGCAACACTAAAACTCCCCATGAGTACAAGGACATCAAGGTCAAGAGAGGATTTTATTCGCTTATTCTCCATGCACTCTGTAATTGTTAATTGAAAGAAGTAATGTCTTTCAGATGACAAATACCCAGAAAACATTTCTTGAATAAAGCACATGCCGCAGACTCTGGTACAGTGAAGTTTCAATAATGCAAACTATGAATCTTAAAATAACCTTAACAGGCAATTCAGCTAGTCTTGGGAATTATCTTAAGCAGTTATGTTCTAAAGGAATAGAGAGGAAGTGAAGTGGACCACAATGGTATTTTAACTTTCACACTTATGGAAACAAACCAGAACACTTAACATTGCCCGCCCCCTGCCCCCGCCCCCCGCCTCAATTTTGGGAACAAGGTAAATTGCCTCTGTATCAAATCAAGACTAGGAAGAAAAAAATCTGCAGTAAGGCAGGTCTTCCCTATCAATCACCACCTGACTCATCTATGATCGGTTTTCCCTTTCAGCCTCAACACTTTAACCCCAGGCAACGCTGCTCCTCCAGGTCCTTCTAAATCCACCCCAGAAAACAGATTCTTTCCCTCCCTTCTCAGAACTTCCAAGAGCTAGTCCCTTCTGGGTCTTAGATGCTATATACTTACACATTTCTGGTGACTAACCTCATGAAGACAACAATCAGTAACAACAAAAAAAGCAGCAGCTAACACCTGAATATCGACTGTGTCATGCACTGCCCTAACTGCTATCAATATATTATCTTATTCCATTCTCACAAAAATCCTATGATCTTGTTGGTATTACCATTTCCATTTCACCAATGAGAAATCTGAGGCATACAGATTACACAACTTGTTCAAGGACACAAATTTACAAAACACCAGAACCTGCGTGCAAACCCACATTATCCCCACATTGTGTGGATTCCTAATCTGAAAGATTACAGACTGCCTCTCAAAGAATGGTTCAGATGGGAATTGTTTTTAATCTGAGTCTTGTGCAAAGACAGAATTGCCAATCAAAATTTTGTCATTAAGTTGCCATAACAAAGACATATCTAAGAAAATATGAATGTAGGAAAAAAGTCCTTGGAAAAAAGTCCTTTTTTACAAGCAAGGAAGTTTGCTTTGTGTTTTTCATTTCTTACCTCCAAAGTTCTGGACCTCAGCATTACAATAAAGGTCTATCCACGGTGGCTTAAAGAGCTGCTTGCTGAGGTGGTGAGGACCTGACAGTGAAGTGTTTAAACTCAGGTTACCAGGAAAACTTGAAAAGTAGGAGTTGATTAACTCATGACTGTAAGAATGGATTAAAGGTCTGGCCAGGTGCAGTGGCTCATACCTATAATCCCAGCACTCTGGGAGGCTGAGGCAAGTAGATCACCTGAGGTCAGGAGTTCGAGATCAGCCTGGCCAACATGGCAAAACCCCAACTCTACTAAAAATACAAAAATTAGCTGGGCGTAGTGGCGGGCACCTGTAATCCCAGCTACTCAGGAGGCTGAGACAGGGAGAATTGCTTGAACCCAGGAAGTGGAGCTTGCAGTTGAGCCGAGATTGTGCCACTGCACTCCAGCCTGGGCAACAGAGCAAGACTCCATCGCTCAAAAAGAAAAAAAAAAAAAAAAGGATCAAAGGTCTTCATTGAGACTGGAAGCAGCAGCAACACTTAGTACCTAACTACCAGAGAATCTAATAGCCTAATGGACTTGAAAATAGCTAAACAAAATAAATAATTTCTATTTGTAATTTCAATATAGGATTCTGCTTCAGCAGTAACAGAGAAGGGAGGGCCAATAAGGACCCTAAAACAACTGCTGTGACCAGCTACCTGCCTGCTTCCCACCACCCTGTGGCCCTGTACTCTTCTCCCTTCTTTCCTCTGATAAGTCCCTCCCCTTTCTCATTTGCTCTACCTTACCACTACCACACACTAGGCTAAAGGGATGAGTTAGCATTCCTACTACAGACAAGGTGGTTCACAGGCCAGACTGTGCATAGGACACTGGAGGGTCTCAACAAAACAAACCCATGTATTTCCCATTCTCAACAAACAGTTAAAGAACTCAGCAATTAAATTCACATGCACATTCCTTTAAAATTATTACAAAATTAGAACTAAATATGAGAGAGAGAGAGATTAAACCACAGTATGGAGTGAGTATTTCCTAGGATTATGTGGTAGTTTGCTTTTTAACAGTCTCGGAAAAGAAAACGCTTGACATCCTATTCTTGGGCAATGTTGACAGAGAATTACAGACTCCCTGATTCCACGGGACATGGTGACACTCTAATGCCAGAGTACCATGAAAACAGTGGATGTGGTGTCCACAGTCAATGACACACCTCCTAGTCCCAGAAATTCAAGTCTGAGGAAATCTAATAGTCATCTCTTAGTATCCACAAGGAATTGGTTCCTGGATGCCACCCCACCCCATACCAAAATCTACAGATGCTCAAGTCCCTGATATAAAATAGCACAGTATTTGTATATAACCTGTGCACATCCAGTATACATTAAATCATCTCTATATTGCTTATAATACCAATACAATGTAAATGCTATGTAAATAGATGTTATTCTGTACTATCATTCTATTTCATTGTTATGATATTATTTTTATTGCTTTTTATTTCTATTCTATTCTATTTATTCTATTATTTTTATTTCTGATATTTTCTATCTGTGGTTGGTTGAATCCACAGACATAGAACCTGCAGATACAGAAGGTCCACTACATGTTAAACCAGGTTAGGCCTGCTCTGTTCTAGCTTTTGGCTAAATGAGTTAAACCCAGTTGAGCTATTTTTAATTTGCAAACCTCTAAACAGTTTAGGTTAGGCTTCTTGGAATATCTCCTAGTTCATGTATAAAACTAGGGCAAACATATGATGAAAGATGCAAAGGACTTTGTGGCAATGCTAGAAACCTAGATCTAAGGAGAAAATGAGACATAAAATAGGATATGGTGGTAAGGCCTTAAGGGTCAGTCAGTATACAGTTGAAATCAATCAGCCTGATGTTGCCAGACCAAACTCAAATTTAGGAGGTAAACATTTCATTACTGTTAAACATCCAGTATTCTTCTAATTTATTTGGAAACCTTGACAAATGATCTATTTCCAAGCAGGACAATTACCTCGAGGGCAAACATCCTGTCCATCATGCTTCTTGATGAGGTGGCATCAGCAACAATATGAACCTCCACTCCTCGGCCAACTAGCTCCAGGGCAGTTTGTTGGATGCACACATGAGTCTAGTAGGAAAGTACAAAAATTGTATGTAATAACATGATAAACTAACAGTAGCTGACAAATGTACAACAACATGATAAAGCAGACAGAGCACTACAAATCATCTAAGGACCCTGTTCTACATCTAGTTTTGCTTCTAATTAGCTAGATAATCTGGAGCATAGAACAGTATCTCTGGCTTTGGTTTATTCATTTGTAAAATCAGGAACTGAATTAGGCCAATGTTTCTGATACTAAGAACCTTAAACATATTCTTAGAGTTCTACAAGAATTTGTTAAAGATTTTGCTTCACGTGGTCTGGATGACCTTCACATAGCTGAATTACTAGCACTCAGTTTTGGTGCAACTTTGAGTTTATTTCTTCATTCACCCTAAGTGTCCAACATGAAGAATGAGTCTGCAGTCTTGCAGACGGAGAACTTAGTGGGAAAACTGAGTCATTACAGGGCACTCTGTAGTAAAGGTAGGCCAAGTTAAAAATAACTTATGACACAGGCAAAAAACACCCAGTTCATATCATTAGCAAATGTATTATACAGATTCCATCTTTGTAAGGACTAACTTGTGACAATTCATTAACAGACATTATAGAGTGAAAACAGGCTTCAACAATAACTGAATCATGTATTACAACCAATGAAAGTACATTTCAATGATGCCACAATGTCAACTTTATCTTCACATGACAAGAAAGTTTTGGAGAATTATCAAATGACACCTCATTAAAATTAGCATTGAAGGACTACTCAAAGATAATTGTGATTGAGCATAAGGTCTAATGATGATGAACAAGCAAAAAAAAAAAGTGCAAAGCCAGCAACAGCACTTGGTACGACATATTTACACAAAACAGGCTTCTTCTTTACTGTGTCAAAATACAGAAATATTGAACACACATCTAAGCCTGAGGAAGTATCTTTCTACTATTAAAATCCACTACTATAAAACTTACCTTCAAATTGTCAAAATCACATTAAATTAATAATTTGATTTCATTGTTTTAGTGTTTTTTTCATTAATTTTTAAAATTTTAGTTTAACAGTTGTTTAAAAGCTAGGAATAAATCAATTGAAATCAGCAATAAGAATCCATTAGTATTTTTCCCCTGTAAAAAGATACATACATGATTTGAAGGACAATGAACTACATGACCTCCAAGGATTTTCTAGCACAAAAATATGACCTAACTGAAATCCTACAACACATATATTAAAATAATGCCTTTGGTGAAAATGTGTTCCAAAAGTAGTAGTTAAAAATACAGGACCAAGAATTAATCAGCTTACATACATTCAAGTCAGTTACACAACATCTCGGTATTTTAGTATCCTCTTTAATATGGGGAGACTACTGAGTATTTAGCTCTTATGTGGCTGTAAAGGACTTAGTAAATAAACAGCTATAAAAGGTTCAGATCAGTGCCATGCAAAGAGTGAACATAATACATGGTGGCTATCTTTCCTCATTATTATGCCTACATGGCACACCATCTACGAAATTATATTCCACAAATATCGAGTTTTCTATAAATAATATTGTGCCTAAATCATAGTAACAGGTACTTACTTCTACTCCAAATAATACAACACTCCTGACTCCGGGAATCTCTGCTAATGCTGCTTCTACTTCTGGTAATACCATTGAAAACTTGGTCTTTGGAAGTACCAGTTTTACACCTGTTAAATCAATTTCTTGAACCGTGCTCCCAAGACCTTTAGGATACTGTTCTGTTACAATAACAGGTATTCCTAAAATCCGGGCCCCTTGCAACTGAAAAAAATAACCAAACACAAAAACAATTAGCTATACATATATATGTGTATATATGAGTATATATCATGATTCAGCAAATATGACCAAATAAACAAACAAGCATACCAGTCTTTGTCCCACACTAATAATATCCCCAAAATACTTGATGGCTGGTCTGAACCTTTCTTGCATATCACAGCAGAAAAACACAGTGCTTGAAGGTGTAAGATTTCCCAGGGTAGTGAGCTGAGGAGAAAAGAAAAAGAATGACTTAGCACTTGTTATACAATGACAATTATTTTCAGTGGATTGTCAGTGGACAATTATTTTATTTTCAATAAAGGAAGAAAAATGGTCCTATTGTTTGAGTCAGTAAGTGAATTTCTACAGCTATTATCCAAAAAAAAAAAAAATCTGAATTACAGGAAAAAAAAAACCAAAAAGATGTTCTCTGAATTGCTTTTCATAGTGGAAATCAGAAATGAACCAACCAACTATACAGACATGGTGTAACACATTTTAACACATTCACATGACAAAACATTCTTTAGCCAATTAAAACATATATGTATATATGTCTTCAAAGAATTCATGCCATCCAAGGAAAAATACTCATAATGTTAATTTTTCAAAAGTGAAGTTCAATAGTATTTCAATAATGTAAAAATATGAGTAAAAGTAGTAGTACATTACAATATTAACAAGTGGTTATATAATTAGGGGTGTTGGTAATTTCTTTTTTTTATATCATTCCTTTATTTTCCAAGTGTTATTTAAACAGATTTCCTGAATGTTATTTAAAGAAGTTTCTTTATAATCAGAAAAAGTGTTACAATAGAAAAAAATCTGATGTTGCTGCTTGTAAGTATAAAAAGTAAAACTTAAAATATTTGTAGCAGGAACATAAAAACTAAAAACAAAAAACAGAAGCAAATCCAGAATTACTGCTATCAAGATAGAAATATGCATATGCTATTCTCAAGAATAACTTTCAGAGTTCAAACAAAATGCAGCGAAATGATACTAAGCACACCATTGCTGTTAAATGAACTGTTGTCTACTTCACAAGGAAGGGACCCATATTTGACATCTCCATTCTTAAACTATAGTTATCACAATAAGGAAAGTCAATGAATTAAGACGAAAAGTGGATAGATTTCCAAACCTCGTATTAATTGCTGTAGTTGGTCTATAACAATTTGGGCTCAATATGGATCCACCAAAAAGCAAAAATCACCACTAAATATAAGAATTTACTCTCACTGGATTCTTAAAAGTCTGAGGTGCTTTTCTTTCTTTTGCAAATTGCAGGAAGTTCTGTAAAGGATGAGTACTGGTCCTGAATGAACCACTATCAACACCCTTCCTAACCGCTCCCTTAAATCATGCCTCTAATTATCCTATTTTGCTTCCCCTAAAACCACCTACAGATAACGATTATTAATAATATTCTAGAGGAGTCTATGTCCAGATTATATGGTGTGGCTGCACCACCAGCACAGGCTTAGACTCTCCTTAGTGTCTCTGCAGGTGGTTGACTCTTCGGAAACAATTACTACATGAATTAAATTAACCATTAAGAAATATTTAATCCTTAATGATGTAACTATTCTAATTGGTTTGCACTTTGTTTGATCTATGTTCTGGTCTGAAGTACCCTGGCACTTTAATCTCCCTCTGGTACTGACTCTATAGATGTGTATTAATTAGCCATGCACAATCCAATACCAAATTCATGTTACCATGTGAGAGCCACCTGTAATTCTTACCCTATGTATAGGGTTTTCCTCCTTTTCCAATAAAGTATGATTAAAATAAATTCTCAAGCATATTATATATTCTAGCTTTGGCTGTTTCTTTGCTTAATTTTTAATGCAAGTATTATGCCTCCACTTTGGTCATTTTCAAAAGCAGTGACTAGGATCTTACATATAAATATAAATGCATTGCTGGGAAGGCCAATTTTTGTGCATTTAGGATACTATTTTAAAAACCAATCACTAAATTATCTGTAAACATCAAATATTGACTCAAAAGGCTCAATATCTACATTTTTATAAATTTGAATAATGGACTCCTAAGCATCCACAACGTGTTTAGGGCACACTACATAAAGCAGTTTGCCTGCAGCAGGCCTATTGAAATAACCGTAATGCAACTAAGCCAGTCTCACCATGCCACAACAGGTGAGAACCAGCAAAAAAAAAAAAAAAAAAGTATGAAAAATAAAATTCCTGGGCAGTTGCGTAAGTGTGGTGGATGCCATTCACTAACATGCTTAGAGCTTACACTTGCTTAGAATTCCAGCTCTCAGATCCTATTTTATACTGTATTGACTACCTCTGTATACATTCCTAACAAGTTTCATTGTCTGGATTCTAAATTAACAGAAGGTTATAAACAGCAAATCAGAAAGGAAACCGCTGGAGGCAGGCAAACTGATAGCAGCAAGAAATGATGGCTGACAGAGAAAAGATTCAAAATACAATAAAAACAGATCAAAACTCAAATAATGCTACAGTCTAGACCTCCAGTGGAGGAGTAACAAGCTGTTCTAACTTATAAATTAGGAAAACATCATTCCAGCACCCTAATTAAGAAACTGTTAAATTATATATTTCAGAAGGACTACATTATAAAATGGTCAAGACATTTTTAAGTTGAGGTGTTTAAAGGAATAAATGCTTACCTACCCAGGAATCCTAAATATCCACAGTTGTGGTCTCCAGTTCTTGCTAGCTGATGTTTCCTGCCCTTCATTTTAGCCATGAGTTCTGGACAGGGGACCGCATCAGATGTGTCATATTAGACACAAATTGAGGTCAAAAATATAGCCCTAAAATCCTCACTGCCCTGCGAAATCTCTCTTGTATAGAAACTTACCATCCACAAACTCAGTAAACAAAGAAACCACAGAGAATACAGTGGCAAGGAATGTTTTTAAAGCAGAGTACAGGTTACAATTTACCGAATAAAAAATACCCTACCTTTCATAGACATTCTCCACATGCTCTTGAATACAATGTGGAGAGTATCTGTGTAAGGTGTTTAACTTCCAACATCCTCTTGAATGTGACTGCACTTAGTACTTTGCTTCTTAAGAGTAGAGTATAAAGGGGGAAGAGTAACTTTACAGTGGAGAGACCTGAGGACTATGTCTCAGCCAGGTGATCAAGATTAATGTAATTAATGACACCATGTTAATAACATGTACCCTTGATATGATGTGACGAGAATGAACCTCATGACCTTCCTCTTGAAATTTCACAACCCCGGTCCAACAATGAGAAAAACATCAAATGAATCAAAACTGAGGGACATTCTACCAAAATATCTGACCAGTGCTCCTTAAAACTGTCAAGGTTATTAAAAACAAAGTCTGAGAAACTGTTACAGACTAGACGAGTCAAAGGAGACAAGACAACTAAATGTAATTGGTATCCTAGATTGGATTTTGGAACAGAAAAAGGACGTAAGGGAAAAGCTAGTGAAATATGAATAAAGTGTGGTTAACAGTAAAGTACCAATGTTGGTTCTTTGGTTGTGACAAATGCATTCCAGGAATATCAAATATTAATGTTAGGGAATCTGGCTGGGCATGGTGGCTCATGCTGGTAATCCCAGCACTTCAGAGGCCAAGGTGGGAGGATCGTTTAAGCCCAGGATTGCGAGAGCAAGGCCTAGGCAACACGGTGAGACCTTGTCTCTATAAAACATATTTTTTTGAGACACAGTCTCACTCTGTCGCTCAGGCTGGAGTGCGGTGGTGCGATCTCAGCTCACTGCAACCTCCACCTCCCGGTTCAAGTGATTCTTGTGCCTCAGCCTCCCAAGTGGCCAGGATTACAGGCGTGCGTCACTGCACCCAGCTGATTTTTGTACTGTTAGTAGAGATGGGGTTTCACCATATTGCCCAGGCTGGTCTTGAATTCCTGGGCTCAAGTGATCTGCCTGCCTTGGCATCCCAAAGTGCTGGGATTACAGGCATGAACCACTATACCCAACCTACAAAATATATATATATTATATATATATTTTTTTTTTCCTCTTTTCTTTCTTTTTTGATTAGCTGAGCTTGGCGGTCCAGCTCCTCAGGAGGCTGAACCTCTGAGATCCTCTGAGAATGGGAGGTTGAGGCTGCAGTCCAGCCTGGGCAACAGCGCAAGACCCTGTCTCACAAACAAGCAAAAACCAACAGGGAATCTGGGTACAGGAATATAGGAACTCTGTACTATCTTTACGACTTTATTGTTAATCTAAAGCTATTGTAAAATAAAAAGTGTTTTTTTTAATGGCCTCCCTATGCTATGGTAGTTGGGGGAATAACCTCTATACTTTACAAACAGAAAGGAAGTTTTGTGGCTACCAAAAACATACTGAAAAACTTTATTCATGTCCAACCAATCCTCCCAAATCCTCACCCCAAATCCACATGAATTCCAACAGGCTGTTAAAATCACACAACTCTCTACATTTCGGAAGTTTCTTACTTTGACTCATGAAGTTCTCTTAAACCAAAATCTTTAAAGTAACTAAAAATATCTCCAGTAGCCAAACTTTTACATGTTGCAACTGTGAGACAGTCAGTCCTGCCTCAGCAAATTAAAAGTGGACTGGACCAAATGTCACCAGGAGTAAAAGCATAGCAATTACAGATCTATGCATATTCAAGGAATATAAACAAATCACATATAAATATATGCCTACACACTCCGACAAACACATTTGCATGATACATATACAAATACATATATATATATATTTAAATACAAAAACATGATCACAACCAATGGCTTCCTCAAGCAAGAGTTTAAGAGATCAGATTCAAGTATAAATATTTTGTCCACTTTCTTAAGAATTGTCATAGCTGGGATTTGACCTTAGATTTCATACTCAAAAGACCTTTCACATCACCCAGCCCCATAGCAAATTACTATAGCAATTTGGAATAATTAAAATTTGAAACTGTAAATGTGATGTTTAAAAAATTTGGTAGTCAATTAGAGTCACAAAATAGGCATGATCTGCCTGGGAGAAAGTCTGGAAGGGGACCTGGGGGATCATTATTTCACTCCCAAGTGTTTCTGAGGAAATCCGACGACCACAGCTATAGTAAGGCCTGGCTCCAATGTCAACTCACAATAGAGGTCTGTGATGTGACTCCCCCAGGTTACAATGATTCTCTTTATAGCAGAAGCCTCAGTAGGCATTAGAATCTGAATCCAAATCTCAATTTCACTAATTTCGATTACATGAACTTAGGTAAATATCTCCAAATGCAACTTCCTTATCTATAACACAGCAAGGAAAACAGTATCTACATTATAGGGGTATTTCAAGGATTAAATGGGCTTCATATAATCAATCAATAAATTTATTAGGCTATTCTGATGTCCCTCATATATGAAAAACTATACTATAAAACTCAGCATATGTTAAAACTTACCCTCTAATGAGGATAAATACAATTAAGATCCCTTTAGAAACCTATAAATATATATAGGAATGCTAACATTGCGTAACTTGTTATGTTAACATAATAAGCAGAATAAGGAAAGTGAATCATAAAGTAATTCATAAAGTAGATTTCCAGATGTTACCAAAACCTTACCAAATCACTGAAACAAGACTGTTCCTGGAAAAACAGATCTGGGTCGTTTTAGTTTAGGCTGTGAAATAATACTTATTGGCTCTTATTTTTACAACATATTCACCTATTGTAAACACTGATGTCACAGGCATAAGGTTACAACCCTAGCTTATCAGATAAGGTATGAGTTTTCTAAATCCCCAAAAGAGGCCAGCTGTCTCCACCCACCCCAGGGGTAAGGACTGAAGGACTTCTTAAGACTGTGCCTCAGACTGGGGTGAAGGTGAAGCTAGACAAGCCCAGGACCACAAGGACATTTGAATCTACATTAGGATTCCCTTGGTTAACTAAATGCAAGAAAAAAAATTCAAAATTCAGATTATAGCTCCTACTCTCACAGTTTATTTATAGGTAGCTCTAATGTATTCACAAGGAACAAAAAAGGATACAATGCTTTAGGTATTATTCTGGAATGTTAATTTTTTTAAGTGACACACATCAAACCAGTGGGGTGGAGACAATACAACAACCTCAGGATCCAGCTGTCTCTTCACTGAGCATTATCTCATCTACCCACTCTTCCTGCCATGCTCCTGAGGCAAAGGTCCTGTAATCAAAAACCACTACCTTCAAACTATCAAGCCAAAGGCAGACAAGGTTCCTTTCCTCCTGCCTTCCCTCCCTTCCCACCATGAACCTGTCAGTCTCTTCTAGCTATAAAATGTTCATGCCCCTGTTTAAAATAATAATAATGGCAATAAACTTCCAAGAAAATGAAAGCTGGAGCAAAATGCCCTGCCAGTTAATCATTTTGGGAAAAGGTCAAAATAACCTTCCCTGGGAAGCCCTTATCTTCTGGCCACAGAAAGCTGCCAAAGCCTTCCATGCTATGTACAGAAGTAAAATCCCCTCACTGGCATCCTTCTTACACTGTCCATTTCCTCCTCCCTTCTCCCAAGGCTGTGTCTTTGCTGGCCACAGGCTGGAAAATTCACTGGTGGTGGCATGATACCACATTTACGTAACTTCCCATAGTTAAATGTTTCCTTTAGTTAAAACTTAGAAAATACCTTTTGAAAAATTAAAACTTTCAAGTCATAAAAATGACCTAAATCCCCACTATATAATCCTCTCATTTACATTCTTTCCTGTGTCTCAAAATTCATCAGATTTCAAGCATTTAGCTGCAGACATACAAACTAAGCATGAAACATGAGCTATGCCTTCATCTACCTGAGCTGTCAGCAGACATTGTTACTTTGACAGAATATTTGAGAAAATAAGTCACCAAAAACTTACCACAGCCTAATACTGGCAATGGGGGTTTTAAGGATCAGTTCTCAGAACCACTAACAAGCACGGGTGCAGTGTGTGGCAAAGGCAGCCACTGTGTTTCACAAGGTCATCAGCCACAGCTGTCAGAACAAGCATGAAGGCAACTCACACCACGGCGCAAATGAAGAATACATTCTAGGCTAACAGTACGTGAACCAGGGCCACAGAGACTCCAGGGCCCAAGTGTGGAGAAATAATAAATCGCTATTTACGCAATGAACTACATGTGGCCAAACCTGTGCTCTTTGTCCCTGCCTTCAAGAAGGGGCCTAACATCCCCAGTAACATGGACTCACTGATGGGCCACCTTGAGTCTTCCTAAGTGACAAGCCATTTATTCCAAAGAACAAGGAGCAGCATCAAGACAAATGAACAAACAAGAGCTCAAGTTTGTGGCTTGTTTTCCAGACTGCTCAATTCTCATTAAACATGCAAGCAGTAGTGCTGTGTTTGGCTGTAAGTGACTCTCCGCATATGCCTGGCTAGCTCCTCCACACGCATTTGCGGAGAACCTAGCCAGGCATATTAGGAGACTTGCCACGTAAACTGCAGCAAGTTACTCACCTCCACTTCCCTATGTTCTTCTGCACTTCTTCAAAGTGAAAGTTTCATTTATTAGGTAAGGAACAAGAATTGAATCCAAGTTTGCATTCACTATGCCAGGCACTTAAAGCTGCCACTCACATGTTTGTGGAATGAACTGTATGGTCTCTTATAGCCATAAAACATCCAAGTCTCTAGGATTATACTGTTAGGTTACAAAGAATATACTACAGTAGTCATGAGAATTATCATGACTTTCTGAGATTATACACACATATGCATATGCATGTATGTGTGTATATGTATCTCTCTCTTCTCATATAGACATAAATAGGTATCAGAGGTATATACGGTATATACTGTGCGCATATCTATGTATATGTCCCTTTCCTTTATCTACCTCTAAGCTAGGAAAGGCATCTGAAGAATTCAAAATATAACTACTAAAATGAGATAATATAGAAGAGAAAATATTTTAAAGAATTAAAGGCCGGGCGCGGTGGCTCAAGCCTGTAATCCCAGCACTTTGGGAGGCCGAGACGGGTGGATCACGAGGTCAGGAGATCGAGACCATCCTGGCTAACACAGTGAAACCCCGTCTCTACTAAAACTACAAAAACTTAGCCGGGCGAGGTGGCAGGCGCCTGTAGTCCCAGCTACTCGGGAGGCTGAGGCAGGAGAATGGCGTGAACCCGGGAGGCGGAGCTTGCAGTGAGCTGAGATCCGGCCACTGCACTCCAGCCTGGGTGACAGAGCAAGACTCCGTCTCAAAAAAAAAAAAAAAAAAAAAAAAAAGAATTAAAAATATAAAGCTATGTAAGTGCAAAAATATAACTAATGCTTAAGAATTATTAGACCAGTTGGTGGAAAAAATATCTTTTGAAGATGGAATAGAGTAATGCTACTGTTATTTTAAACCTCACAAAAAAATGAACTATACATAATCTATACCAAGCAAAACATTTCAAAAGCCACAGGTGACCAGAATTACACAACGCCTTTTGAGAATGTACAAGCATTTTCAGGTACATACATTTTATTAATTTCGAGAATGTTTTTAAGAGTTGCCAGACCAAGGTCCTGAAATTTTCAAATATAAAAATCCTACCTTGGATGGGGGGGAACTCTCACAGAGCTGGGGGCTAGTTTAGAATAGCATTATCTTAGATAAGAGCCCAGCCTCCCTCCCAGCCATAACAGGAGATGCTTCATAAAGAAGTCTGCATCCTAAGTATAATCCCAGACCTCCGCAGTTAGTATTTGGATTCTAGCCTTTATAAATGGACTTCTCGAAGGTGCATCCAACATTTGAGTATTCTGGCAGCAGTAACGTAAAAGGACTGACAAAGAAGGCTGCAGAGAGATGCCAGACACGAAAACGCTGGAAGATATAAAAATGGGGAGTCTTAAGCACCTAAGAACTGCAATTCCCTGTCTGGGCAGCAGGTCAGATTCTGGGGTATCAGATCACTGTACCCGGTTCCAGGTTCTCCAGTGGTAGACAGTGCAGTCTCTCAGACTTTGTCCTCTGAATGCAGAAACTTTATCCAAGCTAAAGTACCTGCTTTGGACACTTCTGGCACAGGTGTTGGGGTGACAGGAAACATCATCAATTCAGCTGCCAACTACAGCTGAAAAAAACTAGGGAATAATCATAAGAAAATGGCACTGTTAATGGGTACAAAAAACAAAGTTAGATAATAGGAATAAGGTCTAGTGTTCAGAAGCACAATAGGGTGACTATAGTTAACAATAATTTATTGTATATTTCAAAATAACTACAAAAGTAAATTTGGAACAAACAAACAAATGATAAATGTTTGAGGTGATGGATATTCCAATTACCCTGATTTGATCACTACACTGTATGCTTGAAACAAAATATCATGTCTCCTATATATATGTACAACTATTATGTGCCCATAAAAACTAAAAACAAAAAAGAAAGAAAATGAGTGTCATTTTCGCTCACCGCGAAAGCCCTTAAATATTAAAATCTCTTTTATCCCCGAATCCCACATTTCAGTTTGGTCTTCTGAAAAAAAATGACTTATCAGTTTCTCAGCTAAAGAAATGATATTGACAGTGCACTACCTAAATTATACCTTATATTCTTTCCTTTCCAAAATACAAATTCGCCAAGTGAACGCTCTGATCCTAAAGAGGGCGGGAGATTAACCCGCCTAGCAGGAGAGCACAGCTTAAAATAAATGCTTGTAAGTAGTCCTCAGGTAGAACAACTATCCCAACCAGCAGGCCCAGGAACTCAAGGTCTAGCTTAAGTTGGGTATTTGTATTTAAGAAGGAATTACAATCCTGGAGTCAAATGACTTTTTCAAAAAAGGCGACAAAATATAATCAAGTCAGTAGACACTTTACTAAGAGGAGGCTAAGCAAATGGTTATTTGCTTAAGGTTAGGGCGCTCTTAAGCCCAAGGACCCAAGAGCCTGGGAAGGCGGAGGGCTGGGGGAAGGGTTTGACTCCCGAAGTTTGCGTTTCCGCAAGTGGTTAACTTAACTCTAGGAACAAACCCTAAGACCAGTGCTTCCCACAATCTCATTTCCCCCCATTCTGCATCACCCATCACCCCCCCCCAAAAAAACAGCTACTACAGCACAGCCCTTTGGTTACGCAGGAGACTGACTGGGACCTGCTCCTGGCATAAAAAGCGACTGCGGGCGACCAAGGACCACACACGTGGGGGCGTTCGCGGGCGCTGAAACCAGCTGCGAGGCCCACGTCCCCGCCGGGGATAGCTGGTGACCATCACCTTTGGACAGGGGCATTCCCCAGCCGGCCCCGGAACTTGCGAAAGCCGCGCAGCCCTTCGGACTCAGCCACTCGTGCAGGGCCCGGGGCCCGGGCGGCTCGGGGCACCTGAGGAGCGCGGCGAAGGCGTGGACGGGGACGGGGACAGCACGGGGAAGACTCGGGAACAGGGAGGCGCGCGGCCTCCCGCACGACCCACCTGGATCTGCAGCGGCACGAGGCGCACCTTGCAGCGCTCGCTCACCGCGAAGCCCTTGGGCAAGTCCACGTACTGGCCCCACTCCTCGGCGAAGAGCTGCACCACGAATTTGCGGTGCATGTCGATCTGGTCACCGTACAGGCTGAGGAACTTCTGGATGAGCAGCTCGTAGCCCGCGCCGTGCGGCACCGACAAGGGTCGCGCGAAGACAGAGAAACAGAAGAGCACCGGGACCGTGCCCGACGGCGCCCCCGCGCCCACGCCGCCACTATTGGGGAGCGCAAGGACCGCCGGCTCCGCAGCCGCCATGTTCCCCTGAGCGTCTGCGAGCTCCGAGGCCGCCGAGGCGCACCCAGCCGGCCGCCGCGGCCCCGCCTCCCGGCGCCGCCAGCCCGCCCGCCAGCTCGCGGAGGCGAAGGGGCGGGTCCTGACGACCGCGGTTCTTGCATTCTCCTCCCCGCCCGGGAGGGCGGGCCGCGGCTGAAGGGCGGGTGGTGGGGCCGGGGTGAGCGCGTGAGCCGGGGAGCGCCTGCGCTCGCCGGCCGGGTCCGCCCCCTCCAGCTTCCCCGGCCACTGCGTCCCAGTAGCTCCCTGCTCGCGCCCCTTATGCTGCGGTTCTGACTGCCGGCAGAGCGCCTAGAGGTCTTGCAGACCCCAGACTCGCTTGGGCTGCCCCGTGGTTCTTGTCCCGGTGCTACAGCTCACACAAGGGTTTGCGCCACCCTTCCCCTAACGCTGGCCCTCTTCCCGGCTTCGCTCGCCTTTGAATGAGCAGTGTTCTTGGCAGTCTAGGGTTGTGGTTGGGTACACAGAGCCGCCAGGACGAGTTACCTGTTGGCTCTGTGCAGAGGCATCTTACAACCAAAGGGACAGTCCGATAGATACCCTAAGAAGATCAGCAGAATTTAATCCTTCCTTAGAGGGCCTGTCAAGGTTCAAGTTTTGTCTTTTTTCGGTCCCAGAGAACACAGTATCTCTAGGAATGAATTCGATATCTGGCCTCCATTCATCTCAACCTATTTCCGGGAGGACTTGAATTGGTAATATAAATATTATTAATATTAAAAGCAAAAATCTGAACTTTATATTCAAACGGAGGATATCTGTTTTTAAGTTACTTGTAAAAGGGATCACTTTCGAATAAAACAATCCTCTGCCTTCTGCACACTGTAAGGCGCTATAATAAACGAATTAGAAAGCATGCATTATGCACAGAAGTTCCTTGGAATTGAGTCCTGCGAAGATAGGCATGGTCTAAACATAAAATTAGATTTTAGGTATTAAAGCTGTCTTCTTCTAAGAAAATAACCTTTAAGGCAGGGTTTCCCAACTGACGCCGTTGACTTCTGGAATGGACATTTGTCTTTCTTGGGGATGGAATGTCTTAGCATTTGTAGGATATTAAGCAGCATCACTGTCTTCTACTACCACTAGATGCCTAGTGACCGCTTCTCCCTCTAGTCATGGCATTCAAAAATGTTTCCAGACATTGCCAATTATCACCCACAGGGCAAACATACCCCCTACTTGAGAACCACACTGCTTTGAAGTTATGAAAAGACCATCCTTTGGCGTTTCTTGCTCAAGTGTATCGAAGCAACTAGAAATAGTCACTTTTTTTCTGGTTCTCATCACACTTTGAGAGATCCCATTTAAAACTGTTGTCTGAACCCGTCTGAGCCAAAATGATATTTTTTCCAGATACCACTCCATTGCAAGATCTTATGCCATGACAATGCTCACCAGAGAAACCACCATAAGAGAGACACTATACTACCATGAAAACAACCAGAACAGATGAAGTTCTCTTATTAATCAATAATAATAACAAGACAACTCGATTAAAATAGAGGAAAAGTCTCAAACACTCTACAAAAGCAGATAAATATTGCCCAACAGGCACATGATAAAGTGTTTAATATCACTAGCTGTCAGAAAAATGCAAATTAAATCTGCAAAAAAAAAAAATACTATTTCACACTCATTAAAACAGATAAACTAAAAGACAATAAGATCAATTGAAACTAGAACTTTTATACATTGCAGAGGTGCATAAAATGGCACACCATTTTGGAAAAACTGATAACAGCAACATTTTACATAGTAGAATACGCACCTGTTCTTTAATCACAAAATCTCTGAAAATAAATATTCTGAAGCTAGACACAAAAGAGTACATATTGGCCAGGTGTGGTGGCTCATGCCTGTAATCCCAGCGCTTTGGGAGGCTGAGGCGGGCGGATCATGAGGTCAAGAGATCAAGACCATCCTTGCCAACATGGTGAAACCCCGTCTCTACTAAAAATACAAAAATTAGCTGTGCGTGGTAGCGCGTACCAGTAGTCCAAGCTACTCGGGAGACTGAGGCAGGACTTGAACCTGGGAGGTGGAGGTTGCAGTGAGCCAAGATCACGCCACTGTGCTCCAGCCTGGTGACAGAGCGAGACTCCATCTCAAAAAAAAAAAAAAAAAAGTACATATGGTATGATTCCATTCATATGAAGTTCAAAACAGATAAAATGAATATCTGGTGATAAAAATCAGAACAGTGCTCACCTGTCAGGCAGTTAGATTAATTGGAAGGGGTCACAGGATAATTTTGTAGGGTGATGGAAATATTCTATGTTTTACTTGTGTACTTTAAGAGATGCATTTTATTACATGTAAATTTTTACCTTAAAAAGTACAATCCAATGTCTTATCTCTCTGATCCTAATTTCTGCCACGACTCTCTCTACTGAAGCCCCAGTATTCCCTTTAATGTTCCTCATCCTTTGTACTTCCCATTCTTTCTGCCTGGAAACTCTCTTCTCCCAGATAGCCACACAGCTTCTGCTCCCTCATTTGTCTGTGCACAAATATGTATCTCAAATCAAAAAGGCCCACCTTTACTGCCTTATATAAAATGTCACTATAATCCCACTTTAGGCCTATTTCCTGCCTCCTTTTTCTTCTCCTTCTTAATACTTGTTACCGTTTGTATACATTATGAAAGCAGAGACTTGTTTATTTTGTTCTCATCTGTGTCACAACTCCTAGAACACTGCCTGACACTATAAATATTTGTTGAAGAGTTGTTACACCAAATGTATCTTCATGATACTATATTGAAAATTCAAAGATATATTGAGTCAAAGGTGATATTTCTAGGCAAACTATTTGTCTATATTGTAAAATAATCCTGATTGATATTATTCAGTCAGAGGTGATATTTTAGGTGAGTTATTTCTCTCTATTGTAAATTAATCCTGAGTTCACTATTATTAGAGGATTACTGGATTTACTCAGCCGACTCCAAACAAGATTCTTTGACTCCATTTGTAGTTTCTCAAATGTTGTGATAAAGCAGGCAAGAAAAGTCAAGTATCAAAACAGCTTTTGCAGTCTTCTCCGTGGGGGAACTCTGAAAATATTCTGCAAAGGAAAGGAAGAAAATCAAGATGGAGTTTTATACATAGATGGAATGTGCTATAATCGAGTGATTTGAAGAGCTACCAGATATATTTTAGAACCAGAAAAGACCATATATATATATATATATATTCTTGTAAAGATGACCTAACAGAAAATTATTAATAAGAATTTATTGTTTTTATATCATTTTATTATAACCAAATAAACTATAAGACCACCAAAGGTCTTACAGTTGATTGTTGGCACATCCAGCTGTGACTATCACCAATAATGTTATTAAAACTCATGTTAATATTAAAGTGAATTGCTTGACTTTTTCATCTATTAAATCAGTAACTATATACATTAATAATTCTGTGGTGAACAAGAAAGATGATGACCATGCTATTATAGTGTTTACAGTCTACTGGAGGTAGGTGGACAATAAACACGTAAACAAATAAATGAGATATTCCTAGTTAGTGATAAGGCTAGGAAGAAAATATGGCACTCTGCTGGAGTGATATAGGTTGCCTATGATCTACTTTCTTTAGGAGGAAACATTTAAGCTGAGATCTGAATGGTAAGGAGGAGCATTCCAGACACATGGAAAAACAAGTACAGAGGCTGTTAGAAAGTAACAAGCCTAGTATGTTTGAGGAATGATGTGGTTGGAACATGTTCAATTCTAAGAAATGAGATCAGAGATGTGAGGAAAGGCTATATCATGTAGAGCCTTGAAGGCCCCATAAAGAATTTGGTTTTATTCTGAGTGAAATGTTTTAATCAGGGAAATTACATAAACTGATTCATGATTTTAAAAGAATCATCTTAGTACTGTTTAGAAAATTGCATGTAGGAGGCCACAAGTAGAAGGGAGACCTATGGTTAACTATTACAGTAATCCAGGCAAGAGGTAATGGATGGTAGATTGCTGTAGAGAAGTGGTTCTCAGCCTGGGACAGTTTTGACCTAGAGCATATTTGGCATTGTCTGGAGACATTTTTGGTTGTCACAATTGGGAAAAGGGGTGCTACTGGCATCTAACAGGGAGAGACCAGGGATGGTGCTAAACCCCCAACATTACACAGGACAGCTCCATACAACAAAAATGATTTGACACAAAATGTCAATTTTGTCAAGTTTGAGGAATCCTGCTCTAGGCTATTAGTATTATAAATGGAAATGAATGGATGAAAGTGCTATCAAGAAGAGGACTTTTTACCGATTAGATGTGGGGAAGTCAGGAAAAGGCAGAAATCCAGAAAGACTCCTAGCTTTTGTGCTTGAGTATCTGGCAATGCTATAGTGCCATTACTAAGATGAAGAAGACTAGGATAGAAGCACATGGAGAGGGAAAAAAAGAATTCTCTTTTGACCACATTAAGTTTGAGATGCTTATTGGGCATCAAAAGTAGATGATGGTGAGGTAGGCTGCATATATGAGTATGAATCTCATATTCATGGAGAATAGATTTGAAATATGAGACATCTGCACAAAGAAGTTATTTAAATCATGGGAATAGATAAGATCACCTCGAGGGAGATCATAGCTAGAATAGAAAATGGAACCTATGACAGAGAGTTAAAATTGAATAAATGGGGTAGGAATGAGATTCATGCATTTGATACTGAAGTAGCAAAAAAACCTGAACACCAGAGTAATGAAATTTAAGAAAAAAATATTACTATTAGATCGAGCCAAATAAAATTGCCCAAATAATTCGAAACCTACAAAAACATAAATTTCCTATATTTCAACTTAATAGAAAAAGTGGCCAACTATATCAAATGCTACTGAGAGATCAAGTATGATTTGAATGAGTATAGAGATTATGGTGACATAAAGGCTGTTAGTGACTTTGACAAGAGCAGTTCCAGAGGAATAGAGGGGTGAAAACCCTGGCTTTTTAAGTCAAAGAGAAAATTGCTAGTGAGAAAAGAATCAATCAGTTCTTTAGATTAAGAAGGATATAGGTTTAGAAAGATATCTTTTTTTAGAGATGAGGTCTTGCTCTGTCACCAAGGCCAGAGTGCAGTGACATTATCATAGCTCATTGCAGTCTCAAACTCCTGGGCTCAAGGGATCATCCCATCTCAGCTTCCCAAGTAGCTGAAACTATAGGCACATGCCACCACACCTGGCTAGAAAATGTGAGTAAAGATACAACTAAGTTACTAAGTTAATAATTTTTTTTTTTTTTTTTTTTTTTTTTTTGAGACAGAGTCTCACTCTGTCGCCCAGTCTGGAGTGCAGTGGCACGATCTTGGCTCACTGCAAGCCCTGCCTCCCGGGTTCACGCCATTCTCCTGCCTCAGCATTCCCCAGTAGCTGGGACTACAGGTGCCCACCCCCACACCCGGCTAATATTTTGTATTTTTAGAGATAGGGTTTCACCATGTTAGCCAGGATGGTCTCGATCTCCTGACCTCGTGATCCGCCTGCCTTGGCCTCCCAAAGTGCTGGGATTATAGGCGTGAGCCACCGTGCCTGGCCATAATTTTTGAATAGAAAAATGAAGTAGTTAATTAGATAATTTTCTTTCTGTTATATATAACTCTGCATATTTTTAAATGTCTATTATCCATATCTCTTGTACAGTTTATATGTATTTTACTATATTCAAGGCAGCCATAGTTTTAGCCTGGTCTGGTATTCCTAGCTCAGTCTTCTCTTTAAAGAATATACTTTTAGAGACACAGTTCTATTTTGGTACATCCACCTCACTATGACCATCTTCGTGGATAGAAAGATGTTTACAATTCATTATATTTTGTATTTCAGAATTTTCATGTATCTCATCAGGAACTTTCTGTCCAGGGCTGTGTCTGGTTCATTTTTAAATAAATGGACTCCTGGAGTGAAAGAAAAAAAATTATAAACTCTTTCCCAAACCCACAACTCCCATTGTCTCAAAAATTTATCTTTAGATCTTGAAATCATACAACCTAAGACAGTTGAGCAATATCTACACTGATCACATGTTGCCTGGTTTTAACTTGCCTAAGTTAATCAATGACTTGTTTGGAGTTCTTGGTCACATTGTTGCCGGCATCGTTGCTGTGCTGCAGGTAGGCATGTCACCCTTGGCAAAGACAGCTTTGTGATTTGTCATTCTTTGAGCCTTATAGGTCAGCACAGCAGTTAGCAATGACTTCTTTCCTCCAGATAAGTTGAAGGAAGTCTCCTTGCTCCCACCAAAGGCCCCACCTAGATTCTGGATACCATCCCTCAGAAGCTTCTGTTCTGCACTTATCCCCATGCCTCTCCTACATAAACAATATACCTCTGTCTACTGGATCTTTCTCATTGGGCATGATATTATTTTTAAGTGAGGAGATGATAATATAACTCCTTTTCTACAAATATCATCCCATTTTTCTTCTCTCCATAGAAAAACATTTTGAAAAAGTCTACTCAACTTCTTTCTATTTACTTATTAACTCACCCCACTATGGCCTCTCCCTTCCTCTGTCCACTAAAACTGCTCTTGTCAAGGTCACCAATAATCTCCACATTACCCAATACATAATCCATGTGTCTGGCTAAGGACCATGTCTATGCACTCAATTACTACACTTTTCAAACATATTCAACACATCTCTGATCACTCTCTACCTTATGAAATTCTGTTATTACATCATATTCCCCCTTACTTTTTTCCTCGCTGTTTTCCTCCTCTAGGCTTCTTCCTTCCTTCCTTCCTTCCTTCCTTCCTTCCTTCCTTCCTTCCTTCCTTCCTTCTTCCTTCCTTCCTTCCTTTTTTTTCTTACTGCAGCCTCAAACTCTGAGGCTCAAGCATTCCTCCCACCTCAGAAGCCTCCTGAGTAGCTGGGACTACAAACATGTGCCACAAACATGCATGTCCAGTTAATTATTTTTTAAAAAATTTTTCTGGAGAGATAGTCTTGCTATATTGCCGAAGCTGGTCTCAGAATCCTGGCCTCAAGTGATCCAACCGCCGTGGCCTTCCAAGTAGTTGGGATTACAGGCATGAGCCACTGCACCCTACCCCATCACCCTTTTTTTTTTTTTTTTCCCCTTGCGGTTCTTCTATTATCTCCCTTTTAAATGTCCACATTCATAGGCTGAAGTCCTGATTACTTTTTTCTTCTTCCTCTGTTACTTCACCTAAATGATAGGATCTAGGCCTATAATTTACATGTGCCGACTTCTCCCTGAGCCTCAGACTCGTGTCTCAAACTGCCTACTTGACCTCTCCACTTGTATATTCCAGTACTTCTAAAAAATACTATGGTCAAAGTGGAACACTTGATTTGTATCCTATCAACATTTTTTCTTCAAAGTCTTCTTCCATGTTAGAAATTGACAGCACTTTGGGCCCAGTGACCAAGCTAGAAACCTGTGAGTTATTCTTAACTTACTGCCCTCACACACCACAACAGTCATTTTATCAGTAAAGTCCATTGCTTCTACCAAACTATTCTCAGGTCATTGAAGTTTCTGTAATCCATTGTGGCCACCTTAGCTGAAGATTTTCCTGCTTTAACTCTTCCCCCCAGTCCATGCTGTACACAGCAGAGTGAACTGTTGGAAACATAAGTGAGAACACCTCACTTCTCTGCTTAAAACTTCTTGTTAGCTTATTGGCTTCCTACTACATTTAAAATGAAGTATCTTGGGCTGCCAGGCCTTACAATATCTACCTTTCTTCTCTTTTCTCATCTATGTATTCTTAACTCTTACTGCTCCAACCACGATGGATTGTGTAAGAGTTTTGCTGCTTCAAAGTCTTGCAGTTACTCTTCTTGTAAGACTGTTTCCCAGAATTTTCCCATGCTGGCTCCTTCTCATCCTTTAGGTCTATCTAGAGTAGTTTCCCTCACCTGAACCCCATATACTTATCATATTATTGTGTTTATTTTTCTCTTAGCACTTACCATTCAGTAGTCATCTTCTTTAAAAGCTTATTTATAAAGTGTACACACTAAATGAAAGCAGAGACTCTATCAAACTCTTATCAGAGTATGCCCAGCAGTATAGTTCCTGGGAATAATAGAAACTCAATAATACATGAGCAAATCAATGAACATTTAAACTAAATTGAGTTTTTCTCCCTCATACTTTTAAAATCCTCTGGTTAAGTAATTTCTAGTCATTTTCCACCTTATCCCCAAAGATTATAATATGCAGTTGACCCTTGAACAAGGCAAGGGTTAAGGGAATCAAGCCCCTGCCCAGTCAAAACCCTGTGTTTAACTTTTGACTTCTCCAAATTTTAACTACTAATTACCTACTGGTGACCAGAAGCCTTACTGATAGATAACATAAACAGGAAATTATATGCATTATATAATTATAATATGTATTATATACTGTATTATATGTATTATATACTGTATTCTTACAATAAAGTTAGAGAAAAGAAAATGTTACCAAGAAATTCATATGAAAGAGAAAATTCTTTTATAGTACTATATTTATTGATAGCTTAAATTTACATTGTCTGTTTCCAAGATGAATTATCTGTCTGGAATGGTGGGCAACCACAGCTGCAACCTCAATCTACAATACATATCATGCAATTTGACTTTTTCTTGTAGTGTCATGGCTTTTCGCTGCTTCTTGGGAGCTCTTTCAGCATCACTAGTGGTACTTTGTGCGGGTCCCATGGTATTATTCAAGGTTTATGATATTGCACTAAACAGGATGAAAAATACAGGAGATCCACCAGAGATTACTTTTTACTGTGATATGCAATTTGCTGAAGACATAAATGGCTCACACAGAGGTGATTGGCTTCACATGGCACTTTTTTTTTTTTTTTGAGACAAGAGTCTCACTCTGTCACCCAGGCTAGAGTGCAGTGGTGCGATCTCAGCTCACTGCAACCTCTGCCTCCTGGGTTCAACCTCTGCCTCCTGGGCTCAAATGATTCTCCTGCCTCAGCCTTCCCAGTAGCTGGGATTACAGACATGCACCATCACACCCGGCTAATTTTTGTATTTTTAGTGGAGATGGAGTTTCATCATGTTGGTCAGGCTGGTTATTAACTCCTGACCTCAAGTGATTTCCCCACCTCAGTATCCTGAAGTGCTGAGATTACAGGTGTGAGCCACCAGGCCAAGCCTCACATGGCATTTTAAACAGATAGAATACTTGAGCTAACAGCAGTAGCAACAGGAGGTGGCTAAAAAATTATTACAGTAATACAATATGCACTATAGTTAATTTTATGCATCTATGATTTAATAATTCATCTTCACATTTGTTTACATTTCTCTTTGAATGGTGCAATGTTCAGTCTGTGTGTGCATAAGTCTTGATAAATTTTAACTTTTTATAATAGACTTGTACATATTTTGTGGTATTAAATGATAAATAGACTAGTATATCCATATATTTTATATATTCATGACACACTCAACTTTTTAATTTTTGCAATATTTCTGTACAGGTTATGAGTTTTCTCAAATTGTCCCAAATCTCCAAAACATTTTCTAATCTATCTACTTTAAAAATCAGCATATAAGTGGCACAGTTCAAACTTTTTTTTTTTTTTTTTTTGAGACAGAGTCTTGCTCTGTTGCCCAGGCTGGAGTGCAATGGTGTGATCTCGGCTCACTGCAACCTCCACCTCCCAGGATCAAGCAATTCTCCTGCCTCAGCCTCCTGAGTAGCTGGGATTACAGAAACCTGCCACCATGCCCGGCTAATTTTTGTACTTTTTTTAGTAGAGATGGGGTTTCTCCATATTGGTCATGCTGGTCTCCAACTCCTGACCTCAGGTGATCCACCTGCCTTGGCCTCCCAAAATGCTGGGATTACTGGTGTGAGCCACCACGCCTGGCCCAAACTTGTGTTTTTCAAGGGTCAACTGTAGTTACATCTTCGTGTGCTCCAGGGATCTTAAGCCTAAATACTGTTTTGACAATTGAATTTATTTGTATATATCATATTTACAAATTCTTTTACTTGAAAGAAACAGAATGCCTAAAATAATAAGAGTTTATATTTTGCATATAATTAGAAGTCCAGGGGAGGGTGATGACCATAGTTGTGTCAGCAGCTGAGCAATACGATACTCTAAGATTGCCATCTCTCAAATTCTACAAATCGTTCCTCTCACAGTCCAATGGTAGCCACTGCAGTTCCAAGCATCACACAATTATATTCAGAGGCTGGAAGCAAGAGCAGCACAAAGGTGAAAACTCTCTGCTTCACTTGTCATTATTAAAAAGGAAACATATTTTCCAGAAGCCCCTCTATAAACTTCTCCTAGCATGTTATTGGCCAGAAGTGGGTCACATGCCCACCCTGAGACAAAAGAGCAGGGATTTTGATACTAAGGATAGAAGGAATGGCTTCTGTGTGGAAAACAAAGAATGAGGACTATATTCTACACAAGTTTAGCCTTATTTGGCATTCCCTCTTTGGCTCTGCTCAGTGAAGGCAGCACATCACACTTGCCCCAGTTTCCACTCCATTACTCTACCCACAATCTTGGCAGGTCTTTCAAAACATGAACATTATGATTGAAGCAGACAGAGAGGCCTAGTGCTTTCTCTATTTAGGTAATATATGTCTGACTTTTCTACGTGGCCTCTGTGGCCAGTTTATATTGTCAATTCTGTACCCATATTAAATTTTAAAATCTAGCTATGAAGAGTTTAAGTGATTTCACATAACCTCCTTTCTGAAGACTAAATTTGGCAAAAATAGGATTTCTAAAGGATTGGAAAAATTAATATTGCTTTGATGCCAACATCTACTATCACAGGCCAGATTTTTTTTTTACCGATTTATTAAAAAATTGATTGGAATATCTTGATCTCATACTATATTACAGGAACAACCCCTCCATCACTAATATGCTACCCCCAAACACTGGTGCTACTGGATTTTTAAACTTTAGAGAGTAAAGAAAATAATCTTTGGGGCTACAACAAAGAAAAAACTTAATGGAACATTTTATGCACAAATTGTGTACTTTTTGTTAGCCTTCTAAGTCAATTGTCTACTTTCTAGGTTTCTGAATGAATTTGTGCTTTGGCTTCACCTTATTGGAATACCCTTTATTGAATATTTAGCACTAATCAGGCCCTAAATAAGCACTTTACATTCATTATTTAATTTGATACATATAGTAATCCAATGTGGCAAAGTTGTCTTCCCCGTCTTCCACCCTGGCTCCAGCAGTTTATAAAGAAGAATGAGGCTCAGAGAGGTGTAATGGCCTACTTGGGGCCATGTAACTTGAAACTGCAGTGTAAGGACTCAGTAGGAAGTCAGTTTATCTGATTCCAGAAGCCCTTACATCACTATAGTAGACCACGATCTCTTGCATGAATTTCTTATCATTCTTTGGGAAGCAAATTTTACCTCCAGCTACTGGTTAGGGCCCCTGTCTTCAAGGCTTTGATAAATGCCTTGCACACTCTTCCATGCGATTCCGTTGCCTGGAATATAAATAAGACATCTTAATTAAGCAAAAGAAGACATTGGAGGTTGGCTGCTGTCTCCTCTAAGGCTATGCAGGCCTCTCTACCCTATTTCATCTGATTGAAGTCTACTGGTAGAAGGTGAACTGCCAAATGAAATATTATCTTTACTTTCCTCGTCAGAATAACCTATCCAAAACCAAGTTCTGTAATCAGACACAAGTTTCTTGGAAATACACAGTTAGTGGTCCTCAAGCTGTTCTAGTTTGTGGTACCTCAAAGTGTGAAATTTGGCCATTGTCTTGGAACAGTAATGGCAAACACTTTCATAATGCTTAGGATATTACAGTGTGGGTCTAAGTATTTGTATTAGTTTTTCCTGTGGCTGCTGTAACATATTACCACCAACTGGGTGACTTAAAACAACAGAAATTTATTCTTTCTCAGTTCTGGAGGCCAGAAGTCCAAAATAAATACCACTGGGCCAAAATTAAGATGCAGAGCTCTGCTCTCTCTGGAGGTTCTCAAAGATAATTCATTCCTTGCCTCTTCTGGCTTCTGGTGGCTACCGGAATTCCTTCATTTATGATCACATCACTTTTTATCTGAGTCCATCTTCACACTACCTTTGTCTATATCTGCCTGTGGTCAAACCTCCTTCTGTTCCCTCTTATATGAATACATGTGACTGCATTTAGGATCCACCCGAATAACCCCCCCATCTAAAGATCCATAACTTTATCATATCAGTAAAGACTCTTTTTAACATAAAAAGTAACACTTAGTGTTTCAGGATTCAGGAATTAGGACCAGATATCTTCAGGAGCTATAATTCAGCCTACTATGGTATTTTATGCATATAACTCACTTAATCACACAGCAATTGAGTTATATATTGTGATTTTTGTCATTTACTGATGAGAAAACTGGGGCAGAGAGAGATTATACAACTTACTGAAGCTCCACTAATCACTAAGCAGACTTGTCTAGATTTGAACCCAGTAAATTTTTGACCTTAAAAATTTGCTATCACCAGAAGTAAGTGAAAATAATTCATATCGGAGAATTCCCCAGACACAGTGTGCCAAGATAGAAGTCAAATGACAAGAAGTTTCTCCTTTAAAGGCAGTCTTCCTAGGTTATGCAATTTCCCCACTTTCTCATCTTTGGCAGGACTCCTTGTTTCATCGTGTACTTTATCATCTTATACATACACAATCAGTTTAAGTGCAGAGCTTTTAGAGTAATATGAGAAAAGTATGCTGTACAAACTGTATGCAGTTGAGATATTTTCTGAACTAATGAATTCTTAATCTATCAAAATAATGCCATGTTTGAGTTGGAAATAAGCAGTATCCAAACCTTTCTAGATATTCCTTTTTTTTTTTTTTGCTTTTAAACACAGACCGTTCTAAAACAGCTTGCTAGACTCCTGTACTCTCAATAACCCAGCTATTTATAGCTTCTTCTGCAACCCCTAGATCCCAGGAAAGGGTTTTGTAAACTAAACATCCGTGGACTCAAACTTGTCAAATTCCTAGCAGGCAACCCCATAAATTTTGGACTAAGGAGACATAAAGTCCCTGTCCCTTAATATGTTTGATCTGCTTTTTGCTCGAGTCAAAGATATACTCACTTTGAGCTTTAACCCAGAAGCAATATCCATCACTACCCCTGGCCCACTGATAAAAACTCATCATACACCTACCTTTCGCACCCTAAACTGTGTTTAAACTTGTGTTTGCCTATATAAACAACCTGTAACAAGCACTCGGGGTCCCAGGGCCAACTTAAAACTTGGGACCCTAACGCGCTAGTAATAAACAACTCTCTACTGTAAATCTCGTGTCGGTGATCCTTCGCGGCGACCCCTGCCCAGGAGGGAATCGACAGTTCGGTTCCAACAACCTACCTGTAAGAGAGACTGGGAATGTAGTCTAGGTATATGTCCTAAAACAAGAGAAACTGAGCTTTTGCTGATTAACTAACAACCTCACCCATATAGAACCTTCAAAAGAAATATGCCTGAATATTATACCACAAACATGGTAGAGAGATAATGTAGACCCAGTACTGAGACCACACAATCTTCAGGGACACACAGGTAGACTCAGATTTGAATGCTGTCTCTAGCCCTTACAAACTGAGGCTCCTAGCCAAGTTACAAATTGTCTCATCTTACAGTTCAGATAATTAACTCTCAAGGGGACTTGGTGAAGATTAAATAAAATAGTGTGTTTAAAGTACTTATTGAAGTACTCATTCACGTAATCATTTAATAAATAATTACTATTATTATTACTATTTTAAAGTTTTACATACAACTTGTTGCGGGAAGTCAGGGACCCCAAACGGAGGGAGCAGCTTAAGCCGTGGCAGAAGAACATAAATTGTGAAGATTTCATGGACTTTTATTAGTTATCCAAATTAATACTTTTATAATTTCTTACGCCTGTCTTTACTGTAATCTCTGAACATAAATTGTGAAGATTTCACGGACACTTATCACTTCCCCAATCAATACCCTTGTGTTTTCCTATGCCTGTCTTTAATCTCTTAATCCCGTCATCTTCTTCGTAAACTGAGGAGGAAGCATGTCGCCTCAGGACCCTGTGATTGTGTCAACTGCCCAAATTGCTTGTAGAGCATGTATGTTTGAACAATATGAAATCTGGGTATCAAAAAAATAACAGGATAACAGCGATGTTCAGGGAACAAGAGAGGTAACTTTGAACTGGCCGCTGGTGAGCCTGACGGAAGAGAGCTATATTTCTCCTCTTTCATAAGCAAATAGGAGAAAGATCGCTAAATTCTTTTTCTCAGCAAGGAACATCCATGAGAAAGAGAATGCGCCCTGAGGGTAGGCCTATAAATGGCCCCTTAAGCAGCGTGCCATCTTTTCTGGTTGAAGTCGAAGGGATGAAATAAGCCTCGGTCTCCTGTAGCACTCCCAGGTTTATTAGGAGGAGGAAAATTCCCGCCTAATAAATTTTGGTCAGACAGGTTGTCTGCTCTCAAACCCTGTTTCCTGAGAAGATATTATCAACGACAATGCCTGCCTGAAACTTCATTAGCAATTTTAATTTTGCCTCATCCGGTAGTCCTGTGATCTCGCCCTGCCTCCATTTGCTTTGTGATATTTTATTACCTTGTGAAGTATGTGATCTCTGTGACCCACACCCTATTCCTGCACTCCCTCCCCTTTTGAAAATCACTAATAAAAACTTGCTGGTTTTATGGCTCAGGGAACATCACGGATCCTACCGCCATGTGATGTCTCCCCCGGACATCCAGTTTTAAATTTCTCTCTCTCGTGCTCTTTCTCTTTATTTCTCAACCCAGCCGAGACACTTAGGAAATAGAAAAGAACCCAAGTTAAGCATCGAGAGCGGGTTCTCCCGATACAACTATATCTATTACAGATCTTCCTGTTGAACCAGAGCAACCTAAATATATGAGTAAGTTAATCATGGTATATGCATTCAGTAGAATAGACTGCAGGCATTTAAAAGTTATTATTGCAAAGGCTACATAATACTACTGAAAAATGTTCATAAAATGTTTTAAATTTTAAAAGTAGAAGACATTTGGAAAAATGATACATTTAAATAGGTTAAAAAATTTTTAGTCACTATAATGTATGAGTTTTTTACTTTTGACTTTTTTATGTTTTTGAATTTTTAGTGACTATTTGACTGTTGGGCTTTTTTGTTCTTTTACCTAAAACTTTAATAAAATATTACAGATATCATTGAAGTTCCTTTGACAATCCTAAATACTACTACTCATCAATTTCACAGAAAACCATTTCTTGAGTTTGCATATGTCTTTCCTGACTAGGTATTTTACTGTTTATGCAAGTATGTTTACATAAAATATAACATTTAGATTTTTTAAATTATATGAGTGGTATCCACTCTTGCTTTGTTTTTTTTCCCATGAAATATTATGTGTCTAATATATATCTGCATTGATTCTCTAGATCTAGCTTCTTTATTTTAACAGTTCCATAGTAATTCGTTAAATGAATATACTACAATCCATTCATTCATCACCATAGTTGGATGTTAAGGGGTTTCCAATTTTTTGCTATCCCAAGGAAACATTGCAAGTAACATTCTTTTAAATATCTTCTTATGAACATATGTGATAGATTCCCTAGCATATATTATCAGAAGCAAAATTTCTAGGTCATAGGACATGGTAATACTGAGGTTTATTAAATATAGGCAAATCACCCTCTTACTGAATCATTTTCCTCTAGGAATATATAAGATCCAATTTTCCATAGCTTTTTGTGAATTCTTTTAAGTGCCCCCCACCTTTTCCTTCTGCCAATCCTATGTTTAATGATCTCTTTCTACGGTTTTAATTTTCCTTTCACTGATCAATCATGAGGTTTTCATTTTTCATTTTTTTATTTTTCATATGTTTATTGGACATTTAGATTTCATATTCTCTTAACTGTTTAATTCTTTCTTATTTGTATTTAACTTTAACTCTGATTTGCAGGGTTCTGTATGTTCTCAAAACTAAACTCATTTTAAGATATAAATATGTCAAATGACATTGTCTATATTGTGGCCTTGATAAATTGTTTAACAAATAAAGTTAAAAATTAAACAAATATTTGTTTACCCTGGTGGGAAATTATAATTATTTCCAAGTTGTTTTTATTGTTATTAATACATGTGGTTCACTGAAGGCATTGCTGAGGGCAAATGTATATTCCACGCAAATCAAAGAGACAAGCGACAGAACCGCTTGCAGTTCACTTTTCCTGCAGCTAAAGACAACAGACTCTAAACGTGCTGCCAACTGTGGAGGATTTTCATGCTGCTCATCCAGGCTTAAATATCTGCTAATTTAGATGATGGCTGCAGTCCATTAGTTAATAGTATTTACAACAAAAGCATATGGCCAGTACTTGGAAGGACAGTCATTAGCTAATGTGAGTCATTTACGGATGACATAGAGATAATTCATATTGTCAGTATGAATTCATATTGAGTAATATGACATCTACTAGTGTTGACCTTAAGAATAGATGTTGATAGTTATTTATGAATTGACCATTAAGGTGCTCTTCAACAGTCAACTCACCCATCACCCAGTTATGAGGTACAGACTGAAACAAACACTACAGCTTTAAGGAAATCGGAGAGACATGAGAAAAAGAAGATGGAAAGAGTCAGAAAGGACTAGGAGGACAGAGATTGGGCAAATTAAAGTCTAGAGGTACTAGGTCATATTGCAGTAACAAATAATCCCTAATAATAATAGCTTAACCCAACAAAATTGTTTTGTTGCTTATGTCATATGGTCTCTGCCCAATGTAGTTACTCAGGAGCTAGACCCTACTGAACAACAGAACTTCCTCCTCAAATTGATATACAGTTGACTCTTGAACGACATAGGGGTTAGGAGCACCAACTCTTACACAGTCAAAAAATTCAAGTATAAATTTTGACTCTCTCAAAAGTAAACTAATAGCCTACTGTTGACCAGAAGCCTTACTGTAATATAGTCAATTAATGCATATTTTGTATGCTACATATGTACAATCTACTATATTCTTACAATAAAGCCAGACAAAAGAAAATATTAAGAAAATCACAGAAGAGAAAATATATTTACTATTCATTAAGCAGAAGTGGATTATTCTAAAACTCTTCCTCCTCGAGGTCTTCACATTGAGTAGGCTAAGGAGGAAGAGAGAGGATTGATCTTGCTGTCTCAGGGGTGTTAGAAGTAAAAGAAAATACATGTATAAATTGACTGGCACAGTTCAAACTTGTGTTGTTCAGGGTCAACTGTATATCATTTCTGATTACATTTGGTTGTCTAAGGCAAGTCTCATGGCCATTGGAAACTTCAGGGAGAATTGATGTGCTTTCCATGATATGCCTGGAAAGAGGTGTACTGGAAATATTTGATAAACAGCATAGTGACTACCAGCGGGCACTATTCTGATTACCAGATATTGGTTCAATTGGTTCACACTCTGTTCCATACACAGAATATATCTATTCCCACCCCAAGAAAGACAACCCCAAAATCACACTCAGTCATAGCTCAGTATTGTGGACCACTGTGTTAAATTTATCAGCCTCTGCCTCAAGTTTGGATGTGGCAACTTTTGATATGGAGACTTATTAACAACAAAAAAAGACAAGTTAACTTCCAATACACACACACACACACACACACACACACACACACACACACACACGTGAGTATAGCAGAAACGGACAACCATAAGGTGGGAAGCAGTAGGAGACCAGTTCAGGAAGTTAAGAACTGCTGCAAACTGCCAATTCAGAGTTTTTTTCTATGAGCCTTCCCAGTGAGCAGGATCAGGAGGCTACCTGGTACTTCCTTTATTGATCCTAAACTAGGCATAGGATGATACCTGGAAAAGACAGATACAAGGAGCTCCCCAACTCAGTGCTTTGTCAAATTAATGCAACAAATTAAAAACCCTATGTAGCATGAAAAGGCGGAATATGACACAGTTTACTTTTTAGCCTAGACTCATCTTTCAGTTTCTAGATCTGCAAATTAAATTCCCTTGTGGACTGACTAATTTATACTCCAAGACTCCTTTAGCAAATGTAGTTCTCATCAATTTTCTCCTCATTTTCTTCCTGCCTGTGCAATTGGCAGCCCCTGAGCTCATTTGGACTGAAGTCTAATATCTGTGCTTCTGGCATCTAGTTTGTTTTGTCCCAACAGAGCCTTCCCTTTACAGAAAATAGATTTATGAAAACAAAGGGACATTTATTTTAAGATGGAAAATGTTGGTTAAAGGCAAATACCTAATATCACAACTGTTTTCAATAACTGTGACATAGTGGCTGAAAAATAAATTCTAAATGAGAGAGCACGGGGTATTTTTCAAGATGTAGATTATACTGTTCTTCAACAGGAATAACATCAAGAAATGATGGGACAATCTGAAGAGAAATACAGAATGCCACACACCAAAGGGAGTAACCCTTGAAAAGAAAGGTGTGGGGAACTTTTAAATCGAATCAAGGAAGCTCCCCCTTGCTATCGAAGTGTAGTTTGTGCACCAGCGGTGTGGGCATCATCTGAGGGTTTGGGAGAAAGCTGACTTTTGGGTCCTGAAACTTACAGAACCAGAGTCTGTGTATTAACAATATCATCTGCTGATCTGTCTGTGTTATGTTTGTATTTATCTAAATTGTAAATATTGAAAGTTAAAAAATAGAAAAATATAATTTGTTCAGATATTCTTGCACTCTGAAAGCATCACAGTCCTGACAAGTAACTAGTTTCAGTAACCAGTAATTATTAAAATCAAATAGCCTCTTTTGTACTGAAAATAATGTGGAATATTATTGCCAAGAAAAAGTTTATGTGAATGGAAAGCAATTAATATAACATTTGAGAAAACTAATTTGGCCAGAATAATGCCTTATCATTTATATTTACATATATCTGTACATGTACACAGATATAGAAAATGCAATATAAATGAAACTTGTAACCTTTGTCATATAAGCATCTTCATACAATAAAGGATATTTAGACACAGAGAAGTTTTCCAAGGTTATAAAATTTGTTAAGTGGCAGAATATAGGATACAATTTTGTTCCCCCAGCCATAATCTTACATTATATTTGAGACAAATATTTTTATTAAGATTGATTCCAACATATTCCATGATGAATTTTAAATAAGAGTTGTGTTACAGCTTGAATGGTATGAGTTTTATTCTCACGTTCTACAATTTTAAAATTAATAACAAATTTTCATCTTGCAATTAAATATTTTTTATAATTTATAATAATATATTCTAAATATTTTATGTTGTTTTATCATTATGGACTTACTCTTCCACTTTCCAAACAAAATAGGAGGGTAATTAATTTAAATATTAAGGCTTTAACTCAGAAAAATTTTTATTTCATTGAAGGTTGTCACAAAGTTTAAAATGTGAAAGCTTTTCTCATACTTGATTGGGTTTTAATCTATTCAGTTTTGATAATGGAAACCATAAAACATATGAAGTGTTTAAAACTATTTTATTAAATAAATATTTCTCATGTGTCATTCACTTGTCCCATACTTTTTTGTATTCATAAATGTGAAGCTATCTTTGGATATCATTTTTTCTTTTTGTTTAAAAGATTAATATATATTAGCTTCAAATATTTCTATGGGTAAATAATAACTTTCTGTTTAGATCTATGAAGACTTTAAAAATAGAGAAAGTAGGAAACAAAAATATATTTGTTAAAACATCCAAAATTGCATGAATATCATGATTATAATATTAAAACATTCATGCACAAAGGGTTAAATGCAAAAATAAAAAGGCTATTTTACTAATATAAGGTTATAACTTTTTGTCATTCTCGATATTCACTTAGGATTATATATTTTTTCAATAAAAAGTGAGCTCTCTGTCTCTTTTTAAACATATAATTATATGTATATATACACACAGGAAAAGTGCTTTCTAATAATATGCTGTGGCATGAATTTTCTTCTTAATGATAACTTTAAAGAAATATAAGATCTTAATTTTAACCGAATTAGAGATATTAATCTTTTCCTTCATATTAATAGCCAGTGTTTGGGTTCTGTTTAAAATTTTTCAAATCTTTAGTTCATAAAGATTTTATATCATTTAAGAACCTTATTGACCTTTACATTTAGATTTGCAATCAATTTGTAACTTTTGATTACGGCTTATGGTATTAAAACATATTTTTATTATTTTTCCGTATGAATATTCAATTTTCCCAGCATAACATTTTGCAATCAATATCATTTCCTCACCATTCTCCAGTGCTTCTTTTCTCACAAATCAAATGTCCATATGTGCCCAGGTATATTTCTGCGTTTCCAAGCCTCATCATTGTTCTATTTTGCTGTCTTTACATTATTGTGACAATATCCTAATTATTTTAGCCGTATATTGTCTTTAATTATAGATTGAATTTACTCAATAGACGAATATTTATGTTTACAATTTCTTTATCCATTTCTGTAAGTGGTATTTTTCTAGAAATTCTAACATACATTTAACTGAACTCCCAGAAGGAAAAAAAGAAAATGAGACAGAAAAATATTTGAAAAGATAACAGCAAAAACTTTACCAAAACTAATGAAAGACTTCTTCATTCAGTCCATAGATTTAAGCAACTGAAACTTATTTCAAGGTAAAATTCATGTTAGAGGAAGATAAATGGGTAGAAGGTAAAAGAAGTCACAAACTTAAGAAAAAGAACAACAAAGAGGCAGGATATATAGAAAGCGAATACCAAGATTCTAGGCTTTAACACAAACACTATTGATTTAGTTATAAACTCAAATACTAGTTACATTAAATGTAAATGTACTAAGTGCTAGAATTGGGATTTCTTTTAGAAGTTCTCAGCTGACTTAAAGCTATTGTATTGTCTCTGCAAGAGCTGATTTCATTTCCAGTTTACCCCTTTTCCTAGAATGTAATCTTTTGAACCCTAATCTAAAGCATTGTGGATTTAAAAGGGTCCCCACCATTGATGGGCTATGGAGTCCAACTTTTGTCTCATATGTCAAAAATTATTTCAGCAGTGCTGCTGAGCTTCCCTGGCACCACTTCTGGGGTGATCAAAGGGGCCTGGGCCAAAGCAGCCCCAGATGCCACTCCTGAATTTCTGCTTTCTCGTTAGGTAATTCATTACTACCTTGTTAAGATGTTGATCTGTCGAGTAAATTTTTTAGAACATTTTATGCAGGTTTTCTAGGTTTTCTTTCAGTGGGAAGACTGTCCTAATTATCTAGTTTGCTGCTATCAGTTAAGGGAATTCCTCTCTCTCTCTCTTTTTAACCTGGTATAAAGGCTATCATTTCACCTCTTTCAAACCACATTAAAATGGTTTCTTCAATTCTTAAACTTCTTAAAAATAATAGTATAAAAATCTCATTAAAGTCAGAGAATCTCTTAATTCAATCATCAGTATTATATTTAGTATTTGCAGACTTTGACATTCTTGAGCACTTATTTTATTGACATATTTTGAGCACTTATTTTTAACATTTACAAGTCAAGAGTTTAGTGGATTTATTCTGTACATTCTCCAGGACCCAATTTCATCAATATTAAAATGGGCACACGTCTTATACAAGGATGTTTAATATCAGCTTCCTTTAACTTAGCTAACCCTAAGCAGAAATATAATAATAATAGATAAAATATTAGCAATTTGCAGCAAGTGGACTCCAACTACTTATAATCTGAAAGGACCACCAAGAAGCTGAAAGGAAGTGCGGAAATGAAGGTGAATATGTACAGAAGACAAATTCCACTTTTTCTCAGTTTTCCTAAGATCTATTGTTGCTCTTTGGATCTGCTCTCAAATAGTTGGCAGTTTAGCTAGTATGCAAATAATGTTGAATTGTAGGCTCATTTGACATTTCCTTCCCATCTAAATTTCATAAGTTGTTATGCTTGGTTATTCTTGATAATGAAAACAGAGCCAGATGGTAACAGGCTCTGTGAGACATATACCATAACTTAAATGTTCTTAAGGGAGTTAGTTTTACATAATTCAAAGGATTTTGGTTGCTTTTCTTAGTGTGAATAAAAAATGTGCAGTCAGAGACGAGAGGGACTCAGTTACTTTAATACCACAAACTTTGCGTAATGCAATTCTGTTTGGAAACTATGGAATAGGAAAGATTTTCGGGTAAAAATCAAAGTCCCTGATGACTACTGAATAAAGACTGTGATTAGCAAGGTAGTGAATGATGTTGAGAAACAATAACTAATGAAGGAAGATAATTAAGAGATATATTTTAAGGTCTTATGTGAAAAGCAAAGAACAGTTTCTGACTTGAATGATTAGGTGGATAGATAATGAAGACATTTGCTATTATCAGAAATACAGTAGGCTGAAATCCTGAGATCTTTCAATCTTTAAGAAATGAATTAAAAAAGAGGGGTAAAGGCCTTTGAGATAAAACAGAGTAGAACTGGAAGAAAGTTATTACCGAGAAGTCAAGACATTAGAGTTTCAAGAAAATTAAGTGCTCAAAATGTCAAATAAAGTCTGTAAATATAAACAGAAAATACTGAAAACCGTTGGATTTAACAATATGTTTATCATTAAGAACTTCTAGACAGCAATTTTAACATCACTATGGCATCAAAATATAAGATTTCAGTGAGTTAAGATGCAAAGGAAGTAAGGAAATGGAAGTAACAAGGGCATAGAAGACTTTGGTAGCTATAAAAGGATGCAAAGTCAAGGGAGGGCTATTTTTTTCCCTAGAAGGAGCTAAATTTGGAGATGAAGGTAGACCTAGGGGACTTGGAGGATAAATATAATGGAAAAAGTTTATAATTGATAGAAAAAATACCAAGTGAGAAAGAGGACTCTTGATAGAAAGCAATGAGAGTGGTTGGCCATGAAACTGTAGTACATTTTAACAACAGAAGGTAGGCAAAAGTCATTTAATACAGGTACACATAAATATGTATAGAAGGTTAGCTGTGTACATGAGGCACTATCATACCCTAAACTATGCAAGATACATTGATTAAGCAACACTTGGAAATATCAGTTGAGGTTGATTTATAATATAAATGTTATAAACAAGAGAAATAAAGTAATTTTAATAGTCATCCACATAATGAATACTCAAAATAAATTAATTTGTGAACAAATTTAACAAGATTTTAAGGAAAGAATCTACGCATGATTGAACTTGAATTATGTTATGAGATGAAAGGGAGTTCTGAAGTTCCAGAAAGGCTATATTCTCACCAGTAAGACTGTCCCTAGACTTCAAGGACATCCAGTCTATCAACCAAAGCAAATGTTAGTGGTAATTATAGGGTGAATATGTGAGATGGCAAAAGTAATAAGGAGGGCATTCCCAAAAGTGTGATACAAAATAACAGCTGAGAAAAGGGGTTTTGAGGTACTAACTATAATTCATGGCATCTAGTAATCTCTAGTATTTACACTGGGTCTTTGGAATTTAGATTAAAATCACACATCATTGTTTGCTTGGTTTACACATTATCACAGCACCCTGTCCCATTTAGCACTTGTCATATGGTGATCCTAGATTTTGGCATACCTGGATGAGCCTTAAAACTAAGAAAGACAGTGCTAGAGTTGAGTAAATATGTTGAGTTAGAATAGCTAAGAAATTTTTGAATTAAAGTAACTATGTCCTTTGGTGTTTGCCTTAAATCAGCCCCAGCCAATGTATTTTGCCTTAATCTAATTTGACTTTGATGAACATACTTGGTATTATAAACTTAGCTGTTAAGACTATAGTAAATTAGCTAAGGCTGAACTATTGACCCATGATGAAAATGCAGTCACAGGGAAGAGGCCTAGGAGGCTCATAAACCCCTAGAAGCTTTCTCACAGCCTCCTGATAGTCTCCAGGTTAGAAGCCTATGCCCTAGAAAGAAATACATTTTCTTCAGCCACAAATGATCAGGAAAGGATTGCACTTATAGTTTTTAAAGGAGAAAAAAGAAGACAAAGAAAAATCAGGTTAATTTCTCCTTTTCCTGTTAACTTGCTTTGCCTTCATTCTTTCCCCTTTCCATCTCCCTCCCACTTTGGGAAAATTAACTGCTAATTTAACTATTGTTTTCTGAACACAGAAATCAATGCAATATGCTCTATTGGCAGATAGAGAGGTCAGTGGTTCTCATACTTTGGAATTAGAAACACCAGAAGGGCTTATTAAAACACAGATTACTGAGTTCTGTCCCTAGAGTTTCCAGTTCTGTAGGTAGGTCTGGAGTGGAGCCTGAGAACTGCATTTTTAATAAGTTCCCAGGGGATGCTGATGCTGCTGGTGCTGAATCACCACTGAGAAGTGCTTTATAGCTCTAGGTAGCTGCTCAAAATACTCTTTCCCTTGCATGTTACTTAAGAAATTGATTCCTTCCCCCCACCATCTCACTGCTTCCTAGATTCAATGAAAATTCAGGCCTGTATTAAAATCCCAGAGCCCTCCCAAATAGTTATGTGCCTCAGGAAATTCTCTGACCTTCAGGGAATCTTGTGGAAATTAAATAAGAACCTGTTAAATTAAATGGCTACCAAGGTGATCGCTGCAAATCCAGAAGTCTACTGGTTACTAACACAGTGCCAATAGGAGTCAGAAAAATAGCCTAAACCAGAGCATCTTCCGTTGCTATAGGAGTTAAGTGTGTATCACCTGGACACCTGAGCAAGCCCTAAAAAACCTCATCTGTAGTCTGGAATTTGAGAGTCTTCAGTTTTTTACCTCTGGATGTGTTATCTCCCCTCTATTTACTTATATTTGTCATTGAAATATCATTTCCCCATGTGGTTGCAATTTTCCTGATAATCTGCAATTTTACAGATTACTTATATTTACATGTATTATTTATTTTGTTGTTGAAATATTTCCTTCTATCATTGCAATTTTAACAATAAACTTCAATTTTACAAATTACTTAATAAAATTAAATAAACCTGAATCAGAAATTAAATAAACCAGAATTAGAATCATTGTTCTAATTGTGTAGTTCTTAACCTTTTTTTAAGCCCTCCCTGGACTTATTTTGGGAAACTGTGGAAAGCTACAGATACTTTCCCCAGGTAAACGCACACAATTTGTTGGGGAAGCAGAGATCTCCTGAGGGATCTATTTTCCAAATTAAGAACTCCATGCTGTAGGTTCTTCATGTTGCTTGCTTCCTAGTGAGTGAGCCGTCTCACAATCCTATGATATGAAGCACCAGTTCCAAGAAGATTTAAGAAACATGGGGTAGGCCCCTACTGACCGGACATAGACCTTGGCATCTATATTAGTTTTAACTATTGTGGTGAATTCCCACAAACTAAATGGCTTAAAAGCAACACAAACTTATTATCTTACAGCTCTGAATGTCAGAAGTCCTAAGATCAGGATGTCTGTGGAACTGCATTCCTTCTGCAGGCTCTAGTGGGAGAAGCTGTTCCTTGCCTTTCCAGCTTCTAGGGGCCACTTGCATTGTTTGACACAGGGCACCTGCCTCCATCTTCATGGCCAACAGCCTAGCATCTTCTAATCTCTCTGCTTTTATCTTCATATCTCTAACCACCCTGCCTCCTTCTTTCCCTTACTAGATCCCCGATGATTACACTGGGCCCACCTGCATAATCCAGGCTAATCTTCCCATCTCGATATATTTAATTTAATCATACCTGCAAAATTCCTTTTGCATTTAAGGTAACATATTCACAAGTTCTGGGAATTAAGATGTAGACATCTTAATTTGGATGCTATGGGGACACATTGTTCTATCTACCACATTATCTATATTATAATCTCTCTCACACATATTGGTTTTTGGTTAATTATCATTACTTTGTACGTTAGTCAAATAAAATTAATAGTAACTGTAAACGTCAGTTAAGCATTTTTAACTTACCTCTAATGCTTGGTAGGACATAGTGGTTTCAATAGCCACTCCATGGAATATGAAAAGCTTTTTAAATTAGATACTTATACCCATAGGATATTAATGTTCTTTATTGTCTCTTTTAATCCTGTAATGTAAAATCTGTACACTATGACAACCTGGTCAAATTATCTTATATTTTGAGACTAATTGACAAAATATTTTTTTAAAAAAGAAAAATTAGTAGGCATCTTGATTTAAAAGTACATGAAGGCAGGCATGATGATGCTACCTGTAGTCTCATCTAGTTGGGAGACTGAGGCTAGAGGATGATGTGAGCCCAGGCACTTGAGTCCAACCTGGGCAACACAGGGAGCCTCTTTCATTAAAAAAGAAGAAGAAGAAGAAGAAGAAGAAGAAGAAGAAGAAGAAGAAGAAGAAGAAGAAGAAGAAGAAGAAGAAGAAGAAGAAGAAGAAGAAGAAGGAGGAGAAGAAGAAGAAGAAGAAGAAGAAGAGGAGGAAGAGGAAGAGGAAGAGGAAGAAGAAGAAGAGGAGGAGGAGGAGGAGGAGGAGGAAGAAGAAGAAGGAAGAAGGAAGAAAGAAGAAAGAAGAAGAAGAAGAAGAAGAAGAAGAAGAAGGAGAAAGTACATGATATAAATAATCAAAGGGTTTTGTACTTAAGTGTAAAAAAATTATGAAAATGCAGTGAGAAAAACATTATTTCACAGAAATATTGTCAAGATAAAGTGTTGTGGTTTTTTTGTTGACCCCATTCTCTCTATGAGTTTTTAAGATAAGGCAATTTTAAATTGCATTAACATTAGTAACATAATATTTAGAAAAGGAAATCACATTGATTATTTCAAAAACCATTGTTTTTAAAATACCTATGTACCAGGCACCATGCTAGACAATAGAAATACACTCCATTTTGCACTGTTGCTATGTCATTTTAAAAAGAATTTTAGGTTTATATAACCTGGAGGGATTAATCACATTGCAATTATAGGAAAAGAACTAACTTTTAAAGTCAACAAAATCAGTGTACAATAATTTCTCTGAATTATTAAATCTGCTTATACAGATGTATTAGCAAAAAATGCATTACAGTAATTTGTTTATTATCATCTAGGTCATACATGTTAAGGCTGTGACCCATCTGCTTTTCAAATATTCAAACATCGCCATCAGCACATTTGAAAAGAGTTTATTTTTTCCTTCAATTTTTTATGTTCTTCCCAAACATCTCTCACTCTGAACTATAATCACTTACAGAATTTATATTCTGTTATTTTTAAACAAACTTTTAGTATACTGCAATTTTAAACTGTAATAAGAGTGTTCTATTATTAAGTGAGGTGTTTTAAAAATTAATTTTTAAGCCAATCCACGTGCACATGATACTCCAAATTGACTCAATATTTTCCACAAATCAGGTTCAAATCCCTTTTTCATTATTATACTTCAGATATACACATATTCTTAAAATTCTGAATTTGATAAATAAGTAGGCAGACACTATTTGAGTTAAAAGTTTTACAACAAGGAAGTAATTAATTCCTATCCTGCAGCAAAGTAAACATGGGAGAAGATGAGAAAACCTAAGTAGTGACTAGTGAGTGTATCAGGTCACAAAGGTGCACAGGAGATGAAATTAGTCCTTATTTACTATGATAACTTCATGCTGGCATCTGCTGAAATCTACCTCATCATATTATCCCATCTAGCCTACATCACTTGCAGCTGAGTCTTCTCCCCAACCTTAGAGCTTTTTGTTCCAATTGTTTCATTACAGCAATGCCTCTCTAGAGAGCCTGGAAAAATACTCCAAGGCTGTACTCCCAAGCCATACTGGCAAAAAAATAAGTCTCCCAGGCTTTCGCAGACCCTTTTTGCTCAGACCTGCCACAGGCAACTCCTGCCCACACTGTATATACCATGTTGGATGCAGGAACCCTTGGGATCTTGCTATTGCCCAAGGATTTACTTGAACTTCTGTTCAAAACTTCCATCCTCTAATTAGGGTTTCTATTCTTCTTTTCCCTGGCATTTGGCCTGAGATTTCAGCCAGGGCACAGAACCTTGTCTCTGGGAATCACGCCAACATCTAACCCTATTGTATCCACCCACTTACAGTCTGGCAAACTTGAATATTATCTGCTGAGACAGAAAACACTGGCTGTGACTGACTTTGCGGCTTAAGCTTCTGAAGCTCATAAACTAAGTACCGACTTTTTTCTGTGTTCTGCCATAATTAATAAGCCTACCTGGAGGTAATGGATACTTCTTGCCCTAGCTGGTTAAGGGGTGTTGAGGACAGAAGAGAAAGGGGTCATTCCTGGGATAACTGGGTAAGAAATACAAGTGTGAAGTCTTATTTTCAAATTCATATAGACAAGGAAAGGGCAAGTATGAGAGTGAATATATATAGGGGAAGATCTTTAAATGATGTGAAATTCTTGAAATTAGGTGACTTGTGAAGCGAAAATGTCTCTACTTAAGAAAGCAATGAAATCAACAATTCACAAGTTTTAATTTGTGAGTGATTCTAAGTAGCGTGGTGAAATCTCATACCGTCCCACTCTGTCCTACTCTGGAAGTGAATCCTCCCGTTGTTCAGCATCTCCACGCTGTAGAGACCACTCACCTGTTAGTCACGTAGGAGCCTTGTGGATTATCAGATCAACTGTGGTGGTAGCTCAGTGGTTGGCTTCAGGTATTAGAGAGCAAAAATATTCAGGTTAGAATAAAAACTTATCTGCACAGGTGAGAGACAGAAATGTGAAAATTAACCAGTTATTTTGTGCATGTGTAATTTTATTGAATTTTTTCTTGATGTAAGTTAAATTTTAGATTTTTAAAATATTATGAGGAATGAAATGTGCTGAGGCAGAAAATAATTCACACCTTTACAGCTTGCTCTTTTCTAGTCACAGTGGTTGAAAGTTTATACCGCAGGAAAAATCGCACAAAAATAATTAAAAATGGATAACTCATCCTCATCACCCTCTCCTTATTGAAGGCCTTCAATCCTAAACCTCAGATGTTGCCAAATAATATGAGTGGAACTTCTCATTCTCTCTTTCATTAAATTTATATTTTTGAAATTTTGTTGAAGTAATAATATTGCTTTTGCTAGACAACTGTATTTTTCAAAGCACAATGTAAATATTATTCTATATGGTAACAGGAAAAGAATTCAGGCACCCACCCATGAAGGTGGTGTGTTCTCCTGGTGTAAGTAATTAATAATGCAGAGAATTAAACTCTATGAGGGGAGCTGTATATTAACAAGGCAGGAGGCATACAGGAGTCCCCCTTGAGCCCCAGTTTTGCTTTCTGAGATTTCAGTAACCTGCGGTCAACCATAGTCTGAAAATCTTAAATGAAAAATTCCAGAAACAAGCAATTCACAAGTTTTAACTTGTGCGTGATTCTTAGTAGCATGATGAAATCTCATGCTATCCCACTCTGTCCTGCTCTGGGTGTCAATCCCCCCTCTGTTCAGCCTCTCCACGCTGTAGAAAACACCCACCTGTTAATCACTTCTCAGTCCTGTGGGTTATCAGATCAATTGTGGTGGTATCTCAGTGGTTGGCTTTAGGTGATCCTTAATTTACTTAAAAAGGCTCAAAACCCAAGAGTAGTGATACTGGCAATTCAGATATGTCAAAGAGAAGTGATAAAATATCTTTTAAAAGCTTAAAATTCTCAACTTAATAAGGAAAGAAAAATATATGCTGAAGTTGCTAAAATCTATGGTAAGAGGGAGTCTTTCATTCATAACATTGTAAAGAAAGGAAAAAAAAATTCATGCTAGGTTTGCTGTCACACCTCAAGCTCCAAATGTTATGGCCACAGTGCATGATAAGTGTTTAGATAAGATGAAAAAGGCATTAAATTTGTAGGTGTAAGACATGAACAGAAACATGTTTGACTACATGTGCTGCACTAGAAAGCCTAGAAAGCATTGAGCCTGTAAGACTTAAGCAACAGATTCCCTTGAAATGAGGGAAGCAAGGCATTTACTGCAAGTAAAGGATACTTGGATTTAAGCATGGGTTTGGACTGAAAAATATAAAATTGACTGGAAAGGTGATATCTGCCAATGAAGAAACTGGTACTACATTTCCAGCAGAGTTGAAGAAGCTGTGTAAGGGGAAAGGAAGCCATCCAAAGCAAGTCTCCAACTGCAGTGAAACCACACTGTTCTGGAAGAAGATGCTCAACAGAACCTAAATACATAAAAGTGCAAAGGAGGCTCCAGGGAATCACATGAAAGGACAGATCAACTCTGGTACTAAGTGGAAATGTAGGACATATGATAAAGTCATGCACAGTGTAGAAAGTGTTCTCAAAAACAAAAACAAAAATTAATGGCCCCCGTTATGGCTACACAATAAGAAGACGTAGGTGACAGCCATCTAGTTTATGAGATGGTTCTACCACTGTTTCATCCCAGGAGTGAACAAATACTTGGAAGAGGAAAGGTTGGCATTTAAAATCTTATTAATAATAGACAATTCACCTGGCCATCCTGAATCTCTCTGCCTTGAAAATGAAAATGTTGAGATTGCCCTTATATCTCTAAATAACAACCTAACTGCTTCAGCCCCTTAACCAAGGCATCACTTGGTTTGTCAAGGTCACATTCATTCACCTGGTACTTGATTTTTAATAGATCAGCAATTGATGCAGACTATAATCTGGACATAATTTAAGGCTGGATATCATTCACTATTTCTGGTGAAAAAACATTCATCAAAGTTGCAATGGATGAATTAAAACCAGAAGCTGTAAATGCCTGCTGGAAGAACTTATGGAATAACATCATAGTCATGAATGATTTCAAAGGTTTTCTGGGAATTTATAGAGAAATTAAGAAAATCATTCATGTAGCAGTTGTTTGAGCTTTATGTATATTCTGATTATTAATTCCTTGTCAGGTGGATAGTTTTCAAATATTTTTTCCCATTCTGTGGGTCGTCTCTTCACTTTTTCTTTTCCTTTGCTGTTCAGAAGCTTTTTAAGTTGATGTGATGCTATTTGTTCATTTTTGCTTCAGCAGCCTGTGTTTATAAGGTATTACTCAAGAAATATTTGGCCCATTGAATATCCTGGAGAATTTCCCCAAAGTCTTCTTCTAGTAGTTTCATGTGTTACATTTAAATCTTTAATCCACTTTGATTTAATTTTTGTATATGGTGAGAGAGACAGAAGTCTAGTTCCATTTTCCTACGTATGTATATCCAGTTTTCCCAGCACCCTTTACTGAAGAGACCATCCTTTCCCAAATGAATGTTCTTGGCACCTTTGTTGAAAATGAGTTCAGTGTCAGTATATAGATTTGTTTCTTGGTTCTCTATTTTGTTCCATTGGTCTGTTTTATGCCAGTACCATGCTGTTCTGGTTACTATGGCTCTGTAGTACAATTTGAAGTCAGGTAATGTGATTCCCGTAGTTTCATTCTTTTTGCTAAGGACGGCTTTGTCTATTCTGAATCTTTTATGGTTCCACATAAGTTTTAGGATTTTTTTTCTATTTCTGTGAAACATGTTATTCATATTTTGTTGGGGATTGCACTGAGTCTGTAGATTGCTTTGGGTGATATGGACATCATAACAACATTAATTCTTCCTGTATAAGAACTGGGAATGTTGTTATATTATTGTGTGTGTCCCCTTCAGTTTCTTGCATCAACATTTTATTGTTTTCATTGTAGAGATCTTTCACTTCTTTGTTAAGCTTATTCCTTGGTATTTTATTTTAGTTTTAGCTATCATAAATGGGTTACTTTCTTGATTTCTTTTTCAGATAGTTCATTGCTGAAATAAAAATGCTGCTTATTTTTGTATATTGATTTTGTATCCTGCAACTTTACTTAATTTGTTTATCAGTTATAATAGTTTTTGATGGAGTATTTAGGTTTTTCCAATAAGATTACATAATCTGTAAAAAATGATAATTTAACTTCTTCCTTTCCAATTCAGATGCCCTTTATTTCCTTTTTTTTTTTTTTTTTTTTTTTTGTGGTCTGATTGTTGTAGCTAAGATGTCCAGTAATACGTTGAATAATAGTGATGAAAGTGAGTATCCTTGTCATGTTCCAGATCTAAGAGGAAAGGCTTTCAGTTTTGCCATATCCAGTATGACACCAGATATGGGTCTGCATATATAGTTTTTATTGTGTTGAAGTCTGTTCCTTCTATATCCATTTTTTGAGGGTTTTTTGTCATGAAGGGATGTTGAATTTTATGAAATGCTTTTCAGCATCCATTGAAATGATCATATGGTTTCTGTCCTTCATTCTGTCAATATGACATGTCAAAATGATTGATTTGTGTATCTTGAACCATTCTTGCATCCCTGGGATAAAACTGACTTTGTCCTGATGAATGATCTTTTTAATGTAATGTTGAATTTGGTGTGCTAATGTTTTGTTGATAATTTTTACATCAATATTCATCAGGGATATTGGCCTGTAGTTTTCTTGTTTTGATGTGTCTTTGCCTGATTTTGGTATCAGGGTAATATTGATCTTGTAGAATGAGTTTGGAAGTATTCCCCGCTCCTTTATTTTTTAGAATAGTTTTGAGTATACTTGGTATTAGTTCTTAAGTCTTTGGTAAAATTCTGCAGTGAAGCCATCAGTTCCCAGAACTTTCTTTGCTGAGAGACATTTTATTAGGGCTTCAATCTTATTACTTGTTATTGATCTGTGCAGGTTTTGGATTTCTTCATGGTTCAATCCTGGTAGGTTATGTGTGCCTAGGAATTTGTCCATTTCTTCTAAGTTTTCCAATCTATTGAGACATAGTTGTTCACAGTATCCTCTAATGATCTTTCAAATTTCTGTGGTCTGAGTTGTAATGTCTCCTTTTTCTTCTCTGATTTTATTTATTTCAGTCTTCTCTCTTTTTTACTTAGTCTGGCTACTAGCTTGTCAATTTGGTTTATCATTTTTAAAAAACAACTTTTTATTTTGTTGATTTTTTGTCTTGTTTTCTTCATTTCAATTTTAATTCTGCTCTGATCTTTGTGATTTCTTTTCTTCTATTAATTTCAGATTTGGTTTTCTCTTGCTTTTCCTTTTCTTTAAGATGTACTTTTAGGTTATTCATTTAAAATTGTTTAGCTTTTTTATATAGATGCTTATAGCTGTAAACTTTCCTTTTAATAGTGCTTTCACTATTTTCCAAAGGTTTTGATATGTTATGTTTCCATTATCATTTGTTTCAAGAAAATGTTTAATTTTCTTCTTAACTTTTTCATTGACCCACTGGGCATTCAGGAGCATATTGCTTAATTTCCATGTGCTTGTACAGTCTCCAAAATTCCTCTTATTATTGATTCTAGTTTTATTCCATTGTGGTGAGAGAAGATATTTCATATATTCTCAATTTTTTTGAATTTCTTAAGACTTGTTTTGTGTGCTACCATATGATCAACCCTTGAGAATGATCCATGTGCTGAGGGAAAGAATGTATATTCTGCAGCTCTTGGATGAAATGTTCTGTAAATATCTATTAGGTCCATTTGATCTACAGTGCATATTAAGTCCAGTGTTTGTTGCTTTTGTGTCTGTAAGATCTACCAGATACTGAAAGTAGGGTGTTGAAGTCTCCAGCTATTATCTTATTCTGATCCATATATCTCTTTAGCTGTAATAATATTTGCTTTATATACATGGGTTCTTCAGTGTTGGGTGAAGATATATTTATAATTGTTATATCCTTTTGCTGAATGATGGCATTCTTTGTCTTTTTATACAGTTTTTATCTTGAAATCTCTTTTGTCTTATGTAAGTATAGCTACTTTTTCTCTTTTTTAATTTCCATTTTCATGAAATATCTTTCCATCTCTTCATTTTCAGTCTGTGGGTGAAATATGTTTCTTGTAGGCAACAGATCATTGGGTTTTCTTTTTAATCCATTCAGCCATTTTGTGTCTTTTGATTGGAGAGTTTAGTCCGTTTACATTCAATGTTATTATTGATGAATAAGAACTTATTCCTGGCCGGGTGCAGTGATTCAATGTTATTATTGATGAAAAAGAACTTATTCCTGGCCGGGTGCAGTGGCTCACGCCTGTAATCCCAGCACTTTGGGAGGCTGAAGCAGGTGGATCATGAGGTCAGGAGATTGAGACCATCCTGGCTAGCATGGTGAAACCCCATCTCTATTAAAAATACAAAAAATTAGCTGGGCGTGGTGGCACACACCTGTAGTCCCAGCTACTTGGGAAGCTGAGGCAGGAGAATTGTTTGAACCTGGGAGGTGGAGGTTGCAGTGAGCCAATATTGTACCACTGCACTCCAGCCTGGGTGACAGAGCAAGACTCCATCTCAAAAAAAAAAAAAAAAAGAAAAGAAAAAAAGAAAAGAAAAAAAAAAAGGAACCTACACCTGCCATTTTGTTATTTGTTTTCTGCTTGTTTTATGGTCGTCTCTTCATTCTTTTTTTACTTCCTTTTTTTTTAGTAAAGGTGATTTTCTTGTGTTTTAATTTCTTGCTTTTTATTTTTTGTGTATCTGTTGTATGTTTTTTTATTTAAGGTTACCATGAGGCTTGCAAATAATATCTTATAACCCATTATATTAAACTAATGACAACACTGATTTCATAAGCAGAAAAACACAAAAATAAAACTAATAAAAAATCTACACTTCAACTTTGTCTCCCCACTTTTAATGTTTTATTCTTTTAGTTTATATCTTATTTTAATGTCTATGGCTTGAAATTTGTAGCTGTTATTTTTGATTGGTTCATTGTTTATCCTTCCTACTCAAGGAATGAGTAGTTCATACACCATAACTATCAAGCTATAATATTGAATGTTTTTCATGTACTTACTATTACTGGTGAGTTTTGCACCTTCAGATGATTTCTTACTGTTCATTATTGTATTTTTCTTTCATATTGAAGAACTTCCTTTAGCATTTCCAGTAGTACAGGTCTGGCGTTAATGGATTCCCTCAGTTTTTGTTTGTCTAGAAAATCTTCATTTCTCCTTCATGTTTGACATGAAAGCTACAAGACAAAATCTTTCCCACTCTTCCTTCCCCTTTCTGCAAGCAAGGAAGTCTCTCCCCATGGCCACCACAACCTCAGGCCCACAATTAGTACTGCCTGGCTACTGATGATGTTCACTCAAGGCCCAAGGGCTCTTTAGTCAGCTTGCAGTGTATGCTTCCAGGCTTGGGACTCTCTACTCAGGGCAGTGGGCTCCCCTCTGGGCCAGGACATGTCCAGAAATGTCATCCAAGAGCCAACGCCTAGAATTGGAGACCCCAAGAGTCTACTTTGTGCTCTTCCCCACTGTGGTCAAGCTGGTACCTAAGCTACAAGACAAAGTAGCCTTTACTTTTTCCTCTCCTTTTCTCAAGCAGGAGTTTCTCACAGCCACCACAGTTGGGAATTTTCTGGGTCACACCTGAAACCAGCCCACCTCTGAGTCTCACCAAGGCCCAGAGCAAGTACTGCCTGGCTACCACTGCTCACTATTCAGGGTCCAAGGGCTCTTTACTCAGCAGGTGATGAATCCTGCCAGGATTAGGCCCTTCCCTTCAAGGCAGCAGGTTCCCTTCTGGCCCAAGGTATGTCTAGAAATGTTTTCTGAGAGGTAGGGCTTCGAATGGGAGTCTCAGGACTCTGCCCATTGCCCTATCCTACTGTGGCTGAGTTGGTATCCACGTTACAAGACAAAGTCCTCTTTACTCTTCCCTCTCTTCTCCTCAAGCAGAGGGAAGGAGTCTTTCCTGGAGTTGCAAACTGTGCTGCCTGGGGTTGAGGGAAGGGTAGTGCAAGCACTGCCTCGACTGCCCAGCTGATATCTCATTAGGTCACATGCCCCCCATGTTCACTGGCTCCAACCCCAACACCCCACCTGGACCTGGCCAGGAATTGCAGTCCTTGTGGCCTAGGTTGCCTTTCAAGTTTATTCAGGGTCCCAGAGCACTTTAGCCCATGGTAGTGAGGCTTGCCGGAACTCAGGTTTTAACTGCTGGGATGGGTGATTCTACTCTGCCTAGGGCTAGTATAAATATTCCCTCCACGAGTGCTGGCTGAATTCTGCCTGGTGTCACTTTCTGCTATTATGTCAGAACTGAGTTCTAATGCAAAGTCTCATAGTCACTGTGCTCTCCCTTCCCCAAATGCACAGGTTCTCTCTCTGCCCCATGTGGCCACTGCCACATGGAGGAGTGGTGGCATCAACAATTCAAGACTGTCTTCCCTACCCCTTTCAGTGCCTCCTTCAGTGATATAAATTAAAATCAGGTACTGTGACCACTCACCTGATTTTTGCTTCTTATGAAGGTGCTTTATTATGTAGATAGTTGTTCAATTTGGTGTTCCTGCGGGGAGGATGATCAGTGAATGGTTCTATTTGACCATCTTGCTCCACCTCCTCTTCTCATTTTCATTCTTAATAAGTCACTAGTGAAGAGAATACCAAGACCAACAAGTTTTACCCTTCAAGTGAAGGTCAATTACACAAACTTTATTGTTCCTTATTAATGGAAGAGGGTAAAATCATCATTATCATTATCACTGCCACCACTTAAGATAGGCTTAGGAAATTAAACAAATTGGGTCTTCATTACATTTTTGTTTTGTTTTGTTTTGTTTTGTTTTTTGGAGTTAGAGACTCTTACCCCTGTATCTTGCCACTTATACTCCAGTGAACTATTCCATCAGCAAGGAGCTTCAAGGAGTATCTTTCTAAATTTTCTTCTTTTTTTTTTTTTTGAGACAGAACTTTGCCTTGTTGCCCAGGCTGGAGTGCAATGGCATGATCTTGGCTCACCACGACCTCCATCTCCCCGGGTTCAAGCAATTCTCCTACTTCAGCCTCCCAAATAGCTGGAATTCAGGCATGCATCACTACACCTGGTTAATTTTGTATTTTTAATAGAGACAGGATTTCTCCACGTTGGTCAGGCTCATCTTGAACTCCTGACCTCAGGTGATCTGCCCGTCTCAGCCTCGCAAAATGCTGGGATTACAGGCATGAGCCACTGCGCCCAGCCTCTAAATTTCTTATGTCCAACTCATTTCTTCTCTTCTCATGTTCCTCCTTCAACCCTTTCCCAACCAAGCACATTCCCTCTTCCTGGAGTCTGCTAAGTAAAAGTAAATAAATGTTATATATGCTATTTATTCCTGTATTAACTTGCTGATTGTTGGATATGGAATTTAGATAGGTTTGTAATGAATAGTACTGAGGAATATAATTTGTTTTGTTAATTATGATAATTGCCATAATATATTGATTAATAAAATTTGGGAACTCATCCCTTCAGGAATGTTACTCTCCACTATAATTACATTTTTATGGGAAAGTAAAGGTATCTTTCATCATTTCTGCTGCTATAAATTCAATTATTGTCCAAATAAGTCAATGGCTATAAATTTAAGTATTATTTTTCTAAATTAATGTGTCCATTGATCCTTTCAATTGAAATAACATTGTACAATGTAACCCTGAAATTAGAGAAATGGGCATCTCTATTTTTGCAAAATGAAGGCTAAAAACAATTTTTATGTTCTGTAGATAAATGCAACAAACTTTTCTTTTGAGCATATTCAGGGCCTTTATATCTTTTGTTAATTTCATCTTTACAATATTTTTAAAGGTAGACTTATAATCTGTATTTTACAGATGAAGAAAACAAGGCTCAGAGAGGTAACTTGTTAAGGTCACCCAGCTGGTAAAAAGGCAAAGCTGTGATGACAGAGAACAGAGAAATCTTGACTCCAGTTTCACTTTATTTATGAAGTTTATGACTTGAAACAACTTATGAGTTTAAATAGGAACTCATAATTGCTAGACATCAGATAAAGTCAAGGTGCCAGTGAATCTAATTTTCAGAAATTATTAATTAAAAGAAAATATTTGCTACAGTGTTAAACTTATACATCTGCAATGTGGGCCAGTAGACAGATGGCACTGTTTGACCAGAAAAATCTTTAAAAAAGTAAAAAAAAAAAAAAATCACTATCAGTAATAATCAAGAACAATTTCTATTGTTTATTTTTAGTTTATAGAATATGTTCAAATGATATCTCTCCTATGTGAAGACAGTATATTTTCCCAAAGTGCCCAATATATAAGTAGATAAAATTAAAATTCCAATTATACAAATAAGCTTACTCAGTAACATATACTTTTTAAAAAAGGTATCTCTAACTTTAGCCAATTTAATTTCTGTTTAATTTAGCCTCCTAGCCTTCATTTGGTGCTGATAACTTTAAATCAAAATCATACACATTGAACAAATACTTGAATATTGATATGCAGAACATTTATGCAGAATCACTAAATGCTTACTATACCCTTGAACCATGGGGGAAGGATGGCCAAGTAAAAGAACATCCATGGATTGAGAGGCCACAGATACACAAAGACAGAAGACTGGAATGATCCACACGGGTAATGATTTAGAGTTGGAGTCCTAAATATGAACTAATGTTTAGCTTAATATAATTATATATGATTACACTCAAAAAAAATTCACAGATATATATAGGTTAATATACCAGGTATATTTCCTTGATCTGTCAGCCAGCTGGCAGGGCCTAGAAGCAACAAAACACCAGTAACATCCCAGTCCTTAGATTCTTCTATTCTCCAATAAAAGGAAACAGGAATGGCTGATGGCCGGACTGGGGCAAGTAGTAAGCAAGTTGAGCCTAGAGTATCTCTTGTAGTGCCAGAAAGTAAACCTGAAAACCTTAGAGAAGGGGATGGATTTATTGAGCTGTCATAAAAACATTTATTAACTGTTCACCCTCTGAAATCATGTTCATACTGCAGTACATTAAACAGATTCACAGGATTTTTTTGGAGGGGGGGATTTTTTTTAAAATAAACATTTTATTTTAGGATACTTTTATATTTACAGGAAAATTGGGTCATATAGAGGGCACCCATATATATGTCCAACACCCAGTTTCTCCTATTATTATATCTTAAATTAGGGTGATATATTTGTGAAAATTAATGAGCAATATTACTACATTATTATTTATTCAATTTTCCTTAGTTTTTACCTAATGTCCTTTCCTGATCCAGAACCCTATTCACGACATCACATTACATTTAGTTACCATTTTTTGTTTTTCCTGACCTTGGTGGTTTTCAGGAGTGCTGGTCAGGTATTTTGTAGAATGTTCTCAATTAGGATTTGTCTGATGTTTTCTCTCAGTAAGACTTGGGTTATCTATGGGTTGTGCACACAGTCTTTTTTTAGTCCAGTGTCGATAAGTAACATTTTCTATAAAGCATGTGAGAAACCTGATTTATTATTTTGTTCTTTTATATAATATATATAGAACTTCCCCCTATTTTCTGAAAAACAGTTGATTTCTTTTAATGCACACTCCATTTGATCCAAATGTCTTTTCATGCTTTCATATAGCATACAATCAGATCATAATAGCTTCAAATAATGTTCTCATTTTTTATTTCAATAGGCTACGAAGTTAAGGAAATAGAAAAATCAGATATTTTGATGTTGATAAAAAGCATTTGATTATTTATAGACTTCCTTTGTAGGTATAATAGTTAGGCTTGCTTTTTAATCATCAAAATATTTGACTAATGCATATTTATGAAAATAGGTTTCATCATTATCTTTTATTTAAGCCAGTTAGATCACATTTCTCTCTTATTGGGTTTCTGTGGTAACATCAAAAAAGAAGTGCCTTTTTGTTTATTAAACTCAGTCTAACAGGAATTTGTTCATTACACTTTTGCATTTTTGGCATAAGCTTTCATGTATCATCTTCAATATTTTTAGCTTGTTTGAACAAGAATATAATATATGGTCTGAATATTGTTACTCTTAATACATTAATATTTTAATTTTCCCCAATTTTTAAAACCTATGTCTGTAGAAAATGACATATTTTTGGCTCAGACATCCACTTATAAGTAATAGTACATTCAATAAATAGCACAAAGTAGAGTCACAGTGAGAAAGATAGCACATGAGCTCCCTGATTATTTGCATTTCCAATCTGTTAGCATAACGTTATTATACGACCTGCCCTTCGCTGGTATGTGTCCTGTGTTCTCATCCATCATGCACACTGTGGCTTATAAAATCTCTTGGCTGCTCCTCCCATCCCAGTCCTAATTTACAAACAGAGAGAAAGAGGCAAAATGTCTGTCAATTCTAAGAGATCCACCTTGTGCATCATACCAGAAGTTCCAAGAAGTACAAGTGATTGATAGATGATCCTCTGAGTATCTATCTGTAAAGATTCATTCAGGCAATTTTTCCTGTGTGTTAAGAATTAAGTTACCCTCTGGGGAATTTAAATTTTATTTCTAACCTCAATTAATCTAATTTCCATTTTGAAAAGCAAGAGAACAACACTAATTTTGACCTTTCTCCTACCATTTTCACAGACATTAGGTCTAAGTTCTTGAGAGTGTGCGAAAGACATTTGAGGAAAGATAGCCTTGAGTTACCAGCCACGCAACAGTCTCTGAAACAGTCATTGTTTTAGTTGGTTCCCAAATATCCACACAGTTAGCCACTGAAATGCTCCTCATTCCCTCCAGGCCTCTTGAAGTCCAATGTCTTTCTCACTAATTTCCTGCCAACATTGGAGTCGTAGTATTCATTTTGTTTCTTAAAGATTTTTTATCACTTCTCACGTGTCTCTCCATTGCTAAGACTGGAAAAATTCTTCTCTAGATGAAAGTCCCATTCTTCTTGAACTCCTCTTTTCTACATTCTCCTAAGGACATTACTTATATTAAAAATTAAAATTGGAAAGTCACCTTTCTCCCCTGTTTTTTTGTCCTGGCAACTTGGATTTTGGCAGGAATTCCATTTTTCATATTCTTCTCCTCTCCCTCATCTTCACACTGCTTAAAGGAGCATTTGGGGAAGCCAATCAGTATTTCTTATTCTTGCTGCCCCTCCCCTGAAGAACTGCGCAATAACCCCTTTTTGACTGAAGAGCCTGGGTCCCCATGAAGAAGGATCCTGTAATACTTGGGCAATTATATAGAGTAGTAAATTCCTATTCTCCTCAGAGACCCATGGCCATTACTTATGGGGAAAGAATACCCAAAGTTTTTTTTAGGACTGTTGAATCAAGGACTGATTTCAATGTACTGAGAACTGCAGTAAATCATGGCCAATGTGTTGGAATAGGAGTAAGTAAGAATCAGCAGTTAAAGTGATTATTGGCTTCCTCGTGGCTCAGATGGGTTCACAGACATACCCTGTGGTCATTTCCCCAGTTCTGAAACATACAATAGAAATGAATACATCAAGCAAGTGGCACAAACCATATAGTGCTTTCTTCACCTAAAGAGTGAGATCAATAGTAGTAGGAAAATACAAGTAGAAGCCCTTAAATTCTGTGTCCTCAGCCTAAGATATACATCAAAATTAAAAATGATTTTTACATCCCCCGAGGAATGACAGAGATTTGTACCACCCTCAGAGACTTAAAGGGTAATAGTCTCCATCACACCCCCAAACAATTTATCAGTTTGGTGCCTGCATAAAGTAGAGCGATCATAGTGGATGACAGTAGCTTACTTGTTGTTTTGATGCATGTATCATCCTACAGAATGATCAAAAAAATGCCAACTATGTTGGGAGCCTTGCTTCCATTTGTTACATTAACTTTAGAAGGTAGACGTTTCAATCTTTGTAGAAATTCTACAAAGATCCAAGGGCTTCACATATCAGTGAAGTTTTTAGAGGCACAGAAGCCCAGTTGTAAGGAATGTCCTATTGAGATATTCTCTTCAAAGTAAAGGACAAGTTACTGTTTTTTGTAACTCTCAAATAGTAAAACATGTGGGAAGTCTCCTAGGGTTTTGGGAGCAATTGCACAATTTCGCACTGGTGAATATTGCTTTGACCCATTTATCAGGTAGTACAAAAGGCTTTTGAGTTTTTTATGGGTCTTAGAGAAAAAAAGGGATTTGCAGCAGATGTAGGCCAAAGTCTGAGCAGCCGTGAAGCTGGCATCATATCTGCAATATTTTATGATTCAAGATATATCTTTAATGCCTGAAGTTTTCCATTTAACAATATATTTGGGAGATCTTTCCAAATTAATATACAGAGTTGCTTAATTTTTATTGTAGTTTTGATGCATGTATCATAATTTATTTAAGCAGCCACTATTAATGCACTCTTGGATTATTTCCAAGATTGTTCTATTACACATCATGGTTGAATTAATGACCTTGTAAATATTTCTTTTATAAATCCAGATGCATCTGTTGAATACATTCCCAGAAATGAGAATGCTGGGTCAAAGACACATGGTATTATAGTGTTGATATATATTGCTGAACTGACTTCCATACAGTTAGATAATTCTATGTTCCCACGAGCAATATATGAGAACATCTGATTCCCCATTTCCTTGATACGTGTAATTTCAATAAGTATTTCTCTTACAATAAATAAAGTTGGACTTTTTTACACCCCTAGGGATTATTTTGTCTATGTTCATGCCTTTTCCCCATTTTTCTACGGTGTTACTTATCTTTTACTAAACAAGACCAAAGAGATTTCCATTTAAGAAATTACGCCTTATCTGTGATGTTAATTCCAGATATTTCCCCCAGTTTTTCATTTGTCATTTGACTGTATTTCTGTCATAGTTACCATTTGGTTGTGTTGCTCTAGCGAGATTAATGAGTGATCCAAAAAGCTGCTTGTCTTAAGTGGGTCCCAGAGCAAGAGAAGGCTCTGCAACAAGTCTAGGCTTCTGTGCAAGCTGCTCTGCCAGCAGATCATTGTGCCTTATGATCCAGTATGTCCAGTGGTACTTGAAACATCAGGGGCACGTAGGAATGCTATTTGGAGCCTTTGGCAGGTCCCTATGGTTGAATTACAGGCCTGCTGCTAAGTGTTAGTAGAAAATGCACACTTGATCATTGGCCACCAAGTTACCATGTGACCTGAGCTTCCTATCATGAACAAGGTGTTATCTGACCCATCAAGCCATATGGGCAACCACAGCAGCACTCCATCATTAAATAGAAGTGATATATAGGTTATCAGGCCCTGAAAAAAACTCTGAAAACACAAGTAATTTGTATGAAGAAAGAGCCTGAATGTACATGGTCCCGACTCCTGCTACACTGCCTTCTCTCTCCCACTCTGCACTCTCAGCTTCATGGATAGTTACCTATTAGTTGACAGAGAAAGAGAAAACGTCAGCCTGGCTTACAGATGTTTCTGCAAGTACCATCCAAAAGTGGATATCTGCAATTTAGGGGCTGTACTCAATGGTTTTGCTTGATGGTCAAGGACTAAGGAACATTATTAGAAAATTGATGACAAAGAAATTTAAAAAGAGGTATACAGATGGATCATTCTGAATGGTCATGAAGCCACTCTGAATGGTCAATAAACATTCTGAATGGTCAAGATGTTTGTGTTCTACATAAATGCTTATCAGGGGTAAATTCAGCAGAGGAGTATTTTAATAATCAAGTGGATATAGTGACCTGATCTCTGGCTACCAGTCATCCTCTTTCCCAGCCACTCATTCTCATAAACAAAGTGGCCGTGGTGGCAGAAATAAAAATTATGTATGAGATAAGCAATATAAACTTCTATTTACCGAGGCCAACCTGTCTACAGCCATCACTGAGTGCCCAATCTGCCAGAAGCAGAGACCAACACATGGCACTATTCCCCAGGCTGATTAGCCAGCTACCTGGTCACAAGTTGATTACATTAGTTCACTTCTTTCAAGGAAGGGGTAGCATTTTGTCCTTACTGGAATAGATACTCTCAATACAGATTTGTCTTCCCTACATGCAATGCTTCTGTCAAAATTACCATCTGTTTATTTATAGAATGCCTTATCTATCATCATGGTATTCCACAATGTATTGCTTTGACCAAGAAACTCACTTCACAGACAGAGGCAAGGCAAAAGGCCTAGATTCATAGAATTCACTGTTCTTATCATGTTCCTCACTATCCTGAAGCAGCTGGATTGATAGGACAGTGGAATATCCATTTGAAGAAATAGTGATACTGCCAGCTAGGTGACAATACTTTGCAGGACTGGGGCAGAGTTCTCCAGAAGGGTGTATATTATCTAAGTCAGTGTACAATATCTTTCTCTCATAGCTAGGATTTATGAATCAGGAACCAACGAATGGAAATGAGAGTGGCACCACTCATCATTACCACAGTGACCTACTAGCAAAGATTTTTCTTCTTGTTCCCACAATTTTATGTTCTGCTGGCCAAGAGGTCTTAGCTCCAGAAGAAGGAGTGCTTCCATCAGGTGATATCACAATAATCGTTGTGATAATCATTATCACAATATCACATTAAACTGGAAGTTAAGACTGCTACCTGGCCACTTGGCCTCCTCATGCCTTTGAGTCAAGAGACCAAGAAGGGAGTTATGGTGTTGGCTGAATACATTCTTTTTTTGTTTGTTTATTGTGTGTGTGTGTGTATGTGTGTGTATAATATCTTTTGTTTTCTTTCTTCTCTTGTTCTCTATATAATGTATAAGATGTATTGACCTTATATCAGTATTTAAGCATTGCTAATTATATAGTATTTACGTTATGGGATATAATAAAAAGAGTAAATATCACTCAAATACTTTATCTTTTCTTCTGGGAAAGGGGTCTGTGCTTTTTCTGTTGTATGCAGGATAACTGTATCATGTCAGGTGGTATTATGACCTTGTTTTTGTATTTATTTGAAAATTAGGTGTGGGTTAAGGAGTGGATTTAGGTGCCAAGTTAATAAAAGGTAAACTTGTGTTGGTTAATTGTACGTGTCAACTTGACTGGGCTAAGGAATATCTAGACAACTGGTAAAACATTATAAGTGGGTGTGCTATGATAATGTTTCTAGAAGAAATTAGCATTTGAATTAGTAGACAGAGTAAAGAGTATTGGCCCTCACAAATGAAGGTGGGCATCCATCAATCCATTGCGAGTCCAAGTAGAATAAAAAGATGAAGGAAGGGCAAATTTCTCTCTTTCTTCTTGAGGCAGGACATCTATTTTCTCCTTTTGTATATTATAGCTTCTGGTTCTCAGACCTTAGGATTCCTGGACTTAGAATAGCACCCCCAAACTCCCACTCGTGGAGTACTTAGGCTTTCAGTCTTGGACTGGGATTTACAACATTGGCTCCTCTGGGTCTCAAGCTTTCGGAGTCAGGCTGAATTGCATCATTGGCTTTCCTTGTTCTGCACCTGGCAGATGGCATACTGTGGTACTTTTCAGCCTTCATAATCACATGACCCCATTTCCATAAGTTTCCTATTTATCTGTTTCTCTCTCTCTCTCTCCCCCTCCTATTGGTTCCATTCCTCTCTCTCCCTCACTCCCTCCCTCCTATTGGTTCCATTTATGTGGAGAACCCTGATCAATATAATGTGATTTCAATCTTCTTAAATTGGGTAACACTTGTTTTGTGACATAACATGTGATCTATCCTGAAGAATGTTTTATATACACTTGAGAAGAATGTATATTTTCCTGTTGAGTGAAAGATCTATGTATGTCTGTCAGGCCCATTTGGTTTGTAGTGTCATTCTGCTGCTTCTTTGTTAATTGTTTTTCCTGGATATTCTGTCCTTTGTTGAAAACGGGGTAATTGAAATATTCTATCATTGTATTGCTATCACTTTCTCCTTTTAGATCTATTAGTATTTCTTTTTATAGTTGGGTGTTCTGATTTTGGGTGCATAGATATTTACAATTGCTATATTTTCCTGTTGAATTTACCCTTTTATCATTATATAATGATGCTGTTTGTCTCTAGGGACAGTTTCAACTTTAAATCTAATTGTCTGATAAACATATAGCCACTCCTGCATTATTTTGATTATCATTTGCATGGAATATCTTTTATTTCGCTACTTTCATTTTGTTTTTTAATTTAAAGTGAATTTCTTGTAGAGAACATATAATTTGAACTTGCTTTTCATCCATTCAGTCACTCTACATCTTTTGATTGGGAAGTTTAATCCAATTACATTTAAAGTAATAACTGATAGGGAAGGATTTACTATTGCCATTTTGTGAACTCTTTTGGTTTGTCTTGTAATTATTTGATTTGTTTTTTCTCCTATTGTCTTTGTGTTTTATTGCTTTTTTGTATTTATAAGTTTTAATTCTTCCTTTTCCTTTGTGTAATGTCTATAGTTTTTTATGGTTAACATGGAGGTTACATGTGATATCTTTTAGTTATAACAGCCTAAGCAGATAACAGCTTCGCCTGCATGCACGAAGTGTACACTTTTACCTCTTCTGACTCCCCAAAATGCTACTGATATCACAATTTACATTCATTTATCTTGTGCACCCATTAACATAATTTAGTTATAGTTATTTTTAATACTTGTTTTTCAACTTTTATACTAGAATTAAAAGCAATTTACCCACCATCATTATAGTAATATTATCTATATATTTATCTTTGCCAATGAGTTTCACACTTTGCTATGCTCTTCTTTTGCTGTTTAGGGTCCTTTCATTTCAACTTGAAGAACTTTATTTAGTATTTCTTATAAGGTAAGTCTAGTGGTGGTAAACTTCCTCAGCTTTTGTTTGTCTGCAAAAGTCTTTATCTCCTCATTTTTGAAGGACACGTTTTCCACATACAGTATTCTTGGTTCGCAGTTTTCTTCCTTTAGTACTTTGAATATATTCTTCCACTTTCTTTTGGTCTGCAAAGTTTCTACTGGGAATAAAAAAACACTCATTGTCTTATTGGGGTTTCCTTGTACATGATAAGTCAGTTTTCTTCTTGCTGCTTTCAGAATTCTTTGTTTTTAACTTTTGAAAATTTGATTATAATGTGTCTTGGTGTGGGGCTCTTTGGTGTCATCTTATTTGGTGTTTTGTCTGGGTCCTTCCTGGATATGGATGTTTATTTCTGTACCCCATTTTTGGAGGTTTTCAGCCACCATTCATTTGAATAAACTTTTTCTCCTTTTCTTCATTTTCTTCTAACAGTCTCATAATAAATATATTGTTTGGCTTGATCGTGTCCCATAAATTCCTGAAGTTATCCTCATTTTTTATTCTTTTTCTTTTTGCGCCTGTAACAGGATGATTTCAACGACCTGTATGTATTTGAGTTCACTGATCCTTTCTTGTGCTTGATACAGTATGCTATTGAACCCTTCTACTAAAATTTTCAGTGCAGTTAATTGTATTTTTTAGTTCTATGATTTCTGTTTGGTATTTCTAAATATTTCCTATTTCTTTGTATCACCTGGAAAAGTTGTGGTGCTAGATGTGTGGCCCAGTTTTTTTCTCTCCTGAGGGAGAAGCTGAAAGTGGGAGTTTATTGCTGGCTGGCTCTGCACTGAGCTGAGAAAGGGAGCTGTGACAAATGCCTGCATGCTCATTTAGATTGCATGTACTTGCAAAACATTGCTTTGTTCTCTGTCTCCCCACCAGCATAGCAAATGCTGGGCCTATCAGCTTACAAAGACAGGCAGATTAGAGGCCAGTCCCTCAGATAGCAGCCAGAAAAGTTGAGTGGGTGGTATAGATGTATGGTCCAACTATTTCCAGGCAGAAGCTGGAGGCTTGTTTTTATTGCTGAAGGAAGCTGGAAAAGAGAATCCAAGGAAGTGAGCACATGCCCATTCAAGTGCCCAGAGGACTAGTGATTGCCTGCCCTCTCAGCTCCCAGATGAAAGGTAGTTAGAAGCCAGATGCTCAAACAGCATCTGGAAAAGTTGTAAGTTTAGAGGTACAGTCTACCTTTTCAGAGAGGAGCTGAAAGTTGGGCTTTACTGCCTGCTAAGTCTGCACTGAGCTGGAGAAAGAGGTGTGGGAAGTGCTTGCACACTTGTTTGAAACTGCCATTTTGTTCTCTGTGGTCCTGGGGAGGTAGTGAATACTTGAGTTTTATTCGTTCATTCCCCATCAGCTTCCTGGGTTAGTCAAGTCAGGGGCTAGTACCTCAGGACCCTTCACTCCTTGGGGCAAAGCTGGGAAATGGGGGTTCCTTCCACATTGTATGGTACTGTGTTAGGGGTAGGGTTAATGATGAGACTATCTCAGTTTTTCTTGCCCGTTTTGATGTATTTTCTAAGTTGTCTAGTGTGCAGGAGTCCCTCAAGTAGTTGCTGGATCTTTCTTGGAGGGTATTGATCCAAGTGTAACTGTTTATTTGGTATGTCTGTGGGTAGAGAGAGTCCTGAGCCTTGTATTCTGCCATCCTGCTGACATTTAGAAATGATTCTTGAGAGGGGGAGAGAAGATGATTTCTGAAACATAAATTATGAGCATGCCTTTTTTGTTTTTTTGTTTTTTTGAGATGGAGTCTTGCTGTGTCGCCCAGGCTGAAGTGCAGTGGTGCAATCTCAGCTCACTGCAAGCTCTGCCTCCCGGGTTCACGCCATTCTCCTGCCTCAACCTCCCAAGTAGCTGGGACTACAGGACTCCTGCCACCACACCCTGCTAATTTTTTTGTATTTTTAGTAGAGACGGGGTTTCACCGTGTTAGCCAGGATGGTCTCGATCTCCTGACCTCGTGATCTGCCCACCTCGGCCTCTCAAAGTGCTGAGACTACAGGCGTGAGCCACCGTGCCTGGCCGAGCATGCCTTTTGATAACAAAAAGACATTCATTTCATGGCAAAAAGAATAAAGGTAACTGGCCTATAAATGTAAGTTGTTTAGGATATTATGAAAATGATGGTGTCCCCATCTGATGACTTGTATATTCTCAATTAAGAACAAGGAGAGCCATCAGCTGAACATAGTGGGGTAGGTGGAAAATGAAAGATTGGAAAAGCATGGGAAAGTATGTTGTAGTCAAAGTGGAAAAAACCTGAGATGATTAGATGGAGATTGGTATTGGCTGATCATATGAATTAGGGTGAGAAGAAAACTGTGGACCCTTTGATGAGCTTGTCAGAAAATGAGGTGTAAGGACCAAGAGGCGAGTACATTGCAGCAAAATGGCAGGGCACTCATAGGTGCAGAAAGCATAATAGTCTAGAAGGGACCATGAGGTACAAGGAACACACCACCTCTTGACAGCGATATATGGTGTACAAGAGTTAGAGCCTCCACTTTAGTGGAGTTAAATTGTATCCTCCAGGGAAAGCAAGGCTTCTTTTTTATTCTTTTCTTTCTTTTTTTTTTTTTATTTTGAGATGGAGCTTCACTTTTGTTGCCCAGGCTGCATTGCAATGGCATGATCTTGACTCATGCAACCTCCTCCTCCTGGGTTCGAGCGATTCTCCTACCTTAGGCTCCCAAGTAGCTGGGATTACAGGTGTCTGCTATCATGCCCGGCTAATTTTTTTTTTTTTTGTAGTTTTAGTAGAGACGGGGTTACACCATGTTGGCCAGGCTGATCTCGAACTCCTGTCCTCAAGTGATCTGCCTGCCTCGGCCTCCCAAAGTGCTGGGATTGCAAGCATGAGCCACCGTGCCCAGCCAGAAAGGTTTCTAATAAGGTAAATAGTTGGAAGGATGGTTTTGGGAATACACTGAATATTTATAAGGAATTTGATGTACTTAGTCAGGTTTGGGGTTGCAAGAGGGCCCAGAGGAAAATCTGGGAGGCAGAGACAGAGAATGAGAATAAAGAAGTAGAATATTACACATGACAAGAATTCAAAATCCTTGTTAAAAATATAAGTTCCCAAGGCTTACACTCAAGTGTTTCTGATTTAGTACATCTAGGTGACAACCATGAGTGTGCATTTTAAAAAATATCACAAAAGTTTGGTTTTGCACTCTAGCCTTGAGAAACATTTATGTTTTGTTGGATGCTGGGGAGGAAGGTAATAAAGACTTCATGTAGTGATTTTATGGGGAAGGAAGAGCTATCACTGTTTACAAGGTTAGGTGTGTTGAACTGAGAAACAGGTATTCATTCACATTTTCAAGTCTTTTACCTCATTGTTGAAATGTGACATAGTACACAGATAGTAATCATGAAGATATGATTCTATCTCTAAAAGGATTACAGTCAAATAGTTTACATAGATTAAATGTCAGGCTACATTAAATCAAGAAACCAATATTCTGAATAAGGAAAAGCACTGCAAGAAGTTCATAAAATAAACTCCACTGACATTTTTAGTGCCGCATTTTAACTTTGATTTTAATTTACTGAAGACATTGCTCCAAGTTTCTTTGTATAAAAGCCACAGTTCCAGTAATAAATCCCTTCACTAGTAAAACAGCAACAGATATAACATGACTTCAAAGAAAGATCATCTCAAATGTGGTTCAAACTTGGCTTTTGTTATACATGTTAAAATTTACACACAAATTTATGGCAATTTGGGGAGAATCAATAGCTAGAGTATTTTTCCTCATAAATTAACTCTCATGTATAAGATTTGTTAAAAATATCAGATGTTTTGTAGTCTCCTTTTTAATGGTCTTAAAATAATTCATCTAAGTATGTCAAAAAGTGGTGAAATCTGTAGTAAAATGAAATATAGCAACAGAGATAATATCAGCTTAATATTTATTTCTACTGAGAAATGGCTGAGTATCTTAAATTCCCTCCTATTAATATAATACTACTTAATCAATTTCTTGCTTTCTGCCTTATATTTTTCTTAAAGAAAGCAATTTATTTGACTTTTCTAATTGTCTTAAAAGAACACATAAGCAGAATACAGCAATTTTTAAATTCAAATAATACAGAGTATAAAGTAAAAAGTAACAAGTCACCTACACTCCATCCAACTCCACACTTCTTAATTAATTAAAATTGTTTAAATTGTCTTTACAAATACTTCTAATTCTCAATGTATTTTTAACAAATAAATAATAAGTACTCTGTACTCTTTTTTTTTCCTCCCCTTTGGGATACAGCATGGGTATTATTCCACATCAGTATATGCTGAGATGTCAGTCACTGTTTGTAATAATTGCAGAGCATAACAAAGTATTGATTTTATCGATTTTTATTTAACTTTTTTAAGGTTGTCTCCAAATACTATTATTAATAAATGCTATCCTTAATTGAACATATTTTGACATAAATCCTGGCTCACTATCGAAAGTGATTTTTTTTTCTTTACTCCTACAAATAGAATTGTTGGCTGGGTGCAGTGGCTCATGCCTGTAGCCCCAGCACTTTGAGAGTTCAAGGCAGGCAGGTTGCTTAAGGGCAGGAGTTTGAGACCAGTCTGGCCAACATGGCAAAACTTCATCTCTACTAAAAATACAAACATTAGCTGGTGTGATGGTGCATTCCTGTAATCCCAGCTACTAGGGTGGCTGAGGCACAAGTATCACCTGAATCCGGGAGGTAGAGGTTGCAGTGAGCTGAGATGGGCCACTGCAATGCAGCACTTCTGTCTCAAATAAAACACACACAAAAATCAAACAAACAAAAACCCTTTCAATTAGAATTGATGAGTCAAAGTTATCTGTGTTTTGTGTTCTCGTAGATACTGTTTCCAGAGCACTTACACTCATTTATACTGCACCCATTTACATTCCATCAACAATGCCTATAAAAGTCCTAGTTTTTATATATTGCCAGATCTAGATAGATATATCATCTTTATTTCAAATTGGAGTTTCCTAATTAGTCATGAGTTTTAAGATTTGTTTCCTGTTGCTGAATAAGTATCTGTTATTTTCCATTGGATTTACCATTCTTTATGCTTATGGTTGCCATTTGTATTTCATCTATGGTAAGTTTAAACCAAGAAGACAATGTTATAAATTTTGCTTTAAATAGTTATATACTTTTGTTAAATTGAGAGAAATAAAATAATATTTTATATTTACCCACATATTTACTATTTCTAATAACTATTTATTTCTTCCTGAAGAGATAGGTTTCCATCTGTTTTTTTTTTTTTTTAGTTTAAACAGCCTCCTTTAGCATTTCTTTAGACAGGACTCCTAGCTATGAATTCTTGTAGATATCTTTTATCTGAAGCCGCCTTTATTTTACCTTTATTGTTGAAGGATATTTTCACTGCCGGTAGGATTCTGCTTTGACAGTTTTTTGTTTATGTAGGATCTTAAAGATATTGTTCCGTTTTCTTCTGTCCATCCTACCTTTGATGAAAAGTCAGACATATTTCAAACTGTTATTCCATTATGTAATTTTTTTTTCTGACTCCTTTCAAGAATTTGTTTTAAATTTGATTTGCCAGCAGTTTGATTTTAATGCCCTTGGCATGGTTTTCTTTGCACTTTTTCAATTTTAGGTCTGCTGAGTATCTTCGTAAGTTTGGGCTTCTGTAACAAAATACCATAGACTGGGTGGCTTAAACAACATATATTCCTTTTTCACAATTTTGTACGCCGGGATGTCCAAGATTAAGGTGCTGACCTATCTGTGTCTCTAGAGGGTTCTCTAGAGGGACAGAACTAATAGAATAGATGTGTCCTATTTGTTAGGATAGGACCTTTTTTCTGGTTTACAAATGGTCACTTTCTTACTGTATCCTCACATGCTTGAAATTACTTTAAATATTGTATCTATTACTTGTTTTTTTAATATTTCCCATTTGAATTCTACTTTGTAAGAAGTAAATGCCATGACTCCTGCTTTTTGTCATTGTGGTTATCACTAGTTGATATATATTTATAATTTAGCTCTTTTCTATTTATTAGGTTTATTGTAATGGTAATGCAGCTGTATTTATAGAGCAAATCTTGCTCTCTTTTTTTACCCACGTTCTAATTATTTTTTAATTCAAGAAATTTTTCCACTATAAATGTAGATTTGTGATGGGAAAACCTTTATATAATAATGAAGGTCATTAAATAAATGTTTCCTCTCATACATTTCTTAAATTGTTCAGGTGATATATTTTATCATAAAAATACTTCTAAAGTATATGATGTAAAAGTGTAAATGAAAGGGAATTTAAACTTTTACATCATATACTTTAGAAGTATTTTTATAATAAAAGTATTTATATCACCTGAATAATTCAAAATTTACTTCCTTCATCTTCTTTCCATTTCTTTACAATTCTCCACATTTCTCAATGCCTAAATACAACTTTCTTCACTAGAGATAAACACTGTTATTAGTATAATATTTTTCAGATACTTTTCTATGTATTTATACATGCATATATAAAATAGTTTTATAGAATGTTTACATAACTTTATCTTATTGTATGAATTGTTCAGCAATATGAATTTTTTAATGTATAGTATGGCTTTACGAATCAGTATATGTTAGCCTACCTTATTATTTTATGATCACATAATATTCTACCATATGACTGTATTCACATTTATTTTTCTTTCTTCTGATGTAAAATTATTTTTATTAAAAGGGATAAAGATTAAGACTCTTTGTGCACATGTGTATAATGTATTAAAGGTATTACATGTTCTCTAGAAGTAGAATGCCATGTTGAATGGTATATACGTTTAGCATTTTAATAAGTACTGCCATATTGCTTTCCAGAATGGCTGTACGTATTTATACCCTCAACTGAAGTACTAGTAAGCTAAAATTTCCCCACATTGCCTGTTCTCACATTTTTCTCATTAAAATTATTTTGCCTTTATATTTGTAAGTATTTTTTATATACTATAAATGTGACAACTATTCTCCCTAGTTTCTAGCTCTTTAAAAACTTTAATCTTTATTGTCTTGTCTTAAAGAAGTTTTTAAATTAATGACATATTATTTTTATGTCATGTATTATTTTATCTGATGCTAGAAGTTTTCTGTAAGTAAGAAAAAGGCAAGAAAATTCATGGCCTCAATTTTCTAGAATTAAGTATCGTGATAATTAATAATCAGGATACTCTGTAATTACACAGAGGCCCCATCTTTGTTTTTATGTGTGTTTACTGTGTGGTTGGAGTTCTTTTTCCTTTGAAGTAGTTTTTCACTGCACATAGTTTGATGTTTTGTTTCCCCACTCTTCTCTCATGGTTTCTTTGCTAATCTAAACTCACCTGTTTTATATTTTTTAGTAATATTTTTAAGAGAGTCTCGTTCTGTCACCCAGGCTGGGGTTCAGTGGTACAAACATAGATCATCGCAGCCTTGACCTCCTGGGGCCAGCCTCCTGAGTAGCTGGTGCTACAGGCACTTGCCACCATGCCCAGCCTTATTTATTTATTTATTTATTTATTTATTTATTTATTTAGTAAAAACAGGGGTCTCACTATGTTACCCAAGCTGGTCTTAAGCTCCTGGGCTCATGCGATTCCATTTAACCTCCCTAAGGCCTGAATTTACAGATGAGCCACTGTATCTAGTCCCAACCCTCCATTTTCAAATGCGTTGTTCTCGCTATAACATTTTGTCTTTCATTGCAACAGATTTGGCAGGAGGAGGAGTTTACCCATATATCCAGTGGGGTGATATATGTATGCCTACTTCACAATCATGATTAAATCTCGAAAGTTTCTAAAGAGTAAGAAATAAGAAACATGTTCACTCAGATTCATGGTACTTAAAGAACACTTACAAATTAAAACTATGTAAATAAAGGCAAAATCATTTTTAGTGGGAAAGGCAAAAAACCAGGCTAATTACAGATATAAAAATAAATGTCTATTTATTCATTTATTAATATGTTTTAATAAAGGAAATTAGTCCATTCTAATTTATATATTGGTATATGAGTATGCTTACATGTATTTTTTCTATTTACTATTTTTTGTTGTTTCTCTTTCAAAATTCCTACTTTTTACAAAATTATATGTCTCATAAAATTTGACATTTTATTTCTACGCTATTTGTGGTTAACTTTTACATTTTAAAAAATGTTTTAACTTTATGACATGATTTCTCAGCATTTACAAAATTAAACTCTCTACAACTTCTGTTCCAATCAAAGCAATCTTTTTAGCATATGAGAGACTGCCTGAAGCAAGGAAAACTTTCCTTTTGGTTGTACATGGAACTGGGTTTATGGGCACAGGGGGTTCTTCCTATGGAAGATACCTCACCATATTAAGAGTCATTTCTGCGGTTCTAGCTTGAAGGGAATACTGGAGCCTGGTGCTTCCAGCTTGAGATAAGCACAATTGTGCTCATTAGATTATCCTTATAATAAATTTCCCCATTAACTACTCACAAAATTGTCCAAACTTGTAGCCCTTTTTGTTTTTGATCTTGATGATAATTCCATGGTTCTATTCTAGTCTACCCTTTTCCAGTATGATGAGTGGTTTAGACAGATCTGTTGGATTTTATCAAGTTATCCCTTTTATATATCTTCCAAAAATTCCTAAGTGCTCTGAGCTTACCAGTTTTCCTGATCTGCTGTTTCATATATTTATATTTCTTCAATCATCTTAATGTGGGTTTAACACAAAGGAGATATCAGTGCTTGCATTTAGTCAGTCAGCTTTCTTTGATTGGAAGTAAACAATTAAGTACACCAGAACAAAAACTGAAAACACTTATTATTATTATACTTTAAGTTATGGGGTACGTGTGCACAGCGTGCAGTTTTGTTACATAGGTATACATGTGCCATGGTGGTTTGCAACACTCATTAACCCGTCACCTACATTAGGTATTTCTCCTAATGCTATTCCTTCCCTAGGCCCCCACCACCTAACAGGCCCTGGTGTATGATGTTCCCCTCCCTGCGTCCACGTATTCTCATTGTTCACCTCCCGCTTATGAGTGAGAATTTGAGGTGTTTGGTTTTCTGTTCTTGTGTTAGTTTGCAGAGAATGATGGTTTCCAGCTTCATCCATGTCCCTGCAAAGGACATGAACTCATCCTTTTTTATGACTGCATAGTATTCCATGGTGTATATGTGCCACATTTTCTTTATCCAGTCGGTCTACCACTGATGGACATTTGGGTTGGTTCCAAGTCTTGCTATTGTGAATAGTGCCACAATAAACAAACATGTGCATGTGTCTTCATAGCAGAATGATTTATAATCCTTTGGGTATATACCCAGTAATGGGATTGCTGGGTCAAATGGTATTTCTAGTTCTAGATCCTTGAGGAATCACCACACTGTCTTCCACAATGGTTTAACTAATTTGCACTCCCACCTACAGTGTAAAAGCATTCCTGTTTCTCCACATCCTCTCCAGCATCTGTTGTTTCCTCACTTTTTAATGATCACCATTCTAACTGGCATGAGATGGTATCTCATTGTGGTTTTGATATGCATTTCTCTAATGAACAGTGATGATTAGTTTTTCATACGTTTGTTGGTTGCATAAATCTCTTCTTTTCAGAAGTGTCCCTTCATATCCTTCACCCGCTTTTTGATGGGGTTGTTTTTTTCTTGTAAGTTTGCTTAAGTTCTTTGTAGATTATTATTATTTATTAGCCCTTTGTCAGATGGATAGACTGCAAAACTTTTCTCCCATTCTAGGTTGCCTGTTCACTCTGATGGTAGTTTCTTTTGCTGTGCAGAAACTATTTAGTTTAATTAGATCCCATGTGTCAATTTTGGCTTTTGTTGCCATTTCTTTTGGTGTTTTAGACATGAAGTCTTTGCCCATGCCTATGTCCTGAATGGTATTGCCTAGGTTTTCTTCTAGGATTTTTATTGTTTTAGGTCTTACGTTGCAGTCTTTAATCCATCTTGACTTAATTTTTGTATAAGGTGTAAGGAAGGGGTCCAGTTTCAGTTTTATGCATATAGCTAGCCAGTTTTCCTAATACCATTTATTAAATAGGGAATCTTTTCCCCATTGCTTGTTTGTGTCAGGTTTGTCAAAGGTCAGATGGTTGTATATGTGTGGTGTTAGTTCTGAGGCCTCTGCTCTGTTCCATTGGTCTATATATCTGTTTTGGTACCAGTACCATGCTGTTTTGGTTACTGTAGTCTTGTAGTATAGTTTGAAGAGCAAATAAATTCAAAAGTTAGCAGAAGCAAGAAATAACTGAGATCAGAGCAGAAGTGAAAGGGATAGAGACACAAAAAACCCTTCAAAAAAGCCAATGAATAGAGGAGCTGGTTTTTTGAAAAGATCAACAAAATAGACTGCAACCCAGACTAATGAAGAATTAAAGAGAGAAGAATCAAATAGATGCAATAACAAAATAATAAAGGGAATATCACCACTGATCCCACAGAAATACAAACTACCAACAGAAAATACTATAAACACCTCTATGCAAATAAACTAGAAAATCTAGAAGAAATGGATAAATTCCTGAACACGCACACACCCTCCCAAGCCTAAACCAGGAAGAAGTCGAATCTCTGAATAGACCAATATCAGGCTCTAAAATTGAGGCAGTAATTAATAGCCTACCTACCAAAAAATGTCCAGGACCAGACGGATTCACAGCTGAATTTTACCAGAGGTACAGACAGGAGCTGGTATCAATCCTTCTGAAACTACTCCAAACAATAGAAAAAGAGGTAGTCCTCTCTAACTCATTTCATAAGGCCAGCATCATCCTGATACCAAAACCTGGCAGAGACACAACAACAAAAAAGAAAATCTCAGGCCAATATCCCTGATGAGCATCGATGTAAAAATCCTCAATGAAATACTGACGAACTGAATCCAGCAACATATCAAAAAACTTACTCACCAGAATCAAGTCGGCTTCATCCCTGGGATGCAAGGCTGGTTCAACATACACAAATCAATAAACATAATCCATCACATAAAGAGAACCAATGACAAAAACCACATGATTATCTCAATAGATGCAGAAAAGGCCTTTGACAAAATTCAACAGCATTTCATGCTAAAAACTCTCAATAAACTAGGTATTGAGGGACTATATCTCAAAATAATAAGAGCTATTTATGACAAACCCACAGCCAATATCATACTGAATGGGCAAAAACTGGAAGCATTCCCTTTGAAAACCGGCACAAGGCAAGGATACCCTCTCTCACCACTCCTATTCAACATAGTGTTGGAAGTTCTGGCCAGGGCAATCAGGCAAGAGAAAGGAGTAAAGGTATTCAAATAGAAAAAAGGAAGTCAAATTGTCTCTGTTTGCAGATGACATTATTGTATATTTAGAAAACCCCACCATCTAGCTCAAAATCTCCTTAAGCTGATAAGTAACTTCAGCAGTCTCAGGACAAAAAATCAATGTGCAGAAATCACAAGCATTCCTATACACCAATAACAGACAAACCGCCAAATCATGAGTGAACTCCATTCACAATTGCTACAAATAGAATAAAATACCTAGGAACACAACTTACAAGGGATGTGAAGGACCTCTTCAAGGAGAACTACAAACCACTGCTCAAGGAAATAAGAGAGGACACCAAATAAATAGAAAGACATGACATGCTCATGGATAGGAAGACTCAATATCGTGAAAATGGCCATAATGCCCAAAGTAATTTATAGATTCAATGCCATCCCCATCAAGCTACCATTGACTTTCTTCACAGAATTGGAAAAATCTACTTTAAGTTTCATATGGAACCAAAAAAGAACCCACATAGCCAAGACAATCCTAAGCACAAAGAACAAAGCTGGAGGTATCATGCTACCTGACTTCAAACTATACTGAAAACACATTTTTAATCTAAATTATGTTATTGGATTATAGGACGGGACACATAAAATTAAAATATTTCAGAAAAATTTAGTCTTTTATTCAAAATTAGTAACTTTACATATTAGAAAGTACATTTTTAGTGATTGTCCAAACCGCTAGCCACCATTTATTATTTAAACCCTTTAATATTACAGCAAATATTTAGTTATGCACTGAATCTCCAAACAGGCAAAAAGAATAATCAACTAAAGTTTATATCAATTAAAAGAAAAAATCATTATGCAACTAAAAAAATTCTCTCTCATATTAAGGAAACATAGCACATGCCTAAATAATGTTAGCTCCTTTTCCCCATTTCATAGTAAAGAATCATACAGTCTCCTCTCACTCTTCCTAAGAAAGCATATGAAAGTTCTAGATATAAAAATCTTAAAGTTTTATCTCCCCTAACATTATTTGATCATAAAGTTCCCTGGTCAGTGGAACATAAGACTTTTTCAAGTTATCCATGAAGTAAAGTGGTTCAGAAATTTTCAGTGGATTAAATCCTTCTTCCACCAACCGATACTTCAATAGTTTGAATGTTCCTGTTGCTTCCATTTTTTCCTGTAAAGCAATTACCAGGATGAGTAGAATCATTTAATAACTATAATATATTAATATAGAGTTAATACTATAGACCGTAATATTAAATTATAACATTTTATATCTAGTGATCTCTGTATTTTCTAATAATTTAACACTAGAAATAAAAAAATGTGTTCTAGAATATTAAAATATTTGATTTACCTGTAAACTTTACTCAAATATAAACTCATTCAGCATATAAGAATTATGAACATAATCATTAAACTGATTATAATTATGTCTAAAACACATAGGTTATCTCTTCAATTCAATGCCAATATAATATTATGTATAGAGAATGCTGTAAGATGCTGAAGAGATAAAAGCCACAAAAGACAGCGATTTCTACTACAAGTACACACAAATCTATTATAAAAAGCAGAATACTGTAAGAGCTAGATGGGGTACAGAATGTTCTAAAACATGGCTTAAATTTACCCAGAGGGGTTACTTCAATGCTGTAAAACTTGAGGTATCTCAGTGAATTTCCAAGGTCCTCACAGGATATCTTGTTTTCAAGAGAAACTCAGTGCCATCTGTTAGTCACCACTCACAAACTACTAGCTCAAGGTTCACAGTTTCAGTAGTAATTTGTAATACATTCAATGATGTCATTATCTTTGCAAATTTGGGTTTTTGGTAGCTGCTGGGATAAAAAGCAAGTACAGCCAAAAATCATCGTGAAACATGAAATCAGACTGTCCCTGTCCAATCCAATCTAATTCCAAGGTCTGAAGAACTGTGCAGTGCCCAACTTACATCTCCTTAATAAGTGACTGCAGTTATTTGAAAATGAAATGAAAGCATTTATTTATTTATATGGATTATTTTTTCAGGTGGCTACTCATTTGTTAGACCTAAATACTTATTGTTTTTCCTTAACTAGTGAATAAACACATGTTTAGGTATTTGCTTTGACCCAAGAGTGCTATGAGACATTAAAGATGCCATGAGTCTAGAAAGTTTAAGAATCTCTGTTTCAAGGTGTTTAAAGGAGATAAGAGTGTATCTCTTTGTGGGAATCTCAGGTATGGATAAACGGTCTGTTTAAGTGAGATGACATGTAGAGACCCATACAACATTCTATGAGTAGCTTGGCCATTTTTATTTATCCTTTTGGACTATTTGAGTCAACTTCACTTTGAACCCCCTTCCCTGATCTCCCTTCCCTCCTGCATCTCCCCTGATCCAACAGTATAGATATGGCTATACAAGCACATATATCCTTTTACTCTTCTCTTAAAAATCAGCAGCTCACAGTATTTATACAATTTAGTTTTCTGCCATTTTTAAGCTTAATACTATACAAAGTATATTTTCCTGGGTCCTGTAATTTTCTTCAAAATAGAACTTAGAAAATTGTTTTATAAGGTCTCATTTAATTGTCATATTTTAATTAACTTTGCCCTTATTCATGAACTTTTAGAGAGTATCAAAATTTTTACTACTATAGTCTTTTGAGAAATGTATGCATATATAACATTTATACATCTTTGATTACTTCCTAAGATGTATTTTGACTAAGTCAAAATATATGCAAACTGTTAAGAGTGTGATCATATATTACCAAATTGTTTTCTAGAGAGGTTATAACAATTTGTGTTTCCATGAGTAGAAATAAAAGGACCAAGTTCATTTTATCCCAGCCACACTGAATATTATAACATTTCACTTTTTTTGTGACTTACTGGCAAAAAGAGTTCTATTTTTTAATTTGTGCTAAATAGATTTGTAATACAATACTTGTTTGACTCATTTTATCAGAAGTAACTTTTACTTTTGCATTCCTTTTATGAGATCATTTATTACTAACACTCATTTATTAAACAAATATTTGACTGCTGTCAGGCTTTATTTCTAACTATAGCAAATACTTGAATAAACATAACAGTCATAGTCCATGTTCTTTTTAGGTGTTTAAAGATCCTAAAATGCTTTCTAAATTTGTGCAAGGCTGATCTAATCTTCTAAAGTAGTCTTGTGCTAAAATATTTTTTCCACTTAATTAAAGTGAATTTTATGTTGCCCTGGAAAAAAATTCTTAAAATATTATTTATCCTATCAACTTTCTACTCCATCAAAATATATTACTTATGGGGTGGGCTTAGGATGAGGAGGGACAAGAGGGAGATTGGTATGGTTGTAAAAGGACAACATGAGGGAAACTTGTGATTTTGAAATTGTTCATATCTTTACTGTGGTCATGAATGCATGAAGTTGCATGGGTGATAAAACTGTATAGAAAATATACACCCACAAATGAGTGTAAGTAAAGCAGGAGAATTTTTAATAAGATGGGTGGATTATGTTGACATCCTGGTTGTAACAGATCTGCAAAATGTTATCCTTGGGGGAAACCAGGTGAAGGATATACAAGTTCTCTCTTATTTCTTACAACTGCATGTGAATCTACAACTATCTCAAAAAATTTCATTGAAAATATATTACTTCTGCTTCATAGTTACTCACCTTTAGTGTTTCAGAGGGTTGTTGTTAAAATAATCTGAGACAATGTAAAAACTCAAAACAAAAAAGGCAAACGAAATATGTATTATGATAGTTCAGAGGATGTGTCCCATGGAATAAGCAGTGACTTGGCTGCAGTGATTGCTTGGCAAATACTATAAACCTGACTATGATACAGGCTACTGCTCCACTAGGGGTCTAATAGTGAAATAACAAATGTATTCAGAAAAAAAAAATATCTGTGTGGTTGGATGTTAAGAGATGATGAGTACTAATTTGGGGAAATTATATTTGATGCAAAATATTAAATAAACGAATGGTTGAATAAATAAGTAAAGTTACCCAGTAGTTAAGGATATTTGTTTTCTTTTTACTGTACTTCTACCAGTAACCTAACAAGAGATTAAGTCCTCATCCCAGAATAAATAAGCTCAGAATTTCTCACATGGGGAAGGTCCAGGTGACGGGGAATTTGGACAGAACAGCAATAAAAATTAAAAGCAGGATTGCCTAAAGCCAAATGCCTTTATGTTCTGCACACATCTTGCCATCTCTTTGATGTCTCCTTAATGGAACCTAATTCTAGGCACATAGCACCAAATGTTTTCACAAGACGTAAGTAAGATGTGGTTTTGGATTGCCACTGTCACTGGGACCATCATTTTGCTCTGAGGTCCTGACTGAAGAGGAAGAGAGCAATTCTATAATTAGGACAAAGACAGGTATGCCCTAGCATTTCACCATGCCCCCTTTATAATTAGGCTTCAAATATGGCGTCGATCTGCATCAACTCCACATGCCACGCCTCTCACATAACTCACATGTTATCTAAAAGATACGATATTATTTTGCAATTAAACTACCTCCTTGTTTCCTGGTTTTATATTTAATAGTAAACTGCGCCGCTAAAATTACCTGAATTCTTAAAAATCGTGGACACGCATAAGCTGGTAAAGATGTTACAACTTGTTCATAAACTTTTTCCAAATCTAAAGATTTATTTGGTTTTAAAATAATAGAAGCCATTCCTGCTCTTCCTTCATAACCTGAAAAAAAAAAGTTTCAAATAGAGCCATTTGTAAGTACCAAATAAGCTTTAAAAGATAATTCTGTACATGCTAATTGGCACACATGGAGACATTAAATCTATTTCAGTAATAATAAGACAACAGTAGCATAAAAAAGTCTGTATCCTTCCCCGAACATATGATTTACCCCCTAGAAACATCTAAGGACAGGGAAGACCAGAGTCTATCTCTAATTGCCTATACTACAGAAATGAAATACATGGAATGGGCAACACTATAAATTACAATGAATTTGCATCCTACCACCACTAAAACAAATATTAAGAAAGAAAACATTTATCAAAAGGCAACTATATTCCAGCAGAAATATATATCCTAAGCTTTAATGTAAAATATGAAGGGCATATTTTATTTATTTATTTATTTATTTATTTATTGAGACGAAGTTTCGCTCTGTCCCCCAGGCTGGAGTGCAGTGGTGCGATCTTGGCTCACTGCAAGCTCTGCGTTCCGGGTTCATGCCATTCTCCTGCCTCAGCCTCCTGAGTATCTGGGACTACAGGCGCCTGCGACCATGCCCGGCTAATTTTTTGCATTTTTCGTAGAGACAGGGTTTCACCGTGTTAGCCAGGATGGTCTCAATCACCTGACCTCATGATCCGCCTGCCTCGGCCTCCCAAAGTGCTGGGATTACAGGCGTGAGCCCCCACCCCAGCTGAAGGGCATATTTTTAAGAAACTAGAAACTCGTATTTCCATAATTAATTCCACAAATCATTTAATGATTATCATGCCACCTGTGGATCTTTACAGGGGTCAGAATGTCCTGGAATCTTTCTCCAACACTCGGTGGCTATTTATTAAGTAGTCATTCCCTTCTTCTGCTCTCCCACCCAAACACTCACATCACTGATCTCCCCTGCACCTAAAAGCATTTGCTGAAAAATGGAGAATGGCTGTCTTATGACTTCAAATTGGTCACTTTTCTGTGACATTTTCAACATCATGAGACAATCCTCATATGCATAATTATAAGGATAATGAGTCCAAATTTAAAAGTAATTTTTATAAAGAGCCATCTTAACTAAAAGTGTTTTTAAACATTTAAAGTAGAACATGTTCTTGTTTAGTGGTATGTACAAACACTAGTCATAAAAAGAAAAATAATAGACTAATAAAAAGCTGTAACTGATTCCTAGTAGTGAGTCATTGATCAGAGTTTTCAAGCTTTGCTTAAAAATACACACAGGCATTAAAATTCAGTTGGTACCTTCCCCGTGAAGTAACCATGAACTTTGTTAGCTTGGTCAAGGGCATTACTTGCCAAGGCAGTAATAAAATATTTATCTTAATACACAAAAATTAAAATGTTGAATTAGCAAGACTATTGCAAAACTACAGAATAGTGGAAATTCTATTCTAAGAATCTTTCCCAAATCTGAAATATATTTATACCTGATATAGCCACACCATAGACGTTTGTTTCCTGTATGAAATCCAACATTCCAATAACATCAACAACCTCAGTGGTTGAGACATTTTCTCCTTTCCATCTAAATAAAAAAAATCAAATTCCAGTTAGTGCACCTATATTGGAAAAACTAGGTACCCAGTTTTAGTTTTAGTGTCTTGTATTTGGCTCTGTGCAAGCACCTACTGACCAACATAAGCTGAAAGGCATTTCTAAGAAAGCACTTTGTTGGTAATTCAACAAAATCAGCATTGGTCTTTTATTTAAAATTACTTTATATCTCATTGTATAAATTACTTTCTATGTTCTATAATATACATAAAAATAAAATAATTATAAGGATTATCATTACAAAAATATTATTTTGTAAAATAACAATGAAGTACAAAACATTCCTTTTCTCTGGTGATAAGAATTGAAAGTAAAGCTCTAGTTGCCTTTTAATCCACTGACCCATTTCAGTTTCTAGGTGTTAACCCCTTTGGCTCCTTTAATGCTTTTGAATGAATATTTTGTTTTAATTGAAATAACTTTATATAAAGTGAGCTTATAACACGGTACAAGAAGGCAAGGATGTAGAAAGTTACTTATTCAAGCATTCATTCAAGTCATTGGACTAGTAAAGCAAAATAATTTCATAGACCTAAACTAATCTTAGGGAATTAAAAAAGGAAAAGTATGAAAGGGGATTTTTGCTGTTTCAAAATTTTTATCATTAGGCCAAGAATTAGACTACAGTTGACCAAACTGGCTTTTTGTTTTAACCCTACCATTTATATTTTACCTCTGTCTGCCAGCTTTATTTCCTTAAAAAGAAGCTCACTGATTTGTTCTAAACTGATTCAACAAAATAATTATAAAATTTCACAACAAAATTTAACTTGTGGTTCAGTCTAGAAACAGATGGCCAATAAATTTTTTAATGAGAAGACATGGAGATAAAAGGGCTCTGTCTGCCTTGAAAGCTAAAGCATATGTGGTCTCTGATGTTTCTATAGAAGCATGGTTCACAATTACAGAACAAGCTGTGCATCCCATGATATTTCATACCTGAAAGTGTCTCCGGTACGGTCCCAAAAATAAAGGAAATTGTCCTGATCCTGGACTATCAAGTCTCCAGTGTTAAGGTAAACATCTCCCTTCTTAAAAACATCACAAAGCAATTTGTCTTTTGTGTGCTTGTAAGGCCCAGCATAGCCAAAGAAGGGATTTTTTGCATGCACTCGAGAAATGAGAAGTCCAGGTTCTCCTGCAAGAAAGAACGACATTTTTGCAGCCATTCGATTAAAACTATTGTTACACACATCATGCATGTATCTATATTATATCTGGCCAGCACAACCAATGCTGCTTATCTCAGCTTCCTCTGAACCTATTTCTGTATTTGACGCCATTTACCCTTGGTGCCTATATCTAGCACATCCTTTCATAGATTACCACAAATACAAATTACTTTGGAGAAACTAATAAAAAGGAATTGAATGGAAAGAAAAGGCTCATTAGATTTCTTATACTTCCCAGGTGGATAGACCAATGGCTACTTTTGTTTTGGATTATGTAGATGTTACCACAGATAATATTGACATTTGTTATATAAATAACAACAGTAGTAATAGTGTTAATAACATAACGATAGCATTTTCTTTATTGGGCATTTACCATGAGCCCTTTGCAAATGTCACCTTGCTTATTCTGCATGGAAATCCTTTGATATAATCCCTATTTTACCAGCAAGGAACTAGGACCCAAAGAGGTACAACAGCTGCTATGCTCAGAGAGATAAATGGAACTAGAACTCAAATTTAACTTTTTATGACTTTGTGTGGCAAGGTTTCTGTATAATACTATCTCTCATCCAATACACAAATACATTTTATTTATTATAACAAAATGGTTTATTCCTCTGGTATGCTATTCTGGAAATCTTTGATGGGAAAGAGATGAGCCATTGAAAAGATTTCCTATTCCATGATACTTACTAGTTTCAGTTACGTTTAGACACATTATCTGAAATAATTTTCCAACCAAACTTATTCAAATCAATTAAGATTTTTCTCAGCAATCTGTAAGGTAAAAGCTACTTTGAAGAGAAGGCAAAAGAAAAAAGGACAGCAGCAATCACTGCTCTGGAAGTCTTCAAGGCTATTGTCCACTTGCTATGCCTGCTATAAAGAAATGCAGTGTTCATGTGACTAGATGAAGTTGGAGTCCAGCAAACTATAATACAGAGTGATTTCTGTCTTTTAAGGCTCTTAAAAAAGTAAGTCTCACTCTGTGACCCAAGCTGGAGTGCAGTGGCATGATCATGGCCCACCACAGCCTTGTCTTACCAGACTCAGCCGATCCTCCCACCTCAACTTCCCAAGTAGAGGGGGTTCCGGGTGCATGCCACCAGGCCCAACTAATTTTGAAATTTTTTTGGAAACACAAGGTCTCACCAGGTTGCCCAGCTGATCTAGAACTCTTGGGCTTAAGCAATTCTCCCACCTCAGGCTCCAAAAGTATTGGGATTACTGGCATGAGCCACCACACCCAGTCAATAGTCTTTACTCGACTCCCATTTCTCCCACTCCTGGTCATTCTGGCTTTCAAGGGCACATAGGTCACTAGCCAAAGCAAATCTTCGCTGCTCCAGCAGCGTCTGATAGCATCATCATTATCGTCATCATCATCATTCCCAACACCATCATATCATCATCATCACCATCATTATCATCACCACTATTATACCTATTGAGCACTTTTTGGGTAACAGTCACTATTCTGAGTGTTTTACATATGTAATCCATTTAATTCTCATCACAAACCTACAAGAAAGGCCCTGATAATATCTTCTTCTTCTTCTTTTTTTTTTTTTTTGAGACAAGAGTCTCGCTCTGTCGCCCAGGCTGGAGTGCAGTGGCATGATCTGGGCTCACTGCAAGCTCTACCTCCCTGGTTCACGCCATTCTCCTGCCTCAGCCTCCCGAGTAGCTGGGACTACAGGTGCCCACCACCACGCCCGGCTAATTTTTTGTATTTTTTTAGTAGAGACGGGGTTTCACCATGTTAGTCAGGATGGTCTCGATCTCCTGACCTAGTGATCCACCCACCTCGGCCTCCCAAAGTGCTGGGATTACAGGCGTGAGCCACCGCACCCGGCCAATATCTTCATTTTAAGGTGAAAAAACTGAGGCATAAAAAAAGGAATTTGCCCAAAGTCATACAGCTGTCAAATGCAGGAATCGGAGTGTGTGTGTGTGTGTGTATATATATATATGTGTGTATGTGTGTGCGCACGTGTGTGTGTGTGTGTGTGTGTGTGTGTGTGTATATATCCATCCAGGAACATCTGACTCCAAAGCCTCACCTCTGTGATATATTCTGTCAGTCTACATTCCCTATATTTCAGAATTTTTCAAGACTCTTACATCTCCCTTAAAATGTATGTTCTTTGGTTTCTTTTATTCGTTTTCAGGATACAGGTGACAGTTTCTTTTCTGACAAACTAATTGTTGCAAATGTTTAAATAGGTCACAGTGTATTTACATCTTTCTTGTTGGGCATAATTTACATTGTGAAGACAAAATGCCTTAATGGAAAAAATACTGAGTAGCTCATAATGAGAATCCAAAATAGAAAAACAGATATTTGGGGTCAACCAGCTTTTTAAGAAAACCTGAGGGTGCATAAGCACAGTTCTGGGATTCAAGTTTTAATATCAGATATTATTGTAATTGTAAGAAATAGACCAGTAGAAAAGAGTGCTTAAGTTCTTTGCACTTTCCTCAGAAATTCCATGGCCAGTGTCTATAGAATAGAATTGGAGAAACATTTGATAAAAGCCAGTAGGCTTGAAATTCAGAGATTCGGGAGATTTGTTTTTTAATAGACAAAGTTTGCATTTTTTTTTTTCATCTTTCAGCTACCAGAAAATAAAAACAGGTTTGCCACCTTATCTTCACATTTGAAGTAAAGATTTAGGAAGTCACTTCTGAAATGTAGTTTCAACATATTTTAAGGCAATAAAAATTAATTTTGGCCTGATTTATTCATACTGGATCTCTAAACAATTCTAAGTGCACATCTCTACATTTTATTTTCTAATGTGATTATATGCAGCAGCAAGTTAATTGAGGTACTTGCTTTCATGAAAATTTCTAACCTAAAATTGTAAGAAAGTCTACCTCGGTAGAGAATGGAGGGGAGTGAGAGGGAGAAGCTGAGGAGAGGAAAGTAACAAGCCACATACCAGGTCCCCCAGGAATATACATACATCCCATTTAATTGTCCTCACTGAATAAATATTGTCACTTCTACTTTACATATGAAGAAAATAAGACTTAGACGGGTTAAGTAATCTGTCCAAAGTTGCACCATTTCTAAGTGTCAGAGACCATGTTTAAATCCAAGTTGGCCTGACTTTACACTATATCTAGAATGATGAAATAATTCACTAATTTAGATATTGGACATTTGCCACTGTTCATACTACAAGTTGTAGATTAAGAATAGCATGAGCCAAATAGTTACCACTTTTTTATTTTAATAATTTACTATCTGAATGATCCCTCTGGGGCTCTTAACATCTAAGTAAAATTGTTCCACCTGCATTAAAATTCCAAAGTTAAATTACACAGTGGACCTCGTCATCCTCTCCTTTTGAAATTCACTAATAATCACAGAGGGCCCTCCATATCTGTGATTCCACATCTGTGAATTCAACCAACCTTGGATAGAAAATATTTGGGGAAAAAAGGTAAAATAATACAACAATAAAAATAATACAAATAAAAAATACCATATGACCCTGTTTATGTAGCGTTTACATTGTATTGGGTATTATAAGCAACCTGTTTAAAGTATACAGGAGGATGTGCATACCTCATAGGCAAATACTGTATCATTTTATATAAGGACAAGCATCCATGAATTTTGGTGTCTACCCAGGGTCCTAGAACCAATCCCCCGCGGATACCAAGGGATATCTGTATATGGTAGATCAGAAACTTTGCTTGAGAAGATGTCTTCAAATAGAAGTCTTACCTTTTTTCACATGAATACACCAACCCTGTTCATTTCTCATGGGTTCATCTTTCTGAAAGTCATACTTTATTAAGTCAAAAGTGGAAAGAAGCTGCAAAACAAAAAAAAATCAAATAGAAACAAGCATTTAGTTACTTGTGCAATGACATCTACTATAGTAGACTATGCTAATTGAAATAAATGTTGGAATATGGATTTATTAAAACAAGTTCTACTGAAGGCAAATTAAATATTTAAAACTCAAAACTAAAGGTATTAGTAAACAGCAGTCATTTACTGGCGTTTACTTTCATTTCTTTTGTGGTACACTTTACTTAGCAAAACAATACTAATTTTAATCAAGATACTGAAACAATCCAGGCATTCAATGAATAGTCTGTTAACTGCCCGTAAAAGGACCATTTTCCGCAGCCATTTATTTAAAGTAGCCCTGGAAGTGAAAAGTTTTCATAGAACTAAAATGTAAGCTACATTAATGTAAGAATGGTATTGTTTATTTTTTCCTCACAGTATCTAAAAAAACAAACAAACAAAAAAGCCAAAACATATCAAATGCCTAAAAAGTATGTTTACTTGACAGCCACTTTGTCCTTTTCCTGTAAACCTTTCCCCTGAGCCTTTCACTTTAATGCTCCTAAACTAACATTTAGTGCTTCTCCACACTCTTTGGTATGAGATGATTAATTGATTAGAAAACACCCATCACATCAGGAAGCAAAAATTGGATGTCTCCTCTCATCCCCAAATGTTTTCAGTTACTCTGCTCCTATCATGTCCATATTATCATGTCATGCAGGCTCATTTGTCCACTAAATTCCCACCCTGGGAGAGAACTGCAGACTGGTTTAGTCCAATCTCCTCCTCTCTATATATATATATATTTTGAGACAGTGTCTCACTCTTGTCACCCAGGCTGCAGTGCAGTGAGGAGATCTCGTCTCACTGCAACCTCTGCCTCCCAGGCTCAAGCAATCCTACCAACTTAGCCCCCCATGCAGCTGGGCTTACAGGCATGAGCCACTTCACCCAGCCCTCTCATTTTTATTCTATAAGAAAACTGAGGTTCTACTCAGCAATTAAGCAAGCTCAGTTAGAAAATGGTAAACTAACATGAATGTAATAAAATGAAGTGAAATAAAATAATAATAAAGAAAGATGAATGGGGGGAAAGCAGGAGAAGAGAAATGAACAAATATAGAACAAATATAGAACAAAGATGAATGGGGGAAAAGCAGGAGAAAATGAACAAATATAGAACAAATAAGTGGGAAAAGATAAGATGATTGAGATAGATGCAATAGTATTATTTATCATCAAAGATTAAATGCAAATACCTCTGGTTCTTAGCATTAGTAAAATAAGCATGTAACTTGAATCACAACGCATTATTTGAATTAAAATATAAATGAGAGCAATGAACATTCATTGGGCACTAACTATATGCGGGGCACTGTTTAATGTAATCATCAAAACATCCTCTAAGGTAGAAATTAATATTATCCTATTTTAGGATTAGAGCCAATGACCAATGAAAGAGGCAACAAGGCAAATATATTGTTATTCTAGATATAAAGACTGTTTATTAAAATATGAACTTGCATCTTGTTGGTCTTTGTCTATAATTGGGATAACAGGATATTGGCCACTTGCCTAATGGCTAGTAGAAAGAAAGAGTCCAGAAATTCCGGAACTGCCTTTATCATCTTGGCCAAACAAGAACAGACCCCTGTCCATTACTTATTCTTTTTTCTCCTATTTTAACATGTTTTGCTTTTTGGAAAATTTGCCCAGTGACTTGTGATGTCAGCTTCAGTGTTATTTCTTTTAGATTAATTGGGCAACCATGTATGTGGGTGAGATTCATTCCACAGCAAATTACAGTGTGTCTGTTATCAGAAAAAGGGGACTTGATGGTCAGAAATTGAATAATTTTATAATTCAAATAAAATTAAATATATCACAGCATTTTCTAGCAGTACCCTGGAGCAGAGGATTAATGCTCAGCTAGAAATATTTCTATTCTCCTTCCTGCCTTCAGGAGGTCCTCATGATATTACAAAAATCATGTATAATGGCTGCATTATACTACAAATTCAAAAAATAGATGCCACACCTTAAAATCCCCCAAATGTACATGTTTATGTATGTGTGTATGTGTACATGTCTGGAGCACAGCTGCAGGGGGTCCCATTCATAGCAGAACTGTGCAATGAACACACACCTATGTAGCTGTACGCATTGGCCCTGGGAGGTTTTATCCATACCTACCTATCTTTGCAGATTCAGATTTGTAAATTTATGAGTTGGAAAAGGAACACAAAGTTAATTTCCTTCGTTAATACACGAGGAAACTCTGAACCGAGAGAAAAGTAACTTGTTAAAGTCACAAAGTGAAATAACGGTAGAGTCGGGAATAGAGTTATCAGTGCCTGTGTAGTAAAGAATTTAACCTTGTCCCCAAAAAAGATCCCAGCTTCTGGGAGGTGACCTCTAAGTCCTTGGAATATCATTCTTAATAGGAGTGCATTTTTTTGTCTAAGACCTCTGGGCAACTAGATGGCAACAGTATGATTTAGAATGGGGTCTCTGAGGCACATGAACAATGTGAGGTAGGCTGGGGGCTTTGCATCACCCAGCTTGACCTCCTAAGGGGCAGAGATGGAGGTAAGCCATGTGAGCAGTCAACCTGAATTACACAACCAAGCCCCCAGAAAGACTGGACATCAAGGCTCCCATGAGCTTTCCCAGTTGGCACTAGTTTGTGCATATTTTTACACAATTCCAGGAAAGTAATGCTGTTCTGACTCCACAACACAGCATATCTGGAAGCTTCACCCTTGGTACCCTCCTGGATTCTGCCTTACATATGACATCCCTAGGATGATTATAATCTAGATCCTTTAGATGTGATAAGCTGAGTTTTGTGAGTCCTTTTAGCAAATTATCAAACCTGAGAGTGGTCTTCAGGGACTCCTGAAATTATAACTGATGTCAGAAATGAGTGGTCTTGTGGGGACTGTTCTCTTATTTTGAAGTTGTCTAACTTTTCTTATCCCTAAAAGATGCCTACTTTTAAGGCAATAAAACAGCTTATGAAAATGGTTAAAGAAATGAGCCATTTTATTAATCTCATATATTATTTTTAAATTTAGGTTTAGATGGTATTTAAATTTTAAATCCCATTGTATCTATGGATTTGCCAATATGACAGGAGAATTACCATTTCTTCCTTTCCTCCCTCCCAACTCCCATTTTTGTTAGTGTTATAATTATTTTTACATTGTCAAGTTTTATTCCATGTAAAAACAATTCAGAGTGGTTCAATCTTCTATATGAGAATTGACTCAATGTTCACCATCAGGCATTTTAACTGAAGGTCATTCTTTCATTTCTAAGTTACGGTTTATCTTCAAGTTGGTCATTATTTTTCATTCAGTGAATTTTACAAAGAAATATTGCATTCCTATAAATATGAGGGTATTATAGATTCTGATTTCTTAAAACTTTGAGAAAACATCCTAGAAAAATTCTTAGGTGAAGTCAACTCTTTCCTTGTTTCCTAACCTTGAGTGTTTTATTTTGAGAATGCCTGAGATATTTCCCACCCTCACCTGTGCTACACTTTGCTCATCCTTTGCTTTTCCTACCTCAAAATCTCCTTAAGGTTCTTTTTGTTTCATAATTTCACCAGGATATATTTTTATTATAAGTATTCTGCCCCATATAGTGTACTCTTTTGCTAAAGATTCAAGTTTGTACCTTAAGGAAATGTTCTTCTACTACGGTAGAAATAATTATTTTTTTCTTTGATCTGTTCTTTTCTGCAGGAACACCAATTAAGGATGTATCAGATCATTGTCTATGTTTTCAAAATCCTTTTTCTTCATTTTTAAATTATCATTTGCTTGCTCTTTTTACTGTGTTTGTGGGACTCCTTAATTCCGCTCATCTTTCTCCCTAACAACATGTACATTCCTTTTGATTTTAAGTTCTTTTATGTGATGCTCATTTGTGTAATATTTACATTTTTTCCTCTATTTTTTTCTTTGAGCTGAGCATGCTTACTTTTTAGTTCATTTTGTTGATTTATGTTTGTCCTTGATCCTTTTTCTTTTCTGCGCTCTTATTTTTAAAGAGAATATTATTGCAATTTTTCAAGCCTGTGAGAAATTGTTTCTCTAAACATTTCCTGGTCGTTTTGGGAAACTTACTATTTTGATGTGCATTCATTTTTTTTCCAGCTGCCTTTTATTTTTGATTCATTTTCTGTTTTTTTTTTCTGAGCTTTATTTCATGTATGTATAAAATGTGCATTCATTTTTTTCATCTGCCTTTTATTTAGATTCATTTTCTCCCTTTTTTCAAGCTTTATCTTTGTATTTTATGTTTGACTCTTCCTATTTTCCCCAGGTGAAAATACTACAGAAAAAGAGTAGTTCATAATTCTACTTGAGTTTGTCTCTCAAATAAGGTGTCACTAAATTTTTTATATTGTTTGCCTTGGGAGAATATGTGGGACAGTATTTCTTCAGTTTTATGCATTAAAATAGTAAGTGTAGCACATAAAGACAATGGGTTATAGGAACTCTGTTGCTGCCTTATAATTATACTTCACTTGTAACATTTTATCTCTGGAGACTGCTTCCCTCCCAGATAATAAGCATGAGCCTCCATTAGGCTAGCATTTTTGAGAGACACTTATCAAATCTCCTCACTTAATTATGAGAAAATCATTGAACCAAATTTTTCTAGTTACCCACTATCTAAGAAAACAACATGTGAATAAAATGATAAAAGGCAGACTAGAAGACATGTAGTATTAGGCACAACTTTGTTTTTTCATTTCCAAACTGAAAAAGAAAACTAAAATGAGTTGAAAAACAGAGGTTTTCCAAATAAATTGAAGACAACCATGACTTTTTACATGATTGACATTATTACAGTTGACAGAAAATTTAAAGAATTAGAAAATTATAATAAAGTCAGTAATATAAAATACAAATCATCATACCCTTGTTGGTTGCTTTAGAATGACTCAGCTTCACAAAGCGGCTCAATATCAATACCAAATTTGTAAAGGAACCAGTGCAATGAATTGAGAAAATTAACCGCAAGGAATGTAAAACTCAGTAAAATCAGCACTTACTTTCCCCAAAATGCTTTTGTTCAGAATAAAGTGCATTTCTGAGATGTCAACTATACCCTCAAAATCCCAAAAGAATGCATTATAAAAATAGTTTGCATTTTCTTTAGGTTTAGAGCATTACCGTTATTTACACTAGCTTTGAATGGGCAACTAGACTGAAAAAGTGAGCTGCTACGGCATGAAAAACACATGTCTGCCAATTCCTTCCAGACACTGAAAAAATCACCACGGATTAGAAAAGCAAATACTTTGTTGCTTCCAGGTGTTCTTTGAGGTATGGCAGTTTATTATACAGAAAACTTTACCTATAAAGCTAAAGCAGTTAGGGATGAAAGTGATAAAAATGCACCAAAGTTCGCATTATGGGATTCTTAAAGATCTCTTTAAAAGCAGCTCTAAATATGGCTTGAGTAGGGAGCTCTGGAAATCTCAAAAGCAATAATATAGGATAGTGCTACTTTCAGAGAACAGGTGAGGCCACTAAGGAAACACACCTGAGGGGAGAGATTATCAAACAAAGACTTTCCTCATACATGTGTGCCTGTAGGAAGTACTTTTGTTCCTGCACTGTTATGTCAGGGTTAGGAGTCAGAAAGTGAGTTGGGAAGTTTTTTCTCCTTCTGCATTATCTGGAAGAGTTTGTAGGAGAGGAATCATTTGCTCTTGAATATTCACTATCCTGAGTGGGAAAGCTATCTGAAACTAAGGGAAGATGTTGTAGTATGAATTTATTTCATTTAGTGTGATAAAATAATTCGAGTCAACTCTAGTAAGTTGTACATTTCTAGAAATTTTTCCAATTCATCTAATAATTTCAAGTTTATTGATATGAACTTATTCAACATATCCTCTTTTACTGTCTTAATGTCTAAAGTATCAGCAGCAATGTTCCCTTTTCCATTCCTGATATTATTTCTGCCTTCTATCAATCAGATTCGATTTCTTTACTTTTTAAAAATTATATTTCTATCTATTTTTATATTCCTCACCAAATATTTTTTCTATGTCATTAATTTCTGCTCTTTATTACGTCCTTCCTTTTATTTCTTTTGAGTTTATTTTAGATGTCCTTTTAAAAGTTAACTTACAGAGATGGTTACTGAGCTCCATCCAATTTTCAGGTATTCTTGGCTAAGTGCACAAGTTTTTCCATGTAATATTTTCATTAGGAGGTAGCTCACAGTATCTTCTAATTTCTATTATGATTTTTTCTTTGATGAATGGAAATTTAGAAATGTTTTATTTCCAAATATATAGGAGGTTATCTAGTTGTCTTTTACAAAAATTATTTCTACCAACAATTAAACTGTTTTCAGAGAACATAATTTAAATATATTCAATCCTTTGAAATTTGTTGGAATTACCCAACTGGACCAGGAACTTCTGTAAATGTTTCAAAAGTGTTTGAATACAATAGACACACTGCAGTTGTTAGATGCAGGGTTTTCATATGTCAATTAGCAGTTTATTATTATAGATTATTGAAGATTTATTTTCTCTTGCAGCTATATCAGTTTTGCTTTATAAAGGTTGAGACTGCTATGTTTATTTTTGCCTTTGTTCTTAAAAAATTATTGTTGAATATAAGTTCCAGTTTGACAGTTATTTTTTCCAAGCCAGTGGAAGGTAAATGTCCACTGTCTTTTGTGTTTTGTGGTTGCTATTGAGAAATCAGCTGTCAATCTTCTCCTCCTAAAAAGTTGATTTATTTGGCTACTTTTAAGATTTTAGTGGTATCTTAATATAGTTTTAAAATTATTAAAAGCCGGTATAGAATTGAGTGGTATAAACATTGAAAGATAAGTAGAAATAGTGGAATAAAAACACTTAAGGAAAACGGAAAGAGTCAAATTAACATATATCAGGGCCTATGCTTGCTATTTATAAATTACATCATTAAATTTGGAAACTGAACAAGAAAAGGCATCATTATGGTGACATGAGAGAGAAAACACGGAAGATAACTGAGGTTCACAAAACCTGTACCCTCGTCTCTCACACTGAGGCCACTACTCTATTTCTAGAAATTCTCAAAAAAAAAAAAAAAAAAAAAAAAAAGGTGATAATATTTACCACAATTTACAAGCACAATATCCAAGAGAGCTGGCAGACCTCAATGTGCTTTTTTTTGGGGGGGGGTGGTGGTGGGGGAGGCTGGAGTGCAGTCGCGTGATCTCCGCTCACTGCAAGCTCTGCCTCCCGGGTTCACGCCATTCTTCCGCCTCAGCCTCCCGAGTAGCTGGCACTACAGGTGCCCGCCACCATGCCCGGCTAATTTTGTTTTTGTATTTTTAGTAGAGTCGGGGTTTCACCGTGTTAGCCAGGATGGTCTTTATCTCCTGACCTCATGATCTGCCCACCTCGGCCTCCCAAAGTGCTGGAATTAGGCGTGAGCCACCGCGCCAATGTATTTCTTTAATAAGGAAAATGCTGTACTTACTTTGTGAAAGAAATTTGCTCTCCCAATTGCTCCAATTTTCCCAGTGTAGTTCATGAAAGATATGTTTGATTCAGTAGCTGCATAAAGTTCACACACCTTTATATTTCCAAATCTGTCTAAAAATTCTCTCCATACATCACTCCGCATACCGTTTCCAATTGCCAAACGCACCTTATGATCCCTTTCTCCTTCTCTCTGTTAGAGGAAAATGTTTTACTTGTAATTAATTCCAGTTTCCAGTTGTTTCTTTCATTATTATTATTTAAATGAAAAATGTCACAGAAGTAAACTGCATTGTGCAATAATAGAAGGGAAGCTAAAATATGTGTATAAGTCTATTGCAGAACTGTGTCCAAATTCTAATGAAAGTAACACTGGCCAAGAATAATACAGTTTGTGTTTTTCCATATCTGGGAACAGCTCATTCTAAATTGCAGATCACTAAAGGCTTTTTTGAGTAAATGTCAGGTAAAGAAGAAAGCATTTTTCAGGAAGAAAAAAAGCATTACTTTGATAATATTATGAAACATACTTAAGTCTGGATGTCCAGGCTTAGCAGTAATTAGCTATATAATTCTGAACAAGATATTAACTCCTAACTCTGATTCTCAGTTTATTCATCTATTTTAAGAAAGGTAATAATAACTGTCTTCCTTATATACTGTAGTGTATAGTTAATACACAGTGAATAACATAGAGTAAACAATAATTTGAGGCCATAGAATCAAAGTAATATTTGACTTGTAAATATTATGGCAACTGTATGTGACTATTATTTTAGAATATTCTCACATTTTTACTTTTTGTTCATATTTTAGAATTAAAGGAAGATATAGGATTCTATTTTGTTCTATATTCAATAAGTAATGTTTTAACTAACATGAACTTTTACACTCACCTAAAATTAGAGTAAGAATATATTATCAGTGTAGTCACAATAAATCCATTATTTGCTCTGATTACCTCCATCATCACCAAAAAATGCAAAATAACAAGATGTAATAATAAATCAGCAACAACAATAAAATAGAGAAATTGGCTTCTTTGCTACCTATAATTTAAAATGATCAATGGATCACATTATTCATTTCAGTTTCTTCTCTAAACACCATTTAAATGGTTTTAAAGGGAATATTTTAATCTATGAATTTTCAAGAATAAACAGAAGTGAGTTGAGAGGTAATTTTGGAAACTGAAAAGTGAAGAGACAAAAGGACATGTGTTTGAGCAGAATGGATAAGGCTGAAATCTAAGCCTGCAGCTTAGCACCCAACAAAGGCTCCTGAAAGTGTCAAGCAAGCATCAAAAAGAATGAGGAAAGCAGAAAGCCTAGTAGGAAATTTGTTTAAGAAGCAGTTGTATAACTAAATATCTAAATACAGACAAAGTGTCTGGGAGTCTGCCCTTGCTACACATTGGCCAAAGACTGGAAATTTGTCTCTGGAGATGTCTAACCAGACACCAGTTTGGGCTGAGGAACTTACTGTGAAAATTAATTTTATAAAATAGAGTCCTTCACATCATGCCCAACTAAAATGGATTCGGAGGCCATGGAGAAAGGCACCGAGGTCATGCATGCCTGTTCCAGAAACTGTTTTTGTAATTGAAAAGCAAAAGCACAAAGACCTACTGTAACTCTAAGTCTTACCTGGTAATTGTTGACACTCATCAATCAGAACTCACCAGCTCCAGTAAGACACTGCCAGTACCAGTGAAACTTCCTTCAAAACAGCTTATATAACTTTGCTTGTTTTCCCAATTAAACCCCAGCCGTTCCTTTTGTTCCTCAGACACACCTAGAGGCTACACTGTTCTATGTGTTCCAAATTGCAATCTTTCGTTTCCAGATAATCTCTTTGCTTAGAGATGCATCTCTATGAAATTTTTATTTCAAGTTAACATTATAGAAAACAGAAGGGTTAAATGAAAGTCTACATACTAAAAGATGAGATCACTAAACTCTTCTCCTGCTCTGGTATCAGAATTCCGACACCCCAAATCATATACCAGAGCAGGAAGCTATTCAGTTACTATCAAGGAAACTGGTCAGTCCAAGAGAAAAGATACTGACTTCTGGAAGTATCTCAATAAAATGGCTGGATCCTCACTTAATCACCCTAGAACCTGAGCCTTTTGTTGACAAATCCCAGCTATGTGCCATCAGGTATTTAGTGCCTCACACAAAGTACATGTCAAAAATACCTACAAGTGGAGCCCTATAGAATAATAAAATGAATGGAGAAGAGGTAATTCTGAAGAGATTTTAACTGAGAATTTTCCAAAAGTGATAGAAAGACGTGAAGCCATGAAAAAAAAAAAAAAAAAAAAAAAAAACACACACACACACACACACAACTAAAACCTCAGACAGATTAAATACCAGGGAAATACAGTTAGACATTTTTTGGCAAAATTGCTAAGAAGAAAAAGTATATAAAAATTAGAGAAACAAAGAGGGAGAATTTTAAAAGCAGGCAGAAAGAAATAGAAACATCGTTTCCAAAGGGGCAACATGAATATTTAAGGCTGACATTTCAACAATGACCATAAGCCTGGAAGACAATATGATAATATTTTAAAGCTAGTACAAGAAAATAATTGTCAACCTAGGATTCTATATTCAGCTAAAGAATTATTCAAAACTAAAGGAAAAACATGTTTTCAGACAAATAAAAATGGAATATTTTGTTTTTAGTACAATGGTACAGATGGAACACTAAAGGCAGTTCTTAGCACCAAAGAAAACAATATTATATAGGAGCAAAGAAACAAAAACCAGGAAGGAATGAAGAGGACCAGAAAAGAGAAGTGTTACAAAGTTCTTGCATTGTAAAGAAGTGGAAAATATGCTATTTGAAGATAGAATGTAGTAAGTTAAAAATTAATCTTGTATCCTTCTAGGTAATTACTCAAAGACAAATACTTCAATAAATAAAACAAATATAAAAGGATGTATAATTAAAGAGATAATCAATGAAAACTAATAATAAAAATATTATTTCACAAGAAGATTAAGGGGGAAAGGGAACAAATAACAGATGAGACAACAAGAAAAAATAGGAAGATAGAAGCTATAAAAGCAAATATATCATAAATACATCAAATGTAAATGGACTAAATATGCAATCATGGAAAAAACTTTTAGAATGCATAAAAATATAAAATTCAACTATATACTGATTATGAAAACTACATCTTAAATCTTACATGAGCCCAAAATTGAAGGTAGTTGGATGGAAAAACGTAAGCCATACAAGAGGAAGTTAGTATGACTATACTAATATCTGACAAAGTAGACCTTAAGTAAAGAAACACTCCTGGAGATAAAGAGGGATAATTAATAATAATAAAAGGGTCAATTCACTGTATGGATAGCAACCTTAAATTTCTATTTACCTAAGAATGTAGTCAACTATATAAAGCAAAAATTGACAGAGCTAAAATAGACTGAGATATTTTTAACTTATCTCTCTACTGATAGAATAAGCAGGAAAAAAACCATAAGAATATGGAAGTTTAAAGAAAACTAACCAACTTGACCTAATGTATGTATAAAGAACAGTATAACAAGTCACTGAAGAATGCACATTTTTTTCAAGTACCCATGAAACATTTATCAAAAATAGATCAATCATTTGTTGAGTTTTACAGCAAGTGTCAGCCAAATTCAAAGCATTAGGCTTCATTCAAACTATGTTCTCTGACCACAATAAAATTAAACCATAGATCAATTACAAAAAGAAAACTAGAAAATCTCCAAATGTTTGCATAATAATAATACAAGTTTAAACAACCCATGGGTAAAAGAAAAAAATTACAATGGAAATTAAAAAAATATTCTGAACTGTATAAGAAAAATAAGACAGAATAAAAATTATGCTATGCAGCAAAAGCAATACATTAAAAATACATATTTTTATATTTTAAAAAGTATATATGTATAAATAATAGTTTGATATATATCTTATATAATATACTTATATATACTTATATATAAGTATATATACTTATATAATGTATGTGCATATATTTGTATCGAACTATAATATATGTATGTATATGTATATTTATGTAACTGTATATAGCTATATCTATATACATATCTTTTCAAGGGTATTTGTGTGGCAAACAGGCTTGGAAGCTAGAGATGGTTTTTGGGTCACAGAGAAAATTTATTTACTTTCCATGATAGTAAAGTCTCCCTCCTCTTCTGGTAGAAAATTTGTTTACATACAAGAAGATTTACTTGCATATCTTTATTAACTCTTTCTCAGATATAAAGAAAGGACAGGTTTATCAGCAGCCCCTTAAATGACTGGGAAGCTCCTAAGGGCAGTGTTCTCAGCTGAGGCACAGACCTATGCCACAGATGTAGCATCCACCTAGGCCCACCTCTGCATTCCCCATAGGATGTGTGGGGAGAGGGAACTGTTGTGAACTTGAGATGTGAACAGAAGGTTATCATGCTTTCTGTGCTGTATAAATCCATCTGAGTTCATTCTTTCCTTACTAACCAGTTTTATGGAAATATGGTGAGCCAATCAAGAAGCTATGGTGTTGTTTATGGACTGCTTGAATGATTGACAGTGTTGAGCAGGTACTTCTCAAAGAATATCTCCAAGCATCCAGTAAGTATATGAGAATATGCTTAACATCATTCATCATCAGAGGCTACAAATCAAAACACCATGAAGTAGCAACAAACATTTACAAACATTGTGATTTCTTCTTTAGCACTATAAATTTTCCAACAGGTGTTGGCAAGGGCATGGAACAACTGGCACTCTCATAGACCATGGGCAGGAGTGCCTATTACTGCTGCCACTTTGATTAGCAATATCTTCTAATGCTGAAATATGCATATAATACAACCTATCCATTCCACTCCTAATTACCAATAGAAATATGTACATACATCTGCCAAAAGACACATATAAGAATGTTCCTAGCATCATTAATCATATTAAGTCTCAATTGAAAGCAATCCAAATCCATCAATAGTAAAATAGATATTTTTTAAATGTTGTGTTATAGTAACATAATGGAATAGTCTTCTATTAGTTTTCTATTGCTGCCCTACAAATTTTCACAAACTTGGACCCTTCAAACAATGCCAAGTTACTATCTCACAATGTCTGTAGGTCAGAAGTCCACATCAACTTCACTGGATTGTGTGATTCAGGACTCACAAAACTGAAATGAAAGTGTTGACTGGCTAGGGTCTTATTAGGAGACTCTCGGAAGTATCTGCTTCCAAGCTCAGGTAGGTTCTTGACAGAATCAAGTTCCTGGAGGGTGTAGGACTAAGACTCTCTTTTCTTTGCTGGCTATCAGCTGGGGGCTGCCCTTAGATCATAGAGGCCTCTCTCCAGTTCTTCCACATAGGCTTCTACATATAAGAACAACAAATGACACATTGAGTACCCGTCATCTTCCAAATCTCCAGCTTCCCCTATGCTGAGTCTCCCTTGCTTGCAGCCAGAGAAAATCATCTGCTTTCAATTAGTCTCATATGATTATATTGTATCCACCCGGATAATCTTCCTGTTTTAAGTTCTGTAACTGTAATCACATCTGCAAAATCCCTTTTGCCAATGTTTCTACTGCACACATATTCACACATTCCAGGAATTAGGGTATGAACATATTTGAAGGGGCCATTTTTTTTTTTTTTTTGCCTGCCATAACTAAAGCGACGAGAAAAAATGAACTACTGCTATACCTTAAAACAAAGATTAATCTCATTGACATAGTGCTGAATCAAAGAAGCAAGGTCAAAAGGACACATATATATAATTTCATTTAGATTCTGTTTTTGAGGAACAAGCAAAACTAATTTATACTGGGAGAAATCAGAATGTTGTTCACATTTGGGAGGACAGTGACTCACTGATTCAGCACATCAGGAGGGACGCCTTTAAAAAATGCGATTTATTAAAAACACACAATATGTTATTAAATCTTACTAAGAAATGTTAGCTCCAGGCACAGTGGCTCATGTCCGTAATCCCAGTATATTGGGAGGCTGAGGCAGGTGGATTGCCTGAGCTCAGGAGTTAAGAGACCAGCCTGGGCAACAAGGTGAAACCCCATTTCTACTAAAAAATACAAAAAATTAGCCTGGCATGGTGGCGTGCACCTGTAGTCCCAGCTACTCAGGAGGCTGGGGCAGGAGAATGCTTGAACCCAGGAGACAGAGGTTGCAGTGAGCCGAGATCGTGCCACTGCGCTCCAGGCTGGGCGACAGAGTGACACACATACACACAAAGAAATGTTAGCTATGATGGGGAGTTTGAGATGGATTTGTGATAGACATTAGAAAGCTAAATTTAAAATATAAAAATGAGACAACTATTATTTATAAGGAATAAAAGGAAAAAAGTTGTAATGAAATAAATACAGTATGTCTCACCTATGAATAAAATTTATATATTGTCGCTTCTTTACAATAATTTAAAAACTGGTCATAAAAATATTTTTAAACTATCATAATTTTATTGGTGTCACAGACAAAGAACAAATATATGTGTGTGGATAGTGAGTATGTGAGGAGGAAGCCAGGTAGGTGACAGTTAAAATGGAAAAATCAAAAAATAGTAGAATACATACTTTACTGAGAAATATGGAGATAAATAATAACTAAAAATGTCCTAGAAGAATTAAAGATGCTTACTTCTAGAGAGCAAGTACTGATAATGCAGAGATATTTCTTACTCTAAGAGTACTATTTCATTTTTATAACTGTGTAAAAGCACTGTTTTGATTTTTAAAAATTCAATTGAGGCTGGGCACGGTGGCTCATGCCTCAGCACTTTGGCAGGCTGAGGTGGGTGGATCACCTGAGGTCAGGAGTTCGAGACCAGCTTGGCCAATATGGAGAAATCCTGCCTCCACCAAGAATACAAAAATTAGTTGGGCATGGCGGTGGGTACCCGTAGTCCCAGCTACTCAGGAGGCTGAGTCAGGAGAATTGCTTGAACCCGGGAGGAGGAGGTTGCAGTGACCCAAGATTGCACCACTGCACTCCAACCTGGGTGACAGAGTGACTCCATCTCAAAAAAAAAAAAAAAAAAAAAAGAAAAAAGAAAATAATAAGATAGCCAAAACTGTGGAATTATGTGAAACAACACCCTCACCTGTTGATTTCCTTGGACCTACACAAATGAGGTTTAAGGTAATTATTCTGCAAATGGAGAAAAGACTCCATCTGTAGTTCCTTTCGAGACAGAGGGTTCTTTTCTCCCAGTAAATACAACCCACAGCAGTTCTGTTCTGGTTCCTGCCTCCTATGGGCATGGCAGATTTTGCCTGCCTGGCATGGAACTGGCTCTTGGATTTTCCACTGCCATTTTCCCACATCAAACAGCAGCATTGCAAATCTGAGGATTTATTTTGCTTGAACAGAGAACAATCTTTTATATAGTATAAAAGCTTGGAAGCTTTTCAGGTATGAAATGAGTTTTAGCAAGTATCATTATTGATAAAATGCGTTGGCATTCTCTGAAATCCAATATGAAGGTGGTTTATAAACAAAATTCCACAGGCTTTAACTTGTGTGGGCTATAGCCATTAAGCTTGCTAAATAAAAACAATCATCCTAAGAAATTTAGTTGATACAGAGAATCAAATTTTCAAAACTAGGATCAAGACTTTTGTCCCAAAATATCAAATTCATTTCTCTAATATCCAAGATCTCTTTTAAAAATTTTGTCTTTCCTTTAAAGAAAACCCAGAAGATCATGCTTTGAAAGGTATGAGGAAAGATCAATTGATCTATTGTTTAGTGTTATGTGGGAAAAGAAAATGTGTATTTCTTTTGATGTTGAAATATACATACATCAGAGAACATTTAGAGAATACAGAAAAATAAAAAATGAAATAATATGTAATCTCACTATATGAATATTATGTTACATATCTATATATACATTAAAAGTTATAATCACCATAATATGGCCATATATTATAATTTATTAATAAATTCTGGACATTATTCTAAATTATTATCATTCAAATATATGATGTTCCACGCTCATGATTATCATATAATTGTATCACAATTTACCTCTTCATCATCTGTTTCTGAATTGCTACATTGTTCTTAAATGTTCATCATTATAGACAGTAGAGTGAATATTTTATATTTTATCTATAAATTTTTGCATCTCATAAGGACAGATCCCTGGAAGAAGCCAATAGTTGTAAATATTTTTATGGCTTTGTTACCAAATTGTTGGCTAACAAGGACATTCCTATTTATATCTTATTGAGGAGAGGGAGATGGATACCTCTTCAATGAAGAATTCTTAAAAATATGACATTTCATTTAATTTAAAATTACAATTTGATAAGAAAATATTTTGTATTTAATTTCTTTTTCTTTGTTTTTAACCAAGTTGAATGCTTGTCTTTTAATAGTATATTAAGAAGATTGACACTTTTTAAAATAATTACAAGCATTTATTTCTTTTAATTTGATTTTTATTTTTAACATTATATTCTTTTTTTGTTTTGTTTTGTTTCCATTTTTAAGACTGAGTCTCGCTCTGCCGCATAGGCTGGAGTGCAGTGGCATGATCTCGGCTCACTGCAACCTCCGCCTCCTGGGTTTAAGCAATTCTCTGCTCCAGCCTCCCAACTAGCTGGGATTACAGGCACATGCCACCACGCCTGGCTAATTTTTGTACTTTTGTATTTTTAGTAGAGACGGGGTTTTACCATCTTGGCCAGGCTGGTCCTGAACTCCTGACCTTGTGATCCACCCGCCTCAGTCTCCCAAAGTGCTGGGATTATAGGCGGACTGTGCCCAGCTATATTCAATGTTTTTAATAATTAAATGGATCATTCTCTGTTCTTATTAATATTGCTACTAAATATGTGATTTAAATTTTTCTTTCCCATTATATAAGCAAAAAATTCTATATATTATTTTCTTCTTATCTTCTTTACATTTACCTATTACATTCATCTAGAATTAACTTTATGACAAGGATGTAACATTACTCTATATAATGATGGTCAATTCAGATTTCATGAAAGTTTAATTTTAAATCTATTCAACTGCACTTTAAATAAGATTTACAAATAAAAGGTCTTCAATTAATAAAAGTCTAAAATTTTACAAACATCTTTACGCTGACTCAGTAAGCACACATACACAAAATACTTTAAAACAATTCTCTAAAATCTTGTTTTAAATGGTAGTTAAGAATCTAAACATAACACTTACAAAATAGTAAAACATAAATGACATAATTTACATAAAATATGTGATACAATTAGTGTTGCTATTATCGAGATATTTCTTGAAAGTTACTAGTAACATGTTTTAGGTTTTTGTTTTCTTGATTCAAATTATGAGTATGGAATTATATGTAAATGAAAATAATATGATTCCTTTATTTATAATAATAATGAAAATTATATGAAACCCTGTAGAAAGCCCAAAAGTTATCTATATTTTTGGCACACACACACACACACACACACACATACACTCATGCACATATACATAAATGAAAGGTGGGAGAGAAAAAAAGCTTTAAAAAACGAGTGTGCACAGGAATGAAAATTTTACCTATATGGAATACATAATAAGATATTATCATAAAGTCTAAATTGGGTCTTGGCAAACTACAGCCTGCAGGGGCCAAATCTGAGCCACATCCTGTTTTTGCAAATAATATTTTATTAAAACACAACCAGACATATTTATGGTTCATCTATGGCTGCTTTTGAGATACATAGGTGGAATTAAATAGTTGTGAGAAAGACAGTATAACCCATGAAGTCTAAAATATTTACTCACTTGGTTGGTGCTTTACAGAAAAAGCTTGCTGAACCTTTTCCTAAATGATAAAAAGTCCAAATAGCAAAAACTTCTTAGTATTAAAACAAGTTAAGCACCATCTGGTTAATTGGCCAATACATTGGTGCTACAAATATTGGTTCATAAAGTTTCCTTGTCCAGATTCCCATGTGTTTTCCATTTATGTTTCCTTCTCAGGAAAGGGCTTTATCCCATTAGAAATAACTGGGAGTTAATATATGTAGTGGGGAAAATAGCCTAGTCAAAGCATTCAAAAGCATGACTTCCTATACACATTGGGCATATTGGTAGGTGGACAAAATATTGGTCAGGTGAGCCTTTTAAAAAAAACCAACTGTTTATGTTGTGAAACTCTACTGGTGAACCCTGGAAGAAGACTGGAAGCCAGGGGAGGGCATCAAGGAGAGACTGATGATGGAACAATAACCTGCCCCCACCTGGCATGATGGATGGAAAGTTAGTGGGGTCAGGGATAGCACCTGAAGTAGTTCAGGCAAAAGACGATGAGGGTGATGATGATGAGAACCTAGGTTGTAGTCAAGGAAATAGAACAGCAGGCTCAGCAGAATGACAACCATTGGAGAAGAAAAATCATCAAGATCAGCAAAGAGAGTCTTAAAAAGTGACCTCGGACTATCTAAACATAGAGATGAGGGCCTGATGGTTGTTAATTATATCTGGTTTTATATTGATCAGTTTTGAGATACTGTGAAATCAGTGGTACATCACCTAAAATACAACCAAATCTTGATAATATCCATCTGTAATTTTTCAAACTCCTCTTCTCAGTCCATAAATCCCCTTACGGCTTCTTTAGAATAAATCTCTATTCCTTTTTATTCTTCTTGAGATATGAGATTGCTACCTAAATATCACTGAATATCTAAGCTATATTGGGATAGGAATGAGAGGGCATGTATAAATATAATGAGTACAATTAAATAAATGAATACACAAACACACACACACACACACACAAGTGAAAGATGTGAAGTGACAGAGAGAGAGCGTGAAAGACTGATGAAAAGCAGGAAAGAGAGTGAAAGTGAAGGAGAGAGAGACTTAGAGAGAAAGAAAGCAAGAGAGACTCACAGAGCAAGAGAAAAAGATGAGAGGCAGAGCCAGACAGAGTCAGAGCTAGGGAGCAAGGGGAGAAAGGGCAGACGAGAGCGAGAATATAAATGAACAAAACAGAAAAAAAGACAGAGTCAAATCGACATTATAGAAACCTAAACACAGTATGACACACACAAAGACAGAGGGACTCACACTGTGAGAGGAACACAGAGAGATACTCACACACATTCATGTAGCGATCCAAATATGAACCTGAATGAGACAATCCCTCAAGATAAGTCCTGAGTGGCTAACTGGGCCTAAACATAAAATAGAACCAATGAGCTGTTTTTTGACTAGAGGTCACACACGTTCTCTGAGTTCTCAGAAAGCTCACATACATCTGCTTAACTTTGAGTCTGAGGTGTTTTGTTTTGTTTTGTTTTGTTTTGTTTTGAGACAGGATCTCACTGTGTCACCCAGGCTGGAGTACAGTGGGGCAATCTCAGCTCACTGCAAGCCTCAACGTCTCATGCTCAAGCAATCCTCCCACCTCACCTTCCCAAGTAACTAAGACTACAGGCATGCACCACCACACCTAGGTAATTTTTTACTTTTGTAGAGATGAGGTCCCACTATGTTGCATAGGCTGGTCTTGAACCCCTGGGCTCAAGCAATCCTCCTGCCTCAGCCTCCCAAGTAACTGGGACTACAGGCATGTGCCACCATACCTACCTAATTTTTTAACTTTGTAGAGACAGGGTCTCACTATATGGCCCAGGCTGGTCTTGAACTCCTGGGCTCAAGTGATCCTCCCACCTTAAACTCCCAAAGTGCTGGGATTATAGGCATGAGCTACTGCACTGGCCTACTGTTAAGGCTTTCATAGCTAACTCTTATTGCTCATTTTTCCTGAACCAACCAATAAGCTGTGGCTTGAATTGATCAGTCAGAACTCAGCTACATCAACCAATCAAAACTCAGCAAGTTTGAGTATTTCATTTGCATAAATGAACATGATTGGAAACCTGAGCAGAACTGTTGCTATAAAAACTCAACCTTCCCTTTGTTCTCTGGAATGTACCTAAGTTTCATAACAAAGGCTGTATCTTCCAGTCTGCAAACTGTTCACTGGAATAAAGTCACTTTCTTTCAAATTCCTTTTCACATAACTTTTATTTTAAAACTTAGACAAATTCACAGAGACAGAGAGAAACTCACATTCTAAGAGAGAAAAATGCAGAGACAGAGATGTATGCACACAGATTCTCTCTTGCTCTCTCTCTCTCTCGTACACACACACACACACAGATCAAAAAAGAAAGACACAAACTAGACATACAGAGGCAAATACAAAGAAAGACATAGTGAGAGGCAAACACGCCAAAGCACACAAATAAGACTTGCGTACACATAGAAATAAAGGCACTGAGACCCACGGGTACTCAAAAACCAAAGTAGAGAAAGAGCAAGAAAGAGGACAAATTCAGAGAATGCAGGACAGGAGCAAAACCCATGTGGGCTGCTAGGTCAGGGGAAACAAAGAGAAAACATGCTTGAGTCCCCATATCAAAGTATTGTATTGTCTCATGTTAATCATCACAATAACCCTATAAAATAAGAAGCATTTTTCTCATTTTGCATAGGGAGAAATGAAGTTCAGATCCAAGGTCACATAAGATACAGACATAATTTGAACTCATTAAAATGTAAGCTCTATAAAGGCAGGGATTGTTGTCTGCTCTGTCCTCTGCTGTACCCCATGACTTACAGCGTGGCCTGCAATAGGACCTGCTACATAAGAAGTGTTCACAACATATTTATGGAAGGAAGGAAGGAAGGAAGGAAGGAAGGAAGGAAGGAAGGAAGGAAGGAAAGGAGGAACGAAGGAACGAGGGAACGAAGGTACGAGGGAAGGAACAAGAGAGGGAAGGAACAAGATGGGGAAGGATGGAGGGAGTGGTGAGGAAATCAGCTTTAAAAAGCCTCAAAAGCCCATTCTCTATTTACCCATCCTGTTCCCATGGCTTCAGTAATAGGAAGTCATCAAAACATGAGTTTCTAATTCAGTGGTTTTGTTCTTTACTCAATGAAGCTGAAAAAGTATTGGAATATTTCAATTTTATTTGTCAGATGCTTATATGTTTGCATACACACATTGAGTAAGCCACATTCAAACATGTAGAAAATGCTCATTTCATCTTCAACTACTTGAAATTCCTTTTAAAATTTAAAAGAGAACTTGCTTAGTGGCCCAGAGCTTTTAATACAGACATCCCAAGGTCTTGGATTTCAATAGATATATCCCTCTAGCGTTCAGGACCATTCATCAAATTGATGTGATGATACCAATAAAGGAGTCATATCGACTTGAACCAAAACTCTGGTTTCTTCAAAAGGTTCTTTGAGAGATGTTTTCCCAGCAGTGTCTGCTGAGCTGCTGCACAGTGAGTTGAACTGTAGGTACCTCCTACAAGGTCAAGAATTTATTTATTCATTTCCCGAAATACTCAGGCCTCTAACAATGCCCTCCTAAAAACAAAGCCCCTTTCTTCTAAAACATGTGGTTATTCCTACTCAGAGAATCTCTAACATACTCAGGCTGAATAACCTCTTTATATGCCTAAGAAAAGTGAACCTCTCAAGCTCTGTTTAAATACAGGTAATTTTATATCAACTTTAATTTTTTCATGAAACAAAAGAATGTTTGTTGATAGGTGAAGAGACAGGAAGGAAACAAATTCATAGTGAAAATGAAGAAGCAAATCATTTCTGCCTTCAGCCTTAAATAACTAACCATTTAATGCATAAAAGCATGGTCTAACTCCTAAAAGATCATCTAAAATATAAACATATGTTAGGGATTATAAGACTTATTTTTCCTAAAACCTACTCACAATTATACATATACATGTGTCACACCAACACACCTTATGTAATAATAAGAAAGACAATACATTCCAACAGTTTGCTTTCTTCACAGACACTCCAATATTATACACTGAAACAATATGGACACCAAGTCAAATGGCTATTGCAGAGTCAATAAGAAGTAACACTAAATGTGAACAGGATGTCAGAGAACTGGGGCAGAAAACAGACTTAAAAGAGATCAGACTCTCTTTTACTGAAGCAGGAAAGGAGTGGTGAGGGGAAAGAGTATGGACTTCTTTTAAGAAAGGATTTGGTATCATTTAAAATGAGTGGCCTACAAGGTCAAGACAGCACAGGTTCCAGCTGCCCCTGAAACTCTTTTCAATGTTGCCTTTAACTCAAGCCTGAGTTTGGGTAGACCATGGTTTCAGAGATGACAGCCATCAGTTTAACAAAGATTTTAAGTCACAAAAGATAGTTTGAAAAGACTTCTGTGATTTCAAGTCTTACAGCACAAAGTGGGCTTATTTCAAACTCCTCATTTTCCAGACATAATAGTACAGGGATAGGAACTGCCACTTACAGACTACTTTGAATAGCTGCTTTCTATCCTGCAGCACATGGGAGAACAGTGGAGGGAAAGCAAATGCCCCAGACCCAGAACATTCAAAGGCACCTTGTAGAGAAAGACCAGCTCCAAGAGTCTGCACGACTTGGCTCTAACTTGAATAACTGTGTTAACTCACCTAAGAAAAGGATTTGTAGATGTGAAGGGAGGCTGATTTTTCCTAGAAACTCAGAAAAACTGTCACCTGAGCTACAAATACCAGTGCTCATTAATGAAAAGTTCTGAAAAGTGCAGGGGCCCATTAGCAAGGTAATTTCCGCAGTGACCTGAATGCATCAGAGTCCCAACTCCCTGCCTGCAATGATGGAAACTTTGATTTATCCAAATTCCCTTGTTGGACTTTGTCTCCTCCAGAAACACCAACATTCTGTAGAATTTAGCTTTCCTTGCAGGTCTGAGACTAGGGAAAGATTATGTTGGTCATGAGCACACAAGTATCCCAGCAACTGGAGTTGTTCTATTTGCTACTCTCTTTTGTTTAAATATTAACAAATGTTGAGGATCTACTATGTGTCAGGCACCATTCTAGGCACTAAGGATATAATAATATATAATAGAACTTATGTAATAGTGGAGGGAAGAAGATTAAGAGAGAATAAAGAGATTATATATAAAATATGTAATGGAATTATAAGCTCTAGGAAGAAAAATAAAGCAGTGAAAGAAGCCACTTTCAAGAATAAGACAGACCTCATAATCCAGTGTCCATCTGCATTCTTCAGGCATGACTGCTCACAGCTTTCACACCACATCACTATCCTTTCATCTTCAGCAAGATGATAAGAATGCCCAGTGCTCCTTCTTTGGGCACCAGCGGTATGTGCAGATCAACATATGCAGGCCTGAAGTCCAGGAACTTTCACCCTAGTGATGTTCCTTTATCACATAGAAGTTGAGCCAGTCTTTTCCCCTGCTCTCCAGCCATTTCTGGACATGCCTGGAACTCTTCGCTTCTCTCCTCAGAAGGGTCTGTCAGTAATTAACCTTTTTGTATTCTCTTGATGCATGTATAACATCAGTCTACCCAAACTTTGGGTAGGGAGCCCATCAAGTTGGTAGGGTGACCACAACAGACATTTGTGGAGCTTGAGGTCAGAGAAGCCCACTCTAGGAGGTATTTGATGGGTTAGGGAGTGACCTATACAATATCTAGGGGAGGAACAGTCCAAGGGAGGAGAGTCCCGGTGTAGTGAAGGAAAGGCAAGGAGGCAGATAGGCTGGAGTAAACAAGGAATAAACTATGTGGGGAGCTGGGGGGTCAGGGAGATCATGGCAGAAGGAAACAGATCCCATAGAGCCATGCAGGCGATGCTGAAGAGATCTGGGTTTTCTTCCAAGTAAAACCATCAGAGGGATTTGAGTAGTAATTTCACATTTACCAATTTATATTTTAAGAGAATCATTCCAACTGCTATGGCAAGAATAGAATTTAGGGGTCAAGAGCGGAGTTAAGAAGAGGCTATTGCAAAAGTTTCTAGAGGAAGGAAGCACTTACATCTAAATAACAGTGTAATTTGTAAGGTGAGGTTTGATTATGGATATAGCTAAAGGTAGAATCTGAAAGATTTGCTCATGGATTGGATAGGACGTATGAGAGAAAGAGAAAGCTTCAAGGAAGATTCCTAATTTTTTTGTTTTGTTGTGTTTTGTTTTTTGGTTTTTGTTTAGGTTTGGTTTGGTTTTTGATTGATCACCTGGAAGAATGGAGTTGCCATTAACTAAGACAGTCAAGATGGAGACAAAGATTACATTTTGATGGAGCGGGGGTGTAAAAAGTTGGACTTTGGCTATTTTTGAGGTAAGATGTCAGATTTCTCAGTGGACACGTCAGGTAGGAATCTAGAAATCAAGGGAGAAGACAGGATTGGAGATACCAATTTGAGAGTTAAGTTGTAGATGGTATTTGCAACCAGGAGTCTATCCATGGAGTGACAATAGAGTGAAAAAAGTAAAGGTTTGAGAGTGAGTCTGGGGCATGCAAACATTTAGTCAAGAAGATCAAGGAAGGTCCAGCAATGAGGAGACTTTGAAGTCATAAACTGGCATTCTTGAGCCTGGTTTACATGAGTCCAACCTAAAGACATGTACTGATAAATTGAGTCCTGGTCCTGGAAGGCTGAAGACTACATCTTTAGTTTTGGCATATTCACTATGATAATTAAAAAATCTTGTGAGGCTTCTTCCAGAGAGCACCCCCTATTGTAGTCAACCTGTTTCTATTGGAGTTAAATCATTAATCATCCTATCACTTCTGGATGTAATTGTTATTACATTCCTTATATAGATGAAAGAACAAGAACTAGCCCAAGATCACAAAGCTCATAAGACATGGTTGTTGGTTAGGCTTAAATTTCAGGCTCCCCAACTCCAAGGGGCAAACAAATTAATTCAATGAATCCCCTTATGTCACATGGCAAATTAATAGAAAAGTTGTAATCAAATCCTTGATCTTCTCAATTCATTGTGTTTTCCCCCCACTGGGAAAAATGATGTGATCATGGAGAATTCTAGTAGGCTATCATTTGCTGAATATTCTTGTATTTCCTGACAAGCCCTCACTGCAGAGCAAAGATTAACCATTCCTGACCTTCACTTTATGTGTCCATAGCAAGAGAGTTCAGGAATAGACAATTTAAGGAATAGGCAATGTAGAAAATAGCAAATGAATACTCAAAGAAATAATCCTGGACATAAGTTTTTAAATGTTAAATTAATATCAAATGTGGGAAAATCCTACTAACATACCACATCTACAATAAGAATACAGAATCTAAGAGGAGACATGCATAATATTTTTAGGGTTTCTGGTTTTTTTAGTCTTTTTGTGACAAGTCACCATAAAATTGTTAATATTTTATTATTAAAGTTTTATTTTAAAATAATCATGATCTATTTATATGGAATTTAAAAATCAGTATTACATAATTTTTATTAGTCAAAGACCAATTAGTTTTCAATACCTACAAAATTACTCTAATTTCATAAATACATTCTACAAAATTACTCTAATTTTGTTAATACATTCATGTAAAACATTACTAATTTTTTTTTTTGAGACAAGGTCTTGCTCTGTCACCCAAGCTGCTGGAGGGCAGTGATGAAATCACAGCTCACTGCAGCTTCAAACTTCTGGGCGCAAATAATCCTGCCACCTCAGCCTCCCCCCTAGCATGGACTGCTACTGGCATACATCCCCACCCCTGGCTTTTTTTTTTTTTTTTTTTGTAGAGATGGGACTCTCACTGTGTTGTCTAAATTGATCTCAAACTTCTGGCCTCAAGCAATCCTCCTGCCTTGGTTTCCCAAAGTGCTGGGATTACAGGCATGAGCCACTGCACTCAACCTACCTTTTGTTTAAAAACCTTCCATTTGTATTTGGCTTCCTCATTTACAGTTTTTCACATATATCTCATAACTGGATTATGAGAATCAAGGGTCAATTAGAAGAAGTAGGTATTGTTACTTATTTTATATAAAGAGAAGAATTATGGCTTAAAGAAGAGGAGTGAGCAACTGAAAGTCAAACAACAGGAGGTTGAAATTGAGCCTATGTCACTAGATTCCATAGCCAATGCACTATCAGACGGATTCCTACATAAAGCTAAATTTCTTGGGAAATTTTACAAAGAAGGGATATATGTATCCTCAATGGAATTAGCATAAATAGCATAAAGGACAGATAGAAAAAGACGTGTATATTTTACATGCACTGCTACCTATGAAATGTGAATCATTAGCTATTAAAATTAGCACTTATAAAAAGCCTTTAATATATACACATGGTTCTAAAACACCCAAAAATATTCACAAATTCCTGTGCAATTCCACTAGCATTTAGGCTGCTAGCAGCTATTTATGTTATCCCCTTGTATTTCTACATTTACAGTTTCTAAGCAGAAAAGAGTTTCTGGCACCTTACCAACTTTTCTAAATGCTTTTGTATCTATTATGAAAACGTAAATATATCTTTGACTTATTTAAGGAAAACCGGGTTTTAAAAGAGAGATTACTTTCTCAACCATATAATAATATGCTTCAAATACTTAGGGAATGAAATAATAAAAAATACATAAATATCTTTAAGTAACTAGATCTTACAGGCAAAATCAATTGTTTTGAAAGCTACAGAGAATTGTAATGAAACTATGTCAGAATATCTTGATAACAATTATAGTTTACATTAATTTTAAAATACTAGTTTTAAAAAGTTACTAAGATATGGTGGGAAAAGTTTTCCAAAAGTTAATACTTTAATAGATTACATCTTTTACAGGACACGAAAAGGAGGAAACATGATAAGACACTCATAGGAACTAAGAAAATGAAAATATGATGAAAGAGCAAATGTTTTTAATACTCCCATTTTCAATAGAGAAAAAAGAATAAATAGAATGCACTTAACCAGGCACAAGGTAAAGCCAAGATTTTAGCCTATGACTGTCTTTGGTCCCACTCAAAAAGTAACTGGCAAAACAAATGAACAAACAAGCAAGTTCAAGATACCAAGATCAAGTTAGCATCATTCGATCTCTCCTATTGGAATCTTATTCTCTGGCACTACTGAATCTTCTTCATTCCCAAATCATATCTAGATACGACAAAGAAAACTCTTGAAGGAACGATAGATTCTTTTGGAGAAAAGAAAGCAGGTTTCCTTTCAAACTGAAACACTCTCACACTGCCATAAATTGCTTCTTGTGTTACAAAATTTTCATCTTGTCAGCCTCAGAAAAACAAAACAAAATAATAATTTAAAAATAACCTGTAAACTCTTAGGGGCTCACTGCAGGATTGTCTAAGCATTACTCATGAAAAATTTAACACAATTTGTATAGTTTAAAAATGAATAAAAAATATTTATTGAATACACTGGTACTTTAAAAGAGCTCCCGTTTTATAATGGGAGACAAGTGTAAGACATTTTGTCAAATTTCAATATTCTTTACCAAAAGTATTCAGAATCATAAAGATGTTTTCTGGCTCCCAGGGAATTTCTTAGCTTTTAAGAAAACAAAACAAGGGAGAGGGATATAATTTTTAGAAAATACATTACTAATAAGTATAGACTATGCCTTGAGAATGTCAAAATGTGGGTGTTCTACAATGACATATATAGACAAATTACATAGCCTAAATGTCAAACTACAAATAGTAGCTTGAAAAATAAGCATCATACATGAATCACACTGTAGGTCCTTGTTTTGCTAATTAGGTCCCGTTTTTTGTACTATTTGAGCTTCAGCTTCCTACATCCAATTGCCTATTTAACTTCTTCATCTGGATGTCCAATATATCAAACTTAACAGATCTAAAAAATTAATTTTAATTCCTTGAATCTCAGTTTTCTTTATCTCAGAAAATAGTTCATAATTTCCCTAGATGTTTGAGCCAAAACCTGGGACTTATCCTCGATTCTACCCATTCCTTCACTTCCTATCCTTGATCTAACAAGTCTTGTTAGCTTTCCTTCAAAATAGATCCCAAACTGGTATACTTTTTTCCCCAGTTTTTCCTTCATCTTTTTTCAACTACCCTGATAGGAATAAAATCCAAGTTTCTCCTTCAAGATTACAAAGATTCAAGCCCTACAAGATCTTGTCAATGGATTTACCGGCACACCCTCCTTCTCTTCAAACATTCAGGTGGTGTTTTCTGTGGGCCTCTTCCTTTTCAGTTTCTTCTGTCATGACTGCCACCTCCCAGCTTTTCTGTTCCTGGATCCCACTTGTCATATCAGGTCCTCAGCTCATAGATTACTATTTTTGTGAAGTCTTTTCTGACCACCCAGTCTAATTGGCAATGTCCTACTCCCACAGCCCATTATTCTCCATCACTGCATCCTGTTTTGTTTCTTCATAACACTTGCCATTGTCTGTAATTACTTTTCCTCTGTGTTTGCTGGGTTTATTTTCTCTCCCCCTCATCAAAGAGAGTATAAATTCCATGAGAGAAGCAGTTTGATTTGTCCTGCGTGTCCCTGTATATCTAATCCTATAATATTACTTGAATGAATGAATGAATGAATGAATGAGTAAATGAATATGTTACATATAAGGTGCTATCCCTAGATATATCCCTAGATATGGCTAACTGTTGACTGTGTTAGGAAGAATTATTTATATAAGACAAACTCTGCAGCAAGACTCCCCAGGAAGATTACTGATGTCTACAGTTCCAACACATTCCTCACCAATCAATGTTAAAGACAACATTAATATTAATACAGAACTAGACCCAATCAGATTGTACGATGGTGCTTTAGTAACCTAGAAAACTTGGTAGATTAAAAGTGAGGGAGAGCTGCTTTCCTAGTCTCAGGGGAAGAGAAGAACAACTTCATCTCACCATGACTAACAGGAGTCAGTCTCTTTTTCTGGATAACGCTGCTGCCAGCAGTTTTAAAGAAGTACATCTAATATTTATGCCAAAATAACTTTTGTAACTGGAGTTGCGAAAAAGAAAAGCAGTGAGGGATGGGGTGCATGTTTGAGAGACGGGAATGGATAAATGCTTCTGGCCAGAGAAAACCAACCCTAGGGAGTCTTTGTGCAGCTACACATAAACATTCAACTCACACTGTGACTTCTGCCTGCAGGTAAATTTCCTTTGGAATATGCTACTTACCCTGAGATTGTCAACAAATCTGAATCTGTTTTAAAAACACATGGTTTTGCTTTCTTTTAAATAACTGTCTGTGGGGCTTCAAACCATGGCTTATGAGACATTCCATTTTAATTCTTTGAAGGTGAGGACCAGGACCATGTCATGTGTTCATTCTCTGGCTCTACCTGAATCCACTGATGTGCTGGCTGTGCAGCAGAAACTGTGCCTTCCTTTCAAGGGAATGTCATTGAAAGGAATATTGGACAGCAAAAATGTAAGATCTCCTTGAAGGGAAAAGATGTCATAACAGAATGACTTTCTCCTTTTCCTAATTTTTAATGCCAAGAACAGCTTGTACTCATTTTGTGTGAGGTCAACAAAGGGGATTAGCTAGTACAATGCTTCTCTGCTTAAAAAAAAATGTTAAGTTTTCCTTTGGGTAAAGATATATATATTTCCTTCTTTCTTCCTCAGTTTGCATTCAGGTAAGCATTTGCAGATTATTTCATAAACATCATTTTTTCTTCAAAGAGATTTAGTCAAAAATTAAAATTAAAAATTAAATTATTATTATTTTTTGAGTCAGAGTCTTGCTCTGTCACCCAGGCTGGAGTACAGTGGCACAATCTCGGCTCACACAACCTCCATCTCATGGGTTTAAGCAATTCTCCTGCCTCAGCCTCCTGGGTAGCTGGGATTACAGGTGGTTGCCACCATGCCCGGCTAATTTTTGTATTTTTAGTAGAGATAATTTCCCCATATTGTATTTTTGTATTTAAATAATATTAATTTTGTATTTTTAGTAGAGATGGTTTCCCCATATTGACCAGGCTGACCTCAAACTCCTGACCTCAAGTGATCTGCCCACCTTGGCCTCCCAAAGTGCTGGGATTACAGGCATGAATCACCATGCCCACCCCTAAAAATTAAATTAATTAAAAAGCAATCAGGTATTCTGTTTTCAATGCTCAGTTCTAATTCTCTGAAGCTATAATCTTTTCTCCAAATCAGTGCAATACAGATTCAGAGAGTTAAAAAGAATATTTCATTTCATTAAAAAATTTAAAGGAAAACACTGAGAAAAGATTTGTAACCAATATGAAAAACTATTAATATCTTTATTATATGAAGTGGAAGTTCAAATGGATAAGGTAAAACATTATGTACCAAAGAAATAAATGAGTACAAGACACAAAAGAGATATTTTTAAAAGGGAAATACAGCTGGAAAACTCTCCCGCCTTGCCAGCAATCTTAACAGAGCACATTAATATATGTTTGTGTCTAGTCTATACAATTATAAACAAAAGTAAATACTCAAATTTACTGCTCTAATTAAAAACCACTGAGGCATCCTTTGTTCAAACAAAGTATTATTGAGGTGCTCAGGAAATTGGGTTTAATTCATGATATTTGAAAGGGTGGGCCTTGGAAATTGGCCTGCTTTTACTCTGACTCACCATGTTTCAGGAACTTTTGAGGGAGCTTAAAAGAGCTTCTAATTTTCCAAGAAGCACAACTGGAAAACCACTATTTTTAATAACACCCAGTACTGACAGACACTGTGCAACAGGCATACTCCTACAATGTGCATGAGATTCTAAATCACTTCAACCACTGTGAAGAGCAATTTAGAAATATTTTCTAAAAATCGCAGAAGCATCCATATACTTTGGCTATTTACATTCACTTCTGAAAACCTAAATTAGCTCAATTGCATGAAGACACTAAATGCAGCATTATTTAAGTTGGTAAATTTTAGAAATAAGTAAATCCATGTATTCAACCATTCGATAAATATTTACTGATCAATGACATTACACAAACTAATGTCACCATTAATGGCTGACAGGAAACAGGAATGGTGGAGCATGTGGTTTAGAAAACAGATGAGCTTCACTAGGTAGCACCTACTGTATTCTGTACTAAAGTCATGAAATCTCATCTGAAGGTGACCTTAATCTTACTGGAGGGCATTAATTCCCTAAATTAACCTACTCCAGATATCACATTACCAAAAAGTACAACGAAAACTAGAAGAGAAAATATGTGAGGTTATGGCATTCTAAGTGTATTACTGGGGTTCTTTAGGTTAAGACTACATCCCTTATCTGAAGTAAGGTCTCCTTGAAGAGAAAAAATTCAAAAAATGTAAAACAATTATCTGAAACTCTTTGTCTTGGCTATGAATCTATGGAATCTATAGTTATTTGAAGCACTCCAGACAAAAAATGAGTAAGAATGGCTTCTGCCACACGGAGGTGGGTCAGAAGCTCGACTGGAGGTTTCTCCTTGGTAAACTCCAAGCTCAAAATAAATCAAAGCAATTTGTACATCAGATTATCCAATTTCACATTTTTTTGTGTGTCCATCTTCCCTATGTAATCTCGTATCTTTAAAAAGTCTTATTTAAATGCCTCCAACCTAGTGTCAGCTGTGCTCTGGGTAACTGAAAAATTACATGTCCAGATTTTAGCCAAAGAGAAGAAGAGAAGATATCCCAGCACACCATTCATGCCTTAAGTAGGTGTGATGATGGCAGAGGTGATAAGTGAGAGATCCTCTAGTCTAGGAAAGGTGGGTCTCAAAGACCAAGGTTCTGTTGCCCCACCCCACGCAGGGCAATATCCTACTCTACTGTCATTCTTGAAGGGGCCGATGCGGATTTTATTTGTAAAATAATCAGATAACTAAAGATGAATTATTTATAATAATAAATAATAAAATAATATAATTAAAGAATTAAATAAATTTGATTAAAGAAAGTCACTTCTTTATAGTCTCAAGAATGTTTAGAAAATCATAAAGTTAAAGAAGAAGCATTTAGAGATATAAATGAAACCAGGAAACAGAAAATAACTTCTGAGGGCAAAAAAAAAATGAACCGATAAAGATAAACTTCAGGCTATTGCAACTGTCTCTGCTTCTCTATTTTTCAGATGGTGGCAGTTGATCAAAAGAATGTGGAAATGACTTCTTCAGGTAAGGAGACAAGTGCAAATCAAAGCAATATGAGGTGTTTTTTTTTTTAATTTAAAGTAAAACAAAAAAAAAAGTCCTAATATAATCACTTACTCAAAAGAAAAAATAGAAAATAAATTATAATCAGTGTCAGTGGTCAGTAGTTATTTTTTTAAAGAACAGCATTTTAAAAGATTATTTTAACCTTAGAATAATTGCTTTCTGTAAACATAGCATGAATCTAATTTCATAATCTGCTGCATGTTATGTTTATAGAAATTTTAATTAGTCTAAACACAAAGTCTTTGGGTCTGTCCTATCTTGCTACAGTAAAAAGCACATTAGTACATTCTTGGATAGCTGTCTGTTTATTTTCTTTCACTTGTCTTATTTTATCTTGGGGTATTGCATGCATCTTTGTAAGTCAGCTAAACTATGTTCTGAAAGAAGGTGAGAGACAGGACTAGCTGTATTTCCTAGGCTAACTAAGAATTCCTAAGCCTAGCTGGGGAAGGTGACTGCACCCACCTTTAAACACCGGGCTTGTCACTCAGCTCACACCTGAACAAGCAAGTAGTAAAGAGAGCTCACTAAAATACCAATTAGGCTAAAAGCAGGTGGTAAAGAAATAGTCAATCATCTATTGCCTGAGAGCACAGAGGGAGGGACAAAGATCTGGATAAAATCCCAGGCATTCGAGCTGGCAGTGGCAACCTGCTTTGGGTCCCCTCTTGTATGGGAGCTCTGTTTCACTCTATTAAATCTTGCAACTGCACACTCTTCTGGTCCGCGTTTATTCCGACTCAAACTGAGTTTTCGCTCACCATCCACCACTGGTGGTTGCCGCAGTGGCAGACCCGCTGCTGACTTCTACCCCTCTGGATCCCGCAGGGTGTCTGCTGTGCTTCTAATCTAGCAAGGTGCCCACTGCTGCTCCCCATGGGGCTAGAGGCTCACCATTGTTTCTGCGCTGCTAAGTGCCGGGGTTCGTCCTAATTGAGCTGAACACTAGTCGCTGGGTTCCAGGGTTCTCTTCCATGACCCATGGCTTCTAATAGAGCTATGACACCCACTGCATGGCCCAGAGTTCCATTCCTTGGAATCTGTGAAGCCAAGAACCCCAGGTGAGAGAACACAAGGCTTGCCACCATCTTGGGAGCAGCCTGCCACCGTCTTGGGAGCTCTAAGAACAAAGACCCACCAGTAACAAAGGTAGAGTATAAACAAAGAAATAAAAATAACTTTTTCTATCTTAATACTTATTCTTTCTGACATATTTTTTTCTGATAATGATTACACCTACCGTAGATTGTTTGCAAAGGTAGCGACAAAGTTCTCCAATATACTGAAACACAGTCACATCATACTTCTTGCAGTCATTCCAAAACTGGCTTGCTGAGAATTTCTTCTTTAACACACAAGTGGCACCTATAAGAAAAGACAAAAACAGGCACTAGGGAAAAAAATTCAAGGGCAGAATGAACATAAAACATAAATTATGTTTTTCTGTCTAGAATATGTTTGCTCATTTTAAAACTTTAATAACTCATCGTCAGTAATTTGTATCAAACTCATTTGGAAACACTGATTTTATTGTCCAAAAACTCTGTTAAAAATATTGTAATTCTATATTTTTTAATTCTATTTTTTATTCTATATTTTTGTAATTCTATATGCTTTTTGCAATACACAGGACAAAAGCAACAGTCAAAATAAGTAAAAGAGTTAAAGTATTAGAGCATCGCTATTGATAAGAGTCATCCTTCTTCATAGAAGCCAAGAATATTCATTTACTTTTGAATTTGAATGTATACATATTATTCATTTTTAAAACTTTAAAGCAGTCTCAACATATCTTGCAGTCAACTGTTAGTAAGGTTGAATTGGCAAGATAGTACTAACAAAACAGTTCTTAAATGACTGCAGAACCTAGTTTTCACAACAATGTATGTCCAGTGAAGATTTTAATGTCTTGACCTTCATCTTTATTTATGGTGGATATTGATAATATTCTAAATATTCTATTCTAAAAATTACAGCATTTTAGACAAATACAAGTAGCAAATGATCTCCACTGTTTGTATATTATGTGACGTCTAGAAACTGACACATAATCTTGCATGTTTATGAATGGAATCTACTGAGTCACGAGCTCTACCAACTAATTTATTGAGTGTCTATGGCAGATTGTTTGCAAAGATGGCCTCAGCAATTTCTTCAAGGCTCTTACTTTTGCAATGTATATTTGCTCCTTCTCCCTTCAAGAGGTGGCTTCTATTTCTCCTGGAATCTTGAATCTAGGCTGGCCCATGACTTGCTCTGATCGATGGAATGAAGGTGAAATAACCTATGTGACTTTCCAGAGTAGGCCTTAAGTATGCAGCTTCCATACTCACTCCCTTGGAACATTTCTACACCATTTGAGGAATCTGGGGCTAGATTGTTTGAGGGTGAGTGACCACAAGGAGGGAGAAGCCCAGCCAATAGCCAGCTCCAGCTACATGGCCAAATCCTCAGAAAACTGTTCTTTTCACCTCAGGAAAACACTGAATATGCCATAAAATTGTGTGGTTTTTTAAAATAAATATTGTTATAATAAAATAATATGCATATAATCACTCTAAATTCTACCAATAAAGCTTCAAATGTTAATAAACACTTGTTCTAATTATTAGGCATTTTGAAAACTTACCAAAAAGAAAATAAAGCCTTACCCAACTCAACACATCCAGAAATTCCCAGGATAGCTGCTGAACTATGATACAGAGGAAGGGTTATATAAACAATGTCATCAGCAGTACAACCAAAAGCCCACAGGACAGCAGAACCCCTCAAAGCCTGCAGCTGACTAATCACAGCTGCTTTTGGTAGACCTGGAAGAAAAGAAAAGAACGGGAAACATATATACACACATACACACATATACATATGCATACATATTCATATAACTAGAAAGGAAGTAATAGAAAGGAAGATGATGCTGATAACAACTACACTAGCAATTGACACAAAATATATCATAGTCTATCTGCTTTGTAAAAGAGGCCATTCTGACTTTAGCAACGCTCCTTTGACAGGTTGCTAAGTAGGACTGTATCTCAAACACTATGTAATTTTATAGTTGGCCTTTCTGTATAGATCTAAGATTCTAGAAATTAATTACAGTGGTAGCACACATTTGGTTTCAGTAGCTATCTGATAAAGAGTATTTGGGAGGTAAGTTTTTGTGAGTCCTCATGTGTCTGAATATGTCTTTTTTTTCCACCCATACACTTGAATGGCTGCTTGTAAAGAATTCTAGGTAAGAAATTATTTTTATGCAGGACTTTGAAGGCATTGCTCTATAATCTTCTGACTTCCATTATATATGTTGAGCAATTATCAGTCTTTCTGATTTCTTATGCTTTGGATGCAACATGGTATTTCTATTATTTCATTTTTGGAATCTTCTATTAGTTTTCAGTAGTCTATAATATCATGATGACTTGTACTGGGACCAGTCTCATCTATCCATTTCGCTGGGAAATTTGTAGACCTTTTCAGTCTGACAACTCAGGTCTTACAGTTCTAGATATTTTTGAATTTGAAAAAAAAAAAAAATTCACATCCCCTTCTTCTTGTTCCTTCATTATTTCTGGTTTTTTTTTTCCCCCATTGCTTTTTTTGGTTACATTTATTTGTGTGTTCATCCTTTCATCTTTAGAACTCTTGATTTTTTTAAAAATAGCCCGCCTGGACAGAATCACTAATTTCCTAATCTTGTCTATCCTATTTTTCTACTCTTACCTTTTGCTTCACTTTTTGAGAGATTTATTTTCCAACACTTGTGTTCCCTGAATATTCCTCTTTTTGTAGTATGTTATTTTTATATTATTGACCCTTTTTGTCCCCATCTTTCAGAATATTAGCAATAACAATTTTTTGAAAATTTCTCCTCTCTATCTTGTCAGTTTTCTCCAACATCCTTTTTATCTTTGGTTTGTATTGGTCTCAATCTAATCTAGAATATATTCAGGAGGATTTTTTCAAATATCTGGAGACTATTGACTATCAGTTTATGTTTAAAAGTGCAGACACAAAAACACAAAATAAACAAGCAAAACATTAACTAGAATCTCTGTGCCTGAAGAACACGTATTTACTAGTTGGTTTCACTGTCCAGAACATTCTGTTGGGGGAATCCATCATGATCAGTGTCTTTCAATTTTTACACATGGGCTATTCAGATTCCTCAGACAAGAATCTTAATGATTAAAACAGTCAAGTGTTAAAAGAAGTTACATATATTAAAGAGAACTTATATATATATGTATACACATATACATATACACATATTTACAGAGAGGGAGATGTTCTCTTATATCCCCTACTTTTTAAACCCCTGTTCTTCCTGGTATTTTCAGAAGTTCATCTTTTCCAGAGAATACACCTCAGGACTTCTATCAGGGTGGAAGAAGCAATCCAGGACTACAGTTCCTTCTTAAACAAACTTCCCATAAAATTTCCACATTTATTTTCTGCTCTTTGAGGTACCTGGTACCCAACTTCTGAGCCTTTCTGGGGTTTGGTGGGGGCAAATGAGTTTTCTTCAAGGCTTTACCATAAGCTTCAGCTTCTTGGGTCTGCAGTATCTGCCACCACACTCAGTCATCATCTCCTTTTCTAAAATTTTGTAGCTGTCATCTCTAGTTCCATTCTTTTTGTCCTAAGGGACTGTGTATCTGCTCAATCTGCGAACTTCTAGACCTGTAATTATTCAGTAGATCTGTTTAGGTAGCCTGAAGAATCTCAGAAAGAAGCTCCCTGAGTCTGGACAGAGTAGCCACACACATATTAGCAGTTTTCAGTTCATTTATCAAAGCTGTTCTAATCATAGTAAAAAAAATAAAAAAAAAATACATCCTATTCTCCAGTCTAAAAGGGATTACAATTAGGAACTGAATAGATTTTTAAAATGTAAGAAAAATTTTACTATGCAATAGTTGCTTACAACCTATGCATAAGAAATAAGTAACAGAATACTCTTAATATGTCTAAGTCAAATCACCAATCATCTTCAAACTAATAATGAAAGCCTATTTAGGCTACCATTAATACCACTCAGTTTTTCCTAGAAATCAATTAAGTTTAACATATCTTTTGAATTCTCTTTCTCTTCTTTCTTAAGACTGAGTCTCACTCTGTTGCCCAGGCTGGAGTGCAGTGGTGCAATCGGCTCACTATAATCCCGAACTTCTGGGATAGAATGATTATCCTGCCTTAGCCTCCTGAGTAGCTGGTATTACAGGTGCATGCCACCACACCTGGCTTTTTTTTTTTTTTTTAGATATGGGGTCTCACTATGTTGCCCAGGCTGGCCTCAAACACTTGGTCTCAAGTAATCCTCCTGCCTTGGCCCCCAAAATATGTGATTATAGGTGTGAGTCACTGTGCCAGGCCCTTCTTTTGAATTCTCAGGCAGTTTTATTATTCTTTGTTATTGCTGCTGTTTACATAAAATAAAGTTTATTTACTTGATTTTATGCTGTATCTTTGTCCAAACTTGCAATGCCTTCAAGATTTCTTGTTTGTCATATAATTCAATTACCCTAACCAAAATCAGGAGAGTCAGCGACAGGTGCCTAAATTGCAGCTATACCTGGATTATGCTTAGGATTTAATAATTTACACAGGAATATAGAGAACTGTTTTCAAGTACATTAAAACACTTTTTAAATCCAAAAGAATCAGTAGAAACTATTTAAACTAATTTCTTCATTTTAGATATCACAAATTTAAGGATCAGAGAAGCTAACAAAGATCTTGCCTGAAAAGTCAAGTATCATACACTGAGCAATGAGACTGGATCAGGGTGTTTGGACACTCCCGTGCCCTTTGTACTACCAAACTTTAAGAAAATATTGTCAAATGGGACAAACGCCAAACGAACAAGATGACTTTTCAAGTATAAGTTAAAATAATTAACTTTCCATTCAAGTTGAAAAGTTCTAGCATCTGAGATCCTTACATCTTCTTGCAAGCATGCGTTCTCAGATGGTTGGTCACTACCTATGGTAGAAATTTGCCCAACACCATTGCTTTGCAAATTTGTCGCATTCATTTTAGCCTTCAGAATAATTGGATCATACCTGTTGTTCCAGAGGTAAAAATGTAAAGACAAGTAGACTTGAGGAGTGAGACAACATGGCGGCTGCGTGGCACGGGCTCATCAGATGAGGTGCTCAGTTTTTCTTTGAGTGAAATTATGCCTTGTGGAACTGAATCTTTCATCCCCCAAACGCTGATATTTTCTGAGAGGCTTGGAAGGATTTCTTCTACAGTTCCAAGCAAATCTAAAAGCCAAAGGGTTGGGAAGAGGTAAGCAAACCTTAAATCTCAAACCATTCACTTTGGAGTTGCTTTTGTGTATTGAAACAGGGATCAAATGTAAATAAAACGCTGATTTCTTTCTCATGTTGGACAAGTAATATCACAGCCATTTTATGGTTCTGTTTCAACAGGACCACCTGAAAGGGAAATTTAGTTATCGCCTGACAGACCAATGCAAGCAGTCCAATTCAGACTGAATTTAAGATACTCTATTATTCAAATTATGGGTTTTCCCCTGCCAATTTTTAAATAAAACTATTTAAAACTCTGTCTGAATCTAAATTCAGGATACTGCACTGAACATTTTCCTTGAAGTACAACTCGGTAGCTAGTTATTCCAAAAAGCTGTCTGTAGGTTACTCTTCAGTTTCACTGTAATGCAAAACATTTGGGAGAATCTCCTGACTGCTCTGAAACAAGATCATTGTGGTTTAGAAATCATTCCAAAGCCAAAAGTTAAGTGAGTGGGTACTCCAAAATGGGGGAGGGTGGGAGAGAGAGGCGAAGATTGAGAAATCACCTACTGGGTACAATGTTTACAATTCAGACTTTGGATCTGAATTGTGCCTGCCACCACACCTGGCTAATTTTTGTATTTTTAGTAGAGATGGGGTTTTCACCATGTTGGCCAGGCTGGTCTCGAGCTCCTGACCTCAGGTGATCCATCCACCTTGGCCTCCCAAAGTGCTGGGATTATAGACATGAGCCACTGCGCCCAGCCCGACAGCTGGATTTTCTATGACCTTTAACAAAGTCTACATTGTAGGCTTAAGTTCTGTTTTCAAAGAAGCATGTTCATTCAGAACTTACATATTTTTTTCCTCCCACATGCAGTGTACTTTATTACGTGGGGTTGCAAGTACAAAAATGTTAATTATAATCCCTGCGTAAAATCCTTTAGCATTTATTTTACAAATTGATTTCTTGTTTCTTCATCAACATTAGATCTTATTCACATTTTTGAGACTGCAAAATATATGGGTAAAAATTTTATATATCCCTCTAATATGCCATTAGTATGAATTATATTATTTATGCTGCACTAAAAACTATATTATTCTACATAAAACAAGCTAATACTTTCAAAGATATGGGATGGGAATTGATTGATTATAGCTGTTAATGCATTGGTAAGCATTTCAACTTTAAACTTTTAGGCACTAATAAACCTAATATGAAATTGAGCTACAAATGGTTAACTTTAGCTTTCCATACTGCAAAGCAACATTAGAATTCAAAGTGAAATTACAGATCTTGCCACATGCTTATAGTTACCACCCTATTGTGTAGAGCAGTTCAACAGGCTTGTCACATAATGCATGGGTAGCTATGGTTTCTAAGAAAATTGATGCTTAAATAAACAATGTCTTCAAGCAATTCATATTGAGCTATAGATATTAATACTTCATATAAGGTCCAAAAATTCAGTTTATCATGACTAATATGCCAGCTATTTATACAAATATTAGTTTATTAATAATCATACTAACTCTAGGAAGTATGTTTTATCTTCATTTTAAGGAGACTGAACATAAGGAATTTGAAGGCAATTGAACATTAGAAAAAACTGACTGACCTGCATAAGTTAATACATGATAGAGTTTGTGTTTTCATTCAAATATACTAGACTTCGAAATCTATCCTGTTAACTTTAAGACCTATACTACTACACTGCCATTCATTACATGTATTTTTAAAATCAGTTATCTAAACATGATTTATTAAATAATTCTTCTCTTTTCCATTGGTAACTCAGGCTGTTCCACTCAATTCTCTGTCTAGTTTGGTGATATTATACTTTTTAGTAAGTATAGCTTTAAAATATCTTTATAGAGCTGGTAGTATTAGTAATTTCTCCTTAAACATTATTTCAAAAAATTATTTCCCTATTTCACCCATTTTTTAACACAAAGCTTGCAATTAGGTTGTCAAAAACCCATTGTTCTGATACAGTTTAGAAGTTAAGCTATTTGACTTGTTTTTCCTGTTAGTGGATATTATATGTGCTTTAACAACAATACTCAAAGAACGCTGGAGAAAATGGCTTATTTGACTTAGTTTTCAAACTGTATCATTTGTGAAGTTAAAAATAATTTTAGATTGCTTTTGCTATATCATATCTTTCCTCGATATAAAATAAAAACTAATAATAGTGTTAGAAAAATATATCAAAATACATATTTGGACAGCTTGCAATACACTGCTGTTGAAATCATCATCTGAAAGTCATGTTAACCTGATTAAATAATTTTATTCGAACACAAGCTGATTAAACTTCTATTTCCTCTTGGATTTTTCATATGTTGCTTGCCAAGACAATTTAAAGATTTGTGAATCAAATTGCTTATGCATCAATCATGTTATATTCAGTTCTGACAAATATAAATTATTTTTCCTTAAAAATATAAGGATTCAACATGAAGTGTTGGCTATATTATTTGTTTATGGGAGCAGGAATTGGAACCTGTGAGAAGGGAGTGAAGAATAAGAAAAGTTAACACCTGGAATACAGGAAAACTGCACAAGAATGGGTTCCAACTTACACTGTGGATCCCACCAGCTTAAAAACAAAAACATATAGTTTCAGGAAAACACTGGAATTCTGGATTGATTCCCTAGAGTATAGGATTTTCAGCCAGAGAAACTGGATTCAAATGCCACTTCTGATACTTGCTAGTTGTGTGACCTTGGACAAGTCACTTCATTTATCTGAGTCTCCCTCTCCTCTTTTGAAAAGTGACTCCATACAACTTATACAGTTGCTGAGATAACTAAATGGACTATATAAACCATTCATTATGGTGCCTGACCCAGAATCAGTCCTCCTTAAATGGTGTCTGCAGAGGTTGTTGTTATTACTACTACTGTTGGTTGTGATGATGATGACATACAATGAGCTCAAGCTCATTAAATAGAAAGTTGAAGGCTGAAAAGAGGAGATCACAGACCCTGGAAGGGAGAGAAACAGATTGGGAATCCAGGTCCTTACATGGGAGAAGTGCTTCTAGTGATTCTGGCGTGTTTTGTTTCCAAGTCAGACCATACCCTTCCTCTTCCTACCCAAATGGGTATAACCAGGCAGGGTGAGTTGGGGCTCACTTAACATAGCAAAGTTCTCAAGGAATGAGATATAAAATTGATGAATAACAGAAGCACAAATCTTTCTATTGCAATCACATATTTTTCCCTGGCATGATTTAACTGGCCTGAATATATGCACACAAGTTTCTAAGTGGGTTTATGTGTTTTCAGTCTCAGTTGTTCCCACATTTTTGAGGGGAGCAGATGGAATATTATTATAACATAATTTATACATATTATTATAACCAAAATTACACAAAAAAAGAAAAAGTCAAACACTTCATTTGATGTTATTTTGAACACATCACCTGTTGCCAATGAATAATTATTACTGAAATGGCACAAGAAGGCATGTTGCATCTGGCTTGCTATTTTTCAGTAAGAAAGTGGTGAAATTAGAAGAGCAAATGCAGATGAAAGCAATCTACAGACAGAATCATTAGTAAGTAAATGATATATATATATATTTAATATATATTATATATAATATATAAAAATACATATATATATATTTAAAAGGCAGTGAATACTAAGGTAGTATTTCTGCAAGACTCGGACCCCATCAGGGCTATTTCCCTCATGACCTCTTAGTTATTAACAGTAGAAGAACCCTCTTCTTTTTGGCCAGAGAAGAGCTAGTGACCTCACTCCAAACTTGTATCTGAGTGCATTCCAACCTTGGCCACTGAGGGTTGGGAAGTAGTTATGGATGTACTGCTACTGGAGAGGACAAGAAAGATGTTTAAAGTCAACTCAATAGGGTTGTGTAACACACTACGTGGGTTTCCCTCCATACAACAAATCTCAAATGAAGAGACCTGGGCAAAAGTGACTCCTTACTATGGGTGGCTGTCTCTGCCATTACGTAGTTAAAAATGATGATTGCATCCATTTGTTGAATATACTTTATGATTCTGGTATTCTGTTGGGTTCTTTACATTTAATTCACACAAGACCCAATGATAATCATTGATCAAACCTATGTGATATAGCCTACTACACACCTAGGCTGTACGATATAGCCTACTGCTATAGGGGTCTGTCTGGCTTACCTCTGTCTGAACCACATGATTCATCTTTCTACCTCAATATACTCTCTGTGGGGATATAATGATTTAATAGTACACCATCAGAAACGTCCAATGACAATCCAAGAAATCTGAAATTTAATGTGCTAAAAACAATATGTTTATATTGTTTACCAATGAGATTCCAGATGCCAACAATACAGTATTTTAAGTATAAAAGTGACTATGATATAAGCTACATCTTATTACAAAATCTGTTAATTAATCAAAATAGAATTTTTCCATCTTTGGAAAACATATATCTCATTTATGTTTGAAGGTATGCTAGAAAGAATGGTTGACTTCTCCAGCAACCTACTTACTGAGCCAATCAACTAAATAGTCTTGGCTTAAAACTTCAGTATCCCAAAGTGGCTTTTTAAAATACAAAAACTGATTGTTGGTATTAAAAACAAAAATAAGGAAACAATGCGATTAGTTATTGGCAAGCAAAGTAAAAGCTGGCACAAGTAAAATTTCAAAATTAATTGGTTCTACTTAAACAACAATTCAGTCAACAGAAAAGTCTGAATGTTTTATTTTGAGAAATAACCAGTCCTATGTACTTTAAGATGAATCTTTCAGGAAACCAGCTTTGGAATGTTTCCATCTTTTCAGGGACACTGTGGCCCTCTTGGTTGGCCCTTGCAAACAGAACTTATGGCTTTATCAATTATTAGCACAACTTACATTTGCCCCCAGACCCTTTCCTCCTGTAGTGAATTATTAGCACAGTTTACATTTGCCCCCAGACCCTTTCCTCCTGTAGTGAAAACAAGATTAAAATCAGTGCTCAACAGTAAGCATTTGTGTTTTTATCGTTCCAAGATAGCTGAATAGGAACAGGACCAGTCTATAGCTCCCAGCATGAGCAATGCAAAAGACAGTTGATTTCTGCATTTCCAGCTGAGGTACTGGGTTCATGTCACTGGGACTTGTTGGACAGTGGGTGTGGCCCACAGAGTGTGAGCCAAAGCAGGGTGGGGCATCGCCTCACCTGGGAAGCACAAGGGGTCAGAGAATTCCCTTTCCCAGCCAAGGGGAGCTGTGACAGATGGTACCTGGAAACTCAGGACACTCCCACCCTAATACTGCGCTTTTCCAACTATCTTAGAAAATGGCACACCAGGAAATTATATCCCGTGCCTGGCTCGGTGGGTCCCACGCCCATGGAGCCTTGCTCACTGCTAGCACAGCAGTCTGAGATTGAACTGCGAGGTGGCAGCAAGGCTGGAGGAGGGGTGTCCGCAACTGCTGAGGCTTCACTAAATAAACAAAGGGGCCGGGAAGCTCGAACTGGGTGGAGACCACCTCAGCACAACCAGGCCTGCCTGCCTCTGCAGTCTCCACCTCTGGGGGCAGGGCATAGCTGAATAAAAGGCAGCAGACACTTCTGCAGACTTAAACATCCCTGTCTGACAGCTCTGAAGAGAGCAGTGGTTCTCCCAGCCGGGAGTTTAAGATCTGAGAACGGACAGACTGCCTCCTCAAGTATGTCCCTGACCCCCGAGTAGCCTAACTGGAAGACACCTCCCAGTAGGGGCTGACTGACATCTCATACAGCTGTGTGCCCCTCTGAGATGAAGCTTCCAGAGGAAGGATCAGGCAGCAACATTTGCTGTTCTGCAGCCTCTGCTGGTGATACCCAGGCAAACAGGGTCTGGAGTGGACCTCCAGTAAACTCCAACAGACCTGCAGCTAAGGGTCTTGACTGTTAGAAGGAAAACTAACAAACAGAAAGGAATAGCATCAACACTAACAAAAAGGATATCCACACAAAAAATGCCATTTGTAGGTCACCATCATCAAAGAACAAAGGTAGATAAAACCACAAAGATGGGGAGAAACCAAAGAAGAAAAGCTGAAAATTCTAAAAATCAGAGCACCTCTTCTCTTTCAAAGGATCATAGCTCCTTGCCAGCAATGGAACAAAACTAGATGGAAAATGAATTTGATGAGTTGACAGAAGCAGGCTTCAGAAGACAGGTAATAACAAACTTCTCTGAGCTAAAGCAGGATGTTCAAACCCATCACAAAGAAGCCAAAAACCATGAAAAAATATTAAACAAATGGCTAACTAGAATGAACAGCGTAGATATGACCTTAAATGACCTGATGGAGCTGAAAACCATGGCACAAGAACTACATGACACATGCATAAGCTTCAGTAGCCGATTCAATCAAGGATTGAAACGATATCAGAAAGGATATCAGTGATTGAAGATCAAATGAATGAAATTAAGCAATAAGAGAAGCTTAGAGAAAAAAAGAGCAAAAAGAAACAAAGTCTCCAAGAAATATGGGACTATGTGAAAACACCAAATCTATGTTTGATTGTTGTATCTGAAAGTGATGGGGAGAATGGAACCAAGTTGGAAAACACTCTTCAGGATATTATCCAGGAGAACTTCCCAACCTAGCAAGGCAGGCCAACATTCAAATTCAGCAAATACAGAGAACTCCACAAAGATACTCCTCGAGAAGAGCAACCCCAAGACACATAATTGTCAGAATCACCAAAGTTGAAATGAAGGAAAAAAAGTTAAGGGCAGCCAGATAGAAAGGTCAAGTTACCCACAAAGGGAAGTCCATCAGACTAACAGCAGATCTTTCAGCACAAACTCTACAAGCCAGAAGAGAGTGGCAGCCAATATTCAACATTCTTAAAGAAAAAGAATTTTCAACCCAGAATTTCATTTCCAGCCAAACTAAGCTTCATAAGTGAAAGAGAAATAAAATCTTTTACAGACAAGCAAATGCTCAGGGATTTTGTCACCACAGGCCTACCTTACAAGAGCTCCTGAAGGAAGACTAAACATGGAAAGGAACAACTGGTACCAGCCACTGCAAAAACACACCAAATTGTAAAGACTATTGATGCTAGGAGGAAACTGCATCAACTAATGAGCAAAATAACCAGCTAAAATCATAATGACAGGATCAAACTCACACATAACAATATTAGTCTTAAATGTAAATGGGCTAAATTCCCCAAGTAAAAGACACAGACTGGCAAATTGGGTAAAGAGTCAAGACCCATCAGTGTGCTGTATTCAGGAGACCCATCTCACCTGCAGAGACACACATAGGCTCAAAATGAAGGGATGGAGGGAGATCTACCAAGCAAATGGAAAACAAAACAAAACAAAAAGCAGGGGATGCAATCCTAGTCTCTGATAAAACAGACTTTAAAAAAACAAATATCAAAAGAGACAAAGAAGACCCTTACAAAATGGTAAAGGGATCAATTCAACAAGAAGAGGTAACTATCCTAAATATATATGCACCCAATACAGGAGCACCCAGATTCATAAAGCAAGTCCTTAGAGACCTACAAAGAGACTTAGACTACCACACAATAATAATGGGAGACTTTAACACCCCACTGTCAATATTAGGCAGATCAACGAGACAGAAAGTTAACAAGGATATCCAGGACTTAAACTCAGCTCTGCACCAAGCAGACCTAATAGACAGCTACAAAACTCTCCACCCCAAATCAACAGAATATACATTCTTCTCAGCACCACATCACACTTATTCCAAAATTGACCACATAGTTGGAAGTAAAGCACTCCTCAGGAAATGTAAAAGAAAAAAAATTATAACAAACTGTCTCTCAGACCACAGTGTAATCAAATTAGAACTCAGGATTAAGAAACTCACTCAAAACCACACAACTACATGGAAACTGATCAACCTGCATCTGAATGACTACTGGGTAAATAATGAAATGAAGGCAGAAATAAAGATGTTCTTTGAAACCAATGAGAACAAAGACACAACATACCAGAATCTCTGGGATACATTTAAAGCAGTGTGTGGAGGGAAATTTTTAGCACTAAATGCCCACAGGAGAAAGCAGGAAAGATCTAAAGTCACTACCCTAAGATCACAATTAAAAGAACTAGAGAAGCAAGAGCAAACACATTCAAAAGCTAACAGAAGGCAAGAAATAACTAAGATCAGAGCAGAACAGAAGGAGATAGAGACACAAAAAAAACGCTTCAAAAAATCAGTGAATCCAGGAGACGGTTTTTTGAAAAGATCAAAAAAAAAAAAAAAAAAAAAAAAAAAACCTGATAGACCACTAGCAAGACTAATAAAGAAGAAAACAAAGAAGAATCAAAGAGACGCAATAAAAAAATTATACAGTGGATATCACCACCGATCCCACGGAAATACAAACTACCATCAGAGAATACTATAAACACCTCTATGCAAATAAACTAGAAAATCTAGACAAAATGGATAAATTGCTGGAAACATACATCCTTCCAAGACTAAACCAGGAAGAAGTTGAATCTCTGAATAGAGCTACAACACCCTCTGAAATTGATGCAATAATTAATAGCCTACCAACCAAAAAAAAAAAAAATGCAGGACAAGATGGGTTCACAACCAAATTCTACCAGAGGTACAAAAAGGAGTTGGTACCGTTCCTTCTGAAACTATTCCAATCCATAGAAAAAGATGAAATCATCCCTAACTCATGAGGTCAGCATCATCCTCATACCAAAGCATGGCAGAGACAAAACAGAAAAAGAGAATTTTAGATCAATATCCCTGATGAACACCGATGCAAAAATCCTCAATAAAATACTGGCAAACCTTATCCAGCAGCACATCAAAAAGCTTATCCAACACGATCAAGTTGGCTTCATCCCTTGGATGTAAGGCTGGTTCAACACATGCAAAACAATAAACTTAATCCATCATATAAACAGAATCAAAGACAAAAAACACATGATTATCTCAATAGATGCAGAAAAGCCTTCAAAAAAATTAAACAGCCCTTCATGCTAAAAACTCTCAATAAATTAGGTATTGCTGGGATGTATCTCAAAATAATAAGAACTATTTATGACAAACCCACATCCAATATCATAGTGAATGGGCAAAAACTAGAAGCATTCCCTTTGAAAACTGGCACAAGACAGGGATGCCCTCTCTCACCACTCCTATTCAACGTAGTGTTGGAAATCCTGGCCAGGGCAATCAGGCAGGAGAAAGAAATAAAGGGTATTCAACTGGAAAAGAGGAAGTCAAATTGTCCCTGTTTGAAGATGACATGATTATATATTTAGAAAACCCCATCATCTCAGCCCAAAATCTCCTTAATCTGATAAGCAACCTAAGCAAAGTCTCAGGATACAAAATCAATGTGCAAAAATCACAAGCATTTCAATACACCAATAACAGACAGAGAGTCAAATCATGAGTGAACTCTCATTCACAATTGTTTCAAAGAGAATAAAACACCTAGGAATCCAACTAACAAGGGATGTGAAGGACCCCTTCAAGGAGAACCACAAACCACTGCTCAAGAAAAATAAAATAGGACTCAAACAAATGGAAGAACATTCCATGCTCATGGGTAGGAAGAATCAGTATCATGAAAAGAATCATTATTGTGAAAGGTAATTTATAGATTCAATGCCATCCCATCAAGCTACCAATGACTTTCTTCACAAAATTGGAAAAAACTACTTTAAAGTTCACATGGAACCAAAAAAAAGCCCACATTGCCAAGACAATCCTAAGCAAAAAGAACAAAGCTGGAGGCATCACACTACCTGACTTCAAACTATACTACAGGGCTATAGCAACCAAAACAGCAAGATATTGGTACCAAAACAGAGAGATAGACCAATGGAACAAAACAGAGACCTCATACCACACATCTACAACCATCTGATCTTTGAAAAACCTGAAAAAAACAAGAAATGGGGAAAGGATTCCCTATTTAATTAATAGTGCTGGGAAAACTGGCTAGCCATATGTAGAAAGCTGAAACTGGATCTCTTCCTTACACCTTATACAAAAATTAACTCAAGATGGATTAAAGACTTAAACATTAGATCTAAAACCATAAAAACCCTAGAAGAAGACCTAGGCAATACCATTCAGGACATAGGCATGGGCAAGGACTTCAGGACTAAAACACCAAAAGCAATGGCAACAAAAGTCAAAATTGGCAAATGGGATCTAATTAAACTAGAGAGCTTCTGCACAGCAAAAGAAACTACCACTAGAGTGAACAGGCAACCTACAGAATGGGGGAAAATTTTTACAATCTACCCATCTGACAAACGGCTAATACCCAGAATCTACAAAGAACTTAAACAACTTTACAAGAAAAAATTCAAACAACCCCATCAAAAAGTGGGCAAAGGATATGATCAGACACTTCTCAAATAAAGACATGTATGCAACCAACAGGCACAAGAAAAATGCTCATCATCACTGGCCATCAGAGAAATGCAAATCAAAACCATAATGAGACAACCATCTCACACCAGTTAGAATGGCTGAAATGTCAGGAAACAGGTGCTGGAGAGGATGTGGAGAAATAGGAACGCTTTTACACTGTTGGTGGGACTGTAAACTAGTTCAGCCATTGTGGAAGATGGTGTGGTGATTCCTCAAGGATCTAGAACTAGAAATACCATTTGACCCAGCCATCCCATTACTGGGTATATACCCAAAGGATTCTAAATCGTGCTGCTATAAAGACACATGCACACGTATGTTTATTGTGGCACTGTTCACAATAGCAAAGACTTGGAACCAACCCAAATGTCCATCAATGATAGACTGCATTAAAAAAATGTGGCACATGTACATCACGGAATACTATGTAGCCATAAAAAAGGATGAGTTCATGTCCTTTGTAGGGACATGGATGAAGCTGGAAACCATGATTCGAAGCAAACTATCACAAGGACAGAAAACCAAACACCGCATGTTCTCACTCATAGGTGGGAACTGAACAATGAGAACACTTGAACACAGGGTGGGGAGCATCACACACTGGGGCCTGTCATTGGGTTGGGGGCAGGGGGAGGGATAGCATTAGGAGGAATACCTAATGTAAATGACGAGTTAATGGGTGCAGCACACCAACATGGCACATGTATACATATGTAATAAACCTGCATGTTGTGCACATGTACCCTAGAACTTAAAGTGTAATAATTAATAAATAAATACATAAATAAATATATAAATAAGAAAAAGTAAACATTTTTTACTTTATCAGACCACAAGTTGAACTGAAAAGAACTAGGAAGAGTGATAGCCTTGAAGGACTAACCCATTTTCCGTATACTGCCTAACTCATTTTTGTTTGATATATAAATATTATATGATAAAGGTTATTTGAAAAATTCTATACCTTAGAGATCACCAGTGTGTAAATATATTTTTCCATATTCTGTGAGTTTAAAAACTTTATACAAGATATTGGTATGTATCTATTAATCTAAAATACTTAAATATTTTCATTATGGTCCTTGCAATTGATCTTCCTCTTTCTGCACCTTCCTTCCCCATTGAAGAAGAATCTGCATCAACCATTCAGATTACACCAAATAAGTATCATTTTTCATATTTCAATTCTATTTCATTAAGCAACCCATCTTCCTAGGTTCTTTACTAATTAGCCACTAAACCCCAGGCTTTTCTTTACAGTTCAGGGTAAATATGTGTAGCCTAAGATGTCCTAACTCCAAGGAAGGGGGAGGAGGAAGGGTAGAACTTCGTGAAAAAAAGAAAAAGATGCACGCATGGATCAGAAGAAGAAATAGAAAGGGTCCTAGAGTCTGCCAAGAGCCCACTTTCTGGCTCACAGGTGGGAGCACAGCCTTGCTAGGCAAGTCCTAGCTTGCAGACAGTATAAAATAGGAGCAGACATGAAGAAAGGAATTAATGTACTTTCCATTAAACATATCTCTTCTGCAAATGTAGTCATCGCTGATAATGTACAATTAGAGGTAGGTGGGTGTGTCACAATGAAGTCAGATAACTTTCCTATTCATCATTTTGTCAGAGCTGATAAAATTTAGAACTGACCAAGTTCTCTGTGTGTTCGTGCACTCACTGAAGGTACCAATAGCAGTGAAACTGTCCCTGTCTCAAAATGGTTGAAAGCAGAGATTTCATAAAAGTTTTCTGAAACTGCATGCCTGAAAGGAGGAGATAGGTGTTAAATCAGCATAGAATTGTAAAACTATTTTGTACTCTTAACATGCACACTTCATTCACCCAAAATATTAGTTATGAATTATCCTAAAGAAAAAAAAAAAAAAGGTAGGAAAGCAGGTGGGTTGCCATTCTGTATAAGCAGACCACACCCCATACTCTACCTGCGCCCACCACTAGGGCTGTGGGCCCACAGGCGCGGATGCAATTCAGGAGGGAGTTGGAGCGAATGTTGGAGTTGAGAAAGGCCACCACGCAGCCCAGCTTGGCGAGGCCGAACCACACGTGAACGAAGTCCGGCTCATTGCTCATCAGTAGAGCCACGGTGTCCCCCTTTTTCAGAGAGGAATGGTTCAGGAAAACATGGGCCACTCTGCTACTCCTTTTGTCTACATCCTGATAGGTGTAGATGTCTCCCTCATAGATGATGAAAGGTTTCCGAGGTTGTCTTTTGGCATGACTCAAGAATTTATCCAGTACAGTCACCAGCTCCCCTCTCTTTTCGTACTGCTTCAGCCGAATTATAACGAGCACCACCTTCACCAGGAATAAGAAGTCATCCCAAAAGTAAGGGAACAGGAGTTTCTGCACGAAGTGCAGGACGACCATTCCAGCCCCTAGAACTGTTAGCCATGACAGAAGCATGGGGGCCACGGGACCAGAAGGCAGCTCTGATCTCAGCCCCACCAGCGTCCTTCTCTTCCAGGCACAGCTCTCCGCGGGGACCGCTGGTCCTCACTACTCAGGGCTTACACCTGAAGTTCTTGTCAGCTTTTCCGGGGCGGAATGGGGTGGGGAGGAATCCTGAGAAACAGAATCAGAGCTTTGCACTGAAAAGGTCGCCCCAAGTGGTGCTGAAGATTAATCTTGGGTCACTGGGCGGCTGGAGAGCAGGGAGCCTCCGACTCCTGTGAGAAACCAACACAGCCACCCTCAGGGGTCTCGGAATCTACGACCCCAGCGCTGCGCCCTCGCCTCCCAACCGCGACAGCGGCCCGTGCTCTGCGGGTTCTCCAGGACTTTCCAGCCCTCTTCTCTGTGAGGGCTGGGTCAGTCCTCCCTGATTCTGCGACCCTAAACAAACCTCACCACCCTCAGAAGAAGGTACAGGGACAGAAGCTTTTCTCCTCTCAGGTAGTCTTTCCCGTGATCTTGAGTTGGAGGCTGAATTTCAGCAGAGAAAAGCTGGGGTGATAATGACTGCGAAGCGCAGTGATTTAAAGTCTCTACGCACCAGAAACCGCGCAGGGGCTCAGGACCACGCCTCTACCCGTGGCCGCAGGGCCAGCGAGTTCCAGGACTCCTGAGCGCTGCCCGCGTCCAGCCCCGCCCAACCCCGCCCAGTCCCTCGGATGCAACGGGTCCCCGAGAACTGCTCCTAGGTGACCCACACGCCCACTGGAAGGGGCTGCCCCTACCCCAGCAGCAGCTCGCACTCCGAGTGTCGTTAGGCTGGCCTAGTGTAGCTCTCCTCCGAATCGCGGCAGGAGTGTTGCCCCCCTCCTTCGGCCTCCAGGCTCAGTGCCAACCACTTCCACTGGAGTGCCGCAGCTGGAACTGCCTGGGCCCCTCCGTCAGCTCGTCCCTGGGCGCGCGTCTGGAGAAGTGTGTCGTGCCGACCTGCTCACACCCCAGGGAGGAGGCCCGCAACTGGCGTCTCTGGCGGGGAAGAATGTGACAGTCCCGTGGGGGGAAACCTAGGGATCTGGAAGGCTTGGGGTCACAGGAGAACCAGGGTTGCTAGAATTGGGCGGCGCGGGGGCCCTGGCGAGGCTGGTAAGGTAGAACAGTGTCGCACAAAAGGTCACCCATTGAACCAGTTAATAACTAGAGAATGGAAAGAAAAGAACAAACACCAAAAAACTGCAGAGAGAGAGAGAGAGAGAGCGGCAGGGAGGGAGGGAGGGAAGGAATATTTATGAACTGGACAGATCCAACAATTTTTGTAAGAAAGGCATATTTGGACACATCACAAAACTGTACTGTTCTTTACAAAAAGTATTTTTGGAAAACATATTGATAGATTGGTTTTTACATTTATATTAGAACTCTGTCGTTAGAGGGCCAAGACAGTGCATTTTACAAAATCTGGCAACAATATTGATTGACAGCTTCAGTCGATATTCATATTTAAAAATAAAACGAAGTTTATAATGCTATTTTCAGTCCTTAAAAATAACAGGATTCCCCCCTCCCCGAGACAGATCATTTAAAGAATTATGTCTTCAAACTAAGGATTCTAAAGGGAGTGGGGAGAAGTAACAAGTTAGTGGAATGGATAACAAAATTTTATACGAAGATGAAATTGTACTAAAGATAAAAAAACTAAAGAACATTTCATTACACGTATTTTTTCTAGCATACACCATCATCCTAGCTGTCTGCTTTTAAGTGAATATAAATGGTTAATTGCATGTGTTAAAATAATTAAGGATGGCCTCAGCTTGTCAGGTGTTTCTCTCTTCTGCCTTATGTTCTGCAGATGGATTCTGGCTAACCTCAGATTCTGTAATAAAAGAAAAACTGATAATTCCAAAGACGAGCTCCAGTTTATTCATCTGAAAATGATTACTTTGAAGTCACAGTGAAGAGCTCTCTGAAAGCCAAAGGAACATAGGCTCTTAAAGCCCTTTTCTGTAAATGACAAAAAAAATGCTTTCTAAATTTACTCAGAAGCTCTGATCTTTTCGATTCAGAAATATCTTTTTAATTAAAAAATAGTATCAAGTAGCTTATAACTTGCAATGTTAGTTTACAACTTGAAAAACGTCTTTGACATTCTATTGTTTTCTCTTCTAGCTTTAGTCTATTTAAGTCACCTCCAAATAACATTTAAAGAACACAAAAGAATATGAAGCAGTTGGTCTTAGACTTTTGTAGTTTTAATGAGTCAAATCTGTCCTTCTACAGAGGAGATACAGAAAGATAGGCGTGGCATTTCTTTTATCTTGCTACATTTAAAACATTAAGCACACATTACAACACTGACCATCTACTGTTACCATTGTTTCATAAAGAGAGGATTTATTTCAACATTTTAAAGAAGGAAGGGAATGCCATTTATAATAGAGGACCACATTTTAAAATGAATAAAATTAAATTCACAAAAAAACTCATTTTGCTACACTTATTTTTCTTATCATGGACATTCTAATACCATCCTAAGGCATGAAACTAAATTTTTAGCAATTACAGATACAATGAATCTAGAATATATTCAGCACCATAAATGTGAGCTTGTTTGATTTATTAGGAAGAACTACAAGTAAGTATATGTTGGGCCAGAATTTGTACTAACCCAAACCAATTTTATGCCTGAAATCTCACCATGGAAGAGGTAATCAATGAAAAATCTTGGGACAGTTAACAGTATTGTGTATATACCTATATTAGCCCATGTATCTGTTTCTATTTTGTCCAGAAATTTTGCATTCACTTTCAAATGCTACCAAAGGCAGCTAAGTAAAATAAATACAATTTTTAGCTAGAATAATTAGTATTTTGAAATGGGAGAAATACAGCGACAGTTAGTTGCAAGTGAGTAAATCTATTATTTCACTAAAATAAAGAGAAATAAACACATAGAAATAGTCTAGACATTCCTGCTAACATTACTTTTGAATAGGAATAGTGTGATATTTCTCTGGTTCTCCTTTAGAAAATATAAAGACTGTATGTTTTTCTTTAATGTAACTTGAAAATAAAAATATTGTGACTAAATGAAAATCAATGCCAAAAAAAGTTTATTTTTAATCTACATATGGTCTCCTCAACCCCTTCTTCATTTCTGATTTGACTTTCCTCTTTAACCCACTACCGACCACCGTTGCACCCTCAGCTCTGTAGAAGACAAATTGTTTAGTGAGTAGACCAAAGTAAGACTGAACAAATAGCAACATATGACAGACATGGAGCCCACAGGATTTTGCCACTCTAGCCTAAGCATTCTGACTCTGTGCTGTCAAATCACTTGTCTTCATGTCTTCTGATGCAATTCTATAGCAGTCATCATTTGGATTATGGGAGGTTTCAGTAAAAACCAAGAAATTTAGAAAGATGCCAAACAATGCTGGGTTGGTGGCTAAACATCATGATGAGTGCTTGAAATGGGCCAAGAAACTCTGACTATCTAGACTGCAGCTGGGTCTTGGGAAAGGGGATGGCAGTGAAGTGAGTGAGGGAGTTGGATGGCTCTGAAAATGAATGGGAGAATGCTGGATGTAGGAGTCATCCACTTTACAATTCTACCTGGGAATGGGGTCCTGCTCAGTTTTTAATTACTACTTTTAGGATCTGATGATAACTTTGGTTTTCATGGGAAGTTTACTCTTCCTATAATCTAATGTTTATTTGTATTAATGAATAATCATTGTCCAGATTATTACTTAACACAAGGACTCATGAAGCAAACTGAACATTAAAAATAAGAGGCGTGCACGGAGCGTTGCTCACTGCTAGCACAGCAGTCTGAGATCTAACTGCAAGGCAGTAGCAAGGCTAGGGGAGGGGGGTCTGCCATTGCAGAGGCTTGAGTAGGTAAAAAAGTGGCAATGAAGCTCGAACTGGGTGGAGCCCACCACAGCTCAAGGAAGCCTGCCTACCTCTGTAGACTCCACCTCTGGGGGCAGGGTATAGCTGAACAAAAGACAGCAGACACTTCTGCAGACTTAAACATCCCTGTCTGACAGCTTTGAAGACAGCAGTGGTTCTCCCAGCATGCAGTTTGAGATATGATAACAGACAGACTACCTCCTCAAGTGGGTCCCTGACCCCTGAGTAGCCTAACTGGGAGTCACCTCCCAGTAGGGGCTGACTGACACCTCATATGCTGGGTGCCCCTCTGAGATGAAGCTTCCAGAGGAAGGATCAGGCAGCAACATTTGCTGTTCTGCAGCCTCTGCTGGTGATACCCAGGCAAACAGGGTCTGGAGTGGACCTCCAGTAAACTCCAACAGACCTGCAGCTAAGGGTCTTGACTGTTAGAAGGAAAACTAACAAACAGAAAGGAATAGCATCAACACTAACAAAAAGGATATCCACACAAAAAATGCCATTTGTAGGTCACCATCATCAAAGAACAAAGGTAGATAAAACCACAAAGATGGGGAGAAACCAAAGAAGAAAAGCTGAAAATTCTAAAAATCAGAGCACCTCTTCTCTTTCAAAGGATCATAGCTCCTTGCCAGCAATGGAACAAAACTAGATGGAAAATGAATTTGATGAGTTGACAGAAGCAGGCTTCAGAAGACAGGTAATAACAAACTTCTCTGAGCTAAAGCAGGATGTTCAAACCCATCACAAAGAAGCCAAAAACCATGAAAAAATATTAAACAAATGGCTAACTAGAATGAACAGCGTAGATATGACCTTAAATGACCTGATGGAGCTGAAAACCATGGCACAAGAACTACATGACACATGCATAAGCTTCAGTAGCCGATTCAATCAAGGATTGAAACGATATCAGAAAGGATATCAGTGATTGAAGATCAAATGAATGAAATTAAGCAATAAGAGAAGCTTAGAGAAAAAAAGAGCAAAAAGAAACAAAGTCTCCAAGAAATATGGGACTATGTGAAAACACCAAATCTATGTTTGATTGATAAAATCACAAAGATGGGGAGAAACCAGAGCAGAAAAGCTGAAAATTCTAAAAATCTAAAATCTAAAAAGAAGCACCTCTTCTCCTCCAAAGGAATGCAGCTCCTCACCAGCAACAGAACAAAGCTGGGTGGAGAATAACGTTAACAAGTTGAGAGAAGAAGGCTTCAGATGATTGGTAATAACAAACTTCTCTGAATTAAAGGAGGATGATTGAACCCATCACAAAGAAGCTAAAAACCTTGAAAAAAGATTAGACAAATGGCTAAGTAGAATAAATTGTAGAGAAGACCTTAAATGACCTGATGGAGCTGAAAACCATGGCATGAGAACTACATGACCCATGCACAAGCTTCAGTAGCCGATACGATCAAGTGGAAGAAAGGGTATCAGTGATTGAAGATCAAATGAATGAAATGAAGCCAGAAGAGAAGCTTAGAGGAAAAAAAGTAAAAAGAAATGAACAAAGCCTCCAAGAAATATGGGACTATGTGAAAACACCAAATCTACATCTGATAGGTGTACCTGAAAGTGACGGGGAGAATGGAACCAAGTTGGAAAACAGTCTTCAGGATATTATCCAGAACTTCCCAACCTAGCAAGGCAGGCCAACATTCAAATTCAGCAAATACAGTGAACACCACAAAGATACTCCTTGAGAAGAGCAACCCCAAGACACATAATTGTCAGATTCACCAAAGTTGAAATGAAGGAAAAAATGTTAAAGAGAGAAAAATGTTAAAGAGAGAAAGGTCAGGTTTCCCACAAAGGGAAGCCCATGAGACTAACAGCAGATCTCTCAGCAGAAACTCTACAAGCCAGAAGAGAGTGGGGGCCAATACTCAACATTCTTAAAGGAAAGAATTTTCAACCCAGAATTTCATATCCAGCCAAACTAAGCTTCATAAGTGAAGGAGAAATAAAATCCTTTACAGACAAGCAAATGCTGAGAGCTTTTGTAACCACAGGCCTGCCTTACAAGAGCTCCTGAAGGAAGCACTAAACATGGAGAGGATCAACTGGTACCAGCCACTGCAAAAACATGCCAAATTGTAAAGATTATCAGTGCTAGGAAGAACCTGCATCAAGTAACAAGCAAAATAACCAGCTAATATTGTAATGACAGGATCAAATTCACACATAACAAAATTAACATTAAATGTAAATGGGCTAAATGCTCCAATTAAAAGATTGGCAAATTGGATACAGTCAAGACCCATCAGTGTGCTGTATTCAGGAGACCCATCTCACTTGCACAGACACACATAAGGCTCAAAATAAAGGGATGGAGAAAGACCTACCAAGTGGAAAACAAACAAACAAAAAAAAGCAGGGGTTGCATTCCTAAGTCTCTGATAAAACAAACTTTAAACCAACAAGGGTCAAGAGACAAGGCCATTACATAATGGTAAAGAGATCAATTCAACAAGAAGAGCTAACTATCCTAAATGTATATGCACCCAATACAGGAGCACCCAGATTAATAAAGGAAGTCCTTAGAGACCTACAAAGAGACTTAGACTCCCACACAATAATAATGGGAGACTTTAACACCCCACTGTCAATATTAGACAGATCAATGAGACAGAAAGTTAGCAAGGATATCCAGGACTTGAACTCTGCTCTGCACCAACTGGACCTAATAAACATCTACAGAACTTTCCACTCCAAATCAACAGAATATACATTCTCCTCAGCACCACATCACACTTATTCCAAAATTGACCACATAGTTGGAAGTAAAGCACTCCTCAGCAAATGTACAAGAACAGAAATTATAACAAACTGTCTCCCAGACTACAATGCAATCAAACTAGAACTCAGGACTAAGAAACTCGATCAAACCGCTCAACTACATGGAAACTGAACAACCTGCTCCTGAATGACTACTGGGTACATAACAAAATGAAGGCAGAAATAAAGATGTTCTTTGAAACCAATGAGAACAAAGACACAACATACCAGAATCTCTGGGATACATTTAAAGCAGTGTATAGAGGGAAATTTTTAGCACTAAATGCCCACAAGAGAAAGCAGCAAAGATCTAAAAATGACACCCTAACATCACAATTAAAAGAACTAGAGAAGCAAGAGCAAACACATTCAAAAGCTAGCAGAAGGCAAGAAATAACTAAGATCAGAGCAGAACAGAATGAGATAGAGACACAAAAACCCTTCAAAAAATCAATGAATCCAGGAGCTGGTTTTTTGAAAAGATCAACAAAATTGATAGACAACTAGCAAGACTAATAAAGAAGAAAAGAAACAAGATTCAAATAGATGCAATAAAAAAGGATAAAGTGGATATAACCACCAATCCCGCAGAAACATAAACTGCCATCAGAGAATACTATAAACACCTCTATGCAAATAAACTGGAAAATCTAGAAGAAATGGATAAATTCCTGGACACATATACCCTTCCAAGAGTGAACCAAGAAGAAGTTGAATCCCTGATTAGACCAATAACAGGCTCTGCAATTGAGGCAATAATTAATAGCCTACAAACCAAAAAGTGCAGGACAAGATGAATTCACAGCCGAATTCTACCAGAGATAGAAAGAGGAGCTGGTACCATTCCTTCTGAAACTATTCCAATCAATAGAAAAAGAAAGAATCCTCCCCAACTCATTTTATGAGGCCAACATCATCCTGATACCAAAGCCTGACAGAGACACAGCAAAATAGGGAATTTTAGACCAATATCCCTGATGATCATCGATGCAAAACTCCTCATTAAAATACTGGGAAACCGACTCCAGCAGCACATCAAAAAGCTTATCCACTACAATCAAGTTGCCTTCATCCCTGGGATGGAACGCTGGTTCAACATATGCAAATCAATAAATGTAATCAATCATATAAACAAAACCAATGAAAAATACCACATGATTATCTCAATAGATGCAGAAAAGGCCTTTGACAAAATTCAACAGCCCTTCATGCTAAAATCTCTCAATAAACTAGGTATTGATGGGACGTATCTCAAAATAAGAAGAGCTATTTATGACAAACCTCACAGCCAATATCATACTGAATGGGCAAAAACTGGAAGCATTCCCTTTGAAAACTGGCACAAGACAGGCATGCCCTCTCTCACCATTCCTATTCAATATAGTGTTGGAAATCCTGGTCAGGGCAATCAGGCACGAGAAAGAAATAAAGGGTATTCAATTAAGAAAAGAGGAAGTCAAATTGTCCCTGTTTGAAGATGACATGATAGTATATTTAGAAAACTCTCTCATCTCAGCCCAAAATCTCCTTAAGATGATAAGCAACTTCAGCAAAGTCTCAGGATACAAAATCAATGTTGAAAAATCACAAGCATTCCTATACACCAAGAACAGACAGAGAGCCAAGTCATGAGTGAACTCCCATTCACAATTGTTTCAAAGAGAATAAAATACCTAGGAATCCAACTTACAAAGGATGTGAAGGACCTCTTCAAGGAGAACTACAAACCACTGCTAAATGAAATAAAAGAAGACACAAACAAATGGAACAACATTCCATGCTCATGGATAGGAAGAATCAACATCATGAAAATGGCCATATTGCCCAAGGTAATTTATAGATTCAATGCCGTCCCATCAAGCTACCAATGACTTTCTTCACAAAATTGGAAAAAACTACTTTAAAGTTCATATGGAACCAAAAAAGAGCCCGAATTGCCAAGACAATCCTAAGCAAAAAGAACAAAGCTGGAGGCATCATGCTACCTGACTTCAAACTATACTACAAGGCTATTGTAACCGAAACAGCATGGTACTAGTACCAAAACAGAGACATAGACAAATCGAATGGAACCCAGACCTCAGAAATAATACCAGACATCTACAACCATCTGATCTTTGAAAAACCTGACAAAAACAAGAAATGGGGAAAGGATTCCCTATTTAATAAATGGTGTTGGGAAAACTGGCTAGCCATATGTAGAAAGCTGAAACTGGATCTCTTCCTTACACCTTATACAAAACTTAACTCAAGATGGATTAAAGACTTAAATGTTAGACCTAAAACCATAAAAACCCTAGAAGAAGACCTAGGCAATACCATTCAGGACATAGGCATGGGCAAGGACTTCAGGACTAAAACACCAAAAGCAATGGCAACAAAAGCCAAAATTGACAAATGGGATCTAATTAAACTAAAGAGCTTCTGCACAACAAAAGAAACTACCATCAGAGTGAACAGGCAACCTACAGAATGGGAGAAAATTTTTACAATCTACCCATCTGACAAACAGCTAATATCCAGAATCCACAAAGAACTTAACTTTACAAGAAAAAATCAAACGACCCCATCAAAAAGTGGGCAAAGGATATGATCAGACACTTCTCAAAAGAAGACATTTATGCAGCCAACAGACACCTGAAAAATGCTCATCATCACTGGCCATCAGAGAAATGCAAATCAAAACCACAATGAGATACCATCTCATACCAGTTAGAATGGCAATCATTAAAAAGTCATGAGTCAACAGATGCTGGAGAGGATGTAGAGAAATAGAAACACTTTTACACTGTTGGTGGGACTGTGAACTAGTTCAGCCATTGTGGAAGACAGTGTGGTGATTCCTCAAGGATCTAGAACTAGAAATACCATTTGACCCAGCCATCCCATTACTGGGTATATACCCAAAGGATTCTAAATCATGCTGCTATAAAGACACATGCACACATATGTTTATTGTGGCACTATTCACAATAGCAAAGACTTGGAACCAACCCAAATGTCCATCAATGATAGACTGGATTAAGAAAATGTGGCACATATACACCATGGAATTCTATGCAGCCATAAAAAAAGATGAGTTCATGTCCTTTTTGGAGACATGGATGAAGCTGGAAACCATGATTCGAAGCAAACTATCACAAGGACAGAAAACCAAACACTGCATGTTCTCAATCATAGGTGGGAATTGAACACAGGGTGGGGAACATTACATACTGGGGCCTGTCGTGGGGTTGGGGGACGGCGAAGGGATAGCATTAGGAGATATACCTAATGTAAATGTCGAGTTAAGGGGTGCAGCACACCAACATGGCACATGTATACGTATGTAACAAACCTGCACATTGTGCACATGTACCGTAGAACTTAAAGTACAATAAATAAATAAAAAAATAAGAGGTGTGCTGTTTGAGAATTGGGGGCTGTTAACATTACTACATGTCTGACACCTCAAACACTTCTTAAAATATAAAAATTTTATAGCACCAAATAAGTGGTCCTATAATGATAGACTTAAGAACAATTTCCAAACAAATGAAATATTTAACCATCACTTCTACCACGCATTACAAACTATGCCTAGAAATTTATGGCAGTCAGGACCCTGCCAAGAAGATATTTTACTTATGTATTTTATTCATTTTTTTAAACAGCTGTCTTATGTCCAGATACTTCCAGTTATGACAATTCCCCTTTCTCGATGTTGACAAAATTTACTGTTTGGAAAAGATATTTATGTAAATAAATAAATGAGGACACTGAGTCCTCAAGCCAGCTTCCTTTCTATTTTATAAGCCACCTACATGGAGGAAGCTCATTTGATCATTAGTGAAGTAAATCAAAGAAACTCTCTGGCAACTGTTGTTAGGAATTAACAATGCTCCAGTGTTGCAGTGAGTCGTTCCATGTGCTCCCACTCTTGGATTTCTCAAAAGGTCTAAGATTTAGTCTCGAGGGTGTACGAGGGGAGAGTGGGAATTCTGAGATGTACAGTGGAAATCCCACCTGAATATATTCTGAAATTTTACAGCACTGAATTTTTTAAAAATGTTTTTTCAATGACTTGATTATAATAATTATCTTTCCCTGGGTAGGCAGTTGGTTTAGCACTGGTGGCCCAGGGCTGGCACCACTCTGCCAACTGGAGGTTTCCGCTTATGAATTCAAGGCAGCTGCTTCAGCTCTCGCTCTCTCCCGGCCATCAGGAAGGGAAAATGGGCCCAGGAAAGTCATAGCCAGTTGCTGTTTCTTTGTTTCAATTTTAATTTTTAACTTTTCATTAAATAAAAAATGTGAAATATACATAATGGTAGAAACAATAAAATATTGACCCACCCCCTCAACATGCTCATCACACAAGTTTAATGATTGTTAGTATTATATTCAAATTGTCGTATCCATTTATCTTTAGATATTTTAAATAAATTGCAGACGACATGGCATTTCTCCCCCAAAATATCTCAGGGTGCATCTCTGACAAAAAGACATTTTCCTACCTAATCACAATACCATGATCAATCCTGATAAAATTAATAATTCTTTAATACCTTCTAATATTTAGTTCACATTTAATTTTTTTCATAATGTATTATAGAGTTTGTTTGCCTAAACTAGAATCAATTTCCTATCACAACCTCTTTATATTTGCCAGAGGTTTACTTGTTAGAACAGGTCACAGATCTTGTAGAGTGTCCCACCTTCTGCATTGGTCTGACTGCTTCTCCCTGCTCTTGTTTAATGTGTTACTCTGTCCCCTAATTACCCCTGAAATATGCTAAGTCTAATTACCATGTTTAATTTCATGTAAACTGATAATTATACTTACAGTCTTCATGAAACTCACGTTAAACGTTTTGGCAAGAATACTTCATAGGTGATGCTATGTACTTTATGTCATATTACATCAGGATAAACCTAATATCTGCTTGTTGTGAATTGGACAACACATTGCTATTGATGATGATACCTGACTACAGGTTTCAGGTGGTCACGTTTGATTACGTTTTTCCTCTTTCAGTGTGCTGCTGCACAAGTACCAGGAAGGGGTACTTGGACCTTCTGTGAATGTTCAGTTTTCTATCAATCTTTCACTCAATTATTTTAGTATCCTTTAGTGATTGCCCATTGATTGCCTGAATCAATTATTTCATAGAGTTGAAAAATGATCCTACTAGCTGACATTTATCTCCAAAAACAGCTTTATTTTATTAACAAGAATCATATGATTATTCTGAAATACAGTTCTTATAATAAAATGAGTGGAAGAGTTAATTCTTTCCTCAACAATCAACTTGCAAAGTGAAGACTTCCTGCAATACTTGTCTCTGTAATTGACAAGTGCTTTTTAATGTTGTTTTTACTATCATATTCTAAATATGTAAAACATTAAGTTTAAAAGATATATATCTTTTACACATACATATACACTCAGAAAATTTGGCTTTCATCTTAACCCTTTCACCCTTATTGCCAGTGCATTTATAGTAGTAATTTTTGCTTTCAGTTCATTCTTCCAATATTTCTTTCTGCAAATACAAGAAATACATACATATTTATATTTTTCCCTTTTTTATTTTACAAAACATAGCTTGCCGTATACAGTGATCTGCCGCTTGCCTTTTTCACTTAAAGGATCCTGGTGATCACAACCTATCATTATGCAGGCAGCCTCTTCATTTTAGATATGGTTGCATATACTTCACTGTGGGATAATATAATAACTTATTCAACTCCCTCCCTACTGACAGACATTTAGGCTTGCTTCCATTTTTTTGCCATTACAAATAGTGTTACAATTAATGAGTCTGTACATGTTACACACTTTTCTAGCTGTAACTTTAGGATAGCTTCTTAGAAATGGGATTGCTGAGTCAAAGGGTAAACATCTGTGAATTTTCTGGATCTTGACAATTTCCCCTTTGTATTGGTTGTACCATTGGCATGCACTGCATCGGTGTATGAGAATACTGGGCAAGTGAAAAAGAAGTCTCTAATAAGACTACATTTCAATAACGAAAAGTAGGAAATACTAGGAAATACATAAGATGTTCTCACAAATATGTACAAGTTAACTAAAGTTATCTATTGTAAAGGTTTTTATTCTATATCCTAAGGCCATTGTTTAAGTATTTCATGCCTATAGAATGTAAATTTTGTTTTATTTGACATGAAATTATATAATTCAAAATCCATATCAGTTTTATGCTCCTTGCAGTACTAAATTTCCTGTTTATATTATATAGCGAATTAGGAAAACACATTTAAAGCAAAAGCTAAACTAAACAAATAGACCTTCTCAGAGATGAGAGATATGGTGAGCAATGTGGCCTCAAAATTCAGGCCACACACTTCAAAGAAAGTTGTTCTCCAAACTATTATAATAATGTATGTCCTGACTTGCTTTAGGAGGCACACACATTTTGGCTCCTTAAATCAATAAAGTTCATGAGCTGCCTTATATAATATCAAATGAAAACCTAATGGTTACACACAAGTAATGTCTGATGTTTTCAACAAGAAAAACTTGTCAACTCTTTACAATTAACTTCTGAACTCACAGAAAGATTCCAAAAGGCCTAATCTGGACTATTTTCAATCTGAAAATGTCATGAATAGAACTACAAATTTGACTTTTGTTGTTGTTGTTGTTGTTTTTGGTTTTTGGTTTTTTTGGCTAATGAAAGACAGAAAAAGATGGAGAAAGCCTGCTACTCCATCACAGCTATAGGTCTCCAAGAAACAGTCAGTGACAGATCTTGTGGCCCTGTTCGAATAACCTGAAAACTGAAATAGACTTGTGATTTGCACCTATCTCTAAAAATTAGAGTATAAGGGACACATCTTCTATCAATAACATTTCAGAAGAAACTCAGGCTAGAGGACTTAATGGGAAGAGTAGAAGCACAGTTAGAACTGGCTGCTGTCATCTGGGCACATCATTGGTCAAAGGTGAGGTATCTGAGTGCCTCTTGAAACTCAGGACTATTTTTGAAAAGGTTCTAGAGAAATCCTAATTAATTCAGTCACATTTTACCAGAAAAGCTTATTTCTGGCATTCTACCTGTGCCTTGGCATGATACTGGTGAACTACTGGTGATATTAAGCATACAAAATCTGAGCTTCAGGGTCACCTGATGATGTCCACCTGACATAATGACTCATACTTACAGAACATACCTATCTGACCAGGTGGACCAAATAATTTTCTGTGTCTGTTCTTGGCATCCAAGCATTCTAAGATCTGATCTCAGTGTACCTGCATATTGATCTTCCCACTCAGATTAAACAAGATTGCCCAATTCAACCTCCTGCTATGAATCATCACCAGCAATGTACACTCACATCTTCCCATCCTCTGTCTTCCAAGATTACACAAAACTAAGAATCCTAGTTTATATTCTTCTCTTAGCGAACCTCTTTCAAAAATTCCACATACTTATTTAGATCTATGCAGTACCCACTTCCAAGCCAACAGTAAATGCAAAGAACACTGCAAGCCGAGGGGTACCTCTGGTGCTGTATTACCTAGCCTATCATTCACTTCTTTGGAACACATTTGCCACATTGTAATTCTCTCCAGGCATTTAGTTGGTAGGCTTTCTTCATTACAACAGCTTTTATTCCTCCCGTTATCATTGTGGCTATTTCAATAGCAGGCTAGGATTTTCAGAAGGTGCATGACAAATAAAAAGATACAAAACTAGGGCCATAGGCACAGCTTCTTCAGGTCCCACCATATCAGAAAGCCTAGGCAGTCATAAGCTACAGCTCTCATTTCTCCAATATTATTCTACTTGGACATTCCACTAAAGCAAAAAGAAGTTCTGTGGCTGATGCTCAGGGTCCAAGCTAATACAGCTAGGAAACAGTCACCTAAAACTTATTTCCCCTTCTTCCCAAATTTGAACCCTGGCATTATCATCCCCTCCTATTTCTGGCCCACAGAATCTCCCCTACTTGCACCTCCCTCTTCATCAGCCTCAATATGAAGAGTAAAGAACTAGGAGATATGGCATGATAACCCTGTTCTAACATAACCACAATGGCCAGTTACATTATCATGGGGGGAATCGAAGGAATGTGGGTCTGTCTTTGGCATATTATAGTTCCTTGACTTCACTGAGCCAACCATCTTTCTTTAGCATAAAAGGACCTATTGGAAGATAAATGGAGCAATTTTACCTGGTATTTTAATTACTCTTAGTCCTCCTGGGAGAGAAATATCACTGCTGGGACCCATTTTTGGGATTTTCTACTAGACGTGCTGCAGGTGTCAACATCTGTAAATTGGAATATCCCAATCTTTCAACTTTTGCAGCTGGTCATCCCCCACTGACTTTCAGGCTTGATTGATGTTTAAATTACCACGGTGCCAAAGATCTATTTGAGGAATGACAAATGCGTCAGAATTTAATTCATGAAAAGATAATTTGCTGAACTATTGAGCACATTGTTAATGCTTTAGTTTTACTTTAGCATCTCTCTGTATTGCTACTCATAACTCAGGGCTGCCCTTGTATCTTTCAGAGGTAGTCAAACACTAAAATGGGTGTAAGACAATTAACTGGGCAGTGCTGCTACCAGAGGCAGGGAAGGGGTAGACTCAAATGCAGGACAGAAAGTTTAAGGGGCAGTCTACCCTTTGAATATAAAGCAGGAAGGAGAGCACAGAGACAAGGGTAGATGGTGGAGCAGAAGATGTAGGAGGTAGGGAACCCATTTAGCAAAATGGAAACTTTCCAAATATCCCATTTTTCATCACATATTTTCTCATGTTGGAATAAGAGAAGGGTGAGATAAGTTTACAGATTATGTAGACTCATTGTGGAGGTAGGATAAGAAAGGGATTGACAAGTCTTCGCAAGGATTTTTTTTCATCAAAACTTCTTAATTATTTAATAATGCATTTGAGGATTATTAGATGAGCTCAATAGGTTTTAGAAGATAGAATAAAGGGGTTGAAATAGACAAATTACTTCTTTACTATGATTTCTGATTTATTTAAAGCAACAGGTTTGAGGGTAATCTACCCACTTACTATTTCACTTGTTTCAGTAGTTTATTTTCTGCTTTTAGCAAAGCTGGAAGATTGTTTTCTGATGTGCTCCCATCATTCTGTCACCCAGGCTGGAGTGCAGTGCCAAGATCTCAGCTCACTACCGCCTCTACTTCCCCGGGCTCAGGTGATCCTCCTACCTCAGCCTCCTGAATAGCTGGGACTACAGGCATGGACCACCATACCTGGCTAGTTTTTGTATTTTTTGTATTTTTGTAGAGATAGGGTTTTACCATGTTTCCCAGGCTGGTCTAAAACTCCCAGATTCAAGAGACGCACCCACCTCGGCCTCCCAAAGTGCTAGGATTACAAGCATGAGTCACTGCACCCAGCCCTGTTTGGCTTCTTTGCAGACCTGGATTGCAGAAGATTTTGCAGAAAAATTTACACTTTTTTACTAGATCGAAAATAGAGATTCATCAACATACACATACAGGAGTATCTACCACAGAGGCATTCACAGTAGTATATAGATTACTTTTGTTTGTCTGTTTGTTTTAAACTTATGACAAGGTAAATAAATCAGAATTAGCACATATAGGCATGTATGTATATTTTAATAGTTAATATCTAATAAGAAAGATTACTAACAAAATTTAAGTGTTCTTTACTAAATTTCGTATAAATGTTCTGTTTTTTAAATAACTTCATTGAGATGTTTTATATATACATTATAATAATATAAAAACTACACATATTGTAAGTGTATAGTTTTGATATATGTATATGCATATGAACCAATCACCACAATCAAGATAATGGATGTATCCATCACCTCCTGAAGTTTCCTCACTTTATAATCCCTCTCTGCCACATCTGTTCCACCCTGTTCCTAAGCAAATCCTGACAGTGCTTTCTGTCACTATAGATCAGTTTGCTTGTTCTAGATTTCCAGTTGAAGGAATCATATAACATGCATTCCTCTTTTTTATTTGGTCTGGCTTCTTTGGCTCAGCACATTTATTTTTAGATTCATCTATGTTGTAACTGTAGAAAGAGTTTATTTCTTTATGTTGATAAGTCATATTCCATTGAACGGATACACCATAATTTGTCTGTCTATTCACCTTTCAATGGGCATTTGAATCATTTCCCAGTTTGTCTATTACACATAAAGTTGCTATGGACAGACGCGGTGCCTCATGCCTGTAATTGCAGCACTTTGGGAGGCCAAGGCAGGCAGATCACTTGAGGTCAGGAGTTCGAGACCAGCCTGACCAACACGGTGAAACCCTGTCTCAACTAAAAATACAAAAATTAGTAGGACATGGTGGTGGGCACCTGTAATCCCAGCAACTTGGGAGACTGAGGCACGAGGATCCCTTGAACCCAGGAGGCGGAAGTTGTAGTGAGCCAAGATTGAGCCACTGCACTCCAGCCTGGGTGACAGAGTGAGACTCCATCTCAAAAATCAACAACAACCACACACTAAAAAATAAAGTTGCTATGAATATTACAGTACATATCTTTGCCTAGGCATGTGCCTTTGATTCACTTGGATAAATACCTGAGGGTAGAATGGCTGGGTTATAGGGTAAGGTTATATTTAACTTTTGAAGAAACTTCCAAAATGTTTTCCAAAGTGTTCAGTTTTTCAGTCCCACCATCAGTTCTAGGTGTTCCACTTCACCAACACTTGGAATGTTAATTCTTTTTCACTTGAGACATTCTAATATCTGTGTTGTAATATCTAGTTGAGCTATCAATTTTTGTTTTCCTAATGAGTAATAATCTTGAGCGACTTTTCAAGTGCATATTTACTATCATATATCCTCCTTGGTGAATGCTTGCTTAAATCATTGATCTATTTTTGTATTGGGTTTTTATGGTTTTCTTATTGAGTTTTGAGAGTCTTTGAAAATATATTGGATAATAGTGATTGGGGCTCAGAAAACCATACCCCAAAATGAAGCCCTCAAAACAGCCTCAGAAGCAAAAGTTTTTCTTCGACCTTTCCCTTCCCTCCTGTCTCTTGCCTCCATTTTCCCCCAAGGCTAGCCATCGAAACTAGAATCTCTCTCTTCACGAAGGCAGTTTATAGGAACCAGAACTCCTTCACCTTACAGCCAGTCATAAAATCTAAAATTATTACTCTAATGTTCCCTTCATATTTCTGTGTAAGAACTGGCCATAAAGAAATTATCTGGCCTAACTTGTTTGACTGTAGAGCCTAAACCCCATTCCAGAGAAGGTCCTGTCCCATACCCTGAAGGAAGGAATGCTGCATAGAAAGGCCAAGAAAAATCTAGACAGACAGGATTGACTGGGTTTCCCCACTCAGTCCGTTAGCATTTCATCATACCTGTTTTGTCTAATCATATTTCCACATGGTTGTTCATACTTTGTTCAACCTAACTATAAAAATGAATAATTCCCCTGTATCTTTGGGCCTTCATTCTGAAGGCTCCTGTATATACACAGTAACTAGATTTGTATGCCTTTTGTTTTTTTCCTTAAGAGATGGAGTCTCGCTCTGCTGCCCAGGTTGAAGTAGAGTGGCACTAGTATAACTCACGGCAGCCCCAATTTCCTGAGCTCAAGCCATCCTCTCACCTCACCCTCCCCAGTAGCTGAGATTGCTGATGCAAATGACCACACCTGGCTAATATGCACCTTTTCTCCAGTTAATCTGCCTTTGCAAGTAGATTTTTCAGTGAATCTTCAGAGGGCCCTCCTTGGCCCCTAGAAAGTCCTTTATCAACATGTAATTTGCAAATATTTTCTCCAAGTCTGTGGCTTTTAAAAAAAATTCTCTTATGATTGCCTTTCAAAGGACAGAAGTTCTTCATTTTAATTTTTATTTATTAAGTATTTTTTCTTTTATGGCTCATGCTTTTTATATCCTGTTTAAGAGGACTTTGTCTACAAAAATGTCACAGGTTTTCTCTTATGCTTTTTTCTAGAAGACTAATAGTTTTAGGTCTTACATTTTTATCTAGTATCCATTTTGAGTTAATTTTTATATGGCACAAGGTATGGATGTAACTTTTTTTGCATATGGATATCTAATTTGTTCAGCACCATTTGTTGCAAAGTCCTACATTCTACAAAGAATTTCTTTTGCAATTTTGTAAAAACTCAGTTGTTCATACATTTTTGGTTCTATCTTTGTGCCATTTTGTTCCATTGATCTGTCTGCCTGTACATCATTTTTTCAGTGTCCTCATTTCTCAAGCTTTCTAATAAGTCTTGAAATTAGGTATCATTAGTCATTCAATGTTAATTTTATTTTTTAAAGGTCTTTATGTGTGTGTGTGTCCTTTGCATTTGCATTTTCATTTTAGAATCATTTTGTCAATTTCTACCAAAAAAAAACCTAGAAAAATTTTTATTCAGAATGCATTTGATCTGTAAATCAATTATGGAAGAATTTACATCTTGCCAATGTTAATCTTCCAATCCAGGAACACAATATATCTCTCATTTATTCAGTTATCTTTAATTTCTATCAATAATTTTTGTAGTTTTTAGTGTATTTGTATTTGGTCCAGGTTTTGTCAAAGTGATAATAAGTATTTCATATTCTTGATACTAATATAAGCAATGTTTTAAAAAATTCAATATTTGATTTTTCTTTGCTAGTAAAAAAAAAATTGATTTCTCTAAGTTATTCTTGTATCCTAGAACTGTTGCTAACCTTACTTATTAACTATATTAACTTTTTTGCACACTCCACAGGACTTTTTATGTACATGATCATGCCACTAATGAATAAGATTTACTCCTTCATTTCAAATTTGAATGCCTTTATTATTTCTGGTTTTCTTCTTAATGTGTTAGCAAAAGCTTCCAGTACAATGTTGAATAGAACTGATGAGAGTGGACACCCATGCCTTATTCCTGATATTAGGGAGATAGCATTCAATCTGTCACCATTAAGTGTAATGTTAAATGTAGATTTTTTAATAGGTACTTTGAATCATGTTGAGAAAGTTCTCATTAATATCTAGTTTGATGAGAGTTTTTATTTGGAACAGATGTTGGGTTTTATCAAGAGATTTTTTTTTCTGCATCTGTTAAGATGATCATATGACATTTCTTTTTCAGTCTAAAAATACTATGGATCGACTGTGGTGGATCACACCTATAATGCCAACACTTTGGGAGGCTGAGGCAGGCAAATTGCTTGAGCCCAGAAGTTCAAGACCAGTCCTTGCAACATAATGAGAACCTCATCTCTACAAAAAAATACAAAAAAAAAAAAAAAAAAAAAGTTGGGTGGTGGGAAAAAAAGGTTGGGTGGTGGTGCACCTATAATTGCAGTAGAGGCTGAGATGGGAAGATCACTTGAGCTAGAGAGGCGGAGGTTGCAGTGAGCTGAGACTGTACCACTGCACTCCAGCCTGGGTGACACAGTGAGATCCTGTCTCAAAAAAAAAAAAAAAAAGTGAATTATATTCATTAATTTTCAAGGATAAAAACCAACCTTGCACTCATAAGATAAACATCACTTTGTCTGGATATATTACTCTTTTTATATATTATTCGATTTTATTTGGTAACGTTCTGTTAGGCCTTTTTTTTTTTTTAACCTTTGTCAATGAACAATATTGGTCTCTTCCTTCTTTCCTTGAAGTGTTTTCATCTGGTTTTGGTATTAGGGTAATACTTTCCTCATAGAAAGAGTTAGAAAGAATGATGTCCTCTACAATTTTCTGGAGGAATTTTTGTAGACTAGGTATTATTTTCTTCCTTAAATGGTAAAATTAATCAGCGAAATGATGTTGGCCTGGAGTTTTATTTGTCAGAAGTTCTATAAGTACATGTCCAATGTCTTTAATATATATAAGGTTATTTACATGATCTATTTCTTCTTCAGTGTGCTTTAGTAGTTTTTTAAATGAATTTATCCATTTTATTTAAATTGTCTAAATTTTTGGCATAAAGTTGTTGATAGTATTATCTGCTATCACAGGCAGAATAATGGCCCAACAATTTGCCCACTTTTGGGCATTCAGAAACTCAGAACCTATGAATATGTTGCTTTAAATGGAAAAAAAAGCACTTGTGGATACGGTTAAGGATCTGGGGATAGGGAGATTATTCTGGATTATCCAGGTGGAACCAATGTAATCTATCTCACTGTTTCTTTTACATGAAAGAGGGATACAAGAAAGCCAGAGTCATCAAGAGATTTAAAGACGCCACACTGTTTGTGACCAGCCTGACCAACATGGAGAAACCCGTCTCTACTAAAAATACAAAAAATTAGCCAGGTTTGGTGGCACATGCCTGTAATTTATTTTGCTTGTTAGTTGAAGCAGTTTCTTCCTAGCATTGATGGTCTTTACAATTTGGCATGTTTTTGCAGTGGCTGGTACCAGTTGTTTCTTTCCATGTTTAGTGCTTCCTTCATCTTGTAAGGCAGGCCTGGTGGTGACAAAATCTCTCAGCATTTGCTTGTCTGTAAAGGATTTTATTTCTCCTTCACTTGTGAAGCTTAGTTTGGCTGGATATGAAATTCTGGGTTGAAAATTCTTTTCTTTAAGAATGTCGAATATTGGTCCCCCTCTCCACTGGCTTGTAGAGTTGCTGCCAAGAGATCTGCTATTAGACTGATGGGCTTCCCTTTGTGGGGTCACTCACTTTGTGGGTAACTTGACCTTTCCCTCTGGCTGCCCTTAACATTTTTTCCTTAATTTCAACCTTGGTGAATCTGACAATTATGTGTCTTGGCGGTGCTCTTCTTGAGGAGTATCTTTGTGTCATTCTCTGTATTTCCTGAATTTGAATGTTGGTCTGCCTTGCTAGGTAGGGAAAGTTCTCCTGGATAATATCCTGAAGAGTGTTTTCCAACTTGATTCCATTCTCCCCGTCACTTTCAGGTACACTAATCAAACGAAGATTTGGTCTTTTCACATAGTCCCATATTTCTTGGAGGCTTTGTTTGTTTTTTACTCTTTTTTCTCTAAACTTCTCCTCTCACTTCATTTTATTAATTTGATCTTCAATCACTGATACCCTTTCCTCTACTTGATGGAATCAGCTATTGAATTTGTGCATGCATCATGTACTTCTCATGAAATGAACTAAATGCCCAAAAGAGAAAGCATGAAAGATCTAAAATTGCTACCTTAAGATCACAATTAAAAGAATTAGAGAAGCAAGAGCAATCACATTCAAAAGCTAGCAGAAGGCAAGAAATAACTAATATCGGAGCAGAACTGAAGGAGATGAAGACTGAAAAAACCCTTCAAAAAATCAATGAATCCAGGAATTGGTTTTTTGAAAAGATTAGCAAAATTGATAGACTACTAGCAAGACTAATAAAGAAGAAAAGAGAGAAGAATCAAATAGATGCAATAAAAAATGAAAAAGGGGATATCATCACTGATCCCACAGAAATATAAACTACCATCAGAGAATACTATAAACAATTTTATGCAAATAAACTAGAAAATCAAGAAGAAACAGAAAAATTCCTGGACAAATACACCCTCCCAAAACTAAACCAGGAAGAAGTTGAATCTCTGAATAGACCAATAACAGGCTCTGAAATTGAGGCAATAATTAATAGCCTACCAACCAAAAGGAGTGGAGGACCAGATGGGTTGACAACCAAATTCTACCAGAGGTCCAAAGAGGAGCTGGTACCATTCCTTCTGAAACTATTCCAATCAATAGAAAAAGAGGGAATCCTCTCTAACTCATTTTATGAGGCCAGCATCATCCTGATACCAAAGCCTGGCAGAGACACAACAAAAAAAGAGAATTTTAGACCAATATCCCTGATGAACATCGATGCAAAAATCCTCATTAAAATACTGGGAAACTGAATCCAGCAGCACATCAAAACACTTGTCCACCATGATCAAGTGGGCTTCATGCCTGGGATGCAAGGCTGGTTCAATATAGACAAATCAATAAACGTAATCAGTCACATAAACAGAACCAATGAAAAATACCACATGATTATCTCAATAGTTACAGAAAAGGCCTTTGATGAAATTAAACAGCCCTTCATGCTAAAAACTCTCAATAAACTAGGTATCGATAGAACATATCTCAAAATAATAAGAGCTATTTATGACAAACTCAAAGCCAATATCATACTGAATGGGCAAAAACTGGAAGCATTCCCTTTGAAAACTGGCACAAGACAGGGATGCCCTCTCTCACTACTCCTATTCAACATAGTGTTGGAAGTTCTGGCCAGGGCAATCAGGCAGGAGAAAGAAATAAAGGGTAGTCAATTTGGAAAAGAGGTAGTCAAATTGTTCCTGTTTGCAGATGACATGATTGTATATTTAGAAAACCCCATCATCTCAGCCCAAAATCTCCTTAAGAAGATAAGCAACTTCAGCGAAGTCTCAGGATACAAAATCAATGTTGAAAAATCACAAGTATTCCTATACACCAATAACAGACAAACAGAGAGCCAAATTATGAGTGAACTCGCATTCACAATTGCTTTCAAGAGAGTAAAATACCTAGGAATCCAACTTACAAGGGATGTGAAGGACCTCTTCAAGGGGTACTACAAACCACTTCTCAATGAAATAAAAGAGGACACAAACAAATGGAAGAATATTCCATGCTCATGGATAGGAAGAATCAATATCATGAAAATGGCCATACTGCCCAAGGTAATTTATAGATTCAAGGCCATCTCCATCAAGCTACCAATGACTTTCTTCACAGAATTGGAAAAAAGCTATGTTAAAGTTCATATGGAACCAAAAAACAGCCTGCATTGCCAAGACAATCCTAAGCAAAAAGAACAAAGCTGGAGGCATCATGCTAAATGAGTTCAAAGTATACTACAAGGCTACAGTAACCAAAACAACATGGTACTGGTACCAAAACAGAGACATAGACAAATGGAACAGAACAGAGTCCTCAGAAATAATACCACACATCTACACCCATCTGATCTTTGACAAACCTAACAGAAACAAGAAATGGGGAAAGGATTCCCTATTTAATAAATGGTGCTGGGAAAACTGGCTAGCCGTATGTGGAAAGCTGAAACTGGATCCTTTCCTTACACCTTATACAAAAATTAATTCGAGATGGATTAAAGACTTAAATGTTAGACCTAAAACCATAAAAACCCTAGAAGAGAACCTAGGCAATATCATTGAGGACATAGGCATGGGCAAAGACTTCAGGACAAAACATCAAAAGCAATGGCAACAAAAGCCAAAATTGACAAATGGGATCTAATTAAACTAAAGAGCTTCTGCACAACAAAAGAAACTACCATCAGAGTGAACAGGCAACCTACAGAATGGGAGAAAATTTTTACAATCTACCCATCTGACAAACGGCTAATATCCAGAATCCACAAAGAACTTAAACAAATTTACAAGAAAAAATCAAACAACCCCATCAAAAAGTGGGCAAAGGATATGATCAGACACTTCTCAAAAGAAGACATTTATGCAGCCAACAGGTACATGAAAATATGCTCATCATCACTGGTCATCAGAGAAATGCAAACCAAAACCACAATGAGATACCATCTCATGCCAGTTAGAATGGTGATCATTAAAAAGTCAGGAAACAACAGATGCTGGAGAGGATGTGCAGAAATAGGAGCACTTTTACACTGTTGGTGGGAGTGTAAACTAGTTCAACCATTGTGGAAGACAGTGTGGTGATTCCTCAAGGATCTAGAACTAGAAATACTATTTGACCCAGCCATCCCATTACTGGGTATATACCCAAAGGATTCTAAATCATGCTGCTATAAAGACACATGCACACGTATGTTTATTGTGGCACTATTCACAATAGCAAAGACTTGGAACCAACCCAAATGCCCATCAATGATGGACTTGATTAAGAAAATGTGGCATGTATATACCATGGAATTCTATGCAGCCATAAAAAGGGATGAGTTCATGTCCTTTGTAGGGATATGGATGAAGCTGGAAACCATCATTCTGAGTAAACTACCACAAGGACAGAAAACCAAAGACTGCATGTTCTCACTCATATGTGGGAATTGAACAATGAGAACACGTGGACACAGGGCAGGGAACATCACTCATGAGGGCCTGTCGTGGGGTGGGGGGCAGGGAGAAGGCTAGCACTAGGAGAAATACCTAATGTATATGACGAGTTAATGGGTGCAGCAAACTAATGTGGCACATGTACACCTATGTAACAAACCTGTATGTTGTGCACATGTGCCCTAGAACTTAAAGTATTTAAAAAAATTTAGCCAAGGGAAATGAGAATAAATTTGTGTTGTGTTCAATCACCGAGTGAGTGATAATCTATTAATTTGTTACAATGGCAGTAGGAAAATAATACACCTATTAGCCTTTTTAACATCTGCAGAATCTGTATTCATATAACTTCTCCATGATATTAGTAATTTATTTCTTCTATTTCTTTTCCCAATAAATCTGTCTACAAAATTATCCATTGCATTGATCTCATCAAAAAACAAACAAACAAACAAACAAACAAACTTTTAGGCCAGGTTAGTGGCTCACACCTATAATCCCAGCACCTTGGGAAGTCAAGGTAGGAGTATTATTTTGAGACCTGGAGCCTGGGCAACATAGCAAGACCTTGTCTCTGCAAAAAAATTTTAAAAATTAGCCAGGCATGGTGATGTGCTCCAGCTATTCAGGAGATTGGGGTAGGAAGACTGCTTGAGCCCAGGAGCTGGAAGTTACAGTGAGCCATGACAGTACCATTGCAACAGTCTGGGCAACAGAGTGAAAAAAAAATAAACACATAGTTTTAGTTTCATTGACACTGTTTTTCTGTCTTACTGAATTTCCCTCTGATGTTTATTTCCTTTATTTTGCTTATTTTGAATTTAATTTGGTCTTTTTTTCTATTTTCCCAAAGTGTAACTCCAATGCTTTGATTTTCTCTGGATACTGCTTTAGGTGCATCTCACAAATTTTGAAATGTTTTGCCTTTAATTTTATTGTGTTCAAAATACTTTATGATTTCTTTTTTGTGTCTTCTTTATGAGTATATAAATAACTCGAGATATTTATAAAGGTGTTATTTAGTTTATAAATATTTGCAGATTTCCCAGATATCTTTTGCTTATTGATTTTTAATTTAATTCTATTATAGTCAGAGAACATACCGCTTTTGATTTGAATCATTTGAAATGTGTTGAGACTTGTTTTATGACCCAGAATATGGTCTTTAAATGTTCCAAAGGTGCTTAAAAACAATGTGTTTTCTTCTCTTGGTAGGTGGAATGTTCTGTAAATGTCAATTAGGTCAATTTGGTTGATAGTGTCAAACAAATTTTCTATAGCATTACTGATTTTCTGATTAATTGCTCTATAAAATATATTAATACATGATATTGAAAGAGGGTTATTGACATTTATATTTGACTACATTTGTGTACTTATTGCTCCTAAAAATTCTATCAATTTTGCTTTGTGTATCCCAAATCTCTGTTATTAGATGCATCAACATTGAGAATTATGTTCTCTTGAATAATTAAATCACCTGGTAATATTTTTTCTTCTTAAATCCATTATGTCTGATATTAAGAGAAACATTAATAACATTCATCTTCCATGTATTTACTTAACATGCTCAATCTGTCTTATAGTTTCTTGAACCTATGGAATCAATTACATTCATTGTTTAGCCATTCTTTACTTATTCCATCACAAATATAATTTCTGTGTCAATTTATTTCTTTTTATTTTTAGGTAGAATCTCACCCTGCCACCCAGGCTGGTGGTATGATCATAGAGCAGTGCAGCCTCTATCTCCCAGGCTCAAGCAATCCTCCTGCCTCAGCTCCCAAAGTTGCTGGGACTACAGGCACACACCACCACACCACGCTATTTTTTTTAATTTTTATTTTTACTAGAGATAAGATCTCACTACATAGCCCAGGCTGGTCTTGATTTCCTTAACTCAAGCAATCCTCCCGCCTTGGTATCCCAAAATGTTGGGATTACAGGTGTTAGCACCATGCCCTGTCCCATGTCAATTTCAATGGCTTGGTTTATCTCCTCAAAATGGGTCCTATTTTCATTTTTTTTTTAACATACCTGGTAATTTTTGATTGGATGCTAGATATTGTCAATTTGTGTTAGCCATATTTGTATTCCTTTAAATAAATATTGACCCATTTTTTGTGATACAACTAAGAAGCATGGATACAGTTTGATCCCTTTGAGATCTATGTTTAAGCTTCACTGGGAAGAAAAAGAGTGATGATTGGTGTAGGACTAATTTAGCCCTAATACTGAGGTAAAATCTTTCTGACTCTTCTACCAGTGTCCTGTGAATGACAGGGTCTTCCACTCTGTATTGTTAGAATAAAAACCATTTCTCACCCTGTGTGTTCCATCTTATTGGCTCTTCCCCCACCCTTGGCTACTTACACTCACATGCATGCACTGATCTGAACTCAGCTGAAGATTCAAATAGCACTCTCTACAGATTTAGAGATTTCTCTGGGTGGCTCTCTCCTCTGATACTTCCATGCTGAAAGGCTGTCAGTTTGCCAGAATGAGGGCAAGGAACACCTGGCCCACCCAGGGGGGAAAACCACGTAAGGTGTTCTTAAACCACAAACAATACCATGAGCGATCTGTGCCTTAAGGACATGTTCATGCTGCAAATAACTAGCCAGAGCCCACCCCTTTATTTCGGCCCATCTCTTTATTTCCCGTAAGGAATACTTTTAGTAAATCTTATGACTGGCTTGCTGTCAACAAATATGTGGGTAAATCTCTGTTCGAGGCTCTCAGCTCTGAAGGCTGTCAGATCCCTGATTTTCCACTCCACAGTCAATGTTTCTGTGTGTGTGTCTTTAATTCCTCTAGTGCCGCTGGGTTAGGGTCTCCACAACAGAGCTGGTCTAGGCAGATGTGGACACAGGCACAGTCAGGTTGGCCATGTCTTGCTGTATTAGGCAACTCTTAAGGAGAGGGACACAACTTCTCTGCCACTGAGCAATATATCAGATTTCATACACGTATGGTTTGGACTGGTCAAGTTCAACCATGTGAGATTCCTCATACCAATGCTCAACCCAATTTCTGCTTACAGTGTCCTCACCAAAGCAGTGTCAATATGTTGGTGTTGGATGATGGTAAGTCTTATTTAATATATACTGATGGTATGCTTACTGGTTTTTATTTCCATAGAAATGTGTTAAATATTTCATTCATTTATTTAATGAATATATTCAGTACTATTATATACCAAATACTAACGGATTCTAGGGATACAGCATGAAATATCACAGTCCCCTTTCTCAGAAAGGGAGGTGGACATGGGACTATCAGTATGATAGTTTATATAATGAAGGAATGAACAAAATATATTGAGCAGCTAAAGAAAAGAATTCTTGAGGTTCTTGGAAAAGTCAGATAACTTTTTCTAAAGGAAGTGACATTTGAAATGAACTTTTAAAATCAAAGAATAAAACTGAGCCAGGTTTAGGAGTTTCATGTGGGTTTCACCTGGGCTTGATGTGGTACAGTAACGTAACTTGGTCTGTTTGCATTTTACTTTAACCATCTATCATCAAAGATTATGGTGGAGATTAAATGAAATAATATTGATAACGAACACTGCATGCACATCATAAGCTTCTAGTAAATATGATATATTGTTGCTTTCTGTGCTGTTTAATAAAAGATATTTACTAATTCTAGGTATTAGGGTGACATAATCTGGCTCAGGACTCATAGATGAAGAAAAGCAGAACCAGTAAGGCTGGTCAGCCACAGCCACCCAGGTAATTAATCACCTGAAATCATTCCCAAGGTTAACTTCTGGCTCTTCCAAAAATTAATTCACTTCACTTTTCATTTTTTTTACTCTAAACATGTTAATATTTCAAGGTTACCATGCCTAAATAAGGTAGCACTTAGAAATTTATAGTAAAATGAGTAACATATTAAAAATCTTCACATTGTTTTGACTATGATAACCCTTCAAATTATTATTATTATTAGAGATAGGGTATCTCTGTTACCTAGGCTGGAGTGCAGTGGTATGATCACAGCTTACTGTAATGTTGAACTCCTGGGCTCAAACGATCCTCCCACTTTAGTCTCCCGAGTAGCTAGGACTATGGCTGTGTGCCACCATGCCCAGCTAATTCAATAATCTTAAAATCAATTAGATAAAAGATTAAAACTGTGTCTTCTTACTTTAAAAATTGTAAGTATTTTCCCCTTTCTTCTTCATAATGTAAATATTTGTGAGAATAAGTTTATCTGTCCCTTCTGGAAGCTAACTTTAGTAGCCATATTCTTATGATGGTCATATAGGGATAAAATCACCCAACAATACATTTCTCAGAATGAACTCCCATTGGTAAGTGACACATGACTATGTTTGGTCCATGAACAAGAAATATTTTTTCCAACATGTTAATACTTCATTGGATAAACTAGATGATGCCCCAAAGATCCTGTTCCTTCATATCTCAGAATTCAGCAGATGTAGGCAGTGCAGCCTTAATCATGTTCAACTCTGAAATCACAGGCAATATCTGTTAATCATGTATTCATATTGTTTAAAATCTCTACTGCTCAAGAATTTATGTGAATAATATCTGGGCCTTACGTCTATTTGTCAATATCACAGTACAAGCAAAGAGAAGAAAAATTTCTAAAATTGTATTTTTAAATGAAAATTTATGAGCTTAATGCTGGCAAATATCACATTTTCAAATTTTTCTAAATATCAAAAACTGATATTTATATTCATATTATATTTTTACTAATTGTATGCACATGTTCACTGGGTGAGCTAAATTAATCAGTTTAAATGAAATTATTTAGACTGATTTTTACTAGTCAGCAGTAAAAACTTTTTTTTTTTTGCATTTTTGTTAACTGACTAATATTTCATGCTTGTTTCACTTGATATTTCATAAGTGTTTATTTGCCACAAGAACACAGTTGTGCTCACTTAACTTCAAAGCATTTATAAGGAATCATCACATTTACACGTGGGTGTTAATCCAGTGCAGATTTGGGAAACTGGTGACATTTTAAGTATGAGTTAAAGTTTTCATCATATCTTTATTGGATTCATATACAAAATATTTAGTCTGAAAACTCTTGTGCAATGAGGACAGTTGAAATGTCAAAACATAATATTCTAAAGAGGAAAACAATGGAATTTAATGAGCACTTGTCCCAACAAACCTACCTCTTTGCATTTGAAGATCGCTTGCTATGGCCTATTGATGAGAAGCTGTGCAGAAATTAAGGCACCATCTGGATGAATCAACTAGGAGAATTTACACTGGCCATCTAGCTTGTTACTGGAAAGAAACTAGATCTCACAGTCTATTAACAAATATTAAATAATATTGATAATAATAAAGACACATGTGGAAAAATACATGCTTCTTTACGCTGGTCTTTAGATGACTGCTGATGGCATTAGACACATTTTTGCTTCACACACATTTCTTTACTAATACATACCCAGGACGGGCCTCCAGCATGTGAAAGGGAGTGGCCATAAAGAATTACTTTTATTCCCCAATGATACAACTAGGGCTCCCATCTCTTTCATTGCTTATGACTGCCTTCCCTGTTCTCCCCCATTGAATCTTGGTCTTTTGTTGCCCGACCCTGACCCCAAACAGGGTTTTTGACAGTAGAAGGGATACAATGAGGATCCTGTTGAAGAAAGGAAAGTGAAAAAATCCCAAGATATTCTTTCTCTACTTACTCTCTCACCAACAAGATGAATTATCAATTCTCCTATCAAACTTTCACCTCTCAATGTTCCCATCCTTTTGTTCACAGGCCTCTAATGTAGATTTTTGCAAAGAATCTCTGAGATAGTCTTCTTTTGCATAAAGGAGAGGAAAAATCCCTAATGTTGAGTTAAACCTCAGGGAAATAGATTGCAAGTCATTGCAAACCAGAGAAACCAACTTACACAGTGGCAGATTTAAAAAGAAAGGGAACTACTAGAAAGGCTGGAGAATCAGACATGGGCAAGGTATGGATAAAAGGAGCCTGGACATAATGATTACAGCTAAAACCACACCACCAAACACCATGTGGATGCAGATACTGTTATCCTTCTTGCTGACTACTGGGTGCAACATGTGGCACCCAGGCCCATTCCACAAGGAACAGTGTACTCTGTTGTACCACTACCAATGCAGCCAATGTTAATTTATGCTGCCAGAATGAATTCTTGCTCCAAACCAAGAAACTGAAAGGCTTACATGCTCATCCCTTACTTCTAGGGGTCAGAGAAATAGTGTGTATGGACAGTGGCAATGTCATAGTAGGAAACAAGCCCCATCTCTCCAATTTTCATGAAGTAGAGAAGTTTCCATAGTGAGGAGTTTCAAAGCCCTAAACAGTCAAAATAAACTCAACGTCCAGTATAGTGGGACATTTTCAAGATGATTTGAAATTGTTTGTGTTAGTTTTTAGACTTTTTTAAAAAAAAGTATTTTTTTTAATGTTTAAAGCACAGTTCTTCAAACTGTGAGGTATAATCTATAAAACAGTTATAAAATTGACTTAGTGAGCCATGATAATAAATATTTTTTAATAGAATGGAATAGAATGTGCATATCACATAGTAGGATGAGTTTTGTCCCGTAAAACTTTTCTTTCACTTATGTCTATGTAGAGGTACACGTTTATTTAATTGTAGTGTCAAATGCTTTTATTTTACTTTTATTGCTGCAGATCATGTAAAATAAAAAAAATTTGAAAACCACTGCTCCGAAGAACTGTATACTTGATTCAGGAACTGGAGACTAGGGAAGAACTGTAGTTTCATAGGATAGTGGCCTGGGAGAGGAGACAACCCACAGCAAGAAGAGCAGGCCAGGATAGTAGAACTGGAAATATATGGACCAATCTCCCAGCCCTATAAGAAATGCAATTAGAAGCTGATGCAGAATCAAGAGCCCCTGGGGACTCCTTTTTTCTCTTCCTATTGTCCTTTACCCAGACCCCAGATGGATGGAACTCTTTGTCCATATCCCAATAATTATTCCCAGTGACTGAAGAGAGTGTGTTGGAAGAAATTACAGACATGAAATGTAAATTGTCATCTCAAGTAAGAATCTGCTGTGAATTTTCCTCTGAGAGAGCTTAGAGTACAATGTTGGAGTCAGTGTTATTATTGTTATAATTAGGCACACTGTGAATTAGGTAGGCTACCTGTAAAATCATGTTCAATTTCTAAACAACTGACTCACAATAATTTAGCAACTTCCTCTAATAGTTCTAAGTGGAAGTGGGGCTTGGTGAAAGCCATGTGGACAATAGAGGAAGTATCTTTTAGTATAAACATATAAATGGGCAGTAGAAGCCATGTGGAAATTCTTTTGTCATCTTCCTCATAGTGCAAAAATTCTTTTTAGAGAGCTTATAACATTTAATTTGGCATTTGCACAAATTATAGTAATATTATATATTTTTGATGTTGCTGTACTTTGTCGTTATTCATTTTCAGGTCTCCCTAAACTGAGTTATAATTAATTTGAAGTTTTTGAGAGGTAGTCTCTCAAATATTTTTTGTGGGGGTAGATCTCATGATATTATCATTTTGATCTTCCTGTGTGCCATGCCAGGGCATTTCTTCTCGCCAGGGGAGAGTGAATTGTATAATTTAACCAATGATTAAACATTGTTGGCCGAGTGTGGTGGCTCACGCCCATAATCTCAGCATTTTGGGAGGCCAAGGCCGGTGGATTGCTTGACCAGCCTGGGCAACATGGTAAAACCCCGTCTCTACTAAAAATGCAAAAAGTAGCTGGGTGTGAGCCTATAATCCCAGCTTCTTGGGAGACTGAGGCATGAGAATTGCTTGAACCCAGGAGGCTGAGACTGCAGTGAGCCAAGATTGCACCACTGCACTCCATGCTGGGCGACAGAGCAAAACTCTGTCTCAAAAACAAAACAAAACAAAAACATTGGTTTATAATTCATACTGGCTTGGTGTGATTAACAGGACACAGAGCTAGAAGAAAATCATCCCCCAAAATATATATATTTTTCTCACAGAGAACTATACTGTGAACTGCTTGAGAGTAAGGAATGTGATTTATTTACTCCCTTGTGCCCAAGCTGAATATAAAGCTTAACACATAACTGACATTCAACAAGCCACTCTTGAATTGATAGCCACATTTCTCTCTAACATTTACTGAGAACTTACTGTGAGCATGTTACTGTTCTATGGTCTTACTGTACATCCTTTACTAATATAATCTTCACAAAAACCCTATGAGCTGGATCTTACTGCTGTATAAATTTTGCAGTTGAGGAAATGAGAAAGGTTAAATCAATGCTCAAAGTAACACAGCTCATGAGAGGCCAAGCTGGGATCTTAATCTAAAGAGTCTTGACTCGAGAGTCCACATCTTTGATCACTGAGTGAGACTGCCTGTTGTGATGGTTAAGTGTTAGTGGAAGGAAAGAGGACCACAAGGAATATAGCCAGAGGTTTTATAGGAATGACCAAAATGAGAATAAACATAAAATTATAAAATTTCCTAACAGCGTGCCATTTACTTTGCTCCACCTGCCTTTAGTGAAAGCCTCCAGAGCTGTAGATTAGAATGTGTTTTAGTGGGATGGACCAGAATATCTCTGAATAATAGGGGCTTATATAAGTTAGAAGTTTATTTCATTATTGTGTAAAATAAGTCTGGAGGTAGAATATTCATTTCATGTTTTCATAAGAACACAATTCCTGTCTTTCTGCTCTATTAGACTAGCGCAAGGTTTCTGTCTTCAAGTTGCCTCATGACCCAGGACAGTCTGTGAAACTCCAGCCATTATATCTGAGGTTGTGGGCCAGAAGAAAGACAAAAGGCAGAATAGTGATGGAAAAAAAAAAGATTTATCTCTTTTCTCTTTGCAAGTCAGCTACTTCTACGTGACATTGACAGAAATCACACATAACACTTTGGTTGACATTTTGTTGGCCAGTGCTTAGCCACGTGATTGCACTCAGCTTTAAGGGAGGCTGTGAAATGCAGTCTTTCTATTCATGCATCAATGAGCTCAGCTAAAAATCAGAATTCTGTTCCTAAAAAGGAAAGGGTAAATGGATATTCAGGTAGGCAAATAGCAGTTTCTGCCACACTGCCTAAATGACATGTCAACTATTCCATGAAATCTTTCTTTTAACTTCTAATGTGATATGATCTCTCCTTTCTTTGAATTCTACAGAACATTTTATGTGCTTCTAATTGTAGTTTTTATTACCTACAATTACCTGTAAATACTCTTGCTTTATCCTTACAGTTGATGCTAAGATCTATGAAGCCAGTTACTATCACAGTTCTCCTTGCATTCCATGCAGTACAAAGAATAGTCTTACACTGAGTAGATGCTTAATAAAAGTGAAATGGAATCTTTTTTTAGGTACCATTTAGGGAAACAAAGGAATGATCATAAATGAAGTTCCTATGAAGACATAACATGTAGATTATTTTCAATATATCAGTTAGACTGTAGACTTTTCAGCAAATTAGAATTATGAGCTCCTACTTTGTTATAAGTACAGTGTTAACTAATAGAGATAATTTTAGTACATCATACAGGCATGTTTGAATAACACAGAAAAGGCAAATGATTAGCTATAATCATTATCATTATTCTTTCCTTCAGAAAGATTCTAAACAGAGGTTAACCAGTATATAGATACAGGTGAACTACATGAGCAAATCCCCAGTATTATCTGAAATAGGAAAACCAAAATGTAAACAAGAGGGCACACCACAAGAATAATGGAGAAGCTTTTCTTAGAAACTGATCTTAGAAAAAGCTAGAAATATTGGATTCCTTGATAATCACGAAGAAGATATCATATCTTATTTAGTAGCATATCTGATTATTGGGAGATGCATTCAGAAAGATCTTTAACCAGTGGTGTTTCAAAGGAGCCAGGAAAGACAGAATGTTGATAGAAGGCAATATGGCTGACGCTAGGAGCTCCAGGCAAAAGTGGTATCGAGAGACCTGGCACAGAAACAGGAAATTATGGGCATGGTTGGTGAATATCAGGGCTTTTTCTGTGATCTAGAATGGATTGGACAGATGGTGGGGGAGCTGGAACTGAGATAAAGGATGTGTCCCCAAATTCCTATGTTGAAGCTTAGTCTCCAGTGTGATGATATTTGGAGGTAAGGTCTTTGGCAAGTCATTAAGTAGTGGGGGTGGAGCCCTCATGAATTGGACTAGCGCCATTATAAGAAGAAACATGAGCATTGGTCCAGTCATTTCTGCAAAAAGGAGCAAATTAATCATAATATTCACCTCATTCTCAAAACCTCTTCTCAAAGTGTAGCTCATCCTAGACTCCTGCCAAATTGAACCACTCATTGCTTTCTATAAGCTCCGTGCTATCCTCCTCCCACACTTTGGGTGGTATGCCTTTTATTCAAAACCTAGTTAAAAATATCCCTCTGTCTCGAAGCATCCCTGACACTCCTAAATCCCAATAGTACTTGCTTCAGCACTGGCTATAGTACAGTGTAATCATTAAAGCATGGCACTTGCGGGAAGAAAAATGCCAACTGGAATCTTGCCCTGGTACAGACTGTGTGATCTGAAGTGAACTATTACTTTCTCTAAAAATGGAAAGAATACTACTGACCTCAGGGCTAAACACTACTTAGCTCAGGGCTGAGCTAAGGATTACACAAGATAGGGCACTCAAAGTACCAGTACCTATTATACAACACGATGACTACAGTTAATACAATGTATTGCATATTTGAAAATCACTAAGAGAACAGATTTTATGTGTTCTCATCACAAAGAAATAAGTATGTGTGGTAATGCATATGTTTGCTTGACTTAGTCACTCCACAATGTACACATATTTCAAAACATCGTCTTATATGCCATAAATAAGTTCAATTTTTACTTATCAATTTTAATAAATAAATACATTAGTAAAAAGTACCAGTACCAAGAAATGGTCACTGTTTTAAATATTTATATCTTTCAATCTCCCATAGTCTTATGATAAATATCTTATTAGTGACATTTACCTATTAGGTGGCCAACTCTATGCCTGGCATCACTCTTGGTCCTAAAGATACAGCTGTGAATAATAATGGCAACTCTTTGTATACATTACTTTTCAGTGTTAAGATAATAAAGTATATAAATACTTTTTTTAAAAATAAAATTTTGATTGGTTTTATGTAGAATATTAAAATTAAGTCATGTTCAAAGAGGGATTGGGTAGCTACTTTCTATGGGTGGTTATGGAAGTTTCTTCTAAGATGGGACATTCTAGCTCTGACCACAATCTTTTCACCACTACCAAACAAAACAGGACATAATAGTACAACTTTTCTTACAAAAGAAATAATTATAATATGTGGTTTTTTATGTCTGTTTTCTTTCACTAAGCATGTTTTCAAGGTTCATAATGCTGCAACATGTATAAGTACTTCATTTCTATTTATGTGGAGTAATATGCCATTATAACGATATGCCACATTTTATTAGTTGATGGACATTTGAGTTGTTTCCACTTTTGGATTATTATAGATGCTGCTGCTACAAACAATCATTTACAAATGTTTGTGTGGACACGTTTTTATTTTTCTTTGGTATATACCTAGGAGTAGAATTGCTAGATCATGTGGTAGTCTGTGTTTAAGATTTTGAGGAAGCTCTAGGCTTTTCCAAACTGTTTTTCAAATTTTATACTCCCACCATCAGTATATGAGGGCTCCACTTTCTCCAAATACTCACTAAAAATTTTTATTTTTGGTTTCTTTGACTATAGTCATTCTAGGAGGTGTGAAGTGGTATCTCGTGGATTTCAATTTGCATTTCTCTGATAAATACCAGCATTAAACAGAAGGAAGTTTGTATATATTCTTTGAAGAAATGTCTATTTGGACTATTTGCCCATGTTTAAATTGGATTATTTGTCTTTTTAATTATGGAGTTGTAATTGTTCTTTATATAGTCTAGATACAAGTCCCTTTTCACATACATGCTTTGAAAATTTTTTCTTTCATTCTATGGGTGTTCTTTCCACTTTCCTGATGGTGTAATTTGAGTATGAAATAGTTTCATTTTGATGATACCTATTTTTTCTTTGTTTCTTGTATGTTTGGTGTCATCTCTAAGAAACCATTCCCACATCTATAGGTATAACAAACATTTATACCTAAGTTTTTAAGAGTTTGATATACATGTTTTCTAAGAGTTTTATAGTTTAAGCTCTTACATTTAGGTCTCTGATCAATATTGAGTTAATTTTTTTGTGTGTGTGGTAAGCTAAGTATCCAACTCATTTTTTTTAATATGACTATCCAGTTGACCTAGCACCATTTGTTGAGAACACTATTCTTTACCTATTAGATGGTCATGACACCCTTTTCAAAATTAATTTATTATAAATTTGAGGGTTTATTACTGGACTCTAATTCTATTTTTAGACCAATACTATACTATTTTGATTACTATAGATTTGAAGTAAATTTTAAAATCAGGAAGTGTGAGTCTTCCAGCTCTGTTCTTTTTGAAGATTGTTTTGGCCATTCTAGATCATTTGCACTTCCAAATTAAATTTAGGATCACATTGTCAATTTTGGCAAAGAAGTCATCCAGGACATTGGTAGGAACTGAATTAAATCTGTATCTCAATGTGGAGAATATTGTCATCTTAACAATGTTATCTTCCAATCCATTAACATAAAAAGTCTTATCATTTATTTAGGTTTATTATAATTTCTTTCCACAATATTTTGTAGTTTTTAGAGTATAAAGTATATACTTCTTTTAAAAATTTAGTTGTAAGAATTTTATTCTTTTTGGTGTGATTACAAATGGAACTGTTTTCCTAATTTTATTTTTGTTCTGCTCATTTCTTGCAAAATATCTTACCCAGCTGTAGAAAACAAATAACATTTTATAAATGCATTTTCAACTAGGCTTTTACTGACTTAATTTTATGTTTCTAGGGTTGTGTTTATTTTTTCTTTCTACTTTTTCTTTGAATATTTGAATAATCTCACTACATTTTATATAGACTTATTTAAATTATTTGGAGTCAAAGCTCAGTATAAGTAATAAAATAATCCAGGTACTGTATTGAACTAGTTTACAAATATATATAGAATTGAGAATATTTTGACCTTCTTCATGATCACATCACAAATTTTCCTCCACCCCCACTTTTAAGTCATTTTTCCGTTTTTATAAAGACAAAATAATTATACATCTGACACTAAATTACTAAATAGCACATTTAAAAACTTTTTTTCATTTTATAATTTACAGAAACAGGCTTGATAGTGTTTATTCCTTAAAACTGTTAACAGTTTATTTATAGTAATTTTTAAGGTTTTTCCTCAAAAATACACATAGTAAAATAAAAATAATCATTTGTAAGTGAAAGCGAGTATATTAACAACAATTTTTTCAATCCTTCCAAACAACGTGTATTAGGATCACTTAAGAAACGGATTATTGGCCGGGCGCAGTGGCTCACGCCTGTAATCCCAGCAGTTTGGGAGGCCGAGGCGGGCGTATCACGAGGTCAGGAGATCGAGACCATCCTGGCTAACATGGTAAAACCCCGTCTCTACTAAAAAAAATACAAAAAATTAGCTGGGCGTGGTGGCGGGCGCCTGTAGTCCCAGCTACTCGGGAGGCTGAGGCAGGAGCATGGCGTGAACACAGGAGGCGGAGCTTGCAGTGAGCAGACACCGTGCGCCACTGCACTCCAGCCTGGGCAACAGAGCGAGACTCCGTCTCAAAAAAAAAAAAAAAAAAAAAAAAAGAAACGGATTATTAATGTACAAGGAAGAGTTTTGCTATCCCGAAATACACATTTTACTTTTTTTACTTTTCTTTGAATTTTAAAAATTGAATGTCTTGAGGCATTCTGAATTAAACAAGACTAATTGTTATGTATGAATTATTTGCCTAAAATGGTTACTTACTTCTTTGCAAATTCACATGGAATTTACTAAGCACAAATAAATTAAGTAATAAATCTCATTTCATGTCCAGTATTCCTGATATTGTATTCTAATTTAGGAAGAACTTAGGTGATAAAGAAATTTTCCTCTGGTAAGATCTAGAATGAGTACCCAAAATACACAATGACCATATCCCTATACATTGGGGGAGTTCTGCCATTAACTGTGTAAGTAGCCAAAGGTGAAATTGAAGGACAGAGACACAAGACTGGGTCCGGGCTACTGGACAATGGACCCCACTCTTCAGGCAGACCAGTGGTTCTCAATCAGGGAGATTTTGCCCTGATGCATATTTAGCAATCCCTGCACACAGTCTTGATTGTCATAATTAAGGCGCCAAGTGGTAGAGTGGCAGGACTTGGGAGGAGTAATTGAGAGGGAGGTGCACTACTAGCTTCTAGTGGGTAGAGACCACTAGAAGTGGATAGAGACCAGGCATGTTGCTAAGCATGCTACAACACACAGGACAGTGCCCCCACAACAAAGAATTATTCAGCCCCAAATATCAATAGTGCCCACGTTGAGATTCTGATGCAGACAGAAAATAAACTGCTCTATCCCAATTCTCTGTTTTCTGCTTCTAATGCAAATCACTATCCGTTGAATTCCAGGCAGCATGCCAGGGCTTTGACACTGCGTCATTTTCTCTTTTATCTTTATGTAATCTCAGCTCACCTTTATGTTATTTATTCTAGTTGGGTGTTTTTCAGAATAATTACAACAATTTGTCCAAGTTTATACAACTAGAAAGTTACCAAGCCTGGATATGAACCCACATCCAGACTGACCCCTAAGTCTGTGCTTGTTAAGCCTGGATATGAACCCACATCCAGACTGACCCCTAAGTCTGTGCTTGTTTTATTGTATTCCACTGTCCCTTTGCTGGTTTATGACCACATTGTATGACTAATTGATTCACATATTTATGGATAGCACAGCTAAGAACATTGGAAATAAACACGGATTTAATGGTAATTAAATTAGGCATGGGAAATGGCTGTTACTCTCAAATAACTGCCCTTGAAAGTTTGTCATTTTAAGTTAGAAATCTAAGAAAATGCATAAAAATATGAAGAATTAATACTTATTTCTTCAATTTTCTCTGCTAAATGGATTTGAATGACTCATGAATTTGTTTCTAAGAGTCATACAACTGTGCTAAATTGGCATATGCTTTTAGAACTTTTAGGCATTTAAAGAAATCATTTGTAAGACAGTTAACACTTGAACAACATGAGTTTGAACTGTGCTGGTCCACTTATACCTGGATTTTTTTCAACCATGTGCTCAGATGAAAATACATTCTTGGCAGGATGCAAAACCTGCCTTATATAGAGGGTGTGATTTTTTTTTCCATAGATGGATTTCACAGGGCTGGCTGCAGGACTTGAGTATGTGTGAATTTTGGTATGTGTGGAGGTCCTAGAACCAATCCCCTGCTTATACTGAGGGACAGCTCTATATGATGATTCCATACCTGGGATATCTTTTTATTTCATCTCTGACTACCAGATTATAGATTTAGGCAAGATGATGCTCTACACAGATTGGGCAGAACGATGCTCTACACAGAATTGATCCCCAAAATTTTTTTTCCCATGAGTCTGACTATTCCTACATATCCAAAACAATTTCTAATTATACATAATAGCACATACACAAAAATTATTTAATTTGGTGTCATCTATTGCATCATCTGCCACAATACTTCTTGTATATGAAAATATAAAAGCTGACATTTTTGTTCAGAAAAACTTACCTTTATTTATACCATGAACCCAAATCTGACTAGTTATAGGAAAATAAATACCCCTCACAAGCAGGGGAAAAGGTAAAAGCAGAAGGATGAGCCAGATATGAGAACATTTCTAGTCATTTGTTAAAAGGGAGCTCAAATTACAAAAAAACCAACCTTGAGAAGGAAATACAGGTGAAGTGGAAGTGGAATGAGAAAAGCTCTTTCCAGCTGATGCTAAGCATATTTGAAACTGAGGGATACTACAGTTCCACTGCTATGCAACTGGCATTTTGTTAAAATAGAGGGCCATAAAAATAGAATTATGCTGTATTTCCATTTTGACCAAATAGATGTTTGAGCAATTGTTCTAAGCAAAGGCTTTTTACAAAACACATGCAATAACTAACTCTATCATAACAGCTGCAAACATGCCTCCTTGCTAATTGCGAAAGAGTAGATTTTGGTCAGTTTTCCAGCATTGACTACAGAGAGAGTGTTGAAGAATGATGCATTCTGTCTTGAGGCCATTTGACCTCATCTCTAAAATCCTCGTTTCAAAGTTTAAGAGCAACTTTGAAACATACAAAAATCATGGTGTTCTGAGACAATCCTTAAATTGTCCTCCATTATCACCAAGGTACAGAATTCTCCACAGGAAAGTAAGTAATAAGAAACAAAGTATTATGTTTACCATAGCCGGCTACACATGGGCTAAGTAAAAATTCATCCTGAGAAAGATTCATATATTTTATTCAATAGAATCATTGTAAATCTAATTTAAGACCCCAAAATCATGTTTAAAAAGGCCATACAATATTTGAGACTCATTTTATAAACAATCTAATAAAGTATATTTTAAATATAAGTTGAATATACTTAAAATAAAAGTATATTTTACCGTTTTTATGAAGTCCTTAACACAAACTGAGCTTCTAGTATTTTGGACTCACTAGTGTCATGTCATATGTAGCATTTTCAGAAGGAAAGAGTGATCACCACTCAGCCTACCACTAGAAAAACTTAAGAGCTGTAAGAAATGTGTCAACTAGTTTGTTTAAATTAAATTATTTGAGGTTTATAGATCCACAGAGGGAAATGTATTTGTCTTTATCTACACAAATGCCACTGGAGCTGGGGGACATCACCGTGTCCTCTGAGGTCAGTGCTAATGTGTTTTTGTGTAGACAGGCTGCTGGAGCCCTGCCTGAGGAGATCTGTAAGTTTAAATCAGACTTCCTTCAGTGTCTTCCAAATAACCATAATTTTAACAAATCGTATTTTCTTATTCAATTAGTTGGATAGTCCATTCAACTTCTTGATATTCAATGTCAAGAAGAATGTATCATTTCTAGATGATTATGAATGGCATATCAAGGCCAAATTATGTCTAAAATGCCTTTCTTTTCAGTACACCATTGTTGTTTGTTTGGTGAAATAAACATTACTATAGTATTATTGTGGCAATCATGACATAAACACAAAGCTAAAAAATACAGTTAAAAGCCTAATAATGCCAGATAGGTGAAAACAAAGCAAAAACAAAGTGAAATATCTTCCTTTCTGTGGTAGGTGGCATGGTGACCGCCAAAACAATGTCTGTTCCCCAATCCTGTTACCATATTTGGAAAAACAAGTCTTTGCAACATAATTAAATTAAGAATTTTGAGATGAGGAAATCATCCTAGATTATCTAGGAGGAATCGAAACCCATTGACAGGTGTCTTTATTAGAGACAAAGAGAGGAGAAGACAGACGCACAGAAGAGCAAGCAAGGTGAGATGCAGTAAATCAGAGTGATGTGCCCACTAGTCAAGTCATGGAAAGGACTCTTCCCTACAGTCTCTGTGGGGAGTAAGGTCCTTCTAGCATCTTGGTTTTGGACTCTGGCCACCAGAACTGTAAGAGAATAAATTTCTATGGTTTTAAACCACCAAGTTTGTGAACATGCTGCAGTAGCCCTAATGTACTTTCCAAACCATACACACACACACACATACACACATACTTATTCATAATCAATATATTCATTTATAGCTTCAGCTAAATTAATCTTAACCCCTTGAAATGTTCTGCAATGTTTGACAAATATTCCTGAGTGCTCCAAGTTCCAGTCATCATTTTTCCCCAGAGGAGAGTCTCATGAATAAGAGAATCATAGTATAGAAGGACATTGAGAATTTCTATAATCCTTTCTTTTGTTTACAGAATGCTTTCTACCTCCAAGCCAGATGCCCTGTTAAAGCTGCATGCCTAAAGATGGCTCATTTTCTAAAGGAGATGCTTCCACTATGATAAGCCTATCCCTAATGGATTATGTGAAGTTGCATTGAAGGTTTGCAATGTGTGAACCAACTGGTTTTCTGTCTATGACTACCTTATTAAATAACCTGGGATTGATTGTAATCCTACATTTTAGCACAATTTAAATGAGGAATATTGTCTACCAGTAAACACTGATAATGATTCCTTTAAGAATAATGAAAAAAATAAATTGCCAAGTGTCAGTATGTATGTAAGTTTCTAGGTCATGGAATAAATAATAAGAGGACAATTATCATGTTTCTTCCCTTTGTATCCCTCAGGGGTAAAATTTTTTGCCTTTTTACATCCCAAGTGATTACAAGCAACCCATTCCTAGACTATGACAAGCAACCTATTCTTAGAAATGAAAAGGCTGCTAAAAGCAAACTCCTAAACAATGTTTTTGTGAAAGGAGATCAGTGTTAGAATTCTGGAGCCCTGTTCTTGATGGCCCAAGATAAGTTTCTGTACTTCCAAAACCAAGTGCGGAAATACATTCAGCTAGTGTATTTCTTGCAGAAGTACGTAGATGAGTCTCAATCACTGGAGAAATGTGCAGAAATAACTTACAGAAATAATAGTGTCATTCTGTCTTTGAAAATTTCATTAACATGTTATGCTTAAGCCTAAGATTAAACCATTATCTTTCCATATACCAGAAATCTGAGATCCCAGCCAAATGTTTGTTTTTTGATATAATCAAATTGTGTAATTAAATTCTTTTGCATTTCAGTTACCTTTCTCTTTGTGATCAGTTGCAATCAAGCATTCTTAGCATTTGTAACTGTCCCATAATAAGTATCATTCTTGTAGTGAACTGGTACAAACTCTTTCAATAGTTTGAATAAGATGTACTTAACGAAGAAGCACTGAGAATAGCCAACTTGTCTATGTGTGTATTTTTTGTTGTTGTTGTTTGTTTTGTTTTGTTTTGTTTTGTTTTTAGATATGAAGTCTCCCTCTTGTCCCCCAGGCTGGAGTGCGATGGCACAATTGGCTCACTGCAACCTCCGCCTCCCGGGTTCAAGCAATTCTCCTGCCTCAACCTCCTGAGTAGCTTGAGGGATTACAGGCACCTGCAACCATGCCCAGTTAATTTTTGTATTTTTAGTAGAGACAGGGTTCCACCATGTTGGTTAGGCTAGTCTCAAACTCCTGACCTCAGGTGATCTGCCCACCTCAGCCTCCCAAAGTGCTGCGATTACAGGCATGAGCCACCGCACCTGGCCCCATGTGTTTTAAGATGTAGTTTTCAAACTGTAATTCCGATATTTTAAGGACTCACAGGGTTCTTTTTAGTGGAATCTATCCTATATATTTTCTGCCTTTTTGTCTTTAGGCAATGTTTCTCATTACCTGTTAAGATTTATCTCTTAATCTTTGTTTTTCACTTAGAAGTCCCTGGCTCTTTTCCTGACGTTTCCTGGTATTGGTAATCTTAGATATCTGCATTACAGCTTTATTGGGATATATGTGTGTGTGTTTTTCAAAACAACTTAACTTAAAGCACTCTTATTTCACCCCATTATTTGAGTAACACTGGGCTAAAACAAAATTTGGTTGACATTATGTTTGCTTTTACTTCCTGGAAACTAATAAATTTTTACATCTTAATATGTAGCACATAAGGATATACAAACAAGATTAACTTGTTTAAAAGAAAAGCTGACAACTTTTAGACAAAAAGAAACTTACTTTCTGTGCACTACACATTTAATTAGATGAAAAGGAGAATATGTTTCAATCATGGAAGTTTCTAAGGCCTTTGGCACACTAGATTTTTCATAGAGGTCAATGTATATGAAGTGAGTCTTAAAGAGAGGATGCAATGTCAGTTCCGGAATTTGGTTAATTTTTTTTTAATCACATAAATTTACCAGAGGGATGCAAACTTAAAAACTTCCAAAAAGAAAAAGTAATAGTCTAGAGAGGAGTTAGAATTCCTCTAGATGAAAAATTTGAACTTGTTTCTTCTCAATGTTTGTAATTCATAGAAGACAATCTAATGTCAGGTTTCTGTATCTACTAGTCTGATCATAAATTTTGCAAAGACATGAGCATGTTCTTAAAACTTTAGTGTATTGGCTCAATGGCAATGTTCTTACTTGGCTAATACTATAAGAGATTTAACACAACACCATGAATACAGATGTACTTAAAACTATTTGTCTTAAATTTTTTAGTTTACCTAGTCCTAGATGTGATAAATAATGAAATTCCTGTGCACAAAACTTTAAAAATTATTTCATTCAGTTGATAATTTTAAAATGAGTATTAAGCCATATTAAATGTCCAACAACCATTGTAATTATCCTCTGTTTATCTCAGGTGCCAAAGGGCAAGTAGAAACAGTAACAGTGTTCTTACCATCTCAAGAGGTGGGTGGAATAAGACTTTACAAGCACCATGTGAGCTTCCTCCTAAGTTGAGTCATGGTAAGGAAAGAGATCCCACTTCCAAAGAACTGTGCTTTGCTTTTAGTAAGTGGGTCCTGACTCCCTTCCTCTGAATGGTGCCTGGAGAAACTACAGAATCAAGAGTTTGCCCGGGGATACCGAGAAAGATTGTCACAAATTGGTTTGAGGGGTGAGCTAGGCAGTGGTGCCATGGCAGCAGCAGTGGCTGAGGCCCGAAGAGAGAGGACAGTTTGGAGAAAAGGTAGTTAAGTTCTGATCTGTCTTTTTACCTCAATGCCTAGGGAAAATTATTACTTGCCCCATCACTGAAGAAATTCACAGCAATTGTCAGACTGTTGAGGTTAGTGGGGCTTACAACGGCAATTGCTCCAAAAATTTCTCTGAGAGGTTTATATAGAGACATGCACAGCATTATGTGGGCACAAGGTTGTTACCTGGAATGCAGTAGAGGCACCCTAGGGTATATTATACAGTAGTCAGGGTTTACTTTTTACCAAAATATAAAACCTCATGTTAAAAAAAAAGTAATTTTAGACCAGCAAGTGGTTGAAAAGAGAACTGTAGACATGTTTGTCTACAGTGTTTGAAGTGAGTTGTAACAACGAAAAGGATTTAATCCAGATGTCATCTCTGGATCACTCTATTAATTTGGATGAATCTGAGAAATCTAATTTTCCTTGAACAAAGGAGACCTAGAAAAAAATCACTTCTGACCAGGTCTAGTTATAATTGTTATCATTATATTTTTTCAAAGAAAATGAGAATATTCTGAGAATCTAAATGATCACTATGATTTTAAAGGTTGTCTGACAATTTTTCTAATCAGTATTGCTGTATCCTACATCCCGTTTTTATCTTGCTAAAATTATTTTAATTAAATCATAAATCTATAATTATACAAGTAATTATCAATTTGTTTAATCAATACATTGACACTAAGAAGGCAATGGTTAAATTCAAGGACTTAAGAAAATATTTTCATTAAAATGACTATATTTATTTCATTGTATGTATATCACTATGAGTATTTTTCGGTAAGTTAATGAAAAAAGTTAGTCGTTTGTCTTTACAAGGTAAATGGTAGTAGTAAATAGAGTCAGCTGTCAATACAGAATCCCTACTCTGACCTAGTCTCTGATGCTGCCTGAACTACCACATGTTTCTAAAAACTGCTTGTGCTGGAGACATTCATGTGGGTCTGGGAATTACCTATGTTACCTTCAACTAAGGATGAAACTAAGCCTAACCATGCATAGTCATACTTGTAGAGGCTACAAGGGCTGGTTGAATCAGACAGGACATTTGATTTTAGCAATAACCTCTTATTTGGAGTTCTGTTTTTATAGTTTCTCTCTGCTCCAGTATATTACTCATTCAGTAGTCATATTAATATTTTTAAAATACCAATTATAGATCATTCCATTCTTCCAAATGCTCAGTCATATTCTATATATTGTATACAGTGCCTCCCATGCTGGCTACATAGTGCGCTCATATCTCTTAATACCCCACCCTCCCAACTATTCAGTCATTCCTCCTATGAATTCCAAATACTGCTCTTTGCCCCAAACTGTCCATTTCCAACTTAAAGTCTTACCTCATGTTTTTCCTGCTACTTTTCCCTTCCCAGGCTGTCAACTATTTAGCTGAAATCCAATTTCTTTTAAAAATGTGTCCATATTACTTAAGCACCCATGTATCCGACTCTTGCAGCACTTGTTTTCTTTCTTGTTTTTTTTTTTTTTTTTTTTTTTTTTAGCATCTAAGTATATACTTCTGTATCTTGTTAATTATTATTTCAAAGTTTAATCAGGTTTCTAAAATTAGGTATTTAGATGATAACTGCTGCCATATAAAAGTAAGAACTTACTCATTCCTAGCTAGCAGAGTGTTTTGCTCATATCAGGCCCTTTTTATCTGTTAAATGAAGAGTGTTGACAGAACAAGTTCAAGTGCAGTGATCTCAGCAAAATCAAAAGTAATGTTGGATCTCTTGGTTACATAAGTCCAAGAAATATACAAGATACAACACCTACTGGTTTCTTATCTGTGATGACATCAGGCAATATATACTAGCAGGAAGATTTGTGGTCAAGACACGTCTTCAGTATTTTGACAAGACCATATTTTCCATTATGTATTGTTTTTAGTATATCTAATAGTGGCTGTATCTCACTTTGCTGTTTTGGAAAAAATCAGTTTCAAAATGTGCCTAAAATCTACCACTACATTTTAAAATCCAGATTTTATACTTCCAAATAAGGTGTAGGTTTTAATTTTTATTTTTTGCCTCATGATTTACTTGAAAGACTATGATTACCCAGCTGTCATTATGGAAATGTCTTTGAAATTTATAACCAAAGCCAGTTTACAAATTACACAAGAGAAAATGAATCTTATGTTATTATCACAATTCATTTTGGACTGCAAATAATACCCACCTTATTCACTTAACTTAGCTCCAAATTGAATTTTCACCACAATAAATCTACATTCAAAGGATGATTTAACATTGATAATATTTTTTTAAATCGCTTAGACATTGAAGGTAATTACAAAGACAGAATTCCAAAAAGAAAAAGAGATGAAAAAGAAAAATCACGAGAGTATTTCTGGCTTCCAAAGGAGATAATTTGAAGATTATAAAAGAACATCTCCTTAAAAGGACTCCCTATTTAATAAATTGTGCTGGGAGAACTGGCTAGCCATATGTGGAAAATTGAAAATGAATCCCTTCCTTACACCCTATACAAAAATTAACTCAAGATATATTAAAGACTTACATGTAAAGCCCCAAACTATGAAAATCCAGAAGAAAATCTAGGCAATACCATTCAGGACATAGGCATGGGCAAAGATTTTATGATGAAATCACCAAAAGCAATTGCAACAAAAGCAAAAATTGACAAATGGGATCTAATTAAACTAAAGAGCTTCTGCACAGCAAACGAAACTATCATCTGAGTGAACAGACAACCTACAGAATAGGAGAAAAATTTTGCAATCTATCCGTCTGACAAAGGCCTAATATCCAGAATCTACAAGGGATATAAGCAAATTCACAAGAAAAAAACAACCCCATTAAAAAGTGGGCAAAGGATATGAACAGATCCCTCTCCAAAAAATACATACATGCAGCCAACAAACATATGAAACACATGAAAAAAAGCTCACCATCAGTGATCATTAGAGGAATGCAAATCAAAACCACAATGAGATATCATCTCATGCCAGTCAGAATGGCAATTATTAAAAAGTCAAGAAACAACAGATGCTGGCAATTTTGTGGAGAAATAGTAATGTACACTGTTGGTGGGAGTGTAAATTAGTTAAACCATTGTAGAACACAGTGTGGTGATTCCTCAAAAGATTTAGAACCAGAAATACCATTTGACCCAGCAATCCCATAACTGGGTATATACCCAAAGGAATAAAATTATTGTATTATAAAGATACACACATGCATATGTTCATTGTAGCACTATTCACAATAGCAAATATATGGAATCGACCCAAATGTCCATCAATGATAGACTGGATAAAGAAAATGTGGTACATGTACACCATGGAATACTATGCAGCCATAAAAAGGAACGAGATCATGTCCTTTGCAGGGACATGGAGGAAGTTGGAAGCCATTATCCTCAGCAAACTAATGCAGGAACAGAAAACCAAACACCACATGTTCTCACTTACAAGTGGGAGCTGAACAATGAGAACACATGGATACAGGAAGAGAAACAACACTCACTGGTAGCTGCTGGGTGAGGGCAGGGGGAGAGAATATTAGGGAAAAGAGTTAATGCATGCTGGGCTTAATACCTAGGTGGTGAGTTGTTAGGTGCAGCAACCCACCATGGCACCCATTTAACTATGTAACAAACCTGCACATCCTGCACATGTATCTTTTTTTTTTTTTTTAAAAAAAAAGACTATCTCAAAAGTTTATAATTTCTTCACTTCCCCACCTATTATTAAGATAAGTTGACAATTAATGAACAAAATGAAAACCTCTGCACTCTTTCATATACATGTCTTAGGTTACTACTAACTCTAAAGATTTCAATGTTTTAACTGAATATGTGTATTTTCAAATGGATTACTCTTTGCTCATTTTCTGTTGACTTTTTGAAGGACATTAATATATTCACCATTGTAGGGGTTTAAAATATGTTTTCATTATATGAAATTTGATTTTGTTTGTGATATTTTTGATGAACACTTTTTAAAAATTAAAGCGTATATAACAATTTAGTATATGTGCCTTCTTCATTACATATTACAAAATACATTTTGTGAAGCTAAAAAAAGAATATCCCCTTAAATGTGTAAGTCCTGGTATGTTTGTTAATATCATTGTTACATTCTATTATGTACACTGTGAATGTATGTGTTTTTATATGTTTCCTTTTAGTTAAACATTTACTAAATATCACCCTTAGGGACCATGATGGGGATGTAAATAGAAATGAAATAAAATAAGACACATCACATAGCTCACATCGAGTCAGGAAAAGATATAAGTATATGATTGCTTATAATAAAACATCATAAGTGCTATTTTACATGGGGAGTTCTAATGTTTGGTTTGTTATCTTTATTATCTTTAGCAGATGAGGGAAGTAGACGAGTGTCAACCTTTTTCACTCTCAGAAGTGCTCTATTAAGAGAGCAAAAGCATCCCCCTAAGAATTTTTAATATCTCTGGAAGTTAACAGAAAAGCAAAATTCATTGAAGTGGTTTAAGTAGAGAAGTAAAGTGATTATATTAATTTACTCTGGAAGATATGTGGAGAATTAATTGCAAAGTTAGAGACTAGAAGAAAAGATGTAAGTTAGGAGGCTGGTGCAATAATGCAGACAATATTATTTGTCCCTTTTTCACTTATTTATAGCATATTCTTTGTATTTTATGATGTTGCATATTTTTCATGCTACAATTTTATTTGTTAAAGTCACTTAAAATATTTTTGCAAGTATATATATTTATGTATCTATGTACATATAAATATACATAGATACACATAAGCATTAATATTAAGCACCAACACACAATATATATTTAAATATCTTTACTTCTAGGGATATTCTTTTTATTCTAATTATTAAAGACTTTAAATATATTACCTGTGAAAAAAGGCAATCCCTGTGTAGCCTCATTGAAATGATATAATGATGAATGAATATGATATATAATTAATTTTTATTCCTTTCAATAAAATTTCTATATTTTTTAAAAAATGCAGAAGTAACATTTTGCTTTTATGTTGCTTATGGTCTAGTAGAGGAAAGAAAACAATAAGCAAAATTAATAAGCAAAGAGGTATCATGTTAGACAGTGATAAGATAATTTATAGAAAAATGAACCAGGGAATGGGGATAGTCATGTTGGAGATTATTAACATTTTAAATAGCGTGGTCAGAGAAGGCCTTTGTGAAAAGGTAAAAATTGAGCATCAGCCTGAAAAATGTGAAGGTTCAGACAAAGCAGGTATCTAGAGAAAGAGTATTCCAGGCAGGTGCAATGACCCTGATGGAGAGGCCTTACTGATATGTTTAAGGAACAGCCAGAAGCTCAATACACGAAAGAGAAGAGGAACTACTGTTTGAGAGGAAAGGGGAGGGAGTGTTCAGGTTGCAGGGAGAAAGTGGGCAGGGGGAATAGAAGGGGGAGAGGACTAATATAAAAGGAGATCAATGAAGTAAAGAGTATATGCCTTTGTCACAGGGCATTGAGGTCATTTTTAGGGCTTCTACCTTATTTTGAGTGAGAGAGAAAGCCATTGGTGTTTAAGAGCAGAAGAATGATACAATCATATTTGAGTTTTAATAAGGTCACCCAGGATGTTGGATTCAACAGACTAATGGGACAAAGGCAAAATTGGGAGACCAGTTAGGAAGCTATTGCACTAATCCATTCTAGGAGTGAGTGTATCTTGGACCCAGCTGACATTAGTGAAGATGGAGAAAAGTAGTAGGAGTTTGGATGTTTTAAGACAATGGAACTGACAGTGTATGCTTATAAATTGGAAGTTCAGGCAAGGCATGGTGGTTCACACCTGTAATCCCAACACTTTAGGAGGTCAAAGTGAGTTGATCTCTTGCGCCCAGGAATTGGAGACCAGCCTGGGCAACATGGCCAAAAATACTAAAAATACAAAAATTTGCTGGATGTGGTGGTGCACTCCTATAGTCCCAGCAACCTGGGAGGCTGAGGCAGGAGGAATGCTTGAGCCCAGGGAGGGTGAGGCTGCAGCAAGCCATGATCACACCATTGCACTCCAGCCTTGACAGAGTGAGACATTGAAAAAAAAAAAAAAAAGCAAGCAAGCAAGAAAGACAGAAAGAAAGAGAAAAAAAGAAAAGAAAAGAGAGAGAAGTCAAGATGTTAGAGAAAGAAGTAGCATGGGCAACCCCAAGGCTTTGACCTGAGTCATCAGAAAGACAGAATTTCCAGGAGTTCAGTTTTAGCAATGTTATTTTGAGAAGCCTATGAGACATACAAAGAGCAATATTGAGCGGGCATTGAGGTCTAGAGTGGAGGGAGAAAGTCTTGACTGGAGATAAGAATTTGGAAATCATTACATGGTTTAAATCCATTAGACTAATTAGATAACCAAGGGAGGGAATATAACTGGAAAGAAAGTCCAATGACTAAGCTCTGTTGCTCTCCAATATTGAACAGTCAGAGAAAAAAAAGAGGAACCAGCAAAGGAGATGTATCTATGGGGAACCAGAAAGAAGGGTCAGGACTATGGGAATGAATTGGGAGTCACTAATACATAGGTTATGGGTGAAGACCACAAGATTATCCTGGGTTTAGGGTTGGGAGGGTGTATGGGACAAAAGAAGTGGGTTAAGACTGGAAGCCAGAACCTAAGAGACACCAACTTTTAAGAGTAACAAAGGCAAAAAGAGAAGCAAGCAAAAGAATGGAAGAAAATGTGCTCAGAGGGGCCTACTGACAGCTAGGACAAAGACATGTCATACACCCAAGCAGAGATCCGCAAGGTAAAATGAAAATTCAATTTCATTTGTGACAAAGAGGTCAAGTAAGATGAGGATTGAGAACAGTTCCTTAGATTTGGCAGCAATGGTATTGCTGGTGAGATTTTACAAAGGAATTATGGAAAATCAGGGATGAAGAAAGTGAGACAATGAAGGCAGTAAGTATAGACTATTCTTTTGAATAAACTCATGATGAGAATGGGAAATAGTTTGGAGGCATCTGAGTAATGTGGAGATTGCTTTGGATAGGAGGCATCTAGAGAATGTTGTTAAGAATAAAGAAGCAGATATAGAAATGACAAAAGAAGAGAGAGAATGCTGGAGATCCATCTAATATATGAGCATATTTTCTTACACAGATATATACACATTTTGCCTAATAATAAATTGATTTAATTTCCACATTAGAAAATTGAGACTATGATAAATGAGTTGTCCAAGATGACATGGATATTAAAATATTTCACCTTTGAATCACTTTGATCTAGGTGATTCTAAGTAAGTCAAGACATTTAATAGCAAAAAGATGATCTGTGAGTGCTTTCAAGTGCAAAAGAGCTAGAATGAGACAAGAGTGTGATATAATTAAATGTGACATATTCTATTTGAGATTTGACTGGCAGAATTTACACTCCAAATCAAAAGGTAGCTTGTAAGGCATGATGCACTTCACCTTCCTCTGCCTTTGGACAATTCTCCCTCTTCTGTTTCAGGTGAGAATTATTTTATCTAGTCTATGAACAGAAATACAAACCTGTTTTTTCTAATCGTATCATGTCTCCACTATTTTTTTATTTAATAGACAATGGTCTTCCTTGATCTTAAAAGCTGAAAAAAGTGGCATGATTGTCTCCTACTGTAAACTCTTCTTCAAGCAGATGACACTCCTTCTTTGAGCTGCCACGTTTGAGATCAGCAAGCAGTTATATCATAAGGTAGGAGACAGTATATGGCTTACTTTCTTAAAATATTTTCCCACTACATTTATATAAGTTCTTCACCAGGAGAAATGTCAGTCAGGAGTTTGTCCTTGTGTAATTTTTTTATGTTGTATATTTGCTCTGTATTTGCCAGTATGTCTAATAAAAACCAACAAGATTCAAGGAAATACCTTACAGAACCTTAAGCAAGAATTATGATATTTGATTGAGAGAGAAAAGAGAGGCCTTGTGTACCTTGGGAAGTTTTCTTTATTAGAGGTTAGGAATGTTTGGAAAATCATGGCTGCTATTGAAGAGAAAGAACTAGCTTCCTTCTTTGTGATCTCCAAATCATTAAAAATTAAAGAAATAATTTTATTATCCATATTTGCTTAATTTATGTAACCAGAGTTTCACATCTATGTCAGGATATGAGTAAAAATGATTTTATTATCCATATTGACTAAATAGAACCCAAATGCCACGAAGTTTGAATGACAGCATGAGGGTCCTTAGTTGTAGGGTAGAACAGGAATGAGAACTTCTACCTCTCTATGCTTAGGTTAGAGCTCTTTTATTTACGACATGTGCCCTGTTTAAATACATCTACCATCTTGCTACAATTATTTCAATTGTTCCAACTTTTATGGCAACACATACTTTCAACACATGTTTAGTGAATGCCCATCAAGTGCAGGCACTATTCTGGAAGTTGGGGCTACAACCATGAACAAGCCTGACAAAATCCTGTCCTTTGCAAAGCTTACAGATTACTAGGGGAGAACAATAAACAAATAAACAAGTAAAAGTATTGTAGATTGGTTGACAATAATAAATTAGAATAAGGGAGGGAGAGGAATACTAGAGGTACAAAGGGTGTTATGATGTCTTTTTTTTTTTTTTTTTTTTTTTTTTACAGGGCAGTCATGGAAATCTTCATAGAAATGAATTGAGCAGACACCTATGGAACTTGGAAAAGCAATGTGAAATCTGGGAGAACTTTCTAGAGGGAACACCAATTTGAGATTATTTCTCTTGTGAGTCTAAATCGAAAGAGAAGCCAAATAGCATTTGTGAGAAAGGATGTTTCCTCTCATGGCCTAAAAGTAAATAGGTTTCCCCCCTACCCCACCAGGTAGCTTAATTTGTAAAAGGACAAATGTTGATCTGATAACAGAGAGGGAAAAATATGTGTTGCTCTTGAACTTAAGAAGATGAACAACAACAAAATAAAGAATAATAACAAGCAACAACAAAAAAGCAATAATATAAACTACTTATATTCTAGAAGGTAGAAGGCTACCCTTTAAATCATCCAAAAACCAAAGGAGACATTAAAACTATACACAAATGATTACTGTAAATAGGCACCCTTGCATGTGCTGCCATCTTGTGGTACAGGAGAAAAGTGTTATTACTTGACTGTATTAGTTGACTACTACCCACAGTCTTAGTTGACCAAATATGTGTCCTGGGAGAGGAAAGTATGCTTTATAACTGATCTTTAAGATTAAATACCTTTGAATTAAATTAACCTGGTGTAAAGCAACTTAAAAGTGAAAGTTATGAAAATAAAGATTTTATCAGCTTGACTTTTTAAAAGTTACTTCACAATACATAAAATTTTTTCACAATGCACAATACATAATTTTAAGTTTAATCTCAGTATCATGCAATCCCCAATTCAATCTCTTTCACTATTTAGGCAGATCTTGTATTTCATCCTTGTTTAATTGCTTTGTATATGTTATACAATATACTCAAGGATAGTTTTCACTCTTCCCCAGTCCACTTTTGTACTATTTAGCCCTAAATGACTTGAATGGACTGGTTGCCTGGGTAATTATGAGTAGTGTGCTTGGAAGAATAGGATTCCTGAGGGGAAGCGGCCCAAGAAAGAGAATTAATCTATCTTGGACAGTAACTCCCTTGTCTCCTGGAGTGTTAAAGAACATCTCCTATGGTATGTCATTGTGTCACTGTGACACATTTGTCTTAAGAGAAAAAATGTTTGAGAGCTTGCTTTATGATAACACCTAGTCACAGATTTAATCTTTGCCTCTATCTGAAAGAAAAGTTGACTCACCAAACCAAAGGTCTGGGAGAAACTATCATAAGGTCAAAATCGTGCAAGACTCCTTGTTTACTTGAACCATCTTACAGAGTCATTTCTTCAGATTCACATTATTTGCCCTGAGTTCAACATACAAAGCATGCCATGTAAGTTAAGGCTACTCATCTATATAGTGCTCTGTGTTCCTGCTCACACTTGACCCCAGATCCATCACTTAAAAAAATTGTGTGTGTCACCGGGGCCTGTCGGGCAGTGGGGGCGAGGGATAGCATTAGGAGAAATACCTAATGTAGATGATGGGTTGATGGGCACAGCAAACCACCACGGCACGTGTATACCAATGTAACAAACCTGCCTGTTCTGCACATGTATCCCAGAACTTAAAGTATAATAATAATAATAAAAAATTTAATGTGTGTGTGTATGTGGAGATGAGGTCTCTCTATGTTGCCCAGGAGATGAGGTCTCTCTGTGTTGCCCAGGCTGGTCTTGAACTTCTGGCCTCAAGTGATCCTCCCATCTTGGTCTCCCAAAGTGCTGGGATTACAGGCATAAGCCACCACACCTGGCCTCATCATTTTTATTTTACAATGGATTGCTACATGGTGCATCTCACAGACCAATCTTATGTCATCTACTAGATAATATTTTTATATTGTCAAAAGGTATTACATTTACGTTTGGTTCTATAATAGTAACTACCCATTGTTTAACCTTGGTTTCATATTTAAATAGATTTCAGTGTTTATGGCAGAGATGGCCAGTGGGCCTCCTATATCTACCCTTCACCTTGTCTGTTAGAAGTAATAGAAATTCCAATGTTCACTTGCATACTCCATGCCCAGAATGAAGTGTGCATTTCCTAGCCTTCTAGACACAGCTGTATGACTAAGTTCTAGCCCATGAAAAGGAAGCAGGAGTGTTGAGTGACTCCCTCTGGGGGCCTTCATTAAAAAACAGCTTGTGCCCTATATATTGCTTTTTAAAAATATTCAATCTCAAGAAGTAGCATATACATGGGAGGACTCTATAAGGTAGGAGATAAATCCTACAAAATTTTGAGGGTGCAATACATCTAAGTTAAAATTTTAGAAGCCTAATAGCATGGGCATGTCAAGACATTCCCTCCAAAATAAAAAACAAATGAATTCTTTTTGAAGCCTGGTCCCCTGAAGGACTATTCAGGTCCAACCTCCCCGCCGGATCAACTGTGATCTCTGTTGCAATCACCTCTCAGTTCAGCTTCCCTGTCTACCCAATCCTGCTTCCCCAACTCTGTATAGGTGAAAGGAGAGGAGCAGCAGCCCCACCTACCTCCAGTTAAACTCCTTCACACGTACTTTTACTTCTGAATTATTTTCCTTGCAACTCAACAGAAGACACCTCTTAGTGTCTGCCCATCTTCACTCAGACCTACTTGATGTACAAGTTATTTTGAACCCCACATGGCCTAATGTTAAGTGTGTTTGATGCTGAACTCTAACTCTCCCCTATTTATTTCAGTGTAGTTACATAGTTACATACACTACACATATGATCCTATACATGCATATGTAGATTTTCAAAAGACTAGAAAACAGATAAAATATATACAGAATTACCTCTAGATGGTGAATTACTTTTATCATTTTTTACCCATCTCTTTTTCTAAAAATAAAATTGATTATTTTTGTAACAATGAAAATAATTTTAAAATAAAACAAAAAACTACCACATCTAAATAATAATTACAACTGTAACTACCAACCAGGAATACCGAATATGCAAAATAAGTTAGATGAATTTGTAATACAAACTCCATTTTTAGTGACTGATAAGCACATAAATTATCCCAAATCTATCTCTTTTTCTGCATGCCAAGCAAAGTAGTGGGAACAATTTTGCAGCACTAGCTAGAAATCTTTCAATACTCAAAAAGAAAGAGCAAGAGAAAAAATTGGGCTATTTTTGCAATCTCTGTCAAGTGATATTTCTGTTGTAATCTGCTTTGAGTCAAATAAAGGATAAATACACTGAAAGTGTGAAGTGAGAACCACACTGTAACACCTTCACGTAGTATTCATCCAAGTTAATCGGCATAGATGACCCTTGACAACTTTTTTAGGAGGGGCCTAAGATGGTTTTATTATTATTGGAAACTCTAGAATGAATTGCTGGGTTACCTTTTGCCATTTGAGATTCTGGCTTTCAACCTTAACTTTCCTGAGATAGAATTCATTTAGTAGTGTCTCTTCTTTTACCTTCTGGTCCTATTCTACGCTGTTTTCCAATTTTTGATGCATTTCTTGGAGGGACAAAAATCTCATAATTCCTTACAGATTTAAAGCTAACTCTTTTTTAGAGATTTCTTTCTGTAGGGCTACTATCTAGCTACACAGTGTCAGACCAGTTCTTTCTCAGAGCAGATAACATTGAATTTTTCCATTTTTTTCTTTTTGAGGCCTGCCTTTTTTTTTTTTTTTTTTTTTTTTTGGCGTATAGGGATAATCATAAGCCAAAGTCACAATGAGAATACCTACAATGTTGTGTGTGTGTCTATGCTTTTGCATGCTTGTGTGTGTGTGCCTAACTTGTGTGAGAAGTCTCTATAGGATTTCATGTGTCTGGCAGACAAGTGGCTTTATCTCTTAACACAATACATTTGTTCTTTCAGCTCTGTAAGTCCAACTTTATTAATGCCATATTTTACAAATTATATCTTTATCCCTCTAACGTTATAAAAGACTTTAATTTTAAGAACAAATAGAAGGTTTTTAAATAAAAACATTAACTAGCCCTAAAATTATGTGGTCGATTATTAAAAAATATTACCGCAGCTGAATGCTTTGGAAGATTAACAGTGAAGGATATAAAACGTCATATGGCCATGATATTTATGTATTCATCTTAAGTTGTTTTAATTTTCAGTGTTCCTGTGATTATAAGCATACCTGCACATACTCTTGAATAAGGACTGGGCGGTAACCATCCCTGTGAATACCATTCCTTCTTTTTGGTGCTTGTTTGAGTATGATCACGTTTTCACTAAATTCTTGGTTCTAGAGTTAGGAGCTTTGATTCATACTTTTACTCTGTAGCAATTAGTACAGTGCCAGTGTTTTGCACATAGATGATGCTAATCACTATTTGTAGCTATATTAATAGCTAACAGCTATTGATTAATAGGTAAAATATTTATATTGTGATGAAACTCACCATTTATAATTAGTGTTACAATCTTTGAGTATGGATGAGCAATTTATCTTATTTGGTTTAACAGCAAGTGAATGGCTGTGCACCCATATTCTGATGTTAACCTGAGTCTATTGTGATGATATGTGGCTTTTTAAAAGATGGCTGCAAATTCTTCGACACTTCTCCCATTGAAGCTGAGCACAATGTCCCTTTCCCTTGAATCTGGGCCAGTCTTTGACCGCTGCGATCAAGGAATATTACAGAAGTGACATTGAGCTAGTTTTAGGTCTAGCCTAAAAAGGATTGACACATTTCATCTTAGTCTCTGGGAGCCCTGGGCCAGGGCAGTAAGAAATCTGACTAACCTGAGGAAGAGAATATGTGGAGAAGTCCAGAGACTACGTTGCGGGCGGGGGGGGGAGGGGGAAAGAGAGGCAGCCCCAGGAAACAGAAATATGAGTGAATCCATGTGGACCCTCCAAACCAGAGTGCTTGCCAGCTGAATACTCCCACGTGACCACAGTTGTTGCCATATGCAGCGGAAAAACTTCCCAGCTGAGCACTGCCTGAATTCCCAATGCACAAAACCATGAGATATAACGAGTGAGTTGTTGTAAACCACTACTTTTTGGTATAGTTTCATACCTAGCAATCAATAACCAGAACACTCTACATCTCGGTTTGCCGAGAACTGTACCAGTTTCTGCCAGTTATCTAAGACACCCTGTCACGATTTACATTTGTTCCAGATTTTTCATTTTTTACAAAATATTATTAAATACTTATGCTAAAATAAGCTAAGGTGGGTTTGATAGTTTCTGTTAGTCTTATCTAGGAAAATGTGAGAATTATGGGGAATGAATAGTTTCAACCTGAAACCTAATTTAAATTTAAAGACAGGTAACATAACCCCTTCTGTTTCCCTGGCACCTCAGCCTTATGAAATCTAACATTTCCCTTTCCAGGTCGGCATGCAGGGTGTTATGTTTCTGGTACATAAGTGGTGAGAGGCAGCCATCTCCTCTTGGTCTGGATGGCAGTGGAGGGAGGAGTATTATACACTGTGTTGGTCCTGTGTTGGTTTATACAATACAGAAATCTGCCAACCACCAGTCCCACATAAAACCATGCTCATAATAGATGGTGGTGAGGGGCATCTGGGTTAAAACACAGGAAGTTATAGGTTAAGTATATAACAAATGTGTAGGAAATAGAACTAGAGCTGTTGTTTTATAAAATGAAGAAAGTAGCCTGTACTCTTGACACAGTGCTGTTGTCATTATTGTGTCATATAACTCTACAATATTGATTTATTGTTTCTCAATTTTTGAAATGTTACAACAAAATTTCAGCAGCAATGAACTGAAAATGAAAGTGAATATTTAATGACAATTAAATATTGAATTTTTATTTTCCAAGAAACTGGATGACAAAAAGTAATTTACACAAAATGTTTGTCATTTCCTATCTACCACGAGATCTCTACTGTATCACTAAAATACGAAAACCAGAAGACACAGATCAGCTAGAGAAGCATCAGCCATCTACCTCAAACATTTATTACTTTGAGACTGTGCCAGAAAAAAAAAAATCGTGTGTGTAGTCGCAGAAAATGTGTTTACATATCAGCCTGTGAAGCATAACTTTCATGTACATCAAAAGACATTTTTTTAAATTAAATACATTTGGTTTCAATTCCCAGGTTTCTTGTGAACATATGAAAATGAAGCAAAAGGTTTTAATGCATCCACTGTTAGCAAAAGACAAACACTGTAAGCAGTTAATTAATGCTGTTTCTTTATCAGTATTGTCAAATACTTCAAATAGAAATCAGTTAAATTCATATCAATAATGATGCAAATATTTTTCATCCAATTATTGGAATCAAAGAGAAGTTTTTAGTTCACTTTGCAAAAGTAAAACAGTTGACAATGTGGATGCTATTGTAAAATTAGTTGAAATTTTTAAAAATAAAAAAATGATTTGGTGATAAAAATATGAAGAGAAATTTAGAATAAACACAGCTTAATGATAAAAACAATAATCTTGAAAATAAAAGGACAATTCAACTGGAATTGGTCATGATGAACATGTAATTCAAAACCAAGCTCAAACAAGTTTCAAAACACTACTGATTGAAATGGAATATGTTAATTGTCCAAATTTACAAATTACAAGTATTATTACATATATAATTGGAGAAACTAGTCTAAAAATCTTTGCAAGTAAGCTAATGCTTAATATTTTGCAAATCATTTCAGCCTTCCTGCAGATACTTTATTAATTGAATATTAATTATAGATTAGATATATTTGAGCCTTGGAAGAACTACCTTGTAAATCAACCTTACATTTCTATGATGTCATTAAATACTTCTATAAGTTAGTTCTTTAAAGCTTAGAAGTATTGTCTTTAAAATAAGTTAGAAACATTTAAAGTGTTCCACAAATTGAGCACCAAAAATGTTTGAAAAATTGACATAATGTACCAACTGAAAACATTGAAACAATAAAAATCATCTTCACAGAAGCTAAAGAGGAACTGAACAAAATAGATAATGTGAGCTTCAAGAATGTACAAGATTGGCCAGGCACAGTGGCTCACGTCTGTAATCCCAGCACTTTGGGAGGCTGAGGAAGGCAGATCATAAGGTCAAGTGATCGAGACCATCCTGGCCAACATGGGCAAATCCCGTCTCTACTAAAAATACCCAGGTACTTGGGAGGCTGAGGCAGGAGAATCGCTTGAACCTGGGAGGCTGAGGTTGCAGTGAGTCAAGATCACACCACTGCACTCCAGCCTGGCAACAGAGCGGGACTCCATCTCAAAAACAAAACAAAACAAAACAAAAAAGAATGTACAAGATTACAAGATTTAAGTTGGTCATTCTACAATTGAAAATTGCAACATCTCAATCTGCAGAAAGAATCTTTAATGTAGCTCCTATTTTTAATAAATTTAAATTCTATATCAGAATGAAATAAAATTAAAAAGGGCTATAGTTATCTAGCATCCAAATTTGGCAAAATATTGAAAAGAATCATACATATGGTTTTTAAATGAATATTTTGGAGTAATATTTGTCAAAGATGATTTCCTGAATTGAGGCCAAAAAAAAAAAAAAACAAAAAACCTAAATTATTAAGCTGAAAAATTTCACAGTTTAAATAAAAACCAATTTAAATGGGGAAAGTCTTCCACTTAGTGGAATTTGCTCTGAACTTATTAAGCATGTCAGCTTTTGTAGGCGGAATACTCCATCAAATAAAACTATCATAACCTACAGACAAGGCAGGCAAATTCAGCATCATAAAATATAATTTTCAAGAAGATTGCAGATAATTTTATGAAAAATCAATAATAAGAACATTGCATTGAAAAATAATTATATATTAACAATGACAAGGCATTAAAAGCAGAAACAGCTATAAACTGATTAAAGTATATAAAATATATGTATTACAGAATCAATTATTTTGCTTATGTTATTCTAAATTTTCAGCTAATCAATAGTTTGTGTTAATGTAAATAAACATAGTCTATCTTTGAAAATAAATTTTAGGTAGGATATTTTTATAGTTATATCAAAAATATAAAACCAATTTACTATCCTGTAAGTATTTTCAAAATGTATAACATTTTGATGATTTTACTGCCCCAGTTTGTTATCAAAAGTATCCCAATTCGGGGTATAAATTATTTGGTTACTTTACTTATTTCTAATCTGATTTATTGTTTTTAGACACTTCACTTTGCTCATCATATAACCTCCTTCCGTCATTAGCAGATTATTTTTTTCTTTCTTCACAACACAGAAAAAGTCCAGTTTCTTGTACTCTTTTCCAGTCTAACATTCCTCTTCATTTCTTTATGTACCTACTTTCTCTTCCCTGAATATGTTTTTACCCTGATGTCTAAGACATTGCTAATCCACTTACCTGACCTTTTGAATGTTTCTTTACTAAAACAGCCAGCAGCAATCTTCTTCATCCTTCAATATCTAGCTCAAATATTTTCTCCTCCCAGATTCCCTAAGCCACAGATAATCTCATCTCTTTTATTCTTTCCTAAGAGCTTTACTTAAACATTTGTTGGAGCATACATTTGCTTTACATAGCAGTTAAGTGCATGCTCAGTTTTCTTCCTCTAAACCATTGTGTTTTTTAAACACCACATTTTCTGGTTTATTTCTGCATTTCCTCCCTTCCAGACCCTCCCTACTGTGGTACAGTGGATTAAGCAGAGTGGTGCTCTATAGCTTTTCCAACTAATTACAATCTTCTATAAATATCACTGATTTATCGAACTCTCTGTGCACATGCAGTCCTTATTAGTTGTATGGATTTAATGTATTAAATCTTATACCCTTTTCACAGTGTGCCTTAATTGAACATTCTAATCCAAGCCCTTTACTACTCACATTCAAAAATGGCCTTCTAAGTTTTTTTCTCTCAAATGGATACATTTTCCTGTTTCCTTTACCGTCTCTTAGTTTTGCCCCAAAGTCTATGTAGCCATTCACGTTATAATTCTAATGTTTCTGACAAAAGATGACAATATCTTCTCAATTTTTAACCCTCAATATTTCTCTGCACAAATGATCAGACATGGAAAGGGGTGGAGCAAGATGACAGAACAGAAAGCTGCACCGAGTGTACCCCAGCAGGAACATCAAATGTAACAACTATCTACACACAAAAAGCACCTTCATAAGAACCAAAAACCAGGTGGTACTCATGGGACCTGGTTTCAACTCCATATTACTGAGAGAGGCACTGAAAAGGACAGGAAAGACGGCCTTGAATCACCAATACTACCCCTCCCACCACGCCCCAGTAGCGGCTGCATGGTATGGAGAATCTGAGTGCTCGGGGAGGGAGAGCACAGCAATTGTGAGACTTTTTACATTGAACTCAGTGCTGCTCTGTCATAGGGGAAACAGAACTGGGCTGTACATAGCTGATACCTGCCCACAGAGGGAGCATTTACACTGGCCATTGTCAGGGAAGAATCACCATCCCAGCGGTCAGAACATGAGTTCCAGAAAGCCTCACCACCACAGGCTAAAGTGCTCTGGGTCTCTATATAAACTTGAAAGACAGTCTAGGCCACAAAGACTAAAACTCCTAGGCAAGTCCTAGTGCTGAGCCGGGCTCAGAGCCAGTGGATTAGAGAGCACATGACCTACTGAGACAACAGCAGGGGTGGCTAAGAGTGTGCTTGTGCCATCCCTTCCCCAACACCAAGTTGCACAGGTCACAGCTCCAAAATGTATCCCCTCCTCTGCTTTTGCAGAGGAGAGAGAAGGGCAAAGAGGACTTTGTCTTACATTGTGGATACCAGCTCAGTCATAGTATAATAGGGCACCAGGCAAAGTTGACAGGCACCCATTCCAGGCCCTAGATTCTGAACAACATTTCTAAATACACCTTGGGCCAGAATGGAACCCGCTGCCTTGAAGGGAAGGGTCCAGTCATGGCAAGTCACATCACTTGCTGAATAAAGAGCCCTTTGGCACTGAATAACCAGCAGCGATGCACAGGAGATACACTGTGGACCTTGGGTGAGACTCTGAGATGTGCTGACTCCAGGTATCAGCTCAGCCACAGAGAAGTAGGCCACCAAGAGGCCTCTTGAGGTCACTGGTTCCAGACCTTGGCTCTTATGGCACTCCTGAACCTTCCCTCAGCCAAAAGGGAGATCACCATCCTGAAGGGTAAGTTCTAGGACTGGCAATATTCACCACAAGCTGACTGAAGAGCCTTTGGGCCTTCACTGAAACCATTGGTAGCCTGGCAGGACTCCCATGGGCCTGCTTGTTGTGGCCATGGGCTAGAGCTCCTTTGCCTGTGGTAAGAGGAGGGAAGAGTGGGAAGGACTGTGTCTTGTGAACTGAGTGCCAGCTCAGCAGCAGTACGATAGAACACCAGGTAGATTTCTAAGGTTTTAGACCCCAATACCTGCTTCCTGGACAGCATCTCTGGATTTACCTGCAGCATGAGGGAGTTTGCTGCCCTGAAGGAAGGATACAAGCCTGTCTGGCTTCACCACCTGATGATTGTACAGCCCTAGGTCCTTGAGTAAACAGAGTCGGTAGCCAGGTAGTGGTCACAGTGGACCCTGGGCAAGACCCAGTGCTGTGTTGGCTCCAAGTCTGATCCAGTGCTGTCCCAGTGGTAGTGGCCACAGCGGTGCTTGTGTCATCCCACCCCCAGCTCCAGATGGCTCAGTATGGAGACAGAGAGACTGTATATGTTTGAGAGAAAGTAAGGAAAGACAACATGAGTCTCTGCCTGATAATCCAGAGAGTTCTTCCAAACTATTAAAGACTCCCAGGCGGTATCTCTATGGGTCTGTAAGAATCACAAACCCATCAAAAAGTGGGCAAAGGATATGAACAGACACTTCTCAAAAGAAGACATTTATGCAGCCAACAGACACATGAAAAAATGCTCATCATCACTCGCCATCAGAGAAATGCAAATCAAAACCACAATGAGATACCATCTCACAACAGTTAGAATGGCTAAAATGTCAGGAAACAACAGGTGCTGGAGAGGATGTGGAGAAATAGAAACACTTTTACACTGTTGGTGGGACTGTAAACTAGTTCAACCATTGTGGAAGACAGTGTGGCGATTCCTCAAGGATCTAGAACTAGAAATATCATTTGACCCAGCCATCCCATTACTGGGTATATACCCAAAGGATTCTAAATCATGCTGCTATAAAGACACATGCACATGTATGTTCATTGCAGCACTATTCACAATAGCAAAAACTTGGAACCAACCCAAATGCCATCAATGATAGACTGGATTAAGAAAATGTGGCACATATACACCATGGAATACTATGCAGCCATAAAAAAGGATGAGTTCGTGTCCTTTGTAGGGACATAGATGAAGCTGGAAACCATGATTTGGAGCAAACTATCACAAGGACAGAAAACCAAACACTGCATGTTCTCACTCATCAGTGGGAACTGAAAAATGAGATCACTTGGACACAGGGTGGGGAACATCACCCTGGGCCTGTTGTGGGGTGCGGGGAAAGGGGAGGGATAGCATTAGGAGATATACCTAATGTAAATGACAAGTTAATGGGTACAGCACACCAACATGGCACATGTATACATATGTAACAAACCTGCATGTTGCGCACATGTACCCTAGAACATAAAGTACAATTCAAAAAAAGAGAGAGAACCACAGTGCTACAAATTGCCCCCTAATGCAGATATGGCTTAGATCACAGCACCTAAGTTCTTCTTGGAAATGCTTTCCAAGAAGCATGGGTACAAATAAGCCCAGACTACAAAATCTACAATAAATACCTAACTCTTAAATGTCTAGACACTGATGAATATCTACAAACATCAACACCATCCAGGAAAACATGATCTCACTAAACAAACTACATAAGGCATCAGGGAACAACCTGATGAAAAACATAGATATGTGACCTTTCAGACAGAGAATTCAAAATAGCTGTGTTGAGGAAACTCAAAGAAACTCAAGATAACACAGAGAAAGAATTCAGAACTCTATAAAATAAATTTAAGAAAGAAGTTGAAATAATTTCAAAGAATAAAGCAGAAATTTTGAAGTTGAAAAATCCAGTGGACATACTGAAGAACACACTGGAGTCTTTCAATAGCAGAATTGGTCAAGCAGAAGGTAGAATTAGTGAGCTTGAAGATAGGCTATTTGAAAACACACAGTCAGAGGAGACAAGAGAAAAATGAATTTAAAAAATGAATCATTCCTGTATGATATGGAAAATAGCCTCAAAAAGGGAAAAATAGCTTCAAAAAGGGCCTCATGGAGGAGATGGAAAAAGAGATATGCATAGAAGTTTATTCAAAGGGTTAAAAACAGAGAACTTCCCAAACCTACAGATACTAATATCCAAGTTGAAGACAGTTATAGAATACCAAGTAGATTTAATTTAAAGAAGACTACCTCAATGCATTTAGGATTCAATCTCTCAATGTTCAAGGATAAAGAAAGTATCCTAAAAGCAGTAAGAGGGAAAAAAAAACAACTAATGTACAATGGAGCTCCAATGTGTCTGGCAGCAGACTGTTCAGTGGAAATCTTACAGACAAGGAAGGAGTGACATGACATACTTAAAGTGCTGAACGGAAAAACTTTTACCTAGGATAGTATATCCAGCAAAAATATATCCTTCAAACATGAAGGAGAAATAAAAACTTTTTAGACAAACAAAAGCTGAAGGACTTCATCAACACCAGGCCTGTACTACAAGAAATGTTAAAGGGGTTACTTAAGTCTGAAAGAAAATGACATTAATGAGCAATAAAAAATATCATGTGAAAGTACAAAACTGGTGATAGTAAGTACACAGAAAAAAGCCAGAATATTATAACACTGTAACTCTGTTGTGTAAACAACTCTTATTTTAAGTAGAAAGAATAAAAGATGAATCAATCAAAAATAATAACTACAACAACTTTTCAGGACATAAGCTATACAGTAAGATATAAATAAAACAACACAACATTAAAAAGTAGAGAGACAAAGTTAAAGTGTAGAGTTTCTGTTAGTTTTCTTTTTGCTTGTTTTTTGTTTACTTATGCAAACAGTGTTAAGTTGTTACCAGCTTAAAATAATGGGTTATAAGATAGTATTTGCAAGCCTCATGGTAAGCTCACACCAAAAAACAAACAACGGATATACAAAACATAAAAAGAAGTTAAATCATACCACCAGAGAAAATCACCTTCATTAAAAGGAAGACAGGAAAGGGAAAAAAAGGAAGAAAGAGAAGACCACAAAACAACCAAAAAACAAATAACTTATCAATAATAGCATTTAATGTAAATGGACTAAACTCTCCAGTCAAAAGACATAGAATGGCTGGATTGATAGAAAAACAAGACCCATTGATTCTGTTGCCTACAAGAAATACGTTTCACCTGTAAAGACACATATAGGCTGAAAATAAAGGGATGGAAACAGATATTCCATACCAATAGAAACCAGAAAACAGCAGAAGTAGCTATACTTACATGAGAAAAAAAATAGATTTCAAAATAAAAACTATAAGAAGAGACAATGAAGGTCACTATGTAATGATAAAGGAGTAAATTCAACAAGAGGATATAACAATTATAATACGTATTCACACAACACTGTAGTACCCAAATATATAAAGCAATTATTATTAGAGCTAAAGAGACAGACCCCAACACAATAACATCTGGACACCTTAACACTTCACTTTCAGAATTGGATCATTCTTCCAGATAGAAAATTAACAAACAAATTTCAGACTTAATACACACTACAGGCCAAATGGGCCTCATAGATATTTACAGAAAATTTCTTCTAATGGCTGCAGAATATACATTCTTTTCCTCAGCACATAAATAATTTTCAAGGATAGATCATATGTTAAGTCACAACACAAGTCTTAAAACTTCCAAAATATTGAAATAATATCAAACATCTTCTCTGACAACAATGGCATAAAACTAGTAATCAATAACTAGAGGAATTTTGGAAACTTTACAAATACTTCGAAATTTAACAATATGCTCCTGAATGACCAGTGAGTCAATGAAGACATTAAAAGGGAAATGTCAAAAAATTTTTAAACAAATGATAATGAAAACATAAAAATCAAAACCTATGGGATACAGTGAAACCAATATTACGAGGGAAGTTTATAGCTATAAGGGCCTACATCAAAAAAGAGAAAAAACTTCAAACAAACAACCTAGCGATGCATCTTAAAGAATGAGAAAGTCAGGCTTGGTGGCTCACGCCTGAAATCCCAGCAATTTGGGAAGCCGAGGCAGGTGGATTGCTTGAGCCCATGAGTTCAAGACCAGCTGGTGCAACATGACAAAACCCTAACTCTACTAAAGACACAACAAGTAGCTGGGTGTGGTGGCGTGCACCTGTAATCCCAGCTGTTCGGTGGACTGAGGCAGGAGAATTGCTTGTACCCAGAAGCTGGAAGTTGCAGTAAGCCAAGGTCATGCCAGTGCACTCTGGCCTGGGTGACAGAGCAAGGCTTGGGGAACAAAAAAAGAACTAGATAAGCAAGAGCAAACCAAACCCCAAATTAGAAGAAAAGAAATAATAAGATCAGAGCAGAAATAAATGAAATTTATATGAAGAAAACAACACAAAAGATCAATGAAACAAAAAGTTGGTTTTTTGAAAAGTTAAATAAAATGGACAAACTGTTAGCCAGAATAATAATAAGAAGAATGGAGAGAAGACCTAAATAAATAAATCAGAATGAGAAAGAAGACATTACAACTCATAATACATAAATTCAAAACTCATTAGTGGCTGCTATGAGCAACTGGATTTTCCAAAAAATTGGAAAATCCAGAGGAAATGGATGAATTCCTAGATACATACAACCTACCAAGACTGAACCATAAATAAATCCAAAACCTGAACAGACCAATAACAAGTAATGAGATTGAAGCTGTAATTAAGTTTTCCAGCAAAGAAAAAACCCAGGACCCAATGGCTTCACTGCTGAATTCTACCAAACATTTAAAGAGGATCTAAAATCAATACTGCTCAAATGATTCTGAAAAATAGAGGAGGAGAGAATATTTCTGAACTCATTCTGCAAGACTGGAATTACTCCAATATAAAATCAAACAAATAAATATCAAAAAAGAAATGCCAATATCAGTGATACGAGAAAATCCTCATCAAAATACTAGCAAACTGAATTCAACCACACATTGAAAATACCATTCATTACGACCAAGTGGGATTTATCCCAGGGATGCAAGGATGGTTCAACATATGCAAATCAATCTATGAAATCTATGCAATATATCACATTTTATATCAACAACATTATATATTATATCAACAACATATGAAGGATAAAAACCATATGATCATTTCAATTGGTGCTGAGAAAGCATTTGATAAAATTCAACATCCTTTCATGATAAAAACCCGCAAAAAGCTGGGTATAGAAGGAACATACATCAACATAATAGAAGCCAATATGTGACACATTCACAGCTAGTATCATACTGAATGGGGAAAAACTGAAAGCCTTTCCTCTGAGATCTGGAACATGACAAGGTTGCCCACTGTTATTCAACATAGTACTGGAAGACCTGGGTAGAGCAATTGGACAAGAGAAAGATATAATAGGCATCTATACTGGAAAGGAGGAAATCAAATTATCCTTGTTTGCAGATGATATGATCTTATATTTGAAAAATGTAAAGACTCCACTGAAAAATTATTAAGACTGATAAACCAATTCAGTTAAATTTCAGGATACAAAATCAACATATAAAAATCAGTAGCATTTCTATATGAAAACAGTGAACAATCTGAAAAAGAAATCAAGAAAGTAATCCCATTTATGAAAGCTACAAATAAAATTAAATACCTAGAAATTAACCAAAGAAGTGAAAGATCTCACTAATGAAAACTTACAACATTGATGAATGAAATTGAAGAGCACACACAAAAAATAGAAAGATACTCTAAATTCACGGATTGGAAGAATCAATATTGTTAAAATGTCCATACTACCCAAAGCAGTCTACAGATTTAATGCAATCTCTATCAAAATACCAATGACATTCTTAACAGAAATAAAGAAAATAATCCTAAAATCTATATTGAATCACAAAAGACCCAAAATAGCCAAAGCTATTCTTGGCAAAAAGAACAAAACTGGAGGAATCACATTATCTGACTTCAAATTATGCTGCAGAGTTATAGTAACCAAACAGCATGGTACTGGCATAAAACAGACATATAGACTAATGGAACATAATAAAGAACCAAGAAACAAATTCACACACCTACAGTGAACTCATTTTCAACAAAGTTTCCAAGAACATTCACTGGGAAAAAGGACAATATCTTCAATAAACGGAAAAAGATATCCATGTGCAGAAGAATGAAACTTGATCTCTATTGCTTGCTTTATACAAAAATCAATTCAAAATGGATTAAAGACTTAAATATAAGATCTCAAACTATGAAACAACAACAAAAACACACTGGGGAAACTCTCCAGGACATTGGAGTGGACAACGACTTCTTCAATAATAACCCACAGGTGCAGTCAACGAAAGCAAAAATGGACAAATGGATCACATCAAGTTAATAAGCTTCTGCACAGCAAACTAGGCAATCAATAAAGTGAAGGAACAACCCACATAAGTGGAGAAAATATTTTCACCACCTGTCTGACACAGGATTAATAACTAGAATATCTAAGGATCTCAAACAATTCAATAGAAAAGAAATTTCATAATCTTACTAAAAATGAACAAAAGATCAGAGTAGGCATTTCTCAAAAAAATACATACAAATGGCAAGCAGATATATGCATAGGTCTCAACATCTCTGATATCAGAGAAATGCAAATCAAAATTATGCATTATTATCTCACCCTAGTAAAATGGCTTTTATCCAAAAGACAAGCAATAACAAATGCTGGTGAAGATGTGGAGAAAATGGAATCTTCCTACATTGTTGATGGGAATGTAAATTAGTACAACTATGATGGAGAACAGTTTGGAGTTTCTTCAAAAAAATAAAAGTTGTGCTATCGTATGATTAAGCAATACCACTCCTAGGTACATACACGCCAAAAAGGAAATCAGTATATTGAAGAGATATCTCCAGTCCTTTGTTTATTGCAGCGCTATTCACAATAACCAAGATTTAAAGCAAGCTAATTGTCCATCAACAAATGAACAAATAAAGAAAATGTGGTACATACACACCACAGAATACTATTCAGCCATAAACAAGAATGAGATCCTGTCATTTGCAATTACATGGATGGAACTGGAGGTCATTATGTTAAGTGAAATAAGCCAGGCACAAAAAGACAAACATCATACATTTTCACCTATCTGTGGTATCTAAAAATTAAAACAATTGAACTCACGGAAATAAAGAATAGAAGGATGGTTACCAGAAGCTGAGAAGGGTAGTGGGGGTGGTTGGCAGGGAGTAGAGATGATTGATGGGCACAAAAAATTGTTCAGAAAAATAAATAAGACCTGGTGTTTGCTAACACAACAGAGTGACTACAGTAAAAATACTTTAATTGTACATTTAAAAATCACTAGAAGAATATGATTGGATTGTTTGAAATTCAGAGGATGGGTGCTTGAGGTGATGGTTATCCCATTTGCCCTCATGTGGTTATTATGCATTGCATGCATGTATCAAAGCATCCCATAAATATGTACACCTACTATATACCCACAACATCTAAAAATTTTAGAATAACAACATATGATTTCTTTATAAATTGAATACCACGAGAAACAAACACATACACTATTTGGCACAAATGGATGAGAATGATAAAGCTATGGATATTTTAGTATAATGATGTTATATAGATGGCAGCATTCAGAAGACACAAATATCATCATATTTAATCAAATGCAACTCACCAAAAAAAAAGATGTGAGAATTTGTTTAGTTAACACAAACAATAAAAAATTGCTTGAAATTAATTTGTTCTAATAGCTTTGTTGTATACTTAAAAATTGGCATCATAAAATTCAAAACGCAAACAAGAAAAAATTATATGCTATAAAACTCTATGCAGTAAGAAGTATTAATATAGAGATCAGATTTTGAGTATGAACGAGGAAAAAAATTCTGGCTTTATTTGTAGCTTCATGTTTATTATAACTTGATGTACATTATAATTTTTTAAGTCATACTTAGTACTTTTTCAGTTTTATAAGTCTATTGCTTTGGAAGTTACACATTCTAGTTCTATTTTTTACTGACTTAAAAGTTAAGTCCGGGTGCGGTGGCTCACGCCTGTAATCCCAGCACTTTGGGAGGCTGAGGCAGGTGGATCATGAGGTCAGGAGATCAAGACCATCCTGGCTAACATGGTGAAACCCTATCTCTACGAAAAATACAAAAAGTTAGCTGGGTGCAGTGGCGGGCACCTGTAGTCCCAACTACTCGGGTGGCTGAGGCAGGAGAATTGCGTGAACCAGGGAGGTAGAGCTTGCAGTAAGCGGAGACCAAGCCACTGTACTCTAGCCTCAGTGACAGAGCGAAACTCTGTCTTGGGAAAGAAAGAAAGAAAAAAAAAGTTAAGTGTGCATGCATTACCTAAAATCTAATAACACTGAATATCTCTGTGATTCCTAAATGATTAAGGGCCTCTTGGGCATATTAAATTACAATCACCAACCCCTTTCAGCCTTTCATACTATTATTTTGGTGCGTTTTTGTTCTTTAAGCACAGTATTAGGCATTACTATTATTTTTTAAAAAACAATTAATGTTAATTTAAGTTTACCTACAAGTTCAATCATTTATTTGCACATTATTCCATCCTACATCTCAGACATCCATTTCTCTTTTAAAATTTCTTTAGTTAAGGTCTATTGGTAATTAAATATAAATTTGGTTGCCTGTTGAATAAAAATGTACCTGGGAAGACAGTTCATGTCAACAGTTATATTTATTTTACATTCCTCAAGTTAAAATACACTACTTTCTAGCTTCCCTAAATATTGTTGAAATTCTCACTTGTATTTACAATCTGTCTTTATATTCAGTCTGAAGATCTTTACTTTGCAGTTTTCCTATGATTTGCTCCGGAGTCTTCATTTTCTACCAGTTCTGTAAGATTCTCTATCCCTTTAAATATTATCTCTTCTTCTCAACTATTTTCTTTGGGACTCAAATTAAATATATATTAGACATTTTCATTCTATCCACTATTTAGCTACTCATATTTTTCATCTCTGTTTCTCACAATTTTGCATTCTGAGTAATTTCTTTATATCTTCTGCTTTATTAATTACCTTATCACTAGTCAATCTTTTACATTACTCTAACTTTCCATCTGATATTATATTCTTTCTCCCAAAGAATATGCTTTGCTATTTCAAAAATACTACTTTGATGGTGATTTCTTTAGTTGAAAATATCTTATTTTCCTTCTTTCTTGGAATAAGGTTTGCAGGAGATCATAATTTGATTTTGACCATTTTTTTTTTTTTAGCTCTCTGAATATAACTTTCCCTTCTTTTCTGGCTTTTCTTATTTCTCAAGAAGTTTGACAACAGTCAATCAAATAGGTGCTCCTTCAATAGTAATCTGATATTGTTTCCTATCCATTTTTTAAATTTTTTCTTTGTATCTTTAGTTTTTAAATATTTTTATTATATGTATGGGAAGGGTTTTGTTATCCCCCTTGGGGTTCCTAAACCTATAACTTGAATCTTTTTCAGTTACGGAAAATGCTGAGGCATAATCTCTTCAACTATTGCTTCCACTCTTTTCTCTCTTTATAGGACTCCAACTATATTTGCGTTAGGTCTTTTACCCTATCCTTTATGCTTTTATCCTCTCAGTTGTTTGTGGTGGATATTTTTTGCTCTCAGTTGTTTGTGAAGAGCATCTATACTTCCTCTACATCATCTCTACTTCCTGCCAACCACCCCCACTACCCTTCTCAGCTTCTGGTAACCGTCCTTCTATTCTTTATTTCCGTGAGTTCAATTGTTTTAATTTTTAGATCCCACAGATAAGTGAAAATGTATGATGTTTGTCTTTTTGTGCCTGGCTTATTTCACTTAACATAATGACCTCCAGTTCCATCCATGTAATTGCAAATGACAGGATCTCATTTTTGTTTATGGCTGAATAGTATAAACAACTTATGCTCTCAGTTGTTTGTGGTAGATATTTTTTCTAAATTATCTTCCAGTTTGCAAATTCTCTGTTTAGCTATCTCTAGTCTACTGTTTTCAACACCCACTAGTTTTCATTTTTATTATTGTTGTTTCCAATTCTAGAACTTCTATTTGGCTAATTATCCAATCTGCTATGTCAGTTGTTTACTTGAACTATGGTAATTATTTATTTTGAGACACAATCTGTATACTATATGATTTGTCCTCTTGACGTGGTTTTATTCATTGGATTATGCAACCATCAACACTGTCTCATTCCAGAACATTTTCATTACCCCCCAAAGAAATTCCATATCAGAAGCAGGCACTCCCTATTATTCCTATATCCACCTTCTGCCAATCACTAATCTGTACTTTTTCCATAGGTTTGCCTATTGTAGATATTTCATATAATGCAGGCATACACCACACAGGCATTTGTGTCTGGCTTCCTTCAGTTAGAATAATGCTGTCAAGGTTCATCAATGTAACATATATCAGTACTTTATTATTTTTCATGGATGAATAATATTCTATTGCATGGATAAGTCATATTTTGTTCATTTCTTCATCCATTGATAGAAATTTGGGTTGTTTCCATGTTTTGACTATTTGACTAATGTAGTTTTTTCTAAACAACATAAAACAACATACAGTTGAATAATTTCTTATATCTCTTATTTCAATCTCTGCCCTTTAATTGAAGAATTTCATGCATTTGAATTTAATGCATTTAATATTAAGGTAGGATTTGTATCTGCCATTTCGTTATTTGTTTTCTATATGTCTGGAATTTTTTTCCCCCAAGTATTCATATAGTTCACTTTCTCATAGTTCTTTTGTATTTTTCTCAAATATCAGCTCCTCAGTGAGATCTTTCCTGGCCACTCTTTTCAAAATGTAAGCATTTTCAACATGCACACATTTCCCAACTTCTTTTCCTTCTCAATGCTTTCTTTTCAATATTTATCATTGTCTAGCAAACTATATAGTAAATTTATTTATTTAATGTATATATTATATGGTATGAAAACAAATTTAGCTTACTAAATTGTAAACTCTGTGTGGGTAGACGTTATTTTTTTCTGTTTTGTTTACTGCTGTATCTCTAGCACCCGGAAGAGAGTCCTGCCCATAGTAGATGTTCAATAAATATTTTGTGAAATGAATGATCAAAATAACTGGGCATTTTTTCTATAAATTTCTCAATGAAGGCTAGTTGTTGGTTTTTTTTTTTTTCAGTCAACAACACTAAAAAATTGTAAAATTGAATTTTAAATGCCACATTTATAATAAATTAAAAGAGAAGACACTTCTGATGTTTATTATATGTGCTATACAATAAAGTTTAGGCTTTTAGAAGGTAAGGAATTCAAAATAAAATTCATTAGATGCATTAAAGTCTCTATGTGTACATGATCAGAAGGTAAACTTGATCTGGCTCAGGGGAGCTCCTAATCTCAGCACGCCATTTTCTTCTTATAGATGGAGCAAGAGGTGTTAAGTGGCTCTAGACATTCCAGACATATTCACTGAGCTCGAAATGCAGATATCTTGCTGCCACTTAACATTCTCTCTTTGGTATCTCAAGGGCTCGCAATCTCAACACATTTAAAACCAAAATATATTTCTTTTTACACTGGGGATATCTTCCCAAGAATGCCATCTCAACCATCTTATTACATATCACCTTTGCTCAGTTTCCTGCAATAGATTCTTAACCAGTCATCTCTATTCCTTTCCAATCCATTCTACACACTACAGCCAGCAAAAATTTTGCTAAAACATATCTGCTTAAAATATTTTATTGACTTCGCATTTCAACCTCTTCGGTTAAAGAAGAAATCCTGAATTGGGCCTAATGCTCTGAAATTGGTTTGCTCCCTGCCTGCTCCTTCATTTTAAACCACTCTGCCCCTCTCCTCTTCATATAGATGCCACACTCACCATTTCTTAGAATATACCTTGTTTGCTCCTGTCATTTTGTTCCTGCTTCCTTGCTCTCACTCTCTCTTATTCTATCTCCACATACATATCTTCTTCTCTCCCTACTCATCTAGAGAGAGCTATTACTACACATCCACCAGATCTTAGCTCAATCCTTTCATTTTCAAAGAAGTATCCCTTGTCCATATCCCCCTTCCATATCTCCATGTATATATATCAGATATCTTTGTTAAAATCTCCTATAACTCATATTCCTTTTCCTTCATGACACCTGTTGGGGTTGTAACTAAATACTACTCTTCTATAAGATTATTTGATTAATATTAATATTTCAATCTCTACAAGGTCAAGGCTATTCTTGTTTTGTTCTATATGTTTTGCCCAAATACAGTGCCCAGAACAGAAACTATTTATGAATGTATTATATAGCTCCATATGAAGTAGACTAATACCTGATGTTATGGTGTCCCTACAATTTCCTTTTGGCATCACCTTCACTAACACTGACCTCTCTTGCCCCCAGAGACTGCTCCAAATAGCAGATAGTTATCTCAAGCTGTTGGGACCAATGAAAACAGGACTGCTCAATGATGTGCTCAAAGACCAGTAATAAAAATACAAGTTTATCAGGCAAATACTTGGGGCACCACATACATAAAAGACAGTTACATCATGAGTTACTGATATCCACACACTTTTATATCTGGTATGTATAAAGATTATCAGATTTCCTGTAAGTAAATAAATATATGCATATGTATGTATTAGAAGTGTGTTTATGTATTTATCCAGAAAATCAGTAATAATCAGACATGTAGTCAAGTCACTCAACTCTCTTCTTTTACTAGCTGTTGACCACAGACCGAGCTATCTGACAACTATGAGGTTGGCAAGCTTGTTTATATTGTGTTTTTCCACCATCCTTTTTAACTCTCATTGCCCCTACTCTCATTCTTTTCTAATGACCTCTCAAGATCTCCTGAGATCCTCTAGATACCTCACCACCTCCTTATGTCTTCCATCTTTGCTTCCTTTACCTTTCTCCCCCGGTATTGCATGTAAAAAATATAGGGCATCCAAATTGGTAGAAAGGAAGTCAAACTGTTGCTGTTTGCTGATGATATGATAGTATCATCATGTCCTGACAATAACCTAGAAAACCCTAAAGACCCCTAAAAGCTCCTAGAACTGGCAAATGAATTCAGCAAAGTTTCAGGATACAAAAATTAATGTACACAAATCGGTAGCTCTGCTATATACCAACAACAACCAAAATGAGAATTAAATAAAAACTCAACCCCTTTTATAATAGCTGCAAAAATAAAATAAAATACTTAGGAATATACCTAACCAAGGAGGTGAAAGTCCACTGCAAGGAAAACTACAAAACACTGCTGAAAGAAATAGTAAACAACACAAAGAAATAGAAACACATCCCATGCTCATGGATGGGTAGAATCAATATTGCAAAAATGATCATACTGCCAAAAGCAATCAACAAATTCAGTGCAATCCCATTCAAAATAGCACCATCATTCTTCACAGAACTAGAAAAAATCTATCCTAAAATTTATATGGAACCAAAAAGAGCCTGCATAGCCAAAGCAAGATTAAACAGAAAGAACAAATCTGGAGGCATCACATTACTCGAATTCAAATTATACTATAAGGCCATAGTCATCAAAACAGCATGGTACTGGTATAAAAATAGGCATATAGACCAATGGAACAGAATAGAGAACTCAGAAATACAGTCAAATACTTACAGCCAACTGATCTTCGACAAAGCAAACAAGGACGTAAAGTGGGGAAAGGGCACCCTATTCAACAAATGGTGCTAGGATAATTGCCAAGCCACATGTAGAAGAACGAAACTAGATCCCCATATCTCACTTTATACAAAAATCAACTCAAGATGGATTAAATACTTAAATCTAAGATCCAAAACTATAAAAATTCTAGAAGATAACATCAGAAAAACCCCTCTAGACACTGGCTGAGGCAAAAATCAAGAACCCAAAAGCAAAAACAACAAAAACAAAGATAAATAGATAGGACTTAATAAAACTAAAAAGCTTCTGCACAGCAAAAGAAATAATCAGCAGATTTAACAGACAACCCAGAGTGAGAGAAAAACCTCACAATCTGTACATCTGACAAAGGACTAATATCCAGAATCTACAAAGAACTCAAACAAATCAGCAAGAAAAAAAAAAAAATCCCATGACAAAGTGGGCTAAAGACATGAATAGACAATTCTCAAAAGAAGATATACAAATGACCAACAAGCATATGAAAAAAATACTCAACATCACTAATGATCAGGGAAATGCAAATTAAAACCACAATGTGATACCACCTCACTCCCACAAGAATGGTCATAATCAAAAAATCAAAAAATAATAGATGTTAGTGTAGATGTGGTGAAAAGGAACATTTTACATTCTTGATGGGAATGTAAACTCATACAACCACTGTGGAAAACAATGTGGAAATTTCTTAAAGAAATAAATGTAGATCTACCATTTGATCCAGCAATCCCACTACTAAGTATCTACTTAGAGGAAAACAAGTCATTATACAAAAAAGATACTTGGACACACATGTTTATAGCAGCACAATTTGTGATTGCAAAAATATGGAACCAGCCCAAATGTCCATCAACCAAAGGGCGGATAAAGAAAGTGTGATATTGGGAGGCTGAGGCGGGTGGATTACCTGAGGTCAGGAGTTCAGGACCAGCCTGACCAACATGGTGAAACCCCGTCTCTACTAAAAAATACAAAAATTAGCCAGGCGTGGTGGTGGGCGCCTGTAATCCCAGCTACTCAGGAGGCTGAGATAGGAGAATTGCTGAACCCATGAGGCAGAGGTTGCAGTGAGCCGAGATCATGCCATTGCACTCCAGCCTGGGTGAAAAGAGCTAAACTCCATCTGTTAAAAAAAAAAAGAAAGGAAGAAAGAAAGAAATTGTGATATACACATACACACACACACCATGGAATACTGCTCAACCATAAAAAGGAACAAAGTAATGGCATTTGCAGCAACCTAGATGGAATTGGAGATCATTATTCTAAGTGAAGTAACTCCAGAATGAAAAACAAACATGGTATGTTCTCACTCATTAGTGAGCTAAGCTATGAGGATGCAAAGGCATAAAAATGATACAGTAGACTTTGGGGACTCTGGGAAAAGGATGGGAGGGTGTGAGGGATAAAAGACTACATACACATTGGGTATAGTGTACACTGCTTGGGTGATGGGTACACCAAAATCTCAGAAATCACCCCAAAGAACTTATGTAACCAAACACCACCTATTCCCCCAAAAATCTTTTGAAATAAAAAATAAAGTAAAATAAAATAAAGGCAGTATAAAAAATTATCAGATGATTTGTAAATATCCTCAGAAAAGTGATTTCTAATGGTGAAATTTCATTATATAAAATAGACTGTCAGATGGTAATTTTTGGAGCAAGAAATATACATTTCTCTTATTCAACAGTATAGGTGTCCGCTCACAACCAAAGAGAGCATAGCTCTTTTCCCAGTGGTTCTGTTCTTAGCTAGTGTAGGAAAAAAAAAAATCAGCTAGTACAGTATATAAGGAAATGTATCTTTTTACAGCTATTAAAAGTGTTTCAAAAGAAAGAACCCCACCCCTAAAACTAAACATTGCAGTGTTTGCTATAGATTTTCTCTCTGTCTTTGGAAACTGCCCAACTATTTTCATATGGTGCTTAGTAGTAGTTCTCCACCCCCATGATTGATGTGGTTTGAATGTTAATGTTAAAGTTTCCTTGTCATCCAAAGTGATTTCCCAAGATGATCTGTTTCCTTTCAAACTTCAGACATTTTAACTCACACTCTGAAAATAGCCAAGGCAGTTCTTAAGAAAATTGAGTTAACTTACCATCAAGAGTATCCGAAAAAAAGTTTTTTTCTGGATCCTAGTCAGTGTTATTGGATGTTCTTGGACGCGACTGAAGATCTAAAACATGTTCTAACTATAGTCACTAAAGAAAATACATTCTTTTTATTTAAAGTTAAATGAGATTGATTCTAAACATTCATTGTTTTCTATAAAATCATGTAAGCTTTGCTTTGATTACAGTTAATCAAACAAAGAAAGGCTTTAGGGTCATTGTTGGGATAATAGAAAAATGTCTCTCACTATTTTATTTTTTATTATCTGGATAGTTCAGGTAACAAGCTTTGTTTTGGTCTAAATTGCTCAGGCTATTCCTCAGCTATGGACATACTCTGATCAACTGGACTGGGTACCTTTCAAATAGCAACTATGGGAGTGTTTCTAATTTTCTCACATCCAAATTTTATTTAGAGAAAAGTGTTCAGTTTTGTACAAAGGAGACTAGAAAGTAAAAAAGATTCCCAAATTAATGTCATGTAAAGATGAACCGAAACGTGTAGAATTGTTAGTAATGGTGAGGTAGGAGGTGGGACTTGACTCCAGAGGTGGGGCTCAGACATCAGACCAGATTGAGGACTAGATAAAAGAGGGAAATGGTAGAAGCACCTCTCCATGAGACATGCTCAGCCGTGTGCCATGTCAGTTTACCATTGCCATGGCAAGACCCATAAGTTACTACCCCTTTCCATGGGAATGACCCAACAACTTGGAATTTACTACTCTTTTACCAGAAAGTTCTGTATAATCTGCTCCCTAATTTGCATGTAATTAAAAGTGGGTATAAATATGACTGCAGAACTGCCTTTGAGCTGCTGCTCTCAATACGGTGCCTATGGGGAAGCCCTGCTTTACAGGAGCAGTCATGAAGCTGTAACACTGCCACCTCAGTAAAGCTGGTTTCTTCTACCACCAGTTGGCTCTTGACTTCTTCCCTGAGCAAAGCCAAGAACCCTCCTGAGCTAAGCCCCAGTTTGAGGCTTGCCTACCTTGCATCAACAGTAGCTTCTGCCTCCACCCATCATCTGCCTTGACCACATTTGCCAAACATACTTCTTCATTTGTAGCACCATTTCAGAGACTGGTAATACCAGCTCCTTATTGCTTAAATTGGATACTGGGACAAATGCTTGACTTTGGTCTTTCCTTCTATATCTATAAAAGGCACTGCATTTCCCTGCCATTGCCACTTAATATTTCTAGAATTCTTTCATTTCTTATCATTCCCACTGGCTCTATTTTAGTTGAGACAATTATATCCTCTTACTAGAATATAGAAGAATCTTTGTCTGACTTCTACAGCCACATCTCTTAGTAGTTGGAACTTTCAACTCCTTCTTCCCCTTATTCCCATATTCTTCAACAAAGCTGACTGTCTTCACTGCTACCTTCCTTCATACAAAGTTATATATCCTGATCACTCTGAGCCCTGTGCTTTGTGAATTTTGCATTTTTGTTGTTGTTTGGACAACTGTCCCCACCCCACCATTCCTCGTTCCTGTCATCTATTTGTGCTGTAATGTGGGGCTCAGCAATTAGCCTTTTTGACTCTTCTCACCAGCAGAGGTTTGATAAGTGACCCTCCTCTGTCTACTTTCGGTCAAAAGAAAAAAATTTTTAAATCAAGCGTGCTTTAACTAACACAGTACAGTTTTATTCTGTTAAAAATATATTTTCCAACGGACTTTATGAATTAATGAAAAATCATATTCAACCCTTTTTTGTTTAGCTTTTGTGCTCCAGAAGTCAGGGATACTGAGATTAACTTGAAGTTGCTGTTGCCACAGCACTTTCCTAAGGCAATGTTGTAGATGGAGTCTCATGGCTTGCCTCACAACAGATCGTTCTTGGGACTTGATTACAGACCTGTAATAAAGTCTGCAATTTTGCATCCTTTCCTGCTACTATCCACAAGAGAATGTAGATCATTTAAATCATTAGATTTTAAGCATTTAGGGCCAGGCATGGTGGCTTATGCCTGTAATCCCAGCATTTTGGGAAGCCAAGGCAGGTGGATTTCTTGAGCCCAGGAGTTCAGGACCAGTCTGGGCAATACGGCAAAACTCTGTCTCTACAAAAATTACAAAAATTAGCCGGGGGTGCTGGCACACACCTGTATACCAAGCTTTTCAGGAGGCTGCGATAGAAGAATTGATTGAACCTAGGAGGTTGAGGCTATAGTGAGCCTTGATTGCACCACTGCACTCCAGCTTGGGTGACAGAGTAAGACCTTGTCTCAAAAGAAAAAAAAAAAAAGAAAGGAAGAAAAAGGGAGAAAAAGAAGGAAGGAAGGAAGGAACGAAGAAAGAAAGAAAAATTAATTTAAGCTCTTAGTGCTTACACTTGTTTTCTCTCAACCAGAAGGTCTCAGGGCTAATATTTGTTCTATAATTCTGGCATATGGCTCACTACGGAACATCATTTTTTTTCCTTATAGGGTTTTCTGTCACTACCTCAAACTGCAGTTATTCAAAAAATACTTGTGGATTAAAGAAGAGGTAAGTGAGTTTAGCAAATTTGAATTATTTCACCTAAAAGGAAAAGTAATCAATTTTCAAAAATCCCTGCAAAAGCAGGACATAGACAAAGTCTAAAAGTTGTCAAAGTTGAATCTCATACCCACAAGCACTTCCGAAACTGTGCCTTCTTTGAAGCTTCCTGACTTTTAGGTATCTTGGGTTCCTGCATCTCTCTGCTTACCTGAGGAAAGTATAACATTAGCACATTCAAGTTAATGTAAAGAATTAATTTAGCTTTAAATAGAATCCTTCTTCCACTTGCATTTGGAGGTTGGAAAACCTTGATTAGAAAAAATAAGTCTAGGGAGAAGAGCACTTAGGGAAGGAAGACCTTCAAAACCTCTCAAACATTAATTGTCTACAGGTAAGTCACATTCTTTACCTGAGGGGTGAAGGATTAGTTTAGAAACTGCTCGTACACGATGTGCTCTATTATACAACGTGAGTTAATATTTCATATTAATAAAAATTTAAGTCAATAAAACTGATACAATAGTAAATTATAATATTTTAGTAGGTGGAACTAAAACAAAATAAAATATACTTTACTAAATCATCACTAATTATTTTTAATCTTTGTTTTATTTTGAAGGCACTTTAGGGTCTCATAAAACTTCAGGATTCTCATTAATGAAAAACTTTTGCTGTTGTGATTTAATAAATTTTTAACTAACACAAAATTGAGTTCATTTCTTAGTAATTCTACCAAAGATTTGGATTGTTGTTTGCCTTTTCTAAACTTCCTTATAACAGCTGAGGAGATGAGAAAATTAGATTTTCTTAGATGAGAAAATTAGAGTTCATTGAGCTTCTTGGATGAGTAGGTTCACCTTTTTTTTGTCAAATTTAAGGCATTTTCAGTCATTATTTCTTCTGCTCAATTCTGTCTTCTGGTACTTTCATTTTGCATATGTTAGTGCACCAGAAGTGTCCCACGTTTTTCTGAGGTTGTTTTTTTTTTTTTTTTTTTCATCTTTTTTCCTCTCTGTTCTTCAGGTTGCATATTTTCTAGTGATCTAATTCAAGTTCACTTATTCTTTATTCACTCATTCAATTCTACTGTTGAATCTCTTCAGTGCGTTTTTTATTTTACAAGACTCTAGAATTATTTTACTTCTCAACTCCAGAATTTCCATTTGTTTCTTTTTCATAATTTGTCTAATTGGTATTCTCTATTTTGAGACCTTGTCAACATATCTTCCTTTGCTTCTTTAAGCATGGTTGCCTTTGGTTTTTTAAACATATTTATAGTGGCTACTTGAGATTTTCGTTAAATCCAACATCTGGTTGCTCTCACAGACAGCCTTGTTGTCTGCTAGTTTTTCCCCATGTATAGGTCAGACTTTCCTCTCTTTTTTTGAGGTCGGGGTATGTCTTGTGAATTTTTCGCTGGAAACAAGACATCTCAGTAATACGTTATAGCAAGTCTAGGTGCTGGTTCTCCAGCACCGCCCCACCACTGTATCTGGGCCTTACTATTGCTGTTTGCCTATTTGTTTAGTGATTGGCTGGATTCGTTTAGTGAAGTCTGTGCCCTGCATTGCCACAGTGAAACCTCTAGCGTTGCTCCTAAAGGGAGCAGCCTTGAGAAGGCGTAGTTGCTCTGGGATGACAGTGGTTTGGCAGGGCTTTCTTTGACTGTGTCTTTCTCTAGCCACAATCAGCTATTAATTACAGTTCATTGTATTGCTCTATTGTTTTCAACAATGCCCTGTGGCATAAATTGTTCAGTGGATGGTCTAATTCAGAATTCTTTGTAGGGATAGTTTTTGAGGTAAGTGTTTCAGATTTGTTCCAACCTCAAGTCAGCTCTTAACTGTCTTAACTCTTCTTAACTTTCACTAATTTTCTCTGGTAAACTAGCTGGTCTATGTTTTAGTTTATATTCCTAATATATTGTTCAGTCTCCTTTTAATCGCTTTTTACCACAACATCCATTACTTTGTAGAGTATACTTCGGCTTGAACTTTCTCACATTCCGTGGCAAATGAAGTCAGTTCCTTTAGGGAGAGGGTTTTATGACCTGTCTTTCTCCCTGAGCAAAATCTCTTATCCTCTCTGAAGCTCAGGGCAGAGGAAGTGACAACCTGTTTTGAGTGACACCCCTGCTTTAGGATCTGGCATTTAGCAGGGCGGTAGGGATTGAGTACAGTAGGCTGAGGTCTCAGCTTGCCCCTCCTGGCTTAGAACCTCTACATTATGAGCCAGGACAGGGATGAGAGGGCTCCAGTGTTTGCTACTGTCCCAGGTAAACCTTATGTCTCATAAGTGGAGGCTAGTTGGAAAAAAAAAAAAAGAGCCCCCAACTCTTGGCTATATTGCCTAAAACTTAGCGTCTGCAACTTGTATCTGGGAGCAGTATGAGAAATGCTGATATTCTTCCCCTCCTTGGAAGATAGCATAGACTTCTGTTTGGGAGGTAGGGGAACAGAAAGCCCTGTGTTCTTGGCAGTGGCCATCTGGAGTGCAGTTCCATCATGCCAAGCTGGGATAGTGAGAAGGAAGAAGCAAGTTGTCATTCAAATGAAACACTGTCACTGTTTTCACCAAGGTGTAGCAGGCTGTCTTGAATAACCGTGTCTTCATTTGCTATATGCCTTTGGGATCATTTCCAAAAGCTTAATTAAAATGGGTGAGGTTTAAAAAAATTTTTTTTCACCAGTTTCACTGGGAAGTGGGGACATTGAGTTTTCACATTGTGATGCCAGGGAAGTGAAATATTCTTATGTGTTTATCTTTAATGAACATATCTAGCCCACATGATTAGAGCCAAAATCATCAGCAAATCAAACTCCTTTCAGAAGCTTGAAATTGGGAAGCCAAGGTCCTGCAGCAATTATTAGGAAAGGCAGATGCCAAAATATTACATAATGAATTTTCATCAGGCAAATAGGACCTGGTCAATTAAAATGATTTACAACAAACTGAAGTGAATGAAAAAGTGAAGATAATGGGATAATTGTTAGAATTAAAAATCCCATGCGAAGAAGAGAGACAGAGTGAGGGAACATGTGGCTGCCTTAATGTCAGTTCCATTTCTTATGCAGTCAGGCTCTACTCTGCTTCCCATCTTGGAGCCTTGAAATCCCTGTAATCCTGTTATATTTGTACAATAAAACTACTCTACCAACAACAAGACTAAATGAAAGCAAGAATTCTCTATGTAATAACAAAGCCTCCAGTTTCATTTTCTCTGCTCTCTTACTTACTTCTCTAAGCAACCCATTGGAGTAGAATAAAAGCTTAAAAGCCCTAAGGGTAAAATAATTAAAGAAATGCCTGTTTTGGAAAAAAAAAATGCAGTTCAAATAACCTGGAAAACATTCTGATATCATAAAACCTAATTATGCTGGGTAAAATGTAATAAAAATATTTATTTTTTTAATAGTAGTAACATGTACGTAACATAAAATTAACCATTCTTAAGTGTGCAGTTCAGTGGTATTAAATACATTCATATTAGCATGAAACCATGACCACCACTCAGCTCCAGAACTTTTCCACCTTCCAAAGCAGAAACTTCACACCCAATAAACAAAGGCTTCCATCTCTTTCTCCCCTCTAGCCCCTGACAATACCATTCAACTTTCTGTCTCTATGAACTGAATTACTCTAATACTTCACATAATTGAAACCATTTGTTCTTTTGTGACTGGCTTATTTCACTTATCATGTTTTGAAGGTTCATCTATGTTAGATCATGTGTCACAATGTCCTTCCTTTTAAAGGATGGATAATATTCCAATGTATGTACATGTCACCTTTTGTCTATCCATTCATCCATTGATGGACACTTGGATTGTTTTCACCTTTTGGCTATTGTGAATAATGCTTCTATAAACATTTATGAACAAATATCTACTCAAATCCCTGTTTTCAATTCTTTTGGGTATATACTATGATAATGTGTACTTTCATTGCTATAAAGAAAGAACCTGAGGCTGGATAATTTGTAAAGAAAAGAAGTTAATTTTGGCTCATGGTTCTTTAGGCTGTATAAGAAGCACAGTGACTACATCTGCTCCTGGTGAGGCCTCAGGAAGTTTCCAGTCATGGCAGAAGGCAAAGGGGGAAGCCGATGTATCACATAGCAAGAGCGAGAACAAGAGAGTGAGGGAGGAGGTGCCAGGCTCTTTTAAACAACCAGATCTCACATGAACTCACAGAGCAAGCACTTATTCATTACCACCATGAAGTAATTCATGAGGGATCTGTCCCCATGACACAAATGGCTCCCACCAGGCCCCATCCCCAACATGGGGGATTACATTTCAAGATGAGATTTGGAGGAAACAAACTCCAAACTATACCATATACCCAGAAATGGAATTTCTGGATCATACAGTAAATTTATGTTTAATTTTTTAGGAACTTCCATACTGTTTTCTGTAGTGGCTACAGCATTTGACATTCTGACCAGCAATGCCCAAGGATTCCAATTTCCTCACATCTTTACCAACACTTATTATTTGTGATTTTGGGTAATGGTCATCCTAATGAAAACATGTAACAAATATACATTTAAATCCATATCTGAGCACTCAGGAAAATAAGGGAACTCCCTAAGAAGAAATATAAAGGAGGCAATAGCCAAGGTGGTAAAGTATGGAAGGGTTTTAGGTTTTTAACTGTCATTAGGGCATAAGAGATAAATGTTGAGATTATACAAAATGAGGAACTGACTAAAATGCCTGGATAAAGCCATGACAATCAAAGAGCTACACCCTTTGTGAAGAAGTCTAAGGACAAAAATCATCTACTAGTTTATGGAGATGAGCAGAGAAAGCCTGTCCTTTTTGGCCTAGGCTCTAAGTAAAAAGATCTCCTCTAAGGATTTGTAACCAGAGGTGTGCTCTTAAGCATATTTTGCATCAAATGCATACTCTTGTATGGTCTGGGAATACAGAAGCTAGCATAATAGCATGAAAGTAGTCAGGCCATCCAGTAGGAATACTCTTGGCAGAAGAAAGCATAAAATAACTCCAGGGACTCACACCTTTAATTCATTCCCCATGAAGTTTCCTTAAATAAAGTTCTCCCTTCTTTCTAACATAAGCAAAATAGTCCCAAATGATAAGACATGGGGTATGTAAAGTGTCATGATCAAGCCATTAAATATAACAAATAACACACTTACACTTCAAAGTAGACTGCAGATTCATCAATAAATAGTAACAGTAAAGTGTTAATGCTGTTTAAATAAATGAAAATAAAAAGAAAAAATGTGATACCTTCAAAATGTATCAGGCTGATTTGAAAAAACTTTAATAGAATTTCTACAAAATAAAAAAGAAAGCAACGTCACTAAAATTAAGTAATCAAAGGAGTTGTTAATATACAATATTAGACACAACAGAGAACAGATATAATAAACTCAATTACAATTCTAAAGTAACAGCCCATAATGCAGAATATATAAAATAAAATGTGGAAAACATTTTAAAAAGTAATTAAAAGACATGGGGGAAAAATGAGAAAGGCCAATATACCTTTTGTTTGAGTCTTAAGAAGCAGCACAGGTGATAAATGAAAAGCAATATTGGCAAATAATGGCTAAGGATTTGTTGGAGTAATGTAAGACGTGGATCATCAGACTCACAAAATACACTAAATCACAAGTGAGGTAAATATGAACAAATCCGTGCCTAAACACACGATAATTAAACCAGAATATTCTACAGATACAAAATCTTAATAACAGCCATAAAGAAAAAGACAGATAGTCTAAAATTTAAAAACAAACAAACAAAAAAAAAAAACAAAAAAAAACCGATTGGGAATAGAAGTAAGAGGAATAATTACCCAAAGTGCTAAAGAAAAATAACTGTCAAACTAGATTTTATACCAAAAATTTTAAAACTACATTTCAAGAAGCAGGATACAATTAAGACATATTTTTAAAAAAACAATATTGAGAATGTTTTTCACCAAAAGATCTTCACCTGAAAATTTCTAAATTCTCCCAGAAAGGAAAAGCTAAGGAAGAAGTAATGATGAGCAAAAGAATTGACAAATTTGTGGTTTTATGTATACAAGTAATTATTATAAAAACTATAAGACTAACAGATAAATTGGTTCAGGAACTAACTTAATGTGGACGAACTTCAAAGTTGAAATACTGTTCTAAGATACTGTTCAGAAAGTATAAAGTTATTGATTCGCTTTTGACTTTCTCAATTATACATAAGTGAAAATTTAAAAATAAATACAAAAAAGAAAACTAAAATATTTAGCTTCTAAGCCAAGAAAAAGTAGTAAAGAATAAGAAAATATTGATCAATTCTAACAAGATTTTAAATGGAGAAAATGTTAAGTATAAAAAAATCAAGATAAGTGGCAAGCACAAAATATGATAGTAGAAAAACACAAATATGTGTGATTAAGCTAAATTCAAGACCTACCTATTCTAGAAATAGACTTAAAACACATCCCTGAAGGTTAAAAGTTTTTAAAATAGCCACACACATAAGTAAACAAAAGTCACCATAGCCTTATTAATTGACAATAAGGCAAGAGGCTGTATCTGTCATGTTTTTTGACAGGTGGTATGTACATATTACCTTTCTAACTTTTTGCATGGCTAACATACTTCCCAGTAACAAACAATGATAAGAAAAATGGCCTAGGGCTCAGAGTTAGGAAACAGTCTAAGGGCACCTAGAAGAGCCTCAGTAGCTAATAATATAATAAGAATTTTGCTTATGGAACTTAAAATGTTCCTGGTGGATTTATATAAAGATGTGAGTAACATGCTAAGAAAGCTGTCCGCTGCTGGGAATCAGTAATGAAGAAAGCACAAGAGTGTCATTTTAGCAAAGACCCAAGGAACTTTTTGCTTTTGTCTCTCTAGGCTCTGCAGATTTTATTTCACTTGAACAAAGATCAAGTTTTCGATTTAACTGTGAGGATGCCCAGACAATCACTGTGGACTTTTCTGTCACCTGGGACAAATTTTGAATAAAGAAGGCAGGGCTTTGCTTTGGCAAGCATTTCTAATCTGATGTCACCACAGAAATGACAGAACACGCATACACTCACACACACATACTTGTGCTATTTCCTGTAAATGCTGAGAAATTGCAGGGAACAGTAGGGGCAGTGAGGGCAAGGAATAGAGAAATGAAGATGAGTAGGATGCCAAGGAAAAAACAATCCAGCTTTTTATTAGATAATGAAAGGCAGGAAGGTTGGAGACTGAGAAAGGAAGGGACAGACAGAGAGACAGGGAGGGAAAGAGAAAGGACAAAGAAGAGGACAAAGGAAAATGAGGAAGAGAGAATGGAAGAGAAGTGGAGATGACAGGAGGAGAGGGCAGGGGAGGGAGGAGCCCGAGCCAAGTGTCAGTCTGTCTTAGCAGTCCATACAGGGTTGCTGCTTTATACCCAAGAATAAGATGGGACTTCTAGACTTTGTGAAGATGGACAATATTCTCATCTAAAGTCTGCCGAACCAAGACAAATCCACATAAACAAACAAGTCCAGTGCTGGTATTCCATGATGCATGTCTTCTCTAGGTAACATTACATGCACTACCCATACACTGATTTTCTTTATAATATAGTAATATTATTAGCTAAATGTTTTCTCTATACATATCTATACATCCCAATAGGGTAAGTATTGCTTTTATCTCCATTTTACAGATGGGGTCACAAAGGCAGAGTGAGCTGAAATAACTTGACTGAGGCCATGAAAGTAATGAGAAGTGGAGCTAGTATCTGAACCTAAACAATCTGGTTCGGTTCCTATCTCTCATTCTGGATGATAAACTGCCTCTCAGTCTCAGAAAGGCAAGTGTGAGAGCTCACTCCAAACATGAAAGCAGAACAAAGGACTGGGACCTTTGCAGAGACCCCAGAAATTTCTTTTGCAAAGTGAAGTGATCATTCTCCATTCTCTAGGCAGTATCAGTGTGGATTTTATGGGTCCTGTAGAAGGGGCGAAGACATAGGTGCACACCCTTTCTGCCCTGTAGTTTCTCCACTTGCAACAAAGGTAAAGTGATAGGAGTAAAACACTGAACTCAAAGACAGAACTATGTTTTAAGCCTGGCCCAGCCCACTACTGTGTGATCTCAAGTGAGCAGGAAGAAAAATACAGGGCATTGCAATATATGAAGCTCTTTCCAGGCACATCTCATTTACTACTCCTCAAAACCACAGGCCAGGGCTATCTCTCTTTTTAATAGCACAGTAAAATTAATTGCAGAGGAGTTTAGTAAATAAGAGCAATGCCACTCTCTGATGGAACTCTCCTTTGTTCCCAATTTTGTGTGATTCCAAGTTCCATTTAGATTCCATCACATCTTGCAAAAGTTCCTGTCTCTCTATGGGTCTAAAATTCCTCAATTAAATCATAACAGTTGGCATAGAGGATGTGTGGAGTGTCAGTTCTCAGACTTTAAGACACTCATCTCAGAGCAAGCCCAACAACTCAACTCAGGACCCCTGGGCTGAAGACAGCTCTCCTGTGTCATTGAAGAAGTGGAGTTCGGTGCTGATCACACAAGAGGGCAGTAAATGAAAATTAAAAATTTATATTTGACTTAAGATGCTCTCTGGGTAATTTTTCAGGAGTTTTTCTCTCCTGGTTGTTTTTCTTAGATTAAAATTTTTGCCAGCATTCCAAGGGCATACACTCACTCATGTGCAGGGGCCCAGTAATGAGAGGGAGCGCCACTTTGGAGTCAAACTCTGCCAAGGCTAATACTAAAAGTAGGTGAATGAGATTTGACTGCCTCCTAAATTGAATGTCTGTGGAATTTCTTGGACCTAAAACAGAGCCCAGAACAAGGTCTGTATAGTAACATTCACTAGGTGTCAGTGTTTGACAAACTGTCTTGCCAGCATCATTAGTGGAATGTTCATTTTGGCACAAATTGTCTATGGAAAATGCAATTAGGAAAAAGTTGTGCAAGTAGCAATTAGAAAGTGAATAACTTGCCTTATTCCTTTTATTCAGATTACCCTTGGCTACTTAGCTGAAATAAAGCTCTGCTGGAAATCACTTGCAGACCATCACAGTAGCGTCTGGAATGCATTGTCTGCATAAACAGTGGGAAGAGCAGGCAAGGGTTTTCTTTGGTGCTTGCCTGCTTCCTCTTTGTGACAATTTCTTACCTTTTTCTGGACCCTGCCTAGTGGGTTTATTGGCCGTTAAGCCCGTATCTCCCTCCGTGGCCACAGGCTAATACCAGTGCAGGGAGAGGAAAACCCCTTCCAAAGAGTGGCATTTTAACATGTATTCAGCCTCCACAAACATTGAGCTGCTCTACAATGGAGAGGTACAATGTAACAGTCAGTGTTCCAGGTGCAATAGAAACAATAGTAAACTAAATAGACAAACATCCCTAACTTTCGGGTGAGGGGAGACAGAAAATTAACAGAAAAGTAAAATACATAGTGTGTTAGATAGTCATAAATGTTATGAAAGATAATAAAGAAGAGAAGGAGAGAGTGAATTCCTGGTGTGAAAAGTAGCTGCAAATTAATTATGGTGGAAGACATCCCTGAGTAGGTGGCACATAAACAAAAATCTGAAAGAGGGGAGGAAGTAGTACCCATCTCAAGAAATGGCATCTAGGCAGAAGAAATGGCAAGAGCAAAATTCTGGAGGGATGCATGCCCTTAGTAGGGTCAAGAAAGAAGCAAGGTCAGCCTAAGCTGGAGACTAGGAGGAAAGACATCCAAGAAGTAAAGGGCAGCGGATGGGCACACAGTGTGTAGTAGGCCTTTGGGCCATTGTAAGGATAGGCATTTACTGTAGAAACCTTTAGAGCATTTTGAGCATGAGAGTGAATATGACCTGCCTTAGGCATAAAATACGACTTTGTGGAGGAGGGCATTCTCCAGGGGTATGAAGGGAGAAACAAAGAGACCAATTAGGATTCTATTATAGTAATTCAGGTAGGTGGTGGGATTGAAGTGATAAGAAATGAAAAGATTCAGGATATATTTTTAATTTGTAATTTAGGAGTCTTGCTGGTAGATTGTTTCTGGGATTTGGGAAAAGAGGAGAGTCAAGGATATTTCAAAAGATTTTGCCTTAAGCAACGGCATTGACAGTTCCTGAGATGGAAAGGACTTAGGAGTAGGAGAGAACGGTGTGGTGAGGGGAAAGAGAGCAGTTTAGTTCTGACTTGTCAATTTTTATATGCCTCTTAGATATCCAAAAGAATATATTGAGTAGGGAATTTGATATACAATTGTAGAGCTCAGGGAAATGGCCTGGGTTGGGAATATGAATTTGGGAATTATAAGTGTATAGGTGAAATTTAAAACCCTGAGATGGAACAAAATCACCAACGAAGGGAATGTAGACAAAGAAGAGATGAGGTGCAAGGATTGAGTCCTGGAACACTCTACCATTTAGAAGCTGGGCAAAGGAGCCAGCAAAAGAAGCTGAAAACAAATAGTCAGGGGAGCAGGGGCAAGGCATGGAACGTGTGGTATCCTGGAAACCCAGAGAAAAGAGTGCTCAGAGAGGAGGGAGTGATCAAAAACCAGGAAATGAGCAATGAGGGTGGAGGGAGTGAGTCAAAAGAGTATTTCTATACCCCTAAGTTGGTTATCTTCTAGGGCAGTCCTTTCATTATGTTTAGAGGCAGCCTATGTTAGCTATGTGAGACACTGGTAACATTTGCTTAATGTTGCTCCTTTCCTGATTGGTCAGCTTTAGCTACTTTCACCCTTCATCCTTCACCTTAACCATTCTTACATGGCTGCACCTTCATGCCCAGTGTGCACACACACATACAGAGAGTTATTTCTGGGAATCAGGGGTTGGGCTCACCTGTGCTTCTAAGCAAGCCCTTAGTCACCATAACGTGCCCTCTTCTGTCTTCCATAGGGATGTCTGTCACTGTTTCACCTAGAACCACAGATGAGCCTTTAATGTGTTAAAAGTCCTCAAGGTATTAAAGACCAAACTTAATACATGAGGAGGGAGATGTAATATTATCATGATTAAGCATTTGATTTCAATTGATTATCTTTTAAAATTTATTTTTATTGTTTTGAGGTATAATTTTATTTTTTAAGGAAAAATAATAATTGTACATATTCATGAGGCATATAGTGATGTTTTAATATATATAGTGTATAGTGATGAAATCAGGGTAATTAGCATATCTATCATCTCGAATTTTTATTATTTCTTTGTATTGGGAATATTCACTATCCTCCTTCCAGATACTTGAAACTACATTTTGTTGTTGACTGTAGTCATCCTACAGTGGCATAGAACACCAGACACTGTTACTTCTCCAAAACCATGCTAAGACTAAGCCAAATGTTTTGTTTTACTTCTTCCTCTTTTTTATCTTTTTGTAATACGACCAAATTGTGAGTAAATATATTGAAAAGATTATGCTAAAGATATAAGTAATTTAATTCAGTTAAAGATAAATATGCCACAGAAGCCAATTTGGAAGAGTTCTTAATGGTCAAAAATAGAACAATTTGAACAAGAAATAAATAACAAAAGTAATAGATTGAAACCCATAGGGTAAAATAAATATCTGTAAGTCCATACTAATATAAATCAACAGTTGAATAAATAAAGCAATGCTGTTTTTTTTTGTGATATACAAGTGGCCTGAAAAACAAATATGTTTTTTACCTTTTTCATTTAACATTTGTTTAGAAGATCTAACTATATAGATATATAGATTTGGCTCACCATTTCTAATAGATGCACAGTATTTTACCAGTTTAATTATTTCTTACCTTAGAGATAAACACCTAGGTTTTCTTCAACGTCCCACTAGCATAAATCCTGCTCTATAAAAATCCTTGAATATGACTATTATTATGGAACTATATGAGAATATTTCTCTGGGATATGTATACAAGAGAAGAAAATCTAGAACATAGAACAAATGCATATTTAATCTCACTAAGCACCAGTGTGGTAGTCCGTTTTCACACTGCTGCTAAAGACATACCTGAGACTGGGAAGAAAAAGACATTTAATGGACTTAAAGTTTCACTTGACTGGCAAGGCCTCAGAATCATGGGGGAAGGCAAGGAGGAGCAAATCTCAGCTTACATGGATGGCAGCAGGCAGAGAGAGAGAGAGAGCTTGTACAGGGAAACTCCTGGGTTTGTTTTGTTTTTTGAGATGGAGTCTCACTTTCACCCAGGCTGGAGTGCAGCGGCACAATCTTGGCTCACTGCAACCTCCATCTCCCAGATTCAAGCGATTCTCATGCCTAAGCCTCCTGAGCAGCTGAGATTACAGGCACCTGCCATCACACCTGGCTAATTTTTATATTTTTTAGTAGAGATAGGGTTTCACCATGATGGCCAGGCTGGTCTCAAACTCCTGGCTTCAGGTGATCCACCTGCTTTGGCCTTGCAAAGTTCAGGGATTACAGGCGTGAGCCACTGCGCCCAGCTGGAAACTCCTGTTTTAAAAACCATTAGAACTCATGAGACTTATTTGCTATCACAAGAACAGCATGGGAAAGACCTGCCCCCATAATTCAATTACCTCCCACTGGGTCCCTCTCACAACACATGGGAATTCAAGATTAGATTTGGGTGGGGACACAACAAAACCATCTCACCTTCCAAACTGCTTTTTAGAATGGGTATACCAGGTTATACTTTCACAGGCAGCACATAAGCTTCCCATCTCTTCACGTTTTTGCCAACACTAAATGCTATCCCCCCATCCAGTTTTTGCAATTCCGATGGGTATTGTATTATTTTTCCATTGCTGCTATAACAAATTACCAGATAATTAGTGAGTTAAAATAAGTCAAATTTATTATCTTACAATTCTGGAGGTCAGAAGTCCAAATCAGTCTGAGTGGGCTAAGATGAAGGTGTCTGCAGGGCTCCATTCCTCGGCTCTAGGGGTGTATCTGGGTCTTGGCCGCTTCCAGTTTCTGGAGGCTGCCTGTATTCCTGGGGTCATGGGCCCTCCTTCCATTTTTAAAGCCAGCAACATCCACTTACAAATCTTCCTTTCACTCTAATCTTCTAGCTTCCACTTATAAAGACCTTTGTAATTACACTGGGCCCGCTCAGATGATTTAAGATAACAGGATAATTGCTCCACCTGAAGATTCTTAATCACATTTGCAGAGTCCCTTTGCCAAGTAAGGTAACATATTCACAGATTCCAAGGATTAAAATGTATACATCTCTGAGGGGCTTTTATTCTGCCTACCATTATTCAGACAGTGGGGGATTATTCAGCCTACCACAGGTGTTACTTTTGAGAGAATCATAAAAAACATACGGTTATATTACACATCAAATCTCAATGAGATTTTTATCCTTCACTCACACATTGCCTTGTCACAAGACACTCATTTGCAATATAACAAGGACATTGGAGAGCATGGAGAGAAAGGATTTATACAAAGATAACAATTCTTCAAACAACTGACAGATAATGAAGCAGAAATGAACATAGCTTCACCCAGCTTTGAAGATAAATATTTAACTGAGAAGACCCTTATTTATTGAGTATTCATATTCAGTGTCATGAAACAGACTTATAAAATGTGCGAGTATTACACAAATAAAATTGTAAATTGGCTATGTTTCCTCTTTGAAAACTAAATTGTTCCCTTGAATTTGTATGCAGAACTTTATATTATTCCCTATGTTAAGGGTACAGGTCAGAATTGGAGAAAGAAAATAGCCTAGAATATCAGTTTTCCATTTTTTTTCTCTTCTGAGCAGTGGGAGCCTTCTTGAAACAAACTCTAAAATTAGTCATCAAAGTATAACAAGCTTAAAACCAAGCTCTCCGGTTGAAACAAAAGGTAGAGACCCAAACAACCTCATTTCTCTTTGCAGGTGCTCTGGTGACACCTCTGGAGCATCTTAGGCTTTGAGCATTACTCGTTGACTAGTTATGCTGAGATGGTATAAAGGGCAAATTCCCAAAACCATGTGAAATATAGAAACTTTTATGTATGCCATGAAATTATTTGGGAAGGAGAAAGCTTATCAGGATTTGTCAGTGAGAGAAGAGCATCCTATTTACAGCGGAGAACCTGGAAGAGATGCCGCATAAAATATTAACCAAAATACATAAACAGGTTAATTTTCAAGTAAGGGGACATGTGCGACTAGCAACACCTTGACAAATGGCTTCTTTGGGTATAGCAGGTGAATTTGGAGGGGAAGCTCCATGTTGCTGTTTTAGATAATATGTTGTCAGATGAAGCAATTAGAAATATTAAATACAAAGTTCTAACGAATGTGCATGTATGGTATAGCCAATTAGATTACCAGCAAATGGAGATACACAATATCTCTGACATTTAAATCACTTTCCAGTCTCTTGTTGATAATGCTCTAAGCTGTCATCCCCTAGTCTCTTAGTCTTCCCTTCCATCTCATTGTTCTGGTGGTTTACTCTCCACCAATCAATCCCAACAAACTCATGCCCAAATGCATGCTCTGTCTCTATAACCTGTCCAGTGTCCCCCATCTGATATGAGTTCAAAATTATGTTTTACGGTCATTTCTCTTAAGGCTTTTTTTAATATCCATGAAGCCTCAATATTTGTATGGTCTCCTTAATCTAATCTGCTGGTTCTCATTTAGTGAAAATGACAAGCATTTGGCAACATTTTCAATTCTTCCACTGAGTTGAAGAATTATTTTCTATTTTAAGCTCTCAATTTAGAAACATTTCTTAGACAACTTAGCTTTTATGAAAAAAATTATTAACTCACACCCTCTTCTGTGTTTGGTCATTGCTTTGTTTCTATCTGTAAAAGGGGTCCTGTGTCAAAAAAAAAAGAAACGCAGTTTTTCAAATGTTGAAATTTAACCAATAAGCCTTGATTGTGAGTTGATTTGGTTTCACTTACCTTTAATGCTATAAAGTGACTCAAATCTTTTGGCTATAGTGGAACAATCCACATAATTGGCTGCTGATATGGAAATCAGAAGGTGAATTAGCCAGGTATAGCCGTACAAACTGGGTTAGAGAATAAAATGACAGACTGGCTTGAGAACACGGCAATGCAGCCAAAGTTATCATTCATATGGAGCAGATTGGATCTATAATCTGGAACTAAAAGTTGGTGGTTTGGCTGCTAGAAGAAGCTCACAAGAGGTAAGAATGCTCATTTAACTCTTCCTTTCACAACTCAGGAAGCTCGTATTGACAGTCTAGGCAAAAAAATAAGAACATTATGAACAGATAGCCTGAATTCTGATTCCATGCGAATAACTCCAGCTGAATTGGAAGTGCTGCAGCCATATCTACTGGAACGTTAAAAGCCATCCTCTTGAATGACATTAGGTAGACCTTTTAATATTTTATTTTATCCTAGAAATTAATAAGAATAAAATTCATATGTATTAGGGTCCCCAGAGAAACAGAACTAATTGTATGTACATCTGGGCATGTCCATGGATGGATGGATGGATAGATGATAGATAGATAGATAGATAGATAGATAGATAGATAGATAGATAGATACATACATACATACATACATACATACATAGGTAATTTTAAGAAATTGACTCACCAGATAGCTAGCTAGGTAGATAGATAGATAGATAGATAGATAGATAGATAGATAGATAGATAGATAGATAATTTTAAGAAATTGACTCACCAGATAGCTAGGTAGGTAGGTAGGTAGATAGATAGATAATTTTAAGAAATTGACTCACCGGATAGATAAATAGATAATTTTAAGCAATTGACTCACATAATTATGGGAGCTAGCAAGTTCAAATTTGCAGAGCATACTAGCAGGCTGGAGACCCACAGAAGAGTTGTTGTTGCAAACTGGGTCCAAAAGCAGTCTGAAGGCAGAATTTCTTCTTTCTGGGGGGCACTTCAGCCTTTTCTCTTAAGGCCTTCATTAGACTGGATGAGGCCCACCCACATTATAGCAGGTAAACAGCTTTACTCCATCTACTAATCTAAATGTTAATTTCACCTTAAAAAAATGTCTTCACAGCAACATCTAGACTGATGTTTAACCAAACATCTGGGGACTGTAACCTAGACAAGCTGACACGTAAAATTAACCATCACAGCACAGTAACCTTTATTCTAGTTTCTTTGTTTATTCATTCAAAAATATTTACTGAGCCCAACCCTGTGCTAGCTACTCCCCTAAACATTCATGATGCAGACAGGAACAAGAGTGACTGGGTCCTTACTCTCATAGGGCTCACAGCCTAGCCAGGAATTTGACCAAGGAGAAACACAACAGGACATCGAATGAGGTTTTGCCTACTGTTTAGGAATTTCGGTTGATGCCAAAGAAAAATAGGAGATAATTATCCTGAGAGTCTAAAGAAAATTGCTTGGGTTTTGCACATGTAAGTAAGCATATAATATATGGTATATGAAATCCTGTACTTCAAAGTCAACTAATAGACTCAAATGTCTCAGAATGGCCTAAATTTTTCAGAATGTTTATACGGCTTGACTTTCAAGGAATAAAATTTTTATCAAGATATTTCTATCTAAATAAGTCAAATATTCAAACTAGCCATACATGTCTAGGTATAGCATTATCATTATCGGTTTAGCTAAGTTTCTGCCAACATTCTGAGAAGCCATATAATGTTTTATAGGATATTGCTTGTCCTATAAATAGACAATGGCCAAAAGACAATCATTCCATTTGGATCTAATGTGTTTTTCTGTGGAGACACAGTGAGGCCTAAGAGCCTAACTGGGATATTGATCTCATAAAAAAATGTCTAGGCAGCCCATTCTGTGGGTATACTCATCCAGTCCACTCTTCTATGTGGAATTCAGTCTTCTATGTGGAACATTCCTCAGTGATGTAGGCAGTAGTACCAATCAGCTTTCCAAAACAGAGGCAGATTTCTCAGGAAGGCAAATTAATCCAAGTTATTAAGATACTAGAGGTTAAGGAAACCAGCTCTGCATTCAAACTGCTTAGGTATAAAATAAGACTTATGAGCTATGTGACCTCAGGCACGTGGTTTCACTCCTCTGTGATTCAGTTTGCTGATTCATAAATTAGAGACAGTATGGTGCCTATTTCATTGGTTTATTATGAGTATACAAAATAATATATGCTAAAATGCAGACGTATTATTGTCTTCTGTTGTCCTTTAAAACTTATTTAGTGGAGCAATAATTCCCTGACTTATAACTCTTTTTCTGAAAGAACTCCATTTTTTAAAAATGGTTTGGTCACTTTAAGTCCCAAACAGGTTTCAATAATGATATTAGGATACATAGTCCCAAACAAAGTTATCAAAACTGTGCTTCACCTGTGATCAAATCCTCTCCTCTGCCCCAGGTAGGAGTGGCACCTCTCTCTTTCTTACATTTGGATTTCTCCTCCCTCAACATGCTTGCTCTGCTTTCTGACCTTTCAGGGTCCATCCTCAGAGGGGAGAGAGGTAGAAAAAATGGGAAGTCTTATACTGTGAGTAAAGTTGTCATCTACACCATTGGAACCCACTGCCACCGGGTACCAGATGTATGATTGCTGTCACTATCCCCAGATCAGCTGTTTCTAGGTTGAAGGCCAAAGTAGACTTCTTGAAATGATGCAAATTATTTTTCTCCTATATGACACTGCCACCGGGTACCAGATGTATAATTGCTGTCACTATCCCCAGATCAGGTGTTTCTAGGTTGAAGGCCAAAGCAGACTTCTTGAAATGATGCAAATTATTTTTCTCCTATACGAATATATGTGTTTTTAGAGCGACCTGCATTCATAATTTTCACTCATTCCCAGAAAACAAAACAAAACAAAACAAAACACTGCTCTACATAGAAACAATGCCATTCTGAGAAAGCCAATCTCACTGTCCCTTCTTGCCCCTGTGGTAAAGGGCAATTCAAGAGAAGGGGAGGATTTCAAGGGGGATACTGGTCTTCTTAATAATAAGGCACATAAGAAAAGTAAGGAGATGTGAATGCATCCATAGCCTTAATTTGTGGAACGGATTATAGAGTTTACAAATATCTAACTCATGAAGTTGTAATAGAAGCAGAAATAATACATCTAATAAAATAGTTATGCATTGAGCACCTCCTTTGTAGCTGGTACTAAATGTTTCGTGTGTGTGCTAAGGGAATCTAGCAAATAGTAGGTACTTCATAAGTATTAATTCCCGGCTCTCTTTTTCTCCTTCATTCTCCCCTGCTTCTTCCTGCCATTCTAGGATCATTCATTTATCTGACTGACTGTACTCAGTTTCCCAAGGTTTTCTTTCCAGTTTTCTCCCAAAGATTTCTATAAGATTGTTAAACAAGAATTCATCAATGAGAAAACTCTTTACTTGTCCAAACATATTTGAAATCTCAAGCAAGAGTTGGATGTTAATGAGCTAAAGTAATTCATTTTGGATACCTCTACTTCTCAGGATTCCTTTTATTTTTATTTATTTTTTTCCTGTAAAAAAGAAAACAACTATTTTCACTAGCATTCCTATACACCAAGAAAAGTCAAGCTGAGAGACAAATCAGGAATGTAATCCCATTTACAATTACCACGCCAAGAATAAAATACGTAGGAATACAACTAACCAGGGAGGTAAGAAATCTCTACAAGAAGAACTACAAAACACTGCTCAAAGAAATCAGAGATGATACAAAGAAATGGGAAAGCATTCCATGCTCATGGATAGGAAGAGTCAATATTGTTAAAATGGCCATTCTGCCCAAAGCAATTTATAGATTCAATGCTATTCCTATTAGACTACCAAGGACATTCTTCAGAGAACTAGAAAAAAACTATTTTAAAATTCATATGGAATCAAAAAAAGAGCAATCATAAGCAAAAAGAATAAAGCTGAAGGCAACATGCTACCCAACATCAAACTGTACTACAGGGCTACAGTAACCAAAACAGCATGGTACTTGATATGGTTTGGTTGTGTCCTCAGCTAAATCTCATCTTGAATAACTCCCACAATTCTCACATGTCATGGGAGGGACCCAGTGAGAGGTGATTGAATTATGGGGATGGGTCTTTCCTGTGCTGTTCTCAAGATAGTGAATGAGTCTCACGCAATCTGATGGTTTTAAAAAGGGGAGTTTTCCTGAACGAGTTCTCTTCTCTTGTCTGCTGCCATGTGAGATATGCCTTTCACTTTCCACCATGATTGTGAGAACTCCCCAGCCAAATGAAACTGTGAGTCCAATAGATCTCTTTCTTTTGTAAATTGCCCAGTGTCAGGTATGTCTTTATCAGAAGTGTGAAAATGGACTAATACAGTACTGGTACAAAAGCAGACACAGAGACCAACAGAACACAATAAAGAGACTTGAAATAAGGCCACCCACCAACAACTAATTGATCTTCCACAAAAATTAATCTTCCACAAAGCTGACAAAAACAAGCAATGGAGAAAAGACTCCCTACTCAATAAATGCTGCTGGGATAACTGGCTAGCCATAGGCAGAAGATTGAAACTGGACCCCTTCCTTACACCATATACAAAAATTAACTCAAGATGGATTAAAGACTTAAATGTAAAACCCAAAACTATAAAAACCCTTGAAGATAACCTAAGAAATACCATTCTGGACACAGGAATGGGCAAAGATTTCATGACAAAAATGCCAAAAGCAATTTCAACAAAAGCGAAAATTGACAAATGGGACCTAATTAAACAAAAGATATTTTATGCAGCAAAAGAAACTATCAACAGAGTAAACAGACAACCTACAGAATGGGAGAAAATATTTGCAAACTATGCATCTGTCAAAGGTTTAATACCCAGAATCCACAAGGAACTTAAATTTACAAGAGAAAAACAACTTTATCAAAACGTGTGCAAAGGACATTAACAGACACTTGTCAAAAGACATACATGCAGCCAACAAGCAAATGAAAAAAAGCTCAATATCATGGAGCCCCAGATAGGAGGGGCACCTCTCTCTTTCTTGCATCTAGGATTTGCAATGCAAATTAAAGAAATGCAAATTAAAACCACAATGAGTTACTCTCTCGCACAAGCCAAAATTGCTATTATTAAAATGTCAAAAAATAACAGATGCAGGCAAGATTGTGGAGAAAAAGATATGCATATACACTGGTGACGGGAGTGTAAATTAGTTCAGCTATTATGGAAAACAGTGTGGTGATTCCTCAAAGACCTAAAATTAAAACTACCATTCAACCCAGCAATCCCATTACTGCGTATATACCCAAATGAATAAAATTGTTCTATCATAAAGACACATACATGCATATGTTCATTGCAACACTATTTACAGTAACAAAGATATAGGATCAACCTAAATGCCTATCAGTGCTAAACTGGATAAAGAAAATGTGGTACACATACACTATGGAATACTACGAAGTTAAAAAAAAGAATGAGATCATGTCCTTTTCAGGGACATGGATGGAGCTAGAGGCCATTATCCTTAGCCAACTAATGAAGGAACAGAAAACCAAATACTGCATGTTCTCACTTATAAGTGGGAGCTAAGTGATGAGAACACATGGACATATAGAGGGGAACAACACACACTGGACACTATTGGAGGTTGGAGGGTTGGAGGAGGGAGAGGATCAGGAAAGACAATTAATGAGTACTAGGCTTAATACCTGAGTGATGAAATAATCTGTATAAAAAACCCCCATGACATAAGTTTACCTGTAAAACAAACCTGAACATATACCCCTGAACTTAAAATAAAAGCTAAAAAAGAAACGATTTTAATAACTTCCTAACATGTTTCTCCTTTTTTATCATAAAGATCATACAACAATATTAACAATACTTGGAAGTTATGAAAATGTTACTTGCAATTGGTCCTCCCAAACAAAACATGTGTATTCATCTCCAGTAGTCATCCATAGATGTTTGTCTCCTTGTATCACTGTAATTAGAGCTCATGTGTTTATCAGAACCATTTTCCTGGTTGCTCCATAGTCTTCATAATTATCCTTATACTGACTGCCTGGTATCTCATGAGGTACATCATTTTTCCTTCCCTTACTGCTAGCTACTTTGATTCTTTAATTTTTATCCTGTTATAAAAATAAAATAAGGTTTTATGCTTCTTTTTAAAAATTAACATCTGGGACTGGCGCGGTGGCTCATGCCTGTAATCCCAGCACTTTTGGAGGCCAAGGTGGGTGGATGACCTGAGGTCAGGAGTTCGAGACCAGCCTGGCCAACATGGAGAAACCTTGTCCCTACTAAAAATATAAAATTAGCTGGGCATGGTGGCACATGCCTGTAATCCCAGCTACTTGGGAGGCTGAGGCAGGAGAATTGCTTGAACCCAGAGGCGGAGGTTGCAGTGAGCTGAGATCGTGCCATTGCACTCCAGCCTGGGGAACAAGAGCAAAACTTCACCTCAAAAAAAAAAAAAAAAAAAAAAAAGTTAACATCTGTTAGGTTCAATTCACAGAAATGGCTTTACTGGAAACTTTTCCTACGGAAATATTTTCTCTGTGGCATCATCGGAAGTCTTAAGTTGCCCAATATTATGGTCTACCTTCAGTAGACAGGTAAATCTGCTGAGTTTACTGAACCAAATTTATCAAACTTGTACCATCAGGAGTCATTCTATTTTAAGACCGATGACCCCATGAAACAACCAAGAGCCATATTGGGACTGCTGAAGAGGCTGCAGAAAGTGACCACTTCTAATTTGAGGGACTCTAAAAAATATCGATTAGCTTCTCTCTTAATCTTAGAGGTGAGGATGTGTAAAGGAAGCAAGAAGGACAGGGGGTAGATAGAGGTGGACAGCAGTCTTATCTGTCTTTCCTCTCTGGCTTGGGCTTCATGGAAAGTTTTTTAAAGGAACTGAAAGTGTGTGTGTCTTAGGGAAAATATCCATCTCATGTTTATAAAAGATCACTCTGGTAAGCTCTTGGCAAGCCTGAAGGATCATAGCTGTCATCTTTGCCTATTCTTCATAGTCTCGAGAAAATGAATGATGATAATGTTACTCATCTACAAAAGTTCAGTTTTCTCCATAAACACAGCTGTGTCGTGAATTAAGCAAACTCAATATGTGAAAACTTAGATTGAGTGAAAAATAAACTGAAGATGATTATTTGTACCATAAAAGAACTCTGTACCATAAAAAAGATTCATCATGGGATTCTTTTGAATTGTGAGGTCCATTAATGATCCTGCAATACAATTCTGTTTATTAAGGATGTGCTTAGCAGGCAACTTTCTAAGGCCTCGTCAGTTGCATAGAGAAAGGTATAACACTGACAATTCTACCTTCTCTTTTGAGAAGGATTATGTTTATTTTTCCAAAGACAAATCAGTTTTATGTGATTATTTTATCACTGAGATATGAACATATATATAAACTAATTTCCCCCTTAAATTGACTTTAGAATAGGAAAACAATTTCTATTATTTCAATGCTAGTTAAAATATTTTTGCCTAAATGACCACTTTATTCTAGAAAAAAATAATGGAGACATTAGTAAGGATATGTTTTTTAATCACATCATCTGTTTCCAACATAGCCTTGAATCTAAAGGATTACTGTACACTCCACCATGGAATGGAGAATAGTGGTATAAAAAGTGGACTCTAGGGTCAGAAAGACTTGAAGAATTTCACCACTTTACAGTATATGTTATACTTCATCTCTCAGAAGTCAGCTTATGAATATGTAATTATGTTCCAGACTAATAAGTGAATTTAAAGCTGGCAAAAGTCAGGAAATGGAAGCAGGTAATGAGCAGTGAAAGGGAATAAAGGAACATTCACATCCCCACTGCACAATGTAGGAGGAATTATCAAGAAATATTGTTAAACATGGCTTGAACAAAATGAATTATCATTTAAAACTCCAAAGGGTAAAAGAAAAACAGAATAGCTAAAAACAGTAATGTACTTATCAAAAATCAGAAGAAAAAGAGAGAAATGGGGGGTTTTAACATAACTATACTAAGTCCTTATCTTCTATAGCAAAAGAATCCTCAAGATAAAATGTCTGAATTTGTAAAATCAAGAAAAAAATAGCATCATGAAGTAGCATCACATTTAAACTTGCTAATGAAACCACTCAAAGAACTGAAACAGAGGTAGCTAAAAGGGATTCTTTTGAGAAGCAAAAATGGGGCAAAAAAGGATGGTGTGCGCCACAGTGCTTTTCAACAACTTTCAGCTCTTTACTTCTGGACTTAAAAAAAAATCATGTACGTGTTTTTCTTTGATTTTTAACGAAAACACTGCATGTACACACACACACACTCACACACACACACACACACACACACACACACACACACACACACACACATACTCAAACCAGAATCTTCAGTGACTCAGATCTTGACCAAAAAAATGCAAACTTATTCTTAGAATGGTCACAGGGTTATCTATGGTCTAGAGATGGGTTACCTGCCTCATAATCTCTTTCACCAGTTTCCATTGTCTGCCTGCGATCCAACCTTATTAACCAGCTCACACCTCCTCCAGACTTGTATTTTTCTCTTGTCCCTCAATATCCCTGCATGATCTTCTGCTTTTTATTTGTCCATTTGCTCTCCCATCCATTTCCCAACGTTTCCTATCTCTTCAGTACCACCTGGAGCTGACCCCTGCAAAACATATTCTTTAGACTCCTTTGCTTGGGCACTGGGAGGCAGGGATGAAAAACTGGTATGCAGAAAGAAGAAAGAAACCAGGGAATGTTTCCCCTCATCTGTGCTACAGGCAGCTTCCCAGGCAATACTGCATGTTCCCTCTGGTTCCAGCTCCCATCTGGGCACACACTTTTATAACTCTGTTCCCACCTGGCAGCCCCAGATGCCCTTGCTCCTCACAGGTACAATCACCTCTTCTTTTTATCTTTCCAAGCTTAGGGAGCCTGAGAGGTTTCCTGGAGGTGCTAACCTCTGAATTTCTTTACCTTTTGCTATGTGCCCTATCAACTCTTCCAGCACCTTTGCAGCTCTGTTACAAATCCCTCATCTTGAACTGCACAGAGTGAGTTTCATTTCCCTGACTGGACCCAGACTGATAAGAGCTGGTTAGTTTTATTTGCCCATGAAGACTAAGATCTGGGGTCACCACCTTCAGGAAGTCTCCTTGGTCTGGGTCAGTAGCTCTTCCTCTGCCACCTGGGGCCCTCTGTGATCAGCACTCTCAGTTTCACACTGGATTGTACTTGTTTCTTTGGTTTGTCTCCCTAGGGGAATGTGAATTTCTCAAGAACAGAGACTGTTGTATTTGACTGTGTCTTTTGTATGGAACTCTACTGGGCTCAGTGAGCACCCAGCAAATATTTGTTGAATGATAATGTTAGAAATATGGAAAATTTTCTTTTGAAATTGACAGGAGAATTGCCAGTCCTTAGATGGAATCCTAAGGTATTTCTTATGAGTGTCTTTTATAGTGTTCTCTGAATAGAACTGCTTCTTCCACCTACCAGTGCCTTTCGCCTGTTTTCCACAATGCCGCCCGGTAAAATACACACTTTATAGAAAGACTCAGAATTAATAGTAGTATTTTAAATTAAGCTTTTGGTTTGATAATATGTACATATACACACAAGATCTGGTGCTTTCTACGCTAGTCTTCTCAACTGTGTTCTGTCCTATTTTGTTTAAGAAATTACTAGCCCACTAAATTAATTTCATGACAATCTAATGGTTCACAAATTGTTAGTTGGAAAGTCTGCCTTAGGTAATAAAGATGGATTTTACTAACACAGGTCTTCAATGATGTGGAAAAATTGTCTCTGCTATTTTTTTTAATTTGTGCCCTCAAATATATTACAGATGCCTGAAATCCCACTGCAGAGTTTTAGTTGCTATATGTTAAAGATTAAACACCTAACAATGATAATAATAACAATTACAATTCTCCTCGAAAGGTGTAACACTATAAGCTGTTATCAAATACACTTGACTGTATATATAAATGAGTTTTAGCTATTTCTCTAAGGGTAAAATTTGATGAATAGAGTAGAAAAGAGTGCTGAACACCTGAAGAGAAAGGAGAAAGGTTTCCTAATTTGGATATATATGCACAAAACAATTTAAACACTTAGACTTAACACAACTTCTCCACTTACACCTCAAGCATTTGATTGAACAGTTTATGTATGTTAAATTGATATTTTGATCAATAGGAACTCATGTACCTCTCTACTGAGATACATACTTACAAAACTGATTGTTAACCCATTGAATTCTGCCTTGCAAAAAGTTTGAAAATGTTCATAATCTTGACTTGGAAGCTGCACAAAACAGGCTGCAAAGAAATCAAAATATTATGGTTTCACTGATCAAATATTTTGGACCAGGCTCACTATCAGAATATCCTCAGTAGATTTACATTGCCCTGATCCATTAATTTTTCCTAGTATACAGATAATTTATTTTCTTATTAGATATTCATGCAAAGATGCAAAATAGTTTTTCCTAGATAAGTAAAAAAAGACCATCACTGAGACATCTGTGAACAATTTCACATCTGAAATGTATAATCAAGGTCGGGAACAAAAGTACATAATGAATGGTTCAAGTCAAAGTATACATCCTGAACAAAGAGGTAGATGTGATCCAAAGCAAAAGAAATGTTGCATTCTTTCCTTCTGCTTCAGTTTTTAGAGACTGTCAAGTTAGGGTTTGATTGACTGGGGTGGGGGAAGCAGATGCGAACTTTTACATACAATTATTTTATTTGTACATTTTTTAAAAATAGGTATATGTACTTCTATTAAGCTATTTTTGGTATTATGAAAGGACCTTGTATGTGGTCTAAAGCAGAGCAGGAAAAGTAAATTTATTGGGTCAGACAAAACAATGCTAGAGAAACCTGAGTTTTGGTCTAGCCTGCACATGTAACATCCCTCATATTTGCTGGAGGGTAGTCTATTTCAAGAGAACAGAGTAGAGAGAAAGGAATAGTGACAAGAATGAAAGAGAAAGGGAGATCACCATGAACATATATTTATAGGGTTAAGCGTCTTTCCTTGGGGAGTTAGATCTTACCAAAAATATGTAGCATTATATTACAAACCAGGTCCTATTTAGAACCTAGGTTTCTTGCTCATTGTTAATTTGTCTTTAAAACGGACACTACTATGGGTTGACTTGTGTTCCCTAAAACCTTATATGTTGAAGTCATAACCCCCAGTACCTCTGAATGTTACCTCATTTGGAAATAGGGTAATTGTAGACATAATCAGTTAAGTTAAAGTGAGATTATACTGGAGTAGGGTGGGCTTCTAATCCAATATGAATGGTATCCTAATCAAAAGGGGAAATTTAGACACAGAAACAGACATGTACAGAGGAGAGATGATGTGAAGAACACAGGAAGAAGATGGCCATCTACAAGTTAATAAGAGAGATCTGGAACATACCCTTTTCACACAGTCTCCATAAGGAACCAACACTACTGGCATCTCGATTTCAAATTTCTAGCCTCCAGAACTGCAAGACAATAATTTTCTGTTGTTGAAGCTACCTAGTTTTCTACACTTTTAAAAAATTTTCTTTTTTAATTTTTACAATTTTTGTGGGTACATAGTAGGTGTGTATATTTATAGGATATATGAGATGTTTTGATACAAGCATGCAATGTGAAGTAAGTGCATCATGGAGAATGGGGTATCTATCCCCTCAAGCATTTATCTTTTGGTTACAAACAATCCAATTACACTCTGTAAGTTATTTTAAAATCTACAATTAAGTTATTATTGACTATAGTCACCCAAATGTGCTACCAAATAGTAGGACTTATTCATTCTTTCTATTTTTTTTTTGTACAAATTAACCATCCCCACCGCTCTCCCTCCAATCCTCCACTATCCTTCCCAGCCTCTGGTAGCCATACTTCTACTGTCTATGTCCATGAGATCGGTTGTTTTGATTTTCAGATCCCACAAATAAGTGAGAACATATGCTGTTTGTCTTTCTGTGCCTGACTTATTTCACTTAACATAATGATCTCCAGTTCCATCCATCTTGTTGCAAATGACTGTATCTCATTCTTTTTTATGTCTGAATAGTACTCCATTGTGTGTTAAGTACCACCTTTTTTTATCCATTCATCTGTTGATGGACATAGGTTGCTTCCAAATCTTAACTATTGTAAACAGTGCTGCAACAAGCATAGGAGTGCAGATATCTCTTAGATATACTGATTTCCTTTCTTTTGGGTATATACACAGCAGTGGGATTGCTGGATCATATGATAGCTCAACTTTTCGTTTTTGGAGGAACCTCCAAACTGTTTTCCACAGTGCTTGTATTAACTTACGTTCCCACCAACTGTGGATAAGGGGTTCCCTTTTCTCCACATCCTTGCCAGCATGAGTTATTGCCTATCTTTTGGATATAAGCCATTTTAACTGGGGTTAATACATGAGATGATATCTCATTGTACTTTTGATATGCATTTCTCTGATGATCATTGATGCTGAGAACATTTTTACATGCCTGTTTGCCATATGTATGTCTTTTTTTGAGAAGTGGCTGTTCAAATCTTTTGACCATTTTTTGATTGGATTATTAGACTTTTTCTTATAGAGTTGTTTGAGTTCATTATATATTCTGGTTATTAATCCCTTGACAGACGTGTAGTTTGTAAATATTTTCTTCCATTCTGTGGGTTGTCTCTTCACTTTGTTCATTGTTTCCTTTGCTGTGCAGAAGATTTTTAACTTGGTGTAATCCCATTTGTCCATTTTTGCTTTTGTTGTCTGTGTTTGTGGGTTAATGCTCAAGAAAATCTTTCCTCAGACCAATGTCCTAGAGACTTTTTCCCAATGTTTTCTTTTAGTTGCTTTGTAGTTTGAGGTCTTAGATTTAAGTATTTAATACCTTTTGATTTGATTTTTGTATGTGGTGAAAGATAGGGGTCTAATTTCATTCTTCTGCATATGGATATCCACTTTTCTCAGCACCATTTATTTGAAGAGTCTGTGTTTTCCCCAGTGTATGTTCTTGGCACCTTTGTCAAAACTGAGTTCACTGTAGGTGTGTGGATTTGTTTCTGGGTTCTCTATTCTGTTCCATTGGTCTATGTGTCTTTTTTTATGCCAGTATCATGCTGTTTTGTTTACTATAGCTCTGTAGTATAATTTGAAGTCAGGTAATATGATTCCTCCAGTTTTGTTCTTTTTGCTGGAGATAGTTTTGGCTACTCTGAGTCTTTTGTGGTTCCATATAAACTATAGGACTTTTTTGCTATTTGTGTGAAGAACATCAATGGTATTTTGATAGGGATTGAACTGAATTTGTAGGTTGCTTTGGGTAGTATGAACATTTTAACAATATCAATTCTTCCAATCCATGAATGTGGAATATTTTTCTATTTTTTGTGTGTCCTCTTCAATTTCTTTCATCAATGTTTTATCATTTCCATTGTAGAGATCTTTCACTTCCTAGATTAATTTCATTCATACATATTTTATTTTATGTGTGACTATTTTTTATTTATTTTTCACATTGTTCACTGTTGGCTTATAAAAAATGCTACTGAATTTTGTATGTTGATTTTGTACCCTGCAACTGTACTGATTTGTTTGTGAGTTCTAATAGTTTTCCTGTGGAGTCTTTAAGTTTTTCCAAATATAAGATCGTATCATCTGCAAACAAGGATAATTTGACTTTGTTATTTCCAATTTGGATGCCCTTTGTATCTTTCTCTTGCCTGATTGCTCTAGGTAGGATCTTAGAGCAGTTGTTGAATAATAGTGGGGACAGTGGGCCATCCTTTTTGTGTTCCAGATCTTAGAGGAAAGACTTTCAGTTTGTCCCCATTCAGTATGATACTAGCTGTGGATGGGTCATATATGGCTTTTATTATATTGAGGTATGTTTCTTCTATACCTAGTTTTTGTGAGGATTTTTATCATGAAGGGACAATGAACTATATCAAATGATTTTTCAGCACCAATTGAAGTGATAATATGGTTTTTATTTTTCATTTTGTTGACATAATGTATCACATTGATTGATGTGCATATGTTGAACCATTCTTGCATCTCAGGAATAAATTCCACTTGGGCATGATGAATGATTTTTCTAATGCATTCTTGAATTCATTTTGCTAGTACTTTGCTGAAGATTTTTGCATCAATGATTATCAGTGATATTGGCCTGTAGTTTTCTATTTTTGATATGTCTTTGTCTGGTTTTGGTATTAGGGTAATACTGGCGTTGTAGAATGACTTTTGAAGTATTACCTCCTCCTTTGTTTTTTGGATAGTTTGAGTAGAATTGGTATTAATTCTTCTTTAAATTTTTGGTGAAATTCAGCCATGAATCCATGAGGTCCAGGGATTTCTTTACTAAGGAGACTTTTCATTATGGCTTTGATCTTGTTACTTGTTCTTGGTCTGTTCGGGTTTTGGATTTCTTCCTGATTCAATCGTAGGTTATATGGATCTAGGAATTTGTCCATTTATTATAGATTTTCTGATTTATTGGCATATAGTTGCTCATAGTAGCCACTAATGATCCTTTGAATTTCCGCAGTATCACTTGTAATGTCCCTTTTTCATTTTTGATTTCATTTATTTGGATCTTCTGTCATTTTTTCTTAGTCTGACTAAAGGTTTGTCAATTTTGTTTGTCTTTTCAAAAAAACAACTTTTTGTTTCATTGATCTTTTGTTTTATTTATTTCATTTCAATTTCAGTTATTTCTGCTCTGATTTTTATTATTTCATTTATTATCCTGATTTGTTTGGTTTGTTCTTTCTTTTCTAATTCTTTAAGATGCATCATTAGACGGTTCATTTGAAGTTTTTTCACTTTTTTGATATAGGCACTTATAGCTAGAAACTTCCCTCAGTACTGCTTTGGCTGTATCCCATAGATTTTGGTATGTCGTGTTTCCATTATCATTTGCTTAAAGAAACTTTCTGTTTCCTTCTTAATTTCTTCATTGACCCACTGGTCATTCAGGAACATATTGTTTAATTTCCATAACTTTGTAAAGTTTCCAAAATTTATCTTGTTATTAATTTCTAGTTTTATTCTATTGTGGTCAGAGATAATGCTGGATATTATTTCAATTTTTTGAATGTCTTAAGTTTTGTTTTGTGACCTAACATGTGGTCCGTCCTTGAGAATGATCCATGTGCTGAGGAAAATAATGTGTATTCTGCAGGTCTTGGATGAAATTTTCTGTAAATATCTATTAGATCCATTTGGTCTATAGTGCAGATTAAGTCTGATGTTTCTCTGTCAATTTTCTGTCTGGAAGATCTGTCCAAGGTTCAAATGTTGAAGTCTCCAACATCTATTTTATAGAGATACTAGAACATCTCTCTAATATATTTCCTTTGTGTATCTGGATGTTCCCATTTTGAGTGCATATATATAAATATATTTATTTAAAATTGTTACATCATCTTACTGAATTGACCCCTTTATCATTATATAGTGATTTTCTTTGTCCCTTCTCAAGGTTGTTATCTTGAAACACATTTTGTCTGATACAAGTATAGTGACTGCAGCTCTTTTTTGGCTTAATTGGCATGGCATATCTTTTTATGTCCCTTTATTTTCAGTCTATTAGTGTCTTTATAGGTGAAATCTGCTTCTTATAGGCAGATCAATGGGTCTTGGTTTTTCATCCATTCAACCAGTCTACATCATTTGATTGGAGAATTTAGTCCATTTATATTCAATGTTATTATTGATGAGTAAGAACTTATTCCTGCCATTTTGTTATTTGTTTTCTGGTTGTCTTATCATCTTCTCTTCCTTGTTTCTTTCCTTCCTGTCTTCCTCTAGTGAAGGTGATTTCCTCTGTACAATTTCATTAATTGCTTTTTATTTTTTGTGTATTCATTGTATGTTTTTGTTTGTTTGTTTGTTTGTTTGAGGTTACCATGAGGCTTGCAAATACTATCTTATAATCCATTACTTTAACCTGATAACAACTTAACACTGTTGGGATAAACAAACAGCAAAAAGAAAACTAATAAGAACTCTATGCCTTAATTTTGTCCCCGTGCTTTTTAACTTTTTGTTGTTTCTATTTATATCTTATTGTACTGGCTATGTCTCAAAAAATTGTTGTAGTTGCTATTTTTGATTGGTTCATCATTAGTCTTTCTATTTAGGATAAGAGTAGTTTACACGCTACAGTTACAGTGTTATAATATTCTCTGTTTTTCTGTGTATTTACTATTTACCAGTGAGTTTTGCACCTTTAGGTGATTATTTCTTGCTCATTAATGTTTTTTTCTTTCTGATTGAAGTAATCTCTTTAACATTTCTTGTAGGACAGGTCTGGCATTGATTAAATCTCTCAGCTTTTGTTTGTCTGGAAAAGTCTTAATCAAGGATGAGACTTCATATTTTAAGGGTATTTTTACCAGATATACCATTCTAGGGTAAAAGTTATTTTTTTTCCAGCATTAAATATGCCATATCACTCTCTTCCTGGCCTGTAAGGTTTTCATTAAAAAGTCTCCTGCCAGATGCTTTGGCTCTCCATTATACATTATTTCTTTCTTTTCTCTTCCTACTTTTAGGATTTTTTCTTTATCCTTGACCTTTGGGAGTTTGATTATTAAATGCCTCGAAGTAGTCTTTTTGGGTTACATACACTTGGTCTTCTACAACTTTCTTGTACTTGGATATTGATATCTTTCTTTAGATTTTAGAAGCTCTCTATCATTATCCTTTTGAATAATTTTTCTACCCCTATCTCTTTCTCTGCCTCCTCTTTGAAGCCAGTAACTCTTAGATTTGCCCCTTTGAGGTTATTTTCTAGATCCTGTAGGTGTGCTTTGTTTTGTTTTTTATTCTTTTTTTCTTCCGTCTCCTCTGGTTGTGTATTTTCAAATAGCCTGTCTTCAAGTTCACTAATTCTTTCTTCTGCTTGATCAATTCTGCTATAAAGAACTCTGATGCATTCTTCAGTATGCCAATTGCATTTTTCAGCTCCAGAACTTTTAATTCTTTATAATTATTTTAATGTCTTTGTTAAACTTATCTGATAGAGTTCTGAATTCCTTTTCTAGGTTATCTTGAATTTCTTTGAGTTTCCTCAAAACAGCTGTTTTGAATTTTCTGACTTAAAGGTTACATAACTCTGTTTCTCCAGGTTTGGTCCTTAGCGCATTATTTAGTTCATTTGGTGAGGCCATGTTTTCCTGGATGGCTTTGATGCTAGTAGATGTTCTTCAGTGTCTGGGCATAGAAGAATTAGGTATTTATTGTAGTCTTCACTGTCTGGGCTGATTTGTAGCTGTCTTTCTTAGGGAGATATTCTAGATATTCAGAAGGACTTGAGTGTTTTAATCTAAGTTTTATCTACTTTAGGGGGCACCCAAGCCCACTAACACTGTGGTTCTTGTAGACTCATAGAGGTACCACCTTGATGATCTGGATTATCAGGCACAAACTCTTGTTCTCTTTTTTTTTTCACTTTCTTCCAAACATACAGAGACTTTTTCTCTGTTCTGAGCCACTTAAAGCTGGGGGTGTAGTGACACAAGCAACCCTGTGACCACCATTACTATGACTGTGCTGGGTCAAACCTCAAGCCAGCACAGCACTGGGTCTCACCCAAGGCCTGCTGTAACCACTCACTGACTACTGCCTATGTTTACTCAAGGCCCTGGGGATCTACAATCAGCAGGTGGCAAAGCAAGCCAGGTTTGCGTCCTTCCCTTCAGGATGGAGAGGTTCCTCAGGACCTGGATGTGTTCAGCAGTGCTGTCTGGGAGTCAGGGACTAGAGTCAAAAACCTTAGAAGTCCACCTTATGTTCTGCTGTGCTGCTGCTGAGCTGGCACTCAAAACACAAGATGCAGTTAGCAGGTGATGAATACTCCCAGGACAGGGCCTTTTCCTTCAAGGTAGCAGGCTCCCTTCTGACCCAGAGTGTGTCTAGAAATGTCACCTGGGAGCTGGGCCTGGAACTTGGGCCTCACAACTCTGATTGATGCCCTATCCTGCTATGGATGAGCTGGTATCCTAGATGTAAGACAAGTCCTCCCAACTCTTCCCTCTCCTCTCCTGAAGTGAAAGGAAGTGATCTCTTTTAGAGCCACAAGCTGCACAGCCTGGGATTAAAGGAGGAATGATGTCAAGTATGTGATTTGACTGCCCCAGCTGGTGTCGCAGTATGTCGCATACACCCCCAGTTCACTGTCTCTGGGCCTAGTTCAGCACTAGGATTTGCCTGAGAGTTGCAGTCCTTATGGCCTAGACTTTCAAGTTTAGTTGGAGACACAGTGTGCTATAGCTCTTGGTGGCAAGGTTTGCAGGCACTCAAGTTGGGACCACTGGGATCCACGATTCCCTTCTGGCTAGGGCTGGTGTTAATTATCCCTCTGTGGGTGGGCGACAGCTGAGTTTGATCTGATTTTTCTTTCTGCTCTAACAGAACTACCCTGAGTTCAGCACCTCACAATTGCTGTGTGCTCCCTCTCCCAGTGCCCAGAGATGCTCTCTGTACCACACAGCTGCCGGCAGGGTTGGCGGGCGAGGGGGGGGGGGCGGTGACATCACTAATTCAGGACTGTTTTTTCTATCTGCAGAGCCTCTTTCAGTGATATGAAGTGAAGACCAGGACTATGAGCGCTCACCTGATTTCTGGTTCTTATGAAGGTGCTTTTTCTGTGTTGTGGGGATGGCCATCAAAGGAGCTTTCTATTCTGCCATCTTGCTCCACCTCACCTCTGTACTTGACTAAGGCAGCCCTAGAAAACCAATAGAGATACTAAGGTGGATGGTCATTAACTCACTAAATATTTAGATGATCTATAACACTCTAAGCACTGCACTAAAACAGGAATAGAATGATGAGATGCCTCAGCTCTGTTCTCAAGGAACTCATGGCCAGAGTTTAGTGGTCAAAAGCAAACAGAATATCTCTTTTTATCACCATATTTGAGGTAAAGTCGAGGACAAACATCATTGGCCCACTTGTAAAGATAAAGAACAAAGGAAGGGAGGTTAAGTGACTTTTGAAACAGAACATCACAAAAGTGGATTGAACTTTTCTCAATTTACCAAGGAACAAATAGTTTCATTTACAAGTTAAGGGTAAGGGACAGTGAGAGTAGAAAGCCTCTTTTTAAGCTAAGGTCATTTTGGGGGCTGGGTATTATATAATGTGTGAAACATTGAAGTCTAAACATTTGTCTCACTCTGCCATTCCCATATTCCAACCTCATTTATATCTATTTGTTCGTCTCTTTACTGGTAGTATGTTTGTGAGATATTATGATGGTGGGCTCAACAACGGTGATAAGAACAAAATCGCATTGCATAACTGTGAAGAAGACCCTAGTAGGATGATCATTAAAAAGTATTTTAGGTACAGAGAACCTATCGTATTGAATTATTTCTTTAAGCATTTGGATTATTTGCCACTTTTACTCTCAGCTGTGAGAAATAATCGGCAGTGTTTGAAATGACACCATCTCTGCAGGACTGTCAATAATTGTATAAGCTGTCTGATGCTTTTGCCAAGTTTTACAATGATTCCCATGAAGACAAATATAAGATTTATATTAAAGGGATGTTTTATGCTGTGCAAAAATTGACCCTACATGACCTTTAATATAAACAGTTAGGCTATGGTATGGACTCCAAAAAAATCTCTCTGCTTTATTGTAAATGTATGCTAACATAAACAACACTATAAGATACTAGTATTAGGATAGCAGTTTGATTTGTGTGTCTTTCAAGCACGCTTTTTCTTTTTGTAGAACATATAAAATATTTATCCATTAGAGGGCAGTCTTTCACAAATTTTAATTCTGACATCACTTGGAAAATTTAAATGGTCAATTTCCTGACACAATAGTCTCTCAAAAGCCTTAGAATTTTTTCATTATTTAAACAACTATTCATAATTGGACACTACACATTAAGTCTTCATGTAGAATGTAAATTCCAAGAGCCCATTACATACGTGTTTGTTCATTTATGTGGTATTTGTGGTAAGTGATCACAAATGTACAAAATATTTGTACCATTAAACTGATACTGATAAGGCTATTTAATAAAATGTTAAGGTTTCACTTATTTTTGGGGATTTGGAAACTCTTTCTTGTCTTCAGATTTTTACTGGCCCATCTAAATATTTTATCTTCTTTTATTTTTCTGTATTCTAGGTGCAGAGAGAGCAGCCTACAACTCTCTGTAGTACAGTATTATCAAACCAAAGAAAACTAATGCATAAAGAAGGTTCTAGAAGGAAACATTCACTGATGTAGTGATGACCTCCAGACAGAAGTATGTTTAAGGAAAGGTAAAGGAAAACTTGCACTATTAACTTTCCATATTTTTGTAGTTTGAATTTGATATAACAAGAATATGTTTGTATAGAATGATGAACCGAGTGGCACCTTTCATTTCAAAAATGTTATTACTTCAGTTAAACCTTATAGCTCTCTTTTCATCCCAAAGAAATTGTTATAAAGGTATTTTTGAGGGAAACATTCTGTATACAATCAAAGATATTGGATTTAAAAGTAGAAGATAAAGAATAAAATAAATATTGGCATTTGTGAATTTTTACTATTGGTATTGTTAAGTAGTTTGGGGGACTTTACAGTTTAAAGATAGTAAGTCTCCGTGAACAAAGATTTTCCCCATTTCCTAGTTCTACAAAAAAGCGTTATTTAACCTATAATAAATTTAATAATTGAAACAGAAAATTATATAGAATGAAGAAAAACTTTACAACATAAGATTAAAGGCACAAACTTTGACTTTTTACTCGAAGTAGAAGCTCATATGCAGATAGTTACTGAGTATTCATTCTAGATATTCAATTAAAAAGGAATGTCAATAGGAACAATGATTGATTTCTGCAAACTCCTTAATTCCATGACGTAAATTCAAAGCACATATCCTGTCTACTCCATTGTTATGGCCTTCACCACTTCCCAAATCTTTCCACATTTTATTCATGCCCACAACCATCTTAGTTTTTGATTAGGCTTTAGGAGATGAACTGATAGGCACAGCTAACCATCTGAGATTTTCTGCTTTCCAGATTCTATTCATGAACTTCAAAGCTGGGGGATCTTTTTTAATGACTGGAAGTAAAGCGGAGCATATGCTTTCTGAGAAGTTTCCTTTTCTAACTGAATGATTTGGTCCTCCAGACTTCTACGTCTGTAATAGGGCTGAAAGAGCAAGTTCCCAAAAGTTAAGCTATCTCTGGTCAAAACCTCAGCTATTTGGAGCATTTACAAACGGTAGCCTGGATTACTTCTAAGAAATTAATAAACAGAATAGAATTCTTTTTCATATTTGCAGAGTCATCCAACAATATTAACTTCACTCTCTACTCATGTCTCAAATCTATGAGTAATGTGCACTTTGTTTGTTGCAACAGAACTGGTGAGTGAAAATGGCCAAAAGGGAAATCTGTGGCTTGGGAAATTCTGTGAGTTTGATGGCTTAATAGCAGTATGAGATAACAAGTCTAGACTATATAAATTGAAATGCTATTATATGCTTTAAAACAATGGGAAGATCTGGAAAATGCATTTACCTAATTCACTTCATGCCCGTGCAAATACCAGAAAACTAATCTGCAGGATAAATGCAAATTCTAACACTCATGCATTATTATCATTATTCCCAAACGTTTGATCCTCAAAATTAATTAATTTGCCCCCTTAGTTTGTCTTTTACAGTCTTTAGTTTCTTCTTAATTGGGTTGCCTGGTGTGAACTGAGCCAGTTGACTGCTGGTGTTATCCACCCAACTGACCTGAGTTTGATATCAAAACTGTGCCAGGGTTGGGTGAGTTTCCCAAGAAAAATAAATACCTTACTCTCTGCCAGGCCACAAGGTGGGGCATTAAGAATACGTTGACATATTCCATCTTGAGAAATGTACGAAAACCAAGCAAGAAGAGGAAACTGAGGCTGTTTGGGGTTGACAGGTGATTGGGCTCCCTCCAATGTTCCCATTCCCACAGAATTTTTTCAAACCATGACCACTCTCGAGTTTTCCTAGTCTTGCCAGCTCTCACTCAAAGAAAATGGCCTCACCTGTTGCTTCCTTGGGAACAGTTTCATTGGCATGAACTCCCTCAAGTTGTCTCCTTTCCCGCTACAAACTTAACCTTATGTTTTCTATGTCTTATCTCCTTTTTCAAAAGGAGGCCTGCCTCCACCATTTCTCTAGCCTCTCAGTATGTGATCTTCATCCCATCCTCTTCTATCCAATTACTCCTTCAGAACCTTGTCATCAATTAGTATCCTACTTTGCCTTAACACAAGATCCTATTCAATTTTTTTGCTTCAAACAAAACCCCAAGCTTTCCTTGGTCACCCATATTCTTTAAAAAGTGTTATCAACACATAAACATCTTACCTCTTTAACAATCTTCTTGAGTAAGTAGCCTATATTTCCATTCTGTTATCTTGACTTCAGTTTACCACTACCAGCTATGATCTTATTACTCCTGAAGTTTTAATGGAAAATTACCCTTGTAATGTTTCCAATGTGTAGTTAAGTGAACTCTAATCAGTCCATTCAATACTTGAAATTTCTACAGTATCCGACCCTGACCATACCTGAAATTATCTCTGTGAATGAGTCTGTGACATCCCACTCCTGCCTATTTCTCAGGCTTTTTCTTTCATGGTTCCTGTTTTTCTTCCAAGATAGTAAACTTTAGGGTACATCAGAAGCACTTGGAACATAGGTTGCTAGATTCCAACCCAAAGTTTCTGGTTCACTAAGTCTGGGGTAGGGCCTGATAATTTGCATTTTTAATTTGCATTTTTATTCTGATGCTGCTAGTCTAAGAGGCCCACACGATGAGAACCACTGCTTGAAACAGATATGCGCAAAATGTTTAATCTACTTTGCTTCTATTTTATACTTTTAATTAAGAGTATCTACCTATTTCCATGCTTCATCTGTTACTTGTATAAGAATGAGCCCTCCCAACTCTATGTGAAAGGCGCAATCGCATCCTCTCCTAAACTCCTCACCCAGGTTGCCTACTACCACTGCTAAATTACAGGGGCCCTCAAAATCATTATGCCCAGGATGGTACATGTTGTGTCCTGCATCCCAAATGGGCTTCTCCATTTGTGCACTTATTCCTACTTATCATAGGCATCAACCCACCTGCACAAGCAAAAAACTTGGAGTCAGCTTGACTTCCCTGGCCCTCAATGCTTTTCACCTCACATGTAATGATGCATAAGTTTTTCTTGCAAAACATATAATGGTTACAGGTAGAATACTGTCAATTCTACCTCCAATATATTCCTCAGCTTGGATTTTCTCCAGTTTTTCTTGTTTGCTATATCACAAATGCATTCTACTTTGATTCTCTGCTTTCATTATCTCCCATCCTGTTCTAAAATTCATCTTTGTAAAATTAATGTCAGATCATGTCATTTACCCCTTATTCAAAAACAAAACTTTTAATGGCTCTGTATTATCTACAGTATAGAGATATAGTGACTTAGTATGACATTCAATATTCTTGATAATCTGGCCCCCACCTAACTTCATCTTATGGTTTTCCCTCTTGCTTCTTGATTTATGGTTATGCCTGACCACTACCACATCCAGAATCAACCACACAGAGTTCATTCATGTCTATATGCATGTTGGATTCTTTCCTTCTGCATGTCATCCCAATTCACCAGCACTCACCTGTCTTCTGACTCTTAGCACAATTAACTGCTTTCTCTTAGACTCCCATGCTATTTTATTCATATATCTTTTAGAGTTCATTCCACCTGGTATTACGGGCCTTTGTACGTACATCAGGCTACATTGCCAGGTTAAAACACCTTGAAGGGCTGAACTACACCTCAGTTACGTTTGTATCCATAGTACACAGGACAGTTCTTGGCAGACTGAAGGCTTGCAAGAAATACTTAGTTGAATTGAAGCTCTGCATTCAAAAAAACTTCATAAAACGGATAGGCAAATACCCATGGATCTGGATTTCTAACCATTGTGGCTGGGACTTGGATTTCCATTTCTCTTTCCACAGCACTACCAGAGCTGGAGTAAATGCTCAAGTGTCTTGGAGGTGCCCTAACTTGGATTGCCTAATGATGAGCTCAAAGAGCATGTTCTAAACTAGTTTTGTAAATTGTATTTCCTGAAACCCTAACTCTTCAACTTTGTTTTGTCTGTTGAGATAGAGCACCTGCCTGTGCTATTATGGTGGAGCCATGATGGACCATCTCTTGTGTAGTCCATAATTCTACCATAAAGACAATGTTAGCCTGCCATTTACATTTATCAAGTGACTCCACCTATATATGCCTCAGTCTCCTCGCTTCTAAAACTGGTATAACAACAACCTCTACCTCATAGTCTCTGGCCTGGGCTTCTCACCTAGACTCCCTGGATTCATTCTCTCCCTCTCCCATTTCTGAATATTTAAATGAGTTAATTTCGATATTAAATATTAAATGAGTAAATGTATATCAGGTATTCAATAAATAGTAGCTATTTATTGTCACTATGTAAATAGTAACTATGTTAGATCTATTTTGAAACTATTCCAAGAAGCAATAGCACAGAAATCCAAATATTAAAGTTTCCAGGGTGTGGACACTTTATGTTAGAGTGTCTATATTTTATCTATAATCCAAGCATACCCAACCCATGGCCCAGGCACCACATGCATCTCAGATGGCTTTGAATGTGGCCCAACACAAATTCATAAACGTTCTTAAAATGTTAAGATTTTTTTTGCAATTTGTTTTTTAGCTCATCAGCTATCATTAGTGTTAGCATATTTTATGTGTGACCAAAGACAATTCTTCTTCTTTCAATGTGGCCCAGGGAAGCCAAAAGATTGAACACCCCTAATTATCATTAGAGATACAAAATTATTTTTAACAGTTGGACCTGGAATCTCTGAAAATGACTTTCAGTTCTTTAAATAGTAGAAATGTGCCTTATTTGTCATATATAAACTGACTTTCTATCCTCTACTGTTTGCTGGTACATGTCTATATACCACATACAAGAGCAACGTGCTTGCATCACTTTGCAATTCCCGTAATGGATATGGGGATAGCAAATGTTAATATAAGGAAAACTATGTTGAATATATTTTTTTCTCCTTATTAATAAAAATTGTGTTTCTCTTTGACCCACAAACATATTAAATTATCCTCTAGGAAAGAAAAACTAAAAGTAATTTAACATCAAAATCTAAAATCACTCAAACTCCTTTATCCACCCCACACAGAGATCTTAGCGAAAATATTTTCCTATTGAAAACTTAATTTTATTCTCCATTTAGAAAATATTCAGTCATTCTTGGAGCATTCCTGGGTCTTAACAGAGATAATTCCAAAACCCTATCCTCACTTCACCCACTGAAATTTGAGACTAAAAAGGGAATCTGAGACATCAAGAGGTTAAATGGCTTTCTCAGGACCACACACTATGTTAGGGTCATAGCTGAGGTTACAAACTGCAAGTTTCTCCATTTCTTGCTTAAGTGTTTCACAGGGCAACCCTTCCTCTCTATTTATTTAGGTGTAGTGACTGTATTGGTCACCAGTGAGGGTTCACAGTGTGACAATCAGATATTTGAAGGATGACCTTTTAAGAAAGCATTTTGTGCCCTTTGTTTAAAGTAACACAGATACTCTCAAAATAAATCTTACTGTCCATTTGTCTAGATCTGGAAGTTTGTGTATGTCAACATAGCAGGTAACGAGCTTTGGGACATATGGACTTCTTGCTTAGTCCTTTAGGAAAATCCCTCTCTCGTGGCCATCTTGTTTTACATTTTTGTAAGAAATCTACACTATATCTCCAAATCACATCTTGGAAAATACCTATTTACTGTTACAGAATACAACATTTGTGATATAACCAACTAGCTTCCTTAGACAGGAATGTAGGTCATGCAGTGACCAACTCCACGGTGTATTATTCCCATTATAGTTTATGTGAATGGTGCCCTCTGGAGTTGTGCAATGCATGACATATGTGGCCACAAACCATGTTTTTTTTTTTTTTTTTTTAATGAAGCTGAAGGTTATCTTCATGCAAAGTAATTTCCAGCTATGTCTTTGTGCTTAGCCTATGAAAGATAAAAGTACTGATTGATATTAACCAACAAAAATGTTTAAGAAAATGTTATATAATATATAGAAGCAATTCAAATTTGCTCCTGGGTTGTTGGTTTTTTTTTTTTTTTTTTTAATTCTGCCTCATTTTTTATTTATCTTTTTTTTTTATAATCCATTTTCTCACTTTTCTTTTCTACTAGCACCACATTTCCATTTTGTCACTGCAGTCCTATGTTATTTTATTGTTTGTTTTTTCTTTTACTTTTCTCCCACAATTTAAAGTAGGGGGTGATGTGCCTGTATCTTATTGTAGTTCTTAATGATCAATATACGGGTAGCAAGTAATAATATGCAAAACACAATGTTGAATGTATTTTACTCCTTATTAATAAAAATCTTATTTTTCCTTAAGCCATGAGTGTATTAAATTGTCACTTGGGTAACTTAATTTTTACTTGGATTTAACTATTATGGCTCTCCCCAGCAAGTTCCTTCATCCTTCTCTAATCCCTTTAAATTTACTTTATTACTAGTTTATCTTTGGAGTCATATAAGAGTATGAACACCAAGCCAGAGTGACATGTTTCTAATTCCAGTGGTTCTGGATAAGTGATTCTGTGACTATATGTCTAGATGTTCTGCAGCTTCAACTGAAAATAATGAAAGAGGTAGATCAAACAATTCCCGGTGCCTCTCACAATTTTGCAGATTTGTAGTCATTGAATTATCTTCTTTTTTACAAACTGATACACAGCCAACTATTTTTGATTTAGCAAATGCTGTCTGATATGCATTGGCTTTTCAATTCTACTTTGACCAATAATCTAAGTTATAGTAAGCACTTCAGGTTGGCCCTATAAAATTATAAGAAACAACCATTCTCCAGAAAAGCTAGGTGGTAAGCTAAAACATGAGCTGAGGCTAGTCAGTGACAAAGAAGTCCAATTCTGTTATCATCATCATCATCATCATCATCGTCATCATTATTCCCAGCATTTTTCCTTTTCTTACTAGCTATCACATATTACTTAAGCTAAGTTTATCTCCTAATCTGTAAAATGAAGATGATATATAATGCACAGGATTTTTTATAAGACTGAAACGAAACAACATACATGATTGCATTGACACTGGGTAAGCATTCAACATATTTTAGCATTCCTTCAGTCCTTTTGACAACTCAAAGTAAAAAACAAAACAAAACCAAAAAACCTAACACACAGATCAAAGTTTTCTGAGGGACTAAAGTTAAACAATATTAGCTTTACTACTTATCTCCAGAGTCAAAAGTCATAGCATGACTTAATTGATTCATTAGTCAATTAATTGATTCATAGTCAATTGATTCATTAGTCAATTGATTCATTAGTCAACTGAACAAATATATTCAAGACATATTTAAAAAGTAATTTGTTTCACTTGGTGAGCAAATGCAAAGGATAGTCTGACCAAAAAAAAGTCACAGATTACAAATGAAAAATTTAGGAAAGTAATCTGCTTTACAGATTTCTGAGGAAATAAATAACTCACAGGTTAACTGTAAATCTATTGAAAAAACAATTTTGAAGGGTTTTAAGTCCTCTTATTGACCTTAGATAAAATAATCACTTAGATGTCCTGACATAGGTATGATAAAATAAGAATCAGTTTTTAAAACTAGGTATTAAAGTTTGAGAGAACATGCTTTAGGAACATTCCATTATTTAACTTACTGTGTGTGAGGCAGTGTTTAATAAAAAGTGTATCCCTGTATCAATTCCTATTCTTTCTGTTGCAATTAACACTCCAGCCATGTCCAAGTGTCTTTAAAAATAAAGGGAATTTTCTTGGCCTATCTTAATGAAAAGTGTTCAGGCCTCAGGTTTGATCTGTTAGCTCAATGACATCACCAAAAATCTGGTTTCTCTCTCCCCATTTATAGGCTCATATTTCTTGGTGGTGGCTTCATTCTCAAGCTGGGTACCCCTTGTGAACTTCTAGAGAGGTATTGACTAAAAGCTCTGTGTGATTTAAAGAAATGCTGTCTGATAAAAAGCTCCTGATGTTTAATACTTCCTCATTCATATCCAGTGTAAAATGAGAATGTCTACTTCCCAGATACCTCAATCTCAAATCCCCACATTGAGTCTCCCAGCCCTCATTGACCTGATTTGTGTTATGTGCCTACCCCTTAACCATTACAGTCAGGAATATGAACTATGAGGACTGGTCTAAGTCAGTCTGGACTAAATAGAGTTAGGTGTGTGGCATATCCATGGCAAACCACACAGTTAGGAAATTCAGAGCAAAGGCAAGAAAGAGGGAGTGGAAAAGGATGAGGTGAAAGTAAACCACAAATATCTACCATAATGATTCCCCCAAGCTTTTTAGAATCTAGTGAGGACAATAAAAGAAAAGAAAGCGAATAATGCCAGACCTCTTTTATCTGCAGAATGAATCATTGTTTAGACTATCCTGGTTAGAAGAGGCACTTTGAATCTCAATATTGTCATCATTCAAGTAGGATTTAAAATGAAGACTTTCTGGATCTTTCTCACTTGCCCTATGTACCTTGAGTTTCTTAGGCCCTGGGAAGAATATGTTCTGACTCTGAACTGAAAGACCAAGTTCCATTCAATCAGTCACCCTCCCTAAGAGACAGGGGAGTGGAACTAATCAGTCAACAAATGATTTTGTAGGATGTAAATACATTACCTGTAAACTCATATTTTTTACCATATAGATGGATTTTCTACTATTTATATATAACAAACAATAATAATATAACCTGCCCTGTTCTTTTCCTCATAATTTAGGAATGATCTTGTTCCATCCTTAAATGTAATTAATTGCTTTTCAGAAAATAACTCACAATTTACTCACTTTAAACATTCTTTCATTAATTCACTCAGTGGATACTCTTTGAGTATATGTGATAGTCTAATACCACAATTATAGCAGAGTTTGTCGCTGCTACACCCTGCTACTCTCACACACCCAGGAGAATGAGGCACAGAAAGATAATGTTCTGTTTGTTGTGTTATTTAAACCATTTATACTGTCCATATCCAGACTTGAATTCTAAAATACAAAAAATACAAAGAAAATTGAGGGGATAAAAAGGATGCTTTCAATTAGGCTAGATATTTTTAAAATTTTGTTTATTTGTTTACCTTATGGCCAATATTTTTTCAGTTCTTTTCATAATTAATCACAAATGCATTACTTAAAAAAAATTAAGTTTTTCACCTTAAAAGTTTTTTATTATATTCTACCCAACGTTCCACATTCGTATTTTCTGTTCCCCTGCTCCCATAGTAATTTAGGATTTCAGGGAGGAAAAGAGATCATGTAGAAATAAATTGGAGGTGAATGACTTTGATAAATTTAGAAAGCCACATTTTTTGGGCATCAGTTTTGATTTTTCTTTCTAAATAATTAGCAGGATTCAGTCTTTCATTGACAAAATTATCTCCAGGATCAGCCATATTCATTACAGAAAATAGCTTCATTTTGTATTTACTTGATATTGTATCTCTCAGCCCATCAAACCTGATTCCTGGATGTTTCTGTGCTAAGCTGCTCACATTACTCATAAAGATGTTAAGGGGGCAGGCAGCAATATTCAAAATCAAGTACTCTACTAGCTGTATAAACTTGGTCAAGTCTGAACATTTCTAAACCTTGGTGCTGTGAAATGGTAGTGATGATAAATAGTCCACAAGAATTCTGTGAAGAGAGAATAAAATAGTGCACACAAGGAGCTCAGCAGGGTTCTCTGCACAGAGGAAGGGGCTGCTGACATATTAGCTATTGCTGGGAGGTCTTTTTTTTTCTAGAAAGCATTCTTCTAGAGAAGCTCCCCTTTCTTTTCGGAGGTAACAAAGCCCCTGCATAGTACAAATCTTTAAAACTTGCTTAGTTTTGTTTCCTAATAACATGGAGAATGCAATTATTTATGCTTTTAGCAGAATTTGTAGCAAATTATGCTGCTTTATATTCATCCTAATGTCTCACTATCTAGTGAGGTCTAGACAGCTTTTGAGTGAAGTGAATATTTTTTTGTGAAGCTTGGTATAGTAATTCAGGACCATTGTCTCCACTGGTGCCAGAAACTGAAGAACTTCCACATTTCTGCTGAACTTCCTGCAGTAGAGACAAGAGATGTGATGTCTGGACATTCTAGAAGTGTGCTGCACCTAGCGCTGACAAAGCAAATAATTTTTAGTTAGATGATGATGGGATAGGGTAGGTCTTTAAATCTAAAATGAGGATAGGATTATTTTAGTGTGGGAAATTTTGACTAATGCAAATGGACTTATAGTACTCTTTGCTTGTAGAGCAACTAATCTTTTTTCCAATGAATGACATAATTTGCCTATTCCAGAAGGTAGAGTTTTGTATTGCCAATGATAAGGATACATTCTGTAAAATGCATCATTAGGTAATTTCATTGTTGTGTGAATGTCAGAGAGTGTATTTACACAAACCTACATGATACAGCCTACTATACACCTAGGCTATATGGTATATAGCCTATTGCTTCTAGGCTACAAACCTGTACGCATCAGTCCCCAAGCTTTTTGGCACCAGGGACTGATTTTGTGGAAGACAATTTTTCCATGGACTGAGCTGGGTGGGGAGAAGTGATGGTTTGGGGATGAAACTGTTCCACTTCAGATCATCAGGCATTAGATTCTCATAAGGAGGCACAACCTAGATCCCTTACATGCACAGTTCACAATAGGCTTTGCTCTTTTCTGAGACTCTAATGCAACCACTGATCTGATAGGAGGTGGAACTCAGGCAGTAATGCTCACTGACCTGCCACTCACCTCCTGCTGTGTGGCCCGGTTTCTAAAAGGCCAGGACCGATACCAGTCTCCAGTCCAGGGTTGGAGGACTCCTGCTGTACAACAAGTTACTGTACCAAACGCTGTGTGCGATTGGAACACAATGGTAAGTATTTGTGTATCTAAACATAGAAAAGATATAGTAAAAATATTGTATAACAGATTAAAAATGGTACACCCATATAGGTGTATACCATGAATGGAGCTTGCAGGACTGGAAGTTCCTCTGGGTGAGTCAGGAATGAGTTGCGAGTGAAGGTGATGGCCTCTAGGATATTACTGTGCATTGCTGCAGAATTTATAAATACTGTATGCTTAAGCTACACTAAACTTATAAAAATATTTTTCTTCTTTCAGTAATAAATTAACCTTAGCTTACTGTAATTCTTTTACTTTGTAAACTTTTTATTTTTTTAATTTTTTGACTCTTTGGTTAAAATGCTTAACTTAAAACACCAACACATCATACAGCTGTATAAAAATATTTTTTCTTTATATCCTTATTTTATAACTTTTTTTCTATTTTTAAAATATTTTGAAGGTTTTAAACTTTTTTGTTAAAAACTAAGACATGAATACACAGATTAGCGTAGGCCTACACAGGCTGAGGATCATCGATGGATCATTAACATCACTGTCTTCCACCTCCATGTTTTGTGCCACTGGAAACTCTTCAGGGGCAAAAACATATGGAACTGTCCTCTCCTATGATAACAATGCCTCCTTCTGGAATACCTCCTAAAGTATCTGCCTGAAGCTGTTTTACAGACAACTTTTTGTTTAATAAGTAGAATGAGTGCACTCAAAAATAACAATAAAATGTATAATGTAGCATAATATAGTAAATGCATATACCAGTAACTAATTATTCATTATTATTATCAAGTATTTTGTATTGTGCATAATTGTATGTGCCATACTTTAATATGACTGGCAGCACAGTAGTTTCATTTACACCAACATCACCACAAATACGTGAGTAATACATTGCGCTGTGGTTATGACACCACTAGGCAATAGGAATTTCTCAGCTTCATTTTAGTCTTAGAGGACCACTATCATATACGCAGTTCATCATGGACCAAAATGTTGTTATTTGGTACATGGCTGTACTTGAGATGCCTTGATATTTTATGTCCTCACACCCAGTCCCCTCGATCAACACAGGTTGATGACATTCACCGGGGCAGAGAGAAGATGAGTAGGAAAAACAGATTTATGTCAATTCACCCATTTGTGAAGGAGAGAGAACTACAGAAAACTTGAAAATGAATAGGTCCCAAACTATCAGTTCGTATTAATCCATAAAATGCTGTGAATTCCTTGAAAATATAGTTGTGGTCCTCCTTTTAAACTGAACAAAAGGAAAGAAGATATAATGCCAAGGAAATGGATATAATATTTATTCAAGTTGAACAAGCGTTAAGTTCACAGAAAATTATATTCTGACAAAGTAGGAGTAATTTTGTCATTTTAAAGAATTTTTGTCCTCCAATTACCTATCAATTATCTTTCTATATATCATGTAAAATAAGAATATAATATTGCATAAATTATTATTAAATAATATGTTGGTTTGTTTCAGTTTCTAGATGTAAATACCCTCCATTCTGGAGCCTTCTCATATTAAACAAATATTTTTAATGAAAATTTATTGGCAGTCACAGACTAATGTCACAATGATGTTAACTAAGCAAATAGGAAAAAAAGATGTTATGGCAGCTGTTTCCAAGATGTCAAATCTTAAAAGATGGTGTCGCTTTAAACAAAAAGTGCCTTCATTATTTTTTCCTAGAAAATTCTGCTATTTCTAAATGCTCTTTACAGCAATTAGTAGAATATCAAAGGATGCTGTCTTTAAACATGAGGACTTGCTTAAGACTTCCAGAGTTGTGATTTATAGATTTCATCTTTCTGTTACATTTCATTTCCAGTACCATCATTGAGTTCTATGTTTTCTGCAACTCAGAAAACTGTTGCTTAACTGATTAGAGATATTTTTAAACCTGAGATGATGTCTTTCTAGTTAAGAGCTATATTCTTGGGGTTTCTTTTTTGCAATAATTTCTCAATCCTACAAGGACAAGTGAGTAAATCACTCACAGAGATGATTTACAGTTTAAGTGATGATTTAATAAGCCTTCTCTCTCTAATACAGTGCCTCGAGGGGCTCCTTGGCACCTGAGAGAATTTCAGCACCTCTAAAACTGACCATTTCCATCCAGCAGACACACAGAATCTGTGAAGATTTATGTTAGAACGCTTAGTGTCACCCACTATTCCACAATATGAAGTTCTATGTTGGACTTTGGACTACCATGTTAAGTGTGGTCCTATCGACCATGATCTTTCTCAAAATAATGCTGCAGTATTTTTATAATAGCAATCAATGAAAATCACAGGATATCATAGATGTCTGCATTTATTATGATAATTTTCTAACATGTCAGTCAAAGGTCATTTTCTAACATACTACAATACCAAAAAGCTACTGTATTTTTATGGTACTATGACAATGGTCAAATGATGGAATTCAAGTGTTTAAGGTAGGTGAGCCCTTTGCCAATATGAAACTGTATGCTCATCATAGATAAGCTACACATTTGGCTCTGAATTTGTAGCTATACATGCTTGGGGCATTTCTGCTTCCATCCTCCTTGTTCAGCAAAACCCAATCCCACAAACCCCTTCAACCTGCCAAGATCAAGTCCACTTCTTGATGTTCGCATTTACTGTTCACTCCCCTGGAACTGCTGGGGTTTCCCAGGTATTTGCCTGGCTCCTTCTTCTTGATCATCTCAGCTCAGTTGTCAATGTCTCAAACCTATCAAAAGCAGTCCGTGTTTGTACCCCTACTCTGCTTTGGCTTCCCTTAGTATTCTCATAACTCTCTAAAATTATTTTCTCGTTTATTTAATTATCTGTTTCTCCCATCCTCACTAGGATTTAGACTCCATGAAAACAAAGAAATTGTCTATTTTTTGCTATATCCCCAGCACCAGGAACAACACTTGGCACATAGCCAGTGCTTTATTTTGTTAAACAAACACATGAATGGATATTTGTGGAGAATTTCTCTTAAGGATAAGCAGTCAGTAACTAAAACGTAACCTTGGTTTCAGTGAGACCACCAATAATCTGTGTTCTCAGACAACATTTTAGGATTCTCTTCTGGAACTTTGCTCTGAAGGAACTTAATGGACCTACATTAAGGGACAGTATTGCAACAGCCCTGTGAAGGCCCTGGCTATATTCTTAACAAGAATGGGATTGGAGATATTTTTCTCAAAGTTAACATGTTATCTTTATAAAGACACACCAAAAAATATTCTCATAGCTCTCTGTATCAGGAAGAGAGATAACTTCTCCTGAACAGGGGCTTATTTTTCTTTCTTTCTTTCTTTCTTTTTGGCAGAGTTTTGCTCTTGTTGCCCAGGCTGGAGTGCAATGGCATGATCTCGGCTCACTGCAACCTCTGCCTCCTGGGTTCAAGCGATTCTCCTGCCTCAGCCTCCCAAGTAGCTGAGATTACAGGCACCCGCCACCATGCTTGGCTATTTTTTTTTTTTTTTTTTTTTTTTGTATTTTCAGTAGAGACGAGGTTTTGCTATATTGGCCAGGCTGGTCTCCAACTCCTGACCTCAGGTGATCTACCCGCCTCAGACTCCCAAAGTGCTGGGATTACAGGCATAGCCACCGTGTTTTTCTTTTCTGATGTAAAAACTCATATGATTAATCCAGTGTTTCTTTTTTATTTGTTTGCTAGGAAATTTAGAGCCAAATTTGTAGCTCACCTGTAATGAGCATATAGCAGGCATTCTGTGTATTAAGCTTAATTTTGTTTCCCTGTTCTTATTTTCTGTTCAATTTCCATTCAATTTCTACCTAATTTCCTCTCCAAGTTCTTATTTATTTGCTTTATCCTATTGTCTGATTCTTTGTAATCATATTGTTTGGAACAGGCAAGGTGGAAATGCATTTTAAAGTAAGATTGTATTCCAAAAAGCACTATGTTATTTTTGGATCTTATATGCTGAGAATGTAGGTAGGGCCTTGAGTGACACAGACCCCTTGAGGATATAAGCAGGTGTGCTGTAAGATAAATTGGAGAACTTCCCTTTTTAGTGACTTGTTTTTTGGCCCAAGTATTTAAGATGCTCCATATGCTGGACAAAAATCATCTTCCAAAAGGAAAAAAAAAAAAAAAACCATAAAAGTTACTTTTTGGACATTCAAGGAGGTGAAAGAAAAATCCAGACTGCTTTGAAGGAGCCTTCCTGCACTGCCTGCAGTGCAGAAGGGTATAAACACAACCCCAGATGCCAGATGTTTTAGCATAGCAATGTGAAGAAATACTCCCCTTTCTTTATTTACACTTTACAGCAAATATTTTACAAAGAGAAGGCAAAGAATGTTTATGTTCCACCAGTAAAACTTCAAGCGTAACAATGTCCCAAGGTCCAAAATATCAGCCTTCCCTAAAGTGTCCTTTAATGTGTAGTGATAAACATCAGGCATTCTATTTTCTAGTATTCCAAAATGATGATTATTAGGAAGAAAGAAAAGCTTACAACACTGATCAATTTCTCTTTTTTCAAGGTTGCCAGGATGTAATTAAAGTTGTCATCATTGTTTTGTGTGTGTGCGTTTTATAACCAAGGGAAAGAATCTGTAAGTTTACACACACACACACATGCGTGCACACACACACACACGCACACACAGGGGAAGGGAGAAGGTAACCACTTTTCCTGCCAGCCAATTGCTTAAACTTTCTTTGAATGGCATTTTTTGATTATAGAATCACTTTCCAATCTTGCCATATGCTTGATGATGGGAAAATACTCTTAGTGGCGATCTCACTGTTCTGAAAACTAACACATTTAAAGGAATTTCCTCCATTTTTTTTTTTTTTTTTAAAGACATAGTTTCCCTCTTGCTGCCCAGGCTGGAGTGCAGTGGCCGATCTCAGCTCACTACAACCTCTGCCTCCCGGGTTCAAGCGATTCTCCTGCATCAGCCTCCCGAGTAGCTGGGATTACAGGTGCTTGCCACCACACCCAGATATATATATATATATATATATATATATATATATATATATATATATATATATATATATTTGTATTTTTAGGAGAGACGGGGTTTCGCGATATTGGACAGGCTGGTCTCAAACTCCTGAACTCAGATGATCTGCCTGCCTTGGGCTCCCAAAGTTCTGGGATTACAGGCATGAGCCACCTTGCCCGGCCAGCAATTTCTTAAAAGTGACCATTTGGATATTGTTACCAACCTAAGGGTCTTATTTCTTACTCTAGTTAGTAAATCAAAGGAAGAGATAGTAAATCATACACTTAATAAAACATCAAAGACAGACCCTGCCGGGAGTGGCTACCAGTACCAGTTCTATCATATCTATCAGGAAAGGCCTGATGCTTGGATAGCAAACTCAAATAGCTGGGGAGAGACTGAGAGAAGGAGGGGGCTTCATAAATCACACTACAGCGATTTATCCCAACATGCACTCAGCAAGCAAGGGAAGGTGATACAAGCATATTCTACACACAGTTCACAGCAAAGATGGATATATTATTTTGTCCTTTAGAACGGTAGATCACATTAAATTAAATTTCAGAGACCCCACAGCCCATTACACTTAAAGAATTGCCTTTTTTTCTTCCTAAAGTCAAAATTTAGGGAATTCAGTTCAATAAAAGACCAAGGAAAAAGTAAGGTGCTAGAATGTTGCTGACCACCTTATCAAACTAGGACCTTTGAATAAAAGATCAAAGACACTGAGCATTCACAGGAATCTTCCTTAATCCAAACAGATGGAAAGATTACAAGAGATCCTAAATTACACCAAAGTTTTGTCACTGCCCTCCAGGTGAGAAGATAATCTCGATCTTATCTAATGAATAATGAAGGGCATAGCAGGAGACTGGGGTCCTGACCTCCTGAAAGATTACAGAAATATGAAACAGGCCTAATAAGAGGTCTCATATGGAGAACTAAAGCTAATGAAAACAATTGGAACAAAGAGGAAGTTAGAATGGGCTTTTGAGATTATTAGAATATTGACTTTACATTTTTTGGCGGGGTAAATATGACCATATAGCAAACAGATTCACCTTTTTCTATTTCTGACTTTTTCAGTATGTCTTTGGAAGTATGTGTGCTTCTAGATGAACACATCATGTTATACTGTCTTTTATGCATGGATCTGCTATTATTGAAGCAGCCTACCATCATTAGGAATGAATACCTTCCCCTGTCCTCTTAACTATCACTTACCCCCATAACTTACTACTGTTCCTTCCAAAATCATGCCTTTGCAAGCTGGCAAGCCAAGTATGACTTAGATAAACATGCACTAAAGCAGAGTTAATGGACCAAATGGGATCAAACCCAGCATCTTGGCTTGATTCCACCAGATGCTAAGAAACACGTTAAGACACCATATGGAGGATGAATACATAACCACAGGATTGCATTTAGCATCTTTACATTTTTATTTAGTTTTTGATTTAGAGGTTAGAGAGTTCTTGTTTCAACACCATTAAGTTTAGGGTGAGATTACAGTAATAACTAAATTTAATGAACCTTTAAATAGCATAGTAATCAATTTGCACCAAGTTCAAACATCAGGGGTTACCGATTTTGCCTATGACAATGTATTTAGTATTACCTCCTAAATAACATCAAACAAGGGGGAAGAAAACATGAATTCTAAATCTGATTCCACACTTATTTCACTTTGTCCAATGGCTGGTTCCTTCTGGGTCTACTGCCAGCACTGTGTCATGGACTTTAAATGACATCTCCTTGAACTGTCACAACAGCAGTCCTATGGGGTAGATATTATTATTTCCATTTTACAAACGTGGAAATGAGGCAGAGAGATGAAGTAACACACCCGAAATCAGGCAACTAGGAAGTAGCCCAAACTCGTCCCCACTGTACTCATGGGCTTTGATTAATTCATCTATGCCATCCACACCTCTATTCTCCAAATATTTATTCTCCATGAATGTTCATAGTTTAATTAATGAGCATTTAGCTTAGCAATTGGCACAATAATTATGTTAACATGCATTAACATTTTATTCAACCACTTACAAAAAAAATTTTTTTGCATAGTCATCTCATTTAATTGGGACAAAGTGCATTCTAAATAGACAATTTGTGCCAATGCATTCCAAGACATTTATCCTCTGCTGAATTGCTATGTTTTCGAACTATTTGTTTTTTATTTTTTAATTTTTTTTATTATACTTTAAGTTGTAGGGTACATGTGCATAACGTGCAGGTTTGTTACATATGTATACTTGTGCCATGTTGGTGTGCTGCACCCATCAACTCGTCATTTACATCAGGTATAACTCCCAGTGCAATCCCTCCCCCCTCCCCCATCCCCATGATAGGCCCCGGTGTGTGATGTTCCCCTTCCCGAGTCCAAGTGATCTCATTGTTCAGTTCCCACCTATGAGTGAGAACATGCGGTGTTTGGTTTTCTGTTCTTGTGATAGTTTGCTAAGAATGATGGTTTCCAGCTGCATCCATGTCCCTACAAAGGACACAAACTCATCCTTTTTTATGGCTGCATAGTATTCCATGGGGTATATGTGCCACATTTTCTTAATCCAATCTGTCACTGATGGACATTTGGGTTGATTCCAAGTCTTTGCTATTGTGAATAGTGCTGCAATAAACATACGTGTGCATGTGTCTTTATAGCAGCATAATTTATAATCCTTTGGGTATATACCCAGTAATGAGTTGGCTGGGTCATATGGTACATCTAGTTCTAGATCCTTGAGGAATCGCCATACTGTTTTCCATAATGGTTGAACTAGTTTACAATCCCACCAACAGTGTAAAAGCGTTCCTATTTCTCCACATCCTCTCCAGCACCTGTTGTTTCCTGACTTTTTAATGATCGCCATTCTAACTGGTGTGAGATGGTATCTCATTGTGGTTTTGATTTGCATTTCTCTGATGGCCAGTGATGATGAGCATTTTTTCATGTGTCTGTTGGCTGTATGAATGTCTTCTTTTGAGAAATGTCTGTTCATATCCTTTGCCCACTTTTTGATGGGGTTGTTTGTTTTTTTCTTGTAAATTTGTTTGAGTTCTTTGTAGGTTCTGGATATTAGCCCTTTGTCAGATGAGTCGATTGCAAAAATTTTCTCCCATTCTGTAGGTTGCCTGTTCACTCTGATGGTAGTTTCTTTTGCTGTGCAGAAGCTCTTTAGTTTAATGAGATCCCATTTGTCAATTTTGGCTTTTGCTGCTGTTGCTTTTGGTGTTTTAGACATGAAGTCTTTGCCCATGCCTATGTCCTGAATGGTACTACCTAGGTTTTCCTCTAGGATTTTTATGGTATTAGGTCTAACATTTAAGTCTCTAATCCATCTTGAATTAATTTTCGTATAAGGAGTAAGGAAAGGATCCAGTTTCAGCTTTCTACTTATGGCTAGCCAATTTTCCCAGCACCATTTATTAAATAGGGAATCCTTTCCCCATTTCTTGTTTTTGTCAGGTTTGTCAAAGATCAGATGGCTGTAGATGTGTGGTATTATTTCTGAGGACTCTGTTCTGTTCCATTGGTCTATATCTCTGTTTTGGTACCAGTACCATGCTGTTTTGGTTACTGTAGCCTTGTAGTATAGTTTGAAGTCAGGTAGCGTGATGCCTCCAGCTTTGTTCTTTTGACTTAGGATTGTCTTGGAGATGCGGGCCCTTTTTTGGTTCCATATGAACTTTAAAGCAGTTTTTTCCAATTCTGTGAAGAAACTCATTGGTAGCTTGATGGGGATGGCATTGAATCTATAAATTACCTTGGGCAGTATGGCCATTTTCACGATATTGATTCTTCCTATCCATGAGCATGGTATGTTCTTCCATTTGTTTGTGTCCTCTTTTATTTCACTGAGCAGTGGTTTGTAGTTCTCCTTGAAGATGTCCTTTACATCCCTTGTCAGTTGGATTCCTAGGTATTTTATTCTCTTTGAAGCAATTGTGAATGGAAGTTCATTCCTGATTTGGCTCTCTGTTTGTCTGTTACTGGTGTATATGAATGCTTGTGATTTTTGCACATTAATTTTGTATCCTGAGACTTTGCTGAAGTTGCTTATCAGCTTAAGGAGATTTTGGGCTGAGACAATGGGGTTTTCTAAATATACAATCATGTCATCTGCAAACAGGGACAATTTGACTTCTTCTTTTCCTAACTGAATACCCTTGATTTCTTTCTCTTGCCTAATTGCCCTAGCCAGAACTTCCAACACTATGTTGAATAGGAGTGATGAGAGAGGGCATCCCTGTCTTGTGCCAGTTTTCAAAGGGAATTTTTCCAGTTTTTGCCCATTCAGTATGATATTGGCTGTGGGTTTGTCATAAATAGCTCTTATTATTTTGAGGTACATTCCATCAATACCGAATTTATTGAGCGTTTTTAGCATGAAGGGCTGTTGAATTTTGTCAAAAGCCTTTCTGCATCTATTGAGATAATCATGTGGTTCTTGTCTTTGGTTCTGTTTATATGCTGGATTATGTTTATTGATTTGCGAATGTTGAACCAGCCTTGCATCCCAGGGATGAAGCCCACTTGATCATGGTGGATAAGCTTTTTGATGTGTTGCTGAATCTGGTTTGCCAGTATTTTATTGAGGATTTTTGCATCGATGTTCATCAGGGATATTGGTCTAAAATTCTCTTTTTTTGTTGTGTCTCTGCCAGGCTTTGGTATCAGGATGATGTTGGCCTCATAAAATGAGTTAGGGAGGATTCCCTCTTTTTCTATTGATTGGAATAGTTTCAGAAGGAATGGTACCAACTCCTCCTTGTACCTCTGGTAGAATTCAGCTGTGCATCCATCTGGTCCTGGACTTTTTTTGGTTGGTAGGCTATTAATTATTGCCTCAATTTCAGAGCCTGCTATTGGTCTATTCAGGGATTCAACTTCTTCCTGGTTTAGTCTTGGAAGAGTGTAAGTGTCCAGGAAATTATCCATTTCTTCTAGATTTTCCAGTTTATTTGCGTAGAGGTGTTTATAGTATTCTCTGATGGTAGTTTGTATTTCTGTGGGGTCGGTGGTGATATCCCCTTTATCATTTTTAATTGCGTTGATTTGATTCTTCTCTCTTTTCTTCTTTATTAGTCTTGCTAGTGGTCTGTCAATTTTGTTGATCTTTTCAAAAAACCAACTCCTGGATTCATTGATTTTTTGGAGGGTTTTTTGTGTCTCTATCTCCTTCAGTTCTGCTCTGATCTTAGTTATTTCTTGCCTTCTGCTAGCTTTCGAATGTGTTTGCTCTTGCTTCTCTAGTTCTTTTAATTGCGATGTTAGAGTGTCAATTTTATATCTTTCCTGCTTTCTCTTGTGGGCATTTAGTGCTATAAATTTCCCTCTACACACTGCTTTAAATGTGTCCCAGAGATTCTGGTATGTTGTATCTTTGTTCTCATTGGTTTCAAGGAACATCTTTATTTCTGCCTTCATTTCGTTATGTACCCAGTAGTCATTCAGGAGCAGGTTGTTCAGTTTCCATGTAGTTGAGCGGTTTTGATTGAGTTTCTTAGTCCTGAGTTCTAGTTTGATTGCACTGTGGTCTGAGAGACAGTTTGTTATAATTTCTGTTCTTATACATTTGCTGAAGAGTGATTTACTTCCAATTATGTGGTCGATTTTGGAGTAAGTATGATGTGGTGCTGAGAAGAATGTATATTCTGTTGATTTGGGGTGGAGAGTTCTATAGATGTCTATTAGGTCTGCTTGCTGCAGAGATGAGTTCAATTCCTGGATATCCTTGTTAACTTTCTGTCTCGTTGATCTGTCTAATGTTGACAGTGGAGTGTTGAAGTCTCCCATTATTATTGTATGGGAGTCTAAGTCTCTTTGTAAGTCTCTAAGGACTTGCTTTATGAATCTGGGTGCTCCTGTATTGGGTGCATATATATTTAGGATAGTTAGCTCTTCCTGTTGAATTGATCCCTTTACCATTATGTAATGGCCTTCTTTGTCTCTTTTGATCTTTGATGGTTTAAAGTCTGTTTTATCAGAGACTAGTATTGCAACCCCTGCTTTTTTTTGTTCTCCATTTGCTTGGTAAATCTTCCTCCATCCCTTTATTTTGAGCCTATGTATGTCTCTGCGTGTGAGATGGGTCTCCTGAAGACAGCAGACTGATGGGTCTTGACTCTTTATCCAGTTTGCCAGTCTGTGTCTTTTAATTGGAGCATTTAGTCCATTTACATTTAAGGTTAAGATTGTTATGTGTGAACTTGATCCTGCCATTATGATATCAACTTGTTATTTTGCTCGTTAGTTGATGCAGTTTCTTCCTAGCCTCAATGGTCTTTACATTTTGGCATGTTTTTGCAATGGCTGGTACCGGTTGTTCCTTTCCATGTTTAGTGCTTCCTTCAGGGTCTCTTGTAAGGCAGGCCTAGTGGTGACAAAATCTCTAAGCATTTGCTTATCTGTAAAGGATTTTATTTCTCCTTCACTTATGAAACTTAGTTTGGCTGGATATGAAATTCTGGGTTTAAAATTCTTTTCTTTAAGAATGTTGAATATTGGCCCCCACTCTCTTCTGGCTTGGAGAGTTTCTGCCGAGAGATCTGCTGTTAGTCTGATGGGCTTCCCTTTGTGGGTAACCTGACCTTTCTCTCTGGCTGCCCTTAACATTTTTTCCTTCATTTCAACTTTGGTGAATCTGGCAATTATGTGTCTTGGAGTTGCTCTTCTCGAGGAGTATCTTTGTGGCGTTCTCTGTATTTCCTGGATTTGAATGTTGGCCTGCCCTACTAGGTTGGGGAAGTTCTCCTGGATGATATCCTGAAGAGAGTTTTCCAACTTGGTTCCATTTTTCCCCCTCACTTTCAGGCACCCCAATCAGACGTAGATTTGGTCTTTTTACATAATCCCATACTTCTTGCAGGCTTTGTTCATTTCTTTTTCTTCTTTTTTCTTTTGGTTTCTCTTCTTGCTTCATTTCATTCATTTGATCCTCAATCGCTGATACTCTTTCTTCCAGTTGATCGAGTCGGTTACTGAAGCTTGTGCATTTGTCACGTATTTCTCGTGTCATAGTTTTCATCTCTTTCATTTCGTTTATGACCTTCTCTGCATTAATTACTCTAGCCATCAATTCTTCCACTTTTTTTTCCAAGATTTTTAGTTTCTTTATGCTGGGTACGTAATTCCTCCTTTAGCTCTGAGAAATTTGATGGACTGAAGCCTTCTTCTCTCATCTCGGCAAAGTCATTCTCCGTCCAGCTTTGATCCGTTGCTGGCAATGAGCTGCGCTCCTTTGCCGGGGGAGATGCACTCTTATTTTTTGAATTTCCAGTCTTTCTGCCCTGCTTTTTCCCCATCTTTGTGGTTTTATCTGCCTCTGGTCTTTGATGATGGTGATGTACTGATGGGGTTTTGGTGTAGGTGTCCTTCCTGTTGGATAGTTTTCCTTCTAACAGTCAGGACCCTCAGCTGTAGGTCTGTTGGAGATTGCTTGAGGTCCACTCCAGACCCTGTTTGCCTGGGTATCAGCAGCAGAGGCTGCAGAAGATAGAATATTTCTGAACAGCGAGTGTACCTGTCTGATTCTTGCTTTGGAAGCTTCCTCTCAGGGGTGTACTCCACCCTGTGAGGTGTGGGGTGTCAGACTGCCCCTAGTGGGGGATGTCTCCCCGTTAGGCTACTCAGGGGTCAGGGACCCACTTGAGCAGGGAGTCTGTCCCTTCTCAGATCTCAACCTCCGTATTGGGAGATCCACTGCTCTCTTCAAAGCTGTCAGACAGAGTCGTTTGCGTCTGCAGAGGCTTCTGCTGTGTTTGTTATTGTTTACTGTGCCCTGTCCCCAGAGGTGGAGTCTACAGAGACAGGCAGGTTTCCTTGAGCTGCTGTGAGCTCCACCCAGTTCGAGCTTCCCAGCAGCTTTGTTTACCTACTTAAGCCTCAGCAATGGCGGGCGCCCCTCCGCCAGCCTCGCTGCTGCCTTGCCGGTAGATCACAGACTGCTGTGCTAGCAATGAGGGAGGCTCCGTGGGTGTGGGACCCTCCCGGCCAGGTGTGGGATATGATCTCCTGGTGTGCCTGTTTGCTTAAAGCACAGTATTGGGGTGGGAGTTACCCGATTTTCCAGGTGTTGTGTGTCTCAGTTCCCCTGGCTAGGAAAAGGGATTCCCTTCCCCCTTGCGCTTCCCAGGTGAGGCGATGCCTCGCCCTGCTTCAGCTCTCGCTGGTCGGGCTGCAGCAGCTGACCAGCACCGATCGTCCGGCACTCCCCAGTGAGATGAACCCAGTACCTCAGTTGAAAATGCAGAAATCACCGGTCTTCTGTGTCGCTCGTGCTGGGAGTTGGAGACTGGAGCTGTTCCTATTCGGCCATCTTGCTCCCTATTCTCGAACTATTTGTTTGATATTTTTTGAAAGTCCTGTTATTTTATTGGAAAAAAGTAGACAACATTCAACATTCATTCCTTAATGCTTTCTATATTTAGGAAAAAAAGATTCATACTGCATAAAATATTCCTAAAGTTATCCCTGACCTTTCTTAACTCATTCAGTCTTTATAATGTGAATATATGTCTCCCAGCGAGCTATTTTTTTCCCTCATGTTCAGTAATTTTGGGAATAGGAATAAGTCAACTCTCTATCTCCTGCATGGATAGGTATTTACCTTTCTTTGCTTTTCTTGCTGGCAAAAGCTTCTATCTGTATTCTGTTTTTATCTTGATCAAACTTTTAACATTTTCTGAACCATATTTACTTTTCTTCTAATTATCACAACTGGAGTGAATTGCCTTTTTTTAATACTAAAATAAAATGTCTACAGTTGCTTGACATGAAGGAGCAAATGCTTATATGGTAGGTATGCATTTCAGAATTGCATGTTTTCAGTTTTTGTTTAGAATTTGCTGGACAATATTGATAATTTCATTTTATTTTAAATTGACAAATAAAATTGTACTATTGATTATGTACAATATGATGTTTTGAAGTATACATATATTGTGGAATAAAATTGCTTATTTTATAGTTATGTTTCTTTGTGGATAATCTCATGGATTTATTATTCAGGTGATTAATTAACCAATTAATTTTAATAAGGATCTAATTTTTATTTAAGTTTACATTGAAAGTAATTTTTAGCAGGATATCAATTGTTTCTATCATATTTTGGAGCTATATAAAAAAGCAAACAGAAACAGATCCATATTCTAGACTATGAAAAATAAACCAGTGGTAATGGGTAAGAGTGTGGTACCGGGAATAATTCTTTTAGCTCTTACTTCTTTATTTATTCTAAATTTCCTTAGAAAACATACTATTTTGTAACATATTAATTTTACACTGGGAAATGTTTCCTTTTTAATAAGAGATTTGGACATTTTGTTTTTATCTAGTGCTTCCCATCATATTGGCCTTATGCGATGCAGAAACGCACACTCAGAGGTCCTTTATGCAATGCCTCTGTGCCACTGAGACCTTTCCTACCAAGCACTTGTGTTACCGGAAAGGGGTCTCTTGCGCAAGAAAAAATTCAGGGCGAGTCCACAGTGCAAAGTGAAAGCCAGTTTATTAAGAAAGTAAAAGAATAAAAGAATGGCCACTCCATAGACAGAGCAGTTCTGAGGGCTGCTGGTTGCCTATTTTTATGGATACTTTTTGATGATATGCTAAACAAGGGGTGGACTATTCATGCCTCCCCCTTTTAGGCCAAAGAAGGTAACTTCCTGACATTGTACCATGGCATTTGTAAACTGTCATGGAGCTGGTGGGAGTGTAGCAGTGAGGATGACCAGAGGTTGCTCTCATCACCATTTTGATTTTGGTGGGTTTTGGCTGGCTCGTTTAGTGGAGCCTGTTTTATCAGCAAAGTCTTTATGACCTGCATTTTGTGCTGACCTCCTATCTCATCCTGTGACTTAGAATGCCTTAACCATCTGCGAATGCAGCCCAGTAGGTTTCAGCCTCATTTTACCCAGCTCCTATTTAAGATGGAGTTGCTCTGGTTCACACACCTCTGACACTTGTTCAGCCTAAGAGGCCATTGTTTAGAGATGGCTGCAGCAGAGGTGATGCTCACAGAGCCAGCAGTGTTGACATTCTTGGGCCCAGGCCAAAGTGGAGGGAAATATTTTTCTCTTCATCCAAAGCATCTTTAAAATCTTGACTCTAAACTGGGAGCTGAGACTCCTTGGAACTCAGGGATCAATTTGGCATTTGGGGCTGTGAGAAATTTTCTACTTTTTATAGAATTGTCTTAATGCTTTAATAGAGAAGAAGCACTTTGTTTGTACTGGTAGAGTTTCAAACGCTTTTGTTTCATAGTCTCTTTATTGTGTTTGGACAGCAGTAACCCACTCCTTGGGGTCACTTATAGGGAATTTCAGCCCACTCTATTCAGAGATTGTTAATATTGTCTTCATTTGAGAAGGTAAAGCATTTCACCAGACTTAATTGTTTCTCTGATTAGAAATAAACAATCACAAAGCTTGAGGGATAATACCACCTTATTTTACAGTTAAGGTACCAGGGATCCAGAGTGGTTAAAGTGAGTCATTCAAAATCAGAATGAGGACCAGAAGCAACTCTCTGGAATGTCATGCAAGTAAAGTCGACCTAAGTTGCTGTCCCATTTCACCTTTCCTTAACCATTTGGCTTGGCTTATCTTGTGCCACCTCCTGTGGAAAGTGTTGTGAGATTAAATGTGGTCACGTACATTAGGCTCCCAACCCCCACCTATCTGTAAACTCAGGACTTCCCACATCCTCTCAAAAATTCATATTGGGTTGTTTGTTCTGCTCTGTAAAGGAAAGAGGTTTGAATTCAAAATGAAGGGAATATATACATACTTAATTCTGATCATATCAACTCATACTCCCTCGCCACAGTAAAAATTCTTCAATGTCTCCTTTTTATAAAAGTTGGGTAAAATCCAAGCTCCTGCAGGAGGAACTCCAGGATCTAGCCTCCATCTCTCTCCTAGGGCTTTCCCACTTTTCCACTTCCTGCACACACCTCATCTCCAGTCATGCCTCTGCAGAGTCTCTGGTGGAAATAACTTCCCACTACAAAATGCACCTTCCGACACTCATCTCATCTCCCTTTCTCTGTGAATCTCTGAGTGCCCACTCACAAAGACGTAATTTTAAAAAGTACCCAAATTCCTCAAGGCGAGGATCCTATTTTATTTACTTTTGTGTCCTAGCAGTTAATACCTAGGTTCCAGAACCAAGGTGAACAATATCAAATCTGTCTTTAGAATTGAGAGATACTATAGTTTAAAAGTTAAGAGCACAGACTCTAGGCTTAGATTCCTAGAGTTAAATCTCAGCTCCCCTACTTTCCAGTTTTTGTGGCCATGGACAAGTAAATTAAGCTTTTTGTTCTTAGTGTCCTCATATGTTAAAAAGGAATTATCATAACACCCCCTTATAGGGCTCTGTTGACAGTTAATATGTTTAAAACAACTAAAATAATGCTCAACATATGATGAGTGGCATTATTGCTAATCTATTATCATTACCATCATCTCAACATAATTTATTAAACTCTAAATAACTAATACAGAAGGACACATTTTTATATCACATCAGGAAACATAAGCAAATCAAATGATCAAAAAAAGATTGCATTCAACAAATATCCTGGCTTCCTGCTAATACAGAAAACACAAGGTTACGCTCAGGAAAATATAACTAAGAATGCATCAAGAGGCTAATCTTCAATCTCACAATGCAATGGGAAACACAGATATATACACACAAAATAGTAACACTTGTGGAATGGAAACCAACCAAATTGGAACACGCAATGGCAGAGCTTGCTACAGCAAGGGAGTAGCCACCATCATTTGCATTTGGCAGACAGTCCAAGGCAGGCAGAGGAGTGGGAAACTTTACAATGAAAAAAAAAAAGGAAAGCTTCAAGCATACCCTGATTGGAGGCTGTTGGCATGGGCAAGCTGTAGGCAGCGAATTAGAAACAGGGTATCCTATGTGATTGGCTAGGGGTGTATATTTGGCTTTCTCTGTTTCTTCTTAAGTTGGAAGTGGGAATAAAAATTAAGGAAGCTGTCAGTGTTTAAACAAGTTTTGGGCATTTTAGGTTGAACTAGGGGTAGCAGTCCGACTTCCTATAGTCAGTCTTATAGATAGCAAGCCGGCTACCTACAACTGAAGAATGGGTTGATTTCCTGTGCTGGTCACTGCAGGTTGTGGGCCTGTAGAAAATAAATGCTTCTAAACAAAAGACTGATTAAATAGGCAGCATAATCACAGAGATTTAAAAGTACAGATATAGGTCTAAGTAATTATGCAAATTTAGTGTACTGTATATATTCAAATTAGTGGATAAAAGATATTCAGTAAATCATATAGGGATAACAGTCCAACAATACTGAAATAGTAATACCAGATTATTATTTCAACCTGAATTTCAAATAAATTCCAAATAGATCAAAGTCTTAATGATAAAGGATAAAATTTCCAAAATAATAGCATATTGAAGTAATTTTGTTTTTATCTTAAAGTCTTTCAAGCAAGGTACAAATTTTAAAAATCATAAAGATTGATAATCAATTACACACATTAAGATTTTCTACAAGGCCAAAAATCACCATAAACAAAATAAAATACAAGTGAACAATTGGTGTATAACACAACACACATCAAGCAAAATATTATTTTACTTATAAATCAAAGTACTACTTTATTTACTAAATAAAAGCACTATTTTAGTTACAAGTCAATAAGGAAAAGCCAACACCTGATAGAAAAACAAATTTAGTACTCAATAAGTAGTTAATAATTATAATGGCTTATAATCATATCAAAAGATGCTCACTTTCACGTAGTCAAATATATACCAAATGAAATCCAAATGATATATATATTTTTCACTTTGATTGCAAACATTTCACAGCTTTGTTGATATATAATTTACATACCATTCAATTCACCCACATAAAGTATACAATTCATGGTTTTTTAATATATTCAGAGTTCTGAAACAATTTGCAAACATTTTCATCACTGCAGAAAAGTGACAGTGCTACCGATTAGCATCATGTGCCACTTCCCCCATTCCCAACCATTAATCTTCTTTCTGCCTCAGTGACTTTTCCTATTCTGGATATGTCATATAAATGAAATCACTTTCATTTAATGTTCACAAAATGGTTTTTCATGACCAGCTTCTTTCACTTAGCCTAATGTTTTCAAGGCTCATTCATTTTGTAGAATATATCAGTGTTTTATTCTTTTTTATTGCCAAATAATGTTCCATTTTATTGATCCATTCATCAGTTTATGGATATTTAGGTTGTTTCCATTTTTGGCTATTATGAATAGTGATGTAATGAACATTCATGCCCATTTTTATTTGTTAGGTATTTACCTTGGAGTGGAATCACAGGCATATTTAACATTTGAGGAACTGTCAAACTGTTTTCCAAAACATCTGTACCAGTTTTCATTCCCACCAGCAATATATAAGGATTTCAGTTTTTCCACATAGCAACCAACACTACTTACTAAGTAAGTCAAGAGTACAGACTCTAGGCCTAGATTCTCTTTTTTATTATAATTATTCTGCAAAATATCTGTCCAAATCTATTGCCATTTTTTCAATTGGGTTGCTTGTCTTGTTGTTAAGTGCAAAGAGCTCTTTATATATTCTTGAAACAAGTCCCTTGTTAGATAATAATTTTCAAACATTTTCTTCTTTTCTGTGAGTTGTCTTTCCATTTTCTTGATGATGTCCATTGAAGCACACAAGTTTTTAATTTTGATAAAGTCCAATTTATTTATTTTTGTTTCATTACTTGTACTTCTGTGTCTAAGAAGGTTTTCCGAACCCAAATTTATGAAGATTTACTCCTATGTTTTCTTTTGAGAGTTTTATAGTTTTAGCTACAATCTATTTTGATTTAATTCTTCAAAGATTGAAGGAAGAAGTCCAACTTCCTTCTTTTGCATGTGAATACCACTTGCTCCAGTACCATTTGCTGAAAAGACAATTTTTATCATGTGAATTGCCTTGGTTCCTTTCTATACATAGATAATTCTAGATAGGGGGTACCAAGACCTAGAATAGACAATTCTAGATATAGGGTACCAATTGGTCATACTTCCAGACTCTAAATTAAATTATATTGGGGGGTGTGTGTGTGTGTATATATATATATATACACACATACATATATCAGTACCATGCTGCCTTTATTACTACAGTTTTAAAATCAGGGAATGGGAGTTATCCAAGTTTGTTCTTCTTTTTAAGGATTTATTGGGCTACTCTTGGCCCTTGTGTTTACATATAAATTTTAGGACCAGCTTGTGAATTTCTACAAAGAATCCAGCTGGAATTTTGAGAGGAATTGTTCTGAATCTGTAGATCATTTTTGGAGTCTTTTTATCTAACCGTATTGAGTTATCTGATCAATTAACATTTGATGTCTTTCTGTTTATTTAGGTCTCCTTTAATTTTTTAAACAATGTTCTGTAGTGTTCAGTGTATAAATCATGCACTTCCTTGATTAAATATATTCCTAAATAGTTTATTCCTTTTGATGCCATTGTAAATTGAATTATTTTCTTACTTTCATGTTTTTGTATTTTTATTGCTAATATAGAGAAATGCAACTGATTTTTGTATATTAATCTTGTATCTTAAAATTTTGTTGAATTCATTTTTTAGGTTTAATCGTTTTTAATGAGCTTTTTAGTATTTTCTATCTATATGACCATGTAATGCATAAATACAGACAGTTTTACTTCTTCCTTTCCAATCTAGATGCTCTTTATTTCTTTTTCTTGCCTTATTTCCTTGGGTAGAATCTCCAGCATGATGTTGTATAGAAGTGATGAGAATGAACATTCTTATTTTGTTTTTGATCTCAGACAGAATATTTTCTCAGTCTTTCACCATTAAAAATGATGTTAGTACTGCGATTTTTACAGATGCCTTTTAATAGTTTGAGGAAGTTTTCTTGTATTTTAAGTCTGTTGAGTGTATTTATTATAAACGGTGTTGGTTTTTTAAAATTTTTTTCCTTTGGCTATTAAGATTACCCTGCGTCTTCTGTTTTTTATCTTACTGATATACTACATTACATTAATTGATTTTAAGATTTAAACCAACCTTGTATTTCTCAGCTACGTCCCACTTGTTAATTGTATATAATGCTTTTTAAATGGTGCCTGGTGGATTTGATAGGTTTTCCTATTCTGGATATTTCATATAAACAGAATCACATTCCTATAAGTGGTCACAAATTTTCTTTTGTGTTTCCAATGTTCATTCATTTTATGTTTGGTTTGCTAGCATTTTTGCAACTATAATTACAAGAAACATTTTTTGTTTCCTTTTCTTGCGATGTCTGTCCAATTCTGATATTAGGGTAATACTGTTTTCATAGATTGAATTGGGAAGCTTTCCCTCATCTTTTTATATTGTAGGAGAAATTTATTTGCAGTTGTTAATTATTCTATAAATGTTTGTTAAAATTTACCAGTGAAGTCATTTGCGTCTGGGATTTTGTTTGGGGGAAGCTTTTAAGTTATTCATTTCATTTATTTACTTGTTATTGGTCATTTCCAATTTTCCATTTTTTTTGAGTCAGTTTTGACAACTTATGTCTCTCTAGCAGTTTGCCCATTTCATCTAAGTTATCTAAGTTTTCAGCATACAAAGTCTTCATAGAATTCTCTTATAATTTTTTGAAAATTTTCTGTAAGGTTGGTAGTAATGTTCCCTCTACAGAATAAAACATTTTTAGTATACAATATTGACATGAATGTAGAGAAAGTCTTGCACACACTTTGGTAGGGACTGTGAATTGTAAATTGATGAAATATTTTCCAAGGAAAAGATTGCAGCTAGATTCAACAGAACATGGTGACAAATTAGATGGGGGTGGTAAGATGCAATTAATGACAGCCTGGAATATTTTAGCCTCAGTGATAAGAAGACTGTTCTTTCATACACAAATAAAATGAAAATAGGGGGAAAATCAGTTTTAAAGAGAAAGTAATACATTTAATTATCAATTTTTATGTTTGATTGTTAGATGAGTTGTAGAAGTAGAAATGTAATCAGCCAGTCAGAAATTTAGAATTACTATTCAGAAGAGAATAATTTGGAGATCTGTGTTGAAACAACAGTTTCTTGAACCTCCATGGTTGGATGAAGGTATTTTTATTTTTATTCTTTCAGAACTAAGTATAAGAGACAGAAAAACAAAATATGGCAGAACTTGGAAGCATACCTACAATTATGGAGCAGAAAAAGAGAGAGAAATTATCACAAGCTGAGCTGGAACATTAACAGGGGTAGAGGGAGAACTAAGAATAACATTGCACAAACCAAATAGAAACTGTAAATGAGAAAAGGAATAAGAATATCAATCATTCTATGAGATCAAGTATGGTGATGACTGGGAAGAGGCTACAGGGCCCAACAAATAGGACGTTAAGTTTGGCTTTTGAAGAAGTAGTTGATCGATCAGAAACTCATAAGAATTTTTTTCCCAAAAGTTACTTATTTCAAATTGTATTAGTTACTAAAATTGATTTAGCAGAAATATGTTCAAGTACTCACTTGTACAATTCTTTTGAGTCCTAACATATAATCATTCTTACATCTCATAAATATAATTGCCATTAACCGTATTTCTGTGCTGAAACAGAAATTCAATATTTTTGCACTAGATCAAGGAAATTGTTTATATACTTTGCCAAATATTTATATCACATTTTATATGTTAGCTCACTGCTACCAAATATTGAAAAACCAAATGTATCCCTAAAACCAAGATGAAATGTTTCCGACTGAAAGATAATATTGGGGGCTGAAATTTATCTTGGCATAAATTTTATCCTGTGAGTAGAGAGTACTAAAATCCAACTCTTATTCTCTTGTGAAAAAAATTTTAAAAGGCTACATTATCCCCTAAACAGTAACTGTCTGGATGTCTGACCAGAATATATTCCATCTGGTCCTTGGTTTAGGCAAGTAGAGACATAATGTTAGAGACGTAATGTAAGTTGTAGCAAATTAGGAACATTAAGCCACATAAAAATGTCATTTTGAAACTGTTAGGACATTCTCAGAAAACTGTGACTCAGTGAAATATGATGTGGAAGCACTCTGCCCTAGGGGGTAAGGGAGCTAGAGCTTCCTGTTCAGTAGGCTTACACACCAAAGGGAGTCCTACTGCCTAGACTCTTTCAGTCTCACGGAAGCCATCTGCCTCTCAGTGGACCTGAACACCTGAGGCTGCAAAGGCAAGGCCAGCTCCCCATGCAACCCTTAGCCTGAGCAGGGCTTCCCTGCATTCCTGAAATTCGATCCTACTGATTGCTCCAAAGGGCTAGAGATATGGCTAATGGCACTAGGCTAATGGTAGTAGGTTAATGGCACCTGGTATTTGGAACTGAATGGGCCCTGAAACGTCTCAACAGTGAAACAAGTCCTGTGAATAAGGAGTTTAACTTTCATATTCCACTAAAGCTTCACATATGGAACAGAAAAATAACTATTTTCTTTTGCTAAAAATAAATGGCCATTTTCTTATTTTATGATATCTTCGTTGGAATTAGCCGTATTTTCTATTTTTTCCTAAGATTAATTTAAACGTGATAACTAACCATGGCTCTGACTGCAGTCTGACCTGCTGAAATTTTAGAAATGAATGTTGTAAGGGCAAAGGGCTGAAAACGTTGTTGTTTTTGTTTGTCTGTTTCTTTACCTACCCAGGCAATGCTTCTTGTAATGAAATACTTTTTTAAAAAACCTCAGGATAACCTCTCCTTCCACCTGCTTCCAGACCCAGAGAATCAGGATCAATCATAAGATAAAAACTGGATTAGTTAGCAAACCACAACACTGCGGTCTGTACAAACTCTTTCACCCTTTAGCACAATCCACTTCTCCCATTCTTCACTAACCACCTTTCTTTATTCACTCAGAGAAAGCAATTCAAAAGAGGAAGTTAGGCAAGGATCTGTGCGGGGCGAGAGCCGAGGGCACTGACAGGGCCTCACAACATCTTGTGAGTTTTGTGACATACTGCAGGCCAAGGAAGAGGTCATTGTCCTTGAAAGTAGTGCACATTGGTGTGTTTTCATATGTTCCATGAGTTTACAGGATCCGATATCAGAAGACAAGGATAGGCGAAGATGCTATCTCTGCACAGGTGAGGTACACCATGTATAGATCCACCAGAAAATGCCTCCTAATTGTGCAACCAAGGAAGAAACTCCTCAATATCCCAAGACAATAAAGATTCCACATACTCTGACTTTTGAGGGAGTATGGCTCAATCATATATCTTATGGGAATAAATGGAGAAAATTAAAATGAGGACTGTAGAAAGAAAATTACCAATTAAGAGGAATGAAAAATTGCCGTTTTTTCACTAGAGGCAGCAATGTCTACAGTTTTGAAGAGAACAATTTAGTATTCAACAATTTTATTCACAAATGGTCCTTCTTGTGTGAAGGTGGCATAAATACATCCTCAGGTATATAAGACCTTAGACAATATGCCAAACATGTGCTCTTCTTTTAAAAATCATTCATTAATAAAAGAGGAAGGAAGCAAAATTAAAAGATAAAAAATGGGTAAAATAATGAAATAAATGGTCTGGCAACAAGCATTGAAATCAGCTTAATGTGGAGTTTATGCCAAATAATTATATATGTTGTTACAAGATAGCAAATAAATGCCAAACATAATTCTTCAAAGGTAAGACCCTTAAAAGAAAAAGAGCAACATAATGCCAATAATTTGAAAAAAATTCTGAAGCCTGACTTCAAAAACAAATTGACCAGTAAAGAGCCAGTGTTGGAAATTAAGTTTATAAATGTAAATTATTTGAATGTTAAGCCTTAACTTAATAATGTTGCCCTGCAATCACAGATACCATAGTGGTGGAATGCACTATGGGGTGTGTGGTACCAAAGTGTTTGATAACGTGACCTCTTGTACTAGGCCTTGAGAAAGAGCTAATATAATCATATATGAAGGTGCTTTTTCCAATCCTTTAAAATAAAACACAGAAACAACATGTAAATTATTTCTTTTTCTCCCAAACAACAGTAAGAATAATGTAGTTTCTGGTTAATATCCGAAGCTTGATAATGAGAATACTGGTTACACACAGGGGCCTCAGGAAAGAAATGAGGCACCAGGGACTCACCACGTCGTATTAGAAATCACAGAGCAGAGGGGCATATTCCCATTTTTCCACTAGAGCTCTGAGAGGAATAGGCTGCAATGATTGCTTTCCATGATCCTGGGGTAGCCATAGCATAACATAAATGTAATTTTGGCTTATGTTTAGGCAGAGAGAAGGCCTGAGAGACTGGTTTCAAGTTACACGGAAATTTCAAAGACTCCATACTGGAAGTAACTTTGCTTCCTTTTTTTGGCTGCATTTTGATTGAATTGCTCTTAAAAATGGCAATTATAAAGTTTCTTTTTGACACTTTGCTGATACGCTTTTAAAAATCAAGAATCATAACACAGGAGTTTTTAGATATGTGGAAATGCTTGGCTCCCTAAAAGAAAAAAATGTACAGAAGTGTGTTAGTGGTCATAGTCAGATTCTTAACTTTGTATTTAATCTTATTATTGGATAGTATATAAATAAGAACTATTAGTACCACTTACACAAAAGGAAATAAGTCTTTCCTTTTCTCTTTTTCAAAGTATATTGGAATAAATAAATGGACATTTGGTTTGTGAATATCCATCCAAAGAAGGAATTTTGTGTTCCTTCTGTCTTTCTTTTGGGCTCCACTTCTACCCTAAGGCCAGGAAGCTTATGAGACTCTTTTCATTATTTCTGAAAAAAATTGTTCAAGGGATAATACTGCAATAAGAAATTTAATTGAGAATTTCCTTAATTCTGAGACTTTGAATTTGAAACTTAACTCTAGAAAAAGTGAGAAAAGCATTTCTACCATTATAAAATGCTTCTTGTAAATTTATATTGTTTTCATTTAGTGATCCTAGACAAATTCTAATTCTCAGAGCATAACTGGTAAAGGAAAAAAGTATCAATTATAATTAATATCCCATTTTACAAAATGCAAGGTTAATTCTTTTAGAATTTACATGACCCTTCAGTCCCTCATCTTATAGCAAGAAAATATCAGTGACTTTATATCTCCCAACTCCTAAAGCATAGCAATAACCTGAAAATGTTAACTATTTCACTGTATGTAAGGTTTATAAGCTTTTTACAGTACAGATTGTGAGGGGAAAGAGAAAGAGAGCTAGGTATTGTGACCCTGGAAACATAAAATACTGCATATTACACAAATATGTTTATTTTTTTTTTCTAAAAAAACACCAGCAACTGAAAAAAAATGAAATTAAAGAAGGAAAGGACATTCTTCCTTCTCTGGCATTAATATGATGATTAATCATATTTTTCTATAGGATGAAGAGTGCTTACAGGACATGTTCTCCTCTTAGATTTCATAGTATCATGTTCCTCTACTAAGAAGCATTTAACACAGTCCTTATTTTACATTAATTTGTAAAATTCTTTATTTAATATTTATTTATTTGCTAGATGTAAGAACCATGAAGACAGAAACTATGTTTGGTTTTTCTCTCACTATATCCTTAATACCTAATTTAGTGCCTGGCACATACAATTCACTTATTAAACATTTAATGAAGAGAGAGAGAGAGAGAAATGAAGGAGGGAAGGAAGGAAGGAATTAAGAAAGGAATGAGGAAGGGAGGGAGGGAGGGAAGGAAGGAAGGAAGAAAAGAAGGAAAGAAGGAAGGAAGGAAGGAAGGAAGGAAGGAAGGAAGGAAGGAAGGAAGGAAGAAAGGGTGGGTTTGCTATTGAGGCCAGAGAGGGTGAGTAGAGGTGAGTTTGAGTAAATCATCTTTTAGTTAACGATGTACACTTGAGAGAACAGGAAAGAGCAGTAACACAAGATAATCACAAAGTAAAGACACTTGCTATTTTGACAATTGTATGAGTTCTTGACATGTTTGATCTGCTCCAGGCTACACTCTACAACCAAGTCCACCTATTGACATAGAATTACTAATGAAATTTCCCATTTAGCTGAGAAGAATATGGGGTGAACAGTCTTATACAAGTCCAAAGAAAAATCACAGCAACCACTCATACTAATCCTTTGAAAAGAAAGATATTGTAAGAAGTAAATAACTACATGATAATTTGAAAAGGAAAATGCTGAACACACAGGAATAATACTGAGGCCAGGTGTAGTGCCTCACATCTGTAATCCCAGCATTTTGGGAGGCTGAGGCAGGAGGATTGCTTGAGACTAGGAGTTTGAGACCGGCCTGTGTAACATAGTGAGACCTCATGTCTACTAAAAATAAACGAAATTAGCCAGGTATGACAGCAGGTGTCTATAGTCCCAGCTACTCAGGAGGCTGAGGTGGGAGGATCACTTGAGCCTGGGAGGTTGAGGCTACAGTAAGCTGAGATTGTGCCACTGCACTCACACACTTATAGGATGAGTGACAGAGCAAGAGCAAGACCTTGTCAAAAAAAAAAAAAAAAAAAAAAAAAACAAGAGAAAAAAAAAAGAACAAAGAAGAATACTGAGATACCAGAATTCTCCTCGGTAACACTTGAAATTAGACAATTAGATAATGGGAAAAGATAATAACACTCCTGGACCTGGACAAGTAGGGTAGGAAGGCCCTTGCCTCAAGAGCCTTGCATTTTGCAATGCCGTTCTCAAAAAAAAAAATTTATCTCCCATTTGGTGCTTCTAACTAGAGAAAACCAGTGATTCCTTTTAAATACAGTACCCTAAGCAGAGACGAGCATCTGCATTGGTCCTGGTCCCCATGTCTCTCATCCAACCTCAATGTATGCCCAACCAGATTCCCTGAGAGTCTCTAGAACTAATATCTATAGGGTCCTGAATATCTCTGTGAACTTTATTCTTAGATTCTTGATTTTTTAAATTCTATTCTAAGTGACATTGTTTTTCTATTTTAATTTTCAATATACCATTACTAGGAGATATACGCATACATACTCCTTGTGTCAAGAGGAATTACTGTCTTTTACTTGTTTGTGGCTAATTTTATTAAGAATTCTGTCCCTGTTCATGAGAAATATTGGGCTTGAGTTTTCTTTCCTTTAATATTTATGGTAGATTTTGGAATACAAAATTACACATTCTTCTCTGACTTTCTACATCCTAACCTGAAGTTGAAGTCACCTTCTACTGTAGTTTGTAGGTTACAATTCCACATTTCTGAAAGACGCTGGTGGTTTTGCTCCTCAAGTGTTTCATAGAAATCCTCAGTGAAGCCATACAGAACCAAAATTTTCTTTGTAGAAATATTCATTATCATAAATACAGTTTAATAGAGAAAGGTTATTTCATTTTGTGTCAAAGTATTTTATAATATATTCTTACTAACCCTAAAATTTTAGTACAATTTGAAGAGATGTTCTCCTTTTCATTTCTGAACAGTTTTGTTTGTAGTTGATTAAGTGGCTTAATCTTTCAGAAAACAAACTTTTGACTTCGTTGTTTTTCCCAACCATCCTTTTTTATTGCTTCCTACTCTGATATCTATTATTTCCCTTTTTCACGTTACTTTGTTCTTCTTTTCCTGACTTCTGTAGATGGGAGCTTAGATAATTGATTTTAAACTTTATTCATTTCTAATATAGTCATTGAAAGATTTAAAAATTTCCCTGTAGGAACTTCTAGTTTCCTATCTGGCATGCAAGAAGCTTAGAAGTCATCACCCTGACCTAATAACAAATAGAAAGAAGAACAAACTGAAAAATCCACGACTCTTCTTAGATCCATCAGAAAAGTAAGGTCACAAGGCAAACTGCTGTCCTCAAAATTGGAGTGACAGACATACAGAGAATCACAACTTACCAGACCAGGAACCCATAAGCAGAAACCTTTATGGAAACCTTTGCCTGGGCTGGAAAACCTGAACTGCCATTGATGAATTACAAGAGACTCAGTGTGAACAAATCTGAGAGTCAAAAACTCCTGAGAAACTCATTCAAAGGCAGGTCCTCAAACTTTTAGGAACTTCACTTCTAAGAGCTCTACCAGGTCCCCACAATTAATGTCAAAGAAAAGTCCTTTTATCCTTCCAGCAGAAGGAGGGAAAAACAAAACATTTTGAAATGTGCCAGAGCATTCTATTCTTCTTAATAAGTTCTGCCCTCAAGAGAAACCATTTTACCAGAGGCTAACCTGCTAGGGATTTATCAGAGCCTACCCCACATGGGAGAATGGGAATATTTAAAGCCATCCAGCTCTAGCCTTCCATGTGGGAGAAGGGAAATATACAACTCCAGCCTCCCCCAGCCATCCTGTCCCACCTAATCTAAAAAGCACTAGTGAAGTTCACAGGCCATGGTCACAGGCCCACCAAGAGACTGAAACTTAATAGTAGAACTATAGCACCCTTCCTTCCCCACCACTGGTACACTTTACTGCTACATTTCTACAGACCAACTTACTATAGTGTCCTTGTATAGTACATCATGCCTACCTGGCAATAAAAAATTACAAGGCACACTAAAAGGCAAAAATGACAATTTGAAGAGACTGGACAAGCATCAGAACTAGAGTCATATATGGTATAAATGTTAGAGTTAGCAGATAACATTTTTTTTAAAAAAGCTATGATCAAAATGCTAAGAGATTTAATGAGAAAAGTAGATGTATGCAAAAAAGATAAATAATTTAAACAAAAGATGAAAATTCTAAGAAAGAAAGAAAAAAAAGAAATGCCAGACATCAAAAGCGCTGTAACATAGTGAAGAATGCCTTTGATGAGTGCCTTAGGGGACTGGACAGGCTGAGAAAAGAATCTCTGATCTTGAAGATAGGACAGTAGAAACTTCCAAAGCTGAAGAGCAAAGAGAAAAAAAGAATGAGAAAAACAGAACAGAATATTCAAGAATTTGGGGACAACTACAGAAAGTATAACATAAATGTAATGGGACTACTAGAAAAGAGAGAAAAGAACAGAAGAATATGTCCAAACTCATAGAATTACACATTAAAAGGGAGAAGCTTACTATAAGTAAAAAACAAAAACACCAACAAAAAAACCCAAAAGAATAGCTGACAATTATCCCTAGCTAACATCACACTCCAACTACACATCCAGAGAATACCAGGCAGAATAAATGCTCAAGGAACTACACCTAGGCATATGATATTCAAATTTCAGAAAATTAAAGATAAAAATCCTGAAAGAAGTCAGAGGAAAAAGAAAATCTCACCTGTAGAAGAGGAAAAATAAGAATTACATTTGACTGCTTCCCACAAACTATGCAAATAAGAGGAAAACGAAGTGAAATATTTAAAGTGTTGAGAGGAAAAATAAAAAGCTCTGCCAACCTAGAATTCTGTACCCTGTGAAATTATCTGTCAATTATTTTAGGAGAAATAAACACTCTCTCAGACAAACAAAAATTGAGAGAATTTTTTGCCAGTAGAACCGCCTTGCAAGAAATGTTCAAACAAGTTATTCAGAGTGAAGGAAAATGAAACAGGTTAGAAATGCAGAACTATAAAAAGAAAGGAAGAACACCAGAGAATAAGTGAAGGTAAAATAAAAATTTTACTTTGTACATTCTTTTTTTTTTTTTTGGAGACGGAGTCTCACTTTGTTACCCAGGCTGGAGTGCAGTGGCACAATCTCAGCTCACTGCAACCTCCGCCTCCTGGGTTCACGACATTCTTGTGCCTCAGCCTCCTGAGCAGCTGAGACTACAGGCGCATGCTGCCATGCCTGGCTAATTTTTTGTATTTTTAGTAGAGATAGGGTTTCATCATGTTGCCCAGGTTGGCCTCGAACTCCTGAGCTCAGGCAATCTGCCCACTCGGCCTCCCAAAGTGCTAGGATTACAGGCATAAGTTACCACTCCCGGCCTGCACATTCTCAATTAATCTAATAGTAGTTTGTTCAAAATAATAATAGCAATAAGGTATTTGATAATTTATGCTTGTGTATGCTTGTATATAAGTAAAATGAATGACAACAATGATATAACTGATGGGAGAAAGGAATTAGAGACATTTTGTTGTAAGTCACTTGCACTGTTGGTGACAGAGCAGAAATCAGTAAAAGCGAAAGAAAATTTATGGAAAAAAATCAACAAAAAAATCAACAAAACCAAAAGCTGGCTCTGTGAAAAAAGATCAATAAAATGGATAAGCCTCTAGTCAGGGTAACTAAGAAAGAACTAAAGCAGACACTAATTATTAACATCAGAAATAAAAAAGAAGCATCAATACAGATCCAAGGGATATTAAAAAGATAATAAAAATATTATGAACAACTTTATTCCCACAAATTTGATAACCCAGATAAAATGGACCAAATTCCTAAAAGATACAGTCTGCCAAAATTCACATAAGAAGAAATATACAATATGAAGAGGCCTATATCTATTAAAGAAATAAATCAATAATAGATAACCTTCCAAACAGAAAGTGCCAGGCCCGGATGGGTTCAATGGTGACTTCTACCAAACATTTAAGGATGAATTTCCTTAGTCAATATTACCCTTATACCAAAACAAGACAAGGAAACGATAAGAAAATTACAGACTGATATCTCTCATGAACATAGATGCAACAATCCTCAACAAAATATTATCAAATCAAATCCAACAATGTATAAAACTAATTATACACCACAACCAAGTGGGATTTATCCCAGGTATGCAAGGATTGCTCAACATTCAAAACCCAATTAATACCATCCATCGCATGAACAGGATAAGGAAGAAAAATCACATCATCTTATGTATGCACGCAGAAAAAGCATTTGACAAAATCTAACACCCATTCACGATGAAAATTTCTGGCAAAATAGAAATAGGAGGGAACTTCCTCAACTTGATAAAGAACATCTACAAAACCCCACAGCTAACATCATTAACAGTGATGAAAAACTGTTTTCCTACTCAGATCAGGAACAGGGCAAGGATATGCCCTCACACCATTGCTTTTCAACATTGTTCCAGAAGTCCTAACTAATGGAATAAGACAATTAAAAATATATAAAATATATAGTTTGGACAGGAAAAGGTAAAACTGTCTTTGTTCACAGATGAGATGACTGCTTATGTAAAAAGCCTAAAAGAATCATCAACAACAACAAAAACTTGGAAACAATAAGCCATTATATAAAGGTCATGGGATGCAGGGTTAACATACAAAAGTCAGTTTCTTTTCTATATACTAGTAATAAAAAACATGGAATTTGGAATTAAAAACACACTACCATTTATATCAGCACTGCAAAAAGTGAAATACTTAGGTATAAATCTAACAAGTTATATATAAAATATGAAGAAAACTATAAAACTCAGATGAAAGCTTCCAAAGAATAACTAAATAAATGGAGAAATTTTCCATATTCATAGATAGGAAAACTCAATATTATCAAGATGTCAATAGTTTCTTGAACCATAATTTGATCTATAGTTTCGATGCAATCCCAGTCAAAATCACAGGATGTACTTTTGTGGATACAGACAAACTGATTCTAAAGTTTATACGGAAAGGCAAAAGACCAAGAATAACTAACTCTTTTAAAGGAAAAAAATGAAGTTAGAAAATTGATATACCTGACTTCAAGACTTACTATAAAGCAACAGTAATCAAGACCGTGTGGTATTGGTAAAAGAACAGGGAATTGATCAATGGAACAAAATAGAAAACCCAGAAACAGGCTCACATAAATATATTCAACTGATCTTTTATAAACGAGCAAAAGCAAAGCAATGGAGCAAAGATGGTCTTTTCAACAAGTGCTGCTTTAACAACTGGACATACACACACACACACACACACAAAAGGAATTTAGACACAGATCTTATATTCCTGACAAAAATAAAGTTGCAATCAATCTGAACAATCTAACTTTTTATTTGAATATTTAGTCCATTTACATTCAATGTAATTATGTTACAGTTAGGTTTAGGCATAATATCTTGGTATTTGTTTTCTCTTTTCCTATCTAATTTTGTTTTTATTTAGATGTAGGAAGTCAGAAGAGACCTTTACTTCTTCATGTGTTATGTGATTTTTAAAAATATATATGTGTAAAGGAACAACAATAGAGACTGAAACAATATTTACCCCCCACCAAAAGGCATTATCCCTTTTACTGTTGTGTCACCATTGTGGTGAGGTAAGTTAATCAAATATGTAGTTGAGTGAGATTTGGGCTTCATTACCGCTTTAATTAGTTTCACTTCACCACTAACTTCAAATATTTTGAGGGGCTGTATCAGCAATTTCTCTTCATCAGAGTTTGAGATTGAAGCACTGGCAAGACTTCAGATTGACATTTTCTTGACTTCAACATTCTTCTGTAACTTTCTGCATCCTAACCATAAGTGGAATTTTCCTTTTACTGTGGTTTCTAAATTACAATTCAGAGTTTAATAGTCACGATCTTTTCACATACTTATTGGTCAATCAGATTCCTATGTATCCTAACAATTGTTTATTCATATCTCTTGCCCATTGTTCAAATATTTTGTTTTGAATTTTATATTTTTATCAGCAATTTTAATTGTTGTTGTCATATGGTATTGAGTATCCAGCCCGTCATACTGCAAAACACAGAAGCCACCGAGTTATTATTTTTGGAATCCATATGTGTATGCATCTCTGTATTACAGTTTATTCTTATCATAGGATCTTTTCCTAGCTGTTTTGCTTACCTTGAATGCTATTCCTTCTGATATTTCCATGAGTCATTTCTTGTATCTCAAATCTCAGCATATATACTCCCTCTCAGGGATAATTCCCTAGCCTCATAATGTAAAGAAATCATCGTAGTCATTTCCCTTTCTTACTTTCCTTACTATTTCTTTTTACTCTCCTTTTTCCTTTTAATTTAATGTGCCCAAAATTAATACGACCGTGCATGTTTTCATCACTAGCCTGTGAAAGGCCTAAACATTGTTTCTGACAGAACATTGTTTTGCTTTGTCATTGTTTGCCCTCTTTGTTCACCATCTCCAATTCCCCTTCTTTTTCCTAATAGATACTCATCCTCATGTTTGTCACTTAGGTCCTTTTCATCTACCTTATGCTATTTATTTGCATATACTTATATTAATTAAAAAATGCAATATGTTATATGTTGGCCTTTAATTTATATAAATGGTATTACAAAATAAACTTTATTGTCCTTCCTTTTTAAATTCATTGATGTGTTTTGATATTAACCCATATTGTTATATGCAAATCTAGTATGATTTCTGAATACTTCTCACCATATGCATATAATTATACGTTATCTATACACTGTTTAGCTAAGGGCATCTATTCAGCCTCCCCTTTGCTAGCACTAACAATATTTCAATTAATAGTCAATTGTGCACACTTCCTGTTTGTGTCTGTGTAGTATCATTCACATCAACTTGCTTTGTATGCATAGCACTTATCAATATGTAACATTTTTCTTATGTTTATTGTTTGCATATTTTTTGCAGCTCAGCCTAGAATGTAAGGGCCGTGAGAGTACAGACCTGATCTGTCTTATGCAGATACTGCTATATCGCTGTCATCCAGAAGAATACCTGGCATATAGTAGACATTCATTATCATTTGTTGAATGAATCAAAGTTTTAACAAAAATTTGAGTATGCAATTAAAATAGTCTAGAAATATAGACTGTTTTGTCTATATTTTGACTATTTATTGGAATACTGTTAGTTCTAGCAAAGGGATGGAGACTAAATAGGTGCCCTTAGTTAGGCAATGGATAAATAACACATAATTATATGCATATGATGAGAAGTATTCAGAAATCATGCTAGATCGGAGTAATGAATGAAGTCGGGAGAAGAGAAACTTTTGCCATTTTTATGTATACTTCTATATTTGTGTTGCTTGCAAAGAACATGTTTACTTCTGCATTTTTAAAAAAACTGGTAAGTATAAAATGAAAGTCATGGGAAAGAATATCTCTTAATTATTTACACTATTGTTTATCCCATTGGTTATAAACAATGATACTGATGATACCTCTTACATTTTTAGAATACATTATATTTTATAAAGTGTTTTAGAGTCATTTCTGGTTTGATGTCTCCATTGACCCTTTGAGACAGGTAGAGAAGATATTTTATTACCATTTTACCCAAGAAAATACAAGGTTTGGAGAAGCTCTGAGGCCATACAACTAAGTGTGGCAGTTTGGATACTCAAATCCACTGCCTCCCACCCATCACCAATATACTCACTATGCTTCCCCCACTACTCATGGAAGAGCAAGAGAAAACTTCTGCAGCCATCATGCAATAATCATAACTGAAATTTGGGAGTATCCATAGTGAAAAAAAAAAGTAATTGAATAAATCACTGAAATGTATTATCAAAATTTAGGTTAAATTTAGGGTAAAATATAATCTAACACTCTGGATTGTCCTTGAATCCACTGATATTTACAATTACAATCATCTTATATTATTAGATATTTTCTAACATCTAACTAACATTGGTGTTGGGATTATGGATAACCATAATTTTTAATCTTGGTGTTTTATCCTGATGTTTCCATCAGGATTTAATTGTATTGTATTTATAATACTGTTTCTTAGGGTCTTTCTGCCACTCAAGCATATAAACCCAATTGATTTGAATTTCTCATTTCCCATTCTTCAATCCAATCCCCAATCCCTATGAGTCAATTCCACAATCTTATGTTTTTATAGCCTTCTGGGCACCTTTGTTTTTACCGACAACGATGCAGACATGAACAGAAAGACCTTAAGGCTGCTGGTAGACAATTTTGTGATCATTACCATCATTCAGAACAACATTTCTGAAAATAACTATAGATTACAAATATCAGTTTCTGCCACAAAGAACAGAATTTTTGTAGCCGTGGTTAGAGAATTTTATTCCTAAGGATCTGTAAATATACACGGAATTTCACTGCCAAAATAAACAATGTAACTTTGCAAGGTCTAATTGATACTGTATACCTTAGGAGCCATGAACTAGCAAAACAAAGCTAAATTCAATGCCTATTATCCTTTGTGATTTGGTTATAGTATTCAATGTTGTGTTTTTAATATTCTTCTATGTTGACGATATTGCTTGTGATAGCAGTGGCTGCTCCAGACAGCTTGCTGCTGCCATCACCCAGGCTAATTCAGGGAGGCATGGCTAGGACTGCACACTCCACAGAGCAGCCAGGAGCTCTGTCCTCCTGGGTGGGGCTGCAGCTGCCCGAGCTGTGGCTGCAGATCCAAGCCTCCCTGCGCTCTTGGGGGTCTGGGAGCAGGCAGCAGCCCTGCCCTCCCAGGCACAGCTGCAGCCACTCAAACTAGGGTTGCAGACCTGCAGGAGCCCCACTGCCCCACTGCAGCTATAGCTGCCCAACCCTTGGCTACAGACCCAGGCATCCCTGCACTCTTGTGGCCCAGGAAGGCCCCCCATGTCTTCATAGGCTCAGAAGTACCTGCTTCTGCTGCCTGACTTCTCCCTCCTGTCTGCACCCTCTTCAAACTTGGAACAAAGTCTGGTGGAGCCCAGTGGTCATGAACAGCAGCAGGAGGCAAATTCCTGGCTGGGAGGGGGTGGGTCCCTGGTGAGGCTCCACCTTCAGGTCAGGGAGGACCTGAAGGCTGGGGGCTGGGCTGCCAGTCCCACACATGAGAGTGGGAACTGGTACCTTTTCAAGGCTGCCCATGAACCAATCGGTGTACACTACCTCCCCTCTGAGGCTCGTAAGAGCCCTAGGCTCAGCCAGAGCTGAGCAGACCAGACCAGACAACCAGCTGCAGAGAGGAGGTACCCTCTCTGCTGAGGGCTTCAAAGACCTGCAGTGACATTGGGATTACCAGAGTGGAGCAACCCACTCCAGGGCCTCCTATCTGCTAGGAGCTGGGCAGAAGACAGGACAACCAGCTGCACAGAGGAGATACCCCCCTCCAGGGCCTCCTCTCTGCCAAGAGCTGAACTGAGAGGAGCTACCTACTGTGGGTCTCCTCTGAGCTGTTCTAACACTTCATAAAGTTCTCTTCATCTTGTTCACCCTCTACTTTTCTGCATGCCTCATTCTTCCTGGATGCAGGACAAGAACTCAGGCAAAGATGCCACTGGCAACAGAAGTTTCTGGGCAGAAAATCAACACCCCAAAGATCCCACAACACTTATATTTTATTGTCATAAAATATTGCTTTTTAAGAATATACCAAATGTATTTATCCTTTCTACTCTTGATAGATGTCTAGTCTATTTGTGCTGCTATGCCAAAATGCCTGAGACAGGGTAATTCGTGAATGAACACAGAAATTTATTTCTTGCAGTTGTGAAGGCTGAGGTCTACAATAAAGCTGGTAGCATTTGGTGTCTGATGAGTCTTCTTGCTGCATCCTTACATGGCAGAAGAGTGGAAGAGAAGGAATTCAGTCATTCAACCTCTCCTATAAGGACCCTAATCCCATATATAAGGGCTACACCCTCCGGTTTAATAACTTCCTAAAGGCCCCACCTCTTAATAATATCACATTGGCAATTAAGTTTCAACATATGAATTTTGGGGGACATTCAAACAGTAGCAATTTTTTTTTCTTACAGAACAATACTGTTTTGAATATCCTTGTCTATGTAAATGGTGCATGTGTGCATGAGCTTTGTTTAAGGATATTTACCCACTAAAATTGCTAAGTTATAAATTAAACATAGTTTCATATTCATAGACAATGCCAACTATTTTCCAAAGTGATCATGACAATTTATACTCCATCTAGTAATGTATGAATGTTCCCATTTTTTCTATATTCTTGCTAACATTTGATATTATCAGACTTTTACTTTTTACCCCATTCTGGTGGAAATATAATGGCTTATTATTTAGGTTTTAAGATTTTTCCTTTATCAATTCAGGAAAATTCTTATCCATTTGTTTTCAAATATTACCTCTGTTCTATGCTCTCTTTTCCTTCTTAGCGTCCAAGTAGACAAATGTTAGACTTCTTACCAGTTCCTCAATGCCTCTTAATCTATCCTTCATACTTTTCATCTCTTTGCCTATTTGTGTTGTATTCTGGATAAATTTTTCAGATCTTTCGTTCAATTCACTAAATCTTTCTTCTATTAGATACATTTTAGGTTAAAAATGCCTTTTGAAATTTTTATTCCAATTATATATTTTATTTCTAATTTTTTTTCTTCCTTGAAGTTGTTTGGTCATTTAGTGTCATTCCTTATTTCCTCCACACATTTTTAAACTTGGATTTTATTTCCTGTAAGGAAACATATTTTATAATTATGTATTATATTTCACTGTCCTTCAAATTTCTGAGAGTCTGTTTCTATTGTTTATTGTTTCTGCTGGTTCTTCCTCATGGTGTCTTGTTTAGTTATTTTTTATTGTGGGCTGCTCACTTGCTTTAAAATTTATTATGAAAAATCATTGAGTTGGGGCATGATGATGGGTTCCTGCAGAGATTTCCATTTGCTTCTGCCAGGTGGTCTTTGGGACACCAACACTTTGCGATTAGTCTAAATTAAATTCTCAGCTTGAGGTTTGTAGACCACCCATGTGCTGTGTATTTAGGCTTCAAATGAATTTGAGAATTGGTTTGTGGTTAGAAGTTCTCAAAAATTTTGTTTTCCCTTCCATTCAGCACCTGTGTTTGAGAGAGCTGAGTTTCATTTAAGCCCAAGATTGGAGGAGGTAGTTTTCTGAGTTTACTTTTACATTGAACTATTTGGATCTCACCTTCATGGGAAGGGTGAGGGTCTCTGTTAGACTCCTCAACACGAGTGGGACTTTAACCTTGTCTCATCTTTTTTGAGCCATTCAAGCCCACAAAAAACAAAGTTCATGTTAATTTTGTTCAAAAAAACTTCTTCAAAGTAAAATCCAGCTGCAGTGCTCCACCTGCTTCTCAGTCCCTAGACCCAATTCCTTACTCTTAACTCATTGATCCTTCCAAAAGAATTATGTTGCTATCTTAAGCAAGAAGTTTTGTTGTTTTCAGCATGAGATACTAAGTTGTGTTGGTTTTCTTTTAAGTCCTTTTATTTTCCTGGTGGGCTTATTCATACCATATCTAAAGAATTATATCATCTTACCTAATCTCACGTAACAACAGAGACAGAGATTGAAGTGCTGCAGCTGTAAGCGAAGAGATGCGCAGATTGCAGGCACCCCACAAGAGGCTAGGGGAGGCAAGGAAGGATTCACTTCCACAGATTTCAGAGGGAACACAGCCCTGTTGATGCCTTGATTTCAGACTTCCACCATCCAGAACTGTGAAACAAATTTCTGTTGTTTTAAGCCACCTAGTTTGTAAAACTTTGTTACCAGAGCCCTAAGAAACTAATACAGTCTGTATTCAAAATAATCCATTTGTAGTGATAGGATCATCAGGATAGAGGATCCCTTATGGGCATGAAGCTCTGTGCCCTGAGAAAGAGAAAAAAGAAGAAGAAAGGCTTTTTCCAGTGTTCCTCCTAGTATTGAATCTGTCAGACAGTTAAGAATGGCCCGGGTGGTTGTGCTATGATTTATTCCTTGTAAACACCCACTGATGTTTCACAAACTGGCATCCAAAATACTTTCTAAGAGAGATTTAGTAAGTTTGTACAAAGCTGTACAAAGTAACATTATCTTTTTGTCATATTTAAGGACAGCCACAGAGAATTTTGTTACAATTAGAAAGCAAGCTGACATCATATTTCTTTCCCAACACGAGTTGAAATAAAAATGAATGCTAGTCCTACTTTCCCAACTAGGAGCCAAAAACAGCAAGCCAGTGAACCCAGGAAGGCTGTCACAAGGAGAGCAGAGGATAGTGTATGATTTCTGCATCCCAGATTTCATAAACTGTCCAGGAAAAAATGAACTTGAAGCTACTTATATGGTTAAGATATAGCATTGGCAGTATTTGCCAGAGACATAAATTATATTAGGAGTTAACTAGGCACAGGTGGAGAAGGGTTTAGGGCAATAAGAACATTCCAGATGAGAGAAGAGCATGTGAAAGGCTCAGTGGAGGGGTAGAGTGCAGTGCCCTGGAGGAACTGAAGTAAGGCCAGGGTGTCTGGAGTGTAGAAAGCCAAAGGAATGTGGTGCAAGATGAGGCTACAAGAGGTAGGCAGCAGATGATTGCATGAAGCTTTGCAGATGTCATTAAGGGAAGACTTTAAAGTGTTTCAAATTCATGTACAGGAAAGCTGCATGTCAGAGGAAACCTCAGATAGAGATATAAGTCTGAGACCAATCTGAGTATTAGTAGACACTGAAATCAAGGTCTCACCTACACAAAGTACACAGACTGAGAAGACAAGAAGGTTTGAGCCCATGCTTGCTAACCTTCGATTATCTTTTATTTCAATGGGAAACTGAGGCTCAGAGACTTTCAGTAACTTGATCAACTCTATTATCACACCTCTTATCACATCCTCCTGGGGTCTCCTCTGTGAAAGGAAGGCTCGTTTTAAAAATGCTTCTGCTATGTTGACTTTAGGCCCTAAAGTTTTCCACAGGAGAAAATTTTGACTGTTTTAATAAGCAGTTTCTTCCAGTTCAAATAAAATGTTATAAAATCTCAGTAAAGGCTCTTCCTCAAAAAGAAATAAAGAAATCATGACAATCTGGGTATGCATATTCCTAAGAAATTGAGTAGCCTCTTCTGTTGCTGATCTTGAATAATTAAGGTCAAATATTGAAAGAGCTGGAGAAAGCAGCTTGAGACAGATATTACAGGAGTAGGTGGCTCACACACTTAAGAACTGCACTCAATACACACTCAAGACAAGGGTTTATCAACTAAGGAATTGCCCTTTCAACACCTGAAAGCACTTTGTATCAGAAAATTGTGGATTGTATCTTGAGTGAAAAGTCAGGATAATTAAATATTGATTAATAGTAGTTAAGTTTAATGAGAAACACATCAGAAGTTAAGATATCCAAATTCACTTTCTATTTTGTATGAGCTTGCTTCACAGCAAACTTTATGAATTTAGGTATAATCATTATAATCAATGTTGTATTTTTTATGACAACTTCACATTACATAAATCTTATGCTGTGTCTCATCTCTTAAAGCTCTTCATACCTGGAAGTCACTTTATTTTCACAGTTTTTGCTAGGTACTGCCATTCTTCGGGACGCATTTGTTTATCCAGTCTTCCAGAAAAACATCTATATACACCATACTGTATTCCAGCCCCCATGACTTCATTTCTGCTTTACTACATGGCAAAATGAGTCGACTGCAACCTCTGCTATAATATCGATTTCCCTGCTCATTCCTGATCATGCTTCACTTAGACTTTTGCTGTCATTGTTCTATTTAAATGGCATTTTTTAAAAGAACACCAGTGACCCAATGATCTCTTTGTTGCTAAAGCCAGGAGTCACTTCTCAGTGCTCATCTCATTTGACCTATGAGTGGCATTTGTCACAGAAAATGGATATCACACACTCACGTGTTTCCTTCTCCTTCTGTCACTGATCTTTTCCCTATCATTTCTTTCTCATTGATCTGAACTCTAAAAACTTTAAATGCCTTAGTCTTTGTCCTTGGACTTTTTTTCTCCTTATCTTCTACTCACTCTCTTGGTGATCTTATTTAGTCTCATGGCTTTAAATTCCACCTAAGTGAACAATTCTCAAAAGTATATTCCCAGACCAGAAGTTGCTCCAGAATTTTTGAATCATATAACCAACCACCTAACTGACATAAAGTGATTAGGGTATTTTAAAAGTGAAACAGAGGGTTAAAAAATAAAGGGGAAGATACTGCTCAGAGAGATGAAATAAATGTCAAAGTGATAGAAAGTATGAGAAAAGGAATAAAAATTTTAGAATCTATTCTGGAAATTCCATAGCTTACTATTAGAAATTTTAGAAAGGGAGACTAAAGGAAAGGTAATAACAAAAAAGGAATGAATAGAAACATAAATTTTCCATAATAAAACACCTTAGATCACTGTATAAAAAGGCCCACTGAATGCATAGCAGAATAATTTTTTAAATCTATACTCATGCAAATCATTCTGAAATATCAAATATCTGGAGATGAAGAGGAGATGCTAAGTTCCCAGACAAAAAAACAAGGTAATATATAAAAGAGTAGTCATTAAAATGGCATATGGAATTGGACATTTCAAAACAGCAACATTGTAAGCTAGAAAATAATTCATTCAGCAATGATTTATTGAGTGCCTGTTCTGAACCGGGTACTATTTAAGGTGCTGACAAGAAAGATGCCTTTGAAATTATGAGAGAAAATTATTTCTAACCTAAACAGAGATAGGAAGACTAAAGTATATAAAAAATAACTGTACCTCATATGAACTCTTGCTGAGCTACTGGAGCATGTGGACTGCTAAAATAAAGTTTGTAAACCAAGAAAGAAGATTCAGGCTTCAGGGGATATGGATTAAGGAACAGACTTCCATGGTGATTGGAAGGGATGTACCAGGACAAGAATGGTTGGGTTCCAGGGGAGATGTCATGGTGGTGGCAGGGAATGAAACTCACTGATAACCTACTGCATTTAACCATTTTGAGAAAAGTTTCAGAATCCTATTAACTCGGAAAATTCAAATTAAAAGTGTTGGAAGTAGCGGCCTGAGAAGTGAGACCTGAGGTGGGGTACTTTTATTGTTGTAAGTTGTATATTAATATTTAACTCTTTCAAATATGGTCATTTATTACTCAATAAAATAGTTAAATACATGTCTTTGAAAGAACTGAATTAGAATAAAAATAGGTCAGTGAAGGCAAAAACAAGATGGTATTTCTCCTTTTCTTTTCTTAAAGCTAACTTAATTCCAACAAGATTACCATGATCCCCTTTAAGGTAGTTTGAATAGATGAACATCAGTTTCTATACACAGTTAGGAAAGCAGATTCTGTAAGGAAAGGACTGAAACAAAGTTTATTGCCTCCATAAACAATTGCATCAGGCTATGCAGCCTATATTTTCTTAAGAATGAAGATAACATATTCTTTATCAAAGCAAGCCAAAACAGACTATAAACTACATATGTTTCTTGGTTCACAGAGAACTACAATTCATCTGGAACCAAGCAGGGATGGAGCTCTATAAAGACTCACTAAGTCAATGTAAATTATAGACAGAGGAATTTTTCCACCGTGGTGCAGCCTTCATTCTGGTCAGTTCCTTTCCTAGATTTTGAAATGCAAGGCATCCAACTGACTACCATTTACCCAAAATATTTTTATATTTATTCCTCAATAAACAAAAGTCCATGGAAATAATTAGAACCATGGTGAAAACAGGCAAATTGTTTAATTTAGTTAAAGTTAGAATGGCATTGTCGGAGTACAAATTTCCCAGGTACATGTAGTGAGAGTCAAATGTCTGTAGCATTGACATGTTGATAAGAACAGAAAACATTGATATTCAGAATATGAATAATCTTTTCACCCAAAGAAACCTGAATTCAAAGATGGTTAACCACGGAAGTGAAAATATCTTGGGTGGTCTAACTTTAGATATTTTTTCTTAGTGTATTTGGTCAAAGCACAAAACCACCAAAGAGTCTGGCATGATGTATGGTCTCTTCCTAGAAGATGCTTGGGGTTAAACAGGTTGTTGTTAGTCAGACATGGGTGGAGTAATTGTGGCAAGAAGCTTGTGGAGAGGTTTATCAGGGGTCAGGTCATAACCAGCCCTTTCTCCCATAGGAAGGATCATTAATGGGGTCCAGCTTCCTTCAAAAAGCCCTACTTTTTCCTGGTCTCTCCTACTAAGTAAACTAACATTTCTGGACATTATCTTACAAACCACATTAAGAAGATTCTGAAACATGGAGAGAGGAAGGCAGGCCAGGACGCAAAGAATGACACAGTAGCCTCATATATCCAAAACTAGGAGCTGAAGATGTTAACCTGGAAACACCAATGAGTGCAGACAATAAAAAGCCCCAAGGAAAGCTTGCCTCTCTCTCCAAAGGGCCAGGAAATAGGTAGCCTAGCAAGATGGACAAAAATCCACAAGCAATAAAACAAAAAATAAAGCCACAATCTCATTCCTACCAACATCAAGAAAGGCTGCTTAGAAAGTTTAGACTTCCACTCTCCTGAAGCTATAACAAGGTGTCCCATCCCCATTTTCCCCTCCCCTTTCTATTCAGAGAAGGCTGAATGGAAAGTTGGAATTTTCATCACCACCACGCTGCACCCCAACCCTGTGCTGTCAGTGGCAGCTAAGTGAGTAGTAGGAATGACCCCTAAGGGTACCCCTTCTCCTCCCAGCTTAGGAGGTATTGGTGGATGCCTACGGGGAGTTGCAACTCCCATGTCTGCATAGTGGAAATGAGGAATTCCCCCACCTTAGGTGTTAACTGAGACCAATAGGAACCTGGACTTCTACTCCCATCTGGCAGTGATGACGCGGGATATCCCATTTCACATTCCCTGCTGGAGCCATGTCATAAACACCCAGCTAAACCAGAAGGTTTAAATAGGGGCCATGTCAGAAATAGCCAGCTAAACCAGGAGGTTTAAATAAGATCCAGAGTTTCACAGCATCATACCCAAAATATCCAGGTTTCTTTTTTTTTTTTCTGAGATGGGGTCTCACTCTGTCCTCCAGGCTGGAGTGCAGTGGCATGATCTCGGCTCACTGGTTCAAGCAATTCTCTTCCCTCAGCCTCCTGAGTATCTAAGATTACAGGTGTGTGCTACCACACCCAGCTAATTTTTGTATTTTCAGTGGAGATGGGGTTTCACATGTTGGCCAGGCTGGTGTAGAACTCCTGATCTCATGATCAGCCCACCTCGGCCTCCCAAAGTGCTGGGATTACAGGCATGAGCCATGGTGCCCGGCCTCCAGATTTCTTTTTTTTTTTTTTAAGATGGAGTCTCACTCTGTCACCCAGGTGTGAGTGCAGTGGTGCCATCTCGGCTCACTGCAGCCTCTGCCTCCTGGGTTCAAGTGATTCTCAAATCTTAACCTCCCAAGTAGCTGGGACTACAGGCACGTGCCACCACACCCAGCTAATTTTTTTGTATTTTTAGTAGACACGGGGTTTCACCATGTTGGCCAGGCTGGTCTCGAACTCCCGACCTCAAGTGATCCACCCACCTTGGCCTCCCAGAGTGCTGGGATTATAGGTATGAGCCACCATACTCATCCAGCTTTCAATAAAAAAATCATTCATCATACAAAGAACCAGAGAGATACCAAACTGAATAAACAATCAACAGAAGTGTGTGCACTAAACAACAGAACTGCAAGTTATACAAAACAAAATATGATAGAACCGAAAGGAGATATAAATAAATCCACAATTAGAATTGGAGAGTTTAATACTATTCTGTCAACAGATAGAATAACTAGACAGAAAATTGGCAAGAATATGTAAGAACTCAATTAATACCATTATCCAACAGGATCTAATCAACACTTAGAGACCACTCCACTCAATAGCAGAATGCTCATTCCTTTCAAGAGCCCACAGTACATATACCAAGAAAACTATATCCTTGGCCACAAAACAAACCTCAGTACATTTAAAAGCATTGAAATCATACATATATTCTTCAACCACAATAGAATCAAATGAGAAATGAGTTAACAAAAAGATAACAGGAAGATCTCCAAACACTTGGAAACTAAACAAGACACTTCTAAATAATCTATGAGTGAAAGAGGGAATATCAAAAGAAACTTGAAATATAGATTGAATTGAATGGAAATGAAAATACAATATATCAAAAATTGTGGGACGTAGCAAAAGCAGTGCTGAATGGAAATTTATAGCACTAATTGCATACATTTGAAAACAGGAAAAAACTCAAATAAACAATAATGACATGATTAATTATATAGAAAGTCTCAAGATATCTCCCAACCACAGGTGCTAATCTAACACAACATGTACAGTACTGGTATGATGAAAACACAAAATGTTCATAAATCAAAGAATGTCTACATAAATGGAAAAACATGCTGTGTTCAGGACTGGAAGTTGAACATATTAAAGATGTCAATTCTCACTAAATTAATATGCAGCTTTAATTCATTTCCTATCCAAATCCCAACAAGAATTTTGTACACACAGTTGTCTCTTGAAGTTTGAACTAGACAGACCCACTTTATATACAGATTCTCTTCCACTTCTGCCACCCTAACACAGCAAAACTAACTCCTCCTCTTCCTTTTTCTCCTCCTCAGTCAACTCAACATGAAGAGGATGAGGATGAAGACCTCGATGATGTTCCACCTCCACTTAATGAATAGAAATATACTTTCTTTTCATTATGATTTTTGTAATAACATTTTATTTTCTCTAGCTAATTTATTGTAAGAATACAGTATAGGCTGGGCATGGTGGCTCACACCTGTAATCCCAGCACTTTGTGAGGCTAAGATGGGTGGATCACATGAGGTCAGGAGTTCAAGACCAGCCTGGCCAACGTGGTGAAGCCATCTCTGCAAAAAGTACAAAATTAGTCAGGCACAGTGTGGGCACCTGTAATCCTAGCTACTCGGAAGGCTGAGGCAGGAGATTCACTTGAACCCGGAGGTGGAGTTTCCATTGAGCCAAGATCGTGCCATTGCTCTCCAGCCTGGGTGACAAAGTGAGATTCTGTCTCAGAAAAAAAAATACAGTATATAATTCATATAACATACAAAATATATTGTAATAGACTGTTTATGTTATCAGTAAGGCTTCTGGTCAACAGTAGGCTACTCAGTGGTTAAGTTTTGGGGGAGTCATGAATTTTCGACTGCATGAGGGCTCGGTGCCCCAACCTCCACATTGTTCAGGGTACAACTGTATAGATGAGTTTATTTTAAAATTTACATAGAAAGGCAAAAGAACTGGAAGAGTTAGTTATGAAATAAAAAGAATAGTCATAGAAATCAATCTACCTGACCTCAAGGCTCATTAAGTAACTATAGTAATTAAGACTGGTAGTGGGCAGAGGAATAAATGTAAAATCAATGGAATAGAATAGAGAACCCAGAAATAGATCCACACAAACATGCCCAACTGATTTTTGGCAATGATGCAAAATTCAGTTCCATGAAGGAAAGACATCTTTTTCAACAAATGAAGCTGGAGAAAATGGGCATCCATGGCAGGAAAACAAAACAAAACAAAACACAAACCAAAAACACACAACATTGACCTAAGTCATATACCTTATACAAAAATTAACTAACACTGGATCATACACTTGGTTTGAAATGTATTGTAAAACTATTAAGCCTTTAGGGAAAAACAAAGGAAGACATACTACATAACATACAATGCTCCTCTGCAATAAAAAGGAACAAACTATTAGTATACGCAATAACCTGGATGAATATCAGAAGTATGTAAAGTGAAAAAGCCATTTCCAAAAGGTCACCCATACTGCATGGTTTCACTTATATAACATCCTTAAAATTAAAAAAATTACAGTAAATAAAGAAGAAATTAGTGATTTTAAGGGATTAAGGAGAGCTGGATGCTCTCCAGGGAGTGTGACTGTAAAAAGGCAAAATGAGGGATCCTTGTGGCAATAGAGATGTTCTTTGTCTTTATTATATCAATATCAATATTCTGGTTGCAATATTATACTGTAGTTTTACAAGATGTTAATATTGGTGGAAACTAAGTTATGGTTACATGGGATCTGATATGGTTTTGCTGGGTCCCCACCCAAATCTGATCTTGAATTGTAACTCCCATAATCCTCACATGTCATGAGAGGGACCTGGTGGGAGGTAATTGAATCATGGGGACAAGTTTTTCCTGTGCAGTTCTCATGATAGTGAATAAATCTCATGAGCTCTGATGGTTTTATAAAGGGCAGTTCCCTTGCACATGTTCTCTTGACTGCTGCTATGTAAGACATGCCTTTACTCCTCCTTCACCTTCTGAGGCCTCCCCAGTCATGTGGAACTATGAGTCCATTAAACCTCTTTTTCTTTATAAATTACCCAGTATCGGGTGTGTCTTTATTAGCAGCATGAGAACAGACTAATACGGGATCCCTCTGTATTATTTCTTATAACTGCATGTGAATCTATAATTATCTCAAAGTTTTAAATGTAAAAAAAGAAAACTAAAAATGAACTTCCTTCCCACATACCCAAGTGAAGAATCTGACAATTTGACAAACCAAAATAATATTCGTAAGTAACAGTGTACTCAGTTTTCCCCCTTTCTTTGTTCCCCCTACATCCCACATTGCCTTATTTTTTAAGAATCATTTTTTAGGTAATGTTCAGTATATATGTTCAATGATGTATGCATTAAACAGCTTCCCTTAAATCATCTTTCTCTCCAGCTATTTCTGCCACACCACCCCAGACACTGTTCATTTAATCAGGTTATAATTTATTAGTACTTCCCTCACCTCCCACCATACATGACAACCTTCAAACCAACTTTTCCACCCTCTTAGTTTGATTTTTATTTTCTAATCACAGGGTTGGTTATCTACCACTTCTTGTGACTGAAGTATCATTCTCATACTCCAAATCTTCATGCTCCTTTCTTAGATTTCTTAGATTTTTCTATTCATTCGGAACATTTGTTTTCTTTCTCTCTTTCTTTTCTTTTCTTTATAGAGTCTCACTCTATTGCCCAGGCTAGAGTGAAGTGGTGCAATCTCGGCTCATTGCAACCTCTGCCTCCCAGGTTCACATGATTCTCCTGCCTCAGCCTCCCAAGTAGCTGGGATTACAGGTGCCCACCACCACACCCAGCTAATTTCATATTTTTAGCAGAGATGGAGTTTCACCATGTTGGCCAGGTTGGTCTTGAACTCCTGGCCTCAGGTGATATACCCACCTCAGCCTCCCAAAGTGTTGGGACTACAGGCGTGAGCCACCGTGCCCAGCTGGAACAATTTTTAATTACACAAGTAATACATAGATAACACCTGTTCATGACTCATAGCATATAGAAGTACTCAGAGAAAATTGTAACATTGACACCTGGGGTAATTTTTTTTTCAGAATTTTTTTATTATTTTATGCATTTTTTCATATAAACTTAAAAATAAGCTTGTCATTGTACATGAAAAATACTGCTAAAATTTTGACTGAATTACATTGAATTTGGTGATTGTTTTCTCAAGAATTAACACCTTCATGATTTGAATCTTCTATAGATCATGATATGCTAATCTTTTTTTAGCTATTTACAGTCTAATATAATCAGACTAACACTGATTTTCATGTGTTAGTCTTCTATTCAGTCACCCTTTGGAATTGTCTTATTAGTTCTAGTAGTTTTTCCTTTATTTTTCTTGCATTTTCTCAGTATTAAACTATATTGCTTGCAAATGATATCATTTTTTTCTCCCAGATATATGTGTGTATATCTGTATGTGTATATGTGTGTGTGCACATATATACGTGTGTATATATGTGTGTGTGTGTGTGTGTGTGTGTGTGTGTGATGGTTAGTACTGTCAACTTGATTGGATGCAAAGTATTGATCCTGGGTGTGTCTGTGAGGGTGTTGCCAAAAGAGATAAACATTTGATTCAGTGGGCTCAGGAAGGCAGATCCACCCTTAATCTGGTGGACACAGTCTAATCAGTTGCCAGCAAATATAAAGCAGGCAGAAAAATGTGAAAAACAGCGATGGGCCTAGCCTCCCAGTCTACATCTTTCTCCCATGCTGGATGCTTCCTGCCCTCAAACATCAGACTCCAAGTTCTTCAGTTTTGGGACTTAGACTGGCTCTCCTTGCTCCTCAGCTTGCAGACAGCCTATTGTGGGACCTTGTGATAGTGTAAGTTAATACACACACATATATATTTATATAGTTCTGTCCCTCTAAGAGAACCCTGACTAATACAGTGTATTTATTTATATATAAAATATCCACATTTCTGACATACACACACTATTGTATGGTATGTAACCTGTATTTTTCTTAACTCACTGCATCACTGAGGTCTTTCAATAGCATATTAGATGTGATACTGACAGTGGGCATTCTTATTTTTTCCAGAGTTTTATTTCATTGGACTTTATAGAAAAACAGATTGGGTTTTTATTCACTATTTTTCAAATATTATCTATTGGATTAATTTCTTTCACTATTTTTCAAATATCCATTGGATTAATTTCCACATTAATTTTATTATTTTATTCGTTTTATTTTTATTTTATTTTTTATTCATTTTTCAGCTTTTTACATTTATACTTAGGTCATTCACTTTATCATATTTATACACATATAAAGATCTATGTATTACTTAGACATCTTAAGAACTGCATGTTAAAACATGTTAATTAATATTTGGGTTATATTCTATTCTGAATCATCTTGGGCACAGGGATGGCACTGTCACTTGGGCTAGCCTGGGTCCTGTCCCCACCCTTTGTTTGGATAGGAGGAGTTTATGGAGTACATGCTAATGTGAGACTCCGCCATCCTGGTTTAATATCTGCCAACAGAAAGACCTGTTTTAGTTGTCCTATATGCTCTCCCTGCTTTGATTTTAGACAGGCCAGTGTAGACTAAAGATTGTCTCTTTCTTACAGAGCCACGAGTCCTAAGAGTTGTTGTTCCCAAATATTAAAGTCAGCATGACAAAGGTATGAAGTCGGGAACTAGAGAGGGAGATAGAGTAAGGAAGATTTGGAAAAGAAGGACAACAATTCTCCAGTTTTCTCCTGAACCCTTCCTGCTTGGCATCCCTTGCTTGTTTAATGGGGTTATGAATTACATCAAGTTTTCAAGATAAGAGAAGATAAGGCTGGATAAACTCTGTGATGCAGGGAACCAAAGAAATACCCATTACTTTTCATTTTCATCACAAATCTAAGTTGTGATGAGCTTCACAGAACCTGAGAGTTCCCATAGAGTAAATGAACAGGACTCAGGTTAAGAATCATTGTCCTTGGCTGAGAAAAAAACAAAACAAAATAAACTTCCTATTTCCATTTAGGTACAGTTGTCTTACACCCAAACTGGCGCTTTTCCAGCTGTAGCCACTGACCTTTGTGATAGCTTAAAGGTCAGGAAATTCTTTAGGGATCCTCAAAAAAGACAGAATTATTTTTCATTGAAAAACACATACCAAATCAAAACAGAAGACCATAGATGAAGATCAACATGGTGTCAAGCCAGATTTCTATCAACTCCTTATTTAGAAAAAATGTAAGCCTAGGAATATTTTGTTATTGAAATAGAGCCATCCCCTTAACAGTGAAGAAACATTGAAAAAATTGGCCCCTGCTATCAAGCATGGAATTCCGGTTGTAGGTCTGCTCTGATGTCATCATTTTAGAGGCTGAGTAAAAGGAATCATAAGGATATATCTTTCAACCTATCATGAGACATGATTAGGAGGTTTAGGGTAAGATTCTGGAACCTCTTGGGGAATTATTGATGTCGAATTTCCCATTGACAATAAACAAATATGCAGTGTTTCCCGCTTGTCTCTATTCACCATTATCTTCAGCTGGGTTTTACTAATGATCTATCAAAATGGGGATTATCTAGATCAATTTCAGGTGAAAGTAGTGGATTTTCTAAATAAGACTTTCAAAACCTTAAACAATAGCATCTAAATGTCTATGTGGGAAAGAAAAAAAAATCACAAGAATTCTAGAATCCTATATGACTCTACTAGACTCCTAAATTCTATCACAAGGTGTCCTATGTACTTAAAAGTGAATCCTGAATGTAAACTGCCATAGTCCCTGTTGCACCTAAAAGACTTTGGGCAGCCTCATCCCAAGTCTGTGGCTAAGATAGGTGGGGAAATTTGAAACCTGAAAGACTAGAGCAGGAAGTAGCTAGTACATGTGCCCAAGGGAAGTTTTCTCCCCAATGTCTATCTGAGGAACTGAGCTGGACAAGAGACCTCTCCATGGCAGTAATGATTAAAGACAATGAACTAAAATGGATCAGAACAAGATTTTTTTTTTCCCCACCTGTACCTGACAACTGTTAAATGACCTCAAAAGCCCAAAAAGGAGACTTGAGTAAAGCAGCTTCCACCATGAAACTTTTCTTCCGACACCCAGGCCCGTGAGTCCCCAGCATTCTCCCCCTTATGGCATTGTAACTTCAGGACACACAGCAGAGTTTACAAATACCTTTCCTTGTCCCTGTGTCTGTTTGTAAGCAAAAATATAATGATGATGAACAGAGGGATACACGGACTGTTTCTCAGCATAACTTAACCATAAAATAATGAGACTTTCTCCTAATTGCATTATGAGTGAGTCTTCTCTGCCCGCTGACTTACATACAATTAAGCTTCTTGCTGTGAAATGCCAATAAATATGCAATTCATGAATAGCGTAGCTAAAAAGTCTGGTGAGAGCCATGACTTCTTACTGGCGAAGGCCAGGAAACTGCAAAGACAATAAACTTTGGCGTCTGCTCCAGGCTAACTGGCTGTGGCCAAGGCTCAGTGTTCACATGTCACTTGGGTCTCTGCCAGGCTATTAGTCATTACACATTCTGCCCCAATGGTGTGTAGAAATGGTGTGGACTCTGAATATGCTTAGAGGGAAGAAAAAAGAAACACTAGTTTATGTTCAGTTAGGTTAACATTTTTGGCTTTTTCCCTTCCTAGGAAAGTTATACTTAACATAAAAATTGAAATCATTCTTAGCCAGTCTTTGAAGTATTTTTTCCTGTAAAAGTACACAATGGTTGTTAACTGCTCTAGAAAAAAGATTTAAGTTAAAGAAAACAGGAAAGTTAGCACAATGAAAATGGTAGATGTCATTAACAGAAAAATTTTCACCCCCTCAAACAACCAACTTACCTATTTGTTTTTCGTATCCATCTCTGTACCTTCAAGAGTTTTTCCTATTAGCGCCGCTACCAATTACAACCATAATGTGCCTCTCTGGGTACTATCTGCTGTGTCGTTGGCCAAAGAATCTTGGGATTGCATTTTTAAGGACAATATCTTTCTCTAAGTAGTAAACCACAGAGATTAATAGCATCTCAACCCCAGACACAATAATAAAAAACAGCTGACCATTTCTTTAAAACACGCCATTGGGTTTGATCTCCAAACAACAGCTTCACTTGCCTAACAATCAGGGCAGTTAAGTTTAGATATCTACAATGCTCAAAGCGTTAAACCGAGTGTATAAATCAACCATATTTATACCTATCATTACAATCACCGCTTAATTAATAAGTAGAATCATCATGCAAATATAAATTTGCAAACAAAATTTGATTTGATTTTTGTTACACGTGGTCAACAGAAATTTGTCAACTACCAGTGACAGACACACATTTTGAACTATGTTTTCACAGAAATAGGACATTATTTTTTCCTAAAGCGACTAAAAATTTAGTATACTAACTTCAAGCACAGCAGATCCAAGGACTAAAATAATGTCTCAACCCAGTTTCTGTTTACAGATTATTTCTTCTGACAGAAAGAGAGCTTTTTATTAATTGAAAAGACAACATACATTTCCTGCTTATGTCTTTTGTGATTCTTATAATTTTCAGTGCCACAGAAAAAGAGGCACCTGTGGGTCCCCAGCATCCATGTAACAAATTTTGGGGAGGATTCTTAATGTCTGCCTTCAGCCATATTCTCTTCTGAAAAGTGAATCACCTTGTGCATAGGGATGGCACTGTCACTCGGTCTAGCCTGGGTGCTGTGCCCACCCTTTATGTGGATGGGAGGAGTTTATGGAATACATGCTAATGTGACTCCATCATCCTGGTTTAATATCTGCCAACAGAAAGACCTATTTCAGTAGTGCTATATGTTCTCACTGCTTTGATTTTAGATAGGCCAGTTTAGACCAAAGATTGTCTCTTTCTTACAGAACCAACAAGGCCTGTCTAAAAGTTATTGGTCTCAATAATTAAAGTTAGCGTGACAAAGGTATGGAGTCAGGAACTAGAGAGGGAGATGGATTCAGGGAGATTTGGAAAAGAAGGACAACCCCTATCCCATCTTCTCCCAAACTCTTCCTGCTTGGCATCTTTTGCTTGTCAATGACAATAATGATTCCCACCTTAGGAAGCTCTTAACTAGCTTACAGACTGGGACAAGGAGTAGATAAGTAGGGAGGAGAGTATAATAAGCAGCTCTGCTGTGTCTACATGGTGTTAGGGTAAGGGAGAAGAATGTTGGACATGCCAAACAAGGCACATTGTTAATAAAAATCAATTTGATCACCAAACAATGGCAAGTACGATACGCCTTTTACCTACACCTGAATGTGATCTTCTCCTAAGTATTAATTTAGCTCAGCCTAGAAACTAAAGCACTTAGTTTGATTATATATTATCTACCTTTCATGTGAAGTGATATATGAGGACCTCAAAATCTGATTAAAGACATTGTCGAGATGCTCACTTTATTCTTCATGATATCATTTTATATAATGAATGTTAGTATCACTAAGTGACCTCAAAACAGATATAGTAAATGAAGAGAAAATAGCCATCTAATTGTATGTTATACATTTTATGGACAAATAGCCTCAAGGAGAGAGTCTAAACTTATATATAAATGATAAAATGCTCACTGATTGTTTTCATAATTTTACAGTTGAAACCAGATTGTTTATATATCTCTATATTAAAATTAGTAAGAATTAACCTGTATGGAAGTTTAAAAAAATCCACCAACAATCTAATAACATCAGAACCTAAATCAAATACTTTCACAATATGAAGCAGATGTTTCATCCATGAAGCCATTCCATATGGGGTTTTAAATGTTATTTGAGCCACCAGAATCTCCCTAGGTTTTTCAACTGAAAGCAACTTAAATATTGAGAACTGATACTTTAAAACGCAATATGTAGTAAAGTTAAAATAAATGCATAGGGCCAATTTTTAAATAATTCTGCAAATTTTATGCTCTCTCATCGGAAAAAAGATTCATTTTCAATTTTCTATAAATAAACATGTACTCTTTTTCTTCTCTTTTATTGAAGGAACATTATGATTTTCAGGTGATAAACCGAAAAATAAGAAGAAAAAGAAAAAGTCTTAATTTAGTGTTCTCAAAAAATAACACCAATTTTCATGGAATTTAACCTTATATAAACTGCCCTCTCACTTAATACCACTATCCCCATTCAGCTCAGTTGTGTGCATCACATTATCCGATAAAAATCCCTGAGTTTCAATAAAACAAATAACTATATGAATTATTTCATGCACCAACAAAAACCCAAGTAAATATATTTTTGCACGTCTATTTCCTGACTTCAGAAATTCATCTAGTCATATTCTTATTTTTCCATACCAACGTTGTTTTCAACATCGTCTGTAAAGTCTAAGCATTTGTTTTAGAGACGCTCAAGTTTGGGTACGAAGTTTGGGTAAGTCTGGTTAAGAAGAGTAATAAGCAAACAAACAGTGTATACATAGGAATTATACATAGTCAACTTCATCTCCATTACGTAAGTGGATGTTAAGCTACCAGCGTATCTTAAGCTACCGATACTGATATTTATGGTAGCAATTAGAAAACATGTTGGAAAATATGCCCTAGCATAAGCGAGAGAATGAAAAAAAAAGTAGTAAAAGGAGAGAATTAATGTGATTTTAATGGCAGTTATAGACAAGGAACTACAGAAGCAAGTTTTTATAGTGAAAAGAAATATACCGAATAAATATTCTTTTTTCAGTCTTCATAGAATCTTTATCAGTTTCTACCATTTATTTTAGGTCAGGCTTAATTTATTTCAAATCTTGAATTTATGAGATAGAACCAATTTACTGAGTTATCTTTATAGCCTGAACTTATAGTCCCATCTTTTCATTCTCATTTTGTATGTCTATGATTTGGAGAATTTATACTTGGAAACAAGGAACCGAATTCTCTGTTTCCTAGGATGTAAAATTAATTTTCAAACACGTATGTAAATGATTTGACACAAAAACAGAACAAAGCCATACAGCTAATCAATAAGATTCTAAATATTATAAATTCAGGTACCCCAAAGTGTCTTAAATGCTTTCAGTTGTATTTACTGCTACATAAATAAGAATAAGAGTAAATGTACAGTTTAATGATTACACATACAGGTTATGACATACAGAAGGCCATAATTTCTTGATAAGCCCTAATGGGGCTCTCCATTTTTTTAAAGAAAATATTTCATATTGTATTTTGGGGAAGGGAAACCCAATGAATTAAAATCAGCTCTCAGAGATCTCTTGCTAACTCTGAACCATTTGTTGCTCCTGCCCTCTGTTAGCCTCTAGAAGAGCTTTAGCGGCTCCAAGGGAAGTTTATTCAACTGCTTCTCATCACATCCACCCACACAGATTTACATGCAAAGAGCTCAGGATGTTCAAAAATGTGGACATTGAAAACAGAAAGAAAGAGGGGGGAAAAAGAGTGAGAAAAACATTTTTGAAATGTGTCCCTTCCAACCCATTTGTAATACCGGCAGCCCTTTAACCAGGTCGTTTTATTGAAATCATTAGCTGTTACGAAGAAGTTTTGTCGTCATCATCGGAATATGCTGAGCTCACCAGGACACCTTATGCTTTTCAAAGCAAAGAAAGAGGCAGGAAATAACTGCTATTCCTTTTTTTCCCCCCTGAAATGCGATGATAAATTAAGGTGACTGTAGGAACAAAAGGAGTCTCCAGTGAGGCCAGTCTCTTAGAACTCTCTGTAGTGGTACTTCTTTGTTGCTGTTGCCCACCTTGCAGGGATTGTAGGCACCATTTGTTTGCATCTCCATTTATATCTGAGCCTAATCTTAAATCTACTACTCTCCTATTTCAGCATTTTGGCGTGATGGGTCAGGGTTGGCCTCGGTCTACTTGTTCATTCATTCCTGGGAGGAGACAAAAAAACTTAAAGCATATAAAATTTAACAGAAAATACATGAAATTAGAAGATGCTGGATCAGAATCTTCTATCTTTGTGGTGCTTGTCTTGCCCATAGATTTCTTTTGAGAGGGACTGCCACATCCACTGTCCCTGCCAAAGGAAGCATATCATAAAAATCTCTTAGACAAAAGTAGTTGTGTTCTAATTATGTTTGAATTATGTTTGAACCCTTTGTTAAGAGGCACTGGGCTAGTGAGAGTTTATAATGGAGCAATAATCTATCTAAAGGCAGACAAGCAGATTGTGAGGCAGCCTAGCATTAGAGTGTCACTCAACAGCTACCACAGTGAATCTCTCAGGAATAAGAATTGAGAACTCTGAGAAAGAGTCAGTGAGTAGAGAATTTCAGGAGTCAACCAGGAAACTGAAAGAGGAAGAATAAACATAAAGTAGAGATGAAAAGAATGGCTGATTCTTATGTACTAATAAGAGAGTCAAAATAATAACAAGTTATTGAAAAAGCAGCACTGGATTCCTGAATGGCCTTCCATTTCTTAAAGTGTTTTCTGGACATCAGTCCTCCTCTTCCTCTAAAAGGCACTCAGGCTGGTGTCCAACATGAGCAAAGTTTTAAGTACCTAAAAGCAGGTTTACCCAGATTTCTGTGAGGTCCAACCACCATGACTGAGAAACCTATTTTTCTCATTTTCCTGTAAATCTGTATAAGAAAACTCCCCTTACTTGAAGTACTTTGAGTAGTTTCTGTTATTTGCAACCGAAGAACGTAACATCAGGAATCAGTAACAATATTGTAGTTTAAATCTGGGGGATTTTATAAACTCATATAAAGTGAAATTGATGACTAAAGACTTTGTTCACATAATTATAGGACAACAAAAATTTTAACAATGTATTTATATATCTAACATGTCAGTTTCCCTTTCACTTTTGATGATTCATCCAGTTGCTCTTACTAGAAAGTGAGGTGTTGTCTTTGATCTCTCATTTCCTCTCACTTCAGAGAGCCACCAAAACCTGATTGGTACCTTCCAATTACATCTGAAATCTATTCATCACCCCTCAAATCCTTCAACTTCTTTGCGCTGTCCCATTTCGAGGCATCTGAGTTCCTGATTTCAGTCTGTGATAAATGCCTTCTAACTGAGCACCATGATGTTTCTTACTGAAATTCTTGCTACTTTCCAATACATTAATTTAAGACAGTTCTACGTCCAAAACTCTTCGATGTCATCTCATTTCTCTTAGGATAAGGGCAAAATATCTTAAAGACTAAAATCTGGTCCCTGTGTATCACGCCAGGCTCTGAATACAAACTGTGTTATTTCTGTTCCCCAATTATATCCTGTTCTCTTTCGCCCTCAAAGTCGTTTTCCCATCCTATCACCTCAGCTGAAACATTTTCTCCCACCCCACTGCCTCCACTCACACTCCATTCACCTGGCTTAATTCTTAGTCATAATGGCAATGTAAGATTCCCTGTTTAAAATTCACTTCTTCAGATAAACTTTCCCTGACACTGCCTTATAGATCAGGCTCTCTTGTGTATTTTCAATCATCCCATATCATACATCTGTAACACTTACATTTGTGATGACTCCAAATGATTTAGTCTTGTAGGGTTACCCTTTATTTTCATATGTATTACATAACTAGAATTTAGTTCCTAACTTTCAAAATTGTGTAAAAATTTTGAGATATAGTCCTCTAAAAATCTCAAATATGTTTGGCATGTTTGAATGTAAAATACAGGCTAAGTAACATTCTCAAAATTGACTTTGTGGATCTTGAGGGCCTCAATAATCTTTGCTTTAATAATGAATAATATGATTTTATAGGTTTTTAAAATCTATATAAGAGTTGCAAAATTTACATTCTTTGAATTCTGTCATAATACCATGCATGTGAGAATTGGTCAAGGAGTTGGGGAGAATTTCAAATATTTGGGAATTTTATAAGTGTCAGAGGTTAATTTTCCATTTCTTGTAGATATGTAGTAAATATATGTATATATAGAAAATGATGGGCAAATCTCATGTCCTCATTATAAGACTTTCCCTAAGAATTTTGAGACAAAATAAAAGATTATTGGAGGGGAACAGCTATTTGAAGGGAAGTCAAGAAAGACTCTGAGGCAAAAAAAAAAAAAAAAAAGCAATATCAAATTAAAAGCACAGAGGGGTATACAATTCTCAAGGGCACTGAGAACGGTGTGCAACATGAGCAACATTTTAAGTACCTAAAGAGGAGGTGCCATCCTTTGGTTTAATTGAGTCCAAAAGAAAGCTGAGTCCTTAAAAGTGCCAACTCAGATGGGCCTTTTCAAAGGCAGTTGAAGTCTAACACAATGATAATGGACTGTCAAGTGGGAGACAAATGTCATGTGCATTAAGGCAGAAGAAAGTTCAAGTAGACGCCTGAAGGCTGTTACTATAATTGGACACTGAGTGGGAAAAGTAAGATTCACATTTCAATGGTAAGATCCTTTTCCTTTACTCTGTATGATGCACTCTAGAATTTCTGACTGGCTAATTTTCCTCATATTTCCCAGCATCTTGCCATGTTGTTAGATGTCTCATGCTGTCTCCTTTTCTCTCTTGGGTCCCTAAACTGCTCTTTCCCCATCTGCCCCACAAAATTTGAAATTGTTCCAACTTTAATATGTCAGGAAAGTTATTTCTAATTTTGGAACTACCTAGTTCATCTTAGCTATGTCAGATGAATCCTCTGTTTGATCCCCAGAAAAGACATCAAGACAATTTCCTAAATAACAACAGTCATCTTCCAAAGAGTAACAAGCTTTCTATCAACATTTCATTTCCTTGTTGCTACAGTTGTATTAGTCTTTGTTTCTTTAATATCTGTTTTCTCAGCTAGACTACATAAACTCTGTGTGGGCAGAGGCCATATCTGTTTTCTTCTTTTCTGAATCATTTAGAGTGATGAGAAGAAAATAAAAGCCCAATATATATTTCTTTGAAAAAATTAATATGCATTGATACATCTTAGCACAGATTGAAAGGCAATGCTGATACTTTCCTGCACACCCTCCCATCCCCAAAATGATCTGTCTTTTAGGATTTAAGTACTAATCGCAATGATAATCCTCCTTTTGATCGTAGAGTATGTTGGGATGATGCTTAGGCCTAGACTGAAAATGGGAAAATGACTAGTCAGCAGACCTGGATCTGGCTCCGTGAAATTCCCTATGGCCTCACTCACTGCCTGCACCCTGGAGCAGAGTTAAAGGAATCACAATGGTAGTAGAGAAGCTAGATAAACTGAGAAGACTCTCATAATGAAGCAGAGGATGCTCGCAGGGATGTAATGAACACTAATGTACTTCCGAATGCAATGCATAATAATATACAAGCTGTCCCGTAGTCAGGACTAGTGGTCAGGATTGCCAAACCTCACAGCACTCCGTCATCAGTCAGCTTATCAACCAAAACCACAAACCACTACAAATGTGGACTCTCAGTATCACTGTACTACAAGGAAACAAAGCTCAGATATTATAAAACTTGTCAAAGATCTAGCTGATAATCGGGAAACCCAGAATCTGAGCCTGGGTAGGTCTGATCTTTTTCCTTCCTTCTCATGCTCTCAATGATGTTTCCACTATGGTCAGAAAATATGGAAACTTTGTTTTTTTTTTAAACAACATCCTTTTGACCAAGGGAAATACCACCAAATATTTCCTTTAAATTAGTCTCTGCAGTTTATTGTAAAGAGCTTTCTGATCCAAAATTTGTTCACAATCAAATGAGTGGACAAAATTGTTTGCTAAACTGACATGTATCCTTGTTGCTTATTATCATGTTTTGCAAACACACTGCAACTCCCTTGAGAAGGTTTCTTTTTAAATATTATTATTTTTAAATGGTATATTGTAATTATATATATGTATGGAATATAATGTTGTGTTCTCACCACAAAGAACTGATAAATGCATGAGGTGATGGACAATCTACACACCCTGATTTGACCATTACACAACATATACATATATTGAAACATCAGATTTTACCCTGAGAAGCTTTCTCATCAAGTGTCTTCTTAACACTGAGGATACCATGAGTTATAGATGAATAAGCACTTTTTTAATTAAAAAAAACAAAAATGATGAAAGGATTTATTTAAGTTTGATTTAAACACTTGAAATGGAGAGTCGAAACCATTCTATAAATAATTTTAAAATCGATAAAACCTTATTTTCCTCAATTATCTAAATATTTAGGTTAAAGTGGGGTTTTTAAAAATGTATTTACTATATCTAGAGATTTTCCCATCTTCTCATTTTATTCATCGGAACTGAGGATGCTTCTTAAAAGTAAACATTCCTAATGAACATGCTTTTAAAGAACAAGTGACTAAAGTATAAAAAGTTTTGTGACTAGTGTGTTATTTTATCTGCTTGCTTCCAGACTATCACACATATTTCTTCCATGTCAAAATTTATCTCTCAGGTATATTAATTCTGCACAGGTTTTCTAAGCATCTCATCTATCCTGTTTCAAGTGTCACTGATATAATGACAGAAAATGTACAGTATTGGCAATTACAGGTTAGGTACAAATATGAATAACATGTTACTTCCAACCGGCCAGATCCTTGTATTTCATTTCACGTGGGCAGTATTTCCTCTCCTCTGTTTTCACTGGACATTTGCCTGCTTTCACAGTACCATGCATCACACATCCTGTTTATTAGTTTAAAGGAGTTTAACAAGGGGATTTATTTTATGTTTTTCTCTGTCCACCAAAGTGCAATTTACTACTCTTATAAAAAGTGGCTTCCCCAGTGTATTTGCACTGTGCTTCATTACAACTCCTTCTGTAATATTCTATGTGATATTCAAAGTCACTCTACTTACCATCATCCATACTCACTTTCCTTTCATAAATATTGCCCAGTGGCAATTTAATTACCAATTTGATTTAGAGCTTAAAAACTTGCTCCATTTACTTTTTCAAAATGATTTTTAATTTTATGTTTTATGTTTTATTTTATGTTCTTTAAAAGAACACACTTGTATCAAATTCTATAGCAATGTACAAATTTGTCTCCACTGTAAGGACTCTTACTTTGCATTTCTGATGCTTAGCGAAGTACAGGGAACCCATCTTGCTTTAATGTAATTTCAACATAGTCCCTAGCCAGGCTGCTTGAACAAACTACATACTATTACACTAATGTTCTATTTACAGAAAAGGTCTTATTATTCAGCATTTATGTAAACTGCTTGCCTAGTTCCCTTAGAGACTCATCAATCCAAACTAAAAATATGTCCTATTATGTTTGCTGATGTTACTGTTACCGAGTCTCTCTCTCATGGTCCTGGCATACCTTGGTGTAAAGTAAAAATCAGAACTGGAAGTGCCAGCCCGTGCGATATGGCACCTGGCTAATGCACTTCCCTGGGGCTTAGAGATTATATTTTTAAAGTTATGTTTTTTTCTTTCCTGGAGCCAATTACACTCTCTAAATAGTGGTACGCAGGGACACATTGAGAGCACTGTTGAATTCTTCATCCAAGTGTCTTCATCCTTTCAAATGTTTTACAACAGTGATTCCTGGCCCAAGGCCATGTCCCCGAAAAGCAAATCATCCCTCTTAATCAAAATAAAAAACTCCTGTCTTCAGACTCATCAACTTCCCCACTTCATACTAGAAGAATAGCTTCATTTGGCTCACCATATGGAATGTTTTCCTGGCTACAAATATCATGAACACTAAATTCAATTACATAATGAACCATACGATGTGAACACTGCTACAGCTCCATGTGGTCAGTGGGACGAAGCACAAATGGAATAATCAAAACCACACTCAGTATGCAGTGCTCATTTGGGCTTGCTAAGGAGGCAGTGGTGGAGGCTGTGAATACTGTTAAGAGTGAATCATGCTTATTCCTTGCTATGAATGAGCAAGGCAGAGTGAGATACTCAGTTTACCTCAGGTGCAAAGGATACAAAGCAAAGAAGCAGCCAATTATTAGCAGAGAACTCCCATAACAAATGTCCTGTTGGACCACTGGTTTCTGGCTCAGGCCCTCGTTTTTGATGGAATCAGCTTTTACCAGGAAAGCACAGTTGAAATTAACACATTATGGTGACCATGGCTATGAGCTGCCTGTGACTGCTTTTGTCAGAAGGGAGCATTGTAACAGAGAGAAGCGTGGCGTACTAGCTGAACAAATGTAATTAGTCTGTTTGGGTTCAAATCTCCTACTTCCCTCAGGATGTTCTTGTGAAGGTATCCATATAAGACAATTAAGTAGTTGGTTTTCGCTAAGCAGACAGGTTTCAAATACTGTTATTTCAATCATTGTTGTTGTCCATGAACAGCCTATTCCTATGCAGGTATAGAAACCACCTCAGTTAGTGTGACCAATCATCTTGGCTTGCCACAAAGGTTTCCTGGGCATGGGATTTACAGTGCTAAATCTAGGGAAGCCCTTGGCAAATGAGAATGAGTTGGTCAACTTAATTCAGTATTACTCAAACTATTATGAAAGTTACAGGCCTTTTTTGCTTCTTTATAATTAAAGTACAATCTCTATGACTTGTATTCTTTGTACCATTGAGCAAAAAGGAGTTGGAAAGGTAATTACTAACAAATACTACAATCTGGGAGGTAGAAACGATTCACAGAAGAGAATAAAAACTCCATGAAGGCAGAGAGGTCTTTCTCAATAGAGAGGACTCTTTAAGAAAGAGATAGTGACTGATATTTTTTCCTTACTTATTAGTTACTGGTTTGTTTTGTTTTGTTTTTTGTTCTTTTACAAATGTCCTTTTGTTTCATTGTTAACAAAGTGGTTGCTAAAACAGTCTCTTCTGGATGGAAGCAGAAATAAGATGCTGAAGGGACTGCTATTACTCTCTGCTACTCAGCCATCTGCAGGGAAAACTATTTCCTGAATATCTTTCTCCTATGGGTGGTCATAGGAATAAAAGAACAAACAATATTTGCTGCTCTGGAATGGAAGGTGGGAGTGAGAAAAGGAAGTGCTGTGAAAAACATTTGTCTAAGGCCGATCTTTAGGGGAAAGTATGAGACTTCATTTTTTTTCTTTTGTTTTGTTTTTGTTTCCTATTACTATGTTTCATACATTATTAAAGCATTTGTGATTTAGGCTTACAATATAAAGATTGCTCATTTTCTATGTTCTTCAGAATGAAAGATTTCCTGGTTTCTGTCTCTCAGGTCAGCCGTCAGCAGCTAAAGAGGCCCTTGAGTCCCCTACCTTCATCCCTGATGTCACCTGTGATATAAACCACAAGTTACCTCTTAACGGTTTGTGAACAGAACTCACTTACAAAGCCAGAAGGTGATTTAGGTCTTTCTTGCAGATGGCCAAATGCCATTTTACATACCTAAGCAACTCTACTTCCCATATCATTATGTGAGATATCAATGTGTTGAAACTGAAAAGAACTCTTGGACAAAGAACCTTCTTTTTTTTTTTTTTTTTTTTTTTTTTGAGACAGAGTCTCGCTTAGTCGCCCAGGCTGGAGTGCAATGGCGCGATCTCGGCTCACTGCAAGCTCCGCCTCCCGGTTTCACGCCATTCTCCTGCCTCAGCCTCCCGAGTAGCTGGGACTACAGGCGCCCGCCGCCTCGCCCGGCTAATTTTTTGCATTTTTAGTAGAAGCGGGGTTTCACCGTGTTAGCCAGGATGGTCTCGATCTCCTGACCTCGTGATCCGCCTGCCTCGGCCTCCCAAAGTGCTGGGATTACAGGCGTAGAACCATCTTTCTTGATAAGCATATGAATTTTTTATTTTTAAAATATTTAGCAATAAACCAAACATAGTAATACACCTGTAGTTCCAGCTACTCAGGAGGCTGAGACCAGAAAATAGCTTGAGCCCAGGAGTCTGAGTCCATCCTGGGCAACATAGCGAGACTCTGTCTCTTTTTTAAAAATCAGCAAGTAATTCATAGTAATAATTATACGCTGATAAGATAGCAGACACCAGGCTAATTGGTTTACATTTATTATCTAATTTATTCTTCACAATTATGCAGAAGGTATTATAAGCTCTTTCAGACAGATGAGGAACTGAGGACTCATAAAGGTAAAGTAATTTGTCCAGGTCTCACTGGTAAAAATTAGCAAAATCGGCTTTGAACCCAAATTTGATGGACTGTAACACCCATAATCTTACCCACATATTACATCTTCCTAATACTTAAAAACATCCGTACTAGACACAATAAGGGACACAACAGGAATAAAACACAGTGTCTATCCTCTACAAGGGTAAAATACCCTCTCCCTTTCCTGGGCAAAGGCTCCCACTCTGAGAGCCTCTCCCAGCCTGGGGCTGGAGCACACAGCTCCCCTCCTCTCTGGTTGCTACCTTAATCTTTCTCTGCCTCCACCCCAACCCCATGTACTGTCTATTCTCCTCTCTGTTTTCTTTCTCTTGTTTATAATTGCCATAAATGGCTCAACAGAAAGAGCCTCAATTAATTGCTTAGAACATGGGCTCAAATTGCAAATATCAGAAAGTTAGTTGCCTTTTCCTCATATCTGTTTTCCTCTCACACATTCCAAGGCCCTTCCCTTTTCATCTCACCCCACCCCATTTAAAACTATCCGGTATAAACCAAATGTCACCTTTCTGAAATGTCCCAAGTCTACAAAAGCAGAAAAAAACTCTTCTTCTACTGGGAGCTAATATCTTTTTGAGCAGAATTTCATCACAGCATGTATCACTTTTTATTGTAATTATTGGCTGATGTACCTCTGTCTTTAAGGGAATGTGAGTTTCTTAAGGAAGGAACCATGCCTCAGTTAACTCTGTCGGCACGGCCTGCCAAGGAAAAGCTAGGGGCTCTCTTTCTTTATTGCTGTTTCCTGGTTCCTTATGATTGGGCTCAGAGAAAGAGCAGAAATGCAAATAGGAAAGTCAAGAGCCTCAAGAGTAAAAATCAGCATAGGGGAATAAGTAGGTAAATAAATTATGATATATTAATTCTATGAAATCTTAGACTATGCTGCTATTAAACACAATGAGGTCAATATGTAAGAACTGATGTAAACATTTATCTTGCGTATCATTAAGTGGAAAAAGCAACCATGGACTAATTCTTTGAGCGTAACAAATTGTATAATTTTTTAAAGAAATACAGATTTGTGTATGTGAAGGTATAGAAAGAAGAGAGCTTTATGAAAATATACAGCAAAATGTTGCGATGGATTACCTCTGGGAGGGGAGCAAAGGAATTAGGGAAAGTGTAAGCTGGAGGTGAAGAGAGATCTGAATAGCACTCTATGCTTGTAAGTTAGCTGCAGTGTAAAAAAAGAACTTGAAAACTTAGGATCTACTTTTCTCAATCTGTCCGCAATACGTTCTCATATTCTTTAATACCTGTGCAGTAAATATAAGCAGTTGGTGTTAGTTTTCCACTTAGTATATAAAAGGACTGTGCAAATGACTTGGGGCAAATTACATTGTCAGCAGTTATCTCTGTGGGCTGATAATCACATGTATATCGACCAGAAATTCACATGTGAAACCAGGAATTTCATGGTCACATCAGGTACGGCCCAAGGAATTTCATGCAGTCATTCATGTATTCATTAAATAGTTTTAAATACCTAATATGTGCTCAACAAATACTGGAATAGCAATTAACAAAATATAGCACTGTTTACAGAGACCAATTTTCAGTGGGGTGAGGGAGGTAATAAGTTCATTAAAATAAACAAATATGTACTATTTTGTGATAAATGCTATTGAGAAAAAAACATTGCAGGTAAGGAAATACAGCATAGACAAAAGTGACACTTGAGGCAAAATAGCCAAGGTAGACTTCTCTGGTATTTAGAAAGGCATATAAATAAATTGGAATGAGGGTAGGGAGGGAGGTCATGTGACTAAGAACATTCTAGGAGGGAGAAATAGCAGTGAAAGCACCAGAAACGGAAACATGGTTGCTGTGTTTTAGGGTCATCCAGGAGTTCCTTGCAGCTGATGTTGAGGGAGAACAGTGGGAGATGATCAGAAAGGCAGTAAGAAGCTGATTCTTGTGATCAAAGGACCATTGTAAAGTTTAAGTTAAGGTATGTGATCACAAATTTCAAAGAGGCAGTCAGCAAGGTTGTTTTTCTCCCACCATATTCTCCACCTCAGGTCCATGAGATTTTCCACAGTTAGAATGGCCCTGGAGAGCAGATTGTTGAGGTTAAATGCAAGGAGTAGAGTCTACAACTGGGTAAGGAGGAAAATGAGGACATAGACAGATGGTAAACACTGAAAAATTGTTAAGGTCAGTGGATAGGAAATACTGGTAGGGCTGAAGAATTGTTGGGTTGTTAACGAGTATACATTAATTATGTAAATGTAAGAGATGACTGTTGCAAAGCAGGATGCTAAACACTAAATTTTGAAGGAGGTATTATTTGTAATAGCAACTTCTGGAATATGATTGAGGAAACCCTGGATTTAAAAGTAGGGTTGACAGTTTAAGGGTCCTGACAGTTCTTTCAGACTACTATAGCAAACATCATAAGTTGGGCACTTTCTAAACAGCAGAAATTTATGTCTCACAGTTCCAGAGACTGAGAAAGCGGACACTTTATTGCTGTGTCCTCACATGGTGGAAGGGTCAATCTGACTCTCTGGGTCCTCTTTTATAAGGACACTATTCCCTTTTCTCATGTTATAAATAAATGTTTTTGTTTGGTACTACAAACATGGTTGTTAAGGCTTTCAGTTGGAGGTATGTCTTTCCTATAACCCCTTTTAGCTCCTAAATTTCTCAGACAGTTGTGGCACTCAAATAGTGACTAACTAGAAAATACTAATAGTTTACGCATGTCATTCATTGAGCACTAGGATAAAAGCTTATTATCTATTACCTTGTTTATATTTATAGTAACCACAAAGAGGTAGAGAGTAGTGTCACTTCCCATGAGACAGATGGGGAAACTGAGGTACAGAGCTATTAAGTAATTTGCCTGTTCATAAAACTATTCAGAGACAGAATTTGAACATGAAATACAACATGTTTGACTCCAAAACTGTACCTTTATTTAACCTCTGTTCTTTACTGCTAAACTCTTCATAAAATAAAAGTAACCAAGAATGCAAAAGACCATGACGCAAGAATTCAAGTGTTTAAGCACTGATTTGCACTTCCTTTATGCTTAATCAGAGTAAAGACAATGTATCAAAGAGATAAAATGGTCCCTTGGAAACTACTAGGCAATATGATCTACAATAACTCTCCAAAATACAGCACTCAGTATTTTGAAAAATCAAAATGAACATTCTAATAGGATTATCTTTCGAGGGAATTTTACTTTGCATCATAGGCATTGCTCTCATTTCTCTTCAGATATCGGGGACATGTATTCCATCCTCAATAGCTACACAGGATATATGGCAAAAAGATTTGGATGATTCATTAAATGCAAAGCTTTGGCAGCACATATGGGGAAGTGTTTATAAAGAGTTTGAGAAACAAGCCTGCAACAAATTCAGGTTAATATTCTTCCCAGAACCTGCTGGTCTCCATCCAGATAGGGTTATAGACAGATGGTTCATTTTGGAAATGCTGAAAATGCAGAGCTGTTACTCTTTGTCACATCACTTTGGATCTGACCTTTACTTAAAGGAGTAAGTCTAATTTGTTCTTATCGTAATTGTAGGACATAGGACATTATCAACAAAACAATACTTTGTACTTTATTTTGAACTCCACAACCACTATTTTGACCAAAGATGAACAGTGCCTATGCTCAAGCCATTAAGTAAACTACCAGGACAGGATTGAAGCAGTATTAGGTGGAGTTTAAATTGTTTTTATAAGGCGGAATTTGGACTCCTCAATAGACTTGCCAAAGAACCAACTTTACTTCATGTTTTGCCTTCTAATTTTAACTCATATTATATTGAAGATTGCTATTATTTAGATTATACAAGCTACTCTGAGTTTGCCAGGGGCTCTTTGTCACCATCTTTATAAAAGAACTAGTTGAATGAGGGGCAAATTTTAATGAAAGAAAAAGGAGAAAAGCATTACTGTCTCTTTAGGTCATTGGGGTAAAGAGAATTTGGGGACAATGAGGAATTGCTGGACCTAAAAGCAGCAGACACACAAGTTCTGCTGAGTTTTGAGCCTTATTAACTCCTCTTGGTTTGTCCTCTGACCCAGGTTGGCCTGAGTAAGCTCCAGCAAAATCTGAGGGACTCAGGTGATGCGTCCGTCAGTCAGCAACCAGCAGGAGTCTGGGTGGCTGGCCACGCCAGTCTGCTTTGGCACCAGTGAAAAGTCTGGTCATGGGACTAAACATCACTCACAAAGCTCTTAGAAGGGAGAGATGTTTCTTCTGGCTGCCCAAGGTGACCGCCATGGAGGTAGAGGGCATTTCTGGGGAAATGCTTGCCCCATTGCCTTTCCAGAGTCAGAGGCTGTTCTGGCTTTGGTCTCATAGGGTTTGTGGTAAGAAACCACCATCACTGCTGTCAAGGGAGCTATGCGCGAGTGTAAGGCTACACATCTCTGTCAACATGCTGTAATCACCATCAACTCCCTGGGTGGGAATCAAGCCCCTGGTGTCACACACAATCATACACCATGAAGACGAAATGGATCAGGAGGTGAAGGAGGCATCAAGGGCATGGGACCTTGGAAAAGGAACTTAAAACAACCACCACAGTAACCCAGTTATTGAGTTCTTAGCATGGGCCAGTCTTTGTGCAAAGTGCTTTGCATCAATTATTTGACTGAAGCCTCTCAATAACCCTATGAGGCAGGTATTATTAGCCCCATTGGTCACATGTTGAAGTTAGCAAGCCTTTAAAAAACAGCTTGACTGAAATCTGGCTGATGAGATTGCTCCTCCATTAACCAAAATTCTATTCACTGGAGTCCCGGACAGACATTTCAGGATTTCCAGGAGCACAGTCCCCATGTGTGCCAGCTGGCCCCCGAGGCAGCCAACATTCTCTGGGCTGTACACCCATGATTGGAAGCTGGAGTCCAGCCCTCTGCACAGCTGGCTTATGAGCAAGCCTCTATTTTCCCCCTGAACTCCTTCTGTCTGCAGGTTTATGATGCTCAGGACTTTTGTTAAATCTGGCTGGACTGCAAGTGAGAATCATACTTTGCACTTCTACGAGGCCTGTTATCTGAAAGCCTTAGAGGACTTTACAAATTTTATCCACCATCATCTGCTCCTCGTTTAGGTATTGCAACCATTTCAGAAATGAGTAATCAGCACATGTAGTCATTTGTTTGAGGATTTTAATAATCACTTTATCAATTGACAGACAAAGCATTGTTGACCTTTAATGAGGCAGTGGGTGGCAGAGCCATTCATTTCTAGACATTAGGCAAGCCTTAATACAATCTGTGACAGAGCAATGTTTCCTTTGTTTATCACATCAAAATCTTTGGCTCTAATGTGGTACCATCCAAGCCATCTCCCCTTTTCATGCCAATTAAATAACTTCCCCTGGGAGCAGGGAAGATAGCTACAGTTGTGGCCCAATGTCTGCAACCTAGAAAGTTCTATCTCATTACTTGCTTTGCGTTAAAATGAATCTATTAGTCTCAATTTATTTTCACATGGGTAAAGAATTTCTACATAAAAACTTGATCATTGCATTGACCACCCCAGCCCCGCCCCAGAGTATTAAGAAACAGACTCTGAAGCTAAATTGACTGACTTTAAATATCAACTCTACCGTTTGCCATCTTTATGTCTTGGGCAAGTTACTCAAACTCTCTGTTTCAGTTTCACCATCCATAAGATGGGGGTAATAAAACAGTTGCTATCTCATATGTTTGTTGGTGAGGATCAAATGAGTTAATGTACTAACTTGCTTAGAACAGAACCTGGCATATAGCAAGCTCTATATAGTGTTGGTACTATTATAATAATTAATACTAATGTTATAAATCTGTACATGAAGTAAAACATACTGTAGCTTCAGTACTATTTCTTCCCTTTCCACATGAATACAAGAAAACATTTTTTTTTCAAACTTCAATTCATATATCTGGCCTCATAGCCCAATTTCCTTCCTCCTTCCTTCTTCATACTATCTGGCTCGTTTCCACTAGATTTCAGCCCTACTCTGTTTCTCCATCAAGAGCTTTATTCCTGAAAACTTTGACATAAATCCCTAAAACTTTAATTTTTAATTTCTGTTAGTGATCATTCCACATATCTCCAAATCATCCCCTGAACAAAACAAACAAACCAACCACATTCATCTTGACTTCTTTTTGAATGTGTAACACCCGGAGACCATCTCAGGGAAAATCAGTATTTTAAGGAGAATTCAACCAATAGCATGCCTCCTCCACCATCCTAAATACAGCACTGGGAATACTCCCATTTGGGCCATATAAATCCCAATCTTTAATGAGGAGTTTCCTTATTCGTTTCAAATAGACACAGACAAGTACAGTAAATTCCTCAGAATGAAATGTGACTGACAGAAAAATAGTACCCTGGAGGATGAACAAAAAACCCAATGGTCTCCACATATTCCAGCCAACCCATACAGAGTTTTCTGAACAGTTCTAGAGCCATCGATGGGTCAGCACAGTTAGCAGAGCAGGCTGCCAGAGAGCCAGATGTTGCTATTGGAAATATGTCAGCAACACCTCCTGCACACAGCCATGGATCTGAAAAGGAGAGACTAGACGGCAAATAAGCTTTGATTCTTTTATTACCAAATGACAATTGCTAGAAAATATTGTTGTGTTGGGTATTTCTTCTGGGAGAACCTGCATTAGACAATAGAGATTAGAAAGAAATAGATGTTAAATACTTGACAAAATGAGAGATAAAGAAACTGAGGCAGAGAGAGAGCAGCTTTCCCTATGCAAGGAACATGCTTTTTGTTCCCACCTAGAATGAAATACACCATGTTCCACATTTGAGTTCAGTAAAGATGTGGAGCCAACGCAGCCCCAGTCTCCATTGGGAACATTTTCCTTGGCATCACTCTGCACATTTTGGATTAAACACTGTTCTTTCTGAACTGACAAAGAACTTAGGTAATGTCTTTTTTGTAAAAATTTTAAAAATATATTGGAATGAAGCTAATCACACTTCGAAAGCTCCCTTTTCCTAGTAATCTAGTCACAAAACAATCAGCATTACGTACAACCAGAAAGAATATTTTCATGCCAAGTAAGGGTCTGCTCTATCTACTGGTAAGAGTTATCCATCTGTTGTAACCATTTATTGGTACTTGGAAATGCAAACTAGCATTGTAGAACGTTTACTGAAGAGGATGTGTCTGACTCATACCACAAAGAGATTTGTTGCAAAGTGGGACTGTGTTGTGAAATGAGGTACCGAGAGAGGGCAAAAATAAGTGAATTTCCCTTAGGGATGGCAGGGGTCTCTTTCTGCCTTTCTCACTTGTCACCACACAAGGTCTCTTTTGTCATTTGATAGTAAAGATCTATAGACAATTAGAAATGTCACTGGAAAAGAAACAGTCCCCTAAGCAGCATCCCTACTTCCCTCATAATGATACCATTATTGTCACTGCCGGCAGCTCTCCCACTACAACTGTGTTCACTGTCCTTACTTCCAGTCTACAGCTGCCCTCCCAACCACCACTGCATCACCACCACCGCTGTAAACACCACCACCATCACACCCTCATCACTACCGCTCCCACCACTACCATTATCACCGCCATCACTATAGCCACCACTACTATCATCATGGGCCACCCTTCCTGCCACCATCACCACCTAAACTACCACCCTCCTGTCTACCACCATCATGGCCAAACATTCTACAGGACTTTTTCTCCTTTTGATTTTATTCCACAGGCATGTAATATGCTTCTAACGCTCAGCTCTAATTCCATTTTCTATAGCAATTCACCCCAGCCAGCAATGACTATGACTATCCACATTACTCTCAGCTGCTTGTGTTAATGTTACTATATTGCAAGCTCTTGGATATTTTTTTCCTCACTTTTTCTCTCATGATCTTGTCAGCACATAACAGCTTCCTTGGACATAAGTAAGTGCTCTACAGGAAAGTGATAAAAATTAAATAAATAAAATTTAAAAAGTTGGCCGGGCGTAGTGACTCACACCTATAATCCCAGCACTTTGGGAGGTCGAGACAGGTGGATCACCTGAAGTCAGGGGTTCAAGATCAGCCTGGGTAACATGGTGAAACCTCGTCTCTACTAAAAATAGTTAAAAAAAAAAAAAAAGCTAAAAAGTTAGCCAGGAGTGGTGGCACACGCCTGTAATCTCAGTTACTCAGGAGGCTGAGGTAGGAGAATCACTTGAACCTAGGAGGTGGAGATTGCAGTGAGTCAAGATGGCGCCATTGCACTCCAGCCCGGGCAACAAGAGTGATCTCCATCTCACCAAAAAAAAAAAAAAAAAAAATTCAAAAGTCACCCTATGTTTCTCTTTCATTCTTCACTCCTATTGGAATACCTAAAACTAACCAAGTAGTGAGAACTGAGCAACAGGACAAACACTGGGGACAATTGTACAAATACAAGAACATAAGCCATCAAATAACTAAGACTTCATTGTATTTATGTGTATCACGTGGCTCTTTACCCCATTATTAAATTCTATGGATCTCTAACTAATTTAAATACTAGTTAGAGATACATTAGTTACAGATATGTGTGTGTGTGTGTGTGTGTGTGTGTATATATATATGTATATATATTCTGAAACACGACATTCACCCATGAATTTTTTTTCAGTGTGTTCAGAGACTTACTTATCTAGCAAAGCAATGGAGTTAACACTGCAAAATCAGTTACGGTAAAGAATTCATTGCTCTTCAACATTGCATGCAGGTTGTCTAACATTAATGGTTAAGTTGTAAGCTACGCTAGAGCAGAGAACACTTTTTTCTTTTTTTTTTTTTTAACTTTGATTTAGGTTTAACAATACATGTGCAGGATTATTATGTAGGTAAATTGTGTGTCTCGGAGGTTTAGTGTACAGATTATTTGTGACCCAGGTAACAAGCACGGTATATGATAAGTAGGTTTTCAATCCTTATCCTCCTCCCACTTCCCCACCCTCAAGTAAACCCCAGTATCTGTTGTTCCCTTCCTTGTGTCCATGTGTACTTAATGTTTAGCTCCCACTTATAAGTGAGAACAGGCAGTATTTGATGTTCTGCTCCTGTGTTACTTTGCTTGGCCTCTGGTTCTATCTATGTTGCTGGAAAGGACACAATCTCATTCTTTTTTATGGCTGCTTAATATTCCGTAGTATATATATGTCCCACTTTTTTTTTTTTTTTTTTTTTTTTGAGACGGAGTCTTGCTCTGTCACCCAGGCTGGAGTGCAGTGGCGCAATCTCGGCTCACTGCAAGTTCTACCTCTTGGGTTCATGCCATTCTCCTGCCTCAACTTCCCAAGTAGCTGGGACTACAGGTGCCCATCACCACGCCTGGCTAATTTGTGTGTGTGTGTGTGTGTGTGTGTATTTTTAGTAGAGATGGTGTTTTAACATGTTAGGCAGGATGGTCTTGATCTCTTGACCTCATGATCTGCCTGCCTCGGCTCCCGAAGTGCTGGGATTACAGGCGTGAGCCACCGCACCTGGCCTTATTCTTTTTTTTTTTTTTTTTTAACTTTTACTTTAGGTTTAGGGTACATGTGAAGGTTTGTTATATAGGTAAACTCATGTTGTGGGGGTTTGTTGAACAGATTATTTCATCACCCAGGTATTAAGCCTAGTACCTAATAGTTATTTTGTCTGCTCCTCTCCCTCTTCCCACCTTCCACCCTCAAGTAGACCTCAGTGTCTGCTGTTGTTCTCTTCTTTATGTTCATAAATTGTCATCATTCAGCTCCCACTTATAAGTGAGAACATGCGGTATTTGGTTTTCTGTTCCTGCATTAGTTTACTAAATATAATGGCCTCCAACTGCATCTACATTCTCACAAAAATATGACCTCATGTTTTTTTGTGGCTGGATGGTATTCCATGGTGTATATGTACCATATTTTCTTTATCCAGTCTGTCACTGATGGACATTCAGGTTGATTCCACATCTTTGCTAATGTGAATAGCGGTGCAGTGAACATTCATGTGTATGTGTCTTTACAGCAGAATGACTTATATTCCTTTAAGTATATACCCAGCAATGGGATTGCTGAGTCAAATGGTAGTTTTGCTTTTAGCTCTTTGAGGAATTGCTGTACTGCTTTCCACAGTGGTTGAACTCCCCACCAACAGTGTATAAGCATTCCCTTTTTTCCACAATCTGTTATTTTTTTACTGTTTAATAACAGCCCTTCTGACTGGCGTGAGATAATATCTAATTGTAGTTTTGATTTGCACCTCTCTAATGATCAATGATATTGAGTTTTTTTTTTTTCATATAGTTGTTGGTCACATGTATGTCTTCTCTGGAAAACTATCTGTTCATGTCCTTTGCTCACTCTTTAATGGGGTTGTTTATTTTCTCTGATAAATTTGTTTAAGTTTCTTATAGATTCTGGATATTAAACCTTTGTTAGATGCAAAGTTTGCAAATATTTCTCCCCTTGCTGTAGGTTATCTGTTTACTCTGTTGATAGCTTGTTTTGTTGTGCAGAAACTCTAGTTAAATTAGGTCCCATTTGTCAATTTTTGTTTTTGTTGCAAATGCTTTTGGCATCTTTGTCGTGAAGTCTTTGCCAAGTCCTGCATCCAAAATGGTATTTCCTAGGTTATCTTCCAGGGTTTTTATAGTTTTGGGTTTTACATTTAAGCCTTTAAACCATCTTGAGTTAATTTTTGTAAGTGGTGTAAGGAAGAGGTCCAGTTTCAATCTCCTACATATGGCAAAGTAGCTATCCCAGCACCACTTATTGAGTAGGGAGTCCTTTCCCATTGTTTATATTTGTCAATTTTGTCGAGGATCAGATGGCTGTAGGTGTACGGCCTTATTTCTGGGCTTGCTACTCTACTTCTGTTGGTCTATGTGTCTGTTTTCATACCAGAAACATTCTGTTTTGGTTACTGTAGCCTAGTAGTTTAGTTTGAAGTTGAGTAAAGTGATGCCTCCAGCTTTGTTCTTTTTATGTAGGATTGCCTTGTCTATTCAGGCCCTTTTTTTGGTTCCATATGAAATTTAAAATAGTTTTTTCTAGTTCTGTGAAGAGCTATTATGTCATTGGTAGTTTGATAGTAATAGCATTGAATCTGTAAGTTGCTTTGGGTAGTATGACCGTTTTGACAATATTTATTCTTCTTATCCATGAGCATGAAATGTCTTTCCATTTGTTTGTGTCATCTCTGATTTCTCTGAGTAGTGTTTTGTCATTCTCATTGGAGATGTCTTTTGCCTCCTTGGTTAGCTATATTCCTAGGTATTTTATTCTTTTTGTGGCTACTGCAAATGTTATTGTATTTTTTATTTGGCTCTCAGCTTGGATGTTGTTGGTGTATAGGAATGCTAGTGATTGTCATACATTGATTTTGTATTCTGAAACTTTGCTGAAATCATGTATCAGATCAAGGAGCTTTCAGGCAGAGACTATGGGGTTTTCTAGGTTTAGAATCTTATCATCCTCAAACAATGAAAGTTTGACTTCCTCTCTTCTTATTTCTATGCCTTGTTATTTCTTTCTCTTGCCTGATTCCTCTGGCTAGGGCTTCCAGAACTATGTTGAATAGGAGTGGTAAGAGAAGGCATCCTTATTTTATTCCAGTTTTCAAGAGGAATGCTTCCAACTTTTGCCCATTCAGTATGATGTCGGCTGTGGGTTTTTCATAGATGGCTCTTATTATTTTGAAGTATGTTCCTTCAGTGCCTAGTTTGTTGAGGGTTTTGACACGAAAGAATGTTAAATTTTATCAAAAGCTGTGTCTGCATCTATTGAGATGATCATGTAATTTTTGGTTTTCATTCTGTTCATATTCACTCGCCAATTAAAATAAAAAACACACTGCTAACAGATGAGAGGGTAGGGGTATCAATAGCAACAAATTATTGCTCAGGCTTCTGTCACTTTTCGTTGTAGCAGAGACTTCCTCGTGAGAAGTGCCAGAAGAGAATTACAATAGCTCACAATTACTCATATAGCATGCACCAGAATGCTCTGGAATAGGCTAAGATATTCATTAGGAAAGTTACAGTTGCTTTTCCCCTGAAAACCTTTGGCATTATTAATTAGTTAATTATCATTTTTATTTTCATTAAACCTCTTCTTCACATGCACTATACAAGGAAGGGGAACCCATTTGATGACTTCTGAAGTCCTTTGCTACCCTGTTGCAATTCTAGGATTTTCTATCATTTGTGGACAGAATCTGTTTTTACAAACCCCCTGAAACATGAGTCATGATTCTAGCTGCAGAAAAGAAACATTCCTGAAAGTACTTTATCTCAGCCATGGCCTCAAGGCTGTCCTTGCTAAGTTTGTAAAATCTAATGGGATTATGGGGGCAAGATGGAAAGAGGCTTTCAGCATGTCTCACATGAGATAATAGCAATAATTCTAAAAATGCCTTTGTCTTGTTACAACAACTGTCATCAGAGAGGCTCACATTTTCCTTGCAGCAGCAGCATCTCTACAGACATGAATCACTGTAGAGAGCAGGAGAAAAAGGCAGAAGGGAAGGTTTATATGTTGCAGCCCAAAGAGCTTAATCACTGAAGATGTATAGCTTGATGGTCGCCTGGTTTTAGGGATTAAGGAGGAGGTTATTTGTCCCACTGCCAAGTCTTTCCTAATAAACTTCTCCAAGTCGGGTTTATCTAATCATTATCTGTTCGAACTGTTAAGATTAATTTCTTAGCCTATGCAATCAGAAAAGAAGTCTTGCAATGTGATTCTTGGTTAATGTTGTGCCAGAAACATCAGGATCTAATGAATGGAGTCCTGGACTAAAAGCCAAGCTGACCTACTTCTTGTGCCAAGTCCATCCTTGACTGACTCCATCACAATCCTTGATGAAGTAGGCTCAGCAGCAAGTTCCTTAGATCTTCCAATAAGTAATTAAACTTTTCTGACCTGAAATTCCTCATCTCTAAAATGAACGGATTTCTTATGTAGTTATGAAGCTATAATCTCCCCATAGACCAATACCCACCCACCACCCCAACAAGGAAGGAAGAAGTCTGTGAGTTAAACCGTCTTTTCCATGCCACACTATGGGGAAGGCATAATTCACATTTTGCCTTGACAACCTTTTATTTTTCAAGATGTGTTTATTGAGTTTCTACAAGGTGCCCAGTATTAGGTTAAGTACCAGGTATAAAATGGTGATTGCTATGGTTTAAATGTCCCCATCAAAACTCATGTTGAAATTTGATTGCCATTGTCACAATATTAAGCAGTGGGACCAGTAAGAGGTGATTAGACCATGGATTGAAAGATTAATGCCATTCTCATGGGAGGGGGTCCCCACCAAAACGCATGTTGAAATTTTATTGCCATTGTGACAGTATTAAGCAGTGGGACCACTAAGAGGTGATTAGACCATGGATTGAAAGATTAATGCCATTCTCATGGGAGGGGGGTTCATTACCACAAGAGCAGGTTGTTGTTGTAAAAGTGAAGGGGACGCACTCTTGCTTGCTCTCTCTTAACCCTCTCTTGCCTTCCAATTTCTGCCATTGGCTGTCACAGCACAAAGACCTTTGCCTAATGACAGTGTGGTGATCATGGACTTCCCAGACTCCAGAACCATGAGCCAAATAAACATTTTTTTTTAAATTACCCAATCTGTGGTATTTGTTATAGTAGCACAAAATGACTGAGACACTGATCAAGCAGACATACTTACTTGCCTTGTGGAACCTATCATCTAGTAAAGGAAACACATGTTTTTAAAAAAAAGTAATCACACAAAAAATGTATAGTTACAACTTTGGTAAGTACAAGGAAAAAGGAAAGCATGATGCCAAGTGGGATTCTAGTACCCCTACGTCCTTACATATACTCAGGCCAAATGTGATAATGAGACTAGTTGAGGTAGAAGGGAATGGGAGGAAGGAAAGGGAATGGCAGAAAGACTTTGCCATGGTTTGTGGAGGGTCTATGGCAGTCAAACCACAGCATATGCTGTGGCATCTTTGATGGATATGCAGAGGTACAGAATCTAAACTGTAGCATCACATGAACTGCTGAATAGATGCTCATGAGTAGTGTGGTGTGAAGTGCAGTCTAATTAGTAGAACTTTCCAGAAAAGGTGGCCACTGAGTTATCAGGCCCAAGAGAGCATCACATACCATTAAAAGTTGTCTCTCTGTGTATCTACCATGCCACTAGATAAGACTAAATCCTTGAGAACTTAGAAACAATGCCAATCTGAGTTTTCCTACTGTTGCTGTTTGTCTTATTTTCTGTGTGATTTGTGGTTTTTCTTAGTAGTCACATACTATCTGAAGATATTAAAACATTATTTTTGTACAAAAATATGGTTTTCTACTTTTTCAATAACCCACAATATAGTGAACAAATAATCATTAAAATGAAATGCAGAAACCAGTCTATTCACCTGTTAATCTGTTCCCCCTCTGTTGACTGGCAGATGTGGACATGCTTGTGGACATTATCATTGGCTCCAGATGATGCACATCACTGAAAATTGGTTTTCCCAAGTTTTGCAAAAGTTGTATTTGGTTCAAAACCACATACATGTTATTTTGTCTGAACTCTACACACTTAATTCCCTAGTCTCTCTTCAACCTGTCCCCTAAATGACCAATGACTTGTCCGTTCATCAACCAATAGGTGGAGAAGTGTAAAAAGAAAACACAAAGTGTTTTCTCTGCCCTCACTTCTGAGCACCTGGAGTAACACAGCATCAGGAGCAAAAAATTCTGTCTACCCCTCTGACCCTCGCTGCATTGCCTCCCACCTCAAATCTGTTCTTTTGCCATTTAATGGAACAATTTTCGCATCATTTACTCAATGCCAGGACTCTCAATGTATAGCAATTTAATTTTCTTCACACTTTTTAGAGGTCAAAAATAACCTCTTGGAGTCCTACTATTTTGCCACCTCATTTTTTCTGCCTTTTAAAAGTCATATTGTTAATGAAACAAAGGTATTATTGAAACATTGAAATAATTGAAAAAAATACAAAACAGAAATGTAAAAATAACTCAAACTCATACTACACCAGAAAAAGCAAGTTTTCACATATTGGTGGCCATTCTTCAGACTTCTCTCTCTCTCTCTCTGCATAAATGCTCATGATTTATGATAATTTTTACTTGTAAGGGAGCATGCAGAACAGGACGGCTGGTAATCTACATGCTTCACTGTCTGTATGCCAGTAAATCAAGATCTATGACCGTGTGACAATGGCTGCATAGAGGTCCTCTCTCTCTCTCTCTCTCTCTCTCTCTCTCTTTCTGTGTGTGTATGTGTATTTAATATGGAGTGTGTGTGGTGTATTTAATATGGAGAAACATTTGGATTGTTTGGGACACTTCAATGTAGTGATCCAGGAAATTATGAAGGGTAGGGCATCAGGTTGGTGAATTGTTTGGGGTTCCCTTTTCCTCAGTAACCTTTTATAGTCTACTGTGGAACACTTGCAGAATGATGGCCTAACAAAGATGTTCACGCTTTAATTCCAAGACCTGTCAATGTGTACCTTACATGGCAAAAGAGACTTTGCAGATATGAAGTAAGGTAATAAATTTGTGTTGTCTTAAGTCTAATTGTCTGGTAATTTAATTCAGCAGCAGTAGAAAACTAATACATAGTCTTTCCTCAATTCCTCCCTGTTACTCTGCTAAGAAATTCAGTGAAATCATCATTACCCCTTTTGGGAACTCTTGTCCAGATGTAAAGAATTTGATTGTGATGCTTAAATTCTGTCTTACAAATAATGTCTTAGAGTTCTACAGATTAGTAACCTAGGAGTAATCTTAACCATGGGAAAATTTTCTTTCTGGGAAGTAGGTGAGGAAAACAGAGTGTACCAGTCTCACCATCATATCAGTTGAAATTACCGGGTCAGCCTATTACAGATGTAACAACCCAGCCAATCTCACATGTAGCTGGTGGCAATGGGGCCTTGGGTCAGCCTCACTCTTGCCTTTCCCATGGACAGTAGGAAAAACAAATCTAAACAGTGACTACATCCCAACATCATAGTATTCTTTAAAATCTTGGTATAAATTTAAAAAAAACTTCTCATAATAAAACTTTTATGCAAACTTTTCTTTGCATAAATACAGATATCTTTTTTGACAGGGTGATGTTAAGAGTCAAAAGGTTAAGACATTCTAAAGAGTAAAAGGAATTATTAATACTGGAGAGAGCACTAGAGTGTATCAACTACAACTGTTGGGCTATATAATTTGCTCCCTAAATTTAAGATGAGGCAAAACTCTCACTAGCCTTCTGAGGAGAAATGCTGTTCACTGCACAGATAAGGGTTACAACGAACCATTGTATTATATCAACTTTAGGGTTCTTTGGTTGCAAGCAACTGATACAGATGCTGACTAACTTAAGAAAACAAAGATTTTATTGCAAGGGTATAAAATAGCTCTTGAAAGCCATAGGGGGCTGAAGAGTGAGTCTTGGAAAGGTCAGCAACCAGGGCACCTCTGGAGACTTAAGTAGCAGAAACTAAGGGATAATTATCAGGGCACTGCCCATGGGATAAAAAAGCACCAAGATTTAAAGTCCTGGGAAGGTCATGTGTGCAGCTCTTAAAAAGCTGGGAAGGGGAGATTGTCCCCAAAATAATTGCTCCCCCAAAAAAGGAATTAGTAATAATCATAAAGGAAAATAGTTATGTAGCATTTCACTGTGGTCTGGCACCATCTTGAGCACTTTACAGGCAGTAGGCATTAGCTCATTCAATGCTCATAACAATCCTAGGGAGCTGGTTCTGTCAATGGCACCATTTTATGTATGAGAAACTGAGATACTGAGAAGCTGGGCACTTTGAGCAAGGTCCAGAGATGGTAAATAGCCATGCCAAGATTTTAGCATAGGCAATTTCAGATAATAATACTTAACCATGAGGTTTTTCTGTGAATTTCCCAGAAGAAACCTGGGGTATTGTTATCAGAAGAATGTGAATGGCTGTGGGCAGCAAAAACAACACTGGAAGCCAAACAACCATTAGTATTTATTGGACATTAATATATTAGGTGTCATAAAGCAAAACATTAGAAATTAAACATGGAGAGATACAGCCTCTACCATCGCACAGACAGCACCATTATAATACAAAGCAATGTACTGAGACATAAGCTCCACGAGGGCAAGGAATTTATAGGATTCTTCTTCAATCGTATACTCTGAGCATCCAGAACATGATCTAGGGTCCGGCACATAATAGGTGCTCCATAGATATTTGTTGAATACATAAATACAAAAAATACACCCAAAAGTAGACTTAAATAATTTTTAAAAACAGATTCAAATATGACAATTACAGGATGTGTCTTTGGGAGAGGTGCTGTGTCAAGATGTGAGGAGACAGTAAATGATGGGAAGCTTCCTGGAGTAGGAGGCACTGGCCTCCGGATGTTAGTTTATAATAACTTCAAATAGGCAGGTCATAAACAGAAAAACAGAGTTGTTTACTCTGAGTTTATTTGGAGCACATTTCTAGTAAAAGAGTTCTAATTAGGAGATTAATATTTTCATAATATTCTAAAATGAATCAGAAAAGATTTGAAAATAAATGTTATTGATTGTGTTTTGATTGTAATTATGGAGTCTAAAGACCTTTCTAAAATGGACTCTTCTGATGGGGTAAGAAAATTATAAAAGGAAAGAAGAGGCTGGGAGTGGTGCTCCCTCCTATAATCCCTGCATTTTGGGAGGCTAAGGCAAGAGGATTGCTTGAGTTCAGGAGTTCAAGGCCAGCCCAGGCAACATAGTGAGATCTAATCTCTAAAAAAATAATAATAAAAGTAAAAAAAATTATCCAAGTGTGGTGGTGCACAGCCGTAGTTCTAGCTACTCAGGAGGCTGAAATGGGAGGATAGTTTGAGGCTGGCAGATTGAGGCTTCAGTGAGCTGTGACTGTACCACCGCACTCTAGCCCGGGCAACAGACTGAGACCCTATTTAAGCAGAAGAAGACAGAGAGTATAAAAGGCACATTTTGAGATTTTTGGGGGGAGTGGGGCAGTGAAGTAAGTTAGGGATTGGAGAAGTGGGCTCTAATTTTTTCTCTTTATAAAACTGAAACATATTTTTGATTTTTCAATGGGTATAAAATCTAAGACTCTTCAAAAAAACTACCATAGAAATCATGTCACTTCATTTCTTTTGTGGTGCAGGGCTGACATTTAGCCACCATACACGTAAGAGGTATTTGGGCCATAGCAGTCATCCAAAACCACTGTGTCTCCCAAGAGGTGGGTTCCCAGCACCAATTATTCAATATTTTTAAAGAAAGCTCCCAGGTAGGTGTTTAACATAGAAAAAGAGACAAGATTGAAACCATGATAGAGATGATTTTCATGAAGAGGATATCAGTTTATGGACAGGAAGCAAGGGGCTGAAATAAACAGATGCTTGTTTGGATGATAATTTTTCTCAAGGATGAATACTAAAATTCATTTCTTGTATTATTTGCATAGATTACTGAATAAAGGGATTCTCTAGCATAATCTCTAAAATTATGAACTCCACCTAAATTTTATAAGTAGCAAGTAGACAGGTGAATGAGCTAAGACTAGAGGGAGGTCTTAGGAACCTTTGTGAGCAAAGAGTCAAATAAGATATATTCTCTATCAATTGCAACCCAGTAAAGGAACCTGAAACGACAGTAAAAATACTCTGAGAACACAAGCTTGATATGCACACTGAAAGGTCAATCATGTCCTCTACATTATCAAAATAGGAGAGGTGGGCAGCCACTCTATGAAGACTAAAACATTTGGAATGGGTAAATCCCCGAAAAAACAGAAACTCAGCAAGAATATCATCAAATTCTATAAAGTTGCCTATGGAACTGGTGAAATGGGATGTTTGCTCCAAAATTACTAAAAGAAGGAGGCATTTTTGGCACAAGTAAGATAAAAAATTAAAACTAATTTTTAAAAGATTTTCTATCTGCAGCTTTAAATAGCATATGAAATTCATACTATTAAATGGTTTCTTGAGGGCAAGCACTGGTCTTATTCATTGCTGTATTTTCATTTCCTACTCTGGAACCTAGAAGTATTAGATGCTTTATAAATGTTTCTTAGATGAATAGACTAAATAAATAAGAAATATGAGTTTTCATCACTTAGAGTTCCAAAGTTCTTTAAAACTCTGTGTGTGCTTGTGTATGTGTGTGTGTGTGTGTGTGTGTGTGTGAGAGAGAGAGAGAGAGAGAGAGAGAGAGAGAGAGAGGATGGAGTAGATTTCACAGATAAGAGAATAAGTCACTTGAACATGGTAACAAAGTAAAATGCAGTATGTTCTCATCTCATTGTGACCATCTTGCTTCCCCAGTAAAATCGACCTATTTTATCCTCAGCCTCTCTAGCCTACTCTAACCTCTAATTCATAAAATAACTGTTAGGGAATGTGATCCATCAAACCAGATATCATGGTCATTACAGTGTCCACAGATAAAGACTGGACATTTCCTACCTCCCTAGTATTTCCATTACAGAGACCACCTATCCCACAAAGCCTAAGCTATATGACCATCTGACTCTTTCTAGTAAAAGTCTGCCAACACCTTTTGCCATTGTCAAGTCTCCCATTGTAGCATGAAAGCAGCCACAGACGACACATAAGCAGACAGGCACGGTGACATTTGACATGTGTGAGAGTTCTGATATAGAGGAAATGGAACTAACTCTAACTAGGGAGTTCAAAGAAGGCTGCATGGAGCAGTGATCTGTGCACAGAATCAGGAATGAGGAGTAGGAGCCAGCACAGCAAAGCAGAGGACCATAGGGTAGGAGATTGGGGCAGAAGCAACAGCACAGAAACAGAGGTGAGGAGACACTGGATGTTATTAAGTAACTTCAAGTCCTATGGTGTGGCTGGAGCATTTGCTGCCTATGGAGAATAGCACCAGACGAGGCTGGAAAGACCTCTATTCAGTCAGGGATGTGTCCACTCTGTTCACACTCTATCCCTCATGCCTGGCTCAAAGCCTCCCAAGTGACAGAGGCTCCGTAAATGTTAGTTCACTCTGAATGAATGATCTGCCCGGTCCAGATCAAGAAGTTGCTGTAAGTTATTTTGAGACACAAAAAAGAGAAAGCTGAGTGATAAGTTGGGGAAACATTAGGACACTGCCACTTATGACCTGTGACCATAGGCAATTTCCTTGATGTCTCTGGGTCTCTAAACTTCCATTACAGTGAACATAAAACTGAAATAGTGGCGCTTACCTCATAGTATTGTTGCAAGGATTAAACACAGTGTGGTTTACATAAACTTCAGGGTACAAGGCCTGGCACCTAGAAGCACTCAATAAACGGCAGCAATTATTGTGAGTCTGTTTCACTGCTGAGTTTGGCAGCACCTCAATGTTTGATATTATATCTATTTTGGCAAGGAAAACTGAAACAGAGCTGAAGACCATGATGGTGAAAGCAGCGCGCTGAGATTCTGTTCTGGTTTCGACTGGGATTGTTTGTTCAGCCCTAACAGCTAGTGCCGAGTCCCCCTTTGGGACACTGAGAACTCACCAGCCACACGGTAACCAAAAGGAAGGCAGAAACCTGAGCAGCCAGGCGGGAGGCAGAGGCAGCCTTTGTGGAGAAAACATTTGTTCCCCTTAAAGAAATAGGATGTTTGAAAAGAAAACATGCAACATTGGAGACACAGACTCCAGCACATACATTTCAGTGACCACTCCCTCCAGATGGGCTCAAGGATCAAGCCAGCTCCACGATATATCCTTTGCCAAGAACGAAACTCACTATAGAGAATGCTGTGTTCTCACATAAAATAATTTTTGTGTTATATTAAACTAGAGTTGTTTCCAATTGCTATTTTCCAGAAAGCAGGCAACCACTTTAATTCCCTAAGTTTATGATGCAAGTAAAACTCACAATATCCATGCTCAGTTTGTGGTTCTGAGTGTTGTTAATTATGCTTAAAAAGAATGCCCTGGAGTTTTCTCAAGCTTTGGAAAGGCAGAAGAAAGTGAGTTAAATTAAACTGGTCTAGACCTGAATCCAGCAAACTCTTGGCAAAGAAATTATCTACTTCCAGATTTAACTTGAGAGGCCTTACTCCATGGGGAGCCTGGAATAACACAGCACCAAAGAGGAGACAAACGACAATGTGAGAAAAGCCAAATCTAAAAAGCACAGTTAATGAGACCACAAAAGACTTCCTAGGTCATCTTGTCCACCCTCCTGCAAAGCTTCCCCTCTGTGAAGTAACTTTTCTCTAACAACCTCTCAAGGTGTTCTGATGACCATCTTTTTATCCCTCATTGCTTGCCTCATTGATATTAGTGACATTTAACCAAACGAATCAGCTTCCTATGTAAAATATAATTTATTATTCGAAGCTGGTTTTAATGGCTTGCCTTGAAAGTACTGGGAGATAATGCTTTGTGGGTTTTTTTTGTATTAACCTTACTTATATATGTTTGGTCTTTTGCTCAAACTCTCAAGAAGATTCTTTACCTTGCATTATTATTTAAACTTTTCATCAATAATACAAAATTTTAGATATCTAAGAATTTAGGAAATATTTAATGCTCTTAAAATATAAATCTATAGAGTAGTCCCTCCTTATTCACAGGGATACCTTCCAAGACCCCTGGTGGGTGCCTAAAACGCAAATAGTACCAAACTCGATTGCCGTCAATCAGATCATATTCCTGTTCATGTCTTCCACCCACGAATTCAATGCTTTTTCCATCTTAACTAGGCACTTACCACGTGCTGTAGCTGTAATTTTTACAGTGTGAGATGTGACGGCAAAACTCGCATTAATTTCTTTCTTTCTTCACAATTTCACAAATAGAAGATTATTTCTTACTGCGTATCTTAACAGCCTCCACATACAATTTTTTCTTACTAAGTTGAGAACTTTCACTTTTTCACTTAAAGAAGGCACTTTAAGACATCCCTTTGGCATATCCAAATTGCCAGTATCACTACTCTCATGTTTTCAGGCCATTATTTAGTCAAATAAGGGTTCCTTAAACACAAGCGTAAGGTACCGCCACAGTCCACCTCATAACCAAGATGGCTACAAAGCTGCTGCTCAGAGGGGAGAGTGTGCAGCACAGACAGGCCGCACACGGCGAGGATTCACGTCTCAGGAGCGGAGCCGGGTGGCTCGAGATTTCATCATGCCACTCAGAACGGCAGGCAATTGAATTATTTATTTGTGGAATTTTCAATGTAATACTTCAGGCCGCAGTTGACTGCAGGTAACCGAAACTGCAGACAAAGGGGGACAACTATGTGTGCATATATGTATATATGTCCGTGGTTTTTTGTATTTTTTAAACGTCACAAGATATGTAACTTTTCCTTTGATTATTTTCATACTCACAGGAGATTAAGAGTTTTTTTTGTTTTGTTTTGTTTTGAGACGGAGTCTTGCTCTGTCGCCCAGGCTGGAGTGCAGTGGCCGGATCTCAGCTCACTGCAAGCTCTGCCTCCTGGGTTCACGCCATTCTCCTGCCTCAGCCTCCTGAGTAGCTGGGACTACAGGCGCCCACCACCTCGCCCGGCTAGTTTTTTGTATTTTTTAGTAGAAACGAGGTTTCACCGGGTTAGCCAGGATGGTCTCGATCTCCTGACCTAGTGATCCGCCCGTCTCGGCCTCCCAAAGTGCTGGGATTACAGGCTTGAGCCACCGCGCCCGGCCGTAGAGATTAAGAGTTTTATAGACCTCTGGTGTTCAAATTATATTTGCCCCTTTTTCTGGGTATTTCCTTTAGCTATACCGTGGACTGCTATGTCCCACTACATACCTGAAAGAAATTCCACAACACTGATTCCCAGTGCAATATCCTAGAACAGAGCAACAAGAAGACACATAAAAATGATTTGCTTATACTATTTATAAATTAAATCTGCTTGGTAATCAATTGTCTAGGTGCAAGTCAGAACATCTGCACATGTTCCTTTCAGAGAGCAGTTATGACTGTAAAGCATGAACAGCTCTCGAGCTGTCTGCCTTCTCCACAACCTTTTACTTTTCTTTATGAGCTATTCTTGCCCAGTTTTGTCTCATTACAAAGGTATTTCCCATTTGAGAGACAGTATTGCATCACGGTTAAATAGGTATACTCTAGAGCTGTTCTGGGTTCAAATTCCTGGTCTGCACCTTACTAGCTGTGTGTCCCTGAAACCACCTCTGCAAAGATTGTAACAGAGGAAATTATGACAGTGAAAGATACCAGACCTAACCGACTCTATCTTGCTTCTAACTTTTAAGTTGTCCTTGTTCCTTCCTGGGTGCAGATGGAACAACCTGGGGAAGGAATTTAGTTTGTGATTTGACTCTGAAACAAAACTGTTAATAGCCCTTTCCCAAAAAGACCCCCTTCTTGCCTTGGGACCAGTCTGCCTTCATAGGACTAACAAATTAGCTACAAGAATAGAAATTATGGTTTAGGGGTCATGCAGCCCCTGGCTGCAAGAGTCTGAACCTTCCCAAATTGCTCCTGGGGGTAACATCACTATTGTAAAACCCGAGATCGGTGCTTGAGATATTTTGCAGACCCTACACTCATTGCACCAGCTGACACCACCCAGACCAGTAATCTGACTCAAGCAGTTCTGCCATCCCACCAGGAACAGAAGACAGCAAGAACACCTCACTGCAACCCCCTATAATTCCATCTCCAACCTGACCAATCAGCACTCCCCACTTTCCAAGACCCTACCCACCAAATTATCTTTAAAAACTCTGGTCCCAGAATGCTCAGGGAGACTGATTTGAGTAGTAATAAAACTCCGGTCTCCCAAACAGCCAGCTCTGCGTGAATTACTCTCTCTCCATTACAATTCCCATGCCTTGATAAACTGGTTCTGTCCAGGCAACGGGCAAGGTGAACCTGTTGGGAGGTTACATCCCTAGGCAAGTCTTTATCCTTTCTGTGGCACAATTACCTCATTTGTAAGGAGAGGGCGGTAGTTGTAACTACCTCATATTTATGAAATTCTTCAAAAGTTTTGTGCTCCATAGTTAGTGTTCACTGAATATTGGGTAGGATTTATTCTCCCTTCATCTTCTGCTACCACCCTTTCCATGAAATTCTTATTCTACAAGTTTCTAAGAATGGACCTATCAATAATCTATATTAATATTAATCATTATTATGGTGTAGAAATATTATCTTCCTATAGCCCAGCACTTAAAGACCCACTGCCCCAGTGTTTAGGGATGATTTGGAAACCAGCACTATCACCACCAGTTGATGGTGGCATCATCGCCCTAGTAAAATAACCAAAGAGGGATCATCACAGAACAGTATCTGTCTTTGTAAAACTTCAATGTTTATTTGGTGAGGTCACTGATGTAAATCTAGGTAAAAACATGACACCAAAATTTCCTATGGAGTCTACATTTTTATAGTGCTCAATTTGCGCGTGCGCGCACACACACACACACACACACACACACATATTACCCTGAGACTATAAACATTTCAACAACTGTTTCACAAAAGTTCACATTCGCATAGGGTTTTATATAGGAACAACAGCTCTAATTTTTTTAGCATCGTCTTTTTGGTTCTTGGGGATTTCCTGAAGTTTGAAATCGTATTAAAACCAGTCTCTGTGTTTGTGTGTCATTCATTCTGTATTACCTGATTTTTTCAGGCACTTTATCATTACTTGATCATCTTGGTCACATTTGCCTTCTTTCCTAAACAATCATAGTATAGAACCACAGTTTTACATTCTTTTTGCATGTTTAATTAAAATGTAATTCTTAAAGGAATGCTTTATTCCTCAAAATTGTTGATTTCGTTCATTTGGTTTTTAAAACTAAAATTGAATTTTTATTTATAGGACATCAATACTTTATTCCTCAGACTCAGTGGCTGTAAGAGTTCCTGAGGATATTTTAGCATTCTTTAATATTTATGTTTAATTAAATGACTAATACATGAAAATATGTTTTGAAAGTCTTTACCTTATACTTTTAAATGACTTTTTTATTATTCCAAAGTATGAATAAATCATAATGTGCTTAATTATTTCCTCATGGATGAAGATTTTGTTCTTTCAATTTTTAAAATCTGTGAGCAACAAGGCTTCAATAACCACTTGTATACATATCTTTTTTCAAATATGAAAGTTTCTTTGTAAGACAGATCTAAGAAGTAATGTTTCTGGCTTAAGGGGTATATGCATTTTCAGTATTGTGGTGAGAAATGTCTAAGATGGACCTGATTACATAAATAGTAAAATTTTCTAACAGGAAAAATACCATAAGGTATTGTAAAGAAAGTAAGCCTCTTTTCCAGTTTAATAAGAGTTTTATCCGAAATGGGTGTTGGATTTTACGATTTTTTTCACTCACCACCTGAGAAAATGATCATTTCTTCTTCTTCACCATGATTATGATGTTATATTAACAATATCTTATTTGTTGGTGATAGATTATTATTGGATATTATTTTTCAATTTTTTATTTAGCATGTTTTCACAAATATTCATAAAAGATCTGATCTTTGATGTTCTGTATTTGTATCTTTTTGTTCAGGTTTTAGTATCATGGCTATGCCAACTTCCATTATGAAAAGAATTCAGAGCTCTCTGTTTTAGAAAAGTTTAAACAAAGTTGGAGTTATACATTCATAGTGCCTCCATCCATTAAACAGTTTTATTCTGATGCCTTCGGGAAAGGGATTATACTCCAAACACATTCTGCTTTTCTTCCTAGGTAATTTTCATTATTAAATATTTCTGCCTCTTATGGGAGTTGGTCTTGGTGACTTCAGTTTCTTGGAAAATCAATCATTTCCTCCAGGTTTTCAAATATATTTGCATAGTGCTAAATAATTTTTTAAATCTTAATATTATTTATCTATTCTTTTTCCAATTTGCATTATAATTTTATATGTGTCATTTCTTTCCATCTTGAATAGATTCACTATCATCTATCATATGTTCATATGTATTCTGTTTTATATCTGTCAAATTCTAATATTAAGTATTTTGGATTTTTGTCAAACTTCAGAAGTGTAATGTTTAGTAATGTATTTGCAAGCCTTTTCTTCACCATTAATGTAATTGTTTAACTCTATGGATATTTTCTTTTATTTATTTATTTATTTATTTATTTATTTATTTGAGACGGAGTTTCATTCTTGTCGCCCAGGCTGGAGTGCAATGGCTCGATCTCGGCTCACCGCAACCTCCACCTCCCGGATTCAAGTGATTCTCCTGCCTCAGCCTCCTGAGTAGCTGGGATTACAGGCGCCTGCCACCATACCCAGCTAATTTTTGTATTTTTAGTAGAGACAGGGTCTCGCCATGTTGGCCAGGCTGGTCTTGAACTCCTGATCTCGGGTGATCCACCCGCCTCGGCCTCCTAAAGTGAGCCACTGCGCCTGGCCCAACTCTATGGATTTTTCTTTGAGCACTATATTATGCAGAGTCTTCATTTTTGTTACTTTAAATATATTTTGAAATTTGTTATTGATTTAATAAAACTCAAATGGTGTAAAGCAGAATTTTTACATTGACAGGTGGTGAGACTTTTGGAACTATACTATTTATTTCTGTTTTTTTTTTTTCATTGAGAGAAGGGAATATATTTGAATGTATTCTGTACAACTTTTGCTATTTTAGAATGTATTGGTTATCCTTTGAAGTCTAATATGTGGTAAGTAACATTTATAAATATTTCATGTGTATTTCCGTAGAAAATATGTGTTTGTGTGTGTGTGCGTATGTGTGTGAAAAAGAGAAAGAGATCTATTATAGTAATTGTTTAGTTCCTGAGCTATCCTTAATTACTTTTTCCTTCCAGTCTACTAAGAGATTTGCATTAAAGCCTCCAGATTTCAGTTGACAATACTATATGTTATTAATTTCTCCTCGACAGGAATCCTTCATTTCATTTTGCACTGGTCCCTGAAAATAATGTAGCTGATCCTCCTACCTTACAATATATATAAAATACACACACATATATGATACACACACATATATACATAGACATACATATACGTATACAGATATACACACACATATATGCATGTAAACACACACACACACACACACACACACACACACACACAATATTCCTCAGATTGGAATTACCAGCTCATAGGGTAAGTATATACTCAACTCTGATAGGTACTACCAAACTGTTTTCAATGAAGTTGTACTAATTTATAATTCTTCCTGGAATATACGAGAATTCCGGTTGCCCCTCTGAATTTTCTGTCGTTTTAATTTTATTCATTCTAATTAATTTGCATTTCGCTGATGACTAAGAGAGTTGAGCATCTTTTCATATGTTTATTAGCAATTTGGATGTCCTTTTTTATGAAGTGCTAAATAAAATCATTTGACCCACTTTCTATTGTGTTGCCTGTCTTCTGTTTCTTTCCTATTATTTGTAGAAGTTCATAATATAGGGTCGGGCGCAGTGGCTCACGCCTGTTAATCCCAGCCCTTTGGGAGGCCGAGGCGGGTGGATCACGAGGCCAGGAGATTGAGACCATCCTGACTAACACGGTGAAACCCTGTCTCTACTAAAAATACAAAAAATTAGCCGGGCGTGGTGGCAGGGGCCTGTAGTCCCAGCTACTCGGGAGGCTGAGGCAGGAGAATAGCCGGAACCCGGGAGCGGAGCTTGCAGTGAACCGAGATTTCGCCATTGCACTCCAGCCTGGGTGACAGAGCAAGACTCCGTCTCAAAAAAAAAATTCATAATATAGTCTGGATACAATTTTTAGTCAGCTTTGTGTGTGTGTGTGTGTGTGTGTGTGTGTGTGTGTGTAGCATTTGCCTTTTAAAACTATGTCCATAGATAATTTTGATAACAAAATGACCTAAAAATAAAAAGTACAAAGAGAGAAAAATAATTCAGGAATGGGCAAGCCTTGGTATGAGCACTGAATACTTTTAAAGAAAAGCCATGAACTAGTTTACAATCCCACCAACAGTGTAAAAGTGTTCTTATTTCTCCACATCCTCTCCAGCACCTGTTGTTTCCTGACTTTTTAATGATCGCCATTCTAACTGGTGTGAGATGGTATCTCATTGTGGTTTTGATTTGCATTTCTCTGATGGCCAGTGATGATGAGCATTTTTTCATGTGTCTGTTGGCTGTATGAATGTCTTCTTTTGAGAAATGTCTGTTCATATCCTTTGCCCACTTTTTGATGGGGTTGTTTGTTTTTTTCTTGTAAATTTGTTTGAGTTCTTTGAAGGTTCTGGATATTAGCCCTTTGTCAGATGAGTCGATTGCAAAAATTTTCTCCCATTCTGTAGGTTGCCTGTTCACTCTGATGGTAGTTTCTTTTGCTGTGCAGAAGCTCTTTAGTTTAATGAGATCCCATTTGTCAATTTTGGCTTTTGCTGCTGTTGCTTTTGGTGTTTTAGCCATGAAGTCTTTGCCCATGCCTATGTCCTGAATGGTACTACCTAGGTTTTCCTCTAGGATTTTTATGGTATTAGGTCTAACATTTAAGTCTCTAATCCATCTTGAATTAATTTTCGTATAAGGAGTAAGGAAAGGATCCAGTTTCAGCTTTCTACTTATGGCTAGCCAATTTTCCCAGCACCATTTATTAAATAGGGAATCCTTTCACCATTTCTTGTTTCTCTCAGGTTTGTCAAAGATCAGATGGCTGTAGATGTGTGGTATTATTTCTGAGGACTCTGTTCTGTTCCACTGGTCTATATCTCTGTTTTTGTACCAGTACCATGCTGTTTTGGTTACTGTAGCCTTGTAGTATAGTTTGAAGTCAAGTAGCATGATGCCTCCAGCTTTGTTCTTTTGGCTTAGGATTGTCTTGGCAACGCGGACTCTTTTTTGGTTCCATATGAACTTTAAAGCAGTTTTTTCCAATTCTGTGAAGAAACTCATTGGTAGCTTGATGGGGATGGCATTGAATCTATAAATTACCTTGGGCAGTATGGCCATTTTCACGATATTGATTCTTCCTATCCATGAGCATGGTATGTTCTTCCATTTGTTTGTGTCCTCTTTTATTTCACTGAGCAGTGGTTTGTAGTTCTCCTTGAAGAGGTCCTTCACATCCCTTGTAAGTTGGATTCCTAGGTATTTTATTCTCTTTGAAGCTATTGTGAATGGAAGTTCATTCCTGATTTGGCTCTCTGTTTGTCTGTTACTGATGTATAAGAATGCTTGTGATTTTTGCACATTAATTTTGTATCCTGAGACTTTGCTGAAGTTGCTTATCAGCTTAAGGAGATTTTGGGCTGAGACAATGGGGTTTTCTAAATATACAATCATGTCATCTGCAAACAGGGACAATTTGACTTCTTCTTTTCCTAACTGAATACCCTTGATTTCTTTCTCTTGCCTAATTGCCCTAGCCAGAACTTCCAGCACTATGTTGAATAGGAGTGGTGAGAGAGGGCATCCCTGTCTTGTGCCAGTTTTCAAAGGGAATTTTTCCAGTTTTTGCCCATTCAGTATGATATTGGCTGTGGGTTTGTCATAAATAGCTCTTATTATTTTGAGGTACGTTCCATCAATACCGAATTTATTGAGCGTTTTTAGCATGAAGGGCTGTTGAATTTTGTCAAAAGCCTTTTCTGCATCTATTGAGATAATCATGTGGTTCTTGTCTTTGGTTCTGTTTATATGCTGGATTATGTTTATTGATTTGCGAATGTTGAACCAGCCTTGCATCCCAGGGATGAAGCCCACTTGATCATGGTGGATAAGCTTTTTGATGTGTTGCTGAATCCGGTTTGCCAGTATTTTATTGAAGATTTTTGCATCGATGTTCATCAGGGATATTGGTCTAAAATTCTCTTTTTTTGTTGTGTCTCTGCCAGGCTTTGGTATCAGGATGATGTTGGCCTCATAAAATGAGTTAGGGAGGATTCCCTCTTTTTCTATTGATTGGAATAGTTTCAGAAGGAATGGTACCAACTCCTCCTTGTACCTCTGGTAGAATTCAGCTGTGAATCCACCTGGTCCTGGACTTTTTTTGGTTGGTAGGCTATTAATTATTGCCTCAATTTCAGAGCCTACTATTGGTCTATTCAGGGATTCAACTTCTTCCTGGTTTAGTCTTGGAAGAGTGTAAGTGTCCAGGAAATTATCCATTTCTTCTAGATTTTCCAGTTTATTTGCGTAGAGGTGTTTATAGTATTCTCTGATGGTAGTTTGTATTTCTGTGGGGTCGGTGGTGATATCCCCTTTATCATTTTTAATTGCGTCGATTTGATTCTTCTCTCTTTTCTTCTTTATTAGTCTTGCTAGTGGTCTGTCAATTTTGTTGATCTTTTCAAAAAACCAACTCCTGGATTCATTGATTTTTTGGAGGGTTTTTTGTGTCTCTATCTCCTTCAGTTCTGCTCTGATCTTAGTTATTTCTTGCCTTCTGCTAGCTTTCGAATGTGTTTGCTCTTGCTTCTCTAGTTCTTTTAATTGCGATGTTAGAGTGTCAATTTTAGATCTTTCCTGCTTTCTCTTGTGGGCATTTAGTGCTATAAATTTCCCTCTACACACTGCTTTAAATGTGTCCCAGAGATTCTGGTATGTTGTATCTTTGTTCTCATTGGTTTCAAAGAACATCTTTATTTCTGCCTTCATTTCATTATGTACCCAGTAGTCATTCAGGAGAAAGTTATTCAGTTTCCATGTAGTTGAGCGGTTTTGATTGAGTTTCTTAGTCCTGAGTTCTAGTTTGATTGCACTGTGGTCTGAGAGACAGTTTGTTATAATTTCTGTTCTTGTACATTTGCTGAGGAGTGCTTTACTTCCAATTACGTGGTCGATTTTGTAGTAAGTGTGATGTGGTGCTGAGAAGAATGTATATTCTGTTGATTTGGGGTGGAGAGTTCTGTAGATGTCTATTAGGTCTGCTTGCTGTAGAGATGAGTTCAATTCCTGGATATCCTTGTTAACGTTCTGTCTCGTTGATCTGTCTAATGTTGACAGTGGGGTGTTGAAGTCTCCCATTATTATTGTATGGGAGTCTAAGTCTCTTTGTAAGTCTCTAAGGACTTGCTTTATGAATCTGGGTGCTCCTGTATTGGGTGCATATATATTTAGGATAGTTAGCTCTTCCTGTTGAATTGATCCCTTTACCATTATGTAATGGCCTTCTTTGTCTCTTTTGATCTTTGATGGTTTAAAGTCTGTTTTATCAGAGACTAGTATTGCAACCCCCGCTTTTTTTTGTTCTCCATTTGCTTGGTAAATCTTCCTCCATCCCTTTATTTTGAGCCTATGTATGTCTCTGCGTGTGAGATGGGTCTCCTGAATACAGCAGACTGATGGGTCTTGACTCTTTATCCAGTTTGCCAGTCTGTGTCTTTTAATTGGAGCATTTAGTCCATTTACATTTAAGGTTAAGATTGTTATGTGTGAACTTGATCCTGCCATTATGATATTAACTGGTTATTTTGCTCGTTAGTTGATGCAGTTTCTTCCTAGCCTCGATGGTCTTTACATTTTGGCATGTTTTTGCAATGGCTGGTACCGGTTGTTCCTTTCCATGTTTAGTGCTTCCTTCAGGGTCTCTTGTAAGGCAGGCCTAGTGGTGACAAAATCTCTAAGCATTTGCTTATCTGTAAAGGATTTTATTTCTCCTTCACTTATGAAACTTAGTTTGGCTGGATATGAAATTCTGGGTTTAAAATTCTTTTCTTTAAGAATGTTGAATATTGGCCCCCACTCTCTTCTGGCTTGGAGAGTTTCTGCCGAGAGATCTGCTGTTAGTCTGATGGGCTTCCCTTTGTGGGTAACCCGACCTTTCTCTCTGGCTGCCCTTAACATTTTTTCCTTCATTTCAACTTTGGTGAATCTGGCAATTATGTGTCTTGGAGTTGCTCTTCTCAAGGAGTATCTTTGTGGCGTCCTCTGTATTTCCTGGATTTGAATGTTGGCCTGCCCTACTAGGTTGGGGAAGTTCTCCTGGATGATATCCTTCAGAGTGTTTTCCAACTTGGTTCCATTTTCCCCCTCACTTTCAGGCACCCCAATCAGACGTAGATTTGGTCTTTTTACATAATCCCATACTTCTTGCAGGCTTTGTTCATTTCTTTTTCTTCTTTTTTCTTTTGGTTTCTCTTCTCGCTTCATTTCATTCATTTGATCCTCAATCGCAGATACTCTTTCTTCCAGCTGATCGAGTCGGTTACTGAAGCTTGTGCATTTGTCATGTATTTCTCGTGTCATGGTTTTCATCTCTTTCATTTCGTTATGGAAAACAGTATGGCGATTCCTCAAGGATCTAGAACTAGATGTACCACATGACCCAGCCATCCCATTACTGGGTATATACCCAAAGGATTATAAATTATGCTGCTATAAAGACACATGCACACGTATGTTTATTGCGGCACTATTCACAATAGCAAAGACTTGGAATCAACCCAAATGTCCATCAGTGACAGATTGGATTAAGAAAATATGGCACATATACACCATGGAATACTATGCAGCCATCAAAAAGGATGAGTTTGTGTCCTTTGTAGGGACATGGATGCAGCTGGAAACCATCATTCTTAGCAAACTATCACAAGAACAGAAAACCAAACACTGCATGTTCTCACTCATAGGTGGGAACTGAACAATGAGATCACTTGGACTCAGGAAGGGGAACATCACACACAGGGGCCTATCATGGGGAGGGGGGAGCGGGGAGGGATTGCACTGGGAGTTATACCTGATGTAAATGACGAGTTGATGGGTGCAGCACACCAACATGGCACAAGTATACCTATGTAACAAACCTGCACGTTATGCACATGTACCCTACAACTTAAAGTATAATAATAATAAATAAATTAAAAAAAATAAATAAAACAAATTAAATATAGTCCATCAAAAAAAAAAAAAAAAAAAAAAAAGGAAAAGCCATGAGTATGGATACAGAGCAGAAAACTATATGTGATGCCCCCACATAGTTTAAAGATAATTACTTGGAATTTCAGTGATTTTTCTTTTAATGAAGTTACAATTGCATTGGGTTGTATATATTATCTTAATCATTTTTTTCTCATTTGACCCACCTGTTTTGTGTTTCTTTAGTTTCCTATCTTGTATTCCTTGTATTAAACACTTTTTTCCATTTATTTCATATGTTAACTTGTTAAGTACATATTATTTTACTATTATATTATGTTAGATATGACAACAGACATCCTTGACTTAGTATAGTCTAATTTTTTAAAATTTTGCCATTTTCCTGGTATTACTAGATTTTTAGAACACCTTGACCCTGTGTACCCCTTAGCATTATTGTGACAGTATTTTATTATACATATTTAAAACCCCACAATACATTAACATTACTAGTACTGTTTTCTATGGTCAATAGGTATTTAATATTTATTTCTCTTATATGTCAATTTATTTTTTCAATTTTTCTTCCTTTTTGCGTTTTTAAAATGTCCCTCTATGATTATTATCCTTCTGTCTGAAGAATTCCCTATAATTTGTCTTCTATAAACAAGTTCTCTCAATTTTTTTCTGAGAATATCTTTGTTTCATCTTCATCTTTATAAAGTTGTTTTTGCTGAGAATGTAAATAACCTCTAGAAGTTATTTTCTTCCAGTACTTTCAGAATGTCATTTTGTTGTGTTCTGACTCACATTATTTCTGTTGCAAAGTCAGTGGTAAGTCTTACTGTGCTCCTTCTTATTCCCTACTCCTAGATGTCATCTCCAAAAATGCCAGTTTCTCCCCAACTGATCATAGCCTCATGAACCTTCTTGCTTTGTCACTTCTTGAACCCCACTCTTAGCAAACATTTTCTGGAAAAGCTAAATCTCTGTCAAAAGGCATTGCCATATCAGCTACTTAAGAAGTCATAGTTTTTCCCATAGCATTGTACATGTTTCATCTCCTTTGAATTAATCTTTATTTTACTCTTCCTTTGCACAATTAAGGGACTCTCTTTTTCTTGAATTTGAACAGCACTTTAGAGTTGATTAATGTTTATTTTATTTAAGACAAGGTAAGTGCTTCCCTTTCTAAGTATCACTGATTTTTAAATATCTAAGAACGTTTTAACCACATTATTGAGTATTGATTCTATTTTTATTCTTTAATTTAAAATTTTTTTCTTTAATATATGACCTATATGACCTCTAATATTTTCTCATCTGTCCTTGCTTTTTCCACATTGTCTTTTTCTTATGCTTAATTTCAATTTTTCATTGGCAGAATTTAATCCCTTCTGTCCATTCTTATAGCTATATTTTATATTCCTCCTTGAAATGGTCAATAATTATTACCACAAAACTTACTGTATGTGGTGTATTTTAGAGTATAGTCATATTATTTCCATATATTTCTTTATACTTTACAACTTTCCTAATAGAATGATATAATTAATGTCTGTACATTTTCCCTTACTTTCATATGTTTCCTGGTAATTTACTAACCGTTAGAGACCTAGCCTCATGAGAGCCAATTTTTTAAATATGGTTATAAATTTATATAATAAAATTCACAGTTTTGACAAATGTAGACACCCATGTAACCAGCAACCCAATTGAGATATAAAATACTTATTGCCACGAGTCTAGGTTTCCTTCTGCTACTTTCCAGTCAATCCCATCCTTACCAAAAGCAACCACTATTCTGAATTATATCTCCCTAAATTCATTTTTGCATGTTCTTGAACTTGATATAAATAAAATCAAAATATGCTTATACATTTTATTTGATGTTTTTCACTCAAAATGTTTCTGTGAGTAATCAATATTGTATTAATAATTCATCCCTTTTTCTTGCTGAGTAGTACTCTATTGTATGAATCGACCACAGTGTGTCTTTCCAGTTTCCTACTGACAGATATTTGTGTCATTTTTGAAGTTCCAATTAGATTTTACTGCTCTTTTCTAATATTTTTTCCATCAATGGAAAGAGGCAAAATATGCAGAAATGTGTACTAAATTTTGGAGTATTTTTGAATCCTGCCATTTGCTTAAGAAAGCTTTATATGTTCTTTTGTTTTCCTCTTTTGACAATTTCACAGACATTTATAATTTAAAAGTGATTGACAATCTCCAGTAAGTTCCCTTACTCTGTGATCTTATCTGAGCAATTAGGATCAAGTGAATTAAATACATCTTAAATAAGCACTAAGAACTTTAGAATATGCAATTTTTAAATGTAGGAAAAAAAATGTTAACTAAGATAATTGAAACAAAATTTCAGAATTAACTACATACAAGTACTATTTGGCCTATTTGGTGGTAAAATTTGGACACAATAAAACTCACAAATTTAAATGCACAGTTTGATGAAGTTGGGTAGTAGTATACAGGCCATGTAACCACCAGCAAAATAAGATGTAAAATAGAATATCGCACCCAAAAACATTGCCTGTGCCCCTTAGCAGTCAAGCCAGTTCCCCAACCTTCTGTCACTGCAGTTCAACTTTTTCTAGAATTTTATATAAATGGAATCATGTAGGATGCAGTAATATTATGCTTGCTATATTTCATTTAGCATGTTTTTTATAACTTTATTGTGGTGTATTTTATATATCATAGAATGCACCTGTTTTAAGTGTATTCAATGATTTTTAATAAATATACTGAGTTGTGCAACCACTGCCATAAATAAGTTGTTGAATATTTTCATCACCCCAGTAAGATCCTCTAGGCTCATTTACTATTCATCCCGTTCATCCCACTCTCTGCCCCAAGCACCCATGGACCTTTCTATTTCTACATATTTCTGTTTTGTGGAGATATTGTGTAAATCAAATCATAAAATATGTGGTATCTCATATTTGGCTCCTTTTGCTTAAAATAATGCTTCTGAGATTCATCCATGCTGTTAAGTATGTTAATATTTTGCTCCTTGTTATCACTCACTTTTCATGCATTGCATCGAAGTGGATGGTGTTATTTAACTTGCTTATCCATTCATGTTTTAGTAGACATTTGGGTTATTTCTAGTTTGAGGCTATTTCTCAATAATGTTCCTATGAACACTTTCATACAAGCCTGTGTATGAAACATGTTTTCATTTTGTGGGAGTGAATACCTTGGAGTGAGACTGCTGGGCCACATGGTAAATGCTTGTATATAACTTCATAATATACTGTCCTGATGGTTTCAAAAGTAGTTGTGCAATTTTGCATTCTTCCAGCAATATATAAAATTCCACTAGCCTAACATTCTTACCAACACTTAGCATTTTCAGGTTTTAAGCTTTAGCCATTCCAGTGGGTGTTCAGTCGGCTCCAGTTATACATAGAGATCTATATCAATGTAATGTCAAGCAACATCCTAGACAACTTTTTAAAAGAAATTGACAAGCTGATTATAAAATTTATATGGAAAGACAAAGGCACTGGAAAAGCCCAAACAATCTTGAAAAAGAAGGATAAAGTTGAAAGACTTACATGAAAGTCATGATTTCATGACTTACTATACAACTATTATATACAGGACAGTGTGGTGTTGGCATAAGGATAGATACATACATCAATGAAGCCAAATAGCCAGAAAATAGACCCATATATATGGTTGTTGATTTTCCACATTAATTTTAATATTCATTCATTCAACAAATACTTATTGGGCACCTACTATATGTCAAGCACTGTGATAGGCACTGGAGATTTGGCCATTAACAAAGCACTCAAAAGTTTCTACCCTCATGTAACTTTTATTCCAGTCGGGGGAGAAAAGTAAATAAATAAAAAATATGAGAGCCAGGCACAGTGTGGTTCACCCTTGTAGTCCCAGCTATTTGGGAGGCTGAGGTGGGAGGATCACTTGAGCCTGGGAGCTCAAGCTGCAGTGCCCCATTATTGTACCATTGTGCTGCAGCCTGGGTGACAGTGCAAGACGCTGACTCTAAAATAAATAAATAAATAAGAAAAAATATTAGATAATTATAAATCTTTTTGAGCAAATAAAGAAGAAATATGGATAGGGAGTGATAGGCATCTGTTTTAAATTTTGTGCTCAAGCCTCCTGAATAACCACAGGGAAAATCCTTCTAGGGAGCGGAAGCAGAGCTGCAGATGCACTAAGACAGGCCTTGAAGGGGTGAGTGCAGTGATGGAGAGCGAGAGGCAGAGGCCTCAGCTCAGGGACATAGCCTGGGCCAGATCACACAGGATCCTATTGGGATTGTAAGGAATTTGGCTTTGACTCTGCCTGAGATAGGAAGCCCCTGAAGGGTTTGGAGTGGAGAGGTGACATTATATGATTAAATATTTCAAATAATTACTGTGGGTGGTTGATGAGAATGGGGGTCCAAGATAGAAGAAGGGAGGGGCAGGGCTGACATGGGATGTGTGGCCTAATCAAAGATTAATCTGGCAGTCATGAGAGACCCTGCAGACAGATGATAGAGTGAACATTAGAAAAAAGAAAAAAAAAAAAGAAGATAGCAAAAGGAACAGATAAGCAGCATCTAAAGAAAGACGAGATAAACTGTGATCACAGTATCTAAAAAACTAGAAGAGGATAAGAGAGGATTGATCATCAGAACACAGAAGTGAGATGCGTAATATCAATTGCTTCAGAGCAGACAAGAGGTCTGAGACTGAGAAAAGATCTGTGAAGTTTATTCATAAGGAGTTATTTGGTGAATTTTCATAGCAAATAGCACTGTGACTGTAGTGGCTTCAGAATACATGGAGGCACAGCACAGACCACCTGGTTAAGAAATTTGCCAGTGGAAAGAAGGACAATAGTACAAGTTAGAGGACAATGGGAGGAAATGAAGGTTGGTTTCAGAATAAGCTTGACCACAAATGTCTACGGGCTGCAGAGAATGACCTGATGGGCTGGGAGTAACTGAGGATGGCAAAGAGAAGGCAAAAGTTTGGGAAAATGTTGGAATCAGGAGGAGTGTAGAAGAGTTGTTAGAAATCAATTCCTAGAATCTCCAATTCTGGAAGGTGCCTTGAAAGTGCCATTTCTTTTCATATTTTTGCAACGTTTGTTTTGCCCTCCTGAAATACTGCATTCACAACGGCACCAATTCTGTCCAAATTTCCCCCAGATCACATAAGTCACTTCAACTAGGTTTCCCCATCATCCTTACTCTTAACTTCAAGCTCTTGTTCTGTTTGAAAATCTAAATATGACCCCCAAATTTCAAGAAGATATGAGTCAGCCTTGTAGAAAGCATCTATTAGATGTTGCCTGGCTGAGATTCTCTCTGTGCCTCTGTGCCGGGCACTGTAACTTGGTGCAGTGAGCAGTCTGAGCCTGGCTCTGTTGGAATGACCTGGCAGTGATCCATTGGAGGTGCTGTTTTGCTCCCTGACACACAACATCTGGGCCTTGCCACACAGAATAGCCTGGTTTCTAAGTAGGAGGTAGGCAGGATCAACTCAGCAAGACTTGGGAATTTCGCCCCCTACATACACATCCTTCTTTAATTTTTCCTTAAAAGGCTCACACCCAGTTTCATTTTCACACACAAAGAGGTCCTTTGTATTTCATTATGACCAAGTCACAAAAGTAAATGTTTTCCTTTAAAAAGAAAGTGGGTGTGGATGATGGTTGCTTGTGTGGAATGTGAATAAAGACTATCCCCCCAGCAAGCTGAACTCCAAAGGAAAATAGATTTATATTGAGCTTCCAATCTGGCAGCAATGCTTTTATTTTAATTATTTGTTTGCTATTTTGTTTTTTTCTACTCTGTAAGGAATTTTGAAAAAAAATTAAATTTAACCTTATTGAGTTAAAATAATTCTGAAGTCTATGAACTGAGTTACAATGCTGAATAGAAGCAAATTGTCCTCCATTCTTCTTTATTTCAAAAGTGGACACTCAACTGAAATTTTAAAATGTGGTTTAATATCACTATAATATGTGGAGTATATTCTTATTTTCTACATGAGAACTAGAAGCAAGTGACCTAATTAGATACAACTCAGTGGGATTAAGCAGATTGGCTCATACAGCTAAAATATACACTCTGGTTTTCTTTCCATCACTACTCCTTTCTGACTGACCACATGAAGCGTTAGGACTCTACCTTTGCAAATTTTGAAGTAGACAAATATGTGGTATGAGCTAACTCAATATGTACTTTTTACATTCTTCAACATAGCCAAGGATGTATCCCCATTCCAAAGTTACGGTTCTCCTGAAAGTCTTATACTCTCCTCTCAGTGAAAACCTCCTTTTAGGAAAAGCTCTTAAGGTTATCAAGGTGTACTGAATCACTGGTCTCTAAGTGTTACATACCACAAAAACTTCTACACTGAAAATGAAAACAACTGGGTGAGGCAAAGGAATGAAGCTTTAAATAATTTCAGGTGGTAACCAGCACAAGCTTTCTTTTCTTGAGGAAAGAGGCTTTCTAGTACACCTGAAAAGAGTCATCAGTATCTTTCTACTCTGAGTAGTTTTAACTATGAAAGGTCTTATAGGGTATTTCCACTTGAAAAGAAATAGTCATTAATTCAACAAATACTTAACAAACAATATTTTTTTTTTGCTCTGGCTTTTTTTTTTTTTTTCCCTGAAGTTCACATTTTGCATCACGATCCAGCACACACACATAAATACTTAGACTTCTGAATGTTTTCATTAAACGTTACTTATCTACCCTGTGCAATGCACTCTGGTATTTTCCTTTTTTTTTTTTTTTTTTCCAGTGATCATTGTCTCTCACAACGCTGATTTTATGACCTTTTTTATTTTTCTTTTAAGTGTAGCATGTTTGGATCCTGTATTAGGCAGTGAGGACATGTACCTACTTTCAACCATTAATAAATGGTGCTGGGAAAATTGGACTTAGGCAGAAAACTGAAACTAGACGCCTTCTTTACACCTCAGACAAAAATTAACTCAAGATGTACTTAAAGACTTAAATATAAAATCCCAAATCATAAGAACCGTAGAAGAAAACATTCGCTACATTTACAGTCCAGAGTGGAAGCTATTCTAGAAGTGAACAAATTGATATACTCTGAAGAAAACCCACATGGAACTCTGACAAAATTAGGAGACCTACTTTGGAAAAGTTGGTCAGAGAAGATCTCTTTGAGGAGGAAAATAAGCTCAGACTCTAAGAGTGAAAAAGAGACAGAGGTATAAAGGGTAGAGGAATGACATTCCAGGCAGAAGCAACTTCAGTCCATGAAGTTAGAAGCAGTCTTCTGAAGAAGTAGCAGAAGGCCAGTATATCTGTCTCCCTTCAGAGAAAGAGGAGAGCGTATCAGGAGATGAGATCAGGACGAGAGGCAGGGGTATAACATGCAAATATTTTAGATGATAGTAAAGCATTTGGATTGAATCTTAAGGGAAGCGGGTCACTGAAAATTTTTTGAATTGTACGAAATCAGATTACGCAGTTACAGTTATTGTAAATCATTTTGTACTTTGACCCTGAGTTCCCCAAGAACTGATTGGCTATTCAAGGCTTTTGGAAGCAGCAGGTACAGAATAAGCTCATGTAGCCAAAGATTAAACAAATAAATGGAAGAATTCCTTTGGGAAATGGTAATGGCAATAGTGGCAAAAATATCTGTTGTCCTCACTCAAGTTCAAGTACATTAGAAACATTCTCATCCTGAGGCACAGGTTTTTAAAAATAATTGCATAAAATTGTTCATATTGAAAAGTGTCTGTTTATATCCTTTGCCCACTTTTTGATGGGGTTGTTGTTTTTTTTTTTTTTTTTTCCGGTAAATTTGCTAAGTACCTTGTAAATTCTGGATATTAGACCTTTGTCAGATGGGTAGATTGCAAAAATTTTCTCCCATTCTGTAGGTTGCCTTTTCACTCTGATGATAGTTTCTTTTGCTGTGTAGAAGCTCTTTAGCTTATTTAGATACAATTTGTCAATTTTAGCTTTTGTTGGAATTGCTTTTGGCTATTTCATCGTAAAATCTTTGCCCATGCCTATATCCTGAATGGTATTGCCTAGGTTTTCTTCTATGGTTTTTATGATTTGGGGTTTTACATTTAAATTTTTAAGTCCATCCTGAGTTAATTTTTGTATGAGGTGTAAAGAAGACATCTAGTTTCAATTATCTGCCTATGTCCAATTTTCCCAGCACCATTTATTAGATAGGGAATCCTTTCCACATTGCTTGTTTTTGTCAGATTTGCCAAAGATCAGATGGTTGCAGATGTGTGGCGTTATTTCTGAGGTCTCTGTTCTGTTCCATTGGTCTATATATCTGTTTTGGTACCAGTACCATGCTGTTTTGGTTACTGTAGCCTTGTAGTATAGTTTGAAGTCAGGTAGCGTGATGCCTCCAACTTTGTTCTTTTTGCGTAGGATTGTCTTACCTATACAGGCTCTTTTTTGGTTCCATATGAATTTCAAAGTAGTTTTTTCTAATTCTGTGAAGAATGTCAATGGTAGTTTGATGGGAATAGCATTGAATCTATGAATTAATTTTGGCAGTATGGCCATTTTCATGATATTGATTCTTCCTATCCATGAACATGGAATGTTTTTCATTTCTTTGTGTCCTCTCTTATGTCCTTGAGCAGTGATTTATAGTTCTTTTTGAAAAGGTCCTTCACGCCCCTTGTTAGCTGTATTCCTATGTGTTTTATTCTCTTTGTAGCAATTGTGAATGGGAGGTCACTCATGATTTGGCTCTCTACTTGCCTATTGTTGGTATATAGGAATGCTTGTGATTTTTGGACATTGATTTTGCTGAAGTTGCTTATCAGCTTAAGGAGTTTTTGGGCTGAGACAATGGAGTTTTCTAAATATAGGATGATGTCATCTGAAAACAGACAATTTGACTTCCTCTCTTCCTATTTGAATACACTTTATTTCTTTCTCTTGCCTGATTACCCCGGCCAGCACTTCCAATACTATGTTGAATAGAAGGCGTAAGAGAGAGCATCCTTGTCTTATGTTACTTTTCAAACGGAATGCTTCCAGCTTTTGCCCATTCAGTATGACATTGGCTGTGGTTTTGTCATAAATAGCTCTTATTGTTTTAATATTGTGGGTTTGTCATAAATAGCTCTTATTATTTTGATTACTTCAATACCTAGTTTATTGAGAGTTTTTACCATGAAGAAATGTTGAATTTTATTGAAGGCCTTTTCTACATCTATTGAGATGACTGTGTGGTTTTGTCATTGGTTCTGTTTATGTGACGGATTATGTTTATTGATTTGTGTATGTTGAACCAGCCTTGCATCCCAGGGATGAAGTCAAATTGATTGTGACGGATGTGCTTTTTAATGTGCTGCTAGGTTTGGTTTGCCAGTATTTTATTGAGGATTTTCACATTGATTTTCATCAGGAATATTGTCCTGAAGTTTTCTTTTTTTGTTGTGCGTCTGCCAGGTTTTGGTATCAGGATGATATTGGCCTCATAACATCAATTAGGGAGGAGTCCCTCCTTTTCAGTTGTTTGGAATAGTTTCAGAAGAAATGGTACCAGCTCCTCTTTGTACCTCTGGTAGAAGTTGGCTGTGAATACATCTGGTCCTGGGCTTTTTTGTTGTTGTTGTTTGTAGGCTATTTACTACTGCCTCAATTTCAGAACTTGTTATTGGTCTACTCAGACATTCAAATGGCAAATATTAAAAACTCAAAAAACAACAGATACTGGACAGACTGTGGAGAAGTAGAAACACTTTTACACTGTTGGTGGGAATGTGAACCAGTTCAACCATTGTGGAAGACAGTGTGGCAATTCCGCAAGGATCTAGAACCAGCTATACCATTTGATCCAGCAATCCCATTGCTGGGCATATACCCAAAGGAATATAAATAATTCTGTTATACATATACATGCACACATATGTTTATTGCAGCACTATTTACAATAGAAAAGACATGGAACCAACCCAAATGCCCACCTATGATAGACTGCATAAAGAAAATGTGGTCCATATATACCATGGACTACTATGAAGCCATAAAAAGGAATGAGATCATTTCCTTTGCAGGGACATGGATGAAGCTAGAAGCCATTATCCTCACCCAAGTTACACAGGAACAGAAAACTAAACACCTCATGTTCTCACTCATAAGTGTGAGTTGAACAATGGGAACACATGGACACAGGGAGGGGAACAACAAACACTGGGGCCTATTGAGAGGGGAGCAAGAGGAGGGAGAGCATCAGGGCAAATAGCTAATGTATGTGGGGCTTGAACCTAGATGATGGGTCGATAGGTGCAGCAAACCATCATAGCACAAGTATACCTATGTAACAAACCTGCACATTCTGCACATGTATCCTGGAACTTAAACTAAAATAATAAATAAAAAAAAAAATGTTCATATTGAATCCTTCCAAGGTGGCACACAGTGTGCTACTCACAAATTTCCACTCCCCAACTTGTATGTGGAAAGCTGTGTTCAAGAAAATAGGTGAAGAATTACATTTGCCAGTTCCCTTGGTATTCCCATTTTATGGCTTTTGTGGGAATACAGTTCATGCTTGCCTGCTATTTTATTTAATTTGCCTCCTTGTAAATTCCAGCTGTTGACCATGTAATTAATCCCTGTATGGAAAAAAATATTGGCATTTATTTCTGTAATACATACGCTTCATCCCAATAGGAGAATATATTCATCATAGTCCTTTCCATTATTCTACAGTTGTTCCTCCAAACCATTTTACATACCACACAATTAATATACACTGGGACTCTGCTCCCAACTTCTGCATTAGAACTATGGTTTCCATTTGTTCTTCTTGATTTTTAATTTCTATTCTCTAGGGTTTTAAGTAAAGAGAATCTTTTGTATTACTCGTAGAAAAGACTACTATTTAACTTGTCAACTTATTGTAGAATGTGGTAACTAGAGTGAGTATGGTGGATAGATCTTAGTAACTGATAACTGTAGCTGATACTAGAGACAGTCTTTGACATTTATCTTTGGCCACAAGTTTCTCTTACTAGATTTTTTTTTTTTTTTTTTGCTTTCTATGCTACCTCTTACCTCTTTTCAGTTGTTCAGTCTTTGTAGTCTCTTCTTTCTACAGATGTCTTAAAACTTGTTTTACTCTATTACACAAAAATAAAAATGGCTGATAATTTTAAGTACCATCCTCACTGAGCTATTTGCCTTTTGATTGGGACCAAGGCTTTATGATAACAAGAAAGTTTGTCTGCTTTTTGTTCAGAAGGTGACTGGACAAACCTCTAGAAAGCCAACCTGTTCCTGGCATGTCATCTTATAATTAGTTCTTATACTATACTTATATAAGGCCATCTTGGTTCACTATAACATGATTTCTGGGATAAAGATAACACCTACATTGCTGGTTTTGACTTGATGACAAAGTAAACCCTTAGACATTCTCAAAAGTTTAAGTTTGGGTAAAGAAATTGATGAAAGATCATCAGCTTGCAACAATGTCTGAAAATCATTTTTATTTAAGCCCAGAGAAGAAAAAGCTAATTTTAAAAAAATTATTACTATCTGGAAATTTACCCTGATCTGGAAAATATATGTACTGATGAAGAATAGCTGTGCTGTGGGCAAAATTATGAAAGTAAATTGCATGGTTGACTGGTTATTTCTTTTTAAGACCGAGATCAAGAAGACACATTGCTGACCCAAATGTGGATGGATTGTAGTATGTGTTTGTTATATACAAAGTTAAGGGCTGCTTTATAAAAGGTTACAGTTATTTATCAACTTACATCTATTGTCAAATAGAAAAGAATTTGGAGTGAATATAAATGCTTAATTTGAAGAAAAAGTAGAAAATTGTAGGAAGAAATCCTCCTGAGTGCAAAATTTTAAGGAGAAAGATGTTGATGAAAATATCTAAAGGATTTTTTAATTTGTCATTTTCTCTAAGCTATTTTAAGGTCCACAGATTGTCTGTTAGCCAGGCCACAAACACACAAAAAGGGAGCCAGAATCAGGGTAAAAATAAATGAATTTCTTAAACTAATATTATTTGATAATTTACCCTAATTTAAGTTGTAGGTGGTATAAAAGTAAATTAATGTGGAATGTGTTCTAAAGGATTCTGTTTGGGTAGGGAAGAAAATATGAATATAAATGATTTAATAAAAGATAATGAATCAATTAATTATATTCACTTTAGTGTATATCTTATGGGTAAAATAGCTTTATTATCGTCATCAAAAGATCGAGCCCTTTATTAGTGTGGTTTTAGAGAACTAGTCAGAAATATACATATAAATCTCAATATGTGTTAAAGACTATTCTTCTGACACTGTTACAGAATCTTGGTTTTTGTGTTATGAACTGTTTTACTTTTTCAGATTGAAATAAAACTAAAAATTTTAAAAACCTTTTCTTTCAAGAATATGACTGTAAAATTTAAATTACAGTAATATATTTTATATTCTGAAAACAAGTCAGTGCAGATTTAGAAATTGGACATCTAGAAGGCAGCTTTATTATAAAATCTCTCCCAAAGTTCATGTCATCTTTTCAAAAACCTATCAATATCCTCACTGCAGTGAATGCATGACCCATGGGACAGAAGGCCAGCTTAAGCAAGGCATTTGGTGTACAGGGTTTTGCAAGGTTTATTCAACTAATGTGTGTTTGAATGTTTTTGTGATATGGTTTGGCTGTGTCCCCACCCAAATCTTATCTTGAATTGTAGCTCTCATAATTCCCTGAGAATTATGTGGAAAGGACCTGGTGGGAGATAACTGAATCATGGGGGTGATTTCTCCTGTACTGTTCTTGTGGTAGTAAGCACATGACATCTGATGGCTTTATAAGGAGAAATCCCTTTTGCATAGCTCTCATTCTGTCTGTTCCCTGCCGCCATGTAAGACATGCCTTTTGCCTTCCAGCATGATTGTGAGGCCAACCCAGCCACGTGGAATTGTGAGTTTATTACATTTCTTTTTCTTTATAAATTACTCAGTCTCATGTATGTCTTTATCAGCAGCATGAAAACAGACTAATACAGTAAATTGGTACCAGTAGAGTGGGGATGCTGCTGTAAAGATACCCAATAATGTTGAAACAGCTTTGGAACTGGGTAACAGGCAGAGGTTAGAACATTTTGGAGGGCTCAGAAGAATACAGAAACACATGGGAAAGTTTGGAGACTTGTTGAATGGCTTTGACAAAAATGCTGATAATGATATGGACAATGAAATCAGGCTGAGGTGGTCTCAGATGGAGATGAGGAACTTGTTGGGAGCTGGAATAAAGTGACTCTTGCTGTGTTTTAGCAGACAGACTGGTGGCATTTTGCCCCCAGCTCTAGAGATTTGTGGAACTTTGAACTTGAGAGAGATGATTTAGTGTATACAGTAGAAGAAATTTATAAGCAGCAAAGCATTCAAGAAGTGACTTTGGTGCTGTTAAAAACACTCAGTTTTAAAAGAGAAACAGAGCATAAAAGTTTGGAATATTGGCAACCTGACAAAGTGATAAAAAAGAAAAAACCCATTTTCTGAGGAAAAAGTCAAGGTGACTGAAGAAATTTACATAAGTAATGAGGAACCAAACGTTAATCACCAAGAAAATGGGGAAAATGTCTCCAGGGCATGTCAGAGACCTTTGTGTAAGCCCCTCCCATCACAGGTCCAGACACCTAAGAGGAAAATATGGTTTTGTGGGCTGGGCCTAGGGTTTCCCCACTGTGTGCAGAGGAGGGACTTGGTGCCCTGCACCCAGTCACTCTAGCCATGACTAAAAGGGGCCAAAATATAACTTAGGCTGTGGCTTCAGAGGGTGCAAGCTGCAAACCTTGACAGTTTCCACATGGTATTGAACCTGCAAGTACACAGAAGTCAAGAATTGAGGTTTGAGTACCTCCACCTAGATTCCAGAGGATGTATGAAAATGCCTGGATGTCCAGGCAGAAGTTTGCTGCAAGGGTGGTGCCCTCATGGAGAACCTCTGCTAGGACAGTGCGGATGGGAAATGTGAGGTGGAAGCCCCCACATAGATTTCCCACTGGGGCACTGCCTAGTGGAGCTGTGAGAAGAGGGCTACTGTCCTCCAGACCCCAGAATGGCAGATCCACCAACAGCTTGCAATATGCCCCTCCAAAAGCCATCAACACTCAATACCAGCTCATGAAAGCAGCTAGGGTGGGGGCTGTACCCTGCAAAGCCACAGAGCTGCCCAAGACCATAAGAAGCCACCTTTTGTATCAGCATGCCCTGGATGTGAGACATGGAATCAAAGGAGATCATTTCAGAGCTTTAGGATTTGACTGACCTGCTGGATTTCAGACTTGCATGGGGCCTTTAGCCTCTTCATTTTGGCTAATTTCTCCCATTTGAAATGTGTGTATTTATCAAATTCCTGTCCCCCCATTTTATGTAGGAAGTAACTAACTTGCTTTTGATTTTACAGGCTCATAGGCAGAAGGGACTTGCCTTGTCTCAGATGAGACTTTGGATTGTGGACTTTTGAGTTAATGCAGAAATGAGTTGTCTTTAGGGGACTGTAGGGAAGGCATGATTCATGTTGAAATGTGAGGACATGAGATTTTCTAGGGGCCAGGGGCAGAATGATATGGCTTTGCGGTGTCCCCACCCAAATCTCATCTTGAATTGTAGCTCCCATAATTCCCACATGTAGGGGAAAGACCTGGTGGGAAATAATTGAACCATGGGGGCAGTTTCCCCCATACTGTTCTCATGGTAGTGGATAACTCTCACAAGATCTGATGGTTTCATAAAAGGGTTCCCCTTTCACTTGGCTCTCATTCTCTCTCTTCCCTGCCACCATGTAAATGTGACTTTTGCCTTCTGCCATGATCATGAGGCCTCCCCAGCCATGTGGAATTGTGAATCCATTAAACCTCTTTTTCTTTATAAATTACCTAGTCTCATGTATGTCTTTATCAGCAGCATGAAAACAGACTAATACAGTGTGCAAACTATTTATTTTAAGTATGTCTCCTGCACACTGCTGCTTATTGAATTTGAATATAAATTCAATATTGAATTTGAATATAAATTCAATATTGAATTTGAATATAAATTCAATATTGAATTTGAATATAAATTCAATATTAAATTTAGATATTCAATAAATATAAGAAGATACATTTATTATTTATATTTATGTCTCTCTTCTCAAATCTCAGAGAGAATTATAGCTCCATATCCCCATAATCATGGTTTTTACAAATAAACGGTAGAAAGGGAATCCATTCTGCAGGCTTTCTCTTACTCTCACACACACAATATTTCTTATTTTACAGCATCTGGCTTGAGAGTTACTTAAATAGGAGTTTATTTACTTTTTTGTTTGTTTACTTGCTTTAGAGACAGCTTCTTGCTTTGTTGCCCATGCTGAAGTGCAGTGGTGCAATCACGTTTCACTGTAACCTCAAACTGCTGGGCTCAGTCATCCTCCTGCCTCAGCCTCCTGAGTCCCTGGGACTAAAGATGTGTACCACCTGGATAGGATAATTTTTTTAAATTCTTTAGAAGAGACAGGGTCTTACCACATTGCCCAGGCTGGTCTTGAACTCCTGATCTCAACTGATCCTCCCACCTTAGCCACCCAAAGTGCTGTGATTACAGGTAGGATTTATTTACTTTTATGTAAATATGGAAAAAAAAAAACTTCCCTTTTTAAAAAGAAAAATATTTTCTTTACTGCAAATTAATAATTCTGGTCATGGGAAGTGTCTACCTTACTCTGGACCCTCACTTTTATACTGATTTAGTTGAATCTTCTGTTGACCCACAAGCACTAGCTCCAGGACTAATGCTCCGGAGAACTGAGCAGAAGGAAGAAATGAGCACCCAGATCACCTCTAGAGCAACATCATTTGCTCACTTTCCCTACAGCAGCCATTGCTTCCCTTTGCCCGTAAGCAGTCTGCCAAGAAGGGGTGCATATATTTCTCTTCTTCCAAGTTAGATTGTCTTGCCACGAAAAGAATGTTTCACTGAGTGGTTGGGTGAAGCTAAAATCCCCTAAAAATGAAACCCAGTGGAACTATAATTATATATATTAAATTGTAACATGGTTTGTGGTAAAATAATTTTTGAATAACAAACAATGAATTCATAATGGAATTTTTGGAAAATATTCAAAATAAGACCCATAGAAATGCTTTTTCTTACTCAACAAAGACCTTGTGTTAGGCTGCTTATGACCCAATGTTAGCCAAGTGAGATGACAGCTGCAGAGTGTCTTACAGTCTGCTCTTCTTCAATGCCACAGCTGTAGCCAACACACCTTTCTGCTGAGGCACTATATTAGTCCGTTTTAATGCTGCTATGAAAAAATACCCAAGACTGGGTAATTTATAAAGAAAAGAAGTTTAATTGCCTCACAGTTCCACATGGCTGGGGAGGCCTCAGGAAATTCATAATCATGGCAGAAGGTACCTCTTCACAGGGCAACAGGAGAGACAACAAATGCAAGCAGGGGAAATGCCAGACGCTTATAAAACCATCAGAGCTCATGAGACTCACTCATTCTCACAAGAACAGCATGGGGGAAACAGCCCTCATGCTCCAATCACTTCCCACCAGGCCCCTCCCAGGACATGTGGGAATTATGGGAACTACAAATCAAGGTGAGATTTGGGTGGGGACACAGCCAAACCATATCAGGCACACAATGGCTTCCTCTGCCTCTCCAATGCAACATGTACATCATCCTGCTGGGGAGGGAGAGAGGGCTGCAGGCACTGCATTTAATCACCTTACACTTTTCCTTCTATTTCAATCTGCTACCTTAAGACCAATTGCCATTGTTAAAGTGCACAGTCTCCTAATTTTATATTGATTAGAAGTGGTCTAAGTTGTTGTTGCACTGATGAAATCATACACACACACACACACACACACACACACACACACACACACACATATATATAGTCTATCTACAATTTTCTGCTGTCAAGAAATTGAAAAATAATGCTACAGTTTTCATTTTCCTAAAAGTAAGGCAGGTAAGCACTTCTGCTTTCTATGCAGTAGAATTTTGATCTGATGAAACCATTAAAGTCAAAAGCTGCTGGGAAGAATAATGACACAATTTAGGTTATTTTATTGATTCTATGTCTACCTCCAGAAATCCCTGCTCAAATTCTGTGACTTACATTTATCTTGCTAAAATTACTTGTAGCTGAACTTACTTCATTCCAATCTCATAGCTGTTCCACTATCTAATAGCCTTTTCCCAATAACCTTTAAAAATTTTCTCAATGGATGATTTACTTCTTAGTCCCCATCCCCAATTAGTAAACAAATAATCTTCCAATAAGAAAAAGACCTAATGAAATTATTTAAATACAATTAACTGGAGGAAAATGTTCACAAATGGGAAGACATATAATAACATGAGACACGGGATATGAACCCAGGGTTTTGGCAAGTGAATTTTTAAAAGATGGGTGTTCAGGAGGTGTAGGTGCAGTTTGGGTACGGGGGTGGAAGGAGGTGGTAACAGTAGAATATTTTCTCACTTGAGAATGTTGAGAAAATACAGGAAAAGCATTAGAAATTCTGGAATTTTAAAGGAATTCACCAGTTGCACAGTTGAAAGACAAAGGTGTGGGGTGGATAGAAAGGGAACTGAGAAGTAGGAGTCCTCAGGGACTTGGGCTTTCCAATCTTACTGTGTTTTCATCTGGAATACATTATTCCAATATCCTTCCTTACTAAATCCAGAATCCCCTTTCTGAGCTTTAAACTATATCTGCTTTATGCTAAGAAAACTACTGTAAAGTTTTCAATTAATTTTAAAGAACTATAGTTTTATGTTACTTGGAGAAATCATTTTTTATTGAAGACAGACAAGTAGAGAGTCCAGAAAATATCTAAGATACACACATGCAGAAATAATGTAGAAACATTGAGAGGAAAGTGAACAAATTGATAGAATGAAGTGCCAAGATCTTGGAAGGCACTTTGTATTTCTATTAGTGTTTTCCCACGAATTTTAGGCAATAAATTAGAAATTTTTAAATGGACCCTCTAAAATATTATTTCCATGCCACTCTTGGTTGCTTTAACTTTAAAAATACCTTCTTAACCTATCTGTGTTTCTCCATCTTCACTACCTACCCCGGCATAGCCATCACCTTGCTTTCCTGAAGAGCTGCATGGTCTCCTCATTGGGCTCCCCACCATCTACTCTAATTCCTTCTAATCCTTGTCCACACTAGAAACAGAATGCACTTTTCAAAATAACAACAATAAATGGAACCCTGTGGGCACTTTACTTTAAATATTCAGTGACATCCTACCGATCATTCATAAAGCACAATTTTTTTTTTTTTTTTTTTTTTGAGATGGAGTCTTGCTCTGTTACCCAGACTGGAGTACAGTGGCACCATTTCGGCTCCCTTCAACCTTCACCTCCCAGGTTCAAGCAATTCTCCTGCCTCAGCCTCCCAAGTAGCTGGGACTACAGGTGTGCATGACCACGCCTGGGTAACTGTTGTATTTTTAGTAGAGATGGGGTTTTGCCATGTTGGCCAGGCTAATCTCAAACTTCTGACCTCAAGTGATCCACCGACCTTGGCCTCCTAAAGTGCTGGGATTATAGACATGAGCCATCACATCGGGCTGAAAATTCTTGAGATCGCTTTGCATCACCCTATTCTGGCCCCACTCCCTCTCTCAAGCACCCTGCTCCACCTCTCTGATATACTAACTTTCTCTTTCTTCCTCTTTGCTCAGGCCTTTCCAACAGCCTGTGGAATACTCTTCTCATCATATTAACTTTTACTCATCTGTCAGAGCACAATTGGTATGTCACTTTCCCTCAGGGAAGCACTTCCTCATCACCTCCCAAACTTGATCTGTAACCCTTGCAGTACGTTATACCCCTTGGTCCTTTTCCTTCAAACTAATCCCCAATTACCCTTTTATCTCCTTTTATGTGATGATTTGTTTACTCTCTCTCTCTCTTAGATGTAGGCTCTATAAAAACAGAAACTCTGTCTTATTTACAAGTATATTGTAGAGGTAATACAGTGCCTGCCGTTTAATAGAAAACTTTGAATAAATGAATGGAATAGAAGAAATGTGTGACTGGTATGTGACCATCACTAATACATGCATTTGTAAATTCTTCTTTTTCATTAAATGTTATTTCAGTTGACTATTCATGGGCTACTATTGGTGTACCATTTAGAAATTTCATGAAGGGTATTTGTCAACTTTGTTGATTTTAAACCACATCTCCTCTTAAAGTGACTTAAAAATATCTTTCATGAAGTGTTTTTTTTTTATTTTATGTAGATACGTGCAAACGTAATTTACAGTTCACTTAGATCATTCAGTCTGCTGAGGTTAACTCTCTTCAATTCAAGTTCTTAATATAAATAACATTTTATCAAGAGTTTCTGGGTCCCTAAGATAAGTGCCCTTCTTCTGATATTCCTTGTGAACAAGTGACTTTCCACACAATAATCCGGAAATAGTCTCCTTCCATCTTGGGGATTTGCCATCTCCTGGAACCTCATGGTCATTTATATGCAACCAGACAATAGACAAAGGGTCCCTGGAGAAGGCACGCCTACTTCTTCAAGGACACACATTTCTTCCTTCATTTCCATCAGTGAGAACCTGTGAGATGACTACATGCCACTAGAAGAAAGACTGAAAATATAGCCTAGCTTTGTACCAGGCAGAAGAAAAAACGGGATTGGAGAACACCAAGAAGTATCTTCTAATCTGGGTCTCAGGTGCCTAACTTTTATTAAATGACCACAGGATGTATATATACTCTGTGCCATGGAATTATGTTGGTATTCCTCTTTAAAACTTTAGTTATGGTAACATCAAGGCAATTCCAGTGGGAGTTAAGTTTAAAATTGATGCACCAAGATTTCAGCAAATCTTCATCAAGCCGTGTTGCTTTAGGCTCCAAATCAGTTGAGAGTTGCTGCATTATCTGCTTCCTAGACCCAGGCATAGTAGCTGCTGCACAGCATGACTAGAGCGAAGGTTTACATGAGTGACTGTGACCCACCCTGCCACAACACTGCCCACCCAAGCTGCTGGACAGAGAAGAAGGCCACTGTATGCACACAAACTGCAAGCAAAGACGTGGGATTTCTCGCACTCTTGAGGCTGCTTGGTGCAGGAGTGAGGGTGCGCAAAATAATGACTCTGGATCAGGAAAAGTGAAACATGGAAAAGGTGTGTACTTCCACTGCTGTTTATGCTACAGAGGCAGAGGAGTCTACCTTAAAGTCCTGTTGCAACTGCCTTATTCTTACCTTGAATCTAGATATTCTTAAAGGAGTTGTTTTTGTTTTTGTTTTTGTTTATAGACGGGGTGTCGCTCTGTCTCCCAGGCTGGAATGCAGTGGTGCGATCTCGACTCACTGTAACCTCCGCCTTCAGGGTTCAAGTGATTCTGCTGCCTCAGCCTCCCAAGTAGCTGAGATTACAGCCTCCTGCCATCAAGCCCAGCTAATTTTTGTATTTTTAGTAGAGATGAGATTTCACCATGTTGACCAGGCTGGTCTCAAGTTCCTGACCTCAGGTGATCCACCTGCTTCGGCCTCCCAGAGTGCTGGGATTACAGGTGGGAACCACCGTGACCGGCCGCTTTAAGGATTTTTTAATAGTTTGGTTAAAAGAAACAAAAGTATTCAAAATTATATAATTCTTTTCCTATAAAAAAAAGAAAATAGTCAATGAAAAGGCAAAATGCATGCAAAACTATAAATCATAAGTTAGAAAAACTCAATTGTAATTTATTCAAGCAAACTATCTTCTTTTCCTTACCTATTTCACCTTCTGTAGTTACACTCTCTATCAATCACTTCATTTTATGAAGTATCTAAGCACAAAACAAAGAACTATCTTCTTTATTTTAAACCCAACCATATCCAGTCCACCAACATGTGATGTTTGACCTGTGGTCCACGTGTTTCTTTATCGATTGTCTTCTCTCTACCTTATTGCCTAGCACAGAGCCCGTAGGATTTATCATTAGAACTTTAGCAAAATCTTCTTTCCAAAAAGACTAGTCTGACCACCACACACCATTTATTTCCCAAGTATCTTCTGTGCTCCTCTAATACTTTGAACTCATCTCCATATTATAGCTAACTTTTCCAATTCCATCAAGGTCCTCATCTGTAAAATTGAGGTTAGAACAGTAGTTAAGGTATCGGGTTGTTATAAATAAGTACTTGAAGAGTTTTCTTCATATTGTCTTACAAGTATTTCTTATATTCCCAAGACTCCTCAAAATTCTGCTTTTTAGTTTGTCAATAGTGGGAATTTTATTATCTTTGTCTTTGTATCCCCGGGACCTGTCTCATTGCCTGATATGGAGAAGGATCTCAACAAAGGTGCTGAATAAATGATTTAATAATAATGGCCTGAAGTCAGATCATACACAAAAATAAGTATTGAGACTTCCATAAACCTCTTACATATAAACGTAATTAGACATTGGCCACTGTTTTTAAGTTTCTGCATTTTTTTCTTTCATTTAAGAAAATACCATAAGGAAAATAACATTCACTATAACTGCCTAAAATACCACAGACGTCAGGAAATGTATGAGTTAGAATTGTTATAATAAACTCAAATTCACCCACATTGCACATAATGTCTATTAAGGTACCCTATTTAATAGTGCAGCTAGTAATCACAAAAATTATATATGTGCAGTGTGGGTGAAGTATAGTTATTATGAGAGCTTTACCTCCTGTATCGCTAGACTTTTTTCTGTTCTTTTTTTGGATAGCACTGTGTTGGTACATTAGTATTTTGTTTATTTTCAAGTAATTTCTCGAAAAATATGCAATTTAAATTTTAGGGTGGAATCTTTGTAGAGAGACAAATATATTTTTCCACAAGTATTCACAGGTCCAGATCTCTCAGGAATATTCAAAGCAGTCACCAAAGACTCCTAGGCTGAGGAGCTCAAAGTCTGTTCAATGTGCAAAACCTCAGGACTATTGTTAAAATTCCAGGCAAACTAGAAATTACTTGAGCCAGAAATTACACAATTGTATACAGACCTCCAAACCAGTGGTTCTTCCCTAGAGCACTTTTAATCATTTTAGGAGAAAATAGCTTTATTTTAAAAAGCATAAAACTTGGAATTGTATAGAGTGTTTGGGGAAAAAAGGCAGTCAAAGTGACCTTGCAAAGTGAACTCCTTGCCTGGAAGTGACCACCACTGGCAAAGCTTCCAGAAAGCATTTACGTCTATAAATTGAAAAACCTGGAATCATAGGTACCAGAAATATACAGTGCCTTGTGTAAAGATCCATTTTATATGATTATTATTTTTGGATTTAAATCAGAAAAGTCTCTGTTTTTAAGCAGTTCTAAAGTACAAGAACTGAGATGTGAATACTCAGCCTAACCGTCTTAGTTCAAATATGTTATAATAAAAAGTGGCTCAGGATCCAACAAAAATACTAAAAGAATTTTTTCCTGAAACCTGGAAGTTTTATTCCAAAGTTTACATAAAAAATACACAAATAATAGTAACCAGAAAGAACTCTGAAAAAGAACAATGTAGAGGATTAGCCTCACCAGATACTAACACATACTATAACATATCAATAATTAAAACAGTACTGAATTGAGTGTGAATTACCAAGCAGACCAATGAAACAGAATAGAAATTCCAGAAATAGATTCAAATGCCTATGGGAAATAAGAATATGATAAATCAGGTTTTTCATATCAATAAGCTACAGATGCACATTTTAATAACTGGTACTGGGACAACTGAATAGCCATCTGGAGAAAGACAAAGCTGTTCTGATACCTCTCTACACACTCTAGGAAAAGCTCCAAAAAGAATAAAGAAATACATTTTAAAAATAAAACCATATAAATATTATATGAAAACATGAGTGAACTTTCTTATTACTTTCAACCAGAGAAGGCTTTTCTGAACATGATGTGAAATCAAAAAGCCATAAGAGAAAAGACTGAAAAATGAGAATACATAAAATAGAAAATGAGAACTAGAGAAGAAAGAATCATAAGAAATTGTAAGACGACTAACAAACTTTGGAAAAACTTGCAACACCTATCACAGATCAATGTAAATTTTCCCAAAATGTAAAGAGCTACCTACTAGAAATCAAGAGAAGACAAAAAAAACCCTGATAGAATTACAAGGAAAAGATAAGAACAGAGAGATCACCCACACAAAATATACCCCTTAAACAGGTTAAACTATGTTCAATTTCACCTCATGTTAATGAAAATGTAAAGTATAGTCAGCCCTCCATATCTGTGGGTTCTGCATCCACAGATTTAACCAACCGTAGATGGAAAATATTTGGGAAAAAAAATAAGAATATAGTGCAACAGTAAAAATATTGCACATTTAAAACACAATACTTTCTAATAATTATTTATTATATACAATGTATGCAATTATATACAATGCAAATGCTTCATTTACATTGTATTAGGTACTATAAGTAATCGAGAGATAATTTAAAGTGTGTAAAGTGTATGGAAGTATAAGAGGATGGGAGGATGTGTGTTGGTTCTATGCATATACTACATCAGTTTACACCAGGGAATTGAGCATTCAAGTATTTTCATATCCACAGGGATTGTGGAACCCATCCCCCAAAAGTACCAGGGGACAACTGTAAAACTCTACAAAATTACCATTTTTTACTTATCAACTTGGCAAAAATCTGATAGTTTATATTAGTGGAGGAAAGAAAATGGCACCACCCCAATGCAAAAATATCTGGCAGTCTCTAAAAAAATTTCGGATGTATCTTTGACCCAGCAACCCCATTTCCAAAAATCTATCCCAGTGATACAATACAAATGTAAAATCACCTATGTACAGAGGTCTTCACTGCACCATAATTATAAGAGAAAAAGATTAAAACTAACCCAAATAGCCCACAAGAAATAATTAGTTGAAGAAATTATGATGCAGCCACTCAATGCCACAATATACAATTTTTTAAAAGGAAGATCTTCATGCTTTGATATACAGAGATTGTCTGTCTATGTTCTTAAGAAAATATATTTAGGTGCAGAAAAATGCCACATTTTGAGGAAGAAAGAGAGAGAATGTGTACACGTATGTGTTTGTAAAATGAAGCAATGGAAGGATAAGCAAGAAGCAGGGTTACAGAGTAAGGTAAAAAAAAAGGTAAGTATGGTATAAAGAAATGAATCAATATAGTTACCTACAGAGGGCAGGGAAATAGAATGGAGGGAGGCAGGAATAGGAGCAAAACCCTGGGTATATGTTTCTACATACTTTTAACTTTTGAATCATGAAAATCCATTACTATTCAAAAAATTAATAACTAATTTTAAAACAATCTCTTAAACTTGAAATTAATTGTCTTCTGACAGTCTCAAAGTTATGTCGGCCCAGTAGCAATGAGTACGGTAACACCAAGATTTTGATCTATATCCTCATCCTCTAGAAGACCAGGCAATTTAGAGAAATACTAATTTTACAACTATGAGCCAGGGACACATTTTTGTGCCAGATATAAAGCTTTCCAAAATCAATGGAGTCATATCAAAAGTTCATGGAAACCGGTTCAAAGGTGTCACACTGGCCCAAATGGAGATAAAATGAGCAATGAAAGAATGATTGAATGGATTGATAATAGAGTCACTATGGAAGTCCTCACAAAATAGTTAACTCTGAGTAAAGATCTGCTGGAGGGGACCAGCAAGTAAATACTGGGAGAAGGGTATGTTCCTCCCAGAGAGATAATAGCAAAGACAAAAGCTCTAAAACAGGAGAGTGCCTGGAGTACTGACAAGCACAAGGTGGTCAGTGTGACTGGAGTTCATTGAGTTAGGAGAGCAGCAGTGGGGTCCAGATCACAGTAGGAACATGTGGCATTGGCTTCATGGTCATGTGACAGTGATGAATGCTGGAGGCTAGAAAGATGGAGGCCCTCACTATTCAGTGACAAAACATTTTAAAAACTGACATTTTTGGGCTGGGCGTGGTGGCTCACACCTGTAATCCCAGCACTTTGGGAGGCTGAGGTGGGTGGATCACCTGAGGTCGGGAGTTAGAGACCAGCTTGACCAACATGGAGAAACTCCAGCTCTACTAAAAATACAAAATTAGCCAGGTGTGGTAGTACATGCCTGTAATCCCAGCTACTTAGGCGGCTAAGACAGAAGAATCGCTTGAATCCAGGAGGCGGAGGTTGTGGTGAGCCAAGATTGTGCCATTGCACTCTAGCCTGGGCAAAAAGAGTGAAACTCCAACTCAAAACAAAAACAAAAACAAAACAAACAAAACTGACATTTTCTATTGCTTGAAAAGCAGATCGACTGCCTTTGAACCTTTGGCTCTAGGGAAGAAGGTCAGAAAAATGTTAGAAGTTTGTGTTGATTTTTACTGGATGCATTTAGCAATATTTCAAAAGAAACAATTAGGCTTGGGCAGGAATTGGCAGTTTCAAAGCAATTATTAAAGGGAAGAGAGAGTAGAGAGAGACCTGAGGCCTCAAATGCTAGGAAAGTCCTTTGCTATAAACTCCAAACAATGAAAAGCCTTTGAACAACAAAACCTCATTAAGACTCAGCTCTATTGGCTACGTACAGTGGCTCACGCCTGTAATCCCAGCACTTTGGTAGGCCAAGGCAGGAGGATTCCTTGAGCCCAGGAGTTCAAGACAAGCCTGGGCCACATAGGGAGATGCCATCTCTACAGAAAAAAAAAGAAAAAGAAAAAGAAAAATGAAATGAAATTAAAAAAAAAAAAGACTCAGCTCGGGGGCAATGATCAGATTAAGGGTATGGCCTTCTGTCTAGAAGTAATGACTTCATGATGGGTGTCATTCTGCTGCAAGACAGGCTTGGGGGCAAGGAAACAAGGATACCAGGCTTGTGTATTATGTCTGAGAAAGGATGAGCATATGTTCACTGACACATAAAACTAATGAAAGCAAATTAATTCATAGCCTACTAAATTTTCATGGGAGTTGTATTGCCAAAGAAATGACAAATGTCAACTAAAAAAGGCTTTGAATGTTTGAACCACAAAACAAGACTTGGGATCCCAAATTTATGCCAGAATGGAGTAGACTACAAAAGCTTTACAGCCGCAGATGCCACATGCTCCCAAAATGACTTCAGTGATGGCCATGGAAGACAATAGGCAAGGATAAACCTCCCAGAAAGTAGAACTAGAGGTCACAGAGAACTATGAACAAAAGAGTTTCTGCCAGAGAACAGAATCAGGTCTAATCAAGGAACTTCATTCAATAGGGCTAGAAGGTTTTGACAGGGATTACCCTGCGGGCTTCGTCCTTGCTGTGCATTTTCATTTTCAAAGTAGAAATATGAATTTTTATTATCTTGTCCCTGCTCCACTATTATGTATTGTGTGTGTGTGCATGAGTGTTGGAGAGCAGGCTGAAAGGGCATGAGCCATAAATCTGTCTCTAGCTTACAGATTTCAGGAGCCATGTTTAGATGAGTAGCAATGTGCCGTGTAGCAACTGGAGATCCTGGCCTTTGAAGGGGATGCACTGAATGAGGGGAGCTTCAGGTTATCTTTTTCCAGCAGTTATCAGTGGATGGCGGAAAGACCAAAACTGACAGCCAATGCCTAAAGAACACACTAGGGCAGCTATTCACTAACTCACTCCCTTCCTCCTGGCACTGTCATCAGACTACCTTTCCCACCCTCCCTGCCTGCCTCAGAAAAACATTTGTCTTGATCCTGTACTCTCTCCTTTCCCATATTCCAGCAAGACATTGACCTCCAGAATAATGTTAGAAGCCATGGTGTGGCTCCATCAGCCTGAATCCCTGAATGACCACATGGAGTACAGCCTCTGTCCTCCCCATCACCTTCAAATTAACTCTGAAGAAAAAAAGATTATATTAACCAACTGAAATTTGGGCTTGATGTTTATAGGAACCTCTAGACAGTGAGCCACGAGCTGAAATATTCAAGGAATAATGGGATATATCCCTGGGCAAGGAACTATAGATAACTGCATTTGATTCAGTAGTAAAATTTAATTTGATGACCTGAAATTCAAAGATAGAGGGATTTGTGGATGAGAAAGAAAAAACAATCCAGAGATGATCTAAGAAAACAGCTACCCAATCTCCAGGCCTGGTGGTACAAGGAGTGTGGCAAAGAAAATGTCCACCATTGGAGAAGGACAAAGAGGAAGCAAGGTCACCAAGAAACAGCCAGGTTTTAAAGCAAGAGTGTAAGAGGAATGCTCATAGATGAGGTGGAAGGCTTCAGAAAATGAATAGCAATCAGAAAAGGCAATATACCAAGTCCTATGAGGATTAGAATCTGGTAGATGAGGGATGACCTTTGAATTCCTGGTTCTTGTGGTGACTGACATGAATGGAGATGGAAAGCTAAATGTCATCAGGTCCAAGGATCCTAAGGCAGAGAGGCTATGATTGCTATAAAAGCTGGCTCAGTTCTTGCCAGTGACTCCTGCTGATAGAGACCCAGAGTTCTACAAAAGTTGATCTTACTAGAAAGTGCAGGCAGTGTCCTGCCTCCTACAATGATGCCGTACAGAGGAATGGTTTCACTTCAAGTCTTTTTTTTTTTTTTTTTTGAGACAGGGTCTTACTCTGTCACCCAAGCTGGAGTGCAGTGGCAGGATCACAGCTCAGCCTCCTGGGCTCAAGTGTTCTCCCACCACAGCCTCCCAAGTAGCTGGGAACAAACGTCGTCCTCTATTTTTGAATCTCAGGCAACTTTCTTGTCTCTTCCTCTTATACACTCTATTTTATTCTCAGAGTGTTCTCTTCAAAATTTTATCTTCATGTTCTAAAGTTAGGTCATATTGTACCCTCCTCCCAAACAGTACAGGTATCTCAGGATGCATTAATTCCTGTCACACCATTTCCAATTACATGCCATTGTTATCCAGTATTTTATTCTATATTGAGTAATAAGCTATTTTTACTTATAAACAGTCAACATTTGTTTAGTTCTACCCAGTTGTATACCATTTTCTTTGTTCAACATTACTTTCTGCATCTCAGATCTGTCTTCTGGGTCACTTTGATTCTTCCTCAAGTATATCCTTCAGAAGGACTTTTCACAGAGGACTATTAGACTATTAGGGTTTCTTTATTTGTTTATTCTTTGTTTTGTTAAAAATATCTTTATTTGATGCTTATCTCTAAAAGCATTACTCTGCTGCACAATTCTTTTTTTTTTTTTTTCTTGAGTTGGAGTCTCTCTGTCACCCAGGCTGGAGTGCAGTGGCATGATCTCGGCTCACTGCAACCTCCACCTCCTGGGTTCAAGCAATTATCCTGCCTCAGCCTCCAGAGTAGCTGGGACTACAGGTGCCTGCTACCACGCCCAGCTAATTTTTGTATTTTTAGTAGAGACAGGGTTTCACCATATTGGCCAGGCTGGTCTCGAACTCCTGACCTTGTGATCTGCCTGCCTTGGCTTCCCAAAGTGATGAGATTACAGGTGTGAGCCCCTGCACCCAGCCTCTGCTGCACAATTCTAAGTGGATAGTTATCTTCTTTCACAATTTGTTTTTTGGGATTTTGTTTTGCTTTGTTTTGTTTTGTTTTGAGACAGAGTCTCACTCTGTTGCCCTGGCTGGAGTGCAGTGGCACGCTCTAGGCTCAATACAAACTTCACCTCTTGGATTCATATGATTCTCCTGCCTTAGCCTCCCAAGCAGCTGGGATTACAGGTAAGTGTCACCATTCCCAGCTAACTGTGTGTGTGTGTGTGTATGTGTGTATTTTTAGTAGAGATGGGATTTTACCATGTTGACCAAGCTGGTCCTAAACCCCTGACCTCAGGTGATCTGCCTCTCTTGGCCTCCCCAGGTGCTGGGATTACAGGAGTGAGACACCATGTCTGGCCTCACAACTTTGAATGTATGATTCTATTATTTCTGTCACTGATAAGAAGTCAGCTATCTAATTGTTTTTATATTATATTTCAAATTTTTATTTATTACTTAAACAATACTTGTCTAGCATTTGCCATGTGCTAAACTCTGCTCTAAGAAATTAACAAATATTAACTTATTTGATTGTCATAATAATCCTATTAGTATAATATAGGTACTGTTATTATCATTCCTATTTTCAATTTGATTGACCTTAAATGACTGGTTCATATCACTGATGTAAAGGCCTGTTCATTAAGTAAATATCTACAAATAAGTACTTAAGAAGCTATTTAGAACAATATGCTGGCAATTAATCCAGCAAATATCAGTGAGACTAGAATGGTTGACCAGATACTGTCTTGGTAATCCTGATACATGCTGGGCATAGCAGCTCATGCCTGTAATGCCAACACTTTGGGAGGCCAAATGGGGAGGATCACTTGAGACCAGGAGTTTGACACCAGCCTGAGTGATGACATTGGGAATTCTCATCTCTATAAAAAATAAAAAGTAATTAGCCAAATGTAGTGATATATGCCTGTGACCCTAGGTACTCACAAAGCTGAGGTGGGAGGCTGGCTTGAGCTCAGGAAGTTGAAGCTGCAGTGAACTGTGATTCTACCACTGCACTGCGGCCTGTACAATAGATCAAGATCCTGTCTCAAAAAAGGAAAAAGAAAAGAAAAAATCCTCATACATAACTTAAAAAAAATAAAAAATAAATCTGCATTTAAGGTGAAGTGAGAGCCTTGAATAGAAGAGAGAGGCAGTTTTTTCTTTCTCAGGGCTATTTGAGATGTTTTAGTCTGCGAAATGTAAAGTGGTAGGAAAGGCACTACTGCAAAGGGCACCAGAAACCAAGAAGAAAAGCAGTGGCCTCAAGTCAGATGACACTAATTCTCAATGTAAAATATATGTCACCTGTTTAGTACCAGCAAAGGAAAAAGCAAGACCGCAAATAGCTTGTAATGAAATCCTGTGGAATTGCAGTTGAAACTCCCCTGGAAACTGCCTCAGGCCAAATGCTTGAGTCACCAGATGTCCACTTCCTAAAGAGAGAAGTCTCTATGAGCCAGGTCCTACTAAGTATAGTCAGTATATTGCCAAAAGAAATGTCTAAAGGGCTTTTTACCCCTATTTTGGTTCCACACTGTGGCAATTTTGCTGCTTTTCAGATTATTTCCGGAGGCTTAGAAGTAGAAGAAAATGTGCAGAATATTCAAGAAACCGAAAAAATAATTCTGTGTGGCTGAGTATAGATTTGAATGGAGAGCAGATACTGTTACCAAAATACTGCAATTTCAGTGTAGGTCCTGCTGCTCACCACGTAGAAAGCCAATCACTGAGACTATGGTATTGCCAGGAAAGGAGGGTTTAACCAGGTCTGCTGCTGAGGAGATGGGAAATGTGTCTCAAATCCATCTCCCTGACTGACTCAAATTGGGAGTTTATACAGCAGGGAAGGAATATAACTACACCCAGGTAAATAGGAATTAGGGAAGGCTAAGGAAATCATGAAGGATGAGCGTCTTGGCTTCTCATTGTCTAGATGTGGTGATCTGGTGAGTTTCAGTTCCTTGATACCATCTAGTTTCTTGAGGAAGAAACTCAGATAAGACCAATGTAAGTTTCAAGCTTTAAGGCTGGCTCAATTTCTATGTTTATTTTAAAAGACTGTGAACATCAGTTCTATAGGACAATTGGGCCGATTTCAATATGTTGTCACCCAAGAGGCACTCATGTTTTAAAAGTATTACAAAACAAACAGTCCCTGATTTCCAAACCCATTCGAAGTACAATGTATATTTTCTGATAACATGGTTTACAATAAGATTAAAAGGAAAAAAAAGCAAATCTGTAAAGGTAAGTAAAACAAGAGTTGCTGAGGGCAAGTTTAGGTAACCCTCTAACTACAATGAGATCATTACTTGAAAAAAAATCATTTATATTGAGTGCATAATACTAAAAGACAGTGTCATCTAGAATAAAGACAATATACCTAAGATATATGTATATTCATATATATAAATTCACCCAAACACAGAGTGGCTAGAATTGCAGAGGGGCGGGTAGGAAATGAAGATGTCTTATTTGCTCACCTTATAGAAAATACAAAATTGTCTTCTTGGTCAAGAATTTTGTGTTGACATTGAAACATGAACTACAACAAGTAATGGATCAGGGAACTTAAACTTTGTGAAAAGAAATTCAGACAATGATTTCAAACCCATGTTTAATCATCCATCAATCCAAATGCAAGTATTTGAGGCCAAGGGACTGACTTCCAACTAGATATGTAGCTAGGTATAATGAAATAGAAAAACACATTATCTCAGAAAGAAAGGGAAAAAAATGAGGACATACTTACAAACTTCACAGATGTGGGCTTTTCTTGCCAGAACATGCTTTCCAACATTGGGACGAGGCTGGTGATGCTTGTGTCATGGCAATCACCTGAAATTAACTTATTAGCTCAGCCAACAAGAGGAATTAGATCAAACAAATTTTGATTTAGCATTCATCAAATAGCTGAATTACATCCAGAGTGACACTATTACATTTCTTTTTTGCCAAGCTATCACTCAAGAAATTACAGTAAGATTAAGAGCATACATTTTATAATAATTTTCTTAATGAAAGAAACAACAAAACTATAAATATCATATTTGTGGCCCATGGTATGAATTTAAACTGTGGGTCCCATCAAAAACCAAGACAAATTTTTTCAATTTCTCTCACTGAATCTCTTCTTTATGAAGCCACTTGAAAGGACAACATGGGTAATACGTGTTTTAATTTTCCTCTTTTCCCTTTATCTGTACCACGTGGATCTCCTTGTTAGAAAAGATGAGATCTCTATTAGTTTAAAAATCAATAATCTTGAAAAAAGCATTATTCATGCTTGAAAATAAAAACAGAAGACTTGATTTGTAATTGACTGACTTACATAAATCTCCTGAGTTTTAAAGAATAATTGCAAAGAAACAAGTTTGAAAGAGTCATGGTGGAGCTCATCAGTTGCCTCTTCAATGATTTACCAAACATATTTTTTCATCATAACCTAAGGCGAACAAATACCTGTTTTATTATATTTAGGGAAAATATATTTATTTGAGGATTATGCATCATTATTTTTAATAATAGGGAAGAAGCCCCATCACAAACAAAAGAAACAGAAAAATCATAACCTTATGTTGGGCATTCTACTCCTCAATCTTTCTCTACAATTATGCCAAGATCTAAAATTATCCTGTGATCTTCGTTTTGCCTTCCACTAGCCATTCCTAGAAGTCATGATGTACCTAGACCTGTTGTGTTGGTGCTGAGAACTACTTGTTATATGACTCATGATATCAAAGTCTCATAACACTAAGAAAGAATGGCAGCCCAAAGAATGATCTGAAGTTCAATCAGTGCACAAGTGGGATTTAAAAATGGAGCAATGATGGTAGCTCTTCTCAGAAGATGTACTGACATGCTCTTGTGTCACAGCTGTTTCTAAATCAAAGTAAATACACCCACGTAAGCTAAAGACTACCCAACCCTTTGCCCCATATAAATCTGACAGAGGGTAGTCTCAGCCTGTCTCCTAGGAAGGGTTTCAGTGACAGTGCAACTGATGCACATCTGTTTGTTTCATAAATCTCTGCTACAATCTCAAGCCTACTTGAAAATTCCTCAGTCATCCTACCTAGTAACCAAGTTTCCCTCCATTTTTGCATTTGTCTAAAGTCTGCAAATTGGTGAACCTGAGATAACATTCTTGTGGGGGGGTTATGTTGTGTTTCTTTAAAACACTGCCAATATTTGAAATCAGATGATTTTGCATAGCCCTTGGTATTTCCCTCCAGACTATATATTAATTACAAAGGGAAAAAAATAAAATAATAATAATGTTGTTATGGAGAAACCTAGAAAATACTGCCTTAACCAAGGAATTAGAGTTAACATCACCACTTTAAAAAAAAAAAAAATCAACATAATGTATCCATTAATGTGATTTGTTGAGGAGAGCACAGAGAGCACATTACCCTTGCAGTGTACCTTCCCAAAATGGATAACTCAATCTCATAATGAGAATACAGAAGAAAACTCAAATTATGTGACACTGCTCAAAATCAATAGACAGTACTCTTCAAAGGTCACAAAAAAACTCAATAAAATGTCATGGATTGGGAAAGACTAAGGAGATCTAACTATTAAAACGTGATGTGGGATTCTGGATTAGACCCTAGAATGGAACATTGAACATGATAGTAGTCCTGGGTACCTCTGATACATTCACTAATGTCTCTTTTTTCTGTTCTTAGTGACCTAAGGGTCACTTAGGCATGCAGTGCCCTTCTGACTGATGGTAGCTATTGAGTCTCCAGCACCTTCCAGTGGTCAAGCTAATAGAGTGGGGCCCAAATCCTCAGACACATAAAAACAGGCATTCACCATGAATCACACGGTTAGCATAAACTATCTGGTCAAACTGATACAGTGTGACTCAAGACCTCATCTTAAGCAAACAAAAATACTTTTATCAGGCAGAATATTCCAGGGGCTCCGAGGTTACCTTCTCAGAGTCAGGAAAGGGCCAATTCTAATGAGAGGCATGTCTTTGGAATGTATAGAGTGGAATAACTAGTTTTATCCAAATAAATATATAGTTTATAATACTATACCAATGCTAGCTTTGTAGTAGATAATTCTTTAGGGTATTATAATATGATAAATTATGGAAATCTGGGTTTAGTGAGTTGAAAAGTGGACCTTTGATATGGTTTGGCTGTCTGTCCCCACTCAAATCTCATATGGAATTGTAATCCCCACGTGTCACGGAAGGGATCTGGAGGGAGGTGATTGGATCTTGGGGGCAGAAATACCTAATGCTGTTCTTGTGATAGTGAATGAGTTCTCATGAGATCTGATGGTTTAAAAGTGTGGAACTTCCCCCCTCAGCCTCTCTCTCTCTCCTGCCACCATGTAAGACGTGCCCTGCTTCCCTTTTGCCTTCCACCATGATTGTAAGTTTCCTGAGGCCTCTCCAACCATGAGGAACTGTGAGTCAATTAAACTTCTTTTCTTTGTAAATTACTCAGTCTCAGGTGGCTATTTATAGCAGTGTGAAAATGGACTAATACACTCCTCAAAAAGATATATCCAAGCCCTAACTCTCCGCATCTATATATGTGATCTTATTCAGAAATAGTGTCTTTGCAGATGTATGTAAGTTAAGGAACTGGAAATGCAGTAAGTCTGGATTTGGGGTGATTACTAAATTCAATAACTGGTGTCTTTATAAAAGAAAGGAGTCCCAGAGGGGAGGGCTATGTGAAGAGAAAGGCAGAGATCAAAGTGATGTGTCTACAAAGCAAGGAATGCCAAGGTTGCTGAAGACCACCTGAAGCTAGGAGAGAGGCATGGAACAGATTCCCTCTCAAAGCGTGCAAGGGAAAGAACCCTTGTTTTCAGACCACTGGCCTCCAAAACTGCCAGAGAAGAAATTTCTATTGTTTTAAGCAACCAAGTTTGTAGTTGCTTGTTACAGCAGCTCTAGGAAACATATACACTCGGTAAAAATACGCAGAAACCCTCTGCACTACTTTTGCAACTCTTCTATAAATCTAAAATTATCACAAATATTTTTAACAAACTTTTAAAAATAAAACATGGTTTCACATTAAATCTGGGTCTTTTAGCTTTCCTGGAAACAACTGGAGATTCTGACACTAGTTGGCCTGCTTTCAAAACAAATGGCAATGGTGAGTTATAACTGAGCAACAGTGGTTCCCATTAAACAGGGCCTTTTCTACAGGTCTCACCACTCCCCATTGTATTGCACATGGCCTGCTTTCCTTGTTTATGCAACTACCTGAACCCTATACGCATGTAGGTACATGTTCCCAGCTTTTTCCAGTCATCGCTGCAGGAATGGAGCAAAGCCTCATATACCCATCAGGTGACTGATAATCCACTGTTCTGAAACAGAGGCAGATGTGCTTATTTACTGCTTTGTCCACCTGATTGAGACACCAGAGCTAGCTGTTCATCTGAGTCCCCATGGAGTTGGCCACACACTTCTCTAATAGCACAAAGTTCCAAAAAAATGTCTTAGCAATAACCTCACTTCCCCAGAGTCTATCCTCCCAGTGGGAAGCTCCGTTACCAGGTCCCACTCTGGCTTATTCCTGTGCTGCCTCATGCTTCTGAGAATGGACTGACATGCCTCAAACATGAGTCTTAAGTTATATCAGTTGCGCATGTCCACATTAAATATGTCTTGTTTGTGGAAGATAATGAGAGTGAAATGAAGCAGCATTTTGATTTATGCACCAGAGGTTAGGTTTCTATACAATTCACTAACAGAGAAAGGAAAAGAAAAAAGACAACAGATATTTAATGCAGAACATAACACGCATGGATCATTTGGCATAATTAAAGAAATTAATATGAGCGTATTCTGAGAATAAGATATTTTTAAGTTAGCAAGCAAATTTGAGAGTCTAATGCTAATAAAATATTTCTCCATATATTTTTTCTCATACGTTAACTTTTTAAAAAGTGTATATTTTGATCCTGCTCTTCAGAAAAATGTAACCACTGTATATTCTTCTATCTACTATTCTTTTAAGAAGTTAAACATGCAGTTTTATATTAACCATGAGTGCATGATATGTGAGTATTAACGTACTAATCATCTGCATTTATTAGAATAATGTTGCAAAATGTTCTAAGAGCGATAAATATAAGAGTAGAACTAATAGCCTCAACCACAGTAGGATGTAAATATCTCCCCTCAATGTATGCTGTTCAAAAAGGTCTTGCTGAAGACTATTTTTGATTTTGCAGGCTGAGAATTTTCAGTAGGAATTAACAAAACTTAAACCATGGCTACTTGCAAAATAAAAAAAGAAAAATGATCACTTTTCAAGGGAAATCCATTATTATGTTAGAGAAATTTATCCAAGAAAGGAGAGCCAGATTAATACGTAGAAATGAAACATACAAGTTGTCATATTTCATAAATATGTATATATCTGAATGACTTTACTTGTTTTGATCACTGTCACCAAACCATCACAGTGAAAAGAAAGAGCATTTTTCTTCCTTCCAGATGATCTCTTTCATCATCTCTCTTTGGCCACAGGTGCTACTGAGATGTTGTTTTTGCAGAATGGCTGTGCTTGATACAAGTTGAATATTTGCTTGAAGATCCTATTTGTGGGCATAACTCTCATGGCATTTGCATCAACAATCATTCATTTATCTATTAAACAAATATTTATTGTTTAATAACAATAAATAAATAAAATAAAAAGGCACTATTCTAAAAACTAAAACTGCAAACAAGTAGTTATAAGAATTAATACTACGATTGTTTGCTAATTAGGGAGAAATACAGGAAGGAAGGAAGGCAGGAAGGAAGGAAGGAAAGAAGGAAGGAATGAAAGAAGGAAGGAAGGAAGGAAGGAAGGAAGGAAGGTCTCAAAATAGAGAACAAGGAAGGGGTTATTTTTTACCTTATTTAATCATGGAAGTCTCACTAAAGACAAGACATTTAAGCAAAATCCTGAAAGATGAGGAGAACTCAGTCATTTAAAAGTTAAAAAAAAAAAAAGAAAGGAAAAAATAAAGAAATTATCAAGTAATAGATAATAATAATGAAAGTAACAACAGCAACTAATATTTAGCAAATACCAAGCACTCTGCCTTGAACATTACATACATTATCTCATTTAATCCTCCAATAATTATCTAGGGGACTTATTATCCCAATTTTTAGTAAATATATTCCAGTTAAGTAAATAATCCAAAACTTCAAGTAGTGAAGCTGAGATTTGAATCCAATGTCTATTTCCAAACATTGTCCAGAATCTACCTGACTCCAAAATCTGATGAAATCTCTAGCACAGAGCCTTTCAAAGCATTGTACCTTTCTACTTCCTAGAATGACCTCCCCTTTCTCCACATTTACTTAATCCTAAAACCAGCTCAGAAGCAACCTTCTCCTCTGCCCTTCAATAGTAATAATAAATTAACTAACATTGCTAGACCCCATTATTATACGTGCTGAACATTTAGTCTTCAAAACAACACATATCTATTATCCTGAGACTTAGGTTCAGTAGGGGTTCTCAAACTTCCACAAATATCAGGAATACCTGAAGAGCATGTTAATGTAAAATTTGTTTTTCCAATACTGGAGTTTCTGACTCAGTATGTGTAGAGCAGGGTCTTAGAACTTGCATTTCTAATAAGTTCTAAGCAAGGTTGTTGCTGCTGATCTATGAACCAGTCTTTAGAGAAGTACCAAGTTAAATAACTTACCCAAATTTACTCAGCCAACAGATGGAGGGCAGAGTCAGCTGGGTTGTACTCAGGTACATGGATGTCCAAAGCCTGCATTCTTAACTAGCACATTGTTACTAATATGATATTTCCCAATTGGAATTTTGATGAGTACCAAGTATTTGGTATTTAGGGTACTTCATATTGTTATTATTTTTTTCTGTTCCATCTCTCCAGCCAGAGCACATATATAAGCTCTTGTTGGCACTGCCAGTGCATAGTATAGTGTCTGCAGAACCATGATGCTTAGTAAAGGTTGCTTTGTTGACAGTTGTCTCCATCTGTTTTGTGCTGCTATAACAAAATACCAAAGATTGGGTAATTTGTAAAGAACAGAAGTTTATTTCTCACAGTTCTGGAGGCTGGGGCATCCAACAAGGAGGGGCCTCCATCTGGCAAGGGCCTTTTTACTGCATCATCCTAGGACAGAAAGTGAAATGATGAGAGAGGGTGAGAGAAAGAGAGAGAGAGAAAGTAAGCTGAACACATCCTTTTGTTAGAAAACCATTTCCATAATAACTAATTCACTTTTGCAATAACAACTAATCCATTGATGTGGGCAGAGCCTTCATGACCAAATCACCTCTATTTTGTTTATTTGTTTGGTTGGTTTGGTTTGGTTTGGTTTGGGGTTTCCTTCCTTCCTTCCTTCCTTCCTTCCTTCCTTCCTTCCTTCCTTCCTTCCTTCCTTCCTTCCTTTCTTTCTTTCTTTCTTTTTCTTTCTTTTTTTTTTAAGATAGGGTCTCACTCTGTTGTCCAGGCTGGAGTGTAGTGGCATGATCACAGATCATTGCAGCTTTAAACTCCTAGGCTCAAGTGAGCCTCTTGCCTTAGCCTCTTGAGTAGCTGGAACTACAGGTGTGTGCCACCCTGCCCAGCTAATATTTTTCTTTTAAGAGATGGGGTCTCCCTGTGTTTCCCAAGCTGGTTTCGAATGCCTGGGCTCAAGAGATTCTCCCACTTTGGTCCCCCAAGTGCTGGGATTGCAGATATGAGTCACTGTGCCCAGTCACATCACATCTTAAAGGTCCCTCCTTTCAACAATGTTGCATTGGGGATTAAATTTCCAACACAAGTCCAGAGCCTCATCAGAAATAAGTGAAACTCAAGGCACAATTCATCCTGAGGCAAATTCTCTTCCAGCTGTGCAACTGTGAAATCAGAACAAGTTATTTACTTCCAAAATACAATGGTGGGAAAGGCATCAGATAGACATTCTCATTTCTTAAGGGAGAAATAGGTAAGAAAGAAGTAACAGGCCCCAGGTAAGTCAAAACCCATCAAGGAAAACAACCTTAAGTATTAAAGCTGGATAATAATTTCCTTTAACGCCATATCCTGCATCCTAAGCACACCAGGGTAGTGGCTGGGCTTGCAAGGCCTCAGGCAGCCCCACCCCTGTGGCTTTGCTGGGTTCAGTCAACCCAGAAATTCTCACAGGTTGGAGGCTTGTGCCTTTGACTTTCAAGCTCTGTGATCTTGGGGGCTGCCCTACTCCCATTACTCCACTAGGCTTTGCCCTAATGGGGACTATCTGTGGATCCTCCACCCTTGAAGCAGGTTTCTCCCTGGGCCCCCAGGCAGTCTGTAATATCTTTTGAAATATAAGTGGAGGCCACCATGGCCCCACAGCTCATGCTCTCTGCACATCTATGGAGTTGGCATCACATAGATGCTACTGAGGCTTCCTGCTTGTGCTGTCTGGAGCTGTAGCATGAGCTCCATCTGGATCTACTTGAGTCAGGGGCTGGGGCAGCCAAGGGGTTCTGCACTGAAATGCAGGAAGCAGAATCCTGAGGTGACCTGAGCAGCAAATGCTGAGGTCCCACAGAAGCCTCTCCGGAAACCTTGCCCTCAGAGTCCTAGCTTGCCTTGAAGATCTCTGAAATACAATTGAGGTCTTTCTCCCATTGTCTTAATGAATAGAACCTGACTTCTTTCTATTAATGTTAATTCTCTTTAGCAGAATAGTCACTTGGCCACACCTTAGTATTCTCTCCCAACACATTTTAAAATTCTTTACATGGCCAGCCCAAGAGTTTCCCAAATCTTTTCATTCTGCTTTCCTTTTAATTATAAATTCCTTCTTTAGGAAATTACTTCCTCTTTTTATTTTACTGTAAACCCAAAAGCAGCTTTAGATATTTCTTATATATGTAAGATACCTGCTGCTTAGATATTTCTTCTGCCAGACATCCTCATTCATCATTCTTAAGTTCTTTCTTCCACAAAGTTCTAGGACACAAACACAACTCTGTCAAGTTCTTTGCAACTCTATAACAAGGATAAACTTTACTCCACTTTCCAATACCTTGTTTCTCATTTCAATCTAAGTCCTCATCAGAATGAACTTTATCATCCATATTTCTACCAACATTCTTATCACTTAATACCTGAGAAGAATTAGGCTCTCTCTATAGCTCTTGTCTTCCTCTCAGCACTCACTAGAATTACCCTTAATACTCCATTCACATCAATCTAGACTTTCTCTAGCCTGTTTCTCCAAATTCCTCCAGCCCTTACCCATTACCCAGTTCCAAAGGCACTTCAACATTTCCAGAGATTTATTAGAGCCACAGCCTGACTTCTCAGTACCAATTTTCTGCCTTAGCTTGTTTTGTAATTTATAAAGAACAGAGACTTGTTTCTTACAGGTCTGGATGCTGGGGCATCTAAGGTCAGAGGGCTAGCATCTAGCAAGGGCCTTCTTGCTGTGTCATCACAGGGTGGAAGGGGAGAGAGCAAGAGAGGGCAAGAGGTGGGATGGAAGGGAAGGAAATGTAACTCATCCTTTTATGAGGCAGAGCCCTCATGACCAAATCACCTCTTAAAGGTCTCACCTTTCAACACTGTTGCACTGGAGACTATGTTTTCCACACATGAACTTTGGGGTACATATTTAAATTATAGCAACAGCGATCTCACCTTCTTTTGATTGAGGCTATTTTGAGTTCAAGAATCCAGAACTCCCTGAGGCTATGTAAACCAAAAATAAAATTCTAAGCCCCCCAGCCAACTGAAGGGACCCCTGCTTTCAGCCAGGAGGACTCCAAAGAAACCTGAAAAGCTAGTTCAGGCAATGATGGGAAGCAGGGGTCAGACATGCCTCATTATACTTTCCTCCCACTGGAATTCAGGCATGGCTGACCAGCATTAACATTAAAACAGAGATCTTAAGACTAACAGACTCTTTTTAGAAATAAGATACCAAATTCTAACCCGACTCTAGTATAGCATCACATGACAGATAGCAGGCCCTGTAAGAAATCAAAACATTTTACCCAAAATATGTTTATTTCACATATTTTGAAATGGCCCTGCAAAACTGTCTCTTGCGGGGAAAATTTACCTACTATAGACAATCCCTTTCCCATTTTAGGTATTTTTCTGATCCTGAGGAGATTAGTTAAGAGTCTAGTATCTTTTAAAGGCCTAAATAGGAAACATTTCTGAGACTCCATCTACATAATAAGAACCTTGATTTCCATAACCCCTTATCTTAACCCAGGCACTCATTTCTATTGATTCCAGGTTTTTAGATAACTTAGCTCTTTCAACCAACTGCCAATCAGAAAATCTTTGAATCCACCTATGACTTAATAAGCCCCCTGCTTCAAGTTGTCACACCTTCCCAGACCAAACCAATGTATACTGCACATGTATTGATTGATGTCTTATGCCTCCCTAAGATATATAAAATGAAGCTGTAACCCAATAATCTTGGCATATGTTCTCAGGACCTCCTGAGGCCATGTCATGGGTCACAGTCCTCACATTTGGCTCAGAATAAATCTCTTCAAATATTTTACAGAGTTTGGCTTTTCTTGTCAACAGCTAGCTCTTGTAATGGAAGTTTATTGCAAGAATATGTGTGACAATAAGAAAGAGGGAATTTTGGCAGGAAACTCAGCCCAGTCTGATTGATACTGGATCTGAAAAGTCCTCTAGACTCCAGGCAGCTCTGGTTACCTCAGTAGCATTATCACTCTGCAGCTATTCTGAGTATGTGTACTTCCCTTTGTATCAATTTACTTTCATTCTTGTTGCTGTCTACTTGATTCTTTTCATATTCCCAGGTCAAATTCCTCAGAGAAGGAGCATCTGATAGATCTAGATAATTACTAGCATTCCAATTTGGAAATGGTTTTTCACACTTGACAAAGTAATATGCTCTGCCCCATCTACGGATTGGCAGCACTTGGGTCAGGTGTCCATCCCTGGTCTAATCAGCTGTGGTCATCTGGGAAGGGTTTCATGATCCAAAATAAATCTGGTCATGGCTGCACTCTCAGAAAGCCTGTGGGTAAGATAATCCCTGTGACTGACATGTCTGGTACAAAAATTATTTTCTACCAAGTCTCCTTCTTTGTATTTTTCTAATCATATAAAGCATTTAAGTAAATGACATGAGACATTTTAAATATATTCTGTGGTTCACAGAGTTTTCTTTTCTTACATCTTTTTGTTCATTAACTCTTTGATGAGATTTCTCCTGTAGTTTTACACGTAATATTATATCCTCAATGGAGCACTGTAATAGAGCTATAAAAAATGAGAAATAACAGTGGAGAACGATTAATCCCTTATTCCAGAATGTGAGAATAGCATCTTAATCCTGTATCTCAGAGGGTGAGAATAGATATGGGAGGAAAGTTCTGTTTTAGGTAAAACAACACTGACAGTCTCATAAATTTAACTGTCATCTTGTGTTTGCTCTTTTGGCAGAGCCAGAATGTAATAATTGAAACCTTTTATTCTTCAAACACAACCTATATTTTCAGAAAAACTTGGACAGAGATTTTGTTTTACCTTGGATAGTTTATACATTCTTTTAATTTTTTTCTTCCTTTTTTCTGGAAATAGAATACTATATATTAAATTTCCATAGTCAGTTAGGCAAACATACAAAATGTCAACCAACTTTCCATTTCTAAATGATTTTATCTTAAGAATTGCTACTATTATTAACCCACTAAGAAAATCCAGGCTTTTTTAAAGCAAGGGTCCCAGCTGTGCTTTTATTTGATAGTTGTTGCCCTAAAACTTGTGAAGCCCCATCTCAAATTTCAGAATTTCATTCATCCATAAAATAGGGATTCAGAATGATTTGTTTCCTGAAATCAGTTACTAAACTATTACACTTTATTGACTTTCCTGTTTCAACTGCTCTTCTAATATAGAGTGTCCTGCTTAGGGGATTATCTCTGTATCTCACCCTAGGACTCCTTGGAGCCTATTCTTTCTCCTTTTTTGTCTATTGGCCTTGCATTTCTACAGGTTGGAGTCTGGGTGCTTTCCCTTGGAAGCCTGTGATAAGAATTTTATTTTCAAAAACTTTCTGTGCTTTGGGTTTTTTAAAAAAAAACTTCCATATATGGGGTAAGATCCATTTGTTCATTCAGTTATTTCCCAGAGGGGAGGGATCATATAAAGAAATAGTTCATGGTTCAGGAGAATTATTAAATATATTCTGGTTTTATGAAGGCTATTTTCCTTGCCACAAACATATTTCATAAAGAAATTATAAAAATATATGTTTTAAAGTTTAAAAATGCTAGAAGAAAGTGGCCTAGTTCAACTGAGACGTAATTGTCTAAAATTAGCCAATAAAACACGATTTTCACAGAGTTAAATTAAATTCAATCAAAATGAAACCTTATCCTATCATCTATTGTCTGAATCTGGTGACCATGCTGGTGTCTACTTTCCTGTAAGAGAGCAGCAGAACAGAGCATGTGTCCATGTGACCAGCCAGAGGCACAAACGTATAGACCTGAAAAGAATAGAATGATCTTAGATATAAATCTTTCTTAAATGGCGTATTGACAACCCATACCTATGAGAATGTGCAGAATGTAGTCACTAGAGGTAGCAAGTCAGCTCTGAAAGATACCATTTCATCTGTTATTTGAAACAAAAGGTGGAAACTTAATTTAATAATACCTGTAAAACTGCAGGAGAAAACTCTTTTTTAGGAGGTATATTATGACCAGCAACAAATTCCATGAAACCCTTTATAGGAGGTAGGGGGCAGGGTGAACATCTGGATTCCCTCTGTATCATCAAAGGGCCCTGGGTTTGGCCCCTTAGGAATTTATTTATTCATTTTCCCAGTCAACCATGAGATTAGAAGGAGGGGGGATGAAAAAAGGGTGAGAAAAATAACTTTGGTATGATTAAAATTTCTTTTCGGTAAAAATAAATATATTATAGTCAAGTAAAAATAAAAAAGAAGACAAGGAAGCAATGCTGGAATGTCACAGAATGACAGTTAACAAGCTTTATTTGTTCTATCATACAATGAAGCAGCCTCTTGGCCTTTATTTCTTTGGGCACATACATGAATCAGAACAGAATACAGAAAATCATTCTATCTACGAAGAATCAAGATTCTCAACTCCCTCACACCCCATACCCCCGTCTATTTCTATCTACTCCTTATTCGATCTGAGACCAGAGAAACTTGAAGGAAAGAGGAACTTTTCATATTGTAGAGAATTAATTATATCCAATTACCTTATTTATGACCCAGCTGAACTTTATTCAATTCTGCAATTCTCAAAGTTGGCATGTAGAATAATACATTATGGAGAGCCAGTGGGAAACATTTCCTAGGAATCTCCTGTCTAAACGTGCACTGTGTAATTTAGCTTCAATTAACTTCAGGGGGCTAACGGAATAGAAGACGCAAGCTCTATAATTTCCCGTGCAGTTTCGAAATAAAGATCACATACAGAAAACCTTTTTGTCTAATAGTTTTGCTTCCTCCTAAAGATGCCAAGTTGGTCATTTTTTGTTGTTTTCTCCATTGCAATATGAAGAATGTCTGAGGCCTGATGAGAAGTCAACCTTGCTTTGCCTGATGTTCATTCCACAGAGACTCCTATTCCTCTAAATGGGAATAACTTCAGTGAAGGTAATTCAGAATGATGGGCAAGTTCAGAGTGGAAATGGGTGAAAGCATTTTATTGGTTTAACTCTCTTTATTCTACAGAGGAGTATACATTAAGCTTCTTACATTTTAGGTTCACAGAAACACATTTTACCTTTTTTATCAAAGTATCTTTAGGACCTCTAATTCAGACCTGAACACTAGAAAAATGCAATATCAACTTTACTAGTTATCACTTATTGAGTTTCTTCTCACTGTTATAGGAATTCTATTAGGCACTTTATAGGACTCTCACAACTCTGCAAGCTATGCATTATTGCCTACTTACAGATGAGGAAATTGAGTCTGAGGAATTAAGAAACTTTCCCAAGATCAGCAGGCTGAGACCCACAGCTGCTTTGCTACAAAGCTGAACTGGTTGTCTGTTTTTGCTTCAAAAAACATTAGCATATGACATCAATAACCAAATAAGGGTAATTTACATTGGTGGTTAAGCCAATCTTGATGGAGCTGGGGGTAGAATTTCCATTCACTTTCAAACCATGAGGAATAATACTACCTTTATATTCCTAATATAGTCCTTGCGGGAGATTAGATTATATCCTTATTACTAGAGGTTAAACCTGCTTTTAGGAAACATGCAATTCACTCTTGAAAAACTCTAAAGCATAGCAGGGAAACTTAAGCTTTGCTTGCAGAGAACAATTAAACCATGCATATACAATCTAGGTTTCAACATTTGGCATCCTTCTCTTCCCAACCTATCCCCCAAACTCTCCTCTACCCCAACCTCTCACCCCAACTCACCATATTTTAGAAATGGCTTATACTTTTAAGCAAAATTAAATTCCCAATAGCCTATGCAAAACTTTTATTATTTTACTTAGACCATTCTCTGTTTATAATATGAATAAAATGGCAGGAATTTAATTCTCATTCAGTCTGGCTTAGATCCAGGTTGGTGACATTGTTCTCTCCTTTTCATTCTCGTTGAATGCAATAGGCTCTTCCAGAGCCAGACTGGTGGAGCAGCACCACTTCCAATCTAAAACAGCTGCAGAAACGTTGGGAGAATTCTATTTCTAATGATTAATAGCAAATTTCTGAAAGGACAGAAGATTAACCAACAAATCCCTGGGATTTCTTTGAATCCCCCAAATTCAACAATATCAGAATTCTTTATTTTCTCCTAATAGTGTTCTAGGCATGTGCCTTATAAACAAAACATAACAATAAATTATGTTCTTTTTTAAACTATATTAAATCTTTCCATGATTTACTTACAACTTATAAAGCTATAGATGATAGGACTTTAATTTTTATTAGTAAAAATACATCCGAATTTGGTAAGTAAAACTCTCAATGGCTAGAACATCAAAAATCTGTTATCCTTGAAATGAGAAGGATTCTAGTAATAGTAAGTCCTCAAGAAAAACGAAAATACACTTCATTTATTTCTATTTTGATTAATCAAATTTACAGAGAACCATTTCTGGTGACGTACCTCTACCTTAATTACTAAGCCATGGGATATTAAAAAAACAACATTTAGCGATATTGTAATATTGTCTGAGAAGTAATCACAATATACTGAGCCCTTTTTAACTGTATTCATTAAAGGAATTTTATTGAGCAGAGATTGTAGAAAAAGTCTGTGTCTCTAAACACATAAGGAATTTGAGACTTAGAAAGCTTAAGTAACTCACCACAGAGTTACTAAGTAATGAACTCTGGACTTGAACCTTGTTTTGTCTGACTCCAAATCCATGTGTCAAGGCATGTACAATCCATGAATCAAAGCATGTACATAACTTATTGTAACAGGAGACAAAAAATTTCATAAGAGAAACATGCAAATCAGAGAAGATTACATTAAATTGGAAAGTGTAATGGACACAGTCAGTGATGAGCAGGACCATGAAGGATAGTGAGGATTTTGCAGTTATATGAGGAGTCTATCTCTGGGGCAATTTAAAGAAATGGCATAAAAAACTGCATTTAGGGTGGGATTGATTGGGAACCCCAAGTTCTTTCTCCTTGGTATTTTCTGCCAATAGGGAGTCCTAGAGGGAGACTGTGAGACTGGAAGGAAAGGGAGGAATTTTTTCTTTCCTGTTTGTTTTCTGTTAGCCTTACTTTACAATAACCTCAACAATGTTTCTTAAGCCTGGTGGCGGCAGTTTGTTCCTGGAGAGGGCAGTAAAATAATTTCAGTTTGTTGTTTTGCCCCATTGCCAGAATCAACCTCATTACACTTTCAGAAATACTAGCATCAGCCGGCCAGAATCTACTCTGCAGGTGTCTGGGCCTGAGCTCCATGGAGGTCCTCTTCTGTACTTCTAAGTTTTAATAATTCCAATATTTTCTCTCTGTTTCCCAGGCCTAGGGGTGATAGCTTCTTCCTGTAGTTATTTTTTGTATGATATTTTAACATTGTATTTTTTGCATTTTCAATTCTCCAGTATCTGGTTAATAAGTATACTACATCTCCCTGTTAAAACGACTGATATGGTTTCTGTCTCCTGAATATACCTGGACTGATACAAATCATCCATGGGCTAATACGCAAACCAGTCATTGAGAAAAAAATGGAGTTACTACAATGGACTTATTATGAATAAACATTCAACTCTTAGACATGTAGAAAGGCTGATGACATGTATGTGTGGCCAGTATCTGAATAAAATTGAGGGGAATATCTCTATTAGTGAAAAGGAAGAGGAAAAGTCTTTTAGGGAGAAAAAAGTGACAGCCACAGAGAAGATGAATAGGAGGTGGCTAGGTGAAGAAAGAGGTAAGAGCATTGTAAGAAAGAAAAGGAATTGGATGTGGGAGGAGCCAAAGTTTGGAGAGACAGATTTACTCAAGACACTGAGGGAAGCATGGTGTTGCTGGAGTGGTGATAAGAGTGGAGAAAAAGAAATGAGGCTCAAGAGTCTAAAGATTCAGCAGGGAAAGAGTTTAGATGGCCTGGGGATTCCAACTCAGAGTACAGAAAACTTGTTGTGAAATGTATAGAAACAAGGATATTATGAAAAGAACAGAATAGTAAGATTCATGTTGTGTTGAGTATAATGGTTTTTGGGCTACTTTCCAGGATGTGATTTTTAACTTGGTGTGAGAGATCTTGACCTGGGTCATCAACTTCAAGTCAATGAGGAAGCCACTAGAATAGAAATAGTATAAACAGAAGAGAAAAACTAAGGTGAACTTTGGAGAATACCTGTATTTTAAGGGTTGAAGATGGAGATTGTTGTCAGAGATTCAAATTGAAGATAAGATGAAATACTTTCCAAGAATGACTAGGTCAAAGACAAATGTTACCAGTGGATGGCTAAAGAGAAATGGAGATAAATTAAATAGGATTAAGGAGGTTGGACAATCATGAGACTACAGAGACAAAAGGGTCAAGAATCAGAATAACAAAGTCACTGATGATAATGACAATGGAAGCAGCAGAAATTAAGTTAATGAGAAAGTGGGGAGAGTTACCCTGCTGAGGACTGTAAATGATCAAAATGAAAACAGCCCAGACAGTATGAGGTGTAAAGGATATTTGCAGGATGCTGGCCAACTAGAGACCATCAACTGATACACAGTTTATCTCTCAACCCCAAACACCTATGTAGTTTAAAAGGTCCCAGTGTTCACTGTGACACCTAAGCCTAAAGAGTAGAAGTAATTTTGGAATAGAAAGAATGGAAATTTAGGTGAGTACTGCTGCTGGGGATTTTGCTGGAGGTTTCACAATTAGTTTGGTGGCACTTCCTTTAGTGTTTCTTCTTTTAATAATAGTGTTCTGGTTATTTATTGTGTGTGACAAAGTACTGCCTACCTCCCCCCCAAAAAAATTCATGGCTATAACAACAACCATTTTATTTTATTCATTTCATAATTTGGGGTGATAGAAATCCAAGCAGGGCTCTGGTGCTGATTCTTTTGATCTACGAGACATCAACTAACAGCAGAGCAGATCTAAAGAGTCTAAGATGATATTCTGGTGTGGGTGGCTGGAAGGCTGGACTCAGTGGGCACCTCTCCCTCTCCATTGAGTCTCAGGTTCTCTCCACATGGTCTTTCCAGAGTAGTCTGACTTCTTATGTGGTGACTCAGGACTCTAAGAATGCATGTTCCAAAAGTCAAGCAGAAGCTGAAAGCCTTCCTATGACCTTGCGTTAGAATGGGCTTCCACTTCATTCTATTGGGTAAGCATGTCACTAAGGCCAGGCCAGAAACAAAGGTAGTAGAATATACTTGATATAGTTTGGCTCTGTGTCCCCACTCAAATCTCATGTTGAATTGTAATCCCCAGTGTTGGAGGTCAGGCTTGCTAGGAGATGATTGGATTATGGGTGTGGTTTCTAATGGTTTAGCACCATCCCCCTAGTGCTGTCTTCTGATAGAGGTCTCACAAGATCTCATTGTTTAAAAGTGTGTGGCACCTTCTCCTTCCCCTTCACTCTCCTTGTCTTGACAGCCTTGTGAAGATGTGCCTGCTCCCCCTTCGCCTTCTGTCATGATTGTAAGTTTCCTGAGGCCTTCAAGAAGCAGAAGCCTGTACAGTCTGCAAAACCATGAGCTTATTAAACCTCTTTTCTTCATAAATTACCCAGTTCCAGATAGTTCCTTATAGGAATACAAGAACAGACAAATACAACACTCTACCCACTAATGGAAGGAGTAGCAAAAAATCTGTGACCAACTATAATTTGCCACACATAGGACATGTTCTTAATGCCCTACTCCTTTTAACCATGTAGCAAATCTTCACTATGTACGTAGATATTCTTACAGTTATTTAATTTATTCATGAATAAAGCATCATGAGGTAAAACTACTATTAACAGGCCAAAGTTATATTGTTGGCTATTATGAGCTGCATCACTCTGAGCAAATCATTTAATATTTCTGTGCCTCTTCCCTCAGTTTCAAGAATGGTTAATGTATCTACTTCCCAGGATACCTACATAAGATGCTTTGAAGATAGTGCACTCACATAAATACAAAATACAATCATTATTTGCTGGCATCATTGAGATTATAAGGAGTCCAGAAGGTTTAGTCTTACAAAGCACCAGTTTCCTAAATCTGAATTAGGATGAGTTCTGGGGCAATTGAGGGCCTGTCATCCAGAGTCCTCCATCTCCTAATATTTTGCAAACATTTAAAGAGAGTCTCTTGAAGTCTGCTGACAAATGCTGCATATATGAAACCTTTGCTCATCTAAAATTGCCACCCAAAATGAACGAATTACATGATGGGAAGTACCTACGTTTCACCTTTTTTCAAGAGAACCCTAATGTATCTGTCCATGTGGACAACACTTTCTGAGATTAACAGAGTGAAAACTTAAGCCCAAGTTCCATGTCAACGAGAAATTTTATCAGTATAAGTGTTCAATCAGTAGCTCCCATTTAACAGAAAAGCTGACTTAAAATTAAACCACTTTAACAATAATGTTATTTGTGGTGATTACTCTGAAATATATGAAGTATCTAAAATAATCAAATCATAGAAGCAAAGAATAGAATAGTGATTGTCAGGGGCTGGAAGGAGGGGCAAATGGGAACTGCTAATCAATGTATATAAAATTTCAGTTTTGCAAGATGAATTAGTTTTCGCTATCTGATACACCACATTGTGCCTAGAGGTGACAGTACTGCATTTTACATGTAAAAATTGGTTGAGCGGGTAGGTCTCATGTTAACTGTTCTTAATTAAATAAATAAGACAACAATAAATAAATAAAATAATGACAAACTATACAAAACTACTCTTGAGGCTGATTTTTGTTAATGGGTTAGAGCTTGTTCTAGGCAATTTAATTTCTGACAATTCAGACAGCCTTATTTTATAAATGTTTTGCCTATAAGGTAGTTTTTCAGTGGAGCATAAATTCTGGAGTATCACCTAGGCAGCCTGTTAAAGAGTCATAGGTATAGGTTATAATCCTTGAGATTTAGAATCAGTATGACTGGGTAGAATTCAAGATATTGGAAATTTTTTTTTACTGGACTGCAAGATGATACTGATGCAGGGGCTCCACAGTTAAAAAAATGTATTGCCTAAATCTGAGGTGAATGGGATGGCCCAGCCTTGGGTAAAAAGAAGATGCTAAAAGTGTAAAGTGATAATACCACAATGAGCTCTTAAATTGCTGCAAATATTAACTTAAATCAAAGAGGTGTGACTGCCCTCTCTCACACTCAATGGATATTGCCCTCAATTATATGGCGTTTTATGGGTTACTGGTAGGGGCCTCTTAGTTTACATAGTGCGAAACCTTAATTTTACAGAGGAAAACATGCTCCTCAATTCATGTCCTTCCAATGTCTCAAACTTTCCACTGTCTGAGAACATTTTGCTCTATGTAGTAATTCACATTTAGGACTATCTCTCTCACCTAATAATAATAACCTCAATCGGTCGGACAGTTTTTCCTTCATTGTTGTTTTTCTAAGGTCCATCATAGTTCTAGGCATTTAAAAGGTGTGTAACAGAAGATAAGTGGATGAATGGATAGGTGGGTGGGTGGATGGATGGATGGATGGAATTAGAAGAACTTAAATAGCATCAATAAGGATGCAAAGAGGCCCTTATGCTACTTCTAGGCCAAGTTGTAAAAATAGCGTGAAAGAAAGAAATCTCCACTGACAGTAAGTGCCAGGTGTCAGGAATGACATGATGGTAAAGGAAATGTTCAGAAAAGAGATCTCAACGTGCAAAGAATTTCACTGATCACTAATCCTTATTTTCAGAGGGCCCAGATGAAAAACTTCAGGGATTAGGGATAGAAGGAAAATAAAGTCAGAAAAGGGGATGTATGGGGCCAATAGAGATGTGGTCAGAGAATGTGCATTTCAGAGTTTCATGTACTTCGACTTTTATATTTTTGACAATGGTAACCTCCATGAGAAACAAAAGTAACAATTTTTCTAATTTATCATCTTAATTTTTTTCCAATTCAATAATTTGAAGGGTCAAAGTGATTATTTATTCATAAACTGAATGTATTGCCAAGCATTACATGGCACTATAATGTTTGAAAAAAGCATAATACAGATTGAAAATAAGAAACATATTTCCTGATAACACATAGAACAGTAAAAAATTATACAGTATAAAATATTTTAACCAAATAATAAAGAAAACACAGTATATCAATTAAGATAATTTGAAATTAATGAGCTAAGCATATAGTTCATACATACAAAGTTAACAAGCTATGCCTCCAAAAATTAAAAGAAAGAAAACAATAAAGAGAAAGACAAACTTAGTGAAAAGGGAGACAAACATGTGAGAAAAATAAAGTTGAAAGTTTGTTTTTAAAAAGAACAATTGACAAAGTATTGTAAGATTATAAGGACCAATGAAACAGAGAATGAATAAATACCCAGTAACAATATTTTTAAAAGATACCTTTTACTGTAAGTGTTCCAGATATTAAAAGATAATCAAGAATGTAAAAAACACCCTTGGCAATAAAGGAAAATATAGGTGAAGTTGGCAAATTCCTGGAAAATATAATTTGAAATAACTAATTCAAAGAGAATTAGAAGTCTAAACAGTCTTGTAACCATTAAGTATAATGAACCAATACTTTTATGATTTTTTTCACAAAAATGACGGTAAACTCAGTTGTCTTTCTCAGGGGGTTTTACCAAAAATCTAAAGAACAAATTCAAACCTACACAAACCCTTTCAGAGAGTAGAAGAAGGGAACTTTAAGAAGGCAACACAGAAAAATACATTCATGATTATTGAATAGGGAAAGCATATTAAGAGAGAAAAGAAACACTCTTTTTAAAGAAAAAAAATGGCTAAATGTGACATTAAAATTAAGAATTTTGTTCATCAAAGGATACCATAAGATGAAAAAGAAAAGCCACTGATGATTTGTTGTCGTTGTTTTCACTTTTTACTTTTTGGCATTTGTTTGTTTTCGGCACTTAAAATTGACAAAAGGCTAGTATCACTAATATATAAAGAACTCTTACAAATCAAAATGGAAAAGGTGAAAAATGCTCCCCCCGACACACACATAGATGAAACACTTGAAAGGATACATCTAAAAGAGGGAATTCAAATAGCTAATAAACACATGAAAAGTGTCTAAACTTATTGGTAGGGACATGCAAATTAAGACCACAATAAGACCATGATATCCTCAATAAGAGAATATTAAAATGTCTGGCAAAACCAAATGCTAGCAAGGATGAGTATCAATGGGAACTCTCAGAAACTGCTATGGTATGTCCATTGGTATAATCACTTGGGATAAAACCTGTCATTATCTAATAGAGTTGAAAGTATGCATATCCAATTTCATTTGAGGTCGGTTCCCTAAAGAAACTTATGCACATGTGCTCAAAGGTACACATACAAGAATATTCATAGCTAAATTGATTGTGGTAGCTGAAAAGTTAGAAAATAAACCAAATATCCAATGATAATAGAATGGATATTCATTGTGGTATACACAATGGAATATTATTCACAAATAATAATCCTTACTACAGGTACTTCCCAAAATATAAAAGAATCTCACAAACATAACATTGAGCAAACAAAGCCAGAAACAAATGCATGCATTATAATTCAGTTGTATAAACATAAAAAAGACCTAAAACTAAATTTTATAGTGTTTAAACATGAACACAGAGAGGATAAACCTATAAAGGAAAGCAACAGAATGTTTATAACTAAAATTGAGAAGAGTTTGTCATCAGGTGGAAGGTACAGAGGACTTCTGGGGCACTAGCCATGATTTCATCACCTGAGAGGAATTGCATAGGAATTGACTTCATCAATATTTGTTGTATTGTGCAATTATATTTCATATAGTTTTCTGTTTATATACTTCAAGATTTTCTAAATGTTAAAAATTGAGATTTATTGGAAATTATCTGCATATTCATAAGACTATTATTTGTTCTCAAGATCCAAGATACCTGTTTATCAATAATTCTGCTACACATTTATCTTTGTAATACTATTCATTTGAGAATTATTATATGAATTTGCCAAGCATTGACTATATTTTTAAATTGAAGCACACTTCTCATCTGTCTTTCACCAAATTTAATTACCTCTCAAACGCTTTGCCAAGTTTATCGTAGTTTCTAAAAAACTGCAATGCCTTAAAACATCTGGAAAATTTTTTAAAATTAATGGTAACATTTTCATCATTTCAAATTATTGCCTCTGGCTATATATATATTTTTTTTTTTGGTAGAGCTGGGTCTCACTATGTTGCCCAGGCTTGCCTCCAACTCCTGGCTTCAAGCAATCCTCCTGCCTTGTCCTCCCAAAGCACTTGTGATTATAGGCATCAGCCAGGGAGCTTAACCAATCCTTTCTCTTTTGACAATCCAGGAATAAGTTTAGTATCTAACAGAATAATTTTATATCTAGATCTACCATTCCATTTCTAACCATGATGACACTTAAATATAAAAAGAAAATGAACACATAAGCATCATCTGTACACTTTTAATTGATTCCTACTCAACCTGTAGTTTTATCTTATCAACCAATCAGTTGAATGCTTTGAGCTGTGGCTCAAACAAACAAATATGACTGCTCTGAAGGATCAAATCATTCAGAGTACTTTGTTCTTACAAACTAATTTTGTTCCTACAAAATAATTTACTTCAACCTCTGGAAAAACAGTGATTTACTCCAGAAGGTTCTTTTGGTTTTTAATGCATAACTTTCTTAAATGATGTGCTTGTGTTTTAAGCTTTATTTATTGTAAGTGCTTAGTAACCCAAGCCACAAAATTGCAAAGACCTGATTCTTTTATTTTCCCAGTTTCTTTTTCTTCTTTTAGTGGTGCCAGCAACAAAAGGATGTGTAACTTTATATTTTCTGGTTGCTAATATTTTACTTTGCAGACTCTGGAATGACAAGTTCTCTAATTGCTGCTATTTTTCACCATTCTATTCTTTTTTGTGCTATCAAGTAACTAGTATGTGTTTCCAAATTATATTTTTAAATAAAGTTCCCTTAAGTTGACAGAGGTTAAAAAAATACCCAAGCCAAAATGTTTTGGCTCTTCATTTTTTTAAACAGGATTTGGTTTTGCAGTTCCAGAAATGGGCCACATCAAACTTTCCAGGTTTTTTCCTGTGTTCTTTGTATGAAATATAAACGTTTAAATCCTTTGAAAGACATTTACATCATCATTGCTCATTAGAAATAAAAGTAATTCAATTAAAAATTTTACTTAAGATATTCTAAGCGCATTAGCAGAACCTTCAGATTAACAATGGAATTATACAGAAAAAATCAACTGGAAATTACCATGGCAGAAATCACTGAATAATAGAATTTAATAAGAGTTCTTAATAAATCAACATGAAACTTAAAATTTGGATTTCTCCACTGCTTTTGGATATACAATCGATCCATGCATTCTCTCTGTTCTGTTTTTGTTCTGAGAGAAGCAAAGAATGTTTTCTCTAACCCATCAGAGCTGTGTTCTCCAACTTCCCCTAGTCCACAATGAATAGGAAGAATGCTACTCTTCTACAAGGAATTAAAACTTCCCTGCATTGACAAAAGTTCCAGAAAATCTGCATGGTAATTCAACAAATGACAACTCCTACATATCAGAGAATTCAGAAGATAGGAATATCCAAATTTTAGATTATTTACATGATATAAACCACAAGGCTTTTTCACTACTTCAGTCCCTTTCCTTGGACACATAGTTTGCCTGTCTGTGTACCTGTTAAAATGTGGTGTCACGTCTTGAACACACTACGTAGCATATTAGACCAGCACAGGGTAGAACAAGCCTGTCCCTGTGTTTATTCTGCCTCTGGTACTTCTGCCCATAAGCCTTTCTCACGCATGTTGCTCTTAAGCCATATTTAATTCATCTTAAATTGTGCAGTGAGATTTGGGGTTCTAAATTACTTCTATTAACTATAAGCTCGACATTATAGAAGGCCAGCCCACTCAAATTTGAGTATTCATTCTATCATGTGATATATAACCCTCCTGTTTCATATCATCTACAACTTTTCAAGGTCATAACTGAAAATACAGAATACAGCAGGGCTAAAGATAATGTAAGTTAATTTTAATCAGTGATCTTTGCACATAGTTCTCTAACTTGTTATAAATTCATTTAAACACTGTCCTATTTTTCAGCTCAAATTTTTCCACCAATACCTAGAGAGTTAATTAAATGCATTACTGAACTTAGGTAGCACAATGTCCATACCATGCCCCTGATCCACAATCCAGAATGGGAATGAATCCATAATTGGTTGTGCTTTTTTTCATAAACGCAGTAGTTTCCCACTTGTTTTCTGAGCTCTTACAACCAATCTTTTAACAATCTGTTGTGAAATCTTTCCCAAGACAAGTAACAAGTTTGTGGAATTTACTTTCTTGCAAATTTCAAAAAAGAATCTAGTCTTCAGGTATCTGTAAGTTTCTTCATAGCACTTTATAGATTATTAAGCAGAGGCTCAACAATGCCACACTTACATTCTCTGTGTTGTAGTCTATAATTTTTTTCTAATCTAGGAAACTAAGATGCACTTACAGCATCCAATAATTTGGAGCAAATTATGTTCTTACCTCTCTTTTTGAGAAGTATTACATTTACCAGAAAAAGAGAAAGGGACTAATGCTTGAATGTAGCTAAAATGAATTTGCTTTAAGGTGGGCAAATGAAAATAGTTTTCACTATAAAACTCGGTTAACACATACCTCCTTCTATCAAGTTCTTTATTTTGTTCTCCCCCTACCTAAACAACAAAACCTGCTTTTGAGTCAAGGATCTGATATAACCAGATATTTTAGTGTGACTTTAAGTCAGTGTGCTCTTTCTCAAAGGGAGTATTTGTGTTTTAATCCCCATTTATCTTATCTGCAAGTGTGGAATTTAAATCTAGGTCCTTTATTAAGGGAATTTCAAGTACCAGAGAGCAGGTGGGGGAAATTCAGGTAAACTGGGACAGGGAGAAGGGCTCCTATATACACCTTAGATCACACCACTTGACTGCTCTTCCTTACACTTGTAACTGAAAACCACCTGGACCAGAAAAGAAGGAACAGTTCAGGAAAGATAGTAGACGTGCCCTATGTTTTGACCCCTTTGTGTCTGAAATATGAGTGTGAAGATACATGCCTATATTTATCTTCAAAAACATAAATCTTACATTTCTCTCAGTAATTCAGTGCTTGCTGCTAAAAGATTGCAAGAGACGCTATGGAGCTGAAAGTTGAAAGTCACCGCAAGTTCAAGTCAGAATATTTCAGAAGCTGGGCTGCAGTTCTTGTACCACTCCTCCTTATGATGGTTACTATGAATGGTGCCAGTTTGGAAGCTTAACAAAAATTTTCAGGCACAATTCTAACATAAATCATCTCTAATAATAAATATAATCATCATGTAATAATATTCCCAATTAAATTGGACTTTTAACCTTTCAAATAATTGACCATATAGTATATCTCCTGGAACTTCTATTATCTAACAGCCTGAAATAACCATTCTTAAGCCAATCCTTATATATAATTTTAGATGAAAATATTTCACTCTAATGTAATTTCACTAGTAAAATGGGCCATGTAATACATTTTATTAACTGCTAATTCAATGCCATCTGTGTTTTAGGTCAACTATTGATGAAAAAACAAAACAAAACAAAACTACCCAGGGGAGCTATTCAATGCCCTGTGCAATGAGACATTCTCAGAGAGAATCATGATAAAGAAAAGCTGTGGTTGAACAGCATTAGGCATGGATCCAAAATTCATTCACATCGTTTGGTGATTTCATTTGCAATTACAGGAAGTTAGTTTATGGTCAGTCTTTGTTCTTATATTCCATCAGATATTTTTAAAATTGGAAAAGTCTCTGAGAAATGACATAGAGAATTAATGATATCTCAGTACACTCTTGGCAAGTAAGGAAACAGATCTGAATAATTATCACCCATTCCAGTTGTGAATTTATTGTGAAAATTCTGATGCAATTATTTTTAGGTTAAAATGATAAAGTTGAAACAATCTATTGGAATGTTGCCTTTGGAACTTATAGTAGGAAAGATGTAGGCACAGCCACAAACTTCTAAATCTGCCACTGTAGTTTGTCTTTGAAGATAAAATAACTAAATAGATAATAACTGTATCAGATAGATTTGTAACATGGTATGAATGGGAATTCAGTTTTTGTATGTTTTTGCTATGATGGCTTTAAAGTAAGATAATTACTTCTTAATTTCAATACTATGAAGTAAGCAAAAAAAAAAATCCCAGATCGATTTTGAATACAAGAATAACATTTAAAAGAAAGAATTTCCTAACTGAGCTCAGTTTAAAATTGATAACATAGCATCTTAGTAAAATATAACATATCCAGTCCAATCCTTCTCTTTAATACTATCCAACATCTCTTCTATTTAAGAAAATATTTGAGAAAAAATTGGAGTGAGAGTAGGGAGGCAAAGAACCATTGTGGAGTGAGGTGGGAGGGAAATATTTCAGCAAATACTTTGCATGAGAGCCTTGCTTGCATTAATTTTTCAAAATAAAATAATCCTGGGAGATAAAAATCATTATTCTCATTTAATAGATAAGAAAAGTAAATCTCAGAGATGTTAAATAGCCCACTGAATATTACCTGGCCAGTATTCAAATCAACTAACTCTGTTAACTCTAAAATCCATGCACTTTCTGCCACTACACAGACGCTGAATGACAAGGGGTAAAATTAAGATAAATGGCAAATTATCAATTCCTAGGAGTATTATATAACACTAAAATTATACTTTTGAAATCTAACATTTTAAGAAATATGATAATTATTGCATGAACAAAGATAATTCCAACTGTAGCCATCCTATGATTATTATTATGTAAAAAAAATTTAAGTTGATTTCATAAGATACTAGTAGGATTATAAAGAATTCTAAATATAGCTCTTATCATTGTTCTAGAGATATCTGTGAAAAAAATATATATGTAGAAACAGGAGGAGAATATCTGTTTCTTGAATATGGTCAAAATTAATATTTTGGGATACAATTTAAAATTGAGAATGCATTTTTACATAATGGATTCAAATATGTTATCTCATTTAATCCTCGCAAATATAAGAAGTGAGATCATTATTATCCACACTTTACAGCTGAAGAAACTGAAGAAGTAATGGATTAAGTAACTTGCCCTCAGTTATCCAGTTGTCCAGCTAACTACTGATGGAGGCAAGTATTGAGCCCACAGCTCACATTTTAACCATAGCACCAATGCTGCTAATATTTAGGAAAGACAAAATGCATGAACAGTGCTTATTTTATAGAAATAAAAAGCGGATGATGATAGGTTAAATAACAATGAAAAAATGACAGGCTAATATAAAATACCAAAGAAGTAACAAAGACAGATCTAAAAAGTAAAAAATAATAAAACATTAGAAATAATTCCAAAAGAGTCACTAACACTAACATGGTATCACAAAGGCTAACCGCATAAAAGGCTGTGTAAAGAAAAACATAAACACATCTTACTGAAGTTAGTAAAAAAAAAAAAAAAAAGTAATACATATATTAAGATTGACACTTAAGAAAAAATTGAACAGTTATAGATGCCAAAGAGAAAATGTGGGAATGGAATGAGAATTCTGTACATAAGAATAAATAGGAGATGAAATGGGTAAATACGATGAATAAATGGAGGAGAAAATTATGTACCTGATATTTACATGTATTTTATAGCTAATTCTGCAATAATCCACAACTGTATTGCATTGATTTGAGTTTTGTCTAAACAAGAATTTCCGTATGCTTTGGTAACATACTGTGGTAGAGGTCAGGAACTCATCTTCCAGTCTTCCTTTGCCCTCATCTATGTCACCTCAGGCACTGACTTAGCCTCCCCATCATCAGTTTCCTCATCTGCAGAGAAGGAAGTAGAGATGGGAGGCTGTCTAAGCTCATCCTATGGGTGCAAATAATTTCTGAACTGCATTTCACTAGTCCTGTTTTTTGAGCATAGTGACAGAAAAAACACGAAAAAGAGAGATAAGCTGTAGTAACACTTACGGCAGTAGTCTAAACAAAATGACTACCTATTGCTCAATATAGTTATTCAAATCTATATTCCCCCTAAGTATTTATCAATTACTTTTTCTATATGGTGAATTGTTTTAATACACCCAACTTTAACTGCACACCATTAATCTCAAGGGCCGTACAGAGAAAGAGGCTTCAGAGGCAGGCAGACTCTTAGAATGTTCTGCCCTGATGCTTGCTAAGAATTTTGCTTAATTTCCCTGAGCCTTAGTTTCCTCATCTGTGAACAAATATTATCTACTTTAAGAATTAAAATGAGGATGAATGAAATAAATGATGTGAATTAGCTAGCCCAAAGACTGCCACTGGGTAAGGAATTTAATAAGTGGCCGCTATTACCAGGGCGCTACACCACAGGGGATTAATGAGTAACGTGAACTGACTGTATCAGTTGAGCAGCAATCAGATTTAAAGACTCAGAGAAATAAAACAGGCAAGTGTCCATTTTCCTGGGTTTATGGAGACAGACTACAAAGTGGAAGTATGCCAAAAAAAAAAAAAAATTAGAGAGAAGTAGATGACAAAAACACAAAGAAATCAACACAGGAGAATGCAGATAAATGTGGGAGAAAAAGGCTAAGCTAAGAGGAAAACTATGTTGATTCTGATTCAAGTATGTGACTGATAAAGCCATGACCCTTCCCAGGCGGGGTGAGTGGTGGTCCCTGAGTTTAAACGTGATCCCAAGAACATACTGACCCAGATCTGGTTTTAGTGACTCTATACACAGAGTCAATGGCAATTTTAAAACATGAAAAGACTTTAGCTACAAGACGAAAACTGTTGCAAATTTTTTGCTTTAAATAAGAAATTTGAGCACATGCTCTGCTTCCCACTAAGTAAATGAAGACACCAAAGAGAAGGAAAGCCCCTGGGTTCCCCAAAGTCTTTAAACTTATCCCAGAGTGACTGCTCTATAAGGTCATCAAGGGCACCTCAAGCTATAGAGGGATCACTTTGTTCTTTAGTGACTAAAGTGAGTACTTAGAAACCAATGACAAACTCTACATGGGAAATGCTTAATGTTGAAAAATGTATGCATGTAAATGTCCACAGATCAATTAATATAAACTGTACTTTCTCATCTTCCTGCTTTTGTTCTTGTTCTTGTCTGCCTGAAGAGCTCTGCTTTTCACAGTTTATACAGTTTCCAAGTTTCAGTTCCAATGGTATCATCTTTGGGAAGTTTTTTTCTCCAGAACCATAATCTATGTGTTTATTTTCCACCACTGGAAACTCCCATACCATCATTTACACATCTATCTGATATATATTTTGCTTTATGTTGTATAGTTTTTTGCTTCCTTTTTTTCTCATCAGGTTGTAAGCTCTTCTAGGGTAGATAATTGATGTGATTTTCGCCACTAAGTACACATTTTCGCATGTCGTAGGTACTCACTAAATATTTGTTGAGCGAATGTTGTATCAAAATTTATCAACAGTGCGCTACCATTTTAAATGCTAAAGAATGTGACAAAAATGTAGTAGCAGGATTTCCTTCTACTGTATCTCTCTGGAACAGCCCAAATCATTCCAAAACCACAGCAGGTCCTAGGCCAGAAACTCTGAGTCTTCAACATGAAGTTAGTTTCACAAGCTTTTTTCAGATCATGTGAACCTTCCTCTTTCTTCTGAGACATTTATCAGCTTTTTCACCTGATTACTTTAAACAAGCTTGTTATATTCAGGGTCATAAAAGTCAACACATTTAAGGTTTTGTGTGTATGTCCATTAATTAATTTATTTAGTAAATATACTGAGTATTCCTATAAGCCACACAGCAAGGATCAAAGATGAATAAACAGAAAACTCTCCCATCAAGGAATTCTTGATAGAGCACAAGAGACAATGTTGGTTGGGCACAGTGGCTCACACCTGCAATCCCAGAGTTTTGGGAGGCTGAGGCATTAGCCTGGGCAACCTAGTGAGACCCTCATCTCTACAAAAAATAAAAATAAAAAAATAAAGAAAATTAGCCAGGCTCACACTTGAGCCCAGGAGTTAGATCCTGCAGTGAACTATAATTGTGCCACTGCACTCCACCCTGGGCAACAGAGCAAGACTCTGTCTGTTCAAAACAATAAATAAATAAGGAGAGGAGAAAACATTCCATGAGGTCAGCGACCATGTCCACCTTGCACATCCTCATTGCTTGACACAGATCCTGGCACATCTAGGGCACTCAGTCAATATATGTTGAGTTAAAGAATTAACTAAAAGTGATATGTTATGCAGAGGTATGGGTAACATTGGTTGATAGCACATGGAAGGCAGGAATTTGTTCTGTAAGACAGTGGAGTGGCAGGGGAAGGAATCACTTTAGAGAAGAAAGGGCACCATTACCAGGTCTCAAATGATGAAGAGAAGTGTATTAAATTAAGAAAGAATAAGAGCTGACCAGGCTAAGTGAATAACGGGAGAGACGTGAAGGTGTATGATAGGCCGTCTAGTGTGACCCAATGATTTTAACATTCTTTGGATTGAAGATCATTTTTAAGAATGTGTTGCCACCTTTGACCAAATTGCTTTAGAAAAATAAATAAATAACTATATGTAAAAAGGAGTTTTCGTGCATAGTTCTGGCAGAGGTTCAAAGGCCCAAAGGTAGGTACCACATACCTCCATGTTCCAAATTAAGGTACTACATTACCTATTCAGGATTTGCAAAAACTAACCCTAACTCTTTATGCTTCATGTAGCTGGAGGTAACACAAGAGGTTCAGGGGAAGAGAACATTAACATAAGGTGAGAGAATGCTGCGAGGTGGTCCGGCTGAGGTGTTTTCCTCATTGCTTCAGGTGGAGAAGGGAAAAAGTGGAACCAAGTGATAGGGCTACAAGGGACCCACTCAGAGTACTTGCTTGGGAGACACAGGGAAATAGGCTCTATGTCATGACTAAGAAATACAAAGACGCTGAGTGGCTGGGAGTAGCAATGAAGAGAAAGGGGAGAATTGGGAGTAAGATGCTTTTCTGCCAAAATAGGTGAGCAGTCCTTTGAGCCAAATGGCACAAGAGGAAACTGTCCTAGGCTCCCTTTAAAAGGGTTCTGCCCAGTAGTACTGTCTGCGGGGAAAGATGTCAGGAAGCAAAATGACCCCCCAAAAGAAGGCCTTCCAAGGTCTGGGGGCCAAGGTGGCTGACTGTATGAGGGAAGGTGACACTGGATATTTCCAGAGGTGGAATTTTCCTGGAAATCCACAAAAAATGTACCGAGAAGAAAAAGCCCTGGTGAGCCACCAATACCAAATTTCAACAATATCTGCCAAAGTCTCTTTCACAAATCGCCTTTCTCCCAGCCGGGTGTGAAGGAATCAGAATCTTAGCCAGTAAATTGTGAAGTGCTGGCAAAGCAAGGAGAAAAAAAAAGACAATGGGCTTTCCAGATTTAAAGCCATTCAAAGCTGGGGCAGAGGGAAGCTCTAAATTACCAAAGAGTTTGCAGTTTTGATTGTTACTCTGGACTGGACTGTCAAATACAAAACATATCTGGACTTTGTAAGGAGAGACTTTCTTTCAAAAGGATTATTGCAAGGTGAGAAAAGGGATTATCACAATAGAGGCATGGGATGATTACAGTAGGGAGAACACTGTGACAGTCCTAGGCTCCCAGTAAGGTATATGAAAGCATCTCAAGGGTTAGGCAAAGAGTGTATCTGCTATTGGGAGGAGTGGACAAGGCTGGAAAGAACCGGGTGTTGACAACTGGATGGAAGAATGGCATGATCAGAGAATGTTTTGCCTTGAAGCCAGCCTACTCTCAGGAGACCTTGTATGCAGCTCAGGCTGGGGAGAGGGGAGCTCAAGGCTCTGGAGGAAAGAGGGAAACTCAACAAAAGTTTGGTTAATAAGGATTTTGTTCTGATTGACCAGTAGGGACAAGTAGTTCAATGAATTATTTCTAAGTCAAAGAATGAGAATTCGCAGTCTGTGTCACAGGTAAACAAAGAGTCATCGAGTCTTCTCTAAGTCACAGGGGGCAGGGTGGTAATGTGTAAAGAGCTACTTGCCAGAACACAAAACAGTGGGAGAGTTTCTTAACCATCACTGTTTTCCAATAGCGCAAGACTCAGGTAAAATTCACCACTGTCAGGCCTTTGCAGTTTCTGAAATAAGATTGTAGCTATGATTGAAAAGAATCAGAAAGTTTCTGAAAATTGCCAAAGTTACATCCAAGAGCAAGAAAAACTAGCCCACTGGACGTGCTTGAAAGGATGGCAGCTGATTAAATTCCTTTGAGTCCAGCTCATTTGACAGCTACACATGTGAACACCCAGTTGTACACAAAACTTCAGGGCTTCCTCAGGTCCCCGGCTAAATGAGAACCACTCAGGTAGGAGTTTCAGGAGATCCAGCAAGGGCAAACTGAAGCAGAAGCAGCACCATGTCTACTCAAGCAGCCTTGCTGGTTCTCTGAATCAGATAAATAAGATATAAAGTTTGCCTTTTAGGAGCTTTTACCCCAAGCAGAAATTTTTTTTAAAAAAAGAAATATAAATAAGTTACTACAATATAATAGAAATGTACAAACACCACAAGAGATGAAGGGATTCAGAGGAAAAGGTAATTCTCATAACCCAAGAACTCTGAAAATTCTGAGGAAAGGAGCATGATTTTTTTTTCCTGGGAGCATCAGGAGGACAAAAACCACACGATGATCTCAGTAGATGCAGAAAAGTCTTCAAAAAAATTAAACAGCCCTTCATGCTAAGAACTCTCAATAAACTAGGTATTGATGGGACGCATCTTAAAATAATAACTTTTTATGACAAACCCACAGCCAATATTATACTGAATGGGCAAAAACTGGAAAAATTCCCTTTGAAAACTGGCACAAGACAGGGATGACTTCTCTCACCACTCCTATTCAACATAGTGTTGGAAGTTCTGGCCAGGGCAATCAGGCAGGAGAAAGAAATAAAGGGTATTCAGTCAGGAAAAGAAGTCAAATTGTCCCTGTTTGCAGATGACATGATTGTATATTTAGAAAACCCCATTGTCTCAGCCCAAAATCTCCTTAAGCTGATAAGAAACTTCAGCAAAGTCTCAGGATACAAAATTAATGTGCAAAAATCACAAGCATTCTTATACACCAGTAACAGACAAACAGAGAGCCAAATCATGAATGAACTCCCATTCACAATTGCTTCAAAGAGAATAAAATACCTAGGAATCCAACTTACATGGGATGTAAAGGACCTCTTCAAGGAGAACTACAAACCACTGCTCAGTGAAATAAAAGAGGACACAAACAAGTGGAAGAACATACCATGCTCATGGATAGGAAGAATCAATATTGTGAAAATGGTCATACTGCCCAAGGTAATTTATAGATTCAATGCCATCCCCATTAAGCTACCAATGACTTTCTTCACAGAATTGGAAAAAACTGCTTTAAAGTTCATATGGAACCAAAAAAGAGCCCGCATTGCCAAGACAATCCTAAGCCAAAAGAACAAAGCTGGAGGCATCACACTACCTGACTTCAAACAAGGCTACAGTAACCAAAACAGCATGGTACTGGTACAAAAACAGAGATATAGACCAATGGAACAGAACACAGCCCTCAGAAATAACAACACACATCTACAGCCATCTGATCTTTGACAAACCTGACAAAAACAAGAAATGGGGAAAGGATTCCTTATTTAATAAATGGTGCTGGGAAAATTGGCTAGCCATAGTAGAAAGCTGAAACTGGATCCTTTCCTTACTCCTTATACGAAAATTAACTCAAGATGGATTAGAGACTTAAATGTTAGACCTAAAACCATAAAAACCCTAGAAGAAAACCTAGGTAATACCATTCAGGACATAGGCATGGGCAAGGACTTCATCTCTAAAACACCAAAAGCAATGGCAACAAAAGCCAAAATTGACAAATGGGATCTAATTAAACTAAAGAGCTTCTGCACAGCAAAAGAAACTACCGTCAGAGTGAACAGGCAATCTACAGAATGGGAGACAATTTTTGCAATCTACTTATCTGACAAAGGGCTAATATCCAGAACCTATAAAGATCTCAATCAAATTTACAAGAAAAAAACAAACAATCCCATCAAAAAGTGGGCAAAGGATATGATCAGACACTTCTCAAAAGAAGACATGCATATAGCCAACAGACACATGAAAAAATGCTCATCATCACTGGCCATCAGAGAAATGCAAATCAAAACCACAATGAGATACCACCTCACACCAGTTAGAATGGCAATCATTAAAAAATCAGGAAGCAACAGGTGCTGGAGAGGATATGGAGAAATAGGAACACTTTCACACTGTTGGTGGGACTGTAAACTAGTTCAACCTTTGTGAAAAACAGTGTGGTGATTCCTCAAGGATCTAGAACTAGAAATACCATTCCACCCAGCCATCCCATTACTGGGTATATACCCAAAGGATTATAAGTCATGCTGCTATAAAGACACATGTACACGTATGTTTATTGTGGCACTATTGACAATAGCAAAGACTTAGAATCAACCCAAATGTCCATCAGTGACAGACTGGATTAAGAAAATGTGGCACATATACACCATGGAATACTATGCAGCCATCAAAAAGGATGAGTTTGTGTCCTTTGTAGGGACATGGATGCAGCTGGAAACCATCATTCTCAGCAAACTATCAGAAGAACAGAAAACCAAATACTGCATGTTCTCACTCATAGGTGGGAATTGAACAATGAGATCACTTGGACACAGGAAGGGGAACATCACACACCGGGTCCTGTTGTGGGGAGGGGGAAGGGGGGAGGGATAGCACTGGGAGATATACCTAATATGATTCATGAGTTAATGGGTGCAGCACACCAACATGGCACATGTATACATATGTAACAAACCTGCACATTGTGCACATGTACCCTAGAACTTAAAGTATAATTAAAAAAATATATATATAAAAGTTATTATAATATAATAGAAATGTACAAACACCTCAAGAGATGAAGGGATTCAGAGGAAAAGGTAATTCTCATAACCCAAGAGCTCTGAAAAATCTGAGGAAAGGAGAATGATTTTTTTTTTTTCCCCTGGGAGCATCAGGAGAGGTTTTATGAAAGGATAGCCCAAATCTGATGTTGGTCCAGTGCAAGATTAGAGAAGACGAAGAAAGAAGGGACCCAGGCATTCCGGGCGAGGTTAACGATATGCGCAGGTGGGAGGCAGGGCCTGTAAGGGCCTGTTTGTGGACCTGCAAGTAGTTACGGACACAGGAAAAGAAGATGGGGAGATGGCATTCCCAAGGAGGTGGTAATCCATGAATGCCACACAATAATGCAGTTTCATGCAACTTTCTTTCGGCATGGAAGAATATGGCCCAGAAAATATTTATCAGACAAATGGCATGATCAGATTTGTGCCTCAAGAAAAGTAAGTGACATTAATGTTTGAAAAGAATTGAAGAGAGAGGCCTTGAGTTAAGATGGGTTGGTGCTATATTTAACACATAAAGTGCATCACTTTTTAACAACACCTCACCTACCTCCTTTTTTTTTTTTTTTTTTTTTTTTTTTTTTTGAGACAGAGTCTTGCTCTATCACCCAGGCTGGAGTGCAGTGGTGCGATCTTGGCTCACTGCAAGCTCTGCCTCCCGGGTCCATGCCATTCTCCTGCCTCAGCCTCCTGAGTAGCTGAGACTACAGGTGCCCGCCACCACACCTGGCTAACGTTTTGTATTTTTAGTAGAGACGGATTTTCACCGTGTTAGCCAGGATGGTCTTCATCTTCTGACCTCGTGATCCACCCACTTCAGCCTCCCAAAGTGCTGGGATCACAGGTGTGAGCCACCTCGCCCAGTCTACCGCCTCTTTATAACAAACTTATTTGCAGTAATAAACATAAAATGAGATAAATAAGGACGATGACTAGAAAAGAAATGGAACCATTAAGATTTTCTTTTCTAAAACTTTACAATGTAATTATATCACTAAAAAAATTAAAAACAAAATCAGTAAAAGAGAGCAATATATATTGTGTATCATCGTATACACTTGTAAATGTCTAAAATATTTTTTGAAAAAGAGAAAAATCTTATGCGTACATGTTGATTTGCCACAATAATGAATATTAACATTACAGTTTCTGTTAAGAGCCTTGATTTCTGCAACTTTATCAAAATCAATAGTTTTTCATATTTCTGTTCCATAGCAAATAGAGCTATATTTGTCAATCTCTCTTCATTCAAAGTTGACTGAAGAACATGTTTTGTTAATTTTAAGTTTGAAAATTTTACTTTATCTGAAGCAACCAATATACTACAGGTCATTTCAAACAGTCTCAAATGTATGTTTGGCAGAGAGTCATAAAAATCCTATTTCACAATAATTTCAGAAAATTTAAATGCAAATAACTCTAAATGGTCATGAAATGGAATTAATTTCAAATTCTGTGTTTTTATCTTTACAGACCCTGAGTTATCATTGTTCATTTCAGATCAACTGTTTAAATGCAGGAATAGGTAATACAACAACATTGGAATATTTGAATCACACTTGGAACATGCTTGCATACTTCCAACCTCTTATGTATGTTCTCTGTGGACAAAGACTGAATCTGTATGTCAGGGGTGAGTTGCATAACTGAAAGCTCTCTGGATTAATGCCTATGTACAATACAGTGTTTATTGAAAGTGTATTCATCTGCTTTCATGCTGCTAATAAAGACATAGCCGAGACTGGGTAATTTATACAGGAAAAAGTTTTAATGGACTAGCACTTCCACATGGCTGGGGAGGACTCACGATCATGGCAGAAGGCAAGGAGGAGCAAGTCGTGTCTTACATGAATGGCATCAGGGAAAGTGAGAACTTGTGCAGGGAAACTCCCCCTTATAAAGCCATCAGATCTTGTAAGACTTATTCACTATCACGAGAACAGTACAAGAAGGACCCACCTCCATGATTCAATTACCTCTCACTAGGTACCTCCCTTAATAAATGGAAATTGTGGGAGCTACAATTCAAGATGAGATTTGGGTGGGGACACAGCCAAACCCTATCAAAAGGTAAGTAACATAAATGTGCTGATTTTAAACTACTATAAACTGATGTTACTGTTAATACTCAACAACAATAGCAGCTACCCTTTAGAACATATGCCAAAAAAGGATTTTTTAGAAGAGAAGCATTTTATCATTGACATTATTTAGGGTTATAAGTGCAGGATATAATAACAAACAAATGATCTTTTAGTTATTTACACTGTTGACTTTAAATTCCCTGTAATTTAAAATGCACTATTTTATTCCTGTAACCAAGGAGATGGTTTCTTCTAGCCTGCCCTTGAATCTTCCATAGAGAAGGGAAAAGAAAATGGTAACTGGCATTTCAAAGTGTCAACACTGTGCCAAACAGGATGTTAGATTCTTTGAAGAGATTATTATTTCTCCATTTTAAGATGCATATTAAGATCAATTGCCAAAGATCACACAGCAAAGTAAGTGGTGAAACTGGAATTCAAACTGAAGTCTCTCTGACTCCAAAACATATAATATCTTCAATCTACCACATTGTTTCTTTACAGAGGATGGGAGGGAGATGAGTTTAAGGCTGTGGCAAAATTTAGATGAGACGTAATTGAGCTTGGGTTTTGGCAGCATCAGGGGAATGGAGAGAAAAGCATGGTGGGAGGTCATATTGCAAGACCAGATGGACCAAATCTGGCAATATATAGGATGTGGGAACATTACAGATGGTAAAATCCAAGTTTTGAAGCCTGAGGAAAGCATAGACAGGCAACTGAGACACTAACAACAACTAGCAGTTGCCAAAATCCGACTGAAATTACAGTGAGATAAGGAAGTATCTTCCCACCAGGACCCTTATTAGAGACCTATATGTGCAGAGTTAACACTTTGCCATAGATAGGTAGTGTTGTCTATAAACAGTAGATGATCACAAATTGCTTTTTAAGAATGGGGAATTGACTTACTCACAAACTTTCACTTTGCTGAGTAGGAAATGCAAGTTTGGAGGCAGAGCTGAATTGCTCAGGAATGCAGAGACGAGACTAAGATAGCTATGATCCTCAGTGCCACGCATCATGGCTTACCTTTGTAAGCTCAGTCTCTTTTCTAAATAAAGAATAAAAAATGTTTTTCAAATATAATGACTTGAAGTGTCACCAAATTTCTAGCTTTCAAAGTGCCCCTACATACTATATGGGTAGTATTGCTTGAAAAATAACTTAGATGATAGATAGACAGACAGACAGAATAAAGTAGCAGGTTTTCAAGAGCCAGTCTGCAGTAATTCATGTAGGCTCGCAGCAAATTAGGGCCACTCTGTTCATGCCATTTGGATTAATGGCATTTTTCTCAGGCAACGTAATTTACAGGATACTTCTTTCTGATACTTATGTTTCTTTTCTTATGTGTGTGGGATCTTGTTTCTTTTCTTCTTATCTATTATTCCCACTGGCCTTTACTGATAAGAATAGAGTAGGTTGTGTTTACCTTCCTAGCAATTTCCTGGTTGAATTTCCATGGAGCCCCACTGACTACCTGCAGGGAGGAAACTGTACTGACAACAACTGCCACTATGGGGCAGCAGGGAGCTATATCCCTGCATATCTCAGAGTATCATTGATTTCACAGTCCTAGGAGGAAACATACATTCTATAACTAGTTACAGTTTTTTCCCCCCAATACTTTTATATGGTCAATTCTTATATGATAGGTATGTTTAGCTACCTCTAAATCTTTATGAAAAATACCTATTCCTACTCTACATAAAAAGAAACTTAAATACCTTGAATCTTGGTCTTTAATGACATTTACCAATGTGACAAGATGGTCTGTATCAGTAATTTACAGGATTCTGAGAATCATTTAAATTTTGAGAAGTTTACTCTTTCCCACACCTGAAACATCACATTCTACTTTTGGTCACTAATAGCTAACATTTCTGGAGCTCATATGTGCCACACACAGTTCTAGGCACTTTACATGCATTGGCTAATTTACTCTTCACAATTCTCTGACGTAGCTTTGGTTTTGAACCATTTTTCATATGAAAAAACTAATTAAAGAAGACAAAACAGTCCAAAAATCATACTATAACTAATAAGGAAAGCATGGATTTGAACCCAGGTGGTGTCATTTGGCCCTAGATCCCATGCTCTGAACCAACACTCATTTTACTCATAAAATCTGAGGCAGGCTTCCATAATAAAAATATAATTTAAAAATTAAAATGTAATAAACTTCATTGTACCATGAAAACCTAGAGTGTGTGACAGGTCTATAAAAATCACAAATTCTGAGATGATTCAGCGAGATCCATCTCTAAATATGGAGCAAACTAAGAAAGACAGGACGGAAAAAAACTGCTTTGAAAGGGTTAAGGATTCCAGAAGGCTATAATAGCAGGTTTGCAATCAAGGGCCACCATAAAGAAACAGCAGGAGGCGGGGAGGTAATCTTGGTCATGCTGGGAGTGCACAAGTCTTTAGTTTAGAATTGTGTCAAACCACCCAGAAAGCTGTGTTTAAACTTTGTTCCATTTCAGAATGGACATGGTATTTTTTTCTGAAGCCAGAAACTGAAGATCAACTTAAAGCACTTGATTCAATAGAACCTCGCTGAAAAGTTGGAAAGGGTTTTTGCTAAGAGGTTTCAGTCAGGATAAGTCTATTTTTCATCATAAAATAAAATACAAATTATCCATACCATTTAGCAGCAAAAAGCTTTTGAACCCACCTCCCAAGTAAAACCACAACATTCTTCAATTCTGCTTTCTGGTAGGTCAATCAATGTGGCAAAAAAAAAAAAAAAAAGTACATGTTTAATACCTCAATGCTCCACTGCCTGAGTCCCTTTATCCATTTGGAAGAGAGATTCATTTAGGCCATCCATGCTCTTTTGTTCACATCTATGGGCATAACTGGATTTTTTTCAGGTGCAGGAAAAAGTCTCTGGGGAGCATAGTTTGTGCAATTATATGTTTCCAAGCAGGAAAGCCAAACCGAGGTTTGGAAGAGCTACACAAAAATGGTGTTGGCAATAATTCCCATGGCAAGTTGATCCAATCTGAAAATGGGATTTTATTTTTGTGTATCCTATGTCTTTTAACCAACCTCTCTGAATCCTGATTGATTCATGCAAATCTATGAAAGACCAGGTTTTCAGGATGTAGAGTCAGAATAATACTCATTATTTAACCTGCTAGAAAGAACATTAATATTTGGTAATTCTTTTTGGATGGAGTATCATTTCTACTAAATAAGAAAAATCTGAGAAAGGGGAAAATGCAGAGGTTTCCCTGTTTCTCCAGGAAATAGACTTCACCCTGAAAGCTGAAATCCTATGCTCAGTGGTTTCCACCGAGTACTAGCTGAACAGCAACAGTAGACTTATCTCAGTCACGTGCCACTATGAGAGTAGCAGCCAAACAGCTCTCGGGGGAATAAATATATATTTTTTTTGTTTGTAAAAAGTTCTTTTTTATGATAGTGGACAACTGCCTTCTGTCTATTTAATAAAGGTGTTTCCATTTAATGCAAAGATAGAAGTTAGGTAACTACTGAAGAAGTTAACTTTCAAAGCACATTTTCTAATTAACTTTTCCTCTAATAATGACCTGGAGCCTTTTTGTAGATTTGGTTTCATAGCTCTACTTTGTATCTGTCTACATGTGGAAGCATCAATTCTCTTACTCTCTCTGAATGCTAACTGGATCCAATAGTTCCCTAGCTTGTCTCAAACAAACCTGGTTCCCCACAATCCACAATGTCAGGACTGCTAGTTTCTCCCCAGTTTTTCCTCTTGAGTACATCTGACTGGTTTCACAAAGGGAATCACAACACACTGTCCTTTCTGTCCCGGCTTGCCCAGAGCCCTAAATTTTATTTTACATTTATTTTACAACTGGAATTGTAAAGAATTCAAACCCTTATTCTTTCTGACTAAACATATTTCTTCTCAGATGCATTAAATATTTTCAAATCTGTGTGATTATGTTAAAAGAAAAATCAAAGAATTTCTCAAAATTATAAATGTTATTAAGGTGAGACTCCCAGATATGCTCTCATCTGAGATGAAAACAAAACTGAAAGCCCAGGTGCCTTGAAAGAAAAGAATAGCTCCTTTGTATGTGTTCATTGTAAACACACAATAAAGTTCAAAAATGCATCCACAGTCAATGTTTCAACTACAGAGAAACAAAGACTAGAAAGATAAAACAGAAGAATTTAATGATGCCTGTAAAAACATCCTATGTGAAAATAATGCCACCCACCATCACTTTTTTCTTTTCTTTTTTTTTTCTTTTGCTAACTACAGCATAGTTTTTCAAAGAATCTTTGGCATCTCTAGATGATAAATTATGTGAATTATTGTTGGATCAAAATTCCTTTGAAATAACTGCAGGTGTTCAAGATCCTGTCAGAGCAAATGTATTTTAAGTACCCTGAGGACGCTGACATCCAACCATTTCCCAGGCTTCTTTGAGGTAGAGCTCCTGTTGGGAGTGGCCTGGTTTAAATTGGAGACATATGGAGAGCTACTCAATGAAGACTGGGGAAGCCTATCCAATTGGCATGGAATTAGAATCTGACTCCTTCTGTTTTAACTACATATTTGTGGGTCTTTTTCTGCTATGTATTCTCCCCTTTATTTCTTAATTCATAGTAAAATGCTTCAAGAGAGTATCTCATTGCTAGGTTGGGAACTACAGCTTCTTAGGAACACAGTTTAGTGGGCAGAATTATATTAATTATGATGTGATCTGCATTGGACAACTCATTTGTATACATATTTTATTTTATTTGGGGGTCTTTACAGAAAACAGGTTTAAAGATTTTGTTTTGTTAATTAGTATAAGCAGTAAAACCAAGCAGGTGGTTCTACTTGTTAAAAGAATGAATGAATGAATGAATGAATGATATCTTGTATTTTAAGAGAAAGGTAAAAGAAATAAATATATGTAGCAAATTATGAGTCACATGACCGTATTACATGAAGAAATTACGTGTCTCATTAAGTGCTTACATAATCATTAGAAGAAAAATATTATTGTTCACACATCGATTAAGAAAATTGAAGATCAGGAAACAAATTGTACAATGTCACGCAGATAGTAACAAGAAAATATTTTTTCCAGCTTCACTTTACTCCCACAAATGACCACTCTCTTTCCATTTTATTCCAAATTTTCCTCCTGAGTAGCTGGGACTACAGGTACACACCACACCACCCCTCTTTGTGTGCGTGTGTGGTAGAGACAGGATCTCACTATGTTGCCTAGGCTGGTCTCCAGTTCCTGAGCTCAAGTGATCCTCCCAGCTTGGCCTCTCAAAGTGCTGGGATTACAGACATAAGCCATTGCACCAAGTCTTATTCTTCTTTATTATGTTTTTAATTTTGAATTGTGGACTTATGTTTGAATGTCTGTGTTTTCCCTGTGGAAATCATATCAGGTCTGAGTTAAGGATTTTATTTGCTTCTTTCAAGTGCCTTTAAGCACTTACGTCTCATGTGAATGCCCGCCAAAGAGTAACTACAGCAGTGGACGACTTTACTAATCAAGTGGACAGGATGACTCATACTGTTGATTTAGAACTGGTGGTGGCTTTCCCCAGCCATCCCTGCCATTGCCCAATAAGCTCATGAACAATGTGGCCATGGTGGCAGGAATGGACTTGATACATGAGCTGAGCAACATAAACTTGCACTCAGCAAGGTCAACCTGCTTATGCCATTGATGATTGCCCAACTTGCCAGCACCAGAGACCAACACAGAGCCTCCAAGATGGCACCATTCCCCAGGCTAATCAATCAGATACCTGACAGGCTGGTTACATTCAACGTCTTCCATCATAACAGGGGCAGTGTTTTTGTTCTTACTGGACTAGACATTACTCTGGATATAGATCTGCCTTTCTTTTGCATTTCCTGCATACAATGCTTCTGCCAAAACTACCATCCATGGAATTACAGAATGCCTTACCTACCATCATAAGCAGATAAGGTATCACTTGAAAATGATACCTTACCACTCTGACATCATTGAATAAGTATCTTGGTTTAGGATTTCCTTGACGATAAATAAAGAAAAATTATTTCAAACCCAATGTCTGCATGAGGGCATGCCTTTTCTTTAAAAAAAGAATTTCAAGGAAATTTCATTGTTTCCCACCCAGAACCCAGGCTGAGATAGAAGATTTTGCTTACTATCATTCTTTGCTACTATAGATTTTCTTCATAGTCCTCCATTTCACAGATAGTGTGGATTTCTAAAGATGTTGATATACACGAGACTATCAATTCAAACTCCTTACTTTTCATGGACTCAGGGCCATATCTCCTGTCTTCCATGTGACTAAGAGGATTTAGGACTGTCAGGAGAATCAGCTACATAATTCATGGGGCTTGCTTGGGCCTGATCATGTGTATATCACTTCCATTTGATGATGAAATGCTTTTGTGCACACCCAACTTTATGAATTATTTGGTCAGGTAGCACCCAGTTCATGACCACACGGTCATCTCAGGTCATGTGGTAACTTGGTGGCCCATGGTCAAATGTTCAGTTGCTACTAAAGTCCAGTAACAAGCCAAAAGCTGTTTCTCAAAAGGAGGGTAGTTATCTGTGGGTGATGGCAGGGTCTTGCTCCAAATCCTAAAGACTAGTGCTGTGATTCACCTATAGAGGCCTGCCAAAGGCTCCAAACAGCATTTGCCACTAATACATCAAATATTATTGGGTCTGCTGGACCATATGTCTCAAGTGAAGGCATAAGCAAGTTACCTGAAGAAGTGGCCCAAGAGCCCATGGTTCCTACTCTTGCCACACTGCTCTCACTCTCCAAACCTGCACCTATGGCCTCATAGGGAGTATCCTATGATCAGTTGATAGAGGAAGAGAAGAATAAGGCCTGGTTTACAGACAGTTCTGCATGATAGGCAGGCACCACCTAAAAGAGGATAACTGAAGCGCTACAGCTCCTTACTGAGACATATCTGAAGGACAGTGGTGAAGAAAAATCTTCTCAGTGGGTGGAAGTTCAGGCAGTACACCTGGTAGTACACTTTCCTTGGAAGGAGAAATGGCCAGATGTGCAATTATATACCAATTTATAAGCTGTAGCCAATGGTTTGGCTGGATAGAGTTTGGGACTGAGAAGGAACCAAACTGACAGTTGGGAAGTACATGACAAAGAAAATTTGGGGCTGGGTGCAGTGGCTCATGCCTATAATCCCAGCACTTTGGGAGGCCTAGGCAGGAGAATTGCTTAATCCCAGGAGTTCAAAGCCATCATGGGCAACATGATGAGACCCAATCTCTGCAAAAAACAAAATGTTAGTTGAGCATGGTAGTGTGTGCTTGTAGTCCCTGCTACTTAAGAGGCTGAGGTAGGAATATCACTTGGGCCTGGGAGGTTGAGGCTGCAGTGAGCCATGATCATGCCACTGCATGCACTCCAGTCTGGGCTGCAAAGTGAGTTCCTGTCTCAAAAAAACAAAGAAGAAATAAATTTGGAAAAGGGATATGTAGATAGACCTTTCTGAGTTGGCAAAGGACATAAAGATATTTGTGTCTCATGTGAATGCTCACCAAAGAGTAACCACAGCAGAAGAAGACTTTACTAATCAAGTGGACAGGATGACTCATACTGTTGATTTAGAACTGGTGATGGTTTTCCCCAGCCATCCGTGCCATTGCCCAATAAGCTCATGAACCATGTGGCCGTGGTGGCAGGAATGGAGCTGATGCATGAGCTGAGCAACATAAACTTTCACGCAGCAAGGTCAACCTGGTTATGCCATTGATGACTGCCAAAACTACCAGCATCAGAGACCAACATGGAGCCCCCAAGATGGCAGCATTCCCAAGGCTAATCAGCTAGTTACCTGACACATTGGTTACATTCAACCTCTTCCATCATAAAAGGGGCAGTATTTTGGTTCTTACTGGAATAGACATTACTCTGGATATAGATTTGCCTTCCCTTTGCATTTCCTGGGTACAAAGCTTCTGCCAAAACTACCATCCATGGGCTTACAGAATGCCTTACCTATCACCAAGATAATATACACAGCATTGCTTCTGACCACAAAATTCACGTCAAGACCAAAGAAATGTGCCAATGGGTGCATGCACCAGAATTCAGTGGTCTTACCATATTCCTCATCAACCTGAAGTAGCTGGCTTGATAGAAAGGTGGATGGCCTTTTGAAGACTAAGTTACAGTGCCATCTAGCTGACAATACTTTGCAGAACTGGGGCAAGATTCTCCAGAAGGTTGCGTAAGATCTGAATCAGCATCCAATATATGGTTCTGTTTCTCCCATGGCCAAGATTCATGGGTCCAGAGATCAAAGAGTAGAAATGGAAGTGACACCACCTCACCATTACTCCTAGTGACCCACTAGCAAAATTATTGCTTCTGTTCCTGGGGTGACTTTATGTTCTGCTCCCTGGAGTTCCAGAAGGAGGAATGCTTCCACTAAGAAACACTTCCACTAAGAAAAGTGATTACATTGAACTGGAAGTTCTGACTGCCACTCAGCCATTCTGGACTCTTCACACCCCTGAGTCAACAGACTAAGAAGGGAATTTCTATGTTGGCTGTGGTGATTGATCCAGACTATCAAGAAAAAATTAGACTATTACTCAACAATGGCAATAAGGAAGAATATGTTCAGATTACATAACATCTCTTAGGGCATCAGTTAATATTACTATACCCTGGCCGGGCACGGTGGCTCACACCTGTAATCCCAGCACTTCGGAAGGCCAAGGCAGGCGGATCACGAGGTCAGGAGATCGAGACCATCCTGGCTAACACGGTGAAACCCCATCTCTACTAAAAATACAAAAAATTAGCCAGGCATGGTGGCAGGCTCCTGTAGTCCCAGCTACTCGGGAGGCTGAGGCAGGAGAATGGCGTGAACCCGGGAGGCGGAGCTTGCAGTGAGCCGAGATCGCGTCACTGCACTCCAGCCTGGGGGACTGAGCGAGACTCCATCTCAAAAAAAAAAAAAAAAAAAAAAAAAAAATATATATATATATATATACACACACACACACACACACACACACACACACACACATATATATATTACTATACCCTGTGATAAAGGTGAGTGGGAAATTATAACAACCCAGTCCAGGCAGGACCAAAAATGGCACAGACCCTTAAATAATGAAGGTTTGTGTTATCTTTCCAGGTAAAGAACCATAACCAACTGATGTGCTTACTGAAGGCAAAGGGAATACAGAATGGGTACTAGAAAAAGGTACTTATAAACACCAGCTATGACCATGTGACCATTTACAGAAATGAGGATTGTAATTGTCATAAGTATTTCCTCCTTATTTTGTTAAAAATACGTTTATGTGTATATATACATATAGTAAGCAAATATCTTGGTTTTTGCTCCTCTCATTCATTTATCACATAAGATTCATCAACTTTATATTAGCATTTAAATATTGTTAATTTTATGAGTAATCAGCAAAGTGTAAACATCACTCAAGGACTTTACCTTCTCTTCTGAGGAAGATATTAGTGGATTTTCTCCTGTATTCAGGATAGCTGCATCATGTTAGGATGATAGGTGGAACCTTGTTATTGTCTTTATTGGGAGGTTTAGTATGGTTTAAGGAGAAAAATACGGGTGTCAAATTGACCTGGGGTGGATTTATAATGGTTAATTTTAGGTGTCAACTTAGATTAAGGGAAATCTAGGAGCTGTTAAAGCATTATTTCTTTACCAGATCTCGTCTGTGAGGGTGTATCCACAGGAAATTGGTGTGTGAATCATTGGGATGAGTGAAAAGATCTGCCCCAATGTGGGTGGGCACCATCCAGTCAGCTGGGACCAGGATAGAACAAAAAGGCGAGGTAAGATGAGTTCTTTGTCTTTCTTTTCTGGGGCTGGGATGCCCTTCTTCTCCTGCCCTCGGACATCAGAACTCCGGATTCTATGGCCTTTGAACTTTGGGACTTGTACCAGTGGTCTCTTGGATTTTGAGGCCTTTGGCCTCAGACTGAGAGTTACACCATCTCTTTCTCTGGTTGTGAGGCCTTCAGACTTGGACTGAGCTGTGCTACTGGCCTTTCTGGGTCTCTAGCTTGGAGATTGTCTATGGGACTTCTCAGTCTCCATAATCTCTGAGTCAAATTTCCTAATAAATGCTCTCTTATCTATCTGTCTATCTATCATCTATCTATGCTATTGGTTCTCTAGAGAACCAATAGCATAGATAGAGAACCAATAGCATAGATAGATGCTATTTGCTATTAGTCAAGGTTCTCTAGAGAACCCTGACTAATATTATTACAAGCCTGCAGAAGGCTTTCAAAATAGCCAGTGGAAGTTGTTACTGGAGCCCAGAGAAATGTGTGAAGAGAGATGCCAGGCAGGAGCTTTGGGCTTCAGTAGAGGAACACAGCCAATATATATAGGTGGAGGGGTGAGCAGGGGAATAAAAACCTTGACCTCATTTTCTTGTCCTCAGTCTAATTTCCTGTTTGTGCCTCCCATTGGCCAAACTGTAGGGATCTCATAGATAGAGTATACAAAGGTCAACATTTTGAGGCACAGGACATGATATAGAAGGATGAACAGTGCCTTTGGAGGAAGAGTTGCCAATTCAGAACTCATGAATCCTCTCATAATATGTATGAATGCACATGTGTGGAGGGGAGGGAATTTTCTTGGAGAAATAATAAACACAACAGTTGCTGATCAACTTCATTGGTCATTACCATGAAGGACTGTAGGCACAGTTTTGCCCTTTAGATAAGGCTTAAACTCTCCCGTTTGCCACAGTCTTCACTTTATCGGTTATTTATGTTGTTTACGTTAGCAGCCTGGCCTTGTAGACTTTTGTGTCTATGACTTGTAAACTTTCAAGTTGTTGTAAGCATTACAATGAAGGTATTCACAAGCTAAGTTGCTTATTCTTGCTTGGGGAAATAGAGAAAGGATTTCTAGAAGGCTTGATATTTGAATTGAGTCTTAAAATATAGATTTAACAAGGTGGATATTATGAAGAAGGCATGCCAGGCAACGGAAACAATATTAATGGAGACTTAAAATTGCTTTAACATACAGTTGAAGAAACTAAAAGTTATTTCAACATGGTTGAAACACCAGGTTGTTGGGGTTATTGGTAGAGATGAGAAAGGAAAGGCAGTTAGCGGCCACATAATGAAAGGCTGAGAGCATGAGGCCAAGGAATTTACTCTTCATTCTGTAGATCACTGTTTCCCACTTCTAGGAAAGAGGGTGATCCTCAAACCACCTGGGAAACTATCAATTATTGTCACCTGAGAAGCTGTGAAAATGCAAATTTCTAGACTCCAATCCAGACTTCATAAATCTATGCTTTTTATTAATTCCTCCTGTGATTCTTTTTTTAAAATTATTATTATTATACTTTAAGTTCTAGGGTACATGTGCATAACGTGCAGGTTTGTTACACATGTATACATGTGCCATGTTGGTGTGCTGCACCCATCAACTCGTCAGCACCCATCAACTCATCATTTACATCAGGTATAACTCCCAATGCAATCCCTCCCCCTTGCCCCCTCCCCATGATAGGCCCCGGTGTGTGATATTCCCCTTCCCGAGTCCAAGTGATCTCATTGTTCAGTTCCCACCTATGAGTGAGAACATGCAGTGTTTGGTTTTCTGTTCTTGCGATAGTTTGCTGAGAATGATGGTTTCCAGCTGCATCCATGTCCCTACAAAGGACACGAACTCAACCTTTTCTATGGCTGCATAGTATCCCATGGTGTATATGTGCCACATTTTCTTAATCCAGTCTGTCACTGATGGACATTTGGGTTCATTCCAAGTCTTTGCTATTGTGAATAGTGCCACAATGAACATACGTGTGCATGTGTCTTTATAGCAGCATGATTTATAATCCTTTGGGTATATGCCCAGTAATGGGATGGCTGGGTCATATGGTACTTCTAGTTCTAGATCCTTGAGGAATCGCCATACTGTTTTCCATAATGGTTGAACTAGTTTACAATCCCACTAACAGTGTAAAAGTGTTCCTATTTCTCCACATCCTCTCCAGCACCTGTTGTTTCCTGACTTTTTAATGACTGCCATTCTAACTGGTGTGACGTAGTATCTCATTGTGGTTTTGATTCGCATTTCTCTGATGGCCAGTGATGATGAGCATTTTTTCCTGTATCTGTTGGCTATATGCATGCCTTCTTTTGAGAAGTGTCTGTTCATATCCTTTGCCCACTTTTTGTTGGGGTTGTTTGTTTTTTTCTTGTAAATTTGTTTGAGTTCCTTGTAGGTTCTGGATATTAGCCCTTTGTCAGATGAGTAGATTGCAAAAATTTTCTCCCATTCCGTAGCTTGCCTGTTCACTCTGATGGTAGTTTCTTTTGCTGTGCAGAAGCTCTTTAGTTTAATTAGATCCCATTTGTCAATTTTTAGCTTTTGCTGCCGTTGCTTTTGGTGTTTTAGACATGAAGTCCTTGCCCATGCCTATGTCCTGAATGGTATTACCTAGGTTTTCTTCTAGGGTTTTTATGGTATTAGGTCTAACATTTAAGTCTCTAATCCATCTTGAATTAATTTTCATATAAGGAGTAAGGAAAGGATCCAGTTTCAGCTTTCTACTTATGGCTAGCCAATTTTCCCAGCACCATTTATTAAATAGGGAATCCTTTCACCATTTCTTGTTTCTCTCAGGTTTGTCAAAGATCAGATGGCTGTAGATGTGTGGTATTATTTCTGAGGACTCTGTTCTGTTCCATTGGTCTATATCTCTGTTTTTGTACCAGTACCATGCTGTTTTGGTTACTGTAGCCTTGTAGTATAGTTTGAAGTCAGGTAGCGTGATGCCTCCAGCTTTGTTCTTTTGGCTTAGGATTGTCTTGGCAACGCGGGCTCTTTTTTGGTTCCATATGAACTTTAAAGAAGTTTTTTTCCAATTCTGTGAAGAAACTCATTGGTAACTTGATGGAGATGGCATTGAATCTATAAATTACCTTGGGCAGTATGGCCATTTATTTTCACGATATTGATTCTTCCTATCCATGAGCATGGTATGTTCTTCCATTTGTTTGTGTCCTCTTTTATTTCACTGAGCAGTGGTTTGTAGTTCTCCTTGAAGAGGTCCTTTACATCCCTTGTATGTTGGATTCCTAGGTATTTTATTCTCTTTGAAGCAATTGTGAATGGGAATTCACTCATGATTTGGCTCTCTGTTTGTCTGTTACTGGTGTATAAGAGTGCTTGTGATTTTTGCACATTAATTTTGTATCCTGAGACTTTGCTGAAGTTGCTTATCAGCTTAAGGAGATTTTGGGCTGAGACAATGGGGTTTTCTAAATATACAATCATGTCATCTGCAAACAGGGACAATTTGACTTCTTCTTTTCCTAACTGAATACCCTTTATTTCTTTCTCATGCCTGATTGCCCTAGCCAGAACTTCCAACACTATGTTGAATAGGAGTGATGAGAGAGGGCATCCCTGTCTTGTGCCAGTTTTTAAAAGGAATTTTTCCAGTTTTTGCCCATTCAGTATGATATTGGCTGTGGGTTTGTCATAAATAGCTCTTATTATTTTGAGATACGTTCCATCAATACCGAATTTATTGAACGTTTTTAGCATGAAGGGCTGTTGAATTTTGTCTAAGGCCTTTTCTGCATCTATTGAGATAATCATGTGGTTTTTGTCTTTGTTTCTGTTTATATGCTGGATTACGTTTATTGATTTGCATATGTTGAACCTGCCTTGCATCCCAGTGATGAAGCACACTTGATCATGGTGGATAAGCTTTTTGATGTGCTGCTGGATCTGGTTTGCCAGTATTTTATTGAGAATTTTTGCATCGATGTTCATCAGGGATATCGGTCTAAAATTCTCTTTTTTTGTTGTGTCTCTGCCAGGCTTTGGTATCAGGATCATGTTGGCCTCATAAAATGAGTTAGGGAGGATTCCCTCTTTTTCTATTCATTGGAATAGCTTCAGAAGGAATGGTACCAGCTCCTCTTTGTACCTCTGGTAGAATTCAGCTGTGAATCCATCTGGTCCTGGACTTTTTTTGGTTGGTAGGCTATTAATTATTGCCTCAATTTCAGAGCCTGCTATTGGTCTATTCAGGGATTCAGCTTCTTCCTGGTTTAGTCTTGGGAAAGTGTAAGTGTCCAGGAAATTATCCATTTCTTCTAGATTTTCTAGTTTATTTGCATAGAGGTGTTCATAGTATTCTCTGATGGTAGTTTGTATTTCTGTGGGGTCGGTGGTGATATCCCCTTTATCATTTTTTGTTGCGTCTATTTGATTCTTCTCTCTTTTATTCTTTATTAGTCTTGCTAGCGGTCTATCAATTTTGTTGATCTTTTCAAAAATCCAAATCCTGGATTCATTGATTTTTTTGGAGGGTTTTTTGTGTCTCTATCTCCTTCAGTTCTGCTCTGATCTTAGTTATTTCTTGCCTTCTGCGAGCTTTTGAATGTGTTTGCTCTTGCTTCTCTAGTTCTTTTAATTGTGATGTTAGAGTGTCAATTTTAGATCTTTCCTGCTTTCTCTTGTGGGCATTTAGTGCTATAAATTTCCCTCTACACACTGCTTTAAATGTGTCCCAGAGATTCTGGTATGTTGTATCTTTGTTCTCATTGGTTTCAAAGAACATCTTGATTTCTGCCTTCATTTCGTTATGTACCCAGTAGCCATTCAGGAGAAAGTTATTCAGTTTCCATGTAGTTGAGCGGTTTTGATTGAGTTTCTTAGTCCTGAGTTCTAGTTTGATTGCACCGTGGTCTGAGAGACAGTTTGTTATAATTTCTGTTCTTGTACATTTGCTGAGGAGTGCTTTACTTCCAATTATGTGGTCAATTTTGGAATAAGTGTGATGTGGTGCTGAGAAGAATGTATATTCTGTTGATTTGGGGTGGAGAATTCTGTAGATGTCTATTAGGTCTGCTTGCTGTAGAGATGAGTTCAATTCCTGTATATCCTTGTTAACGTTCTGTCTCGTTGATCTGTCTAATGTTGACAGTGGGGTGTTGAAGTCTCCCATTATTATTGTATGGGAGTCTAAGTCTCTTTGTAAGTCTCTAAGGACTTGCTTTATGAATCTGGGTGCTCCTGTATTGGGTGCATATATATTTAGGAGAGTTAGTTCTTCCTGTTGAATTGATCCCTTTACCATTATGTAATGGCCTTCTTTGTCTCTTTTGATCTTTGATGGTTTAAAGTCTGTTTTATCAGAGACTAGTATTGCAACCACTGCTTTTTTTTGTTCTCCATTTGCTTGGTAGATCTTCCTCCATCCCTTTATTTTGAGCCTGTGTATGTCTCTGCATGTGAGATGGGTCTCCTGAATACAGCAGACTGATGGGTCTTGACTCTTTATCCAGTTAGCCAGTCTGTGTCTTTTAATTGGAGCATTTAGTCCATTTACATTTAAGGTTAAGATTGTTATGTATGAACTTGATCCTGCCATTATGATATTAACTGGTTATTTTGCTCATTAGTTGATGCAGTTTCTTCCTAGCCTCGATGGTCTTTACATTTTGGCATGTTTTTGCAATGGCTGGTACCGGTTGTTCCTTTCCATGTTTAGTGCTTCCTTCAGGGTCTCTTGTAAGGCATGCCTGGTGGTGACAAAATCTCTAAGCATTTGCTTATCTGTAAAGGATTTAATTTCTCCTTCACTTATGAAACTTAATTTGGCTGGATATGAAATTCTGGGTTTAAAATTCTTTTCTTTAAGAATGTTGAATATTGGCCCCCACTCTCTTCTGGCTTGGAGAGTTTCTGCCGAGAGATCTGCTGTTAGTCTGATGGGCTTCCCTTTGTGTGTAACCCGACCTTTCTCTCTGGCTGCCCTTAAGATTTTTTCCTTCATTTCAACTTCGGTGAATCTGGCAATTATGTGTCTTGGAGTTGCTCTTCTCGAGGAGTATCTTTGTGGTGTTCTCTGTATTTCCTGAATTTGAATGTTGGCCTGCCTTACTAGGTTGGGGAAGTTCTCCTGGATGATATCCTTCAGAGTGTTTTCCAACTTGGTTCCATTTTCCCCCTCACTTTCAGGTATCCCAATCAGACGTAGATTTGGTCTTTTTACATAATCCCGTACTTCTTGCAGGCTTTGTTCATTTCTTTCTCTTCTTTTTTCTTTAGATTTCTCTTCTTGCTTCATTTCATTCATTTGATCCTCAATCGCTGATATTCTTTCTTCCAGTTGATCGAGTCGGTTACTGAAGCTTGTGTATTTGTCACGTATTTCTCGTGTCATGGTTTTCGTTCGTTTATGACCTTCTCTGCATTAATTATTCTAGTTACCAATTCTTCCACTCTTTTTTCAAGATTTTCAGTTTCTTTGCACTGGGTATGTAATTCCTCCTTTAGCTCTGAGAAGTTTGATGGACTGAAGCCTTCTTCTCTCATCTTGTCAAAGTCATTCTCCGTCCAACTTTGATCCATTGCTGGCGATGAGCTGTGTTCCTTTGCAGGGGGAGATGCGCTCTTATTTTTTGAATTTCCAGCTTTTCTGCCCTGCTTTTTCCCCATCTTTGTGGTTTTATCTGCCTCTGGTCTTTGATGATGGTGACGTACTGATGGGGTTTTGGTGTGGGTGTCCTTCCTGTTTGTTAGTTTTCCTTCTAACAGTCAGGACCCTCAGCTGTAGGTCTGTTGGAGATTGCTTGAGGTCCACTCCAGACCCTGTTTGCCTGGGTATCAGCAGCAGAGGCTGCAGAAGATAGAATATTGCTGAACAGCGAGTGTACCTGTCTGATTCTTGCTTTGGAAGCTTCCTCTCAGGGATGTACTCCACCGTGTGAGGTGTGGGGTGTCGGTCTGCCCCTAGTAGGGGATGTCTCCCAGTTAGGCTACTCAGGGGTCAGGGACTCACTTGAGCAGGCAGTCTGTCCGTTCTCAGATCTCAACCTCCGTGTTGGGAGATCCACTGCTCTCTTCAAAGCTGTCAGACACAGTCGTTTGCATCTGCAGAGGTTTCTGCTGCTTTTTTGTTGTTGTTGTTGTTGTTGTTGTTTAGCTGTGCCCTGTCCCCAGAGGTGGAGTCCACAGAGATAGGCAGGTCTCCTTGAGCTGCTGTGAGCTCTTCCCAGTTTGAGCTTCCCAGCGGCTTTGTTTACCTACTTAAGCCTCAGCAATGGCGGGCGCCCTTCCCCCAGCCTTGCTGCTGCCTTGCCGTTAGATCACAGACAGCTGTGCTAGCAATGAGGGAGGCTCCGTGGGCATGGGTCCCTCTCGGCCAGGTGTGGGATATAATCTCCTGGTGTGCCCGTTTGCTAAGACCCTTGGTAAAGCGCAATATTGGGGTGGGAGTTACCCGATTTTCCAGGTGTTGTGTGTCTCAGTTCCCCTGGCTAGGAAAAGGGACTCCATTCCCTCTTGCGCTTCCCAGGTGAGGTGATGCCTCGCCCTGCTTCAGCTCTGGCTGGTCAGGCTGCAGCAGCTGACCAACACCGATTGTCCAGCACTCCCTAGTGAGATGAACCCAGTACCTCAGTTGAAAATGCAGGAATCACCTGTCTTCTGTGTCGCTCGTGCTGGGAGCTGGAGACTGGAGCTGTTTCTATTCGGCCATCTTGTTCCGCCCCCTCCCTCCTGTGATTCTGATGGCTATCCAAGTTTAGGGATCCTAGATGTAGGTTTTCAAGGTCTACTGCATGATATGTAATATGGTGAGTGCCTTAGCAGAGTTGCCTTTAAGAAAGATTATTCTAGTTACAGTAAAATATCAGCCAGAAATTGAGAGAACTGTAGATTGGGAATTTATTCAGGAAATTATTATAAGTCAGAAGAAAACAGGGGAACTTGATAAAGAGAAAGAGATGAATGAGTTCAAGACTTATTTCAGAGGTGAAATTAATAAGATGGTCACCAATTAAATTTAGGAGGTGAGTGAAACGAAAAGTTAATACAAATTTTAGATTTATGGAATTATATATCAGTGTATGTTGTGGGTCTAGAATACCAAAACAAGAACAGATTTTTAAAAAGATATTTCACATCCATGGAATATGGGGTTCATGTGTGGAATCAGCCTAGAAACATTAAATATCATTTTTTAAATATGACATTCTCTCTTTGAAGGTTCTGGTTTTGTAAAGATTTGTTCCACAGATCATTCCTCTTAAAAGACTTCTTAACCCAGCATAGCTGCTGCTTTTCTCCAAAATTTCTAGAACCAGGTAAAATTTTCAACTTTACCTTTATTCTCACTTTCATGGAAACACTCATTTGTAGTTTTTATCTTGATAGAAGAGATTCATTTCTATGCCTAGAAAAGTAAATATTGTTACATATAATAACAATGAACAGCACAAAATGCCAAACTGCATACTAATGAAAAGTAAACTTAAGCAGTCCTTACTAATAGTATGTAATAAAAACATAATTCAAAATGCCATTAGGCTAGCCTGTCAGCAGTCAAAATGCACATATGATATTGTAGAATTTAGGCATAAGAAAAACTCTTTATGGACACACAGCCATTTCTTCTCAGTAACGAATAAAAATGCAAGGTAAACACTAAGTGAAGCATAAAACGTTTGGAATTAATTTGACTTTTTTTTACCCAGCTTTTATAAGAGGTTCTCACAATTCTCTGCAGAAATTCTGATCCACAAACTATGTAAATTGCTCCTTTACGTGAAATTTACAGTAGAAAGATATACTCAAGAGATTGGATTGTCATAAGGGAGAGAAACCTTATTCCAGACCATTTATTGCAAAAGCATATACAAATTGTATTAATATGTAGATGTTCTCTGGAAAAAATAAAATACTTCTCTCATTCATCCTTGCTGATTCCCTATAGATGATAAAGAGACTGCCTTTACCTACATTTTAGAAAGCTGAATTTAAAAGAGTTGATTCAACTACTACATTTTTAAATAATATATTCTGGCAAAAATTTTATTTACATGTATCCAGGAATATCCTTATAAATATGTGAATTTGTACATATGATGTAAATTAAAATTTCATTGAAGTCTCTCAGCATAAAAATGTATTGTCTTTAATATCTAGAAAATGTATGTTAAAATTATGTTGAGTCAGTGACATTAAAAAAGAAATTGTGACTATCTTTGTTGATTAAAAGGAAGGTACTCCAAGAAAAGTAACACATTTAAAATTTTGTTATTATTTTCATTTATTCAAAAATATATCGTATCACCTCCCTCTTTAACATCTTGCTGAGATCAGACCACTAAGGAAGGAAATGTGGGGGAAGATAAAAGGGTGACGATTTTATATAATTTTAAGTTTCTAGATAGAAGTATTTAAAGATGTGCCTCTGAGAGCAGCCTAAACTCCCTGACACCCAGAGAAGTTTGCAGAAAATAAGTATGCAAAGCAAATAAACCATGCAAAATAAATAAATTATGCATAGTAAGCCAAAGGGAAGTTTCACAATCTTGACAATGATAATACAGCTTATATCTTTATTATACCTTTGCTTTCTCTACACTGCCTGTACCACTACCACTATCCGATGGCTCATGGAATGCTGGACCCACCATTATGAAATACCACACAGCATAGGATCAGACCAGAAGACCATTTGTCTACTGCACAGTAAGGGAGGTACCAAAGTAAGCCCATGACTATGGGGTTCTCTGGGTGTGTCCTTTAAGAAAGGAAAAGAATAATAAATCTAATTAAAATTCTTGACCAACAAAGGATATTAAGAATAGAATTTAGAATGCATCATCCTATATATCTGTCTAAGAACCAAGTTGTATGGTTTGTATGGTTATGTGATTTCCTTTCCTTTGGTGAAATACCTAAGAATAGAATTACTGAGTCCTTTGGTAAGTGTTTAACTTACCAAAGTTAAACATTTCCATACATCCTCTGAAATCTAGGTGGAAGTTCCCAAACCTCAATTCTTGACTTCTGTGCACCCACAGGCCCAACACCACATGGAAACCAACAAGGATTGGGGCTTTCACCCTTTGGAGCAATGGCCTGAGCTATATGTTGGCCCCTTTTAGCCATGGCTGGGATACAGGGCACCAAGTCCCAAGACTGCATAAAGCAGCAAGGCCCTGGGTCCAGCCCAGGCAACCATTTTTTCCTCCTGGCTCTCTGGGCCTATGATGGGATGGACTGCCGTGGAAACCTCTGATAGGCCCTGGTGACATTTTTTTCCTATTGTCTTCATGATTAACATTTGGTTCCTTTTTACTCATGCAAATTTCTGCAGCCATCTTGAGGTTCTTCTCAGAAAATGGGTTTTTCTTTTCTATCCCATCATCAGGCTGCAAATTTTCTGAACTTTTATGTTCTGCTTCCCTTTTAAACATAAGTTCCAATTCCAAATCATCTCTTTGCGAATGCATAAAACTGAATGCTTTTAATAGCACCCACGTCACATCTTGCATGCTCTGGGGCTTAGAAATTTCATCTGCCAGATACCTTGAATTATCTTTCTTTAGTTCAAAGTTCCACAGATCTCTAGGGCAGGGACAAATGCTGCCAGTCTATTTGCTAAAGTATAGCAAGAGTCACCTTCTTCCAGTTCCCAACAAGTTCCTCATCTCCATCTGAGACCCCCTCAGCCTGGACTTCATTGTCCATATCACTATCAGCATTTTGGTCAAAGCCTCTCAACAAGTCTGTAGGAAGATTCAAATTTTCCCACATCTTTCTGTCTTCTGAGCCCTGGAAACGATTCCAACCTTTTCCTGTTAACCAGTTCCAAAGTCGCTTCCACATTTTCAGGTATCTTTATAGCAGTACTCCATTCTCTGAGGTACCAATTTACTGTATTAGTCAATTTTCACACTGCTATAAAGAACTGCCTGAGACTGGGTAACTTACAAAGGAAAGTGGCTTAACTGACTCACAGTTTAGCATGACTGGGGAGGACTCAGGAAATATACAGCGATAGTGGAAGGAACGTACAGCCATTCCTGGACAGGAAGCAAGGCATCTTCTTCACAAGGCAGCAGGAAGGAGAAGTGCCGAACAAAGGAGGAAGAGCCCTTTATAAAACCATCAGATCTCATGAGAACTCACTCACTATCATGAGAACAACATGGGGGAAACCAACCCTACTATTCAATTATCTCCACTTGGTGTTCCCCTTGACATGTGGGGATTATGGAGATTATGGGAATTACAATTCAAGATGAGATTTGGTCGGGGAAACACACCCTAACCATATCACCTTAACTATGAATTTTTTAATACTTCTATTAAAAGTTTTACAGTTTAGCTTTTATATTGCTCTGTCTATTGCTGCATAACAAAATGTACCACAATTTAGAAGCTTAAAACAACAATCATGTTTATTTGGCTCATGAATCTGCATTTAAGCTGAGCTTGATGAGCACTGCTTGTCTTTGTTCTTCTACTCAATGGCAGTTAGGGCACCTGGAAGGCTGGGAGCTGAAATCACCTGAAGTCTCATTCACTAACACGTGTGATGGCTGACATTGTCTATCAGGTGGGATCATAGCTGGTATTGTCAGGCAGAACACTTACCTGTGGCCTGGCCTTTTTTATAATATGATATCATGGCTGAGTTCAAACTTCTTGAGAGAAAGAGCCAGAAAAAAAATGTCATACATCATATGACCTAGCCTCAAATGTCATGGTATCACCTATAGTCTCTTGGAGTGAATTGCTAAGGCTGGTCATATTCAAGACTGGCCCCTATTCAAAAAGGCTCTGCATTTTGAAAGGAGGTTAAATCTGAGCAGATATGTTTAAAACCACTACATACTTTTAAATATATGATCCATTTTGAGTAATTTTTTAGTATGGTGTTAGGTAAGAATTACAAGTAATTATTTTTCCAAAATGAATATTCCATTTCAGCACCATTAGTTGAAATAAATATTGTTTTCATCTTTGAATTACATTAGAATCTTGTTGTACAAAAATTAAATAACCACTTATGGGTGGGTCCCTTTTTGACATTACTCTTTCATTCTATTGATTTATATGACTATCCTAACACCAATACTACTCTTTTTTGATAACTGCAGCTTTATCGTAAGTCTTGAAATCATGTAGTGTAAGTCCTCCAACTCTGTCCTTATTTTCAAAATTGTTTTGGCTATTCTAGCTATATTTACGTGTAAAGTTTAGGCTCATATTGTCAATTTCTATTTTTTAATTCTATTCTAGTTAAATTTACATATACATTTTAGAATCATGTTGTCAATTTCTTTTTTTTTAATTCTACTGGGATTTTAATCAGATTTGGATAAAATCTATTGATCAATTTGATGATAACTGACATTTTAACAATATTGAGACATCCAATTCATAAACACAGTATGTTGCTACACATATTTAAGTATTTCTCTAGGGATTTTTGCATATATTTTCCAATGTATGGGTCTTACACGTATGCTTCTATATTTATCCCTAAGTATGTTGTATTTTTAGACACTTTTAACATGGTAATTAAAAAATTTCATCTTTCATTTGTTCATTGCTGTTATAGAAAAATAAACTATTTTGATTTGGAGGGTTTTGACCTTTCATTCTGCTTAATTCACTTAACAATTTTAGTAGCTGTTTCATAGATTCCTTTGGGTTAGCTATGTAATCATCCTTTCTAACCTGCATGTCTTTCATTTCTTTCGCCTGCTTTATATCAGGCCATGGTACATTGTTTAATAGAGGTTTCAGAGCAAACCTACTTGCTATTTCTGATCTCAGGGGAAAATATTCAACCTTTTACTAATAAGTATGCTAGCTTTACTTTTTGTTGTTGTTGTTGTTACTTTTAGTAGAGACAGGGTTTCACCATGCTGGTCAGGCTGGTCTTCAACTCCTGACCTCGTGAACTGCCCGCCTTGGCCTCCCAAAGTGCTGGGATTAGCTTTACATTTTTGATAGACACCTTTTTTCAGGCTGAGAAATCTCCTTTCTATTCATAGTTTGCTGAGAACTTTTAACACAAATGAGAGTTGAAATCTGTCAAATATGTTTCGGAGTAGTATTTATTAATATGATAACATGACTTCTCCTTAATGCTCTTAATGTAGTGAATTATATTTGATTGATTTTCAAAGGCAAAACAATCCTTAGCTTCTTAGAATAAATGCCTCACAATCATGATGTATTATCCTCTTTTTATGTTACTAGGTACAATTTGCTTTGATTAATAATATTTACATCTAAGTTCAGAAGGGATACTGTCTTAAGTTTTCTGTTCTTTTAGTATTTGATTTTGGACACAGAGTAATGCTGAACTCATAAAATGATCTGGGAGGTATTCCTGACACCTCTATTTCCCAAAACAGAGTATGTAGGATTGATACAATGTCTTCCTAAATATATAATTGAATTGGGTAGCAAAACCATCTGCCCTTGAGCTTGTGTATGTGTGTGTATGTTGAAAACTTTTGAATTATGAATTCAATTTTAGATAGATACAGATTTATAAATAATTTACAAATGTCAATGTCAAAGTCCAGTTGGTTGTTGTCTTCTATATACTAATATTCTGTCAATCAATCACTGAGAAAGAAGTGTTCAATCAGCAACTGAAATTGTGCATTTGTCTGTTTCTTGCAGTTCTATAAATGTTTGTGTTACGTTTTGAGGTACAAAAGTATTTAAGATTTTTATGTTCTCTTGATGAATTTACCTATTTATTATTATGAAATGATCCTCGTTATAAAAAAAATTTTTTGTGATTAAGGTGGTAGTTGAAACCAAGGTTTAGAATGATATGTGAGGGTAGGATCAGGGGATATAGAATGAGAAAAAAACAAAGATTAACCACAGAACTCTAGGGAACACCAATGTTTAAGGAGTTGGCAAAAGAACAGGAGCCAATTCCAGAAATTAAGATGGAGCCAAAGGCAAACTTGAAGAAGTACTATGGAAGAGTAGTGCTACAGAAACAAGTGAAAAGGGAATTTAAGAAGAGCATTGTTATGGTTTGGATTTGTGTGCCTGCCCAAATCTCATGCTGAATTGTAATCCCCAGTGTTAGAGAGGGGTCTGGTGGGAGGGGATTGGATCTCAGAGGTAGATTTCCCCCTTGTTGTTCTCCTGACACTGAGTTCTCATGAGATCTGGCTATTTAAAATGTGTAGCACCTCCCCCTTTGCTCTTCCTCCTGCTCCAGCCATGTAAGATGTGACTGCTTTCCCTTCCACCATGACTGAAAGTTTCCTGAGGCCTGCCCAGTCATGTTTTCTGTATGGCCTGCTGAGCCGTGAGCCAATTCAATCTCTTTTCTTTAGAAATTATCCACTCTTGATTCCTGGGCAAGATGGCCGAATAGGAACAGCTCCAGTCTGCAGCTCCCAGCAAGATCAATGCAGAAGTCAGGTGATTTCTGAATTTCCAACTGAGGTACCCTGCTCATCTCATTGGGACTGGCTAGACAATGGGTGCAGCCCAGGGAGGGTGAGGAGAAGCAGGATGGGGCATCACCTCATCTGGGAAGTGCAAGGGGTTGGGAACTCCCTCCCCAGCCAAGAGAAGCCATGAAGGACTGTGCCATGAGGAATAGTGCATTCTGGCCCAGATACTATGCTTTTCTTATGTTCTTGGCAACCCACAGACCAGGAGATTCCTTTGGGTGATTACACCACCAGGGCCCTGGGTTTCAAGCACAAAACTGGGCGACCATTTGGACAGACACCAAGCTAGCTGCAGGAGTTTTTTGGGTTTTTGTTTTTTTTAATATCCCAGTGGTGCCTGGAACACCAGTGAGACAGAACCATTCACTGCCCTGGAAAGGGGGCTGAAGCCAGGGGATCAAGTAGCCTAGTTCAGCAGATCCAACCCCCATGAAGCCCTTCAAGCTAAGATCGACTGACTTGAAATTCTCACTGCCAGCACAGTAGTCTGAAGTTGACCTGGGATGCTCAAGCTTGGTAGGGGGAGGGGTGTCCACTATTACTGAGGCCTGAGTAGGCTGTTTCACCCTCACAGTGTAAACAAAGCTGCTGGGAAGTTCTAACTGGACAGAGCCCACTGCAGCTTGGCAAAGCTGCTGTAGCCAGACTGACTCTTTAGATTCCTCCTCTCTGGGCAGGGCATCTCTCAAAGAAAGGTAGCAGCCCCAGTCAGTGGCTTATAGATAAAACTCCCATCTCCCTGGGACAGAGCGTATAGGGGAAGGGGCAGCTATGGGCACAGCTTCAGCAGACTGAAATATTCCTGCCTGCCAGCTCTGAAGAGAGTAGTGGATCTCCCAGCACAGTGCTCGCACTCTGCTAAAGGACAGACTGCCTCCTCAAGTGGGTCCCTGACTCCATGCCTCCTGACTGCTGGGAGACACCTCCCAGCAGGGGTTGACAGACACCTCATACAGGAGAGCTCCAGCTGGCAACTGGTGAGTGCCCCTCTGAGACAAAGCTTCCAGAGGAAGGAACAGGCAGCAATATTTGCTCTTCTGCAGCCTCTGCTGGTGATACCCAGGCAAACAGGGCCTGGAGTGGACCTCCAGCAAACTCCAGCAGACCTGAAGTAGAGGGGCCTGACTGTTAGAAGGAAAACTAACAAACAGAAAGGAATCACATCAACATCAATAAAAAGGACATCCACACGTAAACCACATCTGAAGGTCACCAACATCAAAGAGCAAAAGCTGATAAATCCACAAAGATGAGGAAAAACCAATGCAAAAAGGCTGAAAATCCCAAAAAACAGAGTCTCTTCTCCTCCAAAGGATCACAACTCCTCACCAGCAGGGGAACAAAACTGGCTGGAGAATGAGTTTGATGAATTGACAGAAGTAGGCTTCAGAAGGTGGGTAATAATGAACTTCTCTGAGCTAAAGGAGCATGTTCTAACCCAATGCAAGGAAGCTAAGAACCTTGAAAAAAGGTTAGAGGAATTGCTAACTAGAATATCCAGTATGGAGAAGAACATAAATGCCCTGATGGAGCTGAAAAACACAGCATGAGAACTTCATGAAGCATATACAAGTATCAATAGCTGAATTGATCAAGCAGAAGAAATGATATCAGAGATTGAAGATCAACTTAATGAAATAAAGCATGAAGACAAGACTAGAGAAGAAAGAATGAAAAGGAATGAACAAAGCCTCCAAGAAATATAGAACTATGCAAAAAGATCAAACCTACTTTTGACTGGTGTACCTGAAACTGACGGGGAGAATGGAACCAAGTTGGAAAACACTCTTCAAGATATTATCCAGGAGGACTTCCCCAACCTAGCAAGACAAGCCAACATTCAAATTCAGGAAATACAGAGAACGCCACAAAGATACTCCTCGAGAAGAGCAACTCCAAGACACATAATCATCAGATTCACCAAAGTTGAAATACAGGAAAAAATGTTAAGGGCAGCCAGAGAGAAAGGTCGGGTTACCCACAAAAGGAAGCCCATCAGACTAACAGTGGATCTCTCTGCAGAAAACCTACAAGCCAGAGTAAAGTAGGGGTGAATATTTAACATTCTTAAAGGAAAGAATTTTCAACCCAGAATTTCATATCCAGCCAAACTAAGCTTGAAAAGTGAAGGAGAAATAAGATCCTTTACAGAAAAACAAATGCTGAATTTGTCACCACTAGGTCTGCCTTACAAGAGCTCCTGAAGGAAGCACTAAATATGGAAAGGAAAAACTAATCAGCCACTGCAAACACATACCAAATTGTAAAGCCCATCGGCATTATGAAGAAACTGCATCAAATAATGGGCAAAATAACCAGTTAGCATCATAATGAAAAGATCAAATTCACACATAACAATATTAATCTTAAATGTAAATGGGCTAAATACCCCAAGAAACTCACTCAAAACTGCACAACTACATGGAAACTGAACAACCTATTCCTGAATGACTACTGGGTAAATAACGAAATTAAGGGAGAAAGAAATAAGTTCTATGAAACCAATGAGAACAAAGACATAATGTACCAGAATCTCTGGGACACATTTAGAGCAATATTTAGAGGGAAATTTATAGCACTAAATGCCCACAGGAGAAAACAAGGAAGATCTAAAATCGATACCCTAACATCACAATTAAAAGAACTAGAGAAGCAAGAGCAAACAAATTCAAAAGCTAGCAGAAGACAAAAAATAACGAAGATCAGAGCAGAACTGAGGGAGGTATCGACACAAAAAAAACCCTTCCAAAAATCAATGAATCCAGGAGTTGGTTTTTTGAAAAGATTAACAAAATAGACCACTAGCCAGAGTAGTAAAGAAGAAAAAAGAGAAGAATCAAATAGACACAGTAAAATGATAAAGAGGATATCACCACTGATCACACAGAAATACAAACTACCATCAGAGAATGCTATAAACACCTCTATGCAGATAAACTAAAAAATCTAGAAGAAATGGATAAATTCCTGGACACATACATCTTCCCAAGATAAACAAGGGAGAAGTCGAATCACTGAATAGACCAATAACAAGTTCTGAAATTGAGGCAGTAATTAAAAGCCTACAAAACAAAAAAAGCCCAGGACCAGACAGATTCACAGCCATATTCTACCAGAGGTGCAAAGAGGAGCTGGTACCATTCCTTCTGAAACTATTCCAAACAATAGAAAAAAAGAGACTCCTCCCTAACTCATTTTATGAGGCCAGCATCATCCTGATGCCAAAACCTGGCAGAGACACAAGAAAAGAAAATATCAGGCTAATATCCCTGAGGAAAATTGATGTGAAAATCCTCAATAAAATACTTGCAAGCCAAATCCAGCAGCACATCTAAAAGCTTATCCACTATGATCAAATCGGCTTCATCCCTGGGATGCAAGGCTGGTTCAACATATGCAAATCAATAAACATAATCCATCACATAAACAGAACCAACGACAAAAACCACATCTCAATTGATGCAGAAAAGTCCTTTAATAAAATTCAACACCCCTTCATGCTAAAACCCCTCAATACACTAGGTATTGATGGAACATATATCAAAACAATAAGAGCTGTTTATGACAAACCCACAGCCAATATCGTACTGAACAGGCAAAGGCTGAAAGCATTTCCTTTAAAAATCAGCACGAGACAAGGATGCCCTCTCTCACAACTCCTATTCAACATAGTATTGGAAGTTCTGGCCAGGGCAAACAGGCAAGTGAAAGAAATAAAGGGTATTCAGATGGGAAGAGAGGAAGTCAAATTGTCTCTGTTTGCAGATGACATGATTATATATTTAGAAAACCCCATAGTCTCAGCCTAAAATCTCCTTAAGCTGAGAAGCAACTTCAGCAAAGTCTCAGGTTACAAAATCAATGTGCAAAAATCACAGGCACTCCTATACACTAATAACAGACAGAGAGTCAAATCATGAGTGAACTCCCATTCACAATTGCTACAAAGAGAATAAAATACCTAGGAATACAACTTACAGGGGATGTGAAGGACCTCTTCAAGGAGAACTGCAAACAACTGCTCACGGAAATAAGAGAGGACACAAACAAATGGAAAAACATTCCATTCTCATGGATAGAAAGAATCAATATCATGAATATGGCCACACTGCCCTACGTAATTTGTAGATTCAATGCTATCCCCATCAAGCTACCATTGACTTTCTTCAGAGTATTAGAGAAAACTACTTTAAATTTCATCTGGAACCAAAAAAGAGCCCATATAGCCAACATAATCCTAAGCAAAAAGAACAAAGCTGGAGGCATCATGCTTCCTAACTTCAAACTATATTACAAGGCTATAGTAAACAAAACAGCATGGTACTGGTACCAAAACAGATATATAGACGAATGGTACAGAACAGAGGCCTTAGAAATAATGCCACACACCTACAACAATCCGATCTTTGACAAACCTGATAAAAACAAGAAATGGGGAAAGGATTCCCTATTTAATAAATGGTGTTGGGAAAACTGGCTAGCCATATGCAGAAAACTGGAACTGGATCCCTTCTTTAAATCTATAAAAAAATTAACTCAAGATGGATTAAAGACTTAAAAGTAAGACCTAAACCATAAAATGACAGAAGAAAACCTAGAGAATACCATTCAGGACATAGGCATGGGCAAAGGCTTCATGACTAAAACACCAAAAGCAATGGCAACAAAAGCCAAAATTGACAAATAGGAGCTAACTAAAATAAAGAGCTTCTGCACAGCAAAAGAAACTATCATCAGAGTGAACAGGCAACCTACGGAGTGGGAGAAAATGTTTGCAATCCATCCATCTGACAAAGGGCTAATATCCAGAATATGCAATGAACTTAAACAAATTTACAAGAAAAAAACAACCCCATCAAAAAGTGGTCAAAGGATATGAGCACACACTTCTCAAAAGAAGACATTTGTGCTCCAACAAACATACAAAAAAAAGCTCATCATCATTGGTCATTAGAGAAATGCAAATCAAAACCACAATGAGATACCATCTCACGCCAGTTAGAATGGCAATCATTAAAAAGTTAGGAAACAACAGATGCTGGAGAGGATGTGGAGAAATAGGAATGCTTTTACACCATTGATGGGAGTGTAAATTAGTTCAACCATGTGGAGGACAGTGTGGTGATTCCTCAAGAATCTAGAACCAGAAATACCATTTAACCCAGCGATCCCATTACTGGGTATATACCCAAAGGATTATAAGTCATTGTACTATAAAGACACATGCACACAAATGTTTATTTCAGCACTATTCACAATAGCAAAGACTTGGCACCAACCCAAATGCCCATCCATGATTGACTGGATAAAGAAAATGTAGCACATACACACCATGGAATACTATGGAACAATAAAAAAGGATGAGTTCATGTCCTTTGTAGAGACATGGATGAAGCTGGAAACCATCATTCTCGGCAAACTAATACAGGAACAAAAAACCAAATACCGCATGTTCTCATTCATAAGTGGGAGTTGAACTATGAGAACACATGGCCACAGGGAAGGGAACATCACACACCTGGGCCTGTAGGCTTAGGGGAAGGATAGCATTAGGAGAAATACCTAATGTAGATGGTGGGTTGATGCATGCAGCAAGCAACCATGCCACATTTATACCTATGTAACAAACCTGCACGTTCTGCAAATGTATCCCAGAACTTACAGTATAATAATAATAATAAAAGAAATTACCCTGTCTTAGGTATTTCTTTATAGCAGCACAAGAACAGACTAATATAAGCAAGTTTAAAAGTGTCAAATGTTACAGAGTTTTAAGAAGTCTAAATATTGATAATAGAAGGTGATTTTGAAAAGTTTATTAATAAACCCTAGCAAGAGCATTGCAATAATGAGTTGGACTTAGATTGGATATGAAAGGAAGGAAAGAGAGGTCAGTATCTTGAAAATATATTGAGAGGAGGGCTATAAGATGGGAAAGATTTGATCATGTTTATGCACTGAACTGAAAGGAGAATTTGAAGGTACAGAAGAGAGGGGTGATTATGATCTTAGTGAGAAGCAAATAAATCTCCTAGTTATAAGCTGATTGGAACAAGAACTATAGTATACTGCCAATTATTAATTGCCATAATTCATAAAGACAACATTTTATTACTGTCTATAAACTTCAGCTAGGATCATTTTTACATATTTTAAGGCACTATTTAACTTTATTTCCCTCCTAATTTTCTTTGCAGAAGAAATACTAACTACTTTTGACACATCTGGCTTATCACAGAAGCACTCATGATTTACCAATTATTTTCCTTTGGTTTCATCAGTTTCCTCTTTGTGCAGTGTTATGCCTCATCACACAAGAATGTCATGTTTCCCCATTATGTTAGTGTATACAAGATGAAGAAAATATGTTTTCCAAGTAACATTCTGAACATAAAGTACATATTTTCCATCACTTCTAATTTAGAGCACAAGTTTCTTTCTGGTTTCTAACATGACAAAAACTAAATATAAAATATGAAGAACACCATAATTGCAACAGTACACAAAATGCTATTTATGTAAATACTAATAACCATGCATTTTTCTTATTTGCATGTCAATGTGTGGTTTTCGTATACATTACATATTTTTAAAAAGTCTTAATGATGTGATGTATCTAATTACTTAAAGTGGCAGAGGCACTCTTCACTGGTTACTAATTACTGCTCTATCAAGGTTCCTAATCATTTTTTAATCACAGATAAGCTTGAGAACCTGATGAAAATTATGTTCCATGTTTCTAGAAGAAATACATACACCTGGACCTATATGCACATATAAATTTGCATATCTTTTTGGACATTAAAAAGCCTGATTTAAAGGAATGCAATTTGGAAATATTGGGGTTAATGTCAAAGGAAAAATAAAAAGCATAACATTGAAGGCATAGCAACATGGTTTTTTTGTTTGTTTGTTTGGTCAGTTAGCTAATTATTTTGAGACAAGGTTTCACTCTGTCACCCAGGCTGGAGTGCAGTGGTTCAATAATGGCTCACTGCAACCTTGACCTCTCAGGCTCAGGTAATCCTTCCACCTCAGCCTCCCAAGTAGCTGGGACTATAGGCATATGCCACTATGCCCAGCTAATTTTTTCATTTTTTGTAGAGACAGGGTTTCATAATGTTGCCCAGGCTAGTCTCGGACTCCTGGGCTTATGCAATTCTCCCTTCTTGGCCTCCCAACATGCTGGGATTACAGGCCTGAGCCACCAGGTCCAGCAGCAACATGGTTTAAGAGCAAGAGTTTTGGAGTCAGATTTGGATTCAAGTCTTGACCCAGCACTTAGCAGTTGGGTATTCTCGGCCATGTTACTTAACAACTCTTAGCTTAAGTATATGCCTATGTAAAATGAGGTTGGAGAAAGGATTAAATTAGATAAAAAGCAAAGTACATGACAAATGCATATAATATGCAGGTAATCAATGTTTGTTTTAAATATCAGGGAAACAGCTTCAATTGAATGATTCTCAAAGGCATGGGAATTTTTCATTTAGATTTTGTTGTTTATGTTCAAATCTATAAGATTTGAATTAAGAATCTCACAGAAAGGGAATCTCAAAATCCAGCTTTCTGATTGCTGAATCTGATAGAAGTATTGCTGTGCTGTATACACACCGCTCAGGTAGTGCCCATCTTTGGTGGAGGTGATCTTCTAGGGGTCATTCGGTCAACAAGTGACAGGATGCCCTGGATCAGTAGGCACAACTAATTCTCTTTAGTATTTGAAATATCCCATAGAGTGACATGTTTTACAAGGTTGTTCTCAATATTAGTCAGTTAAACAATAGTTAGACTGAAAAGGTGCTTAACCTTGGCAGAAAAAAATGCATGCATTCCACAAACAAGAAAGATAATTGTGATAATTTTACCAAATGCCCTGAGTCACCCCATATGTTTCAATTATCAAAAGTAGTGTTCTTGGTATATAAAAATATATAATAAAATTCCAGATTTTAAAATGTGTTATAAGATTTCAAGGATCATACTAGTTGTGATGGCAGTTCATTTGGCTAAGATTGACATTTTTGGCTTCTTAAAACAGTGCTCTCAGTCCTGTAGCTTCAGACACAGCTTCACTAACGAGGGTGAAACTTTAATTTGAATTTCCTCGTCTGTTCTCCTATTTCAGCCAAGGAACAGTATCCTAAGGCTGTGTGCTGACCTCGGAGCACGAGTCTAGACAGAACACTAGAAAATGCCTTTAAAATGTGCCATGAACAATATCCAAAATATCATCCCTTGAATGGGCCAGATAATTTATTGTGCCAAAATCCTTCTATGTGTGGTTGCACCCAAAGCAGGTGCTTCTATGGAAAATATACCCAAGACAATTTCTGTCTCATTTTACTTTGAGCAAAGCCAATTTTTAATTTAAAAAGTACATGCTTAGATGTCTCTGAGATGTTTTCCTGACATAGTAATCCAAGTAACTTCTGACTGAGACGAAGGGAAGGTATCTCTCTCTGAAGAGTCTTATCATAGAGTGAGAGCTTTTGAAGAGTTTTGGGAAAGCTCTGCCCTTCTGAAATTGAATTTTGTTCAGGATATTGAAATTTTAAGGGCATTTTGCCTCCTTGCCAATTTCATTATACCATTATTTTTTATTTAAATTACAGATCCTTTTTTGTCTCTTTCTCTGTGAGAGGCTGGCACTAGATCACCTCCTGAGTAGAGCAGACATTCCAAAGGATGTCCTGCCAACAATAATGGAAAGCTGGATACAACTGAATATATAAAATGGTACCTGAGATGCTTAGAAAACTGTAAAGTTTAATGCCGCACATCCAGTGCAAATGTCAAGTACTACAGCTGCTGCTTCTACATGCTACACGAAAAGCGTGTATGTGTGTGTGTGTGTGTGTGTGTGTTTAAATTCATGGCTTCTTTTTTTCTTTGCTTATGAATCTCTGCACATCTGTCTTTTAAAATGTCTTATTTATAGGGTCAACATTTCTTGTCTAATGAGATGGGCCAAAAAGACCTTCAATCACTCACATGCTCACAAGGAAAATGACATGTCCCAAATAAAAGATTGAGCTGGATTTATTTCTAAAATACCTTAAATGTTCTCCAATAACATTTGCCAAATATAATTTTCAATACTGACTGAACTTTTCTTCCCCTAGGAGTTCTACACTCATTTAAAATAAATAGTATATCGTTGATGGTTTTTGAAGTCTCAAAATGTTAAGTTGTCTTTTAAAAATTCTGAGTTACATAGAAAACATTAAGAATCTATCTTCTTAATTTAAACAAATGGCATGGTACCTTCACCAAACACTCAACCACCATAAATAACTCTGGGAATACTGAGAATGCATGATTCGGGAGATGCAGAAAAATTGTACTTTCCCAGAAAACCCGTGTTTCACAGGGAAAGCCACATAACCTTTCTGGAAGCCTTGGTTATTGCACCATCAAAGGTGATTCTTTTATTCGGCCTTAACCTAAATCACAGGACTATGATGAAGAATAAGTTTAAAAATAAAAAAAATATTGCTGAAAGTATTAAAAACGTAAATTACTTGAGATTTGAAAATGTAATTTCATAAGAAGGTGGGCTTCATATGGATATACGGTACACAAAATGTCTTCATAAAGAAACAATGACTTGAATTGATCCTACACTTTAGGGAAGCTATTCTTCTTAAATTAGACTTTGAACTGGGGACAAAGACCTTGACACTGGAATACACACTATAGTGTAGCTGATTTAAAGCACCAGGGGTTTAAAGGGTCACAATATATTATTTTCGCTAAGTACACTTCTGGAATGTTTCAGTTTGGATTAAGCATCCTGAAACATGGATTTAATTAAAGGAGTCCTTCAGATAATTATGGGACTGATTTTCAAAGGCATGCTAGATGATTCAGATTCCTAGCAACATTCTGAGCTGCATCATTTAAAGCCTGGTCTGGAGGGGCTATCCTCTGGGAATTTATCACTTTCCAAGAACTGAAGAAATTTCTTGGCTGAACATCTAGAAGTCAAAAACTGAGATCTGGAGCATCTTTATCTTAAATACTATCAACTTTGAGTGACAGTTAGGAGCCTCTTAGAAAAGCCTCAAAAGAGCAGGCTCAGATTTATCAGAATAAGAAAACATATTGTCTAAAACCGAGCTAGGAACTCTGGGATCATCCCCAAATTCTGACCAGTGAAGAGAATCCTATATGCACTCACCGCACTACCACAGCTCCACTCAAGGATGGATAAAAACAATGATCTCCAAAATGGAAGTTTAGAAAACCACAAGAATTGGAAAAACAAACCATTTTGGTCTGGAAAGACAATATTATAAATTATATCTATATCTACTTTTTAATTATTTCCTTAGAAACCTTTTATGTATACATCTAAAATGTACTTAATAGAATGTAATATGTTATGTAATATATAAATAGGTATACTTCTGTGCAGACGCGTGATCAGCAATAGATACCACAAATTCTAAGACGGTTTCACTTTGTGGGACTTCTCGTCTTTCTCAGAATGGGGTGTAGGGTCAATGGGTCTGCTGCCTGGCAGTACCTGATAGCAAGCTGTGGGGATCAGCTGTTCCATATTATTCAAGATAAAGCTGGTGTGCTGTGGATTCATTCACTCATTCAACAAATATTTACCAAACTATGAGGATGAAACAGTGAACCAAGGAGACACAGTTAGATCTATGTTCATGGAGCTTACATTCTCACAGGAGAAAAGATAAACAGCAAGAAAATTAGTAAAATGTAAAGCTAGGCAACATCACTTATCCCTAATGTGAGAAGAAGACATTACTCATGTGATATTCCTGCCAAAACTGATTAACTGTAATCTAATCATGAGGGATTAACTAATACAATGAAATTTAAAAAGACATTCTCTAAAGTTGTTAATAAGATGAAAGACCAAAAAAAAAAAAAAAAAAGCCGGCACTATTCCAGATTAAAGGTGACTAAAAATATATAATACAATACAATGTGTGATCTTTGTTAGAATCCTGAATTGGAAAAAAAGAGCTATAAATAACATTATTGGAACAATTAAATAATTTAAATATTGACTGAATATTAAATAGTATAATTGAATCCATATAATTTTTCCTGATGCGATCATTGTATTATGATTATTTAAAAGAATGACCTTGTTCATGAGAAATACTCATGGAAGTAGATAAATCCAGGTGAATGGAATAAGGTGTTCATTAAATATTCTTTCTGCTTCTCTCTAAGCTTGAACATGTTGCAAGTAAAATGTTGTGTGTGTGTGTAACAATATAAGAGAACAAAAAGCAATGAGGGTGGAGATGGAGATAATTGTTTTATGTTGGTGATGAGGGAGATCCTTTTAAAAAATATATTGACATTTGAACAGAGATGTAGTAGCAGAAAGAAGTGAGAGAACAGACTATGCAGCTATCTGGGAGACAAGAGTTTCAAGCAGCATATCTGCCCTATTTGAAGACAGAAAAGATACCAATGACACCAAAAGCAGAGTGAACAAGAGAGAAGACAGAAGGAGATGAGGTCAGATAAGTAGCTCAGAGTAAGGACATTGTTGAACCTTAGAGAGAATGATGAGATTATTGGAATTTTACTCTGAGTAGGAGAAAAATCACTGGAGATTTTTGAACCAAAATATCATATGATCTATTTTGATGCTACTATAAATGGAATTATCTTCTTAATTTTATTTTACACTTGTTCATTGCTAGTACGTAGAAAAACAATTGATTTTGTGTACTGATGTTGTATCCTGCAAACTTATTTAACTTTAGCACTGCAAAATGTTTCATTTTGTCCATTCACAGTTTGTCCATTCACCTACTGAAGGGCATCTCGGTTGCTTTCAAGTTTTGGCAATCATGAGTAAAGCTGCTATAAACATCCATGTGCAGGTTTTTGGTATGAACATAGTTTTCAACCCATTTGGGTAAACACCAAATAGCATGATTTCAAGATCATATGTTAAGAGTCTATTTAATTTTGTAAGAAACTGTGCAAGACTGTTTTTCTAAAGTAGCTGTACCATTTTGCATTTTATCAGCAATGAATGAGAGTTCCTGTTGCTCCACACTCTCATCAGCATTTGGTTTTGTCACTGTTTTTAATTTTAGCCATTGTAAGAGATATGTAGTAGAAATTACCTTTTTACCCTCTATAACCAACCCCTCCGCACACACACACATACACACACACACACACACACACACACACACACACACACACACAAGAATTTAAAGTCAAAGCTGAAGTATCAAATCATCACTTTTTGGACTGAACACGAAATTTTTTCAGTAAAGGAATTTGTACTATGCTTGAATCACACCACACTACACAAGGTGAGAGCATTGGATGCTCTATTTTCATGCCTACAAGTGATAGATTATGCCAGAGTTGCAGGTTTGAACAACATTCATATCTGATATGAGCAATAAGATGCAAATATACTTGGTCTGAATAAATGCCATTGTTCATGCAGTCTTTAAATAGATTCCTTCTAGTCTAAGGGTTCTAACAGAACATCTTATAAATGCAAGGCACTTTCAATAGAAATCTTATATGCTTTTCCTAAAAGACTTCAAAAAGCATCTTTTTCTTGAATTTTAAATGCAGAAAGACCTTAAAGTTTATTTAGACCAAGTCTCTCTTTTCTACCAGTGGCAGAGGAGGCCCAGAAAGGTAAAGTAATTTCCCCAGCTCATGTGTTGTATTATTTGTGATACATCAGCCACAGGAACTCTACTCCATACCCTTTCCGTTGTATGATACAATAGTGCCCCTTGAAATTGGCTGTGAATTATGTCTTTCCAGTTACAAATTCTGCTTGCCTGCCTACCTAAGCAATTATAACTCACCTATAGTCTCCTATTCTGCTTCATAAAAGCTCTATGTCGTTTTGAAACGATAAATCTTCTACCTATAACATTAAAATTCATGACAGTGATAATTCCAAAATTGACTATTCACAAGTCTAGATTTTCCTTAAATAAATTTCAAAGCCAATAATCTGTTTATCTGAATTGTTTAAAATTTTCCCATCCCTCTTTTTCTGTCATCTTCTTTCTTAAAACCCTCCCCACCTAGAGTGAGCCATGGTTTCCTTTCAATGCTGTCTCTGCACTTTGCTGTCTCTGCACTTTGGCATCTCTTCCTTCCCTAGAGGAATCTATTTTAGGTTCATGAAATCTCCTATTTTAATGATCTCTTGGGCAACTATCTTTTATGTTCTTTTTATTTTGGGGATTTGTATACTTCACCTTCTCTGTTGAAATCCTATGATCCCAATTTATTAAGAGATATGATGCATCATGCATTAGTTCCCTAGTAATAGAAATGTTCTTCCATGTCAGTTACAAAATAATAGGAAATTACATAAGCAAAAACAGCAGCAGTAATTTGTTCCCTGCTTTCATAAATTAAGAAAAGTACCATCTGAAGAAACATCAGAATCATGTTATGATTAAAAACTCTATTAATCAAAGATATAATTAATGTGCTCAAATATGAGATGGCTGAAGTATTGGGACTTATGACTAGAAGAATATAAAGAAACTTCCATGAATATCCTCTGGAAAATTAAAAATGATAAATAAATACAAAGCCAGGAAGTAACTGTGAGTGAGGAGACGCAGATGTTTCAGAGAAATAAAACATCATCTTAATGTTGCTATGGCTGTATTTAAATAAAATAAGTGTACACAATGACAGATTATCCCAAGACAAGAGGTAATCTGTAGGGTCTAGCCCCACAGGGTCGGTAGGTTTTACTCCCTGTGTGCGGAGACGAGAGATTGTAAGAATAAAGACACAAGACAAAGAAATAAAAGAAAAGACAGCTGGGCCCAGGGGACTACTACCACCAAGACGCAGAGACCAGTAGTGGCCCCAAATGCCAGGCTGCGCTGATATTTATTGGATACAAGACAAAGGGGCAGGGTAAGGAATGAGAGCCATCTCCAATGACAGGTAAAGTCACCTCGGTCACGTGTCCACTGGACAGTGGGCCCTTCCCTGTTTGGCAGCCGAGGCGGAGAGACAGAGAGAGAGAGAGGACACAGCCCACGCCATTATTTCTGCATATCAGAGAATTCTAGTACTTTCACTAATTTGCTACTGTTATGTAAAAGACAGAGTCAGGTGTACAGAACGGAACATGAAGGCGGACTAGGAGCATGACCACTGAAGCACAGCATCCCAGAGAGATGGTTAGGCCTCCAGATAACTTCAGGCCCTCCACAACAGGTGGAGGAGTAGAGTCTTCTCTGAACTTCTACGGGGAAAGGGAGACTCCCTTCCCGGTCTGCTAAGTAGCAGGTGCTTTTCCTTGGCACTGACGCTACCACTAGACCCTGGTCCGCTTGGTAACGGGCATCTTTCCAGATGCTGGTGTTACCGCTAGACCAAGGAGCCCTCTGGTGGCCCTGTCCGGGCTTAACAGAAGGCTCACACTCTTGGCTTCTGGTCCCTTCTCACTATGTCCCCTCAGCTCCTATCTCTGTATGGCCTGGTTTTTCCTAGGTTATAATTGTAGAGCAAAGATTATTATAATATTAGAATAAAGAGTAATTGCTACAGACTAATAATTAATGTTATTCATACATAATCATATCTATTATCTATATCTAGTATTACTATTCTTATTTTATATATTTTATTATACTGGAACAGCTCGTGCCCTTGATCTTTTGCCTCGGCACCTGGGTGGCTTGCAGCCCACAGTAATCATTATGAGATACTTATAATAGCTAGGTTCTACTTCAATGTCTAATTGAAATATCAGACATCATGCATGTTCAGCAGATATAATTACACCATAATCATCCTAAAGATAGGACATAAACCTAAGTATGATGCTAATGGAGATGAAGAGGATGGGTTTTTGAAGATATGAAAGAAAGTTGGATTAGAAATAGAAAATATACCAGTTCTCTCAGACATCAGTGGTTTATATATTTCATTCACATGATCCTTTTATTTTATTAATTTATTAATTTAGTCTGGACTAGTTACATTATTATTATAATAATTATTATTATTTTGAGACAGTCTCGCTCTGTCAACCAGGCTGGAGTGCAGTGGCATGATCTCGGATCTTGACTCACTGCAAGCTCCCCGTCCCGGGTTCACTCCCTTCTCCCACCTCAGCCTCCCAAGTAGCTGGGACCACAGGTGCCTGCCACCACACCTGGCTAATTTTTTGTGTTTTTAGTAGAGATGGGGTTTCACCGTGTTAGCCAGGATGGTCTTGATCTCCTGACCTCGTGATCCACCTGCTTTGGCCTCCCAAAGTGCTGGGATTACAGGCATGTTATTTTTTTCTATAACATGTAGTATGTTCAATATTCAAACTTTTGAGAAAGTACCATGACAGTTAAATATTGAAACTATAAATAGATACTGTAAGCCTGTTCCTAGGAAATACTTCAGAATATATATCTCTTATCTAAACATTTCAGTGTATTTGATTATTCAGTACTACCATTTAATGTTATAGTGTACAGAATAGTACTGGACAAACACAGCTCATTCTTGGGATGTAATCTTAAAACAAAAATTTTTCCCCCCACTGCCTGTTAATTTTATTAGGAGAGGCTAGACTTTCCTTATCCTTGGAAATAACAGTTTCAATACAGATAATAAAATATCTAGAATTATGTAATACTTAAAACTCTTAATTTATTTAAAATTAGGGTATCTCTCACAGTATAGCTCATGTACTCCTTCCTCAGCTCATAGAAATATGATAATGCCCTCACTTCCCTTGGTCAAGGTCCCTTCATCCTTTAGTCTAGCCTGCCCTCTTAGACAGGACCTTCCCCATGTTAACTTTCATCTCCAGAACCTAATTCACAGGTTACTTGTATACATTCCCTAATACCAATAAAACCAGAAAGTGCGGGACACCCAGTGGGGCCACTCTCCTCTTGCTAATTGCTAACATGCAGTTTGCTATTTCTCATCCTAGATATTTCACATATGACAGCAAGATCCCACTCTTGGAGTGGTCTCATTAAAGCCTCCTTTCTACATGTGAGACTAAGAAGTAATGCAACTCTATCCCTTTGAGGGGAGACATGGTTATTTACAGCACTCAGTGCCCTCTCTTAAGAAGTTATCCTTGCATTGTCTCCTTGCATTGTCTCATTCTCCTTGCATTGACCCCCAGGAAAAGGGTCTTTAAGCAAGGAGATCTTTGCATCAGACCTCTAACAGATCTTTCTAAAGAAATTGTTCCCGGATCCTCTCTGAACCCAACACATACTGACCCTTTTATTTTGCAGATGTGAGTGAAAAGTTGAAGAGCATTGTGTCTAGTTTTCTGCTCTCCCCTTGAAGTATTAACATTTATACTGCCACTTCACTTTGGAAAGTCATATTAATTGTTCTCAGCACCTCACGTTAAACTACCCAACTCTTTTTTGGTAGTACCAACTACCAATAATTCCACACACCAGGATTAAATTGTAAAACCTAAGTAATGATAGTGAAAATAGTTCAAGAAATGTATACAGCTTTTAAAAATCTAATTAGTCATCACCTGAGTCACTTAATGTTTATAAATAGAAAGGCTTGATTTTCATGTGTCCCTGGATAGTTGCAGAGCCATTCTGGCATCAAAAGTAGGTCCAATAGAACTTTGGGGAAACATGCCCCAGTGCTTAATAAATACTTGCAAGTAGAAGATGCAAAAGGGTCCACTGAACAATCTCCATCTAGGCCCTTTGCATGTGGCCAAGATGAAGTAAGCGGGGGTGCCTCAGTTTTATATCTAAATGCCCAGTATGTTCAGGTCATCAGTCTGTCCATGACAATCTGGGATTACAGTACAAATTAGCAAGACCAGCAACTCAAACTAGGTCCATTGGTGGTCAAGCCATTATGACATCTATGCTGGTTCATGTGCCTGGCCCAGGCAGCATGAGTGTGATAGACAGTGTGCCTAAAGTATTAATAGTAAGTATATCCAGATCACCAGTCTCTTCAGAATGGGCACTGTTAAAGAGCTGGTTCAGATGTTGGCCATATGTTTTATCTTTCATATATATCCTTAATTATGGTCTATGCTCTAGCTGGGAATGCCTAAAGGTGGCTGTGGTTGAGTAGGAGGAGTGGGATGGGGTTTCCACCAGCTTTTACCAAGATTTGGGTCCTTTCTGCCTTCTGGCCTGGACACTAGGCCCCTTAGATGAGTTAACTTCAACCTCACTGGATGGAGACTCTCTCACCTACCATTCTCCACTTCTACCTCACTGACTCCAGGCTCTACCACTGTCCCCTCCCAAGCCCCCCAAGAAAAATACTTCAGAAATAGGGCACTGGACTAGCCATAGGAGATACTTGGTCTCCTCGACACTGTCTATGTGGCCTTAAGACAGGTCACTTTCATTCTCTGGGCTTCACTTTCCTCCTCTTTAAAATTAGAACAATAATAATATTTGCCTCATAGGGCTCTTGTGAGGGTTTAATGAGCTCATTCATGCAACAACTCTAAGTCACTAATCAATACGTTTGGTGGATACTAGAGATTTTATTGATTAGAGAGATCACATGAAAACTTCTTGCAACCAAACACGGCACACTTAAAATATATCATATATGCACATAATGTGCTATATACATATAGATATAAATTTTACACACTGACAAGTATTTGATTTCCTTCACTACATGCTTTGAAATGTTTTGCTACAATTATAGAATTAAGTTTCAAAAATACATGTAATGGTGAAAATATTTAACTCATAATTCTAAAGTAATTATCCCTGAAATATTTATTTTTATATATTAAAATTTGATATTAAGTACTCATTTCTATTAAGAAACAGAGATGGATAAGTTTAAGTGTCAGACCCAGGAGCAAATCTTTGCCAAGACCTGTTAAGTAAGTCTCCAACTCACAAAAATGCCTATTCCACATTTTTCAGACGAAAGCAAGTGGAGAAGAAGGGATTTCTTTATATCTTTTGTAGACCGCCAAGGATTAGGTCAGTGAAATGAGGTCCTAGTCCTAATCTGACACTGGTTGTGTCCAGCAATTGAAAGATTTACTATTTGTGGACCTCAATTTTCACATGCGTCAGTGAAGAGGTTGGTGCTTGATTGCTTTGCGCTGCAATGAGCAGAAAGCCCTGTCTCAACGATTTTAAACAATCATGAGACATCATATCTCAAGAGTAAGACTTCCATAAGTTGAACTGGCTCCATGCACAGTAGCCCAGGATCATTGCACTGCTCCTCTCTGATGCTCTTGGACCCATGCTTGTCCATGTGCAGGCTTCAGCCCAGCTGGCTTCACTCATGATCACAAGATAGGGGTTACTGAGCCGCATATCACTTACAACATGATAAGATATAACTGAAGAAGGGGTGGTTTCTATGAACAAGAAAACCTTTCCCTGGCTCACTGCAGCAGTCTTCCTTTAAGTCTCATTGGCTAGGATGAAATCACATGTCCCTTTCCAAAAGCAGTCATAAGGTTTCCACAACTGGGTAAAACAAGATTTACTTGAGTCATGTTGGGAAGTTTGTTCATTGCTTTAAGAACTAGGCTTCTATTGAAAAGACTTTGGAGCAGGCAACCAACTGTGCTTGCTATCCTCACTTAGGTATCTTTTAGTTGTAAAAGAATGAGTCTGAGGTATTTTTGTCATCACCTGATTAATAAATGTCATGCTAAGTCATCATTTAATGCAACACTGAAATAGCTGGCTTCAAGAAGACAAATAAAGATTGTATGTAAGTCATAGGGGAAGCAAACCAGATTTATATTCTAAAGAGGTTCAAATATTCTGAAAATGATATACATAGTTTTGGAATGGCCCAATGATAGGGCAAAAGGGGTGGTGATCAATTTTACTTTATTTATTTACATTTCCATGAGATAATAAAATACAGACTTTCCTAACATACCAAATGAAGGCTGGGAAAAGCAAATTGCATCCTGGCTACCAAGTCAGAAGTCAGCTTAAACCAAGAAGTAGATCAGTGATGCTTAAATAATCAGAAATGCAACTGAAATAATCAGAATAACAATCTTGTGAAAGCTCAATTCTTAAAATAAATTCACATTTTTTTCAACTACAGTTATTTTCTATCTTGTGGATAGTAGAGCATAGTTAGGATTTCCATTAGAAAAATGGTGTTTTTTTTCTTTCATTTGCTTTCCTTCTTTCTTTGGCTTTTTAAACCCTTCTTTCCTTTTCTTTTCTTTTCTTTTCCTTGTCTTTTCTTTTCTTTTCCTTCCTTTCTTTCTTCCCCAAAAACATTCCCCTCCCTCTTTCTCTTTCTATCTTATTCTCCTAAGACCAGTAACATTGTTTCTCCATTTGGGAGAAAATATTCAGTGGTGTTCTGAAGATGGCTCATACTGGCTCACTACAGCTAACTGTGCACATCTTTCCCAACTCTGAGTTCAGTAAACATTTTTAATAGCTTGAAATTGATCACAATGGGATAATTTACACAACATAATTTGGCAAGCACTACAAATCACAGCTTACTCTTTTTGTTTTTTTGTTGTTTTTCCAGAAAGCCAGATCACCGGCATACCACTAGAGGCAGCATATCAGAATGACTAAGAGCAAGGATTCTGGTCTTATACTATTTTAGTTCAAGTACAGTCATCCTTTGGTATCCTTGGGGAATTGGTTCCAGAACCCCCCCTGGATACCCAAATCCATGGATGCTCAAGCCCCCTATATAAAATTTATATAACCTATGCAGTTCCCCCCACATACTTTAAATCATCTCTAGATTACTTATAATACCTACTAGATTATAAATGCTATGTAAATAGTTGTTAAACTGTATTGTTTAGGAAATAATGACAAGAAAAAAGTCTACACATGTTCAGTACAGATATAACCATTCATTTTCAATCGGCGATTGGTTAAAGTCACGGATGCAAAATCCATGGACACAAGGGCCAGCTGTAATGTCTTTCCCATTTAATTTCTCTGACCAACAGTAAAATAGGAATAATAATACATATCCCATAGGCTAAGAATAGAATGGGACAATGTTTTTTACAAGTGTTATTACTTGTGGTAAAGATCGTCACAAATTCTTTGTTTAAAGGGCACGATTTGTATCTCCTTCCCTAGAATGAGTGTGGCTTTGTGACTCTTTGTATAATAGACTCTGATGAAAGGAATGATGTTCCAGTTTCCAGGCCCAGGCCTCCAAGAAACTGGCAGTTTTCACTTCCCATCTCTTGAACTGTTCTTTCTGGTATATATTAGGGGTCTTCAGGGAAGTATAACCAATAGGATAGATAGGTATATATATAGGGCTCCTTTTTTTTTTTTTTTAAGTAATTGGCTCACATGCTTGTGGGGACTGGCAAGTGTAAAATCTTCAGAGCAGACTCGCATGTTGGAGACCCAGAGAAGGGTTGATGCTGCAGTTTCAAGTCAAAGGCAATTTAGAGGCAGAATTCCTTCTTCCCTGGGCCTCAGACTGTTCCTCTTCAGGCATTCAACTTATTGGATGAAGCCCACTCACATTATGAGGATACTCTGTTTTACCCAAAGTCTGCTGATTTAAATATTAATCACTTCTAAAACATGTCTTGTCAGCAACATCTAGACAGTCGTTTAAGCAAACACCTGGGCACTGTAGCCTAGCCAAAATGACACATATAATTAATTATCACATAGGGTAGCCAACTCCAGGTAGGAAGTCCAATTATATGGTACAGAGATCAAATATAGGCGCCCTGAGACTATGTGGAGTTGGACAGGGGACAGGCTGAGACCAGCCTTTCAGATTTGCCTACCAAAACGCAAAGCATGTGATCTCCAGTTCATCCCAGTTGTAATGGTTAATGTTAGGTGTCAACTTGATTGGATCGAAAGATACATAAATGACTGGTAAAGTATTGTTTCTGGGTGTGTCTATGGGGGTGTGGCCAGAGGAGATTGATATTTGAGTTGGTAGACTGGGAGAGGAAGACCCACCCTCAGTATGGGTGGGTACCATTCAATCAGCTGCCAGTGTGGCTAGAACAAAGCAGGCAGAAGAAAGTGGGATAACCTTGTTTCCTTGGTCTTCTGGCTTTCCTCTTTCTCCTGTGCTGGATGCCTCCTCTCGCTCCTCCTGCCCTTGGGCATCAGACTCCAGGTTCTTTGGCCTTTGGACTCTTGGACTTGTACCAGTGACTTGCTGGGAGCTCTCAGACCTTCGGCCACAGACTGAAGGCTGCATTGTCAGCTTCCCTGGTTTTGAGGCTTTCAGACTCAGATTGAGCCATTACCAGGTTTCCTCTTACCCAGCTTCCAGAGGGCTTATTGTGGGAGTTCGCCTTGTGATCATGTAAGCCAGTTCTCCCTAACAAACTTTCTTTCATATATACATATATCCTATTAGTCCTGTCTCTCTGGAGAGCCCTGATTAATACAGATTTTGGTACCGGGGTGGTTTTAGAGCAATGAATTTTAAGGATGGATTTCTTTAGTCAGTTTTGTGGTTCCTGGCTCTTTAATCTGGTTAGACCTAAAAATGCTAATGACTCTACTTCTAATAGTATGGAGAGTACTGATAGTCTTTGGCATGAATTGTTTAGAGAGTTGTACGAAATTAATGCATTTGATATTCCTGATTCACCACTCTTGAGAGGCAAGGAGTTTGGTGACTCTATACACGATACCTTTGAACATTTGTAGAGAACCAAGGAATATAATGAAGTGGGTTAATTGCTCCTAAGTTTGATGGAGAAAGTGATGAAAGAAAAGAATGAGCTCAGGTATGCCATCTCCCATCTTCTGGCTCCAGAAGCACATACTTAGCCGCAAATCTTGTAAGATTGCCCTGGGTGAAAGTCTTATCTCTTATAGACGAAGTCTGAAATTGCTAAAAATCAGACACAAGCTTTTATCATGTGAGTGGCTAACCTGCAACAAAAGATACAGGCTCAGTCTCACCAAATGTCTACTGTTAAAACGAGGGCATTCATTGGGAAAGAATGGGACACTGTAACTTGAGATTGGGATGTGTTGGAGGACCTTGATGAAGTTGGAGACACTGAGCTCCTAAATTCTGATGAGACTTTTTTGTCAGAGGAAATGGCCTCCCCAACCCCGTGACATCGCCTCCCCACCCAGGCTGCCACCAGCCTTTCCCCCTTTGTCTGAGGAGATTGCATGGCCTGAGGCAATAGTGATGGTCTCCCCTGATGCAGCTGCCAGGCAAGGCAATGCTGATTGTCCCCACCACCCCTCTTTTCTTCTACACCTGTAACTAAACTCAAGTGTCAGTAGTCCCCTAGAGGTGAGATTCAGAGTATGACCCACAAGGAGGTGCACCACACTCCAAAAGAACTACTTGAGATTTCTAATTTATATAAGCAGAGATCCACAGAACAGGTATGGGAATGGATATTAAGGGTGTGGGATAACGGTAGAAGGAACATAAAGTTGTATCAGGCAGTTATTCATATGGGCCCACTAAGCAGAGATTTTGCATTTAATGTTGCAGCAGGGGGGATTATAAAAGGTTCTAATGGTTTATTTGCTTGGTTAGCTGAATCATGGATCAAAAGATGGCCCACTATGAGCGAGCTGGAAATGCCTGATCTCCTTGGTTTAATGTAGAGGAAGGAATCCAAAGGCTTAGGGAGATTGGAATGCTAGAGTGGATTATTCACTTTAGACTTACTCATCCAAACTGAGAAGGTCCAGAAGACACATCCTTCACCAATACCTTGTGAAACAGATTTGTGAGGGGAGCATCTGCGTCCTTGAAGAGCTCTGTGATTGCTCTTCTCAGTATGCCAGAACTTACAGTGGAAATTAATTTTTCCTCAATGGGAAAACTTAAATATAATAGGAATAATTTGTCCCAAGGTGGCATGGGCCAAGTGGCAGCACTCAACCATCAAAGGCAAGTTGGGGGTAGTTACTGTAATGGACAACAGAGTCAAAGCAGCAATCAGAATAGTCTGACTTGCATAGAGCTCTGGCATTGCCTAATTAATCTCAGTGTCCTAGAAGTAAAATTGATAGGAAACTTACTGCATTCTTACTTAATTTGTATAAGCAGAAAACTTCCAGGTCAAATAGAAAAAGACTAATTTGAATTATAAAAACAGAGCATCATGGCTTTTCAATCAATTTTCAGATTTGAGCCAGTTTATACACCTAGAACCCCTTGAATGGAAGGGAGGCCTGTTCCCTTAAGGAAGGACCCCACTACACTACCAACAATGTGTACTGTTAATCCTTCTCCCATGCCTCCCCAAGGAGACTTCTGGCCTTTTACCAAGGCAACTGTGCATTAGGGAAAGGGGAATGATGAGATCTTCCAGGGACTACTGGACACTGGCTCTAAGCTGACATTGATTCCCAAAATGTCAAAATGTCATTGTGATCCTCCAGTTAGAGTAGGGACTTATGGAGGTCAGGTAATTAATAGGGTGTTAGTTTAGGTCCAACGTGCAGTGAGTCCAGTGGGTCCCCGGACTCATCCTGTAGTCGTTTCCCAATGTCAGAATGCATAATTAGCATAGACATATGTAGCAGCTGGCAGAATCCCCACATTGTTTCTCTGACCGGTGGGGTGAGGGCTAGTATGGTGGAAAAGGCCAAATGGAGGCGATTAGAGCTGCCTCTACCTAGAAAAAACAGTATTTCATCCCTGGAGGGATTTCAGAGATTAGTGCCACCATCAAGAAATTGAAAGACGCAGGGGTGGTGATTCCCACCATATCTCTGTTCAACTCTCCTACTTGTTCTGTGCAGAAGACAGATGGATTTTGGAAAATGACAGTAGATTAGCACAAGCTTAACCAAGTGGTGACTCCAACTGCAGCTGCTGTACCAGATATAGTCTCATTGCTTGAGCAAATTAAGAAATCTCCTGGTACCTAGTATGCAACTATTAATTTGGCAAATGCCTTTTTCTCCTGTCCATAAGGTCCTACCTTAGGGGTATATCAACTCTCCCGCTCTGTGTCATAATCTTGTCCACGGAGATCTTGATCATTTTTCCTTTCCACAAGATATCACACTGGCCCATTACATTGATGAATTTATGCTGACTGGACCCAGTGAGTGATAAGTAGCAGCCACACTAGACTTGTTTGTGAGAATTTGTGTGCCAGGATATAGGCAATAAATCTGACTAAAATTCAGAACTGTCTACCTCAGTGAAATTTCTAGGAGTCCAGGCTGCAGGGCCTATCAATCAAAAGGTGGAAGTGGAAGTGGCATCACTCACCATCACCCCTAATGACTCACCAGCAAAATGTTTGCTTCCTGTTCCCATGGCATTATGTTCTGCCGGCCTAAGAGGCCTTAGTTCCTGAAGAAGAAAAGCTGCCACCAGGAGACACAACAATAATTCCATTAAACTGGAATTTAAGATTGCCACTTGGCCACTTTGGGCTCCTCCTTCCTCTAAGTCAATAGGCTAAGAAGGGAGTTACAGTGTTGGTGGAGGTAATTGACCAGACAATCAAGATGAAATCAGACTACTCTACAATGGAAGTAAGGAAGAGTATGTCAGGAATGCAGGAGATTCCTTAGGGTGTCTCTCATTATTACGATGCCCATGATTAAGGTCAATGGGAAACTACAGTTACCCAATCCAGACAGGATGACAAATGGTCCAGACCCTTCAGGAATGAAGGTTTGGGTTCCTTCACCAGGCAAAAACCAATGACAGGCCAACGTGCTTGCTGAAGGCAAAAAGAATACAGAAGGGGTAGAAGAAGCTAGTCATCAATTCCAGCTATGACCATGTGGCCAGTTGCAGAAACAAGGAATGTAATTATCATGAATATTTCCTCATAACGTTGTTAAGAACATGTTTGTGCATGTATGCACCTGTACTAAGAAAATATCTTCATTCTATTTCCTTTCTTTTTACTTTATCATGTAACTTAAGTTTCATTGATATCCTATCAGCATTTAAGTGTTGTTAACTTCATGTAATGCCATTTAGGTTAAGGATTAGTGCACTTCCAGTTGTATGAAACATAGTTGTATTACATTAGGTGTAATTATGACCTTATTATTGTCTTTATTTAGAGATTAAGTATGATTTCAGGAGACGTATATGGGTGCCAAGTTGACAAGGGGTGGACTTGTGATGGTTAAGATTAGGTGTCAACTTGATTGATTGGATTAAAAGATAGCTAGGCTGGGCGAGGTAGCTCACTCCTGTAATCCCAGCAGCTTGGGAGGCCTAGGCAGGTGGATCACGAGGTCAGGAGTTCAAAACCAGCTTGGCCAAGATGGTGAACCCCCGTCTCTACTAAAACTATAAAAATTAGCCTGGCATGGTGGTAGGTGACTGTAATCCCAGCTACTTGGGAGGCTGAGGCAGGAAAACCGCTTGAACCTGGGTGGCAGAGGTTGCAGTGAGCTGAGATCGTGCCACTGCACTCTAGCCTGGGCAACAGAGTAAGACTCCATCTCAAAAACAAAACAAAACAAAAAAAGATACCTAGATGGCTGGTTAATTATTTGTCTATGAGGGTATTGCCAGAGGAGATTTACGTTTTGAGTTGGTGGACTGGGAGAGGAAGACCCACCCTCAATGTGTGTGGGCACCATCCAATCAGCTGCCAGTCCGGCTAGAACAAAAGCAGGCAGAAGAAGATAAAATAACTTTTCTTCCTGATTCTTCTAGCTTCCTGCTTTTCCCTGGGCTGGATGCTTCCTCCTGCTCCTCCTGCCCTTGGACATCAGACTTCAGGTTCTTCAGCTTTTGGACTCTTGGACTTGCACCAGTGGTTTGCCAGGAGTTCCTGGGCCTTTGACCATAGACTGAAGGCTACACTGTTGGCTTCTCTGGTTTTGAGGCTTTCAGACCCAGATTGAGCCACTACCAGCTTCTCTCTTCTCAGCCTGCCTACCATAGGACTTCGCTTTGTGATCAAGGAGTCAATTCTCCCTAATAAACTCCCCTTCATATATACATATATCCTATCTGTTCTGACCCTATAGAGAACCCTGAGTAATATACACCAGTCACTAGCTGAATAGCACCAACTTCTACCCAGTCAATAACTATGTGGAGCAAAGGGATCACCCAGCTGAGTCCTGCTTGAAATTCTGACATACAAAATCATAATATATTTAAAATATTTATGCACTAAGTCACTAAGTTTGGGGGTAGTTCTTTACACAAGAAGAGTTAACTGAACACTATCTATCTTTATTTAGACCAGGCTTTGTTTAGGAGATAGTTATGCTATAATTAAACTTATTTTTAGGTTATTTTAGGTTTCCAAGTCCCATAATGAGCTTAAGGTGTATTCCTTTCTGATAGCAGGCAGGTCTGAATTTGTCCAAGTGCATTTGTATGAAAAACTGAGGAGATTACTGGAAAGTGAAAGATTCTAAAGAAAAACTAGCTTTGCAGATAATCCTGACACACTTTACTCATGAGGATGCACAGGCTTTTGTAAAAGTGCTTGCTCTCTGCCTTTCTACTCAACCTCACATAAATTAATGCTCTATGTAGAAATGAGTTCACCATGTGCTGGGAGTGAGCTGTGGGGAGGAAGAACACTATAATTAAAGCCTAAAGGAGGTATCTCAGTCAAATTTTCATAAGCTATCAATCACAAGCATCTTGTAAGTACCCCTTTTTGACAAAACATAGCTTTGATACTCCCAAACCTTAGCACATTAGAGGAATAGTGCCCAACAGTTCATGGCAATCTTTAAAGAGTGAGTATGACATGATTTGGCTCTGTGTCCCCACCCAAATCTCATCTCGAATTGTAATCCCCACTTATCAAGGGAGGGACCTGGTGGAAGTCGATTGGATCACGGGGACAGTTGCTGTTGTTGTGATAGTCAGTCAGTTCTCACAAGATCTAATGGTTTTAAAAGTTAGATCTTTTAAAAAGTTAGGAACTACAATGGTTTGGTAGTTCCCTCCCTGTGCTCTCTTTTTCACCTTCTGCCATGTAAGACGTGCCTTGCTTCCCCTTCCCCTTCTGCCATGATTGTAAGTTTCCTACATGTAAACCATGTGAAACTGTGAGTCAATTAAATCCCTTTCATTTATAAATTACCCAGTCTTAGGTAGTATAATTATAGCAATGTGAAAACGGACAAATACAGAGTGGTTATACCAGTCAGGAGTGGCAGAACTTAACAGAAGCCAAGTCAATGCCCATTGACTCAACTGTGACTGGCTTGCTAGAATCAGGGAGAAAGGGCCAGGAAAAGATAAATCAAACAGGAGATCCATGTATTCATCACAGGAGAGCATGGGTAACAATCTCCCAGGCACATTTGGGTATTAGAAAAATTTCAGGAAGCTGAGATTCTGCAGACGGAGTGAGAACCGTCAAAATGTGAGTCTGTACTCTTTTAACCCAGCACCATTTATCCAACTCTCTAGATTCACCAACTTCCAACTTTCCCTCTGTAAAACAATTTGAATAATGTCTGTGGCATGATGCACATGCATCAGTAGGAAGCCAATCTCTGCCATGGCCACACAATTTGGCTACTAGCACATGGGTGATTATCAAGAATCAGTCATTCTCCTACAAAATATATCATATCTATTACTGCAAAAACAAATTTGTGTTAAATATCATGTAAACCAATAATAATGTATGTGAAAATTGTTTCTCTGAAAAATGTCTGAGTAAGCTTTCAATAAAGACTATAAAGTCACTACAAAAGACATTGTCAATTTGGGCAGATGTGATAAAATTGTCAAAGATTAAAACAAAAATGTAGAAAAATTCTACATTCACAACTCTAAGTTCTTGTCACTTCTTAAATAAATAAAATCTGGAACTTATATTCTAAGGGGAAAATGTCTTGATATCTTTAGGGGATACTCAAGATAACCTTCATCTTTCTTGCTTTGCTCTGATAGCCTCTGAGAATCAAATGGCATTCTATAAAGTGCTGTTCCTTCTCCTTCTGTAAACCTCATGTAGACGGTAGATTTAGGCTAATATTCATTTGCACACACCCTCCTATAAAATAGGATTACTTTTTATTGACTACTATTGATTTAACTTACTTTACTGAGTTTCTCCTTTTCTGAATAATTCCTGATATTTAGATTTAGTATACGCTTTCTGTATTTTTTAATTTTCATTGACTATTAACAAATAATTTTTGTGTTTGTCTAAGATTGTCAGCTTGCACAATCTCATTTGGAAAGTGGGAGACCAAATTGTCCATCCTTGTATAAAAACCTAGTTTCTTATCTTTGATGAAATTTACTAAAAAAACTCCTCAAGATTTCGAAAGTGTGCATCAATTCTAACCCTTTGTTGTCAGTTAGGGTAAGTAAACTAGCTTCCATACAAATAAGCCCTCAAGTCTCAGTGATGCACTGAGTCCATCTCTCATACAAAATTTGGTTCTGAGTTTCTGGTCAGCATCATTTTGGAACCATGACTTTTCCCATCATGTGGTTCCAGTATTCCTTAAAGCCTGGGAATCCTCTGCTGGATTATCTACATAAACCCAGCAAACTAACGTAGAGAATAAGAATTGGAAATGGTGCAGACATTTTCAGTGGACCAGGCCTGAAAGAGGAACACATCAATTTTGTGCATATTGCATTAAACAGTATTCAGTAACGTGGCAACATCAAACTGCAAAGAAACTGCAGAGTCAAATAAATGCAGAGTTAAATAAATGGAACAAGTAGTCTAACTGTGTTTTCTGGAGGAAGAGTTTGAATGAGCACATAGCAGCCTCTTTCTCATAAGTCCTCCACTACATATAATATTTCCAATACATAATGATAAACTTATTCTGTGTCCTAAAATGATATTTAGAGGTAAAAATGAGGAATGAAGAGGAAAACTTTCTTTTCAAATTGTATTGCCCTCCCTAACATAAAGAATCAAGAATTAAGCTAAACTTTTCATGTAATCAGCTATAATATATTATTATATTATAATAATTAATATATATTATATATATCACATATCATAATATATGAAATGATATATAATATATTATTATATTATAATAATTAATATATTATTAATTACTGCCACCAGTGAATAAGCTGCTTCATCATTATAATGTGCACTGTTAATTGCCTTCCGTAGTGTTACACAGGTAGTTTTGGAATGTAGATATAAGTTCTATAGAAATAAAAGGAAACACTCAGAAAATATGACCTATTAGGGAAATAAGCCCTGAGTAGAGATGATTTTTAAAACAAGTTTGATTGTTATTGCCTATTTTCAATTGAAGCAATGTAGTTGATTGATTACTTGTTTGAGTTTTTCAAACTGGTGGTAAAAATGTTTTAATTACACAAAGATAATTACAGATTCCAGAAACTTGATTAGTGTTCACTTTAGACTCTAGAAGTCTGTATAAAAACCAAATGTGATATGAGAATAATAGAATAATAATTTAACATGTGGAGAATATATTTCATGAAAGCTTATTCTAAAGAAAACCAAGCTAGAATTACATAAATTAGAGCTCTAAAAACATTCTTGTTAATTTAAAATTTGGAAATGAAATAACCAAATCTAACTTAGAAGAAATATTCAAAATGATTAATTTAATATGTTTCACCCAAAAATTATTTAGATGTTGCATATCATTCTTAAACTATAATCCAGATAAACTTCCAACTATGACAGAAAATATCTCAGTTCTGTATACCTAATATTTTAAATTAATATCCAGAATAAATACATTGTATATTATATAGCATTAATGGACTCTCTCTTTATAAAATGCCACTTCTGCAGTCCCTTTAGGAGAAAGATAATCTGCTTGTCTTTCTGTCTTCTTTGAATGACCTCCTGAAAAAAAGAAAATGATGCCTCCTTGGCCATATTTAAAAAATCATTTTCTTGTCAGCAATGTTTAATTCTCCCCATCCATTTATTCATCCAAGCACAAGCCAAGAATATTCTGGCATATTTCAGAGCTAGAGGATTGAATGGGTGGTGTCTGATAGTTTGCTTTTTGGAACAGTTATCATCACTGGTGGAATAATGATTTATTTGACCAGAGCGTCTGAGGAACAAATTGGGGAAGCCTGGGAAGCCGAACTGAGTGCAAGCAAAATAGTGTAGCAGGCAAGATTTATGTTCAGCATTCTTGATCACTTCACTTTCATTAATTCTCCCTCCTTAAGTTCCTCACTGTGGAGCTCAGCTGGTATGTAACTTCAGGCAGTGCACTGCAATCTGAATCTTTATGTCTCTTCTTTCTTTCATCTTGGATTCCATTTCCTCTAGCCCTCCTCATTAACCTAGATGACATGCATTGAATAATCAATTAATCTGTAGTAATATGTAAGTACACATCAGTGCCTTGATATGTTACTCCTACATTAGTATTTTCACACAGAACTATGGGACATGGAAAGTTTTAATTTCTCTCTTGGCAACTGATAAAGAAAGCCAGGGAGTGCTTGGCTTTCAAATCTGAACCATATCTGTAATATGGCTTTCAAATCTGAACCATATCTGTAATAGATATGTAGCCTTCTCCTTCAATAGTGGGCCATTAGTTTTATTTCCTCCTTATATGTTATGAGATAATGGGTTTGTATGAAGATAATAATCTTCTATTAGAGATTTATGTAATTCACATTATAAGAAGACTCTGATTATTGTGTTATTTTAGACTACATTAATTCTTTAAGGTGTTGGTCTCAATCTCAAATGCCTACAGGAATTAGGTAAAATAACTGCGTGAATCTGGCAGTACATACACCCACCTAAAAGTATTTAAATTTAACTGTTTTAAACTTTATGCTGGCTACATTAAATGTGTTTGCATCCTCTGCTTTAAAGCGTGTGATAACAAAACCATACCTCTGTGGTAAAAGACAGGAGGCTTCATAGGACAAAGTGATGTCTTGGGCTCTTCACTTCGGGATGCAAGAATTGAGATCTCAAGAAAGGTCAGGGTTACTCTGCCTTTCCGGGTCTTGTTGATGGAGGAAAAAGTCAAGCTATTTAATCTGCAATTTAGAGAGTAGACATGATCACCAAACAGTAATATTCAATGTTTCTAAAAACATGTTCATGTGTAAAGTAAATGAATGGTGAGATTATGGGATTTTAACTTTTTTCCTCATAATTTAATCTTTCTTTCTTTCTTTTTTTTTTTAGAAATGGTCACATTCTGTCACCAGGTTGAAGTGCAATGTTACAATCACAGCTCACTACAGCCTCAACCTTCACAGCTCAAGTCATCCTCCCACTCCAGCCTCTTCATTAGCTGGGAGTACAGGTGCAAGCCACCATGCCAGGCTAATTTTTGATATTTTGTAGAGATGGGGTTTTGCTATGTTGCCCAGGTTGATCTCAAACTCCTGAGCTCAAGCAATCCACCCGCCTCAACCTCCCAAAATGCTGAGATTACTGGCATGAGTCACCGTGCCTGGCCCAATCTATTTTAAGTGTAACACAATAAGCAAACCCCGCTTTTATAATAAGATAACAATGAAGTTTCTTTTCATTAAGATCAATATGCTTACAAGGCAATGTTTACACCAATATGTTTTTAAGACTATGTCCAAGAGGTAGGCGTTAGGATAGTGGCAACCACAGGGAGCTAGGCCAGCATGTGAGGAGGTCTCCTAAGAACTATGAGTGCCTGCATCTCCAGAAAGGATGCAAAGTGGAGCCTTCTATACTAGTGGACTCAGAATCATGTACTTTGCAAGTCAAACTGTCTATATTGCTTATATATTCTGCATGTTTGTCATTTTTTCACTGGTTGTTTTGAAGCGCCAGCCTGCCTAAGCTGAGTTAATGGAAATAAGAGAAAAACTTCTGTCCATATTTGAGCAGAAGGGTAGAGAGGAACAAACTCCTGGGTATCCACTGGGTGGGTAGAGTGTACATCTGAAAGTCAGCTGAGCTTGATTATCCTTCCAAAGTCATGCTGGGAATTCAGGATTTACACCTGGGAGGGGAGGACAGTCCCCATAATAGGTACGGAATAAGTCAGCTCATAAGTACAGAAATTGAGGGTGAAGTTTAGAAACTTTTATGATGATTTGACATTACTATGACATCAAAGCACATAATTGTTTTCCTAAAAATTTATTTCCATTATAAAGTATTATTCTGTAATAGATTAGAGATTTTTTAAAAGACTGGTCTTTTACCCCAAATAATTTAAAACACTATTATAGAAGGCATTGAAAATGTTTAATGATTACAATTTTATTTTTCCACATATTAGGTCAGATTCACTCACTCAAACAAGGTCTTCCTTTGAAAAGTGTGGCATTTATTCTAAAAAGTTAGAATTTGGGAATAATTTTTTATATTTTCAGAGTTAATGTTGATTGTGACCATAAAGCACACAAATTTTAACCCTTCTATTCCAGACAAGACTTGGCCTAGGTGAAAGGTTGGCTCTGCAGATAAGCAATTAAGAAGGCATGGTGTTACAAAGGTATTGATGAAAGCTTCTGCAGATAGAAGGGACAGCACACATTTGTTTATTCATGAGTAAGGAATCGCCCAGTTATATCCTCATTTTAGTCTGCATCAAATCAAGTTTCCAGGGGGTCCCAGGAGAAGTTCTCTATTTTAGTTTTTAACATGGCTATAATTATGAGGACATTAAATGTCTCATTATCTTCAGGGTAATATTAATAGTTTAATTTTCTGTTCAGTATGAGTCCACAAATGTACATCCATGGCCTTCACTTAATAGGTACTTTTCATTATTGGGGACTTCACTATGGAAATGCTTCCCTGGATTGAAATGCATGCATAGAATGTAGACACATCAATTCATTTATTTACTAAATTTGCACAGACTATTTATAAATGTGTTTTTCAAAATGTTCTGTTTTGTGTAAGTATTCTCTTAGCAGATTTATTCCATCTGGTCTTATGTATGACAAAGATTCTTTATAAGTTTACAGAATGATGGACTGAGCCATAGCTTCCAGAAAATATTTTTTAGGATAGTGGCAACCACAGGGAGCTAGGCCAGGATGTAAGGAGGTCTCCTAAGACCTTCAGATTATTTGACATAAATGTATGTATTAGATTTATTTCTAATTTCCACAGCTGGCATATGTAATGTTTCAATAGTTGTTACTTAAAACAGAGATAGTACTTTAAATATAGTAATACACAAACAAATTAAAGGCTCCTTTTAGTGCAGGAAGACTTCATGTGCAGGAAGCCTTCAGGTCCCCATTGAACAGAAGATAATGTGGATAGTTCAACCATATATAAGATCTTCTCCTCCCACCCACCCCAACAGCTACACACACACACACACACACACACACACACACACACACACACACACTATATTTCTATAGAGAGAGACAGAGACAGAGAGACAGAGAGAACATGAACTCCAAAGTAAGGTAGAAAGAAATTTATTTCACCAGCTTTAAAAGGTCCCTTCTTTCATTAACATGCCCTTCCATCTTCATATACTGCCCTCTAATTGTCTTGTAAGTGTAATACTGGAAGGATATAATCTCTGCCTGCAGAATGCAATGGACTTGTATAAAGTGATATGGCTAGTCAGTCTCAGAGCACAGCCTTCAATTCTCAATTCCAGAGCCTCCCATTAAACCACAGAGCAAGTTATTTAATAATTGCAAGACTTATTCTCTAACATTTAGTCCCTTGTTACTGGTTGAATTAGTATGTTCTCAATGATAAGAAAGATTTAATTCTTTTCTTCAAGGGACCAATGGCTTGAACCTGCCTGTAGGGTTCTCCCAATTTGCACTGTGTGTGCCTCTATCTATTGCACTCTTCCAATACTTACCACAGTGTAGTGATCTTATCTCTGTCCATTGTCATCTCTAATGCTAAACTCCTACAAGACAGGAACTGTGTTTTTGTCATTCATTCATTTATTTGGCACATGTTATTGAATTCATCCTTGTTTTAGTCTGTTCAGGCTAAAAAAATAACATACACTGGGTAGCTTACAAATAATAGAAATTTATTTCTCACAGTTCTGGAGTCTGGAAGTCTAAGACCAAGACACTAGAAGATTCCGTGACTGGGGAGGCCTGTTTTACAATTCACTGATGGTGCTTTTGCTGTGTCCTGATGTGGCGGAAGTTGGGAGGGCAGATCTCTGGTTCCTCTTTTCTAAGGGTACTAACCTCATTCATGAGAGGTCTGCCCTCATAAACTAATCAGCTCCCAAAGGATCCACCTCCAAATACCTTCACATTGGCTATTAGGTTTCAACATATGAATTTGAGTGGGGGGACATAAACATTCAGAACACAGCACTCCTAGTACTTGGCCTTGTGCCGTGAAGCTAGAGATAACCACACTGAACAAAATAGACCTCATGGAACATGCAGTCTGACAAAAAAGACAGACATCAGAAAAACAATCACAGAAGCAAATGTATAATTACAAAGCACCACAAGGAATCTGAAGGAAATGTGAAGGGTGTAATTAGAGAGAATACCAAGGGACCTTATTCAGGTAGGAGGGCAAATAATGGCTTCCTTAAAGACATGACATTTAATGTGAAACCTGAAAGAAGGAGAGGAGCTTTTCAGGAATAGACATAGACAAGAGTGATCCAGGCAGTGGGAGCATAAGTAGGGGAGATGATGTGAACTGAGGCCAGAAAGGTAGAAAAGACCTTGTAGGGGGCGTGTCAAACATGCTGGATTTTAGCTAAGTGCCATTACAAGTATTGGCAGTTTTAAGTACAGAAACAGTGGGGATAGAATGAATTTTTAGAAAGAACACCTGGTTGGTAGTGTGGAGATGGACTGGAAAGATCATCAAGAAACCAGGGAGAGTGACTAGGAAGCACCACAGTCCCCCAAGGGGCTCATAAACTTCGAGCTTGCCATGACACGTAGACCTTTCTATCAAATATTAACTGGACTTTTTGGCTTCCATTGGGTGGAGAGACTCCTACCTCAAATATTTACTTTACTTTGGTTAGAAAAACCTTAAAAATGCTATCCCATCAAATTTTTCTGGGAGCTTAAAATACATTTCTTTCACCAGAGATTAGTAATGTTAATGTAAATCGATGAACTTCCATGCATAAAATACCTATCACATCAACTGGCCTATTATAAATGATCAAAAAAATTAACTCCTAGCTGGGCGCAGTGGCTCACGCCTATAATCCCAGCACTCTGGGAGGCCAAGGTGGGCAGATCATGAGACCAAGAGATCGAGACCATCCTGGTGAAACCTCATCTTTACTAAAAATACAAAACTTAGCTGGGCATGGTGGTGTGTGCCTGTAGTCCTAGCTACTGGGGAGGCTGAGGCAGGAGAATCGCTTGAACCTGGGAGGCAGAGGTTGCAGTCAGCTGAGATCGTGCCACTGCACTCCAGACTGGCAACAGAACAAGACTCTGTCTCAAAAAATAAACAAATAAATAAATAATAGCTCCTCCCTTGTGTTGCTCTTTTTGTGCTCTTCTATACAACACAACATCATATTGGTGACACTGACTTTACCACTTCCTTGTAAGAAACCCAACACAGTCTATTCTAAGTTTTGAGAATTTCACTACCGAATGAACGTTCCAAAGGACATCAAAGTTACACATCATTCATCTATACAACTAAGTGTACTACAGACATCAATAAAAATCATTAGACAATCATTTTCCATGTGATTTTTGAAAAGGACAAAACCCTAGCAAACATTCTTCTGAACTGGCAGATACTCCACTGAACAGGGCTCAGAATCAGTAAGACAGAAGTGATAAATGAGTGAACATGACCCAATATCAATAAATAACTCTGTCCACATGGATTTTATCCAAGGCAGTTCGAAAATTTTGAAGAGGAAAAACTAGACCAATGGCAGAGATCCTGGAAAACTAAAATATTTTGGAAAAGTTTTGGAAGACCTATAATCAGAGTAACTTCCAAAGAGAATAAAGTAGGTGAAATTAGGGAGACTGACCTAAAAATTGTGAAGAAAATCAGTATGATTGACACACTGAATAAACTCCTGTTAAAATAGGAGGGTAGAAATTTTATAGATGAGTACACATGTGAAGTATTAGAGATTTCAGTTAACTTACAAATTGATGCAGTTATTGACTTATCTTGGATTATATGTCAATTCTTCTGAAATGCCAGAAATCCCTCACTTAATCACTCCAAATCCACTCTCCACCCTTCCATCTTGTTCACTAACTAGGAAAGCTGACTTGACTGGGTTACATCAATAGACTTGCATGGCCTCTTGCTTCCAGTTGGTTTGGCCAGCAGAAAGCTGAGGGGAAGGAAATTGAGCACATTTGGGCAGTCTGTATTCCTTGACGGCAGGTTATTTTTCACTCTAGATGGTTGCTCTATAAGACATTCTCTCCTTCTGGGGTCTGATAATGTCTTCTTCCCACTCTCCACTCAGTTCTAAGGTTGATACAAGCTTGTTTCTGCTAGTTTCAGGTTTTTCCACTATTCCTTGTGTTTCACCACCACCAAACCCCACACCTCTTTGTAATTAGTCCCTTGTATAAATAAACTCTCCTTAGTTATTCTAATTTGAGTGTGATATCTGTTCCCTTTAAAACCCTCCCTGGTATCTGTAATTCCTGATGGACTGTATTTCTAATAGACCTGTTTTTACTAGAACAAAACTTCACTTATTTATATGTGAACCCTATAGCCAGAGAAGTCTGAGCAATTGATCTTGGTTTTCATGCCATAGCACTGAGTTCAGAAATGGCCTTGAACCAGATTTGGCCAGACTGGGATGGGAAAAGGTAATAAATTACAGCTGTGTTCTGTACCAAAATGGGCTCTGTGTATTTTGTATAATACAGAGACGGATGAAGTGCACCTGGCCAGGATGAGGGGTCTCCAGCATGCAGCCAAACTAGCCTACCTGCAAATGGCTCGAGACTTACGTATTGAAATTGAAACTGGAGGGAATAGCTCAGCTTCCAGAAGCTCTAATGTGAACTTCAGTGACTCATGTTATCACCTGAAATTGCATGACCCCAGTGAAGATTTTGAGGTCTAGAAGTGTGTATATCTGCCCGTCCTGAAAAATGTGCTGATCTTGCTATTGTGAATTGTAGCTGCTCTGGCTTCATTCTCCAACCTTTGATTTTGTAAACTATGTCTAACATACATACCCCTGAGTTTCTGAGTCTGCTCTCACCATAAAGCCAAACCTACTCTTGATATTTGTCAATACAGTGTCATGCAGCTTCCTAGCTTCATGATTTATGCTTTATCTCCATACCATTTTTAAAATCAATTTTAGGCCAGGCACAGTGGCTCAACCTATAATTGTAGCACTTTGGGAGGCTGAGGAGGGTGGATCATCTGAGGTCAGGAGTTCAAGACCAGCCTAGCCAACATGGTGAAACCCCGTCTCTACTAAAAATACAAAACGTAGTCGGACATGGTGATGTGTGCACATAATCCCAGCTACTCAGGAGGCTGAGGTAAAGGAATGCTTTAACCTGGGAGGCAGAGGTTGCAGTGAGCTGAGATTGTGCCACTGCACTCCAGTCTGGGCAACAGAGCAAGACTCTGTCTCAAAAAAAAAAAGGAAAAATAATCCATTTTAAATCCACTTCTTATTTTAATATTATACTATGTAAAATATCAGTAAGTTACAGACACAAGCCTGAAAGTTCGTTCAAAAGAGGGCAATCTCAGAGGAGTGGGGCTCCTCTGCTTATGAAACTTGGACTGTCACATCATGAGCTGTTTCAGGGGAAGCTGAAACATTCTTTCCTCAAACATCAACTCTTCACCACTTAGACACTGAGAAAAGGAGAAAAAATCATTGTTGAAAATTAGAAACTACCCCACTTCATCCTGAACCTATACTACCTAGGCAGACCAAAATAACCCAATTTGTACATGTAATTCAGAGTGATTATGAGAGTATAATGCTCCCACATACTTAGCTGAAGCAAACACAATCCAGTCTAGTGATTCCTACTGCAATCATTTTAGGCCTCAGAGAATTTCTAGAAATAAGCTGACAAGAAAAATAAGCATATCACAGGTGTAAATAATTACACATACAAAGAAATAAAGACCCCTGAGGAAGAATAAGCAAAAACAACAAACAGAAGAGAAAGAAACACAGGAATTCCAGGCACTAAAAATGTTAGGACACTGATTATGGAAACGTTATACTCACTGTGTTTAAAAAAATAAAAAACATAAGTGAAAATACACGCAGATAGCAAGAAACTATGGGAAATGGCCAAGCAGATTTTAAGAATAAAATCAACTTCTAGAAATAAAAATCGTAATGATTGAAATTATAAATGGGTGGATTTAATAGCAGTTTAGACATTTTATGAAACGATAACATGTTACTTGGAAGACAGATCTGAGTTCTCCAGAATACATCACAAAGAGGCAAAGAGAAACTACGAAAGAAAATAAGAGACATTTGGAAGCGAGAAGTCGAACATATCAAGATATAGTTCCACATGGAAAAGAGAGAATAAGTCAGAGATAATTATTTAATGATAATAATATATGAGATTTTTCCAGAACTGATAAAAGACATAAATAAACCTTCTGACAAAATACCTAACAAATGTCAAGAAACTTATATCTAGTCTTTATCATAATGAAACTTCAAACACCGAAGAAAAACTCTTAAGAACAGCCAGAGTTAAAAAGAATAAAAAAAAAAACATATTATGTCCAAGTGAACAATTGTTATATTAATAACTCATATACAGAGAGTATATGAGTTAATATAGCTATTAATGTTATATTAATATAACATTAATAATGTCAATCTGGAATCATAAAACTAACTAAATATCTTTTTAAAATGAAAGGGTACTAAAGATACTTTCAGAAAAATCAGCACTGTGAGAGTTTGTCACCTAAAATCTCTTACTAAAAGAAAATTCTGAAGTATGGTTACTAGAGAGAAAAAATTAATAAAATAGTTTGATTGCACTGTGGTCTGAGAGACAGTTTGTTACAATTTCTGTTCTTGTACATTTGCTGAGGAGTGCTTTACTTCCAATTATGTGGTCAATTTTGGAATAAGTGCTATGTGGTGCTGAGAAGAATGTATATTCTGTTGATTTGGGGTGGAGAGTTCTATAGATGTCTATTAGGTCTGTTTGCTGCAGCGATGAGTTCAATTCCTGGATATCCTTGTTAACTTTCTGTCTCATTGATCTGTCTAATGTTGACAGTGGGGTGTTGAAGTCTCCCATTATTATTGTATGGGAGTCTAAGTCTCTTTGTAAGTCTCTAAGGACTTGCTTTATGAATCTGGGTGCTCCTGTATTGGGTGCATATATATTTAGGAGAGTTAGTTCTTCCTGTTGAATTGATCACTTTACCATTATGTAATGGCCTTCTTTGTCTCTTTTGATCTTTGATGGTTTAAAGTCTGTTTTATCAGAGACTAGTATTGCAACCACTGCTTTTTTTTGTTCTCCATTTGCTTGGTAGATCTTCCTCCATCCCTTTATTTTGAGCCTGTGTATGTCTCTGCATGTGAGATGGGTCTCCTGAATACAGCAGACTGATGGGTCTTGACTCTTTATCCAGTTAGCCAGTCTGTGTCTTTTAATTGGAGCATTTAGTCCATTTACATTTAAGGTTAATATTGTTATGTATGAATTTGATCCTGTCATTATGATATTAACTGGTTATTTTGGTCGTTAGCTGATGCAGTTTCTTCCTAGCCTAAATGGTCTTTACATTTTGGCGTGTTTTTGCAATGGCTGGTACCGGTTGTTCCTTTCCATGTTTAGTGCTTCCTTCAGGGTCTCTTGTAAGGCAGGCCTAGTGGTGACAAAATCTCTAAGCATTTGCTTATGTGTAAAGGATTTTATTTCTCCTTCACTTATGAAACTTAGTTTGGCTGGATATGAAATTCTGGGTTTAAAATTCTTTTCTTTAAGAATGTTGAATATTGGCCCCCACTCTCTTCTGGCTTGGAGAGTTTCTGCCGAGAGATCTGCTGTTAGTCTGATGGGCTTCCCTTTGTGGGTAACCCGACCTTTCTCTCTGGCTGCCCTTAAGATTTTTTCCTTCATTTCAACTTTGGTGAATCTGGCAATTATGTGTCTTGGAGTTGCTCTTCTCGAGGAGTATCTTTGTGGCGTTCTCTGAATTTCCTGGATTTGAATGTTGGCCTGCCCTCCTAGGTTGGGGAAGTTCTCCTGGATGATGAACATCGATGCAAAAATCCTCAATAAAATACTGGCAAACCGGATTCAGCAGCACATCAAAAAGCTTATCCACCATGATCAAGTGGGCTTCATCCCTGGGATGCAAGGCTGGTTCAACATTCGCAAATCAATAAACATAATCCAGCATATAAACAGAACCAAAGACAAGAACCACATGATTATCTCAATAGATGCACAAAAGGCTTTTGACAAAATTCAACAGCCCTTCATGCTAAAAACGCTCAATAAATTCGGTATTGATGAAACGTACCTCAAAATAATAAGAGCTATCTATGACAAACCCACAGCCAATATCATACAGAATGGGCAAAAACTGGAAAAATTCCCTTTGAAAACTGGCACAAGACAGGGATGCCCTCTCTCACCACTCCTATTCAACATAGTGTTGGAAGTTCTGGCTAGGGCAATCAGGCAAGAAAAAGAAATCAAGGGTATTCAGTTAGGAAAAGAAGAAGTCAAATTGTCCCTCTTTGCAGATGACATGATTGTATATTTAGAAAACCCCATTGTCTCAGCCCAAAATCTCCTTAAGCTGATAAGAAACTTCAGCAAAGTCTCAGGATACAAAATTAATGTGCAAAAATCACAAGCATTCGTATACACCAGTAACAGACAAACAGAGAGCCAAATCAGGAATGAACTTCCATTCACAATTGCTTCAAAGAGAACAAAATACCTAGGAATCCAACTGACAAGGGATGTAAAGGACCTCTTCAAGGAGAACTACAAACCACTGCTCAGTGAAATAAAGGAGGACACAAACAAATGGAAGAACATACCATGCTCATGGATAGGAAGAATCAATATCGTGAAAATGGCCATACTGCCCAAGGTTATTTATAGATTCAATGCCATCCCCATCAAGCTACCAATGAGTTTCTTCACAGAATTGGAAAAAATTGCTTTAAAGTTCATATGGAACCAAAAAAGAGCCCGCATCTCCAAGACAATCCTAAGTCAAAAGAACAAAGCTGGAGGCATCACGCTACCTGACTTCAAACTATACTACAAGGCTACAGTAACCAAAACAGCATGGTACTGGTACAAAAACAGAGATATAGACCAATGGAACAGAACAGAGTCCTCAGAAATAATACCACACATCTACAGCCATCTGATCTTTGACAAACCTGACAAAAACAAGAAATGGGGAAAGGATTCCCTATTTAATAAATGGTGCTGGGAAAATTGGCTAGCCATAAGTAGAAAGCTGAAACTGGATCCTTTCCTTACTCCTTATACGAAAATTAATTCAAGATGGATTAGAGACTTAAATGTTAGACCTAATACCATAAAAACCCTAGAGGAAAACCTAGGTAGTACCATTCAGGACATAGGCATGGGCAAAGACTTCATGTCTAAAACACCAAAAGCAACGGCAGCAAAAGCCAAAATTGACAAATGGGATCTCATTAAACTAAAGAGCTTCTGCACAGCAAAAGAAACTACCATCAGAGTGAACAGGCAAGCTACAGAATGGGAGACAATTTTTGCAATCTACTCATCTGACAAAGGGCTAATATCCAGAACCTACAAAGAACTCAAACAAATTTACAAGAAAAAAACAAACAACCCCATCAAAAAGTGGGCAAAGGATATGAACAGACATTTCTCAAAAGAAGACATTCATACAGCCAACAGACACATGAAAAAATGCTCATCATCACTGGCCATCAGAGAAATGCAAATCAAAACCACAATGAGATACCATCTCACACCAGTTAGGATGGCGATCATTAAAAAGTCAGGAAACAACAGGTGCTGGAGAGGATGTGGAGAAATAGGAACACTTTTATACTGTTGGTGGGATTGTAAACTAGTTCAACCATTATGGAAAACAGTATGGCGATTTCTCAAGGATCTAGAACTAGATGTACCATATGACCCAGCCATCCCATTACTGGGTATATACCCAAAGGATTATAAATCATGCTGCTATAAAGACACATGCACATGTATGTTTATTGCAGCACTATTCACAATAGCAAAGACTTGGAATCAACCCAAATGTCCATCAGTGACAGACTGGATTAAGAAAATGTGGCACATATACACCATGGGATACTATGCAGCCATAAAAAAGGATGAGTTTGTGTCCTTTGTAGGGACATGGATGCAGCTGGAAACCATCATTCTCAGCAAACTATCACAAGAACAGAAAACCAAACACCGCATGTTCTCACTCATAGGTGGGAACTGAACAATGAGATCACTTGGACTCGGGACAGGGGACATCACACACCGGGGCCTATCATGGGGAGGGGGGAGGGGTGAGGGATTGCATTGGGAGTTATACCTGATGTAAATGATGAGTTGATGGGTGCTGACGAGTTGATGGGTGCAGCACAGCAACATGGCACAAGTATACATATGTAACAAACCTGCACGTTATGCACATGTACCCTAGAACTTAAAGTATAATAATAATAATAAATAAATTAAAAAAAGAAAAAAAATTAGGAATTGAATGTAAAAAAAAATTAATAAAATAAAATAATAGAGAACAATCAATCTAAAAGCAGTTCTTTAGTAATAACTTATAAAGTAAGTAAATCTCTGACAAGCGGGATCTGTGAAATAGAGAGAAAGCAAAACAATACATAGGGAAGGATCAATGCAGAGAAAAGAGACATTAGCAAGTAAGAGGACACCACGAATCATTGAAGCAAAAATTTTAAAACTTGAATGAAATGATCTGTTTTCCCCAAAAATTATAACATAAGAAAATTGAAGTAACTATTTGAAAAAACCTGAAAAGAGATGGAACTGGGGGTTTAAAATCTTTCAAACATAAATGAAGGAATCCCTACCAGGACAGATAGACAGGCACATTCAAGCTTATATTCAAGAAAAATGTAATCCTTCCACACTTACAGCTTCAGAGAATTAAAACACAGAAGGCCCGGCACCGTGGCTCATACCTGTGATCCTAGCACTTTGGGAGGCCAAGTCAGTGGATTGCTTGAGCCCAGGAGTTTCAGACCAGCCTGGGCAACATGGGAAAACCCCATCTCTACTAAAAATACAAAAAAAATTAGTCAGGCATGGTGGTGCGTGCCTATAGTCCCAGCTACTTGCGGGACTGAGGTGAGAGGATCACTTGAGCCCAGGAAGTCAAGGTTGCAGTGAGCCGAGATAGCACCACTGCACTCCAGCCTGAGCCACCAAGTGAGACCCTGTCTCAAAAAACAAACAAACAACAAACAAAAAACAGGAAAGTCCCCCCAAATCTTTGTATGAGATGAAGATAACATCTCATATCAAACCAGACAAGGACAGTACAAGAACTGAAAAGTATAGACCAATCTTAATTAGGAATAAGACATAAAAAGCCCTAATAAAAATTAGCAAATTGATTCAGAGTACACCATGCAATATACCCTGACTAAATAATATCTGTTACTGTTATGCAAGCCTGATTTAAGTATAATTCACTAATATAATAAAGGAGAAAAATTTTATGATCATCTCAGTAAATATAGAAATAGCATTTGATAAAATACAGCACCTATTCAAAAATAAAACCTTTGACCTACCTAAAATAAAAGAGGAATTCCTTAACCTGAATTAAGGAATATATATAAAAAATTGTATACAAAAATTTTAAAGTGCCAGATATTGTTCTAATTGTTCTGATCCGTTTATTCCTCATAACAACCCTGTAACATGAGCCCTGTTACTGATCTTGTCTTATAAATAATGCAGTAACAGAAAAACTAAGTCACTTGTCCAAAGTCACAATAGATTGCAATTGGCAGAGAGGTGTGACTTGAACCTGTGCGGTAATTTAGAGTTTTCTCTCTGAACTACCATGCTAAGTTTCAAAAATACCACACTTTCTTTAAATAAATTTAAATTGCTCTCTGAGTCTTCAGATGGAAGGAAATTCCATTTCAGTCATTACTGGGGCACCAAATCAAATATTTGCAGTTAAACAGGTTGTGAACCAACTTGGCTGCACTCCTAGGTGGGTGCTTATGTGCAGTGGCTCTGAATTTTACTCTAAAATATCACATTAGTATGAACCTCTAAAAAATAGTATTTCCCCAAGGGCCTCCTACTAGAAGGTTGGAAAATTGTATTTTGATCGTGTCTGTAGGCCCATCTTCTCCAGGTTTATGCAAGTATCTCAGAGGAACTATGTAGACCAGGACATTTGGGAAAGGCCCCTTTGTTCTCTAGTTCCCCTTGGTCTCTAGTCCAAAAGGGTCACAGGAGATATGTTCATTATTAATCTTGCCTAGACCCTGAAGGTTGGAGGCTCTGGTGTTTCAATGTCAACCTTGAGCCCAGGGGTTCATGTCAGGATGGTAATTGGTGTTCAGACTCAGAGGGCCATAACTCATCCAGTCTCCCAGAAGTCCTGACAGTCCCTGGGGTCCCGGGAGACAGCAGGGTGCAGAAACTCTCATATTAGCCGAATCCCCATATCTGGCCCAGGGAAAAGCTCTCAAAACCTTCCTCCTCCCCAGCTTCGCAAGTTCCAGGATGTCCTTCTCTGCTTAGATAATCTGTTTCTATTGCTGCATGATTCTACCTTTAACAAAAACTCTCCATGGGTATGGTTCTTTCTTTGTCTGGCAACTTCTACTCCTGGCCCTGCCACAGAAAAGTCGTTATTAATTTCCTTCAGTAAGGAAAAAAGACTTGGCCACTAATCTTGGAATGTAGAAGGGAAAATTACCTACAGCAAGAGAACAAAACACAATATTTCAATAAATTATCCTAGTATGTATGTATGTATGTATTTATTTACTCAAAAATAGTCCTATGGTATATGCCAAAATATTAATCTTGTGTATTAAGGACAAGACTTTCAAATTACTTTTTTCTTGCTTTTATCTACATTTTTTGAGTTTTCTACAATGAATATAGATTTGTGAATTTTTTAAAGTTGATCTTTCATTTAAAAGGGTTCATTTGGGGTGTTTTATAAACTACTCCCAAGATTGATTTTTTCTCTCCTTTAAGAATTCAACGAACACTTCACAGTTTCAAGTCAGTATACGTCCCTATGGTGTGTATAGGACGTGATTTCAATGAATGGTGATTGCAGACACTAGGCTCCATTTTAACTTAAATAAAATCTTTAAGAAAAAAAGCTAAAAATACTGTTCAGTTCCTGGAAAAAAAGAGGAGGAAATGACCACCCACTCACTGAGAACTGGGAAAATGAAAGTCACATCCGTCAGGTCCCCATTCAAATGGACTCAAACCCATTTCAGTGTGTCCTGTCTCACCTCAATCACTGTTTTAGAGAAAAACATTTATTTTCACCATTCAAAAAATTAGTGGAATTCAGAAACAATGAACATTTGTACTGTGGTGGACATAGTACACTTTATATCACTTCCAATGACATCAATGATAAGCCACAGTTTGACTAGTGAGATTAAAATTTATTTCACAGCTATTCAACTCCAGCACATTTTGGGTTTTATAACCAGTTTTCCAAAGTTGATTATCCCTTCTGACACCAAAGGTTAGACAGTTTGAGTGTGTGTGTATGCGTGTGTATTTTGCAGAAAAGAAAAATAGACCACCCCAGAAGTTAGGATATTCCTAATATATTTTGGGGACCCAAATAGTTTTTCCAGAAGTCAGAGAGTAAAAATCATAATAGTAAGTGCTGGAATTTTCCATATTCTAATTTTTTTTTCTGGAAGAATAGAAAAGCAAGGCTCTTTTATGTTACATTCCTAAGAAAAATGTTGAATCAGCTGACTTCTGTACATAGCTTAGCAGTGAGGCACTAATCAGAATTCTCATACATTTTTAAGAAGGATGACTTGTTAGCAGTGCATCCTTGATATTGACTTGAGTTGGTCAGAGAGACCAATTGCTTCTAACCTGGGTTTTTAATTGTAATTTACTGTTAATTTAACTTCAATACTATCTACTTAGTTTGTTAAGTACTGTAATGATCCATGTTTGAATCAAAGGTGTTTTTTTGGTGGGGAGTAAGGTGTTAGGACTATCCAATAAGTTATATTTTTAAAATATGTATAGTGTGTATTTCAACTATGAATCATTCACGTTCAATTGCTAAAGCAGATGTATTACTATTCACTATCTTCATTACCGTAGAATATAATGTGCTTAAATAATGATACTCACTATTAAAGTCCTTCCCAACTGTATAGCATGAATGAGTGGCTTTTTATTAGTGTAAAAAGCTTTCAGGGAAAGTTTGATTCCTACTACCCTCAAAATGGACTGAATATTTGCTTCTCCCAAAGTTTGTATGTTAACATTCTAATTTCCATTATGATAGTATTAGGTGGTGGGGTCTTCGGGAGGTAACTGGGTCATGAGGGTGGAACCCTCATGAAGGGGATCAGAGGGTTCTCTAGCTTTGTTTCCCTTAAGTGAGGACACGATGAGAAGTGAGTCACCTGCAACCTGGAGAAGTGCCCTCACCAGAACCCAATCATGCTGGCATCCTTATCTCAGTTCTCCGACCTCCAGGACTGTGAGAAATAAATTTTTGTTCTTTATAAGCCACTCAATATATGGTACTTTGTTATGGCAGCCAAAACTGTCTAAGATGACCCTATAATTTTAAATTTAGGAGAAATTAATTTAAATAAAGAGAGGGAGAAATCAACTACCACCCTCAAATAAATGATACTTTCCAAGCATCTCGGTTGTTTTGAAAGTGTAAAAATTAAAGCATTTTTTAAAAACCAACATACTGTGTTTTCTCAAAAATATATTTAACTTTTAAACTTGAGATAATCAGTCAAATGGGAAAAATAAGAACTTTTCCTTCTCTCTTATGTTCACATCATTTTTGTGCTTTTAAATTTATATTTGCTTAAAAATATTTGAATTTTGTCACTCTTTTGTAATCTTTCTTCAAAACATTAGATGGGAACCAAAAAATAAAAAAGGAAACTTTTAGAAGACTGTGAAATTAGCATTGTAGAAAGAATCACAGTTATTGAGAAAGAAACAGCTACTTCAGGAGAAAACGAGAGCAGGGAATATTTAAGGCAAATTGTGATAGACTTCTATGGCCCTCAATAAAACACACCTCCAAGTATTCATTGCACTGTATGATACTGGGGCTGACTGTGTGACTAGCTTTGGTCAAATGTACACAGCACCCATAAAGTAAGCTGCTGCATGAGAAGTGCTCGCAGATTGCAACTTGCCCTTTTGGAATGTTCCCTCTTGGAACTCAATTCTAGGGATGCCCAAGGAGCCACACAGTGAGGCTCGGCTAGAGGAAAACAGACCACTGGCCAACAACCCTAGCTAAGGTCCCATCTGGGAGCCAGGGCCAGAAGCAATTGCCAGTCATGTGAATGAGACTATTTTGGACCTTCTAATTTTCCCCATGCTCCAGCTGATCCTATAAAAAGAAGAACCTCCCAGTCATACCACAGAAATATGAGAAGTAATACATTGTTATTGTGTTAAGCCACTAAGTTTTAGGATGGTTTGTTTCACAGCAATAGATACCTTTAACAAAAGAAATGAGGCTCAGAGAATTTATGTAATTTCCCCAGAGTCACAAGGTAGGTAAATTATATGTAAATCAGGATTTAAAACAGGACCTCTGTAACTTGAAACTCATGGTCTTGCCTCAAGTTGCCACTGTTCATATTTAAATAAAGGAAAAATAGAGAGTCACATATTTTTTCTCAATAGGAAAGACCATCTAGCTTCATTTTATAGGAAGCAGGAGGATATACAAATGTCTTTATCTTATCCCTGGGGTCAGAGACCCCTCCTGGATCCTATCTCAGAGCTCTGTAGAAAAGTCACTCCAGATAGGCTCTGCCATCCTCTCTAAATAAGCAGTATGCTCTGGGTGGCAACCACTTAATTCATACCTGCTATATTAAACAGATGGGAACCGAGACCCAAACAGGTGTTTGACACATTTCTCAACTACCAAAAAAAAAAAAAAAGTCAGCTATTTTTGATTAATTAAAGATTAAAATTACATGGTCTTTTAGAGAAACATTTAGTGCTCACATCATTAACAATTTGAGTTTAATAGACCCAAACTTCTTTATTCACACTTAACTTTGAAGGAGAATTAGGGGAATGCATGTTCAGACTGTATGGCCCGTGGGCAAATCCTATTCAGAGCAATATAAATTGAATGGTCTTCCACAGAAAAGAAAGCATATTTGTGACCAAAAAATGTTCATTAAGTATCTGCGAGATGCAAATTAAAATGACAATGAGCTACAACAAGACGTCCACTAAGACAGCTAAAGTTAAAAACACTAAATGTTGATCAATATATGATGCAACTGGAATTCACACATTATTTGTGGGAGTGAAAAATCATACAACCACTTTGGGAAAAGATCTGGAAATTTCTTATAGAAACTCACCTAAACCTATGATCCAACAATTCCACACTTGGGTATTTACAGTAGAGAAATAAAAATGTATGTTTACAAAAGAAATTGTACAAGAATACTGATAGAAACTTTATCCAAAAAATGTTTGATTTTTTCATTCTTTTAAAAACATTACTTGAAACATTAGATCAAGACCAAAAAAATAAAAAAGAAAACTTTCAGAAGACTATATAAAATTCATAATAGCCAGAAACTGGAAACAGCGTAAGTTTCTGTCACTAGGAGAATGAATAAACACAGGGTGTAATAATATTCATAAGGTGGAACAGTGTTGTGGAGGTCATGAATAGGCTCCACTCAGACTTCCTGCTGAGGGTAGCAAAGCCCACCAGAGCCCCAGCTATTGCCCTTTAGCTTCTTATACATATTATGGTTCCTCCTTAGGGATGACTAAGTTGGCAATGTAATAATGAAGACTTTGGGACTCCTTTAACAGGCAACTCTGGGTTGAGGACTCTGCATTGGCCTGCCCAGAACTTTCTCTGAGCTGCTCTGGAGTCCGTGGCTCTTCCTACACAGTCCTCCGCTATCCCCCTCTCTTTCACAGGTGTCAGGCCAACACAGCAGTCTGAAGGCTCTCCCTACCTACTCCAACTCCCTTCCCTTTATTCTTCATGGGCATTTCCCTTAACAATTTTTTACACATCTAATCCTGTCCTTTTATCTTCTTCTCAAGTTACCCAGGTTAAGAAAATTATTCAGTGATAAAAAGAAATGAGGAACATGATGAATGAATTAAAAAAATCATTATGCAGATTGAAAAAATAAAGACTCAAAGAAATAAATGTGATATCGTTACAATAGGTAGTTAGGCAGACATGAACAGGGCAGGAGAGGGCCCCCCAACCCCACCAAACCAGGAACGTCAGGCAACCATCAGGTGATGGTCAGGCAGTTGTTAAACTGTCTCTCTAAAATAATAATTGGTTGCAGCTGGTGCCAGGGAAAGGCTGTCTCCCAATAGATAGAAAACAGCTGAAACTGGTGATCAGCAGTTTCCTAAAAAGATCTCAGGAGTTGGGTGAGTGGGCTCAAGCATGCATATTAAGAGGCAAAATGGGCCGGGCGCGGTGGCTCAAGCCTGTAATCCCAGCACTTTGGGAGGCCGAGGCGGGCGGATCACAAGGTCAGGAGATCGAGACCACCCTGGTTAACACACTGAAACCCCGTCTCTACTAAAAATACAAAAAATTAGCCGGGCGTGGTGGCGGGCACCTGTAGTCCCAGCTACTCAGGAGACTGAGGCAGGAGAATGGTGTGAACCCAGGAGGCGGAGGTTGCAGTGAGCCGAGATCATGCCACTGCACTCCAGCCTGGGCGACAGAGCCAGACTTTGTCTCAAAAAAAAAAAAAAAAAGAGGCAAAATGGTGTTTAACTGGCCTATGACCTTCCTCCAAAACACTCGACTGGTAAGGGAAGAACACCTCAAGTGACCATGTATACAACTTCAGTAAACACACCGTGCATGCATCCCCTCCCAAGTGCTAGCAGGCCCCTGTGCATGTGGACAGCCCACCCCAAGGGAAGAATCAGAGGAGAAAGGATACAACACCCTGAAACCATGCTAACATATAAAATCCCGAAGTTTAAACCACACACTTGAATTTCTCAAGTTGCCCACTTGGTCTTCTTCCAAATTTACTTTACTTCCTTTCATTCCTGCTTTAAAACATTTTTAAAAACTTTCTCTCCTGCTCTAAAACTTGCCTCAGTCTTTCACTCTGCCATATACCCCCTTGGTCAAATTCTTTCTTCCAAGGCAGCAAGAATTAAGGTTGTTGCAGACCCATGCAGATTTGCTACAGCTAACTATATGATTCCATATGTGTGAAATTCTAGAGCAGGTCAAACTAACCTATGTTGAGAAAAAAACTTAAGAATCGTCTGAAAAGGTTAGGAATAAGCATTGACTGGGAAGAAACATGATAGAACATTCTATGTTTATGATAACATTTTGTATCTTGATATAGGTTTCGATTGCACAAAATTCATCTAATGGTAGGCTTAAGATTTGCATATTTTGTCACGTGAAAATTTTACCCTAAAGCAAGAACTGTAAATTAATACTGAACTCTAGTTATATACATGCTGAAATGTCTGGAGAAAAGTATACCAATTTCTGAACCTTACTTTTAGATTCATCAAAAATGCAATGATAACTAGATGGACAGATCTGTCATAATAAAAGTGTAGTAAAATGTTCAGGTAGACTCTAAGGGGAGAGTATATGGGTGTTTACTGTAACATTATTTGAAATTTTCTGTGTGGTTAAAAAGTTTCATAACAAATCCCAGAACATTGCACATAAGAAAATGAAATGTATCTCAAGAAGTCAGGTGCAAAAAAAGACAAAGAAATTTAATGGTGAAGAGGTGGAGCAGGATGGCTGAATAGAACCCTCCAGCTACTGTCACCTCTGCAGGAAAACCAAATTGAACAACTATCCCCCAAAGAAAGGACTTTCATAAGAACCAAATATCAGATGAGCAACCACAATACCTGATTTTAATATCATAGCAAGGAAAGTGGCACTGAAGAGGTTAGGAAAGACAGTCTTAAAAGGCCAACAGCATGCTACCTCTGTCCCCTGCAGCAGCTGCATGGCACAGAGAGAGAATCTGTGTGCTTGAAGGAATGAACAGCACAGTGATTATGGGACACTGTATTGGAACTCAGTGCTACCTGTCTCACTGGAAAGCAACACAAGGCAGAATTTGCCCGGCACCCACAGAGGACGCACTAAGACCAGCCCTAGTCAAGGGGAATCATCCATCCTAGAAGTCAGAAACTGAATTCTGGTTAGTACCACTAAAGGCTAAAGTACTCTAGGGTCCCAAATAAACTTGAAAAGTGCTCTAGGCCATAAGCATTGCAATTCCTGGGCACGCCCTGATGCTGTGCTGAGCTTGGAACCACTGGACTTGAGCTGCATGCAACCTAGTGATATAATAGCTGGGAGAGCCAAGGAAGTACTTGTGTCACCCTTCCCCCAACCCCAGGCAGCATAGCTCACAGCTCTGGGAGACATGCCTTCCCTCTGCCTGAGAAGATGATAGGGACGAATAAAGAGGGCTTTGTCTTACAACTTGGATACCAGCTCGGTCACAGCAGAATAGGACACCAGGAAGATTTGTAAGGCCCCCATTCCAGCCCTAGCTCCTGCATGATACTTCTAGGCACCCTCTGGGCCAGAAGAGAACCCACTACCTTGAAGAGAAGAAGCTAGTTCTGGCAGGATTCATTATCTACTGAATAAAGAGCCCTTGGACCCTGAATAAACATCAACAGAAGCCAGGCAGTATTCGTCACAGGCTATGAGTGAGGCCTAGTGCTATACTGCCTTCAAATGTGACACCGCACGTTCCTAGCTGTAGTGCCCATGCAGAGACTTCTGCTTGAGAAAAGGAGAGAAAAGAGTAAAGAGGATTTGTCTTGCAGCTTGATTATCAGCTTGGTCACAGTGAGGCAGAGCACCAAGTGAGCTCCTGGGGTCCCTGATTACAGGCCTTGGCTCCTGGACAGCATCTGTGAACCTATCCTTGGCTAGAGAGGTGGCCACTGTCTTGAAGGGTGGGTGCCAGGCCTGGAAGCATTTTCCACAAGCTGACTGAAGAGTGCTCAGGCCTTGAGTGAACATCAGCACTAGTCAGGTAGTATCCACCCTGGACCTGGGTTGGTGGTAACTTTGGGGAGAGATTCCTGCTTGAGGAAGTGAGAGAGAAGAGTGGGAAGGACTTTATCTTGGGACTTGGGTACCAGCTCAGCTGTGGTAGTATAGAGCACCAAGTAGATTATTATGGTTCCTAACTCCAAGCTCTGGCTCCCAGATGACATTTCTGGACCTGCCATAGGCTGGCAGGGAGCTTGCTGAGATAAAGGGAAGAACACAAGCCTGGTTGGATTCACCACAAGCTGACTGAAGAACTCTTGGGCTTTGGGTGAAAATCGGCAGTAGCCAGGTAGTGGTTGCTGTTGGCCTTGGGAGAGACCCAGTGCTGTGCTGGCTTCAGGGCTGACCCAGCACAGTCTTAGTGGTAGTGGCCACAAGCGTGCTTATATCATCCCCTCCTCCAGCTCCAGACAACTCAGCATGGAGAGAGACTCTCTGTTTGTTTGGGTGAAATTAGGGGAAGAGAACAAGAATCTCTGTATGGTTATCCAGAGATTTCTCTCCGATCTCATTGAAGACCATCCAGGTAGTACCTCTATAAGTCTGCAGTAGTCATAGCATTACTGGGCTTGAGGTGATCCTTAATGCAGATACAGCTACACCGACCAAAAACTTAGATCACAACAGTCAATACCCTTTGAATACTTGGAAAGCCTTTCCAAGAAGGATGGATACAAACAAGCCCAGACTGCAAAGACTACAACAAATACTTAACTTTTCAATGTCCAGACATTGACAAACATCCATAAGCATCAAGAATATCCAGGAAAACATTACTTCACAAACAAACTAAATAAGGCACCAGAAACCAATCCAAGAGTGACAGAGATATGTGACCTTTCAGACAGAGAATTCAAAACAGCTGATTTGAGGAAGCTCAGTGAAATCCAAGATAACACAGAGAAGGAATTCAGAATATCATCAGATAAATTTAACAAAGAGATTTAAATAATTAAAAAGAATTAAGCAGATATTCTGGAATTTAACAATACAATGGACATACTGAAGAATGCATCAGTCTCTAACCAGCAGAATTTATCAAGTGAAAGAAAGAAGTAGTGATCTTGAAGACAGGCTATTTGAAAATACACTCATAGGAGACAAAAAAAAAAATAATTAAAAAAATATACCTACAGGATCCAGAAAATAGCCTCAAAAGGGCAAATCTAAGAATTATTGGCCTTAAGGAGAAGGTAGAGAGTGAGATAGGGGTAGAAAGTTATTCAAAGGGGTAATAACAGAGAACTCCCTGTACCTAAAGAAAGATATCAGTATTTAAGTACAAGAAAGTTATAAAGCACCAAGCATATTTAACTCAAATAGGAGTACTTCAAGTACTTAATAAGCAAGCTCCCAAAGGTCAAGGATAAAGAAATGATCCAAAAAGTATCAAGAGTAAAGAAACAAATAACATACAATGGAGCTCCAATATCTGGCAGCAGAGGTTTCGGGGAAACTTATGTGCCAGAAGAGAGTGGACATGACATATTTAGAGTGCTGAAGGGAAAAACTTTTACCCTAGAATAGTATATCTGACAAAAATATCCTTCATACAGAAAGGAGAAATAAAGACGGTCCCAGAAAAACAAAGGCTGAGGGATTTCATAAATACCAGACCTGTCCTACAGCAAGTGTAAATAGACTTCTTCAATCTAAAAGAAAAGGATATTAATGAGCAACAAGAAATCATCTGAAGGTACAAAACTCACTGGTAAAGTAAATAAACAGAAAAAAATCATAACACTGTAATTGCGGTGTCTAAACTACTCATATGTTCAGTAGAAAAACTAAAAGATGAATTGATCAAAAATTATAACTACAATAACTTTTTGTAGACATAGCACAATAAGACATAAATAAAAACAAATAAAATTGGAAGGAAAAAATGTAGTTTTTATTAGTTTTCTCTTTGCTTATTAGTTAACTAGTTTGTTTATGAAATAAGTGTTATCATCAGCTTAAATAATGGCTTATAAGGTATTATTTGCAAGCTTTATGGTAATCTCAAATTTTAAAAATATACAATAAACTCACAAAAAATAAAAAAAATACCACCTTGGAAAAATCACCTTCCTAAAAGAAGGACAGGGAGGAAGGAAAGAAGTATGAGCAGACTGCAAAACAACTAGAAAATAAATGACAAAATGGCAGCAGTAAACCCTTACTTATCAATAATAACATTGAACGTAAATAGACTAAACTCTCCAATCAAAAGACATAGAGTGGCTGAATGGATTTAAAAAAAATAAGACTGAATGATCTGTTGCCTACAAGAAACACACTTCACCTTTAAAGACACATATAGACTGAAAAGAAAGGGATGGAAAAATATATTCATGCCAATAGAAACCAAAAAAGAGAAGGAGTAGCTATACTTACATCAGACAAAATAGATTTCAAGATGAAAACTATAAGAAGAGACAGAGAAGGTCACTATATAATTACAAAGGGGTCAATTCAGCAACAGGATAACAATTGTAAATATATATGCACCCAACACTGGAGCACCCAGATACATAAAGCAAATATTATTAGAGCTAAAGAGAGGGATAGGCCCCAATGGGACAGCTAGAGACTTCAACATCCTGCTTTCAGCATTGGACAGATTTTCCGGACAGAAAATTAAAAAAGAAACGGAGGACTTAATCTGCACTATAGACCAAAAGGAACTAATACTTATAGAACATTTCATACAACACCTTTTCCTCACCGCATGGATTACTTTCAAGGATAAACCATATATTAGGCCACAAACAACTCTTAAAAATTCAAAAAAGTGAAATTATATCAAGTATCTTCTCTGATCATAACAGAATAAACCTAGAAATCAATGAGGAATTTTAGAAACTATACAAACACATGGAAATTAAACAATATGCTCCTGAATGGCCAATGGACCAATAAAGAAATTTAGAAGGAAATTTAAAAATTCCTTGAAACAAATGAAAATGGAAATACAGCATACCCAAACCTATGGGATACGAGGAAAGCAGTACCAAGAGGAAAGTGTATAGCAATAAGTGCCATCATCAAAAAAGTAGAAAAACTTTAAATAGACAATCTAATGATACATTTTAAAGAACTAGAAAAGCAGGAGTAAACCAAGCCTTAAATTGGAAGACAACAATTGTAAAGAGCAGGAAGAAGTAAATGAAACTGAAATGAAAAAAAATACAAAGATAAATAAAACAAAAAGTTTGTTTTTTGAGAAGACAAACAAAACTGACAAACACGAAAAAGAAGATCCAAATAAATAAAATCAGAGATGAAAAAGGAGCCATTACAACTGATACCACAGAAATTCCAGAGCTCATTAGAAACTACTGTGAGCAACTATATACCAATAAATTGAAAAATCTAGAAGAAATGAACAAATTCCTAGATAGGTACAACCTACCAAGATTGAACCAGCAAGAAATCTAAAACCTGAACAGGCTAATGACAAGTGACAAGATTGAAGCCATAATAAAAAGTCTTCCAGTAAAGAAAAAGCCAGACCTGATGGCTTCACTGCTGAATTTTACCAAACATTTAAAGAAGACTTAATACCAATTATACTCAAACTAGCCTAAAAAGTAGAGGAGGGAATACTTCCAAACTCATTCTACAAGGCTAGTATTACCCTGATACCAAAACCAGACAAAGACACATCAAAAAAAGGAAAACTACATGCCAATATCACTGATTAAAACTGGTGCAAAAATCCTCAACAAAATACTAGCAAACTGAATTTAACAATACATTATAAAGGTCATACATCATGACCAATTGAGATTTATCCCAGGATGCAAGAAGGATTTGACATATGCAAATTAGCGAGTGTGATACATCATATCAATGGATTCTAGTACAAAAACCATGTGATCATTTCTTTAGTAATACCACAAAAGCAAAAGCAACCAATGCAAAAATGGACAAATGGGATCACATCAAGTTATAAAGCTTGCACACAGCAAAGAAAACAATCAACAAAGTGAAGACACAACCCACAGAATGGGAGAAAATATTTGAAAATTATCCATCTGACAAGGGATTAATAACCAGAATATATAAGGAGCCCAAATAATGCAATAGAAATCTAATAATTCAGTTTAAAAATGGGCAAAAGATCTGAATAGACATTTCTCAAAAGAAGACATACAAATGGCAAAGAAGCATATGAAAAGATGCTCAACATCACTGATATTAGAGAACTACAAATCAAAATTAAATGAGATATCATTTCAGCCCAGTTAAAATAGCTTGTATCCAAAAGATGGGCAATGACAGATGCTGGAGAGGATGTAGAGGAAAGGGAACCCTCTTACACTGTTGGTGGGAATATCAATTAGTACAGCCACTATGGGGAACAATATGATTCTTCAAAAAACTAAAAATAGAGCTACCATATGATCCAGCAATCCCACTGCTAGGTATATATCCAAAAGAAAGAAAATCAATATATTGAAGAGATAGCTGCACTCCTATGTTTATTGCAGCACTATTCACAATAGCCAAGATTTGGAAGCCACCTAAGTGTCATCAATAGACAAATGAATAAAGAAAATGTGGTACACATACAAAATGGAGTACTATTCAACCACAAAAAAGAATGAGGTCCTGTCATCTGCACCAACATGGATAGAACTGGAAGACATTTTATTAAGTGAAATATCCAGGCACAGAAAGAAAAATTTTGTATGTTCTCACTCATTTGTGGGAGATGAAAATTAAAACAATTGAACTTACGGAGTTAGAGAGTAGAATTGTGGGTTACCAGTGGCTGGAAATCATAGTGAGTGGGGCTGGGGGGAAGTGGGGTGGTTAATGGGTACAAAAAATAAGGCTTACTATTTGGTAGCACAACAGGGGGATTACAGTCAACAATAATTTATTGTATATTTTTAAATAACTAGAAGAATGTAACCAGAATGTTCATAACACAAAGAATTGATAAATATTTGTGTTGATGGATACATTATTTACCCTGATGTGATTATGACACATTGTCTGCCTGTATCAAAATATCTCATGCACTCCATAAATATGTACACCTACTCTACATTCATAAAAAACAAATTTTTTTTTCAAAAAAGTTAATGGCATCAGATTAGAAGCTAAAGCTTGATGTAAAAATAAAGTAAAGGCATTTTCAGACATTAAGGGTCTTGCCTATTATAGGTAATCTTTTCTCAGTAGGATATGCTCCACAAAAACAAAAAAAAATCTAAACTAAGAAATAGAAGGCTATGGCATCCAGAAAAAAGAGATTCAATATAGGAACAAGGCAAGGAAAATTCCCAGTTTCAATGTGACCAGAAACCTTAGGATGATAGTTATGTAGTAGGTTGTGTAAACAAATATTGCAGGAGGACTTGGAGCTTAGAAAAAGATGAGGAAAAAAAAGAGACTGATAGATTATTATCTGCTGTGCTTGATTTATGACTTTATTTTAAAGAGTTTCATAGATCAGTAGAAGAATTTGGTGATTATTAGCAACAAGTACTTCTATTTATAAGATAAGCAAACATGTAAAAGGAATTCATTATAAACTCCAAAAAAACCAAAAAGTTTCATAAGATGTAGACGGTCACTATATTGCAAACTCTGCTGTTGACAATATTAACGTACTCAAAAGAATGTGGACACTCAATATTAATTTAACCAAAAATTGTGCGATAACTATACTGAAAGTGATGAGAGATGGAAACTGTACGCACTGGTGGCAATTGTTGCTGAAAGAAAACTAAATACTTATCTTTAGTAACTGGAAGTCAATAGATAATGTCTAAAATTTTAAAACCAAGAAAGCAAAAAAAGCAAGTTTTTAGAAATACAGCATAAGGAAGAGTTAAGAATTGAAAGTCATCATCTCTGACAGCAAAAATTAAGAGTACATATGTATGAAGGGGGTTGCTGTTTGTTGTCATATGGCTTGTTGTCTTACTTTGCTTCTAAAAGTGTATACATGCATTCACTCTGATTAAAATTATAATTTAATTTAATTTTTTCTATCTGGTGCAACTATAGGTATACTCAGGATTTATTTTTCCATACCCCATTCATTGAAATGTCGGACATTCCTTGGTGTGTCAAAAAGGAAGGAATGCAAAGACTAGAAAATGGAAGACTACAGTGGATTTACCATATGCACTGTCTAACCCACTCTCTGCATTCCCTAGGGTGGAGCCCAGAATTCACTTCCTTCACCAAAGTGTGTGATATACATTAGTTAGAATAACACCAGCATCTTAGAAAGGTATTATCATGATTCTTCTATTAGGAATGCTAATGGTGGGAACTCCCCAGTGGGTCATGGGGATGATTCAATCAGATGTCCATGATATGGCATTTAATCCACAGAGGGAGAGGAGGCATAATTATCATAGTGATCAGAATGTTCTAACCTAGATATTTTTGACAATGTTTAATCAACCATGCAGTCTAAAATGTTGAAATAAATGTCTTGTATAATTGAAAAACTTTGGATCTGGTAAATACCACCAAAGTAGATATAAAATTCTTGACCTCTTACCCAATTCCTAAAACAAAGTCATTTAAAAAAAATTTTATGACATGTAACAATTGTCTATATGTATGGGGGGGTACATGTGACATTTTGATACATGCATATAACGTATAATGATCAAATCAGGGTATCTAGAATATCAATCACCTCAAACATTTACCTTTTCTTTGTATTGATAACACTTGAAATCTTCTCTTCTAGCTATTATGAAATAGTCCACAAATTATAGTTAACTATTGTCACCCTACTGTTCTATCAAACGATAGTACTTAGCCCTTCTGTGTTTGTACCCGTTAACCAGCCTCTTTTCATTCTCTTCCACTCCCGACCTTTCCTAGCTTCTAGTAATTATCATTCTAGTCTCTATCTCAAAAGAGGACACACAAATGGTTAATGGGTATATTTCAAAAGGCTCAACATAACCAATCAGGGAAATGTAAATCAAGAACTGCAATGAGATTGTTTCACTCAGTTAAATGGCTATTAACAAAAGACAAGAAAACATAACAAATGCTGGCTATGATACAGAGAAAAGGGAACACTTATTCACTGTTGGTGGGAATGTAAATTAATACAGCCATTATGGAGAACAGTGTGGAGGTTTCTCATAAAAGTGAAAATAGAACTACTATATGATCCAGCAATCCCACTGCTAAGTGGATACCCAAAAGAAAGGAAATTGGCATATCAAAGATATATCTGCACTCCCGTGTTTATTGCAATACTATTGACAATAGCCAAGGTATAAAATCAACCGAAGTGTCCATTGGTGGACAAATAGATGAAGAAAATATGGTATATATACACAGTGAAATACTATTCAAACATAAAAACAATGAGATCCTGTCATCTGCAGCAACATGGATAGAACTGGAGGTCATTATGTTAAGTGAAATAAGCTAAGCACAGAAAAACAAATACTGCATGTCTCACTCGTATGTAGCAGCTAAACATGTTGCACAAGGTCGTTTTAAAGATCCAAGAGGCTCCTTCAATGAAGAAAAGCCTAATGACCACGAAGGACAATAAAATCACTGGCATAGAGAAGAGATGCATTGCATAGAGACAAGAGCTTTTATTTTGCAGTCAGAATACTGGGTTCAAAGTCTGGCTGTAACATTTACTAGCTGTGTGACTTTTGGCATTTACTAAGTTAATTGTGTTATAAAGAAAGAAAAATATCAAATATTTAGAGAAAGATAAGACACAATCTGAGAGGCAACACTAATTCCTAAGAATGCAGGATTTGAGTGCCATCCACCATTATCCCCAGAATGAACTGTAGTGGGCATTCTTTCCACTTCAAGGGAAACCAAGTATTGGTACTCTACACAACATTTCTCCCATCCAAAGCATTTACTTTACATTAGAAATAGCCAGTCTTATACAAGACCCTCATCTAGAGTCAATCATCTTATAAAAGGGTAAAATGGGCTGGGCGTGGTAGCTCACGCCTATAATCCCAGCACTTTGGGAGGCTGAGGCTGGCAGATCACGAGGTCAGGAGATCGAGGCCATCCTGGCTAACATGGTGAAACCCCATCTCTACTAAAAATACAAAAAAATTAGCCAGGCATGGTGGCACGCACCTGTAGTCCCAGCTACTCAGGAGGCTGAGGCAGGAGAATCACTTGAACCTGGGAGGCAGTGGTGGCAGTGAGCTGAGATCATGCCACTGCACTCCAGCCTAGGTGACAGAGTGAGACACAATCTCAAAAAAGAAAGAAAGAAAGAAAAATGGATAAAATGCACTACTGAAGATGGATTTAAGTCATAATGTAGAATAGACACTTTGAAAATTCAGGGCCTGGTTCTGTAGATGTAGTAATTGTTCTTTAACCAGAAAACAGTAAACAATTCTGTTTTTCCCAAAACCAAATTGTATTAGTTGAGGAACAAAGGACTAGAAATATGGTGCTATTCACTTAATTATCTGTGGTGCTATATTAAATATGGGGCTATTACCTAATTACTCATTACATCTTGCAAAATTTTGTATTCCATCCCATCAGCTCCAGGCTCTGCTGGCATGGGGATCATAGAAAAGAGGAATGCTTTCAGCATTTGATTGAGCTGAGATTTCCATTGGGCTATTTTATACTCTTCATGTTGAAGACGGGGAAAAACAGTGTTTTAGCATAGTTTGATTGATTCTAATTCTCAAGGAAAATCTGGATTGCTGTTATACAGTGGGGGCAGGGAGGAGAATAAACAGAACACCTTCTCATATTACCATGTCCAGTGTTAAAAGTTAATCAAAGACTCTGGCAATCTATTCAGGCAGAACCACCAAAAGCTTAGATCCCTCCGGAAGAAGGTTTGAGTGATCCCACTGGGTAAAGAATCCCAGCCAGCTGAGGTGCTAGCAGAGGGCAAAGCAAACAGAAATGCTTGGTGGAGGAAGAAAGTCATAAATACCAGCGACAGCCTCGTGGTCACTTGCAGAAACAAAGACTAAAGCTTCTACCCAATTTTTCTTTCTTGTTGAATCATGGTTATATTTGTGCATTTTAATTAAATTCCCTTTTCTTGAGGAGGTAGGTGGTAGTAATCAACCATATAATGCATGCTTTCAGTAGCCAAATTCTTAAGTGGGATTGTGCAGAACCAAAGAATTGGACATCCCCCAGAGATGTTGGGTTTGGAGTCTGGCTCGCTTTAGATTTTCTCACTTGGGGGAGGGGAGGAGTGTATTGTAAGTTGTATGAAGGATCATTATATTATGTTAGATAAGGGCATTTTTTAATGTAAATATGTGTAGAAGGACAAATGTAGTCAGCCAAAAGGGTAAACTGTAGTGAATATTCCTTATTTGTTGGCTGCACAAACCTCTTCCTATTGGGGAGAAATCCCCCATTGTGTGAGCCCTGGAGAGAGGCACAGCCCACCTTTGCACACAAAGGCCAAAGGAAGACAAGTGTATCCTCTCCATATCCCATGAACAGGTGCCTTGCCTCAGCCATCTGGCTCTTTTTCTCAGCTTTTGCGCCTTCATCAAGTGATGCAAGGAGAAAGGGATAGTTTATGCTACTGTGCTCAGCAGCAGGGGTGGGTAGAGATAGTGGGCAGTTGTGGCTTTACCATCCTGGCACTGTCACCTGAGGAGGTAGGGCCAGCAACAGTGAACCAAAGCATTTGAGGCAGGATTTTGCCTGTGTTCCCACTTCCTGACTTCCTCTTGTTTCTTCTTCTTCCACTTCCTGACTTCCTCTTGTTTCTTATCATTTCAATACATTCCTTCTCTTTAAATTAGGCAAAATTGTTTTCCCTTGCTTACAGCAGAGCCAAGTGAGACAACTCTATTTTCACTACTTTAGAAGAAAGACAACCACTTCGTTGGGGCTAGCCCATCTGAAAGTAGGAAAAGAAGAAAATGTGGCTTTGTTAAAAAGCCTGTTTTGGTCAGCAGCCAGTAATGAAATATGTCAGACTCTGCCCAAGCTACCATAAGTGAACTAAAGGGAGGAGGAAAAAAACATTGCAGGATTTACAACTGAGACCAGGAAAAGCCTGACCCCAACCCTGCCAAGCACCATCTCTAATGCATACTCTGTTTGATAATAGCGTCAACTACCTAAGCACAAGCTTTGTAAACAAAATAAGATCATGGGTCGCAAATGATCTTTTCTGCCATCAATGCCCTAAAAAGATTCATTAGTAGATGGTGCGGGGAGGTGGCCACCAATGGAATCCCCAAATTAAGTATGACTGATTAAACTGTTGATTAATTTTTAAAAATAGCACATAACTGAGCATTACATTTAGCAAGACAATGGAGAAAAAATCATCAGTGTACATTGTTGTGAGTCAAGACTCAAA